>NW_026991715.1:62353751-65342917 GCF_029215605.1 Mirounga angustirostris
AGTCTGGTTGTTTTTCTGTACCTTGTAATGAAAAGTGTCCCCAGACAAGATAATTAAGATATTTTCAATAATAGTGCTTGCTACTTAATGATGAGAATGTGCTATATAGGTAAACCCAAGTGCCCAGTTCTTTTGAAAGATATAAAAAAGAAAAAATCATTGGTGGATTTGTAAATAAACTTCCAAAGAAGAATCTGAGGCCAATATTGTAATGTTCAGGTCGAATGAAGTTAAAAGTAAAAATCATACTCTTATTCTGAATTAAAATTATGAATTTGTCCTTAAAAATGTTTCTTCTATGTTCCATGTAAAAGGGTGCCAAAAACTTTTGATTAAAGTACTTTTACATGACAAAACTGTGGATTGATAAAGATGCAGCAAATAAATAAATATATTATACATAATGGTAGGCAGATTTTTTATTTTCAACGAAGTGAAAAGCAGAAAGTCTAGAATAAACCCTGTGTTGGACTGAAACTGAAGCATTGGTGGGTACTCATGGTTTTAATACATATAGATAGATACAGAAAGATACAGATGTGTATGGGTATGTGCATGAACATACATCTAAATCCTAGTTATGTTGGTTGAGAGGCTCTAGAAGCCATATCACTCTGATAGGCTCTATTTTTTTTTTTTTAAAGACTTTATTTATTTGAGACAGAGAGAATGAGAGACAGAGAGCATGAGAGGGAGGAGGGTCAGAGGGAGAAGCAGACTCCCTGCCGAGCAGGGAGCCCGATGCGGGACTCGATCCAGGGACTCCAGGATCATGACCTGAGCCGAAGGCAGTCGCTTAACCAACTGAGCCACCCAGGTGCCCACTCTGATAGGCTCTAAATACCACTCTCCACTAAAAGGAACCATGGCTCCTTAAAGAAATGGCTGTTTCAGGGCTAACACTGGGAAAATTAGGATGAGCTTCAGGTGCTCAAAGAATAATGGAGACATGTCAAAAGGACAAATGAGGATGCCTGGGTGCTCCGTCGGTTAAGTGTCTGCTTTCAACTCAGGTCATGATCCCGGGGTTCCTGGGATGGAGTCCTGCATTGGGCTCCCTGCTGAGCAGAGAGTCTCCTTTCCCTCTGCCCACCACTCTCGCTTGTGATCTCTCTCTCAAACTCTCTCTCAAATAAATAAATAAAATCTTAAAAACAAACAAACAAAAACAAAACAAAACAAAAAACAGACAAATGACTCAGCTTGAAGGGGTTCCTACTGGCTAAATCTGGAATGATCTTAGCATCAAAAATCTATTGAATAAAATAAGAGTCCACAAGTACATGTGATATACATGAATGAATGAATGAATGGACAAGAAAGAAAAGCTCTTTGTTATAGTAGAGAGTCAACTAATAAATGGAGAAGGAAAGACAGAATTAGAAATCAGCCATTTGGCAATCAACTTAGCAAAAAAGCCAGTTTGGGCAAGAGTCATCAATGGATACCAAACATAGCAGATGAATGTATGAGGAAGAAGAGGATATTTACTGTAGTTTCAAAGTATGTCTCCATAAGTTAATAATTAAAAAGGAAAAACAGCAATTTTACAGTACAGAAGCCTGACAAGCACCACCCTTAACTAAAGGATCAAAGTTAACAATACAAGCAATGGGACAAATCGCCATCACATGCTTTCTGAAATGGTGCGCTGAGAAAATCACAACATCACTTCTGTGGCATTCTTACCAAATATGTATTACCTGAATCTAATCATGAGGAAACATCAGACAAATTGTGGCACATTCTACAAAATAACTGATTTGCATTCATCAAAACTGCAAGGTTAAGAAAAACACAGAAAAGATTAAAGACCAAAAGATATGATTCATAAATGTAACAAGTGAATTGGGATTTTCTTTTGTTACCAGAGACATTGCTGGGACAATTGGTGAAATCTGAGTGGGGTCTGCAGATTAGAAAATAGCATTACATCAATGTTTATTTTCTAATTTTGATCTTTACTGTAGTTATGAAAAGATAGCATATTTGCTTTTAGGAAACACATACTGACATATTTGGGGTATGATAAAGGGTCATCATGTCAGCAACTTAAATACAGCTCAAATGGCCCAGGAAAAAAATATGTATATGCAGAGAGTAGAAATCATAAAGCAAATATAATATGTAACTTTAACACTTGGGAATCTGGGTGAAGGGTGCACGGAGTTCTTTGTACTATTCTTGCAACTCTTCTATAAAGCTGGAGTTATTTTTATATAAATATTTAAAAGAAAAAAAAACAGTATACAAAACATATTTGGAAACAGCAAAAACAAAACAAAGCAAAGAAGTATTAAAGAGGGATTTTTTCCCCCCAAATACCATTGATTATATTCTAGTGACAACTCATCTGTACTGTTTTGATTTCCAAGTTCCTAAGAGTTCTTGTCCATGTTTTTAATTACAGACACTTTTTATTTTATATCAGTGTAGTAAGTCTCTGGCTCTTCAGGCCTACATTTTAGAGTGGTTATTTGTTTCATGTGTAAGCCCTATATTTTTGCCAGAAAGTCATCAGTTTTTTATGATTTTTTTTTCTTGTTCTCAAAATCAGTCATTTTTTGGAGGAATGTTTTGCCTTTCTGAACTCAGGATGATGACCCCCTTTCTCTTTCTGAAGAGAAAGCCGTAGGCCTTCCCCACTTTTTTTCCTTATTCACATTTCTTTGAGTGAGGGGAAGATGTATCCACATGGGATAGCTATTAACACACGGGATTGTTTTCAATTCTCTTACTTGACTGCATGTGTGCTGGTCAAATGCCCATCCACAATGACCACTGGACGGCACTTTCATATGCACACCTCCTACCCTAATTCCTAGTGTTTCTCAGGGTCTAAAATAATGCAGAGCTGCTGACTTGTTATAGTACATTCTCCTATCCACAGTACTTGGCTCCATGAAATTCTGAAGAGGTGGAGGACATAAAAACTAAAAATCATCAGAATGCAGAACTTGCTCCTTATTTCTGCCTCTGTTCAGTACTCTTACTTGGATGATATATCTGCTTGGTACAATGCACCATTCTCAATATCAAATCCTGCTCACCTTCCTAAGTAGCTTTTGGGGGGAGAGAGTCTCCAGCCGGGTGTGTACAAGGAGGTACTGCTGGAGGCAGGCAGGGGTGGGTGTGAGTTGCACATGACCGCCTGCAACGGGCGGTGGAGGGAGAGCTGGGAGATCTGACAGTGAGGAAGAAGAGTCTTCTTGCTTCTAGGTGGGAAGGCTTACATAGTTAAGGCACACTATCGATTGTGCTTTTTAATCCAGTTTCAACAGACGTGCAGATCATAGAAAGTCTTTCCAGATTCTGGCAATAGGAAGATTGTCACAGTTTTCAGTGTTATAAAAATTTTTTCCCTGTATCTTTATGGGTATTTTATTTTATTTAAAGATTTTATTTATTTTTTCATGAGAGACAGAGAGAGAGAGAAAGAGGCAGGGGGAGAAGAAGGCTCCCCGCTGAGCAAGGAGCCTGACGTGGACTCCATCCCAGGACCCCGGGATCACGACCTGAGCCGAAGGCAGATGCTTAACCAACTGAGCCACCCAGGCGCCCCTTTATGGGTATTTTAACAGAAAGTTGAAAGAACTGTGTCTTGAGCTGCTAGCCAGATGCCATTTTTTTTTTTAAAGACTTTATTTATTTATTTGAGAGAGAGAGAATGAGAGACAGAAAGCAGGAGAGGGAGGAGGGTCAGAGGGAGAAGCAGACTCCCCACCGAGCAGGGAGCCCGATGCGGGACTCGATCCCGGGACTCCAGGACCATGACCTGAGCCGAAGGCAGTCGCTTAACCAACTGAGCCACCCAGGTGCCCCAAGCCAGATGCCATTTTAAAGTGAAACCTTGAATGAATTTGAAAGGCATATAGCAAGAAGCAAATAGAAATGTGAACTCTTCAAAAGCACAGAAGCAAACTAAAAGAATTTTAGAAGATAAAGATACATTATAACACAATGTGGCATAACAGTATTTTAGGAAGATTTATTGAGATTAAATAGTACACTGAAGACCCAAATGAAAGCAAGATCATCACTTCTGTCCACCCCAAATGCTATTTCAATTAGCTATTGAAACCAAAGAGACAGGAAGATAAAATAATTTTTTTTCTCTAAAAATATGACAGTTGCTTACTTAATTGAGAAGAAAGTGATTCTGCCTTAGAAAAGCAATGAATTTAGGATGATTCTTCCTATACCACACATACTTCACCTTAAATTGTCTTGAAGTTTAAATTAACCTTGAACATTGAATCAGTTTCACGTTTATTTAGCTTTAAGGCCACTGCCAGTCAATGAAGTTACCTCTGTGCATATTAGTAAAAGGCATCCCTGCTGGGCAGATACTCATAGACTTCACATGGAGTGCAAGCTGTATTTTAGTACTGTACTGACTCCTTTGAGTGAGAAACCTTTGTGCAGTGCACGCGCGACATAGTTACACAGCGGACCGCTCTCACATACTAAAGAAACTCAAGGTTTCAAAGTCAAGAAGGGAAAACATCCCCAGGATCATTTAATTAAAATCATATTAATTTTAAGACCAAAAGCTTAGTTTTCAACTTGTGCCTATATTTATGTGACATTATTAAGAGATAAAAATATTTGTGAGTCAAACTGCTATCACAAAACATGTAAGGAAAATTCACGGCATGTCAGATACATAGATAGATGTGTAAGAACGCCAATTTGGCCAACGGGCACAGAACAAATGTGTACTTGCTTCCTGGGATAGTAAGAGGGCAAACCTAGGTGTAACAGTACAATAAATATAATCATAATAACTCTGAAAGAGATTCAAGTTATCTGGCAACGTAGCAATTATTATAGTTATTTTAGAAGATCAAATCATTTTATGATAAATACATATTACAATAAATATAGGCTACTGTAGTATACTTAATCACAGTTTCTGTTTTATTTTTGGACGTCTGTTAATCTATATAGAATGCATGTTAACATTAGACTGTAAGTGAAAAAATTACATAATTTCAAAAATCATACATATTTAAAAATATATATGCAAAATATATTTTTTGAATGATTACTCTTTTTAAAAAGTTAACATAACCAATTGCAGGACTTTCAAAAGCAGAAGATTTTTGTTGTTAAATGCTACAAAATGCAAAGAAAATTTAAAAATACATATACTCACTGAATTGGCATTTGTTGGGTTTGGCCAAGGTCTACCACCACCTGGACCCCTACAAGATAATATGATAAATGAAATTTTAACTTATGCTTTGAATGTTTCACAATAAGCAATAACAAATCATAAAGTATAACATTTACAATTCAGTTACCATGCAGTTCTAGTTCAACACTGAAATTACTCTCTGTATGTTCATAGCTTTGTTATTTCTTTTTTTTTCTAAAGATTTATTTATTTTAGAGAGAGAGCGAGAGAGTGCATGAGAGTGGGGGAGGGAAAAAGGGAGCAGGAGAGAGAGACTCTCAAGCAGACTCCATGCTCAGCACAGAGCCAGACGTGGGGCTCAATGTCAGGACATTGAGATCATGACCTGAGCTGAAACCAATAGTTGTATGCTTAACTGGCTGTGCCACCCAGATGCCCCAGCTTTTTTATTTCTTAAATCAAAAAATTTTATCATTCCACAAAATAGTTTTCTTCCCAAATCAAACTACTTTGGGTAGGTCCAGTTTTATTTTAAGTTCAATTATTGTAATAAACACTAAAAGTGATAATCACCTGTAAAAGTAAATATATGTATATCTATCTAAATCATTATGAAAACATACTTTTGCAGCAAAAAGCACTAATTATGAAATAAATGTAATGTAATGTAATCCTATGACATAAATATGTGCTACTTGTATCTCATTCAAAATTAAAATGAAATTATTTAAAAAATAACAATATATATAAAATGATTGCTCTTATTAAACTACAAATAAATAAATATACAGAGAAGGTGATTAAATAGGACTCTTTAAAAAAAAACACATAGAATATCACAGATTACTTTATACATTACTTTGCATATTATTTTATATCAATCTATCTTTCAGTGCTACTGACAATCTAGTTACTTTTTAAAAAGGGAATCACATTTCTTGTTTTCATAATTACAGTTCAAGACAGTGGCCATGGTAAATCTCGGGAAAAATAGGAAGTAATCTATGCCAACGTATGTCAGTATCTTATTTCACTTTAGGGTGGTGGATAATGTTTTGTATTCTATAGCTTAAAAGGACATGAATCTTTTAAAACAAAATTAATGCCTAATTAAGTGAAAAAGGTCTCTTGTTCTCATGCTTTAGTATTAAGTATACCTGAGTAAATACTTCTTGATAAAAAGTAGACTGCTGTCAGCAGGTCCTCTGTAATTAGAGTCACTCAAAATTCCCTTTTCCCTCTAACTGCAGTAGAAAGACAGAGGAAATTAAAAAAAAAAAAAAGTCCCCTGATTCTTATTTTAGGGACTTGAAACCTAAAATTCAATGTGTTAGATAGAAGCCATCCAACTTAGCTATGTTACTTGGACTATTCAGAACTGTTTTTCATTTTGTTTTGGAATTCCCCAGGGATATAAACAATAGGGAAGTGCATGAAAATTCTGTCCATGGGTTCTATCAGGTACCCAAATACAATTTTTCCCAATTCTGCTTGAGGAATAAAGGAGAAAATAAGATGCCAGAGAGCTGGTCAAAGTATTGTGCACAGGGAGAAGGTTAGGGGCATTTGTACTGTCTCTGGAAACTGGTGCCTCTTAAAATGGTGATGATGATGGTTTTACAATCAACTACTGGGACACTTTAGAAAGATAATCTTACATATAGGATTCAATGTCCTAATGAACAGAAAGTGAGGTAAAACATAGGCTATTTACTGATCAAGTAAAACATTTGATTTGTTTGATGTTAATCCACATGATTTGTTCGATGTTAAATAAAATATAATAAAGAAATTGGGAAATATTTATCTTAAAACAGCATAAAAATATACTATATCCAAATCATGGCAAAATTTGTATACAATGAAAAAAATTGTATACAATGATGTTATGTCTATAATGATCTTATAATTTTGATATATTATGTTTAAAACAGGACTATGTAAGATTAAATATAATAAAAATATTTTACTTATCATTTAAAAAATTATTTAATGTTAGATTAACATGCTAAATTAAATGTTAAACATTTTCCTTAAATAAGTAATAGCATTAAATTAAACGTTAAATGTTACATTTATTATCAGTAACAATACCTTTTATGCATTTCAGTTATTTGATAAATAATAATCTAGTCTCAGCACACTATGTATTTCATATTAGATTGTACTTAATATGATAGTGATTTAATAGGATTTAATAGGATATAATATGATAATTCACATGGATAAGCTAAATTTTCCCCAATAATACCATTGTGTTTGAAAACATTTTAAGTTTCACAAATAGTGCTAAATAAAATGGGGGTTATATTAGTGAGTAGTTCTTTTAGAACAACTACTTAAGTTCAGGGGCACCTGGGTGGCTCAGCTGGTCAGGCGTCTGACTCGATTTCAGCTCAGGTCATGATCTTAGGGTCATGGGATAGAGCCCCCTGTCAGGCTCCGTGCTCGGTGGGGAGTCTGCTTGAGATTGTCTCCCTCTCCCCCTTCCCCTGCTCTCTTTCTCTCTCTCAAATAAATAAATCTTAAAAAAAAAAAAAAGAACTACTTAAGTTCAGTAATTCCCACTCCTTTTGAAGACCATCATTATTATCAAGAAAGTAACTTACAAACTATAATAAAGGCATTATTTTGAATGTAAATTTTTATATGGTACAGTTTAAAGTAGAATCAGGTTAGCCTCATTTAAAAATAAAGCAAAAAATGGAATTTAAAAGAAGTAGGTATTTTTTGGTGAGGGTATACAGTATGATGAAATCAAAGCAACTATGATTACTGTAGAGAAAAATCCTCTTTTTCTTCTATAATATAGTTGTTTTATTTCAAAATAATAACTATGCAAATTTTATCATACTATAGGATAACAAGAAGGTCTAGATCCTTTGAAATCCTTTGTCCTCTTCATTTCTATAAAATACCAATATATACAAAGTTGAATTAGACATGCTGTAATGCTGAATCCTAAATTCTTTGGAAATTTGTAAAAATATAGTTAATTTATTGTTTTTATTTTTTTATTTTTATTTTTTTTTAAGATTTTATTTATTTATTTGACAGAGAGAGACACAGCGAGAGAGGGAATACAAGCAGGGAGAGCGGGAGAGGGAGAAGCGGGCTTCCCGCTGAGCAAGGAGCCCGATGCGGGGCTCGATCCCAGGACCGTGGGACCATGACCTGAGCTGAAGGCAGACGCTTAACAACTGAGCCACCCTGGTGCCCCTTTATTTTTTTTAAGAGAGAGAGATAGCAGGGGGAGGGGCAGAGAGGGAGAGAGAGAATCAAGTAGACTCCCCACTGAGTATGGAGCCCGACATGGAGCACAATCTCATGACCCTGAGAGATCATGACCTGAGCTAAAATCAAGAGTGGGATGCCTAACTGACTATGCCACCCAGGCACCACTAAAAATGTAGTTAATTTAGAAATAGAGTTTCTTTTAAAAAATTATCTGTAATGCATTTGAAAACATTTACATTCTGGCTATAGTTTGTAAATTCTACTTTAAATTACTGAAATTGATATTAAGCTTTTATTTGTAAAGATAGTAGTTAGAGAGACATTAAAAGTATACTCTTAATTTTAGATGACACTATGTATAATCCTGAGTTTAGACCATGGAAATATAAAAATTATATCAGAATAATCATTTTCTTTGGAGGCAACCAATTTTTTAAATAACATTATCAAAATTTTGTTCCAAATAGTTTCCCAGTTAGAATACAGTATTTAATTACTTTAGTGAGCACGGTTGGATATTATTTTTCATTGTCATTATACTTTCATGGTAAAAAAGAAAAAGTGACAAGCTAAAGAAAACTCATCCAGAAATGATTCTCTGGCAGGTCCCACCTGACCCTAGCACACAAATATCTTAGACTGCTAAAAACATAGCTTAAAGTAACACTATTCCAATGCCTTTTCCTTTAATTTTTAATTTACCCAACATGTAAAAAAGTGACATGAAGAAAGCCACAAATGCTAGTTAGAAATACTTATTTAAAAAAAAGAAAAAAGGAATACTTACTTGCTATTAAAGAGTATAGCAAATATGAAGTGAATTTCAATAAAGTTTACTCTATTCAGTACAATGGACATAATATATTTTATTTTTTTATGTCTCTTTAAATTCACTTTTGCTTTGTTGGGGCCAATATCAACACAAGAATCCTTCTCTTTGGTTGGATCTTCCATACTTCAGAACTTCCTTGTTAGAAGGAAATATTTACAAGTGTAAATATGGAAATATTTACATTTTCATTGTTCTTTAAGAATATCCTAATTTATAGAAAACTGAAAACTATATATAAGACCCCAAATAAAAGTCAATGGTAACAAATAATGGAAATCTGAATCTGGAAGGCTTCAAGTTTCTTTAAAAACCAGAAATTATATGAACAGTACAGTATTATGTAATAAAAAACATTTTAAAGCATCTGGGTATATTTAAATGAGAAACCCAAATCCAAGTATCAATAAAAATAATCATATTAAAAATTTGAGCCATACTTTTAGTCTCCATTGTCTAGGGAATTTAATGTATCCATTAAATGTTAATGTTTATCTGTTTATCTGTTTAAGTGTATGTGAGGAAAGGAACTAGACAATTTTAAGCAGCTGACTCTCTTAGTGGTCACATAAAAATAACTTTTTTCTCTAAACTAATAAAAACAGGTTGATCTACAGTTAACCACATGGCTAATTATAGTGAAGTATAATATACAAAATGACATTAGCTACGATCTTAATATTTAATGATAATTCTAGATTTAAGATCATAATAGTCAAGATGTATACTGCTTACATCTATATACAGTATTCAAAATTATATTCCCTAAAAGCTATTGCATTTTTTTTTTAAGATTTTATTTATTTACTTGAGAGAGAGAATGAGAGAGAGAGAGAGCACATGAGAGGGGGGAGGGTCAGAGGGAGAAGCAGACTCCCTGCTGGGCAGGGAGCCCGATGTGGGACTCGATCCCGGGACTCCAGGATCATGACCTGAGCTGAAGGCAGTCGCTCAACCAACTGAGCCACCCAGGCGCCCCCAAAGCTATTGCATTTTAATGTCAGGAATTTCAGGTAGGTAAATTTTATATATATCTAAATCCTATTGGTAAGAGTTGCAGCTTTTGAGATAAGCATAAAATATCACTCCTTTTTGTAACAACCATTAATAAAGGCTAAGCCTTTGAGGGATTTAAGAAGAGTCAGACTTCATGTCTACCCATTTTTACTTTAAAAGTGAAAAGACGTGATAGGAAAATTTGACCTACTTTTTTCCCCTTGTTCTGTTTGAGTCTGGCTGGTACCCACTTATTAACCTATTTTCTATTTTAGGTAAAATTGCTTTCCACAAAAATGGCTTCAGAAACTCACAAAAATCCCATCTATATCAAACGAGCTTATCTCATTATATCTTCAATGCCATTAAGTGATGGCAGAGTTATCTAATTTGATATGTAAGTATCTAAAACATGGACTAATGGGAAGATATATTCAAGGAAACTGCCTACAACCCTATATAGAACAGTTTTATTATTTCTGATAAGCTTTCTTTAGGCCACATCATGGAATTGATCCTTTAGTGAATTAATGAAAGTCATGAACAAGCACCTGGTATATGTGGAACTTTGAGGGCAAGTTAGATAATGAAAAATAAATAAAAATCCCTTAACAGACAATATTATTTTGGGTATTTAGAAACAATTATTGGCTTTGAGCTTGAAAGGCCTTTTCAGTAAAAAACAAACCAAAACAGCCAAAAAACTGTTAGTTTAGTCCTTATCCAAGCATATCTTAATTTTCAAACAAAAATTCACCTTATCATATGGAAGTTCTTTAATACAGAAGACACTGCCAAAGAGAACTCTTGCTGGGTTACAAGTGGCCTCAACAAAGCAAAAGTAAAGACTCATATATAGGAATTAAAAACTTTCAAGAATTACTATATCTCTGTTAAAATGAAGTTAATATCAATTGTCTGCTTCTATGGAGTTAAGTCATGGTCTTGGTGCCAGCATCTCTTTATAGTTTTATACAGACTATACTGAGCCTATGTGCTTAGTTATAAAAGACTTATTTTTATCTAAACAAATGAAACATGGGAATCTGGCTAAAAGTTGGCATTTGGCATTTGAAAATGGAAAAAAATAAAAGTTGCAGGGAAGGCAGAAAAACAGAATATGTTGTGAAAATGAAGCAAACACTACAGCTCATGTTTAGTTCATTTACATTAGTCTCATTTTATACTACACAGAAATTGAGGAGCTCAAGTTGTATTACAAATTAGCGTGACTTCAGAAGACAGAAAACAGAATACTTTACTAAACAGGATAACATAACATTTTGCTTACATGTTCATTCCAGGCATTCCGGGGCCACCTAAAGCATTCAGGGGGGGTCTCATTGCACCTCCATAGTTCTGTAATGATAACCAAGGGTCAGACTACCACAAAACAAAAAAACAAAACCAAAGAGGAGGGGGGAAAGAAAGGAGAGCAGGTTAATGATTTCCCTACATAACTCCTGATTGGATAAGGCCTGTGCAATTCATTCTCTGACGGGTCCACTCTTGTACTATTGCTTCTATCTTAACAATTACTTTGGTCTGTGTCTTTTAAAAACTACATGACTATGTAAGATCATTGGAGCATGTTAAATGATTAAGGTAGAGTTGCAATTATGATATTCAACATATCCTTATGAATCTCCTAATATCTGTACAACAGTGAACTTCTTCAAATAAAACATTTTGTAAATCCAAAACTCTGTTTTTAAAGAACAGACTTAGTCAGCATGTTTGAAATTGCCAGACCCAGAACAATTACATAAAGGCTAAAGGAAAAAAACTCAACAGGTGAACCCAACGTAAGAAAGTTGAATGCAAACTTCTGTTCACAAAATAATATATCCCATAGAGAGATGTACAAATATACAAATACACAACAATATATGAAAAGTACACTTAAAATATGTACACATGAATTATATCACGCAATAGGCTTCTGTCAACATCTCTTATATACATTCAAGGGAGAAAAACATTTTAATGTTTTAACATGCATATCATATTAGCTTACTTAAGTTTCCATTATGGCCAAAGACCGATTTTAACATCCTCATGTTAATGTATTTTGACACTATCAACTGCTTTCGTGCTTGGCTTTCTGACAGCACTATTCTTCCAACTTTTCTCACATACTTTTTTTTCCATTTCCTTTGCCGGCTCCTTTTCTTTTGCTAACTCTTTAAATGTTGTTTTTCTCCAAGTTCTAGCCACGGCATTCTTTTAAATAAGTACACATTTATGGGTAATCTTATCTGCTACCATGAGTTCAGCAACTCTTTAGGAATCCCAAAGGTTTTATATTTGGTCATGACGTCTCTACTAAGCTCCTGCATAATTCCTATGTTGAATGTCATTTGGATTGTTTCCTTCTGGACACCACTTCATGCTCAACACATCTAAAAGTAAACTTAGTGTTCTCTTCTCACAGCTGCGTTCTTCATATTGCTTTCCTCAGTGATTTCCATGGCGTGACCTGCCATACAACAGTCCAGGCTAAGAACCTCTGGGAGCTCAATGATGTCTCCTCCTTTTATTTCAATTCCCACATCCAGGCAGTTATCAAAGTCTCTTGATTCTACCTATGAAATAGCTTTTGGAATACCGCTTTCCTTCATATCACACTAATCTTTGTCATTTAGTGAGACTAATGTACCATTTTCATTGGTCTGTCTGACTTAGCCTTTCCCCCTCCCCATCTATTCTTCATGCTGCCTCCAGAACTATGCTTCTAAAACTCAGTTCTATATATGTCACCTAAAAGGCATGATGACCCACAATGCCTAACAAATACCTAGTCCTCAGCATGGCTCAGAGATCAGCCCAAGTCTATATTTCCTGTATACATTTCCTACTTTCCCTACTCCCAGCTGTATGTATCCTCCAGCCTACTGGATTTCTTGTGGTTCAGAAACATGCAATATACTTTTTCACTCATGGTAACTCATGGCATGACCTTCTGTGTAGTAGGTGCTAAGATGACAAGGAAATAGTCAATGAGTCTGTTAACTCCAGAGTGTAAGCCACAGTTCATAAATAAATTACCTAGTTACATGCTCTTCTCATTGCTTATTTACTTTTACTTTCATGAAATCTTATTTAAACATCCCAATTTTATGTGCTATGGGATAGAATGGTTTCTATCCACAGTTGAGTCATTAGTTAAAAGGATAGTTAGTTCCCTTAACCTCTGGATCAAGCATGGTAGTGGCACCAGCAATATTAGCAAGAAGTCTCTGAGAAGAAAATTAACCATTGGAAACAAAATCTGGATGGTAAGGTATAATAGAAATGCTTCAAAAGAACAGTCTCCTTTCATTTTTGGTCTTAGAAAATCTGTCTTGTTTTATCAAGGAAAACATTAGTTTTCTTTATAGCTCTGGACATAGAAAGACATTGTTTTGAACTTCTGTTGCCACTGCCCCATTTCCTCTGCCCCTCTTTCTATACATGTGATCATGGGCCAATCCTTCCCTCAGTGATCAACTCAACCTTCATTTCCTTATCTGTAAATTGATATCATGTCATTTACAAACTTGTTGGAGGATAAAATGAAATCATATAAAACACCTATCATAGTGCTTGCTGCATTAAGAACATGATACCTAGTGCTCAAAATTTGTAGCCGCTAACTCTTTCTTGTCACCATGAGTAAGGGACCAACTTAAATGAGTCCCTTGAGCCTTCAGCCCTCACAGAATTACATGCTTGTTTATGTACTGCTTCCTTGACAGAGCATGCATATTTCTTTTCTAGATTTTTTTTTTTTTTACTGCCTAATAGTTTTTCTTTATGTATTTGTGTCTCCTGCTAAACAATAAGTACCTTGAAGGTAGAATCTGTTTTACTCATCTTGGTATATCCAGTGCTCTGGTATCTCAGGAAATGAGTAAGAAATTATCCATTACATAATTTGATAGATTTACAAAATATTTTCATTTTGTGAATAATCTGAAGCAAAAGAAAACAGGAAGATAAGAAAGAATAACAACTGGCTTTCCTAGTGGTATCAACAAAGGCAGAATGGGAAGAGCTAATTTAGAATCACTGAATTTTAAAGCGGATGGCAGCTATACAATTCCATCTGGTTTAATCTCTTTCCCAATGCAATGTTCCTGACAAAATGGCTGTTCAGATTCTGCTTGGAAAGTTTATAAAGAGTTTTTCAATGATTGGGCAGTTTACTTTTACTCTTCCCTTTACTGAGCTGAATTCTACCTATCTGAAATTTGAAAATACAGAATCAGTTAATTCTCTCTTTACATGAGAGCTTATCATGTATTTTCATCTCACCATTTCTCTACCCCAGGTATTTCATTTGGAAATCATGATATGTTCCTACTTGTATATAACTCATTTATCCCCGATTTCTGGAGGAACTAAAACTAATTGGATAGTCTTGGTGAATTTTTCTGTTAACCATATGGAACCTGGTGAGCATAAGAACACAGGCAAGCAAAGTATATCTTATTACAAAAACAAATAGAAAAAGGTCTTCAAATATGGTATTAAGATATTTTTCTTGATTCAATAGGTAATTATATATTACCACTGAAATTAAATTTAAAGCAGGTAAAGAGGTGGGAAAAATATGCCAAGATTGGAGCAAACTTTTATTTCTTCATTCATGCAGTGAGTATTAAGCACATGTTTGCTATGTTCTAAGTGTGCATTTGCCTTAATATTATCTAAGAATCGTTAGATTATATATATATATATATACATATATATATATTTCTCTGTCCTAGGAATTCAATTGTTCCAATAGATAATTATTTTCTTTCTCCATTACACTGTTCTTAAGGTCAAAAACGTATGAAAATAATATCTATGATAAAAAAGAGATGTGTTTTATGTTTGTGTATAAAGCTAGAAACAATATTCTAGAGATTATTTCTATAATTCAACTAGAAAGAAGCAGATGCATTCTGTTCTTGGGTAGCATCTGTATGGTTATAATATCTACTATGAGGATTGTTTTTTTATTATCTTTCAAGAAACACAGATAACCTTTATACAAATTTCACAGTTTATAATGCATATATTTCATATACCAGATGTTATAGGTAAATATCTCATAAGAATCCCTCATTCCAAATTATTTTACCTCACATTTTACCTATCTGCCATTCATATTAATATGATTCCTTTTTCATTTAAGTACATGGTATGTAGAGTTTCCTTTAACCTTTTACATTCTGTATACTGTGATTTAAAGAAGTTATTGTAGGTAGTTCTGGTTTCTGAGGTAAATTCAAACCAAAACACTTTATTGCCCTCAAATTATGAAGAAATAGATAGCAAGGATACTAACCCAAATGGCAGAAATAAACTACTTTTTTTGAGTTCGAATACAAGAATTCCCACTTACATGATAAACTTGGGTATTAAAACTCATCAATAAGAGATTACGCACCAGAAGCATGTCTTCTTACTTTCTATTGTAATTTACTTACAACACAAAACACATAAACATACAGCTAAATATTTGTAAAACATAAAGACCAGTATGCTTTCCACTTCTGCACTTTCAAATGAAATCTAAGTGTTCATATAGCTCAAATAACCACTGGTATATCTTTCAAACACTGCAAAACTGACTCTTAAGTCAGACTCTAGTTTTTAAAAGTATTGAAAATATAGGTTTGGGATGGCAAAGGCTTAAAGAGCAGCTAGCTTAAAAATCAATAAATTGAATGAAGAATGATAACTAAATTACAGGCACCATGTTTTTACGTATATTTAAAATGTATCTATTATGAAAATCTTTCGGGAGAAAAATCTTTCAAGTTCTGTAGAGCCAAACTGGCTTTCTTCATTAATGACTAAAATACATATTCAGTCAATGAAATATCCTATAGATCTTATAAATTCTAATTGCTATCAATAACTTCTGATGGTTGGTCACATAAATCATCAACCCTAACATGAGTAGACATAGGGAAGAATAATTTAAATATCTAAATCAGAGTTTTATAAAATCTTAAGAAAATACATAGGAAATAAATGAGCCTAAATAAAAGAAATTATTTTTTTCTGACTCTGAGGATGTCATGTCTATTAACATATGGGGTTTTATTTTTTTTCATGTAACATGGTATCTCTGAAAATTTTGGTTATAATGTCTTTCACGTTTTAATATAGTTATATATATATATATATATATATAAATAATTTTATGTTGGTTAGAAACTCCTAGGTCTAACTCACACTATCTCAGTGTTAGATTCTTAATTCTCTGACTCCTTTGGGCACACAACAAAATATTAATTTAATTTTTTAAAAGTAGATACATAAAACAAGTTCCTAAAACTGGACTTTTATAGCTATTCTTGGAAAGGGATAAAGAAAATAAATTAACTCACTCTTTTAACCAGCATTATGACACATTAACCTCTGACCCATAAGATAGAAATTTAAAATTCTGGATTCAGGATTAGTTTCCTTAAAATATAGCATTATAAAATTAATTTGTATAAAATTTAGTTTTCCCAAGAGAGACAAAGGATGTTTTACCAAAAATAAATGATATCCTGGAATAGCGTACTTAAAAAATGTCATGAACAGGTAGGATAGATTCAACCTCAGTGTGTGCTTTTGGAAAATTTTGATAGAGAAGTAGGCTAACATCTGATACAGACTGATAGGATTATGCTTGTTCACTAAGACCCATTTAATGTTTATTTCTAAATAGCCATTGTTTTCATATTCTATGAAGAAATAAGGTTGTATGTAAGAAACTGTCAATGGCATTCTTTAAAAGTCTTATAGAAATATATTTTATGTTGTTTATTCTGTTTATATCTTAGATCAACTGTGTTTTATTTAACTTATTTAACTTACATGCTTATCTTTTATAATAATTACTATAAATTTTTTAGACTTCCTCAGCATAGTTAACAAAATGGTAATTAATATTTGTCTTTTTATAATAATTCCTTTAATGTATTTTTACACAATATATTTTTTCAAATGTACTAAAGGCATATGTGATAGCACCTGTTAAAATATGGTTTGTTGTTACATCAGTTTGGACATGTCCAGATATTATGTCCTCAAGAGTCTACAACTATGTTATATCAAGCCTTTAATGCATATAATAAAAGCCAGCAAATGAGATCATTTGTTTATATATAAGATGAAGGCAAAAAAACTCAGCATCTAGCTTTTTGTGTTGATTATTTACCTGTGGTCCTAAGGGCACCATTCCTCTTGGAGGAGTCATTCTCTGCATTGGCCCACCCATATTTGGATGTCCTTTAAAAAAAAAAAAAAGGTATGACGATATTAGCAATGAGTGCTAAGCCAGGAGATTGTAGCCTCTTCCCTGCTTGGTGTTAAATCTTACTTACTAAGGGACTGGGTCATAGACTTCAGCTCATCTTGGCTTCCATGGCTACTTTTCTGCCTCTTATGACTACTTGCCCACACTCTCCATTCATTGAGATTGAATTTTTCTTCCTCCTCTGTGCTGAAATACATCTCTCATACCATTTGCTCCTTTTACCTTGGAACAGTGTAATAGAGCCATACATATCTGTGGTACCTAAATATCTCTTTCGGAAGGACCTGATTATTGATTTGTTAAATTAATCAAGCCATTGGTTGCTTAGCACCCTCTTTTCCTCCTGCTCATCTTTCAGATGGACTAACCTATCTGAAAAAGGCAGAAGAAATCCTAAGGGATATAATCATTTTAATTCCCACTTGTTAGAAGTTATATAAAAGGTTTTAGAAGTTATTAGTTAAAATGTGGATATTTAGATATTTAATACTTCAGTTTCTTATGTTATCATCACCCTCATATCATGCATAATTAAGAGTTAGTTGAGGAGCGCCTGGTTGGCTCAGTTGGTTAAGCGTCTGCCTTCTGCTCAGGTCGTGATCTCAGGGTCCTGAGATAGAGCCCAGCGTCAGGCTCCCTGCTCAGCGGGGAGCCTGCATCTCCCTCTCCCCGCCTCCCATTCATGCTCTCTCTCTCAAATAAATAAATAAAATCTTAAAAAAAAGAGTTAATTGAAAATATAACTCATCTGGCCACATTACCTGCAAAAATGCAACTGGTATAATTATGGAAGATTTATACAAATACAATTGTCCTTAAAAAATAAAGAATTTATTTGAGATTCTGCATTCAATTTCACGTTTACTTTAAAGTTGTCACCTTGTTGTCGAGTTGGGTCCATTCCACTTGGAAGTAATGGCTGACTTCCTGGGACACCTCCAAGTGCCTAGGTTATTTAGTAAAACAAAACAAAACAAAATATTCTGAATATTTGCAAAATAAGTGCTTTAACAATTCTCTTTTAAAATTCCTATAATTACCGAATGCATTTAGTATTTCACCAGATTTCTTATATTTCACATTAATTTATAAATTTTAAGGCTCTACATACCTAGTATAAGTTCTTAGTTCTAAAAAGATTCTACCTTGCTCAATTTTGTGGTAAATAAAATAAGTACTTCTTGGAAACAAGAATCTAGGCAAAATTGTCCTATTTCATCCTGAGAAGTATAATGCCTTTCCCTAAAATTAATTTACTATGGGTACTAAAATATCTAATTTTGCTTCTTTTTTTTTTTTTTTTTTATTCATGAGAGACAGAGCGAGAGAGAAAGGCAGAGGGAGAAGCAGGCTCCCAAGGAGCAGGGAGCCCAATGCGGGACTCGATCCCAGGACCCTGAGATCATGACCTGAGCCGAAGGCAGACGCTTAACCATCTGAGCCACCCAGGCGCCCTCTAATTTTGCTTCTTGAATATAATCGCTGTATTTTCTACAGATTATTTTACTCATTTGGCATTACAATAGCAGCAGGACTAAAATGCCAAGGGGCCAATAAATTTTTTGTTGTTGTTGCATTTTCCCTAAGAAACCATTTAGAAAAATAATACTCCAATTAAGTTCAAACAGTTTGGCTGAATGGAAAAAAGAGAACTAGAAGGGAAAAAAGGTGGAGTGATTAACAGACAGGGTTTATTTTATGAAGGGTGTGATACTGGATATACCCTGAATCACAACAGTCTAACAGTTGTCTGAGCAGAACTTAGAGATGGACCAAACTAGAAATGATTTAAACCCGATCCTATAGAGTATACATGTACTCATTCACATGAACACATAATCCTGACAATTGGCAAGAATTTCTATAAGATTCACTGATTTAACTTAAAGCAGAATAAACTTGTCTACTTAGTGAAAAATTACAAACATTTCAAAAGAAATTTAATAATAAAAAATTTATATGTCCAGATCAGAACTATTTTCTATTCTTTTCTTCGATCTCCTGTTGAGTTCGTAGGTGTTCAGAATGGTTTGATCCCTATCCAGCAGAATTCCTGGGACCAGATGAAATCCAGGTCTCCTACACATCCGCCATCTTGCTCCGGCCCCCCAGATCAGAACTATTTTCTTAATCGTTATCACTTGGATACAGTAGAGAGCTGCCATTTCTCAAGCCATTTTTGTAATTCTTCAATTTTTTCTTCTTACAAGCACACCGAATACACACGCTACTATATGATCTATTCCCTGCTTATCTTTCCAACATAATTTCTTGCTGCTGCCCCTAACGTTCTAACTTCCAGCCATACCAAACTTCCTTCAGGGTTTTTCAATTCATGAATTTAATCAACAATATCTCAATGCCTACCACTAAAAACAAAAGTAAACTAAAACGAAACAATCTCTCATCTGAAGGAACTCACAGACCTCTATGTGCCTCTTGTTGACATATTTTAGATCTCAGTTTAGGGATCAGTTCCTGGCAAAATTCTTCCATATCACCCCAGGCTGGGATAAGTTTTCCCATTTGTTTTAAAATATGTATATATGTTTTTTAATTTTAAAACTTACAGAAAAATTATACAAAGCAGTACAAAGGATTCCCATAGACTCTGACATCAATTGCCCAACTGTTAACATTTCACCACACCTGCCCTGAATCACCCTTTCTCCTTCTCTCTATATGCACTTGTTATCATCAATCTTTTTCAGAACCACCTGAGAGCAAGCTGTAGACATTATGCCTCATCACCTCTAAGTACTGCAGAATATAGTTCTCTAAATAAGGATATTCCCATAAATAACCATAACACAACGTTTCCAGACAGGAAATCCACATTGATACAACACTACCATCCAAGCCACAGACCTCATTCGAATTTGCCATTTGTCTCAACAATGTTCCTTTTTACTTTCTGTGACCAGGATCTCATGGAACACATGTTGCATTTAGTGGTTGTATTTCTTCACCCTCGTCCAAGCAGGAATTATTCCTTAGTCTTTCCCTGTCATGTCCTCAACAGTTTTAGTCTGGGTCTTCGATTCTATAGGATCTTCTGATGCCTTTTCATGACCCACACTCAGGTCCTATTTTCTTAGAAGGGTTCCTGAAGATATCATCACCTCAGAGGCACATGATGCTCACTCATCCCATTACTGGGGATGTTAACCTTTCTCATCGAATTGTGTTGGTGTACACCAGGTCTGTATACCATGGGATCATTACTTTTCCCCTTTGTAATTGATTACTTTTAGTATTAGAGCTATTCCAAGATTGTCAGTATCCCATTCGTCATCAATCATTTATCAACCCACCAGCATCCACTGACAACTGCTAAGCACTAGGATAGTTGCCAAATGGAGATATCCCATGTCTATCATTCTATGTGGTGTATTCGGCATATCCACTGTAAGGAACAACTTTTCTTCCACCCTTCCTTCCTTCCTATTTCAATCAATGGGTTGTAATCTATTATTATCACTTATTTTAATATTCAAATATTCAAGAGTTGGCCAGCGGGAGGCTCTTCAAGCTGGTCCTTATGGTCTTCTGACATGTCTCCATCATATTTTGAACATTTTCTTCCTTGGATGAGATGTTCCAAGTTCATCTCATTATTTTTTGTAGCCTAGCTCTGAAAACAGACCTTACTCCAAAGGGCCCAGAGCCCTGATTCCCTCTAGTGGAGAACAACATTTAGACATCAAGACCTGAGATCTCAGAGTGCTCACTGTAACTTGGGTACACTACTTTTTGGCCCTCTCAGTAGATGTTGCACTAAAAAATCTGTGTATGTACACACATGTGTATATGCACACACATATATATCTATGACTAACTCTATATCTGTGTGTGTGAGGAGGGTATATACACATGCCATAAATTCATATTTCCCAGAACAAAGTCAATAGGTCCAATTCCAATGTAAAACCTCAGGATTATTTTTAACCTTCTTCTTTTTTATGTTTGTAAATACTTCTCCTATAGTGAGAAACCTGGCTTTCATTGTCTTCAATATCTTTCACCTTTTTGCTCAATATAACAGATCTCCCAACCACAACAACATTTCTTTTTTTTGTCACCTCTGGATGACTCCTTCCTTCCTGAACATCTTAACATGCCAGGGAGGTAAGGCCTGTTTATGTGCTTTTATAGGATTTTATATCTCATTTTCATAGAACTTAAATACAGTCATGGCTTATTTTCCTCTCTCCATCTCCAGTAGACTGTAAACTCTGAAGGAGTATGGAACCTATCTGTGCCTATTGGCTCAGATAAATATTTACTGAAGATTTTATTTATTTTATTTGAGAGAGAGAGAGAGAGAACATGAGCAGGGATAGGAGTAGAGGGGGAGGGAGAGGGTGAGGGAAAAAAATCTCAAGCAGATTCCACACTGAGTGTGGAGCCTCATGTGGGGCTCAATCTCACAACTCGGAGATCATGACCTGAGCAGAAACTGAGTCAGATGCTTAATGGACCAAGCCACCCAGGCACCCCACAAAAATATAAATCTTTAAAAATACAAGGAGAGGTAGGAAAGGAAAGTGAAATTGAATAGGAATGAAATTAGAAAGTGGACCAACCCAACATTTTAGAATGGGGAGTTTTAAGAAGCAAGAAGTAGTCAACACTGTCAAAAGTTATTTAAAAAATGAATCAGGCGAACTGAAATTATATGACTAATTAGCATTATCTTCAATTGTGAGTCTGGAATTCTTGCTTTTTTAGCTCTGCAAGTGGTTAAAGTTTTTATTTTTTATTTTTTATTTATTTATTTATTTTTAAAGATTTTATTTATTTATTTGAGAGAGAGAGAATGAGAGACAGAGAGCACGAGAGGGAAGAGGGCAGAGGGAGAAGCAGACCCCCTGCTGAGCAGGGACCCCGATGTGGGACTCGATCCCAGGACTCCAGGATCATGACCTGAGCCGAAGGCAGTCGCTTAACCAACTGAGCCACCCAGGCACCCGGTTAAAGTTTTATACTCCGGACTTAGAATCTGAATTTCTAACTCTTATTAAGGGCATCATGTTTTATCCCTGGAAATAATTTTCTTCAAAATTTTACTTTTTCCTGTTTATCTTGGAATATCAAAACAGTTGACAAAGTCTTTTAGTTTCCATTCATCACTTAAAAATACAGCATAATCTCATAGAAATGATGATTAATATCAAGTTATCATTCAAAAACAGTGTCCTTTTTCTAAATTGAACTCTTTGGCCATCAGTGTTTGTCTTTTGGTAGGTCAGAACTCTAACTTTTAAAAGATTTTTATCAGTCCTGGGATTACCAGATGATTGTTTTGCCCACTAACAAGCCCATAATCACTACATTCCTTAAAAGTTTAACATCAGGAAAAATAAATTTATATATCTTGTGGGTTGATATTATCTTCATATTTTAATATGCTAATCACATTCCATTCAGACTTGTATAACTAGTCACAAATTTTGACATACATTCTTTGTTCTATAAAAGATCTTCACCCTGACAGAGAAAATAACACTAATGATGAGGGCACTTAATGATAACAAACATAATATCAACAATAATATATACCTGTGGCTCATTATATTTATTATTTCACTCAGTGCTTACAACAATCCCATGAGGTTGTTATTATTATTATTACTAATCCTTCCTGATGATGAGAAACAGGTTTAATACCGTAGTTCGCCCTTATCCACAGTTTCACTTTCCGTAGTTTCAGTTACCCATGCTATACCTCAGTCCTGAAACAGATGATACCTCTTTTGACGTATTGTCAGGTCAAGAGCAGCCTTAAGCTTTGTCATGATGCCTACGTCATTCACATCATGTCATCTCATCACATAGGCATCTTATGTTCTCACATCATCATAAGAAGAAAAGTTAGTGCAGTACAGTAAGATATTTTGAGAGAGAAATAGCTGCATTCACATAACTTTTACAGTTTATTGTTGTAATTGTTCTATTTTATTACTAATTATTATTGTTAATCTCTTACTGTGCCTAATTTATAAACTAAACTTTATCATAGAAATGTATGCATAGGAAAAAAACATGGCCTATATAGAATTAGGTACTATCTGTGGTTTTCAGGCATCCACTGGAGGTTTTGGAATATATCCTCCACAGATAAGGGGGGGACTACTGCTTGTAAATAATTTGTTAATTTATTGATGATTATACTATTGGTAAGTAGCAGAGCCAAGGCTTCAAATCTGGTCAACATATTCCAAAAGTTCTAAATATAAGCCTTAACTCCTAGGATTTAAAATAAACGAAATAATATGAAATTTTATTTAAACAGAAACATGTGGAGAAATGTCTTGCTTCTTAAAAAAATTAGTTCACAAAGGATTCATCATATGATTCCAGTGGTAAGCCCCTCTAGGAACTTAAGATTCTGGTACATATTTCCTTGAATACCGATACCTATATTGCCTCCTCATAGAGAGTAAAGGCTCACTGATGATGAAAAAAATAGTGAATTTATCGTTGCTTTTATGATATAATTCAGTTAATAATTTCGACCTACCAACGTTTTGGATGGGCCCCCTCACAATTATATAAAGTGAAGTAGAATCACCTAATTAAGAAAGCTTAAAAGTAGAAAGGATTTTAGAAATAATTGAGTCCATTCTCATTTTACTAGTAAGAAAATCAAGGCCCAGAAAGGTTAAGTGACTTGCTCAAAGTCATGCATTGCTGGGCATTCCTGGCATTTGGACCTAAGGTGCTTGACACAAATGAGGTCCTTTCAAGAATATCAGTCATTTTTTTTTCCTGCAAAAACGCACTATTCATAAAAAAGATATTAAAATGCAGAAATGTTACAGTCAGTATAGGAAAACATTTGTCTTCAAAGCACAACTCACCATTTGACATATATTTACTTATTTATTTCTCTTTTGTCTATATCTCAACTACTGCAAGTACACTATCCAATATACTAGCCCTTTGCTGCATGCCGCCATTTAAATTAAAATTAATAAAGTTAAAAAAAGTTCTATTGGGTAGTGCTGAATTAGAATGCCAGCTCCACAGGAAGAGGGATTCTCATTAGTTTGTTGACGTATGCCTACAAGTAGAATGGTGCCTGACACATAGTAAAACTCAACAAATATGTGCTGAATGATTGAATATTTTTGAGAGAGATTTTGTATAGCCCAATGAAGTTTCCAATCAAATACATGGCAATGGACTTTTTTTTACTTATATCCAAAAAGGAAATATCTGTGATAAAAATGTTATAAGATAATAAGATATGTTTTGGCAAAAGAAGTAAACATTGTATCAAAAAGTTCTACATACATAACTTGAGTAAGATTGCACAGCATTTACTATGTTCAGTTTTCTTGGTTTGGGAAGGAGAATGAATTTCTTTTGTGCCAGACATTTTGAATTTGTTAATTTCCTATGCTCTACAAAGGTAGAAATTGGAAAGGGCCTATATCCCAGGATACACTCATAATTCAAAGTTATAAGAAAATAATACGTTTTTTAATTTTTTCAAATAATAATCTAAATATATTAGTAGTGTAATTATTATAATAATAAAGAAATGCGAAGATCTCAATGAAGAAAGGGATATTCTCAACTGACCAAAAAAATTACTTTATGTTTTCATTATTAATCACTAATTTATATTAGACTTGTGCAACATTTAATTTTTAAAGCTAGAGATTTACTATAGTCATCCTTAAAATTTCAGCTATAGGACTCCTATTATTTATTCAATGTAGAACATACTTCTCTTAATGCAGCTGAGGTCTAATGTTCTTACATTGATATCATTAAATAAAAGTAAAATTCTACATGTGGAAAACTTTACCAAGACAAAATTATTGGGAAAGGACATGCTAAATGGCATTTATCCTGAAAAGAGAACATAAAGTGTACTTTAAAATATAGGTACCTTGTTATAGGAATATGTAAACTTATTTTCAGTGTATGAGTAAACATCCCAACAACGTTTTTTCTGCTCAAATGCCTATTGGTATTTTCCCTATGTGAAAAGCAATGAAGAAAAATCCTTTTTAAGATTTGCCTATCCTTAGCATCCACTATGTTTTTCCTTTTATCATGTAAGATCTATATATTCAATATTAATGAAGGATAATCTTATATATTGAATAACCAGAAGAATAAAATATCTGTACTTTTACTTACCTATTCTATAATTAACCAATAATATCTTCTTCTAATTACAAATGAAATACTGGTTCGATGCAAATTTTAAAATGCAGAAATAAAAAAAGAAATCATTCATAATTCTATTATCCAGAAATAAAGGACATAGTCTTTACGGTCTTTGACAAATGTGCGTATGTGTGTGTGGCGAGTTGGGGAAACTGAGTTTGTACAGTGATATATAAAAGGTGATATACTACATGTGCTTTGTGACTTCTTTATAGCTGGTAATAGATCATAAACATTTTATCTCATCAAAAATTTAATTCTATAACATGCCTTTTAGTAGCTGCATACTATTTCACCATTTGATTCCGTCATCACGTATTTAACTACTCAACTACTGTTGGAGAAATACCTTCGAGACTCTCAGTAGAATGGTCAGATGCAGTGTGTTTTTAGAATACCAATATCAGCTTTAGAATATAAAATGGTCAACAGCATCAACCACGTCACATACCTGTTTACAGAGTTTCAGGAATGGTCAGAAATAAAGGATAAACTAAAAATTCTATGGAATCAATAAATCAGTAGTTTATTCTTGGTGTCACTCATTAACAGTCTCTGTATTTCTGGCTGCCTTGGTTTCCTCAGCATAGTGTTGAATAAACACTGTGAACTTTTCTGATCAAACTTTTATCTAAGAGAAGGATAAAGACTTGTTCTCCTCCAGGTTCTGGATGCTGCAACACCAATGGCCTATTCTGACAGTTGAGCTAATTTCAGTGTAAAACTGTATAGTCAAATTTATTTTTTGGACTTAATTTCTATGTTTCATGTGTTTTTATATATATTTATTCTTTGCAGTATATTTTGCACTATATGCTGCAAATATTATTTGCAGTATATTTTTTGTATATTTTTGTAATTCTACTTTTCTTCCATTTTTTAGAGACCATTACCCCTTCCTATATTTTTTTTGGTAGAGTGATATTATACCATCTTCCAAATACCCAGTCCTATAAATATACAACTAGTATAAACCATTGTGAATTTAGTCTAGAACCATAAAAACCATCTCAGGAGAACTTAAAATCTACAGTCTAATCATTAGAAATTATAAATTCTGAAAAATCTGTTTATTAAAGGAATATCTTTTACATACTCAAAATGATTATTTAATACCCCTGGAGAGTATTTCACTTTTTATTTTCTTAGATACAATCTATCAGAAAAACAAATTTTAATTAGTTTATGATCATTCTAAATGAAGATGAAATAAAAAAATACTTAACATATTTGTGTTGTTTTTATATGCAAGATTCCAATTAATCATCAAAAATAGTTTTTCCAATTCTACTTTAATGACTACATAATAAAACTGAAGAAACATTCTGTTGCTTGAAAAGGTCATGATCCTAAATAGGTTAAACATTTCCTAAAACAATATGTTTACACTATTAACACAATTAATTTGCTCAGAAAATTCTTTTTAAAAATAGTATAAATGTAAATTATTATACATTAGAAAGACAGATGCTTGAATTAATAAAGTTTAACTATATAAAGTGTGTGTGGGGGGGGATGAGTGGACAAAAAGAGCCACTCAAACAAGAGTATAATTATTTAAAAATATACTTAGGTAAAGACTGTTTAAAATTCTTGAGGAAAAAGAGCCTGAATCATATTCTTTCTTACCTTTAAAGTTTTAATTGCCTCTTTTAAAAATCCAAAGGCATCATGTACTTGCTCTTTTTTTTTTTTTTTTAAGATTTTATTTATTTATTTGAGAGAGAGAGAATGAGAGAGAGCATGAGAGGGAGGAGGGTCAGAGGGAGAAGCAGACTCCCTGCCGAGCAGGGAGCCCGATGTGGGACTCGATCCTGGGACTCCAGGATCATGACCTGAGCCGAAGGCAGTCGCTTAACCAACTGAGCCACCCAGGCACCCCATCATGTACTTGCTCTTAAAAAAGTTTCAAACAATCTAGATTTACCACAACCCATTCTTCTTCCACAAAGTGTGTTTTCCATTTTATGAGTCTCAGTAGATATGGAACCCAGCATTGTATTTACACATGGCAGGCATTTCAACAACGTCAAATGGATCCAATTCCAATAATCCCATCAGATTTTCCTCATTGATATGGAATATATGGAGCCAAAAAATTTTAGTAACACTTGCTACAAGAAACTCACATTTCCCTAATTCAGATGTTCAGGAACCTCTTAGATCTAAGTAACATACAAAGCTATGGATGGGGTATCTGAAACATCATGAAGACTCCAGTGAAAGATACAACTTTCCATCGTTTAGAAGGAAATTCTAAAAACTCAGGCACCTATATAAGTAGATCTGACTGTTAATATACACAGGTTCACCCACAGAGAAAATAAAATTCCCATATGTTGGAAACACTTGGCATCTGTGCACTTCCTTTTCCTATTTCATGCCATGTTTCCCTGGCCCTACGTACTGAATGCAGATTGGGTTTGAAGGGAAAAGCTCCTCCAGTTGCTAATGTGAGGACTCCCAGCACTATAACCATGAGAGGATCCAGCACTGCTGCCTGTTTAACGTTCTCCCTTGGGGGTGGATGTGGGTGCCGGCATCCTTGCTGTGCACGAGAAGCAGAGAATACCAGCAAACTGGGACACTTCAAGGACACTGCATAATTTCAGCAAGAGTTAGGAGAGGAGAAGCAGAACTCTGTTGCTATCAAATATGCTAGGAAGCGCAACTTTCTTGTTACATTTTTGGTCAGGAAGGAAGTTTAGATAGAAAGAGAGTAAGAATGAGAAAGAATTTACTGGAATAACAGGGCTTACTTTAGATCTTGGAAAATGCTGAGACATACAATAACAGAATTAAAGGAAGTAACAAAACAATTACTCGACATAAATATTCCATAAGATTAAGCATTTAATTTCTTCTTGTGTTATATAAATGTACATTTTCTGTATCTTAAAACTAAATTATAAACTCCTTGCAGGTAAAAATTGTGCTTTATTGTCTTCAGCTAATAAATATTTCTGACATTGATAAAAAAACTATGTAAGAATAAAAGCTTATGAAATCTCAGAGAGCTCTAGTAGGTAAAAAGAACTGGAAGATCTATTGCTAACGATTTACTTATTAATAGATCTAACCCTTCTAGAAGCAGCTAATTATATTCTCTATATATCATTATAACTGGGGAAAACTGATAGGAGTATTATAACCGTGATATTGAAACCATATTATATAAAAATAAAGCAAAGTATGTTCATAGAAAATTTTATTGTCCTCTTTTAAATAACTGTGTTTAGCATTTACCAAAATTATATATATACACATACACAATTAGGTTCAAGGTATATGGTAGACTTCAAGGCTCAGCAAACTTTTTTCTGTAAAGATCCAGATAGTAAGTATTTGAGGGTTACAGTCTACACATGGTCTCCACCATGACCATTCAAATCTACTGCAGTGTAAAAGAAGTCACAGACAATATGTAAATGAATGAGTGTTGCTGTTTTCCAATCAAATTTTATTTACAAAAACAGTCAGCCAACATATGGACAGTAGTTTGCCAATCCTTGAAGTAGTTTATGTATTACCAGAAGTAGCACTAAATGGGATAGAGAAAGGATAATTTAATATTTTTATAGGAAAAAAATATTCATGACATTTTAAAGATATTTATTGATTCTTAAAAACAACAACAAAACCCATTGACTTAAGTAGCACATGAATCTTACCTGGTTAGGTATCCTCAGTGGGGGCCTTGGACCTCCAGGGTACCGAGGTGACATAAAAGGCTATTGAAATAAAACAAATAAATAAACAAAACAAAACAAAAAAACAGCACAATGTAAAATACGGATCTGAAAATAAACTGTTTTAAAGAATTTTCGAATTATACAAAGCATAAATCAACTTATTTCCCCATGTGGTTGCTTTCAGGAGAATAAACGCTTTTAAAAAAAAAACACCATCCAATTTTTTATTTTGTAGAATATCTGGAACATTTTCCAAAAAGAATATAAAAACATCAAAGATGACTAAAGTAACTAAAGCAAAAATTTTTTTAAATGTTAATTATTAGGAATTTAGGCAACTGAATCTCAGCAAAGACTTCAGGAAGATGCTTATTGGCCATATCATTACATAAATTGGGTTCTGAACATATACTTTGGACTCATTCAGTTTGTTATCAATTTCCTTTAATAATTTTAAAGTTGCTGAATTTCTTCACTTTTTCTTTCATACATGTTTACAATGGCAAAGAAATTTCTTTTCCATAGGTTCTTTATGGTGAAAAGAGCTTTGGCTTTCCTTTTTCAAGTGTTCGTTATAATTCAAAATTGATTATAAATTTTAAGTTGAAATTTCTTTGCATATTTTGAGACTAGCAGGTTATGAGCTGTGTACTTTTAACAAAAGAAAAAAAATTGGTCTTACATTAAAATTCAAGTCAATTTATCTTGTTAGATAAATCACATTCTGCTAAAGTGTGCTCTGTCAGTCCAAAAAATCTGAAAAATATCCTAAAAATAACATTTTAATTATTGTCCAATGTTTAGTGGAAGAATATTTTTGATCACTCAGATTCAGGCATCAAATTTTTCAAAGTATATTCCTAACATTATTCAAAATTCCACTTTTACAGAAAAATTATATAATTTTGATTAATTATGTTACACTATAAAATTTATTATATGTAACATAAGTAAATTATCAACTCTAAATGATGGAATATCATGAAGTAAAATATTAAGAGTGAAGTAATATAAATTAGATCAATTTCACAAAAGCTTGGCAAGCCAAATCTGTAGTACTTTACATAAATAAATTCCACATTTATAACATATTTTCTATAAACATTTTAGAAACTGAGCGTGTAGTTCTTGGCTACATTTTAAAATTAGGGTTATTTAAAAAAGCAGCATCTGAAAAATACAATCCTAACAAATTTATGCTGTATGAACCATTTCTATAATATCTTTTGGAAGATTTGACAAACCAACAAGAGGAACTTTAGAGTTAAACAAGCAATTCAGTTTTTTGCTCACTGTGTTCTTATATGTTAGACCATTATTATATGTTTTTCATGTTAATCTTTATGTTAACCAGGAGATCATTTTAAATGGACAGAAACACTGGATTATTCAGGTAATATTGTCACCTCCAACTGATAAAACTTAAGTGAATTTTCCAATTTTAACATTTAAAGAATGTTTAGTTTTCATGTATTTGATCAAAATTGTTTCTCTTTATCCTTTCTAGACTCTAAATAGAATTAGTTAGTTAACTATACTGCCAACTAGAAGCTTATTCCAATATTCACACTCCCTCTGCTTTATTTCTAATGATCTAATTTCATTTATGGAACTGCCTTTTAAATTCTGGACTCATTTAAAAAAATTAGTAATTAAATATTGTATCATTGGTCTTGGGATGTTTTTCTTCCTTTCACAAAGTGATATTTTATGACACGTTTATTAATCCAAAGTATATCAATTTAGTTTTTGAAACATGGAGAAATAAAAATAAACCTATATAAAACTAATAATTCCTGCCTATAAAATTCACTTTGAAATGGAATCCAAGGTAGAAATTATGTTAAAAATATTACTAAGTACCAAATGCTGAGATAAACATTGAGATGGACCTTATTTGAAATAGAATATTTGAGATTTGCATATTCCTCTGAATGTAAAATGATGTTTTCAGTGTTAATATAATGGACTATCTGAAAAGAGAAATTTCTCTAATCGATGGTACTGTGAATAAAGGTATTTTAATGGGATTGTCATACTCTCCTATCTGACTGTGAGGAACCATCAAGGGACTACTGAGAGGAAGAGGCAGAGCATGTGGTAGCTGGGAAGCTATAGACTTCTATAGAGGAAGGTTGGGAGAGAAAAAGATTCTCACTTCAGTTAATTTATTTCCTCTTGTATGCCCTCCTCCAAGTTCAAATGTATGTGTTTTTGGCAAAAAAAAAAAAAAAGAAAGAAAAAAAGAAAAGAAAACCACTTTAAAATTCCAATCTGTATCAATCCAATTAAAGGAAAAATGACAAAAATCTAGTTAATTGAGATAAAAATCTACTACTTTTACCTAAAATACAAAGATTGCTATGGGTAAAGCACTTTTGATATAGAATTAGTGCTGCAATAACATAAGCTGTTGCTATTCAGATTGATCCTTACCTTAAGTTACCTAGTTAACCACATAGGTCCTCACTTGCCTACCTGTTGACGTACAGACACAGCAACCGAACCCACAAGAGTGTGCATATTAGCAACTGAGAATATTCAACTAATATTTGTACTTCACCATTCAGAGGCCAATTTCCTTTCAAATACAATTCAAGATATTAAAACTAGTTTAAATTCTTTAGCGGTAAAATACTAATCTAAGAGGTTACCAACTGATAATATAAAGTGTTATCTACTAACAAACATGTCAATACTCTCTGCATTAATAGCTTGGGAAGAACAGGTTCTTCAGAAGAATTTTTGGCTATGAAATACTCTTTATATTTGGGGGGGAAAGTTTCTTTTAATAGTTTGGGCATTAAAATATTTGCCTGAAGGTGTCCTGATGGTGAATCAATATTTTAACTGGAAAAAGCCTTCATCTTGACAAAGCTATTTATAATGTGTGTGAAAAAAACATTTGACCAGGAGTCAGGGCCTGGGTTCTAGTTTTGCAATAACACTAATTAGCAGAGGGGCCCAGGGCTAAAAAAACCTTTTAGGGCTTTAATTTTCTCAACCATAAAATGAGGGAGTTGGGTTGGATAATCTCTAAAGTCCCTTCGAAAAATGAAAAAAACAAAACAAAACTCCATGATTCTGTGTCTTTGTTAATTATCTCCAGAATTGCCCTTAAGTATACGGATTTGTATACTGTAAATAGCTCTAAATATTTGAAGTGTGTAGGGGTGGGAATATAGGCATATGCTCCTAACTCACAAACCACTTTTATCAAGGAGCTGGAGAAACGTATTCCCATGCTTTCCAAGGAAAAGGAAAACCTAGTTAAAGAAAAAAAATGATGCACTTTGTTCAGATCAAAGGTCAATCAGAAGAATAAAAAAACCTGAACTTATCAATTAAAAGGTATACTAGCAATTCTTTAATTCAACAAATCTGTGTTCAATACCTACAAAGACACTTCGGGGAAGTCGTTGGACATTTCAGTGAACAATGCAGATAAAAATCACTGCCCTCTGATTAGGATTTTTTAAGGTTCCAGTCTTGTAATTAATAGGAGAAACAATTTTCTGGAAAAACTGTTTTTTCTATCAGTCCACTAATTTGAAGAAATAGAATGTTCTCTTCACCAAATGGTAAGTATCAATGAAAACCCACAGAAAATAATATTTCAATCTGGTGCTTCCCTCAGAAGGCATAATTACATCACCCTGACTTGATAGAACATGTGTTGCTATGAAGGAATGAAAATCAAGGCTATGCTTTGATTTTGGAAAAAAGTTTTCCAAATTAGGCAAAACTCACAGAGTCAGGTTCTTTATAACACAAGATAAAGTGAGTAGCAATGTTAGTATTCTGACATATGGAAACTACATTTATAGGCATAAATTCTCCTTTCTACATGTTTCAGATATCTGCCCCCCCCAAAAAATGGGATAACCCAAAGTGAAAGGAATAAAAACATATACAAAGCCTGAGAATTCAATAAAATTTGGTGACTAAATGAAGGAGGAAAAAAATTCTAATAGAAATACAAACCAAATGTCCATCTCATTTCCTCTAAGTAGTCTTTTAGAGAAAAGATCATACTATTTAGAATCATAATTTATTTCAGAATGAATGTCATTCAATCTTAAAGGATTATTATTTTCCATTATATCAAGAATTATTCATAGAATTTTAAACTTCTGCTTCCCTCAAAGAGAGACTTTCTTTTATTCTTTGCCCTTTCTGTTAGTGGAAGGTAGTCTGTCTCTTCTTATTTGATCTTTCATAAACCCTTAGTGCTTTATCTCAATTCCCTAAGAATTAGAAGGAATCAGCCCTTTCTCTTTCCTCACGCTAGTTGAAGTTATATTGCTCAGCATGATTCTTTCCTTCTCTGAAGATCCCAAATGTTCCCAATGGAATTGTTTTATAAATAATTTACCCATCCTGAGAAATAAGAAAATAGAAGTGAAGGCTGTAGAAATACAGGAGAGAAGAGGAAAACTAAGGACATTAGTGACAAGATTTGACAATGCACTGGATATATGGAATGAGAGAAAGAGAGGAATCAAAGAAAAATCCCAATTTTTGGCTTAAGGTTATGCTTTTACAGAAGTGGGGAAGATCCAAGGTTTAAGTGACTACCTGTAATCTGACTTCCGGGCTAGACTGGGAGCTTCTCGCAGGCTGGTACCATAGCATCTAATGTGGTATTTAGCGCATAGTAGGCATTCAGCACATTTTTTAAGTGAATAAAGAAATCTGTGGTATCACTATGTAAGAGGAGAATAAGACAAGCACAGAGCTCGAATATTTCAGTTACGGCTTTACGGGCATTGGGACATGGGAAGAGATTTTCTTCCAATTGTGGACCTTTGTGTTATTGTTGATCCAAGATGAGTTTTGGGGGGACATATATATAAAAATATTTGATTTGTGGGGCACCTGGGTGGCTCAGTCATTAAACATCTGCCTTTTGCTCAGGTCATGATCCCAGGGTCCTGGGATCAAGCCCCACATCAGGCTCCCTGCTCTGCGGGAAGCCTGATTCTCCCTCTCCCACTCCTCCTGCTTCTGTTCCCTCTCTCGCTGTGTCTCTCTCTGTCAAATAAATAAATAAAATTAAAAAAAATTTTTTGATTTGTAAAAAAAATAAAATAATTTACTCATCCTGAAATTACAGATGCTAAGAACCATTTTAAGCCCTAACTTCTTTTAATATATATGATCAAACTATACATTTTAATGACACATGGCTCAAATGTTAACTTTAATATTTTCTTTTTAAAAAATATTTATTTTTTTTAGTATAGCTTTAAGTATATTTGAGTGTAGCTGACATACAGTGTTACATTAATCTCAGGTGTACAACAGTGATTCGACAAGTTTACACATTATGCTATTCACAAGTGCAGCTACCATCAGTCACCGTAATATTTTCTAACATTTTAATTGTTTTTAGAAAACATATAACTATGATTTATCAACACCAGAATATTCTCTGTTTCTTGAGACTACCTGTATTCTCCTTTCTCTGCCAAGCAATTTCTACTAATCTCCCTAGGGACAGTTTAAATGTCACTTCCTCTTTGAAGAATCTCTATAGGCTCCGCTCCTTCGACTTCTTAGCACTTTGTTCATACCATTATCTTAGAGGATTCAGTACACTGCAGTATAATGTGTGCCCTGATATGAAGGAAACCCACTTCAGAGGAAAGAACACAAAACCATATCAGAGCAAGAAATTATCTTAATGTCAAGGTAATTAATCCATAAAATAAAACTGGTATTTCTAAGAATCCTTAAAATTGACGCAGCAATATATAAATCAACTTATCTCTCTCTCTCCTTTTTTTTTTTTAGAGGGAGAAAGTCAGGGTGGGGGGCAGAGGGAGAGAGAGAATCTTAAGCAGGCTCTACACCCAGTGTGAAGCCCCACGCGGGGGTGGATCTCACAACCCTGAGATCATGACCTGAACCGAAATCAGAAGTTGGACACTCAACTGACTGAGTCACCCAGGTGCCCAAATCACCTTATATCTTATTTTAAATATTTCAACATGGCTTTAGAAACTCTCTATGTATTTATTTTTAAAGACTATTTTTAAGTAATTTCCACACCCAACGTGGGGCTCAAACTCAACCCCGAAATTAAGAGTTATATGCTCCACCAACTAAGCTAGCCAGGCACCCCTAGAAACTCTTTAAATATTTGTCTCTGAGAATAAATTGATAATAAAGAAAATTTAAAATCATTAAAAAATAAGTTTCTTTAAAATGCCACTTAAGCATTTTCTACATACTATTTATATACTATATGTAACACATACTATTTTCTATGTACTATATTTTCTTTTATAAGCACAATTTAGACCAAATCAGTGAAGAAGAGAAGAGTAATACTGATTTCTTTAGAATGGACAAATGTAACATTTAGAAGTTTACTCTTATGAAAGAAGTCTGAGGTATGTTCTAAATAAAAGACAATTTTATGGGACTTATCTAATGTAAAGTAACTGAACTTTTCTGAGGACAAAATTATTCATGTGAAGTTTGCTTCTAATTTTGAAAAATATAGTAACTTTTTAAAATGACTGAAAGAACACAATTACCAAGTTTAAGAAAATATGAACTGACAAAACAATTTAAAAAATGCTCACTTAAAAAATGACTTCCTCACAGAATTACTCAACTGAAGTTTTATAGGTTTTATATTGTACAATTATAATAAAATCTGACTTAAAAATTTTATTTGAATGTGACTTTTGGACATATTTTATAGCAGAAATATACTTTCTAGAGTTTACTAGGTCAACCTCCTTACTATGTAAAAGGGAACCAAGGACCAAATTGCCATCTTAGTTTTCTTATAGAGATAACATCCTGCTACAGTAATAACTTTATGGAATGAAGGCAGGTACACATACTTCATTCTTATTACCAACTGACCATAAATAAATTGCCTGACTTGGCACTTCCTCCTCAGCCCCCCAGCAACTGTGCAACCATTCACTTAATGCAGAATTCTTTACCCTTGCTACTACTCAACCAGAAAAAGCTGAAAAGGCAGTGGTACTTCAGGTAAGCAAGTTAATTTGTGTATAAAGCACTAATTAGCATGTGCTCTTGATTCACTGAACTAAAAGAAAAATGACAACTGAAATAAAATCAATTTAGTAAGCTTTAGCTCTCTTTTCTTACATATTTTTGGTAGAGTTTTGATAATATATGTTGTCTTTAGTCCACTTATTAGTGTTTTTAAGTCACACGCCAAAAGGCAATAGAAGATGAGTAGGGAATGGTGATAAATGGATGTGGTACTATTAGAAGAGTATCATCATTATAATCAAACTGTTCATTATAATCTGATAACTTATAATGAGGTTCATGAGGAAGGAAAGGAAGCAGTTAGCATATTCTAAGAGAGAATGTACAGAGTTGCATTCATTGAATATTTGGTTGGTTCCATAGCTGGCTCATTGAGTAAGTGAATGAATAATAATGATGGAAGAAAACAGCAAAAGATTGAATAAAGTTTGGTTCTCTTGCATAAAATCTCACCTGACCAACGTGTCTTGTTAAAAATAGGTGATATCTCTTGCTATTGTAAACAGGAAGCCACAGGATTAGCATAGTCTATCTGGTTTGTCTAGTGAGTACATGCTTATCAATTATGTATAGAAGGGAAAATTCTGCTTGCTTCAATAAGATAATTTATATCTTCCAGAGGACCTAATAAAAACTATAAGGAACAAAGTGTCGACCCCAAGAAGATACTGAATTATAATTACAATATCCCTATCAACAACATCTAAGAGACTTTCTCATGTAGATCACCAATAAGACCTTTTACCCTCTCCTACTCCTTTTAGGTTTCTTTTGCTATTTCTGGGGTGTCAGGGTGGACAAAAATGTTTCTTAGTTTTACAAATTGGCAGTATTTAGTAGCCAGTTTTTGGTATAAAAGGATGTCAGGTTAACTTACATATGATTTGGCAAAACAACAACAAAAAAAGTGTGGTATCTTAATCAAATTTTTCCAGAAGCAAAGACCAGCCTTGAGAAGTGCTACCAATTCCTCACTGCAGTTCAGCTCTTAGTTGTCTCCTACAAGTGCCGCACTTACACAAAGGACCCTACCTCATCTTTTTAGACTGCAATCTATTCAGAGATTCCCTCAGGCATGTTGAAGCTTACGTATTTCTTTCCATTAAGAAAAGGCTCAGCATTTGAGTAAGAACATTAAACATTCTGTCTTATCATATTGTCTTTTTTTTTTTTAAAAGATTTTATTCATTTATTTGACAGAGAGAGACACAGTGAGAGAGGGAACCCAAGGGGAGTGGGAGAGGGAGAAGCAGGCTTCCCGCCGAGCAGGGAGCCCGATGCAGGGCTCGATCCCAGGACCCTGGGATCATGACCTGAGCCGAAGGCAGACGCTTAATGACTGAGCCACCCAGGCGCCCCTATTGTCTTTAGCCCATAATCATCTCTAGTCCAAAATCTGTAAGAAAATGGTTATTTGCCAAAAAGTAATTTGCTTCCATCACCACTTAGGCAAAAACATAAGATGCAAAGTGACATATAGGCAGAAAAAATACTATATTAATTACATAGAGACCAAATATCTAGTGCACTTGATCTTGTGCAGACATGACTTTAGACAGATTTAATCTTTCTTCTGATATTTTTGATGTACTGTTTAAGCAGACAAAGGGAATAATACACAATTCTATGACATGAAAATCATTCTAGAATCTTTCAAGGGAAAAATTTCTCCCCAACAAAATTTTTGGAAATGTTAAATATGGCAGGTTCTAATTATTTTTTATAGTCCTGGAAAGGTAATAAAAATATGTTCACTATAAGATTTTACCCAAAGCATAAACATTCCTTTAAACACTAAATATTACCTTTTACTCACTCTGTGTCATTTTTCAGTTAATTCAATTCTCTTTACTGTACAAGATTTTCCTACATAGATCTCTCTCTCTTTTTTTTTTTAAGATTTTATTTATTTATTTGACAGAGAAAGACACAGTGAGAGAGGGAACACAAGCAGGGGAAGTGGGAGAGGGAGAAGCAGGCTTCCCGCCGAGCAGGGAGCCCGACGCGGGGCTCGATCCCAGGACCCTGAGATCATGACCTGAGCCGAAGGCAGATGCTTAATGACTGAGCCACCCAGGCCCCTCATTTTTTTTTTTTTTTTTTAAGAGAGGGAGGTGGGAAGGGGCAGAAGGAGAGGCAGAAGAGAGAGAATCTTAAGCAGGTTCCACGCCCAGCGCAGAGCTGACTTGGGGCTTGATCTCACAACCCTGAGATCATGACCTGAGCCAAAATTAAGAGTCAGATGCTTAACCAACTGAGCCACCCAGGCACCCCAGATTTTCCTAGTTAGATTTCTATTCTCTATTTTTCAATTCCCTATTTCACTTAGAAGTAAATCTTCTTTCTTAATTGTGCTAACTTTCTTAAACTCATGTGCTATCAACAATAAATATTGAGAATATTATTTTGAAAAATAGTGTTGTGACTTCTGCATTTCACTACACAGCCATCTTTCATATAGTAAAAATGTTCACATATTTTAATTTTTATAATTCCATGAGATGCTTCATGAGTTTTCCGTAGAAAAGTAATGAAGCATAAATTATACATCAAATGAATTTCGTCAGTTACTTTACAATTCATATATTTTAATTTGTTTAGTTTCTTTTCTGTTTTCCATAAAAACCTCCATCAGACATTACTGACACCCCAGTGGATAAGACACTCTTGATTAACACATTTTAATTCCAACTAGTATTAAACTAATTTAGCTCACAAAATGACATACTTGTGCTAGCGCATTCTGCTGATAAGCATAAATATGTAGCTTATCTCCCATACATCTTAGATATTCTATCATCATCAACACTTAATTAAAATAACTCATATAAAATAACTGTAAAGTATTACCAGATCCAGTTTCCTAGATGTTATTTTTGTAAGGTTAATCCAATTCAGCACAGTCTTATAAGCAGGTTGATTCTTTTGATATGGATTTAGTCTAAGCATCAAAATTGCTCACTCACATTATGGGCCTTTTCAAGAAGATGACACTATTTCTCAAGCCTTCATTACATATATTAGGGGTGTGTGGCAATGGACTTCTGGATTGTGAATCGGGACCATGCTTTCTGCTGGTCTAATAAGGTATAAAAGTTTAATAACATTCTATAAAAAGCTTTAATAATTTGTTTTAGATCAATTTATATTCACAAATACATATAGACACATTCTGTTGTTGTTGTCTGTGAGGCAAGTAGCTGGAGTCCTACATGAGCTGAACCTGGCTCTACACTGCCTCCCACTACTGACTGAAGTCACAGCCAGATCAACCTATCTTAATGTATTAAAAAAATTACATTATGGGTATGAAAATACATATTTGGGATTTATAAAAGAAGCTATAACAATCATTTTTCAAAAGCACTCTTATTTTTTCATTCAAGAATGCAAAAGTATTCCATTCTTCCTTTTCCCTATTTTATATTCATACTTCCATATAAATGTGCCCCAGATGAGAGTATAGGAGAGACTATTTTAATTTACCTAAATGTACCATTGGAAAAAAAGAAAGAAAGAAGGAAGAAAGAGAGAGAGAGAGGAAGGAAGGAAGGAAGGAAGGAAGGAAGGAAAGCATGCTACTTTTTTCTTATCCTTCTGATAATATGGTAGGGAAGATTCTACTGATTGAGGAATAGTCTTTTCAAATTCTCAAATAGCAGTAAGAATGTTAAACAAACTGGCCTATGGTCTTGGTCTTCTAATACAAGTGGCAGATTATATATATATTTACTTTCTTTAAAAATGAAACGATACTCTCATATTCACTTGGTTACCTACCTAAATACAAAAAATCTATATTTAAAGTTACACAACTCATGCCTAAACTTTATAGAATAATCTTTCTACAGAACAGGTTTTTATAGCAATTGGTAATGCACCAAAAAGTCTGTTTTGAAACTAGAGCTTACTAATTTGACTAATGCTAGAATGTATATAAAAAAAGCAAAATGAGAAAACTCAAATTGCACAAAGTGAAGTTATTTCTCCATCTCCAATTTAAAATAAACATTTTGATATACAAGTCCTAAATAGATATATGTACACAAAATTGATAAGACAAATTCAAATGGAAAATATATTTATGGATGTCAGGGTAATGTGTAGAATACAAAAATGACAGAAAACAGGTAGTATTCACATTTGCAAGCACTTGAAGTAATTAATTCTATTTTACTCTTTCTTGAAAAGCATCCTACTGTTCTGATTACTCTATGCCCTGGCATTATATCTTCTACTTAAGATTATACCTGCTTGCAGGGTATAATGGACCATCCCTGGCAATAGCCTATATGCTCTTCTTAAAGGGACCAGCAGAGCTGTTTTCTCTGTTCCTTGGCAGGAATGAACAGTTGATAGTAACCAACACTTCACTCCCAGCAACATATCTTTGCCCCCCTCCCCCTCCAGCCACTGCCTCATCTCTTGCTTTCCCTTTAGAGCAAAACTCTGAGGTGGGCACACTTAATGTCTCCAATTTCTCTCTTCCCTACTTTTATTCAGCTTCCATGCCCATCACTCCACGGAAACTGGCCTGATCAAGGCCACAAGTTAAATCCTTGTTAAATACAATGGTCAACTGTCAGTCCTCAACTACTGTGAACTATCAGTAGCATTTGACATGGCTGATTATTCCTCTCCTTGAAACATTTTCTCCATGTGGCTTCCAGGATACCACAGTGCCTGGCTTTCTTCTTATCACTTGGACTGCTCTCTCTCATTCTTCTTCAGTGGTGCCTCCTCATCTCCCTGATTTCTTGACATTAGAGTGTAGTAGGTCCATTGCAGAGCTTTCTGTCTCTATCAGCACTCACTATCTTGATGTTCTCATCCAGTCGTATAGCTTTAAATATTATCCACATGCTAATAATTCCCAAATGACTCTGGCCCAAGTCTGAACCACAGAACTGCAGACGGATAGTCCGTTCCCTACTCAACATCTCCTGAATATCTAATAGCTGTCTTAATCTTACCAAGTTCAAAATTAAGCTTCTAGTACTCCCCCTCATACCTCCTCCTGGAAGTTTGACCTACATCAGTAAATATCAACTCCATTCTTCCAGCTGAATAAGTCAAAAGCCTTGCAGTCACCCTTGATTTGTCTTTTTCTCTCACAACACATATCCAGACCATCACCAGTATCTGTCGGCTTGAACGTCACAATATATCTAGAATCCAACCACTTCTCACTACTCTTACTACCTTAGTCCAGGATGTAACAATCTCTTGTCAAAATTTTGCAACAACATCCAAACTGGTCTCCCTATTTCCACCCTTCCCTCCTATAGACTAATCTCAACAAGTAGCCAGAATAAGACTGTTAAAACACTCCACTCAAGAGTAAAACCCAAAATTCCTACAGTGACCTACAAAGTTCTACTTTACCTGACTTTCTATTATCTAGGACTTCATATTGAACTATTCTCCCCAGCGGACACTACACTTTAGCTACCTGGACCTTCTGTTGTCCTTGGAAAATGCCAGTCATGCTTTGAACTCAGGGGCTTTACACGTGCTTGTCCCTCAGCCTCTAACACTTTCCCCAGATATCATGTACTTGTTCCCTCACTTTCTTCAGGCCTTTACAAACATGACATCTTCTTGATGAGTCCTTCTCTGGCTACCCTATCTAAAACTTTGGCAATAATGCCTATTTTCCTTTTAGGTTTCATTTTCCTCCCTAGTCCTTATCACAATCTAATATAGCATATTTATTTTGTTACTATCTCCCTTAATAGACTCTAAGTTCCATGTGGGCAGGGATTTCTATTTATCTTTTTTTTTTTTTTAATTCATAGGGAGCACAGGTGGCCAAGGTCAGGGCTAGGCAACCCGCCCTAGGATGGGACCCCACCTCATAGGCCCCGGTCATATCTCCAGGAACCTGACTTTCACCAAGCTACATGCCTACAGGCTTACTCCTTCAACCTTCACCCCCTACCCCACCCACCTCCTTCCGTTGCAGTAAATATTTGTTGTTGTATGTCATCAGCAATCTTTGCCAATGGTTCTCAAATTTTAGTTTGTAAGACTCATCTGTTAAAAACAAAACAAAATGACAACAAAAACACAAAAGATTTCTGCCTCACTCCCTACCCCAAGAATTGTGACATACTGGAAGTTGGTTGACGCCCAGGACCCTCATGTCAGTACTGCACAAAACAAACTTGGAGGAACATTGTTCTTAGTCTTTACCATTTAGATTTCTTAGAAGCTATCTAGTGGTGAGCAAATTATGGCTCACCCACTAAGTGTGGCCTACCATTTGCTTTTGTAGATAAAGTTTCCCTGGAAGAGTTTTGCTGCATAGTGTCCGAGGCTATTTTTACACTACAAGGACACTATAACAACAGAGTCGAGTAGTTGTAACTTCAAAGCCTCCAAAGCCTAAAATATTTACTATCTGGCTTTTTACAGAAAAATTTTGTCAACTCCTCATATGGATACAAGATACATTATTTCTGAACACCACCTAGTGATAAGCTATCTTTTAAAAAAGCTGAAGACAGGGGCGCCTGGATGGCTCAAGGGGTTAAAATTCTGCCTTCGGCTCAGGTCATGATCCCAGGGTCCTGGAATTGAGTTCTGCATCAGGCTCCCTGCTTAGCAGGGAGTCTGCTTCTCCCTCTCTCTCTCTCTCTGCAGCTCCCCCTGCTTGTGCTGTCCCTCTGTAAAATAAATAAATAAAATCTTAAAAAAAAAAAAAAGCTGAAGATATCCTAATGTATACTTAAGACAAATCTATCCCACCCATATAGGGCATTTGTAATATACGTAATAACCCATCCTATCTTTATTCTTTTTTTAAAGTTTTTTATTTATTTAAGTAATCTCTACACCCAACCTGGGGTTTGAACTCACGACCCCGAGATCAAGAGTGGCATGTTCTACCAACTCAGCCAGCCAAATGCTCCACTCATCCTCATCTTTAATTCCCCAAAGAATGGTGACCATTTTGTTTCTGTAACCAACATTAAATAAAACTAAAATTGTTATAAATTGCCTTTGTATATTTGCAATTTTCTATACATCCCCCCACTCCAAGTAGCTATAATAAAAACTGAAGCTCTTGGGAAGAATTTTCAAAATTAGATCTTTTCAAAAGAAACTGTAATTTCAAATTAGCTGAAAAATAGATAAACCCTTATCACAGATTTAGTTTTAAAATATGATATTTTATTGCTTCATACTAAATATCCTAACACCTTTAGCTAGCAGGAGTAGCATTAAAGTAGAAGGAAAACCAGTATCGGTCTAGGGTGGCCAAGTTAACTTTTTCTGAAATATTGATTTTGATAAATAAACAAATAAAGTAGTGTTTTCTAACAGAAAATTATTTCATTCCATGCTACCGGGAAACCCATGTAAAGGCTCCGAGGCCCTGATACTCTCTTCTTTGCTCTCTGTCCATCTATTTACTGCTGTAGGATCTTCAGTTGTTTGAAACTGCAATTTGTAAAAAAGCTTACTTAGTTACTCAAGCTGAGCAGTTTTAATTTGTTCTAATAGTTGAGGCCAGAAAAACTATTACCCCATCTGCAGGAAAGCATTATCAAAGCCAGCAGCTGTCAGGCACCTTTATTTTTTTTTTTAGACTGCTTTTATCTTTGTAGTAGAGAAAAACTTGTTCTATTTTTGATATTTACAATTTCTGTTCCTTAAAGCTTCAAAATTACATTTTGAAGAAAATTAAACTTAATTTTTATGTCTTGAACTTTGATAAATAAGCAACCTTCCCCACCTCCACTCTCCAAATCCTGGTGTATTTAATTCTTTTTTTTTTTTTTTTTAAGATTTATTTATTTATTTATTTGAGAGAGAGAGAACACATGAGAGGGGATAGGGTCAGAGGGCGAAGCAGGCTCCCTGCCAAGCAGGGAGCCCGATGTGGGACTCGATCCAGGGACTCCAGGATCATGACCTGAGCCGAAGGCAGTCGCTTAACTAACTGAACCACTCAGGCGCCCTGGTGTATTTAATTCTGAAAAACGCTTTTTTTTTTTTTTTTTTAAAGATTTTATTTATTTCAGAGAGAGAGAATGAGAGAGAGCACATGAGAGGGGGTAGGGGCAGAGGGAGAAGCAGACTCCCTGCCGAGCAGGGAGCCCGATGCGGGACTCGATCCCGGGACTCCAGGATCATGACCTGAGCCGAAGGCAGACACTTAACCATCTGAGCCACACAGGCACCTGAAAAACGCTTATTTTTAATGTCTGGATTTTTAAACTGATAATGTTATAGTTCAGTACATCAAGTCTACTCAAGATTTTCAGTACCCTACTCATTCAAACTAAGGAAAGACATACTAACTAATTTTTTGGCTCATTATCTATGTTTAGAGATGCTATCTACAACTTCCAGGGAGAGGGAAATGAAGTTTCTTCTGGTTTAGAGTATTTCCTAAAACTAACTCTGCAACAGCCATGGTCAAGAAGGGTAAGAGGAAAGGAAAACCAATGGGAGTAGAGGCAATATGAAGATTAATAATAAAAGGGAACTGAGAAAGCATGTAGACTATTTAACTATATGTATAAATAACAGGGTAAAAAGGCTGTAACTGATTATAGAATAGTTGCATAAAAGTTTAAATAGGAATTGTAGAGCAGAGGTGCCTGGGTGGCTCACTCAGTTAAGCATCCCACTCTTGATTTCAGCTCCCATCATAATCTCAGGGTCATGAGATGGAGCCCTGCATCAGGCTCCATGCTCAGCAGGAGTCCCCTGGAGTCTCCTCTCTTTCTCTCTCCCTCTCCCCATCTACCTTTCCCACACACATGCTCTCTCTAATAAATATATAAATCTTAAAAAAAAAAGGAATAACAGGGCAGATGAGTATACTGAGTTATGAAGGTATCTTCAAAATGTAGGAATTATTTCCAGAAATAAATTAAATACCACCTCAAGAAACATTTAACCACAGCTTGTAAATGTTTTTTCCTTTTTTTTTTGTTTTTTCAGTTTCAAGATCATTTGATTGTTAAATTAAATAATTATTTTTTCTTATTTTTTGATTCATTTTGATTCTTTTTCTTTTAAACTATCGAGAATATTATACTACCCTGAGCTTGTTTTTGTCTTCATTGCTTAATGAATGTCATTTATACAGAGCTTTTTCTGGTCAATAACAACACCATGGAGAAAAGGGAAGATTTCTTTCTATTTTTTGTTCTTCTTATTGCATGATTATTATGTCAAAGCATTAGGTCAACTCGCTACAGTACAGTCTTGCCAAAAATAGAACCTATGGAAAATACACCCTGAATAAGTAGAGACATCTACAAACCACCACTAGATGGCAAAGCAGCTTTCCTATTGCTAACATTAGGCCTGCAAGCAAACCATGTCTTACACAAACCTGCTGCAACGTGTTTTCTACACTATCAGTTTCTATCCATTCAGACTTTAAAATATGGATGACCACCTCAGTCTGAAACTAAATTGCTTGGTATGCTCTATCTTCCACAAATATTTATAATCCCACTGATGTCAAAGTCTTAAATTTATAATCCAACATCAATGTATTATTAGTTTTCAACAATTTCAGTTAAAAAAACTAAAGATCGAGTGAGTAGAGGACAGCAAATTTATCAAGATAAAAATCAAAACAAAACATAACATTCAGTAAAAATGAACCAAAGGCTACACAGGGTTCAAATTAGATATTTATAAGCATAGCCCACATTAGTTATATACTCAAAGGCATCTACATTAGCACTTATTAAAAAGATTATTTTTTTAATAAAAGATATGGATATGTTTAGTTACAGTGACAAAAAACAAGACAGAGTTTTCTACTTAAAAGTTTTCTTGTGGGGAAAAAAAAAAGTTTTCTTGTGGGAAAAACCAGAAAGGAGGGAAAAATATAGTATTTTCACTCCTGACAAGTTTTCTTGGTTGAAATAAAAAATGTCCGTTTCTTCAGTGCAGTATAGCACATTCACAAGAGAAACTTTCTTGTTACTCAAATCTATAAAATTACAGAACTTCATAAGGTGACAAATAGTCTAATTTTTTTAAACACAAAGGAAGAACTTTGTTTTATTTTATGCATTTTACTAAACCATTTTGATTGTTACACATAAGTGAGAAGAAAATCTAATTGGTTCAAGGAACACTACTACCTATTCAATAAATTGCAGAAATCAAACTTTGCCTGTTTTTAGATAAGAATGCTATGAAAATGAATAAATAGCACATTGATGCTTTTAATACATAATTCATATTTCTTAGCATACAATGAAATTTTGCATATGATTCTAGCACAGGGACAGGAGACTCAAGTATAGACTCAGTTTTGATTGCCTACTATGTGTATTCACACCAACCACAAGAATGCATTTTCCTCCTCTAAAACTGCCAAACTAGTTAGATCAGTGGCCCTTTGCTTCCCCGTGACCAAGTAGCAAGACTTCCCAATTAAAGAAAGCTGCTCTAACATCATTCACCAGTTCCATGGTAGGTAGGTCACTTTGAGAATTTATACGGTTTTGTACACAAATTACTCTTGATAAAAGACTCCAAGTAAATAAACATGTGTCTTACTTTAAATGGCTTTATTTTACTAAACTGACACCTCCTTTTGCATGACCCACTATTCCCATTGATTTTACTTAATTGGTCTACTATTAAACAACAGAAGCTCTTCCATTTCAATAAAAATGTCAAAGTTTAAGTATGAACAATGTTAATATCTGTCACAAATAGACACTAATCTAAATTTTACAATATGATCACATAGTGAGTAGGACTCAGAAATACTGAAGCCGGTGTTTTATGTGCTAATTACAAACTCTTTTTTCTTTAGTTTCATTTTTTTAAATTTTTTTATTATTACATTCTGATAGGCTCAATCCTTTCCTGGCCTCATCCCATTGCAGCTGACCCCAAATAAGCTTTACATTTCCTCACTAAGAATAGGAATTCAAAACTATTCTCATACTTTGGATAATTCTTGGAGGTTAATATCCCTTTTGGAATTGAATTGGAAACTGGTGTTCAGACTTGAATTATGATTGTCTCCTGCTATTTCTACTCATATAAGTCAGCTAGCTACTCTTCATTAACACCAGGCATTATGGCCAGAATTATGCTGAAGTATAGACCAATCCTTGTAGGAAACTAATGCTTATATTTAGGAAATTCTTGAGCAGACTAATCCCATCATTATATGTACCAAAAGATAATAAGATCCTATTTCTTTTTTTTTAAAGTTTGGTAGTATGAGTTGTTCAGTATTTCAAAGAGGTATTTCTAGGGAGACTGGATATTAAGCTTGTTGAATAGGGAAAAAGAGTATTTGGGATCAGCTAGAATGGTCTCCCTGGATAAAGAGGAATGACATGTATCAAACTCAAACATATCTTTTTCTACCTTCTATCTTTCCTCAGATAAAGACATTAAAACTTTCCAGAGGTCCACAGTAAGAACCTCAGAATGATCCTTGATTCTTCCAACTCTTTCTTTTCTAACCCTAATTTGGCTAATCAACTAAAGCCTATCAAACAACTATGAATTGCTTCTTCCTTTCCAATCTTTTTTTCTTTTTTTAAAAGATTTTATTTATTTATTTGAGACAGAGAGAATGAGAGACAGAGAGCATGAGAGGGAGGAGGGTCAGGGGGAGAAGCAGACTCCCTGCCAAGCAGGGAGCCCGATGCGGGACTCGATCCTGGGACTCCAGGATCATGACCTGCGCCGAAGGCAGTCGCTTAACCAACTGAGCCACCCAGGTGCCCTTTCCTTTCCAATCTTAACGCCACCACTCTTCGATAGGTCCATAAAGTCTCTTCCTTGGGCTACTTACACTAGTCAACTGACTGATTCCCTCGCATCTATTCTCTTTAACAAGTTCTTTATCTTTCAAGTGTTGTGTTTTTGGAGTTCAGTTGCATACCCTCTTACTCTCTCCTTCTGTACTTTCTCGCTAGATAATTAATCTACCCCTGTGGACTCAAGTGCTCTTAATATGATGATAATCCTGCAATTTTTATCTCTAGCCTGATCAATCACTGCCTTAGGCTTCAAGCCCATGTTCACTAGTCTAAAGGATATCTCTAACTGGAGGTCCCACAGGAACCTCATCTGTCCCACCTCATTTTGTGGTCTCTATCTTGGAAAATAAAATCCCCATCTGCCCAGGTTGAGACAGAAACCAGAATATTATTCTTGAATTCTTTTACTCACACCCTGTGCATTTATTTGTCTCTTAAATCTGTTCATCTCTTTCCACACCCACTGCCACTATCTTAGTTCAGGCCATCATCAAATCTCATTTGGATCATTGTAGCAGCCTCCTAAATAGTCTCCCTACCTTCAGACCTGTCCCTCTGCAATCCTGGCTACATTAGAGTGATTTTTCTAAAAGTACAAATATTAATATGCCTCTCTCCTGCTTGAAATCCTTCAATAGCTTATTACTGCCCTTAAGATCAAGTTCATTCAAACTCTTACCTGACCTACAAGCTCTTCGAGGTTTCTCTGGAGCCTTATCACCAGCCACTCTCCATTGTTTTTTTAAATATTTAGTTTCTCTCCTCTCCCTTCTGGGCCTTTGGAAATTCTTTTCCCTCTTCCTGGAATATTCTTTCCCTTGCTCCCTGCTTCTTTGCTTAACTCATCTTTGGATGCCAATTTGGATTTCATTTACTATTTTGACAATATTTCCTTGACAATGACCTCCCAAGATTCGGTTTGGTGGCCTTCTGATTTGCCCTAAGAGCACACTCTACTCACTTAATATAGCCATTTTTTTTCTCTACTCTAATTGCCTGTCTCTCTCTCCTTAAACACAATGTATGTTTTTTGAGGGCCTCTATACTTTTGCTTCCATTGTTCCTAGTTTCTGGAATATCATTCCCCTGCTTTTTTCCCTGGAAAACTTTTTCCGAACTACTCCCAGCTTCAATTCAGGTAGACTTACCAGCTTTTCTTCTAGGTCATCACAGAACTACATTTCATTCTGTTACAACACATAGCTTGCTACATTACAGTTACTTATTTTTAATAATGTCCCTTGGCTAGACAGTGAGTGTCAGGAAGGTACATATTAACATACTCATTTTTAGATGCCTACCACAGTGCCTGGTATGTAGTAGTTCTTCATTATGTACCCACCAGAATAATTAAAACAAAGTTAACTCTGTTTCTTTCTTTTTTTTTTTTTTTAAGATTTTGTTTATTTATTTGAGAGAGAGAGAGAATGAGAGAGAGCACTTAGAGAGGGGGGAGGGTCAGAGGGAGAAGCAGACTCCCTGCCAAGCAGGGAGCCCGATGCGGGACTCGATCCAGGGACTCCAGGATCATGACCTGAGCCGAAGGCAGTTGCTTAACCAACTGAGCCACCCAGGCGCCCGTTAACTCTGTTTCAACTACTCCTACCAAGAATTAGGCAAAAGACAGGTAAGATGAAAATGGGTCATTTTACAAAATGTGTAGATGAAAATGTATGGGTTTATACATCTTTGCTTAACCCTAGAAGTATTCAGCTTCTTTCCCGACCCACCCCTCTTTTTAAAAGTGCCATTTAGAGAGCTTCTACTAACTCTTATATGTAAATAAACCCTTTTGATTTACTCTCTAATTCTAATTCATCATTGGCAAGAGAAATGAAGCATGAGAGAAAAAAAATTAAATGAGCTAAAAATATTTTATGAATAATGATCAATTATGAATTTTAAAAGGTCAATTCTATGGCAGAAGTCCAGAAAGCCTTGATTTGAATCCCAACGCTGTCACTTCCTGACTTTGTGCAAACCACTTATCTATCAAGCCTTCGTTTTTCCATCTGTGCAATAAGAACTGCAATAATACATGCGTCGTACCTAGGGTTATTGTTGGAATTCAGACTTTATATATGTAAAACATTTAGAACAAAGCACGACATACAGTAGCAGTTAATAAGTGTTAGCTATTATTATCTTAAATCGAGATTGTTTAATAAATAAGAGTTATAGTATGTTGCTAGATTATAGGAAAGGACACTCAAGACAGAACATGAGTTCTAAAAGAGTTCTGAATACTCTAGACCAGTTGAGTATTAATATAGAGTAGTGATACGAATAAGCATGTCCTAAAGGACTTTACATTTCAGAGTTGGTACTAGGTTCTAATTAAGACCTTTGTGTTTAATTGCTGTAACTCTGGAAGATTTTACTTCTCTATTTTCACATTTATAAGTACTCTGATCTACCCTGTAATGATGGTATGGATTAACTAACAAGTGACTGTCAAGGACTTTGAAAATACAAAAACACTAAAGTGACAAATCAGTGTAAGTACCTAATGTAATTCACTAACAATATAGCATACTACATTAATTCCCATAATGCCTTCCAATTCTTGTTCTTAACTCCTAAGTTCTTGTTAATTTTCTCAAAGGATGTTATAAAATTTACTATGTAGTAAGAAAAAAAATAAACTTCAGAATCTGTATTAGTTTGGGTTAGAAAACTGTTAGAATTAAGTATAGATCCAATAAAATTTAAAAGTGATGTATTATAGGCGAGGATGCAGAGAAAGGGGAACCCTCCTACACTGTTGGTGGGAATGCAAGCTGGTGCAGCCACTCTGGAAAACAGTATGGAGGTTCCTCAAAAAGTTGAAAATAGAGCTACCCTACGACCCAGCAATTGCAATACTGGGTATTTGCCCCAAAGATACAAATGTAGTGATCCGAAGGGGCACATGCACCCCAATGTTTATAGCAGCAATGTCCACAATACCCAAACTACGGAAAGAGCCTAGATGTCCATCAACAGATGAATGGATAAAGAAGATGTGGTGTACACACACACACACACACACACACAGAGGAATATTAGGCAGCCATCAAAAAACGAAATCTTGCCATTTGCAACGACGTGGATAGAACTAGAGGGTATTATGCTAAGCGAAATAAGTCAATCAGAGAAAGACAATTATCATATAATCTCACAGATATGAAGAATTTGAGAAACAAGACAGAGGATCACAGGGGAAGGGAGGGAAAAATGAAACAAGATGAAACCAGAGAGGGAGACAAACCATAAGAGACTCTTAATCTCAGGAAACAAACTGAGGGTTGCTGGAGTGGTGGGGGGTGGGAAGGATAGGGTGGCTGGGTGATGGACATTGGGTAGGATATGTACTATGTTGAGCGCTGTGAATTGTGTAAGACTGATCATAGACCTATATCCCTGAAACAAATAATACATTATATGTTAATAAAAAAATTTTTAAAAAGTGATGTAATTCTAAAATCATTATCATCGTTGCTAAAATAAATGGTCTTGTTGAGATTTTAAAATATCAGCATATGTATTTTAAAATCCGATTTTAAAATGTCATATAATAATATTAATAACAATTCCAGCTTAAAAGCCAAAGAGATGATTATCAAAATATTTTTGATAAAGCCTATCATTCGATAAATGAAAAGGTTATGATTTAGCCATATTTTAAAAGTACAGCCAAATCTTGATTATCTTTGGTCCGTGGAGATCTGGATAGTTAGGGTAGTTAAAACCCATCTATCATTCCAGAACTTCATCTTTAGCCTCTCCTCCCACTACATATTTACCACAGTTAACTTAATGGGCCAGTTTGCATTTCCACTCCCTTTCTTTCTTACTTGAACAAGGAAATGGCAAAATAAATACATGAATAAAAATTTGACAACAGATAAGACATGGGAAGGAAGGGCTAATCTATACACTAGATAACCCGTCTCGGAGTATCAAGAGTTGGCTGCACACATTTTGTTTACCTTCAGAACTAAAACAGCCTCATTCTCCTTCATGCCTTTAAATAAAACCAAACAGGAGCTCCTATGCCTTAACATCCCTAGTCAGCGTTTCTCTGAGTACCTGAAAGAACCCTGGTGGTACAGGACCTACTGGCATGCCATCTCCTGGGGGAACGTTTCCTAGCACTGGGCTGGGAGCTGCTGCGGCGCTCTGCAAAGAATAAAGGAGAAACAAACCTACATCATTACAGCGAAGGCACAAAACCAAAGACTAACGATCACAGATTGTAGGAAGGGGAGCTTTTCATTCCCAGGAATAACTATTGGTAATTTCCCCCACTCCAGAGGCAAACTAAGGTACAGCAGTTAGTTTTGTATATGACTAAGTTATTTGGTTTAAACAAGTCTTTTAAAACTGTTTGAATCATAGGATTTTAATAAGATGGTATATTTGAATGATATATAAAAAGCGAATAATAACATGACAAAAAGATAAAAGTTTAAGTAAATGCTTTATTGAAGGCACAGGCATCTGAAATGGTAACGTCAATAACAAATACGTATATATGTCGGTAATAAGTTTGAAAATGGTGGGTACAAAAGTTGGGAAAAAGAACTCTTTCTTTAGATTATGCTTTTCTGTGTTGTAAACAAGAACAACTAATTTTCTGCCTATACGTGGTAACACATTATTCAATTTCTGATATACTACAACCGGAAGCCAAAATATAATTGATAGCAAAAACAGGGTGGTGAGGATGAAAAAGTAATTAGGAGACTGAATAAAAGAATTAGATTTAGAGAGATTAGTCTCATATAAACAGATTATGAAAGAAACCGATTGAAAAACTCAGTCTATTTCACTTACAAATTATTTTATGGAACCCTAGAGCTTCATGAAATAGGAGTACTAAAAATTCTGAGTTAGACTCTTTGTAATCAAATCGAGGTTTTAGATTTAATTATTACATACAACAGTAATACATATCACTCACTATTCCACAACCATGGGTTTCATTTCATCCTTCTACCTAGTTAGACATATTATAAATCTAAGAACAGTCACAAAGGGACCAGAAATGTGCTGAAGAAAGATCAGTATGAATACAACAGTTCTGCTATGAAAAGACCTCAAAACAAATACTGGATCTAGTATGTCTGTTGCACTGTCCTTGTCCATATATCAATGTATTCATTCATACATTAATATTCCATTAGAGAATGAAAAATCAATATATTTGTAGCCTACATTTCCTGGTATATAAATTGATAAAAATACTAAAACATGTTTATTCTATAATGCTAGCAGTTTTTAATAATGATGACCAATGATTTTAGTATTTCCTGAGGAAATCTAGATTTAAATGTGGTTATCTAAAATGTTGCTTACCTATGAATGCCAAAATTCTAAACTTCTGATAAAGCGTATAAAAGGACAAATAATATTTCTTAGATATTAAGATGAAACATTAATCTGTTATTCTATTCTATTTTATTTTATTATTATTACTTTTTTAAGTAGGCTCCACGCCCAGCATGGAGCCCAATGCAGGGCTTCTTGGACTCACAACCCTGAGATGCAGACTTGAGCAGAGATCAAGAGTCAGACGTTTAACCAACTGAGCCACCCAGGCACCCATGTTATTCTATTTGAAGCAAAAACATGCAATTTAATTAGTGTACATTAATTGAATACCTACCATTTGCCAGATATTGTCCTATTTTGCTTTATGTATCAACATTCATGTTTTTTAAAAATGAAAGGCACATTTTTTTTTCATTTTAAGTAAAGTGGTGTAAAATTTTAACATACAGTGTTACAGTAAGAGGAAAATTTACTACCAAATATTTATCCTCTTTTAGTTTAAATATGATTACAGCTAGATCTAGGAAAAAAGATTTGATCGAGGTCCTTTGATAGTCAATTACTGTCATGGGGAAGCTGCTCTCAGTACTAAGAGCTAGACATAGGATGTCACTATTGTTCTAATTAATTGCAGGATAGAAACTTTTTTTTTAAAGATGTATTTATTTATTTGAGAGGGAGAGACAGAGAGAGTTAGAGAACAAGAGAGAGAGAGAATAAGCGGGGAGGAGAGGGAGAAAAGCAGGTTCCCTGCTGAGCAGGGAGCCCAAAGCAGGACTCAATGCCAGGACCCTGAGATCGGGACCTGAGCCAAAAGCAGATGCTTATCTGACTGAGCCACCAAGGTGCCCTGATAGAAACATTTTGAGACAAGTTTGTAAACCATCCTCACCTATACTTTTACAGATATGTGTACTACAACTTTGAGCAGTTTTATAAAAACAAAATAGAATTCAGTGAATTATTGCAGCTTCTTAGTGTAATTCCAAGATGTTATTTCTCCCTCAATTGTAGTTGCCTAGCATGTGATGTGATAAGCACTGGGTGTTATACACAACTGATGAATTATTGAACTCTACATCTGACACGAATGATGTACTATATGTTGGCTAATTAAATTTAAATTTAAAAAATAATAAAATTAAAAACATTTCAAAGCAAAAAACAAACAAAAACCTTCTGCCTCCCTGAAGGAGAAGAAAAAGTTTGTTTGCATCTAAATTAAAATTCAACAAAAATGCTGGGTCATCATTGGCTCCTTTATTTTTTTCTTTTTTGGGGACCACAGAGCTTAAAGGTATATAATATGCTAGCTTTTTCTTCAAAGTTCTTCATTATATATGCTTCCTATGGTATTTTTCAGCTATTATTTAAAAGTGAAACAAAATGTATGATTCAGATGAAGATTTAAACAATTAAATCTTTAAAAATGGCTTTTGAATGTTCATTTCATGACTTCAAAATTATTGAACAAATTCAATCAAAATATATATTGTCGAGAACTCTTTTACGCTCTGCAACAGAGCAGTTAACACAATAGGAAAAAAAATCCTTAAAACCCTTGCCATTTGGAATTTAACATGCTAGTGCGAGAAGAAAGATAATGATAAGTTCTATGGAGAAAAAAAGAACAGGGAACAGGGAGTTCCCAATAAAGAGTGTAGGGATTATAACTTTAAATAGAATAATCAGGAATGAATGAATAAATCATACAAACTAATGGATCACGTTATGATGACTAACTGATTTAAATATGCCTCTTACTCTGTTGTTGAGATTGCCTCCCTACATTTCAAGAGGTACCAAATTCCTACACTTTGCACCTATTCCCTCACAGTGGCACAAGAATTTTGTGGAAATTTTTCTTTCTTGATAATCGTACTTTGGGCAAATAGTATTCTTGAAAAGAACAGAAGTGAAAAAAACAGAATAGAAACAGCAAATTGTTTCTTGAAAATAGAAGAGTTTTATAGCTAGATGATTTCTGATTTAGAACATGATGATGTAGTTTTCTGGTGTGATAGTAATTTCTAGCCTTGGCCCAAGGACACCAAGTGAAATGAACAGAATCTTAGTAATTATCCAGTTTGTTTACCCAGTACAAAGCACTACGTCAGAGCATTTCAGCCCAAACTTCACTCTGTGGACCACATTTTTGAGCTAAATCATTCATCCATTCCTCTAGGATTTATTGACAAGGGATAACTCACTCTTTATTGTACTGTGTGGACACAAGCTTACACTGTGTTAACCATTAACAAATACTAGTCTGATAATAAATACTCCAGAGGTACACCAAATTGCACTGCAAGCATTGTGAAAGAGTATATTTCTCAAATCATTTAACTTGCTCATTTATATACAGTAGCAATATAAATAATACATGCTTTGAAACTGTAAGCAAAATGAGAATCAAGTTTTGGGGAATAGGGATTTATGTAGAAGAAAGAAGTACAAAATTTCTTGGATTTCATTGCTACAATTTATTTATTTTTATTTTTTCTTAGAGAAAGAATGGGCTAACGGGTGGGGGAGCCGAGGGAGAAGGGGAGAGAGAGAGAATATCAAGCAGGCTCCACACCCAGTAGGAAGCCAACTGTGGGGCTTGATCTCATGACCCTGAGATCACGAACTGTCATTGCTACAATTTCTGGGACTTGTTTCAAGTTTACTTCCAACTTATGAGAAATTTATCTCTTGACTTAAAGATTAACAGAAAATTGTTGGCTCTAATTTATAAAGTCTGTATTATTCTGGATGGTTGTGACTAAATCACAAAAGAAGAGCAAGTAGTTTAATTATATTAAGAACTACTAGAAAGCATTAGTTTCACTGGATTTGTGTGAATTCCCATTAGAATACCATGAAAATCCTTTATTATGTAATATGTGCATGATTAGGGTTGACTTTTTATTTTCTCTCTCTCATAAAAAGAAAATCCTGTAAATATTATGGCTTTAGAGGCGCCTGGGTGGCTCAGTTGGTTAAGCGACTGCCTTCGGCTCAGGTCATGATCCTGGAGTCCCTGGATCGAGTCCTACATCGGGCTCCCTGCTCAGCAGGGAGCCTGCTTCTGCCTCTGACCCTCCCCCCTCTCATGTGTTCTCTCTCTCTCATTCTCTCTGTCTCAAATAAAAAAAAAATTAAAAAAAATAAATAAATATTATGGCTTTAAAATATTTCTTCTAACTAAACTGAATACATAAGACTTCAGGGCAAATGTGAAAATATTAATTATCATTAAAAGTGTTTTGTCTCTCTACTGGATTAATTTGTAAGCTTTCAATATATACGTTCAGATAGGTATTTTCTATCTGCTCTTAAATCATTTACTTTGTCATAGTCTTAAATTTCAAGGGTTTTGGGGGCACCTGGGTGGCTCAGACGGTTATTCAGCTCAGGTCATGATCCCAGGGTCCTGGGATTGAACCTCACTTCGGGCTCCCTGCTCGGTGGGGAGCCTGCTTCTCCCTCTCCTCTTACTGCTCCCCCTGCTTGTGCTCTCTTGCTCTGTCAAATAAATAAATAAAAACCTTTAAAAAAAATAATTTCAAGGGTTTTTGAGAGTGACAACTTTAATTTTTCTTTATTTCCCCAAGTCACTAACGTAATTTTATCTACTTTTTATATATGCAATATATTAAATTTGGTGAATTGTTTGCTTTCCCAAGGACACAGTAAAATGAACTTTAAAGAGTCACCATGAAATCTTTACATGTTGTTATATATTTATCTTTGCTTAAGTCTGTGTGGCCATTTTCCTCTCTTGGACTTCCTATACTTATATAATTCTACCCTTTAAGAAGGCGTAAGTCAATCTGTGCCCTTTCTTTCTTTTTGTGTTGTTTGTTTTTCCTTTGTATATATAGATGTCTAGCACCATTTCCCATTTTCTCCTTTCTCTTAAGTGCTATTATATAACTGCATTTAATAAATATTTTTATTCTCCCTCTAATTCCCTATTTCTGAATTTAAAGAAGAGAGATACACTGTTATTTTATATTTTATCTTCTTAAATAAAAATCTGTAATAGAAATGAAAAGAATTCTTATTTTAATCTTAGTTATTGTCACTAGTGGCCTCTGATAGAAAAAAATTGTATATACTTCTGCATGGAGGTTTCAAAACAACAGGCATATAATAAAATTTTGCTTAAAAATAAAATTAGGATACAATTGATTACTAAATTAGCATTTATCAAGATTCTACACATTAAATAACTAACAGTTTTATTTACTAAGGATGTTAGAGAACCGGTTGCCTAATTATACATCAGGGAATCAAGATATAAAGTCTGTACTTGGTGCAATAGAAAAAATATTTTAAGTATATATAAAATTGTTAAGGTAATAACAGAAGAACTAAAATAGTGACACGATTATTAGAAATAGGAAGACTTGATTAAAGGGAAGGGTGAGTAGGAAGAAACTGGGCAGGGAGTTGATTTTTAGTATTAAGCTATCTGTGCTATTTTTAAGCCATATGCAGGAAGTTTTTTGAGAAACATTTAAAATGGTGATAATATCTTATCTTTACAATTTTGATGCAAAGCACAATTAAATATTTGTCTGTTGGTTGAAGACATATTCTTTATCATACTAAGAAATCTTTCTATGCCTAGTATTCTAAAAACAATTTTCAAAGAAATCAGAAATTAAAAAAGATGCTTTGCCTTTTTATATTTGATTGATACTTTGGTTTTCCTTTTGGGAAGCATGATATAAGTAATCATATATTGATAGTTTTTTTTAAACTTAAAGCATCATTGTATTTCTGAGATAAGCCATGCTTGATCATCATGGGTGATCCTTTTAATAGGCTAATGAATTATATTTGTTAATATTTTATTCAGGATCTTTACATCTATATTCTAAATGAGACCGGTTTAGAATGTTCCTTGCTGTATTATATCTTTCAAACTTGAACATCCAGATAATTTTACCTTCTCAAAATGAATTGGATGGCAAACTATCTTTTATAATGCTCTGAAGAAGTTTTATAATACAGTGTTTATCTGCTTTTTGAAAGTTAAAAAATATGCAGCAGTAAAACTGCCTGAATACAAAAGGCAATTTTGGAAATAATTATGGTCATTATTCTTTTTATATTTTCTAAACTTCTATTTGCTTCAATTCTGTTCATTTACATTTTTCCCAGAACACTTCATTTCATTGAGATTTTTAGTTTTATCCATATTCACACTACTTTCACATACTTAAAAAAAGTCCTCTGCAGCAGCTGTGAGACTACTAGTTGACCACAAACATCTGTTTTTCTCTTCTTCCATGGTAATAGAACCTTAGCCAAGCACACAGCAGCCCAACGACATCATATTTCTGTCTCCCTTTTTCTCACCAAGAATTAAAGTTCTTACTAATGAAATGTGAGCAGAAGACGTATACGCCATATCCAGGCTTTGGTCTTAAGAGTTTGGAATGCAGCTTACCTAATTTTTTTTTTTTTAAGATTTTATTTTTGAGTAATCTCTACACCCAATGTGGGGCTTGAACCTACAACCTCCAGATCAAGAGTTGCATGCTCTACTGACTAAGCCAGCCAGGCGCCCCATCCTACTTATTTAATTAGAGACCTAATTGCTGTCACGCCGCTAGCCTCAGTCTCAGTCTCTGGATGACTTCATGGAGCAGAGCCGCTCACCTGTCCTGGACCACCTTACCAAACTGCTGGCCCTGAAACAGATGATGGAGATTTATTTTCTCTCTCCTAAACTGAATTAGCATTGTCATTATCTTTGCCAGAAACTGTTTACTTCTTTTGCTTTTTTTATTATCTCTATTCTCATGCTTTTTTAAAAAAAGGCTTTATTATTTATTTTCAAACTTCTCAATTAAATTAGTAAATAATTTATTTTTTTTAAATACAAAGAATATAAAACTATAAGATTTGGCTCTGAATTTACCTTTGATTGAATCTGTAAGGTTTGATGTTGATGTTCATGATTTTTTCCCTAAATCATCTAATCAGTATAATTTTGATTACTGGATATAACTGGAAACCAAAATTATACTGATTAGATGATTTAGCAAAAAAAAAAAAATATGAGAACAGCAACATCAAACCTTGTCAATATAAGCAAAGATACACTTTAATTTACAAATGGTTGGAGGCTTTTTTTTTTTTTAATTTCTAGCTTTCCCAACTGTGTCTAGATAAGATGTAGTATACAATTTCTATATTTAGGAATTTGTTGAACAATTTTTTTTTGTGGTCTAACCAATGATCAATTTTCATAACTTCCCATGGATATTTAGTAAAATATCTATAGTCTACATTTTTATCCATTTGTATAATATCTTCATATTGGCTCTATTTTTTGTCCCCTTGCTCTTTCAAATATATATAATACCCTACAATTCTTGCTTGTCCATTTCTCCCTTATTTTCCATGTTTAATAATCACTGCCTCGAATCTACTTTGTCTGAAATTAATATTGCAAGCTCTTCTTTCCTTGTGTGTTTATTTTACATCTCCCACCCACTTATTTTGAAACTTTATGCTATATTTGTTTCACTTGTAAGCAAGAAAAGTCCTCTAATATGCATCTAATGAGATGTCCTTTAAAATTGGAAAAAAAGAAACAAATTGTCTTTATCCTAAGTTTTAAAGGTATTAAAATTAAGACAAAAAATATCATTTACCCTTTGCTGATGAAAAAGGAAGCTAGCTTACACTTCCTATTCTATATCTCCCTCTTCCATTTCCTAATTCTTACTATAAACATCTAGAGGTTTGGGCATACACATGTTATTTCCATCATCTCTTCTTTCAGTAATAACTTTTGGCCTCTCCATTCAGTTTTGTAACCATACTTTCAGCTTAAAAAATAAAGAACTCCAATTTTATCTATTGTTTTCCCTATCAGTTTTTTTTCTTTTTTTTTTAAAGATTTTATTTACTTATTTGAGAGAGAGAGCAAGATAGTGAGAGAGAAAGCACGAACAGGGGGGAGAGGGAGAAGCAGACTCCCCGCTGAGCAGGGAGCCCAATATGGGGCTCAATCCCAGGACCGTGGGATCATGACCTGAGCTGAAGGCAGACGCTTAACCGACTGAGCCACCCAGACTCCCTGCCCGGCTATCAGTTTCTTAAAAATAACATAACATTTGCTACCCAGGACTTTCAATTTGTATACATTTCTAGGGTGGCCAGAGGATACAGAAATATCATTTTCCAAATGCTTATATATGCAAATGTCTTTGTTGACTCTCATCAAAACTAGAGATATCACTGTTGGCTGGTATTTAGTGTTGCAGAAATCTGATCCTGTCCTGATTTTTGTTCCTAGGGATGTAATCTGTTTTTCTCTTCTAGATATTTGGAGGATGTTTTCTTGATATTTATAATTCCCAAATGCCTCAATTCTGTACCTAGGTACTGATTTCTAAATTACTTGCCTAAGGGCGCCTGGGTGGCTCAGACGGTTAAGCGTCTGCCTTCGGCTCAGGTCATGACCCCAGGGTCCTGGGATCGAGTCCCGCATCGGGCTCCCTGCTCCTTGGGAGCCTGCTTCTCCCTCTGCTTCTCTCTCTCTGTCTCTCATGAATAAATAAATAAAATCTTTAAAAAAAAAAAAAATAAATAAATAAATTACTTGCCTAAAATGATGTGAACCTCTTCAGTGATCATTCCTGAGTTATTTTTTCAAATGCTAGAAAGCTGGTGGGGAGAAAATCTTTTCAGTTAACAGGTATAAAGGAAAGATCTGACAAACCTCAAAGGGTCATTCTTTGCAAATGTTATTAGTAACTAAGTAAACAGTTAAGATATTATTGATAACTAGGGAAATATGCTTAGGAATCTTGCCAGGAAAGGATTTTTCTAAGTTATTGGTGGCATGGGAAATTGGTACACTTGTAGTAAGCACTTTACATGTATATATCATGTGCTATAAAAAATGAATAAATTTTGACTAAGTGATCCTTCTTTTCAGATACTATTCAAATATAAATTCTGAACTATGAGAAAAAATAGTACACATAAAATATGTTCACTGTCATATATTTATAGTAAGAAATACTCAGAGTAACCTAAAACTTCAGCAATTATGTAATGCTTAAATAAATTGTAGTACGTCTAAGTGACAAAACATGATTCAACTAATAAAAATAATGGTTACAAATGGAATTATTTGGGAAACATAAGAATTTGTTTATGATATAATGCTTTGTGAAACATGCCAAATATAGAATTGAGTGTAGAATATATATACTATATTTATGCAAATGATAAAAAATAATCTATGAAAGACGGTGGATACATAAAGTTAACGGTTATAATTATATAAATGATTTTTTTTCAGGAGAAAAGCTTTGTATAATGTTTATTATCTATAATGAGATATATTTCTTTTTTTCCTTTTTTTATTATGTTAATCACCATACATCATTAGTTTTTGATGTAGTGTTCCATGATTCATTGTTTCCCACAAACTTTCTGAAATGTCATTTTATTTCTATTTATAACATACAGGAAAATTATTATAGTTTAAACATAGACACTGCCAGTTTTGCCAATAGCTATATAATGGGACCAAATGCTAACTTTACTTAAAACAAACCTAATCCCTAAAACTTAAGGTTAAAAAATATTAGGACATTTCTAACTTAAATAAGAACTCTTACTTAAATAAAATAAAATATAAAACATTTTAATTTTAATACTATGAAGTATACGTTTTTCTGTTTTGGAAAGTTAGAGCCTAGCAATAATCTAAAAATCACTTAACATTATTTCTGGGCATTTGTTTGCATTGATTACACAAGTCCATTTTTAGCAGTATATACTCAACCCCAGGCAACCCCCCTCAGTCACCCTCTTAGAGTCTGGGGAACCAGGATCATTGACTGTTGTGCTACTTTTTAGGCCTGTTTTTAAGTCATAAAAATATTTTATATGTTGCTTTCAAAAAACCTTAATTATCCAAAAAATAGTATTACAACCCCTTTGGCTTCCAAAAGAGGGTCAGACTCAGAAACAGCATTAAAAACAAAATCAAGTAACAAAAACCAAACATCAGTGACGAAGTGGACCCTGGACTCTGACATTGAGAAACATAGAAAGTAATGAAGAGTTGGCAAAATAAATATAGCTGGTGTTTGCCATACAGAAGAAAAAGAGTGTTTAATTGGTTGGTAATTTCTACAAAATGCTAACTTTTTTATATGAAAGCCAAGAAGCATGGGAAATAAAACATTTTTTAGCACCAGTTAGCTCCTTCCCTTCTGTTGCCTATTTTAAGTGCAAGAGAAGTGCAGAAGGACGCTGATAAACACAAAAATTGTATCATTTCTAAAGGATACTTTTAGGAGGCAGCCTTTAATTTAGTGGCTAATTTTCAGAATAGCAGCCTTGTCTCAGAAATCCGGTTCCTGGAATTCTGTATTCAGCTTTATTAGCAAAGGTAGATTATAAGAAAAAAGAGCTGATGTAAGAGATTTGTTTTGAGATAATTAAGTTCTAGGCGGTACCTTTACATGTATATGCATCCCAAATACTAGGTGCTCATTAGGTGCCTGGGGCTATTCGAAGATTCACAGATTCCTTCTGGTCATACAAAATTTTGAACTTGGTGTGATTACCCCTCAAAATGATAATTATGAGTTAAGAAAACTTATATAAATAGCATATAAAATTTTTTGTTTAAAACAAAATGAAGATATTTATAACGAACATGTTTAGCATTCATATAAGATCAGCCCTTGAGAAGTATTGTCTTCAAATGAATGTCAGAGGTTGGGTAAGTTATTATTAAAGCAATAAGCCTGCATTATGACCACATGGTCAAACTGTAGGCCTAACCATGAACTTTCCCATTAAACACCCCCCTCCCCACCCACAAACATTTTAGTCACTTAATAATGTAAACTTCGGGGCACCTGGGTGGCTCAGTGGTTGAGCATCTGCCTTTGGCTCAGGTCATGATATCAGGGTCCTGGGATCGAGTCCCGCATCGGGCTCTCTGCTCAGCAGGAAGCCTGTTTCTCCCTCTCCCACTACCCCTGCTTGTGTTCCCTCTCTCGCTGTCTCTCTCTCTCTCTCTGTCAAATGAATAAATAAAATCTTAAAAAAAAAATAATGTAACCTTCAGCAGTATTTCAAAATACCATAGTTTAAAGACAAACACAAGGAAAAGATGTTAGAAATATTAATGTTGTACCCTCTTTCACAAGTTTTTAATCATTATAGATTCTAGTAGATTACCCTAATTTTCCTTCTGACCTTAAAGATGAAAGCCTTTGTCTCCCTTTTTTTACTATTGATTGAGTATAAAAATCCCTGGGCTTCTACTTGTCTGAGAATCTAGGTATTTTAACTGTTTCTACTAGCACCTCGTAAGGGAAATTGAATTATCAGTTACCCCTTGAAAAAAATAATTCCCTCTGTGGTAGACAGAATGGCCCCCCCAAAGATACCCATGCTCTAATGCCCAGGGCCTGTGAATGCAGCAGCTTCTACAAGCTAAGAGCAGCTCTTGGCTGACTCCATCAACCACAAGAAACTGAATTCTATAAACAGTCTACATAAGCTTGAGAGTGGATACTTCCCAGAGGCTCCTGGGTAGAGCTCAGCAGGCCCACACCTTGATTTCAGCCTTTTGAGACCTGGAGTAGAGAAACTAGCCTACTCAACCCAGACTCCTGACCTACAGAACTATGAGATAATAAACTTATGTTGTTTTAAGATGCTAAATTTGTGGCAATTTGCTACATCAGCAATAGAAAAATAATACACCTATCCCCCCAAATAACTATTTCATTTTGAAGAACATTTTTCATGGGGCATCTATAAATTGGGGAACTCTAAAGATCCTTAGAGGTTACTGTACTTGACCTGTTGCACAGTATGTATGTGCTAATGCTACATTTTGATTAAATCAACCTTCCTGATTAAAAATAAACAATAGAATGAAACAGGTGGTTGCCAGAGGGGAGGTGGTTAGGGGGATGGGCAAAATAGGTAAAGGGGATTAAGAGGTACAAAATTCATTAGAAAGTAAGTAAGTCACAGGGTTGAAAAGTACAGCATAGATAATATAGTCAATAATTGTAATAACTTTGTATGATGACAGATGGCAACTACATTTATCATGGTAAGCACCTAGTAATGTATAGAATTGCTGAATTACCATGCTGTACACCTGAAACAAATATCAAACATTGTATGTCAACCATACTTTGATAATAAATTTCACATATATATATTTATACAACACACACACACACACACACACACAAATATTCCCTAGGTTAGGTTTTGTGGTTTTCCTGGGTCTCACAGTTCTTTCAGTGGCTTTGAAGCATGTCCATGTGAGTTGGTTTTTTTCCCCTCGCCAGTAGGGAAGCAGAGCAAGGAGAAGAACATCAAAAGCAGTATCTCTTTTGCAGTTATAATTGCCTGCCAGGCTCCAACTCCACCTTCCTCTACTCTACAAAGAAATGGCTCCTTAACTGTTAACTGCAGGTTCCCCCAATCCCATCTAGATTGTCGCCACACTAGCTCTTAGGTAGAGAAAACATAAAGACAACTGAATCCAGAAAGGGTTCACCATGATGCCTGTTCTGACCCTGATGCAAAGTAAACGTGGATCCGGCCTCTATCCTTGTGGCAAAAGGTCCACTTCTTGCTTCCATTTGCAGGGTTTCCAGCTCAGTTTCCATTTAACTAGCAGCTCAATGTCTCAGAGACTAGAACAAAACATTCTGCTGAGTTCTTTCCTCATATTAATTCGAAAAGAGTATGTTCTGCCACTGAACTTCACTTCCACAGCTGAGTCCTCACTATTTGCAGTTGCATTCCCTAGATACAGATAGTTCACCTGCTTAGATCTCCACCCATTATTTCTTGCCACGCACCCCTGGTGCATAGCGTTTGCTACCTGCAGAGCATTTCCATTACTCATTCCATACCAACCTAGTGATGACCACTTGCAGATACCACTATGTGTTGCCTGCTACTAGCCTCCCAGATCTCCCAGGCAGATCTACTAACCTTTCTTGACTTCCTCTCAATGGTCTGCTGTAGGACCTCTCTCAGTTGCTTCCTCTGTCATCCTAAAGGGCCTTGTTTTAGATTCCAAGGCACATGTGTTTTGATCACATGACTACAGAACCTCTATTTTTAAGTCCTTTAAAAAATCTTTGTCACAGTACAGATTACAGTCATGGAGGTACAGCTCTGTATTAATAATATGAATCATTTTAGTTTTTGGTTGTGTGTTTGATTTTTCCAGGAAGAAGGTAATCATTATATACTCATCTTTTAAAAAGTCCTATCACTTGTAAGTCACTTAAAAAGTTTTGCAAAAAGGCATATCTCCTCTGAAATATATTATTGCTTTTGAAATTTACAGCTTTGGTAGGAAGAAATTTGAAGTCAATAATTCTCAGTTTTTCTTTTAATAGCATTGTTGGCATGGACCTGAAACAACATGCATCGAGTATAACAAATTTCCAAAAGTTCTTAAATTTTATCTAGAACAAATAGCTAAATATACTTAAGCAGAATTTTAATAGGTTTAAAAAAATAAGTTTCAAGTTCTTTTATGACATCAGAATATTTTTGGATGATATCCATACTAAGATTAATTTTTAAAACTTCAAACTTTGTCTTCAGTTATTTAAAATATCTCATATTCCCCCAAAGCTCATATGAATGAAAAGAAAACTTGATAGTGATTTGAGGAGAAATACTACTGTTTGGTTTTAAAAGATATGAGTTACTGTTTTCTTAAAAGTGGCATAACAGATGAATTATAAAAAAGTACAAAATGAAAATAAAAGTAAAATATTAAATGGAAATACTTGTTTACATAGGCTCCAAAATGGAAACAGGGGCTAGCTTTTTAAATCTTTTTTTATTAATATAGAATATGCCTCTGCTTAATTCTGGGTTTGAAATTATTTAATTTAATTATTTAATTGCTGCCACAAAGCAAAGCAAAGCAAAACATTACTATATATTAGCACATATAAACATACAGATGAAGGGATACCTGCAAAGGATGCTTTTACATCTGTGTAATGTTTTGGTGGAGAGGTATTCTAAAAAATGTCTTAACAAAGATCCCAAAGATAGTACCTATAAGAATACAGTTAATTAGACTAAAAAATGAGAAATTCAGCAAATAACTGGTACTCTCCATTAGAACAGAGAGGCAAAAGTAAAGACAATCATGCTAGAAAAATGCTTTAAAAATAAAAAAATAGCAATAAATCTCATGAGACATTGGTTGAGACACATTTGGCCAAACCTCATCCACCATTTCTTCTCTCCAACTACCTGCCCTACAGTAATCACTGATGTTCACTGATCTGAAATCTGTAACATATTTAGTCATCAGAGAAAGATGGTTAACTACAGTTTCAACATAAAGAGTTAATGCGACTTTTTTTAAAACAAATATACCAAGTCTTAAGGGGTACTGGGCTCTAGAGAATGGCAACACTCCTCAAAACACCTGGAATTCCTCTTTTGCAACTATCTGCCTTCAGACACTGTACCACATTCTTTTTGGTATTCTTAAGGTAAGAAATCTTTATCTTTAAACAGTCAATTTGCTTTTTGGAAGCAGGCAAAATTCATTTGGTATAGTGTATTGTAATAGTGGATTTTAAAGAAAGATAAAAAGATTTCAAATTAAAAAAAAATATTAACAGGAGAGCCTTTTCATATAAAGTGGCTTGAAATTCAACTACAGGGGCACCTGGGTGGCTCAGTTGGTTAGGCATCTGACTCGATTTTGGCTCAGGTCACGATCTTGGGGTCGTGAGATAGAGCTCCATGTCTGCCTCCACTCTGGGCATGAGGCCTGCTTAAGATTCTCTCCCTCTCGGCATGTGATGTAGTAAGCACTGGGTATTATATAAGATTGATGAATCACTGACATCTACCTCTGAAACTAATAATATATGTTAATTAATTGAATTTAAATTTTAAAAATAAAAAGATTCCCTCCTTCTCCCTTTGCCCCTCTCCCCATCTTGCTCACTCATGTACTCTCTCTGTAAAAACAAAAAAGAAAAAAAAAGAAATTCAATTTCAAAAATTTGATGTCTTTAAAGTGACAACCTGATTGAAATGTTTTAGGTTTTTATTTTTTTTATTTATTTTTAAATTTATTTTATATTTTTAAAAGATTTTAAGTAATTTCTACACCCAACATGGGGCTCATACTCACACCCCCTTAGATCAAGAGTCGCACGTTCCACCAACCAAGCCAGCCAGGCACCCCAAGTTTTTATATATTTTTAAATCAAATTTTTACTTCATAATTTTCATTCACGAGTACATTTTTTTAATCCAACAAATACTTGTGCCTACTATACATCTGATATCACACCAAGTAAACCTTATTTTGTTGCCAAGAGTTTATAATCTTAGAGGAGGAAACATAATTATACATATATTTATTTACCAATGTGATAAATGCTAGAATAAAAAATAAAAAGAGAGAAAACGTAATTTGGAGGGTTACAGAACGTTTCCTAGAAGTAAAACTTAGGCTGAGAAGCTAAAGAAAGAGTTAGTGATAAAAGGGCAAAAAAAAAAAGGCAACAAAACTAAAATATTATAAACTAGAAGAATTAAAAATTGAAGACCCTACAGTGACCAAGAGAGTGACAAGAGTATAAGAAAAAATAAGAAAGGTCAGTATGGCTGAATCACAGTGATTCTAAAGTGTGGCATTAGATGATTTTAACTTTCTCAGAGGATCAATATGAAGATTAAAGAATTGGTTGGGTTTTTTTTTTTTTTAAGATTTTATTTATTTATTTGTCAGAGAGAGAGAGCACAAGCAAGGGAAAATTGGCAGGCAGAGGGAGAGGGAGAAGCAGGCTTCCCGTGGAGGAGGGAGCCCGATGTGGGGCTCGATCCCAGGACCCCAGGATCATGACCTGAGCTGAAGGCAGATGCTTAACTACTACATCCCTGATTAAAAGGTTTTGAGGAAAAAGCACATGATCATCAGATCTATTGTTTTAAACAGATAAGTGTGGTAGCTCTCTGAGAAAAGGAAATAAAGGGGGCAAGGGAAGATGCCTTCTGAAGTTGCAGAGTGATAGACTGAGCTGCTTGGGCAGCAGTGGAGAAGAAATGTGGATGGATAAAAAATATGTTTCAGGGGCGCCCAGCTGGCTCAGTCGGTCAAGCATGGGACTCTTGATCTTGGGGTTGTGAGTTTGAGTCCCACACTGGGTGTAGAGATTACTTAAAAATAAAATCTTAAAAAAAAAAAAAAGTTTCAAAGTTTAAAACTGCCAGGATTAATGAAGGCAAAACCCAAGTGAGTAAGGAAGAAGGGCAGGTCATGGATGACTTCCAGATTTCCAGCATAAGCATTGCTCCAATGCAGTGAGACTGCTAACACTGAATGCACATCAAGTGTAGAAGAAGGAGTGGAAGAAGGGAAAAGCATAAATTCACTTTAGAATGCATGAAACATTAAAAACGTTTAGTAACAATTCACTTCTTAGTATTTCAGAAAGGAAATTCCACACCCCCTAACTTATCTAACTATCTTACTGACCTTATATTTTAAAACCATTTCTTTTCATTTAAGTCCTTCTTTTCTAGTTTTCCTACATTACAGAGAAAACAACTGACCACACTTTAGGTATGTAATTTTAGCAATATATACCTTCATCAGCAAAAGATGAATAGGAATTTATGGTTTCTGTAACTCTTGTATAAATTCTATTGTAGGACCAACCATCTTATGATGAGATTTTCTCTGTTCAGACTGAAAATACTTAGCCTTAAAGGGCCAGGCCTCTTTTCCTCCTTTGTATATGCAGCATTTAGTAGTGCCTGGAATGTGGTCACTAAAAACTGGCTGGATTGAATCAATGCTATTATGAGGACGTGTTTTGTTTCTGGCTAAAATACATGTTATGTCATTTATAAAATTAGTATCTTAAATCTAGAGTAGCCTGTTTTATGTCACGTAAGCATATCAAGTTCCTAGAAGACAAATTGACAGAAGTCAATGTAGCTGATTCTTGCTTTACTATTTTCTAAATAGGCTTGGATAGTTTTAAAGGACACTAAAGTAGAATAAATTACATAATCTGCATGTGAGCATTCACTGTAGGTGAATCAATAGTGCTATTAAAAAAGAAATGTCAACTTATTTTTAGTATCATTTCATCTGAATAGTAATTTGACTACTATAAGATGACCACATAATTCATTTTCAAGATCAAATTCTAATATATGGTTGCCAATCACATATAGCCATTAAGTTAACTTCATTTTAAACACCCCTTTTAAATGGAGCCATAAAATAATCATTTCTTTCACTGTGAAATCACTATCAGTGATTATTCAACTAGGTAAGACTAGATGTTTTGTCTAACAAAGTAAAATTTAAGGCAAAAAGCCTTGGCAGATACAAAAGTCTTCACTTAATAATAAAAAGAACAATTTACAACAAGCAAGTTATAATGCATCCTTAATGCACCCAACAGTATAACTTTAAAATACATATAGCAAAACTGACAAAATTTCAAAGAGAAATGGACAAACCCATAACCACAGTGAGAGATTAAGAGACTTCTCAAAAACTCATATATTGAACAGACTAAAAAAAATTAGATTCGGCCACAATTAATAAGTTTGATTTAAAGGACACTTCAAAGACCCAATACCCACAAATAGAATATATACATTTTTTCAAACCCTCTTAGAATATTCATAAAAAATAGATCAAAGTAGGCCATAAAAAAGGCATCAAAAATAGCCAAGAATAGATATTTATGGATTATATTCTTTGAATATAAAGCAATAAAATCAGAAATTAATAAAACTTTTATTTCAAAACTGTATACTTTCAGAAACTAAAAATACATTTTTCTAAATATATAAAATCACAACAGAAAATTATTTAGATTTGAACTACAAAAACCTTCTGTATCAAAATTTGTAAGGTATAGCTAAAGCAGTACTTAGAGAAAGTGCATAGCTTAAATGTGTATATTAGGTGATGGAAAGGCTAGAAAAATTAGATGCTCTGGATGTATGCCTGAACAGTAATAAATGTAGGGAGCTTACTGTTTGTGCTCCATTTGACATTTACAAACAGGGGTACCTGGGTGGCTCAGTCAGTTAAGCAGGGTCCTGGGATTGAGCCCTGCACTGGGCTCCACACTCAGCGGGTAGTCTGCTTGAGGATTCTCTCTCTCCCTCTCCTCTGTCCTTCTACTACTCTCCCCACTCTCTCTCTCAAATAAATCTTTTTAAAAAATAAAATTTACATACATATTATGTTTCTAACTTGGACTTGGCACTTGCCAGATACAGTTGAATGAAGTGGAATATAGATCTATTCTTAAGTTTATTGTTAAACAGAAAAAGAGAGAAATGACTATTTCATACTGTAAGGTAATACATACTATTCAAGTATAATAGAGAATGGTAAAAACATAGCTATGGGGTAAAACCAACCATACTGTGTGGTTTCTAACCTCTGAAATTGCATTAAAGTGAAAAGTAAAGAGAAATATCTTGGAAGGAAACAAATGCCATTTATGTTGGGAGAAAAGTTATCATAAATTGTAGTGCACTGCATTGCCTTGGTAAAAATATGACCTATTCTTCATATGTTTGTGAAAAATTCGGCTGTTTATGCTAAGCAGAGGCATTGTCACCTATCCTCCACACACTAACTCCTGATATAGTTCATGTTAAGTTGATCCCCAGAGTATCCTTATCCCTCTCTGCAATACCCAGCAGACCAGCACCTCACCAAAGACACAGGTTATTCAGAACATAGCATACTGTAAGTTCTATAGGAACTCACACTAAGAGGAAAACAACCTAACATTGGGGTTATCTTCACAAAAGACAGTCTTGGTTGAGCTGAATTTTAGAGAAAAGCTAATATGATGGAAAGGAATAATAATAACAAAAATAATTCGGACTAGAATAAGAACATGGGAAAATGCACAAAGGAAACAATGAATTACAAAGGAACTACAGAAGATAGGAAACTATTTCCTCCTTGGTCATTAGGGGGACTAAGGAATTGTATATATAAGATAAGAACAGGTGCTGGGAATTCTTGAACACCAATACAGATTTTATTCAATGATGATAGGAAGTTATTTTAGGTCTCCAAGATAGGAAACAACTTAATAATACGATGATATTGATATTTCTCCCACAGTAGAAAGAAGAAGGAAGAACAAGGAAAAATTGAAAGCAGAGATACAAGCATTTAAAATAATTCAGGATTTCAGGCTGGGAAAGTGGATGGCAGAAATAGTGATACAGAGAAATTAAAGCATTTAGAAGAGAACTTAAACAATCCATTCAGGTTTCAAACAATAAAGCAATATGGGTTGAAAAAAAAACTACCAAAAAACAGAAGAATATGGATCCTATGTGACATTAGTCAGTTGCTGAAACTCTGTGCAATGGTTCCTTCTTTAATAAATGTGTGTAGTAATAGTACTTACCTTTTAGAGTTGTTGGAGGAATACTGAATTAACTTAGATAAAGCAATTAGAATGATGTCTGGCACAAAGTTGGGAGTCAGTAAATATTAGCTATTATTACGATCATTATTTATTTCTAGTTTGAGTTGATATACAAGTAGAGATGTCTGAGAGTCCAGTGGGAAAGCACACAAATAAAACATGGATTAAAAGACAATATAAGAATAAATATTTTTGGTATTTTCCCCACCTCCATCCCATTGCCATTGTCATAATCCAGTCTTTCAGCATCTTTTACAAAAGACTGTTACAACAGTCCCCTGTTTCTCTCACATCTCTTTCCCCTCAGGTCCATATTTTAGGCTGTCACTAACTTTTTATAAGCACAAATGTGCTCATATCACTTCTTTACATAAAAACTAAAATGAATGAAGACATCTCACTTCCTATAGGAGAAAGCCCAGGTTACTCATTATATTGTAATGTATAACTTATTATGATTATTTGAGACATAAGACATGATCATGGATCTAAAGGAGTAAATATAGTATAAAGTGGGAACTAGATACACAAAGTAATAAAAAAAGATATTCATAAGGAGTCCATCCTGGTTATCTGGAAAAGGCTTCTTGGAAATGATTACTCTGGAACTTAGTGTTGAAGTAGTAAGCATTCACCAGGCCAAGAAATGTAATTACAGTGAGGTTATAGTGTGGAAGCTAGATTACAAGATATGAAGAAGGATGGGAATTGTTAAGAAATAGAAGTAGTAGCTACAGACTACTCATTTAAAAGCATTGGCTAAGAAAGAATAGAAATTAAAAAGTAGTTAAAAAGAACAAGGCAGCCAAGTGGAGGTTTTGTTCAGATGGGGAAGGAGTTCAAGATGATAATAATATATGAGAGTAGGGTCTCTAAGAGACAAAGAAATTACATTCAGGGCACAGTCTAAGAAGGGAAGAAAGGCATCTCTTCTGAGACCGCAAGGAAAGATGGGATTATCATCACTTTCTGTTAAAGAAAATAGAAATTAGTTGAGGTGAAAGCAGTCTGTCATGCAGCTCATTCCAGATGGTCTCACTCTTCTCTGTCAAAAAGGATATGAAGTTATCAGCTGTTATTGAGAAGAACTGAAATTGAGAGCATTCAGAAAGGAGGTATTTGAAACAGTTGCTATGAAAAGTAAACTATCAACTAATGAGTGAAGGGTAGTATTGCCAAGTGTATACAGGGCCAAGTTTCTCTTGAGAAAGTACACCTTTAGGACGAAGTCTATTTGATAAAAAGAATGTTCCTTAATACAAGGAAACTAGTGGTAATACAATCAAAGCCAAATCTGAAAGATTAATGGGGAACTTTATAAAGTAGTGCTAATTAATTTTTGCTTTAAATCTACCACCTTCAAACTACAACCTCATTAGTTTAAAATTTTGGTAATTAATTAATCAATGACATAGTTAATTAATTAATTAATTAATTAATAATTTATTAATTAAATAATTAATTAATAAAAAATAATTAATTAATTATTCAATGTCAATAGTTGACATCAGCAATAATTTTCTAACTTTGAATATACAAAGTATATTGTAGATATTGTAACCTCTATAGCATCAAAAGGAAAGAAAAAAAGGAAAGGAAAGGAAAGGAAAGGAAAGGAAAGGAAAGGAAAGGAAAGGAAAGGAAAAAAGACAGAAGTATACCTAACAGTGGAGTAGTGGACATAAAATGAAATATCAAAAATCAAATATTAAAAGATCAGAAAAAAGGTCAAATTAAAGAAAAAGGACAAAGATTAAATGACACAAACAGAAACAATATGTAAGACAACCCCAAAACACAGATCACTACACTAAATATATAAGCAATCAAAACACAGCAATAAAAAGACATAGATTTCAGATAATAAAACAAGATCCAGAACATGCTGCCTCAAGAAACATATTTTATATACAAAGATATATATAAGTTAAATGCAAAGGCATTGAAAAGGACATACCTATAAATATTATCGTAAGAAAGCTGGAGTACCTATATAAATATCAGATGAATTAGACTTCAGGACAAGGAATATCAGAGATAAAGGACAGTTTTATAATAATAAAAGAGCCAATGGATCAAAAAACCAAAACAATCCTAAATGATATGCACCTAATTAATGAGCTTCAAAGTACATGAAACAAAGACTGTCAGAACTGAAGAGAAATAGACAAGTTCACAATTATAGGTAGAGATTTTAACACTTCTCTCTTAATTAATTGATAGAATAAATACATAGAACATCAGTAGGGATATAAAAGACTAGAATAAATCTATAAATTAACTAAATCTAATTGAATTTATAAAACACTAAACAACAATAGCGAAATACACATTCTTTTAATGTGTATTTTTGAAACATTCACCAAAACAGACCACGTGCTGGGCCATAAAACAAGTCTCAATAAATTTTAGAAGACAAAATACAACATATGTTACCTGAACACAATAAAATTAAATTAGTAATTAAAAAGATATTTTAAAAATCTCCATACATTTGGAAATTAAACAATATTCTCCTAAATAATATGACTGAAAGAAGTGATTGCATGCAAAATTAGAAAGGATTTTATACTAAAAAAATATTTTATACTGAATGAAAATAAAAATATATCAAAATTTGTGGGAAGTAGCTAAAGCAGTGCTATAGGGAAAATGTACAGCACTAAATTTTACATAAGAAAAGAAGATTTAAAATCAATAACCAAAACTTCCATGTTAAAAAGCTAGAAAAAGGGGGCGCCTGGGTGGCTCAGTCGGTTAAGTGACTGCCTTCGGCTCAGGTCATGATCCTGGAGTCCCGGGATCGAGTCCCGCATCGGGCTCCCTGCTCAGCGGGGAGTCTGCTTCTCCCTCTGACCCTCCTCCCTCTAATGCTCTCTGTCTTTCATTCTCTCTCTCGCAAATAAATAAATAAAATCTTTAAAAAAAAAAAAAAAAAGCTAGAAAAAGAAGAGAAAATTAATGCTTAAGTAAGCAGAAGGAAGGAGACAATAAAAATAAAAGCAGAAATTAAAAGAGTAGAAAATTGAAAAGAAATATATAACCAGAAAGCATGTTCCTTGAAAATTCAATAAAATTGATAAACCAGACTCAAGAAAAGTTAGAAGATATAAATCACAAGGTGATAGTAATAGCTATCCTATTGATGTGAAAAGAGAATATTATGAATAATTGTATGCCAATGACATTGATAACACAGAAGAAATGAACAAATACCTTGAGAGAAAAAACAATGACCATAGCTAGCCTTAAAAGAAATAGAAAATCTAAATATCTAAATCTAAATCTAAACAAATAAATTGAATTCTTAATAAAAACTTTCCCACCACAAAATTCCTGGCCCGAACAAAACTTTAAAACTCATTTTATGAGGCCTGTATTATTCTGACATCAAAAACAGGCAAAGAAAATACCAGAAAACACAGACCAATCAATATCTCTCATAAGTGTACACATTAATATCTTACCAACATATAAAAAGGATAATAAATATAACTGAGATTTTTTTCCATAAATGCAAGATTGGTTTAATATTTAAAAATTAATACTAACAGAATAAAGTTTAAAAACCAAATATCAATTATAAAAAAGCATTTGCATTTGACAAAATTCAACACCTATTCATAACGAAAAAAGAAACTCTCAGCAAAATAAAAACAGAAAGGAACGTCCTAAATCCAATAAAGTTCTAATATGAAAACCTATAGCCAGAGTCATATTTAATGATGAAAGACTAAATGCTTTCCCCTTAAGGTAAAGAACAAAGCAAATATGTCCATCATTACCATTTCCATTTGACATTTTATAGGCAGTCCTAGCCAGTGCAATAAGGCAAGATAAATAAATTAAAGGCATAGAGATTGTAAAGAAAGAAGTAAAACTCTCTTCATTCACAAAAAATATGATTACATGCGTAGGAATCTTCAAAAAAGTACCTAGAAGTAATAAATGAATTCGCATGATCAAAGGATATAGGACAATATACAAAAATTGATTAAATTCAGTATGCTGTGAACAAATATTGCAAAATAAAATTTTAATAAAATTTCTGCTCCCTTCCCCTAGTCATGGAGCTCCCTCTTCAATGGTCTAGATGTTGTGAGAGAGTAATAAGTCTCTTTGGGACACATGGCTGGGGAAGCCAGGGGTTCACTCACTGACTCTTCCTTTCCCCCAAAGAAGAAATCAGATTCTCTAATTTAGCCCTTAACTGTGCCATGTTGGAGGAGGGATGATGCCAGCAAAAGCAAGCTGTTCCTCTTACCCACTTTACTGTGTCCAAACTTGGTTCCCCGCCCCCCCCTCCCCTTCTCCAGTGGAGTACTAGAACTTCTTCTCTGGAAAACTGCACTTCTACAAAGGCTCTCTCATCCAAAGGTGACTACTCAAGTTACTGTTCTGCAGGTGCTCCAGAAACACAGATGAGAGGAGCCAGAATCAGTTCACAGTAGGTTCTGTAGCCAGTACCTATGTCCATTTGCCTATTACCTAATGAACTAGTGGTTGAGGCTCCTCTCAGATCCCTTAGCATATGCTACTAGGTTCCACAACGCCCACAAAGAAATTTTTATTTGTGGATGGATGCCAAATTTTCGTTGCTGAAGGGGTGGAGGGGACAAAAACAAGAATTGTCTTACACTGCCATGATGTTAATATCACTCTCCATGGGCATCCTATATTTTATCTGGCAATCCTAGCCACACTAGATGGATATAGGTAAGAAATGTTTATTGTATTAAGGCTCTGAGATTTTGGATTATTTTTACAACTATTTGCCTACCTTGACTAGTATAAAACATAAAAATATTTTAAGGAATTGTAGCAGAAATAATTAGTAGCAATAACACCAATAATAGTCATAGAATTAATTAGATTTGTGAATGAGGTTTGAAAATATCACTACATAGTTATTGTGGTTAAGCTGATAAAGAACCAAGTATCTCTAACTCTCAGACACAGTATATGAAATAATGGAGATTCAAGAAATTTATTTACGATACTTGTTGAGTATGTATTACGTGTGATGTACTCTGGGATATATAATAATAAGACACATTTTGCACTTTCAGGGACACAACAGGGCAGCTTATACAAGTGTTAAAATAACTCTTGTATAATGCAAACAGCAGTACATGACAAATTAGGAGGGAAAACAGTGTTAATACAAAATCTTTAATTGGGATACCATAAAAGGTATTACCAAAGTGTCAAGATGAGAAAAACTGACTTGTACGAAGGCAGAGATATTTTCTTTTTAACTTCTCATAAATTTATGTTCCCAGAATCTAATGCCCATTCCACTTTTGGCCAATTAGCAAATGAAATTCCCTTCCTTTTGCCCTTAATGGTTTTTGTTTATTTATTTTAAAGAGAGGGAGAAAGAGAGAGTGCACAAGCGGGGACAGGGGCAAAGGGAAAGGGAGTCTCAGGCAGACCTTGTGCTGAGTGCAGAACCTGAAGCAGGGCTTGATTTCAAGACCCTGAGATCATGACCTGAGCCAAAACCAAGAGTCTGATGCTTAACCAACTGAGCCACCTAGATGCCCCTTCCTTTAAGAGTTTTAAAGGGAATGTTTAAGTATAAGCCTAGTTTGGGTCACCGGGGTGACTCAGTCGATTAAGAGTCTGCCTTTGGCTCAGGTCATGATCCCAGGGTCCTGGGACTGAGCCTCACGATGGGCTCCCTTGCACAGCAGGGAGCCTCCTCTTCTCTCCTCCCTGCTTGTGCTCTCTTTTGCTATATCTGTCTCTCTCAAATAAATAAAATCTTAAAAAAGTATAAGCCTAGTTGACCTTATCAAAAACAAGAACAATGTCTACCACTTATTGAGAACCTACTACTGGGTGATAGATATTGTAGTTCTTTATGTGATCTCATTTAATCATTACAGTAACCATAAATAGCATCTTTTCTACTTGCTATGGCACAAATTCACTACCTACCTTGTCTAGGTCCCTTGTCAGAAGTCTAAATTCATTTCTGATTTCAAAGCTTGTGTTCTTCATCTCTAAGCTATGCTGCATAATAATCATTTTCAGACGGATTAGTCTATACCTCAACCCAACCAAGTCTTTAATTCATGTTGTACAGTTTGAGTTAGTATACTGATATAGAAGTCAATATTTAGGTAAAATTTGAAAATGTCTTTTTCCTATGTCTTTTTCCATTCCTAAGTGGAGAAAGAATGCTGCTACCACAAGATATATGAATACTTTCTCAGTGTCATGAAACTTAACTTTGAAGAGCTTTAGTCCTTTTATGCTTAAATTATAATAATAGGTCTTTGAGGTCTAAAGGATAAAATTCTTTATTAACAGAATTCTTCATATATGTCCAAAGATAAAACCACTAATCTTTTTGTTTAAAAGACCTTGATTTTCTTAGACCAACTGTCATTTAATTTTCTCCTTTCCATTAATTTTAGTAAATATTATGAATCCACTGTGACTAACTGTTGGGTAGGCTACTGGCAAACAGAAAATCAGCAGACTTATCGATTAACTATTTCTATAAAAATGACTTTTCAAAAGAAATTTGCCTGCTAACACAATGCCAATTTTATGAACATAAAATTTGAAATGTCACAATAAATTCAGGAGTCTGAGTATGTATCTTTTGTCAAAAATCACTCACAAAGAATTCTCTTGGAATTTATTGGAATAATGATTGGTAGGAGATTTCAGCAAGACTCACAGTTTGGGCTTTTAGAGTAAAGGGCAAATCTTGACCAAAAAAAGTAAATGGGTCTATTAAAAAATACATGTTCCCACAGCACTGTATCGGGCTTAGAGCTCTTAAGGAAATGTTTTAACTATGGATCTAATGTATAATACTTTTGTCCAAATTGGTAGTTCATGATCTTTGCATGAACTAAAGGGAAATGAGTGAAAAATAGTCCCTGCAGTTTCTTTCTCCATTGGATTTACTACGGGGGGTCCATGAAATGTTTTAAAATGTATACTAGGGCGCCTGGGTGGTTCAGTCAGTTGGGAGTCTGCCCTCAGCTTGGGTCATGATCCTGGGGTCCTGGGATTGAGTCCCGCATCAGGCTCCCAGCTCAGTGGGGAGTTTGCTTCTCGCTCTACCCCTCCATCTCACTCATGCTCACTCTCTCTCACACAAAAATAATAAAATCTTTAAAAAAAATTTTTTTAAATAAAAAAAATATATATACTATTAGGAAGGTAGTTTAATTTTTTATAAATTGAAATTCTGTACATATTTAATTAGCATTACATGAATTTATTTTTATCTAAGAAAGAGCAACCTAAATTTTTAATAAGCATTTAAAATTTTAAAAAATTATCCAAGTAAGTTTCTAACTGATGAGCTACTACCTAGCTTAAAGGCTTAAACAAATCTGAATTTTCAAATTTTTCAAGATCATCTTTCTCCTTTTAATCTATAAAATTAAAGTGCTCGTTCAGTCATTATCATACTTTAACTATACCACTGAAATAAAATAGCATTTGATCTTTCTGCCTTTATCTTTCTCTTCATCAGTCAGCCCCTCATTTTGTTCTGACAATGTCAGACCACACTGTCAAATCTTTCTGCCCCAATCATGTCATTGATATATTCAAATATCTTCCATGAGTTCCATTTACCTAAACTAATTCTACATTTCTTAACTTTATAATAAAACCCTCTATGCTCTGAAGATGAACTGGGTTTCCAGGCTTTATTTCCACCAACTTCCTACATGTATCCTATATTATGTTAGTTCTGTGTATTTAAATGCATCTGTTTCACCAAGCTAACAATGTAAGCACCTTGGAAGGAAGAACAGTACCTACCAGAGTATTCTCCATATACAAGGGGGTATGATCATACCCATTTGAAAGATTGAATTGTTCCTACAAAAATTATCTCAATTAAAGACTTTTAATTATGACAGTAATTTTACTGAATACTGATCAATTGTTAATATGGCATTATGATATTTTAAAGTATCATAAGAATTCTTAAGGTCAATTGGGTTTTGGTTTTATCCATCCTCTCTTTCTGTGCCCTTTTTTCCTAAGTACCAGTCTTCTCTCCAGAGGATATCATATCCCCTTCTTTTTTTGTTTTTATGTTATACTTCCCCATATTCTCCCTCCCATCCCTAATCTTAAAGACAGATGTCCAGATTCACAGATCAAAGAAATAAGAGTATCTCTATATATATACTCCTGTTTGCTAATGAATTGATTAAACTTCAATGTAACTGAATGTTAGCCTATGTTGCTGTATTTGAACATTAATTAGTACTTACCTATATTTTATACTCCAAATCTACTTTCTGATATTTGAAAAGCATAACAATATTCCTGATACTATTTTTCTCTTTGATATTGTCTAACATTCATTTATTTGTTTATTTAACCTTTCATGTGTTTGGGTCTTGACTTTCCATCTAAATTTAAAATTCCTTGAAGACCACAATAATGCCTTGTAGTCTCTTATTATCTAATGAAACATCATTCAGCACCTTACATTTAAAAGTTAGGTGCTCAATAAATAGTATTACAAAAACATATGAAATTACCCCCAAATTTTTATCAAAATAATTTTATTAATGAGAAAATGAAAAGCAACAGCTAAAAGATTTTAAAAAGAGGGGGATGAAAAAATCACATTGATTTATTAATCTTCACTTTGAATTTTCACAAATGGTCTAAAACTTCAAAATAACCTTTAATTGGTTTTGACTGAGCTGCATAGGACAATTTGATTCTCTACATAAATCTAACATGATCAACAAATCTCTACTTGACTTAACCACATAGATATAATTCCAGGATTGGCTTCTTGTTTATATGGAATCATGGATAAGAACTTATCAAGCTAGTTCTTGAGCTCCCAAAGCACAGGCATCATATTTTACTATAAGAGAAGTATGAGGGGTGCCTGGGTGGCTCAGTCGTTAAGCGGCTGCCTTCGGCTCAGGTCATGATCCCAGGGTCCTGGGATCGAACCCTGCATCGGGCTCCCTGCTCTGCAGGAGGCCTGCTTCTCCCTCTCCCGCTCCCCCTGCTCATGTTCCCTCTCTCGCTATGTCTCTCTTGCAAATAAATAAATAAATAAAATCTTTAAAAAAGAGAGAGAGAAGTATAATAATGATAGAAAAAAGAAAACTCACGTTGTTATTGCGATTAATGAAGAATCTATTTCATTTTATTGTTAAAAGTTAATTAACTAGCCTCGAAGATTCTTCTTCTTCTGTATTATTTCATTACATTATAAAATACATTCGGTTTTAAGAATTAGAAAAATAAGACCTTATTTTTCTTAAGTATATGTATCTGCTTTGTAACAATGAATTTGATAATTCTGTATTCAGAAGATATTTAACACATGCATAAACATAGGTTTCCTAATTAACAGTATTTCAAGTGAAGTGAAAGAATGTCTTAGGTATCCATTTCTGGAGTTTTATTATACTCATAATTTAAAAACTTTTAGAAATGCAAATGCTGGCTTTATACAGTTAACCTATAAAATTCTGGAAGTGTAGAATCAGTCTTTCTTGGTGGGAAAGCTTGAACAACAAATGACTCTCTAATGGAAATTTTCTACTTTTATCGACTGTTTATTGAAAATATTTTTTTTACATCAAGGAATATGATAAATTTCCTCCAGGGAAGCTCTCAACTTGAATCTTACTTAAATTTTGTGATGACTGACCATCAAGGAAATAATTTAATAGTTATATTTCAGTACTGAAAACAGTATAAAATTAGATTTTCAAGAATTAAATGTATTTTATCAAATATAGAAACTGATAGAATTTATGCTTATTTTTATGTCATTGTCCTTTCTGATGTCATATGTACTTTTTAAAATACCTACAAACTATTCTTTTAAAATGTTGATACCTATAAATTATTTCTAAAGTAATTGAACTTTTTGTGCTAGTTATACATTTCAGGGAATTTCTAAGAACTTGGAACAGGTTACTTTAAGAAAATAATTAATTAATTATTAAAAGATGTAAGTTGTCAACTCACATTTTACTAAGCACCTATTAGAAATATTTGTGATCTCTCTCACATTCCTTTTCCCATTATACTCATTTGGGAGTAGGAAAAATTTGGATACAGATTTATTTTGTTTTGTAGCATGAAGCTAATAACATTAGCAGGGTAAGTCCTTCAAGGTGTGAATATTTGTGTTAATTCTGTATTGAGAGATACATAAGCAACTACAAGTCTACAGAGTATGTTTAACACTAGTTGTCACCTCCTTATGATTCAGTTGGTTTCACACAGTACATTTTTAGAATAAATATCTATATTTAAGAAGCAGGATAAACCACATATTTAATAATAGTCAGAAACTGTATGAAAAAAAACAGAGACTTATACAGTCAAAATAAAGTAAGACAAGATTTACAGAAAATAATGTAAAGGTGTGCATGTTTAGAGGAGGGAGCAGAACAAAATACAGTTTGGGATAGTTTAATTTTTTTAGTTAACTTATGACTCAAATGATGATAGACTTCAGTCATTATAAAGCACATAAAAATGCCAAGTAGATTCGGAATTTGTAAAATTGACTTCATCCATTTTTCACAGCCATGTATAAAACACAGCATGCAATATTGTCTCTTCACTTGAAAAGGCAACTTTAAAAATAGGTCACAGCTTCTGATGGAGGATACAAACTGCCAGAACTACAAGCCCAGCAGGCATTCGAGAAACGACAACGATAATGAGACTGCATTACTGCGGAGCATCAGACAAGAAGGCTTCAATTCTCACTCCAGCGCAATCACCCATTTTCTGTGTGGCCTTGGGTGAGTCACTTAAACTCTCAGTGATCTGATTAACAGCAACACTGAGTTTATTTTCTTTGCGAAATGTACCATAAGGTCACAGAACATGATGAAATGTGAATGTAATCCATATCCCTTTACTCATGACACTAGTCTTTGTAGAGACTTTTTAGGTTTTATTTCCTCTAAGACAACTTGTAGATTTACATAAATCACAGAGGCTGAGAGATTAGTTCTAAAATAATAAGAATCTTTCAGGAAAAAGATTTATTTTAGAAGGAAAAGGAGGAGAAAAACCCTCCAAAATACTGGTTTTACTTTTTCCTCACTTCATGTGGAACAAAGCTTGAAAGAAAAGCAGTGGGAATGGACCAGACACTTACTCTCTCATGAACAAGAGTGTAACGCAACCTAAAACTTGTAGCATTATAATAATTTGGAAAGACTACTCAAATAGTTACCTTTGAAAACTCTAAGAATGACGGAGAAAGTGTCTCTTTATTGCCTCACGGTAGTGCTTGTCAGCCTTTCAAAATCTATCTCCTACAGGACCTTTTCACTCTATCTTTTGTATATCCCTACCAGCTATGAGTATTTGTTAAATTTTACCTTCTATAGCTTTTAATATAAAAACAGTTATTATTAAATATGTATTTTCAACTGCCTACACTCTTTCCCCAACCAGATTTTGATACATTACCCCCCTGCACCTTTCCACTCACTCCTATGAACCAACCTCCAAATCCCAGATTTGGGCAGGATATTTTCTTTACTCAGAACATTAATAAATATCATTACTGAAGTAAACTTAGAAAGCTCTGTGCGATTCCTAGCTATTTTCCACTAGTCATATGAAAATTCAGAAAGAAAGTATAACCAGAACAACTCTCCTTTATGTTTCAATTACTTAGAAATTCAGTAACAGCAACATCATCACCAAAAATATACTTGTTGCTTCATTTATTTATATACGAATAAAATTATATCATCAGAGCAGCAGGGAGTAGAAATGAGACAACGACAGGATCCTGCTGTTTTAGCAAAACATTTTATGATTTCTTATTTATTTTTATACAAGTGAACTAAATGTTTACATAGCTAACTTTCTTGTTTTCCTTTTTTGTTTTTTTTAAGAGATTTTATTTATTTGAGAGAGGGAGAGAGAGGGGGAGGGAGAGCACGTGCACAAGTTGGGGGAGGGGCAGAGGGAGAAGCAAACTCCCCACTTAGCAGGAATCCCTACATGGGAGGCTCGATCCCAGTACCCTGGGATCATGACCTGAGTCAAAGGCAGATGCTTAACTGACTGAGCTACCCAGGCGCCCTTCCTTTTTTGTTTTTTCTTCTTTTTTTCCTATCCCTTCCTCCCATCATCCCTCCCTAACTGCCACCCTTCTTTCCTTACTCCTTCCATCCATCCATCCAATATTCGTTTCTGGCTGAACCCATAATTTCAACAAGAAATAAAAACTGCATTACTCAGGGAGGAAACTTATAAGTTTCCCCTCCCCCAAATGCCATTAGAAACTTCCTGAATAAATGAGAAACACATTAATTAAAAACAAAACAAAAAAAACCAGAGGGTGCTTGCATAAGCAATGAAAACAGTTTCTGGTCTACATTATGATTAAAATCAACTTGAATAATAAATGTCTGATATGGATAAGATCTATCAGGACATCTTGCATATCTATGGCCAGAGACGCTTGCTCCTAACAATTATGTGCATTTTTTCAGTGCAATGTTAAATAACAAGCAGTGGGACTTCTACTACTTCCCTTTATGATAATCCCATAACATAATAAATTTCATTAACAGGAAATTTCTTTTAAATATTACTGAAATTTTTCATTCAAAATCATTCCATTATTCATTGTCATACTAGTCGGTGTAATGGATGGATATAATTATACACATACATACACATATACATACATATGTATACACATATACACATGTCTGTATGTGTTTGATTATAAGTATATACTGAATTTATTTAATTTTATATAATTATTTACATATTTGACACATGGGCTCAAATTTTACATTTTACATAAAGATGCTATGTATATTCACATATTCTGAGATTCATTCTCTACTGATTAAATGTTTTTTCTTTTAAACAAGGTTATATAAAAATTCCTCTTACAAGTTACATTTTATAGCTAATGAATCACCAACCTATTTAATTCATATTTAAAGGACAAATAGAACAAGTTTTTTGGTTTGATTTTTGCTTTGGTTTTCTGGGTTTTTTTACATGGCAATTTATTGGCAAGTAAGTAATTTGTATCCTAAGCTTCAATCTTGGGATTCCTCTAAACAACTGATTTGGTCATCATAGAGATAATAAATACCATTCATAGTGACAATTTAAATAAAAAAATATGTTGACTGAAGAGATAAGACTTGGTAAAAACTGGTTTCTCTTCTGTCTCAATGACTCCTAACGTAGTACAGACACTGAAATCAACTTAATGCTTGTCAGGATCCATTGAACTTTATAGTGAGCATCTGGGTACTGCCACAGTACAGATGTTGGAATAGAATACCACAGTAATACTACTTCAAGACTCGTCTGGTTAATAACAGTACTTCACTGAAAAGATTACTTTCTGCAATTTCTGGCTTATTTTTGCCCAAATAAAAGCTGTTCACCATTTTTTTTTTTTAAAGGCGTAATTGGGACTTCTTAATAAAACAAAGCTACAACTTCTATCATATATTGAAGTATTGGTTTTATTTACAGCTAAATAACTGAATTTAATTTTTTTAATTAAAACTAAGTCACTAATACAAAGCATTATCCACAAGTCACAAAAATTTTTAAAATCTCCATAAACTTTAAAAATTTGTATCTTTGGAAATGAGGAACAAAGCCTAAATGTAAGTTATAACTTATATAACTCTCTCTCTCTTTTTTTTTTTTTTGTGGGAAACTATGTTTTTGGACAGTGCTCATATCAGATACTGGTTAAATATAAAGAATTTATCAAAAAATTTTTCCAACTTTCTTGGTAATCAACAGGGAAGATTTTCTTTATGCATATTCTAGGATGTCTCATCTTTGCCTGACCTTGCCAAATTTCCCATTCTTCATGTTCTAATTTGCTTTGAATTCTATGTTCTCATCCCAGTCTACTGATAGTTGGTTTTATTATTAACAAAGGAACACAGGTGCATTGTAAAAAAATAATCAGAAAACATATAAGAACCGACAAGAAAATAAAAATCAAGTAAAATCTCACTATTCAGAAACAACTACTGTTAACATTTTAACAAAAATTTTTGAAATTAAAGTGAGGGTAAGGTATAATCTATATAGGTTTGTAAAGTGATATTTTCATTTAGCAATATATCCTAAATACCTTCTACTTTTCTAATTCCCTTCACATTTTTAGTATCTTAATTTCTCTTTCTCAAAAAAATTTTTTCCAAGTCTTTAACTGCTTTATTATTCTAAATAAGAGGTCAGCAAACTTTTTCTGAAAAGGGCAAAACAGTAAGTATTTCAGGCTTTGCAGGCCATGTAATCTCTGTTGCAACCATTTAATTCCAATATTGGAGTGCAAAAGCAGCCACAGACAGACATCAAGAATCGATGTGGCTATGTCCCAACAAATTTACAAATCAAATTTTTTTCAAATAAAATTTTAATTACAAAGACAGACAGTGGGCTGTAGTTTGCTGACCCAATATTCTAGACAATTGTTCATAAAAAAAATTGCATTTCATGATTACTATCACTTCTAACTGAGTATTTTACAGATTATCTTTATACTCGACTTTTTCTATCAGTACAGATTTACCCCAGCACACAATCCCAAGGAGTATGTTCATTTCCTGTGGTAATTTGCAAATGTGATTCTTCAAAAGTGGCAGAAAATCCTCCATGCTGGAACGGTACCCGAAAGACTTCCCCAGCTCAGTCTGTGTCTTAGAACCTGTATTTCAATAGCAAAGTAGAAGGATGCTCTTCCCTCTCCCCTTTAGCCAACAGAAGTCCAAGTTAAATGGGTAGTAACTTGCTGACACAGAGAATTTTCATCCCTGTTTCAAATCTATGGAAGAGAGAGAAATTGATATTGAAGGAGTTGGAACAGCAGGAAACCTGTACGTTTATATGCATCCACATCCATGCTCTCCTCCTTCCCCACTGTGACAACAAAAGGGGTCTTTCTCCTCCTAGGGCCCCTATATTTTTATTTGCTATGGATTCTATTCCCTACTGCCTTTTTACCATAGTTCAGAACCTCTCTCGTTTTATTCCTCTCTCCCCCTGTCATGTGTCTTCCACCCTTCTCCCTCTACTTGCTTGTTCTCATCAGTATTTAAACTGATTTAGGATTTGCCTGTCTTAAGAAAGCCCCTTCCTAAATTTGAAATAGTACTCTCCTACTGTTCTGCTCTTCTTTTCATACCCAAGTTTCATGAAAGCATTGTCTACACTTCCCTTTTCTTGTTTATTCCTCATTTCACTTCAATCAGGCTTTGCCCCGTTGATCCACTAAAACTGACTAAAGTTATCAGTAAAATCTTTACTGTTAAATTCATCTGTAACTTCATCTTTTATCTTGCTGGTCAAGAGTACAAATTACACAAACTGCTTGAGTTCAAATCTTGATTCTATCACTTACTAGCTATACATTTTCTTGGGCAAGTCACTTAACTTCTCTGTACCCTCATTTTTGACCTCTGCAAAACTGGGATATAATAATATCTAGCTCAAAAGACCATTGTGAAAATGTAAATAATTAATGCATGCAAAACTGTTTATAACAGTGCTTGGTCCCTAGTAACCTCTATATAGATGCTAGTTAGCAGTATTTGACACAATTACCCAATCTCTGCTTTCTGAAAGCATCTCTATCCATAAAACATTACCTAGGTTTTCTCCTTGACCCTTTGATTCATTCTTCCTAATCTCACTTTCATGTCCCTCTTCCTTTATAAGCCAATTCTCACCCAAGCCCACTTTCCTACTCATATTCTATCCTCTCCCCAGGCAATCTCTTCCATTTCCATGGCTTGAGTGACCATGTGGTATCTTCTAATCTATTATCTCCCATCAAAACTCTCTTCCTTTTCCAGACATCTGTATAAACTGGCTCTAGCACATCATTACTTAGCTATCAAAAAGTACTCAGGTTACACATATCTAAAACCTACCGCATCTTCTCACCTCCTACCCCAATCTTATTTCTTCTCCCATTGGTACCTAGCTCAGTGAAGAGTACTGCTATCCGGCCAGTTTGCCAAGTCTGAAATATGTGAGCTGTCCTGGATTCTTCACCATGCACCATCTTCCACATGTAGTAAAGGTCCCGTCAATTCCATTTTTAAATAGTTATCAAATCTGTTCACATCTCTCCATCCCTACTGTTACTACCTTAGTCTAGGCAACTATTATCTTTCATCTACATTATTTCTTCTTTTTTTCATCTACATTATTTCTATAAGTTTCTAACTGAAGTCTCTGCCCAGAGTCATGCTCTACAACGCAATCAAAATATACGCTCTAATTGCAAGCTGATTAATGTAGAAATAAAAAAGTTTATTGGTTATACACTGTCCTTATCAAATTCTGGCACTCCTTAATGTGGATTTAAAAAGCCTTCATGGCCTGCCCCTTAGTTACCTTTCGAGTCTCATGTCACATCTCCACCCTCAACCCACTTTAGGTTTTCTATTTAATGATGTCATCTACAACTTTATCACTTCATTTCTGTTTGCTTTCCCCTTTTTCTTGTCAGACTGCACTGGCTAGAACCTCCAGTATGACAAACAGAAGTAGTAAAAGCTGACACCTTCGCTTTATTGTTGATCATAGAGGGGAAACATTCAATATTTTACCATGAAATAATATGTCAGTGGCAGGATTTTATCAAATTGAGGTAGTTCCTTTTATTCTCAGTTTTCTATGAGTGATAAAGAAAGAATGTTGGATTTTGTCAAATGCTTTTGCTGTGTGTACTGAGATGACAAACTGCATTAACTAACTTTCAAATGTTAAACCAATCTTAAAATTCTTGGGATAAACCCCACTTGCTCACAGTATATGTCCTTTTTTTTTTTTTTTACTGTTGGATTCTGTTTGCTTGATTTTTGTTAAGAATTTTTGCATCTAGGGGCGCCTGGGTAGCTCAGTTGGTTAAGCAACTGCCTTCGGCTCAGGTCATGATCCTGGAGTCCCAGGATCAAGTCCCGCATCAGTCTCCCTGCTCAGCAGGGAGTCTGCTTCTCCCTCTGACCCTCCCCCCTCTCATGCTCTCTCGTGATCTCATTCTCTCTCAAATAAATAAATAAAATCTTTAAAAAAAATTTGGATCTATATTCGTTTGGAATACTGATCCTTAGTTTTCTTTATTGGAATGTCGTCTCATTTTGGTAGCAGGATAAAGGGGGCATTTTTTATGAAATAAACACTTATTATGAAATAAACTTCTATGTCCCAGGTTATATTTCTTTGCTCTGAAATCTTTTTCTGACATTATAGCCACTCCAACTTTGTTCTGAATAGTATTCTCCATTCATTTTACTTTTAATCTATTTGTTTCTCTATGTTTAATATGGGATTTTATAGGTGGCATATAGTTGGATGTTGCTTTTTCATCCAATCTGACAATCTCTGCTTTTAAAATCTTTTATATTTAATGTGACACTTAAAATGGTTATGTTTAACTCTATCACCTTGCTATCTGTCACATCTATTCCTTGTACCCTTTTTCCTCTTTGATGTTCTCTTCTGGATTAATTGAAAGTTTTTAAATGATTTCTTTTTTATCTGTTTTGATCGGTTATTAAATAACTGTTTTCTTATTTTAGTGGTTGCTCGAGGGTTGATAGTATACATACTCACATAGCATACATATTTAACTTTTCATAGTTTATCTTTAAGAATACTTTACCATTTAATGCATGGCATAAAGAATATTAAAACAGTATATTTCCATTTCTCTCCCCCCAGCCTTTGTGTTATACACCTTGTCATATATTATATATCTGACATATGTTAAAAACTACAGCAACACTGTTATCATTTTGTTTAAAGTCATTTATCTTTTAATGAGATTTGAATAATAATATGTATATTTATTCACATTGTTACAATTTCTGATTTTCTTTATTCCTTTGTTTAGATCCATACTTCCTTTTGGTGTCATTTTCTTTCTGCCTGAAGCACTTCCTTTAATATTTCTCTTAGACAAGTCTGCTAGTGATTAATTCTTTCAGCTTTCATATATCTCAAAACGTCGCTACTTTGCCTTTGTTTTTGAAAGATATTGTCACAGAGTACAGAGTGCTAGATTCTCGCTTTTAAAATAACGTAAGTGGGACTAAAGTAGCAGATAGTCTAGGAATAATTATTCCTCACTACTGTAGCAAGGCCCTTTTCCGTAGGTTTACACAATGAATGGCCTGTGAATTATGAGGTTTTGCATTCTTTCTGCCATGTGTTTCTATAGCACCTTGTACTTTTTCTTAAATAAAAGACCTCCACACTTCATTGAAATTGCTTATCTGGTTGTCTTTTCATTATGTAGCTTTTTCTCTACACTGTAGTTTTTTAAGTTCATATTTAAGCAATGCATATTTTGTGTTCCTAACACCTGGCACAGTAGATGTTAGTTGAACACATAAGAACATTCATGCGAGTATATTGACAAAATACAAAATTTTACATGTTTAAACTAAATTTGTATCAGGAATCCATGGTTTAATACTGAGCTATCCTTTCTCTAATTGACATGACTTTCTAAACATAGTAGTATACTTTTATTCCTTAGGAAATCATAACCATCTGTATATTTGAATGTAAAACCTTGTCTCAACTTGTATTTTACCTTCCCTCTCTTTCAAGATACGTTTTACTTCCTGTCTTATCTCTTTGACCAAAGTTTCAGACCAAAATAATGGTCAAAGCGAAAGATTTATTCTACAAAGTGGTAGTACTAACTATATTTACTGTGGCTTGTCAGGACTGGACATCTGGTCTCTAAAACAGTGTAATGGTGCCTAGAATGATCAGAACAACAAAGAGGAAATTCAGCATGCTTAGGAAGATGTTTTTAAAAATGTATTTATAATGTTCAAAGAAACAATGGAAATGAACTGCAAACTACTAATGATTTCTGCCTTAAATAATCAATTTGCCTTCTTATCAAAATTTCACTTAACCACATTTCTAAAATGGATCCTTCATTTTAATACATATCACTATAGTAATAATGAAACCTTTTGTATAGTCAAGTCTGTACATACATAAAAAAATGTTTTTACATAAAGCAATTATCAAAATCCTAAAGTTTCCTCACAAAAAAAAACAATCTATTCTGACAGAGTATTATATAAGGTATCCAAAGTCTAGTTTTATTTGCCCATAGCTAACCTAAAATTCTTAAATAACCTTTTAATCTGCTTTTTAAAAGAAAGCAAAATTATCTTGATTACACTAACATTCAACTTCTTTCAATTATTTTGTGATTTCAACACATACAATATAAATTCCATAATCAGGACCTGAAAAAAAAGATTATTTTCCCTGAAAAATAAAACTTTAATAAACTATAGTAAATAACAGAATACAATGGAACATCAAGTGAACCTTTTACTGTGTGCCATGGTTAAATGCATAACACTTACTATTTAGTTAGAAACAAGAGTCATGTTGCTACTAGATTCTTATATTATTTCCTTTTTTTTCAAGGTTGTGTTAAATTTCAAGAGTATCAATAATTTTATTGGGTTTTAAAACATCAATCCCCAAAATTAATAGTGAGAAAACCTTTTATTTCACTGCCCTGCTCCCTGTTTAGATAGGAACAAAGACGCGACCATAAACTCTTAACCGCCAAAGGGTTTGAGGGGTGGGGGTAAGGGAGATGCAGCCAGAGTTTAAGCTTTTCCTGCCAAAACAAAGGAAAATAGCTCTTTGAAAGAACTTCAAAATCAACTTGTAGACAGAGAAAGTGTTTTGGCTATGCAGGTAGCAGAAGTATTACTCTAGCTAGATATGAATAGAAAGCTACCACAGTGCATATTTTTCTACCCCTACCCCTTACTCTCATCACATTTCATCCAAAGAGAAGTAGCATTGGAAAGCCTAAGAGTTCTTAGATTTGGTAATTATGTTTCATAAATAAGTTGTATTTTCATTAGGTATTCCAAGGAGTAACAATATTTAGAGAAGAATGTGTTTAAGAAATTTTAGGGCTTTTAAGCACCACTACAACTGCTACAGATAAACATCTAAAAGTGCTAGAATAAAATATCACACCAAATAATATAATCCTGTGAAAAACCCTTCCCCAAATTGTTATGTTTCTTTTCTGCTTTAGTATAAGACCATCCTATGATACTGGACAAGGAAAATAACAGATTGAGAATAGAAAAAAAAAAAAAAGCAGTAATTTTGCTAACAGTCTCTTCAAGCCTAGAAAATAACAATGACTATTTTTTCTAAATCATGACAGAAAGTATCTTTAAAAGTCTTATCTCTTATTTGGGGAAATAAGAGATGGCAATATAGTTTTCTGAAAAAGATGGTCCATTCTTTTCCTTTTATCAATCCTAAAAGAATAATTCTATTTAATAATTTCTAGTCCAAACCAGTTGGCTTAGGATATATGCCCACAAACAAATATGTCTATTAAATAAAAAAGCAGGTAATGAATGAATGGATAAATAAATGAGCAAGCAAAATTATTAGATAAAACTCTTCTACTAAATACTAAACATAAGAAAATCTTTGGATTGAGGAGGGACAAAACAATCAGAATGAATTGCATTTTTTTTCAGTGACCCTACAATACTGAGAAGAAATCCTGAGTTGTGGCAATGCAGAAGGTAAGAAATCAATAAAACACTACAGAGTAGAATTGCATCTAGATAGTCACTGTACGCTGTAAATGCCTCTCATTAATCATAATCTGCTCAAATTAAAGATTCATTTTTAAGGCCTTGAGAACTCACTAAAGCAATGTCACAACTCTTTTTTTAAAATCATGTAAAATATGATGGCGGTCTTGAACATGATTAAAATGCTTAGACCTTTTTATATTTATATAATAATGATGACTAAGCAGTGCAAAAAGAAGTACCACTGTAGCAAGAAGGTATTTTCCATTTTTGTTATTTTATCTAAGTTGCCTACACTAAGTAAGATACATATTCTTTCAAATCCCATTAACAGAGAAGACTGTAAGAAACATGCACTGCCCTATGTTACTTTATATTCAAACACATACCATAACTATATAAGAATATGGCATTTTATATGAGATAACTGGTTCAATTGGTTTCTTTTTTTTTTTTTTTTTTAAGATTTAATTTATTTATTTGACAGAGAGAGACACAGCGAGAGAGGGAACACAAGCAGGGGGAGTGGGAGAGGGAGAAGCAGGCTCCCCACAGAGCAGGGAGCCCGATGCGGGACTCGATCCCAGGGCCCTGGGATCATGACCTGAGGTGAAGGCAGTCGCTTAACCGACTGAGCCACCCAGGCGCCCGGTTCAATTGGTTTCTGATAACCAAATTATTGACACTAAAAACAATGAAGCAGGAAAAAAAAAAAACCATAGAATTACCTAACCATATGGTGTGTGTGTATATATATATATATATATATATATCAGAACAAGCATCCCATTTCCTAAGGATATCGTGAATAAAACAAACAAACAAAAAGTACTCTTTGGGATTCCTAAACAGATATCATTGCTCACATATAAACGTTAAAACAAACTACAAAAAAAGCTACTGAAACTAAAATTTAGTTGCTTAGCAAGGTAGAGAATCAATATTCTATATATGGGCTAATAACAATTAGGTACTGAAATTTCAAAAGTACTATTTACTAAACCAAAAAAAAATCACAAAAGTATTTTTCTATAAATTTAACAGAAATATGTGCACTGAAAACTACAAATCACTAACAAGAGAAATTAAAAATTACTTAAACAAATGGAACAATATATAGTGCTCAAGAACGGGAAGACAATATTGTTACGATTTCAATTCTCTTCAATCTATCCATAAACTCAACACAATTCCAACCAATATCCCAACAGGTCTGTTTTATAGAAATCAAAAGCTGACTGTAAAATTTATATAGAAAGGTAAAGAATTCAAATAGGCAAATCAACTTTGATAATAGAAAGCAAAGTTAACGGTCTTATGCTACTGGATTTCAAGACTGACTACAAAGCACAGCAATGACAACATGGTAATGGAAAAAGGACAGAGGATCCACACACACATGATGACTTTGACCAAGATGCAAATGCAATTCAGTGGAGAAAGGAGAGTCTTTTCAACAAAGGGTGCTGGAATAACTGGATATCAATATACCAAAAAATAAAAATAGGGGCACCTTGGTGGCACAGTTGGTTAAGCCTCTCAGTTCGTGATCTCAGGGTCCTGAGATGGAGCCCAGTGACGGGCTCTGCCCTCAGCACAGAGCCTGCTTTAGAGTCTCTCTCCCGCTCCCTCTGCCCCTCTCACTCATACACTCTCCCTCTCTCTCAAATAAGTAAATAAATCCTAAAAAAAAAAAAAATGAATGAACAAATAAAGTAAAAATAAAGATAAAAAATAAGAACCTTAATCCAAACCTTGGAGCACATATAAAAATCAACTCAAAATGGATCACAGAATGAAATGTAAAACCTGAAACTATAAAACTTCTAGGAGAAACATAGGAAAAAAAATTCCTTAGATACATCACCAAAAGAAAAAACTGATAAATTGGACTTCATCAAAAGTAAAATCCTCTGAAAAAATAAATAAATTAATTAGTAAATATAAAAAACAGAAAACCTTAAAAAAAGTAAGTTCTGCTCTTTGATGTACACTATTAAGAAAATGAAAAGAAAAGCCACAGCAGGGAAAAAATATATGAAAATCGTATTTCTGATAAAATTCTTATATCCTGACTACATAAAGAATTCTCAAAACTTAAGAAAACAAACAACCTAATTTTAAAAATGAGTAAAAGATCTTAATAGACACCTTACCGAAGATATAGGGATGACAAATAAGCACATAAAAATATGCTCACCATCATTAGTTTGATAATTTCCTTTTTTTTTTTTTTAAGATTTTTATTTGAGAGAGAGCACACACATAGTGGGAGGGGGAGAGGGAGAAAGAGAATCACAAGCAGACTCCCCGCTGAGCAGGGAGCCGACGCTGGGTTCGATCCCATGACCCTGATATCATGACCTGAGCCGAAACCAAGAGTCGGATGCTTAACCAACTGAGCCACCCCGGTGCCCCTTGGTAGTTTCCTGTATAGTCAAACACAGCACCCTATGACACAACAATCCTAATCCTATGTATTTTTCCAAATGAAAACAAACAAAACAAAACCCCACCACAACAATCCTATGTTTACATGAAAACTTGTTTGAAGATGTTTATATTCATAATTGTTCCAAACTGTGGAACACCCCAAATGTCTCTCAAGTGAGGAATGGATAAACAAATTGTCGTATATTCATACAGTGGAATACTGCCTAGCAGTAAAAAGAACAAATTACTAACACATGCTACACCATGGATTAATCTCAAATACATTATGCTAAATGATTGAAGCTAGCCTCAAAAGGCTACATAATGTATGGTCCAATTTATATGACGTTTTAGAACAGTAGAACTATAGGGACAGAAAATAAATCAGTGGTTACCAGTGGCTGGAGGTACGGGGAGGAATTAACTACAAAGGGCTGGGGGAAATTTTCTTAGGTGATGAAATTGTTCTATATCATCATTAGAGTAGTGATTGTGTTACTTTATGTGTTTGTCAAAACTCAGAGTAGCACACCAAAAAGGGTGAATTTTACTATCATGCATTAATATAAAAAGTAGAAAACAAACCCCACCATAATAAGGCAATGAAAAATATTCAACTGAATGTAGGTTATGAATTATGATTAATAATTATGAACATAAGTTAAAAACATGATCTCAAATTTCAAGTAGTATTATGAATGTAGGTTTAAATACCTGATCTCAAATTTCAACTAGTCCTGGATACTGTATAAGATTTTATTACCATAAGGCAATATTCTATCATTTAGTAGGTGAAACAACATTTAAAATAATAAAATTTAAAAACTGAGAAACTATTGTATATACAGGTTTTATTCAAGAGTGAATAGAACATGCATGCTCTCTATTATCAAGACCATCTCATCTATTAAATTCCTCTCTACTTAAAGCAACAACACAAAGCAAGATATGTCACCAATGTATAATTGAAGTAATAAGACACTATGGTGTGCTTGGGGAAAAATCATGGACTCTGGGGACAGAAAGATAAACAGGTCTAACTTCAAATCTTATTTATGCTACTCACTTAAAATTAGGAATGTCACTTAAATTACCTTGGCTGATTATGCAAGAAGTAATAAAAAAGCACCTAGATCATCATCTGGCTTCTAAATATTCTATGAATATTCCCTCCTTTCTTCCTTCTCCTTCCTGAAAGCCAAAGTTTTTCTAAAAGTATCAGACCTAAGAATGTAAAGTAACTGCTTCTCAAAAGAATAGTGTTCTCATTTAGAAAATCCACATGAATTAGTTTCACCAGCTTCCCCATCTCACTTGTCTTGCCACAGCCCTCAATTGGCGATGCACCACTGATCCATTATTATCGGAGTAGTTACTGTCTTAAGGGTAGCTAATCTTTAGGCTAATTGGTGATCTGTGAAGTGGGCAGGCTTAAAGAGCTCTGCTTAGAAAAAGTGATGGTAACTTGTGTAGGCAGTTAGAATGAATATTCTCAGACATAAACAAAAGAAAACTGGCTAATCCGCAGCAAAAGGAAGAGACAAGAGGAGTGTGAATGATGACGGGCATGCAGGGGAAAGGGGTGAGTATGTGTGTGGAGAGAACACACAGCCATGAGAGCACCTACGCTGAAATGGCTGAGTGATGAGAGAGAAAGAGGCTAGAGCTTAGAGCTGCCTTGGTACCTGACAGTTTTTTAGTTTCAGTTCTTTATTCAGTTTGTGAGTCCTTTAATGCAATTCTCTTCTTAAAATTGTGTATTAAACATGTTTCATTGCTTGTTCTAACCTTAACCACTTTAAGAAAAACATTCTGCTGAGATTGTCATCCCTAAAGACTATATGTAACTGATTGTCTCAAAGGAAATATTTGATTGAAAGCAGACTACCCATCAGATTCTCTCAAGATTATGAGCCAAGTTATCTGTACTCATACAGACAACGGTTGATTCTCTAGCAAGAAAGACATGCAGAGTTAGGGTTGTAGTAAGCATCTTAGAAAGGCAAAGACTCATGCAAAATAAGGTTATCAGTTATCAGAAATCAAGAGAAAGCTGGACCCAAGAATGGGCCAGTCATTTATAAGCTTTGGTATTCAAAAGCGCTGTCCTGGTTTCCTGCTCATTCCCTTTTTTTTTTTTTTAATAATAAGTTATTTATTTATTTATAAAGATTTTATTTATTTGACAGAGAGAGAGACAGCGAGGAAGGGAACACAAGCAGGGGGAGTGGGAGAGGGAGAAGCAGGCTTCCTGCTGAGCAGGGAGCTCGAAGCGGGGCTCGATCCCAGAACCTGGGATCATGACCTGAGCCGAAGGCAGATGTTTATCTGACTGAGCCACCCAGGCGCCCCTCCTGCTCCTTCTAATGCCAAACATCACCTCACCAGATTCTTTCATTTCAAGCATATTAGTTCTAGAAACAACTGGCTAGCTGCTGTCAAAGAAGCAAAACTCTACATACTTCCACTTTTGTGTTTCTTGTTTACTTAAAATTTCAAAAGCAATACCATGGTAGCTGAAAAGAACCAATTCCTATGATTCCCACACCTACCCCAATCAAAGTGAGCTTTGCAAGATGATAAAGTATTATGTACAGTTTTCTGTGTATCTACTCCTCTCAATATCTCTTTCTATATATGATGCTTAATGATTCTTTACCATATAATATGAAAATTTTTTTTAAGTTATTCAGTTTCTTCCAGAATATATTTGCAAACAAAAAAAGTTGGAAATTTTTTTTCCTCTAGCAGTCCAATTATGGAGCACAATATCTGGCCTCTTAATCAGAAGTTAGTATCTGTCGATTATCATCCTATAACAACTATCTTAAAAGTTTAACAAAGGTAGCCTAGAGAGTGGGGAGATAACTACTTTTAGTTAAACTCTTAAAAATCATTTATACAAGAGATACATTTATATCCCAGAAGAAATCCTTCATGCCTCCATGATGTTACAAAGCAAAATAAAATACAAAATCAGACTGATGATTTTCTCTAAAATCTGACTGCTCTCCCAATACTGAGAGCCTCCACTGTGGGTACAGTCATACAAAATCTACTTTGTTCAAAAGAATTAAATAACTGATATCCAAAAAAAAAAAAAAAATCCACAACTAAAGTCAACCTGTACATACATAAACAACAACTGATACAGTAATAATCTTTTTAAAAGATTTTACTTATTTGAAAGAGAGAGAGAGACAGCAAGGGAGAGAGCATGAGCAGTGGCAGGGATGGAGAAGGGCAGAAGGAGAGGGAGAAGAAGACTTCCCGCTGATCAGGGAGCCCGATGTGGGGCTCGATCCCAGGACCCAGGATCAATGATCTGAGCCAAAGGCAGACGCTTAATGGACTGAGCCACCCAGGTGCCCTAATATACAGTAATAATTTAAAAGGCATATCAAACTGCTCTTTTGCTGGCAAGTTTTAAAAAATCCTCTCACAGGTAGAGCAACAGCTGTTACTGAATAGTTCTAGTCACTGGAGAATTTCTTTTAGCACAGTTTGACATCATGGCCTAAATTCAAAGTGACACCAAATTAAAGCCTGTTATGGTAATAATCATGGCAGTGTAAAGTGGTTTAGGAAAGCCTAAAGTCTGCGTCTTCAGATATAATTTCAATTATGTCACTATTGATTCTAGCTAGACTCAAATCTTACTTTAAGATAAAACCATCATGGGGCGCCTGGGTGGCTCAGTTGGTTAAGCGACTGCCTTCGGCTCAGTTCATGGTCCCGGGGTCCTGGGATCGAGTCCCGCATCAGGCTCCCTGCTCTGCGGGAAGCCTGCTTCTCCCTCTCCCACTCCCCCTGCTTGTGTTCCCTCTCTCGCTGCGTCTCTCTCTGTCAAATAAATAAATAAAATCTTTAAAAAAAAAAAAAAGATAAAACCATCATGACTTAAAATGTTTAAAACTTTGATTTTTTTAAAAAGACATTCCATAAACAGGTAAAAAATTAACAAGATATCCTTCCATTTAAATGATACACTACTTGTCTTACAACAGAGGAATGAAAGGGATGTCTTTTCAGAGGCTAGGTACCTAAGTTTATAGTTTTCTTAAATTTCCCTCAGTTAAAATAATATACAGAGTGACATCAGCAAGATGGAGGAATAGGAAATCCCAGTCCTCTTCCCGACACAGAAACACTGATTTACTAACCATATACAGACTGGTATATTTTTATGAGAACCCCAGAATCCAGTTAAGAAGATGCAGCATCCTAGAAGAGCACAAAACCAAGAGCAATTGCATTGAAATGGGTAAAAATAGCACTTTCACTTGACCTGTGTCTCCCCTCCTCCATGTCAGCAGAGATCAATGCCCCAAAAATACCTTCAACATGCTGTTTCTCTCACTGGGAAAGAGAAAGCCACGGTTGAATCCAACATTTCCAGCCCCTCAGGCAATGCCCAAGAGAACTGTTCCTATCTTGCCTCATTCAGAGAGTACTGAAAGATCCAGCATAGTTAGAATGCCTCAGGGCAGCTAAGAACAAGAGAGAGGGATAAGTGGCTCTCAATAGACTCCAAGACCTCCAGTGGCTGGCATGGATGGCAGCACATAGCACAGACCTCAGCAACCAGTGTGGACCACAACAGCAGGCAAAGATCTCAGCAGCCAGTGGTGGAGGGGAGGGGGGGGTCTCAGTGGATGGTAGAAATCCAGAGTAGATCTCAGCAGCTCACTTGACTCTGTGAGATTCAGAGAAGGTACACAATCCTAAGACTTCCTCAGGGAAGAGGGAGAGGAGAGAAGGGTGGAACTTGCATCTAACATCCCAGTATCTCCATGCACTGTCCCAGGAGAAAGGGGCAGGTGGCTCTCTGTACCAATAATGACTCTGTGGGATTGAAAGAAAGTGTAAAATACTGGGAAATATCTTCCAGGAGAGAGGAAGAAGAGTGGAATATACATATTCATAAAAAAAGGTTGGAGAGAGGCGCCTGGGTGGTTCAGTTGGGTGAGCATCTAACTCTTGATGTTGGCTCAGGTCATGATCTCAGGGTCATGGGATTGAGCTGCATGCCAGGCTCTGTGCTCAGCAGTGAGTCTGCTTCTCTCCCTCTGCCCTTGCCCCTGCTCACATTCTCACCCTCTCTCTCTAAAATAAATAAATAAATCTTAAAAAAAAAAAGGTTGGAGAGACTCCCAGAATTTCTAGCTACACTGATGGTGAAGATCTTTCCCAGCCAAACCATTCTATGAAGACTGAAAGAAGTGGCTGTTTCTTCAAATGTGGAGATGCCAGTGTAATGCTTATAAAGGACACAATAATAAGGGAAATGCAATACTAGCAAAGGAACAAAATAAATTTCCAATAACAAACCCTAAAGAAATGCAAATCTATGGATTGCCTGACCAAGAGATAATTATCTTAAAGATCAGTGAGCAAGAAACAACCAATGTTGGAGAGGTTGTGGAGAAAGGGGAACCCTCTTACACTGTTGGTGGGAATGCAAGCTGGTACAGCCACTTTGGAAAACAGTGTGGAGGTTCCTCAAAAAATTAAAAATAGAGCTACCCTATGACCCAGCAATTGCACTCCTGGGTATTTACCCCAAAGACACAGATGTAGTGAAAAGAAGGGCCATACGCACCCCAATGTTCACAGCAGCAATGTCCTCAATGGCCAAACTGTGGAAAGAGCCGAGATGCCCTTCAACAGATGAATGGATAAAGAAGATGTGGTTCATATATACAATGGAATATTACTCAGCCATCAGAAACGATGAATACCCAACTTTTACATCAACATGGATGGGACTGGAGGAGATTATGCTAAGTGAAATAAGTCCAGCAGAGAAAGTCAATTGTCATATGGTTTCACTTATTTGTGGAACATAAGGAATAGCATGGAGGACATTAGGAGAAGGAAGAGAAAAATGAAGCGGAGGGGGGGGCAATCGGAGGGGGAGATGAACCATGAGAGACTATGGACTCTGAGAAACAAACTGAGGGTTTTGGTGGGGGAGGGGACATGGGTTAGCCAGGTGATGGGTATTAAGGAGGGCACGTACTGAATGGAGCACTGGGTGTTACATGCAAACAATGAATCATGGAAAACTACATCAAAAAACTAATGATATACTATACGGTGACTTAGATAACATAATAAAATAAACAAATAAATAAAATAATAATTAAAAAAAAAGCTCAGTAAGATACAAGAAAACACAGATAACAAAACTGCAAAAATGATACATGAAAAAAATGAGAATATGAGCAAAAACAGAAACTATAAAAGAGAACCAAACAAATATTGATGCTGAAGTAGAGAATAACTGAACTGAAAAATCTACAAAGAAATCCCTTATAGACACACAAAAGATAGAGAAAGGAATCAAAGCATGCCAATATAAAAATTCAACAAATTACAAAGGAAGACAGCAAGAGAGGAAGACAGGAACAAAAGAATGGCAGAACAACCAGAGAATAATTAACAAAATGGCAATAGTAAGTTTTTATCAGTAATTACTTTAAATGAGAAGGGATTAAATTTTCCAATCAAAAGACAGGGTGTGAGGAGCGCCTGGGTGGCTCAGTCATTAAGCGTCTGCCTTCGGCTCAGGTCATGATCCCAGGGTCCTGGGATTGAAGCCTGCATCGGGCTCCCTGCTCCACAGGAAGCTTGCTTCTCCCTCTCCCACTCCCCCTGCTTGTGTTCCCCCTCTTGCTGTGTCTCTCTCTGTCAAATAAAATAAAATCTTAAAAAACAAAAAAAGACAGGGTGTGGAATAATAAAAAAAAAAGCAGGATCAAACAATTTGCTACGTACAAGAGATTCACATTGACTTTAAAAATACACACAGACTTACACACACACACACACACACTGAAAGCAAAGGGATGGTAAAAGATATTTTGCTAATTGTAGCCAAAATAGAGCAGGTTTGGCAATACTAATACCAGACAAAATAAACTTTCAGTCAAAATCGGTCACAAGAAATAAAGACAGAACTAACATAAGCAAATGGGATTACATCAAACTAAAAATTTTCTACACAGAGAAGGAAACCATCAGTAAAATGAAAAGGCATCCTACTGAATGAGAGAAGATATTTGCTCATCACACATCCAATAAGGGGTTAACATTCAAAATATACAAAGAACTTATACAACTTAATATAAAAAAAACAAGCCAATCAAAAAATGGGCAGAAGAGTTGAATAGGCATTTTTTACAAAGAAGACATTCAGATGGCCAACAGGCACAGGAAAACATGCTCAATATCACCAAGCATCAGAGAAATACAAATCAAAACCACAACGAGATACCATCTCACACTGGTCAGACTGGCTAGAATCAAAAAGACCAGAAATAACAAGTGTTGGCAAGAATCTAGAGAAAAGGGAATCCTCATAAACTGTTGGTAGGAATGTAAATTGGTACAGCCACCATGGAAAACAGTATGAAGTTTCCTCAAAAAAATTTAAAAAAAAGAACTACCATATAATCCAACAGTTCCACTCTGGGTACTTACCTGAAAAAGAATGAAAACACCAAGGCAAAGAGATATATAAACCTCTATGTCCATTGCAGCATGATTTACAATGGCCAACATATGGAAGCAACCTATATCCATTGATAGATGAATAAATAAAGAAGCTATGCTACACACATGCACACACACACACACACACACTGGTATATTACTCAGCCATAAAAATAATGAAATCTTACCATTTGTGACAGTCTGGGTGGACCTAGAGGGTATTATGTTAAGTGAAATACGTTAGAAAGAAAAAGGCACATACTGTATGATTTCACTTATATATGAAATCTAAAAAACAAAACAAAAACAAAAACAAATGAACAAACCAAACCAAACAGAAACAAATCATGGGTATAGGCAACTAACCATTGGTTACCAAAAAGGGGAGGGACTGTGGGGACAGACAAAATAGGTGAAAAAGATTAAAACATACAAACTTCCAATTATAAAATACATGTCACAAAGATGTAAGCTACAGCATACAGAATAGAATAATATTGTAATAACTTTGTTTGGCAACTAGACTTATTGTGGGGATCATTTGTGATATATAAAATATTGAATCACTATGATATACACCTGAAACTAACAGGACACTATATGTCAATTATACTTCAATTAAAAAAAAAAAAACAAAGAAGGTCACTGTGTAATGAAAAATAGGTCAATCCATCAATAGGATATAACATTGTAAATATATACGCACTGAACATTGGAGCAAAAATATATAAAGCAAATATTAATAAAAGTGAAAAAAGAAATAGACAGCAATACAATAATAGAAAGGAACTTCAATATCCCACTTTCATCAATGGATAGATCATCCAGACAGAGAATCAATAAGGAAACAGCAGACATGAATAACACTGTAAATCAAATAGACCTAATAAACATATACAAAAAAATCTATCCAACAGCATCAGAATACACATTCCTCTCAAGTGCACATGGACCATTCTCCAGGATACTGGGCTAGAAAACAAGAATTAACAAATTTTAAGACTGAAATCATATCAAGTATCATTTCCATTCACAATGGTATAAACTAGAATCAACAACAAGAGGAAAATTGGAAAAATCACAAATATGTAAAAATTAAACAATTCACTCTTGAACAACCAAAGAAGAATTCGAAGGGAAATCAAGAAATATCTTGAGACAAATAAAATGAAAATAAAACATATCAAAATTTATGAGATGCAGCAAAAGCAGTTCTAAGAGAGAATTCCATAGCAATAAATACCTACATTAAGAAAAAAAATATCTCAAACAACTTAATATTACACTTCAAGGAAGTGGAAAAAGGACAAACCAAGCCCAAAATTAGCAGAAGAAATGAAATAATAAGGATTAGAGCAGAAATAAATGAAATAGAGATTACAAAGACAATTTTAAAAATCAGCAAAATTATGAGTTGGTTTTTTGAAAAGATAAACAAAATTGACAAAGCTTTACCCAAACTAAGAAAAAAAGAGAGAAGACTCAAATAAAATTAGAAATGAAAGAGGACACATTACAACAGATGCCACAGAAATAAAAGAATCATAAGAGGCTACTATGAACAATTATATGCAAATAAATTGGATAATCAAGAAGAAATTCCTTGAAACATATAATCTCCCAAGACTGAATCATGAAGAAATAGAAAATCTGAACATACCAATAGGTCTGGTAAGGAGTTTGAATCTCAGTAATTAAAACTCTCTCAACAAAGAAAACCCCAGAATCAGATGGCTTCATTGGTGAAGTCTAATAAATATTTAAAGAAGAATTAATATGAATCTTTCTCATGTTTTCCAAGAAATTTAATTGAAGGGAACACTTCCAAACTTTTTATAAGTCCAGCAATACCCTGATACCAATGCCATACCACAAGAAAAGAAAACCACAAGGCAATATTCCTGATAAACTTAGGTGCAAAAATCCTCAACAAAATACTAGCAAACCAAATTTAACAACATACTAAAAGAATCATATACCATGATCAAATGGGATTATTCCATGGGATATAAGGATGGTTCCACATATGCAAATCAATGTGTGATATACTACATTAACAGAATGAAGGAAAGAAAATCACATGATCATCTCAGTAGATACAGAAGAGCAATTAACAAAATTCAATACTCTTTCGTGATAAAAACAAGCTTAACAAACTGTGTAAAGAAGGAATGTACCTCAACATAATAAATGCAATATTTGACAAGCCAACAGCTCACATCATACTTAATGGTGAAAAACTTAAAGTTTTCCTTCAAGATTAAAATCAAGACAAAGATACCCACTCTCACCACTTTTATTCAACATAGTACTGAAAGTCCTAGCTAGAGCAGTCAGACAAGAAAATGAAATAAAAGTCATACAAATTGTAAAGGATGGAGTAAAATTATGTTTGTAAATGACATGATTATGTATAGCAAACCTTAAAGACTCTACCAAAAAAACTGCTAGAACTAATAAAACAATTCAGTAAAGTTGCAGGATACAAGATCAACATACAAAAATAAACTGTATTTCTGTATACTAAAAAGGAATTATCCAGAAAGGAAATTAAGATAATTCTCTTTATGATAGCTTCATAAAGAATAAAATATTTAGAAATAAACTTAACCAAGTAGCTTGTGAAAGACTTGTACATTTACACTACAATATAATGATAAAAGAAATTAAAGAAGACACAAATAAATTGGAAAACATCCCAAAGACTTAATATTGTTAAAATGTCCATAAAAACCCAGGGATCTACAGATTCAATGCTATTCCCATCAAAATTCCAATGGCATTTCTTACAGAAATAGAAAAGATAATCCTAAAATACATATGAAACCACACACACACACACACACAAACCCAAATAGACAGAGCAATCTTGAGGAAAAAAATAGCAAAGCTGGAGGCATCACACATCCTGATTTAAATATTTTACAAAACTAGAGTAAATAAAACAGTATATTACTAACATAAAGACAGACATACAGACCAATGGAATAGAACAGAGAGACCAGAAATAAACTCATCTATAAACAGTCAATTGATCTTCAACAAGGGTGCCAAGATTACACCATGGGGAAAGAATTATCTCCTCAACAACTGATGCTTGGAAAACTGGATATCTATATGCAAAAGAATGAAATTAGACCTCCATCTTACACCATACACAAAAATCAACTCAAAATGGATTAAAGACTTATATAAGTACTGAAACTGTAAAACTAGAAGAAAACATAGGGGAAAAGCTTCATGACATTGTTCTTGACAATGATTTCATGGATAGGACATCAAAAGTTCAGGCAACAAAAGCAAAAATAGACAAATGGGACCACATCAAACTAAAAAGCTTCAGCTCAGTGGGCGCCTGGGTGGCTCAGTTGGTTAAGCGACTGCCTTCGGCTCAGGTCATGATCCTGGAGTCCCAGGATCGAGTCCCGCATCGGGCTCCCTGCTCGGCAGGGAGTCTGCTTCGTCCTCTGCCCTCTTCCCTCTCGTGCTCTCTGTCTCTCATTCTCTCTCTCTCAAATAAATAAATAAAAATCTTAAAAAAAAAAAAAAAAGCTTCAGCTCAGCAAAGGAAATAATCATTAGAGTGACAAGACAACCTATGGAATAGGAGAAAGTATTTGCAAGCCATACATCTCATAAGGGGTTAACTTCCAAAATTCGTAACTTCTACAACTCAATAGTGAAAAATCCCAAATAAGCCAATTAAAAAATATATAAAGGACTTGAATAAACATTTCTCCAAAGACATGGTTAATGGGCATATGAAAAGGTGTTCATAATCAGGGAAATGAAAATCAAAACTATAATGAAATATCACCTCCATCTGTCAGGATGGCTATCATAAAAAAAATATCACAAGATAAGTGTTGGCAATGTTGTGGAGAAATGGGAACCCTTTTATACCATTAGTTGGAATATAAAATGGAGCAGCTGCTATGGAAAACAGTATGGTGGTTTCTAAAAACATTAAAACTAATATGTGACACAGCAATACCACTTCTGGGTATATATCCAAAAGAACTGAAATCAGGATATGAAAGAAATAACTCCCATGTTCACTGCAGCATTACTCAAAACAGCCAGGATATGGAAACAACTCACATGTCTAATGACAGATGAGAGATAAAGACAATGTGGTATATAAGTACAATGGAAAATTGATAGAGCTGGAGGAAATTATGCTAAATGAATGAAGTCAGTCACAGAAGGACAGACAATGCACAATTCCACTTATATGAGGTATCTAAAACAGCCAAACATATAGAAGTAGAAAACAGAATGGTGATTGCCAGATGATGGGGGGAGGAAATTGGAGTTGTTCTATAAAGTTATCACTGTATAAGATGTATAAATTCTAGAGATCTGTTGTATAATATAATGCCTATAGTTACTGATACAGTGTTGTGCGTGTAAGTTTTCTTACCAGGTTAGGCTTTCTTACCAACAAAGGGACACAAGGAAACTTTTGAAGGTGATGTATATGTTTATTACCTTAACTGTGGGTAATCAAAGGTGTATGCATATGTCCAAACTCATCAAACTGTATATATTAAATATGTGCAGTTTTTTTGTATGTCAATTTTACTTCAATGAAGCTGCAGATTTAAGTATATTTATAAATATAAATATACACATATATATTCATATACACATACCCCATACACATATATGAAGGAGAGGGAAATCCCTGCAGCTACCTCTAATATTAATACTATAATTTAGGTATAAGAAATAGTAGCCTGGGGCCCCTGGGTGGCTCAGTCAGTTAAGCATTGGACTCTCTTGATTTAGGCTCAGGTCATGACCTCAGGGTTGTGAGATCAAGCCCTGCATGTGGCTCCATGCTTGGCATGGAGCCTGCTTAAGATTCTCTCTCTCCCTCTCCCTAGACTCCCCCCCACTTAAAAAAAATAAATAAATAAATAAATAAATAAATAAATAAATAAATAAATAAATAAATAAACGAGTTCAATTTTAAAAAAATATAGTAGTGCAATTAATATTTTTTGGTTGATTAGTAACCTGAATTAATACCAGGTTTCTTTAAAATTAAATCTTCCAGTTATCTGAAATCAAGCAAATTTTAGAACTTTCATTAAAAGAAACTTCACTTCAGGGGCGCCTGGGTTCAGTCGGTTAAGCGTTCAGCTCAGGTCATGATCCTGGGATCCATGATCTTGGGATCGAGTCCCGCATTGGGCTCCTTGTTCAGTGGGGAGCCTGTTTCTCCCTCTGTCTGCTGCTCCCCCCGCTTGTGCTCTGTCTCTCTCTCTCTCTCTCTGGCAAATAAATAAATAAATAAAATCTTAAAAAAAAAAAAAGAAAAACAAACTTAACTTCATTCAGAGGAAACAAGTCTTTGAGTAATGATACTTATTTTTTTTTAAATTACTCCAATAATAAGAGGAGCAATTGGTGACATTAACAAGATCACATGCCACCAGCCATCAGCTTACAGAGAAACGATCCACATTTCCATGTTGATCACCAAACAGAGATGCTGTGTACCGCTGTACAAGGTATGTACACTGTTCCCTGTGCAAGGGCATCTGGCTGAGGAAGCAGAAGAGCCTGGAATTGTACCCATTTCACTACTTATGCCATGTTGCTGCAGGGTAACACACAGAAAACATAAAGTAAGATACAGAAAATCTTTCAAAAGTATTACATTGCTCATCATTAAGGCATCTCAATGTAGTATTATTGGAGGAAAGTCTCAGATAGAATCTTAAAGTCAGAATTAATCTTAGGTCATTGCCTTTCCAATTCCTCCTAATGAAATCCATCATATTTGGACTTATCCATGTCCATGGACAGACATGACCATTAAGTAGTTCTATGTTACAAGCCAAATTGTATCACCCTGAAACTTCTGTCCTTTGCAATTATTGCTCTTATAATGATAGCCCTAGAGGATTTTTGGAGGCAAGTGTCATATCTGTTTTTCTCTTCTTCATTGCAAATAAGTTCAGTTCCTTTAATTCATTATTATATGACATATTTCTGGGCAATGGCTACTCCAGAGTTCCTATATAGGACAGGCTAGGGGACTTATCTTGAAGTTTCTTTTGCAGAGCGAATATACAAGTTTCTACTTAGCCTTTATGTGACACTATATTTGTCTCCCTAATAGTTGTCCAATTATGCCAAAGATAGATGATGGCATTTACTTGGTTTCTGCCACAAATCAAGCTTTGAGGCATTGGCTTGTGAGTTTTAAACAAACTTGGTTGATTTTATTTTTTTTTCTTTATTTCCTTTTTTGTGAGGGATGACTTTAGCAAGGCTTTAGGGTGGAAGTGCAGGGAGCAAAAACCCATTTTGTAACCCTCTAATAGTTAGAGCTATTGCGCTAGTCTCCTTAAAAGGTCATGTCCAGGAAGAAATCAAAATAAACAAAAGCAAATTAGTGTGGAACTAATCCTTCTTACAGTACTGATCTATTACATTGTATTTAACTTCTAATGATTGAAAACTGTTATGTTTTTCCATTCCAGCTGCTGTCTACTCACGTCTCTAGATGTATACATTTCATTTTTAAACTTCTTTTTAAAAGAATTTATTTATTTGAGATAGAGAGCGGGAGAGAGCACAAGCAGAGGGAGTGGGAGAGGGAGAGGGAGAAACAGGTTCCCCATTGAGCATGGAGCCCGATATGGGGCTCAATCCCAGGACCCTGGGATCATGACTTGAGCTGAAGTCAGACGCTTAACTGACTGAGCCACCCAGGCACCCCTTCATTGTTTAACTTAAATACAAACTTGGTTTTATTTATATAACTAGCTAATGTTGGATTATATATATATTTTTAAAGTCAAATACGTAAATTCAATTAGGTATGAAAGAGTCAGTTTCTTTTTTAGTTATTAGAATAAAGATTATAAGGGTAAATAAAATAAACTAAAATATTCAATAATATTGTCTGTCAGGAAGTCTAGGTAGAGTATTTCCTATTTTTCTGACTGTCTTTTCCTACTAGAGTTCTAACAAACTAAAAGGGCCTTAAATTTTAATGATACTACAAATGAAAAATGCTTTCGGAAAAAAAAAATAGTGAGCTTAGTTTTTAAATAATCATGGCAATCCATCTTATTTAAAAGTAAACTTTTATATTTTTCTGTGCTTTCTAACTCTCCCACCTCAAAAAAATTGATTAGTTGCATAATAAAAAAAGTTATTAAATGTTTTCAATTTTAAAAAACTTCCAAGAAATAGCAAATGATCAATTTGGGAAAATCAACTACAAATCTCAGCACATAGTATAACATGAGACATTTTAAGAAAAAGGGTATTCTATTTCTCACATCATTTTGATGGTCCAAAACACATGTACTTTAAAGTAAAGGATAAGGATAAGTAAAGGATAAAGGATATTAATTAATGGGTTTTCAGGAAAATATTGAATAACCAATTCACCTGAAAATAAATCTGGGTAACTATAGACATGTTTAGAGTTTATAGTAACATTTTAGAGCCTCGGGGACAAGAACTGAGGAGTAAATCTGTTCTGGTTTCTAATGCCAGTGAATTCCTTTGTGGCAACTTTTAAACCACAGGAAATTATCCCATTTGGAGACTATAATTCTCTTATAAGATGTGCTTTCCAATTAAAAACCACATCACAGGAAGGCATGTCAGTAAACATTATGGCTCCGTGGATAAATCTAGGGGGAAGATTTAAATGGTCATTTAGAAGGTAGCTTATTTACATTAGATTTACAGATTTACAAGTAAGTTCTAGCAGTAAAGGAATAGCCTATCATAGTAAAGAATACAGCAAAAGCTTCAGATGAACCATAGGGTCAATGTATTTTGAAGCTGGAAAGGAACTTCAGAGCTCATACCAAAGGTATACAGAAACATCTTCCATTTTATAGAGGTAAAGTGACTTGTCCTAGACCACAACCATAAATGGAAATTGGACTTACGCACTTTTCCTCTTTTAATTTGCCTCATCTCTAGTAAATATAAAACACCATACTAACAAGACAATGCCATCCTCATATTTGCTTTTCAGTTTATGATTGTAACATATACACCACTATCATCCCTGTCCCCTCTATGACTTGATAGCCTGAATCTATGTCCCCAGGAATAGGGAATGAGAAAAACAGCCATAATGACAGCCTCTTCCTCTCACTTCCCAACAAATCATGGTGCCATAAAATCATTTAATTATTTAAAAAAAAAAAAAACTTTTAAGTACAATCTTGTACTTTGTGGCCATCCACCTGGCATACATACTGCTGGCTGCTCGGAGTAGCCAAAGAAACGCCTTTGCTCATTATCCCAGACAGATGTAAACAAGTGTACTGGAGGCCATCATTAAGGTTATCAAAAGATTCTTTTCAAAAGCATTCTTTGAAATGTTTTAATATTTAATTACCTTTACCAAAAACCTATTTAGATGGAACATTTTATCAATACCTGTAATGCTTGGATTCTCATCTAGAAGATAAATGCATACTCCCCGAGAGACTCCAAAACCTGGGGCTTAAGGATCTTTTTCAGACGTACAGCACCTAAACATAAATGTTCCAATGCCATGTCCCACAACCTTGCACCAAGGAATATCTTAAATTTTTGAGGGAAACACAGTAGTACTCAACATATGTTGTATATTGTGTGAACTAGCAGCTTAAGCTAGTTCCCAGTTCTGACGTTACACTGTATGAATCAATGTGAAAAAGGAAATGAGGTGATGGTGTCCAATCTGATTCCAAGATCTGAAAAGTTGTACAGTGCCTAACAGGTGCTCAGATTCTATACGTAATTATGATTATTTAAAAAAGAAATTAAAATTGTTTTCTTTCAATTTATGTCTATGTCTTTAATGCTATTAAATTATTAGATTAGAGACACTTACTTAGTTGTTTGTACATTAACTAAGTAAACAGAACTGTTATGGTTTTGTTTGTTTTTGTGAAGGGGCTCATGAAGAAATAACCAAGATACTAAGTGATCTGTGAACTGAGACAGTTTGGGAACCACTGTGCTAATGTAAAGTGAGGTTTATATACACTGAATGGCTAAAAGGTTACATAAAAACTCAATAATAAAATAAAAAGCCTAGAATTCCTAGTCATAAACACATATATGCCTGAAATTATAAATCACACACTCACTATTACTGTGGATTTAGTTAGTTGCATTTGTAATCTATAATATAAAGCACTGGTTCAGACTCTCAGGTTTGAGAGTTAGACAGCCTTAGGTTCAAAACTATTTTGCCATATATTTACTGTGCACCTTTGCTCTTTAAATCTGTTTCTTCATACATAATAATGGGAATAATAATAGTACTTGTTTTATAGTAAGTTCTAGCAGTGAAACTATATATATATAGCATGAAAACTATACCTAGCTCATAAGTGCTCAGGAAAGTACTAGCTGTCATTATCACATTCATCATCATTATTAAAATACACTCTTTGGAGAGTTGCACTTTCAGATTAACAAACTAGGTACTCTAGACCAATCCCACCAAAAGTATGCCTTAAAAAGTCAAAGTGTTTTAAAAAATATATTTTTAAGGCCCCAGAGGCTACTGAGACAGTAAACAAGTCATGATTAGGAAAGGAAGTCAACTCAGAGAGGCACTTGAGGGCAATTTTGTGCTCAAGGCTTTTGTCAGTGTCAAAAGCATGGCTGAGAGGCCGAAAAGGGGAGCAGAGGTTTTAATAAATGTATAGGGGCATGAAAATTAATGTTCAGAGCCTACCAAGGAGAATTCAAAGGTTGGTATGGGTTGGGACCTCAGGTTATACCCTTATAGGCAGTATAAATCTATATATAGACCATCACTTACAGGAGATAAAGCCATTTGAAATCATTTCACTCCACTGGTTGGTTTACAATGATCTGGATTGCTAGTGCCCCTAGATTGCTGCCTGTAACAAGCAAAAATAAATCTTCTTTGGAATATCATTGAGATTCTCAAGTTATCTCTATTACTTCCTCATATACAGCATATAGGACACAATAAAAAATATCCAGGTATATGAGAAGACAATACCACCAAGTATCTGGAAGCCAAGAAAAACAAATAGAAACCAGATCAACTCAGAGAATCAGAGAACGGGGATTTCAAAGGTGAGCTTAAAAACTATTTTGTTTAATACTACCAATAAATTAAGCAATAAATTAAACAATATTGAGAATGTCAGCAAAAAAAGAGGAATGAAAACATCTAAGTGGAAATTCCAGAACTAAAAAACATAATCACTGAAAATAAGAATTTAGTGGATGGACTTAAGAGATACTATGTAGAGCTGAGAAAAAAAAAAAAGTTAGTGACCCATAAGCTAGGTGCGAAGAAAATATCCAAACTAATATATGGAAGAAAGAAAAGAGCAAAAGTGATATATAGGATATGGTAAAGTATCCAGCATACAGGAATCTGGAGCCCTAGAATGATAGGATTAAAAAAATAGAGGCAGAAGCAATACAGGAAGACACAGTGGCTGAAAAAATTCCAAAACTGAGTCAAGACTTTAAACCCTAGATTTAAAAAACACTACAAACTCCAAATAGGATAAGTACAAAGAAAACCATACCTAAACATGTAATAGTAAAAACTGATGAAAACAAAAGCAAAAAATTCTTTTTTTTTCCCCCAAAGATTTTATTTATTTATTTATTTTTAATGTTTTATTTATTTATTCATGAGAGAGAGGCAGAGGCAGAGGCAGAGGGAGAAGCAGGCTCCCTTCCTAGCAGGGAGCCCGATGCGGGACTCGATCCCAGGACCCTGGGATCATGACCTGAGCCGAAGGCAGACGCTTAACCATCTGAGCCACCCAGGCGCCCCAAGATTTTATTTATTTATTTGAGACAGAGAGAATGAGAGAGAGAGAGCACATGAGAGGGGGGAGGGTCAGAGGCAGAAGCAGGCTCCCTGCCAAGCAGGGAGCCCGATGCGGGACTCGATCCAGGGACTCCAGGATCATGACCTGAGCAGAAGGCAGTCGCTTAACCAACTGAGCCACCCAGGCGCCCCAAAAGCAAAAAATTCTTAAAAGCAGCTAGAAATTAAACAAAAGAAGGTACAAGTATACTGACTCACTGCAGAAATCTCAAGAGAAACAATGAAAGCCAGAATATACTACAATGGTATCTTTAACACACTGAAAGAAAACTGTCAACCTAGAAATCTAAATCCAGCAAAGTACTCTTCAAAAGAAAAGGTGAAATAGACGTTTTTCAAATAAATAAAAACTGAAAGAATATATCACCAGTAGATCCACAGAAAGTATGATATATTAACTACAGTGTATTCTTTAGCAGAAAAAATGCTTCAGGAAGAAAACTCAGAGATGCAGTAAGGAATGTCTTCTGTTTAAGCAGTTGTAATAATGATGCTCATGTATAATTAAATTAAAATACACAGCAACAGCATTTGAGTTGGGGCAAGGGGTTGCTAAATGTATTAAGGTGGAAGATTCTTTCACAGCCCAGGAAGTTGTAATAACACGACTTTATGAAGGCACCTGGGTGGCTCAGTTGGTTAATTGTCTGCCTTCAGCTCAGGTCAGATCCTGGGTCCTGGAATTCAGCCCTGCTACGGGCTCCCTGCTCAGCGGGGAGTCTGCTTCTCCTTCTCCCTCTGCTGCTCCCCCATCTCATGCTCTCTCCTTCTCTCTCAAATAAATCAATAAAATCTTTAAAAAAATACTATTTTATATCATACACTAATAAATCCAAGATAGATAGTGTAGACTTTTGGGTAATTATGAAAAAAAAAAGGTAAGGATTTAAACAAGCTTATGATAGGAAGGAGGAGAAGAGGTGACATAAGAAAAAATAATCAAACTGAAATAAAAACAAGCAAAAAAGAACAAGTAACAAAATGGGCAAAATGAACAGAAAATAGTAAAATGGCAGATTTAAACTCAAATATATCCGTAATTACATTACATATAAACAGAATAAATACTCTGATTAAAAACAAAAATTACCAAAGTATATTTTTTAATGATGCAACTACAGTTGACCCTTGAACAACACAGGTTCGAACTGCATGGATACATTTATGCATAGATTTTTTTACAGTACAGTACTGTAAATGTATTTCCTTTTCCTTATGAATTTTTAATAATATTTTCTTTTCTCTAGCTTTATTGTAAGAATACAACATATAATACAAATATAAAATTTGTGTTAATGTACTATTTATGTTATTGGTAAAGCTCTGGTAAACAGCAGACTATTAGTCTTAACTATTAGTAGTCAGGCGTTAGGGGATCAAAAGTTACATGAAGATTTTCAACTGTGTGTGGGGGATGGTTATTCAGGGGTCAACTACATAAGCCAATAGCAAGAAACAACCCTTAAATATAAGGATATAGAAAATTTAAGTAAAAAGAAAAAAAGATATATAGATGTCAACCAAAAGAAAGCTGGTATAATACCAAAGTAGAGTTTGAGGCAAAATATAATAACTTGATTTGGGACACTGTTCTATAAAAGTGGAAGGCGAGGGCTGCCTGGGTGGCTAAGAGCCTGACTCTAGTTTCGGCTCAGTTTGTGATCTCAGCTCAGGGTTGTGAAATCCAGCCCCAGGATAGGCTCCAAGCTCAGTGTGGAGTCTGCTGTTGATTCTCTCTCCCTTTCCCTCTTCCTCTGACCCTCCCACTCATGCTCTCTCTCTAAGATAAATAAATAAATCTTTGGGGAAAAAAAGTGATAGGAGATAAGGCATTGGTAAAAGGGGAATTTGTGCAAGAATTCTACTTCTTTGCATTCTTGGCATTTCAATGCACATTCCACATACCTTTAACATCAGACCTGAGATGCTAGAGATGCTTTTAGCTCAATCTGCATATGTAAGTGAAAGAGAAAGCTGAGATTTTTCTTCATTAAAAAAGGGAGAAACTATAATCTCTCCGGAGAAATTATAGCATGCCCAGATTCACATTACATCACTAATTAGCGGAGAGTTTCGTTCATATTAGCATTCAGACTCCCCAGTGCCAAGCTGCATGGTCTGTTTCCTTTTTCTTCCTGTTAGGCCTCTTTCAAGTCGGCCTGCCTGCCTGCCTGCCTGCCTTCCTTCCTTCCTCCCTCCCTCCCTCCCTCTCCCTCTCTCTCTTTTCTCCCTTCTTCCTTTCCTCCTTTCCTCTCCTCTCCTCTCCTCTCCTTTCCCTTCTCCTTTCCTTTCTCCTTTCCTTTCCTTTCCTTTCCTTTCTCCTTTCCTTTCTTTTTCTTTCTTTTTTGGGTCATTTGTTATTAAAGAATAATTATCAGTCTCTGCTACTCTCAAAAACTTAAAAATTCTCATGCATTATTTTTTCTAGACTACTTTTATACTTGAATGAAATATTTAAGGTTAATCCCCTAAAAATACCAACAAGTACAGTATATAACTCACAGGTAGCACTTAGTATATGTTAGGCACTATTCTATATATCATATATATTAACTCATTAAGTCCCCATAATCAGTATTTTTGATAAGTATCATTATTATTCCTATTTTATCAATGTATATAATAAAGCATACAGAAATTAAGTAACAAGACCACACAGATAAAGTGAGGCTAGGATTTGAACCTAGGCTTCAGAGTCTACGCTTTTAACTAACTAAAAGAAATTCTTGACTGGGATTTAGTTAGGCTTTACCAAAAAACACATGTCTGACCTTGTCAAGACACTTCACATTTCTACATCTCCTTCCCAATACACAGAAATGAGGAATTTTACCAAATATCACCTCAAGTTTTTTAATTTTTAAAAACCTGATTTTTAATAGCAAAGCTTTATTATATAATTAATACCCTCAACCTCAGATAAATTAAATGAACACCAGGCCTCTCCAGACAGTTAAAAGCAATTCTTGTTTTTGGCTTCAATATATTTCTAACAGTCATTTCTAGTCCCCGCCCCCCCAACAAATCCCTTCCCCTCTTACAAAATTACTGTAATTTTCAATTGAACATGTGTTCATAGTAGCTAAAGATTACATTTCCCAGGGGCACCTGGGTGGCTCAGTCGGTTAAGCATCTGCCTTCAGCTCAGGTCATGATCCCAGGGTCCTGGGATCAAACCCCAAGTCGGGCTCCCTGCTCAGCGGGAGTCTGCTTCTCCTCCTCTCATGTTCTCTCTCTCTCTCTCTCAAATAAATAAAATCTTAAAAGAAGAAGAAGAAGAAGAAGAAGAAGAAGAAGAAGAAGAAGACGACGACGACGACGATGACGACGACTAAATTTCCCAGCCTCTCCTATAGCTAGAGATGGCATATGACTAAGTTCTGGCCAATGAGATCTGAACATTGGTGATATGTACAACTTCTAGGTCATTCCTTTCAATGAAAAGGGTATGCCCTCTCCTATCCCTTCTTTCCTCTTTCTAGCTGACTGGAATACAAGTAAAACTGGACCATTAGATAAAGACTGTGCTGAAGCTGGCACAGCAACAAGAAAGGAAAAGCCTGATTTTCTGCTACTGTGGGGCCCTCAAATCAGCCCAGACATTTATATGAGTGAAAAATTAACTTCTATCTTATGAGATCAGGGGGGTCAGGTGGGAGAGTATCTCAAATTCAGCCACTGACCACAAATTCTACCTAGTTCAGAACTAGAAAGTACATTATCATAAAGTAGATTATATTTTCACACAAAAAGCTATAATTAGGGAATATGTTCCTATCCCTTGTCTTTTTTTTTTTTTAAGATTTTATTTATTTATTTGACGGAGAGAGAGAGCGGCAGGCAGAGGGAGAGTGAGAAGCAAGCTCCCCACTGAGCAGGGGGCCCGACTTGGGGCTCGATCCCAGGACCCCAGGATCATGACCTGAGCCGAAGGCAGACGCTTAACTGACTGAGCCACTCAGGTGCCCCCATCCCTTGTCTTAATTTCAAAATAAATATAATAAATACAATGCAATACAAATAAAAAAGCGACAAAATTTAAAAAATACCTTTAAAGTGCCTTAAAATATAAAGTCATGATACATTTAATATAAAAATACATATATGTTCTGCACACTGATTATATAAGGCTTATATGTAAACATAAAAATACGTTATCACTATTATATATGCCATATCATAAATGTAACCTAAGATTAACATGTCAGCTATAATGTGACTAAACTTTTATTTTTTTTTAAGATTTTATTTATTTATTTGAGAGAGAGAGTGAGGAAGAGAACATAAGCAGGGGGAGGGGCCAAGGGAGAGGGAGAAAATCCTCAAGGAGACTCCAAGGTGCACACAGAGCCTGACTCAGGGCTTGATCCCAAGACCCTGAGATCACGACCTGAGCTGAAGGCAGACGCTTAACCGACTGAGCTACCCAGGTGCCCCTAAACATTTAATTAATAAGTTTGCTTATCCTCTTGGAACTTAATTAAAGTGGGTTTTTCTTGTTTTTCTGTTTTTGTAATGTGAGATTAAACTTATTTTCTTAAAAATCAGTCCAGGAAAGATTAAACTATAAACTTCTCTCAAATACTTTCCTGAATGCAATCATTTCATTGACTAGACAGCTGCACTTTGGAAAAGCACCCTGAACTTCTTTACTACCCTTTAGTTTGGCATTTGATGACAAACTTGATGTGCTATGGGTAATTAATTCAGGATACTAACCAGAGTTCTAAATGAAACTACATTAAATCTAAGTAGAGTCCACCTAGATTCATGTGTTTCTAATGAACACCTGAAGGACGTTTTAAAAAAATTCTTCTCAAGATTAACTGAGAGGAACCAAAAACAACCCTTTAGAATTACTTATCAAATCTCGAAGCTGTGATATAGCCACCAATCACAAAACTCTACACACTAGACTGAAAAAAGAAAATATTCGAGGCAAAGAGGCAAAGTCCTAGACCTGGCCTTATCTGATTCCCTTTTGAGCTGTGGGTTCCACCCTAGTCTAGATGTCTGGATGCACACTGACTTTAGAACTTCTCCCCTCAAACTTTTCCATTTATATGAGTCTACTTGGAATTTGTATTAATTTTTTTCTGCTTCTGTTGTGAGTCTGGAAGTTCTCTTATCTTTTTTCTATCTCTGACTCTTGGCACCTGTGCAGGAGACATGCTTGTCTCTGCTGAGCAAGGAAAAACATCACTCTTCAATTGGAGCTACATTAATCAGTAGGGTGTTCAGTTTCCCAGTGTTAAACTACCATGCTAAACTAATCTGAGCTCCCTTCCTGTACTGCTTAACATGGTACATTTTCATCGACTCACTGGCTTTAAAGAGACTCCTTTCGTTTCTTACCATAACACTTTTATATTGGTAAATATTTATCAAATCAGATGATATGTTTATATGCCTTTAAGTGAAAAATTTTCAACATTTAAAGATTACTTAAAAGTTGTAGATTATTTAGAGAGAAAATACAATATGATTTCTTCAAAATAACATTGTATAGTGAAAACACAATGCTATTTATTTATTTATTTTAAAGATTTTATTTTTATTTATTTGACAGAGAGAGACACAGCGAGAGAGGGAACACAAGCAGGGGGAGTGGGAGAGGCAGAAGCAGGCTTCCTGCTGAGCAGGGAGCCCGATGCGGGGCTCGATCCCAGGACCCTGGGATCACGACCTGAGCTGAAGGCAGATGCTTAACGACTGAGCCACCCAGGCGCCCCAATGCTATTTATTTTTAAGTGGCTCTGAAATCACACCAAAACAGTGGCTGTCGGTGACTAGTTTACATATAAAATAAGAATTGAGAAGAATAAACTTAAAATATCCAGTGTAGTGGCTTGCAAAGAGAAAAAAAAGTATAAGAATAAAATAAGAAGGAGGGAAAAGTCATTTGTCCTGAAAAACCAATAAATCTGATATATTCCCATATAAAAATTACAATTTCCACATAACTTGTTGAGCCAAAAAGGTTTAATAGTAGCCTTACATAAATTATTATATCCTTTCCACCTCTTTTGCCTCATGTTGAGATTAAGTTTCAAATGTAATATAATAACTTAATAAAAATAGTAGGGTATTAGTTATAATAGCAATAGCGGAGGTAGCAGCTAACATTATTAAATGCAATCATTTCACTGACTAGACAGCTATATACCAGATTGTGCTAAAAACATTATATGAATTAATCATATTTTTGAAATTTTTTTTGAAGTATAAACTACAGTGTTACTTTAGTTTCAGGTGTTCAACATAGTGATTCAACAACTCTATACATTACTCTGTGCTAATCACAGTAAGCACAGTCATCATATAAATTATCATATTTAATCCTAATACCTCTATTACATACATATTATTAGCCCCATTTAAGAGAAAAAAAGAAGATTTAGAGGGATTAAGAAACATGCCCCAAATGAGACAGTTTGTAAATGATTCAACTGGGATTTAAATCCAGGTAGATAGACCAAGAGTACACTTACAAACTTTTCAAAAATAAGAGCATATCATAATTTTATAATTACTCATTTAAATTAAATTCTCCCGTATTCAGCAATTACATTTGTATAGACTAAATAACAGGTCAAAGATCCCACATTACTGACTTACTTCCAAATAAGAATACGAGGCTGCTTGAATTACAGAGCACAAGAGTCCCACCCACCCTGACACCATTCTGTGAAGTACTCTTGTCATTGTTCTTGCTTGCCACTCCAACATCCCAAAGAATTTCAGTGCCTGGAAAGGAGCAGAGTGGCATTACAAAAACCACACTGGCCTATTATGTTAATTAGAAAATAAATTTTACTTATAAAGAGATGCTATATGATTGAATTTAAATTGTTTCTAGATTGTTTTTTAAAGATTTTATTTATTTACTTGACAGAGAGAGACACAGTGAGAGAGAGCACAAGCAAGGGGAGTAGAAGAGGGAGAAACAGGCTCCCCGCTGAGCAGGGAGCCCGATGTGGGGCTTGATCCCAGGACCCTGGGACCATGACCCGAGCCAAAGGCAGATGCCCAATGACTGAGCCACTCAGGTGCCCCTCTAGATTTTTTTAAGTAATCTCTATAACCAACGTGAGGCTTGAACTCACAACCCCGAAATCAAGAGTCCCATGTTCTTCCAATTGAACCAGCCTGGCGTCTACTAGATTTTTTTAAATGTGTGCAAATTTAATAAGAACAAAGAAAAGGGCCAAAGATAAAAAGTACTAAAGGTGTGGAAAGTGGGATGCCTGGCTGGCTCAGTTGGAAGAATGTGGGGCTCTTGATATCGAGGTTGTGAGTTTGAGCCCTATATTGAGTGTAAAGATCACTAAAAATCAATAAATAAATAAACTTAAAAAAAAGGTGTGGAAAGCAATTTAAAAGAAAGAATGCGAAAGGGGAAATGTAAAAAAAGGAAAAGAGAAGAAACTAGATAAAAGAGAAGCAGAATATTTAAGAATGAGAAAGATTATAAAATGTAAGTTACAAGAGTAAATTGCAAATTTACAAAAGTAATTTATACAACTGAAAGTAAATCATAAAACATACTGATAGCAAAAATGAGAAAAGAAAAAGCAGAAAAATCTGTGTCTATGACCATTCTTTCCTTGTAAGCATCTACTTACTATAGATCTCATTATTTTTTTTTTAGACTTCTCTTCTTTGGTAGCTATTCAGACAGTGCTTACCATTTTGTACCTTACTCCTTTACTCATATGATCTTTCTCTATTAACATTTTTTTTCTTTATGAAGTACATAAACTAAAATTCAAGATGGTTACATGAAATATTAAAAAGTATTTTGCTTTATCTTTATTTTATCTTAAATGTATTTTCTATATACTATTAATCATTTTATATAGCTCTTCTGCAATGTAACACTAGAATGCATACTTCCTTTCAAAATTAAATATATTACTTACAACTGACAAAGTTAGAAACTCTTTCCAACCTACCAACAATATTTTTGTTATAATGAAACCACAAAAAAAAGAATGATGTTTTCTTAATTTAAAGTTGCTAAGAGAGTGGATCCTAAAAGTTCTCATGACAAGAAAAAATATTGTTAACTATGCGTGATGACAGATGTTAACTACTTATAGTGGTGATTATTTCTCAATATATACAAATATCAAATTATTACATTGTACACCTAAAACTAATATAATGTTATATGTCAATTATACCTCAATTTAAAAAAAAATGATGCTTTTCTGTCTGGTCCTTTTTGCAGGCTGACACTCCTTTACATAGATACCTCCATTCATTCTAAAATCTGGAATTTATTACTTATGAACAAACTTAAGAACAATGTTTTAACCACAAGTATTTAAAACAAACCCAAATTCGGGCGCCTGGGTGGCTCAGTTGGTTAAGCGACTGCCTTCGGCTCAGGTCATGATCCTGGAGTCCCGGGATCGAGTCCCGCATCGGGCTCCCTGCTCGGCAGAGAGTCTGCTTCTCCCTCTGACCCTCCTCCCTCTCATGCTCTCTGTCTCTCATTCTCTCTCTCGCAAATTAAAAAAAAAAAAAAAAAAAAAAAAAAATCTTAATAAAACAAACCCAAATTCAACCAGAAGGATACCTTACTTCACAGATTTAAAAGAATGTGTGATGATACTACAGCTCCCTCAAAAATATCACTGGGATTCTTCCTAATGCAGATGAAAATTTGATTATTAGTAAAATCTGCCTTTATAAGACTATTGACAAACCCACTGATTCACAACTGGATAAATATATTTATAAATTAACTTCTGAATGGTTGAAAATATGTCCAAGGAACCTAACTGGAAACAGACATAAAATGCCCTTTGAAAAAAAAGTCTTCATTTTACACATGCTCAAGAATAGCCATCCATTATGTCAAACTAGTTACCTAGAATGCTTGAATACCTTCCTAAGTTATCCAGAATCGTTGTAGCACAAAATCAAAATAGTAATGACCTTCCTGTCATTGCAATTTGGTTCTAGACATCACTTCAGTTTTTAAAAATTGAGGGGAAATTTTAATATATTAAAGGGGTACTACATAATGAAAATGGAATCTATTTAAATAATCAGCTATGTGAACTGTCAATAGATTGCTATGTTAAAAAACAAAACAAAGGGCACCTGGGTGGCTCAGCTGGTTAGCATCTGCCTTGCTTCCAGCTCAGGTCATGATCGCAGGGTTGTGAGACCGACCCCCACTTCGTGCTCCATACTGGGCATGGAGCCTGCTTAAGATTCTCTCTCTCCCTCTCCCTCTGTCCCTCCCCACCCTGCTCCTGCATGTGTGCATACACTCTCTAAAAAAAAATTAAAATTAAAATTAAAAAATTAAAACTTTAAAGAACTCTGGTCACTAAAGACACTGTTACCTGAGAACACTCTAGGAATAGACTCTAGAATATATCAGGCAAAAATTAATTTCTAATTATTTATTATCATAATACCTTACAAAAAAAAACAACTTACATTTTTCCCATACATGACCCACTCACTCAGTCTGGCCAAAAGGAAGAAGATACAAAGAGGCAGTCAAGAAGTAACACTGACCTGGGATGAACTTCTTGCCATCACTTCTTGGCAAGGGAAAGACCCCAAAGGTAAGACTATCTTCTCTGATACTGCTTCTCTCTGCTATCATACTCTCCTATGCATGTTCCTCAATGAAAAATGGGCCAATCAATCAACTTTGGTGAAATAAATCTGCTCTCCATGATAAAATATATAAATAATCTTCGGGAAAAAAATCTATCAGCACAAAGTAAGTAAGAAGTTGAAGGAATTAAAGATATTTATACATGTTTATAACTTCTGTGTGTGTGTGTATGCACTATACTTTAATAAAAATTCACTTTTTATTTTAAAGATCAGGAAATGAGCCTCAGAGAGGTTTACTGACATACTGCTTATGTTCCATAGCCACATGGCATAGAAATGGTAGAATCTACAAATAAACCTGTTATCCATCCATCTGTCTGACTCCAAAGATACTGGTTACTTTTGGTAATTATACTATACTGTCTTCTACTCAAATTAAGTACACCAAAATAACTAATCATGCCCTATATATTAAATGCTTATATGAAATGTACTAGGCATTGTGCTAGGTACTAGAAGTTTACAACTACATAGTGGTAACAAATTATGCCAATAATTAAAATTTATTTTTGTTCATAGCCATTGCTATATATGCATAAGTAAAAGATAAGTCCTATATAAAAATATATCCTTTGAAGTAATCAAGAAAGGCCTTATGAAGAAAATGGTATCTAGGATAGGAGCCCAAAGGATGGATTACGTTTAAGAGGTTCAGAGAATATCAGGGAAAACATCAGGGAAATACTTCCAAAGCCTTGTGACTGAGAAAGAGCTCGACTTTTTAAAAGTAATGGGTTTGAGCATAGCTTTAATGTATATACACAGGAAAATCTGCAAGCAAACTTGGCTGAAGTACATGGGAGTTGAAACTTAATGAGCAGAGAATAGAAGCAGATAATCAGAAAACTTAATGTCAGGTAAGGAAATCTGGATGTCTTCCTGAAAGTACTAAGATATCACTAAACATTTTTGAGTAGAGGAATTACTTGATTAAAGCAGTAATTTGGGAACTATTAGTCTGGCAGCAGGGAAGGTGGCAAGAGGCAAAAGATCATTTAGAGGATGTTGGCAGAGAGAGGGAAGAGTCAAATGTCGGCTTTAAATCCTGGAAGAATAGAAGAAAGATGACATCGGAAATAGAATTATGAATGCTAGAAGGGACAAAAAAGTTTCTTACTGTTTTTTCATAAAGTTTTGTTTGTTTAGGTTTGGCTAGGTGTAGGGAGATTTTAATTATTTTTAAATCATTGAGTTTAAAGTGGCAGAATGATATACAAGTATAAAGGTCCAATAGACCAACTGGAGAAGTAAGGTTAAAGCTTGAGAGGGACTGGAGAGTCATCCTAATGAGGACAATAAAATCAATTACGAGGGCAAAAGAGAAAAATTAGCACGGCAATTCTGAGTGTTAAGGTGTAAGAGGAGGATTGACAAAGGAAAAAGGAGAAGTCACATTACATTAAAATGTACAGACCTCATTAAGGATGATTTAAAGATGAGTAACTTGATTATGTTTTTAAATTTTAATCTTAGCTGTTTCTGTCCTCATCTTAGCTGTTTCTGTTTCTGTTACATCCATAGTGGTGGACATATTCTGGTTATAAAAGATATGGGTTCTACCCTACAGTTTCAAGTAGCTAAGAGTAAAAATAGCACCTGGAGCCTCAGAGAAAGGCTTTCACAATAAGGAAGGGAAGCTGTCAAACAGCACCAAGATACTACCTGGTGAATAGTTTTGCCAGTGTCTGTCCTGACCAACTGCCAGCAACAATTTTTAAATTAATTATAACATATAGTCATTAAGTTCACAACAAAATACATTACAAATAGGCCTCTTCTGCACTGTAGATGTATTCATAAGAACTTACTGTAAGTATAATTTTTTAATTTAAGAGATGTTTTATCTTAATTTCTGATCTTAATTTGGCAATAAATCAACAACTTGGTTTTCAGTTTATCTGCCCTCTAGTTGAGTCAATGTTCTAGAAATAACATTTAATGTATTAAGAAAGCTTAGCATTTCAATACGCCTTGAAGAAATTTTCTATAAAACAAAAATTACTACTTCTTGGTTTTCATTTTGAAAATTTGAATTTTGGGGAAGAGGTGGTATGTGGTTGGATTAAGAGGCTTTTCATAGAATAAAAATGCCTATATTTCTATTAAATTATAGTCTATAAATCAAGATATTAAAGCAGAACTACAGAAATGGTTTACTACTGTTTATTTCTTTTTAAAGAGAAATCTGTCTAATTGTATAGCAATTACAAGGAAAAAAAAAGAAAGAGGCTGTGCTGGTAGGAGAAGAAACAGAATCAGAGTAATATATCCAAAACAGTGGAGAACGTATATTAGGTCATACTCTTGGCTTTGTTCAGGTGGACAGTCAAACACTATCAGCCATGTTAACTTCAAATTCAACTCAAGCTCATGAACATTTACTGAGTACCTACTGAGCCAGACCTGGAAGGAAGAAGGATAAAGAAGGTGACACCTCAACCAAAAGATACCCAATGCAAAATCAAAATACATACTGATTTTGGGGTTTTTTTTAAAGATTTATTTATTTATTTGACACAGAAAGAGAAGAGAGCACAAGCAGGGGGAGTGGGACAGGGAAAAGCAGGCTCCCCGCAGAGCAGCGAGCCCAATGCCGGGCTTGACCCTGGGATCATTACCTGAACCGAAGGCAGATGCTTAACTGACTGAGCCACCCAGGGGCCCACATACTGGTTTTCTATGTTCTGATTTCACACTGCAAATCTTAAATTTTAACTGGTAAAAGGGCATCACTGTGTCTAGTCTCCCAATCTTGTATTTTCATATCCCCACATTTTATTGTTTTTCTGTTTTGTATAACAATTATTATGTAACCCTGGTAAATTGGTTGTGGATGAGAGAGACTGATATCTTATTAGACATGATGATGATGATGCCAACGACAACATAGATATCTTAAGTATAGTTTCAGGCCTAGCATATTACATCAAATATGTGTCTGTTCAATGTTAAAGTATTTATAAGGCACAATATTTTAACTGAGATTCTCCAAAAAAAAAATTCCCATGTGTAAGTGAGGAGAGAAAGTGTTTTGTGAATAGAAGGCAAGGACATACAATGACACCATATGTTATACTCTGGTTTCTCTTCAGATTGAATAAATCTTTCGCCTTCTACTTAAAAAAACAAAACAAATACAAAAACAAAACAAAAAAACAATGATACCATATGTTAACACCCAATGGTGATTTTATAGAGCTCAGCTTCTAGTTTCACCATTATCCCAGTATCCTATTTTTTTAAGGCATAAATGATTAAAGATAATCTTCAATACAATTATGTTCATAATGGGGGTCTTTATATCACTTAATATCTTAAATCTAAAAATGAAGGAAAAAATATAGACCAAATACAAAATATTCTGCTTTTCTACCTAGAACACCAAGTAATCCAGGAGAAAATTAAGTAAAAACATAGATTTTAGGGGTGCCTGGGTGGCTTAGTTGGTTAAGCGTCCCACTCTTGGTTTCAGTTCAGGTCATGATCTCAGGGTCGTGGGGTCAAGGCCCCCCACCCCAGGCTCCATGCTCAGCAGAGCCTGCTTGAGATTCTCTCTCCCTCTCCCTCTACCGCTCCTCCACTCATGCCTGCATGAGCTCTCTCTCTTTCCCTCTCAAATAAAAAAATAAATAAAATCTTAAAAAAAAACAACACAGATTTTATAAGTCAAATATACAGTCCGCTACTCCGGTTCTCGTAGGTACATTAATGGCCTACTACCTGATGGGCACCAACTGATTACAATTCAATCACAGCATTTATTGCCAAGGTCTATAATAAACAGAAAAGGATTAATGAATAAAGTGCAAGTAAGATTAAGAGTCCCTGAGGCCCAAAATTTGAAACTGGAAGTAACCATAAGCATATAATCCTTGAGGATATGTGTAACAATGGCGCCACAGAATGGCAGAAGGCTTGAACTGACATCTGGGTTAAATATAAAATGAAGGTGTTTGACTAGATGACCCAAAAAGTCATTTTTAGCCCTAAAAATCTGTTACTTTTATACCTTACAATTTTGTGGAGGCTGTACCATGTTAATAGGAGCCTTCAGAGCCAAGAGGAAAGATCCAGCGAGAGTAAGAGTAACTACTAAGTTGAAAAATTCAATTTCAGCCTTTTAAAAACAGTAGAGAGAGGGGCGCCTGGGTGGCTCAAGTCGTTAAGCATCTGCCTTCAGCTCAGGTCATGATCCCAGGGTCCTGGGATCGAGCCCCGCGTCGGGCTCCCTGCTCCAAGGGAAGCCTGCTTCTCCTTCTCCCACTACCCCTGCTTGTGTTCCCGCTCTTGCTGTGTCTCTCTCTGTCATATAAATAAATAAAATCTTTAAAAAAAACAAACCAAAACAGTAGAGAGAAAAAATGATGACTTTTGCCCATGGAAGACAGAAGAAAATGTTTCTGTTTGGGAAAATCTATTACTTACAGCTACTTGTTGCCTAAAATTCAGCATAGTACAATGATTTCTTTTTATATATATGAGTATAAGGAGATAAAGTATGTTTTATGTTTTACAGAAAAATCTAAAAAGAGTAGTCTTATTCTTATAATGCAGTCTTTCTCTGTGCCTTGTCTCAATATTTCCCATTTGATTGGCTCCTTTCAAGCAAGGATATATACAGAAAAGCAATCTAAAACATGAGAAGGTCATATAATTGTTTCAAAAACAAATACCTGGATTAATTTAAACTTTATTCTAGCTATAAATTCTAACTCAAAATTTTTTCAATTCAGAAATTTAGATGTAAAGCTTGCTAGATCAAAAATATAGAAATGTCCTTATCAGTAGTAATCAAGTTCTGTCTCAGCGAAGGCTTTGCTCTTCCCCACTTTTTCAAAGGGCTTCTTAACAAACTGAATCTCAAAGTAAATAGATTTTCCCTTGAACTATAAGAGCAGTTTGTTTAAGTATTAAGTTAAAGCTCTGGTTGTTTTGTCTAAGAAAAGCCAACATCACAAGACAAAAGTATTCCTCTTTGTTTAGGGTTCAGGTCTATGAGTTGCCAGTTTTTTCTCTTTACAAACTTTAAAAAATATATTAAAAATAAAATCAAATAGTTAACAAAATTAAGTTCTCTTTTTTGATGAAATCATACTTTAAACAATTCATGGTACCAAAGAGGATACTTCTTCCATTTTAATCATTTAAAAATATTTGGTTCAATATATATTCTTCTAAATTCAAAAAAGCAAGCATTCTTCTGAGAATAGTTTATATTAAACCTAATGTATATGTACTCAATTTTTGTATTAGACTTCTATTAAACAGTATAATTCTCTAACACACATCTCTCATTTACAGAATATATACAAGTGACACAAATAAGTGTAAGGAAAATTTTGTAATGATTTTTGACATTTGATAGTGAACACATATGATCAGATATATTACCATCCTATTTTAACATATAGATAATATTTTAAAATAACAAATGAAGGAACTATTCTGAAAACTAGTTAATCAAACACATAAATAGGTGCTATCCACATGTATGTTTCTCCTTCATCCTAAAAAGTAGACACTTCGACACACTTTCCATCTGAAACATGGCTTCCTATCACTACCCAGTGAGTTTTAGAATATATAAGATTACTGGGAATAGTTATAAAAACTATTACTAAGCTATCGTTTCTTGGCTTTTAAACAGAACAAATGGCATTTCTGCTCATAATTATCTACCAAATGCCCTTGTCATTCCAGAAGTTTCCAGCCATAGTAATTTTTTTTTTTTTTAAAGATTTTATTTATTTATTCATGAGAGACAGAGGCAGAGGGAGAAGCAGGCTCCCCGCGGAGCAGAGAGCCCAATGCGGGACTCGATCCCAGGACCCCGGGACCATGACCTGAGCCGAAGGCAGACGCTTAACCAACTGAGCCACCCAGGTGTCCCCATAGTAATTTTCTAGCTAAGAATTTCTTATTTCACATCCAGCTTCACCAAATGCAGTTTTCTACTAACTAGTGTTAATACACCAGATACTAAATATAGTATTTGAATACTGAATTTTTAAGTATAATAACTACATCATAGCAGTCTCTATGGTTAAAAAGTAATTTGAATCAGGTTAGTCAGTGTACCATTAATATGTATTACTTAATGAACTTTAAGGATATTTCTACATACATCATAAATCTGGAGAAAAGGGAATAAATCAGCCAAACATTGAGGATTCATTAATAGCTAGGTGGTTTTTTTGTAGTGATCAGTGACATATTCAAATATTTGGTCTAAAATTTTTAATGCCTCATCTAGATGTTTACCAAGAGATTTACTGTATTATTAGACAATGATTATTTGGCTGAATTTCTAAGAGTTCTTACAATATATCTTACATTTGAAAGCATTAGATAATATACTCAATTTTTCACAGTAAGTCAAATATTAATACATAATTACAATGTGTTAGGCAGCTTTAGGCTAGGCACTAGGCACTCATGAAATATTTTCTACCTCTTATTAGCACAAAGAAAGAACTTTTGTTATATAGCTTTGCTATCCTGTAACTGACAACCCTTTTAAATTCTATTTAAACCTTAAAAATATATATATTGCAAGGAAACAGAAGTACAGAAGATTTATTTTTATAAAAGTTGCCCTCCAAATAGTTGAGTGGTGCGCCAGAGGAAAACATCAGAAACAAAGGCCAAATAAAGAACCTACATGATATGAAGAAGCACGAAAACTAAAACCAACACATACATAAATGCTAGACACCTACACTATAAAATAAAATAACTATAATATTTAGCAGCAAGAAGACCTTCTGGTATGAGTCTTCAGTCAGGTAGTAGGAGAACAAGTAAAAGCAAACTGAGGAAGATATATAATATTATTCTGCCCAGAAATTCTATACATAATAAAAATTATATGTTAAGTGTATGTCTAATCTAACTCATTAGGATGAGACAGTTATAATTTTTTAAATGATGGCTATAAATACTTTCACATATCTTTTTCACATATCTTACTAAATCTTCAAAACAACCCTATGAGTTAAGTAGTTTAAGATTATGAAATATAACAAAAGAGAAATATAAAATATAAAAATATAAAATATATTACTTATACTTATATACTATATAAGTATATATACACTATATATAAGAAATAAGAAATATAAAATATAAAAATATAAAAAATATATAAAAATTTATAAATATAAAAATATAAAATATATTACTTATACCTATATACTATATATACTTATATATGTATATATAATATATGTATATATAAGTATATATACTTATACTTCATACAGACTATTAAATAAGAAAAGTAGGTCATCCCAGAAATAGTTTAGAATCTACAAAAACAGAAAATACATGGATCAGGCATCTGTGTCTCAAGAGGACTGATGCAAAAAGTAATTGTGAGTTTATGTTTACTTCAGAGTAACAGTACGCAACTACCTCTCCGACCCACCGCATCCTCAGTCTTCTCTTAGTCATGCTTTTTGGGTTCACTGGCATATCCTAGGTCCTCCCACCCCCACCCCCTTCAGTTCAATTTCAATTTCCTTCTTAAAGCCTTCCCCCCAATGAATCCAAGCTACTGTAATTTTTTCCTTTTCTGCATACTACAATTAAGAAAATCCTAAAACTAGGTTTTATTCTAAAATTTCATCTGCAAATCAGTTGTTTGAAAATTAGAAGTTTTATATTAAAAAAAAAAACTTGTTATGAAATTTCCAGGTTTTGTATAAAAGCCTTCTAAACTCATAATAATAAAAATACTATGAGGTGAAAAGTAATAGAAAATTATTTCCTAATATTATAATAGCTTGTAACAAATGCTAGTGTCTATTCAATTAGCAGAACATGAGGAAACATACCAGAGTTCTGAATCTGAATAGAGTATTGATTCTGAATAGAACTTCTGGATGCTTTCTAGGACCCTCAAAGTCTAACTGCAGTGTGGAAAAAAAAAAAAAGTTAACATTGCAGACTTGAGGTTGACATCCTGTGTGTAAGGTTGGCCTTTGGCTGGTTTCTGGGAATTTTTATTTCAGGAAGGTTCTCAACATTCACAAAATGATGGCTCACTATGCCTAAACTGTTTGTACAAACAATATGGTGTTTTGTTTTGTTTTTTAAGATTGTATTTATTTATTTGACAGAGACCGAGAGAGAGAGAGAGAGAGAGAGAGAGAGAGAGAGCCAGAAAGCACGAGCAGGGGAAACAGCAGAGGGAGCAGGAGAAGCCGGCTCCTCGCTGAGCAGGGAGCCCAATGCGAGGCTGGATCCCAGGACCCTGAGATCATGACCAGAGCTGAAGGCAGATGCGTAACCAACTGAGCCACCCAGGTGCCCCTGTACAAACAATATGTTTTTTTGTTTTGTTTTGTTTTGTTTTTAACAATATGGTTTTTACTAAACATATGCTTTCTTTCTAGGAGTCTGAATTTTGGAATATACTAGGCAGAGGGTGCCTACATGACTAGTCCCTCATAACAACCTTTGACACTGAGCTCAGATGAGCTTCCCTGGTGGACATTTCACATTTGTTATCACAAGTAGCTGCTGGAGTAATTCAGTGTAACTTGTGTGACTCTACTAAGAAAGGACTCTTGGAAGCTTAAATTTGGATTCCTCCAGACTTCCTCCTGTGACCTTTTTCCCTTTTCCTCCCTCCTTCCCCTGCGTTTTTTTTTTTCTTTGTAATAGCTTTTGCTGTAGTAATCATATCACTGAGTATGACTATATGCTGAGTTCTGTGAGTCTTTCTAGCAAATCATTGAATTTTGGGGTGTTCCTAGCACTCCCTGCCACAGGCTAATACTATATTTTGTCTCATTTCCATTAAATGTATGAATATTTCATTCTTAACACAAGTAAACTAGTAATGGTATTCAGAGCCTTCTAATTTCTGATTAGGGTTGTTTGAGGTTCTTTATATATAAGAGGATGAGCAAAAGAGAAAGATTTTAGCATAATAACTAAACCAAGTATGTACATATGAGGGAAAAAATACTGCTTGAAATAGAACAAACTGAAATGTGAGTTGGGAAAAGGGTTCAGGGCAAAGGAAGGAAAAGAAGGAAACCTGGAACAACATTTCTATGAAGAAGGAAGTAGTGGTACATGGAGATATTGAGTCTAGTCATTCTCTGTATTTGCCACCATACTGGTGCAGAACATCTTAGTTGCTAATTCCCTATGAAGAACGATTACTGACATCCGAAGTACAAGTACATGAGTACTTGGTAAATACTTGTTAACCAAGCTCAACTTTCTCCTATAACAGCCATGGAGTCACCAAATTTTCCAAAAAATTTATGAATAAATGAGATAGTTTTTTCAGAGAAGTTCTTAAAAACACCTAATGACAAGATGCCTGGAAAAATTAAAACAAACTTATTAGAAACAAAAAAGAAATAAAGTTAAAAAGACATAATTTGGGATAAGAAAATTCTGACCACAGGGCGCCTGGGTGGCTCAGTTGGTTAAGCGACTGCCTTCGGCTCAGGTCATGATCCCGGGGTCCTGGGATCGAGTCCCACATCGGGCTCCCGGCTCAGTGGGGAGCCTGCTTCTCCCTCTGACCCTCTCCTCTCTCATGCTGTTTCTCTCTCGCTTGCTCTCCAATAAATAAATAAATAAAATCTTAAAAAAAAAAAAAAAGAAAAAGAAAATTCTGACCACAAAAGAAAAACAGGGAAGTCTCTGAAGTAGAGAAGTTTGCTAAAACAAAAACCAATTCAGGCCTTTGCCACATCTTTAAACCAATAATAAAAAGTTATTCAAATAAGTCAAAAACAGGAAGTCAGATAGATTATAGTTCGTCCACTTGGTAAAAATAAATGCACTCATGAGTGGAAAGTATATAGGAAAAGATCAAAATAAAATCACAATTTCTATACAGTTTTACATTTTTCAGAGATTATTTACACACCGTACCTCATTTGAGTCTTGAAACAACCCTGTAAGAAAAATGAACATTTTAACATCCCCTTTTAAAAGTGAATATTTAGATTGATAAACATGATTGATTTTAGATGATTCAACTAATAAAAAAAGTGACTGATTTTACATGAATCAACTAATAAAAGAAGAGCAGACAACAGGGCCCAGATTTCGCTACTTCTTAAAAATGGGATTTCCTTTCCCCAGCAATGTATTTTAAACTGTGCCTCTCATAAGAGGCCTTAGAGATATGTTTGGGGTGGGGAAGGAAGTGTTGCAAGGAAGAATTATCAGGCTCTAGCCAGAGATTTAAAAGGAATGTATCGGAAGGAAAATCAAAGTGGGAATTGTGGCTCTTTCAGGTCATATGAGGAATCTAGTAAGTATCATAATTGATACATTTTAATAGTGTGATTATATATTTAGGGACTTACAAATAAGATGTAAAAGCTGGAAATAGTATTGTTTCCAACCTTACAACAGAAAAAGGCAGTTAATCTACAAAAACACAAAACTTCTTGAACCTGTAAGAGAGCTCATCTAAGTAAAGACAGACACCTCCAAGGAGAAACAGGACATGAGCACTTGGTTTCCTGAAGAAGATGACAGATGGAATACAAGCTGCTAAGAACTTAGCTAAAATGTCTAACAAATTGCTAAAGGCGAAGTGTGAACCAGCATGAGAATATAGAATCCCTGGGAGCCAGAAACATTGGGGGAATGCTCATCTACTCACAGACTCCTCACATGCCCCACAGGGTGCTCACAAGAAAAGTTGGGGGAAAACAAGAGAATGGAGAGAGCCTCCTTATTGTAGGAGAGGAAAAGCAGCTACTGTGAAAAAAGCACAAAGCCCCATCCACTCCCTCTCTCCTAAGGAACAAAAAACCTTAAACCACTGATGAAAGAACAAAAAAACCTGGTAGCCCTGAGGGCACAAGTGAAGACTCCTAGCTGAGGGAAAAGAAGAGAAAAAAAATCCCTCTATCCCTGGAGGAGGAGGAAGAGAAAAACATCCTGAATTCACTATTAGTGGTTCCCCACCATTGGGATAAGACAGGATTACTCAGAATGTGATACTCTAGAGAACCAGGGAAACAACCCTAGTGTAACACTTAGGCTGAATCAGAACAACAGAGAATGACACCCCCGTCCTATACTGCCAGGCTGGTAATTATCAAGTAACAAATAAAGAGTCCATTTCTAGGGGAGATGCCAGATAGTAAGAAGAGACCCTGTCTAAGGCTCAGAAACAAATGAAAGACTTGGAGCTGAAGGCAGACCAGATACTGAATAAAACCCTAGCAAACCAGCCTCCATCCTGAACACAAAGTAATGCTAGAGAAATATGAAGCCCATGGTGCATTGATACCCAAGCCCAGCAAAACCCCTGACTAGATTAACTTAACTGCTCTCCCCATACATGAAAGGACTAGGAAAAAACAAAAAAGAGGTATGTCAATTTCTAAGCTAAATAAAATTTACTTCAGTTTCTACTGTCCTACACAAAATGTTTAGCTTTCAACCAAAAAGTACAAGACATACAAGAAAAAAAAAAAAGGCCACACTGTCAACCAATAAAAAAATAAAAATGAACATTGATATGAAGAAGTTATTGGCATTATCAGGCAGGAAATTTAAAATATGATCAATAAGTTAGTATGTTTTAGTGGGAAAAGGTGGACCAAAAGCCAGAACAAATGGGAAATTTCAAGAGAGAGATGGAAACCATAAAGGAAAATAAAATCAAATGCTAGAAATAAAAACATGATAACAGAGATAAAGACTGCCTTTGACAAACTCATCAGTAAACTCAACACAGTGAGGAAAGCATCAGTCAACCTGAAAATGAGTCAAGAGAAAGCACTCACAGTGAAACACAAAGAGTAAACTAAAAAACAAAAACAAAAACTTTTTAAAAATTTAAAAAACACAAGAATAAAAAAGAGAACAGATCACTCAAGAGCTATGCGACAATATAAACAGTCCAACACACCTATGAGGAAAAGAGAAAAAAAAAGTACAGAAAAAATATGTGAAGATATAATAGCTGGTAATTTTTCATAATTAGTAAAATAAAACAAAACACAGATTCAACCTGCTCAAAAAACATCAAGCAGGATAAATATCATACCATGATAAAAAAAAAAATCTGACAACAACCAGAAAAAAAAAAGGGGGGGGTAGGATTACAACAAACTTCTGATCATAATTTGCCATACAGAAGATAATGGAGTGATGCCTTTTACAGAGGTATCAAATATCACGGAATACTTATACAGACCAGCCTTCCCCACTATAGCCTATCCAAATTGCTCACCAAGAAATCCATCAGCAAAATAAATGATTGCTTTACACCATTATATTTTTGGGGGTAATTTTGTTACACAGACACAGGAAGTGAAGCAATGTTCTATACATCCCTACCTCTAGTTTTGTTCTCTCCAACACACCCTCCACACTAATAACTGAGTGGACTTTTTAAAACACAAATCTGATCATGTTATTATCTCTGTAAAGTCAAAATCCCTATCAGCTCCAATTTGCCCTCAGTAAAAATCAAAACTTAATAGTCTTCAAAATCCTCTCTGATCTGGTCCCTGCCTAGTGATCTAGTCTCATCCCTCAGGTTCTTCCTCATACCTTTTGTTCTAGCCATATCAAGCTACAAGAAATCTCTGAAATAGGCATGTTTAGTCTTACTTCTGTACTGATTTATGATTTGCCAATATTAGAAATGTTTCTGGGTCAAACCCTACTTTGACTCTTAATCATAAAAACTATAACCCCTCCCTCATGAGAAATGCAAAGAAATCTGACTGCCTTTATTCTCCACATGTGTATGGTACCAAGCAACAACCTGATATTAACCATCCCTGCTCTTACTCTTCTGAGGAGAATAAGTCTTAAATCATCTGAAAACTCCAGGACTCCACAGTGGAGCTGCCAATTGGGAATGTCTAGCAAAGAGAATGCCTGATACCTGACACCTGAAGGCAAGGCTTTGCCAGTGGGACCACTGTAAGGAGAAAGGGAAAATTGAAGGATGCCCAACCTCTTTTTTTCCCAGGCAAAAAATTCTAGGCTAAAGATGTTAGCCAGTCAGAAGTCCCTTACATCATTAGTTAAATGTTTTATGAGGAGTCCAATTACATCATTTTTACTTTCTTCAAGACTGAAAGGAGCAAGTTTCTGTTTTCCCCTATTCTTCAATAAAAATATCTTTTAAAAAAAAGATTTTATTTCTTTACTTGAGAAAGAGAGAGATCGTGCGTGCAAGCGCACGCATGGGGGGTGGGGAAGGGCAGAGGGAGAAGAAGCCTCCCTGCTCTGCTAAGCAGGGAGCCTGACCCGGGGCTCCATCCCAGGACCCTGGGATCATAAACTTGAACCTAAGGTAGTCGCTTAACAGACTGAGCCACCGAGGGACCCCTACAATAAAAACATCTTTAACAAAAACAAACGAGCATAATTTTTAGACCAGAAGGGCCTTTTCACAGGGATTTTGAAAATATTATGTTTTATTGTCTAACTTCTGGGACAAATCACAAAGACCTCATAGCAATTTGCTTAGAAACAACAGACAGCGGTCACAGTCTATAGATATTATGGAGGGTGGGGAGGGAGATAGAGAGAGAGAAAGACAGACTGACAGATTGATTGATTGCCTTCTGGCTCAGGAGAGGATTTTACCAGGGACAAAAACTTCTGTACATGCTGCTTCCTTCAATTATTCACTCAACTCACTCCAAAACTCTCTGTCAAAATTCAGGTAGACATCTCTGCTTTTCAGCCATCATCAAATATGCATTAGGGGCCCACTATTTTCTAGGAACTATGGCAGGTAATGGGGATATAGAAAAGAATATGGTCTCAATTTTTCTGTACTCATGAAACTTAACAAATTCTAATCTTTTCTTAAGCTCCTCCTGAAAGCCTCCTCTCACCTGTGCAGGCGAAGTTGAAAGCCCACCTAACAAATGTTTCCTAATGTGCTGTTTATTTTCCTGTCACAGCACATTTTATTGTAATCATCTACTGACTTATGTCTCCTGTTGGACAGAAGCTCCTTAAGCACTGGGGCTCTGTTTTATTTCTATCTCTTTATCACCCAGGCTGTGTCTGGCAATGTCAATAAGTATGCTTTTAATTAAAGAAGGAGCAAAATAAAAAAGAAGGTGTTGAGATGGTCTCACTGCCTCTTTAAAAATAAAATATATAGATTAGATGCTTGAAATAAGATAAATCACAATAGTAATTTTCAGATATATCTATCTGTGGATCACAAATAAAGCATATCACACACTATGGTACTACAGAGTTAAAGATCTTAGATGAATCTTAGAAAATAAAATCCACACTAATGTTCCATAATGATTCAGGCACTGTTAGAAATAATTCAGAATCATACGAGAAGATTATAAGGGACAGGGGAAAGAGAGGGGGAAACCAGAAATAATCTGGTAATCACAAATTTAAAAAGGAAAAACACTAAATTCCTTACAAATTATTTTGCCTATTTTTATTCCCATTGCAACAAAATAGTATCGTAGAATAGATATTAAAGTAGTAAAGAAAGGCAATTCTTTCCTTTAGAAATGCTTTCCTTGTAACTTTTCATACTTGGTTACCTCTGACTAAATATGCTAAACAATAGAGAATAAAGATAGCACCATTTAGAGTGTATGTATTTAAAGTATAAAAGCAAAAGGCATTACACTATTATCCAACCTATGTATTCAACTGACCACACACAAATGAAGTATTTATATCAGGGTTTTAAACCATCTCTGGACAGCAGTGAAATATAGTAGGCTAAATTAAAATAGCCTTTATCAATACAATAATTATTTATTTTATTAATAGATAAATTCTGAATTTGGAAAAGCCAAGCATTAAATATGTCTAAACTGAGGCCTTTGTTGGTAATTTTCATAGACTCAATTTAACAAAACAATCCTATATATAATACATATTCATTTTTCTCAAAGCATATCTAATTTATAATGTGAGCTAATGATATAAGAGACATCAATCTGGCAGAAATTAGGAATAGGGTGGGGAAGCAGGTGTGGCTATAAATGAGCAACAGGAGGAATCCTTGGGGTTCCCTACCTTGAGTATGGTGGTAGATACACGAACCTATACATACAAAAATCACACAGAAAACTAGATATACCCACATTAACAGGTAGAAGTAAAACTGGGGAAATCTGAATTAGATCAGTGGATTATATCAAGATTTTGGAATCAAGGAGCTAGAGGGTGGCATGCAAAATATAAAAAAGTACTCCCACTAGTTAGGACTGGGCCCTGATCAAGGTACAGGTTACCTGCACCCTCTGGATATCAGATCAGGTTGTTGTACTAGAGTTTTGCAAGCTGTTATCATCAGGGGAAACTAGATAAATGGTACATGGATCTCTCTATTATTTCTTACCACTGTGTGTGAATCTATATCTCAAAATAAAAAGTTGAATAAAAAACCAAAAAACTCAATCTGGCACAACCTACTCTGTGGTCACAACAATTCACATCCAAAAAAACACTCTCTTCCCCACAATCCCAAAAGTCTCTTCCTAATCACAGCACTATTCAAAGTCCGGGATCTAATCATCTAAATCAGGTCAAAATGCAAATATAATTCTTGGATATGGCAACTCAGGTATAATTCCTCTCAATCTGAAGACTCATGAAGAGACAAGTTATGTACTTCCCACACATGACAAAATACCTAAGTTTCTGGAGACAGGATAATTATAATAGATATTCCCATTCAAAAATGTAGGGGGCAGTGTGCAGTCAGTGATAGGAGGCATGTAAATGTCATTAGTCCATACTAATTCTGATGCCCAGAGGGCACGCATAACTTAGTACCTTGATCGGGGCCCAGTCCTACTCAGTGGGAGTACTTCTTGGTGTTCTGGCTTCTGTTCTCCAGCCTCTTGGTTCCACCATCTAAGTCGTGCTTCCAGTTCCATAAAAAAGAATCCCATGTTTGCAACTGAGAATGTTTCTGAGGTTTTTTTGTGGCTATATAAGTTCAAGGATTCAAAAGTCTCTTCATTTTATGTTGTTTCAGGCTGATAGAATTCTTTTACAAAGCTTTATAAGGTTTCTTATTTTTGGAAACATGTTTTATAAACCCACCCATTCAGGCAAAAGCCATGCCCACAGATCTCTTTGAAATAAGTCCTTCTCTATCCTGGGCCCTCTGAGAGGCTGCTGTGGAACAAGGCCCTGAAGATTCTTAGAAGCCCTTTTGTTTAACAGAAGAAAACTAGGAGTTGCGCTGTTAAGATTCCTGGAAGTTTTTGTGTGTGCGTGAGATAGTCTACAAAGGCCACTTTAAATTTTTCTGAGGTCTTAAAGAAGGTTTTATAGTAACACCTTACTTTCACTTTTACCTTGAGTCCACATTTTCCTAACTTTGCTCTGGATTTAATCTTTATTCTGAGGCCCTTTCTTCTTTGAGAATACTTTGCAGGCTGGAAAAACTTCCTGAGCCCTTCATATTTCCTCCAAATTCTGCTCAAAAACAAGAATTTCTTTTTTTAACTCATCTCTCTCCATCCATATCTCATGAGCTATAGCCAAAAGACATAGTTGACAACGCTTTAGACATTCTGCCTGTAACTCTCCTTTGCCAGATCTATCAGTTCATTAAGTACATTTTCTATTTTCCATGTTACCCTAGGTGGACAGTTTGCTAAACTTTCTGCCATTAGATCATAAAGATATATATATTTTATGATTTATTTGAGAGAGAGCGAGAGCACATGCGCACACAAGCAGGCAGAAGGGCAAAGGGAGAGGGAGAATCCTCAAGCAGACTCCCTGCTGAGCAAGGAGCCCAACACGGGACTCAATCCCAGAACCCTGAGATCATGACCTGAGCCAAAAATCAAGAGTCAGCCACCTAACCAACTGAGCCACCCAGACACCCCTAAAGATATTCTTTATTTCCAGCTTCAAATAATATTAGCATCACTCCCTTTCAAGCCCTTACCAATAGTCTCCATGAATCTATTTCAGGTTTCATGAACTCTTGTCCACCCACCAGCCAATCCCATGTACTTGTAGCTTCTGTTACAGTAACACTCCACTTCTATATATTAAGTTCTGTTCTGATTATCAACTGCTGCAAAACAAACCACCCCCAAATCAGTAGCAGATAAAGTAAGAACTCTTTTATTATGCTAATGGGTTATGTAGTTTAGAACTTTGGAGAGTGAGCAGTGGAAACCGCTGTCCCTGCAGATATCTGTATTTCAGTTGGGAAAACTCACAGCTAAGGGCTTCTCCGCTAATGACTAATGCCTGGGCTCAGATGATTGGCAGATTGAGAGACTGCTGGGCCTGTATTTCTCATAGAATGGGGATGAGGTTTAAAGAGGGAACATCTTGAGAAGGAATAGCTTAAGAGTAAGCATTCCAAGAGACCAACACAGAAGATACAAGACTTCCTCTGACCTAGCCTCAGAAGTCACATAGCATCACTTCTACCATATTCTACTGATTACACGCAAGTTACTAAGGTAAGCTCAGGTTTAAGGGAAAGGAAATTGGACTCCACTTCTTGATGGAAGAGTGGCAAGGTCATAAGCAAAAAAAAAAAAACATGGCAGAGGGGAGATGTTTTTGCCATCTTTGAAAAACGTAAAAAGTTAAAATGGACATGAAAAGATTGATCAGGCTCAAGAGGACATAGTTGAAGCTTCAATGAATGACAACTCTACTTAAGTGATAATAACATATGCAATAAAAACTATAATCATTTCTCAAAAAACTTAGAAGTTATGACAATTATTTGTTACTGGGTTCTCCTTTTATGATGAGAAAAACTGTGTTTTTATTAAATTTTATAAAAATAGTTCTGTGACCTCTATTATACTATACTACTGTTTTGAAAGAAATATATAATGAGCATATACAAATAAGACTCTGCATGTCCTTCTGAAAAGCTTAATGTTATCAAACAATTTACAATTTACACAAAATTAGAAATTGATAATGAAAATGTGTATATCCCATCATTCAAAATAATTTATCACATTGCATATTAGGAAAAAACATGTTGTTTTTGTTTTTTAGTAAGCTCTACACCCAATGTGGGGCTGGAACTCATGACCCTGAGATCAAGAGTCACATGCTCTACCAACTGCGCTAGCCAGGCACCCCAAAACATGTTGTATTAAACTCTATACTACTGACACAGCAAGAGGTGTAACAGATGAGTATACTATTTCAAAAATACAATTTACTACTATTTTCTAAGTCCAGAGAAGACTACATATCTACCATAATCATAATTCATCAATAAGATGTCAGTATCTTAAAACTCACAATTATCACAATTATCTTATGTATCATTAAAAAGAGGGAAAAATGCTGCCAAATAATTAGACCATGGCATGAAACTTTATTAGTTGTTTATAAGATGCATATCAATTTCAGATATGTTTAAAAACACATGCATTTTATTAAAAGACTTTCTAGAACTTATGAAATACGGTGCTCATTGACTTAACAGGAAGGATGCTACTATATAAAATCTTCATAGTTGAACTGGTCAAGAGTAAAATGTTGTGATATCTCCATTTGTTTTTGCTGTGTATTGATACAGCAGAAAATAAGTTTGTTTTTTTCTGGGGGCGGGGGGGGGGTGGTAAATCACTTGCCTTATAACCTGAGAAGAAATTCTTAAATGTTTATATACATTCTTATCACATCATCACATAATTTTGATAAAATGCAGTTTACGCTGTACTGATCTTATTAAAGTAATATTAGGAAAATTCATCAGAAAAAGAACTTTAATATTAAAAGAGGAGAGGTCTTTAAAATTATTGGAAATGACTAGCAGACAGGAAGTTACAGATTATCCTTTTTTATTCTGAAAATTATTAGTTGCCCCAAAGATAAAACTCTTTTCTATTTTTTTTTTTTTCTGGGCATAGGGGATAGGTATGGTAAATTAAACCCCTTTAGCTAAATGTCTGTCAAATATAAACATGGTACATGAGGTTGCATGGTCTTGCTTATGTTTTTAATAAGCTGAATAAATTCAATTTGGCCACAAGGCTACCATAATTTCAATTCTAGGTAAAGTGGCAGCAAAGGCCTTAAAAATTAAATGTTTCAATTCATAATACAAAACAAAATAAATGTCAACTGCTTTAAAATTTAAATATTTCATACAGACAGGCACTGATGATCAGATCTTTTTAATGACATCACTGAACATACAAGGTATTATAAAATATATTGTATTTTTCACTGAAAATGAAAATGTTATCTGAATAATCTAATAGCAACTCCTCCAGTCTTTTAATCTGATAAAAATATATTTTTTACTTGTTTTTTGATATTATGGACTAGTTTAATTAAAGAGCATTTTTTCTCCACTTAAAGAGATAAAAAGATCTCATGTCATAAGAATTCAAAGTATTTTAAATAAATCTGATAAATGTTTACCTATATATTTGAATTAAGGGCTACATTTTTTTTCTCATTAGAACATTAGTTTAATATATAAATTAACCTCTGACTTTCAGAACTTGCCTAAATATCAAGGTCTTATCTTCTGATTCCTATTCTTTTTCTTTCTCTAATTTTCATTATATAGAACTAAATCTTTTGAAACTTATTTTTTAAGTAGAATTTATACTGATCCTCAGATGATTCTCTTTAAAAAAAAAAAACACCTTCCTCTTTTTAAATAAAAAAACTACAAAAATAAAAACCTTAAATCAAACTACTATTTAACCTTATAAATTAACTGACTCAATTCATTGATTCGTCCCAACAGAAAGACAGCTCTTATATTTTTATTCTTGACAGCACCACTAGAGTAAAATAAGTATCTATCTACTTATACTTTACTCAAGGGAAAAACATGCATGATTTTTTCTCTACAAATATTTAAGAAGATCTATTATTCTTTCTTTAGATTTCTAATTAACTTCTATTATTGGTTAAAAATTAATTAATTAATTAACTAACTAATTAAAAGGGCTTTAGAGAAATTGCAGTTCAATCTTTAAAAAGTCCTAATTTTTTTTTTAATCTAAATTAAATAAATCAACTCTAGTTCCCTAAATACCTCCCATTATTGCTATTCTGGTCTTTTGCTATGAGTAAGGTAAGCAACAGCTGCTTTTGTTCTAGATAGATATTAAAAGCCCATGAGAACAATATACACTTTAAATTACAGAAAACTATATATAATTATCACTTCTGAAATTTCCTAAAATAAGAAAAAAAAATCATACTGGCTCTTTTTTACTTCAAAGAAAATTACTGACATAATTTTTTGTTCGTTTTAATTCAGCCTTGCTATGACTTTAAAAGTTTTTAAAAACAACAAGAAAGGGAAAATATTTTAAGCTAATAATCTGAATCAAAGGAATTCAGGTAGAGCACAGACAGCCTATCTCATATCTTAAATCCATAAGGTGGACAATTTACTATGGTTGGAAAAGTTAGGAAGGTCCTCACTAAAGAGGGAGAATTTTATTTGAACAATTTGTTCTGCAAAGGACATAAGAGGAAAGCCTATCTTTTTCCATTGCTGGAAACTGCTAAAGTTTATCAGTGTTCAATAGAATTTAAATTTGGAAAAGAATCCCGAGAATTGATTCAGGGAATGTCTGGGAAACAATCGGAGCAGGAAGGTCCCTGAGCAAGGGCAATCATTTTTGCTCTGGAAACCAGCATCTTCTCAGATAAGAAAAGAGGAATCAGTAGTTTCAACTGGATGCACAACTTTAACACAGTAAAATACAAGAGCTGGCTAAGAGCAACTGAAGAGAGATAGTAATAAAAGGCAGAAAGCTTCCCTCACTAACACCTGCCATTAAACTTTATTGGCACTGAAGAAACTAACGCCAAACATTCATTGAAAACACAAAACCCTAGTTTCTCTCAAAAGTAGAATTAGGGGCGCCTGGGTGGCTCAGTCCTTAAGCGTCTGCCTTCGGCTCAGGTCATGATCCCAGGTTCCTGGGATCGAGCCCCGCATCGGGCTCCCTGCTCGGCTGGAAGCCTGCTTCTCCCTCTCCCACTCCCCCTGCTTGTGTTCCCTCTCTTGCTGCCTCTGTCAAATAAAATCTTAAAAAAAAAAAAAAAAAAAGTAGAATTAGCCTGCAAGTCCCATCAAGTGGACAAGCTAATAGAAAACTAAGCAATAAAAGGCAGTTGAAGAGCCAGGAAGAGAACCTTTGAAGGTCAGCTACCAAAGTGCCCTCCTTATTCATTGTGCCCTCCAAGAAAGCCCACTCAGAAAGTGAGAGGTTTCCAAGCACACCACGGGTTCTAAAGGACCCAGCAGGAATGCCAGCTCAACTCTATCTTCTGAACTTGAGCTCTCATCTAGTGTAGGTAAGAATGATTCCCAAATAGGAGGCTTAAAATGCCCCACCCACTCCATGGTCTCCACAATGCCTCGAGTAAATAAATGTAAATAAATAATTGGGAATGTGGACATGGAGATAAAACCAGGTAATTTCCATTTCAAACAGAAAATACTGTTGAGAATCCTAATTCTCTGCAAACCTCCCAGTGCCCATACTCTTACTTCCTGTATGTCTCTGTAGTGAATGAAATTAAAATCCTAGACATAAAGAAAAGAGCAGGCCCTCCGGGAGGAAAAACTGACAAAGGAAAATGGCGAAAAACTATCAAAGGTTATATTTATGGTCTGGAAAAGATAAGAAGCGTATATAGATAGGTGACCTGTGATAGGATAGGTTTACAAATTTAATTTACAGCAAGCTCCCAATGTCCTTGTGCAAGAATATTCCAGGTTAGAGAAAAAAGGAAGGAAGTTAGTTTGGTATATGTGGCTATGTGTTAATGAAATTTGCATAAGGAAAACATTCCCATAATTTCTAAGACACATAACATTAATGTGTCCTATTGTAAGCAATACAGAAGTAATTTTTCAATATCTAAAGATTTTCCACTTCCTTTATGTATTTGGGCTTTTGACCATAATAAAAAATTATAATATGACTTTAGCTCTGAAATATTTTCCTTTATTCTCTCTTTTTGTATTTATCTCAGAGCTGACAAAGGAAGGATAATGATGATAGGAGGGATAAGATAAGGTGATACATAAGATAAGGTAATAATCAGGGGAAAGCAAGAAGAGGGAATATTGAATGGGTCACATATGAGTAGTATAATGTTCCCACGGAGGTAGGGAACTTAGTTTAGAAATAGCATGCCTGAAGAATGTACATTCATCAAATATTAATTGAGTACCAATTAAACATAAGCCACTAGACTACAAAATTGAACATGATATATTTTTACAAGCCTTTATATATGCTTACCTCCCAAGGTATGAAAACTTCTACATTGCTCTTAACAGGCAATTCAATACATGATTGTTAAAACAAAGTTGTAATGAAGAGGGCTTATATAGAGATATTTCCCTACCTATTAATCTAACTTTCCCAAACTTCTAGCAGAAGTCATGGATCATTTAAGTCCATTTAGTTTTCCTCCTAAATTTGAATCTACTCTCTCCCCTCTACAATACATGACTGCTTTCTCAAATGAAATTGTGGCCTATAAAGATCATTCAGGCACTGACATAGTTTGAGTCTCAAGTTTTGCCTCAAAAACCATAAACAGGTTTAAATATCTTAGGAACTCAACATAGTACATTAACACCAAACAAATTTTACTAGTTGCCCTAGAGTTCACATTGGAAGCACCCTGAAATAGTGAATCAATTCAGGAAATTTCCTGGGCTATGTAGAACACACCAGTCAAGCTATCTGAGTCTCTCCAGTGTGATAATAAGTATTTATCTCTCATTGGTCTTAATGCTAGCACCTTCCTTCCTATCACCCCCTAAATGTGTGCATTTTTCCCCAAATTTCTATCTCCAGGCCTCAATTCTTAATTTACCCTTATTTTCTCATTATTTAAGACACTCTTACAGCTGAACCTACTTACTCTATGTTCTTCCTTCCAAATTTCAGATTTCTGCTAATGGTATAAAGCTCGGTTCATTAGTCATGTTAACTAAAAATTTCAAAACCTTTCTCTCTTCCTTGATTCTCACAACTCATCTTTTTTATCCTTCATTTTCATCTTCAATTGCTGCCACCCTAATTCGAGGGCTTTTCAGCTTATACCAAGACTATTAGGTTAGCCTCCTCCCAGTCTTTACCTTTAGTCCTTTCCTTTCTTTGGTTCCTCTCACATAATGCCCTCATATTAATCATCCTAAAATATAATTTACTGTATTTTGAATAAGCTCAAAAAAATGATTCTCTATTGCAGACAGAACAAAAGCTTCACCCAGGATAGTTGAAAAGTACTCAGGGAATATTTGGAAAACCTGAATTTTCCTGGCAAAACCTCTACAACTTTTTTTTTTTAAAGATTTTATTTATTTATTTGACAGAGAGAGAGAGAGATAGCAAGCGAGGGAACACAAGCAGGGGGAGTAGGAAAGGGAGAAGCAGGCTTCCCGCTGAGCCGGGAGCCCAATGCGGGGCTCAATCACAGGACCCTGGGATCATGACCTGAGCCGAAGGCAGACGCTTACCCGACTGAGCGACCCAGGCGCCCCAAACTTCATACAACTTTTAAACAATGGCATATCCTTTACCTCTCTGGGTACCAAGTTCCCTATCTAGTTAAATAAGTAGGTTGGATCAAATAATCATTTTTCAACTTTTTTAAGTTTTTGGATTGTTTTGGATTCTGACACTGGCAATATACAAAAGATATAGAAGGAGAGAGACCAAGAGACAGAGATGCTTATTCAAGAGTCTAACCAAGAGGGGCACCTGGGTGGCTCAGTCGTTGTCTGCCTTCAGCTCAGGTCATGATCCCAGGTTCCTGGGATCGAGCCCCACATCGGGCTCCCTGCTCAGCAGGAGGCCTGCTTCTCCCTTTCCCACTGCCCCCTGCTTGTGTTCCTTCTCTCGCTGTCTCTCTGTCAAATAAATAAAATCTTTAAAAAAAAAAAAAAAAGTCTAACCAAGAACCCTTAAGAAAGAGTTCTTGAACCCTGAGGGCGTAAAGGAAGACAGGTGCAGAAAAAGTCATGGTAAGGCTGTTGCAACATGATAAGGACTTGAACTGAAGCATCTGCAATGGGATTAGAGAGGATAAGACATGCATAAGAAATGTTTAGGCACTGGAATTGGCGAGTTTAGATGACTAGTCAGAGAGAAAGGAGAACAATCATGGGGATAAAGAGAAGATTCATTTATAGCATGGGTAATGACTTAAATGGAGATTTGTTCCATTTAATTAGAAAGAGAAAACAGAAAGAAATGGGAAAGGAGAACCAAGCTACTTCAGTTAAAACAAGAGACCAAGAGCCTCTCTGGTAGGGTGTTCTCACCCCTAGACCAAGAGTCCAGGAAACTCAACATGAAACCAATGAAAAGGATAATTTCATAGTGTTCTTACAGTTTCAAAATTCTACTAACTATTGGCTAAGCATTAATCCTGTGTTTGATTTTTCTACTCTGTAGTAAAACAGCTTTGCTCACTATTCCCTAAATACACCTTATATTTTTCCATTGTCAGCCCGTTTCTCTGATATACCTTCCCACACACACCTCTTCTCATCCAAATCCTAGTTATCATTCAAAGTCAGTGCACATTCAGTGTTTAAAGTCACACAGTATAACAGTTACCATCTACATTATATTCCTAGCACTAGCTCATAATATACAGCTCATATACCTCTCCACATTACGAACCCCTAGTGAGAGAAATATTTATGTCTCTGCCTCTCACATAACCTCAAAGTAACTTGCATATATAAATGGCTTCTCAAGAAAGAGTTAATAAATGATAGAATGATTCTAAGTTATGTCTACCAAAATCACTTCTCAGTGATAATTCTGCATAGAATCACATTTATTAGTAAGTTGTACCCCTTTCTTCTTTAAAAATCTAGATATTTTAACATAATGCATCACACATTTTTAAAGTTAAGTTTGACTTTGATAAGAAAAATCATAAAACCACATTTAAAAAATCTATACCTTTTCTTTGAAGAGATTCCAAGAATTTCCTTCTAGAGAGTTCAAAGATACAAAAGTTAGCACCTGAGCTTTGAGAACTGATGGTATCTATCTACTGTGGCTGGTTACAAATAATTCCTTGTATTATAACAGTAGTTGTTTGTGGTTTTAAACCCAAGAAACAGGGGAAAGTATCAAGTCAAATATATGTGGGGGGGGCCTTAATATTCAAAATAAATGCAATCAAATTTATAAAAATTTCATGAGGTCTGAAAATGGATAATGCATTCTTATTTGTACAAAACAGTGTGTCACATCATTTATAGCATGTCCATTATTTCTTGGCTAAGTAACTATTATTTAAATTTCTAATATACATTCAAAGTTACAATACCTAAATGTGTGAGGCACTTACTTATTTTAAAGAGATATGGACTATGGATCCCTACTCTCACTACCAATGCCCACAAAATCCAAGACATACAAGAATAATTGAAAACTAGATTGGGGTAAATGAAACATGAGTTTTGCCAGTATTTTTAATTTCTTTCCCTCATATCAAAGGGGAAAGAAATAAAAACAAGACTTTCATGAAGTTGTATAAGTTGTCCAAAATCGAGCTATTATTTTTTTTTTGGCCCTTTTGTTGCTGTTGTTGTTTAAAGATTTTAAGTAATCTCTATACCCAACGTGGGGCTCAAACTTACAACCCTGAGATCAAGAGTCACATGCTCTACTCTCTGAGCCAGCCAGGAGCCCCCCAATAGAGTAATTTTAAATCAAGTTTTATAATATATGAAAAGTAAACAAAGTGGCTATAGAAATATAACACCACAAATCTAAGGTATTTAGATATATTTCACTTTTCCTTTTATAAACTCCCAAAATAACTTATTTCATATGACTTTTAAACTTATGAATTTCCTATCTCTTAACAGTACATTAGAAATACATATTATTTTTGAAAGAGTATCATATTTCTGTTGGGTTTTGTTTTTATGTTAGGACTCTATTGGCAACATAATCACAGGCAGTGTAACATCAGCATCAAAAATAGTAAAGAATAAAGATCTTCCCATATCCATCTTTTCACGTTCACCAGAAATTAGATTTTAATAAAAATGAATACACCAGTGTGAAAAACGGGACTTAAGATGAAGTTCCTTTAAACCATATACTTTGAAAAAATATATTATTTTCTACAATGAAACAAGTCATCATTGTTCTGCTTATCTCTTTTCCACATTAGCTTCTTCATTTATTTAAGGATTTTGTATTATCTACATAACTCTATAAATTATGCTGTAAAAGACTTTTAAGTAGAATCCTTCCATAATGCTTTATAGTTTCTTTGTCTCCCTTCATTCATGTTTTCTGTCAAATGACTGACATAACTCATTGCCCTATAAGAAATCCCAGAATCAAAAGAAATAGGAAACATATCTGATAGTGTTACCAGCAGGACTTAGAAGGCACCCAGAAGCAATCCTGGGTGCAGTGACAAGCGGGACACCACAGGTAAACTGCTGGATGTTCTTCTTCAAATTAACAAGTAGACAAAAACAAAAAAGAAAAAAACAACTTACCTTATGCCAGAAAGAATATAAGTTAGTTTATAAGGTTTATTTGGGGCAAAAGAAATTAAACTGGATCCTATAAGAAATGAAAACAGTGGTAGAAACTCTACAGCAGATAAGGTGGAAAGTGAATCTTATTACATCCCTACCTACTGGGGTGAAGAAAAGACTATCAATTACTGATAAATATTAATACACACCTACAACAGGTTTTACCATCTTTAATGGATTTTAAATGTAACTCTATTTGTTCCTAGCCTATTAAGACTCTAGTTTACATGAACTGGTAAGGAGAACTACGTCCTAATATAATACATTTGAGCATTTACTAATTATGGCTACTATATAACAAAATCTAAACACACATCAGAAGTTATGTGCCATCTCTCTCCATATTCTTACATATATATATGTATACATATATATAAATAAATTCTGATTGATCTAGCAATATAAGACTATAATATGTCTCTCCATGTATTTTACTACTTGATATTTCAAACTTCTTGGGAAAAAGTCTCTTTTGCTAGATGGTAGCCCATGAGAATGGGGATAATATCTATTTTGTTCACGGCTAGATTCCCTGGTGCCATGCCTCCTGAGACATAAAGCCTTTGCTACCTGCTTTGATTCATTTGTTATGTCTTTAGAGATGTCTTATCTAAATTTGTTTTGAAATACAAAATGAATAAAGGTAGTATTAAATGACCTTCCTGGAACTACATATCCAGATATATTAAAATAAGAAGTAACAAATACTTATTAGATAATATTTTATTTAACCATTCATTTATATAAACACCAAACATAATTTGAACATCTCATGTCCAGTACCATGCCAGGCACAGGGGATGAAAAAGACAAATAAGACAATGCCTATTCCCTGAGGAAGCTCAGAAATCATTACAGAAAACATCCCATTATAAAAATCTAATGTACAGGAATAAAAGGGAGGTACACAGAGGATGTTAACACAGCAAAGAGTGTACTTAACTATCTGCAATAGTTTCTTTTTTTACTTTTTATAAAAAAAATTTTTTTAATTGAAGTATAGTTGACATATAATATACTAGTTACAGGTGTGCAAAATAGTGATTTGATATTTACATACATTACAAAACGCTTACCACAGTAAGTGTATAGTTACCATCTGTCACCAGATAAATTTATTACAATATTATTGACTCTATTCACTATACTATACTTTCTACAGAAGTATTTTCCTAAATAATATAGCTTATCTGCAGAAACAATTTTCATAAGGTATGAATAAAAACATTATTCTCCTATTATTTTATTTACATAATATCACATGTTCTATAGCATTTTTAAAAAGTAGTGCATCACTATAAACCTGTAACATAATCCTTTCTAGATGTTATAATCATTCTCTTAGGCAAGAATACAAAATCAGCCACATGTTATCAATAATTATGACTAAAGCCTATCACTTTATCTGAACATTTGAAAAATTTAAAACACCTCCAGTCTCCCAAACTTACAAACCACTGCATTGTTAACATTTATCGAATATCTATTATTTGATAGACCCCAGGGAAGAATAAATCTAATTCTCTGCTCTCAAAGAGCTCATTGTAATAATGTGATTTCATTACTACCACACTAAAGCAATAATATATTTTGGCTCTATCATTGCTTTAGGACAACTAAGCAATCTTCATTCATACCAGAGAACTAAGATTATAATCACTGTATACATTTCTCATTTAGTAGTATGTATATTGATACTTCTCTTAGGAAATGAATGAAATTAGAAATAAATTGTTAAATAAAACAACTCTATGTTAATCTGAAGCAGAAAAAAAATCTAGTAAATGTTAATTAACTCCACATAAAAGCACTGCCTGTGATTTCAGGGTAAAATAAAAACATACCAATAGGGAGAAAATAAAAGCTAGTTCAATAAACTTTCCAAGTTAGTAGATATTATTTTTAATCACATAAGATGATGTTTTACTTTTTAATGATAATATTGTACTATCTAATAATAATTTTACAGCTCAGATGAACCTATTTCTCACTCAGGATAAAAATAACTGGTCCAAGTTAGATATCTCCCAGCCATGAGGCAAAATAATTGTTCTATAGTAAAATCTCTATATAAGATAAATTCATAATTATTAAAATTTCCTCCAACATTTCTGATCTTATTCTCCGCTCCCCTCTAGAAAATCAACAGGTAGACATATTTTACAGTATCTGTCATAGCAGAAAAGAATCAAACAGATTTGTTTGGAGATCATCCCTTTATTTGCTGCCACCAGGTCTCAGAGATGAACATAGCAATACCCATAAACACATTAGAAACTACTGTATTTCTTTTCTCAAGTTAATTATCTTAACTATATTTTAAAATCTTGCTTTTTTAAAATTAAAAAAATACAAATATAGAAAAAATATAAATTATGGAATTTTATGAAATATTTTAAAGCAAACACATGGTTATTATAAAGTAACCATCACCATGGTCAGGCAAAAAGAATTTTGCCAACTATCTCAAAAGCCCTTTCCATGAGCCCTATCCCAATCATAACCTCTTCCCACTTCCCATACGTAATCATTATCCTAACTTAAATAATAATCATTTCCTTGTGTTTTTTATACCTTTGTCATCCAAAAGTACATCTGTATACACTATTAACTGTTGATTTCCAAATGTATCATGAGTTTACATATAGCATTGTGTATAGATGCTAAATATTTAAGTTAATATGTTTTAAAATATAAATGCAAGGAGATCAAGGTTTTCTTCATCTTAAATGTTTTCTCTCTCTCTCTTTTTTTTTTTTTTGCTTTTTCTCACAATAAGTATGAACAGGGTGATTGTTTGAAGGAAAGGATATTAACTTTTGAAGGAAAGGATATCTATAACTATTTAGCAAATAAAATAATAAGATGACAAAAATCCATAATCTAAAGAAGCAATATCAGAAAACAAACAAACAAACAAAACATTTTTACCCCAAGAGCTAAAAATGTTTCTGGGATAACAATTACAAAAAAAAAAAAAGATTTTATTAGAAAGGATAAAATGGGGGCACCTGGGTGGCTCCGTCAGTTAAGCGTCTGCCTTGGGCTCAGGTCATGATCTTGGGGTCCTGGGATTGAATCCCGCATTGGGGCTCCCTGCTCAGCCAGGAGTCTGCTTCTCCCTCTCCCTCTGCCCTTCCCACAGCTTATGCTCGCACTTGCACACTTGCTTTCTCTCAAATAAAATCTTTTAAAAAATAAAAAATAAAAAGTATACAATGGCTAAAAGTTACATCTATTCAGTTTATAGATCTCCCCTTAATAGGTACACATACAAAAAACAAATGTCTTTCATAAGAGATGCTAAATGCCTATAGCATATAAAAACACAGGACCACCTCAAATATAAATTTTATTTTACGAATTTATTTTCTATTTTCAGAAGAGACATTGGAATTCACTGAAAGGTAAGTTTTAATCTCTTTTAAAGTAAATTTCCTGAATATAAAATTAATATTAACTAAAGATATTTGGAAAATACAGGAATATATAGAGATAAGAATCATAGTCATGCATAATTCCAACATCAAAAGGTAATCACTGTTAACATTTTAGACTATTTTTTAATTAAAAAGATTATTCATTATTTACGTCATTATGCCTCTATCATTTCTTCAAAAAAAAGTAGTCTACATTTCATTATCCATTCAATCTTATAAATAAACAAAGACTATAAAATAACAAGACTACTTTTTTAAACATGTGAGAATTTTACATGCAAATAAGTATTTTTTTTATTCTAAAGACGAAGCTATTGAAGAAAATATTTTTCAGAATGCTCCCTTCAGAGTTACCTTAAAATTCAGTAGGTATAAATATTAATTACTATTATAGAAATGGTTCCATAATGAACTCTAATAAAGAAATATAACATTCTAGAGTTTTACCACAATCTTATTGTTTATTCCTGTTTCCCATTTTCTTCCCTGAGTCTTTCAAACTTCTATATCTACACATCAAACATGAATTATGTTGATCATTTTCAGAAACTGTCTCTATTAAGAAGTCAGGAAATCCTACTCATGAAAATTATCATTAAAGTATGCTACCAAAAAAATGTATTTCTAAAAATCCAATTACAACCTGAAATTATGTAAGTAAAATCCTTTCACAAACCTCATTTAAAAGAAAAATTTGGAGATGTATTACCACTGAAAATATACTGGCTTAAAGGTATAATAAAAACACCACCTAAAAATAAATTTCTTAAAACTAATACTTAAGATAAGTTATAAAACATCTCATAAAGCATGTGCTAATATTCATAATGGATTATAAAACCCAAATAGTTAATTTTTTCTAAACTACATTTTCCTAGGACCAAATTACATGATAAGGGTTATTCTTCCTTGAAAATCTAATTTCACTCATACCTCTAGCGAATGCTCATTTAAAAAAAAGAAACAAACCTGAAATATTTAAGTGGGTTTCTAAAGCTAATAAGTGTGACTATTCTCTGAAATATTTAAAATGTCTTATGAATGCAACATGTACATGACAACGAAGATGATGAGGCTCTGACAATGACGATGATTTATCTAATGGTTCTAAAAGATCTAAATTAGTTCAGTATTCCCTATAAGATCTCCATGGTGAACAGCAGTGTGCATCTTTCTGTACAATGGAATTATGAAGAAGTATTTATATAATTCATTGTAGATTCACAAATATTATGGTCCTTTGGAGTAGAACACTGGCACTGTGTAATGCCATCTAGTTGTCTAGTTGTCAACTTACAATGCCATCTAGTTGAGTATTTAAAAAACGTTTCCCAAGACAGGCAGGCCAAATCTAGGCGAGTCTTTTTGGTGTAGGAGGCAGATGAGATGGAATATCCCATTCTAGCCAGATTCCTTATAATCTTCATGGTTGGGTCTCTGCTCTACTTTCTGCCATCACCCAAGGGTAAAAATGGAAAACAAGACTGTCCAGATAAATACTGTATCCTGGGTATTTATCTGCTGTATCTGCCTTTTCTCTACTTTTTCTTTACATGCAGAAGCACCCCTTTCACTCACATTATCCCTAAGAGCTATTATTGTTTACGGCACAGCAAGCTTTATGAATGAAATCAATATCAGATGAGGCAAGCATGAGCAGTCACTTTAATCAGCTTAGTCCAAGGTTAAAGTACTACACAGTCTCTCCAGATGCCCAAGACTTTTACTTCTCTTCTGTCTGCACAATCTTCCTTGTGCTACTTTTGGGGCTGTAATTGTCCTGGCTATTTCTCCTCTTTAGTCTAAGGCTGAAGTATGTCCTTTGGAAGAACAAGGTCTTTTTTTCCTTTTGAGCCCTGGTTCTGATTTTTAAGACTATTCACACAGAATGATCGCCCCCTGTCTACCAACTAAACAAGTAACTCTCTGGTTAAGTTTTAGGTAGTTACTTTCAGATAACCTCAGGTTCCAGCCCCATTTCCACTTCCTCCAAACTAAGGACACTGGATTTCCTTCCTCCCAAACTCAAGCTGTCCTTCCTTTATGGTCAATTCTGCATTTCCCAGCCCCTTCACAAAACCATCTTATTCTTAAATGCAATTTTTCCCTTAAAAATCTTGGTTTCTTTCCCTCCTTTTTTCTACAATTCTACTTCCTCATACCATCAACTCTCTAAAGTGACATTTGCAGTTCTTCTAACAAAATGTTCAGTATACATCTCCTAGCCAGGGACAGTCCACTGTCCTTCCTTAAGAATTAAAAACATTTTTAAAAAGCTTTTAATGCAATTTTCATTTTTGCCCAGAATCTTTTACTCTCTTGTGTTCCCTTTAATTCACAATAAATTTTATTTGTAGAAATGAATCAGTATAACAGATATTTAGCTTTATGATATATAATCAAAAGGTACAAAAAAGAAAAATATAATATCATGATATATTTTTTCAATCTTATGTGCAAAAGAAGAACTTATCATTTACAGAATTCTTATGACTCCTTTTGTGGAATGAGGAATTATTATTTAATTTTTATAAATCTGAAATTTCACAAATCAGGCATGCCTATAGATAAAAAAAGATACTTTTAATAACTTGGCATTAGGACTAGCCTCTTATCCTAGGCTTTCAACAAGACTTAACACTCATTTGTATTTTACTTTTGAAGTTATAACCCTAATTTCTCAAGAAAAAAAAGAACAACCAACTTCTTAAAACCAAAGGAAAAGAATAGATGGTCCAATCCATTTTTCAAGAGCGGTGGTTAAAAAGAAAACTGATAATATAACTGAGTAAAATTATACATTAACTCACATAATCATGGAAGGCTTTTGCTTCACTTGAATGTTCACATGTTTCCCGTCTTTCTGGAGCTGCACAGTAGAGATCCCAAAATACACTAAAAAAGTAATTATGGTAACATTAAGAAAATCATATAACACCAAATGAGAGATCACAATTCCAAAAATAGAAGACATGTATTATTTTTTATACAAAACGTGTTTTCTTCTTCAGGACAAATATTTCTTTGGAAGATTTAAATTCAGGCAAGGTTCCTCCTGCAATAATAGCGTATAATCTAGCTCTTTCAGATTTTTTATACAAGGATAAAGTAATTATAAAAAATGTAACCTGTCATTCTTAATTGTCTATTTATATCACTTAAACACATGACTGAAATAATTATGCTTTTCACAACTCTCCCATGACGATAAAAACAGTAAATAATATCCTAATTTAATCATTAAAGAATGAAGTGGTTCATTATTTTTTTTCAAGATAAGCATCTTGAAAGCGTCTGCCTTCGGCTCAGGTAATGATCCTAGGGTCCTGGGATTGAGTCCTGTGTTGGGCTCCCCGCTCAGCGGGGAGTCTGCTTCTCCCTCTGCCTCTGCCTGCCGCTCTGCCTACTTGTGCTCTCTCTCTGTGTCAAATAAATAAAATCTTTAAAAAAAAAAAAAAGTATATGTTCTTAAAATATCCTTTTGTTTGCCCTTGCAAATTACCAAAATAGGTTAGTAATTTTGAAAATTCAAAAAGTCCATTCTCTTTTTTCCCTTCTGTTAAAGAACAATGGGAATAAGCAAGGTAGAACTGGTTGGGAAAAAATAATTACACTGCTTACAAAACTTATGTCTCTGATCATCCTTCCATCTCTAAAATTAACAATGAGCATAAGCAAATGATTCAAAAATCAGGAATGCAAATGTCTAGAAATATTGGCAACAAACAAAGGCAATTACACTGATGGACAGAAATCTTTTTTTATTATATATTTTTCATTCTACAAAAATTGGCAAGTAGACTAAATCAAGTAGTTAAGAGCACAGGTTCTGGAATAGGATATATCTCAGACAAAGCCAGCCCTGCCAATTAATTACTAGCTCAAGTTGCTTAAACAGATTAGAAACACAATCCTCCTCTCTATAAAATGGGGTTGTTGAGAAAATTAAATTATACAACATAAACAGCATCTGACATAGAGTAAGCATACTATCAATAATATAATCAACACTATGATTAGCTTGCATAAAAGCTTAATATGCATACATATTGTTAGGGCAGTTCATTGTACCAAGGGCACAGGTAACAATGGTACAATAAAAATTTGGTAAATTAAACCTGGCCTCTTTGGTTTGACCCTTAAAAACTCAGTCTGAATCTCTCTCTCCCCAGCTAGGAGAAAACATTCTGTAGGCCTTATAACACAACTAGTTCCGTAAAATAAGATGACCTTCAAAGGTGAAAAATGTGAATGAATGAATATTGGCATTTAATTTCCTTTTAAGTTTCTGTAACAAGCAAGGAAAATAAGGAAAACAAAAAAGAAAAATAACTTGAGTAAACTTCAATTCTTTTAGGAGAAGGAAATCAATTAAAAGCTGTACTTGGCCTTCCTATATCCCTTTTTGAACTTAAGAATTATAGATATACAAAGATACAGCAAAAGTTTTCCACCTGCATCAAGTGTGTTATGAGTTATAGTATATTGTAGTTATTCTATTTTCATGTTCTTAAGGAACTTCAAAGCTCTTAAAACCAAAATTTTATAATGGTAGTCTTCAAATTGTATTGAGTTTAATCATAGAATATTATGTTCAGTATTATAACAAACACCTTATATCTCTTCTTATTCACTAATTTCCTAACAAATGTTATAAGATCCTTCTTAAAAATTATTACATTATTACTTTTAAAATGTTGTCTTACAAAGAGAAAACTATTAATTTATTATTAGAATGTATCCTAAAAGTTATTAAATAACTATAAATAAATGATTATTTATACATATATAACTAAATTAAGTATTTATCCTGGAATAGTAACATTGTTCTATTTCTATTTTTTGGTTTCCCTTTATGGATTTAATTAGAGGTCAAAAGTTTACAAGATCAAGATGAGGGATAATAAAACAATCTACTAGAATGGGATAACTTTATATATGGTATATTTCTGACAATTCTACATTACCTACATATGATCTCCTTGAATAAAGATAAAGAAATACACCCTTTGAAGACATTTCCCAAAGGAAGAAATATACAGTTTTACAATAATAGTTACAGTCATTAATACTCCACTCTCAAAACTCAGAAGATAAACAAGGAAACGCAGATTAAACAACACAATAAATGAACTAGATTTAAGAGATATATGCAGAACACTCCACCCAGCAACAAGTATATACTTCTTCTCAAGTGTAATTGAGGCATTTTCCAGGAAAGGCCATAAGTTAGAGCATACATTAAGTCTCAGTAGATTTGAAAAGATGGGTATCATACAAAATATCTTCTCTGACCACAATGGGATGAAGTTAGAGATGAATAACAGAAGGAAAACTAAAAAATTCACAAATTTGTGAAATTAACACAAACTCCCAATGGATCAAAAAAGAATCACAAGGGAAATTTAAAAATACTTAGAGATGACATGAAAACACAACATACGAAAACCTATGGGACAAAGCAAAAGCAATACTAGGGGGAAATTTAAAGCTATAAATATATTTAAAAAACAAGATAGATCTTACATCAACAACCTAATTTTAAAACTTAAGGAACTAGAAAAGAACAAATTAAACCCAAAACTAGTAGAAGGAGATAATAAAGATTAGAACAGAGATCAATGAAATAGAGAACAGGAAAACAACAGATAAAATTAATAAAACCAAAAGCTGGTTCTTCAGAAAGATCAATAAACTTGACAAGCCTTTAGAGCTAGATAAACTAAAAAGAGAGAGAGAGAGAAACAGAGAGAGAGAGAAGATTCAAATTACTAAAGACTTCACCAAAAAAATGTTAGAACTAAACAAATGGATTCAGTAAAGTTGCTGGATATAAAATCAATATACAAAAATCAGTTGTGATTTTTCTATTAACTTACAACGAATTATCAAAAAGAGAAATTAAGAAAACAAATTGCATCAAAAAGAATAAAATACTTTGGAATATATTTAACCATATGATTGACCAATTCCATTTCTGGGTTTATACCCAAAAGAATTAAAAATCTCAGAGATATTCATATACCCAGGTTCATAGCAGCCTTATTCACTATAGTTAAAACATGGAAGTAATCCCAGCGTCCACTGATGGATAAGACAATGTAGTATATAAATGCAATGGAATATTATTCAGCCTTTAAAAGGAAGGAAATTCTAACATATGCTACAACATGGATGAACTATGAGGACATGTGGGAAGTGAAATAAGCTAGTCCCTAAAAGACAAATACTATATGATTCTACTTATACAAGGTACTTAGAGTTGACAAAAATCATAAAGAAAGAAAACAGAATGGTGGTTGATAGGGGCTGGAAGGGCAGGGAATAGGGAGTTATTGTTTAACGGATATAGAGTTTCAGTTTTACAACATAAAAAGAGTTATAGAGATGGATGGTGTAATGGTTGCACAACATTATGAATGTATTTAATAACACTGAAATATACACGTAAAAGTAGTTAAGATGGTTAATTTTGTTCTGTGCATTTTGTCACAATTTGAAAAAACTGAGAAAAAAAAAAACACCACAAAAAAAACTTGCCCCTGGAGAGCCCTGTTCTAGGTACCATTTTATTAATTCTTTTCTGTGTATTCATAATCTCTATTCCATCACTTCAAAGACCACAGAGCTAAGGTGGCCACCAGAAAGCCAGGAGATACTAATAATAAAGAATACTCATCACAAATATAAGGCAAAATTTCAATTTAAAACACCATACTCATTGGGAGAGTTTCATAATTAACTCAAAAAAATCTGAAATATATTATGAAATTCAAACTATAAAAATTTTAAAAATTAATTAAAATTTTATTTTTAGTACTATGATATTCATGTTAAACACATTTCATCTATTTTATAAGTATTTGTATGTTTTTACCTAAGATGTGATCACAGATGGGAAAGATATTTCAAATGTTTATCTCTTCTAGAAAATCCAACCCATGTTTTGCACTAGTTATTTGACTCATACAATATATTGGGACTGCTACAATACCATCCTAATATTTGAAAAAAATTAGTTATATCATAACAACAACAACAACAACAAAGCTGCACTGTGACCAAAACATGAGTTCACATTCTGCAATTAATCCATGCGTGGCTTTGTGGGGCAGCAGACAAATCACTTAGCTAATTTAGAAAATAACAAGGTTAAAGACCTCTATAAACCCTTGGTAAATTAAAATTGTAAGCTATGATTTTCTTCTACTAATATTTCAAGTATATATTAATGCATAATCTATGCAATATGCTACGTCATATCCTGCCTCAGAGAAAAAATATATATGTAATCCATGGCATGTATGTGACTGTGAATCCAAAACTAATGATAAGTTGAATTCAAAATTTCAACTCTATTTCCTAAAGCACCTAAATACAACTTTATGTATAAGTTACATCTCATATATTATTAAGACTTTACAAATACTCTGGACAAATGCTTTTGGCTGATATTATGATGACATGACATTTATCATATGAAAATGTGGACCTATGTCTTTGAGGAGAAATTAGGTTCAGTAGGTAAGAGTCATAGCAATACTTGATTTGCTCTTAGCTGGAGGAATTTCATTTGATTTCTTTAGTAAGCATTTTTGATGACCCACTGAACTTGTTCCTTGATTCCCCTGAGGGCCAAGGGCAGAAAATTCTGGAATTCCACAGATAACAGATTTCCTCTCTCTACAACCAGAAATGCTAGTGGCTAAGGAGCTTCTCATTTGCTCTCACCTCTACATCTATTAAACCTGATATCAAAATATTATCCTTGAAATGTGGTGGATTCATCATCATGAGTAATGGTTTAGATTTACACAGTCTCTTTGTTCCTAAGCAGAAACAAGTGAAAAATATGTATTTTACAAATGAAATAGTTAGAGGAGCACCTGAATGACTCAGTCAGTTAAGCTACCACCTCTTGATTTTGGCTCAGGTCCTGATCTTCAGGGTCTTGAGATCAAGTCCGACTAGGGGCTCCACGCTCAGTTCAGAGTTTGCTTGTCCCTCTCCCTCTGCTCCTCCCCCCACTTGCTCTTTCTCTCTCTCAAATAAATAAATAAAATAAAATAAAAACAAATGAAGTAGTTAGAGACTAAACACAGGAATCAAGGGGCGCCTGGGTGGCTCAGTTGGTTAAGCGACTGCCTTCAGCTTAGGTCATGATCCTGGAGTCCAGGGATCAAGTCCCGCATGGGGTTCCCTGCTCAGCAGGGAGTCTGCTTCTCCCTCTGACCCTCTCTCCTCTCATGCTCTCTCTCTCTCTCAAATAAATACATAAACCTTTTAAAAAATCAATAAATAAACCAATAAATCAATAAATAAATCAATAAACACAGGAATCAAAACCTGCAAAGTATTAAAATCTTTGTTCTTGTACCATTTGTTATTATTATTAAAATTTTCCCCACATAAATCAAAGGAAAACACAAGATTTCCAAGTTGAGGATTCTCATCCAAACACTGTTTTTCTTCTATTCTGATGATGTGAGTGAAAATGACTTCACTGGCTATCAATATCTTTAAGTAATAAGGAAAGCAAAATAGTTGTCAGAAAAGTCTACAAGGGTGAATAAACATTCCAGAGGTGTCTAGAAGATGCGATGCTAATATAATTATATAACCTTAATCCCCTGGCCACATTTGGGACTACCTGAAAATAAAAATTAAAAAAAAGAGAAAAGAAGAAAAAAACACAGGAGACAAGCCACATTACTATAATTTCAAATCGTTAATAGCTAAGGAAGTTATTTCTCTTTGGCCCCCAAAAATATTTTCAATGAATCTTAGATACTCATAATCTATACTGAAGAAAACTATTCATAACACTAAGGAGGGTTTTATGTAAAATGTACATGTACCTGCTCATCACCTTAAAAGCTTCAAATGTGTGCACTTGTCTTATTCCTTAACATTATTTATAATTTATAAAATGTAAGAATTATATTTTGTCCCACTATCATAAAATTCTCATAATACTCTTGGATTCATGATAAATTCATATTTTAAAGTATCATTAAAATAGCTTACATGCTAAATTCAAGCATCATATACTAAGCGTCATGCATTCAGCATTTAATTCTCCTATTATTATGCCTGTTTGATCGAGGAGGGAGCTGAAGCTTAAAGAGGTTAAATAATTTGCCTAGGGGACACAGTTGGTTAGTGGCAAAGCTGGGCTTGACCTTTTTATTCTTACATTATTTTACCTCTATTGTGCGTATGGTATTAAGAGTTCTCATTTCAAGATGGTTCATGCTGATTATGGGTAAGTTTATGCAGCTCTGGCTGTCCAAGCAGCATCAGCTGTTATTAAGTGTAGTAGATACCTGTCCTAGATAACACAGCAAACACTTTGTTATCCTACCTTTGACCCTCATACTCCAACTCATTTCCTGAGTATCCTATGGCAACCACCCCCTCACCCCACATGCAGCTGCCAGTGATGCATGGATGCCTCAATATAGACCAGACTCAGAAGAGACAACTTTTCTGAGTCCCATTTATATCTACGGTCTAGAATTAGCCACTCAGGGTGTTCAAAAGGGAACTGTAATTAATGTCTTATTAATAGTGGGCCACTAAATTCTGCTCTGTATTGAAGAAATATCATCTGTTACTGAGATGAGCACTGGTTACAATTCAGTAAATTTCAATTCTAATTCTAAATCTGACCTTGAGAAAATAGGTTTTTTTCCAGTAGTTTCTTTGTATAAAAAGAGAGAATATGTTATATATTTTACAGGCTTTTGTACAGATAAAAGAGATGGTATATGCAAAAGTATTTTTAAAAGAAGAATAAAGATATTCTAAAAAATTCTCATAACTAGTATGGCAAGAAAAAAAGAAGCCTTCCTATTAATAGAGCAAAATTTGCCTCAGTTTCCTTTCTAATCCTTCATATTTAGTGGAAAATTCCATGTTATTTACAATGTCTGCTCACCACCAAATTTTTCTATTTTTTTCATTCTTTTTCTACTCTCCCAGACACTTTTGATTTTTTTTATAACTTAACCACCTCTGTTCCTTGCTTTCTCTCTCACTAACGCTTTTTATTGCCTTCTCACCATGATTATACTCCTGTTTTAGTTGTCACCTGCATTGTCTTATATCGCTGTTTATTTTAACTTTTTTTAGTTTTTATTTAAATTCCAGTTCATTAACATACAGTGTAATATTAGTTTCAGGTGTACAATATAGTGATTCAACACTTCCATACATTCCCAGTGCTCATCACAAGTGCACTCCTTAATCCCCATCACCTATTTAACCCATCCCCTCACCCTATTTTAACTTAATTCAAATAAATAATTAGTTATGCAATGCCTATTATAGTCAAGACATACAAGATGAGTGAGAACCAGTCTGCAAATGATAATTATTATACCATTCTAGTAAACCAGTTGACTAATTCAGTGCTATTGTTTTCACATGAGTATTTGGTTATTCTTAGCTATACCTGATGTCATCCATTAGACTCTAAAATCATTAGAGTGCCAGCATACTGTAAGATTTGACTTCCCATTCCCAGTGAAAGAAACTAAATTCTCATTATAATCTTAGTTATTAGTTTATTTTCTCTGCAGCATCATATATACTTAATTTCAAAAGGTGTTTTACATATAAAATTAAGTAAAAATAAAGCATAATTTCTGCCATTAAAACATTAAATAGGAAGATTTAAAAAGTGTCTATTTTTAAATTACCCAAACTGAAAAGGACATTAATTTCAGGAGAAAGAAGATCCTTGGCATTTCTATTTCTGAAATTCACGGAAGCATTGGGAACTTTCATTAAAGAAAACAAACAGGAAATACATTTTCAAAGGGGATTTGATCTGGGTAAAGGTAACGAACATGGGAGGCATGGGAAATACTATAGCACTGGGCAGGGTGCAAAGTAGGAAAGAAAAAAAAGAAGTGATAAAGGAAATCACATCAGAAACAAGGAAAAACTTCCAGAAAATAAAATCACACATTTTCCTCTATCCATACTAAAGGCAGAAATTCCCCTGTTCCTCTCCAAGGCCTCTGCCTCTCAATTTCCCTGCATTTTTTTCTGCACTTTGTGCATGTTTATTTCTCTTTCATACATCTTCAACCTCCCCATTCTTTTCATCTCAATATATATATGCTCAAATTTATTCTATTTTAAAAAGAAAAATGTGGGGCGCCTGGGTGGCTCAGTCGGTTAGCATCTGCCTTTAGCTCAGATCATGATCCCAGGGTCCTGGGATGGAGCTCCACATCAGGCTCTCTCAGCGGGGAGTCTGCTTCTCCTTCTGCTCCTCCACCACCCACTCATGCTCTCTCTCTCTTGCTCGCTTACTCTCTCTCTCTCAAATAAATAAATAAAATCTTAAAAAAAAAAAGAAAGGAAAATTTTGTTACTCCTGAAACTACTCCATGTGGCACCACACACTTCAGCTATTCTCAGTAACCCTTGAGGTGGAAAAATGAATTAGAGCAGCCTTCTGAATCTCACTTTCACCCCTCCACCAAAACTCTTATCCTCAGGACCACCAAAGTTCACCTTCCTTCCCAATTCAGGAAAATCTCTGGGTCCTTTTACTACACTTGCTGCAGAATTTAATCTCTACATTAAATATCCTACCTGGTTCCCATACATTATTCTCTCCTAATTACTCTTCTTCCTCTCCAATTATTTTCCTTTGAGGCTGCTCTTCATCCATCCAGGCTTAAATGTTGACTTTCCTCAGGATTCCAACCCCAGTCCCTGCTCTTACTTGTTACACTGGGCAGTTGAATCTATAAACACTCTTCACCAATAGTATGGTCTGTGCTAATAGTTTCCAAACCACTGTAGACCTGTCTCAGAGGTATAGGCCCAGATCACTGACCTTGTATTAGGGCATCTCTATCTGAATGTCACTTAGGCATCTCAAAATGTAACCTGTCCAAGATAAATTATGGCCTTTTTTCCAAAGCTTGTTACTCCATCTATTTTCCTCTTTCAGTCAATGACATCACTGTTCACCCCAAATCTAAAGCCTAGGAAACTACTCCTCCACATCCCAACTATTCTACGTACTGTTTACTATCACCTTTCAACTGGACAATTACACTTGCCTTGTAACTGAACTCTATCTCTGTTCTCAACCCTCTTCAATCCATCTCTATGTTGATGCCAAGTTAATGCCTAAAAGCACAAATCTAATCATGTCATGTACAGTGTTTAAAATCTCCACGCTTTAATCCAAAACCCTTCTACTTCAGGACTTCATAATTTGGCCCCTGCCTTTGTCTTTATCTTTATAGTCTATCACTTCATAGTACTGCACCTACAGGTAACCTGACCCAAGCTACCAGTCATTTCTTGGGTTCGTGATCATTCCTTTTGAGATGTCATACTATTACTTGCCCAAAATATCCTTCTTTCACTCAACTTCCAGCTCAGCTTAGACTCACTTTTTCTATAAAGCCTTTCTTAAATATCACAAGCTGAAAGAAACATTCCTCCTGAATTGCTATTATAGCTAGTATACACCTCAGTTATAATACTATTAATTGTTTATCTTTCCCATACTTATTTCCTTGAGGGGAGCATAGTTTTGCATTTTGTAAATATTTGATGAAGAAGCTGAAACAACAGGACTCCATTTTCAAATATTCTATAAAAAAACAGAAGTGAAAAGAAGTCACAAAATTGTAACTGGTCCATCCAAAAGGAACCTTGCATTTGACCAAATGAGCAAGCAGTAAGTTCTAGAAGAATACACATTATCCTATTCATCTGGACCTTAACAGCATTAACAGCTTCCCAGATTTAAAAAAAAAAAGGTAACCATTATTGTAATCCTGAATCCCTAACCTAGAGCACACATGATAAAGCGAAGCTCTAAAGAATTAAAGATTTAAAAGGTCAGGTATCTCATATTGTCAAGATGTCCATTCTTCCCAACTTGATCTATAGATTCAATGCAATCCCAATCAAAATCCCAACAAGTTATTCTGTGGATATCAACAACTGATTCTAAAGTTTATATGGAGAAGGAAAAGACCCAGAATAATCAACACAATATTAAAGAAAAACAAAGTTGGAGGGCTGATACCATCCAACTTTAAGATTTAATATAAAACTATAGGAATCAAGACTGTGGTATTGGTGAAAAAATAGATAATGCAACAGGGGAACAGAATAGAGAGCCAGAAAAAACCTACATATGTAATCAACTGATCTTTGACAAAGGAGCTAAGGCAATGCAATAGAGCAAAGATAGTCTCTTCCACAAATGGTATCAGAACAACCAGACATCCACGTGCAAAAACATGAACCTAGACAAAGACCTTACACTCACAACAAAAATTAAAACACAGGCATATTCATAACAGCTTTTTCGTAACTGCCAAAACTTGGAAGCAACCAAAATATCCTTCAGTAGGTGAATGTATAAACAAACCATGGTACATCCAGACAATGGAATATAATTCAGCACTAAAAAGAAATGAGCTGTCGAGCCATGAAAAGACATGAGAAACTTTAAATGCATATTGCTAAGTGAAAGAAGCCAATATGAAAAGGCTACATACCATATGATTCCAACTAAATGATTCTGGAAAAGGCAAAACTATGGAGACAGTAGTGGTTGCCAGGGGTGGAGCATAAGAGTGGGGTAGATGAAAAGGCAGAGCACAGAGGATTTTTAGGGCAGTGAAAATACTCTGTATGATGCTATATTGATGGACCATGTCATTATACATTTGTTCAAACCCACAGAATGTACAACACCAAGAACGAACTGTAATGTAAAGTATGGACTTTGGGTTATTGCATGTGTCAGTGCAGGTTCATCAACTATAACAAATGTAGCACTCTGATGGTGGATGTTAATATGGAGGTTGTGCTTATTTGGGGGAAGAAAGTGTATTTCTGTACCTTCCCCTTAACTGTGTTGTGAATCTACTAAAAACTGCTCTAAAAAAAAGTTCTGATAAAAAAAAAAAAAGGGAAAGAAAACCAAAGGGACCTCTGAAACAGTTAACAACAACAAAAAAAGGTCAAGCAAATCTGCTGGATTTAAGGCCCACAGTCATGGCTGGCTATACATAATGACCAGGAAAGCTTAAGATCTGGGCAGTTTTCTGAAGGAGAGGATCCATAGCTTTTCATCAGTTCTCAGAGGATCCTATAATCTCAAAATCATTAAGAACTACTTATTTACATAGATGAAGTAGGCACCTCAAAGGGTTTGTTAGTAGTTTCAGGGGAGAAAATTTAAAAAACTGAAAATACTGTACCCATATATTTTGCATGTGCTACATTTAAATTGAATAGACTATAAAATACGTATGTGCCCATTATTTACCATTTCTTTGATATCTCCAACTATGCACAAATTAAAATTAGTTAAAATACCAAAACCACAGAGGAAGGGCTCCCCTGAATCTTAGAGCCATAGAAAAAGGAAGAGCAATGGCAGATTTAAGAGCTGTATCTTGTGATAGTTAAGACCGAAAAAGCTAAAGTATTCAGTGAGGTATTATCAACTACCAACAGTATATAAATAGGTTAAATTCATAAGAAATGGAGCAAAAGAGAAATCGGTGCAAGAAATAAAATTAATTCTTTAATGGAAATTTTCAAAATCTTCACTTTGTTAGCCCACTAATCCAATAGGGACAGATTCCTAAAATGGTTTCTTAGGCTACTTTGCAGACCTAACTGGAAACATACAAAATACAAGGTGTTAACAGGTGTGGAGACTCAATTAGATTCAGCAAACAGCTAAATTTTTACAATATAGATCTAGATATCATAAATACATACTATGTAAAATGAAAAATTGACTTTTATAATATATACTATAACAGCTCAGTCTTAAACCCCAGGAAAACAGCACAATGATAGTGCTTAACTGCAATAAACCGTTGTTCCAAATACAGGAACAGCTCTGAGCCAAAGGACTGCACCTGTTCCTGCCATACATATGTGAGACAAACAAGGGAAACCCACAACCACAACTGATCGAGTGTGGTTCCATTCACCACTGAATGTAAGGCATGTTTTCAGGAGAGAGGTTAAAAAGATGATGGCATTAAATAACGTGCCAAGGAAACCATGTGCATGGCCCAAGAAGACAGCTTTTGTTTTTCTCTTTTAATTAAGATTCTGAAAGATGAATATGTAAGGCACTGGACAGAAAATTCTTCTAAATTGAAGAAATGCAAACCAACAGCCTAGCATGTCCATGCAGACACCTGAACCGCCACTGCTAGTGCAGAGAAGTCACAGATCTGGACATATTGGTACTACAGTGAAATTTATAAGCTCTGCTATCAGCTGGGTCTTCAATATAGTCTGATGGTCTTTTTTGTGTTTCTACACAGTTCTATCCCTGAATCTATATTGAACTATTTCAGTTTTTCTTCTGGACTATTCTTCACTGTCCTAAAAATTCACCACTGCCTCTACCTTCAGTATCCTCAGGTTTAGATGAGATCATGAGGGTCTAAAAGCCAGGAAGAAAGACGTCACAAGAAACAAACCATGCTAGCAGCTTGATCTTGGATGTCCAGCTTCCGGAAATGTGAGAAAAGAAATTTATGTTGTTTAAAAGCCATGTAGTCTATGGTACTTTATTATGGCAGCCTAAGCTGACTAATGTATGGGCACATACGTATTTCATTTTCAATTTATATGTAGGAGATTACATATACCAAACCCAATTCTAGCTTGACTCACTAGTAGTATCTTTAAGTTAAAGAACACTAAAGCTGGTTTTGAGTTTGACTTTTTTTAAGTGCTACCTTTCATAAAATAATTATAGAAAACAAAAATAAATAAATAAAAAAGAAGCATGAATTCATAAACAGGTATGGTGCAGGCCTACTGGAATACATCATCAATCTAATAAAAATGGAATAAAAGATACTTACCACCACCAAGAATGTAAGAATCCTGGTGGTTCCCCCAATGTGATGTTTTTTTCCCATCTTATCTAAAATGAATAAAAGAGATATTAAATACTTTCCTAATAATACCTTTTTCCACACATATTACAAAACTACATTTTCCCATTTAAAATACTAAGATGATACATAAGATTTTAATCATTTTCATATTATTCTTTATTCAAGTTTTATAAGTACTCATTTTACATAGTCATTTGTTGATTGGATAGTTTGTGAGAGAAGATGCCACCATTACTTTCCTGAATTGCTTCCCACTGTGCCAGGATTTTCAGGAGAGACTTCTGGAACTTAATATTTCAGGATCTTAAGGCACATCAAAATCACCATTATTAACATCACTATGAGAATCAATTATCACTACCAACCCAGAAATTTGCAAATGACTGGACTTAATATGTGCAACTCGGAAATTACGCCTTAAGGGTTGAGTTTTTGAATAAATTCTTGATTTGAGGGAATAAGAGTAAGAAGAGTTTAAAAAAGAGGGACACCTGGGTGGCACAGTCAGCTGTGTGTCCGACTCTTGGTTTCTACTCAGGTCAGGTCATGATCTCAGGGTTATGAGATCCAGCTCCGAGCTCAGGACGGAGTCTGCTTAGGACTCTCTCTCCCTTTCCCTCTGCTCTTCCCCATCCCCTCCTCCCATGCTCTCTCTTTCTCTCTCTAAAATAAATAAATAAATCTTTAAAAAATTTTTTAAAAAGTTCAAAAAGATGGAAATATTAACTTTCCAAATGTCTATATATATATTTACATATATGTTCATATATATTTATATATATTATATTTATATTTCAGATGAGTTGGAGTTCACTATAAAAAATTTAAAAGAAGATCAATATCTCTGAAAAATTAAAATTTCTGACTAAATACTCTTTACAAATTAAATTCAGAAATTGGAAAACTAGGTATTTCTACAGTGCCTTTTTTTTTTTTTAAAGATTTTATTTATTTATTTGAGACAGAGAGAATGAGAGACACAGAGCAGGAGAGGGAGGAGGGTCAGAGGGAGAAGCAGACTCCCTGCCGAGCAGGGAGCCTGATGCGGGACTCGATCCAGGGACTCCAGGATCATGACCTGAGCCAAAGGCAGTCGCTTAACCAACTGAGCCACCCAGGCGCCGTCTACAGTGCCTTTTCTAAGCACTGATAGCAGTAAACAAAAGATAAAGATCTTTGCATTCAGGAAGATTATACTTTAGTAGAGCAGACAGACCATAAACAAAGAAAAGCAAAAAAAAAAAGAGAGAGAGACTATTAGAAGTAGAAGGTGACAAATGCTAAGGAGGAAAACAAAGCAGGGAAGGAGGATAAAGAAAATGGAAAACAATAAGAAGTGAGCTATAATTTTAACTAAGGTGATCCAGAAAGCCCTCAAAAACAATCTTTATGCAGAGGGACCTGGCTGGCTCAGTTAGAAGAACATGGTGCTCACTGAAGAGCATGCCACTCTTGATCTCAGAGTCCTGAGTTTGAGCCCCATGGGGCGTAGAGATTAAATAAATAAATAAATAAATAAGAACTTGGGGGAAAAAACAACAACAATCTTTATGTATAAGCATGATTTAGTTTTTTAGTTTAAGTAATTAGGGGTGCCTGAGTGGCTCAATTGGTTAAATGGCCAACTCCTGATTTCAGCTCAGGTCATGATCTCAGGTTCATGAGATCAAGCCCTGCATAGGGCTCTGCACTGGGCATGGAGCCTGCTTAAGATTCTCTCTCTCCCTCTCCTTCTGCCCCTCCCCCACCTGCACATGTGCACGTGCACTCTCTCTCTCTCTCTAAAAATAATTAAGTAATTAAAAATTATTTAACAATATCCTAATCAGGAAACTATGCCCATAGGCCCTTAACATAACTAGGAAGTAAACAACTACATAATTATAGATTTCAAAGAAAAAAAAAATCAAGGAATCCTTTCTATCACCTACTATGGAAGAACTTAGAAATTCTTGTCCCAAAAGGATTAAAATAAATAAATAAAAGTTTAAGATAGGAATTCAGAAAGTGGCCCAAAATGTAAAAAAAAAGTGACTCTCTAGGGTAAAGATGAAAAATCATAATTAAAATCACTAAAATCATTTTTTTTAGTTCTTAAGTACACAAAATGTAAGCCAATGGGAGCTTTGAAGTAATTTGCTCTCAAAAAACAAAGAAAATTTCTAAAAATGAGGAAATTATATATGTGATAGCCATTTTTTAAAAGAGCTAAAGGAGAAATCCTAGGGATTAATGAACTTGAATTCATAAAAACTAAATATGAACAATGAACCAAAACATGTTATAAAAAGCCAGATCCTAATTTGAATTCCCTTAAGAGTAACACAAGTAATTTTTATATCTATGCTACCTTTTATCTGAATTTCCGTTAATCATTATTGTTATCTTCTTGGTTCATGAAAAAAATAAGGAATGGTAGTACTTCATGAGTCTGAGGATAAACGAAACTCTGAAAAATTTATAATTTCGCCAAAAACCTGTGTCTCATCTTTCTCTCAATCTTTTCTCTTACCACTTGTTCACTAACTGATGTCTTCCTGAAAGGGCATAATAATGAATCTTACAGATATGTCCCAGACACATAAGTATTCCTAATCCCTGGAATCATCCTAATTATATAAACAGCAAGTTTTTCACAGTAGCGTCCCTACATATCTCAGTTCATCCTAACTTGACAGATTATGACTATGAAATAAAGCCGACAGCGCTATGCTCAATTAAAGGGAGAATGTGCGATGACGTACATTACAGTTAAAGTGGCAGGACTAGATCTCAATGCGGGATGGTGCTGGAGGAGGGATTAGACTTAGTCTAACATGAGTCCTACTGTGCTATAGCCAGTGCTCAGCAGTTTCCCTCTGCACTTCCACGACTTCAACAAGCAACCACCAGCAATTTCAGGAGATAAAGTAATCGAGGAAAATACCTACATGGTTTATATTCAATATGGACTTTTGTGAAATAAAAGTAATGTGTTTTTATTATATTTTTATTTTTTTGCATTTGTATTTTCAATAGTATTATATTTTATTGTTCCTCAGAGCAGCTCAAAATGCCTCCCATACATCATCTTTTTTCATCCTTATAAGTTTTCAATTAGCAATAATCGCGCCTCGGATAAACCTCATTGGCTACGATACTGCCACTTCGCAAAGCTTTTTTTTCATCCTTATAATAGTCTTTACTACATAAAGTTCACGTTCATGTTACTCACTTTAAATTCCAAGTAAGTGGCAGAAGCAGCTAAAACTCTGGTCCATCATATTGAAAATAACACAAAAGCCATCCTTTTATAGTTATTGAATAAACAACAATTAACACTTCAGGTATTTCCAAAGAAGAAATGGTTCTACATTAAGAATGTTTCCATAGTTAATGGTATTTTTTGCCTCTAAACTAATTACTACTATAGGTATTACTTGTTTATAGGAAGCATGAGATGATGCTAAGGAAAAAAGAACCCTGGTCTATAGAAAACTAAGGTACATTCATTGCCACATTGTTAGAAATAATGAAAATTAGAAACAACCTGAAAACACTCACCAATTGTAAAATAAATTTTGATACATACTACAGAAGAATGTACAATCATTAAAAAGAATATGACACATCTACATGGAAAGAGAGCCATGTTATATTGGCTTTTTAAGTTGGAGATTTGGAAGATTAGAGAACAATATGTATAGTATAAACTTTTTTTTAAATGATTTTTTTACTGGGGGAAGGGGCAGAGGGAGAGAGAGAATCTTAAGCAGGCTCCATACCCAGCGCAGAGCGTGATGCGGGTCTCAATCTCACAACCCTCAGATCATAAATCAAGTTGGACACTTAACCAACTGACCCAGCCAGGCCCCATAAACCTTCTCTATTTAAAAGAAGTTGTTTATATATGTATGTATGCATTTGGGTGTATACATATTAAAGATACCATACCAAACAGGTAAAGGAAGACTTTCATTTTAAAATCATATTCATCTATGTAGTTAAATTTTTTTTAGCAAACACGTAGTAATGATGGACATGGTTGAGGAATGGCCTGAAAATACCCCTAAATGTCAATAGCCGTTTTAGAAACAATACTGTTATTTATGAAAGGCATTTTCTGTCGTATTGAGTTTCATAGGCTTCAGGCTTTTTTGGGTATTTGAATGACATCTATGCAAACAATTTCTCTCTCTATCTTTATTCTATTTTTCCTTCTTTCATTACCCCAGCTCCAATATGTATTCTTCATCCTAAGGCTTTTTAAAGTTGTTGAATCATCCACCTCCCTTCCTTCCATCATTTGCCCAGCTAAAAGCTGTATTCTCCTAACTTACAGATAAATCTCAATGCCCATTCCCACTGTCATATTCTACATTTGAGGGCCTTGTCTGTGATTATGTTGTGTCTCTATTATATGACCTGGCATTTTCAGCATTTCTATATAGGTGGAGAGCCAAACATTGAATGAACAAAAAGTATATTGGCAGGGGTAAGACATGCCATTTGGCTTATAAATGATAATTATAATTTACAAATGCCCATACTATCTGATATAGCAATTCTTCTTCTAGGAATTTATCCTATAAATATGGTCATGTGTGTAAAATTATATATATATAACAATTTTCAGTAAAGCATTCTTTGTAATTGCAAAAGACTGGAAACAACCTAAATGTCCATAAGTAGGGGGCTGGTGAAATATATCATGGTACATTTCATAGAATGAAATACCCCACCACCATAAAAAGAATTATGAAGTTTCACGAACCAGTATAAAACAACTGAAGTCAAACAAATGAAACAAAAATTAAAGCATGTAACAGTGTGTGTAATAAATTAGTATTTATTGTAATTTATATATAGTTATATTTTTATATAATTTATATATTATATATTATATTTATACATAATTTCTTTGTATAAACAAAGAAGAAATGATACACACACACACACACACACATATATATATACAGGTACACACTTGCTTAACTTTTCATCATTATTTGCTTCCAGCAAGGTATACTGGAACTTTACCTATTATCTCTCAGCCCCACACTCACCCTTCTTTGTCCATTCTACACTAAGTGCTGGGATTCCAAAACTTGTATTGCCTGGTTTCCTGTTCAGCTCTGCCATCAGAAGGATGCTAGTTGGAGATCAAATGGCAGGGGGAAGAAGTGAAGCTTCCTGCCCGTGACTCCAAAAGTGCAATAGCTGCTGGTTGTAGCAGCAGTAGCTACAGCAGATACCCCAGCTACAGCAGGGGACAATTCTGGATGTCAACAGTTCCTTTTCAGAGGTTCTAGCCTTGTCAGTGTGGGACCTCTTTGAATGATCCAGACCCACTTCCAAAGCATCTCCCAAAGCACAGCAATAGGCTTGAAGTGCATGGGCTCCGAACTTTTCAGAGTATTCCTAAATCCTTTCATACTTCTTGAGAACCAATATTCAAAAAATGTTAATACCATAAACGGATAAAGCTAGTTCCTGTGTTAAGAACCTGTATACCTACGTATACATTTGTTCCTAGACAAAATTCCAGAGTCTTCTAATTTAGATATAACCTACTGTTCCCACTAATTTTATAAAATTTTCCATGGATAGATGCATCTATATACTAAACTAAATGTAAAAAAAAAAAGAAGAAGAAAGAAAGAAAAAGGAAGAACAATTACATTTTAATTTAAAAAATTAACAAAATAGATGTATAATGGGAAGAAAAATCTGATCAGACTTTAAAGCAGATAATCCAAAATTGTGCCATTCAGTATGGTATCCCCTAGCTACATGTGGTCCTTTAAATTTAAAATTAAGTTAACTGAACGTTCCTCATTTGCTCTAGCCACTTTTCAAGTGCTTAATAATCACATGAGACTAGTGGAGAACTTATTAGAAGCACAGATCAGAAATCATCTTCTAGTCACAGGAAGTTTTACTGAATAGCGTTGCTCTATTCTAGATGGTAGAAGACCTCGTAAAGGCAACATCCAGGTGAGAGACTGGGCTGCAGAGATGCACATGCTACTTGTGCAGCTGAAGTCTTTTATTGGGAAAACTCCCTGATGGATCCCTTCTATTTTTGTTTTTATTTTTTGGGCTAGAAAAGTAGAGGCTCCCAGGAATGGTTGGAAAGTAGAGAATGAATATTTAATATGCCACATAATAAAATAACAAGAATTCAGGAGGCTGCTGATAATCCCGCAGGAAGAAGATGTCTGAGATGTCTAGGAGGATTCAGAAGAGGGGACAATGGGAGAGGTAGTGAGGAGTCGGTAAGACAGAAGGCAGGTGGGAGCCCTCAGGTAAACAGTTGCTAAGCAATTCCCATGGCCAAAAGGAGACCAAAAAACTTAATGGTTGTGTTTCATATTCAAGCTGATGTTGTTACGTGTACTGTACAAGGCTGAATGCTGTTCAGTTTTCCCCTAATCTTCAGTAAGAATCTTTTATACACAAAAGCAATGACTCAGTGGAGCTTGGAGGCTATGAGAAAAACACGAAACTTCAAAGAAAAGGCAGCAGACATAAGAAGGAGAAGCAGTAAGGCTGTAATACTTGGTGGGAGCAAGAAATTACAGCAAGAGAACCTCCAGTCCCTTCTCCCCCTAGTAAGCCCCAGAGATGTTAGAGAGGACTTGTGGGAACCTGTAATATTAGGGATTAGAGTTGGAGCTATTTTGATAGGAAAAGTAACCCCTGGAGGTAGAATTGCAGGCCATCCAAGTGACAGATACTTGGAGCATACATGTACACATAGGACATATATTTTTATTTGTACTCTAGTATAGAAACTACACAAGGTAAAAAAGAATTGGCCAACAAGTTTAAAATTAACACTTTTGGGGGCACCTGGGTGGCTCAGTTGTTAAACATCTGCCTTCGGCTCAGGTCATGATCCCAGGGTCCTGGGATTGGGCCCCACATCAGGCTCCCTGCGTGGCGGGAGGCCTGCTTCTCCCTCTCCCACTCCCCCTGCTTGTGTTCCCTCTCTTGCTATATCTCTCTCTGTCAAATAAATAAACAAAATCTTTAAAAAAGTAAAAATTAAAAAATTAAAATTAACACTTTTGAGTATGTACTACATGCTAGGCCCTTCTAAGCACTTTATAGGTACTAACTGATTAAACCTCAGTACAACTTTAAAGTATTATTACAATTATCTTCTTTTTATAATTAAGAAAACTGAGTAAGATACAGAACATAATTCAAACCCAGCAGTCTGGCCCCAAAGCAATTACTCTTACTTACCATACTATGTTGTCTCCCAAACTAAAGTTTAAGAAACTGGTTAGTAAATTGTTATTTTCTCTTTTCAATGAAAGATAAACAGAACAGAATTTTGGAGTCTCTGATGTTCAATAATTTAGTATTCCTAATAAAATCTGAAGAAACAATCTGTTAGATGCTTTTAAGCTTCTATTTCTGGCTAACTTACAGGCTAATTTATGGCAAATAAGGGCTATTAATATAAACAACATAAAATCCTTAAGAAGGAAGAAAAATCTCGATATCTGCAACAATCTAATTCTTAATTTTATTTGTTAAGGTCACCAAGCCTCATTCTGAGGTATGACAAATACCATGCAAAATTTCAGGAATGAGTTGGAATTATCTTCGCATAATGAAATGAGATAACCAGAAAAAGGATAGTTTCTAATGAATTTAAAGTAACAAAAATTGATATAGAATTGTAAAGATTTCTTAGTTTTCTGTTTGTAATATTGAATACTGAAAGATAATAGATAAAAAGATAATAAAAGATAAAGCTGAAGAAGAGCTCTACATTGAGACTATTTCTAAAGAAGGTTCAATTTTGGGGGATGGAGTAACTGGTTGAGGGACATTAAGGAAGGCACATGATATAATGAGCACTGGGTATTCTATAAGACTGATGAATCACTAAGCTCCATCTCTGAAACGAATAATACACTATATGTTAATTAACTGAATTTAAATAAAAAAAAGAATGTTCAATTTTGTCCTTTTAGGGGTAAGAAAATTTAAAGTTGTCAAAACTATATTTGGGATTCAGGTACTGGTTTAGAATCTATCATGAATCGGATATAACAAAGCTTTAGTCAACATAACCTGTGTAGAGATGTGATTTCTATCATTAGTTCAATGCTATCTCTTTTAAATAAGGAAAAAAAAAAAAACAGCTGGGCTAATAGTTCTGGGCTCTGTTCTGGCAGATAACAAAATCTATCAAGAGCAGTTCAGTTGCTGATAGCCCGGGTCAAGGGCATTATCAGAAAGGCCAAACCCATGGGACGCCTGGGTGGCTCAGTCCGTTAAGTGTCTGACTCTTGATCTCAGCTCAGGTTTTAACCTCAGGGTCCTGAATTTAAGACCAATGTTGGGCTCCCCGCTGAGTGGAGCCTACTTTAAAAAAAAGAAAAAGAAAAAAGGCCAAACTCAGTGAGAGACTAGGTTGCTGAGATATACATCTTACTTTCTCGGATGATTTCTACAGTTCCAATTTGACCTCTTCACAACTTCACCAATAAAAGAAACCCACTCTAAGGAAAGGTGGCCCAGCATAGCAAATCCTGATTCAAAAGGGCTCATTAACATCATAGTCATCCATACACTCATTCATCCTGAGGGAGAATGACAAAATGGGAAGAAGTATTCTACTTCACTCTAAACCAGGGTAAGAACATTGAACATCTGAGTGATTGGTGACACTTTAATCATTTCCTTTTTATCACAATACCCAATCCAAATAAACAAGTCTTTCTAGTTTTTCTTTAAGTTCCTTATGTAACTGTCCTGAATTAGGTAAAAAATCTGGGGATAGACTCACAAGAACTTAGATAAGATGGTCCTTTACTTCTTAAACTACTTAAGAAGTCATTCTACAACAAGCAGCCTTAAATTTTCCATATGATCCAAGTGAAAGTAAGAGAGAAAGCAATGCTAAATAGGGTACAAAGCTCTAAAAGATTACATTCTCCTTCCTTTACTAACCATAGTTGGGGGGCGGGGGGAAGCAGTACTGGCATTCACACAGACACCAGAGTACAAACCAACAATGTTTCTTTTTTACTTAAAGAGCATCCAAAGCATGCAAAGCTTCTTTGCAAGAAGATAAAGTCCAGTCTTCCTGGCACAGTATGCAAAAGTCTTCAGTAAGAGTGCACTATCAGCTTAGAGAGGTGGAGCCCTGAGAAAGCGAACTCCAACTACTCAGGTGGGGAAGGATTTAAGGCAGAGTAAAGCCCAGGGGACAGAAGCCTATGGTATTATATATATATATATAGCCTATATGTAGGCGAATACAAGCAGCCAGTTCTTGTGGACACAGTGAGAGGAAGATATAGAAAGGTACTGAAATTTAACCAACTGAAATTATTTAGAACTCTAGGGAGTACTCAGCAATGGCCTGTCACAAATCTACTTCTAGGCTTCCATTTTAAAATTGAGATAATTTTGTATTTTCTCCTCTATTATTTTTATTTTTAAATAACTGTACAAATAGGATATAATTTCTGCATATATATATATATATATATATATATATATATGAAAGTAAGGATAAAATTCCCCTTTAATTCCTTTAAAATCCCTACTCTCAGAAACTAGTCTGGCATGTATATTCTTTCAGACTTTTTACTATACTTCACACTCATAAATATGTACCCACAAAAATATATAGTATTGTATTATGTCCCTTTATGTTCAAATGTTTCCATGTGAATGCCATACTTCAGCTTGCTTCTTTTACTTGAAAATATTTTGGAAGTTTACCTTTGTTAAGTCCAAATGGATCTAACTTATTCTACATTTTGGGAAACTTACACCTCAATCAATCTAGCCACTCCCTATATACAGAAAAAGCTATATTGGTTATTTAGGTAATTAGAATGTATTTTCACAGTGCCACTTGGAGTTTGGCAAGCTACAAAGTAAAGAATAGTTCTGGGAATCACATACACTCATCTCCAAAGTCCAGAAACACTCTATCTTCTTGGTAACAATAGTTTGTTTTCAGCTTAATTGATTCTTCTTGTGAAATTGAACCAGACCGATAATTCAGAGAAATCCTCAGTTTTGTATTCCAAATGAAACCAGAGAAAATAAAATCATGGTAAATACTTGTCAGAAAAGTGCTCTTCTGAAATTATAATTTCATTTTTACCAAATAGACCTAGAAATTTTGTATATCCATTTTCCATTCAATTCAGGGTATATCAGTATAGTACCTAGTTATCTCAATCTAGTTATGCTTAATCCACATGATCCATTTAAGTCAAAACAGCTGAATTTCCTTAAATGCATTAGCAACATTTTTCTTTTTCATGAAGTTTAAGAGTCACTGCATCTGACATCTTATAATGTTGGTTAAAAAAAGAATATATAGTCATGGGAACGCCCAAAGATTTAGAAACTTGAGTCAATTCAAAATGCTCCTTGATCTAAGGAAAGAGAACAGTAAATTCTTTCATCAAGTTTCATCAAGTTTTCAACTGCATTAAAATAAAAATTTTAAATCTCATAGCTGGCTTTAGTTTCTTTTAAATACCTTCTAAGTTGGCAGTGATTAAGAATACAAATATTAAGAGCATCCCTTTTGCAATCTCAATCATTGCCCTGTAACAATAGTGAGTGTGGGGTAGCAAGGTGAAATACAAAGTCTTCTAATTAATGATTTAATGAGCTATAAATACACTAAATTTCTGTTTTGATTTGAATATACTTTAAAATCCAACTTTTATTACACTGTATATATTCATTCTATGATAAAACAATTGACTTCTATGTTCTAAGCATACCTCCCAAATTCCTTATTTGCAAATAGGCCCTAACAGTTCTCAAATACTAATTAATTAGATAAAAGGCTGGGGGGCTATGTGTGTTTGTTTACTTCTGCATTTGTTTTTGGAGCAAGTGAATCTCAAGAAGGTTGTACCTCTAGCAGGGAGGGCACTTTGGTCAAGGGGTTTCCAGTGATGTCCCTGATGTGCTGGGGGTCAAACTAGTGAGATGACTGGAGATATTATTTCAAGCAGGACTTGTCTCATAAAACTATAAACACCGGCCACAAATGAGAGCTGCATATGTAGCCTTAAATTTTCTAGTAACCACATTAGAAAAGAAAAAAATGGTAAAATTAACTTTAGTAATAAATTTTATTTTACCCAATATATCCAAAATATTATTTCAATGTGTGATCAAAATTTTTAAATGACTGATATTTTATGTTCCTCTGTTCACACTAAATCTTCAAAATCAGTGTGTACTTCATACTTTTGGCACTTTTCAACTGGATCAGTCATATTTCAAGCATTGAAAAGGCCATATAAAGCTAGTGATTACCATACTGGACAGCACAGATACGGGGGAAAACCAGAAGCTTTCAAATACACATAGATCTAGGCTTGAATTCCAGTTCCATAACTCACTAAGCTATATGACCATGAGACAGTTATATAAATTCTCTGAGCCCTATTGTTCTTATCAGTAAAACAGGAATAATACAATCTGCCTTACAAATTTCTTGTAAGAATTAGAGATAATATAAAGTACCTTGGCACATTATGTGCCTGGCATATAACAGAACTCAATAAAATCCTCCTCATCCTCATCATTATATAAATTGAAGAAGAAAAGAGGGAAAGTACCATTGTAAAAAGGCTTAAATTCAAACTTTAAAAAATGTGGAGAAAAGCAGGAAAAGATACAAGAACTTGAAATAAGATCATCAAAATGTTTTCTAACTGAAATTTAGTCATCAATCCACTATTACCCATACAAAATAAAAATTTTAAAAAAACATTATTTTACAAAATTATGAATAATGCCAAAATAAGGTACAGCTAAAACTAAAGATATGGTGGCATTTGTCTTTTTTTTTCTTTTAAGCAAATACCAAATAGACCTACTTTGGTGAGTCATAGACCTGGTTATGGTTGCCAAGGCTAATATTAGTTTCTATTTCTACAGGGGGAAATGGCTAGAAAGTTGAGTAGAAGGTTATTGGCATGAAAATGGGACACTAAAACTGCTTACAAATAACCTACAAAGACTATATTATGCATTTGATAACCAATCATTCACTATATAATATGTAATGATAGTTTTTCAAATAATTGTTATAGAATATTTTCATTCACTTATATAAGAAATCAAAATAAAATACGTAAAATATATAAAACATACCTCTGATAAAAATGTTTGGGCCGATTTCTGAGCTCCTACATGGAGCAGATATTCATATACGTAGAGTGCTAACCTGGAAAATGAATAAAATATTTATTGAGAAGAGGTGTATTTAACATTCATTCTTTAAATAATGCACATACCCTTCATTACAAAAATATCTTACACAATAACAGTAACAGAAAATCAACTCTTCCCATATCTTTTCAATGAGAGTTCATACATGGCTGTTCAGAAAGAACTTAAACTAAATAACACACAAAGAAAAAAGGCAAATGTATCTTTTCTTGAAAAGAAACATCCAAATAGGGATTTTTTTCCTGGGTCATGTCACTTATCATAACCTCATTCCCTTTGTTATACCTAACATAATTGATAATTTATAACCCAATATTAATAATCTCCATAACATATTTTAAGGTATAGTTATTATCTTTCATTATTAAAATAAATGAATTAAGTAATTGGACCTTTCTAACAACTTCTTATGTCCTTCAATCTTTTTGGTGAACATTAACATAAACTCCAGCTGTTTGCACATCTGTATGGCAAAATGGGTGTTAAAAGCTCATTTTAATATTTGTTCAGGCAACCTCTCCTTACTCTTTAGGTCTGATTGTTAAACCAGTAATATATTAGCTTATAAGGATGCAAATTTTCAGCAAACCACAGCATTAAGTAAAGTTTAAAAGCATCAAATCATATTAAGCATTTGGGTACTTATAGTTTAAAGGTTAACACAAAATTCCATATAAATTTATCATTCAAATACAGAATATTAAGTATGCACTATACACTTGTACTACCCTCATTATCTTGTGGATTCAGAATTTTAAGCTACACCATGTGGCTCAATTTCAGTTGAGCTGTTAACAAAATATTATTCATAAACCCAAATTAGTCTGAGGCAGTATTTTTAATGATATCTTGGACTGATGCCCAGATAGCTCACAACAGTTCAGTTTCTGCTACACTATATTTACCAATATTAAGCCAGGTTTACAGTAAACAGAACAATGTAATAATAACCACAATTCTGTAAAGCTATACCATTTCTCTTGCCAAGTGAATTTTTGATTGTTAAAGATTGATAGCATTTGCAAAAATGAATATTTTCTTCGTTTTCATGAAAAAACATCATGCATGTAATGAAAAGAGAAAGCCTGTACAAATTCAATTGCTCTGTCCATTTAGTTCTTTCCCCATTCCAAAACCGCCAAATGCTTAAAATGAGAATTACTCTGTGGTTACTAAGTACCACAAGAGAGTAGACAGACATCTGTTAAAATTAATCATAGATAAAAAGTATGTCATTAGAAACATCTCCTAACCTCTTCAAATTGAATGACAGTTCTTAGATCATGCTTCTCAACCCTTTTTCTACCCTAACACACATGAGGGATATGACATGCTTCTTTCGATAGCAGTATCTCCTGTGGAAGCGTGGTTCATCCCCAAAGTACATAACAGATGAGAGAATTGGAATATTCCTATCGTTTCAAACAAACAAGCCCTACTGGTGATTCTTACCACAACACACATATCCCACACAACCTGTCCCTCCACTAACTACTCCCAACCCCGTCACATGATTTCACTGACCATGTTGGCAAATCTCACCTCAAAAAAGAGAATTATTTGTGAATTTTTCCTGGAGACACTGTGAAGCCTCAAATTTGCCTGCCAGGGATGGTGTCCCCCTACTGCCTGAGAAGAAACCTGACCCCAAGTAACTCCTTGCAGTTTGTCAAATCTTAGGCCTGACACCAAACCAGTGTCAGAGGCTAGACAAGAAACCCAGGCCTAAGTCAAAGGGTGAACAATAGGATGTTCCACCAAACTTGGAAATATAGGAAGCAAGAGGCAGAATGTAAAGCAGAAACACCGTGGTGGTCCTTGGGGGTGAGAGAACAGACCCCAGAACAGTCAAGGCCAGAGCACAACTGTTGCTGTGTCCTTGCAATGAACACCATTCCTTAAAGTTAAGCAAATCACTTCCTCATAATCTCTTCTTTGTAATATTAAGGGGCTAATATACTTCTACTATGTTTTCCTCCAGTTAATCAGGTAACAAAAAGGATATCTCTTTATAAATGGCATTAAAAGCAACAATCTCTACTCTTTCTCTATGGGTGTAAGACAGTGATTATAAAAAATGTATTGGAAGGGGCATAGAATCAATGGGGGAAATGACATAACAAAAAATTCTGAAGCATCCTCCAAGTGGTGTGCCTATCCTCCCACCTTTAGAATCTGTGCTGTAGCAGCACGTCATTACCAACAGGGTGATACAGTGGGACAGGGCTGAAAAAAACCTATCCATAATGCCACCTCTATGTCCAAGTTCTGTCCCTTGAACAAAATTAATGCTTGCAGGCAGCCAAGATCTATGCTGTAGAAAGAGTGGCAGGGACCACTGCATGGGTGAACAATTAACTCTACTGCCATGATGACTCCATAATTCATCACCAGCAAATCTCCAGTATTTTAACTACCATCTCAGTGCAGATTTTCCAAACCTATCTCTGTAGCCCTATTGTCTCTACCAAGCTCCAAACCTGCTTCTCTAAATTACTGTTTGAAGTTCCTAACAAGATACTTCTCTTTTAAATTGATCACATCCAAAGTTAAACTCATCTTCTCCATCTGTTTATATATAGTACCTGTGCTCACCTTGAATGAAACAGAATTTGAGTCATATCCTCATTTGCAAAATGGAAAGAATATTTTTCTTGTAATATTGTTGAAAGAATTAGAGTACAATGATTGTTATAATTTCAACTAACTCTCTCACATCCAGTAACATATTACCAGTCATGTGCTGGACTCACATTCTCTCCCACATTTGCCAGTTCTTTCTATCCCCCTCCTGCTCTTAGCAGACCATTCAGAACCACAGCAATAGCAGGAACATTTGCTCTAGCTTCAGATACAGGTACTGTATATTTCCCATCAGCTCCCCATAGTAGAGGCATCAGGGCCACCAGAAATAAGAATCTCCAGAAGGTTCTGGGGAAAAAGCCCTGCAGTAAAAGATACCATTTGAACACAGATGATTCCAGGGGAGTGGGGAGTGACACTTATCCACCCATGTAGGTAAATCATGGCATGGTCCCTTGCCCTGTGGCATGAGATCACCAAACATAAGACAACATTTTATTTGGATTCAATTTCTACTGAACAGTAGAAATTTAAAAAAATAAATATTGAATATACAAATATTTAAACTGTGTATACTCTCAAATTAACATTTTCTTTTTTCCTTTTCAGAATCTTTAAAAAACTTAACTACTTTTGATAAATTAGAGTGGCTGTTTAACCTAATGGATAATAATGTGATCCAAATACATAAAAAAATAGAGAATCATGCAGTAAGAATTTATATACATATACATATACATATGTATATGTATACATACTGTCCACAGAAACAGGGTAGAAGGAAACATGAGTTATAGCTAATGGTAGAAACATTAATAACAATAAGAAGAAGTAACAGATGAAGACTAACTGGTAACAGACAGACAGGAAAAGAAAACCCAAACAAAGCCTTAAAATCTTAAGGCCTACTTAAGACTGGAAGCAAACATCCCCATACCTCCTTCAGAAGACCTGAGGGCAACTTTCCTTATAGCATTGTCCTCTAATTAACAATCATTATGGAATTGTCATGGCAGTAGAGTTAATTGTTCACCCATGCAGTGGTCCCTGCTACTCTTTCTACAGCATAGATCTTGGCTGCCTGGAAGCATTAATTTTGTTCAATTTTGTCTGCAGCAAAAGTTTTAAACTTTGTGCCACTCATACCACACAATACTCTAAGATATTCGGCTAGATAAAAATACGAAACCTCTGATAATATTTTCTGAAACATTTTTTTCCCAGTTTGTTGTTTGACTTAATTTTGGTCAAGGGTTTTGGGGGGGGGGCCGATTTAGATACTTTTAATTAAAAAAATTTTTTTAAACATTTTCCTTCATTTATTTATTTATTTATTTATTTATTTATTTATTTATTTATTTATTTATTTATTTAATTCTTATGTTAATCCCCATACATCATTAGTTTTAGATGAAGTGTTCCATGATTCATTGTTTGTGCATAACACCCAGTGCTCCATGCAGAACGTGCCCTCTTTAATACCCATCACCAGGCTAACCCATCCTCCCACCCCCCTCCGCTCTAGAACCCTCCGTTTGTTTTTCAGAGTCCATCGTCTCTCATGGTTCGTCTACCCCTCCGATTTCCCCCGCTTCATTCTTCCCCTCCCGCTACCTTCTTCTTTTTTTTTCTTAACATATATTGCATTATTTGTTTCAGATAATTAAAATTTTTTTAAAGATTGTATGTATTTATTTGACAGAGCGAGAGAGTGCGCGCTTGTGCATACAGCATGGGGGAGGGGCAGAGGGAGAGGGAGAAGCACGGGCTCTCTGCTGCAGACTCAGGGCTCAATCCCAGGACCCCGAGATCATAACTGAGCTAAAGGCAGATGCTCAACTGACTGAGCCACCCAAAGCACCCCAATCACTACTAATTTTAAAATCTAGAGAATGTTAAACATCACTGTGAATCAAAGAAATATATATTAAAGCAACAATGGGATTTAAATTCTTACTTAAACACGTAATATGTGAGGGAATGGATACTCCTACTGCTGATGACAGTAAACTGGTATCACTGTTTCAAAACCAATTTGGCATTAAGTATACATCAAGAATTTGTAAAAAGAAAAAAAAAAGTTTACACACTTTGACCCAATAATTCCATAAGCAACTGCCTTCGGCTCAGGTCATGATCCTGGAGTCCTGGGATCGAGTCCCGCATCGGGCTCCCTGCTCGGCGGGGAGTCTGCTTCTCCCTCTGACCCTCCCCCCTCTCATGTGCTCTCCGTCTCTCTCATTCTCTCTGTCTCAAATAAATAAATAAAATCTTTAAAAAAAAAAGAAAAAGAAAAAAAGAAATTATCCTAAATGCAGAAAAGCTTAATGCACAAAAATTTTTAACCAAAGATTATGTAGAACAATCAAAGAATAAATAATAAATAAACTGTCTGGAGTTACAGTGAAATATTTTTGCATTAGTTAATTTCATGTTTGAAAATATAATTCAGAATTTAGTTATAAATCTATTCAATAAGCACTTAAATGACTCCTCTCTGCTTAACTACTGAACTTTAAAATCTGTGAAAATGTCATTACCACATGACCAAATAAAATTACTTCAAATTTAGCTTGTGAAAATTACAAAATCTAACAAAGAAACAGATTTTTACCATTCACATGAACAAACTCTATTACATGCCTATCACTAACAGTTCTCGGACAACTTAGTATATAACTAAAAAGGCATATACAACAGGTACTGTCACTCAAAAGTCTAATTATAGCAAATTCTCAACCATCCTTATAAATGAAGGACTTTGCAGTCGGAGAAAGGGGTAAAGACCTTACTGCACTCAATTCTTTCTATAATCTAGCTATCTTATTTGAGATTAAATCTCTTCCTCCAAAGGAAATGGTAGGAAAAAAAAGGAACATGGGCAAGATACTAAAAAGGTTTCTAAAATAGGATTGTTAATTTGCAAACAAGTTTTCCAAGCTACACATAAATAAAAAGTGAATATTTTCTATAGTTCAGTGCTAATTTCTAACTCTTTCTACATATATGTATATGTACATATATAAATTATCTATGTATGTGTGTATAATGTATCATTATTTAAAAAAATCATTTCACAAAAGTCGGCTAATAGAAAAGGTCTGATTTTTTAAAATCTGAATTTAGAGAACAGTTAAAGTGGATATGACTGTTGATACTACAGAAAAGATGTTTTTATCTTGTGAACAGGATTTATCAAGTTACTTTTACATTACATGTGCTAGTTATAACATACAATTCTTTATTTATAAATATTTATAAAACTTTCCAGGAATATATACTATAATGTGTGCCATTTTTTCGTAATGTGTGGATAACATTTTATTATGCCTCACAATATTCCTATAAGGGATACAGAGTTATGAACTATGTAGAAATATTATTAGGTGTCTATGCAATGAAAAATCCAACTACCAATAACTGACCATGTCTGTCAGCCTGACCATAATGTCCTATATCTACTTTTCAAACTTAAGTCTATTACCTATTAAGAAACTGTCTTTTGCACACTATCCTTTAAATATTTCAATAAGATGTAGTGTTGAAAGTGAAAAGCAAGAGAAAGCTGCCATTCAATATGAGAAAACATCCATCCATTCCAACTTCGTGATTAAAATTAATTATTAGCATTTTGCCATCTTCTTACATTTAGCAAGGAAAAAGAAAAAAAAAGATTCAAGTAAACATAAAGCTTTCAAGTTAATAGATCCCCATCTGTAATTTTAAAATTCTTTCAATTAGGCCCTGAAAAAAAAGAAAAAAAGAAGAAAAAATTCTTTTGGTTAATTCACTGTATGTACAAAGGTGGGGAGGGATGACAGGGTTAGATAATAAAAAAGCTATTCCTAATTTGTTTTGAAATTACATTACTACAATGTACTTTACCTGTTTTATCTCTAGCTCCAGCACCTAAAATGGTTAAGTATCCAATATGTATTTTTTTTTTAAGATTTTATGCTTAAGTAATCTCCACACCCAGGAGCTTGAACTTACAACCCCAAGATCAAGAGTCCCATGCTCCACCAACTGAGCCTGTGAGGTGCCCCTCCAATACATATTTTTTAATGAATGAATCTCTTACCCCATGCATAAGGCTCTTATAGGATCCTTTAGTTTCTTCCATTCAAGGCATTCAAATGAGAAGTGTCAGATACCCCCTTGGATACCTAATTTAGCATTATCATCCTCTTAGTATCCTTAAGATTCACCCTCTCAATAAAATATTATAGTTTGACAACATGAACGTTGGCAAAACAATTCTGTCACACTGATTCAATCCCTATATATATAAAAAAGATTGTTTTAAAGAAATGTTAGTCTATTTAATCATGGGTGGTAGATTTTTGTTTTGTTTATTTTTAATAAAATTAATCCTTAAAAGACAATGATTTTCTTCTCTCCTCTTCACTTCCTTTTAAAAGAAAATAAATCAAGGTTAGGGAATAAACAATAGAAAGATGATAGAGAGTTACAAGAGGGGTATTTTGTAAAGAATGGTCTAGCTGTTGCCATTTAGCACTGGTGAGCTGTATGTATCCAAAATGCTACATCCAAAATTTAGTCCCCATCTTTTGTGCTTAAATCCCAATGTCAGTAAGATGACTTAGATACAGAGAACTTAAAGTAGATTAATTTCTCCTACTGGTCTTTTCTAGTCACATTGGATTGAGGAAAGAGATCTCTCTTATTCCTGAGCCACTGTGTAATTCCAGTGTTGACCAATGACACGTATCAATGTCCAAATGTGATTCCTAGGTGATAAAATGCCAGTAGTTAGCTGGATCACAGCTAGCTAACAAGTAGCAGAGAACATTTGACAGCTACTGAGAGGCTGCTCATGAGACTGTAAGTGGTTTAGCAGTGACACTAGATCAGCCTGATCAAATTTTCAACAGAGCTTATAACCTGGTGTAAGGAGGTATAAAAAATTAGAAATCTGTTTCTAACATCACCTTTTTAAAGTTCTTCATCATTAACAGTGAACCTAAAAAACTGATTTAGAGTGTCAAAAGCTATCTATGCAACCACACAATAATGCTAAAACCCAGTCTTTATTTTAAACACACTAAAATGTCTATTTTTTTATATTCTCAGTATCAGTTTTAAAGAAATAGATACCTGATATATATACAGATACTAAAGATACTAAGTGTTCTAGGGCAGGGATAACTGCATCAGTTAAGGTAGGTACAGGAATGAAAGATTTAACAATTACATGGATACCTGGGCATAAGAAATATGTTACTCTGCTAATGTCTCATTGATGTCATTTATGATGAACAAGTAATGTTTGGGAATATGATTTGAAATTAAATGATTTGGTATACTTAGAAACAGAAACGCTTGCCTTATATAGACAGGCAAGTTGAGGATCAAAATGACTACTATCAATTTGGGGGAACTAAAAAAGGCTAAGACATAAAAATAAGAATTCATAAAAAATTAATTAATCGACAGTTTGTAGAAGCACAATTACTTGTAGAAAATTCATAGTAAAATTTTCCATCCAATCTTCTATCTAAGCTATTTACATTGGGAATACAGTACTGACTCTACTTGATAATAGTACTTACTCCATTTCAATCCAGCTGGAAGATTTCATACTTTATACCCAGGCTCCCACTTGCTTATGGAATCTTGATATACATAGTTTACGTCTTTACTTTCTGTCTGTGTTATCCTTACAGAGAGCAGATTTTCCTTACATTCACCCAGAACACTAATCCTTCTTAATCCTTGCTGACTAACTTGGAAGTCTTCCCATACTCTGCTGTTTTTGTTTTTGTTTTTTAAGATTTTATTTATTTTTGGGGGTGCCGGGATGGCTCAGTCGTTAAGCCTCTGCCTTCAGCTCAGGTCATGATCCCAGGGTCCTGGGATCAAGTCCCGCATCATGCTCTCTTCCTCTCTGTCAAATAGAGACACAGCGATAAAGGGAACACAAGCAAGGGGAGTGGGAGAGGGAGAAGCAGGCTTCCCGCAGAGCAGGGAGCCCAATGTGGGGTTCAATCCCAGGACCCTGGGATCATGACCTGAGCAGAAGGCAGATGCTCAACCACTGAGTCACCTAGGCACCCCTCTATTTCAATGTTTTAACATCAAAATTAACACAAGACACCAGACTTCTACTTATGCCATGGAGGAGTAAGTGGGACCGAACTTGCCCTCTTTCTTTAAGCAACTTTCTAGAAAACTGGGTATCTTATATGATCAAATTTGAGCGGGATTAAGGCAGCTGGAATTTGTGGGCAGAGTATCAGACAGGAGGGAGCTACACAGGAAAAAAGCTCCAACAATCTGCATAGGAATCCTTTTGCATAGGTATGAGGCTGGACAAAGAACATTGCTCACATAGGGCTGAGAAACCACTAACTACTCACAGTAGAAAGACCTCAATGAATACCAAGCGCACTCAGTAGAGAACCACGGGTCACACATCAGAGGTAGAATAAACTAGCCTTAGAGTAAAAGTAGACTTAACCCTAATTTTAACAACCCAAACCAAGCTTGTAACAGTATTATTGTGTAGCCAGATTGATTTGGCTATAAAGTAGCTTTAAGTAAAGATAAGTACCAAAAAAAAAAAAAAAAGTCATACTTGGTATCAACTCAGAGATATTAAGATAACATTCAAGTTGGTGAATGACTTGGCCAGTGGGTACAAGGTGTATATGAGAAATCTTTGTACCTTTACTCAATTTTGCTGTGAACCTAAAATCGGTCTTTTAAAAAAAGTATTTTTTTAAGGTGATTGCGATGGGTAATGGAGCTTCTAACTTCCTTCTCTGTACTGTTCTGTATTTTGCAAATTTCCTATAATCAAGAAAAAATTATTTTAAAACTTTGTCATGAGCTCATAGCTCCTTCCCCCAGCTTATTGTAAATTATTATCTATATGGAATATTTTCCTCAAGTACAGATGAACAGTAATAGTTTAATAATGTGATTTCAACATATTATAACCAAGAAAATCTTCCTTCTAAATAATGTAAATTATATATCCAAAGAAATTAAGATGAGGAGAAAATATTTAAAAGATGCCTAATGTTTTCCTGCTGGCTACTAAACACCAAAAATAACTTATTCAGAATTTCTTCCTGGCTTTATCACTCTTATTTTTCTTAATTCTTCCTATTAATTCTCTTTTCTAATCTTTGCATATGCCATTTTGGCATTTAGATCTATTGTGCTTTACATCTGTTTTCTTTTCCCATTCACTTTACATTCCCTACTACTTTTTTAAAAAAGATTTTATTTATTTACCTGAGAGAGAGAGCGAGCACGAGTGGGGTGAGGGGCAGAGGGAGAAGCAGACCCCCTGTTGAGCAGGGAGGCCGATGTGGGGCTCAATCCTGAGACTCTGGGTCCACGACCCAAGGCCAAAGGCAGACACTTAACCGACTGAGCCACCCAGATGCCCCTACATTCCCTACTACTTTTTGTACCTTTTTAAAAATGTTTTCCCTTATTCCAACTTCCTTAACCCCAGCCAGATCCCTATGACCATCTACCTATAATACATTTGGCATTTAGTAATGTCTTTAGTTGGACCTACCTCATTATTGTCATATTTAAAGCATCCACATTAATATGCACCATTAAGCGAGGCTAGTGCTTATGATCCATTTTCCATTTTCCCTAGAGGAATTTTGGAAGAGTTTTCTCATGACAAATTCCAGTAATGTCTCTAATCTGTACTTCTTAAGGTATAGGCAGAACAGAAAAGAAATGCTTCAGAAGATTAGAGCTACAGACACAAGGACCCAGAACTCTTAATACTACAGGAGGAAGTGGGCAGGTGCTCAAAAGAAAACTGCAACTCAGGAGAGACAAAGGATAATTCTTTCCCTCTGATTTTCAGTGCATATAAATGCATGGTAATTATTTTTTTTAATTCTTTGGAGCTTTTGTTTTTTAAAGTTCCATATAAAATAATCAGAACTACATATTTGTTTTTTTTTTCCAGATCTTAATCTATTTTCTAGCATTAGTTTGAAATATTTAAGACACAGCATTCAGTCTTTCAGACCATTTATTCGCCTCTTTCTTAGGCAACTCTTAAGCATCTATTTTGTGTAAAGTACTGAGAACCAATGAAATATTAATTTAAGACCCACTAATGACAGATGCTCAGAGAATGTATCTTTACACCAAGAAAGAGTTTAACAAATTAGTAACATAAAAATAAATATAAATATCTAATGTTAGAAACATAAACTATTTTCAAACATTCTGAGAAACTTCACAAATAAACAAATGCTGATCACCATCAATAGTTAGTAAGCTCATATTATTATTCTAGGTGTTAGGAGATACAAATTTTGCTCTAAGGTAATTTTCAGACTTGTTAATGGGATGAAACATATAATTAAAAATAAGATCGGTAATATAAAGTAGCATATGGTGCTGTCCAGATACAAAACATCAAGAAACCAGAATAGGAAGAGGCCATTATAAGAGACTCTTGACAAAAGAGCTTCAACTGACAGAGGAAATGGCACTTAATCTAGGTATTAAGGGAAATGAGATAGCAGGAAGAAAAGGGGATTTTAAAGAAAAGGGTAATAGCATGAAAGAATTATATTATATTCGACACTGGTGGTCAAAGTAAAATTCTCTATGTACCTGAAAGTAATAAAATGGTTTCATAAGATATTCTGTTATTGAGAAAGATTTCTACATACCAGTACACAATAGAAAGATTCTACTCTAGTATTATGGAATATAATATAGTAATAATAGCAACTTATATTTATAGTGTTATATAGCTTATAAAATGCTTTCACATATGAAAGTAATTTATTATTTAGTAGCAACTTACAGTAATTTTATTTTATTAAGAATTTTTTTACATAATTCTCTTTTATTTTTAGCTTATATTAAAATGAGCCTTATTACATACATCTGTAATTGAAAAATATGTTTATCTAGAAGCCATTCCCTATCGCATCTCCTAATTAAAATTTAAGTTACCATGAAAAGCTTTAGAATACAGAAATTTATTTTATGTTCAAAAACATAAGCAAAACATGGGTGCCTAATCAATGAAAAGAAAGTGAGCTAAGAAGTCTGACTTCCTTAAGTCCAGATAGAAATAAATCAAACTAACTCCTTGATTTTAGATAAGCAATCACAGCATAATCAGCATATCTGAAAATAAAATTTAGGAGATAACGAATATATTTAGATTCCTGAATTTATGTCCCAAAAGAATAGATACTCTGAAACACTGCACTAAATCTGATTAAGGTTAGTTTAACAAAAATAAATATAAAATCCTGTGCTTGAATCAAAAAACTTGTACAGGATAGACAAATATAACTTAATAACAGCCCATGTAAAAAGACAGGTTTTAGTTGACTGTAAGTTTATGAATTAATATCATATCTGACTGCCCTGCCAAAAGAGCTAATTTTATCTTTAAATGTGTTAATGAAGTATAGAACTAGAAAGGAGAGGTAATATTCCTAGAAAGATAAGGAAGAAAAAAAAAAGACAACTCATGAACAATGGCTGAAAGTGTCAGGATGCATAGCCTGCAAAAAGAAAAGGCCTAAATATTTAATAGGGTGTCAACTATTAGAGGGATTGGTCTAATTTCATATGGCCACAGAGGGTGGAGCTAAAACCAATGGTTAAAGTGAGAGGAAGGCAAATTGTAACTCAGTATCACCAAGTGACCATTAGAGCTCTCCAAAAATGTTACAGGTTGGGAAAGAACCATTTTGGAATTGGGAAATGTGAGTGTCCAAACAGTAAAAGCACAGGTTGAATATGGGGATACTGATGAGGCTTTATTCACTGAACAGAAGTTTGGACCAGATGACCTTTAAAGTAGCTCCCAAGTACAAGATTATATAATCCTATTTTAACTATATGGCCCAGAGCAACTGAACTATTTGGCAGAAGAGTTGAGATTAGGATGTGTGACTCTTAAAGTTTAGACCACTACACTATATCTAGAAAAATACAGCAAACTATGATTCAATATCTTCCTCAAAGAAATTATATATCCAGGAAATATCACTCTGTGACCAAATAAAGGACAAAGAAGTGGAAGCTCACCTGTCAAGTTGAACCTAAGGTAACTGCTAGCACAACCACCACTCCCACCACTCTGCTCCTACACATAAACATTAAGAAGATAAACTCTTGTTTCTCCACAATATAAGCCTGTGTAGTTCCTATAGATTCATATGGACCAATGCACTAAAGTTACCAAATCAAAAATGTAAAGTATACTTATGGGGAAAATCTAACCCTACCAGTCAAAAATTATTCAACTAACTCCATGTATGTTGGTTTGATGGGTAAAATCAGGGCAAGCAGAGTTCCAATCAATAAAAAGAAAGAGGTCTATCACCATAAGACTCTAAAAGAATAGGCAATTTCTAAACACATTTACTCCTTCCAAATTCCCCCAGATGTTAGCTTTTCAAAGAGCAGAGAATTGCTATATCCTATATTAGTTTAATCCTTTTAACCTAATCCACCCTATAATTAGAAACCATAATTTTTATTCCAAAACAGTTGAAGGGGATAAATTACACTAATATTGACAATTACAAAGCCAGCTAAATAGAAAATGTGTTATAATAGGTTCATGGTGATAAATCAGATTACTATGCCATCTCAGTGTTTTCTTGGCATATCAAAATATAATTTATAAAATGTAAGTAAAATATTTAAGCAAAGGTCTGCCTTCCATAATTGGCTTCCCTAAATATCTGCAAAACTAAATGTGTTTGAAAGCAGAATGGTCTGCAGATCCAAACACTGTCAAGTGCATAATCTCTTCCTGTCTTTAAACAGTTCCCTTCTGATTATCCACAGTAATGTACAAGAGAAATACCATGAAAGTGCCAAAACAGCAGATTAACCAAATTTACAGAGCTCTAAGAAGTTTCTTTCTCCTCCCCCAAACACATACACACACAAAGAATTTTAACATCTTCTATAGCAGAGACTGTTAGTCACCTCCAAGGTCTCTCACCAGAGTAGAAAGAAGCCACATTTTTAGTTGGATGTTATGGTTTCCCAGCTAAAAGATAATGTTCCCCTATTTCCCTTGAAGCTGGGTATGTTCACTTGCCTCAAATTTGGGCAAAGAGATACAGATTGAAGTTGGAAGACTTATACAAGGGGGTACACTCTTCTACGTTCACTTACCCTGCTCTCAGTCTGTAAGGATAATATGAGGGCTCTCAGCCTCCATCTTGAGTCACGAGAATGCGACCCCTTTAGGAATGCCAGATGCAATGCACTGAATGTTTGTGTCCCCCCCGCCCCAACAAATTTATGTGTTGAAACCCTACTTCTAGTGTGATGGTATCTAGAGGTGGGGCCTTTGAGAGGTAAGTATGTCAGGAGGGTGGAGTCTTCATAAATGGGATTAGTGCCCTGATAAGAAGAGGCCAGAGAGCTAGCTAGCTTTCTTTCCATTGTGTGAGGATATAAAGAGAAGTTGGCAATCTACCAGGTGAAAGAGGGTCCTCATCAGAACCAGACCAGGCTGGCACTCTGATCTTGGACTTCGAGTCTCCAAAACTGTGTGAAATAAACTTCTGTTTTTCATAAGCTACTCAGCCCATGGTACTTTGTCACAGCAGCCCAAGCCAACCAAAAAACCAGAGTCAAGAGGTAGAAGGGGTATAGATCCCTGACAACTTCATGGAACTGCCATTGCAGCCCTGGAGTTTCAATCTTCAGACTTATTTCAGAGAAAATAAATTTTATCTTATTATTATTTAGGGTTTTCAGTCTTGCACAACCTACTCAATTTCTAAACAGTACATATGCTGACAAGTCAGGCCTCCTGTCCAGCCTTCCCATGATACTGACTTCCTCACAACTTGACCCAAACTGCTCTGGGGTCAGACTACAAGGTCAGAAGTAGTCACTGTACAATCTTTGTCTTGGTGTACTTCTTTAGTGTATGTGATTCTGGTGATAACTCCTCCTTTGGACCTGAAACATCAAATCACTTTCTACTCATTCTCCTCCATATCTTAAATTCTTGCTTTGTTTTTCCTACAAGTTTTTTCCTCCACCTACCCTTAAACTGTTGACATTTCCTAAGCTTACTTCATGGTCCTCTTCTCATTCTACATGTTTTCCTCAGAATGAGTAGGCCAATCAATAGAAAACAGTCCATGCTTTGCACTACTAAACCTCTATCTGCAATTCAGAATTTGCTGAAAGCTCCAGATGGATTTATTCAACTGTTTACTGGGCATATCCACCTGACTTCCCCCCAGGCAACTTAAAGGCCATATTCCTCTCTCTTCTTCCTCTTTAATTTTTTTTTAAGATTTTATTTATTTGTTTGAGAGAGAGAGCACAAGTAGGGGGAGTGGCAGGGAGAAGGAAAAGGAGAAGCAGACTCCCCGCTGAGCAGGGAGCCCGATTCGGGACTCGATCCCAGGCTCCTGAGATCATGACCTGAGCCGAGTCACTTAACTGACTGAGCCACCCAGGCGCCCCTCTTCTTCCTCTTTAATGACATATATCCATTCACCTCTCCAAACCAAATATCTGATGGTCATTCCTCAATTCCTTACTTTTGTCTGATATGCAATCAGTCACTAAATATTCTAGATCTTGAAGTCTATGACTCATATCTATCTTCTCTGGCAATGCCCTCCCTGCCAGTTTCCCAGATTACTGCAATAGTATTTGAACTGGTCTTTCTTTCCCCTATCCTCACTCCTCTCCACAGTGATATCAAAAGATGATAAGGATTCATTCTCTTAAAGTTGCTTCCCTGATCATCAGTGGATTCTCATACCTTGAGGATAAAGGCCAGATACCTAAACATGGCAAACATGGCCTGGCCAGATTTGCTATCCCAACTAACCTAGCACACCCATGTGGAAGTCAAATGGAAGACCTCTCTGAATGGATAGCATTGCTTAACAGCCACCTGTCTTTGCACAATGCCACTGCATGGGCTTCTCCCCTCCTATTAAACCAGAAAAATGGTTCCTCTTCCTTGAAAAGTCTAATCCAATGTATCTTAACTGTGAAACCTTTCCTGACCGCCATCTTCTCTCTAAATTTTCCTTCCCCTCTCTCTGTTGACACCATTGTACCTTTGTTATAGAAATTATGCAAATAGGGGCCCATGGCTCAGTCAGTTAAGTGTCCGACTCTTGATTTTGGCTCAGGTTATGATCTCAGAGTTGTGAGTTCGAGCCCCACATCAGGCTCCATAGTGGGCATGGAGCTTGCTTAAGATTCTCTCTCTCCATCTCCCTCTGCTCTTCCCCGCTCCCTCTCTTCACTCTCTCTCTAAAAAAAAAAAAAAGAAAAAGAAAAGAAAAGGAAAAATAAATTATGCAAATAAATAATTACCACAGAATACTATATTTAGGTTTTCTTTTAGAATTTGAGACTGGAAAAATATTATTAGTCATCTTTGCATCTCTAGTAGGTCTCTGGCATCTGGTAGGTGTTAGTAGAAGGAAGAAGGGAAGGAAAGAAGGCAGGAAGGGAGGGAAGGAGGTGAAAGGAAAAGGAAAAAGAGAAGGGAAAGAAAGAAAAGGAAAGGAGAAAAGTCCATCTGATTAATCCTCACAATAAGTCAAAGACAAAAATTACACCCAGGAAGATTTCAAAATTTATTCAAGTTCACTCAGTCATTGAAATATAGGATAAAAAAGTATGACTTTCCCTCTGTTTCTCAAGTTTATTTCAGTCTCAGTATAGTACTCTTCCTTTCAAGTCTACTCTCCTTTCCCCCAATATTCCAATACTTTCCACTTTTGGTAACAGAGGCAGGTAATTTGTTTATAAAATTAATGTGCCCTCAAAGCATAAAAAGCTGCCTATCAAACTTTTCGTTTCTGTTCTGGCAAGTAAGAAACTTAGAAGTCTTCACTCCATCTTAACAGGTTGAACAAAGTGAAAAATCAGCAACTCTGCTTAGATCTGTAAGAGAGGAGAGGTCACAGACCAAACTATTGCCCACCAAACTGTAGAGACAGACAGGCAGATAGAGAAAAATACTACTGATCAGAGCAGAAGCCCCTGAGGAAGAACCTACTCGGAACCAAGCCTGCGTAGGAAAACCTGAACTGTAACTGACAAATTGCTAGAGGCTCAGAGTGGACAAATCTGAGATAAAGACTCCAGAGAAGCCGGTCATAGGGGCTCCCACTCTATGGTACCATAAAGTTTTATTTCCGTGAGCCCAACCTGTTTCTCACAGTGAATATCAGAGAAAAATCCCCTCATGCTTCTGGCATGGGAGGGAAGGGGAAAAACAACCATTTTTAAATACACTAGAGGATTCAATTTTTCTTTTCTTTTCTTTTTTAACATTTTTCTTTTAAGTAATCTCTACACCCAATGTGGGGCTCAAATTTATAATCCCGAGATCAAGAGTTGCATGCTCTACTGACTGAGCCAGCCAGGTGCCCCTATTTTCCTTTAAAAGGCCTGTTCTCAGGAGAAACTATTTTGCTAGAGCCTAAACTGCTGGAGTTTCATCAGAGCCTAACATACCTGGAGTAAATGACATGCACAACTCCAGCCAGCTCTAGCCCTCCTTCCATGTGGGGGAAGGGAAATATAAACTCCAGCCTCCTCTAGGCATCCTGCACCAGCTAAGGGGACAAGCATCCCGAGAAGCACTGGGGACGTTCATAGTCCAGAGGCACAGGCTCACCAAAAGACGAAGACCTACAACATGTCTCCACCCTCCCATCTGACTTCACACATCTTTCCACTGTATTACTAAACACCTATTTACTACAGTTCTGTACACCCAACACACCATGTCCACCTTTAAACAGAAAGTCACAAGGCATAGCAAAGGCAAAAAACACATTTGAAGAAACCAAACAAGCATCAGAACCAAAGTCTGATAGGGTAAGAATGTTGGAATTAGCAGGCCAGAAATTTTTTAAAAATATGATTATGTGTTGAGGCGCCTGGGTGGCTCAGTCGGTTAAGCGTCTGCCTTCGGCTCAGGTCATGATCCCAGGGTCCTGGGATCGAGCCCCGCTTCAGGCTCTCTGCTTGGCGGGAAGCCTGCTTCTCCCTCTCCCACTGCCCCTGCTTGTGTTCCCTCTTTCGCTGTGTTTCTCTCTGTCAAATAAATAAAATCTTTAAAAAAAAAAATTATGTTAATTTAAAAAATGTGATTACTATGCTGAGGGCTTTAATGGAAATAATAGACAGCATGCAAAAATGGATGGTTAATGTAAACTAACCATATTATTGCTAGAAACTTCTCTTTTTACCTTGATTAAAAGAGGCTTATTTGGCATATTTTCTTATTTAATAGTTTTTTTCTTTTAACGGAATTTATTTTACACTGTTTTTAGCTAAGTGATACAATATTTATCTTTGAAAAGATTCCAAAGATTATGTAATTTAAAGGAAAATTTAATAAAAGAATATCAAGTGCATAAAAGTAACATTTTTAAAACCAATCCATGTGCTCTATGGACAAATATTTCCTAATGATGTTATGAAAAAAAAGTGTCAATAAAAGGAAACAGTGTACAGGCAGAATCTGACTTACAAATGTCAATCGTGAAACTCTGCCACATCTGAGAGATTCAAGCCCTAACTAGGCTAACTGCCAAGATTCCAGCTCCCTTTTGTGCAGTTCTTGTTAAACATTCCCCTACAGTTCCCTGTTCCACCATCTACTCTCCAACTTACTCTACTCTACCTCACTCTTTTCAGGCCAATTTGACACCATCCCAAATCTATTTCAGCTCCCTTGAACTCCCATCCTTCCTATTCTAGGTGCCCCAGATTCTCCATCTCTAGAATGATCTTTCATATATCTGTCTCCAGGTGCAGTTACTTCACCCATTTCCCTGACTTCCATAAGCCCATATCTCCTTCCTGTCATAGCTGCAGAAATCACTTATTCTCCTATTGACAGCACCACTACCACAGGAGGTAAGGAATATCTTCTCACTGTCAATGAGCTGGGAGAAGAAATGGAAACACTCCCAGTTGTTTAGGGGCACAGAAGTCAGAAAGAAAAAAAAAAAGAGGGGGAACATTCTCCTGGTCATGGGAATTGCTTGTAAAGCTAAATAGATGCTCTAAATTTTAGATTTACAGTTGAAACTCACATCTTCAAAAACAATGGGAAACCATAATATTGTTAGTTCTGTAATTCAACTATATTATATTATGGGTATCATCTGGGAATGTAATTACAATTTATAATATTTTCGGGGCACCTGGGTGGCTCAGTTGGTTAAGCGTCTGCCTTGGGCTCAGGTCATGATCCCAGGGTCCTGGGATGGAGACCAGCTTGGGGGTCCCTGCTCAGTGGGGAGTCTGCTTGTCCCTCTCCCTCTGCCCCTACCATTCCCTCTGCCTCTGCCCCTACCACCCCCTCTAGTGCGCTCGCGCGCTCTCTCTCAAATAAATAAATAAAATCTTAAAAAAAAAATTTATAATATTTTCTCTTTAAAGATATTTCTCTGTATCAAACAAGCCAATTTACAAACCATGTTTTGAAAGACAACCTAAACAATGGGGGCAATATGGTGAGTTATTCATTCATATTTTCCTATACTACTAAAAAAAAGGTATGGAGAGATAAAACTGTAAGCTGCTGAAGAGTAGGTGCCTCGTATGTCTTGGTCAGCATTTTATCCTGTACCTAGCATTTGAGACACTTTAAGAAAGATGCGGGGAGGGGCACCTGGATGGCTCAGTCAGTCAAGCGTCTGCCTTCAGCTCAGATCATGATCTTGGGGTCTTAGGATCAAGTCCTGTGTCACACTCCCTGCTCAGCAGAGACCCTGCTGCTTCCTTGCCCTCTGCCCCTTCCCCCCCACTCATGCACGCTCTCTCTCTCTCTCTCGAATAAATAAATAAATAATCTTAAAAAAAAAAAAAAAAGAAAGATTGGGGGAGATTGGGAATGAGGAAAAGCCCAACATCCCCAAGAGTCCTCATCCATGATGAACTTCTGCCTAAGATTAGTTAAGGGAGAATGCAGGACACTTCAGAGATCTAGAAGAAAGGAGTCTTCTTTTTTTTTTTAAGATTTTATTTATTTCTTTGAGAGAGAGAGAATGAGAGAGAGAGAACACATGAGAGCGGACAGGATCAGAGGGCAAAGCAGACTCCCTGCTGAGCAGGGAGCCCGATGTGGGACTCGATCCAGGGACTCGATCCAGGGACTCCAGGATCATGACCTGAGCAGAAGGCAGTCGCTTAACCAACTGAGCCACCCACGCGCCCCAGAAAGGAGCCTTCTTTATCCTTCACATTATAGGACATAAGTGGGGATTCCTTTTTAAATAATCCTAACTTATCCTTGGCTAAAATCCCATCTACCCAGGACAGGCTGTCAAAAATTATATCTGTCCAGTTGAAACTTGAGATCTTAAGTCATCTTTCACTGGTAACACTATAAGATAATGTGATAAATGCTTTCAATTTTAACCAGTCAGAAAAATAAAGTCAAGGGCTGATAACATTTTTCTATATAAAACTGAGGAGCAAGGGAGAAAGAAGACTAGCTATAGTACAAAACCTTTCACATTAAATCATTCGGAGTGATTGTTTTTGGTTCCACTTCTACTCGTATTCACTCAAATAGTTATATCTTTTTTTATTTTTTTTTATTTTTTAAAGATTTTATTTATTTATTAGACAGAGAGAGAGACAGCGAGAGAGGGAACACAAGCAGGGGGAGTGGGAGAGGGAGAAGCCGACTCCCCGCTGAGCAGGGAACCTGATGTGGGGCTCGATCCCAGGACCCTGAGATCATGACCTGAGCCCAAGGAAGATGCTTAACCAACTGAGCCACCCAGGTGCCCCCACAAATAGTTATATTCTTAAGTATGTTTTTATTACAATAGACTTTGACAGCTTTATTGGAATTTACAACCTAGTATTTATTTACATGGAATGCTTCATTAATATCATTTGCCTGATCTTCTATTTTAATTAGATTAACATCATTTGAAATAAAACCAGTTTCAAGAAATAAAGCACAAAAAAGTAAATATGATATTAACAACCACGATTACTGGCCCAAATGTTTTTAATCTTATTGTCTCTTGAAGTACTTAGAAAGAGATTTTGAATAATAAAGTGAAACAAGACATAAGGTCCCAGTGCTGCTTCTATTGTTCTGGAGACCACTAAACATTCTTAAAGAAGAAATACAGTTCTCAAAATAGGCACGATAAAACACTGAGTTATAATGTTATATTGTTTTAAGTATAAATCCCTTAAATCCAGTAATAATTACTCAAATGATACATTAAGATGATAGAGAAAATGTATCAAAAGAACAAACATTGACATTATAAAAATATAACCATAATTACTTGCCCCTCAAGTAAAATAATTTATTTAAAATATCATCTATATATTTGTCGGAAAAATAAGTTCTTTATACTCTGTTTTATATTCCAATCGATTTTTATTTTCAATTTCTTTTTCCAAACACTGTATCTCCTCAAAAGTTTAAGATGATACCAGGAAATTTACATGATTATTTAAAATAATCAAACTATGGCTAGCACAGGATTATGAACTACAAAGATAATACACATAAAGTAAAAGATTTTTAATATAAAATACCAACCATAAAAATCAGATTATAGTCAAAATAAATTTTAAGATTTTTTTAGCATACTAACATTAATTCTTCCGTGTTATATGCAAACAATAAAATAGGTGGCCTAATATAGTATGCAATGTTGTATTTCTACAGGTATTTAATAAATATTTTTTATCTGGATGTTCTACCTACTCCACATTTCTTAATTTATACCAGTTTTTTTTAATGGCACAATTTGCTCAAAACAAAAAGGTAAGTCAATGAACACAAAAAGTTATTCTATTTTTAACAAGTAGCTCATTTCCAGCAATAAGGAAGGGTTGATGGATAGATAGCAAAGGGAGTAGGAGGAAAAAAGTCATTCATTTAAACTGTTCAGCCTTTTGCCAAGTTCCAATAAAATAATAAATGACAAACTCCATAGTGCAACTTATAAAAAAAATGAAATAGCCATGGTTGAGAGTAGGATCTAACAAATCTTTACAACGTTAGTCTTCCAGGAATAAACTCAAGGAATAATAAAGCAAAGGGAGCACTGACACATAATTTAAGCTTCTAGGATTTGGCAAAAGAATTCTGCTTTAATAGGTTTAGGTACTTAGATTGGCACTGGCATCCCTTAGTTTAGCCAACTAAACTAACATAACACTTTGTTAGTTACAAAGTCCTTGTTCATGACGCACTGAGACTGAGAAAGATTCAAGATCAAAACAGAAAAAATATTCCAACAGTCCAATAATTGCTAAGTATAACCATGTAAGACATAGTGCCCATCTTTCTTACTGAATGTTCAATGCAACTACTTTGGATAGCCATTCTGGAATTCCCACATGGTTAAAAAAAGGAAGAAAAGAAAAAAAAAATCCACTGAAAAAATCACTAAGAATTCCCAGGCAGCTCCCTGGTACCACTAGTTTTGCCTAAGATGGCAGCAGGACAGGGAGTTAAAATGATAATCCTACCATCACAGATGCACACTAGCCCTATAATCTTGGTCTCACAGCCCTGTCCATGTCCAACTCACTCTCAATAAAAGTGGTGGGGGAAAAAAAAGATACATTCCTTGACCTCAGCAAGCATCTTGCTGTTCCCCTGAGTTACTTTTTTTTTTAATTTTATTTTATTATGTTATGTTAATTACCATACATTACATCATTAGTTTTGGATGTAGTGTTCCATGATTCATTGTTTGCACATAACACCCAGTGCTCCATACAATACGTGCCCTCTTAGGCTATCCCTCACCAGGCTAACCCATCCCCCCACCCCCTCCCCTCTAGAACCCTCAGTTTGTTTCTCAGAGTCCATAGTCTCTCATGGTTCATCTCCCCTTCCGATTCCCCCCCTTCATTTTTCCCTTCCTACTATCTTCTTCTTCTTTTTTTTTTTTAACATATCATGTATTATTAGTTTCAGAGGTACAGGTCTGTGATTCAACAGTCTGACAAATTCACAGCGCTCACCATAGCCCATACCCTCACCAATGTCTATCACCCACTCAACACCCAAAGAACAAATAATCCAATCAAGAAATGGGCAGATGACATGAACAGACATTTTTCCAAAGAAGACATCCAAATGGCCAACAGACACATGAAAAAGTGCTCAACATCACTCAGCATCAGGGAAATCCAAATCAAAACCTCAATGAGATACCACCTCACACCAGTCAGAATGGCTAAAATTAACAAGTCAGGAAATGACAGATGTTGGCAAGGATACGGACAAAGGGGAACCCTCCCCTGGGCTACTTCTAAGCATGATACATACAAAACAGAAAGCCAAAAAATGATTAATCCAATGGGTCAGTAAAAAATAAGAATATTTAAATAAGTAAAAAGAAGGGTGAGTTTAAAAAGAAGAGTAATAAGTAGGTTTTTTTCCCCAACTGTTACTCTCCAATCTATTGGAGTTTCACTATAGCCTTTTAAAACAAGTTTAGAGGGGTGCCTGAGTGGCTCAGTCGTTAGGCGTCTGCCTTCGGCTCAGGTCATGATCCCAGGGTCTTGGGATCAAGCCCCGCATCGGGCTCCCTGCTCCGTGGGACGCCTGCTTCTCCCTCTCCCACTCCCCCTGCTTGTGTTCCCTCTTTTGCCTTGTCTCTCTCTGTCAAATAAATAAATAAAATCTTTAAATAAAAATAAAAAATAAAAAGTTTAGAAAAAAGAATTACAATTTTATGGGAAGAACTGCAACAAAAACAATAAAAATTTCTCAGAGATCATATTTTGCCTACAACATTGAACCATCTAGTAACCCCACATCACTTGGGGTTGCTGTGACAATTACAGATCATCTACGTAAAGTGCCTACCACAATGCCTGGCACATTGTGGTTAAAACAGTAACCACCGTTACTGTGGTAAGTACTTTGGATGTACTGATAAACAGATAAACTTGACTACATTATGAATATACAGTTCATTCTCCTTCAAGCAAGACTTAAGGCAGAAATATAACCCTCCAAGATGTAAAAGCCTTCAAGATTTCTAAAGTAAAACAGAATAATATGGTGGTAAATTCAATTGGCCTGATTATATCCAATCTAGCAGCACCTTCAGCTGAGACCTATATGGGCACAAATAAAATACCTCATGCATAGGATGAAAGGAAAAATCTGCCATAGATGAAGCTTTACTATAGTCCCTGGCATAGCTGGGCTCAGGATTTCAGAATTCATAGCGTCCTGGGTCTCCCTACTCCTGAGTCTCCCCACCTCCAACCTTCCACCCCTATATGTGCAGCCAGACAAAGCCAGAGGAATAGTTTAAAAAATATTTCCTGGAGCAATCAGGGAAAGAGGATTCTACAGAAATACTGAACACTAAAAGAGCCCAATCTAATTCTAAAGTCTTTGCATTTCAAGTCTCTCCCGGGTCAGTGTGAACAAAATTATTTTCTTTATTAAGCATCTACTAAGTGCCAAACACTGTGCTAAATGATTCCACTAGGGACACCTGGGTGGCTCAGTTGGTTAAGCGTCTGCCTTAGACTCAGATGTGGTCCTGGGATTGAGTCCCACTTTGGGCTCCTTGCTCAGCAGGGAGCCTGCTTCTCCCTCCGTCTGCTGTTCCTTCTGCCTGTGTGTGCTCTCTCTGACAAATAAATAAATAAAATCTTAAAAAAAATAAATAAATAAAAATAAATAAACGATTCCACTAAAGATGTCTCAAATGAAAAACAACTTTTTGACTAGGCTAATGAGGCTTTTTATTTTAGTTGTATCAGGACAAGCCCTCCAAAATACAAAAGTACTAAGGCATTAGATATTCTTGTCACTTCATTCTACCATTGGCCTCCAACGAAACTCTGGATTTAACCTAATTATCTACTGCAGCAACTCTCAGGGTCTTTGACATTATAATGTGCATTATAAATCTCTAAAAAGAGATATAGTATTACCATTTCATAAACCCATCTGACCCCTGAACCCTTTTCTCCTAGAACTCCAATTTACATAGTAATTAATGGTTTCACAGAGGATTAAAACTTAATTGTATCATTAATAGGGATGATCAGAAATAAAGATATATGAGACTAATATAGCAAACACTGAAATAAAAAATTAATTTTTTAATAATAATGAAAGATTTTAAGTATTTAGAGGAGGACAAAAGCTATAGAAAGATTTTTCCTACTACTCACTCCTACTTATATACAGGGTTTTCACGAAAAGCAATAGAAGCAAAGCAATGAAAGTTCTAAAATAGGAATCTGAAAATACAAAGTATATGAAACATAATGCCAATAAGTTCTGAACAAATGCAGGAATGCTATTTTTTTTTAACAGGTTATCATTTTATTCTTTCATCCAACCTTTTGAGCCTGAGCTCTCTGGTGCTCAATCCCAGTAGTAAGAAGCCCTTATGTCACATGACCCAAATGCCAATTCAAACTGGGTCACTACATTTTCTGTCATTTTATTATAGGAGGATAGATCATTTATTTTTTGTCTCTTTCCATTACATCCCCTTAAACAGCCACAATGTATCTTCATAGCCGTTAGCCCACTAAGAGATCTGTGACCTACTCCAAGCTGCCATTAACATCTCATATTGAACTACTAAAGAACTTTGATTTCTCATGCTATGACTAAACCTTAATGTACCCAGGCTCTAATAATCAAGAATAAGATCAGATATTTATACCTAGTCCCTACTATTTACTACTACAGACAAGCTGGTCATTTTAATGAGAGATTTTTGGATTTTTCTCTCCCCCTCTTTTCCCCCAAATTTCTTATTCAGTATTCTTTACATGTGACTACTTTATTAAAGTGGTTCAATATTTAATTAAGGATTAATGGTAAAGAAGTTTGCCCATTAAACTATAAAAACCTTTAGTGTTTACACAGCTTTTTAAAATTAATTAAATAACTTAATAGAAGTTTAAAAACTAGATTTAAAAGTGAGCTGTGAGAACATACAAGTTATTTTGATGATAGTAAGCCAAGACAAAACATAAGCACCAGTAATGATAGAATATGCACGTAGTGCCAGCAACCAAAGGAGATTCTCAAAGCTCAGGCATCCTGAATCATAATCTGCAATGTCCATCAGCTGAGCACACAGAACTTGGCACTGATATAGTGACTCTTGGAACAGGAGAAGCACGTCAGGTTATCTAAGGAGGCCCAGAAGGAAACACAATACATATTTGCAGGAAAAGAGCTCAAAATGAGTATTTTTAAATTAAATTGTTTAAATTCAATTCCTCTTTCACTTAATTGTTAAATATTGAGTCTGAGCCTTGTGTTTATTTTCCTAGTGATAGAAAACATTGGATTTCTCTTAAGAGAAAAAAATCCCCAAAGGAGCCTAATAAAGTCATCTCATTTCAGATTATCTTTCAGTTTATTCTATTATTTTTTTAAGATTTTATTTATTTATTTGAGAGACAGAGCATGAGCGGGGCAAGGGGCACAGGGAGAGGGAGAAGCAGACTCTCCACTGAGCAGGGAGCCTAATGCGGGGCTCAATCCCAGGACCCCTGGATCATCACCTGAGCAGAAGGTAGAGGCTAATCGACTGAGCCACCCAGGCCCCTTTCAGTTTATTTTAAATAAGTAAGTTTTGTGTTGTTGTTTTTAATCCACAGATCCAGAATTTGGTGTCAAGTTTTTCCTAGTACCCATTGACAAATTCTACATTTTGTTTATTATATTTTATTATATTTTCTTGTATAGTAAATACACTGTGGTAGAGCTGAAAATATGTGCTTCCTAAAATGAAGAAATGCCAAGAGTACTGGCTATGGAGTTTTCCTGCTGCTTTAGTTTCTTGGACATGTGAACAGAAAACTGAGAGCTGAGGCAGTGAGTGACTATCCAAGCCAGACAAAAAGCCAGGCAATCTGAGCCAAGTGGAATGGTCACATGACCTCTATTGTCACAAAGCAGCACTGGCATTTGTGTTACCCAAGTAATGGGGTGGAGGGTTGGGGATTCTCCTTAGTCATCTGGTGCTCTGAGTTCTCCTTTCTGAATCCTTCCATTGTGGTATATAATTAATGATGGCATGATTACAATGTGTGAAGGGTATGTTAGGCTTTCACGATCTCCAGGTCACTAACTCCTGTGAAAACTGTAATCTTACATATGCTTTCCCAGTTACCTACAGGTCTTACGAAATACCATCACCAGCTTCCAGTTCCCTGCCATACCACCACTGTTCAGCTTCACTACCTACATTACATAAAAAAACACTGTTTTTCAGGTTTTATATGCACATACACATACACACACAATTTAGTATTTAAAAACCATAAACACATTAAGACAATTAAATGTATTCTAATTAGATTCAACTAATCAACAACTCTGAAAACCAATTTTATTTAAAACCACTGCCTTTTACTTCAGAATTTTTCTAAGTCAGTCCTTCTTTCAGTTCCTTCATCTTATTCCTGACTTTTATACTGCCAAACTATAGGGAAAATCTTTAAATTATTTGACCATAAATGCTCTTACCAAGTAAAACTTAAAAGTACTAAAACATTCTAAATTGGACGTGCTGGGAACCAAACATACCCACGATGAATCTGTGCTGTAATTTAGAGACAAACTGACTTATTTCAAATCAATATTACTTACAGCTCAAGCCTCTACATCTTTGCTTGAGATATTCCCCTGTCCTTTTCCCTTCTTCTATACATGGTCAACACAGCCTCCTGAAATTATTTCAATCCCCAGTTCTGTGCAGTTATTTTCAGATGATTCTACTCTACAGATATGTACTCACCCATCCCAGAATACATAGCTTACAGTCCACATCACTTACATTATATATTAATATTACACCTCATATTATTACCTTATACTACTCTTCAACTTTTCACATATCACAGCTTTCCATCTATTTATACTATAACCTTTCTGAAGGCAAGGGACATTGCTTTTCCTTCTTTGAAACCTGCACTAATCTTCAATAGAGTAAGCACTCAAATTATTTCACAGAATAATAAAGTTTCATAGCTGAACCTGCAAATCTTTCATTGCAGATAAAAGAGGAAGCCTAGAAAGGTGAAATTACTTGTCCAAGGTTATTCAACTGGGAACTGAATCAGGGCAAGAACCCAAGTGCATGAATCTAATTTAGTGTTCTTTGTTTTAGCCCATGTTAAAAGAAAGAAATTGTGCTAAAATACACTTGTTCACTTTCCAGTTTCAATAAATACAAAAAGCTAACCTGTGTGTATAATAACCAAGAACCTTTCACTGCCTCAAAATCACCATTTACTTCAATATTAATCCATGGCCCATCCTGAGAATGATGGTGATGATTATTATACATATTAAAATACATATAATATGTAAGTGATTTGGTTAAATGTCCAGTAACCCAGAACAGCCTTTATTTTGTGTAACTTACTTCCTTTTTAAAGCATTATGTTGGTGGGGAGGGTGGGTTGGGGACTCAAACTAAATAGTCCAGTTTTACCCAAGTTCTAGTTAACCAGGATTTTACCTAAATAACAATAAAGAGTTCACTGACTCCCTCTGAATCTTACTGTTCAAGAAGTCTTCTACAATTTGTTTATGGAATAATTAAAAAAAAAAAAACCCAGCTACTTGATAGTCTGATTAACCAAAACTTTCCTTCAGAGACTCTTCTATCATCTGCCTAATTCCTCAAGGGAAGTGGGGCCCTTTAGATGCACAAGAGAACAGCTGGAGCATGAAGTGACAGATTGACTTTAAGAGATTAGCCCCAAGAGGAGAAGTGCTTAGTTCTCAGTTAACTTTGTGTATCCTAACATAAGAAAATTCCAGGGAAACAAAATTATAAATATGGAAATTTCCACAAACTAATCACTGGATAATTCTATGGCTCTATGAACCACAACAGAGATGATTCTGTCAAAAATGCCTTCCACTGGTATTAAACTAATTTCATCTGAGAGGTAACAGCACAGTGATGATCAAATGAAAAATTTCTATTAAGTTATTAGAAAAAATGTCTACATCTCCAGTCAGACTTCTTTTACTAAAAGGTACGTGTTATGGATTAGATAGTAAGCCCCTCCCTAAAAGTTATGTTGGAATCCTAGCCCCAGTACTTCAGAATATGACCCTACTTGGAAACAAGGTTGTTGCAGATATAATTTGTTAAAATGAAGGCCCCCAATTCAATATGACTGGCATCCTTATAAGAAGAGGAAATCTGGACAGAGAGGCACATGTAGAAGGAAGATTATGTGAAGAAACAGGGAGAAGACGGAGAGAGAGAAGCCTGGACAGATCCTTCCCTCACAGCCCTCAGAAGGAACCTACCCTACCAACACTATAAATTCAGACTCTAGCCTCCAGAATTATGAAGACAATATTAATTTCTGTTACTTGTGGTACTTTGTTACAGCAGCCCTAGCAAACTAATAAAATAAGCAACAAGAAATAATTTTAGAAGTGTCTATAAGGTAAATACAAAATAGCACTGAACTAGAAATTCAAAAGGCCCAGATCCTAGATTTTAAATCCACAAGCTTTGGCATAAATCTCTGCTTCAGTTTTCTCATCTATACTTCCTTCAGGTTGTTGTCAGGATAGGACTTAATAATGTGTGTGAATGTCCTTTAAAAAGTACAAAGTAGGGGCACCTGGGAGGCTCAGTTGGTTAAGTGTCTGCCTTCGGCTCAGGTCATGATCCCAGGGTCCTAGGATCAAGCCCTGCATCAGGCTCCCTGCTTCTCCCTCTCCCTCTGCTGCTCCCCCCTGCTTGTGCTCTCTCACTCTCTCTGTCAAATACATAAAATCTGGGGAAAAAAAAAGAAAGAAAGAAAGAAAAGAAAAAGTACAAAGTATTAAATAAGTAGAGAATGTTATCATCTGACATTTACTTAACACATTTGGCTTTTAGGTGAGAAAAACAGCAAAGTTATGAAAAAAGTTTATAATGCCCACATTTTTTCCTCAGAAATGAGAAAGTAATGACTCAAGATGTTTAATCAAAAACTAAATCAAGTACACAGTACAAGTTAAAGTACATCCTCGTCAACATTTCCTTATTTGTTAATTTTTAAACCTGCAATTCCCCCCTAAAAAACAAAGAAATAAAAACACCCAGAAACATTCACAGTTCACAAACTGATTCATTCATCTAACACTTGTTTAGTATCTATCTACTCTATTCCTGAAGCCGGATTAAATCTTCAAGATACAGAGCTCAAAGAAATGGGCTCTGATTTCAAGGAGCTCCCTCAACAGTAAAAGATATAGGAGGTGATTAAATAAAGATTCATATGAGCCATGAGAGTTATATACATAGAACAACAGAACAGAAACATATTTCAGTACCTACATTTGAATAGGGTAATGTTTTATTTTCTGGAATTGACAATGCTTTAGACAACATATATAGCAACACTTTAAATGAATTGAAGTTGCTCAATTTTCCTTCTTAGCTCTTTGTTAACCATTGCTTCATGTTCTATGTTCATCTCAGATTTTTTTTAAAGCAGGTTTAAACAAAAACTGTTTTTCTTTAAATTTGCTACATTTGTTATTCTTTTGTGTTGGGAAGAGGATTATAGTTAGAGCTCGCTAACTGGATTATAGTTAGAGCTTGCTAAATCAGAAAATTAATGTTTCAACTTTTACTGAAAATTCTTCTAAAATACTTATCTAGTTTGTATGTATGGATAGTGTATCTCAATTAAAACTGTCTTTGAGGGGCGCCTGGGTGGCTCAGTTCATTAAGCATCTGCCTTCAGCTCAGGTCATGATTCTAGGATCCTGGTATGGAGCCCCTCCTGTGGCTCCCTGCTCAGCCAGGAGTTTGCTTCTCCCTCTCCCTCTTCCCCTCCCCACCCCCTCGCTCATGTTTTCATTCCCTCTCTCTCAAATAAATAAATAAAATCTTAAAAAAAAAACAAAAACTGTCTTTGATGTCTAAAGATTTTCCAAGTCTCTAGGAGTCAGCTGAATATCAGTGATCCAGGCATGGTTCTGCAGCTCTAAATACAGAAGAAACAGTATATTGGGTCTATCTTTAGCCCTAGGTGGAAGATAGGTGGGAGAGGCTAGGGCTAAAAGTCAATTTAAAGACAAACAAATCCACTAGGAAAAAAAACTTTTATTGTAAATACCTATTTATTTATTTATTTATTTATTTGGAAAAATATGTGAGATAACTGATCCATTTTGACTCTAAGTTAAAGATTGACAATGAATAGTTTGATCTAAGAGCCAAGCTACACATGAGTGTAAACAAACGTATGCATGAAATAGTGAAATGACTCAAAAAGTCTTTATCACCCTCTTTGTTTACTTATGTCAATAAGTACTTGAAAGCTATATTTACAAAGGCTAAAACACAAAACGGATAATCTCTCAATGGATAATTTGGTTGACACTATTAGGATCCAGGAGCTGAAAAGGCAGCAGAAGTAACAGCCCCCATTATCTGGAAGTTTAAAATTCAATGAGAAGGGGCGCCTGGGTGGCTCAGTCCTTAAGTGTCTGCCTTCAGCTCAGGTCATGATCCCAGGGTCCTGGGATCCAGCCCCACATCGTGCTCTCTGTTCAGCAGGAAGTCTGCTTCTCCCTCTCCCACTCCCCCGCTTGTGTTCCCTCTCTCCCTGTCTCTCTCTCTCTCTGTCAATAAATAAAATCTTTAAATAAAAAAAATAAAAATAAAATAAAATTCAATGAGAAAAAACAAGTAAAATAAATAAATTGAAACAGAAGCAAATATATAAGCAAGTATCTTGATGCAGATAATTCTCTTCCCATTTTTTCCTTCTGATCTCTTTTACCTTTCTTTTACACACTTTACCCCTTCCCTTTCCTTCCTTTTCTTTTATAATGTAGTTAAGCAAATACTTTTCAAACATATAGCTTCTTTCATTTTCTCCACCACTGTGTGCACAGTTACTATCAATTCTTTAATAATACCTTAATCAACTCATAACATATCAATAAATCTTAACCTAGATCATAATATCTCATAGAAAATACAGACATATGAAAGTATAATAAAGAAGGAAAAGAGAGGGGCACGTGGGTGGCTCAGTTGGTTAAGTGTCTGCCTTCGGCTCAAGTCAGAATCCCAGGGTCCTGGGATTGAGCCCACATCGGGCTCCCTGCTCAGCGGAGAGCCTGTTTCTCCCTTGCCCTCTGCCTGCTGCTCTGCCTGCTTGTGCTCTCTCTCTCTCCCTCTGTCAAATAAATAAATAAAATCTTCAAATAAAATAAAATAAAATCTTTAAAAAAAAAAAAAGAAGGAAAAGAGAAACCCAAGAAACCTACCATATTTATGTCTAACTTGAGCTCCAAAAAATTAAGCAATTCAATGATAAATGTAGAAAGGAAAAAACAGACAAAATTATCTGTGGTCTCCAAGAATTTAACAGATTTTTTTCTTTCTGAAAATTTAAAAACATGTCCATTTTTCTGTATTAGTTTCTTTATAAACCTTTCCAAAAGTAAAAAAAAAAAATTATAAAAAAATAAATGAAAAGAAATGTACAAAAGCCGTGATAGACAGATGTGTAACACTTAGAGAATTATTCTTTTGTACATGTTAGGAGTCATGGGATGGAGAGTTTCCCCTCAATTCAGTATTTTAATTTAAAAAATTAAAAATTCATCAGAAGGAAAATAAGCAGAGATAAATTCTTACCAATACTTTTTGTTTGTGCTTTTACTTTTACACTATCAATTCAAATAGTCAACTAAATAGCCAGTTCTTACACAGTGCCCTCAAATTCAACAAACCTACTCTATTAAATTAGAAAAGAAAAAAATTTCAAGAGAATTTTTAGAATCTATTGAAAGAATTCCAATGGAGAATACCCTGTTAATTTAAAAACCAAACCAAACTCCCTTGATCTTAACTGCCGTGAATTGGGAAGATTATAAAATACAATATAACTATGGCCCAACTATATTGAGATGTAAAAGATAAATTAAGGAATGGAGGTGGGTGAATGAGGACTGTCTACAAGATAACTTGAGGGAAGAATGTGGCTTCTTCACAAAGGCAATGCTTTCTTATGTTCTACTCTAATTTGATATGCCTTTCCATCTTTCATCAGTTTTGCTGTAAATGAATCTCAAACAAGGAACTGTGTAATCAAGACTAGCACTGGCTAGTGTTGCTCGGTTAGAACTGGGTAAATGATGGTGAGAAATGATAAAGACCTAGATAATTATGACCTTTAGTCAAATTTTTCTATGGAATTGCTATGTCAACATTTATTGATCATCTAGAAGCCAAAGTACAATATGAGGGACTGATAAATGGAAAAAGAACTAGAGGACCTGAATTAGGAAACAGCCTCTCATTCTTAAAGAATACAAACCTACCAACAAGAAAGTAAAAAGCACATTTCCCTACAAACCAAACATTGCCTCAAATATAGTATGAATATGTAAACACTAGGGAGATCCCAAGCATCACTCTTACAAGAGTGAGCAGGAATGAGTGATAAATTCTAAGAAGAAATGAGAGAGCTATATTTTAATAAAGGAAAAAGGCAAAAATGGGCAAGGAGGAAAGAACATTACAGTCATGAAAACAAGAATAAAAATTTGTAAATCAAGTAAAAAAATTAAATATGATTCTAGGATTTGTTTTATGTAAATAGATAATTAATTTTAATGTCTTTAACACATCACAATAAATCCTAAAAAACAAGGCAAGAAAATATATTTTATACATACATTTGAATATGACTACACCTATCGCTGTTAAAATTCATTTAATAATTATAAAGATTAACTTGATTCTTCTCTTTCAGGCATAAATTGAAATAGTTAAAGAGAGTGAAAAAACCTAAAGTAGAGCAAGTTTAATTCTATAAAGTTAGTTGTTCACATCTTGATGCAGGAAGAGAATTAAACAATTAGGTGTTTGTCCTTAATGGCATCTTTCTTCCAACTCCTACTAAAATAAAGGAAAAAAAAAAAGCCTGTTTATGTTTATAAAGGACTACACTCAGCTAACTGATTCTGCTCTATAAGTTCTCAAGAAAATACATGTTCTAAATATACCAAAATATGAGTAATTCTCCTTTCAAGATAATTAATATGTATTTAAAATCTGGAAAGGAAACATTTTCCTATAGCTCATCACTTTGCCAGAAATTTACAATATGCTTGGATAACAGTATAATGAAGCAGAAGGTAGTCTTTGAAAAGTTATTATCAATGAACACTCAATGAAAGTGGATTATCAAAAATATATCCATAGCATAAGGGGGAAAAAGTTAAGCCTTTTAAGACCTGTCAGAAAAATCCAAGATAACAAGTAATTCATCTTCAGATAAATCACCAAAAGGAAAATGGTTTTACATCTGTAGACTATTTGTGATATATAAAGAGATATAAAAATTGCGGCAGACAAATAAAATGGATCATCCTGCCTGATAGGAGAAAATTAAAATCTTTATCTCAACCAAAAATTAGATAACCCCAGCAGCAGATGGAAGTAGTAAAGCACACTGGTTAAGAGTGTGGGTTCTGGAGCATGACTACCTAGATTCATATTTTTACTCCTCCACCTCTTAGTTTAGCTGTGTTGGCTATATAAAAGTGCCATAATCTTTCCATGACTCAATTTCCTTATCTATAGAGCAGGTGGTAATAATAGTACCAACTGCAAAGCTGGAATGAGGTTTACATGTGTTAATACAAAAGTGGAGGACTTAGTGCCTGGAATTTGAAATGCAACTGTAAGGTATTTAAAATATTTTCATTATCACTTGTTATTATTATAGACTAAATAGCTATTCTGAAGCTTCAGACATTTCTTTGGAGATTACCTATTGTAGCTATTATTAACCACTAGCTCTTCATGCAAAATATCAAAATATTGATATATTGGTCTGAGCTTACATTTACAGGTACATTCTCCCACCATATGACAGTAAAAAGGACTTTTAAGGTATAAATTCATAAGGACAAAGAATCCAGCAGATGAGACAACAATAAACAAAATTATGGTAAATGACTTCTCCCATCTCAGAAATCTGAATACTAATCAGCCAAAGGGTAAGTAAAAACAACTCAATTTATAAGACAAAATCTCCAAAAGAGTAAATTGGCAGTACCAAATACTTCTGGAAGAGGGAAAGTATTACGAACAGGAGGACTGTTAAAAATCTGTTTGAGGGAAGCCTGGGTGGCTTGGTGAGTTAAGTGTTTGCCTTCGGCTCAGGTCATGATTCCAGAGTCCTGGGATCCAGTCCCACATCAGCTTCCTGCTCAGCGGGGAGTCTGATTCTCCCTCTCCCTCTGCCCCTCCCCCCGACTCATGTGCACAGGAGCGATCTCTCTCTCTCTTGCTCTCCCTCAAATAGATAAAAATCTTAAAAAAAAAATATCTGTTTGAAAAGCTATTAGAGTCCCAATTCCCAACTCTACCTCTCCCTCACTCCAGTTAAGACGAGTGCCCCTCCACAGCCCTGCAGAACACCAGAGGTTTATTCTCATTTTTTTAAAGATTTTTTTTAAACTTTATTTTTTTAAAGATTTTATTTATTGTCAGAGAGAAAGCACATGAGCAAGAGCACAAGCAGGGGGTGTGGCAGGCAGAGAGAGAAGTGGGCTCCTTGGGAGCCTGATGTGGGACTCCATCCCAGGACACTGGGATCATGAACTGAGCCAAAGGCAGGTGCTTAACCAACTGAGCCACCCAGGCATCCCCCCTTTTTAAAGATTTTTTATTTACTTATTTGACAGAAAGAAAAGAGAGAGAGCATAAGCAGGGGGAGCGGCAGACAGAGGGAGAGGGACAAGCACACCCCCGCTGAGCAGGGAGCCCAACGGGGCTTGATCCCAGAACCCTGGGATCATGACTGGAGCCAAAGGCAGAGGCTTGACCAAATGAGCCACCCAGGCACCCCATTTATTCTCATTTTTTAAAAGGTCTATTTTTTTTTTAATGGTCTATTTTTAAATGGTCTATCATTACTAGATGACACAAGGCAAGTTTAGAACAGACAACTCACACTAAAAAAAGAGAGGAATAAAGAGAAAGTCTCTGTGCTTCTTCCCCAATTTGGTTTCCAAAACACTGAAGAGAATCTCATACCCTCCAGGCGGGTAACAAAGATTCCTCTCTGGGGAATCTAAGCAGCCTAAAATAAGACATCTAAAAATATGGATATCAGAAATTAGGACAGTCCAGCCAGATTATTCTGAAAGTCAGATTACAAGAACTGACACTCCTCTCATAAATCCTCATCCACAGATACAGAACTAATGGGCAACTTTGTAAAACTCTTTTGAGAATGCTTAAGTGAACAGATTAGCCAAGGACTATCACACACTTAAGGAAAGCCTGAAATAGGAAAGACAAAGACCAAAGCAAGCAAACAAAAAAGAGTAACTTGAAAGAAACAGATATGTAAGAAGAAGAAAATGTCCAAAAACTATCATTAATAACCTTCAAAGAGATAAAAGAATGTAAGGATACATGAAACAAAACAGAATAGCATTAAACAAAAGTAGAGATCCAGTAACAGAACTTTTTTTCAAGATTTTTATTTATTTATTTGAGAGAGAGAGTAGGGGGGGAGGGAAGAGAGAGAGAGAGAATCCCAAGTTGACTCTGTGTTAAGCACAGAGCCTGACACAGGGATTGATCCTAGGATCCTGAGATCATGACCTGAGTAGAAAGAAATCAAGAGTTGGACATTTAAACAACTGAATCACCCAGGCGCCTCCAGGAGAATTTTTTTACTCTACGAGGGTCGAAAAATAAAAATGAGGAAATCTCCTAATGAAGTACAACAAAATAAAGTGTGGAAAATAATTGAAGAAAAAAGATAAAATAATTAGAAGACCAGGCTACTAAGTTCCTGCAACATCCAAAGAAAATAGGAATTCTAAAAACAGTGAGTGAGTGAGTGAGTAAGACAGACAGACAAGAGACAGAGAAATGAGGGAAGGAAATCAAAGAACTAACTCAAAAAAGAAAAAAAAAATCCCATAATAGGGCATGGTTTCCTAGGTCAAAAAAAAGCCACCAAATATTCAAGAAACTACTATAGAATGTGTTCCACTAAAATAAGGACCCAACAAAGAGGAAATCAGGTAACAGGGGATCCAACACAAAACAGAAGCAAAAGGAATCTCTAGGATGACAGGTATGGTGGGGAAGGGAGAGTCTATCATAACAACTATGCCAAAGACCAGGAGAATATCCAGTATAGATTCGATTAGAACAGGATAGATTAGAATATCCAGTATAGTACAGAAGAGTCTGAGAGCTACATCTTCAAGAAAATGAAATTTATAGTTTAATTAAGAGGATATTTTGACAATACGATAGAGTTTGAGGTTAAATTCATGATACGTACATAGAAAATTAAGCTACCTCTTAACAAATATATTCAAGGAGAACCAAAACTATGTACAAAAAGAAAAAGGGGGGTAACCTGGGTGGTGCAGTCAGGTGAGCAGCCGACTCTTGGGTTTGGCTCAGGTCTGATCTCAGGGTTGTGAGATGGAGTACCGCATCGGGAATCAGAGCTCAGCACCAAGTAAGCCTGAGATTCTCTCTCTCCCTCTCCCTTTGCCCCTCCCCCTCCTCTCTCTAAAATAAATAATAAAAAAGAAAGAAAAGGCAATCACAGAATACTACTACATGGCAGAACTATGAAGAGCATTTATATAGTTATAATAATGTAAACATTAAATTCTACTCTAACCAAGATTAGAATAACTATAGTGGGAGGATGGGAAGGCCGGAAATGTGTATGTGGCTTTGGGAAAAGGACAAATGGGAGAACAAAATTTTCATCTTCCACTGTGGGAACTCAAGAGACAGTATCTAATAAAAAAATCAAGTAGCAGCAATATAAATTTGTTATATAGAGATATGAAAATAAATAACAAAAGAATCAAGTAAAAGAATTGAAGATAGTTGTCCCTAAGAAATAGGAAATGGGATAAGGGTGACAGCAGGAAATGCAGTTTCTCATTACAAGCCTTACAGAACTATTTGGCACTCTTTCAACAATGTGTTTGTAAAATATTAATAAAATACATGTAATGATAACATTACATCAAAATAAAAAATAATTTCCTAATTATAATCTTAATACATGCTCACATAATTTGAAAACTGCACAGGAACTAATAACAGAAGAATTTTGCCATCCAGATAAAACTATTTATATATTGCTGTATTGCCTTTGAATATTTTTGCTACATAAACACATACTCATATATGTAGTTTTTTCTTTTAAACAAAGCTTCAGATTCATGCTGAATATGCAAATGTGCATGATCCTTTTCAATTAACATTACATAATTAACATTTCTAAGGTCCTTAAATATTCTCTAAAAACACCATAATATTCCTCCCCATCCTCAAGCATCACATATGTAATCATTTTCCCACTAACTCTTCAGCTTATAGTTAACAACGTTTTCCTTTCTTAAACTCCCATCCCTTGATTTGTGGTGTCTTCCCTGATTATCTTCTCTCTAGCCACTTCTCTTTCTCCTTTGTGGAATCCTTCTCAGCCTACCCTTTAAATGTTGTTGTCCCACAAAATTTGATCCTCCATTTTCTCTCCTCATCCTGGATAACCCCAGTAACAACATTATATCCTGATAAATGACAATCTCCAAGTTCTGTTAATTCTACCCTTTAAGTAACTTGAACCTACCAGCTTCTGTCCGTCACTTCCACCATCTAGTTCAAACCATTATTATCACCAGCCTAGCTTCCTAACTGATCTCCCAGACTCCACTTCTGCCCCCTTTCAAAGCATTCTCCACATTAACAGTCATAAAAACACAAACCTAATTTCATAGCACTCTGCTTAAAACCCTCCAATAGTTTACTATTGTTTTAGAACAAATTCCAAAATGCTTTCTTGCCTATAAGGTCCTATAATCTTGCCCAAGCCAACTTCTCCAGCTTCATTCTACACCACTCTCCCTCTGGTTCTCTATGCTCCAGCCACACCACCTTTTCTGTTCTTTAAATCTACCAAAACTGGGTGCCTGGGTGGCTCAGTCGGTTAAGCAACTGCCTTCGGCTCAGGTCATGATCCTGGAGTCCTGGAATCGAGTCCTGCATCAGGCTCCCTGCTGAGCAGGGAGTCTGCTTCTCCCTCTGACCCTCCCCCCTCTCATGTGCTCTCTCTCTCTCAAATAAATAAATAAAATCTTTAAAAAAAAAAAAAAGGCAAAAAAAACCTACCAAAACCTCTCTTGTCTACGGGCCTTGGCACATGCTGTTTACTCTACCTGAAACAATTCCCTCCCCTACACCCTAACTTTCTCCTTGGCAAACTCCTATTCAACTTGGACAAGACCCTCAAATTGCTCATTTTTATTCTATGTAAACACTGCCCCTGGAGTTGGGCAACATTAGAGCTCTGAAATCTAAGACAGGGAGCACTTTAATAAAAGAATTTGCAATTTTTCTGTTTAATGTCTGTGTCGCATGGGAATATAAACTGCACAAGAACAAATCTTGTTCAATGCTGGTTCCTCTGCACCTAGCAAAGTGCCTCCAACACAGTAGATATCATTTTTTAATGAATAAATGACTCCCAAACCTGTATGTTGGTGTTCAAAACTCTTCTAAATTCTAAATCCATATAATCAGGTACCCTCTCCACCTAGAACTCCTATAGGTATCTCAAACTCAACATATTCGGGCCTGAACTAATTTGTCAGATACTTCCTCCTCTCTGTATTTTTCCCCATGCTGCCCATTAGTGGCACCCTGTCAATTCTGCTCCTCAAATCTACTTTGACTGATCCTCTTTTCCACCTATTTAGTCACAGCTTTTAGTTCAATCCCTTACCAAATTTTATCTGAATTACTACAATAGCTTAATAAGGAATATCCACACAACCAGCATCAAATTCACCTCTCTCCTAACCCCAGTGCCAACATAGTCATTTTTTTAAAAACTAAAACAAATTTGGTCCTATCATTCCCACACTTAGAATTCTTCAATCATCTTTTCCCTATATGCGAACTACTACTCTTGTAATACTACTATACTATGGGCAGGTTGCTGAATACAACAAAATCCCTTATTTCTTGTGTATTTGTCCTTTCTAGTGCCTCTGTCTGTATGCCCATCGTCTCTTACCCATTCTGCTTTTTATCTTTTAAGACGCAACTTAAAGGTATGTTCCCCCAAGAATTTTCCTGACCACATTACCCCAGGCTGAGTTGGGTGCCCTTCCTCTGTGCTTCCACAGCATGCTGGGTATCATAGCATTTTTTACACAATGACATAATTTACCTGACTGCCCTTCTATCTGATCTTGAGTGCACAAAAGTCCTACATGTTGTTTAATCTTTGTATTCCCAGAATCTATTAAATTCTAAGTCCCCAAAACTATCTGCAGCATGACTATCAATATAATGACATCATTGGTAACATGATGTTTGGTACAAATTTTATAATTTTTACACAATTATATGTTACACAAATATGTGGTTTGTACCTCACCAGTAGAATTTTCCCTTTTAAAGTTTCCTTTATTTAATTGTTCTTTAAATACTATATTCACAGTTCTAAAACTTAAGAAAAATAGAAGAGTATTTCCTGATTCTTTATAGCACCTGTAGGTAGGCCCTCCTCTTTGGGTCTCTCACACTCCTATATGTCTTCTTGGGAATACCAGGAATGCAAGACCTTGACCATGCTCTATTCAGGGTCATTCTCTGGGTTGTGTGTGCAGTGAGCAACCTTGAGGGATGAGGTAAAGTCACCCTCCAGGACAAAGAACAGTCTTGCTCCTCAGCAGCAACCCACTATATGTACAACATTTATCTGTACCATACTGCATCACCTCCATGGGACTTGGGGGTAAGGAGAACTAAAGCAAATATGCTAATGCACATGCTGCTTGCTGTGCCAGGAGTAAATAAAGTCATCTGTCTCTGACCTAGGAGTCTCCTGTCTTCTACCAGCACCTGTGAAATAGTAAAAGGCTACTTACAAGTAGAGTGAAATCAAATCCCAAACCCACCAATTTGCCTCTTGGCAATTTACCAACCTCTACAATCAAATATACAACATCTAAACCTGAAAAATACCATCACTCCTTCCTTTACTATCCATTTTAAACAAACATATGAAAATCCATGTTCCCCACAAATTTCAACTTACTTACATTTTAAGATTTTCTACCTGCTTATTTTTACCTTTTTTACTGTTTTCATTATTTTTTCTCCAACCAAATAAACTTTATAGTTCTACTTGTGTTTTCATTTTCCTCTTTTATTCTCTATGTCTCTCTAATCATAAGATATTAAACCCATACCCAAACAATTCACAAAGCCTACCAACAAGTTACCAGCACCAGTCAGTGGAACACACATGGCTGTGGTCTCTCCACATAAAAAAGTTGTCAGCAGAGAGCTGAAGCATGTTAGTACCTCTTCTGATGTGAGTTCCAATCCAGCCCCTGAGAACTGTTTGCATCATCCTCTGGATGGTAAGTAGCTCTTTTTCATCATTTATTTATAAGTTTTCCTTTTCGATAATAGACCTTCCCACCCTCCCAGACATTGAGCAAGTAACTATGAAATTATATTTCTGAAAAAGGCAGGGAAAGGCAACAAGGGAAGCTCACAGTGGCACATTATCAACAGGGAAATGTTTTTTTAGGAATTTACATAAGAAACGGTGGATGGAGGAAGAAACTATCAAGGTTTTTCATTGTGGCTATAATATAAATAATGTACCACAGACAGAGATAGAATTCAGAGGACTAACTGGAACATGTAGATCCAAAGTGGTTGACTAGCAAAGAAAAACCCATACAAAAGCTGAGAAAAATAAAAGAAAACAGTGATAAGAAAAAAAACAAAAACAAAAAACCCAGAGACAGGAATTAGCTTTGAAAGCAGGCAAAGTAGGCTAGCTCACACCAGAGGTCATCCAGCAACTACCAATCAGCCACCTACTGGAGCAGAGCTCAGACTGGTGGGAAACCTAAGTGCAAAAATTCCCCACATGCAAAGGAAGCAACTGAGACTTGAGATCAGGAAGCTGGTGGAGACTGAGGGTTTCACCAGCTTCACCCAGCAAGCTCTGAGCTGATATTTACATTAGTTAAATTTGCTAACTCAACTATGATAAGAATATAAATTTTACATTTCAGATATTCCCAGGAGTGCCACACATGAAAAGAGGATATGTCAACTTGCCAATATTCAATGAGTCTAAATCTTTAGGGGAATCTATATAAAAAAAATGCACTGACTAGGGTCTTCCCTAATACGCAGCCACAAGTAATACCATGGCAAATAGGGCTATAGCTTCTTTAACACATCAAAGTTAGGCCACCAAAACTCTCGTAAATGTCTAAGGCCAATTCTAATCTAGACACTGCTATAAACCCCTTACACAAATCTCTCACTTAAAATACAATTGATCTTTAATGAACATTAGATTTATGATTTTTCTCCATTTTCCCTCTACTTTTTATAAAAACAGGAATATAGCTTTGCCAGAATCATATAATATCATCCTTTCTTCAGTGAATGTTTATTATATCTACAGCATTTTTTCTACTGAACCATCCTCGTTACACATTAGGATCCAGAGGTAATCAAAGGTTTCAAAATCAAGTATGATGATAACCTCCTGCCATAGAAATCCATAGGCTGTTTCCAGGTCATAAGCAACAGCAACATGGGAAGTCTGCTCTGTGTCTTCTTCAGCAGTGAGTAGTTGCAGGTGGACTTCCCTCTGGGATTACTCAGCTCCCCTTCTCCCAGGACTTACAGCCACCACTGTTCCTCCTTTCCCCAACAGTATCCCCCTACCCCATCCTCCAAGAAGAGCTAAAACCAATCCCCAAGGGGAAGGAGGACATTATTATCTTCATCCAGCAAAGTCTGTTACTTCTTCTCAAAAGAAATACCTTCCATAGACTTCTCAATATCCACAACAAGGGGAGGTACAGGAAAAAGGTGTAGAATACGGCTTCCCACAATAGTAGAAACACCATAGGAGCCCATGATGTTTTTACCCATCTTGATTACGAGCTGGAACTGAGAGTTGGCCAGAGGTAGCTAAGGGGACTCCAGAAGAGAGCTGGGCCTGTGTTTTAAAATGTACCCCGGAGGGGTGCCTGGGTGGCTCAGACAGTTGAGCATCCAACTCTTTATTTCAGCTCAGGTTGTGATCTGGGGGTCCTGGGATTGAGCCCCCACACTGGGCTCCATGCTCAGTGGGGAGTCTGCTTGAGGATTCTCTCTCTCCCCCTCTGCCCCTCTCTGGGCTTGTGCTCTTTCTCTCTGTCTCTAATGTCTCTCTCTAGAATAAATAAATCTTTTTAAAAAAGAGAAGAAAAGGGGTGCCTGGGTGGCTCAGTTGGTTAAGCGGCTGCCTTCGACTCAGGTCATGATCCCAGTGTCCTGGGATCGAGCCCCGCATCGGGCTCCCTGCTCGGCAGGAAGCCTGCTTCTCTCTCTCCCACTCCCCCTGTTTGTGTTCCCTCTCTCGCTGTCTCTCTCTCTGTCAAATAAATCAATAAAAGATCTTTAAAAAAAAAAAAAAAGAGAAGAAAAGAAAATGTATCCAGGATTTGTTTTCATTGTAAGTGAGAGACATGGAGATAGCTGTCTTCATAAGAAGAGTTTATTATTATTCATAGTTCCCAGGAGGAGAGGGCAAGCCACTCCATACAAGGCCACATGGGAAAGCACCAAGTTGGTCTGGAGACAGACGGAACAAGGGGAAAACACGGGCACAGCATTTACTGTCATTTTCTCAGGAAAGGTGAGGGAGGGTAGGGTAAGTAGTTCTGGACTGGCTAGTTTGAAGAATTTCAGCAGGCTCTGGGGTGTAGGGACTGCCCCTAGTTGCCTGCTAGCTGCCCTGAGGTACTATTAGGGCAGGTGGCTCAACCTGTGAGAACTCAATAAAGCTGGTGTGTAAGGGCTCTGGATTGGCTGGTATGCCTATGAAAGGCACACACCAGGGAAGTGCTATCCATAGGAATCCCAGCTATCTTTAGGAGTTAGCAAGTCCTGGGAGGGGCAATCTGTCCCCAGCTAGCAAGGCCCCAAGATGTCAAAGCAACATAAAATATAGAAAATAAAAAATATGGTAAATTCAGCCTGGGATGTACTTCTAAGCTCAGAGCTCACCTAGACTGCACTTTTTTCATAAAATGCCTGTTCTGAGCTCCAGAACCTTCTTGAACTAAAAGCACTCCTTCCTTGAAGCACTACCAACCCCGTCTCTACCTTGTAGCACCATGACCATGCGTTGATGGAAAATATACCAAAGTAGTTACTCCAAATACTCTTCCCTTGGTTTCAAATTGATTGTTTACATCACAATTTGAAATCAGTAGTATCACAATCCATTAAAATGATGGCATGGCCTTTGCCACAACTTCTGACAAAGTCACACTATTGCCATCAGAATCATTCAGAAAACTAAAGCTTCCAATGCTAAAAAGGCATATGTACAAAGCTTTTCAAGCGAGACTGTCAGCTAATGTTTAGATGTTTGCATAAAATTTCAACAAAAGGAACACAAACTAATGCCTCAGGATTTCAAAGCCATCACTAATGTTGATCATCTTCTAGAAAAAAAGGCAAGAAAGCTGACCAGATAAATATCAAGATATCTCCCTCTCTTCTCTGCTGCTAAGCTTCTGAACAAGATTTTTGTTCTACTTTAAAATGCCATCAATCATGCACTCTAAGAATTTATAATTTGGCTTTAACCATTGTTCAGTGCAGATGTTTAGCCATAGAAAAACTTAAATCTCTACATTGATTTTTTTAACTGGTAAGATTGCATTTCACTATTGAACTGTGATTTCACTGTGGAACACACTGCCTGATTATTCAACATAAAATGTAAAACGAGATCTGCTTAACACACACACAAATAACATCAATCACCAAGGACTTTCTTTTTGCTATATTGTTTTCACAATCATAGACACACTTGCTAGGCAATATGATCATCACAAAAAAAATATTAGATAGAGAACTAGTTTTAAAAACAAAACTAAGTGGGTAAAAAAGCAACTAATTAAGTTTGGATGGGTACCACAAAAAAAATACTTGACGAGATAGTCACAGCAACAGAACATGACAGTTCAATCCCTATGCTTCATAGTAAGTCAGCTATTTAATCCTTCTATCGGCCTTGAGAATCACAGTACCTAAAGATATTCCCAAATATCTTTCTTAACTTCTGAAGAACTTATCCAACTCAGACAAGAAGCAAACAATGGAACTCTCTAATGGACTGTGAGATCACAGATAAGGACACTTTGGTTTCCTGGACTATTTCATCAATATTATCATAAGTAATCAAATACCTTAGTAAAAATTTAAAAATTGCCAAGGTTCACTGATGAAAACTAGACAATTGTTCCAACAAAACTGGACTCTGTGCCCACAGATACCACTTCCTGTTTTCGGGTTTTTATACATTCCCTGCTGCTCCACTCCTACATTGGTCCATGAGGGCACCTAGATCCTCATTTAAATTAATGGTCTGAAAACAGAAAAAAACAAAAAACAAAAAACCAAAAGCCTTCCTTTCCTCAGTTCTCAGTAAAGCTGACACATTCAAGCATTCATCCAACAAACATTTACTACACAAATACTAAATGTCAAGTACTTTTAAATATTAAAAGTTGAAACAGGCTTAACAGTTATTGCAGTAATAAGGCAAAGTCTATGTATTAGTCTCCAAATAGTAATCATTTTAACTATTCCAGAAACATTCATATAATAGCTAGCAAATGGATATCCTAAGATTACTGTAATACAGAAACAACTCTAGGCAGTAGTTCCATGATCTTGAACGGTACTTTATTTCTCTAAACCTCTGTTTACTCGTCATATGTTAATAAGATGTACCTCATCTGGTTGTTGTGAGTGTAAAGTATGCCAGTGTAAATGAAGGGCCTGGGTACAATGTGTGCTACATGGCAGAATTACACAGTAGGTCTCTTCCCTTTAAGTATGCATAAAAGCCCAATGCTGCAGAATGGACAAAAACTACCACTCACTTACCTTCTTGTGGGCATATGCAATTATAGTATCACAATTCTATTTATTTTTACATGCTCAGCTCAAATGAATCCTTCCCCAATATATCCACCTTTGAAACCTCCTAACACTTTGCTAGTAGTATCTCTCTAAAAATACTGTGATTATTTATATACCTATTTTATCTCTTCTATACGAAAAATTAACTTAAAGTCAGAAACTTTATTACTTTTGCTAATTTAAGAAGTTTTTAAAAATAAGTTAAAACAAACTCTTTTTTTTTAAAGATTTTATATTTGCGAGAGAGAGATTGAGAGACAGAGAGCATGAGAGAGAGGAGGGTCAGAGGGAGAAGCAGACTCCCTGCTGAGCAGGGAGCCCGATGCGGGACTCGATCCAGGGACTCCAGGATCATGACCTGAGCCGAAGGCAGTCGCTTAACCAACTGAGCCACCCAGGCGCCCAAAAACAAACTCTTTTAACACTAATCCATTTAGAAAAAAAGGACTATCCTGAATAATGAAAAGAAGGTTCTATATGAGTTATAAATGAATAGTTAGCACCTTGTTTGAGATTACATTAATCCCTCACAAACTGTCACACTTTGTTAGTAAGAGTTATATATATATATATATAACTGTGTATGTGTATGTGTGTGTGTGTACACATAAATTTGCCCCTTAAGAAGGTTCTCAGTTTTCTGGAAGAGGAAAGATTCATAATGACCAGTAAACATAAGGATTACCAATGTGTTTGGTTCCTGTAGAAGAATATGAGGTTCACTTCCCTCAACTCCATTTTTCTTCCACTTGTAGTCCCCATAAAAGTATAGAGTGATTTTATTCCATGTTCAGACTGTGAGTAAACCCAATTGTAAATACACAAGATATAGACAGAGTAAAAGTTTCACTCTTTGAAAATTGAGGGAAACATAGAAAAAAACTCTGGATTTTCTTTGAAATAATATAGTACATAGAGCTGAAGTTGTGAGGGTTGGGGAGGCAGAGGGAGGAGTGATTTGAAATATTTATTAAGTAAAGTTAGCCATGGGTTAATAATTGCTGATGATGGATGATGGACACATGGGGGGTTATTTTGCTATTTTCTCCACATTTGTATGTTTGAAGTTATCCATCATAAAAGGCATTTTTAGAGTGTTGAGTGAAAAAAGAAACCAGAATTGATTCTGTACCAGAATATCATTAATAGAAATTAAAATATATATAATATATATATACGATATATAATATAAATTAAAAACAACTATGTGCACAAAACACCACCATATTTTTTTATAGATATAGACATATCCAAAGACATAAGTAGAGATGTCTAGAGGCAAAGAATGAGAACAGAAATTGTGGATAAAGGAGAACTTTGCTGTTGTTGTTTCAAAGAGGGAGTGGCGGGAAAGGTATTACATTTTATTTTATTATTATTATTTTTTAGATGTTTTATTTTTAAGTACTCTCTACACCCAACACGGGGCTTGAACTCACAACCCTAAGATCAAGAGTTGCACATTCCACCAACCAAACCACCTAGGAGCCCCAAATGAGAACTATTTTAAATAAAATAAAACAAGAGAGAGCCTTGTCCTTGCCAAAGCTAACAGTGTGCCATTATCTGAGGAATTTAATTCAAATTTTTTCACCTGAGGTTTAAAAAGAAAACATTAAATAAATACAAAGTGTTCTAGGATCACAGACAAGGGGTAACTAAATCTGACTTGAAAGGAGGGGATATTTCTGCCCCATACCTTAGAAATACTAAATCGGAATCTCTGAGACTGGGCAAAAGGTTCAATTTCCATTTCACAGAGGAGAAACAGAAGGACAGTAAGTGAAGTAACACTGTAAGTTCATAAACAAGCAAGTAGGAGGGGTGGAATTCAAGCTTAGGACCAGAATTGCCATTCTTAAGTCCCTGTGCTTCCAGTGCTGCACTATTCTAATTTAAAACCTGCACACTGCTAACAGATTGAACTTCCTAAAATATTACTTTATCCCACAATGCCTCTGTTCTTGGCATCCACAGAAAAAATTAAATTCTGTATAGATTATATACCGCCCCCAATCATCCTCCAACCACTTTTTCAATATCCTATTTTTTTTCAACAGAAGTCTCTCTTCTAGCCACACTAGTCCTCCTTACTTCTTTCAAAAGACCCACAACACCTCGAAGACTCTAAAAAAACTTTCTCCAAACGAATACCTCTACTCTCCTCTATATTTATTTGTATCCCATATATCCTACAAGTTCTGGTATTCAGAACACTTTCATAGCATTAATTGAGCAACTGAAGTCCCACAACTACTCCAAAAAGCTTCCCTGATGACTTCAGCACACACCTTTTCCTTCTTTAATTTCCTTTGCACTTACTCTCCGTGCCATTCAATTAACACCTATTACAGTAATGCCTCAATTATCCAGCATCATTGGGAAAGGAAAGTGTTCCTCAGAAGCAAATTTTCCAGACAACTTAATCATTAATTTAGGAAGCAGCAAAGTTGAATAATGTTGACTTTAGTTATAGAAAGACCTAGGTTCAAATCTCAGTTCTGCCACTTACTAGCTAAGTGGCTCTGAGCAAGTGTCAACAGTTTCATCATCTGTAAAGAGGGGATATACTAACTTCACAAAGTTGTTGTGGGTTATTAAAGAAATCACATGAAAAAGTCTGGTACAACATTCTTTAAGTTATGGCTACAAAGTAATTCCAACTGCTATTGTGCACTAAAACAAAATAATTTCCTCATATATATATACACATATATACATATTGTGTGTATATATATATACATACACACTTTGAGATTTTTCTTAGAGGACAGTGAATGTAAATAAATCACCATTTGGAAACTCATTCATTCAACATTCACTCATTCAATAAATATCAATTCAGTAGAGATACAGGACACAAAATCAATGTATAAATATCATTTCTATATACTAATGATGAACTGTTAGAGAAATTTTTTTTAAAGATTTTATTTATTTATCTGAAAGAGAAAGAATGAGAGAGAGAGAGAGAGAGAGAGAGAGAGAGCACATGAGAAGGGGGAGGGTCAGAAGGAGAAGCAGACTGAGTAGCGCAGTTGGTTAAGCATCAAACTCCTGGCTTCTGCTCAGGTCATGATCCCAGGGTCCTAAGATAGAGCCCTGCATCAGGCTCCACTCCCAGTCTGCTTGAGACTCCCTCTCCCTTTGCCTCCCCCCTACTCCGCCCCCTGCACTCTCTGTCTCTCTCTCTAAAATAAAACTTTAAAAAAAAAATAAAGAAATGCACCAAGTGTATCAGGAATTGCAGACTTTTTTATTATTTTGTGGAGTTAACATTGATTAATTTGACGAGAGCTTCCATCCCCAAACAAAAGCAGCAGCAACAATGATACACAGCAATGATTTTCAGTTTTGTTAAATGGAGTAGTACTTTTCTTTTTTAATAAAACATTTCTAATACCTCATTATACAGAAACATTAATAATGAAGCCACTTTAAGATGGCCTGCTTTCATACTATTCACTAGTTCTTTTGGGGAAAGAGTATGAACACATGACTATAGAATTAAGAACACTGGCCTAAAAATCAGAAGATTCCAGTCCTAGTCCTGCCTATGACTTCACAGCAAAGTAATGTTGTACAAGCCACTCGAAGTCTTCAGTCTCAACTTCTCCTTTATTAAAATGGAGATAAATCTGACATGCTTACCACACACAATAGTAGTGTGGATCAAAAGTGACAATGTTGATAGGGGAGGGTTGTCACTAACTAGATTGTAAACTAGAAACTACGTATTTTATTGCTTTTGAAATAAATTCAAAAGATTGATGTCCAAATCATATTGAAATATTAAGGCCCCCAAGCATTAATTAACTTTTGCAAAGGACCAAGCCAATTTAGAAATTGGTAGGTGTGGGGGTACCTGGCTGGCTCAGTCAGTGAAGCATGCAAATCTTCATCTTAGGGTTGTAAGTTCAAGCCCCATGCTGGGGGTAGAGATTATTTAATAAAATCTTTAAAAAAAGCGGGGGGCAGAAATTGGTAGGTGTGGCATTATTTGGAAACCATACATTTAATGAATCCTACTACATTTGAGGTCCTATGCAATGTTATAACTAATTACAAAGAATAACTAAATTTGGTGCTTAATGGAAAATGATGTTTATCTTTTAATTACATAGTTAAAAAAAGTCAATGAGTTAAAAGAGCAAATGATATACTCTCCTAGATTTCTCAATGCTTTCAACACATTAAACTTATTTACTTCTTATAAATCACTGAATTAGATTATATTTGTCCTTAAATAGTTCATCTGAACTAACCTAGCTTCAAATACCCTGGATTCTTTTTTTTTTTTTTTAAGATTTTATTCATTTATGTGAGAAAGAGATAAAGAGAACATGTGAGCAGGGGAGAAGAGCAGAGGGAGAAGGACAAGCAGATCCCACACTGAGTCCGTCTAGGGGCTCCATCTCGACCCTGAGATCATGACCTGAGCCAAAATCAAGAGTCGCACACTTAACTGACTGAGCCACTCAGGTGTCCCTGGATTCTCTCTTTTAAAATATAAATGAAAAAAAAATAAATAACTTGAAGATAAGAATTCTCAAGCAGTTAGACAATGTAAAATAATAAATCTCCAATGCAGTAGTTAGAGACAGAGATATGCGTATATGTATACAGAAAGTTGGATAGACCTAGATAGCTTCCTATAGGGCTAGAGCTTATAGAAACGGGGAATGAAGATAAGAATAAATGAATGACTGAACAAATGAATGAGTGAATGTAAAGTAAACAGCAGGAAGGCCTGACATGGACCAAAGACAATACTGTGCCATGAACTGAGGAGTATTATTAACTTGACCCTCATACTTACATGGTCAAAATAAATAGACAGTTATAAAGATACATAAACATACCAAATCTCAAAATTTAAAATATCTAATTCTAGGGGCACCTGAATGGCTCAGTCAGTTAAGCGTCTGCCTTTGGCTCAGGTCATGATCCCGGGTCCTGGGATCGAGTCCTGCATCGGGCTCCCTGCTCAGCAGGGAGTCTGCTTCTCTCCCTCTGCTGCTCCCCTTGCTTGTGTCCTCTCTCTCTCTCTCTGTCAAATGAATTAATAAATAAATTTTAAAAATCTTTAAAATATCTAATTCTAAATGATTGGCCCAATATTATCAATCTCTTTTTTCATTTTAAAAGATAAAATAAAAGGCAATTTTAGAAAATATAAATGCATAAAATAAATGTTGACAGACATGGGAAAGACAGCAAAAAAGACTGGCTTTTTTCCAGTGGTTTTTTTTTTTTTTTTTTAATTGAGTGAGATGCTGTATTTCTATCCTGTTACATGAAAAAAAAATCACAAATTAACTTGGCATCACCAAAATATGCAATTCTTGTCCAATACACACTTTTCACTGTATTTTAAAGAAATGCTTTACCCTTCCTACTGAAAAACAGCTACAGAATTATTGTATTTTTAAAGAAATTTTACATAGTCAAAAACATATGTAACTCTTGAAAATAGAGCTACCATATGACCCAGCAATGGCACTACTGGGTATTTACCCCAAATATACAAATGTAGGGATCCGAAGGGGTACAGGCACCCCAATGTTTAAAACAGCAATGTCCACAATAGCCAAACTATGGAAAGAGCCAAGATGTCCATCGACAGATGAATGGATAAAGAAGATGTGGTATATATACAATGGAATATTATGCAGCCATCAAAAGGAATGAGATCTTGCCATTTACAACGACGTGGATGGAACTGGAGGGTATTATGCTGAGCGAAATAAGTCAATCAGAGGAAGACATGTATCATATGATCTCACTGATACGAGGAATTCTTAATCTCAGGAAAGAAACTGAGGGTTGCTGGAGTGGTGAGGGGTGGGAGGGATGGGGTGGCTGGGTGACAGACACTGAGGAGGGTATGTGCTATGGTGAGTGCTGTGAATTGTGTCAGACTGTTGAATCACAGACCTGTACCTCTGAAACTAATAATACATGATATGTTAAAAAAAAAAAAAAAAAAAGAAGATAGTAGGAAGGGAAAAATGAAGGGGGGAAATCAGAGGGGGAGACGAACCATGAGAGACTATGGACTCTGAGAAACAAACTGAGGGTTCTAGAGGGGAGGGGGCTGGGGGATGTAAGGTTAGCCTGGTGATGGGTATTAAGGAGGGCACGTACTGAATGGAGCGCTGAGTGTTATACACAAACAATGAATCATGGACCACTACATCAAAAACTAATGATGTAATGTACGGTGATTAACATAACATAAAAAAAAATATGTAACTAAAAGCCTGCAAGCCTCCTTGAGTTTTATCTCTATTGAAAAGTGCACTTTTCATTCAGAGTGACAAACTGAAATACACTTACTCCCTGGTACCATAATTCTGATTTATATCTTATCTTTTAACTTTAAACTTTATATCATCAACTAGATTTTTTAAAGAAATACAATCTTCTGACAGTAAAGAAAAAAAACTAGACTTTATATAGCTCAGTCCAAAACTAAGTAGAAACTCAGTTTCCTCTTAAGCGGTAAAATTTCAGTAGTTTCATTTTGGATGACAAATAAACTAAAATAATGAACACTTTACAACACGTTATTCTCCACTGAAAATTTACTTAATAAATAAACAAAAAGGAAATCACTTCTAAATAGAATTTTTTTATGTGGTTAAAAAAATACGTAACATAAAATTTACCATCTTAACCATTTTTAAGTGTACAATTCATTAGTGTTAAGTATATTCACATTGTTGTGAAACATCTCCAGAACTTTTTCATCTAGTAAAATTGAAATTCTATACCCATTAAAAAACAAATGTCCGATGGAAAGAACAGTGTTCAAATACAGATTCTATAAATACTGAAATGTATGACCTTAAGTTTCTAACTGCTTATGCCTCAGATTCTTTGTCGATAAAACAGAGTGTAACATCCATTTCATTAGGATTTTAAGATGATGATGAAGTCTTTGGTTTAATATCCTATGTTCCTTAGGTCATTCAAATATGTTAATAGTTTACTAAGAAATTATACATTAACGCTTTATCTTTTTTAGATGATCATAGATTTAAAAAGTAATGATTGATATTTTCATGAAGTAGAATTATTGTCTTCAAGTTATCACAACAGTCCATGTGACTGCGAAGCCAAATGAATCTTTGGCAATAGCCTATGGAAAAGTATCTTTACTTATTCCAAGTAAGGGAGAAAGATTTCCTGGCTGCCTTAATAAGCTTCAGGCAAAAATGCTTATCCATTTCAAACGTTCCAGTAACCATTCCCGTCAAGAACTTTAAAAAATACAAAGTCAATTACCTTATCCAAACAGAGTTCAATTAATGTGATTTTTTTCAATTTCCAGATTTCAATACATCTATAGAAGAGACCATCATCCAAATTAGAATATATCCTTTTCTCTTCCCTTAAAAACAATGAACCCGTTATTTGAAGATTCCTTGGGAGGGATCATACCCAAAACTTTGCTTCTCTCCTCTCCCCACTGGTTCTATGTAACTTGGGAAGGTGATAAGATAAAACCCAAAATGGAATTTTCTTGTATTATAACATTAAAATGAAAATTTCTATATTCATTTCAATTATTATGTCACAAGGAAACTTTGCTGTTTTAACACTGCAATCCATTGGAGCACTGGATTTCAAGGCTTTAAAACTGGCTTCAAAAGATGGTCTTTTATTTGATCTTATGTCAAATCAAGGTTATCTCGGATATCATCCACTTATGTGAATTAGAAATTCTTAAGGGTAATCCTTAAAAGCTACATCAAAAGTAGAAAAACATACTCAATCAGAACTATAATATAAATTTATTTAAGAAACTAAAACATGCAAAAATCAATGACACATGATGTTAAACCATCTGGCTCTTCAATTTTTTTTCTTAATTCTTTTTTCTCAGTTTCTAAATATGAAAACTACAGTTCCCTTTTTTCAAAATAAAGTGGTAATCCATGACCCATAGTATAGATAAATACAACATAAACATGCATTAGAAATTACTGATCTTTGTGGAACAAAGACACAATAATTCACAGTCTGGAATCCAATACATGCAATAATAAATACTGATACCGAAGCACTCTGTAAATTTACTCCTAGTTGTAAATAATGTTTTTAATGTTTCTAAATAAAATTTTTGCTTTTACATGTTCAACTTCCTATCAAAACTCTACCAAGATTAAATGGAATCTCTCAAACTTAATTTTTTAACTAATCTCTACATCATAATCTACCAGAAGAAAAGACAACTGGCTTGTTTTTCCTGTTTTGTTGCTTTTTATAAGAACTTCCCTTTTTACAGGTACAATAAATTACATATGCAAATAAATAAAAGCAAAACAAACAAACGAATGCTGTTCTTTTATGTGGCATAAAGCTTTGCAGCCTGGTTACTCTGATTCATACAGAAGAAACCCTGACTATAGGTAAAATTGAGTTTTATGCAGATGCAACTATCACTAAAATAGACTATCTTATGCCCTTTTTAGTAAACATTAAAAAAAAAGAAAAGAAAAGAAAGAAAAAAGATACCCTTCCTTCCCCCTAGCCAGCTATTTTAGTAGCCTGATACAATACTAGTAAGTTACCTCTTATCATTTTAGACAGTTAGGAAACAGCATATTCCAGAAACACTCAACTTCTGCCTTTAAAAAAGTTAAATGAGTAATTCATCACTGGAAGGAAAGAGGTCTTAGAAAGTAATTCTAAATTTTAAGAACCTCCAATTTGGATAATTTCAAAAGATTTAAGTTTCAAAAATATCCTAATGAACTTGCTAATAATAGAGCTTTCTTTGTCAAGTAAAATATGTATGTCCAGAATCTCCCAAGAATAGGTAAAGGTCTTATTAAGCTCATTTTAATATCAACCAACATAAAATACTATCAATCAGCAAGATAAAATACTATCAGTCATCAACAGAAAGAAATATATATGAGCACCCCAACAACCTCAGGATTCCACTGACTGAGAATAACTTGGAAGTCAGCCGAGAAGAGAACTAGTCATACGGTAGTAAACATAGAGGGAACAGAGAGGGTTTCTTTGACTTTCAGACATCAGAAAAATGAGTCTCTCTTAATCATAGTAAATTATGATCATAGGGATTCCCATTAATACTTCAATAGCTGGAAGAGGTCAGAAACCCCTAATTCAGCCACATAGGTGGTAATTCATTAAACTTAAAACTGAAGTATTCTCACTGAAAAGCTATATATTTCATATAATATGAATTTATTATAATGTACCTAATTTATTATAATGTACCTAAAGTGGACTATTTTATTTAAAATCAAACAAGTTCAAGAATCATCCTTTATAGTCGTCCAACTTTGCTGATGGATCTTATATGTTAGGAAATCTAAGAAATTATTAACCCTAGATTTTATTGATTCTTTTCCTCTTTCTACATAACCCATCTGACTAAATGTCACAATCAGACAGCATTTGCCAGTAGGAATATAACTTAGGAAACTGAAAGATCTCCCAAAGCCTGTGACAGTAGCTATTTTTGTCAGAATAGGGCCTTGAATATTAAATAATACTTACTTCAACTAGTTAAGTTTCCACGGATTTAAAAAGATATGAAATTATTCTCTGTTAACTACAGTTCATTAGAAATGTGCACATTGCATATATACCTATTCATTTAGAAGTAGATGGACAAAAGATTGATATTTTCTGATTAGAATTAATAATTAACACTTTATTTGGGCTAAAGCTACTTAACTGAGTTGGTAGATAATATGGAAAAGCAACATCCATCTGTAACTGTTTCTTTACCTTTATAATTTCTTCAACACATAGATAAAAAGATCAATGTTTAATCTGTGTATTATTTCCATATTAACAGTAAGAAAAAATGTGATAAAATAGACAACATTGCAAAGTATCTCAAAGCAATCTTCCGCATTACTTTAAAGACCTGATTAACCTAAAATAAGAGATTTATCTTGGTTTTTATTTAGTTTAATGCAAATATCTCCCTCCCTCAACTATAATCTAAATGACAGCCGGCTACTATTCAACATAAGTAACTCTTATACATTACAAAGTTCCTAGCCTTGCCAAGAGGACAAGCAAAACAGGTAAGTATATCCAAACATAAATTCTTATTACACACCATATAGACAACCAACCAGCAAAGGTAAATGGACTTATTGCAAAGCTTCATGAATTTAAGTAATTTTTCTATATTTAATAAGCATTTATAAAGAAAACATTTAAAGATGGGATGCTATGCTCTTATGCCAGGACCATCACTGCCTCTCCAATCAATAACTGGTTATTTTATAATTCATATCAAGACCATTGCCCTTACTGGAAGTTTTTTCAAATAAATGACACTTTATTCAAGTTCCCACAAGAAAAATCAAATTGACCTGCATATGTTCTTCATTGTTGATTTTACATGAATGTAAGCATGCTAAAATAATGATCAAATTAAAGTACTTAAGCATTTTGCTTAGAACAGCAATGGTTGTAAACTTTAGTTAACTCATCTCATGCTGGATGTTGCAGATTTTATTAAATATATATTGATAACACTTATTGTATCTTTTAACCATACAATAAAAAAACCCCACCTTAATCCTGTCAGTTACATTTCAAAGTTCTAATAAAACAGTAAATGAGATTTATGTAAAAGGCAATTATGCTATAAATGTATATTACATAGGATTTATTCCAGCTTATACTTAAAAAATTTTTAATTCAAATATACTTTTAAATAATTAATAATTAATATGGAATTAGTATTTTACAAAATCCACAACATATTTTGTAAAGGTCCCTGTTGACAGTGCAAAAGTGTTACAAATTTTATTATGAACAGTTACACAAAAATGGAACATCAATAATAAAGCATACTTTATATCATTTCTATATGTCCATTTTCTTTCCTTTGAGCTTAAGCTTGTCCTGTTACAAATAAAAAATATATTTATAAATCCATCTGTGCCTTATTACACCTGGGTAAAATGGAATTGACATTTTTTAACATCTCAGATGACTTATTTCCTGTTTTCACCATGGTAGAGAGTAAACTCTGTTCATGTCACCTCCCTGCTTAAAAATCTTACAGTGGGGACGCCAGGGTGGCTCAGTTAGTTGACAATCTGACTCTTGGTTTCAGCTCAGGTCATGATCTCAGGGTTGTGAGATCCCGTGCATCAGGCTCCATGCCCAGTGGGGAGTCTGCTTAGGACTCTCTTTTCCTGTCTGTCCCTCCCCCTGCTCTTACTCTCTCTAAAATAAATTAATCTTTAAAAAACAAACAAACCTTACAGTGAGCCCCAAACAGCCACAGGATGACTTCAGAACTGTTAGCCCTTGCTTTCAGAAACTAGCCTTGGCTTATCTGTTGCTTCTACCATCTATCCAAAATTACCCTTCATATACACACACACACACACACACACACACACACACACCCTAAAGCACTACTGAAACGTTGTTTCTAGTAAACCTCTTTACAGGATGACAGAACCAAATAGTGTTCCCCAACTAACACCCCTATGTACACAAAATTACCAAAGCAAAATATCTATATCCTCTTCTACTTAATCTTCTCTCTGCTTCCTTTCTCAAGTGAGGCTGTCCACATTTGATGTCTCCACCTTCTTGCCTTATATTCAGCCCCTCAAAATACTGCATGTTAGCTTAGGTCCACTCCACTGAAACTGTTCTCCCTAAATTCACAAATGATCTCTTATTCTAAAAATTCAAACCCTGTTTAACCTCCTCATTTATGCTACTATATCTGGCATAGTAACATAGGCTTCCATTTGCAAAAGTACCCTTCCTTGCCTTCTGTGACAGATGCCAATCCTTAGGAGTTTCCTTCATCTCTCTCTAGTGTTCCTTTTCAGTCTCAATCTCAAATTCCTCTTCCCCTTGGCCTTTAAATATTCCCTCTTGGGGAATATTTGGTCTCTTCACACTTTCTCCTGGACATTCCCATGAAGAATGACTTCATTCCCATCTCATGGCTTCAAGTGCTCCATCTCTAGGTCTGAATGGCCCTTCATTCTGAACTCATCATCTTCCTCCTTACATCTCCTGTCTGTTCTTCCTCCTGTAGTCCCGCCAAGGCTAGGACTGAAACTTCTATCTATAATTACAGCCATCCTAAAAATCCTAATGTTTTCACTTTTAAGCCACCAAGTCCTATGTATTCTAGATTCTAAGACATCTATTGGACTGCCGGTAAGATAGAAATGATGTATTATTACCACAGCTTACTTATTCCAATAGCTTCCTAACATTTCTGTCTCCCCCTTTACCCCATCCTCTGTGTTACTTCCAGAATGATTCTTCTAAAATGTACCTCAGATGATGTCACTTTTCTGTTTAAAATTGTTTCTCTCTCAGGTCAAGCTGTCATTCAAGGTCATTCTTGAAATAGTTCCTGTTTAACTTGCCAGACATATCTGGCAGCACATCCTCTACCTAACCTACAGCACATCCAGTCATACCAACTTTCTTGTAGTTCACCAAATACAGCATACTCCTTAATACTGTCCTGTTTCTTTACATGTTTCTCTCTCTCCCTAGCATACTCTTTACTTTCTGCCCCGCTCCAACCCAAATTTGGCTAATGCTTATTTCTTGGTTTGTTTTTTTTTTTAAAGATTTTATTTATTTATTTGACAGAGAGAGACAAAGCATGAGAAGGAACACAAGCAGGGGGAGTGGGGGAGGGAGAAGCAGGCCTTCTGCTGGGCAGGGAGCCCGAGCGGGGCTTGATCCCAGGAGGCCGGGATCATGACCTGAGCCGAAGGCAGATGCCCAACGACTGAGCCACCCAGGCACCCCTATTTCTTGTTTAATAAACATCTTCGTAGAAATATGTCCTGGAGGGCACCTGGGTGGCTCAGTGGGTTAAGCATCTGCCTTGGGCTCAGGTCATGATCGCAGGGTCCTGGGATTGAGTCCCACATGGGGCTTCCTGCTCAGCAGGGAGTCTGCTTCTCCCTCTCCTTCTGCCCCTCCCCCCTGCTTGTGCACTCTCTCTCTGTCAAATAAATAAATAAAATCTTTAAAAAATAAAAAAAATTAAAATTAAAAATATATATATATCTCTTGGAAATATCATAGCCCTCCGCTGGATTCATGCCCTTTTGCAGAACTCCCATGCACCTTCTATACCTGTTATAGTGCTTGTTACCCAGTGAGGTAATCACCTGATAGTGAGTTCCCTCATGTGCTCGCTTCAGCTGCACATATACTTAAAAAAATTTTTTTGTTTTGCAGTCTAACAGAGAGAGAAAGAGATGGTTAACACTTCTTAAATGAACAAAGGAAGGGGGAGACAGCAGAAAGCTGAAGGAATATTACCCCCCACCTCATAACATGTATACAAATTTATACTATCATAAAATAGCTAAGTGGGTTTTAAAAATTAATTTTAAATGCTATTTTGACAAAACCCAACTTTTTAAAAAAGTTCCATTTTCTCAGGTTATTCTATAAAACAACAACAACAACAACAACAACAAAAACCTGGAATAACTGCTTCAAATGTATAAAAAATTAAAACTTGAACACTAGTCCTGGATATTCTTCATTGGTCCTGCCAGATCTACTCTCTACCCCTTCTGCCCTGCTGTGACCTGGGAGCCTGATCTCTGAGGAGTATATTATCTCATCTCCCTTGCCCTCTGGCTCCCACTTAGGTTCTACAGAAAGGAGGCATCAGTTGATCAGAGGGCAGGAAAAGAGGGAAGATCTCCTCTTTGCCAGGCCTCCAGCCTCTGTTTACAATGGGTTTGACAGTGGCTGGGCCCTCTTGGTAAAATCACAGGTGCAGACGAGTAGCCTTTCTGCAATGACCATAGCACTCACTAGATTCTGGTAACTGCTCTGTCCCTCTTCCCCTTCAGAACTAAGGCGGGTAAAGCTTCCCTTGTTGCTAATTCCTTGGTGTCCTTCCATCCCTGGTTGGTTTTAATCTTAAACCTAATTCATTAAACTCTCTCCAGTTTTCCTTTTGAAGGAGCTCTCCTGTTGGGGATCTGACTAATACAAACACAGAAACATTTGGCAACTAGCAGCATTTTTGCCAGTGCTTGCTATGAGTTCTCTTGCTCATTTTATACCCATATTACAGAAAAGCATCAGCACCCTTTAATGTTTAGTAAAAACTTGCCTACACCCAAACCTTTTTGGCCCTGAATTTATAAATCCCACTCACTTACATAATTGACTCAGTACCAATTCGAATTCATATAAATTCGGAAGTGATTTCCTAAGATGAACTCCTACCCGAAAACTATTCCCAGTATATACACATACATATTTGTGTTTGTGTGCATGTAATGTATTCAATGGTAAGAAACTTCACTCAGGTTTCTCCATTACAGTACTTCTAAATGGAAAAAATATATCAGTCTCTCAGTTTAATTCAGGGTTAAAAAATGCTTATTGAAACACCTTTAATGCTCTCTAATAATTGCTGTTGCTTAAATGCACTGAATAAAATGTAATCATCACATAATTTTAATCCAATTATAAATGATAAATAGCTCATGATGCTGTGAAAAAATGAAACAAAGGAACTGTTTCCATTTTTTTCTAATAGTCAGTACTATAGAAATGTACTGTAGTACTAGACTCAGTATGGTTGTACTATTGCTCCTGGAACACACGGAACTTTCCAGATGCCCTAGTCCAAAAACAAACAAAAAACCAACAGGCCATATGCTGGTTGGAAGAGACCCATAATTAGAGGAGATAGTTTTTTTTGAGATGTTACATATTCCTCATCTGTTTATTTCTGACTCTAAAATTTACTAAGGAAAGCAACTTATGCCAGGGTATTTCACCTCTACACACAACAAGAATGGAGAAACAGCTTTACCTGAAATTATAACCTGAGCTCCTAACTGGCATCTTCCTCTCCAACAAGCATTACATTCAAGCTGTTAAATCTCAGATATCAGCTAAAGAATTTGGAGTTACTTGTGGAACACTTTTGGTAGCTATATAAGTCTGCCCACCTTTTTAGCAGCTGTAAAATGCTTTCTTTAATCTTTTTCCTTAGCACCTCTCTTCTCTATTGCCTCCCACCCCAACTAAAAATGGTGGATACTTGTGAAGAGAACTATCCAAGCATTCCCCTCCCACTCCCCACCCTCACAACTCCCGTTATTTTTTCCCCATATTAAGCTATGAAACACTCAGGCAAAATGGTTAAAATGGGCAATGAAGTAAGAAACCTGAGTTTGAATCCAGACTATGCAACTTACTATGGCCTTGGACAAAGTATATAACTTCAGTGAAACTCCGTTTCCTCCTATGTAAAATGAGGATTATATCTACTTTATAAAGTTGCTAAAGGGATTGAGCAAGAAGAAAAGCCAGATATAAAAAGACAAATATTACATGGTTCCACTCATTCATGGTACTTAGAATAGTCAAATTCTTGTGACAAAAAAAACAGAATGGTGGTTGCCAGGGGCTGGAGGGAAGAGAAAATAGGGAGTTATTTATTGGGTATAAAGTTTCAGTTTGGGGTGATGAAAATGTTCTAGAGATGGATGGTGGTGATGGTTGCCTAACAACGTGAATATATTTAATGCCATTGTAATGTACACCTAAAAATGGTTAAAATGGTAAATTTTATGTTACATATGTTATCATGATAAAAACAAAAACAAGGGGGCGCCTGGGTGGCTCAGTTGGTTAAGCGACTGCCTTCGGCTCAGGTCATGATCCTGGAGTCCCGGGATCGAGTCCCGCATCGGGCTCCCCGCTCAGCGGGGGGTCTGCTTCTCCCTCTGACCCTCTTCCCTCTCGTGCTCTCTCTCTCATTCTCTCTCTCAAATAAATAAATAAAATCTTAAAAAAAAAAAAAACAAGGTAAGAATAGTCTATCATTAATCCGTATCAAAGAACTTTCCCTTCCTTATTAGAGTGAGGTATATAGAAGGGGGGGAAAAACCCTTCCTTTTCCCTATTGCTATTCCAGCTCTGCAAATTGAAGCTAACTGGCAAAGGCACAGAGAAGAGTGCGTTGATCGAAGAGCCTAAACCTTCACAAATTAGAAATTCAAACTACCCTAAATCCTATACAAATTAACTTATGTAACAAAAGCAGAAAGATTTCAAATATCAGGTTTTACTTAGATTGTAGCATTTTTGGAGTATTGAGTAAGACTGAATAAGACTGTGTTTAACTGGGGCTCCTGGGTGGCTCAGGTGGTTATCAGCCAACTCTTGATTTCGGCTGGGTCATGATCTTGGGGTCCTGACACAGATCCCCACATCTGGCTCTACACTCAATGGGCAGTCTGATGGAGGATTCTCTCTCTCCCTCTCCCTCTGTCCCTCCCCCTGCTCATGTGCTCTCTCTAAAATAAGTAAATCTTTAAAGAAAAAAAAAAGATGGGGTTTAACTCACACTATAACAATATTTTTCACTTAACCAAAGTATTGACATAAACTTTAAACTACTATCTAATCCATGATTCTCTGCTGAATCAAATCCATACATAAGCCTTCTTGAAATATACACGAATCTCTCAATTTATTTTATTTTTATTTATTTATTTTTTAATTTTTTAGAGAGGGAGAAAGGGGATGAGGGGGGAGAAAGAATCTCAAGCAGGCTCCACAACCCAATCTCTCATTTTAAAAGAGATAGCTATAGTATAAGGAAAGAAACACTGGCCTTAGCACCAAAAAAATATAAATACAGCTCAATTCTGCCACATTTTAACTCTATTACCTAAGCTGGGTAAGTCAATTTCCACCTATAAATCTCAATAGCCAATGACAATTATCACCTCCTTCACAAAATTATTGTGAGATTTAAATAATACAAAGTACATTAAAATACCTTGAAACTATGAAGTATAATTCTGTTTATATTACTAAATTTTTTGAAACACAAAGAAAAGGAGATTATTCTATCCAAAATTCATATTAAAAATATACATGCAGGGGGTCTGGGTGGCTCAGTCGGTTAAGCGATGGACCTTGACTTCCGGTCAGGTCATGATCTCAGGGTCATGGGATCCAGCCCTGCATCAGGCTCCATGCTCAATGTGGACTCTGCTTGAGATTCTCTCTCCTCCTTTACTGCTCCCCTCCCCACACTCACGCACGCATGCACACATTCTCTCTAAAATAAATTTAAAAACATATATATTTAGGGGCGCCTGAGTGGCTCAGTTAGTTAAGCATCTGTCTTCAGCTCAGGTCATGATCCCAGGGTCCTGGATGGAGCCCCGCATCCCCTGCACTGGGCTCCCTGCTCAGTGGGGAGCCTGCTTCTCCCTCTGCCAGATTCTCCCTCTGCCGCTCCCCCTGCTTATGCTCGTGCGCGTGCTCTCTCTCTTTCTGTCAAATAAATAAAAATCTTTAAAAAAATAAAAAATAGAAATAAAAACATATATATTTAAAAATACACATGCATTTCTGAGTAATACAACTAGTTAATCTCCTGTAGTCCTAAAATTCACAAAATGACCACTAAATGCCCATATTATAGAAAACTCTTCTTTAGAAATTACATAATAATCCTGGTGCCAAATATTAGAATATTGAGGAGAAAATAAACTAGATGTAGTGATATTGTGTTGCAATATATTTATAAGCTCCTTATATATTACATCCTTAACTCATTTATTCTACAACTATCTAATCAGAATTCCAAGCACTGTGCTAAGCAGTGGGAATACACTGGAGAAGATGACACCACGGTTTTTGTCCTCAGAGAGACTCCAATCTAACTGGAAGATAAGACATTAAACAAAACATTATGCAAATAATTCATTAATTTATGATGGATGTGAAAAGGACAAGGAGAGGTTACAACGAGAGCATAGAGTAAGGGGGTCTAATCCAACCTGGAAAACTTACAAGAAATAATTATACCAGTTGTACCATCCTTTGTCAATAAAATAGGTTTTAAGTGTTCAATAAATCTTAGCTATTTCTATTAATGTTATTATAAAAGTCATAAGCTCCACTGTCCTTATTAGAACAAGTACATCCCTGGGGTTCAAGAAATAAGACAGTCAATCTTATTACCTAGGAAACCCCAGATAAACTAGACCCACCACTCAATTCCTCAGTAAAAAAACAAAACCAGGCTCCAGGGAACATAGGTTCTTATCCCAAATTTGACTCATATTTTACATATCTTTGAGTAATTATGCTGATGCTGACAGGTTTCCTCAATTATAGTTGAGACCTGTCTGAAATTCTCTAACCCCAAATCTTCTCATGACTGATACTTTAAAGATTTTTTTTTTTTTTTAAAGATTTTATTTATTTGACAGAGAGAGACACAGCGAGAAAGGGAACACAAGCAGGGGGAGTGGGCGAGGGAGAAGCAGGCTTCCCGCGGAGCAGGGAGCCCGATGCGGGGCTCGATCCCAGGACCCCGGGATCATGACCTGAGCCGAAGGCAGACGCTTAACGACTGAGCCACCCAGGCGCCCCATGACTGATACTTTAAATATTACTCAGGATTCTGCTTAAATATCTCCTTCTCCAAGAACCTTCCCCTGACCACCCAGTCTACTGTAGCCTCCCAGTCATTCTCTATATTACCCTACTTTACTTTTTTTTTTTTAGCACTTATGAATATCTGACTGTATTTATTTACTTGTTTATTGTTATGTTTTTCCTTCAAAATTGAAAGTAAGTCCCATGAAAGGAGGGGTCTCACTGTATTCTCTTTATACCCTCAAGATATATCTTCCTTACCAAAAATCTCCAGTTTTGCTCAGGCAGCTCAGGTACAGGGGAGAAAGGTTTCCAATCCAGAGGACGAAGATGACTGACTTAGGCCAATTATGGTAATCCCATTACATTTGCCAGTAATTGGTTTAGGGTAGGGAATTTTACAATTCTCTTCAATAAGGCATAAGAAGATAGTGCTAAGCAACTTTAAGAAAAGGTTTTCCTCCAGATTAATGAGACACAAGAAGGAAAAGCCTTGCCTTTCCTCCTGCCTTTGACTTGGCTGTCTGAGGAAGTGATACTGGGAACGTGGTTTGTTGATGAGAGGGAAACCATGAGGAATGGCAAAGAAACTGAGCCTGAACCCTGATATTCTTGAGTCACTGAATCAACTCTGAAACTACTACTTCCAGACATCCTGTTACGTGAGATTTCTTTTTAAACCCTGATCAATTAAACCATTTTCTTAATACCTGCCGCCAAAAGCATGATAAACTCTTAAGCCTCTGTTTCTTCTGTAACATTAACAGAAAATAGCACCTAACAGTCTAGTGAATTCTTGAAGGGATTAAATGGGACAATGCAAGTAATGGGTCAAACAAACAAAATATTCAAATGATAGCATTGCTGTTTTTGTTAATATTAAAGAATAACTTTCTATGACAAAACTCCACAAGCTCTTTATGAAGTATTTAGGATTTTCTTATTTTTCAGAAAACATTTATTTTAATCCTATTAAATATAAGCATTTTTAATAGAATAATTCATTTACCTAGCTTTCTTCTATCACTGAAGTAGCTTTCGTTCTTTCTCAAGTTTGAAGTAGGTAAATAAAAGGAAAATCAAGCCAAATATCAGATCACTAAAGAAAAATAACCGTATCAATTTCAGGTAAGAGCCTGTTCTTGGCATCAACTCCTCTCTCAGCTTACATGCACAGAGCCACATATAAATTTTCATCTACTATTCTTACCTTCACAAGTATTTCCTCAGTATTTTAATATGGCCTAGATTATACTAATAATTAAACTATATTAGTTATTAAAACTATACTATACCTACAATTACAAAAAAAACTTTCAAAATAGGAAAAAAAAGTGTTATACTTCAGTCTCTACAATTTTTTCTGTGAACTATTTGTATGATATGCCACGAAGCAAAATTAATACAGAAGATCAAAAATAGGAGATAGCCAGGTCATTGGTTCAAGGTTACTCTAGCTGAATTGTGATTTCAAATGTTACGATGGCTCATTACTGTTGGAAAGATGTTTAGGGTCCGACATGAAAAAGAATCATCAAAATTCCTAAAATAAAATGTCAGGGTAGTTTCATCATTACTAAAAAGTGTGACACCAACTTAAGTGTCTCTTTTAAAGATGAAAAAGAAATGAGTATTAATTATTTCATTGCACTGAACTGTCCAGGCTCTTCTGAGTCCAGATAAATTTTTAGTTTTGACAATATTACAATAACTTGGGGCACCGGGTGGCTCAGTCAATAAGCATCTGCCTTCAGCTTAGGTCATGATCCCAGGGTCCTGGGATCGAGCCCCACATCGGGCTCCCTGCTCAGCGGGGCTCCCTGCTCGGCGGGAAGTCTGCTTCTCCCTCTCCCACTCCCCCGCTTGAGTTTCCTCTCTCGCTGTGTCTCTGTCAAATAAATAAATAAAATCTTTAAAAAAAATATTACAGTAACTATATTAGCTCCACTTTTCAAAAATCTTTAAACTATTAACCTACTCTGACAAAAACTACCAGTTACCCATTATGACCAAACATAAATTTGGGCAGCCTGTAGGGCTATTAAAAGTCACCTGGAAAAACTATTATTCCCTGGGTGGACAATTTTCCACCTGTTTTTCAATGTCCTCACACAGTGAATAAGATATATAGTTTGGGGAAGGTAAGAACAGCCTCTAATATTTCTCTAATATTACTAAAAACAAGTAGGACATAAATTTTGGTGGACCACTCTTCAGATCATTTTTGGTGGAATACATGGTTTTGGTATAATAGTTGAGTAACTTTCACAGTCTTACTCATATTAAGTTATATACATATGTTACAAAACCTTACATGAATAGATGTTAAATATGTAAATTATATACAAAACCAGATAAGCAAAGTTTAAAATCGAAATATAAGCACTTATTTTTTATTCCAAACTCTCTTCAGATATTAACAAATATATCTTATTCTATTGCTCCAATGCTATTTTAAGTCCTTCCCTAAGGAAACAATAAGTTATTAATAAAATTAATATTTTAGCACATTTACAGAGGCTCACATATTACAAATCAACAATACATCACCAGCAAGCAAATGTTTTATCATTCCCATACCAATGTCAAAGCAATAATGTACACACAACAGTAGAGAATATCTCCACATATTCCAAAATAAAATTATAATTATCTTCAATACGTATTTTTAAGTTATATAGTCCAAGAATTACTATCATGTTTTCTAAACCCAATACATTAATCCTCAATCCTATACCCCAACATTAATGTAACCGTTGTGATCTCTATAGAAAAAGATTCTAAATTCAAAATTATTTTTCCCCAAATTTTACTTTTAACTCTAAACTACAGGGTTGAAATGTTAATAAACTGCAACCTAGGCATTATTTCAACCCCTGCCCACAGTGTATGTTTTAACTGTAAAACAAAATGATTCTATTTTCTAGTAATAATTAAAGATGTGAGATATATTTGGTCCACTACTACAGAGAGAATAAAATTTAATGATATTTTCATCCTAATTTGGTTTTATATGGCAAACTGCCTCGAAAGCGTGGGAATAAATTTTTCATTTTTTTCTTTCACGGCACTGAAAAAATACATTACAATATTAAAACTATTTTTAGAGCCAAAAAAATCTGTGGATAAACAATACTAAAATTTAACTCTCAACATCTTACATATTTTTTTCTCTAGGTTTGTTCCTTCAAAAAGTTGGTTTTTAGGTTCCTCTACAATAATGGAAAAGAGATCAATCAATAGAAAAACTCTCATAGCTAAGATGACATGTTAGATATTATTTAATATTTTGGAGTAAACATTTTGGGGATTGGGAAGGGTAGAGTCAATGTAATACAGAAAATTTCATTCCCAAAAAAGTATTTGTTAACTAGTTTTAGAAATTGTGATTTAACTGTTAAATGCCCATCAAACAAGTTTCTGAAGAGATTTGCATTACCTCACTTGTCTTAACTTTATTTCCTTCAGAAAGGAAGAAAAAAAATTTTACAATTTTTTTAGGGGAGTGACAATAATAAAAAAGGGGGGAATAAGGTGATGCTGGAAGATACTAATCCCTACAATTGCTCTATTATATGGAGTGGTATTTAAATGTTCATTAGACTTAACCATTTAAAAATAAGCATAAGGTATTTGTTTCTTGGTATATTCAACTAAAAGATTCATAACTGAAAAACCAAAGTTACTTTTCAGAGCCCCCGGTTAGATGCACAGTTTGATTTCCATAGTTTCTCACAAGTTTACTTAGTATGATGTCACTGTTTGGTATGTGTATCTTATGTTTAACTTTGCCTTATAGAAGATTCATCTTTCCGTGCTATTATATAATTTTAAAAGATGCAATTAGTTTAATAAAAGTATTAATCACCACTCATGTATTTACAGTTGCCAGTTATTCTTTCTGTGGCTATGTGGGATACAGTATGGCTTAAAGTTAAGCAACGTTTCATACAGTGTTCACAGCTACAATGTCTATCTAATTTCAAACCGTAAGAGGTCAAACAAAATTCCTGCAAGAAAAAATCTGAAGAAACAAGTATTCTTCATTATTTAAGGCTTCGAACTTTCACTCCTAAAATTTCTATGCCTTGCCCACACCACACACAAATCTGCAGTCCGTCAAAATGGAAGGTATAGGGGCGCCTGGGTGACTCAGTCGTTCAGCGTCTGCCTTCGGCTCGGGTTGTGGTCCCGGGGTCCTGGGATGGAGCCCCGCATCGGGCTCCCTACTCGGCGGGAGGCCTACTTCTCCCTCTCCCACTCCCCATGCTTGTGTTCCCTCTCTCACTGTGTCTCTCTCTGTCAAATAAATAAATAAAATCTTAAAAAATATATATATATTGGAAGGTATAAGCATCAAGGTGCACCAAGGGTTAAGAATTCATCAAATCTTTAAAGTCTGTTATATCTGATTATGTAATATCGTTCCCTACCTGTAGCATCCTACCCTAGATCAGGAAGGCAATCTGGTATACCAAAAAAATACATCTTTCAGTTTTAACCACAGGTTCTAAAGGTAGAGAAATCTTTGTTGTAACAAAACAATGTGTCCCTGGCTGAGTTACTTAACGTCAGAGTTTTAGTTTCCATATCTCTTTAATGGAGAAAAAAAATTACTATGTTCCAGAATTGTAGGGAAAATTAAAGAAAATATACATAAAATGCCAAACACAGTAGGGAAAATTGTAGGGAAAATTAAAGAAATATACATAAAATGCCAAACACAGTAGCTGGCATATAGAATGACAAATAATAATTACTGTTTTGTTGTCATTGGCTATTTTTGAAATACAACTAAGCTAGAGAATGTGGAACTCAAACTTCCAAAGTCCTTATTTTGGAGGTCATAGAAAAAAAATGTTTTCCACACCCTGAAAAAAATATTCCTTTGAGTCTAACATCTTCATTTATTCAACAGTATTTATTTGGTGCTTTCAACATTTAAAGGCCCTGTCCTTAATGTCAGGGATACCTCCGAGAGGAAATTAGAAGTATCATCCCTTGCCCTCAAAAAACTTACATTTTAGAAGAAGCTAGACATTAAACTAGCAATTATATAGTTACTTAATTATAATTGTGATCAGTGTTACAAAGAAAACCTGCTAAAGGGGGAAATGACCTAACACGATCAGAATTTAAATTTCTATGCAAACATCCCACCTCCCACCAAGGGTTTTCAATCACTCCCTCTATAATTAAAACTAATCCAACTCTTTGTATAGACTTAATCCGTCTGGACTTTAAAACAACAAAATAGGGGCGCCTGGGTGGCTTAGTTAAGTGTCCAACTCCTCATTTCAGCTCAGGTCATGACCTCAGGGTCTTCAGATGGCCCAGCATTGGGCTCTGTGCTGGGTGTGAAGCCTACTTAAGGTTCTCTCTCTCTCCCTCTCCCTATGCCCCTCCTACCCCCATCTCTCTCTTAAAAAAGAAAAATTAAAACAGCAAAATAAGCAAATAACCTGACTTTGGCCGTTTTTATGCTCAGAACTGTACACTGAAACTATAGCCACTGTATAAAACCTACAAATTAATTTCAAGTATTCCACACAGTAAGTTATTAATGAAAGAGAAAGCAAAGATAATAATACAGGTAAGCACTTGTCAGCTCTCCGCCATGAACTCATTAGAAAACACATTTCCTGACAGATTATAAAACCAGTATTTTCATACGCATGCTATTATTCAAAACTCATTTTTTTCAGAAAGTTTTTATTAAAACAAAATAAATATGTACACATATTTATTACTGAAAAAGAAGTTATTTCTGTGATTTTTAAGATCAGAGCAATTCTAACTTTCTTACTAAGGGAGAATTCTTTTTTGCTCAGGTACCTTTTAAAATATGCCACCTTAATTTTTTTTTTTTAATCTGGTAACATCCGCTTTAAAGACAAGTTCAAGATTCCTATCCTCAGAAGTTAGCACACTGTTGTAGATTAGTGCCATTAAACCCCCAAGTGAATAGTAAAGGGGAAAACTGAGAGATCAACTCTCCCATCAAAATGAAACTAAGTTTATTCTATAAAATAGAATCTACCTCAATGTTTGTGTTAGATTCAAACAACATTCACCCAGAAATTAATGCAACAATTAACCCAGAACAATGACTGTCAATTCCCCAAAAGTGGCCTCTTTACCTTCACCTATATTTAGGTTCATAACGCAAACTAGTCCAGGATTCCTGCTGCCAATTACAATGAATGGAAGAAATATATTTAAATCAAATAGCACCATCTAGCAGAACCCTCACCACTTTGCTTTCAAGAGTAGATATTACTTGGTGTTCAGTTTGGTAGACTGGACAGCAAAAGTGGCAGTTATTTGTTTTCATGACAGAATCACAGAATTAGGCTAGAAAGCACCACAGACACATCACATTCTCATTATTATCTCAGATAATTACAAAAAAAAATTTTTTTTTTTTTACAAAGTTATCAGGATACAGATTAGATTCAACCATTCCTGGGAGTCTAACTAAAATCCAAGATTACTTTGATTCTCAAATTCAACCGCTCCCAAATGTCTCAATACATTTCAATTCCTTCACTCTCAGTAATATGAAATCCCAATACTCTGTAATCATTAAAACATCCTGTTTTTAATCTTATCAGATATATTACAACCAAATGATTAATGCACAAAAATTGGGCTGTTATTTCAAAACTTCAGTTCTAGTAACTTGTTTCTTAACCAGGCTATATTACTGTCTTTTGTATATTTCACAGCACATCAACTAGTTCCTAAATGTAGCTCCTCAGAAAATACCTCTGGAAAAAAACAAAACCAAATCAGCATCTCTCCGTTAAATTTTTTTGTTTGTTTTGCTACATCAAGGCCTGCCACCCCTAAATCTTATGGGAATTGTGTGTTGCTGCCAACACGAAGATTAGGAAATGTTCCCATCCCTAGGGCACAAGAAACTTTCAGAAGACTACCAACTGCCTAAAGGAAGGAGGTAAACTCGGTCTTCTGAGTATTTGGTTTTTATTTACGAAGCTATTTCCAAGCGCAAGGTAACCAAAGTAGCTCTTCGGAGATGCTCTCAGACTCTCCCCCAGTCTGAACCCCCTCGGAAAGGCAGAGCGCGTTCAATGACAAGGATAAGCCTCACCCTCAGAGAGGAGGTGGTTACTGGGAATCACCGATTTGCTGCACAGAAAAGAGGGGTTCTTCCCCAGTGGTCACAGTCACTATCCGCTCTCATTTTTAGTAACGACCAAATCACCGTTACAAGTACGTAAGAATAGCAGCGAACAGCCCTGCTTCGCAGTGTGCCGTGACGGTAGCATCCCGGGCCGGGAGGGGCTCTCTTCTCCCCCGCCTCCTCTGGGCTCCCACCGGAGTCAACACCTGTATCTCCCCACCTCAACGTTTCTCCCCTTCCGGCAAATCCCTTTTCGGACCACTGCTCCCCGCGCACCCCAGACGACCTTCCTCCCTCCGGCCGCTGAGCTCACACAACTCCCACTCCGCGCGTCCCACGACCACCGCCCCGCGGGGGTCGCCCGGCCCGCCGCCGGGGCAGCCGCGGCCTCCCGACGTTTGGGAGGCAGTAAGTCTCCAAAAAAAGTTCTCCAGCCGCCGCCGCGGAGTTGGGTCTGCCGGGGAGGCAGAAACGCCAGCCTGCTCCAGCAGATCCCGCTTCTCGCCTGCACACTTTTCCTCCCCGGGAACTCGGCCCTTCTTAGGCTCCCAAACTTCAGCGGCGCCCCTGGCGCCGACCACCCCTGACCCGCGAGGCACGGGGCACCACGAACGGCGCGTCGCTTCGCCGGCGGTAGAAAGCCCCGACGCCCCCCCGGCCCACGCCCGCACACGCCCTCCGCGCCCCGCGCGCGTCTCCGCGCCCCGCGGGGCCCCGCTCGGCCGCTCCGCTCCCGGCTTCCGCCCGCCGCGCGCCCGGCACCGCCGCCCTCGCCTCGCCGGGCGATCCCGGCCCCAACCCCAGGCGCCGGAGCGCCGGCCGCGGCGCCCCACGCACTGCCTGCCCCGACCCCAGCCCGCCCCTCCAAACACCCATGGTCCCACCGCGAGCCCTCCTTCACGCAGCTGCCCCCTTCCGCCCCGCCCGCGACCCTCGGCAGCGCTCCGGGTCCCCGCAGCCCCGGACCCCAGCTCTAAAGTTACTTTGCGAGGAGGTGAACCCGCGGGTTATTTCCCCCAATCACCCAAACAAGTTTCCATCCTTGGCACCAGCACCGCCACCGCCCCCCAGCACACGCGCTCCCTCCCGCCGGCAGCCCCCCAAGGCCGCCCGCCCCGCGAGAGCACCTCCTGGGAAACAGCCGCTCCCCGCACCGCACGCCCCCACCTTGTGTACCCCTCCCCCTGCCAGCCCACCCCCGGCTCTCCCCGGGCGGAGAGTGTCTGGGTCTGCGTGTCTCCGAGAGAGTGTGCGAGTGCGTGCGTGTGTGTGCGCGCGTGTGAAGGCGGAGGTGGGTGAGAAGCGGAGACACTTACTTCTCCCGGGCCTGGCTGTCGGACGGGACGGCGCTGCTGTTACTCTTGCCTTTGCCGTACATGCTTGTGCCGAGAGCAGCTCCCACTGTCACGCACCTGTCAACCCATCACAGCCTCCCCGGGAACAGCCCCGTCCCCATGGCGACCCACGCAGCCACCCCCACTATTGGCCGCCCCACGCCAAAGCTCCGCCCCCTTCGCCCAGGCAACGCGCGAGACTGACAGGCCTCCCCCTCCCTCCGGCCTTCCGAAGCGCGCGGTGGCGGCTACAGTCTAAGCGGCAGTCTCCTCCCTCCTTCCCTCCCTCCCGGGTTCCCTCCCTCCTTCCCTCTCCGTTCTCCTCCCTCCTCCCGCTCTCTTTCCCCCCTCCCCCCTCCGAACCCCGGCGCAAGGGGGGAATTAGAAACTGCTCTAGAAGGATTTTAAACAACTGGCTGTTCTCTCCGCCGCCGCCCCTCCCCCCGCGCCGCCCGCGCTCGGCTCCTCACTGGAGAGAAGGCGCCGGGAGGAGGGGAAAGTGCGGCCTGGAGTCGCTGGTAGGAGCCGGCGGAGCTGGAGCTGTGGAGGCCCCAGACTTCGGGGCGCCCGCCGAGTACACAGACAGACCTACGGCCCCAGCCTTCGTGGGAGCCCCCACCAGCCCCCTTTCCGGCTCCTCTCCTGTCTGTGACCCCGCGCCAGTACCCTGAATTGATCTCTGCAGCTCTCAGCCCTACTCCCTGGGGTGTCGCCCCCGGCCCCCCGCCCTGCTCCCAGAGGAATGGCTGGTGAGGGACAAACGCGCTGTTCCCTCGACCTTCTGTCTGAGCGACCCAGAGCGACTCGCCTTTCCTCCTGGGGAGGGACTGTGCCTCCGGCCCTCGGCGCCGCCGGGGTGGCGTCGCCTCGCCCCTAGGGCCGCGCCCTGCTTCCCAGGGGAACACCCTGCCTCGGGCCTGCCTCCCCTCTTTAGAGGTGAGCCTCCTCCCAAAGATGGCCCGTGAATCCTGGGGCCTCACTGGCCCCCTACCCTGGCCCCTGTACGCCTGGAGCCCCGTGGCCCACCGCGCAACAGCTCCCTTGCCAGAAATGCTGCAGAAAAGGGCTGCAGACATCCCCCTGGCCTGGTTTTCCAGCCTTGGTCGGTGATGCCTACTCTTCCTGACATTGAAGTGGAAAGGGCCACATAAGGCCTTAAAGACATCCCTGTCCTTGTCCATCAGAGTAGGCCCCAACACTCCTCCAAGGTGTGCAAAGTTGTGCCAGAGCTGAAAGGCTGCCTAAGAATATTTCTGGATCAAAGCCCCTAATCCCATTTCAGTAAATGTGCAGAAAGTTTCTGAGACACAATCTGGTTCCCGATAGAACTCCATCCTTTATCTTGTGGAGATCCTTGGATGCAAAATCAGAGTGCAAATGGGGTTAGAAAGAAGACATGGGCATCAAATAAGGAGTGACAGAGGAAGAGGGGTGCAGGTGGGGGTCGGACTGGGGGAAACATCAGGAAAGGATGAATAGATATGGAACAGCTATAGGAGGAGAGAGAAAATAGGATTTAAATTGGGAAAGCCACCTTTCTATTTCTCACACAGAGCTTTAAGCTTTTAGTAGTAGGACCCTAAAAATGCACATGGAGCTACAGAGATAAATGGAATGGAAAGAAATGGGTTTATATGGCCATTGACAGCAAATGATAGGAATGAAACATCAACAGAAGGTTAAGGAAGGGCAGTTAGTAAGAAAGAGAGACTGAGAAAAGGGGTTGGCCACCAAACATAAATCAAAAACTGGGAAAAAATGAAGAGGGACCTGCTATTCTAGTGTTAGATAATTTTTTTTTTTAATTGTCAAGGTAAAGTGTAAAAAGATGGAAAAGAATAAAAGAAATAGGATTAAATGAAGAAAACAATATGATAGCAAAAGAAAATGGCAAAAACAATAGAGGACTGACATTATGATAGAAAGATTTAAGAAAAATAAAAGTGCTTTTATTAAAAGGACAAAAATTCATCCCATAGAAGTGAGGATGAAGAAAATGAAAAAAAAAAATCACATAGGCTTAAGCTGATTAATTTCCAAGAGAAGTAATTTGCCATTTCTAATTCAAAATGCCTCTTTCTGTTTACAATGAACCATAGTGATTTGGTGGTGGAGACATGGCATTCATGGACTCAGAAGAAGCAGAAGGAGTGATGCTGAGCAAGTAAGTCTCTCTTTTGATGAACTTTAGCTCAAAATGCTCAGATATGTATAAGGCTGCCACTGTTTACAGACTCTACCTTCAGAGTTAGCATATGTAATTTGTTGTTCAATTATCAGCTTCCATTGGCTTTAACCCAGAAAATTATCGGCATCTCAAGACTCCACGACCCATAGAACACTCCCTATAAGTGACTGCTTAGACAATGCAGTCAAGGAGAGAGCTATGGCAGCTGCTAATCCATGCTCCTGCCCACACTTGGACTAAAGTAAATTTTCCATTAAAGACCAAGAGTGGGCTTTGTACTGTTATCTAAAAACAAATTTGTTATTATCCTTGCACTGGTGTTGGGATTCTCTATGGTTCTTAGTCATGGCACATTAGAATTACCCTAGGAGGATTTATTTTTTGTTGGCTTTTGTTTTAAATACAAGATCTGGGACCCCACCCCAAACTAACTAACTCAGAAATTTTGTGGATGGATGCAGGCATCTGTATTTTTTGTAAGCCCCAAGTGATTCTTATATGTTACTAGGGCCGCTTAACTCTGCTCTTCAGTATCCATTTTTTTTTAAAGATTTTTTATTTATTTATTTGTGGGGGTGCGGGAAGAGAGAGAGAGCACGAGCAGGGGTAGGAACAGAGGGAAAGGGAAAAACAGACTCTTCTCTGAGCAAGGAGCCAGATGTGGGGCTCGATCCCAAGACCCCAAGATCATGACCTGAGCCAAAAGCAAATGCTTAACCAACTGAGCCACCCAGGCGCCCCTTCAGTATCCATTTAAAGACAGCCAATGGGGGCGTCTGGGTGGCTCAGTCATTAAGCGTCTGCCTTCGGCTCAGGTCATGATCCCAAGGTCCTGGGATCGAGCCCCGCATTGGGCTCCCTGCTCAGCGGGAAGCCTGCTTCTCCCTCTCCCACTCCCCCTGCTTGTGTTCCCTCTCTCGCTGTGTCTCTCTCTGTCAAATAAATAAATAAAATCTTTAAAAAAAATAAAGACAGCCAATGGACACCATCAGATCTCAGAGCAAGATTTTTAGGTTGTGATTATATATAGCAAATGACCCTCCCCATGCAAGGCATTAAGAGATCTTTACAGAGGACTTTACTTTCTACCCACTGAGCCAACAAATTTGTTAATAGGATGAAAATGTATGACCACATGTGTTCTTATAGTACAAGACCACAAATAGCTATGGTTTAATTTACTATTTCCTAAAGAGAAAGGAAAACAAAGAGAAAACAAGAGAAGCTATTTCCTGTCTACTGCTGCCATTTATTCATTTGATTAGTTTTTACTCATATATTACATGGAAGAGTCCTTTGAGTTATGGCATCATTTCTGATATTTAAAAAATAAATAATAGATCTGCACAGTAGGGTATGGAATTCAGAACAATTTGGTCTTAGTATCTAGAAGGAATAAAATGCTAAAAGGTCTTAGTTCAGAACTTGTCAAGTTAATGTCAGAGTTAACTTCACAAGAGCGTTATTATCCAACAAATATACTAAGTGAAAACATGACTATTCCTATACATGGTAACCTTAAAGCTTCAGTGGTAGTCAAATCAATTATCATTAAAACATCTCAGCAGCTATCTGAACAATCTCTGTTTTATTTTCCTCTTAATGTTTACACATGTAAGTAAAATGCTTCTTTGCCCTTGTTCAAATTATTTTGAGTACAAAGAGTGTTCTTTGCATCAGCAACTGTATCTCATGGGGCCAATATTGTAATTAATGAGATTTGAAACACATATTCACAGCCAAATTTGAGATCCCAGACACAGAATTGAAGATCCATTGTTTTGTTTGTTTTCATTTTTAAGAAAGCGGAAGATAGGAGATTTAAATCTTCTTGTAAAGAACCACAGTATATTTTTTTAGAAGTTACTGTTTCGTTTTGCTTTTTAACCTCACACATAAGGCTGATTAATTTTGGGAGGCTGGATTTAGGGTAGGGGAATGCTGACTAGCCACCAGAATGAAACATTTGCATTTGAAGTTGATTTATTTTCCTTTTTACCTTATTCTTTCAGATATAGAACACCACAATTACTCACTCATTATGTCTTTCTCCCCTGCCCTGGTTTTGTTTGTATATATATGCACAATTTTGTCTTTTTGGAACCTGCATCTTATTCTTAGAAAAAGTCTTTATCAATTTAAAACAGGCAGTTTGTTATACCACCCTGCTAAAGCTCTAGATTGACTATACATTTCTTTGATCTTAATTTTTTCTGTAAAACTTTAATAACATCCATATTCTTATAGTGCATGGAACTTCAGAAAAGATTTCCCTTTGCTATATAGAACAAAGAAACTACTTCTTTACATTTAAATAGAAACTAATGGTGAATTTAATTATTTACATCACATACAATACTTAGCATGTTAACTTTAAAAAGAAAAACATTTACGGGCACTTGGCTGGCTCATATCAGTGGAGCAGGAGACTCTTGATCTCAGGGTTGTGAGTTCTAGCCCCACACTGGGTGTAAGGATTCCTTGAAAATAAAATCTTTAAAAAAAAAAAGAAAGAAAGAAAAACATTTAGAGTAGAAAATACTTATTTAGAAAAAATAAAATGAACTATTTAAACATTAAAATTCATTAAAAGACATTTTCTTGTTTGGGGATAATTTTTACAAAGGACAAAATTTTTCTATTATTTGTTTGTTTCATAAACTAGTTCATAAAAAAAGTCCTTACTTACATTCATACCACTTTTCATTTCAAATCATTTAACAGATACCCATTTATTAATACTCAGTATATCCCTATTAATTAGATTTTCCTAACCAGCTTTTTTAACTGGGTAAACTGAGTCCTAGAAAGATTTATTAGCATGATCTGATCCATAAAGAAAACAGAAATAGTTCCAGGATGAGAACTCTGTGTTCCTGGCTGACAATCCTGTTCTCAGACCACGAAGCCACACCTCTTTCTCTCAAAAGTGACTATTCCACAGAGGAATGTGAGCAAGCTCTGAGATGTTTGTCACTCAAACTACCATATGAAACTTCACTCCTGGGCAGAAGAGACTAGCATGCTTAGATTCACAAACTGCTTACATGCCATGTACCAAAGTAATTCAATGAACACAGTCATTACAACAGTAATACTATGCAATGTGGTCTCTTATACCAGAATAATAAATGAAATGGGGCCTCAAATTAACATTATTTGACACTGTTATTGGTTTAACATCAGTTAATTTGAGGCAATGAGTGTTTTCTTAACCTATTGCCCTCGATTTTTAAAGTCCCACCTTAGCTATTCATAAACATTTACCAATGGGTTAGGAGAGACAGTGAACAAAACTACTGGTTGTAAACAGTTCCATCTCTCTAGAGTGCCTAGTCCTTTTTAGCACCATCAAGATTTGAAATTTAGTAGCTTGGAAAAAAAATAAAATAATCCTGTTATAAAAAAATCATACATAAGCTGAAGATGATGAAAAGTGAAAAAAGTAGGGCTACCATGTATTGCAATTTCACACACTTTAGCACATTTTGCAAAACAAATTCCAAGTGTTGCAATATTCACTGGCTGGATTTTTGTCATTAAATGTTGAAAGTTATGTAATAGGAAGTGTGCCAAAGAGTGTTCTTTATTCAGAAGTATTACTATATTTTTTTAGTGCATTCCTAAATCTTCACAATGGTTTTTCACCTCCTAAGGTTATGCCAATATGATGTCTTTGCACTGTTGGATTTGAAAAAAGCCCCAGTCTCAAGAAGGAGGCTGTGCAACATTCCATGCAGTGTCATTTCCTTCTGTTCAGAATGGAAACATGGGGGGGTGGAAACTACTACATTTGTTTTTCATAATTTTCTAACATAATTGGGTCCTCTCAATGAAGTATGGCAAAAAAGGAAGTTGACAAATTATGCCACTATTGTGTTTTATTTATCTTCATATAGTTTAAGTATAAGGGGTCAGGATACATTTTTAACTTCTTTAGCTGTATTAAAAATGTATTTCAGGTATTTATTTATCTTATAAGATAAATATGAGAAATATACTTAAAAATATATTTAAGGTGCTGAATATAGTCATTGCCAACAGTAAGCTATATGATAGAAACAATCTTACCAAGGTCATGTATACTTGCCAAAGATATAGAGGGTACGTCAAACATTTTATTTAGGGGTACCCAAACAGTCTTTGAAACCAGTTGGGGCTCCATCCTATATATGGTAGTACCTGAAGATTTGTAAGTATTCTGTGGTGGTGGGACACCTGGGTGGCTCAGTTGGTTAAGCGTCTGCCTTCAGCTCGGGTCACGATCCTAGGGTCCTGGGATCGAGTCCCATATCAGGCTCCTTGATCAATGGGGAGCCTGTTTCTCCCTCTGCCTGCTGCTCTCCCTGCTTGTGCTCCCTCTGACAAATAAATAAAGAATCTTAAAAAAAAAAAAAAAGTATTCTGTGGTGGTAATTGCTCCCTGCTAGCATTATCGTCATTAGATTATACATGTACAAACCAGATTCGTCAGACAAATAATTCTATAATCTCATTATCATCAGCTTTCCAAACTCTTCAGGTCCTTTTCCTTGGACCTAAATTCTTGAGGCAGAAGATTTTAAAAGGATTCCCTGCCACATGGTGCTGAACTATTGACTACTTCATGACAAATCTCCACTAGCCTCACCCAGCTTCTAAGACCCAAGTTGTCTATGGTATTGGGGGCAAGTGTTAAGAAAGTTAAGAAATAATACATTTTTGGGGCAGCTGGGTGGCTCAGATGGTTAAGCGTCTGCCTTCGGCTCAGGTCATGATCCCGGGGTCCTGGGATCGAGCCCCACATCGGGCTCCCTGATCCTTGGGAGCCTGCTTCTCCCTCTGCCTCTCTCTCTCTCTCTCTGTCTCTCATGAATAAATAAATAAAATCTTTAAAAAAAAAAAAGAAATAATACATTTTTGTGTTATGATCTGCTAGTACTGCTCTATGCTTACCTCCTACCCTATCCTCCCTCTAACTTTCATGGGATTTTTTGTTCTTGAGGAGAACCTTAATCACTGTCTGATCCTGTGGACACTACTTAGGGCTAACATTGTTGCTTTGCTAAGTTGTTGCTCTGGGTTAAGGAGAGTTTTGGGCAAGGACACTGACCCATAGAATATTCTTCTTTTGTACAGTGTTTGAGGCTGAGGTTCCCAGAAATTAGAGGCTTCAGCCATACTGTATCCATTTACTCTGGCTCTTCTGTCTGGTTCATGTTCTAGGAGGGAGGTAGAAAAAGAGCTTACTCTGGTAATGAAAGTAAGTAGTCTGCCGAGAAAGGTGGTCAAGGAAGAATCCAGGTCTGGGTACTTTCTCCTCTGCCTCTGAGGAGTTACCCCTGTATCCCAACTTTCCTGCACTGCTTCCTTTGTTCTTGCCTTGGCTCTTGTGTCCTTTTAGGAGGTATCAGCTCTGTTCTATAGTTTGGTTGTTTTCTTTATTTTAAAAGAGCATTTGTGGGTGCCCGGGTGGCTCAGTCGGTTAAGCATCTGCCTCCAGCTCAGGTCATGATCCCAGGATCCTGGTATCGAGTCCCACATTGGGCTTCCTGCACAATGGGAGTCTGCTTCTCCCTCTCCCTCTGCCTCTCCCCCTGCTCATGCTCTCTCTTTCTCAAATAAATAAATAAAATCTTTTTTTAAAACAAGAGCATTTGTCATTTGTGGCAGAAGGAGATACATGTCACATCCATGTCTCAAGAACTTCCTAAAGACCTAGAGAGCTCACTAAAGGGCTGTGAGAGGAGGAGGAGCAGGGGAGGAGAAGGGGGAAAGGACTGTATCTCCTCGACTTCTACCCTATGCCAGATGCTCCAAAGGGCTTTACTACATAACCTCCCACCTTTCCATTTCTTCTTTTACGTGTTCTTCCTCTCTCTTCCCGCTTCCTGTTCTTCCCCCCTCCCCAATCCCTGACAAAAGACAAAGGTGACAAAAATAGAGAAGTTTCATGGAAACATACTAGATTGAAATATATGAAACTGCTATGTTTGTAAGTCAAAAATGTCTAGGGGCGCCGGGTGGCTCAGTCGGTTAAGCAGCTGCCTTCAGCTCAGGTCATAATCTCAGGGTCCTAGGATCGAGACCCATATCAGGCTCCCTGCTCAGTGGGGAGTCTGCTTCTCCCTCTCCCTCTCCTTCTGCCCCTCCCCCTGCTTGAGCGTTCTCTCTCTCTCTCAAATAAACAAAATCTTTTAAAAAAATATTTGATTGTTCAGCAATGTTCAACTATGCAAGATTTCATTTTTGCAAACCACACCACAGACTTCTTAGGTATTAACAACACTAATATGTATCAAGCTTTACAATGCGCCAGGCACTAATGTGCCTCTTAATGTTTACTTTTTCATGTACTATGATTCTAGATGTACAAACTCCTTTGTGAATTCAGGTTAGATTAAATACAGGCAGGACCACTCAAGCAGGGTTTATGGGATCTTGCTTCAGCATGGTCAAGGGCAATGAATTCTGTTCTTACACCTAAACGTCCTGATGAGGCAAAATCAGAAACACCAAGCCACACCCTGCTTTATTTCAGCTTTGGCCTTTATCAAATACATCATTTCCTCCCATTTTGACTATTGTCAAATGGCTTGACCTTGGCTCACTATAGGATATTAAAAGAAGTGATTTGGTATGAATCTATTTCTCTTGATATTTAAAAGAGATCCATGTTCTCCGTATTCCTACTAGATTGCTCAGGTCATGTCTTCTTTCCAGTCTTCACCTTGTTCATTCCTTTCAGTTAATCACATTTCCCACATCTATGTGGCCTGAAATCTGTGATAGATAAAACCTGAAAACCAAGATCTTTGTTTTAATTAACATTCTGCCTAGGAAAAGGGAGACTTGGATCTCTGGATTACATCACCCTCCAGTTACATGATCACTGTAAATATGTGTCCTACCTCTGGAAATGGTAAAAAAATTGGTTCCCTTCATCTAAATAAGCAGATTGCAATTCCTTTGGGGGTTGTTTTGTTGTTGTTGTTGTTTGGGGTTTTGTTTTTGGGGTTTTTTTTTCCTGTGGGGTTTTCCTTTCCTGGTGGATTATTGTAGTTCACTGTTACCTTTCCTTCTTCTCTTGTTTTTTTTTTTGGCTTCACTTCCTCCTTCTATTGTTGTAGCTGTCTTTTTCCTCTCATCACTTTTCCTGTTGCCTTTCCAATTGGGTGGAGCCCCATCCAATTCACTCACTGTCTGGCTCTAGAGTATCTTTTATCACAGGGGAAAACAATCTTGTGCCAAATAGTTGGAATCCCTGGGGCATCAGAAGAAGGATCCCAGAGACTAAGTATCCCTAAAATTTTCCTTTATTGATTTTATGTTAGAATGAAATCCAAGGATGCCTAATTAGGAAAAAAAACTCGTTATGGCCTTCTAATCCCAGACCATTTTGAACTCTGACAGCAACAACATCCATCAAATCAAACAATGAAATCAACTTTGGTTACTTAGCATAATAGAAATAAACTTGTAATATTCTATTAGTGAAGGATCAATGTCTCCTGTCTTGAAAATAAACATCAGATCTTGGCCTCAACATTTATGTAGCAGCAGGAGACCATTATTTTGTGGCGACATTTGATTACATTGACATCAAGACAGATTTATTAAATTAATAAATAGTACATGATTTTCAGCCTTTCATTTCCAACCATCACCACCACCTCCCCTCCGCAAGGTGATCATCTAAAACCCTTCATCCATATTTTTGACTCCTTATTATCTTTGGCCTTTTATTTCCTTTTTGTTGTCATTTTATACTCAAATTAATTTTTTTAGTATCCATTTTTTCAGATGGAAAATTTTAATTGGATATTAAGAAGAAAGTTAATAAGAGAATCATCAAATTGTTAATTATTAAAATATTTTAGTGATGTAATATTTGAAAAGGAAGTATTTCAGATATGCTTTTCAGAGTTCTGAATGTGACTAATGGCAAAAGCCTACTGTTCCTGCTGTGTCTTCCTCTAACTTTCAACCTCAGGGCCTTTGCCCTGGCTGTTTCCTCTGCCTAGAATGTTCTTCCTTCTGCTCTTTGCATGGCTGTTTGTCTTTTTTCTCATACCCAAGTCTGCTGGAATGTCATTTCCACAGAGAGGCTCTCTCTAAGAGTCCTTTCTAAGTGTTTATTCCCCCATTCTCATTCACTCTTCATCCTGTTGTTCTGTTTTATTTTCTTTATCATCATATGTCACTATCTGAAAATGTTTATGATTTGAATTACTCTGTTGGCTTGCATAGTCCATGGGGGCATTGGTCTTGTACTCACAGTCATCCGTGAGTGACCTCAGGTCCTAGCTCTCTTAGATATTTGCAAGATACAGTCTTTCCAGCCCTTTACCCTACCCCTACAACCCAGAGGCTCCTTATATTCTTAGAAACAATAGTGACCGGACAGAGAGAATCAGCACACCTTCAGATTTTAGGCTTCTGCTCTTACTCCAATTTATTGTTCCAGCACCGAAACCAATTTAGCAGAATTTTGGTGAGCAGGACATGAAAGAGAGACATATTTTTCCTCTTTTATATCACCACAGATCTAACTTACTTGGAGTTCCAAGTGGCTTAGTGTTGCTGACAATAAGGAAATAAGTGGCACACAGCAGATTAGTTTTCAGTAATAAGCTTTCATCATGTCATTCTCCTGCTCAAAAACCTCAGTGCCCCCTCACTGCTTATGGGATAACTTTCTCTCCCATCAGATTTTTATCCAATCTGATTCATCAGTACCTGCAGCCTTCAGTATGTTGTAGTTATTTAGGCGTGTCTGTTTTCCCTGCCAGAGTATATACTCCTTGAAAATAGCCTGTTCATTCACAGATGCTTACACAATACCTACCTGTTGAGCCTTATATGAGCCTTGTATGAATATATTGTTGAAGAAGACATTTCCCTGCTTTCAAGCCTTACAATTCCTACCTCACTGTGTACCTTGCCTTTGGGAAGTGATTACTAATGTTTCCAGAATCAAATTTTTGTTCCAGTAGTTGAAGTCTGACAACCTGGTTTCCCTGCTCCATCGTTAGCTGTGGGATCTTGGCCAAGACACTTAACTTCTTTGTGCCTCAGTTTTATCAACTGTACACTGAGCTGTTTCTCCTATATGTTAGGGTTATTATGAGGACTGAATGAGGAAATGCATGTACCGGGTCTAGCAAAGAGCTTGGCTTATCATAAGTGCTTAGCAAATGTTTATGAATGTTTTCTTCCTCAGAGTTGGTGTATGCCCTACGTGATCTGTTACCTCTCAAATATACCTGGCACATCTGTCAACACTATATGACTTTGTACATGCAGTTCCCCTTGCCTGCATGACTTTCCCTACTCCTCTCCAACTCCTAACTCCTTTGAATTCTCTGCTCTTATAATTTATATCACATAGAATAAACTGCCTTTTACTAGAACTTAACTTTTCCTGTGTCTTGTCTCCCCAGTGAGATATAACTGCAAGGATAATACTGTGATTCTTTAGCAAAGCCCAAGATGGTCCTATATTAATAGCATGTATCTGCTATTTCTTATCTGAATTTAGTAACTAGAGAATGTAATGCCTAATTCAACAGCCTCTCTATATTGGTGGCAGTTGGTCACTGTGATGACATCATTTCAGATTTCATGGATTCAAAGGTGAAAACAAGAATTTTGATGTCATTTAGTCACATCTGCAAAGAGGGAGTTTCCACAATGTTCCTTAATTCCAGCAAAGAAATTCTTATCTTTAACTGTTAATACAATGTTAAGTACTTTTCCTCATTGAATCGGCAATGCAATGGGAAAAAAATTAAGTCATCCTCCTCCTCATAATAAGCCTGCATATACTTCAAGACAGTCATCAAGTAATCCTCTTCTCCCAAATGAACAATCAAAATATTTATTTGCATAGCTAATATCACAGACGGTCTAGGCAAATAGACAAAGTCTCTCTCCTGTGAATTCTGTTAGCTTGTAGTTCATGGTTTAGGCAACTGCTCTAGAGTGAAATAAAATCTTCAGAGACTTCTACTGGTCAATCAACACTTAAAATGTTTTTCTAAGCTACTCCTGGTAATTGGAATCTTTTAAGCATTTATTGAAGGTAGAATGGTAATACTTAAAACAACAGCAATATAGTTATCCACTCAACAGACATTGATTGAGCACCTACAGTATGTAGTATTGAGCAACACAGTATTTTGCTAAGCAATGGAGGGGATGCAAAAATCTGTTGGAAGCAGTAGCTACCATAAAAGAAAGGTACAAGACATTACTAAGGACATATCATGAGCTGGACACTGTGCTAAGTGCTGAGGATTTACAGATAAAGTTTCTTTCTTTGAGAAGCTCATAATCTAAAGAGGAATATAACAGTCTTATATTTCAGTATGGTCTTATAAGTGGTATGAAAGATGTTAGTGGCAATGGGTACTCTGGGGGCATGGAGGACTACTCCCTAGAGCTTGCTTGATGTTTGCATGGAGCCTGGACTGTGGAATAAGGTTTAGCTTGGAGCACCTGGGTCGTGCAGTCGGTTGAGCTCCAGACTCTTGATTTCAGCTCAGGTCATGATCAGGAGGTTGTGAGATTCAGCATTGTGTAGGGCTCCGTACTCAGTGTTTAGTCTGCTTGTCCCTCTCCCTCCGCCCCTCTCCACTGTTTGTGCGTGCACGCTCTCTCAGATAAATAAAAATCTTAAAAAAAAAAAAAAATAAAGTTTTGCTAAATTAAAAAATAATAATTTAAAAAAAGTGGGCAAGAGCATTTCATCAAAGGGAGCTGCAGGTACAAAGGCAGAAAGGGAAGAGCTATCGTGCACATTTCAGAAGCTACAAGGAATTTGCCTGAAGTGGAAAGACGAGATAGTTGTGGAGATAAAGCTGGAGAGTAAGCAAAGAACTGATTCATGAAGAGTTTTGTATGAGTACTATGAAAAAAACTGGGTTTAAAATCCTTGAATAACCTTGGGAAGCCACTGGAAGATTTTAAGCAGAGGAATTACCTGATCAGATTTGCAATTTAGAAAAATCACTCTGTTTTGTGAAGGAGAGATGGAAGAGTAGATGGAGGCAGGGAAGTGGAGGGGTTATTACAAGGATCCAAGTGGGAACTGATGAAAGACTGACCCAAGCTGGATGTAGTAAGGAATGGAGAAGAGAGAATCATATATGATCTGAAGATGGAAAAAAATGGAAACTGGAACTATGTGTCCTTTTCATAAGATTGGGCAAAGAGTATCTATCTGACCAACTTCTTAGAAGATTTAAAGTAAATATCCATAGATTTCACGCAGAAAAAGAGAGTTTACTGCTTATATTGAACATGCAAGTCCTTTAACTATAAATTACTTCATGTGATAGAACCAATTTTATTTTTCTGTGGGAATACATCTTTTCTATAATAATGGAAGTTGTTGGGGAAATCAGAATTTTACTGTTCAGGTTTTTAATGTATAAAGAGCTTCCTAGAATTCTTCCCAATAAACAATCAAAACTCCCCAAACAAACAAAAGTAAACCAAAAATTAAAACCACAACCAAACAAAAGAAAAATTATTTTTAAAAAAGATACATAGATAGATTCAGAATAAGGAACATTTCCCAAAATTCTGTCTTAGATCATTTAAACCTTGACCGGAAAAGCCTCCAGATCCTATAGAACTTGCCTGCTTTTGAAGGCTAGGTTCTCTGAAAGCAGAGTCTGAGCTGAGTGTGAAATACAGTATGTTTACTAGGCATCATCAGCTCTGTGAAAGGAAAAGAGAAGTAGGATTGTACAAAGAAAGAAGTCAGCCCCAGGGCAGGCCTGACAAAGCCTCAGCCAATCTGGTAGAGATCTCTAGAGCAAATATTATCCATCAGGGTGCCTTGTGTCTTGCCAAAATGGCCTGGCTTTTATACCCCCCAGTCTCACTCATCTGAGGAGAGCTGCCTCGAGGAGGACATGATCTCTGGAGTGGTGGCTCTTAGCAGCTGAGGCATCCCTAAAGATGCTGACACTTCCCATGGCTGGGTGGCGTGTCCTTCTTTGAAAGGAGAGCTCTGTGCATCCCACACCTGCACATGAGCATTTGGATGGAGCTCAAAGACAGACCAGGCCATCTTCCTGACCTTGGTAGAACTAAATCTACATCACTCCAGCCACATCTTTATATCTCCTACCCTTACAAGTGCTATTTTCAGAATTGTAGAAATACTGAAATGGTGTTGAGAAAAGAATTCAAAACTGAGTTTAAAGTTATTTACCAATAATAAAATACAAGTGGGAATTAAAACAGAAAAAAACAGAAAAAATGATATTGATGTGAGGACATTGTTCTCCTACCTTTCTGCTTGCATAGTGGAAATCACAGAATTAATAAAACATATGAAGCAATCACATAGCTTCATGGAATCTAGAACATTAGAAACTGACGTAGAACGCTCCTGAACCATGAAAGTCAACTGTGGTTTCCTTTCTCCATCCAGTCAGTTACAGACTTACTTGAGGGACCTTTCCAGAACATTTAAATTCTCTTTGCTTGAGTCACTAATAATTGAACAGTACTCATAACAGGAATACTGTCATGTAGAGATTATGGCACAAGGTACAAGATGGAAGGGGAGATAATTTTTAAAACCAATGACTAAAGAAAATATGGCTCATAAGAGTTTAGAATATCAGTCTTTTTCTTTTTTTCTTTTTAAAGATTTTATGTATTTATTTGAGAGAGAGAGAAAGAGCACAAGCAGAGGGAGGTGCAGAGGGAGAGGGACAAGCAGAAAGGGAGAGGGACAAGCAGACTCCGTGCTAAGTGCAGAGCCCCCACGCAGGGCTCAATGTAGGGCTGGATTCCAAGACCCTGAGATCATGATCTGAGCTGAAGTCAGATGCTTAACTGACTGAGCCACCCAGGTGCCCATAGAGTATCAGTCTTTTTCAACATTATGGCAGAGCAAGGGGCAGAAAAGAGTGAAGATCTTTCATTGTGATTCCTGTAACTTAGTACTATGTACTAAGTTCATAAATTCCTCATCCCTGAGAATTTATCTCTGTGGTTAAAACTTACTGATTTAGATTCCATAAATTTGTCATGTTGCAATAATACAGTTGTAGTGTGTCATTCTGGCTGAGAAAATATTTTATAATGATTTTTTTTCCCTGAAAAAAAGGAGCCTACTAATATTCTCCAAGCGTATCTGTAAACTTTGGGTCCACCTGTTATTTCCATAATGTCAACTGTAGTTAAGATCCATTATCACAGGCGAATAATGACTTACATTTTTTAAACTAATTGACATATTAACAGATATCTTTATTTTCTTGCATTATGCAAATTATTTAGAAAATAAATAATAAATAGCCTTTACTTCAAAAAATATATTTTTCACTGATTTGGATGGGTTTTTCTGCTCCTCTTTCACACTAGGAGCTTTATTGTAGTCCCATTGTAACTCCTCTACCTACCCCAACTAATGGGGTTCTGCATTCCTGCCTAGTTTGCCATGCTGTATACCAAAGAACCTCTGTCCATCCAACCCTAGGTAAAACCAGACTAGTGCAATAATATAGATGTGAGAAAAGGGTAGAGAAAAGGGGGGAAAGAAGCTCTGAAATGGGTAAATGACGATATCTAAAGTAAATATAAACCTGAATGTGCCCCCCAAAACATGTGAAGAGTAACTGTGCCTCACCAGTTTCCCACAAACACCTTGGTCTTTGAGTTTATTTCTCACAAACTATATTAGTTGCCTATGGAAAATAATGCACTTCAAATTTGTCATTCCTAAAAGTTGTCATAACTTTAAACAAATCCAACAAATAAATTTGTTAAATGCTTTGATTTTCAGAATACATATGTCTAACGAACAATTACATTAGATGCATTAACATTTTTTTTTATTTGTTGCAAAGGAGATCTTGGTCTTAGGCACTGCATCCATCACAATTGCCATGTAAGACCTCTGTGGCCCTAACCCCACCATTTCAGTGTTCACTGTTCCTACTGGACACTGGGTGCCAGAACCTCCATCACTGTCCTCCCTCCAAAGCCAGGAGCCTCCACTGCCACTTCTGCCAGAAAATGTATTCTGTAAGGCACCTCCTTCCTCTCATTGTTCTCTTCCAAAACAATTTCTCTTACCAGCAAGGTGGATTGCCTTCACCTAGGTCACAATTGTGCGTCCTTGTTATAAAACCTGGGGAAATGCATTAGGGCTTATGTGATGGGAGTCAGGACTCATGCTATGGGGAATTCCTCAAACACAGAAAAATTGCTCAAGAGGTGATAAGCAGCCACAAAAACCAGAGCATGGAAGGCAACCAAATACAGAGCTCAAAATTTGCGCATCAAATTACCGGTAGTGATGGTTAAATTTCCCCAGTCATGGAACTGGGGGAAATACTGCTTATCCCCGGGGAACTGGAGGGGAGTCATTTGAGTACTTCTTGCTGACATCTTTCATTGTGCTCCAGACTGTTCCAGATGGCAGGAAGTCCCTGCTCAGGCCTCTGGCTGGGACTTTCTCCAAAAGCTGACCCTCAACACCACACAGGGGCAAGCTGCCAGAGCAGCAGGGGAGAGACTCACCTACACAGGCACAACCCATACTCCAAACACCTTGGTGTTTAACTGACACTCAGCGGGGGGGAAAAAGAACAGGTTTTCAAGCCCTGTTACTATGCATATGCTAATTATTAGGCAGAGGGGAACATGATAATTGAGTTATGAAACTACTAAATAAAAATAGACTACCTGACAGAGCTTCTTTACATGACATTTTTACACAAGAATAAACAATGTGTTCTTTGTAGAGCTTAAAATAAAAAAAAAGAAACAGGGTTAGTTTTATTCTGTAAACTATGGTCTCTTGCTGTAACTGGACTAGTGCTTGTATTTGTTGACATTCTGATTTATAAAAAACCTGAACAAGTTCAATTTCACTAATTCTTTTTGTTGAAACAATACCAGAGACAGGGGAAAATATTGATGTTCGTTCCCCCACCCCCCAAAAATGGCATATGCAAAAGCTTTAGAATTCTCTTTGTTCAACTCTGGGTCAGATTTCATGAAAAAGTAATTGAAATTCCTTTTGCTCCCCATTCTTCCATGCATGTATAGAGCTTTGTATTGCTAATGAGCACCAAGAAGCTTCCTTCTGCAGAACTTTATCTTTGAAAGATGAAGTAATCTGTTTCCCTCAGTTCTTCTCAATCCTATTTCTTTCATTTGCTCTTCCTCCTTAACCACAACATGAAATGTGTACTAATTAATTCACTGTTGACAAATTCAATCTAGTGCCTAATACTGGTGTCATGTGCCAAGTGGTCAAGGTAGAACCTAGAGCAGAGAAGTAAAGGGTACTTGGGTTCTAGTGAGCATTCTTTAACATGGCAGATAAAATGAAGGGTAGTTATACCAGTGAAATGGTATACAAGTGGCTCACCGTGTAGTCAGATTAATGATGAATTTGTATAATATTCTTTGAGATCCTTTGTTTAAGAAGAACCAACAAATAAAGATAGTAATATATAATAAAGCAATTAGGAAAGAGTTCCATGTAAGCCATGCTTGCTCATAAAATGTTACTTTCTTCACCTCAAATGATGAAAGTAAAAAAAAAAAAAAAAAAAAGGAATGCTCAGAGTACAGTTTCTGATGAAAGGAAGCAACCAGATAATTTAAAGAAAATGTCTCTAAATTAGATGCTAATTTGTGTTATCTACGGAAAGATTCCCCTTCCCTAAGCAGCCACTAAACATAAATGCATATGTGACTATGATAAGGAAGTGCCCTTTATAATTCACCTTGCCACATTCATCCATGATTTCTATCTAAAAGTAATAAACAATGGAGATTACTTTAAAAATGCACCTGTCAGCATAGCCCATTCACTTTTGCTAAAGGTTCCATTTCAAACAAATAGAGCAAGGAATTAAACTTAATTGCTAACCCAGGCTTACCATACCAGAATCTTCCAGATAAATTATATTTGAAAAGGTTACTCAGAATTCCCCTCCTCTAAGTCAGTTTCTGAACCAGAAAGTTTGAATATTGCTCAAGAATACCCAGAATGCTGTGAGATAATTTAATAGAAGACTCTAAGTCCTGAAGCTGAGAGGCCCAAGAAACAGACCTATGTTGCCCGTTGCCCATGACCCAGTAACAAAGTTCTGCCATACCACTTGAGGGAAACAAGGGAGAAGTGTGGTAATGAATATTTCCTGCTTTTTTGTGAAATGATATGTTCATGGTGTCACAAATGACATTTTAAGCTTTGTCAACAGATGCTCTTAGTTTTTACCAATGGGAATGTTAAGTGATAAGTAATAACTTTGGATCCAAAGTTGCTGGAAAATCTGAGGATGGACTTTGCCCCAGTTGCATTGTTTCCAAATCAATCAGACCTCACTTGAAACTCAAATGTGAGATGACCTATCTTATCTTGACTATGCAGTTTATTAAATGGAGGACTTCTACTTCTCTTCCTTGATTTCAGTTTTGTCTTGGCCACTGCACTTCCTTTCACCAGAGAGATCTAGAAAGAGAAAAAAAGTGAAATTAAAATCTATGAATTATTTATTATTGCCAGTGTTGGGGAGAATAATTTGGTTTGAAGTATTTGGGGGAGAGAAAAAAAAGGTTTGAAGGTTATCTCTGGGTTTGTATACTTGCCCTTATTGTAAAACCAAGTTACTTAAGCACTAGTATGGTATTTTAGTATATATTTACTAAGAAAAGCCTACTGTTTTCAAAATGCTTCTGTGCCATTATATCATTAGATCCTCCTAAAATTCCTGTGAGATATGTTAACAGATGTTATTTATATTTATTTTAACACTGTCATTAATCACTCCATTTTATAGGAGAAGAGACTGAGGGCATGATGTTAAATGTTGCCCAAGAAGACCCAGCCAATAGTGGTAAAGTTGAAACTAGATACCAGCTCTTCTGACCTATGATCCCAGATGCCTTCTACTTGGGCATCTGCCTATTTTCTGGACAGTCACACAGTTCATAGCTGGAAGGCTCTTACATGCTGTCGTCCACTTCACTACATGCTGTCTTCCAAGAATACAGTTGTAGAACTTAGAATGCATTGTCCCACTAGAACAACAATGCCTGTGTTCCACAGACCCCTGTGTCACTTCACAAGAACCTATGCCTAACCCAGAAGACTGAAGTATGTTCCTTTAAGACAAAATATGTTTCACAGAACAATATTCCCTTAAGAAAGTTTCAAGGAAAAAAGTTCTAAGGCCAAAGAAGTTTGGGAAACACAGCATATCATATATCCCACTCAGAGATTCATAATGTACATTTGCATATTAAAGGCTTTAAGAAGTTCTGCAGGAAAGAAAACTGCTTAAAATTGTTCCATTGAGAATTCATCAACCTTCTCTGACTTTGAAACCCTTTCACTGAGTAACAGATATTAACACCCAAAACTAGAGTTCCCCAAAACACATTTTAGACATTACTGCTATAGGAAAATATGTTGAGTTACAATTTGAGATATTAGGGGCATCTCAACTGCTCTGAGATTGGGAGTTACCCTGAATATAAGATAGATACTGGTGATCATTCCTGTGATATCAGTCTGGAGCTAAAATCAGCCATGGATTTTGGGACATAAAGCAAGGTCAGACATTGAAGGATAAGGAACAGAAAAGTAAAGGATAGGAATGATCCCTGCTAACTGAGATGAGATCAAGATGATGGGGCTGGGGACACATGAATGATGAGAGTAACAAGGGAGCAGTTAACTTGGGAATTTATCTTGCCTTTATCTTTCTTCTTCCTCAAGTCCTGCTGCTATAGACACTTCCCTAGACCTAACCAAGGGTAGGAAGCAGGGATGAGGCTGAGGGAAGCATTAATGGCTGTCATGGAAGGAAAAAACAGAAAAGAGAGGTATGCTGAGCAAAGAGGACACCTAGTAGAAGCAACTACTTTCCTGTTATGATGTTCAGGAAAGGATGAAAGCCAGAGGCTTATAGCCTATGTTCTCCAACAGTCAGATGAGTATCCAATCTATCATCTATACAGGGACACTTTTGGAGTGAAAGGGGCACTGTTAATAACCACGTGAGGACAACAGACGTAAACTGGAGCTATCCCAGGCACACCAAGATATGTATTCACCTTATATGCTTGTTCCTTTTTGAACTATATACCATGGCATTCAGAAAAAAAAGAGAAAGATATAAAAGATATGTATGTATGTGTTGATAGTGTGAACTATATTGGATTCCACTTTAAATAAGTTGTTTAGACCAAAATACCCTCATGACCCCATTCAGCAAACAGGTATTGAGCATCTGTGATGTGGAAAGCACTGTGCTCAGCACTGTAGAGGATGTAGATAAGCAATACACATCAATGCTCTCAAGGAGCCTCCAGTCAACACAATAATTAAAAGATTCCAATGGCCGATATGCAAGTAAATTATAACAGATGGTCATGAGAGAGCGAAGAACATAATGCTAGGGAAGTTCTGAGGAATGCTGACCTGGGAGGCTTTGGAAATTTGGCGATGTTTGGAAGGACAAGAAGATTATTATCAGGACTGGGGTGCAGGCAAGAGGAGTTAGAGCTTTCTGGGTGACAAGACAGCACCAGCAAAAGTAAAGAAGAGCATGTTTGTGGTAACATGAGGAGCATGGTCACATTCGGCAGGAGTAGAGGATTTGTGAAGAGAAATAGTGGCAGATGAAGTGGGAAAAGCAGGTTGGGGCAAGCCTATATAGGGACTTGAATACCAATGTAAATCAAGTGGAAATAATTCAGGAAATAATCAGAGCTTTGATCGTATAGAAGCACCTGGGACAACCACAAGTAGAACCACAACCACTTACCACTTTGGAAATCTTTGAAAATATTGGGGCAAGTTCTGCACTTTCACAAAGTTGAACCCAGAAAGCTGAAGGACTTAGAAACATTTGGGTTAAATATAAGTATTAAGATTCTTATCAAATCCAAATTAGGCAACCATAATTAGTTTTCTATTGCTGCTGTAAAACATTACCACAAATTTAGTGGCCTAAAAAAATAGAAATTTATTATCTGACAGTTCTGTAGGTTAAAAGTCTAACATAAGTCTCAATGGGCTAAAATCAAGATGTCAGCAGGGCTACATTCTTCTCTAGAGGCTTGAGGGGAGGGTCCATTTCCTTGTCTTCTCCAGCTTGCAGAGGCTATTCGCATTCCTTGGCTTATAACCCCTTCCTCTGTCTTCAAAAACAGCAGTGGTAGATGGAGTCCTTCTCACACTGCATCACTTGACCTACTCTGCCTCTTTCTCCAACTTTTAAGGATGCTTGTAATTATATTTGGTCCATCTGACTAATCCAGGAGAATCTCCCTATATGTTAATTAGCAACCACTTTAATTCTCCTTTGAGTAACATATTCACAGGAGTAGGACACAGACATCTTTGGGGAGTTATTATTCTGGTTAGCCCAGCAATGTAACAGTTAGGACCTCCCATGATTTTTTAAATTCTCCCCACTCCCCTCTGCCCAGGCATAGGCAAATGGCCTCATCCTTTGTTTCTCAAGGCAGCTCTAATACTCACTGTGTGTATAACAGACTTTTACTGAAGATTTGTGGATTGCAATGGGTGATCACACTACAGTGTAGAAAAGCACTTAAATTTGAATATAAAACTTCTTTGCTTCTCAAATTTTTGACCAAAAGGAGTTTCTTTTTAGCCATTTTCTCTTCTGGTCTGCCCATTCTCCCCATCTCCAGGGACGTTTTTCCCCCCTTCTTCTCTCTTCTTCAAGTCCTGGGCCTGCTAAAATACCTCCCTCCCAATCCTCACTGGAAATGGAAAATTCTTGTTACTTTATTATTTAAAGCAGTTTGGCTTGTTTGGCTCAGCCTTTCCCATCCAGGATATGTCCTCAGCCTTCCCTTTCATTACCAAAAAGATCCATCAGCATCTTTTGTGACAGATTCTCTGTTTGCAGTCCATTTTAGTTTTTTGTTTTTGTTTTTGTTTTTGTTTCATTAGAGAGAGAGACAAAGAGAGGGAGGGGGAGAGGGAGAGAGGGCATCTTAAGCAGGCTTCACACCCAATGGAGAGTCTGATGTGGGGCTTGATCCCACAACCCTGAGTTCATGACCCAAGCTGAAATCAAAAGTCAGACACTCAACTGACTGAACCGCCCAGATACCCCCATTTTAGTTATTTTTAATAGTAATTATTGTCTTCTTCCTTCATGCTATTAGAGAAAGCTTTAATACCAATTTTAGAAAAAACATTCCCTTTCCAGTATTGGTGGGCTACCTTCTGCAATACAAGGAGTAATTGGCCAGTGCTTTACAAAGAAATGAAACAAAGTGGCACGGTGTCACCTGGGATGGCAAAATCAGCCCGACTCTAGGAATCAGGAGACCTGGGTACTGATTCTAGTCCCTCAAATGACCTGATGACTTTGAGTAACTCAGAACCTCTATGAGTCACCATTTTGTCAGGAAGGTTGAGTTGGATGTTCTCTGAATTCCAGACTTCTGTAAATACCTCACTGAATTAGTGGAATTTATGTTTGTAGCCTGGGAGCTTATTTGACATAATAAATAGTTAAAAGCAAACCAGTGTCATAGAGCTTTTGGGACTCCCAGAAGTTTTACTATGGTTGTATCTGGATTAATGATCTGGGACTACGTTCAAGTTGGAGATCCTAAGCTTTTTCTTTTATTTTTGAAAGGGCTAATGGGATGATAGCCAACCCATGCCAGCTACAATGATGGACAGAAAAGAAAAATATGACAGGAATTAGTGTTTTTTGAGAAAGATTAATCTATCAGTTAACTATGGGATAGACTGAAAAAGCAGGCAATAGGCAGCAGGAAAACCAATTAAGAGACTGTTGTAAAAGTTCAGGCATAATAAAAATGTAACAGGATGCTAGATGGGACTTTTCCTGTTGTCTCAGGGTTTCCACCAAAGCACCATAGCTGAGGACAATAGGCAATAGGAGTCCACACATTCTAAAGAAAGTTGCTAAACACATCCATGCATGGTTCGCTAACTGGTTCTTTGCCCAGTCTATCATGACCCCATCCTATATAAGAGAAGTTAGTGAATCATTAAAGAGTCTGGGAAGTAAAAATTTGCAAAAGTTGAAAGTGCAATGGTTTTTCTCTCTTCTCAAATCATATGTTCTCTGGAGTTTGGGGAACAGAGACTCTCTGGCTCTCACCTGGTGGTGGACAGGGACAGAGAGAATAGCAATGGGAGAGCCTGTCCTTCTGGAATTTGACCAGAAAAACAGTGAATTTCCCACAAGCCAAATATACAGCATGGGAAGTAACTGAGTTCCACGTTGCATACTGGGCCAGAGTATCACTTTTTTGGGAGAAGGAAACAGTGTTTGACACTCTTGACAGCAGGGAGCTAGAGGGGTGATAGTTGCAGAAGGACCCACAAAAATAATCCATGAAAGAAAGGGCCAGCATTGTATAGTTGCTAGGACTGAAGCCATTTGAGAGAGTACATCAAGAGAGAACCAAGAAAGAAGTACAAGGAGCAGAAGCTGCCATGTCCTCTAGTCCCCTCCATCCCCTTACCCTATCTCCATACCTGTCCTGAAGGAGCCAGAAGCAGGTGACATAGAAAGTAGAGCAAGAGGGCTAAGGAACAGACTCTGTTATGCTCCCACCACTGATCTGAAGACTCCCTGGCTAGGCCTGAGCTGGAGAGAGGGGAGAAGCTTTAAACTGGATGGGAAATGGAAGTTTAGATTTAGATTGGACCAAACTTTTTATATTCTGAAAAATGAGACTATTGTCTAATATCCTAAAGTAATGAGAAAGTACACAGAATCTGCCTGAGGTATCATCCAGGGGCAGGAAAGGGAGATAGACAAACATGTTTGAAGGCAATGAAATTTTAAAATAATGCTTTTCCTGTTTGCACCTCAGAGAGGGCAGCTCCTATAATAAATTAGTATGAAGGCAATAATAAATAATAATGATAATAATGACAATAATAATAACAACCGTTTGTTAAGTGTTGGCATAGTGTGCCAGACTTATGTTAGGTGCCAAAGACACATTATTTCATTTCATCTTTACAACAATGTCGTGAGATACTATTAAATTTAACCCCATTTAACAGATGTTGACTTAGGTTAAATAATTCGCTACAAAATACAGTTAATAAGTAGCTGATTTCAGACCCCACAATCCATTTAGGGCTGGAATAGGGTAGCAGTTACAAAAGAGGAAAGAAGCAAGGAATTAATGAATGAAATATCAGTATTTTTCATTCTAACCCAAGAGGAGATGAAATAATTGATAAAAAGCAATGACACAAATAATGTACATTGATAGGACTTCAATTATCATACAACCCACAAATAACATTTGTTGCTAAATATAAAACCAGTAAATGCGTATATTAAGTAACTTACTTTCAGTGGGTGTTTTGGGGGGTTTTTGTTTGTCTATTTTTTTTTTAAGAACTATTACCTGGGGCGCCTGGGTGGCTCAGTTGGTTAAGCGACTGCCTTCGGCTCAGGTCATGATCCTGGAGTCCCTGGATCGAGTCCCGCATTGGGCTCCCTGCTCGGCGGGGAGTCTGCTTCTCCCTCTGACCCTCCCCCCTCTCATGCTCTCTCTCTCTCATTCTCTCTCTCTCAAATAAATAAATAAAATCTTTAAAAAAAAAAAGAACTGTTACCTGGCCATTTTGAAATTAGTTCCCTGGAATACAACTAATATGTTAATTTGTCATTTATACTATGTCAATGTTTTATTATACCTAAGATATTTGACAGAAATAACTGAGTACACACACATTCATTGTTTTAGTGATAATGTAGATGCTTAAAACAGATACCTAAACTCAAGAATAACTTCTTCACTGTGAACTCCTTGAAGTAGCGATCTGATCTTACTTATAATTGGGCCCTAACCCCCAAGGTCATGAGATAAGTATCTGGCACATTGTAGATGCTCATTAACCTACAATTTTTTATTGAGCAACTACTAGGTTCCAGGCACTGAGTGAATATTATATATATATACACATATACACACACACATATATCATATTTGCTCTGTCATATATATATGTGATATATATATACACATATATATATGACAGAGCAAATCTCCTTATAGTATGTGTTCATAGCCCTTGCTACACCCCTCCTGCCATCTAAAAAGAATTTTGGCTTTTGTTCTAGAGTTTTTATTATCTGCCCTCTAAGGGGAATCAGAGTTTGTTGCCAGATTCTTGGACATTTGTGATATAGAATTGAGAGACTGGAGCCAGAGAAACAGAACTAATGAGGTAGGAGGAAGGGGGAGAGAAAGAAAGGATAGCCCTATGAAGGGAGGACTTTGGGGAGAAGAATGGGGGAGAGGTTAATTTAGGGAATACTGTGGTAGATTACAAGTAGCACCTCCTTTGTTGTGCTCTGAGAAACCCAAGTAAAGAATATGACTTATTTCTAACTGCTTCTAGTGTCTTTTTCTTCCCCAAGATAGGAACATAGGGTCCCAGTTTAGATATTATTTTAATCCTTACAACACCCTGCCAATGGAAGCATTATTGTCTTTAATTTCCAGGTGAAGAAAGAGCCTTGAAGTAAATAAGTAATTCTCTCAGGGCTCCACAACTAAAACTGGGATTTGAATCCAGTTTTGGTGGGCCCCCAGCCTGCTGTCTTTGCACGATGCCACACTACACCCCCATAACCATCTGTTGAGCTGAACTGAATCAAAAGGCTTCCCTTGTGAAGGACCTCTGTTTATTCTGATATCATAGATAAATGGGAAAGGCTTATTTTTTTTTTAAAGGTTTTATTTATTTATTTGACAGAGGGAGAGAACAGGCACAAACGGGGGGAGTGACAGAGGGAGAGGGAGAGGCAGGCTCCTGGCTGAGCAGAGAGACTGACCTGGGGCTCAATCCCAGGACCCTGGGATTGTGACGTCACTGGAAGACAGCTGCCTAACCTACTGAGCCACTCAGGTGCCCCATGGGAAGGACTTATTTCTGATGTTTGATTCAGGAGAGAAAAGCTTAACTCCTAGCCTGGAAAGCAGGCCTGCTTGCTGTACTAAGCTTGCCTGTGGGCTAGATGGTTCATTTTGAAGGCCAGTTGCTCTGCACCTAGGAAATGGCATTGTTTACCAAAAAGGTTCAGCTAAAACTGTTGCTAAAATTACTCTGTGGCCATTCAAGTTTCTGGAAATCAATTTTCTGACCAGGTAGCTTACCTGATGCAAAGAAGTGAGGAATAAAAGCTTTCTTCAAACTGCCAACCAAGTTACCCTAGACCTTTCAATGGCCAGGTCGTAAACTAAATTGTATGCGCTTATTTTGGTGAATTATCATTTTAAATGGCTTGAGGTAATGTTCTCATCCTCTGTCACCATAGAAACTGTTACAAAATTTCATATAAATACCTCAGAAACAGGACTACCTACTCCCATGGAAATGGATTGTAGGTACAATGGACCTCCAAGGAAATAAATGGCTGTTGTTAGAAAATAATACAACCCATTAAAAGAAGTCACTTTATGATCCAAGTCCTTCCTAATGGATAAGCTAAGTATATGACCAGGTAGGGAGGAAAAAGGGACTCAAGTGCTGTGAGGTGCTTTTGCAATAGTTTGCAAATATCACTTTCCAGAGCTGAATAAACTTTGACTTATTGAGGGAACATTCCATTGAGGTGTTAAGACAGGAGCGATTTCATCTATATTCAGAGACTACATGCCACAGAGCCATTATGGACCAGACAGGAGTTGTATAAAAATGATTTGACAAAAAGAAATAGCCACTTTGCTATGCCAGAATCCAGAGTGCTCTTCTTCAAGGTGAATCGTATTCCATTCCAAAATGTCAAGTAGATTTAGTCGTTTTAATCTTTTTATTAGATTAAAACTTGATACCTTTATAAAATCTGAAGGAAAGGACTGGAATATAGGCTCCACCCCTGATAAATTGTGTTATCTTAGGCAAGTTGTTTGGCTTCTCTCAGCCTCAGTTTCTCCATTTCTAAACTGAAGGTGGTGCTTATTTTTATGGCAGGATTAAATAAAATAACCCATGAAAAGCACTTTATGCTGTGATATTAGAAATTGTTACTTATTAAAAGAAATAATAAATGTAGTAACTTGTAATTAGTGTGTTCAAGTCATCAACATTGTTGTATATTGTTAAGTTTTACAGTCTCTCTTTCCCTTGAACCTGTAGACAATATCTGATCTTAAATAATTAAAAAGAGTGTGCTGAGGGATAAGAAAACACAGATCTCAAGGCAGAGCCGATGCAATTTCTGACTGTTCTGGTATTGGTGAATCCAGAAGTTTTTAAGTGCCATGGGCGTCTTTTTTGCAGTATTTCCTCCTGATGCTTGAAAAGAAAGTCTGTTTTCATAAGACCTTGGGTCTGATTTCCAGTGGGAAAAAGGCTGAAGAAATTTGGCTTCATTTCCAAGTATCTTTGCACTTTTCCCAATTGCATAGAACCTCCAAGCTTCCCCAGATTACCTCGTTTCAATGACATCGAATCTTTCAAAGGGAATGTAATAATTCCGCAGAGAACTTAGCATTTCTGACAGCCTACCTCCCACTGTCCTCAGTGCTTCATAAATTATGCTGCCTCTGAATGTGAGCTGGGCAGCACCATTTTCCTGGCCCCTCGTGATTCATGGTTTCTCTTAACTATGTCAGTGCCTCGTCAGCAAAGCTGTTCCTTTTGGACAGAGTGTGATATGATCTGCCTCTCGGAGGGCAGCTTGCTAATTATATACTGATTTTTTTTTTATATTTTCAAGGTAACTAATAACTATTAACTTTAGGAATTACTTCAAAATTCAGAAAACATTACCATTTAATTAACAATCTGCTCTCTGCAATGCACTGTGACCTGAGAAGCCACTCTAATGGTAATATGCTGTTATCATTAAAATTAACTAACAAACCAGAAGAATAGTGCTGTTCAGGTCAGATATAGAGAGACCATAATTAAAAGAAAGTGAAACTAAAAACAAGTATCAGACCAAAGATCAACACAGCGTGGCTGGCCGCTGTGCCAGCTTCCCTGTTTTGCACTGCCAAAGCAGCTCCCTCCTGACCTGTGTCTGCATGAGTCCCCAGGAATTCCAGACAGAGGCTCTCCTTGAGAACCAGGCTGAGCTGATGTGCGGGAAGGGGGGGGTGGGGGTGGGGGGTGGAGGCTCAAAGGGAGCAGGATGAAAAGTTCCTGAAAGCGACTTGTTTCTAGAGTACCTTCTTGTGTATCTATTATCTTTACATGTAAGAATAAAAACCCATCGTGGGGCGCCTGGGTGGCTCATATGGTTAAGCGTCTGCCTTCAGCTCAGGTCATGATCCCAGGGTCCTGGGATCGAGCCCCGCATCGGGCTCCCTGCTCAGCAAGGAGTCTGCTTCTCCCTCTTCCTCTGCCTCTCCCCACTGCTCCTGCTCTCTCTCTCTCTGTCTCAAATGAATAAATTAAAAAAATTATATAAAAAAAAAAGAATAAAAACCCATCGTTATCAATGTGTCTTATCTTTTCCCAGACTCCAGGACTTGCCAGAAATCTTTCCAGTGACACAAGTTCTTCCTAATGTAGGAAACTACTGTTCAGGGAGATGCAGTGGAGGCTGTACTGTGGAGGCCTTTCCAGCATTTTCTTTGCCCCTGTCTATTCAGAGAGTATTCTGCCATTGCCAGGATGCTTTTGGGTTCAGGGAATGCAGACCTGGGAGAAGGGGGTTGGAGAAGAAGAAAAAGTCTTATGAGATATGGCTTGGAAAATAGTTTTACATTACTTGGAGAAGAGAATTCTAGAAAAGCTATAGGATGGGGGCGCCTGGGTGGCTCAGTGGTTAAGCGTCTGCCTTCGGCTCAGGTCATGATCCCAGGGTCCTGGGATCGAGCCCCGCATCGGGCTCCCTGTTCGGCGGGGAGCCTGCTTCTCCCTCTCCCTCTGCCTCTCTCCCTGCTCATGCTCTCTCTCTCTCTCTCTCTGTATCTCTGTGTCTCAAATGAATAAATAAAATCTTTACAAAAAAAAAAAAAAGAAAAGTTATAGGATGAAGCCAACAGGAAAGCAAAAGATTTAAACAAAATAGTTCTCTAGACCATGTATTGACAGCGCGGTGTTTGAGAGAGGCAATATTTAAATTATTTGGGGATTTTTTTTTTAAAGATTTTATTTATTTATTTGACAGAGAGAAACACAGTGAGAGAGGGAACACAAGCAGGGGGAGTGGGAGAGGGAGAAGCAGGCTTCCCACCGAGCAGGGAGCCCGATGTGGGGCTCGATCCCAGGACCCTGGGATCATGACCTGAGCCGAAGGCAGACGCTTAACGACTGAGCCACCCAGATGCCTCTAAGTTATTTGGGGATTTTCTTTGTCACTGGGACATGTTTCTTGGACAACATGACAACCTGAGATTGGACCTCCTGAATTTCAGCCTCAGTAGAATTACTTTGGGGATGATTAATACAGATAAACTTCTGCTACTACTCAGTTCTGCTGCCAGAGCCCACCTGACTTCTGCAGCTTATATCCAGGAACCTCAGAGTCATTGTTGGTACAGGACTCCTTGCACAACTCTGATCTCCTGCTCTTGCTATAGGTTCCTCAAACTTGTCCACCAGCTCCATCCTGTGTCTCTCTCCTTACAGGGTTATAGGAGATTCATAGCTTATAGGGAATGAAGGTGTGGGGATAGTGCTACCTTAAAAGAGTTTAGAAATAGTCTCAGACCAGAGTGCTAAAAGCCATTATGAGTCAAGTAGGGGTTTGTTTGCCTTTGTTTTTTTTTTTTTGTTTTCTTCTTTTTGGTCTGAATTGATTATCTATCATTTACACATTGTTTCTTTGGGAAAAATGTGTTCTGATTTCCAAACAATGAATGTATATAAAGATTTTTAAAAGACAACCCAATGTCGGTCTAGGGCCGCCTTTCAGAGTTCCTCTTGGGTTATACTGGTATTGGTCTGACTTGATTTTTATTTCTAAAAAACACACTCACTATTTAATTTTTAAAACATACATAGGTAAGAATTATAAGATTATTGAAGTATGCACCAAGATGCTAGTTACCAAAATAAGATTATTATTAGCACCAAGATGCTAATAATAATTATCTTTGGGTAGTCATATTATAACTGATACTTTCTTCTCTATATCTTTATTTTTTCCACAATGAGAAAACAATAAGGATTTTTTCATTTTTTAATCAAATAGGATTGGAAAATAAAATTTATAACAGCATCCAAAAATATTGTAAACATTTAGAGATAATTTAATAAAAGAACTATAAGATTTTTGTGCTGAAAAAATATACAATACTCCTGAAAAAATGGGGGGAAAAAAGACCTAAGTAAACAGAAATAAACATGTTTAGGGATTGGTACACTCAATATTGTCACGATGTTACTTCTTCCCACAGTGATCTATAGATTCAATTCAATTCAAAATCCCAAAGGGCTTTTTTGTAGAAATTGGCTAGCTAATTCTAAAATATATATGGGTGATATGCCTGGGTAGCTAAGTCAGTTAAGCGTTGGACTCTTGGTTTCAACTCAGGTCATGATCACAGGGTTGTGGGATTGAGGCCTGCATCAGGCTCCATGCTCCATGTGGAGTCTGCTTAAGATTCTCTCTCTCTCTCTGCTACTCCCCCCACACTCTCTTTCCCTCTCTCTCTCTCTCTCAAATAAATAAATAAAATCTTTAAAATATATATAGGGGTACCTGGGTGGCTCAGTCAGTTAAGCATCTGACTCTTGATTTTGACTCAGGTCACAATATGAGATCGAGCCCCACATTGGGCTCCATCCTGGGCATGGAGCCTGCTTAATATTCTCTCTCTCTCTCTGTTCCTCCCCCTCCCCACTCATGTGCGCTCTCTCTCTTTCTCAAATTAATTAATTAATTAGTTAATTTAATTAAATAAAAAATATATGGAAAACAAAAGGACCTAAAATAGCCAAAACAAATTTGGGTGGGGGGGAGAGAAGGAACAAAGTTGGAAGACTTAACTACTGGGTTTTTATTTCAAGACTTATTTTAAAGCTATAATCATCAAAATGGACTAATATTGACAAAAGGTTAGACAGATAAATCAGCAGAACACAAGAGAGAAGTTCGGAAGCAGACCCACAATTATAGGGTCAAATGATTTTCAACAAAGGAGCCAAAGAAATTCAATGGTGTCAGAGGGCTGGTTCTGTTCAGTGAAAATTGGATACGTATATATGCCAAAAGATGAAACTGGACCCCTATCTCACATCATACACAAAAAATTAATTCAAGATGCATCATAGGCTTAAATATATAAGGGAAAATCTTTGCAGTGATGGGTAGGCAAAGATTTCTTAGACTGGCCAGAGAAACAGTCATCATAAAAGGGAAATATCAATAAGTTGGACTTCATCAAAGTAAAAAAAAACCCTCTGCTCATCAAAAAACACTGTTAAGAAAATAAATAGTTTACAGAGTGGGGGAAAAAATTTCACAACACATGTATTTGGCTAAAGACTTACATTTAGAACACATCAAGCATATCTATAACTTAATAATAAAAAGACACCACACTTAAAGAATGGGCAAAAGACTTGGACATGTCACAAAGGAAGACTTATAAGTAATGAATAAGTACATTAAAATATGCTCAACATCATTAATCATCAAATGTCGAGTAAAATCACTGACATACCACAATGTAGTCACTAAAATGAGTTAAAATTTAAAAGAGTGACAACATCCAGTATTGGCAAGGATGTGGAGTAGCAGGAATTCTCATCACTGCTGGTTAGAGTAGAGAGCGGTACAACTACACTGAAAAATAATATGGTATTTCTTATAAAAATACATATTCTATGGCACACCAGTGCTACTCCTGAGTGTTCATCCAAGAAAATTTTTAAAAAATATATTCACAAAAGACTTGTGTTATATTCATAGCAGCTTTATTCATTAAAGCCGAAACAATGGAAACAACTCAAAGGGGGGACTGCCTGGTCAGGCCTCTCACTACCTGTCTTGTCATCTTACATGAATCACCTTGCCCTTACCACCCTTCCATTTATACTCTCAGAACACACAAGTCTCTGTCATGTTTATGACTCTGAACAGTGCAATTCCATCTGCCCAGAATTTCCCCTCCCTCTTTCTTGTTCTCCGAGTCCATCCCCCCAGAATCAGCCTGAGTTTTCTGAGTTGTCTTCCCTCCCTCCTCTTTGCAGTCTTAAGCTTGCTTTCCCTTAGGATCATGGAATGATCATGCTGCATTATAATCTGTTATGTGCATGTTCATCTTCTCCACTAGCTCATAAGCTTCTATCTTCATACATCCCTAGCACCTAGCATTACATCTAGCACATGGTAGATATTAAAAGAAAATTGGTTAAATACATGTCAGAATCTAACTTATTCTGTGTCTGATGCTGAAATATATACTACTAATCTACTTTTATTTCCAAATGCAGATAAGTTTCATAATAATGTTGCCAATTGAATACTTTTCTTGGCATGACCCCCTATCCCTTAAGCAGTGCCTGTGGGAAAGTTGAATAAATACTACTGTGATATTAATCAATGGACTGTGCCAATTATCACAAGTTTTCACTCTATTTTACCAGTTGCTCTTAGCCCTTTCAATTCTTTAATGATTTACAGGCTAGTGGAAGATTCTTAAGTAGCTGTATCTCTGAAAAGTGTGCTTTTTGCTTTTTATAGTGGCCTGAGCATGTGGGTTCTCAGCTGTTTATATCCCGTAATTGTCCAAAGGAAATATCATCTTTTAAGAGTAGAAACTTTTCAAAAAGAGGTGGTTTCTTTGTTGTGGGGGGCTGTCCTTTGCATTGTACGACGTCCAGCGGCATCCCCAACTTCTACCCTTCAGAAGTCAGAAATACTCTCAAATTGTGACTACCAAAAATGTCTTCAGGCATTGCCAAATATCCAGAGACACATACTCACCACTAGGTAAGAACTACTGCCCTATACGTTAAGAGAAGTGTCCCTGGAATCTGAACTTTGTTCCCATTCACACTCTGTCACTCAGGGATCCAGGTTAGGCTATTACCTTTCTATGTTCAGTTTCTTAATCTGTAAAATGTGAATTGAAGGGAAAATTGTGAAAGAATTCTAGTAGACCCAAAGATTACTGGATATTTTCAGTTGAAAACAAGGCATGTATGTCTAGCATATCCTTCTAAATTCTTTAATTCTATCATCTCTTACTTTTCATTGTCTTTGAGCTACTTTGTAATTCTATACCTTATAGAAAATTGACTAAAAATGTAATTCTTTTCTTTTTTGTTTGTTTTTTGGGGGGGCAGAGGAAGGAGGAGAGTGAATCTGAAGCAGGCTCCTCACTCAGTGCAGAGCCCAACATGGGGCTCAATCTCATGACCTTGAGATCATGACCTGAGCTGAAATTAAGAGTCAGATGTTTAACTGGCTGAGCCACCCAGGTGCCCCGATAAAAATGTAATTCTTGAGGATAAAAGTCCAACTTGTGTCTGATAGAATGAAATCAGTTATTTGCCTGTGAATACTAGCACACTTTTCCTCTTTTTGCATCTTTTAAAAAGAAAAAGATTTATTTTAGTGAGAGAAAGAGAGTGTGTGCTCTCTTGGGGGAGAGAGGAACAGAGGGGGAGGGAGAAGGAGAGGGAAAGAGAATTTCAAGCAGACACCCCCCTGAGCATGGAGCCCAATGCAGCGTTCAATCTCACAACCCTGAGATCATGAACTGAGCCAAAACCTAGAGTTAGACATTTAACCTACTGAGCCACCCAAGCACCCCATTTTTCATCTATTTTAAAATTTGTTTCAACATACTTATTTGCCCACATATAAGTGGTATTGTGAATTTTCCTTTGAATACATTGAAACATCTTAGCGCTTCCCTTATTAACAAATTAAATGAAATCTTTGACATGTGTTTAAAAAAAAAAAAGTGGTTGCTTCTACAGTGATCCACTCATCCTTTTAGGAATTAAAGCATGATACTTGCTTGCCTAAAGACCTCCAGAGCAGAGGTTTTTAATATGCAGACTACTTCAGCCAAACCACTCTTCTGATACCTTACAACTCCATTAATGAAATAAATTAGGGGAATAAAGTAAGGGTTTGGGAACAACGGTAGTGTCTACAATGCTACTTGGATTCTCTGGATTCCTTGTTTTCACTGTAGAAAGTTACTAGTTCAAATGTCAATCTGTGCTAAAGTACCTAGCCCCATTCGTGACAAGAAGTAGAAAAGGATCCCCAACAGGGACACAACTGCCTCATCATTTGCAAAATCAAAATGCACTTCATATCTTAATTGATAGGGATCATATTTCCTATAGAAGTCATTATTTTTTCAAAAAACAGTTTTATTGTTAACTATGCCAGACTGTTTCATTTCAACCTACTTATTGAAATGAAGTGTTCCAACATGAGCCTGTAGCTAAAAGGGCTTCAGAAGAGTGGGAAATTTACTGGAACTCCAAAAGCACTGTCTTAAGATCCAGGAGAAATTGACTTTGGTTCTTTCTAGCTCTCTGCCCCTAATTTGTTTGTGACCTTGGGGAAGGTTTTGGATCTTCCTGGATCTCCCTTTCTTCGTCTATAATGTAGTTCAACTAGAAAGCCTTAGCTTATTGTCAGGTTCAAGATTCTATGACATTGTGATTCCTTATGAGTGTTCTCGAGAACCAAGTAGAATCAGCATTTTTCAGAGGAACACAAGTACAGAAAATCTGTGTTGATGTTCTCTAACTTTGCATTCCTCCTAGTTTATGACTCCTTCCCCTATGTTTGACTGGGCTCTACCTTCCCTCTTCAGTCCGATAACAGGGCTGCCATTTGGGACCTGATACCCAGGAACACCCTTAGCAAGTCACCTTCCCCTTTGCCTCTCACTTCACCTGCGTGAGATCATCTTCCTGAAATATTTCCTCGTCGCTATGGAAAAAGGAATTTTTGTTGTTGGGGTTCCCCATTATTTTCAAGTCCAGTGATTCCTCCTTTATTGTTTCCATTTCCTTTGATTCCTTGTCCACCAGCTGCTTCTCTTTCATGCCTGCATGTTTCTTCATTTAGTGTTGAGGGCTAGGTCAGCAGCTGCAGGAGAACTTGATCAGTGCCTTGCCTCTGTGCAGACACATCTCCCTGACAGCATCTATCCTGGGCGGTTTCACTTTGCAGGCGGCTCCACAGAGGAGGAGCTTGTGCTGCAAAGGAGGTGGACCGTTGTCTGGTCAAGGTGAGTTTGGGGCAGGCTACTAATTCATTCCTCTTTGCTCAGCTGTTAATTTTGCTTAAATAGGAACTGCTTGCAAATTTTTATTTAAAAATCCACTCCCTGACTGAGACCTTGTGATGTCAAGATTCAAAGACAATTTTTTATTGCTAAGTTATTAGTCCTTTTAAAGAAGGAAAATTTGATATTTAATATTTAAACAGTTTCTATTTTGCTAAATTCTTTGGTATCTGAATGTTAACTGTGTAACCATTTAAGGTCCATTTCTAGAGACTTTCCCAGACATTTAAAAAGCACTACAGGAATTTATTTGTAATGCTCTTGCATGAAAAATTGCCATCCATTTCTTGCCATCGTGGTTCATTGGCAGCAGATATGTCCATTAGGAATGAAAGAAAGAAATGTTTTATATTTTGATGCATTTCAATTTGTCTCTTATAATAGACTTTTGGGGGGTTTTTTGAGAATAGGAATAAATTCTTCTCATCTTTAAAATGTTATCACTTCTTTAAATTTTGGGAAAATTAATCAAATTTAGCATAGGGGGATTGCAATATTTTGGGGCCAAGAGGATAACTCCAAGCATTTTCTTTCAAATTTTTTTTTCTGGATTTCTGGTTTGAGGTTCAGGAGTCATTGAAAAAAACTAGCACAAGTGTGCCTGGATGTAGATGTGACTAAGGATTCATTTCTCCATGCTTTTTAAAGACATGCCTCCACTAGGAAATGCCCAAACTTGCAAATCTTACTAAATAGGTAAACATAGCAATCATGTTTGCACCTCCCAGGTGACACTGGTGGACACCTGACATAGGGACACCCAATGGCAGTGACGAATCAGATCTTCTCTCAAAATTAAAGAGACTTAAAAGTGTCCTCAGATGGCAGTCTGGTAATCATGAGAACTTGGGATCTATAGTGGCCATTTTTTTTTTTAAGATTTTATTTATTTGACAGAGAGAGACACAACGAGAGAAGGAACACAAGCAGGAGGAGTGAGAGAGGGAGAAGCAGACTCCCTGCTGAGCAGGGAGCCCGATGCAGGGCTCAATCCCAGGACCCTGGGATCATGACCTGAGCCGAAGGCAGTCGCTTAACGACTGAGCCACCCAGGCGCCCCTATAGTGGCCATTTTCAACCGTGAGCATGTTGATGAATAGTCAGAGTGCTAGAGAATGGAGTAGATGTACAGAGAGAAGCAAAAATAGTAAATTATGAGGTGACAGGGGAGACAGAGGGAAGTACCTTGGTTCTAGGTCTATTTCTTAATCCATCCAGGGGCAGTACATTAATTTTTTTTGTCTACAATGGCCAGATGATGGCCCATTTTAACCTCACAATAAACTTCCCTTGAGTGGCTTTATCCTCCTGGCAACAGATAGAGCTTTGGCTAAAACATTAATACCACAATTGAAAAGGTCATCACCAAGAGCACTGTGGATTTTATTGTATGAGAAACAAAAGTTTCCAGCTGTCCTTTGTAGCTACCAACATGAAACTCTTCCCAGATTATGCTTTTCCAATTGTAAAATGCAGACTGGACCACAGAAGATTCAAGAACAGTCCCAATTTGCAGCATGGATTTACCAACTCGGTTTGAAAATACATTTCAAATATTATGAGATGTTACCCTCCAAATGAAGTCTCTTCTACTGGTCCTTCTTATATGAAGTTTCAGAATCCAAAGAAGACAGCACAGTATAGTGGAAATACCATAAATTTTAGAGTTAGACCCAGGTGGAAGTTCTGGCTCCTTTAGTGCTGCATGAGTTTGGTCAAGTTATTTAACATCTCTTAGCCTCAGTTTCTTCATCTATACACTGAAAATAATAATATTTCTCTTTCAGTTTGTTGTAAGGAATAAATGAAATAAGTTATAGAAAGAGCTTGACATATTTCAGATCTTCAGCTAATGTTCATTTCCTTCCCTTCACTCACTATGTGAGTCTTGTGTTTTTTTGTTTTTTGTTTTACAGCAAACCACATAATACTACTCCAAATTAATAAGCAGAGTATAGAAACTAGAAGGAAAAAAAAATACCTCTTTCTGACTTCTTGACCTAGTCAGCCAGCAAGTTTCTTATATTTGTGTAAAAAAAAAAGGGCGCCTGGGTGGCTCAGTTGGTTAAGCAACTGCCTTCGGCTCAGGTCATGATCCTGGAGTCCCAGGATCGAGTCCCACATAGGGCTCCCTGCTCAGCGGGGGGTCTGCTTCTCCCTCTGACCCTCCTCCCTCTCATGCTCTCTGTCTCTCATTCTCTCTCTCTCAAATAAATAAATAAAATCTTTAAAAAAAAAAAAAGGAAATACATAGGTCTTAAAATCAGATTTTAGGCAAAAGGGACTGGAATCGGACAGAGAACCACAGAGACCCCCTTGAATTCAGATATGCATACTTTGGTCAAGTTACTTTCTCAGTGCAATACATCTGATGCTAATACATGTCCAAGCTGGTGTGTGCTTGTATGTACATGTACGAAGAGGGCACAGCTGACAGAGTGACTTTTTTCATCACATAAATTCAAGACTGACTTGTTAAGCATATCTGTTCATTTGCATGAAGAAAGTTAGAATGCTTCACATACTGGGCACACTACTTCATTGTTTAGTAATAAAATCTACTAAGCTCCATACGTTATTATTTAGCTTAAAAGAGGAATGTTCTTGACAAGAAAGCCTTGTGAGAAATGTACTACGTGATATCACAGGAAATAATTTCTGGAGAATGGCGATGCATTTAACCAAATCATTTCAGACATCTCCAGCCCTGCCAGTCCATGAAACACTAGAGAAAAACATGTGCGTTCATTAAAATGCCTGATTTCCTATGTGATAGCTGACTTCAGAAGCTATGACCTGTTTGCTGCCTAAGTCAGATTGCATGTTTTCAATGGAAGGACACAAAAAGAAAAGAGAGCAAGAGGATCATACTAGCTACATACATGAATAATTATTCTTCAGGCAACCTGATGGAAAACATGCAAGAATCATGAAATACTTTTCCAAAGGGCACTCTCTCCAGACTCTCTCCATCCATCTGTGTCTAGTCCTGATGCCAGGCCCAAATAATCTTAAAGTGTATATAAAATATAGAGACATACTTATATTCTAAAAGAAGAGCTCCATTAAAAATGAGTCAAAGAACAAGAACAATGCCCTTTTATTTATATTATTTTTCTTACACTGTGCTCATTACATTCTAATCCAACATTATAAGGAAAGGTATCAACAATGACAAATCAAGTTTAAGCAGGCTATTTAAGTTGGGAAATTTGATAGCATACCAAAATTAATAAACCATAATCCACTGGTCCATAGTTTTATACCAGCCTCTGTGTATTTAAGGTCAATTTAGAAAAGTTTTCAAGCAACTACTCTGAACCTAACTCCCTTTTCCATTTTGCTATTTGATTAGCATTTAACTAGATAAGTTCATGATATAAGCATTATGACTGTCTAAAAAAGCGCTCCCTCTCTATCCCCCAAAAAACCCTCACTAATTTAGGTTAAAAACAAAGTAATGGCAGCAAAAGTGTCTTTAAGTTTTGCAATAATCCTTCCAGTACTTTTGCATCCCAAAAGGCTCCAGATGTGACCAGCCACTGCAAAATGGTTAAGTTGTTTATCAGCATTCTACACTGGGAACTGGCACCTGTAATTTTACTCTTATTTTGCATCAGCATTATTAAAACACCTTAAAAATGACCAAGTGAAGGTTTTGTGTAATCACAGATGCACCTTCAGGGTGAAATGCCCTGTGGGCTGTCTGTCGTCCTGAAGGTGCTGGCTGCTACGAGCAGCTTCCTTCTCTCTTGTCTGTGTAGCTGCTGTGAGCCTCCTTCTAGAGGGAGTTTATGTGGTCCCTGGAGCTGGGAAATAATGGTAAAATGTTATTCTGGCAGCCTTTAAAGAATCAATTGTTGATCACTTTTGATAATGCAAATAATCATAATTCTTTTCTTCTTTGCATTCATTTTTTTAATTTTTCTTTCTTTGCCCTGTTTGTTGTTAATAGTCATCTGTAACTAAGAAGAGTCCCCTTATCCACCTCAGACTGGGGTGAAAGTTTAAGAAATAAACATATTTGAATCATATGATGACAATTAACCACTTCGTTAAACCATAGATCCCATTTCATCTTTACCTCCTCTTTTTAACCCTGGGGCTCTGTTACATCCTGCCTAGTTTTCCTAGCTGCTTGCTTCCGTTCCGCCTGCTCCCATCTTGCCAGTGGTTTAGAAACAGGACAGGCTACCTTTTGCTTGCTAGTGCTTTAACGATGCAGATTCTTGGAACTTCACTTTTGCTTGACCACTGATTTCTAACCCTATATGGCAACTGACTATAATTTGGTACTAGTGTAAAATCAACTGGGGCTAGAAGTTTGCTTTTTTTTTTTAAGTTTCTTTTCTATGTTCCTGTAAAATGATTTCCCACTCAGATGCTTGAAAACAGGTCATTTTTAAAAAGTCTTCTTCTGCACGGTCTTTGCATACATGTTAAAGGGAGACGAGTGGGGAAACTGAGGAACAGGGGGTTTAAGTGATTTCCCTGAGACTGCAGAGTGAGTCATCACCAAGCTGAAGCTGGGACTCAGTGTTCCTGACAGTTGATGGTCAGCACAATACATTTGATTATGTTACCTTTGGAGTTAGAACTCCACAAAATTCTCCTTTCTGCTTTAACTTGAGCTTTGACTAGTTCTGTTTCAACTTATTGATGGTGATTAAACATATACTGATACATTAAAATAATCCCCAAACCAAGGACAGTTTAAGTAAGGTCGTACAGAAACTTCTAATTGCTGCTTGTAGTGCGTAAACATCCTGAAGTTTTGAATGCTAAGAGTACCCAGCAAAACCTAGTGTTATCTTTGTTTCTCTGAGTTAGATGTTAAATTATCATTTATGTCAGTGATGGTCAAAATGTTTACATCCATCTGAATAACTTACTGCAAAAAGATCTTACACTCAGCAGTTCACCCATAGATCAATGTTTAGGAGAGTCTCTTATCAGATATGCCAGGTTGTGAAATGTGTTAGGTGGGAAGACGAAATGTGTTTGTATGGGAAGACGAAAAGATGTGGAATGGTTATACCCCTGCTCTGATGTAAGTAGGACCTCATCATGTGTGACCAGCCAGATGAGAGTGACCATGGTGCCTAAGTGAGGACCATGTGAGGATCTATTAATGCTTAATAACTTATAGGATCCATCATTAAGCATGCCTCCCCTCAAAAGAGTTTGGGGGTTTGAACCCAGTCCTTTGCATGTTGCTTTATTTTAAAAGGCTATTATTAAAATATTGGAAAAAATTTGATCATCAGGCCTCAAAGATAAGTTTGTAAATGGATAATAGAATATTTTCTAATATTATTTTAAAGAAATAAGGTAAGACTCTTAAAAGCTCAAGCCAAAAGATCCTTCTGATTTGGGTGCAGATGAAAAGACCCTTACTTTCTTCATCATAAGCGTTCAGTATAGGAGAGTCCCTTGGGAGCAAAGAGTAGTCTAGAGAGAACCAGGATCTCCCCCTGAATCAATCAGAAGCCCTTGGAGGAGTTCTAGAACCACCTGTCTCTAATTAATCCCCCCTACTGTATTCCCTCAGCACTTACACACTCATAATTATATTTATGATTGTAATTGTATTATATTACAGTTCAGATCCCCTTACAATAAATACTGTCACAATGAAAACTTCACTATTATAAAAAGTTTTCCCAGCCATAGCCAGTAACTTACTTATTTCAAGCATATTCAATACAACAAAATTCTAGTGAAATAAAATAATTCGGACGTCCCTTCAATTCTGCAATAATGGAATTTGACCTTGTAACTATAACTGTTGTGTGATGGTATATAAGCTCTTCCACTGGATGTGAGATCCTTAACAAACTAGTCCGTAACACAAAGCTTTATGCATAGTAGATGCTTGATACACAATAAAACAAGTGAATGATTTATAATAAAATTGTATGTGAAATAGAATCTAATTTCCCAGGATATAGCAATGGCACCACTAGAATTGTTGAAATGCAAGTAGCATGGCCTTTATTCTTCATCACTATTTTTATCACTGTTTGAAGGAATTAAGTGTGGAACTGTAGCCTGTCATGTGAAATCTTCTAGCCTCTTTTGTTCCCTGATGCCTTCTTCAAAAAGTAACCAGCTTAATATCAACCAATAACAGAAGGGCTGTTTATGGCAACATGATGCCTACTGGAATGGCATTAACTATCGGTACTCATCTGGCCTAGGATATTTCTGTTTCCCTACACCTGTAATGGTATCAACGGTACCACTGATACATAAATCCTTCATTACTAGTGGAAAACAATTCTACATGGATACCATTGCTCCATAGTATTACTTTTATATGTAAACCATAGCACTCATTTGTCTACTCTTTCAAAACTCCATGTGTTAGGGGTGCCTCATTGGCTCAGTCAGTAGAGCATACAACTCTTGATCTAGGGCTTGTAAATTTGAGCCCCATGTTGGGTATATAGATTACTTAAAAAATAAAAAAAAAATCTTTAAAAAATCCACATTTTAAAAAGATAGTGCCATAGTGCCTACACTAAAAATAAAACATTTAGATTTGAAAAGATAAATAAGGAAAGTAAAAACAAATTCATTTTTTACCAAATATGAGTGGGATCATTGAAACAAGGAAGCAATATGAATGTTAACACTTCTACCTCTACTTGATAAGAAAAGACAATATTAGAAGGTAAAGGAAATGGGGTACTTGGGGGTTACCCTATGGAAAGATGCTTCTCCGGGTATACACTGCACATACTCAGGAAGAAAAGTAATTCAGTGTATGAGAAGAAAAGAAGCACGTAGGCTCTGTGTATTTCACAATGATTTCTTTCATGGTTGGAAGTGGAGAAGACATCTAAATAAAAAGGAATATGCTTATAATTTGTATTAATGAACTCACTCTAATATACAAACTAAAGTGGCCTTGAGAGCAAATCACTGCAATTAGAAATATGGATTTTTTTTGCACCAGCAACCTATGTAAAGGTAAACAGATATTAAGCAAAAATTTTGTTTTCCATCAGGTCTAGTGGTAACATTTGCACAACCTTGAGCATATACTAATAACCACTGAGTTATATGTTTTTATTTATTTTTTAAAAGATTTTATTTATTTATTTGAGAGAGAAAGAGAGAGCACTAGCAGGGGAGGAACAGAGGGAGAGGGAGAAGCAGGCTCTCTGCTGAGCAGGAGCCTGACATGGGACTCGATCCCAGGACCCTGGGATCATGACCTGAGCCAAAGGCAATGCTCAACCCACTGAGCCACACAGGCTCCCCATGTTTTTATTTTATTTTATTTTATTTTATTCAAGATTTTATTTATTTATTTGAGAAAGACAGAATGAGAGAGAGAGAGAGCATGAGGCGGGGAGGACCAGAGGGAGAAGCAGACTCCCTGCCGAGCAGGGAGCCCGATGCGGGACTCCATCCCTGGACTCCAGGATCATGACCTGAGCCGAAGGCAGTCGCTTAACCAACTGAGCCACCCAGGCACCCTCCCCATGTTTTTAAATTATTAATTAATGTTATGGCATGTGAATTATGTCTACAAGGAAAAGGGAGTCACCACGTCTTTTCCATCTCGGTCCCACACTGTGCATGCACAGGACTAGATAACAGTTACACAGATTGCGAGGAAGGAGGCCTGACGGGTCCTGAGAGAAGCTGTGTATTCTAAGAATTCTTCAGTCGATAAACCAGCAAACCAGGGGATAAACTTGTCATTCGTCTGAGTTCAGGTGTGTGTTATACTCAACCCTTTGCCCTGTGCCTAAAAACCAACCCATTTCCTGAACTATAAAGGCGAATATAACCTTTCAATCTGTGGCACAGGTTCAAAGCAACAGTCAGACCTGTGAACAGAGGAGTGAACCAGGGATTCCAGGATTCCAGCAAATAACATATTCCTAAAAAATCACCTAGTTCTAAACATGGAACAAAGCCAAGTGGACATTTGATTCTGAAGACACATTTTATAGATGGCAGCTGGAGCCAGTGAACCCTATCCCTCAGTCGTCACCACGAGAATCACCGCAACAAACAATAAAACATAACCTCTGGAGACAGACTTCGTTCAAATCCCAGCTCTTCTCCTTAGTAACTATATGACTTTAGGCAAGTTATATAGCCTTTCTGAACCTCTTTCCTTGTTAGTAAAACAGGGTTGCTGGTACTGCTAGTAGGTGGTTCATAGGACTTTTTCGAGTATTGAGTGACAAAATACAAAAATCATACTTGGCAGAAAGTAGTGTTCAACATTATTATTTTTTTTTAACAGTTCTTTGTTGGCAGATTAAAATTTGACATCATTTCTTCAAAATTATTTTTTTCTACATGCCCAAATCTCTCTTACTAGATTCAATTTTTTTTTATTATATTGCTCTCATTAGAGGATAGAAGCTACTTTCTCTTAAAACAGAGATAAATTAATGATCATGCAATCTTCATTCTTCAGTATTTTTGTAGAATTTTGGGATTTTATAGATCATTCAGGAAATAACACCAAAATTAGATTAAGGCTTCTAACGTTATTTTTATAGTTGATAATTTTCCTCAAAATTGAAATTTTTATAACAATTTATTCAAGGAAGTTATCATCTGGGCTCTAAAATTCCTTCAGATTCATATCCCTGACAAGAACGAAAGCCATCAGGAACTTCAGATAAATAATAAACGGGACTGGGGCACCTGGGTGGCTCAGTCGGTTAAGCGTCTGCCTTCGGCTCAGGTCGTGATCCCAGGGTACTGGGATCAAGTCCCACATCGGGCTCCCTGCTCAGCGGGGAGCCTGCTTCTCCCTCTGCCCCTCCCCCTGCTTGTGCACTCTCTCTGACAAATAAATAAATAAAGTCTTAAAAAAAATAATAAATGGGACTGTGGCTTTAGAAGATGCTTGAGTAATACTGTCTTCAAAGTTCTCAAGAATTAAAAGATGTACTTTGTAATAAAACCAGTACATTTTGGAAGCGGGGCATTTGCACCGCTGACATGCCCCCCTAACTACCCAGACTGCCTGCTCCAGAAGGCCTTCCTGAGCCCCTCAGCCCCAGGAGCTACCCAGCTCCTCACAGCTCTTTCAATGGCACTTCATACCCAATCCAAACATAGCAGTTACCACATGTATACCTTGGCTTGGTTCGGATTGTGTTTCATCCAATGAGATTTTTTTTCTAAAGAACTGAAATCTAAGTATGTTTCCTTATCTGCTCAAAATCTCTCCCACTAACTTCAGGCAAAGAAAATGGAAAAAAAAAAAAAGCCCCAATTCTTCGATGTATCATCACAGGCCATTTATGAGCAGCCGTGCTTGCTTTTCTGCTTCCTTCTTTTTCTGCTCTTCCCCTCCTCAGCCTTTGTAGCTGCAACCACAGTGAACTGTCCCAGCCTGGGGCAGGCTGTGTTCCCTCTTCCCTGCGGGTCTTGGACCTCGTTGTTTTGTTACCAGAGCGCTGCCTCCACCATCCTCCTTCCCTAAACACTGTTCATCTGGCTGGTGGCTGCTAATATCACTTTTTCTGGAAAGCCTTCCTAGACCTTCTCCCTCAAGACGGTGTGGGGTGACTCCTGAAAGTGTTCTCATAACTACCAATATATCTCCCAATGTCACACTTAGCAGTTAAAATGTATGTTTTCTTTTCTTTCTTCCCAAATAGACAGTAAGTTCACTGAGGGCAGGTACTGGGTTTTGCTCACTGCTATGGCCCCAGCTCCTAGCCCATTGCCTGGCAGATAAAAGACCCTTAGAAATTATCTGTCGAAAAGATGAATCTGAATCTACATGCTTAAATTCAACAAACACGATATTAACCTTTCAAATAATAAAGCGTATGTAACATGGAGAAAACACTATCTTCTTGCCAGCTGGTGAGAATTGCTTTGTAGGAAGAGGCTTGCTTTGCAATACACACTCTTATAAGCCTGCTTTGGGGTAGGAGCAAGGTTTCTGCAGGTGTCCTGGCTTTGTGCAAATGAAGAAGAATCTGCTTGAGGGAGAGCCAGCAGGCAGGTGTGAGGCCAAGGGCTTCCTGAAGAAGGGGTCAAAGAAAAGATTTCAGTTAATGGTCCACTTATGAAGGAACTTTGGGAGGAAATGCATAATGGGGGCTTTATGACGTTGTTTCCTATGTGGTATATGATAAAAACACTTTCCTCCATCCATCCTATTATTCTTTGGTAGGTCTACTTTGATAATACTTTTGTGTACAAAGTTTTGTGATTTAGGAAGCTTAAAGAAGACATGGGGGAATCAACGTATGGTTAAAAGTATACATTTTTAAAAGTATACATCTTCCTGAGTCTTTCTATTGACTTCCAAGCAAGTTAGGCTCCTAAGAGCCTGTAATGTGAGGGTGACCCAGTCGTCTTTAGGTCATGTAGATCTATCCTCCTTCCTGAGGAAACAGGATTCAGCAAGCATCAGCTGGCTCACCTGATTACATCTTGAGGAGATAAACACATCCCAGCCTATAATGCAACCATACAGAACTCAGAGTTTCTTTGAAGAGTTATTTTGTGCTAAGCATCTGCATGTGACTAGGCAAGTTTGGAGAAAGTGGAGAAATTTGGTGAAATGGCCCTGTTGAATAAAGGGTTTTTGAGAGTGTATCGTATGCAAGGTACAGTGTAAAACCTTCTTTGATCTTGCTTCCCAAAACTAGTAAATTCTACATGACTGATTAATATATTTGGTTTGAGGGGCGCCTGGGTGGCTCAGATGGTTAAGCATTTGCCTTCGGCTCAGGTCATGATCCCAGGATCCTGGGATCGAGCCCCGCATTGGGCTCCCTGCTTGATGGGGAGTCTGCTTCTCCCTCTCCCTCTACTGTTCCCCCTGCTTGTGCTCTCTCACTCTCACTGTCAAATAAATAAATAAAATCTTAAAATATATATATATATATATATTTGGTTTGAGTAGATTATATCTCATACAATCAGTGTTTATACATGATTTGAGGGTGACTATAAGGACTATACAGAAAGCTTTATGTGAGGCCGTTTGTAGCAATATTTATTCCTCAATTCCTTTTCTTCTCACACTGCATAAAATTACTGTTCAAAATCACCCACTTCTGACTTTTTTTTTTTTTCCTTTGGATCACCAGCACCCCTGACTTTGCACTGGGGCAGTTTCATAATCAGTATTGTTCTTCCTTCCACATCTAGTACAGCACAGCTGGGTGGTAGCTAGCAGAGCTTTGATATTGGAGTCCCTTTAGGCATAAGAGTGTATGTGTGTTGGGACTCTTCTGCTCTCTAAGGGAAAATAAAGCTAAATACCTTTTGTCTGACCTGGGGTCTACTGGCCATGTTCCTGCTATATTTTCCCTAGCTTTCTCATACTCCAAAACCTCTCAAAAGAAGGAAAAAAAGAGAAAACACGAATATGTGTTAAGCATTTACAAGCCATCTGTCATGCTAAACACTTAATATGAGTTAACCTCAGGCCTACATATTTCCATAGGTATCTACCAAAGAGATAATGGGCTAAAGAACCTTACCTGGTTATGGGCCATTCAGACCATTGCCTGAATCAATAGCATCCCAGCTCTAGGGATCTGTAAGTAGATTATTTGAGGCATGAAGATGGATTTTGTTTAGACTGAGTTTAAACTACCATCTTGATTTAGAGATATCTTAGAGAACCTAGTTCAAATTTGTACCAATGGCAGAGATTTAAGGGAGGGGAGCTATTACTTATTAAGAACTTCCTAATTGACAGTTGTAGACTAAATACTTTAAATACCATCTTAAAATCTACCCCAGGATTTTAGTCAATTTAACATGGTACCTGGGGAACAGGAAGAGTTTCACAGAGGAGAGCTAGCACCTTTCCCTGAGTTCTTTGGAATTCCTCATTTTAGGATGGGGGAGGGATAATCTGAGCCTTTTTTCCCCCAATGATCTTTATGAGTCAGAAGAAATCGGCTTGGTGGCTCCTGACTGCAACGAATTGTGTGGATCCAAAGTCAAATGGGTTTAAACTCAAAGCATCCCAAAGCCATCAAGTTAGTAAATAGGTAACAGGAGGTCAGGACATACTCTGGTCCTCTGTGGTGGCTAATTTTATTGGCACTTGGAAGTGTACAAATTGATACTCCAGATTACATACTATGTGTATGACTTCAGCAACTAACACTCCTCAGAAAGTAACAGATTTAGATGCAAGGCATACCTAGGAATGTTGAAAAATTTTTTACTTTTCAAGAGAAAAAAAGCCTATACAAGGGTTAAAAGGCTTGTAAGTGGGGGAATAGCATTAAAACAAGTCAGTGTTAGAACCAGGGGAGCATTTACTTATGAGAAAATTAAAAGTATAAATAGCTTTGTAGTTCATTACCATTTTGGGCTAGTAGTATTCAAAATAATTTTAATTCTTAAGAATAAGGAACATCATAAGTCCAAGATAAAAATAAAATATGATTTACTAAAATAGTGATTTAATGAAAAGTTATTTGTTTTTATTTTAAAATCTTAAATCTCATAGTAGCATTACCTTGAATGAACTTGGTATTAACTTTCAGCTGTAAAATGCTTTTCAATAATGAGAAGAGACATAATATCAAAGAAAGTTTTTTAACACAAATAAGAATGTTTAGAGAGGGATGCCTGGGTGGCTCAGTCGGTTGAGCATCTGCCTTCAGCTCAGGTCATGATTCCAAGGTCCTGGGATTGAGTCCCGCATTGGGCTCTCTGCTCAGCGGGGAGTCTGCTTCTCCCTCTGCCTGCCACTCCCCCTGCTTGTACGTTTTCTCTCTCTCTGACAAATAAATAAGTAAAATCTAAAAAAAAAAAAGAATGTTTAGAGAGACTAAATAAAAGGTGAGACTTCTTCACTGAAACTGACCAAGGGAAGATGCAAATTAAGAATTTACCTAAAATAGAGTAGGAACCCGTTTTATTAGAAGTAAAGCAAAATGAAGGCTTCAGCCACCCAAAGTCTCACACCAGTGATTTAATTGGAAAGGTCTTTCCTTATAAACAGGATTAATTCCAATTAGTTGAAAATTCAAATTATGCTTGTAAACACTAACAAAATGCTATCATTCCATAGCATATTACTTGCACTGCACCTATCCTATAAGACATTTTATGAAAGACAAAGGTTCGTTAATTTTGCTAATTCTCCATTTTATAGATGAAGAAACTGAAGCATAAAGCATTTAAAAGACAAGCCACAACAAGTTTGCAGAAAAGCTGAAGAATTTCCTTCCCTCTTAGTCCTTTGTTCATGATATTCCCACAAGAAAAATGAATAAATAAAAGCAAGTCCCAGGTAGCACAAAATGAAAAGGGGAAAGTTATAATTTTTTTTAAGATTTATTTATTTATTTAAGAGAAAGAGTGAGAAAGAGAGAGAGTGTGCACCTGTGAGTGGGGAGAAGGGCAGAGGTAGAAGGAGAGAGAGAATCACAAGCTGACTCCATGCTGAGTGCCAAGCCCAACATGGGGCTCGATCCCATGACCCTGAGATCACGACCTGAGCTGAAATCAAGAGTTGGACACCCAACTGACTAAGCCACCCAGGTGCCTCCAAAGAGGAAAGTTTTATAAGGGTCTATAGCAGCAATCCAGAAGAGATTTGGAATTAAAAGTAAGAAATAAGTATGTATAAGTTTAATTCCCTTCTCTTTTGGCCATTGTAATAAGGCATGGATTCAAGCTGGGAAAAACTTCTTTGTAACGAAGCTCTTAGGTTTGTAACTCCTGATATCCTCTATTTTGGACTTGGTAGAAATTTAGTATCCTTGGAGCAAGTGAAGTCCATGCCTTTGTTGACACTACCAGTCATGGAATCACCTGGCCAAGTGGAGTTCCTTTATGGAGACCTGCTCTAGAGTATAGGGCAAGCTCAACTCCTGACCTGCTGCGCTGGGACTGAGATCTCAATTAGAAAAACTCACAGCCTGGCAGGGAGGAGCAAAAGGCTGTCTGACCCGACCAACAGAGAAATATGCCTGCTGAGATTCTCTTAGGAGCTGCCCAGAAGCCATTGTTGTAAGTGGTTGTCCCAGGCCTTGAGTGGGGTTGGGGGGAGCACTAGAGAAAGCAAGAGAGAAATAGAAAAAACAAGCCCAAGGGACCTTTGTTGTTGCTACCTGCCTTCCTTCCAGAGGAGCTACTGTGCTCCTGTAGTTAGTTTACCAGCAGAGCCTAGGGCAGGAGAGGAATACCAAAGATGTGTTTGGAGAAGAGGGAGGGACCAGGTCAAAGAAGGCCTGCACTGCTCTCCATATTGAAGAGCTCAGATTTCGTCCAAAAGGCATTTGGAAACAGATAAAGGTTTTTAGCAGAGAAATGCCCTTGAGAATGAGCATTCTGGCTAGCGCAGCATGGAGTAAAGTGAGCAAAAACTGCCTTGTCCATCACTGTAGCACAGTGTCTGGAGTAAAATAACCTAAGTAGGTGCTCAATAAATATCTGTTGACTGGATGAGTGAATGAATGAGTGAATGGATAATTTTAGCTGGGAAGAAAGAAGAGCCTGGCAAAGAGCTCACTTTGTTGAAGGTTGCCAATAGTGTCTTAATTGCAAGACAAATGAGATTTCCTAATGTGTGTGTTTGGGTGTGTGTGTATGTGTTAACATTGTCTACTTCATTGAATTGATTATGTCTTTTAGGCATTTTCATTATAGTGTGGAGGGGCAGACACAAAGACAATTAAGTAAACTACTAACAAATTACGATTGGTATCATGAAACCAAGGGCCAGGATAGGGAATAACAAAGGAGACCTATTTTGGAGGAGATGCTGGAGGAAAACCTCCCTGAGAATGTGATTATTTCAGCTGAGCCCCAAAGGAAGAAAAGGAATTAACTGTGTGAAGAACCAATGTAAGGGCTTTCCAGGAAGAGGAAGAGCTTATGCAAAGACTCTGAGGCAAGAAAGAGCTCATTTTGTTCCAAACACTGCAAGAAGACCAGAATAACTAGAGCTCAAAGCCTGAGCAAGAAAGTAATAGGCAGGGGCAGGGGCAGATCACTCAGGACTGGCATATCAGGAGCTGACAGCTTCATCGAGCCAACCCATTTCCATTCCAGCACAAGGAATTTAAGGAACCCAGAAGAGGCAGCAGAACACATAAGAACTGTAAGTAAGTTTATTCTAGATCTTCCCCAAAGGGACCACCATAGCCTCGAAATACTCTAAAGGGAATGGAGTGGGTACACTGAGAGTAAAGACTTCAACATGGTCCAAGGAGATGCTTGGGAAATCATATTCCTGGGTAACCAGCCTTTCTCCCCAGGAAAAAGTATCACTCACCTGCCTCATGGAAAGAGAGGGTTTTTTGGTTTTCATTTTTTCCTTCAACATTATAGACCACCCCAAAGTAAAATTGACAAAGTGAAAAATGTGAAAGAAATAGACAAAGAGGGGGAAAAAGCTGCCAAGAAGGTGCAGAGCTTGGAAAGGTGGCTCAGAGGAAAGAGTCTTTTTTTAACCTCCTATCCTCCTTCAACTTGGTGTATGTTTTATTTTTCACCTGAACAAAGGTACACCTACATGGGAAGTTGTCTTTACAGTGGGGAGAATGTCCTTTTCTTTTATTGTCTTTGATAATTCCTGATTATAAATCTTCAGATTTTGCTTGCAGCTCCGTAGTTCCATTAACTTGTCTAGGAAGAGACATTCTGTAGCTAAAAGCAGATGGGATCCCAGTAGTGGGAGGAGGAAGTGTGTAACCCCTATGAACTGGGAAAGTCTGTGAGTTGTATCTTGGGTATCTCTGAATGCCAGGTGGGACTTCTCCCTGAGGCTCATTCACACTCAACATAATAAATATGGGGAAAATCCTGGATCTACCATTTACACTACATGACCTTGAACAAGTTACTTAAGTGGGTCAAAAAAATAACTTTTCTATAACTCTGTGTTTTTCTAAGATTAGTGATCATTAATGGGTCATGAAATCAGTTTATAGACTTGGCAATCATTTTTTTTTTAAGAAATAGAATAGAAAATAATAGAGGTTTTTTGGTTTTGTTTTTGCTTATGGTAAGGGTTAAGTATTGTTCCAAGACTTTTTTTAGATGTGTTTACTGTCACAATGTCAAATACATTGCTTATTGTGGGTAGTGTAGTAATTAAAGAAGTTTGAAAAATACTGATAACTTAGTTTCTAGCTCCCATTTCCCAAGTAGGGAAAGGGTTAAAATCGTACGTTAAGCCCTACTCAGCATTTTTCAGTTTCAAATTGTCTATTTTGGGGGGTTTATGTCCACTCTCCCCTCCCCTTTTACTTGCTTCTCCTTCCTTGTGTTCCTCCTCCTTTAGACTGGACAGCCTCAGTCACAGTGCTTGGTCTTAATGGCATTAGAGCTTCAAGGAGACAAAGCAAGCAACAATAAATCCCTAACTTACCAAGAAAGAGAGACAGTAGGAAACGCTTTTTATTTATTTATTTATTTTAAAGATTTTATTTATTTATTTGACAGAGAGAGACACAGCGAGAGAAGGAACACAAGCAGGGGGAGTGGGAGAGGGAGAAGCAGGCTTCCCATGGAGCAGGGAGCCGGATGCGGGGCTCGAACCCAGGACTCTGGGATCATGACCTGAGCCAAGGCAGATACTTAAAGACTGAGCCACCCAGGCGCCCCCGGAAACGCTTTTTAAAGTAACATTCCAAGCTATGCATATCATCTGCATATGAGCCTCAGTTTCCCTATCTGTTAAACTTGCTTAAACATGGTGGAGATCAGATAGGCTTAATATTTAAATGTCTGCCACATTTTATGCACTGGATAAATATATGGCTCTTATACTCCTCCAAGAATTTCTCTAAACTAGCCCTTGGTCTCTGAGAACTTAGGCTGGGATATGGATATGTATGATACACAGAGACAGCAAAATGAAAACAAATCAATACATCAATGGAGTGCAAGGTATTTATATCATACTCAGGTCAAGTGTGTTTTATAGCCCGTGGTCGGGGGTCCAAGATACCTCAACTGAGGAATCCTCCAGGAATCTACCTCCAACATATTCAGATTAAAAACAAAACAAAACACAAGTATCCGTTTATAGTTAAACTGCGCTAGCACAGGTAGGGCTAACCAACTATAAGCAAGATTGAGTGGTAAAATGGCTGTTCCTAATCCCCCTGGCTCCCTGTCCTGCTCCCTTGTCAGAGCCTGGTAACAGCCCTCTCACTGAGCATGTGGTTGTCCTCATGTTCCTTCCTCAGCCCACCCCCCCCGCCCCAACCTCCCTGAGAAGATTCTGATAGCATGTAAAATAAGTAACACCACAAATAAAACCCATTCTTATGGAAGTGTTCCTGTGGGAGATATATATACATATAGATGTAATTTTTTTTTCTTCGAGAAATTTCCAACAGGCTCAAGGGACTTAAAGGAACTTAACCCCCTAATGGGCATAGCAGTTGAGGGGGTGGCTAGTGAGGGGGAAAAGGACCCATAGTCTAGCCTGCCGATAGGGCACCCCTCCCCATCTGAAGATCCTCTGACCTTTCCCTGAAGCAACTTGGAGAAATGTCTCTACCCTCTCAGCACTGAAGCTTGCCTGCCTAACAGGAACTGAAAGGCCTCAACCCACCAGGTGACTATACCCTAATCTGTCTCCCACTTTACTGCTATATTGGTCAGAGTTGTTAAAAAAGAAAAATCCAACTGAGTAAATTTTAAGATCTCATTGGCTTTATTAAATGATTTATGAATCCAGCAGGACCCCATCTAGCAAGTGGGAGCTCTGAGCATATGTATGAAATGGAAAGTTTATATAGAAAGAGGGTGGGGCAGGAAGCTTATAAGCAAAAGAAAGGAAAGGATTGTTCCTGGCAAGGTCCCATTCCCTTAGGGGGAAAATGGTCTTGTTGGGGGGGAGGGTCCTTATCATGCAGATTTCCTCATCTTCCTTTCGGGGTTGAGGCAGCCTTCTGATCAGAAAATTCTTGACTGATCAGTTAAGACTACATTTCTGGGGGAGTTTGAAACTGTAGTTAGGTTAGGTATTAAGCCCCAGTTTGGTGACTTGGCCCAAGTGAAGCCATTTTCTGCCTGTGGTTTTCTTTTTAACAGGTTCTCCAGAGAACTAGAACTGATAGGATATACACAAAGAGAGAGATTGAGATTGAAACCGAGATTTACTTAAAGGAATTTGCTCACATGATTATGGAAGCTGGCAAGTCTAAAATCTATACTGTAGACCAGTGGGCTAGAGACCCAGGGAACAGCTAGTGTTATGGTTGAAGGCTGTCTGGTGGCAGAATTCCTTCTTGCTCTGGGGAGATCAGTCCTTTGTTCTATTCAGGCTTTCAGTTGATTGTTGGGTTGTGGGATGTGGATGAGGCCCATCCACATTATGGAGGGCAATCTGCTTTACTCAAAGTCCAGCAGTTTAAATGTAACTCTCATCCAAAAACACCCTCGCAGAGGCATCTGAGTGGCTCAGTAGGTTAAGCATCTGCCTTTAGCTCAGGTCATGATCCCAGGGCCCTGGGGTCAAGCCCCATATCGGGCTTCCTGCTCAGCGGGGCGTCTGCTTCTTCCTCTCCCTCTGCTACTCCCCCTGTTTGTGCTCTCTCTCTCAAATAAATACATTAAATAATAATAATAAAAAAAAAACCAACAACCTAACAGAAACATCCTGAATAATGTTTGACTAAATATCTGTGTACCCTATGGTTAATTCATCACAACCACTATACAGCCAGAGCTGGCTTTCCTCAACATACCAACCTTAACCCAACTGTTTTCCAACTCTGACATTCTTTCCAAATTCCCAGCTTCAAAATGTTATATTCTAACACATTTAAAGTTATTGAAGTGTTTAAAGATTGATCATGGTTGTAATTCCTTCTCCTTATTTGACCCACAGAAGCAGTGGGGGGGGGGAAGATAGTTTCATACAGTTGTTCTCAGAATTTTTGCATTCAGGACCCTCTTAACACTTAAAAATTAAGAATTGAAAAGATCTTTTGTTTGCATGGGTCATATCTCTAGGTACTATGCTTTAGAGAAATGTATGTATCATATTAGAAATGAAAAATCAGACATTTAGAAGTATATTTTTGTATTTCTCTCATAATAATAATGCTAACATACGTTAACATAGATAATATATTTTTATGATGAGTAACTGTTTTCCAAAACAAAAGAAGTGTGTCACCTCTTACAGCTTTGCAAATCTCTTTAATGCCTGGCTTAATAGAAGATGGTAGGATTATCATATCTGCTTCCGCATTTAAACTGTTCTACTATGTTTTGATTACAATATATAAGAAAACCCAACCTCACACAAATGTGTCACTGGAAAAGGGAAGACTAGCACAGGACTCTTTGGACTACACTTTGAGATCCACTGGTTTTATGGAACTACCTCTACTTGTGAATCAGAGACCCCAGGTCCTCATCTGTTTTGTCAGTAATCAGCTGTGGCTCATCCAAACAAGTCAAGGAGTGAACATATTGTTGAATACCTCCTATGTGTCAGGCACAGTGTATATAGCATTTAATGGAATCTTTATAACTACCTACAACATGAGCAGTTACATGATGGTAAATGCTTAACAACCAGAGAGGCATTAGTCTAAGATACTCACATGGGTATGACTTATATTGTAGAACGGGACATCAAGCCCTAGAATAACTATACCACTTTAAGCTACTGCCTATGTGAACCAGTCCACATCCTGATTACTTCCTTCCTATGAAGAATGATGATTTGGTGATCCAGGCACCTGGTTTTCCCATAAACCCCTCTACTGAATTAATAGAAGTTTTTGCTTAATGTATGCTGTAAAATATATTTGACAAAGTGTGGTTGGCATTAAATTACTAGTTTCTGTTTCCATCTCTCCTATTCCTCCAGGTATCTGAGGAGGTAAGGGCAGGTGAGGGAGGGGAAGAGATGCAGTGTAAGGGGAAGAGCAAAATTTGAATTTGAATGGTGAAGTAGGGTTCATCAGAAGTGGAGGGAGGAGGAAGGGTTAGTCACTCCCTTGAAGGTCAGCAGGTTAAGGTTAGCATTCTAGGGGAGCCCTAATTTGCAGTATTTGCCAATTTCCACAGTATAAATACTTCCACCATGGTCAGCTTCAAGCTTCCAATCTGACATTTGGACAAGGAGTTGGGAATAGATGTATACAATCAGCTGGTGCCAACATGAACCTCTCCTTTTTGCAGCAGACAGAAGGAAGAAACTGAGGCCTACGAGATTAGAGGACTCGACTGAGAACATGCAAGCACAGATAAATCCCCAACACACTAAACAAAGTGAATTCAGATTATATTTAGTATAAATTCAGTCACAGAAACAGAAATACATCTGTGTATAAATTAACTGTACATAAATGATAAAAAAAAAAAAAGTCCAGACAGCTATGCACTGAACTATGCATACTGATTTATTTGGGGGAAAGCAATGAAATAAGAATGAAGAGGACAAATAATTTTTATTTTTTATTGTCTATATTTCTGTATTGTTTTGGGTTTTTTGCAGAGCCTGTAATTATGCATTCCTTGTATAATTTAAAAGAAAACATTTTTCAAAGAGATATATGATGGATTAGATTTTAATTAGATAGCCTTAACATATATGATTTCAAAAATTTCAAAGGGCTTCAGAGGGGTCTGGTAAATGTCAGAGAAAGAGAAAGAGAGAGACAGGAAAAAAGACCATATATTGATGTTGTACATCTTCTGCCAGGTCCCTTAGCAATTCTCTTCTCAAATAATTTCTCTCCAGTGACTAAAATTGTAGTATTGAACATAAAATGTATTATATTCTCTGGTTAATTGGAAAGGCCAGTAGCTTTTTGAGTAGACTAATATGAAAATGAGACTTTAGTCCCATATGTAAGCTGGGACTCAGGTCTTAGTTTGTCAATACATACTGAACTTCTTAGCTTAGTTGGCTAAATCTGGGGTCAGCACAAAACAAGCTTCAAATTGTTAACCTCTTATTCTCAAGGTATGTGTGTGTGTGTGTGTGTATGCATGAGCATATGCTTGTGTTGGAGTGGGGGTGCTTTTGATGACTTGGGCTAAGTAAGGAAGACCAGAAAGGCACTTCATCAAGATAGTTTTCTCACATGTTCCACAAATTAATGATTAACTTACCTGACAAATTCTTCTTCTAAGGCTGAGAATCATCAATATCTTGGCATAAATTAATTTAGATGGGCAATTGTCTTACTTTTTTCCTTACAATAAAAACGTAAAGAATAGAATAATTAGGGAAGAGGAAAAAGGTTTTTGTAGTATGGGGCACCAAATATGGGTGGGGGGAAGGGGTCTCTAGAGTGGTTTGGTAGAAAAGGCAGCCTGGATGTGAATCTAGTCTTTCCTTTTTTTATTTTTCCCTACCTAGACAAGTTTCTTACCTTCTCAGATACCAAATTTCCTGTACCATACAAGAGGGATTGTATAAATGACAAGATTGTTGTAAAGACATATATATATAACATCTGGCATAGAGCCTCATACATAGTGACTAGTCAATAAATGGTAGTTATAATTTGGACAACAAGAAAGGATAGCTAAAAAGACTTGAGGGAAATTCTCTGAATTGAGAGACATTTAAATAAGCTTCAGCTTCATAAATAACTTTTATATATATTTTTTAAGATTTATTTATTTGAGAGAGAGAGAGTGAGCACATGGTGGAGGTGGGCGAGCAGAAGGAGAGAGTCCTAAACAGACCCTGACATGGGACTTGCTCCGATGACCTGAGCTGAAACCAAGAGTCCGATGCTTAACCAACTGCACCACCCAGTTGCCCCTGCAGTTTAGGTTATCAGATGTCAAAAGTTGGAGCTGCAGTTGAGGTTATCAGATGTCAAAAGTTGGAGCCAGCCACTTTCTGAAAATGGGGTACTTAGCATAGGCATACCAGAAACTGAGAGGTACAGAAAGGGGTGTGAAAAGAAGACAAAGGAAAACTCTATTCCATGATGACAGAGAGAATCTACAATCCTGTTTCTCAAATGTATGCTTATGGGCAAGAGGAGATAGAGCAAGGGTGATAGATTGTCACCATTCCTCTTTAACTCAGGAAATAACCCCAGTTGGGCAGCCCAGGGAAGCTGGTCCTAACGCCATCTTTCTAGAGCAAGAACATGACATATTAATGTGTACTGTGCCTCATGGATAAGTGGCAAGGATGCTGCCGATAATGAATCAGATGAGGGAGGCCAGTTCTCCTCAGGAACTCTCAATTCAAATAGAGGGTATTTACGCCGAGAAGAATGGGATGTGTGAAAGGCAAAGCCAACAGACAGGGAGAGAGATTAGTTTCTGCCATCAGTCATCACTGATACTGGGCATTTTTGAGATTGTTGTGATGGTCAAGGAAAAAGCCTTAGAGGGGAAAATGAATCTTTTGGAAAGATGTGAGGTTGCTTAATCCAGAAGACAGAGGAGGGGTTTGAAGGAAAATAAGACTGGAGTGATGGGAGAGAAAGATTACTCACAGAAGATTTTGAAGTGACTGAAGCAAAGAGAGGAAGGACAATGAGTTTGCAATTGTTGAGGAACAGCCCGACTCTGGTAAAGGTCGTATGATGATGGTGAGGACAATGATTTCCAAGATTATAAAGAATATAACATTAAAATATGCTTATAGCTTATAAATTATTCCACATTCATCCTTTCATTCCCCCCACCCCGCACAGCCCATAATTCCCCACCAATACATAGAGATGGTAAACAAATTGTCAGAATTCAACAACTGAATTCATTCAAAAAGCTGTCAATATTAGAACTGGGGGAAAGAGGGGGATGCCAAATACCAAGTTTCTAAACTCTTATAGATTCATCACAACTTTAAATGTATTTAAGTGTCTGAGGAACAAAAATTTTGCTATTAAAAAGTACAGTTAACTATATTATTTTTCTAAGACTATGAATTCTCCATCACAGAAATTGTCCCTTAATATTAATCAACTAGAATCTTCACATTCCAGGTAGCAGTGTGAAAATCCAACCCACTCAACAATATTCAACCAATCTAGGTAACTGGATTGTCTCTGTACACTGGCCATTTCCCCCTCTCTACGTAACATTACTGTAAAATACTTGATAATCTAAATTAAAATAGTTGCTGTAAAAGCAGACATAAAGGATTAAAATAAAAATGGCAAGGACAACTGCTAGCAAAAGCATTGTGAGTCGGCAAATATTACATTTAACTCCACATTAATTCTCTGAAGGAATTTAACACAATTTCTCCCATTCTAACTCAAAAATTAATTTCTGTATATTGTCCTTGAGATTTGGATTGAGAATGAATAGGAGAAAACCGTTGAAAGTGTGAAGATTTTATATGAATTAATCAACCAAGAGTTCAGACACTGGGGACTGAAGATTAAACTTTATAGTTTAGAAACCCAAGGACAGTACTTTTTCTCATGAGTGTACCTCACATCAAAATATCTCTGCTGATATATATGTCTCATTTACAACATTCAAGTAGAGAGGTAGTCTTTATGACATCCCAATGAGAAGGTACAAAGAGGCTAAACAATTTATTAAAAAGTCAAGGAGGATTCAAAATTAGAACAAGATGGCCTCAGTCCTGGCATTATCTGTATTCTAGAGGCAAAGATAATTTTGTTTCTCTGTCCATTTATGCTAAAGCCCCTGATGGGTGAGATGTACCAGCCTTGAAGACTCAGAGAAAGTTGTTATTGTCCATGGGGTATTGGTATTCAGAAAGAAACTTTAAAGACCATAATCACTGCTGTGTTATTCTAGGAGTAATGGTGGCTCCATAGACCAATGACCATCTCTGTCCATTTCAGACAGCCTGTTGAAGTACTCTATGGGACTAACATATGGTGTAGCCTATATGTATGTATGCCTCACTGTGTGGTAAAGAGCTAACTTTATAAGATTGCCTATTCCAGATATCAAGTACTAAGAGAGGGCCAGTATGACTGTGGGGCTGGAGAGATTAAAACGAAATAGGTTTCTCTGCTTTTTGGAACTCTCCAAATGTTCTATTCCTTCATTCTTTCTATACATGGAAAACCCCAAATAAAATAGAATTTGTTCACACTTAAAGATACTGAGAATTTCCCACTCCTAGGAAGCTGGAGTAGATGTGATTTTTTCCTCCAACTAAATACAGTTGAAAACACTGGATATTCTATATAAAACAAGCATGAAAGGACTGAAAGACAGAGAGGAGGTAAGCTTGATAGCAGCCCTCAAGATCTGAGGAACAATGTGGTCAGTGCCCTCGGTTTCTTTTTGCACATTTATCCTAGGCTCAGAACCGAGGAACCCAGCAACCTCCAAACACCAATTAACACAGATGAAAAGAGCTTCAACCAAAAACTTACTCTTTCTAGCCAAAGGACAAGGAGAGGGGCAGCCAGGAAAGACAAAACTTTTAGACAATAACTGTTCTACTCTAGCCAAACACTGAAGAAAAACTGTAGCTTACCTACACCCATACCAACAAAAGTCAAAGTGTTGGAGAAGGCAAAGTAGGGAGTCAGGACAATCATTAGCACTGGGCTTTACTGTGATAATGGACTAAGATGTTCCCCTATATCCTAAGTAAGAGGTACACAAGATCTCTCTCTTATTTCCTACTGCGGCATATGAAGCTACAATTACCTAAAAATAAAAAGTTTAAAAAATTAAAGGAGGTGAGGGGCACCTGGGTGGCTCAGTTGGTTAAGCATCTGCCTTCAGCTCAGGTCATGATCCTAGGGTCTTGGGGTTGAGTCCTGCATCGGGCTCCGGGCTTAGCGGGGAGTCTGCTTCTCCCTCGCACTCTCTGTGCTTTCTCTCTCTCTCAAATAAATAAATAAAATCTTTAAAAAAAATTAAAGGAGTTGAGGGATTTTTTACACTTGGGGTGCCTATATTAGGAGAAAGAATTGCATTCCTAGGAGAATCCAAAATAGCACTTTAGGAGTTAGGAGTGTGTATTGGTTTTCTGTGACCATTCTAACAAGTTACCATAAACACTAACCCAAAGCAGCGGAAATGTATTCCCTCACAATTCTGGAGGCCAGAAGTCTGAAATTAGTATCACTGGGTGGAAAGCAGGGTATCAGCAGTTTCTAATGGCTGCTGGCGTTCCTTGGCTTGTGGCCTTACTACTCCAATCTTTGGATCTCTTTCTGTGTTGCCTTCATGTTACCTTCTTCTCTGTGTGCATGTTTATCCCCTCTCAGCCTCTGTCTTATAAAGACTCTTTGTGGGGCGCCTGCGTGGCTCAGATGGTTGTCTGCCTTCAGCTTAGGTTGTGATCCTCTGGGTCCTGGGATCGAGCCCCGCGTCGGGCTCCCTTGCTCATCGGGGAGTCTGCTTCTCCCTCTGCCTCTGACCCCTGCTCGTGCTCTCTGTTTCTCAAATGAATAAATAAATTCTTTAAAAAAAAAAAAAAAAAACACACTTTGTGTGGTAGCATTTAGGGCCTACCCAGTAATCCCGAATAATCTCTCCTTTCTCAAATTCCTTACAGTAATCACACCTGCAAGATTCTTCTTCCAAAAAAGGTTACATTGATAGGTCTGGGAATTAGGGCCAGGTATCTTATTATCAGGTATCTTATTATCAGAATAAAATATTATTCTGCCTACCACAATGTGCTAAGCAATCCATTGTGTGAAAATAGTGTAATATATTTAATGAACCTATAATTTACAGAACACTCAGTGTGTTCTGTTTTTCTTACTATAAACATCAACAAATATTTTTTGAGCATCTTCTATGTGTCAACTTCTCTTCTAGGCACTGGGGATAAAGCATTGAACAAAACAGGCAAAAACATCTCCCTCAGGGAGATTATATTCTAGTGGGTAAGGAGGGACCCGAGCAATGAATGGATAAGTAAAATGTATAGAATGTTAAGTTTATAAGTGCCACGGAGAAAAATAAAGCCAGGAAGGAGGATAGGAAGTATTGAGGAACTGCAGGTTGCAGTTTTAAATGGGATGTCCAGGCAAGATTGGTGACATCTGAGTGAAGATCTGAATGGGATGGAATGTCAAGTCCTATTTATTTATCTTGAATTGCAGTGTGGCCAGAGCAACAGCAAGTGCAAAGGTCTGAAGGACAGTGAGGAGTCTGCGTAGCTAGAGTGGAGTGACAGGGGAGGTTGGTAAGGGTTGAGATACATTTCTTGGAACTCTTACCTACTTATTGCTAGGTGGGATTAAAATAAGGATTATTGATTTGTGAATGTTCCCATTCTTTTCCTCCTCCCTTCCATATCTCCTGGTCCTTCACTTGCAGGGAAGACACATTCTTGGTCTCCCTGGTCCAAAGGGAGAGAAGAGAGTCACCTGGGGCAGAGGCAGAAGGAGTACTTTAGGGCAGAGTATTTGAGGAGGGCATCTTCAAAGCACAGGGGTAGTGAATTGGGAAAGACGATGAAAAGAGATCTAATATATAATTCTGTGGGTCCATCCTTTCCATGGTGTTTGACACTAATTAGTAAATAAGTAAAGGGCATGAGTTATTTTGAAATTACTTTGAACTGTGAATTTACTTTGAATTTATGAACTATATATTCTAATACACCATTTGGGACCTGAGATTCGTGGGCCTTTTTTCAGGGCAGATTCCTACAAGCCAAATTGCTGAGCCAACAGGAACACTTTAAATTTTGATACACAGTAACAGATGTCCCCTCCCCCCCCCACTACCCAGAACAGTTTTGTTATTTTATACCCCAAACAACTTGTTATCCACAAGTTCATCATGCTGAGTATTGGCACTCTTAATGTTTATCAATATGATATGGGAAGAATGATTTCTCAACAATATTTGTAAAATATGCATCTTGGAAATAGGAGGGTAAATGTCATTTCCTATATTTGTTGGCCACTTGTATTTCCTTCTTGGTGAATTGTCTGTCCATATCCTTTGCCCTGTTTTCTTTTGGAATACTCATCTTTCCTTATGAAATTGGTAGAACCATGTGTATTTTCAGGGTATTTTGCTTTTGCCCCTAAAACAGGTAGGTTTCGCACTGTATTGTTAGGGGTTCTTGAGTGTGTGCCACAGAAAGTAACTGGTTTATTCCAGCAAAAAACCCCAATGTTTTGAAAGGGCATTTGGTAGATCACAGAATCATGGGAAAAGCTAAGAAATTGGACTCTGAAAATAGAGCTGCACCAAGGGAGATGGGATAAACAGCAGCCCAAACCACACTGGGGAACTGCCTGGTGAGGACCCTGCTGATACTGACATGAGATGTTGAAAGCCACTCTGAGCTCCTCTGGCCTCACTGGCCCTAGACGCTTGCTGCTACTCCCACCAAAATGGGCTGTCCTGTATCCCGGATTCAGAGTCCTGGGCCAGAGTGTCTGCTTGCTGATCCTTTGTCACAGCCTGCATCCTAGTTGCCTGGGAGCTGAAAAGGTGAATATGGGGACTTTGCATCTCCTGCAGTGGAAAGTAGACCCTAGTTTAATCTAGAGTCATAGAGTGGAGAATTCTGCTAACATAGGAAGGGGAAGTCAGAGGCTGGGCAGAGAGAGAGGGAGAGAGAAACCCTTATAACTTGCTTGTTTAACTTTTAATTTTTTTATAGTGCTCTTAGCTTTACAGGGAATTTAAATTTTTTGGTGAATATAATCTAAAAATATCTTCTTTTATGATTTCCAATCTTAACAACTCTGCCATGATCTTTACCCTCTCTACCTTCCTGCAACCTCCCTGCTGAATGAACTAGGCCTGCATTTTTTTTCTTTTTAAGGACTTTCTGTGCTTTTACCAAGGGCTTTGCAGACTATCCTTTGAGTTTTTAGGCAGCTCTGATGTCCCAGGTCTTCCTCTCATGTCAGTGATGTGCTTGACCCTGAGACATGTGTGGTCCTGCTCTGGAGGCTAATTATCTTAGGTGGTGGCCCTTTCACCCTCTAGGTTGGGAATCTATTACCTCTCAAAATGTTTAACATTCTGCCTTTTAGACAGGGGAATTTTTTTGACCTGTTCATCAGATATGTGCTTTCATGACTCAGGAGTCCCCTAACTCTCCTAGTCTCCTACTGCTTTAGATATATTTTATTGCTCAGTTAGTTTCAATTGGCCTAGCAAAACGTCATGGGATACTTGACATTTTGATATCTTAGGTATTAAATTGAAAAGCATCTAGTGGATCATTTTCATGCAGCAATCCTAAGTTCCCCTTTCCTACTCAGAGGGAATATGGTACAGTCTTCAGGACATCTTGAATATTTTCGTTATTCATCTTTGAGGGGCTTAGTCATCTTTGCTCTTCTTGTCTACATGGCTAGAAACCTGTCCACACATGTTGGACAGACGAGTAACCTTAACATATGCTAATACAGAGAAGCTTTTGGAAGATTCTCTGCTCACTCGGTATATCTTAAGAAAGCTCAAATGCTGCCTCCCTATAATGACTCTCTCCAGACTCAGCTGTGGAAGGAGGGAGAAGAATTAGCAGGTTTGAAAATGATGTGGCCACTCTCTTTCACAGCCAGGGCACTCCTTGCAGAAACTGCCCCAGCATGGCACATCAGGAACGGAACTTGAGGGGTGCCTGGATGGCTCAGTCGGTAAAGTGTCTGCCTTCAGCTCAGGTCATGATCTCAGGGTCCTGGGATCGAGCCCCACCTGGGGCTCCCTACTCAGTGGGGCATCTGCTTCTCCCTCTCCCTCTGCCCCTTCCTCCTGCTTGTGCGTGCTCTCTCTCTGTCTCTCTGTCTCAAATAAATAAATAAAATATTTTTTGAAAAGAAAAGAAAAGAAAAAGGAATGGAGCCCTTATAGTTGGAGCTATGCCTGTGGGAGCTTGAGCCCAGATGTGAGAGATCCAATATAGATGAGCAGAGGCTTGGAGACCAAAGTCCCTGTGGATGATGGAGGGAACCCTGACAGAAAGGTGGCATCTGGAATGTTTGGAGACAGGCTTTAGGTAGCATCTCAAGCAGGGATCCAGAGAAGAGAGGCCTAAAATTGGGTGGAAGGAGCAGGGCTACTGGATTGAGACCCCAGGGGTTTGTGGTGAGGACCTAAGACCCCAGGCAGCTCATCACCACAGCACTGAGACAGATAGAACATATTGGGTCTTGATCTTTGTAATGGGAGAGCAAGCCAGGGGCTGGGACAGAGGAATAAAAGAGAAGCTTGTTAGGGAGGAAGTGATTAAGGGCATGGCTTGTACAGCCAGCCTGCTTGGTTTCAAATTTCCCTTCTGTCACTCACTACCTATATGACTTTGCTCAAGTTAACTTAGTGTCTCTGTGCCACAGTGTCCTTATCTGCAAAATGAGAGTAATAACAATGCCTACCTCATAGGGCTTTTGTGAGAAGCGAATGAATTATTATGTGTAACGTGCTTAGAACAGGGCTAGCACAGACTAGGTGTTAAAAAAGTTAATTGTTGTCATTATTATTACTAGAACTGGCACAAATAATCAAAGCAGAAGAATCAACAGGGTGGTCTTGATGTGAAATCACCCAAGTTATCCTTATTCTTCAGTTCCCTCTGACTAGGAATGATTGGTCACAGATCTGGGGTGAGGCTAAGCTTCCAGATAGGGGTCATGGGGTGGAAAAGAGCAGCAGAGAAAAGGAGCCAGGCAATTTCTTCCAAGTACAGTTGGGAGAATGACTTTTTTTGGAGGATGGAGTGGGGATGGGGGGCAAACTCTGATACATGGTCATTGTGGCCTATAACCAGTCCAGAATCTCTGGGCTCCCCGGGGCCCATGCTAGAGATGTGAATAGTGAGAAAGGAGTCTGGAAGTTTCTCTGCTCTCCTGGGGACTCTGCTCTAGGCTGGTTCTCTAAACCTCCAGGGTGTACAGTGGCCACAGAGAGGGCATGCACCTCTGGCCTTATGCTGGCTCTCTTCTGGAACTTAAAGCATTAAAATGTACAGACCCTATTTCACAAGTCATGCCCTCTTGGTTCCCTCTCGCACACATGCAGACAAAAGAGGACTTTAAAAAAGGGTTTATTTACAAAAATAATAACGGCTGCCATTGTTGGAGAGTTTAATCATGTGCCAAGGCACCGTGTATCTACCTGAGTGCCACATATTGAGTGAGTACCTCATTTAATCCTCATAACAACTCTGTTGGGTGTGTCTCATTATTGTCCCCATTTTGCAGATGAGGAAACAGGCCCCAGAGGGTTAAGTAACTTGCTGGAGTCAAATAGTCAGCAAATGGTAGAGCCAGAATTCCAGATCGAGTGGTTCACTGTTCCAGCCTGAGCTTTTAATGAGAAGAGAGATGAAGAATGCTTTGGAGTTGCTATCTGAAAGGAATTACAGCATTTTTGACAGAAGTGAAATGTGTGCTCTTTGCTCCCTTCCTTGGTGAGCTGACACCAACCTGAGACATTTGCTCCCCTCCCTGGGCAGCATCTGTTTTATTTCTCCAAGGACAGCAATTCACTCTGTGGAGACTCTGTGAGAGGCCAAAGTTCCTTATAGCTTCTCAGATCACAAAACCCTTTTCAACAAGATCCCTCAGGCCCGGGCCCCTAAAAACCATGTAATAAATTTATCATCAAAATAATCTCACTTCGTCCCTCTGAGACCATTATGCCACAAACAAAGGTAACATGATATCCCAATAAATATTTCTCCTGTGAAGTCATTAGGGTTTTTATCCCCTCTACACAAAACTGTATTCTTCAAATTTAATATAATTTCATAGTTACCCTAAATCATTCATGGGTATATATACAACATTCGATAGTTCCACATCCTGTCATTTGAATAAGAATGATTATTAAAGTTCAGGCTGAGACTAAAATGCAAAAGCATTTTACTGTTTTTATTATTAAAAATGCAGTAATGAAATATTTTAAAACGTTATAGTAATTATCTTTTCATTGCACAAACCTGCATTGTCAACTATGTCACATTAAAATGTTAAATCACTATTTTAATATCAAATTACAGAAAGAGATAGAAAGAAACTGCTGAAATTCGTCTTCTGTGCAGTGTATTTCTCTCAGCATTTTAGTACATGTGGTTTGTCATGGTTGAGAGGTGCTGCATTATACAGGAAACACCACAGATTTTGGAGTTCCCAGAGTTGAAATAATGAGGAGTTATAGGAAATGTGTATTTTTTCATCACTTTAAAAAATTGGGATAATTAGCTATTTTTCTGGGTTCCCAAACCCAAGCCTGCAGGACATCACGGGCAAGTGAGCAAATCCTGAACAGCTGGGCTTGCAAAAATGAAATGAATCACAGAAGTCATTCCGTAGATTGTGTGCTTTGGGCATCAACGTTGTGGTCTTCTCGAGTCCTGCTGGGCCACCTGCATTGGGTTCTCACCAGCAGAGGTAACAGTAGAACAGTGGGGCAGCTCTTGTTGCCCTGGGACAAGTGTTAATGAGGAAAAAACATGGAGATGAGAGATACTGCATTCAGGCTCTTGCCTCTCAATGAATCCTGCTTCGTTCTCACAATATTATCTATAAAACCGCACTACATGTCTTGATCACACTGGATATAATCATTACACAGAGGACTTTGACCTGAGACTTTGTCCCATTAGGTGATTAAAAAACAAAAAAGTACATTTTTAATAGATTTCATGAGGAGCTAATTGTGTATGGCTCCCATGGCTTATAGGAAACTACCAGACGAGGTCCATACTGGGTCAGTAACTCACTTTTATGCCCTTTGAATCACATGGTCTTATTATCTATGCAGGTTTTAAAAATGAGCTTGTTATCAAAACTGAAAAAAGTCATCTGAATAGTACCAACAGGTTGTATTATAAACGAATTACACTGTTAATGGGGATTGCCATTCAGAAGCTACTTATCTAATGGGTGGTTAGTAAATACTTCGCTAATTGATTTATACTGGTGTTATTCACATTAATACATCAAATCAGCCCTAAGGGATGCTATAAATTGAGAGCTTATAACTTAAAAGAAATCTCCTTTATTAAAATCAAAGGAAGTAACTCCTTTTACCTGTCCCCTCCCCCCACATTAGCATTTTTTTTTGGTCCCTGGATATCTCAGGTTTGATTCCTCAGGAGACAGAGATGAAAATAAGTGTTCAAGAATTTTATCAGGATGTGCTTTGGAAAACAACACCTGTAAGTGGGTGAGGAAAGCAAGATCGGACAGAAGGTGAAGTTCAGTTGTGATGCTGTTGCAACAAGGCTGCAGCCAATCCCACCGAAGTCTGAATGTGGATTGCCCCTCAGAGAGGTCCCCAAATTGAGGCAAGGGAGCTAGGACTTGGTACCCCCTCATCAGCCAGTCATGGGATGTGGGCTACCCCTGCAGAAAGAAACATAACATTGGGCAAGACAGTTTTGGCTAAGGGCCATTTCTAGAAAGGGACTCAGCTCTGAGTCGTGGACAGGTAATGACCCTAATAGCTGGGAGAATGAGTGCCTGGGTCCTGAAGGTGGAATTTGGGTGGCACACAATAGAGCTGTTACACTGGATTATACCACAAATTCGCCACGTGGGAGCTAAACTCAGCCTCTTCTTAACAAGTTAAATTTTCCTTCTGACTTTCCTCTCTTTGTAATCAGCATCACCATTTTTCCTTACCCAAGGTAGTAGAGTAGAAATCTGAAGATTTCTAAAAATTGCCTTGGGCGATTTTTAACAGTCTGTCACATTTAATTTCCAGCATATTTATCCTTTTAAACAATTTTAAATAATTCACTACAAAATGAAATCTGGCATAAGTCCTATCTGTCTTTTACTCCCTGAATTAACTGAAGAAGCCAAGACAACAGATTTCTAGGCAGTTTGGAAACTGGTGATATAACTAAGGAATGGGGAGGTGCTGTCTCTTTTTCCTCTTTTAGAGAAGAAAGCTTAAGTCAGTGGTCAGGCAAATAAATAGTCAACTATTTTCTGGAAGTGCAACTCTGTTTACAAGAATGCAAATGAATGACCTTGAAAAAAACCGTTGTTATTTTATTTTTAAAAAATTGTGTTAACATGAGCTAGATGTTTTCAGAGATTGAGATTTAAAAAAAAAAATCTAGCTAGTAATTGTGGGTACAATCCCACCTTCCACTAGAATAACTACGCTGTCAAAGACCTAGCTGCCACTCCAAACACTGTCCTCGAAGTACTTGCAGGAAAACACAGGGGATATTAAATTATCATGTAATTAAATTAAATTATCACTTCACAATCCCACCAATAAGGCTGAGATGGCACTTCTGTTATGAATCCTTGCTTGCAAATCCTTTTACTCTGGGATGAGAACTCCTTCCTGGCAGAAGCAGTTTCGGCTTAAAGGTGAAATTGTAGATTAGATGATTGTACAAGAGTTATTGCACCCAGAGGATACGAAGGACAAAAATTAAAATTCATTTGCTATTAATACTTATGATCTTTGGTGTTCAAATAATTATACTTACCCAAAACATGGGTTTGTATTTTACATATTGATAAGTTCATGTTCTAAATATCAAACTGTTTTAGAATAATTTTTTGGTTAAGTAGTAAGTGGGGACATTTTAATATTAGGAACTTCAAGATATGCAAACAAATATCTATTTCTAAATGAAGAGGCCAGAAATCATTACTGATGGTTTGAAGCAAGAGCAGTGGGGGCCACCAGTATTTGTCTCCTCCACACTTACTGGATGCACAGCATTTATAAGATACCCTAAAGATGTTCATGGTGCAGAAAAAAACATGAGCTCAGATTTCTAACAATATAAAAAGGAAAACTGGGCAAGAAGACACTTAGGACTCAAGTTTTCTTCTTTAAGCCCATGAGGTTTCTTAAGCAAATGCTTTTAGATGCATAAAGAAGATGAGGTTTCTCCAAGAAACCACCCCTAAGGGGCGCCTGGGTGGCTCAGTGGGTTAAGCATCTGCCTTCAGCTCAGGTCATGATCCTGAGGTCCTGGGACTGACCCTGGGTACGTGGTCCCTGCTCAGCTGGGAGCCTGCTTTGCTTCTCCCCCTCCTTCTACCATTCCTCCTGCTCGTGCTCTCTGGCTCTATCTCTCGGTCTAATAAATAAATAAAATCTTAAAAAAAGAAAGAAAGAAAGAAAAGAAACCACCGCTAACGTCTTTGGGTCCGCAATGAGCCTGTGTAGCTGACACAAAGAAGTGCCCCCGAGTATACTTCAGATGTATGTGTTTGTGCCTGCACAGGAAAGTGCACATTCTCATTGCAGGAGTACCTTGCCGTGAATGAGCCATATAAGAGAACCCTATAGAATGTTTCTATCTGCCCTTATCCTTCAGATTCTTCTTGGGATCTCTTTGGATGCCCCAGATGGCAATGAATAGATGCATAGTAGTAGCATAGTGGATAGTGGCACCACAGAGTGGACACATAGAGGCCCTGCTGAAATACGCGTGGTGATGATAGGACAACATTTTGGGACCCAACAGGCTTCACTCGGGAATGCTTTGGATAAACCATCTGAACAAGGGACTGTTGAAAGGGTGGCATAAAGCAGAAATCCTCAAACTTTAGCCAGCTTCAGAATCACGTAAGGGCTTGTTAAAACACAGACTCCTGGACCCCACCCCTGGAGTTTCTGATTTGGCATGTCTGGGATGAAGCCTAAAAATTTGCATTTCTAACTAATTCCCAGGTGCTGCTGCTGGTCCATGGATCACACATTGAGAGCTTGAAAGAAAAGAGAGCTTCCACTGTTCTCTTCTGAGGTCCTCAATTCATTCAAGTTGCTGGGCCTTGTGGTGAGGATGACTGTAAGGTGAAGGTGAGTGAATGTCTTCAGGTAATGAAGATGAACCAGCGATCTGGGATGGGGCAGGGAACGTGGAGTAGGTCTGCACGAAGACCTTGGGAAATGAGACAAAGAGCAATTTGCTCTTCTCCTTCTTTGTAAATGGTATAGTAAAGTTGTATAGCTACACCTCTTTTCATAGATGTGGTTTGTTTTGTCTGCACAGAAGAGTCTTCCTGTTCCCTGGCCGAACTACTCTTCCCCGACTCCAATCATTTATTCCTGGTGGGCTTAGAATCAGGTGTTATGTTCTTGGGCCCCAACTGTGGGTGCGTGACCTTCTTCCCTTGGCAAACATTCCTGTGGCACATCTTTCATCTTCTCGCCCTCACCTTGGTTTGTAGTTTGTTTCTCTCTTAGGGTGGTTTTAGTTGGGTTTCTGTCACTTGCAAAGGAGAGGATCCTGACTATTATCCCTCCTAATTAAACCATCAAGGACAGAGGTGGAAAAAAGAAGCCACTGAAGGGTGTTGGTGATAAGATGCTTATATGGACTGCCAGGTTTTTGCGGGTACAAGGAACAGAGCCTCACTAAGGTCTCCCTAAGAAAAAGTCCAAGGATACATATGCAGAGACTGTAAGTGGAAAAACTGGGACAGGTTTAGGGCCAGCCACTCTTTAGGTCTCTCTCTTCTGGCCTCTGCTGCATGGCATCTCTGCTCCTCAGAGTGTCTGTTCCATTCTGCCTTTACTCCTATGGATCAGTACTCCCCCAGTTTTCCAGTTCAGATCCCAGGAGGTCAGCTAATGACACTGCTATTCTTATTGTGCTGAGTGCTTTGTTTCTGGCCACTTGTGGGTGGCCAGCTAACCTCTTTGGACGAGGCACAATCTCTAGTCCCAGCAGAGCCCTGCCTTGAGCCATAATAACAAAAGCTGAGGAATTTAGAAGGAGGCAGATGTTCCATTTTGTCCATTGTAAGAGATGTGTGTTCCAGAACAGTAGGAAAGAAGAGTCATGATATGAAACATCAAGCAAATACTAAATAAACACACCTGCAACAGACATATTAAAGTGCACCAAAGAGGTGGATATGGAGAAGATATAGAGCAAGGAATTGCTGAAGTGATCTGGGTCCGAGCCAAGGGCTTCAGGTCCTACAAAAAGCAAGACCAGGGTGGACACTTTTAAACTCAGAAGGTTGAGACTGCTCACAGCCACAGCAAAGCCTCTGGCCTCTACTTGGCTTGACGTCTACTCTTTGACTGGTCGAAACTGGGGATAGTCATCACATATTCTACCTTTTCCGTCTCTCTAGAACCCTGGGGGCGGGTCACACAGACCTAGAATGGGACCCTCATAATTGACCTTGGGTAAGTTTCTTAGCTTCAGAAACCTAGTTTCATCTAAAGATGACATTATCTGCTTTCAGAGGGTTGCTGTGAAGAGCAAATAAGACAATGCCTGTCAAACACTTAGCCTGGTCACAGGCACATAGTGTTCATTGAATGCTAGTTATCATGGCTATATCATCTTCATCATCATTATCTTCATTTCCATTATGATACTTTCAAGGTGAGTGAGTGTAATATGACTCCAGGGATACATTTGTGAACAAAGCTTATCTCTCTACCTGTTTGCTGATACTAGTCATTTCTCTAACAAACATCTCCCACTTACAAGGAAAATTAAAATCCAGATATATTTAAACCATACAGTTGTATGTCCGAAGTCAATACTAGTTTATCCAACTTAGAAGATTTTTTAAGAAGATTTTTATTTTAAAAAAGAAAGAGGAAGGAGGAAAGGGAGGAAAGAGTGCAGGGAAGGAAGGAGGGAGGAAGGGAAGTCAGAAGGACTTACTTGTAAGAGTCTTCTTCCCCTTGTAAGATTGTCATCTTCATCATGAGGTGAATTCCTATTGTCAATTGAGGTATCAGTGCAACAACATCAAAAAACAACCAGAAAAAGATACCTGAAAATCTTTTCATTTTGTAATACAGACTATCTGGTGTCTTATGTAAGATATATGCCTTATGAAATATAGTGTAAAATCATATTGTACACAGACCTTCTATAAGATACTGTAAAATCATTCCTTTGGTCCAACATGCCTTCAGCGTTATCAAAAGTTTACTTGAAAAATATATGAAGAGGTTGGGAGGGTGTGGTAAAATGTAACCTTCAAGTTTAAAATTTAATTTTACATACTGCCATGCTGTCTCATTAAATATGCAGGAAAGGGAAGAGTAGTATTCTTCAGACTTAAAAAAATTAATCCATGTTTCTTGGCATGGACAACCATGTTATATTTAAAACATACATATATAATGTGAGACCCTTTATTAAAAGTCATGAAATCTATCTTATTCACTTTGTAACTTACACTAACTGGAAGTTGATCAAAGAAAACTACTTCCATTTTTATTACATTGTTACTATTTTTATGGAGAAAATGTAAAATGTATGATAAAAATCCAATATACAGTAATTGAAATATACAGTCTGACCTCACATTGTTCTGATAAATCTGTTCATTTCTGGCCATTTTCAGTGTTGCTATAGTGAACAGTGTTGACAAGTGGATGAAAAAAAGCTTATAAATGGAATTCTGATCATAGATAAGACTGAACATAAACTGTCTCCCCACATTTCTGCATGTTAGGAGGCCCGGCTTGTGCCCCAGATGGCCATCTCCCAATAATACATAAAACATTTCTTGCTCGAGCTCGGCACACGTTGAACGCACAGGTCATTTGAACAGAACAATAATTCAATTCACTTAATAATGACCTCACGGGGAGCAAACACAGACCCAGGATGATGCTGTTAGAAGAACAAAATCGTATTAGAGTTTTAAAAATGAAATTCTTAAAAAGCCGCCATGCTCTCTTGTCAAAATAGCACTTAAATGTATTCAGTGTTTAGCGACCAGGCAGGCTCGCCGAGTTTATTTTAGTCTCTTGAATTTTACTGCTGTGTTTCTGTGCCATGTTTCTTCAGTTTTCATGCTAGTAGCTTTCCTGGGAAGGTCAGTGGTGCCTACTGAACCCTCTATTGGCTTATTGGCTGAGCTCATTGATGAAGAAGCCTGGAGTTCATCACTTTTTCTTTTCTTCTGGCTGAGATGGTAGTCAATGAGGAATGATTGCAGAAAGTTTCAGAAGGACACATGGGGATCATTTAATCAGACCAATAAAATAAGCTATTTATGTATGTAACAGTTATAATAGCCTCAACCAACAAAGCAGTATCTCTCTAGAATAATTTTTAGGTTTAAAGCTAATTTTATTTCTAGCTTAAAATTCAGGATTCCCTTCTTTGGCAGAAACGAATGAACTCAGCCAGGAGAAATCATAATCTAGAATGACCCCTTTCTGGCATCTAGATACTTGCTAACAAGATAGCTTCATGTTTTGACACCACTGATATATACATGAGATCAGGCCCCACCTACCCAGAATTTTTAGTCACCATGTTCATTTCTATATTTTAAAACTAAGCCCAAGTGCCATTGAAATTAGGCCGTTTATTGTAATAGTTTTAACTCTTAATACCACGTCTTCTAACTTAAGAAACAGAAGGGGCTTTAAATATGTTTTTGCCTAATACATTTTATTTAAAAGATCTTTAACTTTTGGGATCCAAATCATAAATTTGCAGAAAAGAGGGGTAAAAAAAGAGAACACAGATGCAGTCTATTCAAATCATGATTATTTTAATGTTGGAGAACAGGGAGAAAATTTTGTAGAAATTTTGTCAGCAATTGTTTTATAGTTTAATTACTTTATTATGTTATTCCTTATTCTTCCCCCCACCCCAAGAAAAAGCTAAATCTCCTCTCCTACAGAGTAGCATTTCTATGCATGGGAAATATCTCTTTATAGGAACTACCCATTAGCTTATTTCTGTACCTGCCTCATCAATATAAGCTGGAATACCCTGTAATAGTGGCAATTTATTAACCTGCTGTAAAAGCAGGAGAAAGAACACTCATGCTATTTTTCCCCATGAAAATGGTACTTAGGGTTAGGGGTGTTTTAGGGATATAGTAGTATGGGGGGAGATGAAGAGGGGGTTAAAGAAGCAGAGTCATTTCCCACTACACATATATAAACTTTTAAGCATTAAGGAGGTATCTATAATCCAAAGAAGATATCCCATTTTCCTTCATTTTCTCCTCCCTGCTTTTACTGATACTTCTCCAAGAAGACATAGTCCTTGCCTCTAAAAGAACCTACTGTCTGAAGGAGAGAAAACACAGAAGGCAAATAAATAAATAGAAAAGGCAGCAGGTAATTTAGGACCATGTTGATAATACAGGAGCTCAGAGAAATTTGAGATCAGGAAAGGCTTCCTGAAGGAATTGCAAGGCATGTGTGCAGATCCTGCTGCTGTGATATAGAATAGGTTGTATCTCAATTCTCTGTGAAGCCAAAGGGGGATCTCCCTTCCTCTCACTACCCCAAAGAGCTACTCGGTCTCCCCATCTCTAAAGATGCAGGATGCTATGCTCACCATTGCAGTGGCAACAGCTTAGCTTCTCGGTTTACCTGCCTTAAGGCTGGCAGGGCTTGCTGAGCCCGAGAAGGGTGCTGAAGAGTTCTGTACCCTTCTCAAGGGAAAACGAGGGGGGTGGGGCACAGGAAGCCACACTCCTCTCCCAGCTTAGGCACTTGGGGAGGGAGAGCAGGAGGGAGGAAAAATCCAGCACATGCTGCTAATCATCACAATAGTAACATTTATACAGCACTTACTGTGCAGAGAACTGTTCAAAGCTATTGCCATGAGTTGTTAACTCAGGTGATTCTCCCAACCACCCTACAAGGAAGGACTATTAATATCCCCATTTTAGAGATGAGGCACAGAAAAGCTAATTAACTTGCCTAAGATCACACAGCTACTTAATTGACATAGTTGGGACTTGAGCCCAGGCACCGCTGGACTCCAGTACCTCTGCTCTTACATGGTTCACAACTCAGGCTGCACATTAGAATCACTTGGAGAGCTGTTAAACAATATTGATACCTGGGCCTCCATCCCAGAAATACTGATTTAATTGATCTGTAGTGGGGCCTGGGGCAGGAGTATTTTTTAAATCTCCCCAGGTGATTCTAATGTGCAGCCAGGATTGCCAGCCCAGCCATTCTACGTCTCACTATCCTGTTACCACATTATCTCTGCACCTCTCCCCTCCTCCCTGTTACTTGGACTGTTCTGCCCTGATCGTAGACTCTGCCCTGCTCCATTTTTCCTCCCTCACAACATGGCTCTTGCAGTGGGGTTAAAATATGTCCACCAGTTCTTTGACACTCCTCTCCTCAAAAGGTGAAGCCTAACTCCCCTCCCCTTGAATGTGGGCTGGATGAGGTAACTTGCTTCTTATGAATGGAATCTGGTGGAAGTGATGATCTGTGACTTCCAAGACTGGGTCATAAAAGCCATTGCAGCTTCCTCCTTGTCCTCCCTTGTGAATGTGGACTGTTCACTCTGGGGGAAACTAGCTGCTATACCATAAGAACACGCAAAGAGCCCTATGGAGAGAATCTATCTCATGGCAAGGAAATGTGGATTCCTGCCAACAGCCACTGAAGAACTAAGGCCTTCCAGCAAATAACCACTGAGTGAGCCAAATTGGGAGTGAATCTTCCAGCACCAATGAATCCTCAAATGACTACAGCCCCAGCTGACATCTTGAATGCCACCTCATAAGAGATCCTGACCTGGAGCCATCCTGCCAAGCTGCTCCCAGATTCCTGACCCTCAGAAACCATGTGAGCTAATAAATGTTCGTTGTGGTATGCTGATAAATTGTGGGGTAGTTTGTCATGTAGCAACGGATAACTAATAAAGCCGCCTTCATCCCCACACTCCCACATTGACTTGGAGCTGGGGAAGTTGCCAGGACTGCAACAGAAAAGTGTTCTGATATCCCAAGGTGGAATTCTGAATGTATTTGCCATAGAAACATAGCTCCATGCATATTTATGTATGTACATATATGTATGTAAATGCATAGGAAAAGTCTGGAAGGAACAAGCCATACTGTTGATAGTGGTAGAGCCAGAAATAGGAGAGGGAGTGGGATCAGGAGTGGGGGAGGAAGCCCAGGGGACTTTTCCCTCCTGCCCTGTAGACTACTGTGTTGTTTGGATATTTCACAACGAGAGTGTATCTATGTATCACCTAGGTAATTAAACATATTTTTCCCACATAAAAGCAAGGGGAGTAAAAAAAGCAGCGTAATTGTACCCGAGTCTGGGTTCTGTTGAAGTAGAGTATTATTAGGAATATAGTTCTACAAGTACATTATGGATACAACAGTATTTCATAGTCTGTCCTGACAGCCTTAACACCAGGCGGAACACTGTATTGCGGGCACTGTAGTGATGAAGAATGAGAGAACAACAGGCCTTGGAGCCTGACCCTCACATGTGTTTGATTCCCGACTCCGACACTTACCAGCGTGGCAAGTCATGCAACTGTTCTGAGCCTGTTTTCCTCATCTGTAAAGTCAAGATAATGATAGGAGAATTGAATAGGACTTCACACAGTGAATGATCAGAGGCAGTACTCATTAAATGTCATTTTATGGAAAACTATGTTCCTAGTTCCAGACATCTATATTTTGGGATCATTACAGGTAAATAAATTGAGGGCTACATGATTTACACGTTTTTGTTGATTTGCCTTTTCTTTGCAGAAGTTCATGATACAAAACAGACTTTTAAAACACATTTACTGCACGAATATTGCAAACACTGCAGTGGTCAAATATTTGTTTTTTATTTAAAGTGATAAAGACCTGAACATATTTCACATTTACAATGGAGAAACTGGGGACAGTGGAGATGAACATATAATCCCAAAAGGTTGAAACAGTGCTAAATCTGAATTCTACTGGACATTAGCACCAAAGAAAGTTGGACCATCCATACATTAGAGGTTACCCATGGGGAGCCTACAGACCCCAGAATATCAACAGAGGTATTTCGTTTAACCCATACGGTGTTTTTTAGAAACATTTGAATTTGTTGCCCACATTTAAACTTGGAAGATTTTATATAAATATACAACTTTCAGACTGCTTTTAGAAAACTGATGTATCTGGCTATCTTGGGCCAGTTGGTTTGGACTGAGTCATGGATTCCTCTTTTAGTCAGGTTAAGGGTTTTCCAAGAGGCCACAATTCCTACTTGGACTGGCCTGTGTTACTTATTAAGGTTACTTCCTTGCCCCTGTATGCATTGAGTTTGCACCTCTGAAACTCTGGATGTTTATTCCATGCAATGAGAGTGTGATTGGGACAGGATGCTCATGTGCTTCTACAATTATAAAAACTGCCTTCGGCTCGGGTCATGATCCTGGAGTCCTGGAATCGAGTCCCACATCGGGCTCCCTGCTCAGCAGGGAGTCTGCTTCTCCCTCTGACCCTCCTCCCTCTCATGCTTTCTGTCTCTCATTCTCTCTCTCACAAATAAATAAAATCTTAAAAAAAAAAAAACTGCCTAAGCATGCCTGCAATGTAGAAGTCCTAGAAATGAAGGCCATCTCTCTTTGTTACCTTTTAATGAAATGAAGGGGAAAAAATGTAGAGCTCTCTGAAATGTTTCTACAAGGAAATGAAGAGCTGCTATTTATAATCTACTATACTTCTACAATGAACTAATATTTATTAGGAGGACCTCCAGTCTCTCAAATGCTCTAAAGTTGCATGTCATCATAGTCAATCTATTTGTGTCATTTTTCCATTTGACTGAGTAGGCTGGGATTCTTTTCCTCAACACATGCTCAAATCCTACCAATGGAAGAAAAAATCTGAACCATGACCCTTGCCTTTGATATATACAGAGAGATACTTATCAACTTTGGTGATATTGAGTTCATTTTTAATATGATGGAGTCACTTGTAAATCATACTGTCCAATACTTGTGAAAGAAATGTTCCTGTCTGGTCGTTATTAAAAACAAAAAAATCAGTCCTATATCCTTCATTCTGCTTGAAAAATCTCTCCATGGCAAAATTATTCCCCATAATTAGCAAAAGCTAAAGATGAATTTGTGGTAAAAAAAAAAAAGATTCTTTCATTTGCTAGTAATTTGTCTTAATCTAGGTCATTTTCCCCCAACATTTTATTAAGAAAAAAATTTTTTTTTTTTAAGATTTTACTTTTAAGTAATCTCTACACCCAGTGTGGGGCTCACACCTACAATCCCTGAGATTAAGAGTCATATGCTCTACTGACTGAGCCAGCCAGATGCCCCAGAAAACTTTCAAACATATGGAAAAGTTGAAAGAATGACACAGAGAATACCTATACCTTTATCATCCAGATTATGCAATTTACATTTGCTATATTTACCTTTTTTTTTTTTTTAAGATTTTTATTTATTTATTTGACAGAGAGAGAGAGGGAACACAAGCAGGGGGAGTGGGAGAGGGAGAAGCAGGCTTCCCGCGGAGCAGGGAGCCCGATGTAGGGCTCAATGCAGGGCTCAATGTGGGGCTCGATGCAGGGCTTGATGCGGGGCTTGATCCCAGGACTCTGGGATCATGACCTGAGCCGAAGGGAGACACTTAACGACTGAGCCACCCAGGTGCCCCTTTTTGCTATATTTACTTTAACACATATGCATTCATTCCTCTATCAACCTATCCCTTCACATTCATTTTTTGATACATTTCAAAAAACGTTGCAGACATTAGTGCATTTCACCTCCCAAACACTTCAGCATTAGAATTCAATATTTGCTGGGACGCCTGGGTGGCTTAGTCATTAAGTGCTTACCTTTGGCTCGGGTCATGATCCCAGGGTCCTGAGATCGAGCCCCGCATTGGGCTCCCTGCTTGGCCAGGAGCCTGCTTCTCCTTCTCCCGATCCCCCTGCTTGTGTTCCCTCTCTAGCTGTCTCTCTCTCTGTGTCAAGTAAATAAATAAAATCTTTAGAATTCAGTATTTGCTTATGGGTTTAAAAAAATTGTTTTAGTGTGGTACAATATGTACAACATAAAATTTACCATTTGAATCATTTGGAACTATACCATTCTGTGGCATTAAGTACATTCACATAGTTGTGCAAACATCACCACTGTCTATCTCCAGAATTTACATTTTCCCTAACTGAAACTCTGTACCCATTAAACAGTAACCCCTCACGCCCTTCCTTTCCCCCCTGCCCCGGGCAACCACCATTCTATTTTCTGTCCCTATGAATTTGAATACTCAAGGTACCCATATAAATCATACAATACTTGTTGTTTTATGTTTTTATTTCATTTAGCGTAATGTCTTCAAGGTTCATCCACATTGCAGCATATGTCAAAATTGCCTTCCTTTTTCAGGCTGAATAATATTCCATCGTATGTACATAGTAAATGTTGTTTATTCATTATCCATTGACAGACACTTGAGTTGCTTCCATGTTTTGCCTATTGTGAAATAATGCTGTTATTATGAACATGGGTGTACAAATGTCTGTTCAAGTCCCTGCTTTCACTTCTTTTGGGTATATTCCCAGAAGTGGAATTGCTAGATCATATGGTAATTCTATATTTAATTTTTTGAGGACTTTATGGGTTCTTTTTTATGTAAAATTTACACACAGTGAAATGCACACATCTTAATCTACAATTTGATGGGTTGTGACAAATGCATACTCTAGTGGGTATTTTTTGTTTCTTTTTTAGGTCCTGAATATATGTAATAATTTTTCAGTTAGAATGCTGACATTTTCTGTGACCAAAATCCTGACGGAAAGAGTGTGGGCTTGGATGACACCAAGCATCCAGTTTCAGGATCTACTGACCTTATCAAGTCTCATATTTTGAAGTCTGTAAAAAAATCTCACAGTCCTGGGGCACTTGGGTGGCTCAGTCAGTTGAGTGTCCAACTCTTGATTTCGGCCCAGGTCGTCTCATGATCGAGCCCCGTGTCTGGATCCATGCTCAGCATGGAGTCTGCTTGAGATTCTCTCTCTCTCTCTCTCTGCCTCTGCCCCTCCCCCCACTCACATTCACTCTATCTCTCTCTCAAAATAAATAAATAAAATCTTAAAAAAAAAGATCTCACAGTCCTGAAATCAGGAATTTGCAAAAACTATTATCTACGTCTTCCACTACTGACTATAAACACTTTAGCTTGTGTAAGCAATGACTACAATTGTTTCAGAAAGGGATTTTTAAACAGAAAAAATGCATGTTGAGCTCAATTTTTTAGCTCCTACCCATTACCAGAGATAAGATGATCTCCCCCCTGCATCTATCATGCAGATTTTCCAGAGTCTATAATGAGGCTCTTCCTAAAGATTCTAAGCAGTCAGTGAACAATATATATCTTGCACATCAAGAATTTATATTATTGACAATGAAAACAACAATATATATAGCAGTCAGATTGGCAAAAACTGATAATAGTCTCGTTGTGAATGGTATGGAAAAACTGGCATTCTCAGATACTGTAGGTGGCATTAAATGGTAGGAGGATTTGTTACTTAGTGCTTGTTAACATTTTTAATATACCTTTTTCCAACCCTAGGAGTTAGGAATTTTTTTTTACAGAGATGCTTGTACAAGTGTACCAAGATATAACTGTACACTGTTGTTCATTGCTGCGTGGCTTATAGTAGCAAAAAATTGGAAACAACCCAAATATCAGTCAGTAGGTAACTGCTAAAAATAAATCCTGATATACCCACATTTAACTGGTATAACTTGCTTTACCAGCTTGGACACAAATAAGGTTACATCGTTTTTATTTTTTTCAAATTTCATTAGGCCCGAACATCTATGTGCCCGATTAGTGCCAGAGGAAGTCCACTGCCTGTCTCCTTTCTTAAGGCCTCTTCCCTCCCCTGAATTACCCAACCACCCTGGGGCTTTACTCCTTGCAAAGTGGCCAGTCCTGCTTCTAAATGCCTCAAGGAGAGAGAACTAGGGAATCTGATTAGTCTATTAGAAGCCTTATTTTCAGCGTCTGTTGCTTCTGTTTGCCATAATATGACCGTTGAAAGCTGCAAAAGTAATAAATAGGGTCTACCGTTGTATAATAAAGAATTTTAAAAAAAGGTTTGATTGAGACTTTGTTTTGAAAAAATAAAAGATTATCTTATCTTTAAATGTGATTTATCTTTGAAGACACACATGTAACAACTCTAATTGCAACAATGCTCTAATTTTTAGAATAAACAAAGAATGAATCAAGTGTTGATTTGGTGAGGGGGATAATTTTCCCAGCAAAATTATATGATAGCAAATTTTGACACCCTTCACTTCATGCTGACTTTTATAGCAGAATCATACAAAGGTCATTTTGAAAAAAGATGTGAAGGCTTCATCAATTTTCCTGAGAGCTTCTCTTAATCCTTTGATATTCAAATAATTCTCCTTTTGAAGAATTTATCCTCTTATCATCCTTGTTGTTTTTCTCATCTTTAATTGTTAACTGGTCTAACACTGCCAGATACTCATTTGCCTATGGAACAGTTCTCCAAAATCGCTTTCAATGACTTCATAAAATTCTGCATCTTTTGCAAGATTAGCAATCTTACATGGCCACTGAAATGCATTTTATTTACACTGTATTGTCAGATGTTTATAACATCTACCATCAGCAAAATTGACTGACTCGGTGGGGAGAGATGCTGGTAATAAGTCAGGAGGGCTATTTAAGTGGGAACTAATTTAGTAAGTGGTCAGTTTACTAGTGGATATTTTTTTGTTATGACCAATTTTTGCTTTTCTACACAACTTAACAACTACTGTAAATCAGATAATGATAATGAATAGCTGGAAAACAAGAAATTTCTATATAATGCAGCACTAAAAAGGAATGAGGTGTATGTTGACATGGATAAACATTTCACAGTGCATTGTTAAATGAAAAAAACAAGTTCTAAAAGATATAAATAGCATAACAATGTGTCCAGGAAATAATAATAAATGTTAGTGTATGCATCAAAAATATAAATTAATAAAACAACTTGGAAAAGTATACTCTAACTATTAGCAGTCATTTCTAATAGGTGTGTGGGGGAGGGGGAATGCTCATCTTGGTAGCCTTGTTTTTTTTGTTTTTAAAGATTTTATTTATTTATTTGACAGAGAGAGACACGGCGAGAGAGAGAACACAAGCAGGGGGAGTGGGAGAGGGAGAAGCAGGCTCCCCGCAGAGCAGGGAGCCCGATGTGGGACTCGATCCCAGAACCCTGGGATCATGACCTGAGCCGAAGGCAGTCGCTCAACCGACTGAGCCACCCAGGCGCCCGGTAGCCTTGTTTTTAATGAGTATTTATTACACTTTCAAAGATGATGAAAGCCAATTAAAAATATCTTTTAACTAATACAGCTGTGAAATGGCCAGAGGTTAAAAAAGGAAAAAGAAAAAGAAAAATGGACTATCACTACATTAGTGTGTCCAAACTTTAGCGTACTCTCAGAAAGAGCTTTCACAGGCCCATTTTGAAGGGGCATAATGGGATTCTTCAATATGAACCTGTTTTGTTATAAACACCCCAGAGCTCATTCTCAAAATAATCAAGCCACAGACATTTACTGAGAATCTGTTATTTTCATGATACTGTGCTATACTTAGTGCTCAGAGGAATATAAGGATCTATAAGACTACTGGAGCCTTTCCTCAAGAGTTAACAGTTTAGTTGAGAAGGTAAGAAGCTCCTCACTGAATGAAGTAGGCAACAGCACCTGGTCATCAGTGACCAAGGTCTGAGCAAGATAGTACAATTGTGCCAAGGTGGAGAAATTGACTAGCTAAGTTTTCAGAGTCTTTGCTCCTGCTTAGAATTCAGTGGGTCCAAACATTAGATGAAGGTCATAATTGAGCATAGATATTAATCTTGAGAGAAGAAAGCAGCTCTTCATTCTACATAGGAAGATAAAGTCATACATTTGTCCAAAGACCAGTTAGAGCTCCATTCAGATCTTGCGAGGGCTTCAGGGGGCTTTTGATGGGGATACTGATGAAATGAGATGGTGAACAGTGGGGTTTGTATTTTTTTGCTCTTCTGCCCCGTTTTAGTGAATGAGGAACCTGACACTGACTCAAGGCTACACTGCTGCTAAGGACAGAATCAGAATTTGAATTCAGCATTTGTGACTCTAGAGCCTACTCTTAATTTTTATGATCCACTCCTTTCTCATTGCAGATTATGGGCTAATTGTCACCTGCTACACGTGGAAGGAAGAGATGTTTGGCATGGCACTGATCAATGTGTATATTAACTGGGAAATTTACCTCCAGGAGAAAAGAGAAAACCAGCTGTATGAATGGAATTTGGAGAAAGGTAATACCTCCTTGTAAACAACAGTAAGATCCATGAAATCTCTATAGTCTTCCTGGAAAAGCAGTTGCCAAGATTTCTGTAGGCTTGGTCTTCCTTTTCACTCCTGGAAATAATCCATTTAGGGCAGAGTTGAAACACATAAACAGAGTAGCACTTTCTCTTCTGCCTCTCTTCTGCCTAAGCAGTGAATAATCAGAGGTGCTTTGGATTCTGAAGTTAGCTCAACAAAATTCTAAAAATTTGCTGTTGGGGCGCCTGAGTGGCTCAGTCAGTTAAGCATCTGCCTTCGGCTCAGGTCATGATCTCAGGGTCCTGGGATCAGGCCCCACGGCAGGCTTCCTACTCAGTAAAGAGCCTGCTTCTCCTCCTCTCACCCTTCTCGTGCCCTCTCTCTTGGTCACTCTATCTCAAATAAATAAATCTTTAAAAAAATTTAAAAAATTAAAAAAATAAAAATTAGCTGTTGATATACTTCAATTACAGAGTCACTTTGTATGGCATATTCAATATCTAGAATAAAAGTGCTTTATATGTGCTATATAACATAACCTATAGTGATAATGTAGTGTGCCATAATATTTACCACTTAATTGTACCAACTTGTTCTTTAGAACTCCTTAAAATACAGGGAAAGTGTGACCTTATCATTAGAGTTTAGCTTGGATCTATGAGTCTTTCCAGGAAAGTTAAAAACTTTAAAAAAGTGTACATTTAAAAAAAATCATTTGATCTTTTAGGCAAAGTCTATTATATGTATGATCTTGCAAAATAATATCACAGAAGAATTGAATAGAGAAAAAAACTGGTTTTAGTTCACTACTGTGGTCATCATGAAATACAAGACAACTTATTTAGGTCCCTTCCCTTGTTGCAGAGTGAAAACAAACTGCTTCTTATATCCTCTACTTTTGAAACACAAAAGTAGCCCTTTTTAATGGAAAATGTCTGGGAGTCACTGCCTTGAAAATTTTCTAAAAAGCACTCTCAATATCCTAAATTATAGGAAAATAACTTGTGAATAATGAGCTACACATTCTTTCTCTCCTTCTTTGCCCTCTTTATCTCTGAGAATGTGAGGAGTTGGCATTGAACATAACAATGACTTATGGACAACCTCAAAGGTCTATGGGAAAAAAAAATCTGCAGTTTTGCTGAGGCAAGCATCAGAATCCCAAACATTATTGTCTGAGAACAAATCACTTGATTAGTGAGTGGGCTCAGCCATCCACCTGGTATTCACATCTTAAGCAAAATCTTATGGTTCTCTATAATCGTCACATCTGCAATAAATCCTGAGAAAAGATAATAACTTGGCTTCTTTGTAGAAATGGCCCTGAAAAAAAAGTCAACTGCCAGTGCAGTGCTGAAAAGTGATGGCATTTATTAATTTGCATTATCATATTTAGATAATTGCATGATTATATTTATATTTAGATATTTGGAATGTAATTAGATGCATGACATTGGAAGCCTCTTGATATAAATTTGAAGACTCCCTGTGTATACATGCATTTCTCTGCAGACTGGCACATGACTTCTTTAAACAGAGATGGGAAGACACCTTCTGGTTTCACCTGTTGATTAGGCAAAAAAGAAAATGTTATATTATTATGATCTTTTTGGGGGGTAAGTAAGTACCTTTGGAACCTAAAAGGTACTGTGTAACTGTCAAGGTCTGAGATTGCTGTTAGTCAACAAAAGCTCTCTTGTGTCAGTGAAGTTGTTTCTTTCCTCTAAATTTTGCTTTTAAAAAATCCTCTGTAGTTGACCTCATTGTTCACCATGCAACTGAGAAAGGGCTCATTGTTTTCAGCTGAGAATTCCATATAATAATAATCACAATAATCCTAGAATTTTATAAACCACAGAATTAAGGTGGCTCCCCACCTGGTTATCACCAAGCTTTTGAGAGTGAAGGGCTTATGCCATCTTTGATATACATTCCCAACACCCATTTCCCTGGAATGTTATTAGGCATGTTAGGTTCTAACTGGAGACTAAAGTTGAATCACTTATTATTCTGCACATGCCCCTTACTGGTAGTCAGTGAAACTCAGATGAGAATACCCTATCCAGGATTTGATTGTGATGACACATGGCAAGATGTCCAGCATCTCTAGAAGTCTGATGTTTGGCCTAATGCCATTTTAGAGATGGCCTCTGATTTTCATCTGGCCTTCATGAGAATGTTGCGAAACATTATTCTCAAAACTGGTTCTAGATATAATTCTTTTCTTTTTTTTTAAAGTTTTTATTTATCTAGGTGTTATTCTTAATGGTTGTCTTGAAAACGTGGTAGCATCATATAGTTGGACTTATAGATTCTGAAGAATCTTTGTTGTCTCAGAAGAACTCAAGGAAACTTAATTTCCAAACCTGGAAAAGATTCATTTTTTTGAATCACTTGTTTAGCCTTGTTGCCCTGAGTCAAATAAAGTGAGTTACTCTTTATGAAGCATGAACAATGCCAGAAACACATCATTAAAATGTTAAATTAACTTGGCCTGTTAAGGTAAGAATCCAGACAGTTTGGTTCACCTAAAAGTGGGATTAATGATTTTTTTTTAAAGATTTTATTTATTTATTTGAGGCACAGAGAGTACAAGCAGGGGGGAGAGGCAGGCAGAGGGAGTGTGAGAAACAGACTCCCCACTGAGCAGGAGCCCAGTGCAGAGATGCAGAGCTTGATCCCAGGACCCCAGGATCATGACCTGAGCCAAAGGCAGACACTTAATCGACTGAGCCACCCAGGTACCCCAATGATTTTGTTTTTGATCTGGAATAATTCTGGTCACATGAATGAGAGTTCCAAGGCAAAAAGATGGAGGTTAGTTATGAAGATGAGCTCACCACCTTTGCAGTAGGTTCAGGACCAAAGTATAAAGTTTATTTTCTTCAGAGTTGTTGATTGTGTGCTTTTGGCAAACATTAAATTCACTTTTAAGAGGAGGCAAAAGTTAAAATCTATTTGGCTAATAAGTTTAATTTTGTGATCATGGGTTTTTCTTTTATTCTTCACTTCCTGGCCAACAATTTTGAACTGAAATGGAAGATTCTTTCAATATGCTATGACTTTGTTTTGCAAATCACCAGCAGGTCCATAGTAGAAGTTAAAACTTTGCAAGACCAGATATCACAAGAGTATTCTTTCTCTATTTGCCAAGATAAAATCCCAACTTATGGCTTGGGACCATACTGTAAAATGTAAATAACATTTTAATGAGCACTATAGAGGAAGACTGTGCTGGGCCAGTTGCCCAGCACTGAAGGGCTAGGTTTAAGTGTACCTTGGGTCATAATGAAACTAGTTTGGTGGTCTTAGCCTCCCTAGTAGACATTTTCCCACATTAGAAAACTAGCACAGGAGTTCATGCAATTCCCTACAAAGGACTATGTAGCTCTGTCCAAAACCAGAACTGGAGTATGGATGGGATAACTGAAGGAGAAGCTAGAGGAGATCCATGGGCCTTTTAATCCTGAATTAAACTTCTGTCTAGATTTAGGAGGAAAAGGGAAAAGGGAAAATAATTGCATTGTGTATTTTTATTTCTGTCCACATTCTGTAATCTCAAACACTAAGAACATCTCCTTGTGAACATTTCCTTCACTATCCATGTTCTTGACTTTGTGAGAATACATTTTTCAAAAACATTGACTAAAAGCATTGTGTTAAACTCTCTATCCTAATAACTCCAGTTCCTGGGGCTACAGGACTGAACATCTCAACTAAATTCCATAGGAACTATACTGGTTATCTTTCTAACCTCTCCCTGATTCCAGATTCATCTCCTCTAACTAGTTATATCTTACCTATCCCTTAATCAAGGCACTGGCTCAGTTCCTACAGGGAGCTCTCTGTGATGACAAGAGTACACTTTCATCTCACCTTTTTTGTGCTTGTCTATATGGAATAGTTAATGCCTAATCATATACATTTGATAACCGAATTTCCTAGTACTGTTCTATTTGACTGATAGAAAATATAAGTAAACATTTAAAAGGTAGATTAAAAAACAACAACAACAACCAAACCTCCAAACATAAGATGCTACTTTCTTGACGTTATTTCAACAAAGAGGATGCTTTAGTCCTTTTTCCTCTTTGGAAAATGACTTGGGCTCTAAATCCCTTAATAATTCTACCTGATTTAAATCTGCCTTTAATCCTGCATGATAAATTAAGATTCTGTATCTTTTCACCCTTGCTTTTTGGAGTAATTTGTCTAACCCAACACCTTCATAAATATATCAGATTCTCTAAGTGATCCAAAGGCATTCCATTTAGGCAAGGTAGCATTAGATCCAAGAGTAGCAAACGATGCTAACTGCCACCCCACCAGGGGACATCCTGACCTGGAGAGTGTGTGGGTGCTTCGGGAGTGATTGCATTTAGAGACCCACCCCCTAAAGGAAAGACATCTGATTCCTCTGATTGCATGTGAGTTCCCTGGACAGCCACTACAGGTCTCCACTTACAGTATTTCCAATGCCCCAACCCACCCACCCCCAAACTAAAAAATAGTAAATAAAAATGTCCCTGAGAGGCTCTCGGGAGTCATCGCGGGAGAAATCCTCGCGTTTTCCCAGCCCAGTGCTTCCCTGTAGCAGGAGAATGTACCTTTCCTAGAGTGAGGCTGACTTTGCCCTAAGGTTACATTTCCACACAAAGAAGTCTTTTAGGGTGCTGTTGCAAGCCTCTACACTGGAGGTTTATGTCTGTCAGTCTCAGAAAAAAGGAGTTATAAAACTGCAGGAGCCAGCAGTGGGGAATTACCACTTCAGGATCTGCGGAGGTCTAGCCTCACAGCCCCATTCTATGCTGAGAGTTGGCCTCTCTAAGGACAGAGAACAATAAAGCAGAAGGAATTTCAGTCAGTTGGCTGCTGGACTGCATGAGCAGGACTCCAAGAAGGGGGTACTTGGGGAGGGTGCTGCACTGACTCTGGGCCGCTACATTGTGCCAGCCCAGCTGGGCAACCCGGAGTCCGAGAGAATAAGACAAGTTGACCCAGGTCAAACAAGCCAAGGAGGCCGGCAGACACCCAAGCCAGAGGCTGTGTGTGGAGCAGCCCATGCAAGTCCATGTGTAATTCAGTCCATTTATACTTAATAAGAACAAATACTAATTAAGATCTCAGAGAATGACCACGACAGGCAGAAAAAATGGGAAATACATCACAAAGTGGACCTGAACACTTTGCAGAGAGCTATGAGGGAACACAAAGGTGGTGGCATCTGGGAGCAAGGTAAAGAGAGGGGTGAGGAAGCTACCAAGTGGATCTGATTGGTTAGGAGAATGGGGGGGGGCGGGTAAGTGGGTAATGGAGCTGAGAATAGAGAAGACATCACTACCACCTGTCCCGCAGCTCCGCAGCCCTGATTTTGGCAGGGTGGCCCTGATGCCTGCACGAAAGGCTTGTTGGACTTAGCTCGAGAGCTTCCTAAAATATCCCTGGGCCTGATGCAATATCACTTTGTGATAGCACTGCATTGCGATGTGGTGACAGGATAACCTGGCGGTGAGGAAGGAGGCCTTTTATGTCTTCATATGATTGTGTCTGAGAGAGGCCAAGTGATTGGAGCATTCCCAAAGGAGAATGGGTATGCTGGAAGAGTGCTTAAGCTTTCTGATGTGGAAGGAACAGAGTTCCCATCCACCCACTCCCACTGCGGAGGCTGGACACCTGGGGAGGGCTCAGTTAGGGGATTGAGACTCCGGAGGACAACCCCAAGGAGTCCCTCAGCAGTCCACGGGGCATTCATTCTACACAAAGCAGAGCAAGCAGGGAAAGGGCTGTGCTAACCAATCTTCACGGAGAAAGCAGCAGAAAGAAGAGGGTAGCTTCCCTCAGAGTATATCCCCAGAGCAAAGGCAAAAGTAGTAGTGCTGGGAAAGGGAAGAGGAGACAGGCCTAATCTGGAGAAAGCCACCAAGCGCCACCAAGAGCTGGTAGCACCGGGCCAGGTTTGGTCTAGGTCTCCAAATAAAAACAATCTGCCTAGCTCCAGGCAAGCTCTTGTTCTGCATAATGACTTGAATTATGAAATGTGAATTAAACCTTGCAAAGGAATGCCACTCTTTCTCCCTCCCCCAGGCCATTCTACCATTCTTAGAGGGTAAGAGGTGGGTGAGAGGAAGGTTTAAAATTTTTGCCCCTTTGCCAAAGCATGAAAAGTGGCCACCACATCTCCCGCCATCCCTGCCCCCACTGCTCAAAGTGTTCAAAACTAAAAGCTGCAACATCTTTTCAGCAAGTAATCAGCACAAGTTGAAAGGCACATGCTGTCGCATTTCTGATCAGATTGTATGTTAAGCAGGAAAATATACCCCCTCAACACACACACTCCCCCCCCCCTTTTTTTTTTGGCTAAATGCATGTCTGTTTAAAGAGCCACCAGGCAGTGCCTCTCACTTTGTCTTGGCAGGGCACAACCATCAGACGAAGTGGGAGGAAGAAACATTAACTTCAACAGCTGTTTCTTGACCCCGGCTGTCAGTCTTCCCAAGAATAAATTTTGGAGAGTCCTATTTGAAACAAAGAGGGAGTTTTTGAGGAGAGAAAAGTTGGTTGGTTCCAGGGAGGCCGCCCAAAGAAGCAGGGAACAAGATGTTTGCAGCTACCACGCAGCCTGCAAGCCTCTGCCGGGTGCAGGGATGGAGCAAAGTAACTTGAAAGCTCCCCTCTCGGCGCCCTGTGCCTGCAGCTTCCCCCCCTAACGTGCGCCCAGATCCAGCGCCGGTGGTAAGAGCCGTAGCTCGACTACAGTAATTCCCCAGCTCGGGCGGCTTGAAACTGCTCGGGCTGAATAGCATTTGCTGTTCCGTCCTGCGACCGCCTCCCGCCGCCGCTGCCGCGCTCCCTGCAAAGCAGCTCTCATTATCCCGGAAGTTGTGCTGACACAGTCTCGCTGCCACCAGAAGTTTGTCAACATCAAACTTCTCCTGTGTGGGGTACGTTCACCTTCTACGAGTATTTAATCGAGCCAACAAGCAAACAAACAAACCCAAATAAACCTGCCCGTGATGTCATGGTCTTTTTTTTTTTCTTTCCTGGAAGGCTGGGGCTGTTAGAAATTTGCTGGTGGGCGCTTAGAGCGCCTGTGGGAATTCTGGGGGAGATCAGGGGCAGCCCCCGGGGTGGGCAGTGGGGAAGGGGCTGCGGAGGGGCGTGCGGGTGGTTGGAGCTGGGCGCGGTGTAGGTGGGTAGGGGGCTGGGGCTGGCGAGTTGGTCCTGCAGCCTCTCGCCTGTCGTGGGCCAAGATTGTCGCTTTGCGTCCCCCAACCACGCAACAAAGGTTACCTGGAAGCGCGGGCCAAGTAAAGACGCCCTGGAAGGGGGGCTTTCTACACTCTCACTGCTCTTTCTGCACTCTTGCCGGACATTTCTGTAGACACCTCTTGAGATCTTTCGGAATAAAGGGCATTAGGGTCATAAAATGTGTTTTGAGGCTTCAACTGCAACATAAAAGAGATCCTTGCGAGTTGAGGGCAGGGATGTGCTACCTTTTCTGTCTTTAATGGGTCTGTTCTGATACCTTGATTAAACCATTCGGTCTAAACTTAACTGACTCCTTTCCCTAAGCCAGGTCTCGGGTTTAGTTCAAGTTGCTGCTACCCAGTTTGGGTGTTTGTGGTTTCCAGTTGCTCCCCCGCTGAGATGCTCCCGGCGCGGCACCCCCCCCCCCCCCCGCCCAGCTTTGGGGGAGGAGGGAGAGAGGAGGATGCTGATTAACCCTTTCCTTTCCGTACTTTTACCCGGACGTGATCAATCCTGCTTGGACTGCTGGAGAGGACAAGGCCTGACTAGGCTTTTATGAAGCAGTGCCACTTGGGGGCCACAGGTTTTCCTGGAGGAGCTGGAAGCTCAGACGCTGATATTAACTTTGTATCTAGTTTGAAAGGCCGCATAAGGGCATTCGAGGATGGCTGGTATCCCCCACCTAATGTAAAGTCAGGTGTAGGCGGCTGAGAGGGTTGGGTATACCTAAAGTAGGCGACCCAAGGCTTGCTGCCTTGAATTGGAAATCTATCCACTTTGGGGGGCAGGAAAATTTTTTTATATTCTTCAAAAATAAGTCAAAGTGCATAATGTCTCCAAAGAGAATATTACCCATTATCTCAGGAGGATATTGTGGGCCAGGTTTAATCCATTTAGGAAGCCAGGTGCTCCATTTACTCTTCTTGTTTGTTGGCTGTTATTAACCACGTTTTTAGAAAAAATTAGGTATACAGTCATGTATCTCTGATAACAAGAAGGAAGACACTTTTTCCTATTTTTCAAAATGTCCTTAACAGGAAAAAAAAACTGTACTGGTCCCAAGGGGCCAGCTTACCTTAAACACAAAACAAAAACAAAAAGCCAAAAGCAAAATCTAAAGAAAATGCCATTCAGGTATTTCTCAGGGACTAGAAGATACTTTTGACAAACACAAATCAAACTGATTGAAATGGAGGTATGGAGCAGGGAGTTCTTTACACACACACACACACACACACACACACAAAACAAAAAACCAACACAAATGTGTTTTCTTGAAAGTTTAGCTATTCACTACAGTGAATTTTCCAGTTGGCCATGCCTCAAAAATTTCCCTGCATTATTTAAACTTCTTTGCATGGCATTTTAATTTTTATTTATTTATTTTCTTATAATCCACAAAGTACTACTCAACATGGTTGTACCTCTGTGTGGACAGGAATCCACAAAGACATGTGGAGGATTCCATTTCCAACGCCACATGCATGAATTACTTGCCCTGGTTGTTCATCTGTCAGTATAAAAAACCTGATTTATAAAAGGCTAGAGGACTTTTGCAGAACAAGGTAGTATATGGTTTCCATGGTTGGGCTTATTTACAAATAAAACTATTTTCCATTTCTGTCCACAATTTCCTGGTTGCACAAAGATAATTTTCAGAGTTTTCAGTTTCTAGTTCCCCAATGGGAGCTGTAAGCATGAGGAAACAATTTCTTTTTTACAGTGATGTGAGCGCTATGCTCATCTGGATTTAGTTACTTCATAAGGTAAATATCACTAAATGTGCACTGGGATCTTTGGGGATCTAAGGTGCTGGACGGGTGAAAATAGTCTACTGTGAAATGCTAAAGAATGTCAAACAACTGAATTTGAATTGGTTTGCAGAGCTAATTGGGTCAACTATGGTATTCTTTAAAGTGGAAATTAATTTGAACATTTTTCAAAAGTATTTTCAGTTTTCTTTTGGTTACATTTAGGTTATTTTGGTCACTATGATTTTTAGAATTTTACCCCAGGAATTCAATTAAAACAGACCTATCTGAAACATATATACCCTTCAGTGAATAATATCTGCTAATGAAAATGTAGGTTTTGAATTTCATGCTAATTATGTTTTTGAATAATGATGTTCTTGAAATTATTTTTATTTAAAGGCAAAATATCTGCATAGATAATGGCCAAAGCTAACCAAACTGCTTTAAAAATTAATGAATATTAATGAAGTTCATGAATAGCACAATACTGCCCCTGCCTGCCTTAGGAAAACAAATGTATTGACTTCATTCTCCTAAAATAACAACCCTTAGTTAGTGATGGTTAAAATAGTTTTGTTGCTAAAAGCCTGTACATAGTGCATTTTTTGCAATTAGTAAGACTTGGCCTTGTTTACTAGACTTATATCTCTTCCCAAAAACTAAGCGTATATTGTCTTTTTACATATCTGAATGCTATTTATTTTTATTAATTTGCCCTCTCATGACATTTCATTATCATTTTTCTAGGTTCTCCTCCCCTGTCATTTTAGTAGCTCACATGAATGACTCAGGATTTTCAGGCCTTCATATATATTTGGTATATAGATAATGGCATCATTAGTCAGCATTTCCACTCATCTAAATTTGTCTAAGCATATTGAAAGCTGCTCAGGATGTTTTGCAATGAAAGTGACAAATGGATGTCAATCAAGTGGCCCTACCCATTTCAACCTTATTTTGTATGATGTGTAAATGTTTGTGTATATTTCTTCCATAAGATAGGCTATAGGCTATTTTTTGATCTGGACATGTGCCTGCTAAGGCAAGTTTCCCAGGCAGATCTCTGGTTGGCATTAGACTAAATTTGGGAAATTTAACAAATGAATGACAAAAAAAAAAAAGAAAGAAGGAAATAGGATATAAATTTAAGTAATGATGGGATCCATTCCCTTAAGATAAATAGTTTTTGATACTCTAAATTTCTAAGATTCTACAGTTTTACTTCAAATGAATTTGTGATGAAAAAGGTAAAATCATTTCAAGTAAGCCAGCAAATTTGGGTCAAAATGAAAGCAGTTCTGAGAGAGAAAGAGAGAGATGTTCCTGCTTCCCATAGGCCTGGTTGGAATTTTCTATTAAAAAAAAAATATATATATATATATTTTATTATATATTAAAATATATACAATGTAATATATTACATATATTAAAAATATGTATATATACACGCATATACATGTATAAATACACATATATACATGTTTAAATATACACACACATACTGTATTATTCTCTAGTGTCCTACTTCTGTTTTCCTTCTTTGTTTTTAACAACCAGTCCAATCTCTAGTGTTATATGGTAAGTGAATGTGCTTATTAGAACTTAATGCCGGTTTTAATCTAAGATTACTTTGCACTTGAAAATCTTTTGCTGTTTTATAACCTGTAACATGTTTTTACATGTTTAGGAGTGCTGCTTGCTGCCGTAAAAATTCTGTCTTGATATTATAATGAGTTTATGTGTTTAGCCAAAGAACTACAGTATGCTAAATTAGACAGTATAGATTCTAAAATCCTAATGCTTTAGTAAACCCTTGATAATAATTGTAGTTTTATGGATAAAAAAAATATTTTTACTATTTTAATACTGCATAGAAGTATAGTTGTTTTTTTCCTAAAGTTGTTATTGGAATTTCTTTGTCCATAAGGAATATTAAAGAAAAAGTTTATCATTTGAAGTTATTTTATTTGGAAATGCCTTGGAGTGAGGCTAATCTTTATACCCAAGTTTGCAGATTGTAATTTCACTTACCATTATCCATGGCAGGATGTTTAATTTTACTCCTGTGAGCCAAAGAATTTTTAGTGACTTTTTAAAAGTGGAATGTAGAAAGTAGGTCCAGCTCATTGTGAATGTGGGAATTTGATAAATCATGCTTGAAATGACCATTTACTCTATGACTTGTTATATAATGGGTAGACATGAAAAAGAAGTTACCAACTCAACTGTGAGTTTAGAGTTTAGTATCTTTTGATTGTGGCTATAGTCAGAGTCATCATGACAATTACCTTTAGCATTCAATATATTCTTTGGTCCACCAGTGCTTTTTCTTCCAGATTTCTGTATATAAAGGCACAAATGAGATTTTTCTAACCGCCTTTTCCGCAAACCTGCTTTCTAAAAATCAGACCGGGCATCTTTTTCTGTTTACATGTGGAAACAAAGAATCCTAAATTAGGGGGAAAAAAAAAAAAAGAGCTCTCTTCCTTATGATTTTGGAAACAAAGCATTTTTTTATATATATATAGATTTATATCAAAGGGCTAACTGCCCTTTTTAGGAGGCAAGAAGAAGCCTTGGTTTTGTTAATAAACAATACTAACTCAGCTCGAACTACTATTGGGAATTAGATACGGAAAAGTTCAAGCTGTTCCGACTTAAATTTTCAGATATGTAACATATGTGATGACCACCCACCTAGTGGTTAAATAATATGTTTACTTTCCTACAATTTCCTGAGCCCACTTGACTTTGGAGATTTAAATATGGCATAAATCTCTGTGCTCAGGAACCTGGTGTGGGAACTCCGAAGTAGCAGGAGCTTCCAGCCTGGACTCTGGTTCCTGTCAGTCTTTGTTCCAAGTCAGTGGCTTGTTCTCCATCCCACACACTCGACTCTTCTCTCCCTGTAGCCTCCCCCACACCACGCATAGTGTGCCCCAAGTGGGCCTATCTGGGGCACCCAGAAGGCAGCTGTTGGATGGCTGTATCACATCCTAGGGGTATAATTTGGTAGGTTCAGCCTCACCTACAAGCTCTTTAAGGCTAAAATTAGCCAGGTTCCACCCCTGCCCCCCTTCTTCCAAAAGGCTATATTTAGCTAAAGGATCTTAAAGATGAAGAAGTTCTACAAGAGGCCTGGAAGCTGAGGTGGCGTTCGGGTTCTGGTTCCTGAGGAATTCACAGTCCAGGGCCTAAAGACCCTTTGAAATGTTTTGTGATCGCTGGGGGGCTGTGAAGGAATCCCTAAATGCCTTTAAAAATCCCAGCACCCTCCCTTCTCATTTTGCCAGTGCTTGCAACCACACTGAGCCCATTCCCTTAACGAGGACATGAAGAAGCTTTTGGGTAGGCTTGGAAAAATGAGAGGGATGGATGTTTCTCATGCCACTGTTCCAAGGAGAAGATTGGAGGACAGGCGGCTGAAGGGACAGATAGCCGGTGCCGACACTTGACAACTCCCGGGCAGAGGGCCAAGCACTGGGCCAAGCACTGGGCGAGGCTCCAGAGGCCGGGCCCATGCCCAGGGCACTCAGTGGTTTAAAGCTGGTACAAAAAGAACACTCCTGCCGGCAGGAAACTGAGTTGAACAGATTGGGAAAGAGCAAAAACAGGCTGCCCAGGAGGCTGTCTCCCAGGCCTCCAGTTTCTAGTTGTCAGTGGCAACCCAGGATAGAGCAGATTCTGGCTTTCCTCCTGCCTGGGGGCCTGGTGGTGGTGGGACTGAGTCCAGGGAGTATGCAGTGCACAAGGACCCAGCACAGGAAGGCACAGAGGAGAGGTTTGGCATGTCCGTGCTGGAGAGAAACCCTTCATCGACTTAGAATTCCCAGGCCAGCTTTGGCTTGGCTCTGAGAGTAAGTCCTGATGCTTTATAATTTCTGTAAACTATTAGAACTTCCTTGCCCCGGATTTACTTCAAGAAGTTTCATTGAGAGGGTAAGGTGAAGAGCACCATTTGCTTAGCCTCTTATTTCATTTCTTCTATTTAGTGCTTACCGTGTTTCTAAGACAAAGAAATACTGAAGACTGATCAGTTCCCCTCCTGTTGCGATAGTATACTCATATTTTTGACGTGTTAAACCGGGACAGCTATTTCTTAAGGGCGAAAGTTGGTGAATCAGTACCACTGATTCCCTACTCCTGGAGGAAGGCAAAATAGTTCTGAGCTTTATTAAAGAATTCTGGACGCTGAGGAATCTGGGCATCGTGTTGAAGCCAAAAGAAGAAGAAAGAGAATGAAGCTTCAGATTTGCAGAAATCCAAATGGATTTCAAGTTAATAGCAGGGGATTTCAGCTAATGGCTCCTATAGTTAACAGAAAGGAAAAACAAAAACACAAGAACATTTTTTTCCCTTCTCTTCTTAAGTAAGACATGACAGCAAAACTCACTAGTCACCTCAGACCTCCTGAACCAGCGTCCTTAGGTGGGGATGGGAGAGTGTGTTTGGGAATCTGAAGCTTCAGCAAGTTGCACAAGTGATTTTTACACATGCTGAATTTTGAGGGCTATAGCCATATAGCTCAAGAATGATGTCATCCTTCCATTATCCTCAATCATGAAGGTAAATGAAGACTTTTACTTGTTTTTTTAAGCGCTTAGCTAAGTATCCCCATTTTACAGATGAGGAAACTTGGCCATAGAGAGGTCGGGCAACTTTCCTAAGGTCGAGATGAATGGCCGAGCCAGGTTTCAAACACAAGCTTGTGGCGTTATAGTCCCTGCTCCTAGTCACTCTGTTCTGGGCAAGCTATATCATCTCTATAAAATTTAGTTTTCTTTTGGCTACCATGGGGACAAAACCTACCTCAAGAAGGTGTGAGGGGTAGATACTAGTTTAAGTAAAGCTCCTGACACGTAATAGTCTCTCAATAAATGATTACTCTTACCAAGTAATGGAGTAAATCAAATAGTGGGTAGTCCACACAGAGATAACCAGTAATTGACTGGACTTTCTGAATAAGCTTCATGGTTACATTTTATTTCACCTGCACACCTACTTCATCCTTATTTTGTATAAGAAAGTCACTCCCTGATCTCTATCCAGTGCTGATTTGGGACTACAATAAATTGGAGGTGAACAAACCACAGAAAGGCTAGAATCTATTGCCGGTTTTTCTAATGCCAATCTGGATGGAATCTAAAAATCATTTCCAAACGCCCAAGATAACTGGCTGAATTTTTCTTGCCTAATGTATACAACATCTAAGGAAAATTTCTTAAAGCAGCTATGATGCCACATGGCATTTCCAGAGCTTTGAAGTCCATTTTAAGAAATTGATTTGGTTACATCATTGCTTTATTAAGGCCATAAAGTCTGTCTACCTCCCCTGGTCATCTCCCTAGACAGACTTTCCAACACTCTCCAATATGCCTTCCTACATGTTCTCTGTGCTGGAATATACCTTCTTCTCTCACGTCCTGGAATGCTCCAATTCATTTTTCAAGGCCGCATCTCAAATGTTATCGTCTGTGTGAAGTCCCTCCGTCCCACTTCCCCAGAGAGAATCACTCTACTCTGTGCTAACACAAAACACAGTTAAACCTCAGTTAGAGCACCATCACAAAATATTACATTGAAATGATTTGTCTTGTGAACACTTCCAAGCCAAGGACCATGATTTACGCATCTTCGTGTATGTTGGAAACTGGCACAGTTGATGGCACATTTTAAGTGCTTTAGAAATGCTTGTTTTGTGAAATAGAAAGTTGTAAGTGGGGCAGGGTTTTTTTTTTTTTTTAATTTTTGTTAAAGGGAATTTGATTGAACAAAGTCGTCTGACCCTCCCCAATGTCCATCACCCAGCCACCCCATCCCTCCCACCCCCCTCCACTCCAGCAACCCTCAGTTTGTTTCCTGAGATTAAGAGTCTCTTATGGTTTGTCTCCCTCTCTGGTTTCATCTTGTTTCATTTTTCCCTCCCTTCCCCTATGACCCTCTGTCTTGTTTCTCAAATTCCTCATATCAGTGAGATCATATGATACTTGTCTTTTTCTGATTGACTTATTTCGCTTAGCATGATACCCTCTAGTTCCATCCACGTCATTGCAAATGGCAAGATTTCATTTTTTTGATGGCTGCATAATATTCCATTGTGTATATATACCACATCTTCTTTATCCATTCATCTGTTGATGGACATCTAGGCTCTTTCCATAGTTTGGCTATTGTGGACATTGCTGCTATAAACATTGGGGTGCATGTGCCCCTTCGGATCACTACAGTTGTATCTTTGGGGTAAATACCCAGTAGTGCAATTGCTGAGTTGTAGGGTAGCTCTATCTTCAACTTCTTGAGGAACCTCCATACTGTTTTCCAGAGTGGCTGCACCAGCTTGCATTCCCACCAACAGTGTAGGAGGGTTCCCCTTTCTCTGCATCCTTGCCAACATCTGTCATTTCCTGACTTGTTAATTTTAGCCATTCTGACTGGTGTGAGGTGGTATCTCATTGTAGTTTTGATTTTATTTCCCTGATGCTGAGTGATGTTGAGCACTTTTTCATGTGGCTTTTGAAGGCTCCATCTATTTTTTAGAACTATTCCAAATCTCTATTCTTCGCAGGTCTTCTACTCAACTCCCAATACCGTTGCTCATAGCAAATGACCTTGATAGCAGACATCTCTTGTTGTCTGCTCACCATCCATTCCCCTTTTATTATGGTAATTACCCCCCCCCCCCAGCTTCCCCCACATTCACCATTCTCATGTCTGTGGTTTGTGTGGATGACCGTATCCTCTTGGCCATAGTAATTGCTTCAGGGTTAGGCATTTGACCCAAGGTGAGCTAATAAAAAACTTTCCGAAGACCTCAGAAGCATGAATGTAAAAGAGACACTTTCTCCTATTGAGATTATTGTTGCTAAGTAGTGTAAAAGGATAGAGATGTGGGCACATAGACAGAGCCTTCCTGGAAACAAAATAAAATCAACAGAAGACAACAGAGCCAAGAAAGAGACAGATCTTGATTCCATCCCTTGAGTATCTAGTTCTAGCTACACCTGATGTCAGTATACTCCTTTTAAATTATGTGAAGTAAGGTATGACCTTCCTTTTTTAAACTTTTTGAGATTGGTTTCTATCACTTGCATACTTGCAGTTGAAAAAGTCCTAGGGTGCCTGGGTGGCTCAGTCAGTTGAGTGTCTGCCTTTGGCTTGGGTAATGATCCCCGAGGCCTGGGATCGGGCCCTGCGTTGGGCTCCCTGCTCAGCGGGGAGTCTGCTTCTCCCTCTGCCTGCCGCTCCCCCTGCTTGTGCTCTCTCTCATTCTCGTTCTATCTCAAATAAATAAATAAAATCTTAAAAAAAAAGAAAAAGTCCTGACTACTGTACTTCCTAATCACTGATAAAATGAAGGATAGTAAAATTCTTTCCTTGATGTTTGCTTCATTGGTACATTTCTCTATATCATATCATTTTCTTGGCCCAGAGAATGAATGCACCCCCCAGTTCAAGGCTCACCCACTATCCATTTTCTCTCCTCTCTCTTCTCTATCTTCAACTGCTCTCCTCCTTCTGTTCTTTACTCTTAACTAAAATGCACTAATTTCCAGCCCTTCTCTAACATATTCCATCTTTATCTTTCCCTTTTCACCCAAACTACTCAAAGGGTTAGTTTATATCACTCTCTCTACATCCATATCTTCCATTTCCTTCTCTGCTTTCACATTCCAGTCACTTTGGGTCACCAGTGATTTCATAGTGACAGTCCAATGACATCTTTTGACCTCTCTTTTACATTTGACAATGTCTCTAACTTTACCTCCCAAAGCTGTCTCTCTACCTAGCTTCCAAGATGAGACACTACTTTCTCTTAGTGCCCCCGAAAACCTTCCTAGCCACTCCTTCTCTTTTCTCTGAGGTTCCTCTTCTATCTACTGCTTTTCTCATGCTATATACGCTTCTTGATTTTCATTTTTATCATATGCTGATGACACTGAAATGAATTTCAAATATTTGCTATATATTCCAAGGGCATCTCAAATTCAACCTAATAAAAGCAGAACTTACCTTATTCCCAAATTTTCTTTCACTGCTGTATTCTCTATCTCATTTTATAATGCCATGATTTCCTAGAGATGTAAGCCTAAAGTCTTAAGTAGCATTTTTGTCTTCTGGCCTTTACCTCCCCAAACATTGTTGGTCTTCCAAAATATGTATTGAGTCTATTTGCTCCTTGTAGTAGGTCACTGATGGTCACCTGTCCAACAAACGTTCTCCCCACCTTCTTTTTTAGTAACAGAATTCCAATTTCACAGGTATCTACATGATTGTGTAAAGATATGTGCTTGAGGGAAAGCCGGCATCAGTCTTAGTCCCAGTTCCAAAGGACGAGTCTTGATTTGTCTGTTCTATGCTAATCATGATAATTCTTGTCAAAGAATAACTAAAAAATATTTAGGTAGTTATCTACACAGAAATACTTGATTCATATATGAGGGAAACAGTCACTAGGTTGTTGTCAAGGAACAAAGGTGAAACATCAGGAATTATGGGGTGAGGGAAGGAAAAAACTCACAGACATTCTGGTAACATTAAATCTTGTTTTATATTTTGGATAAACTGATTAGCCTGCAATTGCTTTTGTTCATTCTACCACTGCATTTTGCAAAATCCTTTTTACCCTCTCCACCTTCCACTATCTCCGCAGGTACCAGGTTTTCTAGGATAACTTCCTAGTTAACTCCCAACCCCTGTTATATACTACGTGTATTAGAAACCCTTTCTTTGGGAAGCACACACACACACACACACACACAGCATTACGTGCTAGCTGCTAGATTATGCTTTCTCTAGTCATACAGTTTGGAGGCGGGGGGGCGGAATATGTGTTACATGCCAAATGTAGACCTATTTGGGTATGGTGGAGTTTTTTAAAAGAGAAGAAAAGGCCATATTCATTGCCTCTGAGTAGTTGTGATTAAGAAACCTTGGTGATCTGCAATTCTAGGGGTTGGATTTTCTCATATACATCATTTCTGAAATGCATGGTTACTAAAGTTGAACTCCTATAACTGGAGAGAGACTCTCTTAAGGAAACACACAGCTAGATCTGTCATTTATTTAGCGTGTTATTCAAGTGTTATAAAGTGCTTCATCATAGCCTTGTTAATAGATGCTTGCCCAGGGCAAGTAATAATTTACTGGACAAAGTATAAAGGTTCTCATTTTATTCATTTCCTACTATATATTTTGTATGGAGGAAAACAACTTACAGAGCTTTCAATTCCCCCTAATTTTTATTTTGAAGTACTTCAAGTACAGCAAAAACTCATCATACCCTTCACCTAGAATCACCAATCATTAACATTTTGCCATATATGCTCTCTCTTTTCTTCCCCCTCTACCTCTCCCCAACATGAACATACACACACACACACACACACAACTTTTTATAGCTGAACAGTCTGAAAATAAGTTGTAGATATCATCCTTTCATCCTTCCACATGTTATCTCCTAAGAATAAAGACATTCTCCTACACAGCCACAATATCATTGTCATACTCACAGAATTTAGCCTTGGTACAATAAACATATCTAATATATAGTCTATATTCACATTTGCCTAATTGTCCCAATTCTGATTTAACTCTTTTCTCACTGGGATCTTATTAAGAATCATGCATTCTACTTAGTTATGTTTCTCTAGTCTTCTTTTCTCTAAAACATTCTCTCTGCTTTTTAAAAACTTTCGTGATACTGTTATTTCTGAAGAATCCAGACCCATCATTTTGTAAAATGTCTCACAGTGTATATCTGATTGTTGCCTTATGGTTGGATTCAGGTTAAATATTTTTGGCAAGAATACCACGTGAGATATTTTCTTCTTAGTACAAAGAATGAAAAAGTTGTTCCATTATTGGTGATGTTAAATATGATCAATTCTCTCTCTCTCTCTCTTTTAGTGCACTTCTCAAGTGAATCATTTATTATGGAAACCTCATAGAGATGAGACCAATATCTCCATTTATTGAGCATTTAGTAAAGTGAAATGGAGAGTATTTATTTTTTAAAATACTTTTAAAATAAAATAGTCAGGTTTCAATTATCTGGATATTTTCATTAAAACATTTATAACATCTTAGGAAACAGAATTATCTCCACAGTTGTCTCAAATCTGCAGTTCTCTTTGTTCACACAGATCTAGCCAGCTAATGGCATCTATTATCTCCAATTTGCATATCAGCACAAAATTTAAATGGCTTAAAAGCAACACGATGTAGTGGGGAAAAAAAGAGATTAATCCAGAGTCTAGAGTCGTCAAACTTGTCTAACGACCTTAAGCAAATCATGTGCTCTTCCCGGGCCTCAGTTTTCTCTTCTGTGTAATGGAGAATCAGGACTTTAGTATCTCTAAGCTTCTATCATTTTTAAAAAAGATTTTATTTATTTGAGAGAGAGAAAGACAAACAGCACGAGTCGGGGGAGGAGCAGAGGGAGAAGGAGAAGGAGAAGCAGGCTCCCTGCTGAGCAGGGAGCCCCATGCAGGGCTCAATCCTGGGACTCCAGGATCATGACCTGAGTGTAAGGCAGATGCTTAACCGACTGAACCACCCAGGCGCCCCTAAACTTCTATCATTGTAAAGGTTTATTTATATCTGTAGTTAACTGCCATACTCTGAATGATTTGACTCATAATTATAAATGCTTATGCCTTGTGCAAGATCAAGTTAATTTTTATTTTTTGCTGGTGGAAATAACAGAATTTTAGGAATAAGGAACTATGGGAATTATCTTTTCAACTTCCCACAGGATATGGGAAACACATCCTATTGGTGACCATCTGGACTGTGCTTGAATACTTTAGGTGATGTGGTAGTAACCATGTGAGGTAACGTGTCTGTGTGTGGGCTCTGAAGTTATGCCTCAGCCATTTTAGATCCTTCCTGATGATCCATGACATCCCCAGACTCACTATCTTAGTCTGTTCAGGCTGCTACATCAAAATACCATAGACTGGGTGGCTTATAAACACTAGAAATTTATTTCTCACAGTGCTGGAGGCTGGGAAGTCCAAGATCAGGAACCAGGGTGGTTGTCGCCTGATGAGAGTGCTCCTCATTCAAAGCTGGAGCCTACATTGTCTTCTCACATGGGGGGAAGGAAAGAGATCTTTCTCAGGTCGCTTTTATAAGGGCATTAATCACATTCAGTACAGAGAGCTGCACCCTCATGACCTAATCACCTCCCCAAAACCCCACCTCCTAATACCACCACATTAGGCATTAGGATTTTAGCATATGAATTGCGGGGGGGGGGGAGAGGAAGGATCAAATATTCAGCCTATAGCACTCACCTTCTTTTGACCTCAGACATCCCTTCCTTCACTCTCCAACAATGCACCTGTAAGTCTATACCTGGAATTCATAGCTCAGCTCTTCTCTGCCACTGAGATCCAGACATTTGGTCTCTCCTTTGACCATCCCTTTCACCCTCCTCATTGCTCTTGAATAATACTGGGATGTAAAATCCCTCTACACTTTCCTTCCTCCCTATCTAGCCTACCAATTCCTTACGACTGTATTTATCTTCTACCCAGCCTGGGCAATCACTTAAGCATTGCCCTTACAACTTCCTTGACACCCACAGCATTTCTAATTTTACCAGGTATACTTGAACATTTATTTATATGCGAAATACTGCACAACATAGTTGCATAATATAGAACAGCTGTGCAGAGAAACAAAAAATCAACTTGTGAAGAATGCTGTAAGGTGAGTGTACACTTTTTAGAATAAAAATATGTATTTAACTATATTGGTGACCTAACCAAGCAAATACCACTGACCAAATTGTATACAATTCATGTAGGGTAATAATGGCAACATTTCCAGGTGAAAATGAGACACTTGCCAACTTGCTAATGTGAGATTGAAAATATTGCACATGTAATCTTAAAGACCTTAAGACATTGAGGGCTACAGACATATGAGGTCAAATATTTCTTCTGAGGTGTAGTGATGTGCTATGGTTTAAGTTGGAGATGGAATATAATGATTGTAGATCAAGAAATGTGACCCTAAGGATTTGGATGGTTTTTTATTGTATTTTTCAGGAGTAAATAAATACATCATATTTCAGAACAACATGCTTTTAATGCTAATGTAAATCATGGGTGTCTTTCTTCATATTTTGCTCCCAGTAGATTTCTTTGCAAGGTCTTAATGTAAATAGTTATTTTTAGAAATCAGAATAAAATATTGACACTGGAAGGACTCTTAGAGATCATTCATTCTGTGAGAGAACTGAGGCCCAAAGAGGCAAAAACACTTTTTCAAATCTTGTAGCTCTGGTGATTGAACCAGATGTAGAGCCTGGCTTCCAAGTCTAGCTATTTTCCCGGTGATTTTCCAGCTGTTTATCTGGGAGATTTGGAGTCTCTGGAGGTGTGTCAAAACTACTTTAGGGGAGAGAGGTGATCGTTTCTCATCTTCTTCAATTAGAACAACACTACTTTTGAATGTTTTATATTTTTCAGTTCTTAAAAATTTAAACTAAAGAATTCTAGTGTTAAAACACACATACTTAAAAAAAATTGATAACCATGACTTATCCATCCAGACGAGATCGGGCGCATTCAGGGTGGTATGGCCGTAGACTGACTTATCCATCCAAATGGTGATTGATTTTTTTTCTCTCTAGCAACTACTCAATACTAGAATGAAGTTATAAATTATATGAATTTCATATATTTTTATTTAAATTGATTCTTTAAGGAAATGCATCATAAATGTTGCTACAGATAAAAATGAAGATGTAGATAAACTGAATAAAATCCTTTCTTTTGCTATCTTCACAATCAGCAGGCTTCTTCTTGACTTTGCCAGCATGCTACCTAGCTATTTCAAAATGAAGAGAAACAAAATATGGTAGGTGCCATGAGATGAAATAAAAAATAAGCAAGTTTTGGTTTCTAAAACTCACCCTGCACTCACCTCGTGGGAGCCTGATGTATTGTTGTATATAAGTGGCTAGAAGCCTATGATATTCATACTATTTTGTAGCAGGAATATTTATTTTCACAGTTCTATTCCTCCTCAAGAATTTCTTCCCTAGGAATACAAATGTTGGTTGATATCTAATTAATAACCACACACATTTTCCTCAGTTTTCTTGCATATTGCTATTAATAGCAACAGATACCTTTCTAACATTATGGTGACAATAGCTATCCATGTCTTCCTGGAGTCATGTACACCTGGAGTGGTGTATATTTTAGCCCCTGTAAGCTTTCTGGCTTTTTAATTAACTGATATTTTCTTTCTTTTTTTAATTTTATTTTATTATGTTATGTTAATCACCATACATTACATAATTAGTTTTTGGTGTAGTGTTCCATGATTCATTGTTTGCGTATAATCCCACCCAGTGTTCCATTCAATACGTGCCCTCTTTAATACCCATCACCAGGCTAACCCATTTCCCCATCCCCCTCCCCTCTAGAACCCTCAGTTTGTTTCTCAGAGTCCATTAACTGATATTTTCAAAGTTGATTTAGACTGTTTGTGCCTGAAAATTTTCATTGATCATTTCATCTTTCCTTAATCCTAAAAAGGATTTAATTGTCAAAATAAATTTGAGTAGACTGTTAAAAAAAATCCAAGAAGAATATTTCTTGAAGTGGTTGTTTTCCCCACTGGGACAAACTCAGTTTGCACAGTGATAATTCACAAACATTTTGGATTCCAGTTATGAGCTTCTTTCCTTTATTAGAGCAGTTAAGTTCTCTGAAAACAGAAGCCCATTTCAAAAATACCAGGAGAATGAATTTCCCTTGAAATTTTTTAACTTTCACAGAAAATTGAGATTATCTGAGCTATAATTTCACTCCTTTGACACTTTAAGAGATGTATAACTCTCCTCAATCCAGCTGTTTTTCTTCACTATCTGTGGTGATGTGGTTACAATATTAAAAACCAAAGGTGTCGACTAGACTCTGGCAATGACGTTTCTAAACTAATCCAGCATGAGAAGAAAAGTGATTAGAAAGAAGACAGTTCCCAATGGAAGATGGATAAGCTATTTCTAGAAACTACCATCACTACTGAAAAAAAAACTAACTGCTTTCCTCTCCTTTTTGGATATTTGCACGAGTCAAGAAGGACAAAATGTGAAGAAACTTCACCTTGCTGCTATTTATAATGGCTTCTTTCCTAAAATTGCTGAGAGCTTTCAATTTCCAAAGCAAAGAATTTTTTGAGGTTTGTTATTTATGTATTTATTTATGTATTTATGTATATATGTATTTATTTATTTATTTTTAGAGAGAGAGTGCACATGCTAACGAGGGGTGGGGTGGGGGTGGGGAGGGGCAAAGGGAGAGGGAGAGAGAGAATCTTAAGCAGGCTCCATGTCCAGAGTGGAGTCCAGTGCAAGGCTTGATCTCATAACCATGAGATCATGACCTGAGCTGAAATCGAGAGTTGGACACTTAACCGACCAAGCCACCCAGGTGCCCCTTCAGAGCAAATTTTTAAGATAATAGATTAACGTGCTTACAAAAGAACAGATGAAAGTGTTTCTCTATGAACGATTAGCTCAGTAACTTATTGTTGATTTAATAAGTATTATGGAATTCTTATTATGGGACAGGCACCATGCTAGATAAAAACAACTAATAGAGAGTCTTTGCCCTGGATGGGCTTACATATTAATTCTAATATGACGTAAATAATAATAGACAGCAAGAAAAATTACCATGTAAGTCCCAGGAGAAGGAATGCCTCTAAATACAGATGGTCCCCAACTTACAATGGTTCAACTTATGATTTTTCAACTCTAAGATGGTGATACTCATTCAGTAGAAACCATACTTTGCATTTTGAATTTTAATCTTTTCCTGGGCTAGCAATATGTGATACAATACTTTCTCTCTCATGATGCTGGGCAGTGGCAGAGAGTCATAGCTCCCAGTCAGCCACACAATCAGGAGAGTAAACAACCAATATACTTACAACCATCTGTATCCATACAATCATTCTGGTTTTCACTTTCAGTATAGTATTCAATAAATTACATGAGCTAGTCAACACTGTACAGTAAAAGGGGCTTTGTGTTAGATGACTTTGCCCAATTATAGGCTAATGTAAGTATTCTGAGCATGTTTAAGGTAGGCTAATCTAAGCTATGATGTCCAGTAGGTGTATTAGGTGCATCTTGACTTACAATGTTTTCAATTTATAATGGGTTTATTGGGATGCAATCCCACTGTCAGCTGAGGAAGATCTGTATTACCCAGGTACCATTTGGGAGCTTTGCAATATTTGTCTTAAGCCAGTTCTACCAAAACTTACATTAGGTGAACAATTTATATGGGTATGGCAGATATAGATCTATCCTTAAGTTCTATGAAGTTCAATATAACATACTAATAGTACAGCATGAGATCTGGTAATATTTGGGTTGATGGCAGAGAGCCTCAGATTTGTCCAAGTGACTGTTCTCCATGGCATGGTATTGTGGAAAGAACATAGGCTTTGCTCTAAATCTGAATTCTTCCAGTTATTAATTGAATTAGCAGGAACAGTTCACTTAGTTTTTCTCAGTCTTGGTGTCCTTATATATAAAATTAAGCTAAAATTAATATCTGCCTTGCAAGGTTGCTATGAGAATAAATTGAACTAATATGTGAAAGCACTCTGTAAAATTTAAAGTCCAACAAAAAGTTACTTTTTTATAGCATACACACAACAGTGTCCATTCATCAACATGGAAACAGTACTGCTGTAGCCGTAGTACTAACCTTTCAGAGGAATGCTTATCTAGTTTGTCAGAATTCCTAAGGGAAAATTATTGCAATTCTGTGAGTGTTAATGGTTAATATCACCATATAGCTAGTGAATATTTTTAAGTAATAACTATTGGATTTCATGGAAAGAAAGATTGTTTCTTTTCTTGAGGAGGTTACCAATTATATAGAATTTATATAAAATTGGATTGATAAACCAAAAGGGCAAACTAAATGAGAACCATCTCCATAATCATACGACAAAGTAATAGAAATTTATCACCTAAAAGGAAAGGAATTGTATTGGTTGGGATGTTTTTGGTTACAAATATCAGAAGACCCAATAAACATGGATTTAAGTCAAGAGGATATTTATTATTTCTATTTCAAAAGAGTCTGGTTGTCGGCAATCCCAACGTTTATTCAGTGGCTCAACAATATGAGAGTTCGAAAACAACAGCAAAACAATGTTGGGCCTTGGTTCAGCATCTTTGACATTATCTTCATCTACTGTCACGCTGCTGGCTCATGGGTAGTCAGTCATAAAATGTATATGTCACCTCCAAACACAGGCCCTTACATCCCTATTTTAGACAGGAAGAATAAGAACATTCCAAGAAAACCTCCTTAAATATCCATCCCTTCTGTGAGAAACCAAAATATTACCCAGAAAGCCGCGGGACATTCCCCTTTTACATCTGATTGGCCAGAACTGGGTCACATGACTGCCACCTGCTGCTGAGAACATAAATAACCAGGAGAAGGGGTCCTCGCTGTACCGTAAGAGTCTTAGACTTATCATGGTTCATTTCCTGGGGCTAGGTGCACCGTGGCCAAACAAAATCAGCATTTTAAAAATTAGGATAAAAGAGGATGGGAAAAGACTGTTGGAAAACTCCCTGATGGTGCCCCTCTGAGATATCTGAATGTATGTATACAACTGGTTAATGAGCTAGACCACGTACAAAGGAAATATTATCCTTGTCTTTTAGAAGAGAGATTCTAAAAACCGTAGCCTGAATTGTAAGGTTCCGGTAAAGAGAGGCCAGAGGGTCAGCAAATACAATATTATATATTATAGCAAAAATGTCAAATTAAAAGCCAATTGCCTCTATCCCCTCTGAAGCACATCCGATCTGACTCAGTGGTTGCTTTCTCTCTTGAGAAGTACTGATCCTCTGAAATGATTATTTTAATGTTTTAACCCACAAGTTCTTATCCATCCAAGTATGAATTCTGTGATTAATTACAAGGTATACAACTCTTGTCAAGTTATCAGCCTTTTCTCTTAAGCCACTTAAAAACTAGTTTTTAACCGAGGCTGGGCTTTGATGATATAAACAGAAACCGTTAAGGACCAACTCCTGCTTGCTAACTCAAATGAGGGCTGTTGCAATTTGCCCTCTTTCCACGTTATGTCTTACTGATAGCTGACTTTACATCATTCTCCGTTTCATTAAAGCTAGGTCTAAGTTGTGACAAATTGCTTTTTTATAAGTGCCATCTTTTCAACCCCCACTAGATCTAGCCAGAAACACACTATTTCATGATCCTGCTGAATATCCTCTTAGAAGGAACATTAGTTTCAAAAGGAACATTAGCCAAGGACAGCCTAGAAAGGTGATGACAATGTGTATTAATTCAGACTTTGGATCCCTACTAAATTTTAAAAAGTGATCAAGTCCTAGGGCTTATTTCTTTGGCACTTAAAATAAGAAATCTTGCTTTTTCCTCCTTCACAGTTTAAGTAAATTACAATAGTATTTTTGTCATACCAGATATCAGATGAAATGAGCCCCATTGGCAAAAAAAAAAAAAAAGAGTAATTCATACAATTACGATTTATTCCCCATCCTCTCTTCCCCTTCAGCTTACACCATCTCTCAGTCTGGTTTCAGATATTAGTAAGTAATGGAATAATACACAGGAAATGAATAACCCCTCCCCTGCCCTGTAAATCAGAAAAGTCATTTACAGTAGCTGAGTGAATGGAGGGAGAGGTGTGTGGCAAGGGAATTGAACCTTAATGGCCCCTCAAGAGCTATAACCGTCTATCTCTCTGCCACTATATCTCTCTTTCTCTCTCCCTCCCACCCCATCTTTCCCAATATCTCTTCTCTCACCATCCCCCTTCTCTTTTTTCTCTTTCAGTCTTTCTTTCCCCCAGCCTCTCTCTGACTATAGATCTCTCAGACCTGGGGACTATTGTCTTATTAAGAGGTGGTCTGTGTATTTTTTAAATTTTTTATTTTTATTAAGTTTTTAATTTTAATTTCAGATATAGTTAACATACAGTATTATATCTATATAGTTGCAGGTGTATAATATAGTGAGTGGTCTGTGTATTTTAAACATTGAATGAAAAATTTTTCCAAGTACCTAAGTCATTCCTTGAGATAAACTTTACTTTGTTTAGACAATGGGGTATTTCATGATTGATCCTCCCCAGTGGCCCCTGTTTAGTTTCTATGTAGTTTCCTACAAGATGTTGATTTGTGGTTCAATTCTATATGACTCATGAAAGAAGTCAGAGTCATGGAAAAAAATCAAGATTAGTAAATAAGAGATTCATCAAAACACTGCTTTAGAATACATTTCCCACTTATATGCAAATATGGCTATTGTGGTAAACGGAGAGTTTTCAAGACTTCAAGCAAGATAATGGGTAGTTCTATAAAGTTTTTAAGCAAAAGATATGAGGAGTCATCATTCATCTCTATTTACTTTCTGCTACCTCCTTTCCTTCTTCCAAATTCAAAAATACCAGCTTCCAACTTCTCAAGATACCAGCAGATCATCTAAACTATCTAAACCTTGATTGTACATTAGAATCACTTTGGTAACCTCAAAAAATACTGACATTTGAGTCTTTCCCAAAAATTATGATGTCATTTATCTGAAGTAAGCCCTGGGAATCAAGATTTTTTTAAATGTCCCAGGTGATTATAATATGCAACCAAAGCTGAGAACCACTGATGGTTATGGAAAAAGTTATAAAACAAAGATGGAAAATGTGTTTGGTGGACAGGTCACTTTGTGAAGGACTGTACAATTTAGGCTCTAAGTTTGACTGCTGTGACAGAGACCCCAAATAACTATGGGTTAAACACAATAAAAGTTATTTTTATTTTATAGTACAGACTGAGCTCATGAGCATCTTTGCTCTGAAAAGTTGTCAGAGGTCCAAGGTCCTTTTATCTCGTTGCTTTGCTCTCATTCACATGGTTCAGAACAACTCACAACTATGTCCATATTCAAGTTAGCAAGATGGCATACTCTCTCCTTTTAAGGAACAACCTAGAGATTACACATGTCACTTCTACTCCCATCCTATTGGCCAGCACTTAATCACAAGGCCACATCTCATTGTAAGGAAAGCAAGAAAAGATAGCTTTTTTTTTTTTTTTTTTTTTTAAGAAAGGGTAGGGGTGCCTGGGTGGCTCAGTGGGTTAAGTGTCTGCCTTTGGCTCAGGTCATGATCCCAGGGTCCTGGGATTGAGCCCTACGTCGGGCTCCCTGCTCAGCGGAGAGCCTGCTTCTCCCTCTCCCTCTGCTGCTCTCCCTGCTTGTGCTCTCCCTCTCTCTGTCAAATAAATAAATAAAATCTTTAAAAATAATAAAATAAAGAAAAGATAACCTTTAACGTGAGCAACTATGTGCCCTGACAAAACTTGGGTCTTCAATTATCCTGAGAAAGAAGGAGAAATTATTGGAGTAAAACTGGCATTCTTTGCTACAAATATCTTAATGTATTTCCAAGGCAAAGTTCAAGAGGTCTTGAAGAGGATGGGTTCAGCAGGAGGGAAGGGATGGGAGAAGAGAGATAGGACTCTGTGGTTAGAAAGAGATTTCAATGTTGAAGGTATTGCAATAGGAGTTGGCCAGGAACTGGCTGGCTTGGGTGAGTCAAGTAATGATAGATGAGATTCCCAGAATAAAAGAGGTGCAGGAACCACAGGGCTACAAGTCTCACATGTAGAAACCACTGGTACAGAAGGCTGTTGTCACCTGATCCTGCACTGTGAATGCTGTTGCTTTTCCTAGCCTATGTATTTTATAACTAAAATAAAATGGGGCTATTTATTGGGTCATATTCTGATCCTTGGATGGGCTTAGAAAGAAATGTTTTTTACACCTTAGAATTACAAAACTTAGTGCTGCGTGAGGGATTTACTTTTCTTTCAAATACAGGCCACTACTAGTGGGCATAGACCCCTGGGTGTGTTGATTGCTAACGTGATTTATGGCAGTCCCTGTATATTCAGCTACATTCTATGACCTTTCTTCCACAGTGTCCTCTGCTTTGATAAAACCGCTCTATTCTATGTCAAGTCCTTTTCATCCTTTTTCAGAATCAAGTATGAAACAATTTCCAATGCATTCAACTCTAACTTTCTTTGCTCATTGTTTATTCCCCAAAGACTGAATAATACATTTAGAAGTGAAAAATTGGGAGCTGTTGCTTTATACACAGTACAAAGTAATTTTTTTTGTCCAGGTTTTCAGCCTGGCCTCAGATAAACCTTTTTTCCCCTTTTTTGTTCATAAACTTTAGGTCTCCAAAGTTAATCATTTGAGACTGCAATTAATCATTTATATCCCCCAAATATTGGGCACATGAAGGGATAATTGTACATATAAGAAAGAATGGTAATGAAACCATTACCATTACCTAAAATGAAGGAAGGTAGTATTGCAAAAAAATAAAATAAAATAAAATAAAATAAAATAAAATAAAATAAAATAAGGGGGCCTGAGAAAGGATTGGAAGTTTGGCCCATTTGTCTATCCATCTATCCATTTATCCATCCATTTGTTTATCCATTAATCCATCCATCCATGCATCTATCCATTATTCCATTCAAAAGTCTTGTAAAATGTCAGTCTTTTTAGAACTCACTGAGATTCGAAGATATTAGACAATGTTTCCAGTTCTTGAGGACTTTATATGTTATGTTAAGCAGACTCAGTTTTGATGCATGGTCGAGAAGAAGGAAATGAAGGGAGATTATGCATCAACTGCATTTTAACTAGTCTGTGAAGCTTTACATATATAGTCTTATTAATGATTGAGACTAAGGAAGACAAAGGCTAATATCACAGTTCAGTAGAAGAACACTGATGTTATAAATAACTGTAACCCCATGTCATTGGTGCTATAATAAATATAGGAAACCAGATAAGGAACAGGCTGATTCTGCCTGGAATAGATGAGGAAAATTTCCTAGAGGAGCCCCCACTTCAACCGGATCCCTCTGGATGATCAGGAGGTAGGAAGGTGGGAAAGGCATTGTAGATGAAAAGAACAATGTGCACAAAAGTGTGGCGATGTGAGGATCAAGGCAGGTTTGGGCAATATCGAATGGTTAAGAGCTAAGAGGAAAGATTGGAGAGTTGGGTTGGAATTCTGTGTGCCAAGGAAAGGCATTTGAATTGTATTCTGTAGGTAATGAGGAGCTATTGAAAGTTTATAAGCATGGGAGTTAACATGATTGGATTTATGTTTTGGAAAGGTGACAAGAAAATAAGGAAAGGGGGGAAGGACTACATTTACTCATTTTCACCTAGCAAATATTTATTGCATACTTACTATATACCAGGCATCTTCTTGGGGCTGGGGATACAACTTTGCAAAAGTCAAAAATTCTTGTAAAAATATGTATGATCATTCAGGTAGTGATAAGTGCTATATGGAGGAAATGCAATAGGGAAAGAACACAGATACAATCTTTGCAATTGGGTGACCACCTTACCATATGTAATATAACCTCCCACTGAAGGAGATGAGAGAACAAACCTCGTGCATATCTGCAGGAAGAGGCTTTGGGGCAGAAGGAATAGCAAGTTCAAAGCCCTCTCTCTCATATGAGAGCTCTGGAAACCCCAAGATGACAAAATAGAAGGATTTAAGAATTAAATTCCCGTATTTATATGAAAGGGGCACTTGGCCAAAGAAATACTAATCGTCTCTTATATATCATTCAGAACCTCTAGTCATTTGTCTATACGTATTTGAGTTTGGCCAGAACATGATCTTATATAGATCATTGTGGGGCCAGCATTTTGGACAGAAGTAATTAAGCTGTTTTCTGCTATCACTCAAGACTGGCAATTTTGCATTTAAGCATTGAAGCCTAGTCATCATGCCAAAGCCAGGAGGATATTGTTCTTTTTCTCTTTTGTAGTTTAAAACCATACGTTTCATTTTCATATGCTCTGTACTTGCATTTCATATGCAAGTACAGATGCATTTCATATGCACACATTTAAGGCAACTTGCCCCCAAATCTAAGAAATACGGTGTTGTGGATGGCACATGGGGAAACCCTTCAGCAAATAAGCAAGATGAGTGGAATTGGGAATGTGTCTGGCTGATGGTGATCTAGCTGAGTGCATTGCACACACACAGAGATAAAAATGAAGCCAGAATCTGGAATGAGATCATTAGTGTATACCATTCTGGTACTGTAGGCAGACCACACACATATTTAATGCACTGAACCCACCTTGAAATGCCCCTCATTCCCAAGAGAACAAAGTACTAGAAAAAATAAAGGGGAGGGGGGATGCTGAGTGATCCATAATCCTGTCAATGTCACAATCCATCCTGAACACCAGAATAAAGTTAATAGGGAAAGTTCTTTAGTGCTTGTTCAGCTGCCTGACACCCAACTCTGTGGCAAAAAAAGCAAGGAGGAAATAGATATATCATTATAGAATGTATCAATAATAAATTATAAAGGTGACATATATAAGAAGTAGTTATCTATATTTATTTGAAGTATCAGTCCTTAGGATTGTATATTTGACCACTCAATGTCAAAAACGTAGACAGTCTTAAATCATTTTTTAAGACTATTGATATTTTAATAATTAATTAAATTAATAATCAAACTGGTAAAAAATAGTGAAGACAAGAATTTTAAAATGTCAGGAAAATAGAAGTAATATTTTTCCCCATGTTCAATAAATAAAATTAACTTGGAATAAACACAATCTATTTATAGCATACGTAAAGGAACATCTCTGGAAGTCAAATATTCTATCTGAATTCTAAGCATTATTTTTCAGCTCAGAGGATTTCATGGTTTAGAGTAGAACATTTTCATTCCAAATCTATGTATCTTTTACCTCCTAAAAATATTTCCTCGACTTTCCAACATTGCACTACTTGGTTATAGAACCAAGAACTTATACAGTTCAACCCACAGAACAGCTATCAAACATTTATTTAGAGGTTAAGCACCTTCTATGTGCAAGCTCCAACTGGGCAAGGTCCTGCAAGAAACTCAAACTGAGTAAAACCTAGTGTCTGCTTACAAGGAGCATAGGAGGCGAGGTAAAAAATGATAATATGATGATGCAAAAGATGCCTAGTAACCTAAAGGCTCAAAGGAGAGACAGATGACCATGAGTTAGAGAAATCAAGGACAGCTTCAAGGAAAAGTGACATTCGACACAAAGGGACCTTAATGGATGGGTGAGATTTCAATAGGCAGAAATGGATTGGTTTGAATAGGGTGGGAAAAGCAATTCAGGTAAAGACAGGGCTCATTTGGGAAGTGTGTTTCCTGTTTTGCTGGAGCGTGTATATACACGTGGGAATAGAGGGAGTAAAGGCGGGAAGGTGGGATGTCAACCCAGGGAGTCTGGACTAGATTCAGTCAGCAGTGGGGCTCTACCCAAATCACTGTGACATGATGTGACATGACACTGTTCTGTTTATGCTCTGATGCCCAGGCTTTTGTACTCAGTCTCTTTCTCCTGCTGAAAGGGTGAGGCTTGTTCTCCAGCCCCTGGGGGAGAGATGGGTTCTGTACTACAGATATACTTGGAGGGCAGAGCACAGTAGGGTCTGGTGTGTGTTCTGGGTGTGTTCCTCCCCTCACCCCCGAAAGTGTAGCTGCTGAGTGTGGCCTCTGTGTCCCAGCTATTTAGGTGTCATTTGAACTCCTGAATATTTTCAGAAGTGAAAGAAAGAAACATTATCTTCCATAAATATATGTTAAGTGCCTCCTTTATGAACAGCAGCAGTTTTGCCCAGCTCTAGATTGGTAGTAAAGTAGCAATCAAATCCAGAAGCCAAATAAAATCTTGAACTCATGTCAGAATAGTAAAGGGCTAATGATGGTGCACCCAGTAGATAGGCCATTTCCAATACAATACTGCCTTTGAATGCTGTATTATTATGTAATATCTTCTCAGCTAATTTTTTTGAAGAGCTAATTTAGGAAAAGCAGGAATAGTGTTAGGTGTTAGGTGTTCAGGGAGATTCAAAAGAAGGGAGAGCCATTCCTGAAAGACAGACATTCAGTAGAAACTTTAACCTAAAATAATACACAACATATAATGTGATATATAGATAGTCTATAAAGTCCCAGAATGTTTTCTGCTTGGTTATGTTCAATAGACATGAACGTTGTTTAGACACTTTCTTACTGGGGGATCCATTACTGGGCATCAGAGGCTAAGCTGCAGTGGTCATCTGGGTCCCTGTAGTCCAAATACAGATTTCTTTCTTTTTCTTTTTTTCATTTAAGTAATCTCTACACCCAACATGGGGCTTGAACTCACAACCCTGAAATCAAGAGTTGCATGCTGTTCCAGCTGAGCCAGACAGGCGCCCCAACCAAATACAGATTTTTGACAGTACCTAAAATGGTTCTTTAACTTGAGACTTTTTTAAAGACACAGAAACCTTAAATCAGACTGACTGAAACAATTGTAGAATGAGAACTTTACAGTAGAAACTTATTTGATAAGACCAAAAGCAGTAATGGATCAATTAATCCAAAAATTTGATTTAAGTCTGAAATCCTAAAAAGTACAATAATAAAGCATGATTCCTCATTTGATGATGTTATGATGTAGAGTCAAGGTCCTCACAACCGCACCCCGCCTCCCCCCCCTGCCGTGTAGATCTGTATTTTGGAAACTTTCTTGCATAAATCAGATCCATAATGCATCTATTTCTACTTTCAATTTATTTAAGATAAAGCAGGCATTTCTAAGGCAACCTAAATCTAGAACCTGATAGGATTTTCCTGATTCCTGTTGCAGTCTTTTGCTCACACCTATGGTAGTAGTAATTTTTTTTTTTAAAGTGACTTGGGACTGTTGAGTCCCAAGCACTCAATTTCATTTTCAGAATAACAACGACTCTCTTCTCTGCTCTCCTTGTTTGTCAATTTTCATATTTAATTAAAATATGCTTAATTTAATTAAAATATTACAATCACATGTCTAATTAACCCAAACAGGTTTGGGAACAAATACTACTGACTCTTGGGTAGTAAACTACAGCAGAATGGGAGCAGAAGTCCTTGGGTACATTGGAGAGTAGTTACTGCCCTCAAATGCTCAGCATGTTGTGCGTAACAGAAAATTCAGTTTGCAGGGAATGGAGAGCATCTGTGAATCCAGCAAGTTAGTTAAGGGGAAGTAGTTGAGAGCTTGTCCTCCATAAAGCTAGCTAAGCAGTTAGATTATGTGTGTTTAACTACCCAGAATATGCTATGTGATTCTGGATTAACATCACTGAAGAACTGGGTAAATGCACACAGACAAACACATACCTAAAAGCAAACATATTTTTATCAGGTGTGTGAAAAGGAGATGTTAGTTCTGGCTCTATTGTGAGCTTCCATTTATTTACCTGTTGATATTCTTGAGTTCTATCCTGAATGTCCATGTGTATGGTAATATCTATGTATCAGGACTTTTATATTAATTACAGAACTTTAAAATATCTCAATAAAACATAGTGCTTACTTTATAGGCTTTTGTAAGAATTAGTGCAACAATGTGTGTAGAATATTTATCACAGAGCTGAGGAACTTTAGCCCTCTCTATCCCTCTCGCTCTTAAGTGTAATTGTCCAAAATTCAGACTGTGAGTACAGAGTCTTCATCAAAAGCTTATTGACCAACTTGAAGGGGTTCCCTGTGGCCGAATTTGGAATAATCCATGCATCAAAATGAGAACAATGACAGGAATTGACTGAACACATTGAATTTTTAAAATATCTGTGAACTCATAAAGATTAGGAAATAAATTTAAGGAGAAGGGAAAGTCTTTCTTAGGAAAAAATGCCAATTATAAATGTAGAAGTTATAACAGAAATAGGAAATTATCATTTTACAACCACCATAGTTATTATAACTATTTAGTCAAAAGTATCAGTGGATACTAACACCATTGGGTGGAAAGAACATTAGGAAATAGGATATTCAAACAATTTCATCCCATAGATTCATATTAACCGCAAAGGGAAAATACACTTTTCAAATGTAGAAATCTGGTGAATATCACCTTCATCAAGAGACCACACTTAGTACCACCAATGAGCTACAAAACTGACATCACGAGGCTCTTTATTTGATGTACACAATTTCATCTATGTAGTATTTCTGCCCCACCTCTCCAATTCCCAGTTTAACTTGAATCTAATTATGAGAAAGTAATCAAAGCGATCCAAATTGAGAAACATTCTCTAAAACAAAACAACATCATCAACAACAAAATATGCTTATCAATGTTGCAAAAGAGAAAGAATTTAAGTTAAAGAACTAGTTAGTTAAAGAACTAATTTAGGTTAAAACAGATTATAGAAATAATTGGGGGAATTTGACCTGTGTAATACATAATGGTATCATATCAATATTAAATTTTCACTTTTTTTTAAGATTTTTTTTTTTTAATTTTTGTGAGAAAGAGCACACGCACGAGCAGGGTGGAGGGGCAGAAGGAGAAGCAGACTCCCCACTGAGCAGGGAGCCCACCATGGGTTAGGTCCCAGGACCTGAGATCAGGACCTGAATGAAGGCAGATGCTTAATGGACTGAGCCACCCAGGTGCCCCTTAAATTTTCATTCTTATGGTTATATAAGAGAATGTCTTTACTCTTAGGGGTAAGGTGTCAGCAAAATAGTAATAATAATAATAATAAAAAGAAGAAGAAGTATATTTATATGTGTATTTATAAAAGTATATATATATTTAATTTACACATATAAACAAATACATATACTGACAGAGAAACCAAATGTGATAAAATATTAATAATTAGGGAACCTAGGTAAAGATTATATGAGTGTTCATTATACTCTTCTTAGGAACTTTCTGTAGGTTTTTAATTTTTCAAAATAAAAGTTGAGGGATGTAAAGGTATATCTAAAGCTCTAGGTACTGCTCTTCCTAATTTGCTGTCACAGAGATCTATGTAATAGTGGACCATCAAGTGCGGACTGCACAGTTGTCCTCTGTCGGTCATCCAGAAATAGGTTTGCTTTGTGAGTTTCAGTCTCTTCCATAGCTGCTACCTATGGAAAAACATGTAAAACTAAGGATTTTCTCTTGCAGAATAAAGTAGAAGCAGCTGCAGTATCTTTAAGTAGATTATATTTAGATTTTAATGAAACTTGGTAGTGGCAAGAGGCATAGAAGAGAGCAGGACTCTGACAGGGCCTTCGAGGTACTTGCTAGAATTCCCACCAACTGTTAAAGTACAGTCCAAACCACAAGCCAGAACATTCACAGAGGAGAGAAGGTGTAAGAGAGAGTTTAAGGCTGAATTTCTGCCTGCAAGTTTGATTGAGACACCTCCAACTCTTAAGCAGAATAATTGAGAATGACTGTCTTAGAGGTTGACCAAGTTCATGTGTAGTAAGTCTCTTCTTGAAACGAAGAACTTCCTTTGGTGTTGGTAAAAGAGAAAATGCAGACAACAAACTATATTTGAGAGAGTAAGCCCCCCATGTTGGTTTATCCTGGAGTCACAGGACCAAAGCAGTGAGAACTGTGTATGATGGCAACAGAGCCACCTACCTCTGGTGTGAAAGAATGGTCATATTTGCTTAAGCTTGGAGTGGGAAGACATTTTGAATACATATGAAAAGAGTCAGTGTTAGGAGAAGTATAAAAACCAAAGAGCCGAAGTACACAGGCCATGGGAAGTAGTGAACACAGGAGCTGTTGCTCCACCTACATTATGATATGTGGGTTTTATGACCCCAGGATCAAGGTCCTATAGGAATCACAAACATTCTAAAGAGTATAAAACATCAAAAAATAAAGGAATGATTTAAATATGGTAATACCTGGGCTAATAATGTCTAAACTTTTCAAGTACTTATTAGGTGTTCTAAGTATTCCATCTCATTTACTTCAATTCTATGACTTAGGAGTGCTACTATTCCCATATTACAAATGGGGAAATGAAGGCATAAGACAGTTAAATAATCTACCCAAGGCAGAACTGGGGCTTGAAACCAGGCAGGTTGGCCCAGGTCCTCTTAACCACTGCTCTGTGCTGGAATGTCATTAAACCATTACAATCATCTTTTTGGAAACTATTTACTGGCATGGCAAAATGTTAAAAAAAATTAAAAAGAGTGACCAATCTGTATGTGCAGTATGTTTTTTTTTTTTTTTTTAAAGATTTATTTATTTGACAGAGAGAGATAGCGAGAGAAGGAACACAAGCAGGGGGAGTGGGAGAGGGAGAAGCAGGCTTCCCGCAGCGCAGGGAGCCCGATGTGGGGCTCGATCCCAGGACCCTGGGATCATGACCTGAGCCGAAGGCAGACGCTTAATGACTGAGCCACCCAGGTGCCCCTGTGCAGTATGTTTTAAAGCATGAAGAATAAAGGATTGAGAAAGAAAGACTGAGCGAAATTGAGAGAGAGAAAGCAAGAGCAGGCCCAACGTGACTGCTAATTTTTTCTTTCTATTTTCATGAAGTTTTCAACTTTCTATAGCTTTTATAATTAAAAAAAATACATGCTATATATCAAAGAAATATCCTGGAAGTTTAAAAAATAACCATGTCGAGTGTTCATAGAAGCAGTCCTAATCCTTGACTCGCTGTTTCTCCAGATTCATCACTTACATGCCACTTCCACAGTTTTTGCCATATGCGTTCTACTCTGTTATTTGCTTAATAATCCTTTCAATTAACTCACTATTTTTACTTAGGCTTCTAAGTAGTATCTATGAAATCATGTTTTTTACTATTCTATGGATTTTTTAAAAAAATGTAAATTAAAGTAAACACATAACTATTAAAATGTCTTGGGCCACCAGGGTATGAATGGCCCACTTTGGGAAAGAAGATGCTCCTCCTAGGGACACCTGGCTGGCTCAGTTGGTTGGGCCTCTGACTCTTGTTATGGTCTCAGGGTCTGGGATCAAGCCCTGTGTCAGGCTCTGCATTCAGTGGGGAGTCTGGCCTGTCCCTCTCCCTCCCCTTCTGCCACCCCCCCCCCCCCCCGCACTGTGCCTGCTCTCCCTCTCTCTTAAATAAATAAATAAATAAATAAATAAATAAATAAATAAATAAATAAATAAGTAGGAATATGCTTCTCCTATACTGGCTTCAGAATCACTTAGGCAGGGTCCTGGATCTCCTGAAGTAGAATTGCAGAGAAGGGTCCTGGATACCTGCCTTTTAAACATACTCTCCAGGAGATTCTTATGCAGCATAATTTTTCAGAATAATGTTTCAGAATAACTGCACTGTGGTTTCTTAAAAGAATGTATAATGGTCAAGGATTGGTATTGAATCTGAGGTAATTAAAGAATTTAGCCAGATAACCAGGTTGAAATCTGGAGCTGTACAAGACCACCCCAGGAAATAGCTTAAAGAGAGCATTAGAGATAACCTGGATGATGGTGGAGGGGAAAAGCTAATTATTGCAAAATAAATGAAATCCCTAGTTTCTTTTGTTACCAAGAATGACACCCCTGGAGAGTTGCTTTGCTGTCTTGTTTGAGTGATAGTTCTTACTGCTGATAAATCTTATCACAGAATGTGTTAAGGTAGCAGTATGTGGCAGTTTGTGTTGAGGTTAAGGTAGGCCTATAAAGATAGAAACAGAGAGCTGTGAAAAACCAGAAGTCCAAAAAGAAGGTGGGTTGCTGCAGCAGAGGGAGCAACAGAACCTCATTCCAGGGAGCCGTTAAGAGTTGTGGGCAAAACAAGAAGTTGGCCAACCAGTGGGAATCAGAGGTATGAAGTTTTCAATTTTGTTTCTCGTGTAGCTGCCAGAAGAGAATTTCCATGTAGAAAGAGACCAGCCTTTGTTGAGAAGATGTTTTGTTAAACCCAACTAAAGTGGAAGGAAGCCTCAGGGCCTGGTTGTAAGCTGGGGAAAATAACCAGGAGACAGAGCTAGTAAAGGCCTAGGTGAAGGGGGCTGTGTCTGAAGAGGGGATTCTGTGGTAGCTTCCAGAGTCATGGAAGCTACTGGGGCGGGGGGGGGGAGTTGACAATTGCATCAGTGTAATCTGTGCTAAATTAACCCATGCACAGAAAGGGACAGTGCTATATGGGTTACGCAATTAGTGGAGAATTTGTAGGTATGTAAGACTGGGATAGAGAATGGAAATGACTTTGTTCAAACATGTCACAGAGGTATGTGGGCAATGCACATTTAGGAGAGTCCCCAAAACACACCAGATGAGGCCCAAGGAATCTAGTTCAGCTCAAGGTAGACTAGAAGGTAAATATTATGTGAGGAAACATTTTTGGAGGGATTTCACACGGAGGCAAAGGTAGAATCTTCAAGAGCAGTGGGGCTAGGGAGTACATATGTTGTTAGCATCAACATGATCCAGAGGAAGAAACTAAGATGGACAAGTATCTGAGCATCTGGAAGGAACATTCTCCAATAACATGAGAGATGGGTATGAGTATGAAGCCAATGTAATGTTACCTCTCTGGGGACAAAATAGAAATCATGCTGTAATTTGAAAAGGGTTTGATAAAGATGACAAAGGGAAAACATGGAAAGAGGACCTGGAACCCTGAAGAAAGCATCACCCTAACCTGTGACCTGGAAGCTGTTCTCCTGCTGTCACCATGTAGCCTGGGTCCCTCAGGATCCATTGACTTGTTTACCTCTGGCCTAGAAACCCTTGCTTTTTTGGTTTAACTATTTCATAGACATTTTCTAAGTCTATTATTTCTCAAAGTCTGTTATTTCTTTTCTGAAATTCTGAAATGTATAACTGCTATCTATGTCTAACCTTTTTTCTACTATATACACATCATTTTGAATTTTGATTCCATCCTTAGTATTGGTGATTCTCAAGGATTTTCTGGCCCAACATATCCTTTGATTTCCCATTTCCCTTAGTTTTCACATTAAGCCTTTTAAAAACTGTATTCCCACCTCCCACCCTACCACCTCCACCCCTCAAAAAAAAAAAAAAAAAAGCAAGGTGATTAGAAAAAGGAAGTGAAAGGAAATTAGTATTCTGTGGAATTGGTTACCCTGGGGCTTCAGGGTGGTTGAGGCCATACACTGTGTCACATAACACTATGCAAATTGACTTTACCCTTCTAAATTTAAATGATACAGTTGTCAACAAAGAGATGATATCACGTTTGTCATGATTCAATGGATGTGCATCTCTTTTCCCCAGTTCCACCAACGGACATGTATTAGGGTGGTGACAAAGGTCAGCTGTACAGGGGGTGAAGTCGGCTATGCAGGAGGGAGCATCAGAAGAGGGCTTTCACTGCATTTTGTACCCCCTACCATGTCATCCCGAGACCCCAACCAAATTACTTTCTATAGTGGCAAAAACTGCTCTGGGCTAGCTCTAGCATTCAAGTTTCAGAAACAGTTTCTTCTATATTACAGAACTATGTGGCCAAACCAGCCACAGATAATATATAATACCTAGGCATGTACATGGACAGTCGTACCACAACACTGTAATGATGACCAGCATCTGGACACATGCTGTCATATACTCAGTGGGGCTTTTTAATGACGAGGCACTGAGCATGGTAGGTCTGGCCATCACTAGTAGCTAAGCTGTTTGAGGAAGTAGGACCCTGAGCTTGCAGATGAACTTAGAGCAGTGAGGAAGAGGGAGGTGGTGGGGCAGGGCAGGGGTGGTGGAGTAGAGCAGCTCCAGTTGGCCCCGGGACACATTGATGAGAGTGTGCCCAATATTGCAGGGAAACATACCAACTGGTAGCCACCACAGCCAGAAGGCCACTATCTAGAATTCCTTCTGCTACCATCAGTTGAGTTTTATACCTCCCCAGACCCAGGTTATTTCTTCCTCAGCCTATTTCATCCCAGTTAAACTTGTCATTATTATTAATAAACTAAATTAAATGTTACATAAACATACAACATATGACTAAAAAAGCAAGTTTTTTTCTGTGAACTTGGTTGAATACTTCGAAAAGATTCAATGAAAATGAATTGCTGAGCAATGGTTAAAGTGGGAAAGCAATTATAAAAACCTAGAAGGACTCTGCACTCAGGTTGCCCAACAGATGTCTTTAAGTTTTCGCTTCCTTTCAAAGAAATTATCATTGGAAATAGTAAAGGATGTATAATGGTTGTGGTTTATGACAGAAAGATTAGGTCAAACTCCAGCTAACCAACCAACATTCAAAGAAAAAGCCTGGGCTTTATATCAAAACTTGGCAAAAGAATGCGGTTACTTTAAAATAAAAATTTTGATGTATGTATCTACAATTTTTTTTATGATTCATTTCTTTAACCAATATCTTCCATTAGCCAACGAATTCCCTGTCCCGACTGTATTTGATAGAAGGGTCTTTGTGGAACTTCCTCTTTCAGCATTATTATGTTGAGATTCGAGGGATTAGGATTCCCATGATTGGTCTCTTGTTTGAGCAGTAGCGTTTCAGGAAGGCAGAACTTCTAAAAATCTTGTATAATTCAGTGCTCCTTTAATTCTAGCCTAATTATGACCAAAAAGGGACAGGTATTCCTACTCATCAGCTAAAAGTGGCACTATAGTGACAGCATAAACCCAATTTATAAATCTCTTACATACTAGCTTTGAACTTGAGATTCTTGATAAATTTAGAAGCCGTGCAGAATTTGCCTTCTTTCCATTTTGGGCATGAAGGCTTACTTTATTATTTATATCACATAATTTCAAATTGCTTTAATTCTAATTTGCAAAAAACAGGATTGCACTGTATCAGAAGCAAGTTTCTCCGCCTGGGGCACTAGAAGTAAGCATCCAGAAGAAGACCTTTCAACATCTCTCTTCTGGATGACACAAGTCTCTCCCCTTGAGCTGGTTTTGGTGTAGAAGTTTATGTTCATTATAAGTAGAGATCTTTTCTGAGCCTTTTTTCTGGAATAAAAAAAGAGCTTTTCTGTTTCCTCACATGCTATGTGTCTCTAGCAGTATTACTGGGCTTCAGCTCATGCAAGTTCCTCTATGAAGCTTGTGAATGATTGCAGGTTGTTTTATTTTTAACGTATAGATCCAAGATATTTATCTACAAAAGCATTTAACACCTCTAGGCAACTAGATTTCTTCAGCATGTCTTTCTCTCTCAGTAGGCCTCTAACAAGAGTGTCAAAGCACTCCAGACCCTTTCTAATGCTTTCAGATGACCCGTTACAGTCCTTCAGATTAAATATGAGGCACTGATACACATTATCTTGGCTCTACCAAATAGCTTTAACTAGTGTTTCTCAAATTGAATTCTAGGACCTGGAAAGGTCATTAGAGAAATCAGAGGAACTATTCTCCTCTTCCCTCACCCCTTCTGTCTGAATTTCCTGCTTTTATTCTGAAATAGTTTGTTTATCTGGAGGCCCCTTATTCAGTTACATCAATCAATTGGCTTATTTGCTGTACTCCGAAGTTGAGCAAAGAAAGGCTTCTAAACTTCCAAACTTATCAAAAGGTCATGCATGATGTTCAAGTCCTTGACTCTTCTTTATAGTAGCTTTGCTGAGATCTAATTCACATATCATAAAATTCAATCTTTTAAGTATACAATGCAGTGGATTTTAGTATACATACATTGTTGTGCAACCATCACCACCATTAATTCCAGAGCATTTTCACCCACCCACCCCCCAACAAAAATCCCAAACTCATTAGCAGTCACTCCCCTTACTCCCCTCCCTTCAGCTCTAGGCAGCTACTAATCTACTTTCTGTCTCTGTGAATTTGCCCATTCTGGATATTTCATGTAAGTGGAATCATGCAATATGTGACTTTTGTGTCTAGTTTGTTTCACTTAGCATAATGTTTTCAAGGTTTACCCATGTTGTAACATGCATCACTACATCATTTTTTTAATAGCTGAATAACATTCCATTGTATGGGTATATCGCATTTTGTTTGTCCACTCATCTGTTGATGGACATTTGGGTTGTTTCTGCCTATTGGCTATTGTGAATAGAGCTACTATGAACATTCGTATACAAGTTTTTATTTGCATGTCTGTTTTCAGTTCTTGCAGGTATATGCCTAGAAGAGGAATTGCTAGGTCATATGGTAAACCTCTGTAAAGCTTGTTGAGAAACTGCCAAACTGTGGCTGCACGATTTTACATTCCCATCACCACTGTATGAGGGATCCAGTTTATCCACATCCTCTACAGTACTTGCTATTTTCCTTTAAAAAAAATTATGGCTGTCCTTGGGGCACCTGGGTGGCTCAGATGGTTAAGCATCTGCCTTCGGCTTGGGTCATGATCCCAGGGTCCTGGGATCAAGCCCTGCATCGGGCTCCCTGCTTGGCAAGGGGCCTGCTTCTTCCTCGCCCTTTGCTTGGGCTCTCTCGCTCTCTCTGTCAAATAAATAAATAAATAAAATCTTAAAAAAAAAAAAATGGCTGTCCTAGTGGGTGTGACTTGGTAACTCATTGTTGTTTTGATTTGCATTCCCTGATGACTAACAATATTGAGCATCTTTTTTATGTTCTTATTGGCCATTTGTATACCTTCTTTAGAGAAATGTCTATTCTCAAGTCAACTGTTTGGTGTTTTTTTAAGATTTTATTTATTTATTTGTCAGAGGGAGAGAGAGCACAAGCAGGGGAAGCAGCAGGCAGAGGGAGAAGCAGGCTCCCCACTGAGCAGGGAGCCCGATGTGGGGCTCGATCCCAGGACCCTGGGATCATGACCTGAGCCGAAGGCAGACCCTTAACCAACTGAGCCACCCAGGCATCCCCCAAGTCATCTGTTTTTTAAAGTGGATTGTCTTTGTTATTGAGTTGTGTGATGGTGAGTTATATATATCAAATTGGCAAGGCTATGGTGCCCAATTGTTGAGTCAAACACTTGTTTACATATTGCTGTGAAGATATTCTGTAGATGTGATTACTATTTACAGTTGACTTTAAGTAAAAGAGACTACCCTTGGTAAGAAGGGTGGACTTCAACCCCATCAGTTGAAGACCTTAAGAGCAAAAACTGAGGTTTCCTGAAAAAGAAAGAATTCTGCCTCAAGACCAGAAATCCTGCTTGAGTTTCCAGCCTACAGGCCAGACCCCATAATCATGTGAGCCAATTCCTTAAAATAAATCTATTTATATGTTTTTCTTTCTTTGTGTTTAAGTATGTATATACATATGTATTATATAAATAATATATGTACATACGTAAGTATATACTTCTGTAAAAATATGATATATAAGTACGCATATGTACTGTATACACATGTGCACACACACCATCTATATGCATATATGTTCCATTGGTTCTGTTTCTCTGGAGAACCCTGGCTGATATAAATTGTTAAAGTTCTTTGTATATTTATATATTCTGGATACTAGATCCTTATTAAATATATGAAAATTGAACCCTTGTTTTGGTTAAGCCACTCCAGTTGGGTTCATTACATGCAGCCATAAAATCCTCAATGAATCTCAAGGTTTTCTGAGGAGGATCAGATAGAAAAATGCATGTAAAACACTTGGAACAATGCTTGACACATAACTCAGTTAATATTATTATTATTTTATCACATTTGAATTCATTTAGAGCAACGAGCCCTACACCACTCAGTAAACCTTAAAGATATTCATTATTCAGCAAACGCTTTTGAGTCTCTATTAAGTATATGATACTGTGTGGAGTATGATGCGAGCTCAACTTGGTGGTGTGCAGCCTGTGTAGTCATACAGGGTCCTGTGCCTGGTTTAATGTTCTGCTGCCATCACCTTAAAATTCTTATTAAGTCTTGAACAAGAGGTTCTGCATTTTTATTTTGCACTGGGCTCTGCACATTATGTAGCCAATTTTGTTATGATGACTAGAAATTTTTTTGCTGTTCAGAATAATAACTTATGTTTCTAAAAATTACCATGTGTTCTTCAGGAAACATTAAATCTTGCTAAATATACTCTAAGAAGACTGAGAAATATACAGTACCTTTAGAAACACCTTGCCAAACATGATGTAAATACGTGAGACTTTGACATTTAACAGGTAAGCTTTACTTACCTGAAAAATTCACTTGTTTAGAAGAGTCAAGAGCCTGATAAATGAAATATAAATATATTTTGCAATAAAAAGAAAGAGTGCAACTGCAGGCTTTGTTGTGGTAGTAGTGGTCGGAAGTTGGGGAGTTTGCTTTGCTAAGGTTTTGGGGGATTAGGAAGTAAAACTTTGGAAGTAGTTATCTTCTCCCCAGTCATTATTGGTATGATACACAGGAACTCACAGTGAGCCATGAGACAAGTGGCTTAACCTCTCTTTATCTTCATTTCCCTTTCTATAAAATGAGAATGATGAACAGCTGGCTAGTCTATGCACAGCATCAGATTTTTAGCCCTGTCCTTTTCTCTGAATTTTCCCTCTCAAAGACGTATTGAGCATCTACTATGTACTATGCTTCATTCTCAGCATTAGGGACGCATAGTTGAGTGAGGGTCCTTGTTCTCAAGATTATGTTCTTGAAAAGAGAGAGATGATAAACCTGCCAAGGTAAATAGGATCACTTCAGACGGCAGTAAATGTAAAAGAGGATTAAATGGGCGGAACTGTCAGGGAAAAGCTTTCTGGGGAGGTGACACGTAAGTTGAGATCTGAATTATGGCCATGAGGAAGTCAGGTGAGGATGTAGAGAAACGCATCCTTAACAGAAGGCACCTCAAGAGCAAAGGCCTCATGAGTGGAGTGGGCTTGGTTTGTGTGGAGACGGGGAGAGGCCATGTGACTATAGAACAGGAGCAAGGGAGCAGGGCAGGCTGTGAGAGCAGATGGACAGGTGCCAGAGCAAGTAAGGCTTTGCCGCCCCAGGGCAAGAGTTTGGATTTCATTCTGGTTCAGGGAGAGGTCTTTGGAGGGTTTTAAGCAGGAGAAAAATGTAATCTGATTTATGCTTCAGAAAGATTCCCCTTGTTGGCTGCTCTGTGGAGGAATCAGATGGACTGAAGGTTGGCAAGGCTGGTGGCAGTGACCCCTTCAGGGGGTGCTGCGTCAGTCCAGGAGAAAGGAGATGGGGCTTTGACTAGGGTCCTGGTCTTGGGAACTAGTAAGCAGTAGTTGGATTCAGGATATACTTTGGAAGTAGAGCTGACAGGACTTAGTGTTGGATTGAATATCAGGGTGAGGAAAGGAGAGAGTTTTTTGTTTTAATACATTTCACCGTAGAAAGCTTGGGAAATTCAGGGAAGCATTCAGCAGGCTATGTGTTTTATTATGTAATATGATTTACATTTAATATTAAACCTAGCTTTCTCTTGCACAAGGAGACCTTTACCCTTATTGACCATTATTGCTACCCTTTTGAAGATTTCAGTGCACCTTTACTTATTAGATGCCTGGAAGATTCTTGAAATTAGGAAAAAAAAAAAAAAACAATAGGAAAGAAAAACCTGCTTCACCCTGCTTAATACAGAATTTCCTAACTTTATTTGAACTTTTTCCTTTTTTTTTTTTTTTAAGATTTATTTATTTTAGAGAGAGAGAGAGCACAAGCAGGAGGGGCAGAAATAGAGGGAGAGAGAATCCGAAGCAGACTCCACGTGGAGTGCGGAGCCCAATTCCGGGCTCAGTCTCACAACCCTGACATCATGACCTGAGCCAAAACCAAGAGTCAGACACTTAACTGACTGCGCCACTCAGACACCCCTAACCTTTTAAATTTTTTGATGGTTGTTTTGTACAATATCTATTACCATCTCTATCAACTATCAGCAGAAAACATGACCTAATACTGTACTGGTTCTCTCCCTCTCATTTTTATTTCCCTTACCTATAAAAGTTAGATTTGCAGGTTCTAAGCTCAGAATCCTTTACTGCATGCACCAACACAGTTCTTCATAAGGACTCCATGAGGACTTAACCTTCCACTGGCTTTTATCCCTTCTCTTAACATTCTAGGAGGCAAATATTGCCTAGATTACATTGTTCTATAGTGTTTTTAATTGTGTTCCTAATCCAGAGCTGTTCTATCTACCGGTTATTCTTATAAAAGAGGTGGGGAACTTGTGTCAAATGATGTTTAAAATTGACATTGTCTCCCAAATACCTTATCTTTCTCTTAACATAGAGGGTGACAGCCAGTGGTATATGAATTACATTGTTAACATACAACTGGTAGAAATGAGGGAAACTGAGTTTTAAACCTGAGAATGCACATCTAGGTTTGTAAGTATATACAGTCAAAACTCCTTAATGTAAGTCTCTATTTAAACTGTAATTTGGGAGCAACCACAGTGGGCATTTAGTGAGGTTCCAAATATCCCATGTGGACAGAACAAAAATATATTTTCTTTGTCCTTGCATGACTTGGAATTGTCTAAAATGTCAAGAAGAAAAAAATATCATTAAAAAGATAGATAGATATTGTTAATAATAATATTGAAAGCTTTTATGCCCCAGCAGTTGGTGCTGCTTATACCATTCAGGTGGATATTGTGTGCCTTACTTACACTCAGCTTAATTTTAAGATTTTAATAAATGAAAAAATCTGTAGGAAGTGTGGTATATTATCACACTTAAAGCAGCCAATTAAATTAGTCCCTTGATATAAGCTACTTTATAAACTCATTTATCACCCAAGTTAGCTTGGCCTGACCTTTCTACCCCTTCTTGGATAAGGATGGAAGCAATTTCTCAGTAGCAAAATTATTGATTTTTTTTTTTGACAGAGCTCCTTTTCTAGTTTGATTTTCCTTCTTTTGTGCACTTCTATTCTTGTGTCACCTTCTCAGAGACTGGAGTCCCATTTATATGTTGGCAAGCAAAATGCTGTTTAAAAGAGTATGGGAAGCTGTATCTTAATGTCCAACCTAATTAGCCACACCTAAACAATTTATGAAGGCATTGTGCTCAATTTATCTTATTCAATAAACAGAAGAACATGTTGATTATCTTCTGAAGCTTGGCATGCTTGCCAAGCAAATGTCAATCCTTCTTTTGTTGCACTATTGAACCTTGTGTGCTCTGATACCTTTTTCCTGAATTTTCATACGGATTCCTACATGTTAAATGATGATCATTTTGTCACATGCAATATTGACATAGATTATTTGCTCGGCTAAACATTGAAAATGTTTCCCTTTATCAGTAACTTTTCATGGTTTGGCAAGGTATTTCCTCCCAGGGAATAATTAGAAGGTAACTATAGCCTTTTACCAGATTTGAGAGATTTAAAGAAAATAACTATCTTATTACAAAAATTGCATCTGAGGGCAGTCTTTGTAAAAGATAGAGATTTTCCCAGAAAAATAAGGGGGGCAGGGTCATGGATGGAAGAGTACTTACACTTACTGAGTATCCATTATAAGCCAGAAACTGTGCTGGGAGTTTTATGTACATTATTTCCTTTAACATGAGGCCTTTCTTTTATCTGCATTCTGTGGTGAAACCGAGGCTCACGGAGGTCAAATAACTCATGCACCAACTAATGGATATTTGGCCTGGGATCTAACACCAAGTCTACTGGACTAAATTCTATCCCTTCCATTCCACTATGCTTTGCTGCTTTGGTTGGCATGATCAGTGGGATTCCCACACTCTGAGGGTTGCAGCAACCCAGTGATCACAGCTCATTCAGATGCACAGAGTTCCCTTGACAGGTTTCTCAGTAGTGTTGATGGAGGGGCAAGAGACCCTTATTACATGTAATTCTGATCTTTTACCCAGGGTTAAAAGCATATAGTCTCCTAGTGTAAGTCTGGGATACCGAAAATCTCTCTGTGCCCTTTCATAGAGAAACGAGACTATCACTGCTTCCTAACAATGGTGGTCTGAGTTTTCTCTTGGTAGCTAGGATTTTGTTCTAAGGAAGGACATTATTATACATTTTCCTCTGTGCTACCCACAGAGGTAACCACTTAGGCCACTTAGGCCAACTGCACGCATTACTGATAGGTCCAGTACCCTAGTTTTCTAGACTATTATTCTTAGTATTCATAAAGCTGTTGGGATGTCTGTTTAAGAGAAACCAACAAAGAATCATAAGAGTGACAATACTGTGCTTATCCACACTTTCGTAAACATTAATGCTAAAAAGAAATTCCTTTTTGCTTTGGATTATATTAAAGTTCCTTAAACAGTCCATTGTTTAAGGACTGTTGAATTCGAAAACAAGCAAGCAAAAAATGAGAACTGGTCTCAGAAATTTTTCTTAATAAAATATATTGGCATTTCTCTTACCCTGATACCTCTGATTTCCCCCAGGCCAAGGTTGAAGTCACCAGGAACCTTATTTTGAAAGAAGCAAAATGGAGTCCATCTGAGTAATCAAGTTAATTTCTTTCCAGCAACTAAGGACATCAGAGATCCAAAGTAAGCTCAAATTTTAAAATTTACTTATTTTCTGACTATTAAGTTATATCATTTTACTAAAATTTTTAGAAAATGCACATGAAAGAAGAAAATTAAAATTATCTGTGATCACATACACCTAAAGATAACCATTATTAACATTTGATGTACGTCTTGTCTTTTGTATTTTAAATAACATTGGCATACTAATCAGGATTCTTAGCCTACAAGCCACAGAAAGAGTGGCCACTCCTTGAATTAGAAAGGAATTTACTGAAAAGATATTTGGTAGCTCAGAAATTCATGAGAACACCTGGGGGACCAGTCCTGGAAAAGAGTAGGAGTAGAAGTGACCAAGGGAGTTGAAAACCAGATAATACCACAGAATTATTCTGGTGCAGCTCCCATACTGTCATGATAAAGACCTTTCCCTGAAGCCAATACTTCTGCCACAGCCAGCCCAGACACTGATGGAGGTGTTGCTGGTCCCACTGTCCCCAGAAACTGTGTCGTCTCACTGATAGGATGAGTTTTTGCCATCCTTGCTTCTGTGGCTCATTGGCTCCCAATCCCAAGTCTGGGTCAGTCTGGGTCCTTGATCAAGTCCAGGTTATATGTCTACTCCAGCTGTCAGGGGATGATGACGTAAAAGGTTCTTAATCCCTTGCCTCTGTAAAGGTAGGAGGCCTTCACGGCACAAGAATCACATGGTGGGAAATTCCCCAAACTTGGGATGGGAGTTTAGATGCTGAGCCGCTAAAATCCCACTTGATGTCTGCCACAATGAGCTCATACAGCTTTATATAGCTCTGTATCCTGCTTTTCTCTCAAGCATTAAATCATGACTATTTTCCTAAAACATGAAGTATTTTCCAAAATTAGGGTTTTCGGTGACTCTATAATAACAGTCTTGATTTGATCGATAAATAGCATATGTGATATTAACTGTCCAAAAACGGCTTAAAAAGCCTGGCGGTTACAAAGGTAGAAGCATCAATCTTAGCACAGAGCTATCTGAATTATTTTTCTAGCTTCAGTTAGCACTCAGCTGGGAGAAGTCAGCCTCTTGAGCTGACTTCATATCTTGGGGCACTGCCTGAAATGGCCTAGTTAACCTGAATGAGGCACGACTGACTAGAGAGGACAGGTTTGGAAGCTGCCTCTGCCTGCTAGGCTGGGGCAGGCAGTGGGGGCACAGGCCCCACAGCAGGAGCTAGAAGGGAGTTCAGTCCAAGAGCAAAGGAACTCTATATTAGCTGGCCTGGTTGTGGGCTAGTCAGGAGGCTGCCAGCTTTGGGGCATGATGTGAAGGAAGAATCCCAAAGCTGGTGATAGTCATGGATTGGAATTCTAGCCCTTGGCCTGAGATTCAGGAGCAGCCCTGGCCTGAAAAATAGAAACAAGGTGGGTTTTAGTTCTAGAAAAATTCATGATGGGTAAGTGACCAAGACGGGAACAAGAAACATAGCAGGGCCCAGTTACAAGACCAGTGAATAGGGTAGGACCAGGTCTTACAAGCCTGGGTATCAGAACTAGTGCAGATATCCAGCAGCATGATACTGAATTCCAGGCTCACTTACCTTAAGTTGTTCCTGACTAATGTTGGGTCTGGGAGCTTGGTTGTAGGGAAGAGGTTGACAGAACAACTTCAGATGGAGCCCAGGGATTCCCATTAAGCACAGCTTCATGGTCTCAGAACAAGGCTGTGAGAGAGAAGCTCCATTAGTTGAGGTTGAAGTCAGACTAGAAAGAAAGGGCACAGTACTCCATGTGAAGGCTCTGGGGAAAACCTGCCTTCTCCCCATCATTGTCGTTTCTTTGGAGGCTGTGGAGACTTTCTTCTTTTGTTCTCAGTGGGACCACATTAAAAAGTCAGCTTCTCTTCCCGTTCAATTTGTATGTGGTGTTTTGATCCCTATGGGTTTTTTGAGAATTCTAATACAGTTTTCAGATGCCCCGGTAATGATTTGCAGATACCATGGCTCAATGAGTTTGCCCTGCAGTCCCTTATCTTTAGATGGTCTGCAACTTGTTGCATGTTTGAAGGATCCAGCACAGCAACACAGAACCAAAAGTACATGTGGAGTTAGAGCCCCAGGTACTAGAGTGGAATTAGTTGGAGTAGCATTTGTCATTCTACTTCATGTAACATCGTGTTTTCATTCCATGGAATTTCAGCCACAAGAACATTATTCACGGAGTGTGTTTGTGGCATATTTTGCACTGACTACCAAGAGAGAACACTGCATTGACCACGACGTAATTACACTTCCTTCTGCATTCCTTCGTTCATGATTGACATGTGGAATCTGCCCAGGACTGATTGTGAACCCTGCAAAACCACAGTACGATAAATTATCGTCATCATTCCTCAGAAGGCTGTGTCACATTTGCCCACAATCATTGGATGAACCTACCTTTTAAAAATAGATGTGTTTTTGCACTCTTGAAACTACTTATTTTCTTACTCTTTGTCACAGCCAGCCTAGTTTAAGCTGACGGTAAAAAGAGGTTTTGGAGGTTTTCCACCACAAGGTTATTTAAAGTTCTTTGAGCTGCCGCCAGACCTTCATTTAGCATTTTAATAAACTTCCTGGGCCAAGGAGTAATTTTCCTGTATCCTCTTTGTCCTCAGCATGAAGTAATAGTACAAAAGAGGGTCATCATTTTTAGGCCAGTCATCTGCATTAATTATAAAATTATCCTTACGAATAACCAGATATAAGGTCTGGGATAGAGAAAAGGGGGAGCGGGCTTCTTTCTGTGGTTAACATTTAACAGGGGAGTCATAGACACATCAAAGATTTAAGAAAGTGCCAACAGAAATATTTTTTCACACAGATACTTAGAAAGGACATTAAAAGAAACCACATACCGTCAAGTTATCGCAAGATAACTAGAATTAAATTGCCCAAACATTTGCTTACTTGTGGTGTCCTTATCTGGAGACTCTCTATAGGCAGAAGTACCAATAGACTCCCATGTTTACATGGTGATATGGAAATCGGCCTCCAAAACAGTTCATTGTAAGGATCCTTAGAGAATTGTTTGGAACCCAAATCTCTGGGTGCAATGTGATGTCACTTTTCAGTGTTTCTAGGCTTTGGGCCAGAACTCAGTTTCAGGAAAATAATTGCAAAAATGTTTAAATAATTTGCATGAGGTTTGTGAAAGCAAAGGAAAAGCTGCCTGCTCCATTCCCAGAGGAGATTTCAAGACACAATCAATGTTAGGCCGCAAAACACTGTTTAGACAGAATAATTATCAGCCCTTTCCCTTCTCTTTCATTATTAAACTGAGGCCTATTCCCTCTGAGGGTTTCACCTGGCATATGGAAAGACTGTTGTTGCTAAGTCCTTTTTATGGATGTTCAAATAGGCTAAGTAAATTCAGAGTTTACTAAATTGGCTCATTCGTGGATATTATTTGACATGAAGTTGCCTCTATGTCATGATTAGCTTTTTTGTTCCTATTCATGTTATAATCCAGTATGATGGAATTATATAGGGTCGTTTCAAACTATGTGAAGAATTCTTGAAAATGGATCCCCATTCATTCATTGTTGACTCCTTAAAAGCGAGCTCAAAGAACCCTAAGTGACAGGATCATCAAAACAACACACAGAAGGATGCAGTGGGTGGAATCGTATTAAGACAAAAAAGTGAAGCCATGTTTAAATCGTGTTACAGCTATCAATGCCCAAATTACAGTACAGTTATTTCTTTAGGGAACTACTTAAAGTATTGTTCGAGTTGAATCAAAGTTATTTTTTTACAGAGATTCTTGAAACGACATTATCTGATTTAAAGAGACATGGCTACTTTTCATGTGGTAGCTTATTGATTTTGATAGCGTGGGAGTGAATACGTTGAGTAAGTGGCACTGAGAGAGGGCACGCAAATACCATTTTACTTCTCCCTCCTCCCATACTGCCTATTCAAACCCACCCCCTGAAACTCGTTTTCCCCTTGCCTTTGGGGAGGGTCGACCGTAAGGAACAATTACAAATATCTATTTATATGTACATTCTTAGCTAACAAGATGTCTTTTGGACACTTTTAACCAAAAGTGAGACTTATGTTAGTAATTAACACCTAGTCCTGTGTAATAGTTAAGACTTAAAACATTGATTTGAAGTTAAGTGTCTTTTCCTACGTGGAGCCGCCAGTAGGAAAAGGGGAGAAGTCGACGACTTCTCTCTTTATTCTGCCTTTTCTTTCCTGCCACTCACTGTGACTTCTGACCCCTCCAGGGTTGGGATGTGAGTGAGGGAGAAAACAAGGGGTAGAGAAATAGGCAAAGGTTTCCTTGATGGGTACCCTCCTGAGCTGGTGTTGGTCCTCTTCAGAACTGGTGAGTGGTTAAGCCTGACTTTTTCTCTCATGGACACATCTATGGATTTTCTTTGACTCCCAAATCTTTGGGGATCTCTTACTTGGAAGGGCCTTTGAAAAATAGAGACCTATCTCTTCCAACTGGTCCTTTCTAATGCTTCCATTAGCTCTTGAGTATCTAGCAAAAAACTTGTACCTCTTTATGCTCGTCTCCTCACCTTTCTAGGTGCTCCTTCCGGGCAGATCCTTGAACAGCCCTGGCCTGACTCGCTCATTCATGGCTTCATCTACTCCATGCAACACTGATCTGATGTCACTTATACTGTAGTGACTCCTCTCTACTCTGTGGCTGAAGGAGGCTTGTGCCAGTACATATTTTTTCAGGCTGTGTCAGTCTTGCAGTTCCCATCTCATAGGGAATGGGATGCTTCCTAGGTGGTCCCAAAAGGACCTTCTCACATTTGAGGTGAAGAAGAAGTATCTCCTGCCCCACCTGATCTTTAAGGGAGATAGAGTCTCAACACAACTCTTTCCAAAGATATCTTTTCTCTTGGTCTCTCCAACCTCTTTTTTAGGGTGGAGTTAGTAGTTTCTGCCAACTCTTTTGTAAGTCCTGCTTAGATGGCCTTGAAACTCACTTTGGAAAGTTGCTGTAGATGAAATCCAAGACGACTGCAAATGACTATGCCGTTTGTATCCTACATAAAGATGTCACACTAAGGGGATGAGTGAATGCTGAATTCCGGCCCTTGCTCCTTTAGCAACACAGGGTGCCAGAAGGGGGCACTTTCTCGTAATTCACCTACCCAGTGGGGTTGCTTTTTTGCTAATTTGCACAAAGGCACCTACTGCCTTGGAGCCCTGGTTGAAGCTGAGACAGAGTCCCATTTAAAATCCCATTTTTAGTTAGATGACTTGTAGGGTTGGTGGTTTCTCTAAATGAAAACCACTGCAGATATTGATGACACTTGTGACAGCCATTCAACTGAATGTCAGAAGTCACCAAGAGGCCAAAGAACACCCATTTGTTATCTTACCACTTTTTATTAAAACAAAATATCCTATTTTTTAAAGTAGAGGTTTCTTTTCAACAAGAGTGCCAAGGCACTTCTGTGGGAAAAGAATAGTCTTTTCAACAAAAGGTGCTTGGACAGCCAGGTATCCACATGCAAAAAGAAAAAAAGAAAAAAGAAAAAAAAGACCCCCTACATCACATCATGTACAAAAATTAACTCAAAATGGGTTATAGATCCAAATAAAAGAGCAAACACTCTTAGAAGAAAACATAGGAACAAATCTCTGTGGCCTTGGATTAAGTCAGGGCTTCTCAGATACAGCACCAAAGCACAAGCTGCCGAAGAAAAATCGATCAATTGGATTTAATCAAAATTAAAAATTTTTGTGTTTCAGAGAATGCCATCAAGAAAGTGAAAAGTTACACCCAAAACTAACATAACACTGTATGTTAATATTACATTTGAATTTTTTTAAAAAAATATTTAAAAAATTAACTATACCATCAGATAAATGAAGCTCTTTATCAGGAGGAAAAAAAAAAAGAGAGTGAAAAGACAATTCACAGAAAGGGAGAAAAATGTTAGCAGATTACATATCTGATAAAATATATAAAGAACTCACAACTGCAGAAAAGACAACATAGGGGCACCCGGGTGGCTCAGTCGGTTAAATGTCTGGCTTCGGCTCAGCTCATGATCCTGGGGTTCTGGGATCAAGTCCCGTACTGGGCTCCTCACTCAGTGGGGAGCCTGCTTCTCCCTCTGCCTGCTGGTCCCTCTGCTTGTGCTCTCTCTCTACCTGTCTCTCTCTCTGACAAATAAATAAATCTTAAAAAAAAAAAAAAGACAACCTAAAAATGGACAAAGGATCTGAAGAGACATTTCTTCAAAGAAGATATTCAAATGACCAATAAGCACATGAAAAGGTGCTCAACACCATTAGCCATTAGGAAATGTTATTAAAACCACAATGAGATGCCATGTCACACCCACGAAAATAGCCATAATAAAAAAGATAATAACAGGTTTTGGTGAGGATGTAGAGAAATCAGAAACCTCACACACTGCTGGTAAAAATGTAAAATGGTGCAGCTACTTTGGAAAACAGTTTGGCAGTTCTTGACAAAGTTAAATATCAAGTTACCACATCACTCAGAGAGTCTGCTTAGGACATTCAACACAAAAGAATTGAAAATGTAGGTTCACACAAAAACTTGTACATGAATGTTCATAACAGCATCATTCATTATAGCCAAAATGTGGGGGGAAAAAACCCAAATGACTATCAACTCATGAACTGTTAAACAAAATGTGCTATATCCATGCAATGGAATATTACTGAGCAATAAAAAGGAATGAAGAACTGATTAGTGCTACAAGATGGAAGAACCTTGAAAAAATGCCATGTCAAAAAAGTCAGTCACAAAAGACCACATATAGTATAGTTCCACTTATATAAAATGTCCAGAATAGGCAAATCCATAGAGACAGAAAGTAGAATAGTGGTTGCCTAGGGCAGTTTTATTTTGGGATAGTTCATTGCTAGTGTATAGACATAAATTGATTTTTGTATATTGATCTTGTGTCCTGCAACTTTGCTGAACTTTTTTTGTTTATTGGTCTTGTAGTGTATTCCTTAGGATTTTCTGTATACAAGAATGTTTCAGCTACAATAAAGATAATTTTACTTGTTTTTCTATCTGGATGCCTTTGATTTATTTTGTTTGCCCGACTTAACTGGCTAGAACCTCTAGTACTCTGTTGAACAGAAGCGAATGTAGGCATCTTTGTCTTATTCCTCATCATAGGGAAAAGCATTCAGTCTTTCATCATAAAGAATGATTTTGCTGTAGATTTTTTGGAGAGGCCCTTTTGTCAGGTTGAGGAAATTTTCTTCTGTTCCAAGTTTGTTAATAGATTTTGTTTTTTCTAAAATCATGACTATATGTAGAATTTTGTCAAATGCTTTTCTATGTCTAATGAGTTGAATATATGTTTTTCATTTTTATTCTCTTAATATGGCAGTTATAATGAATGACTTTCATATGTGAAACCAATCTTTTATTCCTAGGGTAAATTCCACTTGGTCATGGTATATAAGCCTTTTCATATATTGCTGGATTTAGTTTGCTCGTATTTTGAGGATTTTTACATCTACATTTATAAGGCCTTTTATTTATTTATTTTTTAAAAAAAGATTTTATTTATTTATTTGACAGATAGAGACACAGCGAGAGAGGGAACACAAACAGGGGGAGTGGGAGAAGGAGAAGCAGGCTCCCCAACGAGCAGGGAGCCCAATGTGGGGCTCCATCCCAGTTCCCTGGGGCCATGACCTGAGCCCAAAGTCAGGCCAACGCTTAACAACTGAGCCACCCAGGCGCCTCTGTAAGGCCTTGTATTTTGCTTTCTCTCAGCCTGTTTTGTCTGTTTAACTTTGAGCATTGTGTCTTTAGCTATGCAAAGTTTTCCAGCTTTTATGCAATTGAACTGGTCAGTATTTTCCTTATGCTTTCATAGTATTTTTTTCTTGTTGAGAAAGATCTTTACTACTCCAAGAACATAAAACTATTTGCCTGAAGTTATCTTTAATATGGTCATTATTTTATTTTTTTTATGTTTAGAGAATTAATCAAATGGGAATTGATCTTTATATAAGCTATAAGGTAAAGACCCAATGGCCTGTTTTTAAAAATTCATTTAGTAATTCACCACTTTATTAAAAATCATCAATAAAATTCTTAAACATCTGCAAAGTGCTAAACATCATTCCAAGCACTGTAAATAAATAAAACTTAAAAAAAAAAAAAGCCAGACAAGGTCCCTGTTCTCATATAGCTTACATGAAGGAGTGATTCAACAAAAAATTAGGCAAAAAAATAAATAAGGTATATCACATAGCTAGAAGTGCAATGAAGGAAATAAAACAAGATGATATGATGGAGAATAATAGAGCTTTGTTAGATACTATGGTCAGGGAAAGCTCTATTCTAAGATAGTATATTTGTGTTGAGGATCCAGCCATTGGAACACCCAAGAAAAGAGTGTTCCAGGCAGAAGAGCAAATAAGCACAGGCAAAGGCTCTGAGCAAGCGTAGTGTATTCAAGCAACAACAGAATAAAACCCTTCTATGGATGGAGTGAAGTGAGTGAGATAGAGAATATCACCAGATGAGGCAGAGTGTTGGATTAGGGCTAGTTCAGGCAGGGACTTTCAGGCCACATTAAAAAAGACAGTGAAGATGCCTGGGTGGATCAGTTGGCTACGTGTCTGCCTTCGGCTCGGGTCATGCATGATTCCAGGGGCCTGGAATCGAGTCCAGGTCGGGTTCCCTTCTCAGCAGGGGGTCTGGTTCTCCCTCCGCCCTTCCCCACCACTTGTGCTCTCTCTCTCTCTCTCCCCTAAATAAATAAATAAACTTAAAAAAAAAAAGTTAAAAAAAAGAAGACAGTGAAAGTTATTAAGTAGGAGAACATCTGATCCAACTTATATTTGAAAAGGGCCCTGTGACTATGAATGTGGAGAACAAATTGTAGTAGGGCAGTAGAGAAAGTGGCCAGATGAGTTAGAAGGGATGATAGTGGCTTGAACTAAGGGGGTACATATGAATATGGAGAGAATTGGACAGATTTAAATTATATTTTGGAGACAATAATAATAACTGACATTTATTGAACACATGCAATGCATCAACTACCGTTCTAATCCCTTAAGAACTCATTAATCCCAACCATTACCCTATGAATTAGATAATAGCATTATTCTTGTTTTACAGATAACAACTTGATCAAGTGTAGATAGGTTACCCAAGGTTACAGAATTGGTCAATGGTAGAGCCAGGATGCGGACATAGATAGCTTGGTTTCAGAACTCGTGTTCTTAAGCACTCATTTTTACTCTCTCTCTCTCTTAAGCAGAACCAATGGATGTGCTGGTAGAGTGAATGTTGGAGGTTGAAGGAAAAGTAGAAATCAGAGATGACTCAGGTTTTTGCACTGATCACCTTGGTGCATAGGGGTTTATTTACTAAGATAGGAAATATTAGGGGAGCTATAATCTGTGCTATAATCTGTGTTTATATGTTTGGTGATAGGGGTGGGAAAGGTAGTAGTGGAAGGGAAATTAACTTGTTCTGGTTTAGAAATATTAAATTTTAGATGTCACAAGTGGAATGTCAGATAGGCAGTTTATGTAGGACACTAGGGTTTAGGAGTTAGATAAGGGTTAGACTCATAGGTAGGGAACTGGTATTTAAAGTCAGATTTTCAGCGGTGCCTGGGTGGCTCTGTCAGTTAAGCATCTGACTCTTGATTTCGGCTCAGGTCTTGATCTCAGGGTTGTGAGATCGAGCCCCACGTCAGGCTCCATGCCTAGTATGGAGCCTGCTTAAGATTCTCTCTCTCCCTCTCCCTCTGCCCTTTTCTCCTCCCCCTCTCTAAAAAAGATAATAAACAAAATAAAGTCAGATTTTCAGATAAGGGAGATCTAAAAAAGAAAATAGTAGGGTCAATGTTCAAGTTCTGGTGCACAAAGATGGAGAAGGAGAAGCCAGTAAATGAGACATAAAGGAGCAGCCCATGATGTATGGGGAAAGCTTCTGGAGTGTGGTATCCTGGAAGTCATGAGGCAACTATTCCAAGATACAGGTTATTGAACAGCCCATCCCTTTCCCAATTGATCTGAAATTCTACTTTTATCATATTAAAAAAAAAAATTTACCTCCCCCCAAATATTTACCCAGAATCTTCCACCTTACCTGTCTATTCTGCCCTAAGCACAAACAAGGTGTTATATTAACCGTTGCCTTATATTAGGTTGTAATTTTTAAAAAGTTTCTGACTGCTCTCACATATTAGTTTTTTAAGATCTGCACTAACTTGTCATATTCCAAATAATCCCATTGGAATGGCGTTGGATTTACACAGTCCCTTGGGGGAATATTGATGTCTTCATAACAGTCAGTTCTCACTAGGAAAAGGGTATGCTCCTCTTCCATGCAGGTTTTTTCCTATATCCTCAGCAAAGATTTATGGTTTTCTTCCTGGAGGTCTAGCATGCTTGCTCGTAAATTTATTCCTGGATATTTTATGGTTCTGGTTGCTAACATATATCAGCTTCTTTTTATTGCAGTCCTTAATTGATTATTGCTGGGTTTATTAGAGTTCTTTGTTGTAACCCACAGATACCAACTCTGACCAACTTGAGCCAAAAGGGAACTGAATAGAAGCAAATGGGGAAATTCATTTGATTAAAGGTCGATTGATGAACCCAGCTCAGAATACAACTTTTTATAATAACAAGAAAAGGTATTTTAATTAATACATTTTATAAAAGTAATAATCAAAGTTAAAACCCAGTAAAGAGGCTTAAAGTGGGAACATGTTAATATCTTTATTATATAAATAACTCCTAAAATTTTAAAACACTATGAACCCAAAAGATAAATGTACAAAGGACAAAAATAAACACTCTACAAAGTAGAAAAAAAACAATTAACAAATATATGAAAAATTCATCAGCCTCACTATTAGTAAAAGAAATGTCATATAACAAGTACTACTTTTTCATCTGCCAAATTAACAAAGTTTTTTGTTTTGTTTTGTTTCCTAAACCCTTAGTAGAGTTTAGGAAACAAAAAATTGAGTATTTTTATCCATAGTTGGTAAAATGTAAAATGGTATAAGTGTCAGAAGCCTTAAGGATGTTTGCAAGTGTATGAGGTCATTGACTTAGTAGTTAAACTTTTAGGGTTCTATCTTTTGAAAATGATTTTAAATATGGAATAAATTTTATATGCAGCTTTATTTATGGAATAGTAAAATACTGGAAGCAGCTCACATGTGGGAAATGGTTAAGGATGTTATAGCACATCCACTTAGTAGAATATTAAGTGAAATTTAAATGTGAGCCTTATGAAAGCTAAATAATAACTAGAATTGCTAATGTTTACTATGTGGAGGGGAAAAAAACACCAGTTGTCTGGAAGGAAATATACTGCAGTGGTATCTTTGCTTCCTAGGACTTAGGTGATGTTTCTTTCTACTTTTTCTGCAATTTTCCTAAATTTTCTATAGTGATTACATTTCAGTTCTATAATAGTAAAAATTTGAAAAAATTCCATCAGAGCCTATGTCTACTTTGAGTCAATTTTTATTTTAATTCTTATTTCCTAAAGGCAAGGACATCAGACGTGAATTTTCCCATCTTTCCTACTCTCTGCCATTAAACGCTGGTCTCTCTATGTCATCTTGGATGTTCTCACCCTTTTCAAGGCTAACTCGTCTTCTCTGGAATGCTGCTCTGTCAATTTCCCTCAGTCTCCAGCATTTTCAATCTCTTCCTCTTCATTGGTTCCTTTCCCTCAAGCAACACTATATACAGGTCTCATCTTTCTTGAAACAATCGTTACTTGACCCTGATGCTTTTAATGCTCACAATCCTTTTTCTCTCCTTTTTATCACCATACATCATTTCTTTCATTATTGTGTTTTTTCCTCTCTCACGTCTCTTCAGAACACATCCTGGGAGGTCACTAGCAACTTTCTCATTTGTATATATTAAAATGACAGAGCTGGAAGAGCCTCCTACCCCTGGCCAAACCATCTCATTTTTCAGATTCTAGCACTGCCATTTATTGGCCATGTTACTTTAGGCTTTACTTCAGTGCATCAGTTTCTTTACTTGCAAAATGGGAATAATATTGGAAACCTACCACAAAGGCGTCGTGGGGAATAACTGCGTTAATACATAAATGCGGGCGCCTGGGTGGCTCAGTTGGTTAAGTGACTGCCTTTGGCTCAGGTCATGATCCTGGGGTCCCGGGATCGAGTCCCGAATCGGGCTCCCTGCTCGGCAGGGAGTCTGCTTCTCCCTCGGACCCTCCTCCCTCTCATGCTCTCTGTCTCTCATTCTCTCTCTCTCAAATAAATAAAATCTTTTAAAAAAAATACATAAATGCTTGTAGCAGAGCCTGGCACATAGAAATATTCAATACAAGATTATTGTTTTATTGGTAACAACTCCCAGACAAGAGAAGTTTTCACTGATGTGAGGAGCCTTGCCTGAGGCATGGAATGCCAAGACTGGAGGCTGGAGTCCTCACTTCCTGGTCAATCCTCTTTTCACCACTTTACAGTTGTCCCCACTTACCTGCAGTTTCACTTTCCACAGTTTAGTTACTCATGGTGAACCGCCGTGTACAGTACAGTAAGATACTTTGGGTATGTGTGAGAGACCACATTGACATTGCTTTTATTACAGTGTATTGCTATAACTGTTCTATTTTATTATTAGTTACTGTTGTTAATCTCTTACTGTGCCTAATTTGTAAGTTAAACTTTATCATAGGTATGTATGTATAGGAAAAAACATTGTATATATACAGGGTTTGGTACTATCTGCGGTTTCCGGCATTCACTGGGGATCTTGGAACATATTCCTGCAGATATGGGGAGGGAAGGACTACTGTATACTTCCTCTTAAATTATTTTCTATGTCCTCTTTTTCTACAGCCTTTCTGTGGCATTTGCGATTATTGATTATTTCCTCCTTGAAATCCTCTTTAACTCATAATGCTACTTCATTTCTCTATATCCTTGATAAAGTTTCTCTTTTGCCCAAAGTGCAATCTTAGCCCTGTGCTTTTCTCCTGGTTTGCTCTCTCCCCTTAGTCTTATTATGTCCTGGCTTCATCTATTTCTTCCATGCGCTAATTCCCTACTCTGACCAAGATTGTGGCTTTGCACAACTCTAGGGCATGCCGTTGACATCCTAGTCTTTGTGAATGCCGCCCCTTGGAGTTATGCAGCGCACAGCCTATGTGTCCGTATGCTATGACTCTGGTCCTGACCTCTCTCCTTAGTGACTACCCAATAAGTCAGACTGCACATCAGACATTTCCATTTGAATGTCTCATCATCACCTCTAACTTACATGTGAAAAGTTATGGCTTTTCCTCACCTTTCTACTTCTATATAAAGAACGTCCATTCAACCAATCCTCAGCGCCAGATCTTAAATTCCAGGATCATATCCTCCCTACTAATGTCTTATCACTCATGCCCAATCAGTTTGTCAGGCAATCGAGTTCTGGTGTTGAAACCAGAACAGACCTAAAGAGAATGCTGGTTCCAGTAGCTGAGCTGAGGCTGGGGTTCTAGAGAAGATGCTCAGCTGGGTAACGCAAGGAGACCAATATGAACCATGGTGATGGAGAGAGTCGGAGGTCAGAATCAGAGCAGTACTGTCAGTTGTCAAATGCAGAATGTGAGAAAGGGGTGTACAAAGACAACGAGGCAAGGGATTGGTGCTGAAGACATCAGGAATAAGTCAAAACACAGAGTACAAGGCTGACTGCAAAGTCAAGCTGTGAGAGGAGTGAGGTCTAACCCTGAAACGTATTGCTCTCAAAACATAAGACTCATCCCTCGGGTCTTAAAATATATATATATTTTCACTTTCCACAGTTTAGTTACTCATGGTGAACCGCCGTGTACAGTACAGTAAGATACTTTGGGTATGTGTGAGAGACCACATTGACATTGCTTTTATTACAGTGTATATATATATATATATGGCTACCCTTTCCCCACTGCCATTATCTTAATTATCTTAATTCACTGCCATGGTGCTTTAATCGACTATTGAATTTCCTTGCTTCTGATTCTACCCCTCCCCTCACATTAGTTTTCTGAATTCTCTGCTTTGAGCATCCATCCTAGTCTGTCCAGGCTGCTATAACAACAACAGCATAGCCTGGGTAGCTTAAAAACAGCATTTATTTCTTGTAGTTCTGGAGGCTGTGACGCCCAAGATCAAGGAGCTGGTAGATTTGGTGTCTGGTAAGAGCCTGCTTCCTGGTTCATAGACAGCATCCAAATGTCATACCCAGGAGCAAATAAGCCCAGAAGAGAGGCAGCCTGCTGAGTGGATGAGGGTATGTGTTTGTCCACCGTGTTTGAGATCTGGGCACTAGTAGCTGAGGCAAGTAGTGGGGTCCTGGGTGGGTGTCACATAGGAAGGTCTCCTCAGTCATCCTAGATTGGGGTCTGAAAGGGGCACCCAAGTAAAGAACCAGAGGGTTTATTTAAACAGAAGTGATATTCCGGATGAGAACAGCGTGTGAGCAGATGTGGGAGGGGAAGGTCAGGTTCGCCGACGAGGGGTTTCAGGGTGCCATGCTACCATCTCAGCTGACCTGTGCTGTCACTGACAAACACAGGGTGACCTTCAACATGAATGGCACCTGAGTATGTGCCTTTCTGTAAAGCAAGGCACAAAAACACCCAGCATGGGGCTTTTTGTGCGGTTCTTTAGGCCATTTTCGCCCCTAACGCAGGACTTCGCAATACCTGCATGGCGCAGGATGAACGCTCCTGGAGGTCAGGATCTGAATCTTTTAAGTAATCATGAGGCATATGGAAGCAGCAGTATCACCACTGTCCAGGTGATGCTTTGTTGGATGCTTCCCTTTCACCACGTCCCTGCAGTGCTGTTTCCTGCCTTGGACCTTCCTGGCCCAACTGTGGACTTGGATGGAAGCCAGGCAGCTGAGGGGGAGTCTCTCTGTAAGATGGAAGGTGATGTTGCTCATGGGAAAACAGGTGGCGAATGTAATTCAGTTCATCTTGGCTCTTCTACCTGGATAATTTTCCATTTTTATCAGATTTCAATATCTGATATTTCAATATCTGGGATTGCTTTTTTTAGGTCTCCAACAATAGCTCAAAAGGTCAGAAAATGAAGTCATGATGAGGAATGATATTAGAAGCAACACATGCATGATTTATGCATGATTTATGAGAAAATGTTGCTGTATATGTAGATATACAGACAGCTGTGTATATTTCAGGTCACCAAACCTTAAAAAAGACAAAAGGGATTAAAAAAAAAAAAAAAGAATAGCCTTACAAGGATCACTAAAATGACTAAAGGGCAATGGTGGTTTTTATTATGAGGACAGACTGAAAAGATTAAGGCTCTTCTTTCTGCAAGGGGCTTGGCTGCAAGAAGCAATGGGAAAACTAGGGAAAATACTGTTTTGTCCCTCATGTCCCATGGTACAGCCACTGAGAGTGCCACTTAAAGCTCGACAAAGGTCCTTTCAGCACACAGAAAGATAGGTGGAAATGTACACATTGTCTCATGGGTCTTGCAGACTGAAAACACAAATATGTGTGATGAGAGTTTATAAACATTGATCAATGATCCATAATGGACAGGTTAGGGATGTTTGAAAAATACTCCTGATATAGACTTTTGGGGTCATGGAGAGAGATAGAGCTGACATTTTGGGTTGAGTAGGTCAGACATATGACCTAGTATAGCATTTCCTACATTATTTTGAGGCACCTCTTTGTATCTCTAACTTTGAAGTTGTGACCTTTCTTATCATCATCTACACCTGTTTTTTTATTCCTTCATTTTAATTCTAAAACAGAAGGGCAGTTAGGAACTGGTGTGCTGTCTCTTTTGTTTTATCAAAAACATGGTTTAAAATACATATAGTTCTTTATGTCATTACGATCGGTTGAGGGAAGGAAGATGACCCATTGAAAAGTAATTGAAAAGTTGTGTTCAAATGTGAGGACTGCCTGGTGAGACTTTGCTTAAAATGCTGAATCCGGGACTCTTCTCAGTAGTCTGAAGTGAGATCCAGAAATCTTTATTTTTAAGTCAGTTCCCAAAGGATTCTAATATAGTTAGTCCTAAGACCATGGTTTGAGAGACTTTGAAAAAAGAGGATTTCTTTAGCATTGTTTCTAGCCTATAGCACCTTAGTGAGAATTGGATAAAGGCACCCCTCCCTCAAACACTTGATTTCCATCTGCTGGAAATTAAATATACAAATCTACGGAGGTGAACGGCGCTCCAGAGCTGTGCAGTGCACAGCCTGCACACATGTATGCGGCCTTGTTTTCTTTCAAGCTTTCAGTTTAAAGCTTAAGCGTCCTTTGTGCACAGGAAGCAACAGAGAGCGAGTGCATCTGTCCCTGGCAGGAGGCCCTGGCAAGAGGCTTCTTACTCCCTTTTCACCCTTGTTATCATAATTGACTTCCAACCAAAGCATGGGCACGAAGAGAGACAACTCAACAAAGCAAGGGTAGAGGAACAAAGAGGGAGTTTCAGGTTTTTAATGAAAAAAAAATTAATCTATAAATAGTAATAACTTATACTAATAATTTCAAAATAGTAACAAGATTGGGGGTATGCTGTTTATTTGAAAAAGAATAACAATAATAAACTTCAAGTCTGAGTCTCACAAGAAGTTGCCAATTTTACTTGACATTTTGGAATATTTGTCAGTCTCTGCTTAAGTTTTCCATCTGCAAAATGGCAACTTTCATTGCACTTTCAAATACCTTCCATTAAAGGTTGTATACAAACAACTAGCAGTTTACATTTCTAGACACAAGTATCTTTCCTGCAATGCAAGTTTCATCAATATCTTGTTCACTTTCTTTCTATCTGGCCTTATTTCCTTTCTTTTCCCACTCTCTTTGTGTTTTTCTCCTTCCTCATTAGTGACACATGTTACAAGCCATGTGGCGGTTTCCAAACACTGTCGCTCATTTCATCCACTTTTCTCCATCCCTTCGGTCATCACCTTAACCATCTGCCATAATCCTATGCTTGCATTACTGTGTTCAGCAATTCTTGGTGTCTGTGCTTCCAGAGTCGTCTTCTAATCTATTCTGGACATCACAGACAAAACAGTTTCCTAAAATAATTTTTCAGAGTGTCTTTTCCCTTGTTCAAGAATTTAAGTCACCTAATCAGTTGACGTCTACCTTACCTGACCAGCTTCCCTCTCGCTCCCTCCCGTCCTGTTGACTGCAGTAACATCCACCATGTACGTGATTTTATCACTAGCTCAGCTCCTTTGCTCAAATGTTCTTCCTGTGAAGACATCTTAGGGCAAAGAGTTGTTCGTGTATATATTTAAATACGCCCTTCAGTGGTGGTCGCCTCACTTGGCTGTGCATCAGAATCACTGAGAAAGGAAGATTTTCAATAACGCAGTACTGTTCACCAGCCCTGGAGGTTCTGATCGTGCGGGTCTGAGTGGGGCCTGGGCTCAGAGACAGTTTAAAATCTTCACAGGCCACTCTGGTTGGCAGTTTCCCTCAGTGCTGGATATGCAGCAGGCACTCCGTAATGACTGGGGGGAGTGAATGCATGTCATCACTTTCCTTAAAACCTACCGATGGCTCATCATAGCTCTTAGGATAAATAGTGACCCTCAGTTTAGCACACAGGACTCTTCATGATCTGACCCTTGCCTATAACTCTCTGGCTTCATCTTCCACCATCTCTCCACATCAGCCTTTGCTGCACTCGTTATGCATATTCCCTCCCCTAAATCCCCACAGTGTTCAATTTGTACTTCTTACAGCGTAGCACTTCTTATCTTCCGTGTCAGGACCTGTGCCCATGCCTGAGCTCTTCTACCAGACTGTAAGCCTCTTGACGATAGAGCTCTCCCTGGTGCTTCTTCATCTCTCCCACAGTGCTAGCATGTAGGAAATCTGAAACACATGTATATTTGTTGCCTAAATGAATACATATTACCAATAGTGTCTCTAATACATACTTGTATAAATAAGTACATTTCTCTTTTCCTTTCATTGTTCATTTTAGATCAAAACTTTTTGTGGAATGCAAATTTTCTTTACACCTTTTAAAAAATGCCCCTTCAGATGGAGTGTTGACATGATTTTTAGCACATAGTTTGTGTGTGAAACAGTAAATGGAACTAACACACAAAATCTTTTCATTAAAATCGCCATTGTTGAAGATATAACTGAGAGTGAAAAAAATGAGGGCCCATAGTACATTTCAAAGTATAATTATACTCAGGGTGAGCATGCAGACAACATTAAGTTTATTTCCATTCCGATTTAGGATAAGCTGTTCTTCAAATTTGCTTGACACCTAGAATAGTGTTTCTCAAACTGTGATCTAGGGACTACCTAAGTCAGGATCCCACTGAGATGTACTTCAAATGTGAAGGTCTGGCCCCCACCCTAGACACCTCCCTGGTCAAAATCTCCAGGGGATGGAATCCCAGAATCTGTATTTTTAACAAAATTCACACATGATTCTTAATGCCAGAAAAGTTTGATACCCACCTGTCTAGAATTAAAATAAATGCTCCATTGCATTAATTTAGTATAGATAATGGCCTGATTTTAAAGCATATTCTTATTAATGAGAACTACTTAAGGTGAAGATGTATTAAATTAAGGGCTAGTTTGAATACAAGATAAAAGAACAAGATAAAAATCTCTTTGGTATTCATTAGAATGACATCTACAGCTAAGATTTTATGCTTCTCTTGAAATTTCTAAGGTACTTTCTCAGCAAGAAAATTTTTAGAAAGGTCCCATGAAACATATAGATATCTCAGCAGTCTTTTTGCAGAATTTAAAAATTTCAAAATATCCTCTCAGGGATGGGAAAGTCATCATTCTTGAACCTTTGACTGTGTGGCTGACTTCTTTAGTAATTCCGTGTCGCCGTTACGGCATCAGGACCCACTCTCCATTATGTAGTGTGTCACACCAGCAACAACAGAAGGCAGTAAAAGATCCACTAAAATGGTTTTATAAACTTTTTCTGCAGAATTCTCTTTAAGGTTGTGTTAGTCTGTTCTGACTGCCATAATGAAATACCGCAGTCTGGCTTAAACAACAGATACTCTTTTTCCCGCAGTTCTGGAAGCTCATCCGTGATCAAGGTGCCAGCAAATTCAGTTTTTGGTGAGGACTCTCTTCCTGGCTTGCACATTGCTACCTTCTCACTGTATCCGCACATGGCCTTTCCTCTGTGCTCACTTGGGGGTCATGGTGGGGAGAGAGAGCACTGGTCTGGTGTCCCATCCCCTTCTTTTTTTTTTTTTTTTTTAAAGATTATTTGAGAGAAAGAAAGAGAGCAGGGAGAGGGACAGAGGGGGAGGGAGAAGGAGAGAATCTCAAGCAGATTCCCTGCTGAGTAGGGAGCCTGTTGGGGCTTGAGGTGGGCTTGAGGTGGGGCTTGCGGTGGGGCTCGAGTTGGGGCTTGAGGCAGGGCTCCATCTCACGACCCTGAGCTCTCTCGGGGCTCATCCCTGAGCTCATGACCTGAGCCAAAATCAAGAGTCCCATGCTTAACCAACTGAGCCACCCAGGTGTCCCTCCCATTCAGTTCTTGCGAGGATATCAGTCCTATGGGATTAGGGCCCCTCCTTATGACCTCATTTAACCCTAATTACCTCTGTCTTCAAATACAGTCAGACCAGGAGTGAGGGTTTCAATATATGTGGGGGGCATAATTCAGTCTATACAAGGGTGTTTTCAGTGTCATTGACCTTATTATTCAGTCTCTCAACTTTAGGGCACACAAGTGTATTCTATTCATTTCCATAGAAATTTTTCTTTCAGTTTGGGCCAAATAATACCAGTTCCTCATGGCCATAGGAATTTATTGGGATCATCTCTAGATTTATCTAATTTAACTTTTTATGCTAGCTCACATAGCTGAAGCCAGAGTATGAAAAGGCTCTGTTTTGTAGGCTTCTTCGTGGTGAGCCTTCTTTTGAATTCAGTGCAAGGATAGAATATTGGTCTTCTCTAGGCCCAAGTTACTATTTATCTGTGTCATAGAATACTGAACAGTGACATTTGCTTGTGAGAATAACCCTGTCAGAGGTAGTATTAGTGGAACAAATAGATATCTAAACACAAAAGGGTCAGCTCCAAGTTGGTATCTCTAAATATGATAAATAGAGCTATGTCTAAAACAGTGCTATCCAAAGGAATTATAATGCAAGCTATAATGTAACTTAAAGTTTTTTAGTAGTCACATTTAAAAATGAAAAAGAAACAAGTTAAATTATTTTTAGTGTATTTTACTTAAAATATTGACTTCAACATATGATCAATATTTAAAAATATTGATGACATCTTTTACATTGTTTATTTTTCAGAAGTCTTCGAAATATGGTGCACAATTTAAACTTACAGCACATCTCAGTTCAGACTTGCCACATGTGGCTGGTGGCTAGTGTATTACATAGCATGGGTCTAAAATATTCATATCTGGCTATAAATCCCACAGTCTCAGAGGGAAGAGAAATCCAGGAGGTAGATTTTTTTTGGTCATGTTCAATATATCCATCTTGTATACATTTCCACACAGTAGGAAACTACTTCTGTTATGTTTTTCGCCCTGTGGTAGTAAGCATCTCTCTTTTAGGTGTAATTATTATGACTGAAGTTCCTCCTGACAATCAGTTAGGTGTCTGTTCTGATATGAATCATTTGTTTGTCTACAGTGATGCAGAACTTTTGTCACCTGCCATCACAGGACAAGGTGATGAGGCATGCTGATTAGAGGAGCCATGTTTTCCAGCCCTAGTCCTTCACCGCCCAAGGCGGGAACTTACTGAAAGAATTAGTGCAGCTTCCAAAAGTATCTAACGGCTTGGTGGTAGCTTAGGTACCAGCAGATAATGGCTCCTTATGGGCAGACAGGTATTTGATTTAAATTGCTTTGAATTTTTATTCATTTTTCTGAATAATAAAACTCACCATCATTCATTACCCTTTGGGAGCAATGTAGGCTTTTCTTTATTTGGCTTAGACTTCCATTGTCCTAAGTCAGATTTTTAAATGTCAAATTTCAAAATGTAGCATGGATGATGTTAGGATTGATGAGATTCTTTAAGAGAGGATACTACAACTGGACTCCTTAGCCATCTGTTTTGGGTGGAAACATGTCAATCTCATGCCCAAGTAGCTGCCTCTAATTCCTCTTTGTGTCTGCCACAGCTTCTAGCATAGCACTCTGCACATAATAGGTACCCCACAGATGTTTTTTGAATGAATAAGCAAATGTTTTATAGCTCGATATCCCAGTTGAGCCTAAACTGGAGTGTGTGCATCAATTTATCAAGTGATTGGAGTGGAGAGTAGAGGAACTTTTTGTGTGTTTGGGGCCAGGGACCAAAGCAACAATGAGATGGAGGGGATAAGGTGACATCTGATCACCCAGACCAGGACTAAGCCCTGCGGCATGCTCATCCTCCCCATTTCCACGTTTAAGGGCCCTGTAAGGAGTTTGGCTCCTGCATAGGAAGAGTTGAAGGTGTTACTCTGACACCTTGAAGGCTTTGCCAAAGCAAACAGCACTCTAGGCAAGTCCCCTTCCTTCCTAAGGAGCAGAGGAAGCATCCCTGTGCAGGCTGTGGGGCCCACAGGAGTTTGTAGACATGGTGGTTGCACAGAGGAGATTGGATGTAAGAGTAGGAGAGCACAAGCTCTTAAAAGTACTGAAAGCAACCCCCAGGGGCTACCAGAAGGACCTCAGGTAGAGGGAGGTATTGGCCAGGCGCCGAGGTCCCACAGTTATAAAAGTTGATGGTGCCCTCAAGCCACATAGGTGAGGCCTGGGACATTTGCTTAACAGCTCCAAAAAGTTTCAGCAGCTGAGCTAATGCTTAACACTCAGAACAACACCCTCTCTCTACTTGCATTCATGCCCTGAATTCTGCCTCCCTTCTCTTTCTCTAATCACATAGACATTAAATAATTCATCACATAATTCATACTATGCCAGGTATCAAAAGGGGTATCAGAATATACTTTTTTACAAAAACCCCAACAATCATGACAACTTTTATTAGAGGCTAGTAGTTGTTGAGGAAACACTAAAGAGAAGGTTATTATTTTGAATAAAAGAGGACTTTTAGAAGGATTGGCTAGATATGGCTTGGTAAGTATATAATTAAAGATCCAGGAAGTTGTATAATTTTATTAAAATCTAACTGTAGATCAAATGACTTAAACTTTTAGAATGTCAAACATTGATTGTCACAAATGGGAGAGTTCATTAAACATCATATAATGCCTTTATAAAATGTGGAGCAGGAAAGTATACCTGAGCAAATAAGCTGGCAACTATTGAATTCTAAAAGGAGTTCAATTTTAGCACTAATGATATATTGAGCTGCTTGAATAACAAAGTTGCATAATATGCATCAGAAGAACTGTTAACTTACATCAATAAAACACACACACACACACGGTCACATATATTTTTTGGTGGTGGAACTGAGTTATGGCAAAACCCAAACTGAAGGTATATTTTTCTAGTGAGGAATTGCCTTTGCTTCTGCCAGATGCCTGGGGGCATTACTGAGCCAGAAGCATTTGAAACAAACTTTCCTAGACCACACAAATTAATGTGCATACCAAACCCAGTGTGGGCAGGTTTGTGCTTATGATTTTGCCAGGTAATTTTTTTTTTCCCCTCACCTCATGAGGAGGACTGTGAGAGACAGCTTTCCTTTAACGGTTTTTTTTTTCCAACAGAGATTTTTTTTTCTTCTCTCTCTTTCTCTCTCTCTCATCCTCCCACTGGAGGCTTTCCAAAATCTTGGCTAATGTTTGTAAAGGCCTCAATCCTGACTCTCCATTCCATGGTTTCAAGGTATCCTCTCCTGTCTCCTCCTTTACCATTAATTGTGGAGGTTTAGGTTCAGTTTATGGACAAATCTCTCAGATTAGCTGGCGGTGATTTACTTACCATGCTGATTTCAGCTTTTTTTTCAATTTTGGTTACTTTGGATTTCCCTATGTTATACAATCGCTTCTTGGACTTTTGGCTAAGATCAAGTGTGGATTTCCCTATGTTGTACAAAAAGGCTCGAGGTGACCACCACCAACATTATTTGGCACAGCCTGTCAGCAGGTACACGTGCCCCCAGGCTCTCACCATCTGTTGAAGAGGCAAACTTAGTCTGGGGTGTGGCAGGACACACTGTGAGGCTCAACCGCCCTTTATTTATTTTTTTAATTCATCTATTTGTTTTTTTCTTTTCTTTCTTTCTTTCTTTTTTTTTTTTAAGTAAGCTCTATGCCTAGTGTGGAGCTTGAACTCATGACCCTGAGATCAAAGTCACATGCTTTACTGATTGAGCCAGCCAGGCACCCCTAGGCCTCCCTTTATGACAGTGAGTGTGAGAAGAGCCTTTCATAGGGTGGGAGTGCAGGTGTTGTCTTAACTTACTTTTTTAGTTTGGTATAGAATTCTTGGTGGCAAGTTATTGCATCTCAGACCTTTAAAATTATTATTATATGGACTTCTCTATGATATCCGTATTATGCCCTGCCTGTCTACATTTTATCGCATTATAGGTAATCTGTTTTCTCTCTGTGGTAACTCTGAATACTTACCGTTTGTCTTGTATGTTCTGAAATTTTGCTATCGTGTGTCTGGTATTAACTGCTTTTATTTTTATTTCTTGGTATCTGTGATCCCTGAATCTTAAGATTCTTATTTGCTATTCTTAGAACTCATATTCAGGGGCGTCTGGGTGGCTCAGTCGTTAAGTGACTGCCTTCGGCTCAGGTCAGGATCCCAGGGTCCTGGGATCTAGCCCCGCATCAGGCTCCCTGCTCAGCGGGAAGCCTGTTTCTCCCTCTCCCGCTCTCCCTGCTTGTGTTCCCTCTCTTGCTGTGTCTCTCTCTGTCAAATAAATAAATAAAATCTTTAAAAAAAAAAAAAAGAACTCATATTCATCAATTCTAGAAAATTCACATTTGCTTTCTTTTTAAGTATTTCCTCTTTCCATTTTAATATTCTTTCATCTTGGAATTCCTGTTTGGTCCTTCTCATTCTATTCTTTAGGTCTGATAACTAAGGGGGCCAATCACCCGGTTTGCTTTTTATGACTGAGGGGTTTCTGAGGCTGTGGGATTTTCAACCGGGAAAGTCTCAGGTAGAACAGAATGGATTGTCCCCCTGCTCTTCACTTCTCATATTTTCTATCTCTATAGTAGCTGCATTCTCTGTAATTGTTTCATGTCTTTCTTCTACTTTACTAATTGTCTCTTTAGCCATCACTGTTAAAAATCAGAGTATTTCTCACTTCTTGAAATATTGTTTCTCGACATCAACCTCTTCTTTTTTATAGTTTCTCAATCCTTCAACTATGATTTGGTTTTTACTATCTTTAATATGATCATATTTTTACAGATTCTTGGCCTCATTCTGTCTTTACTGAATCAGAAACTCTGGGAGTTGGGGCCCAGTAATGTGTATTCTGATGTACCCTAATTGAGAAATGTTGGTATCATCTATTTAGGATTCAATTTATTGCAAACACCAATGTTTTCTATAGGGCGGGATGCTGTTTTCCATGTGACCGCAGTAAGTTTTCATGCATCAGAATGCATTAACCCTCAGCCTTAAGTTCCCTGCCTCTCCAGCTACGACAGGGATGTCAGATGACCTTTACCCTTCTCCTTCCTATGACGCTGCACTGTGTAGTACTACTTCACACTAAAGATCTGGGTTTTTTTTTTTTTTTAATGTATTTATTTTTTAAAATATTTTATTTATTTATTTGACAGAGAGAGAGAGACACAGCGAGAGAGGGAACACAAGCAGGGGGAGTGGGAGAGGGAGAAGCAGGTTCCCCACCGAGCAGGGAGTCCCACGTCAGGCTCGATCCCAGGACCCTGGGATCATGACCTGAGCCGAAGGCAGACGCTTAACGACTGAGCCACCCAGGCGCCCCTGTTGGTTTGTTTTTTAAAGAAGTCTTGTCATTTAATTTAATGAGAAAGTGAAGAGTTTGGAAGTTAACCCTTCTTTTTTATGTAAAAAAGATGAACAGCATTACTCTTAATCTCTTGCATCTTTATTTAGTAAGCAGTAGTTGAATCGTTTGGTCTTTTACAGCAGATCAAAGATATACTCCGAGATTTATGACTTTACTGTCATAAGTACTGACACAAAGTAAGCTATACTCAAGCTGCCTCTCAAGTTGAGCAGAATCTTAATTGTCAAGAGTGTTTCTCCAGCAGTTATTTCTCTGTGTAAAATGTTTTGATTCTGTTCTCCCTCTAAACATGTATTTATCATCCTGTGCCAGGTACTGTGCTGGATGCTAAGAATAAAGCTAGAACCAGGACTGACGTGGTACCTATTGCCACAGAGCTTAGAGGTTGGTGGAGAGACAGACAAGAGCACAGGTGGTTACAATACAGCATGGTAAGTATTATGATAGGTTAAGTAAAGGGCACTATTGGAAGTGTTCTCAATAAAAATGCAACGTAACTGCTGTCTGAGTGATTTATTGCTCCTGATTATAAAATACGCTCATAAGATAGAAGCTAACTCCTACTCATCCTGCAGGAGATAGCTCAGGTTGTCATGTCCTCACGTCCTCCAGAGAGTCTTCCCTGCCACTCTCACCACCCTGTCCCCCACATTTGAGATTAGGGTCATTCCTACATTCTTCCATCAAATTCTCCATATAGTTCTATTACAATACTTCTCACATTACATTCCAAAGGTCTATTCAAATGTCTGTCACCCTGTTATACTCTAAGCTCTTGGAGAGCAGGTACTCTCTTATTTAAATGTCTTTGCAATTCTTTTTTTTTTTTTTTAAAGATTTTATTTATTTATTTGAGAGAGAGAGCACATGAGAGGGGGGAGGGTCAGAGGGAGAAGCAGACTCCCTGCCGATCAGGGAGCCCGATGCGGAACTCGATCCCGGGACTCCAGGATCATGACCTGAGCCGAAGGCAGTCGCTTAACCAACTGAGCCACCCAGGCGCCCCTAAATGTCTTTGCAATTCTAACACAGTGCCAGTACCAGTACCCTTTTGTTCTCTTTTTATTGTGAGATTTAGGTTTGCCTTTCCACTGTCGATCAACACCTCACAAAAATGCATTTTTTTTAAAAAAATTATTTTATTTTATATTAGAGAGAGAGAGCATGAGCGAAGGGAAAGAGAATCTCAAGCAGACTCTGCGCAGAGCACTGAGCCTGGTGTGGGGCTTGATCTCACAACCCTGAGATCGTGACCTGAGCCAAAACCAAAAGTTGGATGTTTAATGGACTGTGCCACCCAGGCATCCTGAAAAAAATGAATTTTTTAAAATCGATCTTTTCACTGCTAGGAACATGAACTCGTTATAATCCTTTACCCCCAATAGCGATGCTTCTAAAGAAGATGTACTTTAATATTACCTCAAAATCAGGATCAATAGTTGTCTCTATGGACATAGAGACATCCTAAGAAATTAATTAATTTGATCATTAATTTCTAAGGATGATGGGAAGGCAATAATGAAAATATTATCTGGGAGACCATCCCTACTTCCCTTAAAAAATATGGCATATTGACAGCTTAGCAGTGAGGGCCACAGCATCTCTTTGGGGAAGTATGGGAGACAAAGTATATGGATTGAAGTTGAATTGAAGTTGTGGATTGAAGTGAATCTTTACAATTCCTTTGGCCATTGAGCATCCAGCCTCTCTCTTTCTTTCTTTCTTTCTTTCTTCCTTCCTTTCTTTCTTTCTTTCTTTCTTTCTTTCTTTCTTTCTTTCTTTCTTTCTTTCTTTCTTTCTTTTAAAGATTTTATTTATTTGACAGAGAGAGACACAGTGAGAGAGGGAATACAAGGAGGGGGAGTGGGAGAGGGAGAAGCAGGCTTCCCACTGAGCAGGGAGCCCAATGCGGGGCTAGATCCCAGGACCCTGGGATCATGACCTGAGCCGAAGGCGGACGCTTAACAAGTGAGCCACCCAGGCACCCCCAGACTCTCTTTCTATTTCAAGTAAATTCCCCACTGTGTGGGTCTTAGTGCCCTAACTCCCTCTCTAAAAGCCCCATTAGCCAGATATCCCTTCTTCCCAATGCCAGCAGAGAGGGTGTGATCATGAAACCTGGGTTCAGGCAATCAGATTTGGGAATTTGAATCTGAAGTGAGTCATTTAAATGGGTAAGGATGGTTAAAATACAGTCCCAGTGGCCAGTGGTTCTGGCATGATGTCTAGCAGTATCTACCTGTGATGCCATTAGCATGAGTATCCTAACTGAAGCTGGATGTAACCCTGTGGTTCTTACTGTCTGATTGCTCTTAGTTTCTGCTTTTTTTTTTTTTTTTAATTTTCCCCCAGCCTCGTTCTTCAGCCTTCCTGTTGATTCTATGAGCTATTTGATATTCTGCCAATAAATTCCTTTCCTGCTAAAATTAGCCAGTCGGTTTCTATTGCTTGTGACCAAGAACTTCATCTTTATGCTGCTTTGTTCAAAGTGCTTTATGCTTACTGAATAAGTAGTTGTTGAATGACCAAGTGGCTCTCATGTTTTATACGTTGCCCAAGCATGTTTTCTGTGTGACTGTATCCCTGACAGAAGAACAGTTATTTTATGAAATATTAATGAACATTGTCTGGAATGTATATGTTCTGTGAAACAAGTGATACGAATGAAAGATTTGTAGTGCAGCAGAAAGGTAGGGGGCCCTGGGCACAATCGTGTGGAGGTTGGGAAAGCAAACACAGGATTGAAATCCCTAAACCCATCCTAAGCCAAATCCCTCCTCCTAAGGGAAGGTCAGCTTGTGTTTCAGTCTGGTATTTGTTCACTGAGCCTTATCCACAGTGAAACCTGAGATGGCAAGCCTCCCAAAGGCTTTACTGGGCCCTAAAAGCTTATGCTCAAGCCTCAGGTTGTGAGGGTGTGCTGAGAGGGCTAAAGAGAGCTGTTGGCTTCAGGATTTGAGGCTTGCACATTTTGTACTCTAGGAATATGGGTGTATCGTCAAAAGTTTTTGTTGCTTTATGTTCTTTCTTCTTCCTTTTTATCCTCTCCCCGATTCCACGGTGCAAGTTAGCTATTTTTAAAGGTTTTGATTATTTTTTTTTGTTTTTAGTTTTATATGTTATCAATTTTACTACATTTACTTATGGAAAGTTTTATCTCTGATAACTTGATACTGTTAGTTTACTTTTTATCTTCCAGACACTATTGGGCTTTTATAAAAAATTATTCATATATTGACCATATTCATAGATTTGGTGATATAAGAAAACTTATTCAAAGTGGATCTAAAATGGTTGAATACTTCTCTCTGAAATTTGCTGATTGTAATTGAAATACTCTTATTCAGTAAAGCTTGCCAAGGGTCAAAGGAATATGATCTTACATGTAGTTTACATGTAAGTCACATATTATCTACCTATAATTCATGTGTAGTTCTTTTCACAGCTCTTGTCATTTGGTACTCAGAATAGCAATCTATAATAGTGTTTCTAAAAGCATCTAAGAAATGTTCCATCTTGCATGCATAAAACATTTAAATTTAGCTTTCATGTGATTCTTAGGTATTATGTTTTAGAATAACATTATACAGTTCTGTGGTTGTTTTGCTATTAAAGCATTCTTAAGTGATTTCCATATCAGTTGATTCTGTGCCTTGTTGTAATGTAAATAACCTCTAAAGATACATTAAACTAGAGTTTGCTCTTTAGTAAACAGCTCTATCAGTGACTTTTTCAAAGACGTGGGCAGGTTTATCAATATTATCAATATCAATTCCTGCCAGATGGAGTACATATCTTTTTTCTTGAGAAAGCTTTGGTTGATTTAGCCTTTAACCTTCCTCTCACAACCAGATCTACAGAGACTCATAACATGCTCAGGCTGAAAAGTTTTTCTGCGTATTTGTCTGGAGTCTTACTGATTAAAAACTCAACTCCATTAAGGCAGGGGCATTGCTTATCTTGTTCTTGTATGTCTAGCGCCTAGCACAGTGCCTGGCATACGCTAGATTCTCTATGTTTGTGAAAAGAATGGATGCTAATTTTCAACTTTATTAAGGAGGATTGCTTTGTGGCCGCCACTTGGTGTAAAATAAAATCAAGTAATACCAAAAAATTAAAATAAAATAAAAGAATGGATGAACATTAATACGCTTAACAGTTGCCATTTTCCACAGAGAGCCTTGATTGATTGTCGGCTTGATTGATATAAGAGATGCCCAGATAGCTGCTAGAGATTACTTCTGGGTGGGTCTGTGAGGGTGTTTCCAGAAAAGATGAGCATTTGAATCCATAGACTGAGTAAAGAAGATCACCCTCATCAATGTGTGTGGGCATCATACAATCCGTTGAGAGCCTGAATAGAACAAAATGGTAAAAGAAGGGCAAATGTGCTCTCTCTGCTTGAGCTGGGACATTCATCTTCTTGGTCATCAGTCCCCAGTTCTTGGGCCTTTGGACTCAGACAAGCACTAACATTGGCTGTCCTGGTTCTCAGGCTTTTGATTTGAACTAGAACTACACCAGTGGCTTCCTGAGAGCCTCTGGCTGGTAGGCAGTAGATCATGGGATTTCTCAGCCTTCATAATCTTGTGAGTCAGTCCCTCATAATGATTCTCTTTCTACATATCTATATATATCCTATAAGTTCTGTTTCTCTGGAGAACCCTGACTAATACACCCACCTATTTGAAACACAGGTCTCCTTGAAGTCTCTACTTTACTTTAGCTTGGCTCCTTTCCTCACAGCCTGCAAGTATTACTAGCATTCTCCTAGCTCCAAAGTGCCAAATCCAGATCATTTTATTTCCCTATCAAAATTTTTCTTGGGTTGGTTCCGTACCAACCCATCTGTACCATTTCTTATGCTCCTCATCACCACCTTTTTCTTAGTTCTCCACATTCATCAAGATTTTTGGATAATGAAGGATAGTTGGAAGAAAGGTAGACAGGGACAAGGGGCCCCCACCCTAAGAGGAAACCACCCTTAAAACAATTTTACACCAGGGAAGGAGCCCTCCACCCTTTCCCACATGATAGATAGATGACAAAAACCTGATTGGATGACAGGCACAGATTAAATTAGATTAAATCAGATTAAATCAGATTAAAACAGCCCACCAACAAGCCCATTAAAACTCCTAGACTTAGAAACTACTGGGGAGGGGGGACAATTTCAGGTCCCCTCCCTCTTCAGGAGCTTTGTACTCTCAATAAACTTTGCTTTGCTGCCCACCACTCTTCAGTCTGGTCTACCTCTTCATTCTTCGAAGCAGCATGACCAAAAACCGCAGGCACTAAAGAAAAGAAATCCTGTAACAGTACCAGGCTCACTATCTTTCTCTCTAACCTGATTCCTTCAGAAATTTCAAGGCCTTCATGAATGACCCACTGACTATGATGGTCTCAGTTCTGTAGTCTATTCAGTGCTTATGGCTTCACATCCATTCTATTTCAGCAGTCCACCTTGGATTGACCTCATTGGCCTTGTCCTTACCTGGAACTTACTAATATATACAGCTGAGAGCTCACACATCAATCTCTTCTCCAAATATACCCTCCTATTCTGCCAGTCATCTCCTGTTTTTACAAGCCTACTCTCTCTCTCTCTCTTTTTTTTTTAAGATTTTATTTATTTATTTGACAGATAGAGACACAGAGAGAGAGGGAACACAAGCAGGGGGAGTGGGAGAGGGAGAAGCAAATTCCCTGCGGAGCAGGGAGCCGGATGCGGGGCTCCATCCCAGGACTTTGAGATCATGACCTGAGCTGAAGGCAGACGCTTAATGACTGAGCCACCCAGGCAAGCCTACTCTCTTAATGACATCATGGTAATCTCAGTCCCCTGATTTCTCTGCTTTTTCCAACTCCATTGATGCCCTCTTAGCATCCTTTCTTTATCATCCTGATCAGATCCCATGGATCTCATTTCTACTACTCTTCTACCAGCAACCTTAATTAATTTATTCTACCCCTTCAGTCCTTCACTCATCTACTTTTTATACTTCTTCACCCAAGCAGGATGAATGGTACTGAAAAAAAAAATCACACAAAGTGTAGGAAGTAGTACTTCTGTAAATATGGGAATCCAGTCTTAGACCCTCAAATGCTATATACTCTTTCTCAGCTTCTCTTATTTCCTTTAAAGACAATTACAAAATTTTACGTGTTTTTAAGCCCCTCTCCTCACTTTCAGAAATGGCTCTGCTAACTTCCCATTTCACAGAGAATGCAGAAGCTATCAGAAATGAACTTTCTTCAAGTCCTACTCCCCTGCATTTCTTCTCTCCTAAATACAAAGACATCTGTTTTCACTCCTGTCACTACATCTTTCTCCCTTGTCCTCCTTCCAGGTAGTGCAAATTAGTACTTGGGGCTCAACTTCTTCCTTTTTCCTTTTTGGCTATGGTGCCTCAGTTATCTCCTCTTTCCTTTTAGTTCTTGTGCTTGACTGATACACTGGATCAACTCACACCACTTAAAAAGTGAAATACCAAAATACCCTCCCTTGCCTCTGATTCTCAGCTACTTGCCACCCTATCATTTGCTTTCCTTCATAGAAAAGCTTGAGGTCTTCACTTCCTTGCTTCTCTTATTTGTTCTTTTTTTTAAGACCCATCCACTTTGTAATCCATCTGAAATAGACTTAGACCACCACCATAATATCAAAACTGCTCTTGCTAAGTCATCAGTGTCTTCTTAATTTCCAAATCCAATCAGTGGTCACTTTTGACCATTTGGAATGACCAAAGGAATATTTATATTCCTTTATTTCTTTGCTTTATTTTTGATCATGTTGACCACTCTTTGGGAACTCTCTTCTTGGTGTTTTATTATCTGGTCTTTCCTGTCTCCCTCCTAATTCTCTTAGAATTTTTGTGGGCCCGCCTACCTATTTCTAAAATATTGATGTTCTCAAGGATTCCAGCTTCAGATCTCTTTTCTCGCTCTCTATAGTCTCCCTTGAATAGTGTCTTCTGTGACCATAGCTTCAACTGTCACCTGAATATTAATGACACCCAAATACAGGGAAGTGACTTTTTCCAAAGGGGTTAGGATCTAAAGTCAGTGTGAAAGGCAAAATAGAGTTAAAATTACATTTGAAAAATCTCTAAAATCCCGTGTACATGATTTTGAGTGTATATACTATCAGTCAAGAAATCGTACATAGCCAGTTTTCCTCTGCTATTGGAACAGAAGGTTGTTTCTTTCTTTCTTTCTTTTTTTTTTTTGATATTTTATTTGACAGAGAGAGAGAGACAGCGAGAGAGGGAACACCAGCAGGGGGAGTGGGAGAGGGAGAAGCAGGCCTCCCGCAGAGTAGGGAGCGTGATGCGGGGCTCCATCCCAGGACTCTGGGATCGTGACCTGAGCCGAAGGCAGACGCTTAACGACTGAGCCACCCAGGCGCCCCCAGAAGGTTGTTTCTTGAGTTGAACACCAGATGAAGTTGTTGGCTTGCATTTAGGGTCCATGTTATAAGAAAAATGTGTGGGGTTTTTTCTCTGTTTGTTTGTTTGTTTTGGCAAGCACATAGAGTAGAATTAATATAAGTATGTAGGTTTGGGATATAACCTCACTATATGTATTTTCAGCCTGACCTCTTTCATGAACTCTGAATTTATACACCAAACTGCCTACCAAATATCACCTTTTGGATATACCAATCTAGGTTGTTTTAGTTAGATTTCTGAAAGATGAAGATATCACATACTCGTACACTGCTTAGCAAAGGCATTTATTACAAGGATACAGTGATGTGGCAAGGGTATAGTACAGCTCACATGCAGAGTGTTTTCCTACTAAATGGGTTGATGTTCTTATTCCAGGCATATGTTCCTCTAGCATTATACAGCCTGGCTAGAGCCATAGGCAGCTTCGGATTGCTGGAATCTCTAGGCCAAGTATCACACAAGTCAGTGACCTCTGATTAAACAGCTTTATTGAGACTAGTGGGATTCATAAGCATCTAGGAAGGCACTGCAATTCTTTACTGGTCTTTTATTTAAGTTCTGTGCTTCATCCAGTGGCTGTTACATTACCTACAAGACCATCCTCATGAGGCCATCATGACCAATCAGCAAAGCAAAATAGCATTTCTGATGAGACTGAACATCTGACTATTACAAGTAGGGGGTATGTTGTATGTATTAAGAACCAATTTCAGGGGGCACCTGGCTGGCTCAGTCGGTGGGGGGGTGTGACTCTTGATCCTAGGGCTGTAAGTTCAAGCCCCTTTGGTGTAAAGATTACTTAAAAATAAAATCTTAAAAAAAAAAAAAAAAAAGAACCAGTATCAAAGACAAGTCTGTATGGCAATAAACTTCACCTCCTCTTTCTCAAACACACCAAACAGCATAAATAATTAAAAGCATCATAATACAAAGCAGTCAAACATTACATCAAAGATGTAGCAGCACTACTCAACTGTGGCCTGTTTCATTTGACATTTGACATTTGTCCTCTTTCTTCCTGTCATTATTCATGTTCCATAATATGTGTCTTAACATGTCTTGAGTATATATAGAATAAGGATGCCTGTTTATACCTTCTACTATCTCTGCCTATATATTTATACTATCAGCCCCTTAATTTGAGGAAGATTGAATGATGAAGGGACATTTTCCATGGTCAACACTGGGTTGCGGAGGGTAGGAAATTGTACATTTGGAATATCCCATTATCATCTTTTGCTGGCCATCACATTTTGGCTTTTCTCCCTTTGAAGTTGACCTCTTTGCCTCCATTGTTACTCCCTTTACAGAACAACAGGATATAATTTCATCCAGATAACATTCTTTTCTTTGTGTCAAATATATATTCAGTAAAATTAATATTGTAAATCATTTGCTCCCATCTAAAAATTGCAGACATCAATTTTAATTATTTTATTGGAGGTAGCGTTCTTTAAGTTTATTATAAAAAGCAACACAGTGATGATACATTATTTCTTCTAAATCTGAAATACCAAAAAAGTATGAAGAAGAAAAGCCATTCATAATCCCCTTACCTAGGGATAGGCATTGTTAATTTTTAGTTGTAACCTCTTATTATTTTTTTATAGGACCATAAATGAAGTCATACTTTAACATATTGTTTTGTATCTGGTCATCTTTCTATGTTAGAAAACACAGATTATTGATTATATTAATGATTGTATTATTCTATTACTCCTATGTGTCAACCTCATAAATTTGAAAATGTGTATCTTTTTGTTTTTCACACCCTGCAAAGGTGGGATTATTACTATTCCATTTTATAGATAAATAGATCCTGAGGTTCAGAGAGGGTAGGTGACTGCTTGAAATCTACACATCAAATAAGTGGCAGAAATAAAACTTGCTCAATGACTTCGCGATGCCAAATTGGTATCCTTTCCACAGTGTGCTTTCCATCTCTCTAATGAGATAATGCAGATGAAGGGGCGGAGCAAATGCACACTATTGTTATTTATTTTAAGAGGCAGCCTAAAGAGAGTCATTGCCTTGGGAGCAACTTCTGATTTGGTCTGGATCTAGGGCAGCTTCGTGAATTAAAATTGCACAAAGGCTTCCCAGGCTGCAGGCTGAACTTGTCTTAATGCAAAACATCATTATAACACACCAATATATCAATATGCAATTGAATCCTACAATCACAATTAATTCCTGATCAGTAAACACAGCCATAGAATATTAAAGGAAACAGGTCATTATTGAACCAGGACATTCAAGTCCTTGTGAGCAAAAAGGCAGACCCTATGTATGTACATTGATCTTGTGTCATTACCCTTCTGGTATTTTCTTTGCTGGGGGATGAATGGAAAGTCTAGTAGGGGAGAACAATCTTGTGTAGTTCTTTTTTTTTTTTTTTTTTTAAAGATTTTATTTATTTATTTGAGAGAGAGAGAATGAGAAAGAGAGCACATGAGAGGGGGGAGGGTCCGAGGGAGAAGCAGGCTCCCCGCCGAGCAGGGAGCCGGATGCGGGACTCGATCCCGGGACTCCAGGATCATGACCCGAGCCGAAGGCAGTCGCTCAACCAACTGAGCCACCCAGGCGCCCAATCTTGTGTAGTTCTAAGGAATCTAACCTGTGGCCTAGAAGGCACAGGGAGCTTGAACCAAAAATTCTGAAGAATTTGAGATTCTGTAGTTACTTCTTTTTTCTCTACCTGTTGCTTTACAGATCAATGGATTCTGGATATAGGGTGCTACGAGTATCCTGTATGACTTTTTTTTCCTCACATAGTCCAAAGATGAGGCACATTCTTTTACCAAAGATAGTTTGCTATTTATCTACTTCCTCATTTACTTTTTCTTGGGCCTCACACCATCTTGGTCAAGATTTTGGTTTGCCTGGGCAGCTGTCCTGTTATGCCTCCAAAGACTCTGGACTGCTTTTCCCTTTGAAGGTCCTCATATCAGTGAGACTTGGGACTGAAAGTGTACAGTGAGAATTTATTCCTATTGGGTTCTTGGGTGCAAATCTCCAGGCCTCTGTTGAAATATAATTTTTAGAGAAAGATAAAATCATGACTTTCATATAGATATAAAAATGAATATATGTTAAAGAATTCATTTCACTCATGTGAGATCAGGGAACCAGGCAAAATGGGACAGAACTGATTTTTCCATGGGTAAAATGGGGGAGTCAATTAAAATCCCTACCAGACAGGATGGGAGGTTACATATATCTATCAATTACCTACAATTTACAAAGAGCAGCAAAGTTACTTAAAGATAATGAACAAAGCTAGAATCTGATAACCCAGAAGGATATGCTATAGACATGCATAATTTTTTCTGTATAGCCCCCCAAAATAAAAGAACAAAGGGCCCTCTTAACCAGTTTCAGTGGGAAAAACAAGCGACTTGAGTAATACCAGATCACTGCCATTGTGGTCCTTTTAGAACTCTGAATTCACCTGACAAATTTAAAACAAAAGTTTTGGTTCCTAAATGTCCTCAAGATGCTTGAAAGAAAAAAAATGTCCAAATAAGAATATTAGAAAACAAAGACAGACTAAATATCAAAATTCATTAAAATATTCTGACCTTTATTTAGACAATTCAAATTGGATTATTTCCTGAAATGTGTTATACTCTTCATAATACAAACTAGACCATCAAGGATAAGGTCTTCAAAATACAAGCACAGCTATCCAGTCCTATTGCTATACATTGTTAGCTACAGCATCTTGCTGCTGAGATTTTATGTTAACATTATCCTTTGCTGTCATTAAGACTTTTACAACTTTGGGGCGCCTGGGTGGCTCAGTCGGTTAAGCATCTGCCTTCAGCTCAGGTCATGATCCCAGGCTCCTGGGGTCGGGCTCCCTGTTCAGCGGGGAGCCTGCTTCTTCCTCTCCCTCTGCTGCTCCCCCTGCTTGGGCCTCAAGTCCAAATAAATAAATAAATAAAATCTTAATTTATTCTCTGTCAAGTAAATAAATAAATAAAATCTTTAAAAAAAGGCTTTTACAACTAATTCAGTAACCTTCAGAAATTTTCTAAAATTTTTCTTAGGAAACAAGATAATTATATATAGATTGTCATTGGAAAAATGACAATTTTCCATTGCTATTTCCATACAAATACTTGAATCCATGAGTGTCATGCCACAGTCCCCAACTTTATATACTTTTAGTACATATGCCCACTACCAAAAATCAAATGAAACATATAGTAACTTAAGTTCAGCAATAAAAGTTTCTCTAAATTAGAATTATGAAATAAGACAAGCCCTAAGTTAAGGAATGTGATCAATATAGAATTATAGTCAAAGAACACAACTTGTATTTCCATACTGATCCCAAAATATATGTCTACTCCTAGTTATTTACCCAAGAGGAATGAAAATATATGTCCACAAAAATACTGAATGATTATTTTTTGGCAGCTTCATTTATAATAGCAAGAAGCTGAAAACAACCTAACTGTCCTTCCCCGATGAATGGATATACTCGGGGTATACTCATGTAGTGGAATACTAATCAGTAATAAAAAGGAACTAATTACTGATAAATGCATCAATGAAACATGCTGAGTAAAAGAAGCCAGACACATATGTACTGTATGTACTGTATGATATCATTTTCTAGGACTGGCAAAACTAGAGTGACTAATCTAGAGGAACTGAGTGGTTGCTGAGGGTCTGACGGTGGAGGAAGTGATTAACTGCAAAGGGGTAGTAGGGGTAAAACAAAAAAACAAAAAATATGTGTGGTACATATGCTGTAATTGATGAGCCAATATTGATAGATTGTTGTTAAGTCCATAGTTTATATTAGAATTCATTCTTTGTGTTGTATAGATTTATAGATTTTGACAAAGACATAATGTCATATATCCACCATTTCAGTATCAAAATGATAGTTTGGTTGTCCTAAAAATGCTGTATGCTTTTTTATATTCCTTCCCCCAAACTCTGGCAACCACTGATCTTTTTACTGTCTCTATAGTTTTGCCAACTATAATTTTTTTCTCTCACTTTTTTAGGTAAGTGCTATGTACATAAAGGTTTATGTTTCTTATCTCTGCCATCCAATCAGATTACCTCCCATAACTTTTTCTTTTATATGATTTATCTTTTCCTGAGGACTTCCTGGAGGGTGGTGGAAGAGATCTGCCTATTAAAACCTGCAGCAGAGAGAGCTATTCCTTCCCAGTATACATTCTGCCCTTCTTCCTTTTAATAATAAAATAATCCCACTCTGTGAAGGTTTGACTGAGCTCTTGGCTATGATTGCATTTCCTGCCTGCCTTGTATCTTGGTGTGGCCTGTGGGATATGAGCAGAAAGAAAATGTGCAAGTGATTCAAATTGACAAGATTGAGAAAATAAGACATTTACCATGTAATTTTAAAGATTTTCATTTGGGGTTCCTGGGTGGCTTAGCCAGTTGGGCCTCTGCCTTCGGCTCAGGTCCTGGAATCAAGCCACACAGCGGGCTCCCTGCTCAGCGAGGAGTCTGCTTCTCCCTCTCTCCCCGCTTGTGCTGCTCTCACTTGCTCTTTCTGTCTCTCAAATAAATAAATAAAAATCTTAAAAAAATAAAGATTTTTATTTATTTTTATTTTAGAGTGAGAGAGCATGTGAGCAGGAGGGACAAAGGGTTAGGGAGAGAATCTTCAGGCAGACTCCCTGCTCAGCACAGAGCCTGACCTGACCTGGGGCTCGATCCCAGGATCCTGAGATCATGACCTGAGCCAAAACCAAGAGTCGGACGCTTAACTGACTGAGCCACCCAGGTGCCCCTGCCATGTAATTTTAGACTCGTGTCCCATTCTTGGACCACACTACCTAAAGGATATTGTGAATTAATATTATCCTTGTGACGGACAAACAGAAGCCTGTGAGGGTAAGTAAAGGAGCGGTCAAGGGAGCTAGAAGGAAAATCAGGGGACTGTGGTTTTATGGAAGCTAAGGAAGCAAGACTTTGTAGATGTGATCAACATGTCCAAACGAAACTGAGAAATCCAATGAAATAAGGAATGGGGATTTGATCATTAGTCTCAGTTTTCTTATCTATAAAATGGGTATCTTGGGTGGTTATCACATGGTTGACTAAACTAAACTAAGCTGGCTTATGGTGGGTTCTCAATAAATTTTAGCTTCCTTCTCTTTTTGTGATTAATCCACTGTTTTATTCAACAAATACTTATTACTGGTGACGAACTCTGCAAGAGGCTGGCTATGCAATGATGACAGACCCTGCCCTAAAAGCACTCTGTAGTGTTGTAGGGTGAACACATCAACAGGCCAGTACTATTCCTTGCCAAGAGTGATACGATGAAAGGAAGTACATGGAAGTTACCTGATTTATTTCACTTTGTTTCTTTGGTTTTGGCAGGTGAATTACAAAACTTAAAAACATCTCAAAGTGCAAAAAAAACCACCTTTTTTTTGTTAACATGATATTGTTGATGCATGAACGTGTTTCTAGATTATTGAATACAATGCCAAGCAATGCATTCTTATTTTTGTATGTGAAAGTTCTGTTTTTTGAGTAACTGCTTAAAGTTGAAGGAAACACCCATCCACTAAAGTTCTCACTCAGAACTCACACTGCCCTGTACCAAAAAAAAAGTCAGTGAATACTTTTAATTGGCAGCTATCTAATTCATTTATATCCACAGTTGCTCAAATATGTTAGGAAATTCATTTACTAGTAGTATTTTTTTTTTTTAAGATTTTATTTATTTATTTGAGACAGAGAGCACAAGCTGGGAGGATGATCAGAGGGAGAGGGAGAAGCAGACTCCCCACTGAGCAGGGAGCCTAAGGACAAGGACAATGCGGGGCTCAATCCCAGGACCCTGAGATCATAACCTGAGCTAAAGGCAGACACTTAACCAACTGAGCCTCCAATGCACCCCTAGCAGTATCTCTTTTTAAATTGAGTTTTATTTTACATTCAGTAAAATCTATCCTTTTTATGAGTTTTGGCAAACAAAACAACGATGTAATCACTAACACAATGAAAGTATAGAACAGTTCCGTTACCCCCCCCAAATTTCCTCAAGCTCCTTTTTAGTCAGCCCCTTTTCCTGGTCACCATTGATCAGTGTTCTGTCCCTTTTTAAGAACTTTTTATTTTGAAATAATTATAGACTCACAAGAAACTGCAAAAACAGTACTGAATCTCGTGTACCCATCACCTAGCTCTCTCCAATGGTGACAACTTACATAACTGTGGTACAAGATCATAACCATGCCCTGTAACGTTTGAAGGCAGGTTTTCCTTTCACTTCTTGCCTGTGTTTACTTTTTTTTCTTTTCACACAAATTTAATTCTGTTGTGTTAAAAGGAGCAGATGCTAGTTTTCCCTCAGATGTCTGCTGTTGCATTTTCAGTATTTCAGTTCCATCACCCCTGTTACTCCTACATCTTTCTGTGGTCGTTTCTTTATCCCACCGTCCTCCCTACCCCCATTTTAATTCTGCTGCTAGATTTTTTTTCTTCTTTTCTGAGCTTTGTGCCACAGATGGTACTATTGTAATTCTCGAATTGCTAACTTCTACCTCAGTCCTTAGGTTTTAAAGGAGGGAGTCGTGTTTGTGCTTAATTGTTGGCAGTGCTTACAACAGTTATCCAGTGTATGTATGTTAGCCGGCTTGGCTCTCCAACCTCGGAGAAGGTTCTCGCTCTACCTTTTCTCCATTAGTCACTCATTTATTTCCCAGATATTTGGCTATTTGTTGGAAGAAAGGGTACAGCGACCGTTAAAAACGCCAGCATCCCCCTCTCCCAGGTGTCGGCTTGCCCGCCGCACCTCCCTTTCGCCGCCTTTGTGGACGCAGAGAGCACAGCCCGCGTTCAGCTCCTGGGGCCAGTGAGATGAGGGGCGGTGCCTCGCTCTATGGTCCCGGGCGGCAGGAAGGTCACGCCCCCTGGCCCGGGTCCTGCGCGCGCGGCCCGCGACGTCAGCCACCCGCGCGAGCCTGGCCCCGTGGTGCGCGGGAGGTGCTAGTGCGCATGCTCCGACTCGGTCGCTGCGGTGGCGGTGCCTGCGCTGGCGGTGGCTGCGGGAGGGCTGGGCCTCTCTCTTGGTGGGCCTCTTTGCGTGTTCGTTCCGCTCGTCTACCATCGTCTGCGTGGCCCCTGGTAGCCCGTCACACTCTCCTCCCTGGGGCCGCTGGCTGGACGGCAGCTGGCAGAGCGATAGGCACCTCACCCCGATTCCCCTCCCCCTGCTCCGTTGTCTCGCCTGCGCTAGGCTGGGCGGCGGGGTCAGGGGCCGAGCGGAGCGGGGTGAGTATTCCCACAGCCTTTGCTGGCCCCTCTTCCCGGCTCTGCTTCCCGCACGGTCCTCATCCCACTCCTGGGATGGTGAGGAAGGGCGGGTGCGGGTAGGCGGCAAATAGCCCAGCCCTGAACAAAAGACTGGGAATCGGGGCTCTCGCCAGTGAAATATAGGCCGTGTCCCGGCGGTCTTGGGGCGAGCTGATGGGGGGTGGGGGGTGGGTCGCAGGGGGAAGGAAGGCCCGCACCCAGTGTGACCGGCCCCGTTGGGCCACTACGGAGCGCTCACGCACAACGTGGGTAGTCCACTGCCCTGTGTTTAAAACCTGCGCAGGGATAGCAAGTCTTTGTCCGTGTAACCTTGAAACAAAGGGTATTAAATTGTCGGTGATTCCAGTGGCCAAGTCCCACTTAAGTTGAAGGGGTTTCAGATTCATTAAGAATCAGGAGGAATAAGTTAATATTTATAGCCAACAATTTTTCTTCTCCCAAATGACGTATCTACTCACAGTATGTGAAATATGAGTTGGGGGGTAGTTAACTGATTTATAGAAACATTTATGATGGCAAAAATTATAAACATCTAGGAAAAGCAAAAGAATAGCTGAGAATGGAACCTTGTCTAAGAGGCCCACCTGAGGATGAATTAATTATCTAGGGGACTATACTCTTGCCTGACATAGTATTGATTAGGGCCCAGGCCCAGCAGTTACTTTTGTGTGTGTGTGTAATGGAGATGCAAATTATTTCTGACTGGGAGAAAAGAACACTCCTGAAGATTGTGATTTTATTGCCTATTTCCAAGATTTTTATAATTTTTACCATTCAGCTTGCTCCATCATGAATTCAGTAAATCTTTGCCACAGGCTCCCTTTGGGTGAATCATGTTTATAACTGAAAAAAATTAACAGTTTAACAGTGGCCTCACTCTTGAGTGGCAAAAGCTTAAGTTTATACTTTTTAGAATTGGAAAACATAGGCCCTTTGTAGTACTTAGCAACATTAGAGGACCCCAAGTAGAATCCTTAACTTCTTGCTTCTGAAGAGTCAAATATGGACAAAAGGAAACATTTACAAAATGAAAATTTAATCAAAAAAGAAATGTTGAGCATTGAGAAATTCAAGTTAAGGTATTGTAATTACAAGGATTAAAAATCGTTACTGGTATTTTAATTGAAGTTAGTGGAAACAGTTTCTAGTTCTACACTGGATTCATTTGGATATAGACTATTACAAGATTATTTCTCTTTACCTTCTCCCTTTGCCACTTCTTTTCCCCCTTTATTTAATAAAGCAGTGAGACACTGCTACATTGTGAGGCAATCAAGTTGGGCATAATGTTTTATGACAAATTATAAATTGATAGTAGTTCTTAATGCTTATAAATTTCTGAAAAAGATAAGCAACCCTTTAGGAAAAATATGTCAGGTAAAGTTTACATAAGTAGATTGTTTAAGTTTGGGTTTGATTTGATTATTAATATCTTTGAAGCCTAGAAATGTGTTTGGGACCCTGGAGGCAGTGTTTGAATCATAAACATAGTCAGGAACCATAACAACAACAAAGTGCCATAGAGATTATTTAATGATTATGTGTTGAAAACAAATGTCTTCAGGGGCTCAGCAGACTGGGTATGAAACTAGTGGAAAGTAGGGGAATGGAGAATAAACACTACCTGAAAGCATCCAGATGAGGGAGAGGTTGCTGAAAACTGCAAAACCAGAGGCACCTCTAAAGAATCTGGTACCTCAGGCCTTGAAGTGCTGATCTCATAGGCTTATAAAACCCAGGAAGAGTACTTTACTAATCTAAGATTAGCTTTGAGGTTAGGGTTATTTCATATCACTGTCATGTAATAGCCTTCAGAGAAAACTTTTAAAATCATCTCTACACTAGCTCAAGGACCTGCAAAGGTTTCTTATTGCCCACTGCTTTAAATGGAATTTCTTTAGAGTTTTAGGGTTATCAGTAAACTGCTTTCCTTCATCCAGCTTGCCCACCTCCCCATAGACTAAATTCTCAGCTTCTTGGTAGCCAAAGGAAAGAAGGAAGCACACCATTTCTCAGGAAAAACACAGCTTTCTTGGAAGTAAATATTTATTGAGTCAAATGCAGGTTGTGATCTCAGATTTCAAAGCGCTAAGAAACACTATGGTTAAGTTTTCTAGACTTTAAGTTTTAACCTACTTTGTTTCTTAAAGGGAGCTCAACTGGCATTTGTATGGGGCTGTCTCATATATTGTAGGATGCTCATTGTATCTGGTCCCTGAGCACTAAATTGCAGTGGCAAACTATAACTCCTCCTCTTTGTGACATCCCACTATGATCTCATTTCCCGATAACTCCTTTGAGAATGATCCCTCCTAATGTTGGGAAACACTGGACCATATCTGCCTGTAGTTTACTACCCAATTTATGCTCAAGTGTTGCCATTTTATTTTTAAAACTTAGCATCAGGCCCTCTGTTGAGGAGCTCTTCCATCTTTTTGGCATGGCTTTGTCTCTACTTGGTAAGCCCTTATTCACATATAAGTTCTTAAAGAACTGAATTCAAGTCTTCCAGACTCCTTCTTTTAGCGTCTTCTCTGATTTTCCTAGGAAATATTTGATATTCCTTCCTTTGAGGACACACAGAGCAAAGTTCTAGGATATTGTAGGTGCCAGGTGAATGAATGAAAGCTTGTGGAAATAAGAAGGTACATTAGTTTTTTTTTTTTTTTAAGATTTTATTTATTTATTTGACAGAGACACAGCGAGAGAGGGAACACAAGCAGGGGGAGTGGGAGAGGGAGAAGCAGGCTCCATGCAGAGCAGGGAGCCCGATGTGGGACTCGATCCCAGGACCCTGGGATCATGACCTGAGCTGAAGGCAGTCGCTTAACCGACTGAGCCACCCAGGCGCCCGGTACATTAGTTTTTAACAAAGACTTTGTAAGAAGAAAAGGGGAATGTCTCTTTCATTAAAAAATGTCCAACTACTATTTTTTTTAATGGCACTTGGTAGTATATTTTAAAAATGCATCGCTCTATCATCTATTTTTAGAGTAGCACTGAGTCTGTAGTTTCTGATACAGTGCTGATTTTTTCTGAATCTTCTTTTTTGTTGAATAACTTCGGCCAGACTCACACACCATCAGTTCCTGGCTCTGGCCTAATTAGCATACGTGCAGACGAGAGTTAGTTCAAGTCACACTCATTATTCAAAAGTAACAAGAGGGGCTCCTGGTGGCGCAGCTGGTAAGGTGTCCAACTCTTGGTTTTGGCTCAGGTCCTGATCTCAGGGTCCTGGGACTGAGCCCCGTGTCGGGCTCTGTGATCAGCACGGAGTCTGTTTGAGATTCTCTCTCTCTCCGTCTGCCCCTCCTGCTGGTGCTTTCTGTCTGTCTGTCTCAAATAAATAAATCTTAAAAAGATACACAAAAAACCCAAAAGTAACGAGAGTTGGTGGATCAGTTTAAATCATCAGCAGTGGTGGAACAGTTTCACTTATGTGCTTGCAGAGAAGTCTAGTTTTATATAAAAATATGATAATCTTATAAAAATAATGACACTGGTATCAAAAAGATTAGATGTCATATAAATCTGTTGTTTGGGTGGGAAAAGACCAATTGGTAAATAAGCTTGAAAGTTGAAGAAATGTACTATAGAGAGGTAGAGATATATAAAATAAATTCACTTAAAATTTTTAATTTTTCTTTTATTCATTACAACTTTTATGTAATGTTTATATGTGTGCCTAACTTTGCTGTAGGTGCTAAGATACAAACTTGTAAGTCAGAAATTCTCAGATGTTTAGACATTCCTCTGTCGACTTTTGGTGTTCCTGCGGTGGAGGCTACCCAAATTTTTGTTCTTTTGTAGGTAAACTCTTTTATCTGCCTACATCTTTGTTTTTTCTTTTTCTTTTTTAAATTATGTTATTCCACTAGGCTACCTCTGGGCATAGTTGTTGTTTTTCCAACATTTTTCTCAGAAATAAAGTGAATCCTCTCAATTTAGAAGAGTAAATATGTTTGATCTTTTTTTTTTTTTTCTCCCAGCTCAGGAATAATTTTTCAGTGGTATGTTTGCTTATGATTTCAGTTCAGAAATGCCAGTTATTTGTAGATTGGATTTGTATTTTTTGTCCTCCCTATCAATCAATATGCTTTGTTTTCATCTTGGTCCTTTTTCTTCTGTGTTTGGAGAGCATCTCACATATATATGCTAAAATACTACTTAGATTTTTTCCAGCTTCTGTACTTATCTCTATCGCCTCTCATATAGAATTTAAATCTTTACTATTATTACATATTTGAATTCCCTTCCAGTTTTTTCTTATCCAGTTTCTTTTTTACTCTCAGCTGTTGTTTCCCACCTCATCTCTTGCTTTTAGAGGCTGTGTTTTTCTTTTCCCTTCGTCTTTTTCAGTTGGGAACGTAAAGTAGATAATTTCCGAGTTTTTCTCCTGATTCCCACTGTAAGCCCGCTATAGAAGCAAGCTTTCTCTCTTCCTCTATATGGCGGTATTCTTCTTTGTTATGGTTGAAGAGCATGGTCTTGCTCCCACACTGTTATTGATGTTCTTGATTTTCTTACCTTGACAGAAGAGGGACGTATGTAGGGATGGTATTGTTCACTCTTGTCAGAGTGAGCAAGCTCTCTGCGTCACTCTCACTACCTCTAGGTGCTGAAGGACTCTTCATCTACATGTGAGGTAGGAGACTCTTTGGAAAGATACAACCAGATTTCTGAATGATAGATCTTTCTGTACTCAGAAGAGGTCTTCCTTGGCTATTGTTTAATTTTTCAGTCCTTTGTCTATAACAAGGGGAGTGTTTCTGTATGATTTGAAACGGTTTATAGTTTTTTGAGTTTTTGCAGGGAAAGAGGTAGTGGTGAGACTGTAATCTTCTGAGGGCTCATCCTGTTCCCATAGCCTCCTGTTGCTGACTTCACAGTGTAGTATGCATTGCTCCACTTGGCTTCACCTTTCCACTTCTGGCCATGAACATTTTATTATTGAGAGAGAACTGCCTTGAAAAAGAATTAGCAATGGGCTTGGAAGCCAGTAGTGGAGGGGGCACCTCAGGGTCTTTTTTTTTTGAAGGAAATACAGAATGGGCAGAGTGAGATGCCTCTGTATGCTCTTCCTAACTGGACCTCCTGCTGCAGAGGCTGCAACAAGCATCAAGCTACCAATTAACATTCTTCAGTTCCAGTCCAGGTGTAATGTTGTATACCATTTAAACTTTATTTGAGATATATATTTCACTGGGAAGGGAAGGAGGGAGTGTTGAGCTTACTGGTTAGTTGCTGTCGAGACTGAGCCAAACTTTCTCCCTTTTGCTGCTTCCCTGTGCTATTTACTGGATTACTGGGTCTATCCGTGCTCTGCCTCATCCAGACTGTCAAATGCCTTGAAATCCAGGTCACTCACTAGCCCTATCAAAACAATCCATCTTTTGTCACAATTTCCTAGCATGATCCTTCCTCAAAAGTTTGTCTGGTGCAAATTACAAATGTTTGTTTGGGGGACTTCAGAATCAGGTAATCTCTTTGGCCTGGGCCTTAGATTCCACATTTGAATTTGTACCCTGGCTTCTTCTTTGCTCTCTGAAATTTGAGGATCACTGCCCAAGGACCCTGCTAGGTAAGTGGTTATCTAAATGAATTCAAGCCAAATTCTCATAAAGATATTGGGTTCAGTTTATCTCCCTAGCTAGTAATTGCATGGTTTTTTTTTTTGTTTTCTTAGGAAAGAGTCTAAACCTAAATTTATAATAATATGGAATTGTTACAGGGAGGGACACATGTAGAGGAAATTGCCTATTTTTATTAGTTGAAAATTATCTTTAATGTTTAAAGGTATTCATAGTATATTCTGTGGTAAGCACATTTTTTGTAAGTGATCTTAAGTTCTGGGGAAATTTATATTTCTTTAAGTGTTTTAGTCTCACTATGATTCTGATATACATTGATTTATAGGTTCATCAAAAGAAGTGTCTCTGACCAAAAATAAAATAGAATAAAATTAAATAAACACAAAGAATCAGTTCCCCACACATTAGATTAAAAAGCACATAAAAAAAGTGGAGAATGGTAGTGAAAAACATTGTTTTTAATTAAGAAAGATGCTTTGAACAATGATTATACACAGTATTAGAATTTACAGGGGCTGTTTTCTGAAAAGATAATTAGTAGCAGCAGAATAAGCTTCACACTGTCTAGTCTTAGGGCTAACCTCTAGTTTGGAAAGACTGCTTTCACTTGGTGGGGAGAAAAATTATTCTACCTTCCCATCTGTAGCCTCTGCTGAAGTAGTTAAAAGAAGGTTTTGATTGTTTGAGCTTCAAAAAAAAAAAATTGAATAGCTTTCCAGCAGGAGTAAAACTCAAGCAAAATAGATGCATTAACAACTTATATTTTATGGCATGAAAGAGCTTGAACTCATTTCTAACTTTTACTTGTAATAAGAAATGAGAGGTTCATTGTTTAGAATGAGATGAGAATTGGAATTAGTCTTTTTACTGAAAGTTCATTTGTGTTCTGTTGTCATCTCTAGTCTGAATTTGAGATAGCTTAAGCCTGGAAACGGAGGCAGGTCTAAGGGGTTTTACATTTGCAAAATAAATTCTTGCCATTTTTGCTTAAACTGAAGTTGTGGTTATTTCCACTTTTTTTTTTTTTTTAAGTTTTTATTTTTTTTGAGAGAGAGAGAGAGTGCACAAGCATGGGGAGAAGCAGGCTTCCCGCGAAGCAGGGAGCCTGATGCCGGGCTCGATCCCAGGACCCTGGGGTCATGACCTGAGCTGAAGGCAGACTCTTAACCCACTGAGCCACCCAGGTGCCCCAAGTTATTTCCATTTTTGACCATAATTTCAGCCATCTCATAGTAGGAAATTCTAACATTCTAATTTCTGCCTCTACTAGTCTGTGAATTTGGTAGAGGACCAGAGAGTGTTATATATTGTATTATATATTGAAAAGTATGTATGAAAATGTTGATTGTATTATATTTTCATTTTTAATGAGTTGAAATATTCTTACTTGAGCAAAGACAATAATTATTCAGTGATATTTTCATTATGGCATATTACGATGATTCAAACTGAGATGGATATCATTTTAATACAATATAGTTCCTAATTTTGTAATCAAGCCGTGTTTATATTATTATATGTAACATCCTTCAGCAAAGCCCAGTGCTTAGATAATTTTAAAAGTATTCAACCAAATATTAATTAGTGCTTTGATGTGCTGTCATCTTGTTAGTGGCACAGTGCTGTTAATTAGATAAACTATGGCTATTGAGTGAAATTTTATGTTTCGAATAACATTTTGAATAGTTCAGTAAACCTCAAGTAACCGGGGGGCTTCGGGAATGGAATGTTTTTACTTTAGTTCAGTTTTGTTGTTAAGTAAGGGTTCGTTTGGAATTTATAAAATATGCCAAAATGTATTAGTATTTTTTTATGAATTAAATTCAATTTTCATTTGATTTAGTATCTCTCAGTATATGTCAGGGTCATTGTATAGATGGAAAAACTAATTTTCTGACTGCTCCATTTTGGTCTTCCTAATCTACTTCTGTATCCTCCCCCTGAGTGATCAAATGTGTTCTGTTATCTATATAATGTTGATTTAGAATTAATATTTCCGGCCCAGATTTCTCTTTCTTTCTGAGTTCCAGATCCATCTCAAAATGCCTGCTAGATTCTCTTCACATGGGTATTCCAAAGGTATTTCAAACTCCAAAACAATATGATTTAATTAAGTCCATCTCACTCCCCAAACCTGTTCTTGCTCAGTGCACCACCACCTACGGCAAAGAGCAGGGAATCTTTCTTGAATCTTTTCTCTCACAGATCCCTCACCTACCAGGATCCACCAGTTGTAATGAGTATACTATCAAAATGTCTTTTGAATCCCTCCCCCTCTACCCTACTTCCAGTCTTTGGCTCTGTTTGGAATCATTTTGTCTTTCCTGGATTATTGCAAGAGACTTTTAACAGGTGTTCATCTAGTCAGGTAAGACCTGTAGGCTCCACTGGAAGCCAGAATGCAAATCTGATCCGTTTACTCCCACTCTCAAAACCCTTTTGAGCCCTCAGGCTAGCAGGCTCTCCTTTCTCATCAGCAGTGGTTCTTCCAGTACCCTTCCTCTACTTCTGTATTTCAGTCAAGCAAGGGTTCCTTGATTACCAGAGCTCCCCTTATATTCAGATTTTGTACATTCTATTCCTTTGCATCTCTGCTTTGCTAAGTTAGCTTCTCTTCTTCCTTTTAGTATCTTCTTAGATGTCACTTTCTCAACTTGTGTCTGCACTGAAGCACCTTAACCAGGATTCGGTGTGTAACCGGAGATCTCTTTCACATACCTGAAATGTTTGATGACTGCCTCAGTAGAAGCCCCTGCATTTTATTGTCTCTTATATACTTAGAATTCCTGTACTTGGTGCTTTCTTTTCCCAAACCTGTTCTCCTACCCTCTCAGATTTTCCATTGTGATCTCAGGAGCACACATCCCTAGTAAACAGACTTATCTAAATCCTTAACCCATTATTGTCTTTACTACATTCTGTGAAATAAATTAAGTGTTCCCAGAAAAAGAATTTTATGGTCAAAAGAGTCAGGAAACCCTGAATTAATAGTTTCCCCATCACAGTGTATATTGTGAATCTCTAGGGTGGGGATGGTGAGTGGATATAGTGTGGATCAGTTTACACATCTCACATGGTGTTAACATCTTCACAGGTCAGTGCTTCCACTAACTAGTTTTAAAGGAAATTTGGCTTTGAAACAAAAAACAACAAACAAAAACTGAAACTCTTTGAGTGGAAGCTGCTCCTTCCTCCACCCTACAAATTTTAGGGTATGAAGATTGCTGGTAGCCCCCACTTCCCCAGAGCAAATTTTAGGTCACTGCTCTAGCCTCATGTAAATATCCCTGCTCCTTTGGGGATCCTTCGAAGATCTTTTGAGGAATTTTATATCCTATGAAATTCAGCTCTACCAGATACAGTGAGCTAGGTTTTTTTTTTTTTCCTCACATATTCACTGGTAGTGTCACATATCCCTATTCACTCGTAGTGGCTGCTTTTAGCACCATCTTGAGAAGGAATCCAAGGCTGTGTTTTGGCTCATCAGGATCACTTGTATTAGTTTATTAGTGATTATTCTTGATGGATTTAGCATTATACACCATGTATCGCTTATCATCTCTGGGCTCTCCCATCTTCTACCATTTGTCCCTTGTCATTTACAAATCTCTCATTTGATCTTCCATCTTCTTTAAAGAGCTCTCCACCCCCACCAACTCTCCAGATAATTCTAAGTGACTTCAGCATCCATGTGGAAAACGGCAAACATAAGCCTCATATTTTTCTAAACGTCCTGAGCTCCAGTGACCTTTATCTGTAAGTTACTTTATATACTTGCTGAGACCTCCTGAATTCTAAAGTCTCAATGTCTTCTGGTCTTCCTTTTCCCTGCTTTCGCTATGGTTGTTCTTAGCCCTTTTTGGTACCTAATATTCTTTGATACTACCATGTTTTCCGAGCCCCTTCAACCTTCTCTTGGTATCTCTGCTTTCCTACCTAATCTGGAACTCTGAGCTATTCTCACTAGCATATTTTATTTCTTCTTCTACCTTTATCCTTCCACTGAATCAACCCAGCAAAACCTCAGCTTTACATGTGTGCTCAGCGCAGCTCCCTCTTGGTTCCTGGGGAGCTGAGTATTGCTAACGGTAATCATAACAACCTTCCAGTCCAAACTCTTGCATGGCACATAAGTCTCCCTTCAAAAAGTTTATTACTCTTCAATCTTGTGCCTTTGAAACCGTACCTCAGGCATTCTGCTCCAATAGAGGGCAGACAAGTTTAACTTGCATGTGACTAAACTATATCTGCCTACACTTCCTGCACTATGTTTGAGATCAGACTTGGAGTTCTCTACACCCTAACTTGCCTTTGTTCATACCATCCTCCCTGCTTGGACCACTGTCCTAACCCTTGTGCTTTACCCACTGACAATCTGCACTACAAAAACTCTTATATACCTTAAAGATTCATCTTCACGCCCACCCCACATACCATCCTACTCTATCCCCTCTTGGTAAGGGACTTAATCATTTGTATATACTTTAAACAGAAGTCCTGTTTTCCAATGCTGTCAGGATTGAGAGTTGAACAATTAATCGAAAAAGTTGGTTAAAGCTAGAGTTAAAAAAAAATACATGCAGACATGAAACATTTTATTTCAACTTAGAACAGAAATACATTCGTCAATTGTCTCATGTATGACCAAGGGATTTTCTTTGAGTATGTGTACTTGAATGGAATTCATTGTTACTTCACGAATATACTGAACCCAGAATGCATCCTCTAGATTTCCAGATTGGGTTTAAAAGAAAGAACTCAAGCTATTTGTGTAGCAATCTGAGCGTGGAATCCTGGATTTGTATGGTTTTTTTTCCCCACCAATCTTTTCAGTTGCATTGTCCATACCTACTTCAGTAATTGTTTTTCTTATGGAGACTTACCTTTATAAAGTCTTTCCAAGGCATTAAATCATAGAAATAACAGTTGTTTTTCTTTTTTACTTGTATTTTATTTGTTTGGTTTATGTAGCATTTAATTAAAGCATGTATTTATAATATACAAATTTGTGAATATAAACTCAACTGATGGGAGCAGAGGAGCTCGTGATCAGCATGTTGTAGACATCAGTGTTTACTGAGGGAATGGATATTATGTCGGTTAACCTGGCAAGTTGGTTGAATGGAGGTTGGTTAAGAGAGTTTCTACTGTAATGATTTTTATTGCTTATCTCCCTTCATTACAATGTGAGCTCTTACAAGGCAAGGACTATATATATATATATTTTTCATTTTGTATGTCTAACCTTCACCTATGCACAGTACCTACTGTAGATATTCAGTATGTGTTTCTTGGTGAATGAACAAATTCTTCTATAGGTCATACTAAATTTGAATAATCAGAAAGAACACTGTACTGAGAATCAGCTAGTATAGACAGATCATTGGCCTGGTAGCCAAACTGGGGTTTGAATCCTTTCTCATTTGCATTGCTTGAGCAGATTACTTTCTTTTATTCATTTTGTGAATGGGGTTAACAGCAGTCTTTGGGTTGTGTGAGGATTAAACGGGGAGGTAAAGTGTTTAGCTTAGTGCTCGACATTGTAAGCAATCAGCAAGTGCTAATTTTCCTGATGATGCTTATCACCAATGAGGAGAATGTAGGAATTCACTTGGTCAAACTTTTCTCACCAAGGATCTTAAACTATATAATTTACCAGTTTCCTTTTAGCTCTAAAATTCTCTTTTTATAAACAATGGTTCATGGTTTGGACGGATTTATATAAGAAATATGTGGCTATTCCTTGATTTGTTACATTTGTAGATTCGATAAAGTAGGAAATTGCTTAGATGATCATAACCTTACAAAACAAAACTTTCGGGCTTTAGAACATCACTTGTTAGTGAGTTGAACTTCCTAATAAAGTGTGAAGAACAGTGCAGATCTACTAAGCACTGCCACACTATCTATGTAAGAGCAAAGTAAGGTAGAAAGTAGAGAAGGAAGCTCTGAGGAGATTGTTTGGAAGCATTAGCTTAGAAGAAGTGAGATGAAATTAAGCTCTTGAAACTAAATTTACGGACAGATTTAACTTTTTGAACCATAGATGTGTATTTGTTATAAATCTAGGTTTTAAGTTTTCATGTTGATCACATTTTCTTTCTGATTAAGAAATGGGGATGAGTGAGAAAGATGGAAACATAGCACTTTTTTGGAATGGCTGTGAGGATATTTTCCATTCTATGTCCCAAATTTTGGTTTGTTTAAAGAAGTAAGTGATTTAGCAGAATTCCTTTTAGCATTCATTCTACAGTTCATGCTTATACTTAGTTTTTATATTGCAGTTATCAATTAGTATGGAAGAAGATGAGTTCTTTGGAGAAAAAACATTCCAGCGTTTTTGTGCAGAATTCATTAAACATTCACGGCAGATAGGTGATGGCTGGGAATGGAGAACTTCGAAGGTAAGAACAGAAACTTTTATTTTCTATTTTAATGAAGTTTTTTTTGTTTTTTGGTTTTTTTTGGCTGTATAAAAACTCAGTAATTGAGGGGTGCCTGGGTGGCTCTGTTGGTTAAGCGGCTACCTTCGGCTCAGGTCATGATCCCAGGGTCCTGGGATCGAGCCCTGCATCGGGCTCCCTGCTCAGCAGAGAGCCTGCTTCTCCCTCTCCCTCGGCCTGCTGCTCTGCCTACTTGTGCTCTCTCTCCATCTCTGTTAAATAAATAAATAAAAATCTTTTAAAAAAAACCTCAGTAATTGAAACTAATGTTTGAAAGCTAGCTTGATTTAGTAAAAGGCTTAAATTGAAGAATGTTTTAAAAAAGATGTCCATTTTATTGTTTCAACTATATATACTCATTATAATTAGGCTAATGAAGTATTATCTAGAAAAGTCCTTAGGTGACCTGCTTTAATTTAATAGATAAGAATGCTTAGCATATTAATTATCTGAATGTAAACAGATGCTTCTGTGGTGCTTCAAACCATTTATTTACACTATTAATTTTCTTAGGAAAGTACTTTTGTCCAGAGAGTGGAAAGATAATCCTGAAACCAAACCATAGTCAAACAATCACAAAGTCTGAAATACTGAAGAATGAATTAATTGGAAATTTCTTACTAATATAAACACATTCCAAGGCATTCTTTCTTTTGGTTCTATTCAGTAATAATAATGTAAAAGGTCTATGGACTCATCTACTTCCATACATACACTTAGTAAGGATTCTCTGCCAAAAGCTCTTTAAGAGTCCCTTGAGATAATTTTCTGAGAGGATAAATTTTCTCTACTTGATATCTTAATCTGATGCCTAAAAAAGTGGTGATTCCCTGTTTTCTGCTTATTGGCTCTATTTGCTATATGAACTCTGAGAAATGTGAATACTTTTGAGCTGATTCCTATGATTCAGAAGTAGGGCAGGGAAATGCGGGTTTTGATCCGATCCATGGTGTCACCGGAGAGAGAAGCCATGATTTCCCTTTGGGTCATGTGCCAGCTAAGCTTTCATGGGGCGGGAGTGGGGGGGTATCATGGGAGACTCCAGCCCCACTCTTTAAGTTAGTGATTGGACAGTTCATAAGCCCCTAAGGCATCTCCTGCTCCAGGATAACATGACTTTATTATTAGTACCTTTTATTAATCTTTTTCCTGAGTATTTTATAATTTTGTTTGCTATTGTCTTTGAGTTTTTATTCCTCTTTATTCATGTTTTATTGCCTTCATCCCGACTTTATTTATTTATTTATTTATTTATTTATTTATTTATTTATTTATAATCAGAGAGAGAGAGAGCACAAGCAGGGGGAGCAGCAGGCAGAGGCAGAAGCAGGCTCCCTGCTGAGCAAGGAGCCTGATGTGGGACTTGATCCCAGGATCTTAGGATCATGACCTGAGCTGAAAGCACCTGCTTAACTGGCTGAGCTACCCAGGCGTCCCCATCCCGACTTTAATATCAATGTTTCTGATATAAAATGATTTTTTTTAAATGTTGGCTGTTTATTCATTGAATGAATGTAGGTTTCTGATCCCTTTTGACCTGTAATAATTTGTATGGTTATTCCTGAGAAACTTTTCCTTTCCTTTCCACAAATTTTTTTTAAAAAGAAATTTTCTTTTGTCTTAAGCTGGAGGTAGAATAATAGATACTCTAGTTACTGTTTCAGTGACCTAGTAGAATGGGGGAGGAAAAGGTTAGGGAGGGAGATGGGACTGTGTGTGTGTGTGTGTGTATGTGTGTACGCGTGCGCATGCCTGTTGGGGATTGCTGGGGAGGGTCTCCAGGAGGGAGATTCATAATAATACAAATATCTGTTAGAAATTTCTTCACTGAATTTGTTGAAGCTAGTGTGCCAAGAACTAGTTTCCAGGATTTATTTTTATTCTTGTCCAGCCTCTGCTTCGGGGATGGGTATGGCTATGTTTGGCTTCTTGTTTGTTGCTACTGCCTGCTCAGTTAGGAAAGTTATCTACCCTTTGGAGTTGGAATTGCACCTCTAATTAAGGGTAGGTTTTTTTGTTTTTGTTTTTGTTTTTTAATGTGGAGATGAGCCCATAGATAGTACCAAAACAAACAAAACACTGTCTAGAGAAAATCTTTGTAACCTTAGGGCAAGGACCACAAACTCAAAAGCCTTGGAGTCCAGGCATGGTAACATAAATGGATCAAGCTGCCATGTACAAGACAATATGGACACTGAGTCCTAAGGCCTGTGCTGAGCAGAGTGCTTGTCCTCTTGCCAGGTTGGGAACATGGACCCAAGGGTTACCAGACCTTTCAAGAAAAGTAAAGATATTTCCCCCCAAAATATTGGGGGCGGGGAGAAATCTCTACATTTTCAAATATTGGCAACTACTTAAAAAACATTTTTCAGAAACAGTCATGACCAAACCCAACATGCTAGTGATGAATAAAATGTGGGATATGGTGGCCAATTGATGATTTCTGGGATTGGGCATCTGTGTGGTATAACTGTGATTTCTTACCCAGCCCTGCTTCAGTGCATGCTGTTGATCTGAATTAGTAAAGGGGGCACTTGGCAAAGCAGATACCTCTCTTGTGAATTTTGGTAGGTTTGTATTTTTGCCACTTAATTTCTGCAGTGCTGGACCACTTTTATGAAGGAAATTACAAATCAGTCACTTGGTTATTTCCTTCAAACCTTCAGTCTTTATCTCATTCTTTTTGTTGGACTGTTTGGAGAGAATACTTATACTATTGTTTTACTTTATAGGCTCCAGAAATTTATTTTTATTTTATTAAAAAAGTAGTTTTTGAGGTATAATTGGGAAACAACAAGCTATGCATAGGTGAGACCTATGAACCCTCACTATAGTCAAGAGGGTGATCATATCCATTACCCCCAAAAGGTTGCTTTTATACCTTTGTAATGCCTCCCTCTGCCCCTGAAAGTTATTTATTATATTTTTTCCTGGAAGCTATTTTTAAAAAGAATCTTGTTTATCCCTATATAGAGAGCCTCCTTTAAAGCGTACACATTTGTCACTCATACCTTCAGGTTTGTTTATAAATACCCCTCAGGAAGGTGGTATACTCTTGTTGAGAGCCATTGTTTAACGTAATGGTCTGTTAGATATTAAAGATATTCGTTAAGAGCATGGAGTTCAGAGTTAGACATGGCTATAAATCCTTACTCTACCATTTACGAGCTGGATTTTGGACAAGTAACTTAAGGTCTCTAAACTTCATTTTTTTTACTTATAAAATAGGAATAAAAATAATAGCCACCATACAGCATGGTAGTTGTGTAGATTAAATAGGATTTACATTCAAAGAGTTTAGCACAGTTTCTGGCACATGCAAAGCCATATTATGGTTATGATTTTTAGCTGGTTGTTTGAAATTTTCAGTATCTTTTATTTTAGAAATAATGCTATCAATGAAATTGTAGTTAAGTTTTCAGAAAACTCTGTGAAAATCTATTTACCACCAAATATACTGTGCTGGTCTTTAGTGTATTATACTGAGTCCTCCAGGATAAGAAGAAGAGCAAAAGATGGCAAACAACAATGAATGCATGCAATGAAAACTTTTTTTTTTTTTTAGATTTTAATTACTTACTTGAGAGAAAGCAAGTGAGAGTGCATGTGCACATGAGGGGGGAGTGGCAGGGAGGGACAGAGGGAGAGGGAGAAGCAGACTTCCTGCTGAGCAGGGCACCTGACATGGGGCTTGATCTCAGGACCCTGAGATCAGGACCCGAGCTGAGGGCAGCCGCTTAACTGACTGAGTCATCCATTTCAGCCACCTCTGAAATACAAATATCTTAAAAACCCATCAGTTCATAATGTTAGAAAGAGAGATAGAGAATGAACAAACACAGGAGAGAGTGGAATAGAAGAATCTCCAAACCTAACTCATTGAATATTTTTGGTTTGAAAATTGTTAATCAAAAGGAAAGAAATAAGCATTTATCTTACCGTTCCTGTATTATCTGTATTTCATGGTAACTAAATAGACTAATTTGATAAGGGAACTGTTTTCCCCCAGAATTCCATCTGATAAGTGTAGAAAGGATGGTAGAATTAGAAAATCATTACTTTTCGGGGCACCTGGGTGGCTCAGTCGTTAAGCGTCTGCCTTCGGCTCAGGTCATGATCCCAGGGTCCTGAGATTGAGCCCCACATCGGGCTCCGTGCTCTGCAGGAAGCCTGCTTCTCCCTCTCTCACTCCCACTGCTTGTGTTCCCTCTCTCACTGTGTCTCTCTCTATCAAATAAATAAATAAAATCTTAAAAAAAAAAAAAAAGAAAATCATTACTTTTCAATGCCTAATGAAATGAATTAGGTGACAATAATCAGTGGATGAAATTATTAGGTGAAAGGTTGATGGGGAATTTACAAAGGAGGGATTGAACTATCATCACCTGAACCCTAGTGATTAATCACGGCATTACTAAAAATAGTACATTCAGATACTATATATTTGGTGAAGTTTTATAATATGAATCGCAGAGTGCAATCCATGAAATATTCTTGCCCAAAATGTTGTGGCTGAATAGAATCAATTAAGGAAGTCAAGTGATAGAGAACCAAGTTAATTGACACCACAGGAAACAAATAGAGAAATCCAGAAATCTAAAGGACAACTGACTCAATTTCCTTAAAAAGTTAATGGTTGGGTAAAGAAGTGAGGAGAGGATTGCATCTCTATCTGGTATTGAAGACCAAGCTTGTTTTGTTTTTATTATTTATTTATTTATTTATTTATTTATTTATTTTTTAAAGATTTCATTTATTTATTTGAGACAGGGAGAATGAGAGAGAGAGAGCACATGAGAGGGGGGAGGGTCAGAGGGAGAAGCAGGCTCCCTGCCGAGCAGGGAGCCCGATGCGGGACTCGATCCCGGGACTCCAGGATCATGACCTGAGCCGAAAGCAGTCGCTTAACCAACTGAGCCACCCAGGCGCCCCTTGTTTTGTTTTTAAAGTATCCTCTGAGAGCGCTTGGGTGGCTCAGTCAGTTAAGCATCTGATTCTTGATTTCAGCTCAGGTCATGATCTCAGAGTCGTGAGATCAAACCCCATGTCACGCTCTGTGCTGAGCATGGAGCCTGCTTTACATTCTCTCTTCCCTCTCCCTCTGCTCCTGCCCCCCACACCATTCTCTTTAAAAAAAAAAATCCTTTCTGGGCAGCGACCGGTAGGTGGTCCTAGTGTGCAGCTCATGAGTCACCATGGGAGGGTTAGGACCACTGGCCTGGTTCAGGGTCATAGGTCCACTGACCATGCACTACGATGTTTGGAGTGTCAACTTACTGTGAAAGTTTCTAAGTCCTTACTTTTCTTTTCTGAATTTATCTCATTAACCTATAACAAAGAATTTGAGGACCGGTAACAGTTTTTGGACTGACAACAATTAGTTCTTGAACTGGCAACAGTTCAGACCATACTCTAGATTAAAAGAAATTCAAGAGATATAACCTAATATAATTTGTGACCCTTATTTGGATCCTAACTCAAACAAATCAACTGTAAAAGGACCTTTTTAAAGACAATTACAGATATTTGATTTTGGAGTAAAGTATAAGATGACACCAATTTAGCTTAACAAAATAAAAAATCAGGGATAGAAGAAGCAAATGTGGCAAAATATTGTTATGTATTGAATATGGGTAATGTGCACACTTTTGTCTTTACTTTTATGTATGTTACATATAGGCTTCCTTTTCTTCTATCTTGTCATAATTTACGCTTTACCATAAACTTTATTAATAATTACAAATGTTCTTAGCCTTATTTCAGGTTTAGATCCCCATTGGCGATTTGTGCAGAGTTTAAAACTTCAAAGCAACTTGCCTTCTAAATTTTTTGTTTTTACCTACGAGATTTGAGTATATTAGTTTAGTATCTCAGTTCTATGATTTGACCTTTCATAGGTTATTGATAAAATAATTTCCCGTGGATTTTCAACTTTCTTCTCTCACTTTTGTATAGCAAAAATACGAAGAGAGATACTCAGATACTGTAAACAAAATAGTCTACAAATATTGAGACTGGATTTTATACAGTTAATCCTAGATTATTTTGTATGTTATTGTTAAAGAAGAACTAAAGGCCCCCCCCAATTAATTCCATCTTTAGTTAAACCTACTTGATTATATTTTGAAATTTACGTAGCAACACACCAGAAATATTTTGATTATTTTCTTTACAGCTTAGGAACAGCTGATTGAAAGGGCTTTTATTTCCTAATTTAGATAGAGTAAAATTTTACAATTTCATTTTATTCTTAGAAATTTAAGTTGATTTTTTAATTCTTTCCTTTCAGTAGTCTTTCTGGTTAAGTTCACATTGCTTTTCCTAAAAACCCTTTACCATTATTCCAATTACATCAACTTTATATTTTTAAAAATAGATTGTAAAATATTTCAATATTTTACTTTATTCCATCTTTTAACACTATCTTGGTAGAAAACGTACCTTGCCATTCCCATCAATACTTCTGCCCTCCTGAATTTCACACTTTGCTTACAGCTGTTTTTATTTTAAATGTCTTATAAAAAAATTTCAAATGTACAAAAGTAAAGAGAATAGTATAATGAATTCACATGTGCCTGTCATCTAACTCCCACAATTATCAATTCACAGCCAGGTACATACTGTTTTAAAACATCTCTAGCATATATAAAGTGATATAACATATCTCAATATAATTAGCTTGGCTTTCTTTTTTCCCTGTCTTAAAATTATTGGTACTTCAAGTGCACTCTATTTCTCATTACATATTAAAATTAATGAATGAACTCAGGAAAAGTCTCAAAGACATTATTTCTATGATTTTTTTTTTATTTCTACAATTTTTAAATTTATTTTTAAAATTATGGCTGGGTGCCCGCGTGGCTCAGTTGGTTAAGCATCTTACTTTGGCTCAGGTCATGATCTTGGGGGTCCTGGGTTCGAGCCCTTCATGGGGCTCCCCGCTCAGCAGGGTGTGTGCTTCTTCTCCCTCTGCCCCTTCCCCCACTCGTGCACTCACTCTCTCTCAAATAAATAAGTAAATAAAATCTTTAAAACTGTGGTAAAATACACATAATATATAATTTACCATCTTAACCATTTTTAAGTGTGCCGTTCAATAGACTTAAGTACATTCATATTGTTAATGCAACCAAGTTCCAGAACTCTTTTCATATTGCAAAATTAAAACTTTGTACCCATTAAATACTAATGGGTATTTCCATTGCCCCATCCTCTCAGCCTCTGGTAATCACCATTCTACTTACTGTCTCTCTGAATTTGATTATTCTAGGTATCTCATATAAGTGGAATCATACAACATTTATCTTTTAGTGACTGGTTTCTTTCACTTAACATAATGTCTTCCAAGTTTATCTATTATTTCTACAAATTTTGATTTGGGTTTTATGAAGTAGAGAGCTAAACAGAGAATTGGGAGTGAATTTCTGTTAGATGATGACATTTTGAGTTGCATAGCCTCATTCTGTTAAGAGATTTCACTTCTTTTATTTCTATTATTAAAGAGGATTAAAAATGCTTTCCATATATATCTGAGAAGACTAGTTCTTCACCATGTCTCAAATTTGCTGATAATAAATAAACCCAACTAGATATTTCTTAACAGAAACATAATCAAATTAGAGAGTAAATAATGGAATTAGTATTTTAAATACAGTTACCTTGCTTACCCATTCACCTTTGTGATATTTATACATTGAATTGTTGGAATTAGTGATTTTTATTTCAAAAGTGAAATGTTAAACACCCATTTTTTTTTTATCTCTGTGTATATAATATGCTTAGATAGATTCTTTGCTGATGTTAAATGACAATTTTAAGGTTTACTAAAAGAAATAGACATTTTTCACAGGTTTCTTAGATATCATGTTTCTTTATGTGAGTAACATACATTTGTTGGTTTGAAATACTTAATTTTTGGTTAACTTTTCTTCTTTTTCCTCTAGCTTATTTAAAAAAATTATATGTCACTGTATTAATAATCATTTTTAGGGAAGTTGTGAGCATGTTACTTCTATTAATTTTGGTGTAATGCTGTATTTGTTTAAGCCATCCACTGTGAGTTAATGAAATATTATTTCTGGGCCCAAATGTCACTAGATAAAGATTAAATATATAGTATCTTGATTAGACTAAAGTAGATTTTTTTTAGTTTATCTTTGGAGATTAGGAGAAAAATGCACTTGGAGCAGCTTGCTGTGTTTTATAATAAACATTGAATCATAGTCAGTTACACTAGATTTTTCATTCATAATTTATTGTGTGTTATGATATGATTTGTCACTTAAGCATATACAAATCTTAAGCAGTCATTTCAAGAAGAACAAGTTCAAGTGTATCACTTGTGAATTAAATATTTTTGAACATCACTTTTAAAGATTATCAAGAGTATCAGAGAAAGAAAAGCTGTAATACTTTACAAATTTATAAATAAAATTTAAATAGTGATAGTAATTTTGCATGCTTAACAATTAAAAGCACATTCTTGGCTAACAGTGATGTTTGAGTTTACTGGGCAGGGTGGCAGGCTGTATTTCAAAAAGCCTTGTGGATTTCCCTCTGACTGTCCCCCTCTTGTGCTCTCTCTCTCATATGAATAAATAAAATCTTAAAAAAAAAAAAAGGGCGCCTGGGTGACTCAGTTGGTTAAGCAACTTCCTTTGGCTCAGGTCATGATCCTGGAGTCCCACTTTGGGCTTCCTGCTCAGCAGGGAGTCTGCTTCTCCCTCTCGTGCTCTTTCTCTCTCTCATTCTCTCTCAAACGAATAAATAAAACCTTTAAAAACAAACAAACAAAAAGCCTTGTGGAGAGTTATCTTTACAGTGTTGAATTTATGAAGCCCAAGATTATCTTACCGTCAGGTTTTAAAGCTTATATATATATATATATGGGGGGGGAGGACAGAGAGGGAGACAGAGAGAGAGAGACAGAGGTATATAGAGTCTAATTTATTAATTTATAATAAATAAAATTGTCAAGTGAACTAGAATGCCCCTGTCATGATGATTCATTTTTGCTTTGTAGATGGGCTATTCACAATTGTATGAGCACAGAATAAATACAAATTCTCATGTGTAGTTGTAAAACTGAGATATTTAATGGCATAATCTGAGAGTGGCATACATCTTGCTGTGCAATAGGGGTAGTCTTACCATTGAGGAGAAGTTGCAATTTTAGGTTTGTAGGGTAAGAATCTCTCTCTTGAACTGTGCAGTGGACATTGCCAATGTTTCCTTCACTGATCTCGCTCTCTCTTTTTTTTTTTTTTTTAAGTTTTAATGACTGGCCAGTCTCTCTTTTGGTTGCTGTCAGATTACAGTCAAATCTTGCTGGCTGGGGAGCCATTCTTTCTCATTAAATAATTCACCTATGTGTTCTGACCTATTATGGGTTATTTTTAACTTGAAATTTGAGCTTGAAAAATTTTTATTTATTTATTTATTTATTTATTTATTTATTTATTTATTTATTTATTTATTTCTAAAGCCTTGGAAAAGGCCTTCAACTACAGACAATATTATTATCATGGATATTTGTAAAAATATAGGGGAAAAATAATAAAAAATCATACTACCCTAGTACAGTTGTGGTTGTTTTGGTGAATTTCCTCATATGTCTATTTACCTATTGGGGTTTTAATGATTATTCTTTTAAATTTATAAATTTGGAGTGAAATTACGTATCTATAACCTTACCTTGTCTTACTTTTTAGGAAAACAAGTTTTCACTTTATTTTTTTTAATTAAATTTTTTTTTAAGAGAGGGAGAGAGGTGAGGTGGGATGGAGGGAGAGGAGGAGAGGGAGAGGGAGAGAGAGAATCTCAAGCAGGGAAACCGTTGGCTGTACAGACATTTTCAAAGTTGCCAGTGTGACTTTAATTAGACTGCTTTCATAATTCATTGTGTCTGCTTCAACAGTGTGCAATTCATCCTTTGCACCAGCCCCTACATTGACCCTTCTTAAAGATAACTGGTGCTCATTTTCATCATTATCCACCTTAAAGTGATAATCTTTGTCAGCCTTTAGTTCTCAACTGAAAGATAGTTCTGGGGCTTCAGGGGGCTCATGTCCACGTCCATCAAATCTTCCATGGCATGGTGGCATGCACTTAGGTGGGAGAGAAGGCAGACGGAGATCAATGACTACTGTTCCATAGAACAGCCATGCAGGAGGAAATCACACCAGGGACTGTCTTATTCTCTTAGCTATTCTCATGAACCTGGAGGTCATCATTAAATTGCATCAAATGCTAATTACTCCCACATGTATATTCCATGTCCAGACTTCTGTCTTGAATTCTAGATTCATCAGTCCAACTTCTTACTTCACATTTCTATTTTAATATCTCCTCTTAGATCCGAATTCAACATGTCCAAAATTAAACTCTGAATCTTCCCCCTCCCAAACTTACTCACCCACTACTACCCAAACTAATCTTCTCTCAATTGATAACTACTCCATCTTTCCAATTATTCAACCTACTGGAGTTATCCTTACCTTCTCTATTCCTCTCAGACCCCACTTTCAGTCCATTAGGTCGTCCTGTTGCCTCCACCTTTATAATATCTAGGATTAGACCATTTCTCATCATCTCCTCTTGCTCCCACCCTGGTATAAACAACCATCAACTTTCACTAGGATTACCTTCCTATCTGCCTGCTTCCACCCTTGCCTTCTGATGTTATAACCCTTTTAAAATGTGAGTCATAGCACATCACTTCTCAACTGTACATAAAAGCCAGAACATTTATTATTTTTTTAAAGATTTATTTATTTTAGAGAGAGAGAGAGTGCATGCAAGCATGAGCAGGGGGAAGGGCAGTGGGAGAGGGAGAGAGAGAATCCTCTAGCAGACTCCCTGCTAAGTGCAGAGCCCCAAAGCGGGGTTTGATCCCAGGACCCTGAGATCATGACCTGAGTAGAAATCAAGAGTCAAACGTTCAGCTGACTGAGCCACCCAGGTGCCCCAAGCAAAACATTTATAATAGACTATAGACTGCGTGACCTGCTCCTTCCTCATCCTTCTTATTACTCTTCTGACTTCACTTCCTATTCCCTTCTTTTCATTCACAACCATCCAGGCACACTGACTTCCTTGTTGTTCCTCAAACACACCGGAGAAACACTAGACAAACATTCCTGCCTGGAGCCTCTAAATGGGCTGGCCCCTCGGTATACACCATCCCTCTTCCAGGTATGGCTGACTGGCCTCTTCTCATCATCCCCCCCATTGTTCATGTGTGAGCTCACACATCACCTTCTTACTGCAGCCTTCCTATCACCCTTTTCAACATGTCGAACCACTTGATCTCCCTACCTGCCATCCTCACTCCTGACTTTGCTTATCCTACTCCATGTTTTCTTTTTCTCGTACAACTCTTCACCTTCCAACGTGCTCTGTAATTTACTTTTTTATTATGTTTACTGTTTAATGTCTCTTTCCCAGCTTAGTCTGTGAGGCCAGAGATCTTTGTTTTGTTTGCTGATATGCCCAGTGCACCTAGAATATCACCAAGTATGAAAGTATGTACACACACAAATAGTGGTTAAATGAATGATTTTCTGATTTTCTGTAAGAAATAAAAATTCACAATTTGTCCAAAGAACTTTATTAGGTGAAAGTTTTATTTGAAAAACTATGAGAAATTTTTAAAAATGCCGATGTTCTTTTATCCCTTAATTGGTGAATTAGGATCCATGAAAACACCATGAAATTTACATAAAAAGTTAATAAGTATCATTCAAATAACCTCTTCGGGGCAGTCTTTTTAATAAAACTGGCATTTCTGTAAAAATGGAATTTTTCTATAATGATATGCAGTATAGTAGAATTTAATGCATACTTTAGATTTAAAAATAACCATGTAACAGTGTGTTGAGTGGGACCTTTTTATCTTGTGCCAGAATTGCAGCTAAGGCCTTAAGCTGAAGACAAAATACCCTGAGTAACTAATTTTCTATATTTGGATTGCTATGAATAATCTACTAGCCACTGGGACCAGAAACCTGCCTATAGAGATTGCTCTGAGGAACCATTCCTGAAGAACTGGGATCCCCAACCCCATCCCAATATGAGAATAGGATTCAGCAGAGGAGAAGTGTAAGAGTCTGTGATGAGGAATGATTCCTTCCTTTCTTCCGCTCCAAAAGCCTTCCTTCCTTGTCCAAGGAACCATTTATAAAGAGTATGGGATGCCCTCAAGTCAGAAGGAGGGTCCCTTCATTGCCTAGTTGAACATTTGTTTAGCATTAGACTGGCTGGTCTGCCCTTTTCTGCTAAAACAGGGGCAAATGGAATTGAGAGTGATAGTACGGGGAGAGAGGGCACTGTTTAATCTGTTAATGTATGCACTCCAGAGAGTAGCTAGGCTTGGCCTATTTTTCTGTCGTCCTGCTTAAGCCAGGAGGTAAAGGGACCTCTGCAGAGGTAGAGGGTACATGGTCACTCTATCATTGGGATGGGGTTGGGGATCCCAGTTCTTCAGGAATGGTTCCTCAGAGCAATCTCTATAGGCAGGTTTCTGGTCTCAGTGGCTAGTAGATTATTCATAGCAATCCAAATATAGAAAATTAGTTACTCAGGGTATTTTGTCTTCAGCTTTAGGCCTTAGTTGCAATCTGGAACAATGTCCAGAGAGCGGTTTCCCTGCACGATCTTCTGAAGAGCCCATACAGTCACCCCATGAGGGAGCTGGCAGCTGTGTGCTTGCCGCATGCAGGAACACTGACAGCCAGTCAGTATCAGCCAGAGAAGAAACAGCAAAATGGCAGAGAGGGTACCATGACTCTACCCAGTTAAGCAAGGGGATAACTGTCCTTCCTGCTTCCAATTCTCAAGCCATGGGCTCCTGGAAGAAGTATTGTGGGACAACAGGTTCCTCTGAGCAAGACCATGCTTCATTTCTCCATTCCAAGCTGCAGAGAGTATGGGTTGAGAGAGAAAAGAGCTTCAAATTGATTTTGAGTCTGAAGGCTTCAAAATAACAATAATAATGATAAGATTGAGTTCTAATTGTCTGAAGGATAGAATTCTAATAACTGAAAGTGCCTAAAAAGTTATAGTATGGTACTGAGTTGTTGTTTAAGGATCCTTAATATATCAGTTAGGTATTACTGCATAATAAACCATTATAAAACTTAGTGGGTTTTTTTTTTTTTTAAGATTTTATTTATTTATTTGACAGAGAGAGACACAGCGAGAGAGGGAACACAAGCAGTGGGGAGTGGGAGAGGGAGAAGCAGGGAGCCCGATGTGGGACTCGATCCTAGGACCCTGGGACCATGGCCTGAGCCGAAGGCAGATGCTTAACGACTGAGCCACCAGGCGCCCAAAAACTTAGTGGTTTAAAACAACCATTTGTTATTTCTGAGAAGCTTATAAATTAGCTAGACCATTCTTCTGATCTGTGACAGGCTTAGCTGATATCTGCAGGGCTTGTGTATGTGTCTACAGTCAGCTCAGGGTTAGCTGGGAGCTGGCTTGTCTAAGACGGCCACATTTGGGATGATTTGACTTGGTTCTATGTTCCAGGAGGTTAGCCTGAGCTTGTTCTTATGGTGGTGGTTGGGGTCCAAAAACAGAAAGTAGAAGCACTCAAGCACTCTTTAAAACTTCTATTTAAACTTTTCTTGGAGGCCAAACTCAGAGTCATTGTGGGAAGGCACTGCCAAAGGGCAAAGATATAGTGAAGCGTGAAAAATTGGGGTCATTAATGCAGTCAATCTGCCACACTTAACAAGTGGGAAAGGAGATTCTACACAAGAGAGTTAAGAGCAGCTATTGGGGGAAAAATTTCATATTTGTACTCTGAGGAGTAGAGACCCTTTAATCACAGGTTACAATTGATTTGGACTACTCTCCTAAGATAAAGTATGTTTCTTCTCTATGTTCTTTCTGATGTATAAGTTTAACAGAAATCATTTTTTAATGATTGTGGTTTTTTAGTTTGAGGGTCACCCTGAATTTCATCTATCAGGAGAAAGCCATATACATAAAATAGATGGAATTTGGAGATGAATGCCAGAAGATATAGCAAGGAAAGTTGCAAATGGTTGCCTCTAGGTAGACTGACCAGAATGTGGGGAAGGGTAAGAAAGGGCTGCTGATTTTTGTTATATATATATGCATTTTAGTGCCATTTGACTTTTAAAACTATGTGTTATATTATTTTCATTAAAATGTCATAATTTTTTTTAAAAAGGAAAGTCCATTTTCAAACATTGTCACTGTGCTATTATTTACATATGCCTAATTTCATTTAATCCTCACAATATCCCTATGAATTAGCTATTATTCTTTCTACTTCAGATGAGATGTGTAGGCTTAGAGAAGTTAAGAGACTTGTCCAGCCAGTGTTACATAGTCTTTATGTAAGAGGCAGGGTCAAGATTGGAACCAAGGTGCGTCTGCTTCCAAAGACTACCATCTTAACCCCTAACCTGTAGTTTAATATGTAATTTACTCACTTAGTTTGAAGCTGAAGTTTATTCTCCTCCATACCAGAGATTCACACTATTATGTAACCCCCACAGTGGAACTAGGATATATGTGTTTTTTTTTCTACTAACAAACTTTAGTTGCTTCTTATCAACATTTAGGCTTGAAATGGAAAAATAGTGATTGAATAAATTATTCCAGGGTAATATGATGAATATCCAGCGTGTTTAAATTTGCTCTGAGGAAAAAAGTATTTACTTTTACTTAACACTTTGATACATTAGATGCTTAGATTCCAGATATTAGATTATAATAGCACATAAATTTAAATGTTTCTTAAAAAGTATGCTTTGTAGCATCTTGTCGTATAAGTAAAGTATTTATAATTAGGAGTTTGATTAAGAAGAACTGATCTGCTTTCATGATTTCCTAGTTATCAATATCCAGCTATATTATCTTACTTTAGGTGTTAAATGTGATACAAACTTCATATACTAATTGCTTTTAACAGCTGCTGTAGATATTTATTGCAAAATGTCATTGAAAAGACAGATTTAATCTATTAGTTTAGTACACATGGTGATTTAAAGATAAGAGTATGTTAAATAAACTGTGTCAGAAATTATAAATAAACTAAAATGAGTAAAATCATCCTAAAATTGCTAGACAAGTCTTCACATTTAATGTTACATTAATGAGTTTTGTACAGAGACTGTTTAGAATAAAATCCTTTTTCATCAGATGTTGCACATACGCCTTCACTGTTTGTTTTTCTTCAAAGTAAAACTTAATGAAACAGCTAATAAAACCCAATTTTACTCCTGATCCTTGAAAGAAACAAGCTCTTGAAGTGCACCCACTGTTTGTTCTTTTGCACTGGTTTTTGCTACTTTTCAGCATGTAAATTTTCCAGTAATGGAAAACAGTCAAAGCCATAAACCTTTTCTTCCAAGTCTTATAAACCCAGTATTTATTTCTTATTTGTAAAGTGATTGCACAATGGAAACACACTTTGCACACATACGGAGAAGTTTGGTCTCAGATCTTCATGTTCACCTCCTGCTGGCTTCAGGAGGGCGTAGTGCGTGTGCATTTAAATGGATCTTTATTATGTAAATAATGAAGAACCAGCATAGGGGATTTAACTACCCCCCTCCCCCAAAATGAGAGGTTTCAGAGTGAAAGGCATATATGAGACTCCTATACCCTGTTACTCTCATAAACCTGTAAATGTATTAGATTGGTGAATAGCTTATGAAAAAGGATCGGCTTCCATGAATTAGAAATATATAGATGGCAGATGTGTATGTACCCCAAGTGGTTTTTCACTAACCATAGCATATGCCATTTGTGTCTTCCTGGTTCTTTTATGGAGAGGATTGTTTTTGACTCTGGTGACAGGGTAGAGGTGGATATTTGGGTTGAGATGAAAGGCAGTGTTACTCAGAAATGTGGTCCTGGATTGGTACCAGTGCAAGGAGATAAATGCAGAAATTGAAATGAGTGCTTAGAAACTTGTAAATAATTTGACAGTAATATTATGTCTGTCAAATATAATTTGAAAATAGATACTGATAATGGGGGAGACCATGCGTATGGGGGAGCAGAGATATATGGGAGGAACTCTGTACCTGTGAACTTAAAACTGCTCTAAAAGAATAACATTCTTCTTTTTCTTCTTGTTCTTCCTTTTTTTTTCTTAAATTGAGACTTATATTTTGTATGTTTTGAATTTTTTAATTTCATTTTTTTTTCTAGTAATTCATTTTAGTGTTTTTCACAAAAGCATGTCTATGACAGATTGGAAATAAAATTCCTGATCTTTTACCACAGATGATTTGAAAAGCATTTGGTCTAGGATGAGATTTTCAAATGTTGATTTATGTTCCTTTGCCCCATTACATAACTTTGATATTCAAATTTGAGTAAAAAAAAAAAGGCTATCATTTATAATTTCAGGACCCTAACAAAACCACTTGATGACATTGAGTGGTTAATGAGCTAAGGGTTGGATAGTAGAACCGGGAGTGGAAATAGTCTGTGTTTCCCCATTAAGGGCAGGTTCATATGCTCCAGTGACCCTTGGGTGGGAATTGGTGTTGACATTCTTGAAAGAAAATCAGAAAGCCTGACCAGGATTTGTGTCCAAATGGAGGTGGGCTATTGCCAAATGGAAATTTTTAAAAATTAGGGCAGAGTTTTAGGTGGAGGAAAGTGAACAACAGAGAAAGCTGAGCTATGTGCTTTGTAGCACTTTTGAGGGGTTAGGAACTTTGATAATCTGTGGCCTTGACAACAGAGTGGTGGTAGAAATGGGAGTGCATCAGTGGCAAACTTCGTTTATTTTTCAGTTTTACCCAGCATATTTTAATGCTACTGAAAATCATGGTAAGGGATGCTTCTTTGATATGTATGTTATTCATAGCTGATACCTGGACAAACAATCAGAATATAAAGCTGAAATTTATGTGTTATATAATCTTGAGTCATAAAAATGTTCATAAGTCATAGAAATAGAAGTTTAGCTTTAGAAGGTCACATAATTCACCTTGTTCCAGATACTGCTTCTAGTAAGGCAGCTTGTGATGAATTAGCTTTTTTTGTAGCCAATCTAGGTATGAGTTCATGCCAATGGTGCTAGAGGGAAGGTAACCTGGGATAGCATTCAGGAAGTAGGGATCCCAAACCTTGGTTGATCTAAGGATGAGATTTACCCAGAGGATTGTCCAAGAATAAATATGCCAACCTTGGGAGAGAGACAAGAGGCTAATCAGGGAGAAAGTTGGAAGTTGAATACTTGAACAGGCTATAAGTGGGTTCAAGATACTAATGGTCATAATTCATTAACAATGTCTTGTATAACCATTTAGAAATTTATAGTAGTTGAAATGATATTTGAGCACTATTTAAATGACTCTATATGTAAACTCCCTAAATTCAGCAGTTATTTTGGTGTGGCACCTGTGGCCAGAAAGTTCTCTGTAGTAGCCATATCATATAGCACCTATGCTTGACGCTGGACCTTGAATCATCCCAGTGTGTCTGATTACATACTTATGATACACTTCGCATCAGTAATATTTTTTTTAATTTTTATATTTGTGGTAAAAAATATAAATATAACCACTTAAATTAATTTAAAAAATTATGGTAGAAAATGCATGACATAAAATTTACCATCTTGACTCCTTTTTAAGTGGTTCATTTCAGTAGAAGTTTTAGTCGTAAGTACATTTACATTGTTATATAGCCATCACCACCATCCTTCTCCAGAACTTTTTCATCTTAGTAAGCTGAAACTCTGTATTCATGAAACAACTCCCCATCCCCCCTTCCTCCCAGCTACAGGCAACCACCATTTTTATTTGTGTTTCTATGATTTTTGACTTCTCTAGGTACCTTATTTAAGTGGAATCATATAGTATTTGTCTTCTTATAACTGGTTTATTTCACTTAGCATAATGTCTTCAAGATTCATCCACATTTCAGACTTTTTTCCTTTTTAAGGCTGAATAATATTCCTGTGTGTGTGTGTGTGTGTGTGTGTGTATGGCATTTTATTTATCCATTCTTCTGTTGATGGATATTTGGATTGCTTTCATCTTTTAAAATTTTGTCTTTTAATACATGTAGAGTATTTGTATTTTAATTTCAGCTTAGTTTATCATTATCACCATCATCATTTTATAATTTTGTTGACTTAGAATTTATATATGATTATTTTTATTACTTTTATTGCCATTTTCTGCTACTGAGTATTGCTAAATAAAACATTGATTTTGTTGTTCTTGATTTATTACTTACTTAGTTTTTGCTTTTGGTGGTAACACTTAGCCAAAGTTGCATCTTGAAAGACTTTTGTAACTACTGTTTGTTTTTGGAAATTAAAAAATATTTATTTTAAAAAATCAAGTAATGATTGAATGTAATTTAATTAGATTTATTCATTAAAAGGCTTTCTAGCCTTAGAAAATACATTTGTGAAAATATTTTTAATCACACATCAGTTGATATGTTATATATTTTGTGACTATGTCAAAGTTTTAGTTTTTGGAATAAACAAAAATCAATGATGAATTATTTGAACTTTTATGAAATTTGTTTTAAAAACATTTTATTTTTTTAAAGATTTTATTTATTTCACACAGAGAGAGAGAGAGAGCAAGAAGGCAGAGCGGCAGGCAGAGGGAGAGGGAGAAGCAGGCTCCCTGCTGAGCAGGGATCCCGATGTGGGGCTTGATCCCAGGACCCTGGGATCATGACCTGAGCCAAAGGCAGACGCTTAACTGACTGAGCCACCCAGATGCCCCTGTTTTAAAAACATTATAATGAACACAGAAGATTCCCTATTTCCCTATTCCTGTAAATAGATTTTATGTAGTTGTAAAAGTCTATAAGCCCCATTAGGTCTTTATATTTGAAAAAGATTTAAATTTTACAGGTACTGTACTTTTCAATCTTAATGGATAACTCTTCATTAAAGCTGGAAAGCCATCAAGTCACTAGTTAGGTAATGAAATGAGATTCATCCCAAACTTGAAATTGTGTGCTCAGTAACTTTTTCCCCCTCAGCCTAAATGTGTTACTGGCAGGAAAAATTATTGTGAAGACAAGGTACAAAGCAAACGGTGCTGGCACCTCACTGCAAAAATTCATCCTGTGCGGGAAAAGACTGGAACATTCTTAAGTTTTGTAAAAGCAATACAAAAAAACCAAAACTCTTTTTGAGATTGGTTCCAACAATGAGCTTTTTCTTTTCTTTTTTTTTAATTTAATTTTTTTATGTTATGTTAGTCATCATACAATACATCATTAGTTTTTGATGTAGTGATCCCTGATCCATTGTTTTCGTATAACACCCAGTGCTCCATGCAGTACATGCCCTCCTTAATACCCATCACTGGGCTATCCCATCCCCTCACCCCCCTGCCCTCTAAAGCCCTCAGTTTGTTTCTCAGAGTCCATAGTCTCTCATGGTTCACCTCTCACTCCGATTTCCCCCCCTTTGTTTCTCCCTTCCTTCTTCTAATGTCTTCCATGCTATTCCTTATGTTCCACAAATAAGTAAAACCATATGATCATTGACTTTGTCTGCTTGACTTATTTCACTTAGCATAATCTCCTCCAGTCCCATACAGGTTGATGTAAAAGTTGGGTATTCATCCTTTCTGATGGCTGAGTGATATTCCATTGTATCTATGAACCACATCTTCTTTATCCATTCATCTGTTGAAGGGCATCTTGGCTCTTTTCACAGTTTGGCTATTGAGGACATTGCTGCTATGAACAATTGGGGTGCATATGGCCCTTCTTTTCACTACATCTGTGTCTTTGGGGTAAATACCCAGTAGTGCAATTGCTGGGTCATAGGGTAGCTCTATTTTTTATTTTCTGAGGCATCTCCACACTGTTTTCCAAAGTGGCTGTACCAACTTGCATTCCTACCAACAGTGTCAGAGGGTTCCTCTTTCTCCACAACCTCTCCAACATTTGTTCTTTCTTGCTTTGTCAATTTTTGCCATTCTAACTGGTATAAGGTGGTATCTCAGTGTGGTTTTGATTTGAATTTCCCTGATGGCTAACGATGATGAACATTTTTTCATGTGTCTGTTAGCCATTTGTATGTCTTCTTTGGAGAAGTGTCTGTTCATGTCTTCTGCCCATTTTTTGACTTGATTATTTGTTTTTTTGGGTGTTGAGTTTGAGAAGTTCTTTATAGATCTTGGATACCAGCCCTTTATCTGTAGTGTCATTTGCAAATATCTTCTCCCATTCTGTGGGTTGCCTCTTTGTTTTGTTGACGGTTTCCTTTGCTGTGCTTACCAACAATGAACTTTTTCAGTTTATTTAGATTAAGCTAAATAAACCAGTTACAAGGTCACACCATTAAAAGCTAAAGCTGAGCTGCGTCACACAAGGATAGAAGCCCTCATTTTACCAGCCAGTCTAGACATTGAGGCCAATAAAGCAAAAGAGATGGAAAAGTGGTACTCTCAAATAATACTTATAAATACATTGATGATATGTCAGATAACATAAAGAAAACACTAATCCAGATTATTATTAAATCAGACACATGTTAGAAACTGCCAAATTCCAGCACAGTTAGAATTCCTAAAGAGAAATGCTGGGAAGAATATCAGTTCTTTGTAAAGCAATACCAAAAGAAATTACTGGGGATGAAATATTGAAGGTGGTGAATTCAGACTTTGAAACAAATAAGGTATTATGGAAACATGCTTGGGTTTGTATACTGCTGGAGTGAGTGCAGAGACAGGAGGATGGAGTCGTGAAAACACAGAGATTCAAATAATATGGTATTTGATTCTCAGAGAAACTCTCTTGTGTAAAAGTTTGCCTGTACATGAATTTCACATAGTCTGATGTATCTAAATGGAGAATATGTATAGCTGAAGCTGCTTTATTCACATCTGTTATTAGCTTCATGTGAAGAAATGGGATTGGAATATAGCTTTCCACTGTTTCATACTGAGGGGCAGTCTATGTCCAAAGAGGAGTTCTGTTAAAGTTGATGAACTAGAAGGAGAATTCAGACTTTTTCTGTAAACAGTTCTTGCTTTGAAGATTTGTTAAAAGGTAGTTACTGCCTTGAAAAAAATACATTCATTAGGTGAGTGAATAAACCTAATAGAAAATTGCCAGGATCTCATGACCGTGTATTTGCGTGTACTGATAAAATTTATGGATTCAGTGCAAAAATTTAGCCTTGGAAATGTATGCTTAAAGAAGATTGATTTGTGGCATTTAGTTTGTTGCATGGTTTGAAGAGTAAAGACTGATCATTAGGACAAGTAGAGCGACATCTTGTATGCTTAAGGAAGAACTGCATCATAGATTTAGGTGTATGATTTCAGTTGTATTCACTATTTATACTATTGTAAGAAATTTTCACATTACATTTGTTGATGAAAGTAAAGGAAGATCTGTTTGATTTGCTAAGTGATGGCAATTTTGAGTACAATTTAGATTTGAATTATCCAAATTCTGGTTAGTGATGAGAAATAAGTTTCTATCACTTGTCTCTGTAGAGAGAGAAAGTAGAGTAGCTTGGGGTTGGGGGTAGGAATGGGGATCGACTAATAATTTTATAATATAAAGAAAATGTATTTAAGATTTTTTTTCACTGAGTTTCATATAGACACCACCAAATTCCCTCAAGTTTACTCCATTATACTGTTTAAATATGAATTTTCATGTGTGTCATGATGTGAAAAGGTTAGGAAGCACTGGAGTGAATCCTATGACAGTCTGGAAATCCGAGGCAAGAATGTTAACTGTGACAGGTCTCAAATTCAATAAGGGATTTCAGAGAATGGAGTAAAAAGCAAGGACCGGGAGAGGGTAAAATTTCAGGAAATATATTTACCAATTGGGCATGTGTGATGGAGCAGAGCCTGCACTATCTTATGTCTTACTGAGGTGGGGGATATGGGCCAGTAGTAGTGGGATGGGTAGGTGGCAAGAGGATGATGAACCAGACTCAGCTGGACTAAGCCAAAAAGCTATTCAGATGGCCTCTTAATCATGTAGAAGAATAAAGGCCTGGGAAGAGAAATAGGTTATCCTAGCCTTCTATAACTCACTCATGGGGATTGATCAAAATAAATTAACTTTTGAAGGAGAAACCTACTTTTTGGGAAAAAAATACTCACTAGTAATTACTTTGTGTCAGGCTCTATTTTTAGTGTTTTGTATGTATTAGTTCAGTTTAATTTTACACTGGTTGGTAATAGTACTCATTATTATTCCCATTTTATAGGTGAGGAAACTGAGGTCACTCTTATTCATGGTAGAGCTGGTATATGAATTCAGGCAGTCTGGCTGTTGAGTCTATGTACTTGACTCTATGCTATAAAGGTTCTCAGATCTATAGTAATCCTAACTACTCATTTCCTTCTAAACTCCCACCCCTGATCTCAGTGCAGACTGTTTTCACAGCCTGGACCTTCTCCTGTGAAGGATGTGGTCTGCAGTGGGTGCTGTACTAGGGCCTCCTCCTAGGTTATGACTCAGATTCTTTTTTTAAAGATTTTATTTATTTGACAGAGACAGAGACTGCGAGAGAGGGAACACAAGCAGCGGGAGTGGGAGAGGGAGAAGCAGGCTTCCCCCCGAGCAGGGAGCCCGATGTGGGACTCGATCCCAGGACCCTGGGATCATGACCTGAGCTGAAGGCAGGTTTTTAACAACTGAGCCACCCAGGCGCCCTATGACTCAGATTTGATAGGCCTCACTTCAGTTCCTTGTTTGGGAGAAAGTTGATGAATATAGCTGATCTTAAGATGTCATCAGAACGTTTACTTTGCAGCACCTCATCATTTATGTAGCTGTGCTTTAGCATATGGTGGCCACTAGCTACATGTGGTAATTCAAATTGAAATTTAAATTAAGTAAAATCAAATTTGATAAAAAAAACTTGGTTCTCTGATTACAGTAGCCACACTTCAAGTGGCTACTGGCTACCATTTTGGACAGCACAAGAAAGTTTTCCGTCATCACAGCTGGTTTTACTGGACAGTAGCTTTGTTGCTGGTTCTCTTTAGGTCTGCTTCATCAGAAGTGAGACCTTGTTTCCTATTGGCTCCTAACTCCTCAGGTTGCCTTACTTCAGTGGTTGGCTCTACTGATTCTGTCTTTCCTCATGTTGTAAAAGACAGCAATACCAGAAAATAATAGATGTTTGTGGCCATTAGCTGCTGGTTCATACAAGATTTGCTTTCTTAAAACAGTTCTACAGTACTGTTGACCTTGCTCTCCTTACCTTATTCTGCAAGTATTACAATTACAAACTGAGGTCTAAGAAATTCGCATATGACAGCCTGTCACACTTTGGCTCCTATTGAACTTGAAGGCATCTGTAGCTCTTGTGGCTTAAAAGTGGGCATTTCTGTTCAGCAAGAGCTCCTATGGGTGTGTAGTTGGATTTTTGCACCTAATTTTAGGATATTTTTATTCATCCTGAGTGTCATCTCATTTTTCCCTGTTGTGACTGAGGTTTTGGTTTGTTTGTTTGTTTTTAAATTAAATGTTGATTTGATCACCTGACAAACCATTATTCTTATTATTATACCCAGCTTTGATAAGCATACTTTTGTAGGTTGGCTAAAAAAAAAAATCGTGTCAAATTAATCTTTTATTTTCTTTTGAGAAGGTTACTAGATGGGCAGGATGCTATAGAAGTAGTGTTTGATCGCAACCAAATCATTTAGAATGTTTTCAGGGGCTGCCAGTTAGGTGAGTAAGGACTGCAGAAATCATATCAAATTTGAGAACCTGAGAATATTTAATCTGCAGAAAAGTAGACTATTTTAGATATTCAGAAGACTGTTGAGTGAGCAGTGTTGATTGGAAGGAAAATTTATTGTTATCAGAGGAAGTTATCAAGGTTACTTATGAGAAATATAAAGTGCTGTTGGTATGTTCGGGGGACACACGTAAGTTCCCAAGACCTTGGGGCAGCACTACATAAGCAGGGGTAACTGTGGGATATTTTCATTCTTGTGACCACAAAGTGAACTGAGCCAAAAAACACAGTGGGAATTAAACGAAGTAGGGTTAAGTTTTCATTAAAGGCTGTGCGGTGCATTCACCACTCCTGGTTACCCTGGCAACCAGGCTCCCTTGCATGCTAATGACATTATAATGAGAAAAAAAAACACATGCAAATGCAGTAAATAGTAATTAAGAGGCAGAGCCATACATGGAGTGGTGAGCTCCACCTTGGGAAGGTCTGGGGAAGAGCTGCTGAAGGGTTTGTACTGAAGACAAAGAAAGAGGTAATGAAAGAAAGACTTGGAGTTACATATGAAAGGGTTGAGTCCGCATAGAGCACACTTTAGCATTTGCCTCCTGCAAATACCTGTTGTTTCTCCAAGCAGAATTTAGTCGAAGTCCGAAGTCGTGCAGTTGTACATCCACATTGTCATAACTGTTCTACCTGTTGGCATCATGGAGAGAAAAGAATCTTAGCTGTAATTTGCCTTGGGTGTGGAGCAACTGTAGCAGCCTGCTGTTTGGAATGACCTTTCTGCTCACATTGGACAGGGCTGGGCCCATCCAGACAAGGTAGTGGGGCCAAAATATGTAGTCAGAAGTCATTGTTGGTGAAGAGAGAGTAGAGTATTCTATGTTACTTCAGATGAGACAAGTAGGACCAATGAGGGACTACATTTGGTTAATATAAGGTTTAACACATTAAGAATACATGCTGTCTACATCACTAGAAGTGTGTCAGAGATGCTGGGTGACTGCCTCTCTCAAATGTGATAGATAGTGTTTTTGATTTGCCCAAATGGTTAGATTCAGAGTCTATGAATCAGTGTTCAATTTCGTTCTCTTCCCTTTACTTCATTTTATTCAGGCTCTTCTTTTCTGTCTTTTCTATTTTTATTGCCACTTGTCTGTCTAGGTATCTTTCTTGGAAATGACTAGAAAATGTTATATCGCCTGCTTCTCATTATCCTAATTCTTTGATTTATCTTTTCAGTGTCAGCTGAACCATAGATTATAGAGTGAAAAATCACCAAAAATAGCCATGAAGATTCATAAATTTTTACTATTCTTTTTCCTCTTTAAATTAAAAAAAGTTTAAAAATTTCACAAGAAGTGCACATCTACTTTTGTAAAAATTTGCATTAGTATATTATTAACAATTCAAGTAATTTGGACATATATATGGTAAAGTGTTTAAGTCCCTGCCAGCCACCTCTCACCTCCTCTGCCAACTCCCAGTCCCAAACTTCAGAGAAAGCAAGTGTTAACAGTTTGGAGAGTAAACTTCAAAATCTCTTTCTATGAATTTATATGTGTGGTTATTATTTATTATATACATTATTATGATATTATTAATTTCTAACACTTATTGAGTGATTGCTATGTATCAGACACTGATCCTTTTTGTATATTAATTCATTTAATCCTCAGATAACCTCCCTTTGAGGGATTTTATAGAGGGAGGAAGGAAGGCCAAGAAAAGTTAAGCAACTTGCCTAAGGTAACAAGCCAAATTTATATCCCAGGAAGTCTGTTTTGGAGCTCATATGTTCTCTCATCACACTATCCTGCCTATTCTGCAGGTAACATACACATATATGTTTTCTTTTTCCATGTGTCTGGAATCAGTCATTCCACGTGATTATTCTTCAAGTAGTTTTTTTAACTTAATATTCAGAGATCATTCCATCTCAGTAACTTACCTCTCCCATTTATTTTAATTATTCCATTTTATTCTCTTTTTCACATGTACCATAATTTAAGCAGTCCCCTATTGATGAGCATTTAATTTGCTCTAACAAATGATAATTTAAAAATATCCACGCAGAGAGCAGTTTTCATGTGTGCTTATATATTTCTGTAGAATAAACAGTTCAAAATGGAATTGCTGAATGAGAGACTATTCTCACTTTGCATTTTGACAGATACTACAAAATTAGCACAGTTATCACTCCCTTCTTGAAAATACTCTTTGCTTAGCATCTGGGACACTGACTTATCAGTGTCATTCTCCCTTGAGACTGCTTCTTTTTAGCTTCCTCTGTTGGTTCCTCCTCATCTCCCAACTGAACACTGGAGTGCCCCAGGGCTCAATCTTTGGATTTCTTTTCTTCTCTAGTTAGACTCGCTCTCTAGGATATCTTGTATAGCTCCTTGGCTGTAAATACTATGTATTCACTGATGACTCTTAAAATTGTATTTTTGATGCCTATCATGTCCCTGAACTTCCCAGTTTTTATATCCAGCAACCTAACTGACATTCCATTTGTATACATGGCATTGTACATTTAACTCATTTTTACTTAACCTTTTCCCTCTCTACCCCAACCTGCTTCTTCTACAAACTTCCCTATCTCAAGAAATATTAGCTTCCAATTGCTCAGGACAAGAACCTGAGGTTCTTTTTGACTCCTTTCTTTCTTGTGCATCCATGTTTAATCCATTAGTAAGTCCTACTAACTGAATCTGCAAAATACATCCATAATCAACCACTTCTCACCACCTGGACTGCGCCACTTTAGCCCAGGCTGTGTCATTTCTCGCCTGGCTTATTGCAATAGCTTCCTAATTATTGCCTATTTAGAATCTGGTCTTTAAACAGCAGCTAGAGTGATCTTTTAAGAATGTGAGTCCCGTTGTAGAACTCCGTGGCTCAGAGCCCTCCAGTGACTTCCAGTTTTAGGAATAAAATCCAAGCTTTGTTCATGACTTCCAAGGCCTAACTGGTCCCTATACCCTTTCTGTCATTCCCTAGTCTTACATTCTACCATTCTCTTATTCTGTCATTCTGCTCCAGCCATACTAAGATGCCTGCTGTTTATACCATGGGGCCTTGGCACTTCCCATTCCTACTGTCTAGTGTGTTCTTCCCCTAGATAGATTTATGACTTATTCCCTTACTTTTGTTAGATCATTGCTTACCTTACCAGTGAGGACCTGCTACCTACCTACCTTATGTAAAATAGCATCTAACTCCCGGATAATTGTCAATCCCCCTTACCCTAATTTATTTTTATTGCACTTAAAACCACCTACTTTATGTATTTAGTTCTTTGTTATCCCCTCCACCCTGTACTCTGTCCTCCAGAATGCAAGCTCCATGAGGAGAGGAACCTTTGACTGTGTTGTTCACTGCTGTATCTCTGGGGCATAGTAGAATACATGTATGAAGTAGGTGCTAATAGTATTTGATGAATGAACAAGAATGTGGACAAAATTTCTCTCCAAACACACTGTAGCAATTAATTTTCTCATCAAAAAGTATATGAGTATGCCCATTTTCTCATACTATAAGAAATTAGATATTGCTGATCTTTAATTTTTTCATTCTCAAAGGTAGAAAATGATATATTGTTTTGATTTGCATTTTCCTCATTACACTGATGTTGAGCATATTTTCATATGCTTATTGGTCACTGGTATTTCTTCTAGGAATTTTTTGTTTATGTCCTGTGTCTCTTTTACTGTAGGGTTGTTTATCTCTGTAATATTGATTCATAGGAATAACTTATATATTATGACTATCAATCCTTCATTTCCTATATGTATTGCAAATATTTTTTCCTAGACTGTCACTTCTCTTTTAACTTTGTTAATAGTATCATTTGTCATATAGGAGTTTTAAATTTTTAATAAGTCTGCCACTATTTTGCTTTATGGCTTCTGGGTTGGTGTTTTGCTCAGGAAATCCTCCCTAACTTCCAATTCTGAAAATATTCTTTTATTTTCCTCTAGACCTTTATTATTTTATTTTTTTATATTTAGGACTTTAATCCATCTGGAATTTATTTTGGAGATTTTGTGGGATAGTAATATAGTTTATTTATTTTATTTAATGGTGAACCAGTTGACTTCATGTTTATTATTGACTCATCCATTCTTCCATCTATGATCCAATTTTTTTATTATATATTAAATTCTAACATGAGTCTACTTCTAGACTCCATGGTCTAATCCTTGATCTATTTTTCTTCTCTGTCACAAAAACATAGATTTTAATTATTGCTAGTGCTCTTTAGTTAATTTTGATATCTGATAATTATACCATTCATTGCTCTTTTTTAAAAAAATTGACTACTCCTGTAGATTTTTTTTTAACATAAATTTTAGAATCATTTTACAAATTTCATAAAAAAACTTGTTGGGATTTTTTTCACGGTCTACAGTAAATTTGTAGTGTTTTCCTGACATGGTAGGTATATTCCTTGAATATTTGACATTTTTTGTTCATGTTTTTGTTCATGGAATGGTGCATTTTATCTTTATGATTTTAATTGATTATTGCTACATTTGTAAAATTATTGATTTTTATATGTTGATCTTTTTCCTGGCCACTCTCTGAAAGTCTCTTATTCATTTTGATTACTTTTTCTGTTGATTCTCTTAGGTTATTTAGGCAAACTATGGAACCATCTGCCATTTTGTATTTTCTTTAACAAGAACTTTCTCCAGCCACTGAGCTGAGACACTTGTAGAGCTCACTGTGTTTATTTCCCATCTCTTAAGAGATCACTGTCCTGCACTGCCTGTGTCTCATATCTGAAAATTCTGATTTCACATTTTTTGTTTGGTTTTCTAATTGTTTAAGATAGGAGGGTAAGTCTAGTCTCCATTATTCTATAGAAGACTCAAGAAACACTTAAAAGAATGCAAAACTTCTTGAAGGATACTAGTGTTTATTGCCATTATATGAAATGTAAATTTAAGAAATACAGATTTTAAGCTATTAGTAGGTATCTGATCATCAGTTCAACTGGTCTGTTTCCAAACCTAAGATTGGGAATACAGCAGTGGAAGAACATGATTAACTCTTGGAAAGGAAGAAGAGGTATTAAATGATGTCTCCCAAAGATTTGTAACGTAAGTGTGAGGCAAGAGGGTGTGCTTCTGTTCTTTCTGCTATTGCATTATATCAGCCCAGCTTTCTCATAGCTCCTGCCTTGATGCAGAGGCAACAGACCTCCTTCTTCTTTGAGACTTGCTCATATCAAGCTATAGGAAGCAGGAGTTCTGATAAAAGATACAGAAGGAGAGGACATTCAGTAGCAGAGCTTAAACACGCACAGGCTTGCAATGGAAATGACTATAAGGACACAGATTGTGACTCATTCTGGGAAATATGTCTGGAAACTTTTGTTACATTAATAAAAAAGTCTGAGTGGATAACATATTCCTTCTCTTTTTCCACCTCTTCCCTCTTCTCTGTCGACAGTGTGAGTTTGCCGTGTACTTGGTATTGATCCACATAGTGGATATTGAATGCTTTTTGGCAAGTAGAATGATTTTAGTAAAGTCTTCAATCTCATATTATCCAGGCCCCATGGACAAAAAGCAGTAATTGTACTACAACTGTGCAGCCTTCTCTAAAGGCTGTCAGTATCTTCTTCCCTGTGATTGGTCAAAACCCTTTCGGTTTCCAGCAGGAGCCATGAAAATCTGGCCTCGTGTGCTCAGGCTGCAATAGCTTCTGAAGTATTGGCCATTGACTCTGTCCTACCTTGGCTTTTCTTCTGGGCAAGCTGCCTCTGTGTTAGGTGCAGGAGCTGTGTGACTACTTTTCTCTCACCTCCTTCTGCTTTGCCATCTGTACTGAGTTGAATAGTGCCCCCCCCCCCCCGCAGATTCATGTCCACCCAGAACCTGTACCTGTGACTTTATTTGAAAATAGGGTCTTTGCAGATGTAATCAAGTTAAGATGAGGCTATACTGGATTAGATTGTTTCCTAAGTACAATATAACTGGTGTCCTTGTAAGAACAGGGAGATTTGGACACAGAGGTATAGACACACAAGGGAGAAGGCCACATGAAGACAGAAGCAGAGATTGGGGTGATGCATCTACAGGTTGGCAACAACCAGAGCCTAGGAAAAGGCACGGGAGAATTCTCCCCTAGAGTCTAAAGAGAGAACATAGCCCTGCCAGCAACTTGATTTTGGACATCTATCCTCCAGATTCAGAATGGTAAGAGAATAATATATCTCTGTAGTTTTAAGCCACCCATGTTATGGTACTTAGTATGGCAACCATGCCAGGAGGGCCTTACTCACTCCCTCTTTGCCTCTTTCCCACCCTCCTAGCACGAGCCTTCTCGGAGTAAAACTGCTTAAACTCAGGTACCCTGTATTTCTTGAAAAACTAGGTAAGTTAAATTATTTGTACCACTTTTCAAGAATAGTGCTTTGAAATCAAAGTGACAACTTGCTACCCTGATAATTTTCTTCTGTCAGACTATCAAATTTCTTTCAATTTACTTTAAGTATAAAATTACTTCAGTACTCTTAATTCCCTTGAATGATTTGCTTAGAAGAGATAATGTTATAAAAAAGGAATTACTTATGAAAGGAATAAGATTTGGAGTAACTTTAAATCTAGAAATCAAGACAGGGAAGTTCAGAATGTGGGTCATTTATATGTTTGTTTTTTAAGCTATGATATTAGAAAAGCAATGATAAACCTTTGAGAACATTTTAACGAAGCAAACAAAATATGGTAAATCTCTATAAAGTTAAATTGGAAGTAGAAACAGAGAAAAATTATTTTTCTGCACCCGGTTTTCCACATGCCCTCTAATCAGTTACAGTAGCTGTTGGCCATTCCTCGGGCACAAATAAGCAAGAATGCTCTAGGACGCAAAACCAAATTGTTTAATATAAAAAAAAGTATGAGGGCACAGATGGAGGTCCCACATCTATGAACTGAAAATTGAAAACTCAAAATGGGCAAGTTGGAAAACCTGAAAACATTATTAAAAATCAAAAGAGGAAAAGGAGAATGAAATCCCACAAAATGCTTAATAGTGAAATTTAATACTGTAGAGATATCGGTTGAAAGTGTTAATAAGGAAAATGGAACCAATGTGATTTAAAGTTACTTTTGATGCTTTGGCTCCAAGAAAGGGAAGGGATTTAGCATCATTTAAATTGTAATCATTCTTTAAAATCCTGTTTAAAATGAACAGGCTGTGTAGGTACGTGTAAACAAATAAATGCATGCTCTCCTCAGATGAGGTCACCAAATTGGCTCAGTAACCTTTTCTGATTTGATAACTGGCTTATTTTCTTCTGCTCTTTTTTCCTTAGGGCCACTGTGCTTTGCTGTGCTTTGACCTCCATTTGGGGAAGGGGAGAGTAGTGAGTGTACTGCTCATCTCCAAAGTCAGGAAGGGGCTGGAGGTGAAAAGAAGGGGGACATGGGAGGCCTGAGAGTCTTACCAGGGAAAGGGAGCCAGGACTATTGTAAAAAAACAAACAAACAGGTTTTTAGACAAATGAGCACAGTGCCAGGCTTCTCCATATGTTTTTATTGAATGAAATAGAAAATTGAAAGCCCTTAAAATCGAAATTTTAAGTGGCCAAAAGAATGCCCACTTGAAAAACAAAGTGAAGATATGCTGTAATTCTAGGGAAGAAGTATCTATCACCCTTCTTTTGGTTTAGCAACTAGAGGGTTAATTTAAAAAGGAGAGAAAGTAAAAACAAAAATTAATATTGTATACAAGAACATTTTATGGTTCTTAGAATAATTTTGATTTTAGAGTAGAAGGAAAGTTTTAATGAACTTTCCTAATTCAGTCTTCCTAGCACAGTGTTACTTTTTATTTCATGGGTTGGGTCTTTATTTTATTTGTTTTATTTAATTTTTACAAGGAAAAACAGTATATGGCCATTGTAAAGCTCTGATAATACATAAATATATAAAATATAGATGAAAATATTTTCTTCCCTCTCTTTTGACTCAGTTCTATAGTTTTTCTATATGTATATATATATGTAGAATATGTATATATATGAATGCACATTTATAATATATTTACATAAATGGGGTCATTGTTCTGTAACTTACTTTTTTCACCTAACATTATATCATGGCATTTTTCTTCGTGAGCATATAGAGAAATATCTCATTATTTCTGACGGTTGCATAGTATTCCATTGTATGGATGATTTACATTTGTTTATTGGAGCCTCTATTGATGAAGAATAACTCCTTAGTTATTCTCATAGTTATCCCTGTAACTTTAAACAATGTACTTCTACTTACTCATTTTTGGACAATGATGATTGATTTCTGCTGTGATAGATGAGGAACTTAATGTGCTTATACTGTCTCCCACATTCCTTCCTGTTCGCCTTCTGATTTTTCAATTATAGTATTATTTTTATATCATCAAGATTTATAATATTTAGATTTTGTTCATTAATTATAATTAGTTCTCTGTGCTTTGTTTATAGGTTGATTAGAAATTTAAATCTAATAGAAGTATATAGTGAGTGTGCTAATGTAAACAAGATTCACTGCTGAGCTAAGTATTGTGATAGAAGGCAGTGTAACCCTCTGATACACTGCTGCTGTAGAGAGAATATTTCAGTTAAAATCCTACAGATTCTCTTTTCGTTTCATACCATGGCCATGCTAAGAAAGCTCTTTTAATTGGGAAGAGCCAGAGAACCTGTAGTCAAGGGCCAATGGTCACAGTGTTTTTGTGTGGTTTAATTTCCAGCTCATGAACAAATGTGTTCAGTAGGCATTCACACATTAGGTCACACAGATAAAAGCAATAATTATAGGTTGTGTTGTGCAAATGGTAAAGCAAGGGGGTTTCAGCCTTTATTGGATGGGACCCAGCCAGAAGATTTAATTTTTCTTAAAAGGACAGCCCCAGCTTCCTCAGCTGGAGCTGAGCTGCGTCTCCATTCCTCTTCCCTAGAAAGTTTTGAAATGAGCGTGGGCTATTTAATAAATGACTGTTATGTTTTATAAACTCCAAAATACTATAAGACCAGGGAAGATTAGAGATGTACAAAGCTCTTTTTCAAAGGTGAAGTATGTTATATCCTCACTTTTACTTTTGGGTTTTGGTTTCTTGAGTTTTTGGTCTTTTGAAATTTTTACCTAGGTGAGTCAATGGTTTACTTACCCATGAGTTACCATGAGTTACCAGTGGATTACTTTGACTGGATCTGGTCACTCTTGATACTGACTCAGAGGCATTAGAGTAGACCGTGCCAGGATTGACACATGCATTTGGAAGGTTTAACAGGGATCAGAAATTGAAACCAGAGTTAGTGAGATTGAGTAGGTATTAGCAGTGGGCATGAGGAGGGGACACACTAACATATTTAGAATTGTGTTCTGGAGGATCTCTAAATCCTTAACAATTACTTTCCTACACTATCTAACTTTGGCTTTTTAAAAAGTGGACAGATATTAGTTTAATGCCTGATCTACCCAGTGTAATCTTTGCTTTTCAGCAGCACTGTTTTTTTTCTTTTTTTCACCCCTAAGATTAATTGGCTATGGGCAGCTGCTGGTAGTATCGATTTGATCTCTTACTGAGGGAAAGAATAATCACCTGAGATCTGTGGCCTAGGTTTGGACTGTTCCTCAAGGTTCCACTGACCCTGAAGGTCTTGTTGTTTGATCAGTGTTGGCAGTGACCTAGAAACTTCTGCTTGTCTTAATTGCTCCCCAATGGCTTTGCCAAGCCCTTCCTGCAGCTGGTCATTCTGGGCAGTACACTTGAGTTTGAGTCCTATATGAAATACTTTATTGCAAGGTGGAGCTGAGGCCTCTTAGATAAGCACCAATATATAATTTTTTTTTTTTTTAGATAGCAGTGTTTTTCTAGAGAAGATCATTAAACCCTTATTAAAATTCAAGAACAGAAACCCTATAATTATTTGGATAGCTGGATTCCAACAGGCATAACAGCTCTCTGGGTGGCATAGCCTATGGCAACTTGTGAGAAAGCAGACACAAACTTGTTCTGTTAGGAAATCCTTAGATCCCCATCCAATACTCAGTCAGCACTGCACTAGAAAACTTGGTTGTCTCTGTAGGGTTCTACATAGCTTCCAGGACATTTTCTCCCTAGAAGTTCAAAACTGGAATTTATTACAGCAGTGTGATAACCTGGAGGCATATGTTCAAAGGGCAGTCAGTGAAGTATTTGTTCAGTATGAAGTGTTATTTATAGGCACAGACGGGTTTGTGCCCTAAAAAAGTAAGTTTCCTTTCTAACCTTCCACTGTCCTCACCCAAACTTTCAGAGGTCACCAATGATACCAGTGTCTTGGGTATCCTTCCAGATATATTCAGTGCACACACTAACACATGCAGTTGTATTTAAATAAATGGTAGCATAATATACATACATGCATACTTTTGTGCACATTTTTCCCCTAATGATCTTAGTTATTATTCCATATCAATACTTATAGAACTTACTAATTTTTTATGGCTGCATAACATTCCATTATTTGGATATACCATAATTTAACTTCATTGATAGACATTTAGGTTGTTTCCAATAGAGTGCTATTAAAGCAATACTTTGTACGTATCATTGCATGAATTTTATTTCCTGCATGTGCAACTATATCTGTAAGATGGATTTCTGGGTGGAAGATATGTGCATTTTTAATTTGGATAGTTATTGCCAACTTGTTCCCCAGGGAAGTTACATTAATTTAAACTATCCTGCCCATGGCAATGTATGACAGTGCCTGTGTATTTTTTCTACACACAATACAGTGCTTTTGATCTTTGCCAATCTGATAGGTAAAAAAATGGTATCACATAGTTTTAATTTGTATTTTTCTTATGGGTAATGTATCTTATGAGTAAAACAGGTTTATTTTTATATGGTTAATATCCATATGTACTTCCTCTTTAGTGAACTCTTTATATCGTTGCTCATTTTCCTGTTGAACTGTTGGTCTCTTTATTTTTTTTTATTTTTTAAATATTTTTTTTATTTGAGAAAGAGAAAGTGTGTGAGAGCAAGTGCACGAGTGAGGGGGGAGGGGCAGAGGGAGAAGGAGAAGCAGACTCCTCGCTGAGCAGAGAGCCCGATGCGGGGCTTGATCCCAGGACTCTGAGGTCGTGACCTGAACTGAAGATAGCTGCTTAACCGACGGAGCCACCTAGGTGCCCAGTTGGTCTTTTTCTTATTGGTTTATTGGAACTACTAATACATTGGGGAAATTAAAACTATTTATATACTAACAAAATTAGTCCTTTTCTATGATATGGGCTACAGATCTGTTTTTCACATTTTGTTATTTGTCTTTTAACTTTATGGTGTTAAGATTTTTTTCCATGGGGTAGAAGTTATCAAAATTTTATTATGACTGTGGGGTTTTTATCTGTTTTTAAAATATCTTTAAAATACATATATAAATATAAGTATGAAATTATATATGTATATTCCTGTGTTTTCATCTAGCACATTGATGGTATTGTTTTTCTCGTTTAGGTCTTTATTCCTTGTTTTGTTGTAAGGTGAAAGGTATTCTGTGTAGATAACTTGAGTTTTGACTGAGAGGAGGGAGTGTTCTTTTTTCCATTAGTGGTGACATTTCCTATTATTTCTCTTCTACAGTGACAGAGTGAAGCAACCTGCTTTGTTGTGGATGGGCAGTATGGAGTTCTGATGGCTGAAGTGTAGTTGGACATGGCACAGCGGTGGTTTTAAGTTATGAGATTAATGGCAGTTAAAGAGGCTTGGGTCAAAGCTGGGCAAGTTGCCAGAAAGCAGGGTTTGAGGTGGTCATGAAGACCACCTAAAAAGCAGTCTTGGTACTGTGAAGATGAGAATTCACTCAAGCTGAGAATTCAGAGGCCAGTTCAGCATATGGAGAGCTCCAAGCGAGCCACGGTATTCTTGGAGGTTGGGAGTTGTTTGTGGCCATTTCTCCTGAGACAGCTATGGATTACTTGGCTGACTCTGTTCTCAGAGTTTAAAATGGCAACTTCAGTGAATTAAGTAAAGTAGTTCTCAACCCTGGCTTCCTGTAGAGTCTACACTACAGGAAGATTGTGTCTTCACTGGTCTGAGGGGGACCCCGGCTAGGGGTGAGAAGCACTGTTTAATGTAATCAGTTTGCAATGCCTTTGAGTCAGAGGTTGCAGTGCACGTTGCCTCGGTGCTTCCTAGTGTGCACACAAATCATCTGGGATCCTGTTAAATACAGATTCTGATTCAGGAGTCTGGGGTGTAGCTTGGGATTCTGCCTGTCTAACAAGCTCCCAGGTGACAAGGAGGCTGCTGGTCCCCAGACCTATACTTGAATGGCTTCGGTTTGTTTTACTCTGTGCAAAGCGTGGACTTACACCACTCCGTGAGAATCAGTAAACATGTTTCTGCCGTGATCCGGACTCTGGCAGAATTGCTTAGTGTGGTAGAAAGAGCATTGGGTCAAGAGGTCTGCTTTCTACCTCCAGCACTTCCCCCATTTAGCTGTAAGACAAGTCTCTTGAAAGTACTTCAGTCCAGACGAACCATGAGAGACGATGGACTCTGAAAAACAAAGTGAGGGTTCTAGAGGGGAGGGGGGTGGGAGGATGGGTTAGCCTGGTGATGGGTATTAAAGAGGGCACGTTCTGCATGGAGTACTGGGTGTTATGCACAAACAATGAATCCTGGAACACTACATCAAAAACTAATGATGTAATGTATGGTGATTAACATAACAATAAAAAATTAAAATTATTTAAGCAAAAAAAAAAAAGTACTTCAGTCCTTCACCCTCTTATCTCTAAAACTAGAGGGTTGAACTGGATAAATTGCAAGGTTCCCTTTGTTCCTACCTCTCCTGTTATGGTCCAGGGTGTTTTCAGGGACTAGGGACCAGGGACCAGGTTTTTATGTGGAACTAGACTCTGTAGTTAGGACCCTTTCTTCCCCAGAGCCTGGGGCCTAGGCCCTAACTTTGGATTGATTGGGGGAAATAAAACTAACACATGTTAAAAAATTAAAGAAAACTTTTTTTTTTTAAAGATTTTATTTATTTGAGAGAGAGGGAGAGAGCACAAGTGGGGGGAGGGACAGAGGGAGAGAGAAAAGCAGACTCCCCACTGAGCGGGCAGCCTGACATGGGGCTCGATCCCGATCAGGACCTAAGCTGAAGGCAGACACTTAACCGACTGAGCCACCCAGGCGCCCCCCAAAATGAAAGAAAACAACGTTGAATTGTAAGCTATCATAAGTACAGAAAGAATGCAGGGAAGCTAGAGTTGAGTGTCTACCAGAAAAGTCAGTCGAGATTTGAGTCAATTATCATTTATTGGGCCAGATGGACTGTAGTGCTAGTTCAGGGGGCAGTTCTCATGCTTTTATGTTTGCTTGTTTCTACAAAAACAACCTTCAAAACAGTGAAGAACAAAACATATTTTTCTGCCTTAAATTAAAACAGTGTAGGAGAAAGGCCTACTTTCATGGAAGTAAATGTTTGAAAGGAAGCTAAGTTGCTATAAACTGTTTTTTTTTCTATTTTTAATTTTTCAAGGCTAATTTTGACTGTTGAGAGATTGATACCAAAAAGAAAATTACTGTGACCAGATAGAGGCTGAGTCAAAAACCCTTGTGCATTTCCCTATAGACACTAATAAGTAGCATCAGAAATTACCTAAAATAGAAATAAAATCCCTTAAATTATAAGTAATATTAAAAATGACATATTTCTCTATCTTAATTCATTGGAAAAGAGATCAGATAATACATTTAGATTTTATAACATAGGTGCATAGGAATTTTGGACTTAACCTCTTGATGTCAAAGGAAGTGTATTTTGCCTTGTAATTAGGGTTTTACTAAATTATAGTTTGCCTTAAGAAGTTGTATGATCAGTGCTCATGAAATAGAATAGTTGCTCTAATTTGATGAATCAGATTCAGTACACAGTTTAGTTCTAACTCTTCTCTGAATATCTTGAGGTTTTTTTTCCTCTATAGCTAGATTATTTTTAAATTGCAGACTGTTTTTACTTTTTGTCTCACAATCACCTACCTTTATGGCTTTACTATATTTGGCAAATCTTCTATATAATCAGCTACTGATTATTATAATGAAAGTAATCATATAATACAGTAGAAATCATGTAGTTTGTTTATTCATTCGAGTCAAACTATTTTATTGTTTAAGAGACTCTTTCTGTGGTCATAGGAGGCTCATTCTTAACAGTAGGAAAATCTCATCTAGTTTTAAACTAATAACATAACATAGGTCATTTTATAGAAAGATTATTTTAGTTGCAAGTGACAGAAAACCCAATCCAAATTGGGTGAAGTCAAGAAAGGACTTTTTGGGGCCATGTAACTGAAAAATTTGAGCGTGGAACTAGCTTTAGGTATGGTTGGTGTGAACAGTGTCATCAAGATCTGGTCTTTCTGCATCTCATGCACTGCTTTCTGCACTGGCTTCATTCTCAGGCTCCATTTGATTACATGATGGCTGCCAAAACTGCCAAGGCTTTATCTTCCTGGTTCAAATCCAGTAGAAAAGAGAATATCCTCCCCTATCCCCTAATCCAAGTCCTGAACTGTGTTTCATTGGCCCTGAGTAGATTTTTTTTACCGTCCTGAGTCTCTGAGGCCAACAGGACTGATGCTCTTACTGGCCAGTTCAGAGTATTGTGATCATTCCTGTAGTAGGGGGCCATGTCCACACTGATAGGGGGAAGGGAATGATTCCTTAGAAGAAAATTAGCTACTGTTTAAGAAGAAGCGGAAATAGATACCCGGTGTAAAAAGCAACAGCAACAACTACAATCCCTACATATATCTTTCTCAGTTTAAGCCGATATTAAAAGTCATTTATGTTGTCTAGATACAAAGATTTCAGTGGTTGAAGGCCCTCAGGTATGCTTTGCATTTGGATGATGCAGAGCTAGAATTTAAAACAATAATTCCATCTACAAAATGTATCATATTGGGGTGCCTGGGTGGCTCCGTCAGTTGAGCGTGGGACTCTTGGTTTCTGCTTGGGTCATGTTCTGGATGTTGTGAGACTGAAACTCCCATGGGTTCCACTCTGGCACAGAGTCTGCTTGAGATTCTCTCCCTCCCCCTCTGCCCCTCCTCCTGCTCAAGCTCTTGTGCTCTCTCTCTCAAATAAATAAATAAAATAAGATACTTTTATTTTTTTTTAAAGATTTTATTTATTTGACAGAGAGAGACATAGTGAGAGAGGGAACACAAGCAGGGGGAGTGGGAGAGGGGAGAAGCAGGCTTCCCGCGGAGCAGGGAGCCTGATGCAGGGCTCCATCCCAGGACCCTGGGATCATGACCTGAGCTGAAGGCAGACACTTAACGGCTGAGCCACCCAGGCGCCCAAAGTAAAATACTTTTAAAGGTGATAGTATTGGTTACCTGATAGCTTACGTTACAGGGAGGAAGGGTATTTAAATATTTAACAATCTGTGGCAGGGGCATCAACCAATCAGAATAAGTTGGGTCCAGCCAGTGGAACTGGTACTGATCAGGACCAACCAGCAGGGTTCTTTGGTGAGTGCTGGTGGGATGTCAGCCCAGTTAACTGGGAGGCATTGTAAAGGTGCCGCCAGAGTTCTTAGAAAATGTAGTTCCTGTATTAGTTTCCTAGAGCTACCATAAGAAAGTGCCATGAACTGAATGACTTAAAACAAATTTATTCTCTTCCAGTTCTGGAGGTTGGGAGTTGAAAATCAAGGTGTCTACGGGGCCATGCTCCCTCTAAAGGCTCTAGAGAAGAACTTTTCTTTGCCTCTTCTAGCTTCTGGTGGTTGGTGGCCATTGTTGGCATTCTTTGTCTTATAGATGCACCACTTCAGTCTGTGCCTCTATCTTCCCCTGGCCTTCTCCCTTGTGTGTTTGTGTCTCTGTAGCCAGATTTTCCTCTTAAAAGGAAATTACTCATATTGGATTCAGGGTCTACCCTATCCCAGTATGACCTCATCTTCACTTTATTACATTTGCATAGACCCTATTTCCCAAATAAGGTCACATTCACAGGTTCCAGGGGGACATGAGTTGTGAAGGGACATTATTCAACCCAGTACACTTACCTAAAATCCAATGCTCTTACATAGTTGGCATGACACAATTTTTTTAAAGATTTATTTATTAATTTTAGAGAAAGAGTGAGCAGGAGGGAGGGGCTGAGGGAGAGGGAGAGAGAGTCTTAAGCAGATTCCATGCTAAGCACAGAGCCTGACACAGGGCTTGGTCTCACCACCCCCGAGATCATGACCTGAGCCGAAACCAGGAGTCAGACGCTTAACCTACTGTGCCACCCAGGTGCCCTGGCATGACACGAATTAAAAAAAATAAATTCAATATTAAATCACTCACAAACACTATAAAATTTTTCTTTTCTTATTGTGTAGTTAAAAACTGAATTTTTGAATCTTAGTAAAATTATTTAAGTGAGTTATGAATGGTTTTAGTTGGAATGCTATTCTGTACTTTTGTTACTGCATCAGATTAAATAATCACATTTCCTTAGTTATAACTGTTTAAATTCTGTTAAAATTTGAGTGTTAACAGTGACAATTTTGTGGAGAATTAATAATATTCATTAATATGTGAGTATGTGTATGAGGAAGTATTATATTTTTATATATGACTTTATTGAATTCAACCAAGTTTTGCTTTTTAAAAAATGGAACTGACCACAATTAGATAAACATAAGTGTATTTAAGAGCAAGTATAGGAAAGAAGTGAGAAATACAACTGGTGAAAGGCTCGGAAACCATATCTTCTATGGAACATTTGAAAATGGTGCTAATTGTCTTCAAATCTATGAAAAATGGCTTTGTGGAAAAGAGTTTAGACTCTGGAGGGCAGAACTAAAACCAGTGAGTTAAGGTTAAAGAGAAACATTTCAGTGCAATATAAAATAATATTTTCTCATTGAACTATGTACCATGTACCAAAATGGAGGTGGTGGTCATATAAAGGGGTAAAGCAAAGGTTCCTGGAAGTGCTTAGGCAGGTGCTGCACAGTTACCTCCGTGTGATGTTGTAATGGAGATCTTGCTTTGAACAAGAAATTAAAATGGAAGGTCCCTTTTAGCTTCAAGATCTGTTGCAAGTCCTCTTTAAATCTCTCTTTCTATATAGGCCATGAAATCAATATTAATATGTGACAAAGTATTTCTATAAGTTTAAATGCTTTTTTTTTTTTTAAAGGTTTTTTTATTTATTCATTCGAGACACAGAGATACAGAGAGAGAGAGAATATGAGCAGGGGGAGAAGCAGAGGGAGGGGAGAAGCAGGCCCCCTGCTGAGCAGGGAGTCCGATGCAGGACTCGATCCCAGGACCCTGGGATCATGACCTGAGCCAAAGGCAGACGCTTAACCATCTGAGCCACCCAGGCGCCCCAGTTTAAATGCTTCTTAACAGCTGCAAACCTGAGGTTTTGCTCCATGACTTACGTGCTATGAACTGCTTGGAAGAAAAAGGAGGGGGGATACCTAAGAGAAGGGGAAACACCATTAATAAGTAAGAAAGGTAGGGGATTAAAACTGCTATTCAATGAGTACCTACTATGTGCAGGGTTTATCAGATGAGTTCCTTTATCCATATTATACCTCATGTCATTTAATATACTTAGTTTTTTATTACTCAGTTTGAAATTTATGAGAAACCGTAGTTCTTAATATGATGAATTCTAAAAATAATTGGCATTTTCTTATGTATTCTTCATGTGGAACACAGGATTGTTCTGAAGGCTACATGTGCAAAACATATTTTCAAATTAAACCTGGGACAGTGGTGTCACATCTGGGAACATCTGCCCATGTACAGACATGTCTTCCCACAGAGGTAAGTGGTTTACTGTATCATATTCTCCTTTCCAGTCTTTGTGAAGTATAAATGAAGCAATTTAAATCTGTTAAATATATATTTGAAAAAAATGACTGGCATTGGATCCTGGGCCTCCTCTAGGGGGAGAATTGAACATCATTGGTTAGGGGGTATTTTCTTCTATAATATTGAAAGCAGGAATTGTGGTAAAGCTAAGATCCACTCTGAGTCAATACAGACTGTGGATCTGAAGACCACTGTTGCCTTCCGTTGCCTGTTGATTTTTCTCCAGTGAAATCCTCCCAGGACAACACAGATCTGTCCCTCAGCTGATTAATACATGGCTGGAGACTTCTGCCTAGTCTGTCTGCCTTTAACTGTTTTCTCCTATGCCCTTTAAAATATGCTGGACCTGGGTCTTATTCCTTAAGGGACTTCAACCTTGACTTGAAAATCTTGGTAAATTAAATTTTAATAAGGTGATAATGGCTTAGTGGTTTTCTGGGATACTTTCAATTTTATTTTTATCAAAATGCAAATAGCCTTCTTGTATTGTTATTGTTAGTAAGGAAATTTTTAATATATCCATGGCAAAAGTAAACAATAAAGACATATATAAAGAGTAAAAAAACTCCCATATGTCCTTTAACTGGAGATAGCCACTTTTAATATTTTAGTAAATATCCTTCCACACATTTTCTATTATATAGACACATACATACTTTTCTTTTTTTGCAATGAACAAGTCATATATCATGGAGATCTTTCCATGTCAGCAAATGTAGAATTCCATAGTTCTTTTTAAATGGCTTCATTGCATTCCATCCTATGGATATAATCACCATAATTTTGTAGAGCCCATTCTGAAGTAAAATACTTGAATTCTAAAATGGAATTGGTGGAGATCTAATTGTTTCAACACAAAGGAAGAAAATACTAATGCTTGGAATTCTGAGCATCCTGGTAAGTGGGAGAGGACACTTTTCTTGTGAAGGAAGAGCCCTTTCTCAGGACCTGTTAAATCAGTCCCATTTGGCAATCCAGCATTAGCTCCCCCCCCCCCCCATATGACACTGGCCTAGAAGTAACTCTTGCCAATGTAATTCAGTTTGCAAGTTATTCTTGAGGGTATTGTGTTTGGTAATAAGCTAAGTGCCCCTGGGTGGCAACTCAAATCCTGGTTACTGTTTCATAGTTCAAATAGCCAAGATCAAATCTGAGGCCAAGCATATTAGGAAACTTTTCAATTCATTATATATTAACTTAAAAAATGCACATGAAAATGGTGATTTAAAAGATGAATTACCAGTTTATGCCTAACAAGTTGGCAGAGATTGAAAAGCACTAAAAAGTGGTGTTGACAGTGAGGGAACTGACACTTTTTGGTTGATGTTTTAACTTCACACAGTATAAAGATGGGCACATACTATGAACAATTTATTCCAGTTCTAGGAATTAACCTCATAAAATAGAAATCTCTTCAACATTTTTCGTTTTAAACATTTTCTAAAAAATTTCAAACATGAAAAAGTTGCAAAAATTTTGAAGTCAATATCCATATACTCATCACCTAGATTCTATCATTAACATTTGCTGTGTTTGCTTTATTATATGTCTGTCCTTCATCTATCAGTACATCTTGTTTTTTGATTTAATACTTTTACCTCGAAGTAGATTGCAGACAAATACTCATAGAATAATTAGAAATGTACACAGAGATTTACCTGCATTCATCTCAACATTATTTATACTAGGAAGAAATGGGAACTACTGAAATGTATACAATAATGGATTGGTTAATTATGGCACATCTCTATGATGGCATTTTTGATTCAGTAGGTCTGGAATAGGGCCTCAGAGTTTGCAGTTCTAACAAGTTCCCGAACACTACTGCTTCTGCTGGTCCAGGGATCACATTTTGAGAACCACTGCATTGCTCTATGATAGAATGCTTAGCATATTTGAGATGCTGCACAGCTGAGATAGTTAGTTAATATGATATATGACAGAGTCGATATTACAATAATCTTGGTGGGATGAAAGATGTCTCAGGTTGGGTTTGCCAGAAGCAGAGCCTGAAATGGAGTTGCCTGTTCAAGTGATTTGTTATGGATGAGCTCTTAGAAGAAAGAGAGTGACAAGCAGAATAAGACAAGGGATAAAAGCTAAGGAAGAACGTGGTCTCCGCTAGAAACGAACTTGGGTCTGATCCCATGGGAAGCTCTGGAGCACAAACTACACCCAGAATTAGTTCCACTTTGTGTCATTGGGATGGGTCTTTTGTACTCTGTGATAGTTACTGGCTTATCATTCAGTCATTGGATGAAGTGGAGGTGCACATAATTTCCCAAGCCAGGTGGCTCCAGTGTTACTGAGTAATTCTTCTGTGTGTTGTTATCAGCTAACAGTCAAAACAGCTAAGTGGAGGTGGGTGCACTGGTCTGAAGGGGAGCTAGAATGGGCATCAACAGTGTCCACTACCAAAGAATAATGTGAAACCAACAAAACGGGATCTATAGGAAAATATATATTTAAGTTCTGTATGTATGTATGTATGTATTTATTCATTTATTTATTTAAATGGAGAGGCAGGCTCTCTTTTTTTTTAAGATTTTATTTATTTATTTGACAGAGAGAGAGAGATAGTGAGAGCAGGAACACAAGCAGGGGGAGTGGGAGAGGGAGAAGCAGGCTTCCCGCCAAGCAGGGAGCCCGATGCGGGGCTCGATCCCAGGACCCTGGGATCATGACCTGAGCCGAAGGCAGACGCTTAATGACTGAGCCACCAGGCGCCCCTAAGTTCTGTATTTAGATGCAAGGAGGGAGACAATGCTGTTTTGGAAAATGTGTTTATTTTTCAAAGAACTATTTCATAGAAGTATGCCATTATGTTAACATGTGTTTTAAATGAACACATGTTAAATTTTTATAAATTTTATAAATTTTATAAATTTTATAAATTTTAGTTTTAACTGCTAATAACAGTGAATGTCAATAGATAAACTCTATTAAACAGAAGCTCATTGGGATCTTCAATGAATTTTAAATGTGAAAACGGGTCCTGAGGCCAAAAAGTTTGAGAACCATTGATCTAGATCAAGGAAATATTACAATATTACATGTGAAGAACACTGATAACTAGAATATATAATAAACACACAAGTAAGAGTTGGAAAATCATAATAAATAGAATATTTATCATAAGTAGAATTCATTCATGATGAGAAGCATCCCAGGGGCCATAGGTAGGCTTGCATACATTGCTATGAAGAATATTTGGGGGCTCTGGAGATGTTAAACTGGAAGTGAAGACCTAGGAAAGCTGGTTGTCTTCAGATACCTAGAAGCCTGTTCTGTGGAAGAGAGAATAATAAGTTTACTTTGTTTTTGAGGATAAAACCAGTTTGTGTTTGGAAATTATTCTAGATAATTCTCTCTAATGTTTAGTGATGCCTACAGTGAAGTTGGTCACTTTGCAAAGTTGTATGCTGCCTCCCCTTTCATGATGATGTTCATCAACAGAGTGAATACAGTGAGTGGTCATTTACTGAAATGCTTGGATGCTTAAAACGCAAGGCAGATGATGAGTGAGTGAAGTGGAATGATGGGAAGTGCAGTGGAGAAGTAGAGAAAGCACGACTCATCCAATAGGGCAGCAGACATGCAGCTCCATGTGGATTTTAAAGATGAGGCACAGATCTGGATTTTTGTGCATTGGCTTAATTAAAACAAAACAAAACAAAAGCTGTGGAGGTCATGTAGACTATATTTATGGGCTGCAGATTGTCCTTAGGCCACCACCCTGTAACCTAGCCTCTATTATTAAAGAAAGGAGTCCTGCGTTGTATAAAAGACTAACCTAGGGGACCGCTGATTTCTCTTTCAAATTTAAAGCCCAAAAAGTTCCATATCTCTGCATTTCCAATTTAAAGATATTCTGCTAATAGTTGTTTCAGTTTTGTTTTTTTTAAATTTGGCCATGTATAATGTGGGAAATCAGCTCACTTCCTTGTTCTAACCAGAATCAGCCTTCTTGATTGTAGAAAGATGGCTGGATTCATGATTTTTATGACTGTAATATTATCTACAATGGTATGTAATAACCACAGGATATTTATTTATTTATTTTTAATTATTTATTTTTAAAAGATTTTATTTATTCACTTGAGAGAGAGAGTGCGCATGCACAAACAGGGGGAGCAGCAAGCAGAAGGAGAGGGAGAAGCAGTCTCCCCGCTGAGCAAGGAGCCCAAACCAGGGCTCGATCTCAGGACTCTGGGATCATGACCTGAGCCGAAGGCAGACGCTTAACCGACTGAGCCACCCAGACACCCTGATCACAGGATTTTTAAAATCAAAGCAAAATATAATGGAATATATAAGTGAAGTAATTTGTGAGAATCATAATCTATACCTTCTTTGAATTTTTAACATAGAATTCAAAATGACAGTTAAAAGAATGAGATGATATTCAGAAATCTACTAAATTTATTGGGGTATTCTTTAGTACTGGTTTGGGGGAACAGGAATTCTTATAGTTTAATCATATTAGATAACACATTTATTGAGAGTAGTTAATAAGATTTGCTTGTGACATTTCTGAGTTAGTGAAATTACAACCAAGACTCTGGCAGTTTTTGGACAAGCTATTTTCTTTAGCAGTGACTGAAAGAAATCCATTGCCTCGATTTAAAATCTTTGATATGAATGACTATTTTCACCAGGACCCAACGTAATCAACTCTGGTCCTTGAAATATCTTATGTAACACTTATTTCCGTGAATATATATTGGTATAATACTTCACTTTATCACCTTATGATTTTTTGGATTTACCTGAATACTTTTCTTAGATAAATTAAGATTTGATCATTTATTTAACAATAGTAAAAACATTTAATAATTGGTCTGCTTTAACAAATATGAGTTTATTGTGAAAGTCCTTATTGAAGCCTTACTTATATAAATTAAATAATAATTTAAGAATGGAAGTGGGAATACAAGCCATTTATCTCAATTAGACAAATATTTGATGAAAATTTGTCATTATTAACCTTTAAAATGATATGTGTATATTATTGCAAAATAACTGCTAAACTTTAAAAATATTTTGTAAGATTCTAGATGAACTCATTGGCTAATAAAGACTGCAGTGACTAGTGTCACTCCCTCTCCTGCTTGCTGCTCCCCCTGCTTGTGCATGCGCACTCTGTCTCTCAAGTGATAGTTTTCTATCATGTATAGCATTAAACCACTCTTAATAAAAGGAAACAGTGAGATGAATATTCAACATGAGTATTGACTGTTAATAATCAGTAGTAAAAATGATTAGTGCATGCTTAGAAGAGGAAAATATCTGAGAAATTCTTTCCTATAGAAAGAATTGTCTGGCTGACATTGCTTTGCATTTTCGTTTTATCTCTGACTTCTTCATTTATGAAATTCTGAATCATTTTCATAGAATGGAGATGCCCAGATTTTGCCCTTTAATTAATTCATTTCAGATACCTATATATATTTATTTTAAGTTGGTCAGTTATTTTTTGTATTATTGAAGTTTGGATTCTTCTAAAGTTAGATTGCTAAAGTTCCATTTCTACCTCTTGAAGAGGTATCAGAGATGGGTGTGGAGCATATTTTATTTATTCATTTACTATCTTCATTACTTTAGAGCCTCAGGTTGTACCTTCAGATTACATTTTTTAAAACTATGAAAATGATAGAGTCATAAAAATAGCAATAGTATGCTACTGGAAAAAGGATTTTTTGTCCTAGGGCCTTGTAGTTCACTAACTGGCACTTTCCTTAGTCCAGGGCAGGTAGAATATTATAGAGAACCCCCACAAAAACAACCTATCATAAATTCCCTGAAGCATAAAGCCGAGAATCAGTAACTGGAGATGATCTCAATTGCCAAAAGAACATATTCAAGAGAATGATGATCTTCTGAGGTAACCAGGTCTTCAGATATACTCATTTGCCCTAAGGATTTTATTAAGTGGCTTCGAGGATGAGTTCTATTTTGTATGTCCAAAATAGACTATGTCAGAATATTGTAGAGTTTTTTTTTGTTTTTGTTTTTGTTTTTTTAGTAATGGAATAAATGACAAGCCACAGTTCTCAGTTAGTGTTAACAGTTTCTCTGTAAAGCAACTGCTATTTTTAGACTAAAGTATAAACATGTTGGTAAATGTAAATGATGAGTAATAAGCATGATTTTCCCCAGTATTTGAAATGTAATTATTAAAGCATTGTTAAAATGCCAGAAGTCTTTTATATTTAATGTGTGTAGACGCAAATGGAAGCACGTATAGTAGTCATTCAGTATTTATTGCTATGATGAATCTAATGTTGATAGATAAATAGGTTTTAAAAGAAAATAACTATTAATACAGCAGACCCAATCCCACTTCTGTGTTTTTCTTGAGGTATTTTGAAAAAGTTAAAAGACAAAGCAAATCTTTGTTTTATTTAATTTAGAGTGTAAATATATGCCATAGAGTGATGTGGTATTTGAGAGTGGAGAGTATAGGACATTCTCAAAACCAATCAGGACTGATTAGGATTTGTAACTCTTAATAAAATTGTGGATTATTGCACTAGATACAGTATTTTTATGCAAATTATATTTTTTTACCATATGACAGAAGTGTTAACTTATTCTTAGAACTCATCAGAAACTACATATAAAGATGTAGCACTAAAACTGTTTGATCTAATGAAATCTTAGTGCTATTAAAGCAACTTAAGAGTTCTTTTGTGAAGCCAGGGAATCTTACAGGGAAATGTTTCACATTCTCCTGACTCTTCTTTTTTCTCTAGGCCCTTGGTACCTGAATAAATATCACTTTGCAAAATTCAGAGAGTGTATTAGGTTCATTGAGAACCTATAACCTAAATGGCTTCTTAAGGTTACTTCTATGTTTGAAATTCTCTGTGCTCTGTTCTCCTTGGCAGAGCAAAGAGAGAATCTGTTTTTTTTTTGAGAGAAATCAAGTTGAATCAATTCAGGTAGATAACTAATTCCTTTTTATCAAGCTAGTAAAAAAGCTTTCATAAAGGCACCTAATATATTCATTGTATTTTAACTCAGCAGCACATCAGAAAGTTTTCTTTATGTATAGTTCTAATATTGAGGGTTTTTTTAAAATCAAAAGTAAGATTATTTCTAGTCATAGATGTGTACTTGAGAGAATATTGAACTGGTATTTCTGTATAAAAATCTGACAGGCTTTCAATGTGGAATGCTTATGTTCAGTTGTAAAGGTCTAACAAGAACCAGTTGTTTCTGAGGAAGGACACTTAATGTATTACTTTAATTGTTCTCATTACATGTTCCTCCCATTTCTTTTAATGAGTTTGAGATGCTTTTCATGAAATACCTTAAAAATATATACTTAATGGATTGATAGAGAGTTTCAAACTTTATGTGGGTCTTTTTTCATGGAGAATTTCTGAACAGGATATCTTGATTTTATAATTGAATCTAAAATAAATGAAAGTGAAACCATTATTTTGTATTTCTCCCCCTTTGATTTTTTTTTTTTTTTGAAGCCAGTGGAAACGCCATGTGTGTAAAGGGATACATTGTCTAAATCTTAGTTAAATTGAAAAGGTTAATTTAAAAAAAATATTTTCTGGAGTGAAAGAAATATGCATTAGCATAATTTCCTATGCAGGGCTCAAAAACAGTGTTGTCATATACTCTAAAGAAATTGAATGTTACAATGGAAATGTGTGATCTCATGGTGAACTATAATCTTCAGGTGTTTGGAGGGTTGTTTTCTAGATAGCTTGAATGAAATTAGTTGCTTGTATGGATTTTTTTAACTGTCAGATAAAGATGAACTATTGTATAGAATATTATTTTACTACAGAACCATTGCTTAGAACTAGGGACATACATGTAGATTGCTACCTATTAATAGGACTCTATAGCCCTCAATATTTCTTCCGCTAAAACCTGAAGTGCCTACTATTAAAGGGCCTTTATTAAAAATGTAGATGGATTATTTTGTAGGGAGAGAACAAAACATTTTCAAACTGGATTAGTGGTTCCGAACCCTACTATGGATCTGGTTAGATTACTCTGATCACCACTGTGTTCTTAGAAGCATCTAGCCCAGTGCCTGGCATATAAATGCCAAAAACTAATATAGTCTATATTTTGATTTTTGTGGATTGAACTATCTAGAATTTCCTGTCTCCTAATATACTGCCAACTTAACTAAAAGTCAGCAATGTTAGAATAAATATTTTATCATTATTAACTTATTGTCTATTTATTAAGTGGTACTTAGAGAATGAAGTGCCAGGAATATTTGTTAAAGTTTATTTCTGAATTTCTGTGCCTAAGGGTGAATAATAGTCTTACTTTAAAGTTGGACTGTGTTAAAGGTTTTCAAAGTGAAAAGCTAAGGGGAAAAAACTCTTAAGAGTAAGGCGTCAAAGTGTTTTTAATAGTTATTGTTTTTGATTGCGTAAATGGGGTATGGGAACTTCAATTACGTTTTTCCATACGGTGCTTGCAGATTTACTGTTTTAGAGGTATTCTTTGCTCTTAACACATTATTAGTCTTTTGTATTTGTGCTAAGCACTGAGAAGTCACATCTAGTTCTAGCTGACCCCAAAGAGTACAGGTTTGTTTCCGCTATAGCTTAGAATGGGTTGGAAGGAGTAGGAAGGCTGTCAAGCTGGCAGTGTTACATAGAGAACATCCAGGTGGGTTCCTGAAGAATGCCTTCTTTGGTGGGTGGGTCAGAGGGTACAGCAGCCTGACTCATTAAATGTGGTCTCTACGGTCTCGTTGCTTGTCCCTCACTTATTTTGAAGGAAAAGAAAAGTAGTTGTGATCTGAAAGTGATGCCTCTTGGATGAGATAGTTAACATGACCACTGACTAACCGGAAGTGACATGATTAATGCTTTTTTCCCAATAATTATTTATGAAATAGTTCACCCTCAACCTCCCTTTGGGTTTGTTAGATGTGAAACAACAGGGAAAAAATATATGATGATCTCAAACTATGAAATTCTCCGGTTTATAAACCTCCTTATTTTCAACTATATTACACTTTTCTCCCTCTGAATGTACACTCTGCTCTGTACACTCTTTTTGTCTCAAGACCCTCAAAGATAGCAGTCCCTTTTTTTAATTTCTCTTGCCTTCTTTCTTAATCTTGACCTTGCCGTCTCAGTGATGCCCACAACACCTAAGTTCCATGGTCGCATACCTTTATGCCATCCGTAGGTTGCCACTTCTTAGTCCTCTTCTATAATCCTGTCTCACCTCTTTACTTCACGACCTGATTTCTTGAATAAATAATCTATAATACCTTCCTTCTTGTCACTCCTTTCAACTTCAACTCTTTTTCTCTTGACTTCTATCAAAATCAAGCTATGGAAATTGATTTCTTCTAAGTTACTAGTTACCTTGTAATCACCATGTCTAGTGTGACCACGTTGCAACATTTGACGTGATTGACTAAGCCCTTTCTTCTTGAATTCTCTCTCCTTTTTGCCTCTGTGACACTGGTGACAAAGGATTATTTTTATTCTCTCTAACAGGTTATTTTCACTATTATTCTGTGGTTAATATCTTCCCTAAATCAGAGTCCATGGGGGAGTATTGAAGGTCACCTCATGCAAACAAAGATGAATCCAGAGGACAAGGGTGGGGCTGGAAATGAGAAACCATATCAGTAGTCATGACTGTAGAGCTAATCAGGATCTTGGGCAATTACCTCAAATAAAGCTGAAGTGCCCATAGCCTTTCAGTTTGACAGCTGGCATTCTGACAAGTCAGCTTGATTTAAAAACACATGGTTGGAATCTGGCAGTGAGAAACTTGAGGGCTGGGATTCCATCTGTCCCTCTGTCCCTCTGGCTGCCTTATGAACCCATCGACCAATCTCTGTTTCTATGCTGACTCTCAATACTTAGGAAAGAAGCTGTACCATATGCTGGACATTCTTGAAGTATGATTCTAACTTCCAAAAATGTTTTTCCAAATCATACGCGTTTGGTGACACAAGGTGTTGGAATTAACCTGCCAGGAGGAGTCTAGTATCTTTTTTTTTTTTTTTTTTTTAACCACTTATTACATCTTGGGTTCTTGGAAATGGCTGTAGGAGATCTACATGGTGGTAAGTATAGAAGGTAGTGGTGGGAAGCAAGAGGGGCTCTGCACTAAAAGTAATTTTGGATGGAACGTGGGAGTGTTAAGACTTTAGATTGGTTTGAGAAGTAGTTAGTTTTTAGCATGGTTTGTTTAAATCTCCCCTTCTGAGGAGTAGTAGGCTGTCCATGTTAGGGCATTAATCAGGTTGTTGGTGTGTTGTTAGGTTCCTGAATCTGGGATTTCCATTCAAGTTAGTAAGGAGTACTGAGAATCAGAGAGACAGACCAAGTCAGAACCTATTTAGGAAAGCTGAGATTGAAATACCAGGAAGTGCAGTACAAACATTGACACCCTCCCCCCAAAGTGAAGGGAATGATGGTGTCACAGGTTTGAAATTAGGCAGAGAGGAGACTACAGTGAGGTTAGGTGGTGAAAAAAGGGAGGAGGACCTGAGTGACCGCCGCAACCAATTTGGAGTGTGCTGGATCTTCTTTGCATTTCATGGATGAATGGTTTTGAGTGTATCAGACAAGTTTAAGGAGTTAGGTATAGTGGAGAGGTAGTGTGAATATGTGGGAAGGAGAATCAGATGAGGTCTATAATTTGAATGCTTTCTCTTAGCTCTCCTTGTTTTAGTCTCTTGCTTATTTGAGGGTATCTGGTGAGTCTTTCTGGATGTTCTACAGCTGTTGCAGGTATTGCTTGGTAGCTGGGGTTATTTATATCTTGCTCAGAGGTGATGACAAGCAGCTGAGTGGAAGCTGTGGTGTCTAGTGTTATCTCCCCTAATCAACTGCTGGCTCCTTGAGTCCAGGATTTATAGCTTACTTATTTTATAGCACTTTCTCAGGGACTCATTTTGAATGAGGGCATACCAGAGTATTATAAAGAACAATCTATAGAAAGTTTTATTCTATAGAAAAGCTTTTTGTGAAAATATGCAATATGACATTATTGCTGTATGATAGGCATTTTATGAAATAATGAAGAAAAAACCAAGAATATACTTGTCTGAAATCTGTTGTTTATAGAAGCTCCAAGGTATATTAACATGAAATTTCAATTGCCATTTATCCCAACGGACCAAAAGTGTCCTATTTGACAGAAGATCTTTTTTTTTTTTTTTACATATGATTGGTAGTTTAGTGTTCTTTTTAAAAATAATAAACAAATGAATGTTTCAGGAAACTTGTGATAGATTGAATCAGGTGGAACTGATTTAATGTTATGGATAATTACATAATTAGTGCTGTAAAAAATAAACCATACTATCTACTTGATGGACTGGAGCTGCTGTGAAGGAGGTGTGTAATTATACAATCAGCATCCTCCTCCTATGCTGATTCTAGGTAATCCTTTTTCTGTCTTGTCTGAGAAGGGACTTCCTGTCTTGTGTTTCCTGATGTTATTTAAGTGAACAAAGCTGAACATTGAATAGTTTCCAGTCCCTTGATAAGTCTCTCCATGTTCTGTTTCTATGTGAGAGCATCCTCTGAGACCAGTGGCATTCCAACTTTTTGATATAAACCCACAACAAGACATACATTTTACAGCAGGACCCAGTACACTCCACATACACATACTTGAAACTAAGGTTTATGAAATAATTTGTTTTTATATGTCCTGCTTTACTACTCTATTCTGCTGTATTTAGTTTTTTTTTTTTTTTTTTAATTCTGGTCGAGGCCCACCACTTGATTTCAGAACCTGCTAATGGCTTATGACTCTCATTTGGAAAATACCACCTAGACTTTTGGTGATTGCTAATGTTAGTGGGAAGCATTCTGAAAGTAGTGTAATGGGGCTGCCATGGGCTTTGGGTAGCAGGTGGCGTAGCGTGGTTGATAGAGCAAGGGCTTTGGAGTTGGGCAAATTTGGTTTTAAATCCCAACTTTCCTTCATTTTAACTGTATACTTTGAACCTTCTTGAGCCTCAAATCCCTCATCTGTAAACCTGGGCCCCAAATACTTAAGGGAGTCAGGAGGTGGGGAATCAGAGGCTGTGCCTAAGTGGGGTTGATGTGTGCATTAAATGATATCATGGAAGAAACACCTGGCCAGTGCTGGGAAAGTAAAACACATATTGCGGGCAGTGCTTCATAACTTTTATATTCCTTTCCCTGCTCTTTTTCAACATCAGACATGTCCACAGTTGAAGGGTGTGGGAACAGTCCCTGCCTCACAGGGTGGTTTATGAGGATCAGATAGGATGATGGGGGCAAGGATGATAAATGTTAATTTTTATTAGTGCCACTTAAGGCAGCTTTACGGTTTCAGAGTAAATGTGTGCAAGGGGGATGGAGTCCTACAATGGTTAATTGACAGTAGTGGAAAACAAAACTGGTTCTGAAATTCTGTGTTGTGACTGTTAGCAGCAAGGATTGTTTTGAGATACAGTGGTGTTGCATGTTGATATTGGAGAGCTGCTACCAAAACTGCCAAAGGATGATTTATAACAGTGCCCGTTATAAAGTGCTATATACAGGTTGTTCCATTTTGCATTATATGTAGAATTTAAAGAAACTTTAAAATTATTCAACAAAGGATTTTGCTTCATTAAGACCTGGAAAATGAACATCAGAAGACAACTAATTACCTATTGTATAATATTTGTCAAGTTTTCTTTACCTTAACTGGAATACAGTATAATAATGTAATTGTGAGACTTAGAAAAAAATGTAACTTCCATCTGACTGCGTGAAATCTTGGAGAGGGGAGAATTATCATTGTACAATTGTATGTTGTTTATAAAACCACCTCCTTTTCTTTCAATGTGTTATAGTTCTTACTACTGCTGAAATAGTTCATGACTTTGAAGTGCTATTTCCTCGCTAGTTCCAATTTTTAACTTTCTTGCCTGAAAGGAAATTTCTCGGTTTTTGTGCTGTCTGTGCTCCTCTCTTCCATGCATCTTTTCTCTGGGATTCTACTGATAGTGTGATTATTTAGGGGTAACCTGGGCTCTGTTGGTCGTGGGAAGGGATATAAATCAGCTAAGGCAAATATGAAGCAATGGCAGCTACAAAGCATCTTTTCCGTCTCTTATTTTCCACGGTGTCCAGTCTCTGCTTGCTCTGAAATTTTTAGGTGTATGTTGATTGAGTGTACTTAATTTCTGTGCCTTTTCTATGTTTTCATCCCCTTACATCACATTAAGAAATCCCCTAACGCTTGTGTTACGTTCAGCTCACCCTTCCAGACATTCAGGAGAAAAGGCCTGGCTCCTTTAAGACAGAAGCACCTTTTTCTCTGCCAGAAAGCTCATTGTAAAACTGAAGCGCTTAACCAAAAAGGGCTTTAATGTAAATTGAATGAATATTGATAGAGAAAGGAGGTTAATTGGCCTTAGTAACTTGGTTGCTAAGGAAGCATTTTCCTGATTGGGAGGAAACTCTCCTGGGTGTTGTGCATCTTGTTGTGGACCTAAGATGCTTTGTTTTATCTCTTGCTTTCTGTTCCTGAGTTGGAAGAGGAAAGAGCAGAAAGCTATCATAGGAATGAAAAGCTGTGGGAAGCAGATGGTTGCTCTCTCTTAGCTACAGAAAGAGAGAGCTAAATACTGACTAGCAACAAGCCAATGCCAGCAAGGACTCTTTGTTTAAGGCAGACATTTGGAAATACCATGAGGGCAAGATATAAAGAACTTGCATAGGAGAACATAGAGAGGTTGGACTAGGGTTTTTTCAGTTCCTGAAAACATGCAAGTGAGAGAAATTAAAGGACATTGTGAGTGGATATCCAACAACCACATTAAATAATAAGGTTACATGTTTTCAGTGTGGGTGAGGTAATTAAGGAAGTTATTCAGCTTGTATTTAGTTTGCATTTTGAAGGTTTTATACTATATTATATGTTAAGTTTAGTAGATTTAGAATTTGTTAATCTATAATTATCTTAAAAAAGAATGTCTAGTTACAGATATCTCTTTATGTTATCATATAGTTTATTGCTTAGTGTAATAAAAGTAAATTTGGAGTAAATAAATTAAAAATTTTCAGGGAAATAATTTTTTTACCAAATGAAAATGTCTTTGAATGTTGACTAATCCATATATGCTAATTATCCTTTTAATTGATTTGTGAAATATTATCTCCACATACTAAATGGTACTTCAGTAACCTCAGGGAGTTAGTGCCTATATTTTAGTTTATTTCACTTTTTTTTCACTCACTGAATACTTTTGAGTATCTGCTGAGCATCAGGTATTGCGTTAAAGGGTACCAAAAGAAATAAAGCACTCCTAGGAAGTGGTGACATAATTCTCAGGAGAGTTTGGAAAACAAAAATAGTTTTGCTGCCATTTTATGGTCTGTTTTAGCTTTTCTAGGTTTTCTTCATTGTTGACATTGAATATTATTATTTGTAATGAGTATTATTATTTAGTTTTTTATGACACGTTTAAATTGTGAAATTCTTTTCAACAGTGTTATTTGGATTTTTTTTGTAGACATAGACCTAAAGAGATAGAAGTTCTTGGCTCCTCCTCTGACCCTGGATGGGGTCATCCTTGATAACCTCTCTGAATTTACATGCTTTTCTTGGCCATATACTCTTATACTTTGAGTGTGATAGGAGGAAAAGAGGAAAAGCAAAATGTGGTGAACCTTTTGAGGGCCTCTGATTATAATAATATTCTCAGAGAAGCTAGTTTACCATGGAACTACTTATGTATAACCAGAGGGCTTAGTAAATATATGCGTGGTCATCAGTGATGACTCCCACACTGCAAGGCCAGACAGCATGATCAAGTAAAACACATTGATAGAATAATAGAATAAATTGGACCCCTTCAATAGGATAGTAATAGAATAACATATTAAGTATATGGAGAATACTTAATAGTCTCCTTCCTTTTTAAATGTGAAGGTACAGGTACTTTCTAATAGTTAAAAAAATTTGTGGCTAAGTCTACATTTTCAGATTTATCTGCTCCCTAATTCTAATCTTCCTTCACGATCTATTGGTTTAGGCTTCTTATATCCCTTGTAACTTGGATTGTCTTTCAAAGATGTGAGGTTTAGTTAATGAATGGTGTCTTCAGGAGAAAGGAGAGCAACAAATATAAAGTTCAGTGTTAAAAGGTAAATATTTTGTAGATTTTAAGCGGAATGATGAATAATGAGAGAGCACAATGAGAGAAACTGACATGCCAATATTTAGTGGCCCTTTGGATGTCACATTTATTTTAACTTAGTATTTATTACCTTGTAATAAGTGTATTGTTTATTATTTTTTGTAGTTGTGAGAGAGACTGCACTGAGCTGAGATTAAAAAAAATTTTTTTTAGAACTCAACTGCTTCTATTAAGATGAAGCTCAGCTAGTAAACTCATTAAGTAAGGACCCTAGGCAGTTCTCTAGTGTTGAGACTGAAAGCACAGTATTGCAGACATCTTTGCATCACCGTCATGAATGACCTTGAAGGAATCCAGCACTTCATAAAGCAAAATCGTCTCTGTGGCACTTTGTTCCGATTTGATTGATGCTTTAGAAAAAGCTGTAAGATTTTCTTTTCTTTATAGTGTGGAGCCTATACTCCTTATACTTCATAGATTTTTGTACTTGTCTGGAGTATTTTGTTGGCAGGTTCTTATAGGTTCTGATCTTTCACTGACTGTAATACAAGTAAGCAGTGAAAACTCTCCTTTGATCAATTATTATTACGGAGTGAGGTCTTGGTGCATTGGGATCATAGTTTTTACGAATGGAAAAATACTGAATTTCTAACTTGAGTGTAATACAATCATTTTTCTTCCATCATAATCTTTCCAAGCATCTCAGTTGGTTGCAGGGTCTTTAATACTGACGTTTTATGATTTATATTATTCAAAGGATATACATTTCTGTCTAGCCACTATCCACTGTGCTTTCTTAGATTGATAATTCCCCTCCTTTTAGTTTTTACCTTAATGTTCAGTGACAGTTTAGTGTACATTTTTATATCCAAAGAAGAGGACACCAGAAACCTTAGAAGATAAAATGATTATTTTACCTCTTTGAAGTTACTTGATCATCTCCTATGTAAGAAGTTATAAGTAAGGAGTAATCATTCATTTGTCTTCTCTGAGCACTGCTGGAGGAACATCAGGCTCTGGAAGGTGTGTAAAGGCTATATTGGGACCCTTGGGGCTAGGTGTTTAAGAGTTCCCATATGCATTACCGTGAGGTGGAGCTAATATCGGGTGCAATCTGATGTATTGCTGAGACCATTATAGCCTTCTCTTCTCTACCAGGGAGCCCCATCAGGCCGTGCCTCCAAACCTCAGCACCTCACTTACCCCCTTTGGGATCTGAATTCACTGTTCCTGACCTACTTCTTCTAACCTGACACTGAATTTTGCATCTCGATTGGCCCACCTTTCTGCTTTTCCTTATAATTGGTCCTGTATGAATCTCCAGTTATTTCTGACTGCACCCTTGCAATTCAATTCAAATTCATGGGGTCACTTCCTTTGTTTTGCAGTTTGGTTTGATGCGGTATGGTTCTGTCTGAACTAAGCCAGTCGTTTGGTTTTTTTGGATAGGCTTCCAGTCCTAATCATTAAACTTCTGTCTTATGAAAATAAAAGGGTAAAATCAGACTTTTTTTTTCTAGGTCCCTTGACCATAGCAATCCATGTCTCCTGGAATTCAGTGAAGTGACTTTGTGAGAAATTTTGAAGAAGGTAGTAAAAATATGAGAAGTGTAATTTGGGAACACCTAAATACCTGTTCTCTTAGATCTTCTCATTTGTTGAACCCAGAAATAGCTCAGTAAATAGGCACTTAGCCAGGCTGAGTTTTTTTCCTTCAATTATGTGATTAACGTCATGTCTCACGGGCAGCTTCATTTTGAAGACCCTCTTGAGAGTCTTTGAACACCCTTCATATATTCTAAATCCCTTATATAATATATTTTCTGGCTGATGGACGTCTAGATTTTTCTCTTTTAGAAGGACACTGTGGGGCGCCTGGGTGGCTCAGTTGGTTAAGCGACTGCCTTCGGCTCAGGTCATGATCCTGGAGTCCTGGGATCGAGTCCTGCATCGGGCTCCCTGCTTGGCAGGGAGTCTGCTTCTCCCTCTGACCCTCCTCCCTCTCATGCTCTCTGTCTCTCATTCACTCTCTCTCAAATAAATAAATAAAATCTTAAAAAAAAAAAAAAAGAAGGACACTGTGAATGCATTGAGACAAAGTTTCAGCCTTTTATCCAGCTGTTAGTAACTTTTCATTATTTTTTTAACCAAACTACTGAAATGATTAGAAATCCGTTTACTTTCATGAAATAGAAGGCAAATAAATAAGTATGGAAGACTGAGGTTTTAGTAAACAGATATATTTATAATTTTTCCATATAGTCACAATCAAGGTTTTCTTCAAAACTGATTTTGTAAACTAGGTATATAAACAGTTATAGCAGAAAATTTAAAATTATTAATGGCACACATAGAATATAGAATTACAGTAGATACTCACTAAATTTCTAAAAAACTGTTGCTCTATTAAGCTTGTAAAGTAACAATGGGTATTTGCAAAAATATGTTAAAAATTCTTTTAGAAAATGTTTTGTATTATTCAAAAGCTATATTAAAGGACTATTGTATTTATTTCTAATTATTTCATATTTGGCCCTCAAATGCATTTAAGATGTCAAAATATTTTATTTTTATTTGTGACTTGATTGTTGGTTGATTACAATATGCATTTTGGAGTAATAATGAATTAAAATTGGTACTATTGAATTAGAATAAAAGCTTACAAATTTTAAACAGATGTGACTGTGGATGTCACATAAAAAGTCTTCATTTAAAAAAAATTTAACTGGGTCAGTGGTGGATTCATTATAAGATGTTTGAATGAGTTTTTCACCAAATGATCATTTCCCATCACTCATCAATTCAATTATCAACTTTTATTGAATAACTACTATGTACTACTTAGTAAAAAGAAAAAATAATTAGGATGTTATTCCTACTTCCAAAAAATGTTTAAAAGCTACATATTTTAGTAAACAGTTGAGTGGATTCTACAAAGAAAATATTTTCTGTTATTATGTTACTGTTATTTAAAGCCAGTTATAATTTGTAATATGAAATAATGTAATAAAATTAAAAGTGGCAATAGAATTAATAAAGCCATGAAAAGTAGCAATAGACAAATAAAATAGTAATAGCTTTAGGGATATAACTGAAATACAAAACATATGTATATTATAATCCTGTTTTACATGTGCCTGAGTGATTATGTTTTAAGTATGTGTTCTGACTCTATATTGCTGCCTAAAAAGCCACTGCAAAATGTAGTGATTTTAAGTAACAGTCTGAGTCTAGAGTCATTTGATGTCTCAACTGGACTACACATCCAAGATGGCTTTTTCACTCACATGTTTGACACCTTAATTCAGATGGCTGGAATTCTTGCTGCTGGCAGGACATCTCTTTCTTTCTACATGTCCTCCCTACATGGCTAGCTTGGGCTTCCTCTAGCATGGATGTTTTAGGGTAGTTAGACTTCTTAGCTGGTGGCCTTCTTTCCCAGAACACAGAGTCCAAGAGACCCGCATGGCACCAGAAGGGATTCTTACTAACTTAACCTTAGAAATTATGCCACATAACTTCTTTCACATTCTCTTGGTCAGAAATGAGTCTCAGGCCACCCAGCTTCAAAGGCAGGAAACCACACAGGGGCCTGTATACACTCAGAAGGCTTGGTTTATTGTGACAGGGAAGAGGAGAAAGAGGAAGGAGGAGCTACCACAATGTATAATATTTTTTCATAAGTGCATTGTAATCATTTCAGCATAGATTTGATAAAATTTTTATCAGCAAAATTCCAAAATTAAAATTCATACTAATTTTATAAGGAACGATATTTTATGGCTAAATTGTACATTCATCTGTAGGTTAGTAAGTGTTTTAGTTGCAATGAGAAAAATAAATCTTTCCAAAATATTGGCCTTAATCCTTTCATTTCAATTTATATTGAGTATATAGTAGGTGTAGAGTATTGCCCAACTAGTTAGGGGAAAGTTAGGGGAAAGAATTATAAGACCCTGATTTACAAGACCCAGCACTCAAGCAAATATTAGGTTTTGAGACAAGGTTAGCACATCCAAAGTCAAATAGCAACCCACAGCAGTGACACAAATTTTCAAGGAAGGGAGAGAGAAACATGGTCTGAAATTATTTAGGAAGTCTTTGTAACAGAATTGAGACTACACTAACGACTGAAGAATGGATGAAATTTTAGGTAAATGAAAAGTCCAAGGACAGTATAAACTTGAGTGTGTAGAATCACTCCGTATTTTGAAAAGTGCTATGTAATAATGGAAATTGTTATTAATGGGACTTAGGAGATCCATCCCTTAATGAACAGAACAGATCCATGTAATGTATGACTAGATTGTGGAGAGCTTTTGTATTGACATCTGTTCTTTCTCCCTGTTCAGCATTCATTTTTCACTTCTCTGATTAGGAAATTTTATTTTCCCTCAACTGATTCATTTGGTGAATATTTACTGAGCTCATACTATATTTCAGAAATTGATATTTTTTTTAAGATTTTATTTATTTATTTATTTCACAAAGAGAGAGAGAGCATAAGCAGAGGGGTAGGGGCAGAGGGAGAGGGAGAAGCAGGCTCCCCGCTGACCAGGGAGCCCGACATGGGGGCTCGGTTCCAGGACCCTGGAATCATGACCTGAGCCAAAGATAGACACTTAACCGACTGAGCCACCCAGACGCCCCCAGATACTGTTCTATATGCTGGAGATACAGTGGTGAATATCACTGTCAAAGCCTAGCCCTTAGGAATCTTCCTTTATGTTCCCCAACTGGGAATTGTTTTGTTAAGACAATGAATCAGGCGCCTAGGTGGCTCAGTTGGTTAAGCGACTGCCTTCGGCTCAGGTCATGATCCCAGAGTCCCTGGATCGAGTCCCACATCGGGCTCCCTGCTCGGCAGAGAGTCTGCTTCTCCCTCTGACCCTCCCCCCTCTCATGTGCTCTCTCTCTCATTCTCTCTCACACAAATAAATAAATAAAATCTTTAAAAAAAAAAAAAAAAAGACAATGAATCAAAGTGTCCTGCCCTCCCCTGGCCTAGGGTAAGCATATGACTAACCTAACAGTGGCCCAAGGATGGAAAACGGATGGAGTTGACTTATTCTGACTGTGGTGCCCTGAGGAGTCTATTAGTTCTTTTCATCTACATCCTCAGAGCTAACATGCTTCCTATCTTTTTCCCAGGCATGAAGTTTTTCCTTAAATTCTGGTAACTAGCACCCATCCTTTCAATAAATCGCTTTTTGCTTTGTTTTGCTCCAGAGTCAGTTTCTATTGCTTGCATCCAGTGAGCAATAAGGCAGTATTGTATTCCTGTGTCTTTTCCTAAAGGATTTGAACTAAATTGTGTAATCAGTAAGGCACTCTTGGCAGTTTTTGAACAGGTTTATTTATTTATTTGTTTGTTTGTTTGTTTATTTAAAGTAAGCTCCACACCCAGCCCAGAGCCCAACGCAGGGCTTGAATTTACTAACCTGAGATCAAGACCTGAGCTGAGATTAAGAGTCCGACACTTAACCGACTGAGCCACGTAGGCACCCCCGCAGAGCTTTATTTTTAAGAAGGTTTGGAGATGTCTTGATAGGTTAGAACAGGGAAAGATTACAGTTAGATTGACCATAAGAAGGCTGTTAAAATGTCCAAGTATATAGGAATAAAGGGGTGAATTATGCTGATTGCAGGAGTAAAAAGAAGTAATGGGGAAGAGCAGGGCTGGGATTAGCGTGAGGCAAGACAGGCATACTCACCTAGCATGAGTGCCTCCTTAACTTTTTTGCTCTACGTGCCTCTCTTAATTCATCCTAGACCTCACCCTGGGGATGATTTATTTAAAGGAAATATTAAAGGTCTTGATGACTGATTAGCTATAGGGAGTAATCATAGTCATAACTACACCTGCTACTATGTGCAGATACTGTTTCTAAGCACTCTGACTTTAACTCAGAGGTACTGTGTGGGGTCAATTTTACTATCTCCATTTTCCTGTTGAGTAACCTGAAGGAAGCTCAGTGAAAGGTCTAGGTCACCTAGGTAATGAGGGAAAGAACTGGGGTATAAGAAAAAGGGATTGAAAAAAGAGTTCTACTAAACATATGAGGAGGAATTAGTGCCAGTTCTATACAAGCTCTTTCAGAAAATGTAAGAGGGAACACTTCCTGGTTCATTTTTTTTTTTTTTAAGATTTTATTTATTTATTTGAGAGAGAGAGAATGAGAGACAGAGAGCATGAGAGGGAGGAGGGTCAGAGGGAGAAGCAGACTCCCTGCTGAGCAGGGAGCCCGATGCGGGACTCGATCCAGGGACTCCAGGATCATGACCGGAGCCGAAGGTAGTCACTTAACCAACTGAGCCACCCAGGCGCCCTTTCTAGTTCATTTTATGAAGTTAGTATTATACTGTTACCAAAATCAAACAAAATATCCCTTATGAATATAGATGTAAAAATCCTGAACTAATATTAACAAGTAGAATTCAGCAGTGTAAAAAGTTGTACACCATGACCAAATGTGGTTGGTCCTACAGATGCAAGAGTAGTTCAACTATTTGAAAAATAAATCAATATAATTCACTATATTAACTGGTTAAGGAAGAAAAATGACATTATATTATTCAACACAGAAAAAGCATTTGTTCATGATACAAACTGACAAAAAGGAACAGGAGGAAACTTCCTTTACTTGATAAAATGTATAGTTAGTATTCTATTTAATGGTGAAAGATCGAATGCTTTCCCCCTAAAACTGGGAATGAGACAAGATTGTCTCCTCTCACCATTCTTATTCAAATAGTGATAGAAGTTCCAGCCAGTGCAATAAGGCAAGAAGAGAAAATAAAAGGCATACAGATTGAAAAGGAAGAAATAAAACTCTATTTGCAGATGACATGACATGATTTTTTATGTAGAAAATTCTAAGAAATTTATTTTAAAAAAACACAACAAACCTAGAACTAATAAGTTAGTTTATCAAGGTCACTGGATACAAGAAAACATACAAAAATCAATTGTTTTTCTGTATGCTAGCAATGAACATGTGGACAGTGACATTAAAAATATCACAGTTACTCCAAAGAACTGGAAAATATTTAGGTATAAATCTAATAAAATGTTAATAGAACTTGTATGCTGAGAACTATAAAATGCTGATAAAAGAAATCACAGAAAAATAAATGGAGAGATAGGCTATATTCACAAATCAGAAGGTTTGATGTAGCGATGATATTAATTTTCCCTAAGTAGATAGATAGATTTACACAATTCCTATCAAAATCTCAGCAAGATTTATTGTAGATATAGATAATATTGTCGTAAAATTTTTATGAAAAGGCAAAGGAACCAGAATGGGAGGAATCAGTGTACCTGATTTTCAGATTATGTAGTCACAAGAATAAGGATCATGTGCTATTAGTGGAGGGATAGACACATTGATCTCAATGAAATAGAGACTCCAAAAATAGACCCACATAAATATGTCCAACTGATTTTTGACAAAAGTACAAGAACAAATCAGTTGAAGAAGATATCCATTTCAACAACTGTAGCTGGAGAAATTAGACATCCAGAAGCAAGAAATGAACCCTGACCTAAGTCTTAACACCTTATACAGAAATTAACTCAAAGTGGATCATGGGCTTAAAAATACAATGTAAAACTATAAAGCTCTTAGGAAGAAAATAAAAAAGAACTTTTGGAATCTAGGACTATAAAAAGAATTCTTTGATGTGAGACCAAAATCATTATCCATAAAAAGAAATATCGATAACTTGGACTTCCTCAAACTTAAAAACTTTGCTCTGAAGAAGACCCAGTTAAGAGGATGAAAAGAAAAGTCAGAGTGGGGGAAATTATTTACAAACCACATATCCAAGTAAGGACTATTATTGAGAACATATAAAGAGCTCTTGTGGGGCACCTGGGTGGCTCAGTAGGTTAAGCGGCTGCCTTCGGCTCAGGTCATGATCTCAGGGTCCTGGGATTGAGCCCTGCATCGGGCTCCCTGCTCGGCAGGGAGTCTGCTTCTCCCTCTGCCTGCTGCTCCCCCTGCTTGTGCTTGCTCTCTCTCTCTCAAATAAATAAGTAAAATCTTTAAAAAATAAAGAATTCTTGAAACTTAAACAGCCCAGTCGAAAATAGGCAAAAGACATGAAGAATTGCTGATGATATAAAGATGTGAATTAAAACCACAATGAGATATCAGTATACACCTATCAGAATGGCTAAAAAAAAATTTTTAAACAAACAAACAAACAAAAAACCAGATTCAGTACCAAAGCTGGCAAGGATACAGAGAAACAGAAATCACCCCTACAACTGCTGGTTGAAATGTCAAACGACCTAACCACTCTGGAAAAAATTGGTGGTTTCTCAAAAACTAAACCTTCAACTACCATTCAACCCAGCAATTATACTCCTAGGTGTTTATCCTAGAGAAATGAAAACGTACGTTCATCCAAAACCTGTGCACAAATTTTTATAGCAGTTTTATTTGTAATAACAAAAAACTGGAAATAACACTTTAATGGGCGAGTAGTTAAAAACAACAACAACTGTGGTACAGCCTTACTATGGAATCCTATGGAATACTATAGAGGAATAAAAAGGAAAAGTACTGATAGGTACAACAACTTCAATTAATCACTAGAGAACTATGCTGAGTGGATGAAACCAGTCCCCCAAGGTTACATAATGTATGATTCCATTTATATAACATTCTTTAAGTGATAAAAATTATAGATTGGAAAACAGATTAGTGGTTGCCAGGGTTAAGGAGAGGGTGAAGATGGGAGGGAAGTGAGTGTGGCTATGAAAGGGCAACACAAGGGATCTTTGTGATGATGGAAATGCTCTGTGTCTTCCCTGTATCAGTATTCATATCCTTATTTTAATTTTGTACTCTCTCTATCTCTGTATCTCTATCAGTATCGATATCTATATAGATATCTATATATTTGTGTATACCTATATATCTATATACATATGTACATATCTATATACAAATATACATATCTATATAGATATCTATATTTCTAAAAATATATATATTTTTAGAAAGAGAGCATGAGCGAAGGGCAGGGGGAGGGACAGAGAGAATCTTAAGTAGGCTCCATGCCCAACTCGGGGCTTGATCTCACCACCCTGAGATCATGAACTGAGCTGAAATCAAGAGTTGGATGCTCAACCGAATGAGCCCCCCAGGTGCCCCTACTTTTGCACTATATTTTTGTAAGAAGTAACAGTTGAGAAGAATTGAGTAAAGGACATACTTCTTATATTATTTTTTATAATACACATGTATCTGACGTGTGTATAATCATCTCAAGATTGAAAGTTTAGTTAAAAAATGATTTTAGATTTCAAAGCTAATAACAGGGAGAATGAAGGTGTTTTTTAATGTAACTAAGAAAATCCCATTCCTTCAATGCGGGTGGTTTCTACAACTTATTAGAAAAATCCACTGAAAGAACAAATTAACACAAATGTGATGATGTTTGATAAGCTCTTAACATCTTAGAGATTTCTGTATATTTTAGAAAGAGAAAACTTACTGACTGAAATGAATCTCTAATTGAGGTGATTTCAGGCGACATGATCAAATTAAGGGGAGCAGTCCTAGTAATTTGGGATGTTTTTGGGGGAGGGAGTAATGTATAGGCAGGCGGTTCTTTCTAGGGACCCCATTCAGAAGTCAGCTTTTTTGCTATGTCTGCCTTTTTTTTTTTTTTTAAAGATTTTATCCATTTATTTGAGAGAGAGAGAACGAGATAGAGAGCATGAGGGGGGGGAGGGTCAGAGAGAGAGGCAGACTCCCCGCTGAGCAGGGAGCCCGACGTGGGACTCCATCCCGGGACTCCAGGATCATGACCTGAGCCGAAGGCAGTCGCTTAACCAACTGAGCCACCCAGGCGCCCGCTATGTCTGCCTTTTTAAACCTTTTTTCCCTCCCTCAATTCAGTGGCTTCCATGACACTCATACAGGAAAATTTGACAATAGAGTAGAGCTAAAAGGAAGCAACTCAGGAGTGACCATTTGAATGTATACTTTTTTACTTGAAGTTAAGAACTGGATTTCTCCTTTAATATTGTTAGCATGCTTTGTGGGTAGGGACATAGGATTTAATCTTGCTATTACATTAATTTCCATAAAATGTCTTCTTGCAGATTTCACACTAAGGGACTAAGAAATTCTCAAGAGACCTGCATGTTGACAAAGTCCTACCTAAAATTAAACAAGATCTGTTTTTACCATATTTTTGTAGTGTGGAAAAAATTGACTTGAATTTTATCTCATATTTGTAGGTTGCAGGGAAGGCTTTTCAAGAAGTGTTTTCAGTTGGATTAATACTGACTTAAGGTCATTTGGTTAATACATAGTCAGGGAGCTGTAAAAACCACATTATAAGATCAGGGTTAATTAGTACCAGTAAAATCATATTATAGTGAATATAATACTAAAAAGCTTTCTGAATAATAAGACTATTTCTATAACAAAAAGTTGGAAAACACATGTTTCTGATTTTCGTCTTGAAATGAAAAAATAATTATATTTATAATAAAGTTTGCATACACAGAATGGAAATAAGGAATTTTTTTATAGAAACACTACTAATTTGGTTTAATAGCTTTTGTATTTGAAAGTGAGTTTGGACATTGTTCTTTTGGATTTGTCCCTTTACATTATCCTCAAAATTTAGTATATGGTATAGTAGCATTCAAACCAATGGAGGGAAAGAATGGTTATTTGTTCAATGTTATTAGGATAAACAGATAACTATTTGAAAAAACAAGATTGGGTACCATCTTCGTATCCTATGCCAAAACATGTGCTAAATGTACAAATTCAAATATAAAAGCACTAAAAGAAAACTATTGGTTTATGTTTTTAGAATATGAAGTCGCAGGGGCTTTCTAAACATGACACTAATAACAACAACAAAAAAATATGTTCCTGATCTCTATTGGTAACAAACCATCCCAAAACTTAGTGGCTTAAACCAACAGTGTTATTGTATCTCTCTTAAGAGTTTGTAGTTTGGTGAGGTAGTTCTTCCATGGGTTTCATCTGGACTCATTTATGAGGCAGCTTTTTTCTGGTGGGTTGGCTGGAGCTGAAGGGCCTAAGAGGCTGCAACGTCTCCCTCTCTGTTGTGTCATTCAGTTGTCCAGCCCAAGTGTCTTTACATGATGGCTTACTAATTCTTCCGTGGTGTCATTTCTGGGTCACTTTCAATTGATGGATTTTTATGCTTCCTTATTGACTTGTATTTTTCTGCTTCTTTGCATGCTTTTTTTTTTTTTTTTTTAAATTAGATGCCAGCCATTGGTGGACTTTATCTTGTGTGCTGGGTGTTTTTATATTCTTATAAATATTCTTGAACCTTGTTCTGGGATACTGTTAGGTTATCTGGAAACAGTTTGATCCTTTTCAAATTTTAAAGTTAAGCTTTGTTAGATGGGACCAAACAGTCTTGTCTAGGGCTAATTTTGCTCATTAATGAGGTAAATCTCTATAGAGGATTTTATCTAATGTCCCATGAATTATGGCTAGTAGGACCCTGAATTACCCTCAGCCCTATGCAAGTATCAGTTTCCTCTGATTCTTTTGGATGGTTCTTTCCTTGAACTGAGTTTTTCCCTCAAACATATGAGCTAATCCATACTCAGCTGAAGATACGAGGGACTTCTTTTTTCTGTGCTGTTCTCTCCTCTGATTCTTTGTCCTGCAAAGTCAACAGTCTTGGCCTCCTTGGATTCTCAGTTCCATCCACTCCACTCAGGAAGCCTGGTGGGCTTAGCCTGGGTATGGCTCCCTGCACGATGGCCTGAAAACTCTCACTAGGCAATAAGCTGGGACAGTCCTAGGACTTACTGTGTTTGTTTCCTATGTTTCAGGAATCACTGTCTTTTGTTGCCTGTGTCCAATGTCTTGAAAAATCATTCTTTCATATTTTTGTTAAGTTTTTTAGTTGTTTCAGGTGGCAAGATAAATCTCTTCTCTGTTACTTTCTCTTAGCTAGGAGTGGAGGTCTTCTAATAACTTTAAATGTCAAGTGATATTTGTATTTTACTATATTAAAAATAAATAATAATACTATATACTATAAACAAACTTGAAAGACAAATGACAAACTGGAAAAGAATTTGCAATTACTGTGCCCTACTAAGGATTAATAGCTCCAATATGTAAGCAGGTCTTGTAAATCAAAAAGAAAAAGATGAACAATTCCAATAGAAAAACGGGAAAAGGAATTTTTATTTGTTTATTTGCTTTTGTTAGTGGGTGGATGGCAAAAGAAGAAATTAAAATGATCAGTAAATACATGAAAAGATTTTCTGTTCTAATGCTAATCAAAGAAATACTATCAGAAATGACTGAGAGATACCACTCTTACCTCACATATTACCAGGGAAGAAAACAAATGATATGCATTGGTGACAAAATAGGTTCTAATCCACTAAGTAGAATGTAAATTGTCATAGTACATACATACATTGTAATATGTATGAAACTTTGAAATAGTTACTTGTCTTAGCAATTCTAATTGTCAGAATTTATCCTAGCAAATCATCCCATAAATTTGTAAACAAAAAATTTTATTGTGGAATTACTGATAAAAACTGGAAATAATTTGAATATCAGTTATTAGTCAAGTAGTTAATCTTTATATATACAATTACTTATTATTTTTAAATCCTATAATTATTTTTGCAATTTTTTTATAGTCATTTCCTCAGTTGTAAAATATAGGTATGTGTATATATTCAGGATACCACTATTCTACTATTACAAACAATGAGGTTGGAATATATTTATTAACATGAAAAGGTGTCTTCAACATATTAAATGAAGAAGGCAAGTTATAAACAAGTCTGTATAGGTGATACATGGGAAATATAGATACATACAAACATACACACAGTCATTGGCAGGTAGAATTATAGGTGATTTTTATTTTCTAGTTTCTATTCTCATATTTAAAAATTTTTGAAAATAATGAGCATGTATAACTTTTACAGTCAGAGACCAACCAACCAGAAAGGAAACCAGAAAGGAAAGAGAAGCCTTATAAGGTTCTGAGAAGCTAGGTTATAGAATGAAGATGAAACCTGTGATTTGTCAGTTGAGAGGTCTGGGTAGTAGAAAAAGCAAGACCTGGGTTTGATTCCCGATTCTTCCTTTTGTAAGTGGGGTGATCTTGGGCAAATTACTTAACATCTTTGACTTTAATAATTCTTGAAGTCATTATTTTAAGAGATCACCTATTATATTTACATCACAGGTAATAATAAACATCCAACAAAGAGTAGTTTGATTTTTAAAATTATTTTTTGATGAGTACAATAGGGGACTAAGAATAGTTTTTACCAGGCATCAAATCTACTTGGACGATGGGTTGAGCTTATTATCCTCACAGTACAATTAGCAAATACTAATCATCTCTGTATGAGAGCTATCTTTAATTTCATTTGAGCTCAATTTTTATCTAAAATGTGATCTTTGATTAAGAGAATCACAGATTATTTTGTCTTATTTCATGTTAACCAGGAGTGTTGTATGTGCTTGCAGCCAGGAGTTCCTCTTGTCCTGTCTTCCCCCAGCATGTCACAGCCCACTGTGGCTCCTTCTTGGCTCCTTCTGGCTGAGGAGGGATGGCGTTAGACAGGCAGGGCCAAGGTTTATGTCGTTGCTGAAGAAGTTGGCCCAGTGATTTGGTGCCTTTGCTCATGAGGGTCTCTCAGCTTTCTCTCCATTTCTAACCACTCCTTCACTCCTAGACATACTGGCTCTAAAGAACAAGAAGAGCCTGTGTTTCTTAAGACAAGGTGTATTACTTTAGTGGGAAAATTAATAGACATTAAAGATCTTGAACTCTTAAAAACATTTCTGTATCCCTGTGTACCCTTATGACAGCCCAGCTCTGGAGACTTTGCAGAGGCAAGAGGTCTATCAGCTTCTTTCCTTTGCCTTACATGTAGCTGCTTGCCACTAATATTGGACAGTAGAAACCAGGGTTTATTACCAAAGCTGTTACTAATCTTTCAGATGAAAACACTGACACATTAGCTAGCACATGGATATCATTTTATAGTCCAATAACGACTCCTAAAGCATCAGTTCTACAGTCTGGCTTTGGAATATTTTTATGCACTGCTGTGAGGAAAGCAGGTGCACTCGCACATCTATTTCTAAGATTTGTCTGTTTTGTCATATGATTTGGGTTTAAAATTTCTGCAGATGTCAATCTCAGCCACTTTTGCTATTAGTAGAGCAGCTTAAAAGTTAGCTCTATAAGTCTAACTTCATATTTATTTTAGAACAGCTTAAACCTTGTAGCCTGTTTTTCTCTCAGATATGTTTTTTGTGGAATGACTTAAATCCAAAGTTAGCTCAAAATGGGACCCTTCCCCTGTTGGAATATTGCTGTTTTAATACCTCAAAATCTTTTCCAGCTCATGGTGTCAGCATTGCTTTGCAATTTCTTTTGCTGCCCTCTAGCCCTTTGGCTCTCCTTTCCATTACTGTATTTCCTTGATGAGTACCTGTGCCAGGCTTGGAGGCATTGAGGTTCTATAGGTTGTAGGCTTACTAGGCCGGCTTTATTATTGAAGTCTTGAGAGCTCATAATGAGACCCGTCTATCCAAAATGGGACAAAGTTTGTTAGCGGATGTTAGCATCCTAGTGAGAACTATGAGCTGGCCTGGTAATTTAGCATTTCATCCAAGAGTGAAGGTTTCTTTTTATTTATTTATTTTATTTTTAAAGGTTTTTTTATTTATTCATTCGAGACACAGAGATAGAGAGAGAGAGAGAGAGAGAATATGAGCAGGGGGAGAAGCAGAGGGAGGGGGAGAAGCAAGCCCCCTGCTGAGCAGGGAGCCCGATGTGGGGCTCGATCCCAGGACCCTGGGATCATGACCTGAGCCGAAGGCAGACACTTAACCAACTGAGCCACCCAGGCGCCCCCAAGAGTGAAGGTTTCTATGAGCACATAACATAGACTAATGCCCTTCCTTACCAAAGGGAATAACCGACTAGTAATTCCATATCCCTTCATACTGTGCTCTGCCACGCCCCACTGCCCCAATTTTTGTTGTAAAATCATCTGATCAAATAATATCTTCTGTTTTTTAACCACTGTCTTTAATGTTCATACTGTTATTATATTTATCTTAAACTACCTACAGAGAAATACCTACAAAGAGATACCTATGAATTATGTACAAAGAAATATCTTCTGAGTTACCTCAAGGTTTAGGTAAATTGGCTTCATTTATGTAGTAGTTGTGTATGCTTTTTGAAACAAGAATCTATTTTTAAATTTAGCAAAAGTAGATTCCCTACAAAATTATAGCCAGTTATATTTAAAATATCTTAAACTTGCTATATGTTTTGTAAAACGGAATTTTTTCAGTCAACCTTTTTGTTGTTGTTGTTGAGGAAAGAATTTTCTTTTCTTTCTTGAGGAAGAATGCCATGTAAATACAAAGTCTTATTATTGTTATTATGGACGCTAATGACCTTTATCCCTACAAATATTAGTATTAAAATTTAAAAACACCTTCTTTTTGCCAAACCCAAACATTACTGAATAAAGATCAGAGGTCACAAAACTTATGATGATTCAGTAGTAAAATATCAAAATATTTAGAAAATCTTTTTCACAATTGCTTATGTGAAAAGATTTATCAAAACGTCTAGGACCATCTTAAATTACAGCATAATATTTGTCCAAAGAAGTCTCAGGAGAACTTACAATAGGTTCATGCTGCAAGAATTTCAACCTCAGCAACAAGATAGCCTTGTTGAAAACCTAAACCCAAACTAGAAATATGAATCATTTTCTTCATTTAATTTAAAAAATCCATTGCCAATAATTTCCCATGATAGTCGCTCCATTTTAATAGTTGAAGATGCCAGACTTAGAGGGTGCAAATAACGGGCATATTTCTACTCCAGCGAAATTTTTTTAAACTATCATTCATATTGCTCACGAAACCAAACAAAGCAATCTTGTAGAATTGGTGTTGTTTATTATACCCTGTTCACAGTGATGTGGACCTAGGAGAAAATTGGTATATGGAGCTGGAGAACTAGGAAGGAAGACAATTGATATTTTAAAACTGGTTTAACAAAAACAAAAACAATATATTAAGATACCATGTGGAAATGGATCAACTGTTGCTCTACGGAAATCTTGTTTCCCACTGTAACATTCAGTCGGGATTCTCCTACAGTTTTGATTGTCTCATTTAAGATGGTCAAGAAAATTGTCTTTCAGCCCAGGCTCTCAGAAGCTAAGGCCAGGTAAAGGCATTGAATACTTTAAATTTAGATTAATTAATAAATTTTGAGATACAAGAATGAAACATTTAGCCTTTCCTTCGGTTTAATATGTTAATATCTAAAGAAATAGAATATATGATAATAGTGAACTAAATTTATTGAGCACAGCTTTTTTTTTTTTCTAATTATCTGCTAATGTTAGTTTTAACACTGTGCAAATAAAGGGATCATTGTTTCCAGACTTCCATACTTGATTTGACCTAAAGACAAAGCTATTAGCTAATGGGGCCAGTGAAAAATTTTCAGGTCCTTTAAGAATTGAATAAGATTTATTGAAACAATCCTAGTCGCTGCAAGAACAATGAGTTCACAAGTACTGAATAGATAGTTCTCTTTTAAATGGTCCCCAACAAGTCAGCCTGACCAAATTGCGTGGAACTTTGTTCAGCTCACCCACAACACATAGATTTGTTGACAGCATTGAAGTAAGAATGAATCTATAAAAGCAATAAAGGAGCATTACATTTTGAATTTAATTTAATTTAGATTTAAGTAGGGACTTGAATTGCCATGAACCATGACCAAAAATTAGACAAAACCATACTAATTTGTAGATCTTCTTTCCCTCACCAAAAGGAAAATAAAAAGCTATCAGAGTGGTTCAAACTGCAACCTACCTAGGTTTATATTTTCTTAAATTACTCATTGGGGAAAAAACTGCAAAAAGAAGAAAAATCTAAATAATTTGTCAGCCAAACCTGAATGTTATTTAATTGGAAAAAAAAGTTAAGCTCCCTAAAGAAAAGAATGAATCCTGTTTGTCTTCGATTTTATGGCAGCGTAATAAATTTAAAAAGTATTTTCATTGATACCAATATTTAATAATTAATTTAAAAACAGTGATTGTTTATATACTGTGAATGTCAGTTAAGATGTAATGTACTTAAGGGATAGTGATGTAATTATTAATAAATGAAGTATTATAATTTACTATGTATGTTTCTTAATCAGAAATATAAATATATATTTAAATATTCTTTCTGTATAGTCTTTTTTAATTTTTAAACTTTTTTAATTTAAAAAAATTTTTTTAAATTTATTTATTTGAGGGAGGGAGCACATGGGCATGCGTGCTGTGTGCACACGAAGTGGGCAGGGGCAGAGGGACAAGCAGACTTCCTGCTGAGCTCTATCCCAGGACCCTGAGATCATGACCTGAGCTGACGTCAGATACTTAACCAATTTAGCCACCCAGACACCCCTGCATATTCTTTTTTTAATAAATGGAATGACATTTATAGATGTCAGAACCTTTAATTTACAATGACTGAACCTACATCGAATTAATGATGAGTGACAATGTAGTAAATATCTAAATGTTTTGCATTGTGTATGTTAGACTATGCCTCTTGTTCAGAAAATAGTGGTGTAGCTCTTTTAAAGTCAATAACGGTGATCATAAACAAGATAATTCCATCAGCATAAGTCAGTCTTACTCTGCATATATTAATTTAGCACAGTATTGCACTTAATAAATTATCATTAATCATAAATACATTTTCACATGTGCATATTCAAGTTCTTTAATGTTTGCTTCTTGGTTTTTCTGTAGGGCTAAGGTATAAGACACTCATTTCAAATCTGAGAAGCAGCATAATCAGTCTTTTGAAGTCCACTGCAATCAATGTCTATGCAAATGGGGTAGTTACGGAATTTACACGACTTTGTCAATCAATCAATAGTCAAGTCCCCACCCTACACTCAATGTACTAGTAGATTTTTTTTTTCTTTTTAAGGAGAAATTTTTTTTCTTTTTAAAGAAAGAGACTTCCTTTTTTCTAAGTATCTGTTATATTAACGAGTGCCTCTACCTCCTCACACTTAACCTCCCTGCACAGTGAGTCAGCCCACGCTACCAGTCTCTCTCTATATGGTGGTAGTTGGGTTCTGGGCTTCCTGCGTGCCACCTGTGGCCTCCTATGGCCCTCTCCTGGGGCCTGAGTTCTTGAAAGAAGAAGCAGGTCTTTGGGACCCAGAGCTGGTTGGACAAGCATCCCGAGAGTGTTGATTATGTGCTGCCTGCCCACTGGCAGAGAAGTCTTCAGTGGATCAGTAAAGGGCTCTGTCTTTTGCCTTCATCATGTCAAGTTCTTGCGAAGGACTTGGTGGGGACACACAACACTTGCTAACTAAATAAGCAGACGATAGAAGCTAATGAAGAAGGATAGTTAATTAGGTGGAATACCAAAATTGGGGTTCAAGGTTTATTTCCATTGCATGGAGTAATAGACTATAAAAAGAAAAGTAATAAGGAGAAATCTGAAATTTTACACCTAGATTAAAGAGAAAGAACAAATTACTAAACATATACAAAGTAGGGAAAGTCTGGTTTAAGGGTGCTTGCAGTGGAAAACAAAACAAAGTAAAAACTAGGTATTTTTTTGGCTACCTATAACCATGGTATGAATCTTTAGACTTGAGGACTGCTGAAGAAACTAATGCATAAGACTGTCTTGGAATGACAACAAAGGAAGTGAATAATTCCTCTGTTTTCTACTGGTCAACTCACATCTGGTAGATGCATTGAGTTCTATTCTGAAACTTTTTTTTTTTAAGGTTTTTTTATTTGACAGAGAGAGTGAGAGAGAGCACAAGCAGGGGGAGTGGCAGGCAGAGGGAGAGGGAGAAGCAGGCTCCCCGCTGAGCAGGGATCCCAATGTGGGGCTCAATCCCAGGACCCTGGGATCATGACCTGAGTCGAAGGCAGATGCTTTAACCGACTGAGCCACCCAGGTGCCCCTCTATTCTGAAACTTTTACGAAGGATTCTGAAAAGCTTGAGCCTGTATAAAAGAGGGTGACCCAGATGATGAGGAAGCTGAAAAAGTTGAAGTTTAAAGTAAAGAGGATGTAGGTAGAATATGATATTGCTCTTCAAATATTGAAAATGTTGGGGCGCCTAGGTGACTCAGTCAGTTGGGCGTCTGATTCTTGGTTTCAGCTCAGGTCATGATCTCATGGGTCATGGGATTGAGCTCATGTCAGCCTCCAGGCTCAGCAGGGAGTCTGCCTAAAGATTATTCTTCTCTGCCTCTCCTTGCCTCGTATGTGCATGCGCACGTGCTCGTGCATGCTCTCTCTCTCTCTCTAATATAGATAAATCTTAAAAAATATTGAAAACATATCTGCAGACTCAGTATATGAGCTTGGAAGTAAGTTCCTAAGTTCTGTGTAACAAGTACACACATAGGGTATTCTCTTGTGTAGATGAAATCTGGGGATGGATAACCCAGGGCTAGAAAGAGAGCTCCACAAAATCTTTGAGGACTCCAACTGTGATGTCCTCAGTGAATGATTATTTCCATCTTCAAGATCACCTTATGGTAAATTACTGGAACTCCTGCAGTCACATCCCTATTCCAGACAGCAGGAAGGAGGATGGATATAATGTGGGGGAAAGGCACACCCCTCCATTTTAAGAAGCCTTCCCAGAATTTGCACAGACATTTCCACTGACAGTGGAAATGGCCACACCAGGCTTCCATGGAGGCAGAATAAAACCAGTAGGGGGAAGCTTAAAAAGGACAAATTTTACTAAATATAGAGAAGAATTTCCTAATAGCTTTATGTGCCCCAAGTTGAATGGGCTTTTTTAGAGATACTGATGTAACTGTTGTTGAACATTCAAAAGCAACTAGAAAATTGCCTATCAGGGATGTTTTAGGAGGAGACATGATAGGTACAATTCCTTCTGATACTATGTGCCAAGACTATTTCAATATATGTATACACACATATATTACAATATATGTATATGTGCTGAGTTTTAGTTTGATTAACTTTTCTTATAAGAGATTTTGAAAAGATTAGATTTCTACTTATTACATATCAATAATGACAAATGTTCCTTAAAGTGAATACTTAGTACACAAGTCTCATTTTCATGTTTTTCAGAAGCTAGCATTTTCTTTTTCTTTCCTTTCCTTTCCTTTCTTTTCCTTTCCTTTCCTTTCCTTTCCTTTCCTTTCCTTTCCTTTCCTTTCCTTTCCTTTCCTTTCCTTTCCTTCCGTTCCTTTCCTTTCCTTTCCTTTCCTTTCCTTTCCTTTCCTTTCCTTTCCTTTCCTTTCCTTCTTTTCTTTCTTTTTGGTTAAAGATTTATTTATTTATTTGTCAGAGAGAGAGAGAGCGAGAGAGAGAGAGCACAAGCAGGGGGGAGCAGCAGGCAGAGGGAGAAGTAGGCTCCCCACTGAGCAAGGACCCCGATGTGGGGCTCCATTCCAGGACCCTTGGATCATGACCTGAGCCGAAGGCAGATGCTTAACCAACTGAGCCAGCCAGGCGTGCCTAGAATTTTCTTTTAATGGAAGGCATTAGTGAAATAGTGTTCTGTGGACACATTAAGACTTCTTTGCACACTTAGCAATCTTTCTGATACTTGAAGTTTTATGCCTTATGAATTTTCTTATTAATTTGCTACAGGAAGTATTGATCAATTGGTTGAACCAAATTTCATTCAATATAGCTATAAGACAGATACATTTTAATATTTGTGGCACATGAAATATATAGCTTCAGTAATTTTGTGGTGGATTTTTATTTATTTTCTTTTTATGAGAATTTCTTCAGAAAATATTAAGGTGTTGATGTGGTATGTGTTTTGGATTTATATTTACAATTCTATAATTAAGAGATCTAGCATATTGAAGTTATGAGTTTTATAATTTTAAACTATAGTACCCTGCTTGCACCATAAGTCTATTGGGGGTGGACTGAAAATGCTTTAGTACTACTTCTAGACCTGTGCTCATTCTTGCTGACACAGATGATATTAAAAAGTTAGACACAATACTTATTGGATGCCAACTCCATTAGAAACAGAAGGAAAAAAACTATTGCTTGCCAAATTAGAAAAATGTCATATAAAAAAGAAACTTTGCCTTTAGCTGCCATCTTGCATCCCCCTGTGTGTGTGCACCTAATCTCAGCTGGTCCGCCAGAGACCCCCTGAGCACCAACTCTAGTCCCCCATATGGTCCCATTTCTGTTTCAAGATGAAAGGAACTACCATAAACCAGGTGAAACTGCAAGCACAAGTGAGCATTGGTGGGAAAGGAACTCCTCACCAAAAGAAGGTGATTCATAGAACAGCTATACAAGATGATACAAAACTTTAGTTCTCCTTTTTTTTTTTAAATTTTTTTTAAAGATTTTATTTATTCATTCGAGACACAGAGATAGAGCACGAGCAGGGGGAGAGGCAGAGGGAGAAGCAGGCTCCCTGCTGAGCCAGGAGCCGGACATGGAGCTTGATCCCAGGACCCTGGGATCATGACCTGAGCCGAAGGCAGATGCTTAACCATCTGAGCCACCCAGGCGCCTGCAAAAAACTTTAGTTCTCCTTAAAGAAGTTAGGGGTAAACAGTATTTCTGTTTTTTGAAAAATGGTTTTGAAGAAGTGAATATGTTCACGAACCAAGGAACAGTGATCCATTTTTAATAATCCTCAAGTTCAGGCATCCCTGGCAGTGAACACTTCCACCATTCCAGGCCATGCTGAGACAAATCAGCTGACAGAAATGCTACCCAGGGTCTTAAACCACCTCGGTGCAGACAGTCTGACTAGTTGAAGGAGACTGGCTGAACCTCTGCCCAATCTGTGGATGGAAAAGCACCACGTGTTACCGGAGAGCATGATGATGATGAAGTTCCAGATCTTGTGGAGAATTCAGAGGAAGCTTCCAAGAATGAAGCAAACTGAATTGAGTCAAGTTCTGAAGAAGATAAAACTTGAAGAAGTTACTGGGAGCTGCTATTTTATATTATGGCTGCTTTTTAAAATTTTGTTCATGGATCTGATAAAATGTAGATCTCTAATATTTTTAAGCCCAAGCCCCTTGGACACTGCAGCTCTTTTCAGTTTTTGCTTATACACAATTCATTCTTTGCAGTTAAGTTAAGCTGAATAAGCCTGGGAATAAAGTTTGAAACAAGGTTAATAAAGTTCTTTGTCTAGGGACGCCTGGGTGGCTCAGTCAGTTAAGCGTCTGCCTTCTGCTCAGGTCATGATCCCAGGGTCCTGGGATCGAGTCCCACATCGGGCTCCCTGCTGGGCGGGGAGTCTGCTTCTCCCTCTGCCTCTGCCTCTCTCTCTCTCTCTCTCTGACTCTCATGAATAAATAAATAAAACATTAAAAAAAAAATAAAGTTCTTTGCCTAGTGAAAAAAAAAAGAAAAGAAAAAGAAACTTTGTTTTCGAGATTCCAAATAAGTAAATCAAGTATTATTAAGAGTACAATAGTAAACATTGTTAAATTGTGCTCTTTTAGAGACTTAAATGAAATTTCTAAAATATAAAAATATTGACCACACTTGGCCTATACACATTTTCAAGGCATAGTTTTGATTATTTATATCTGTATCTGTATCTTCATGTATAGGTACATTTGTATCTATATTTATTCTTTTTAGTTACAGAGAACAATTCTGCAAAGCATTTTACTTCAACCTGGAGTTCATATGGTATGGTGCAAGACATAAAAGGACAGGACTGTGGAGCGCTCTTGGGGAGACTGTCCTTCCCACCAGTGTGTAACTGATACCCTTTCCTAATACATGGGCAGCTCAGCTCTGCTTTGTGGAAGCAACTGTTAGATCCCAGGGCTTGGTCCTCCTCTTTTTTTGGCTTGTAGGTCTTATCTCACATGCAGTTTGAAAACTTTTAGTTTGACGGATCCTAACTCCTTAACTAATATGATAGGCATTATGTTGAACTGACTTGAGCTATGCCTTCTCAGGATCATGATTATTTTGCAGGGAGAAGGATTAAATTAAAATGAAGGGGTTGATTACTTTTGCCTCTTTCCTTCTTTCTTCCCAACTCCTCCTGAAGAAAAAAGGGACGAACCTTTCCACCACTAGCTTTTTCTAAAACTTTGCACAAATAACTCATCAGGCCTCAGGTTCTTTATCTGCAGACAAGGATAATAATACCTATTATGTAAGGATTATGGTAATTAAATTCAGTAAACATCTTCTGAGCTCTTTCTGTATCCTTGGTCTAGTAAAATGTAAAATAATTTCTTTGTGAAGCTTTTAGCACAGTTTCTGGTACATAGAGATCAACAATTATGATTCTCTTTGCATTCTGAAATGAGGCCCTAATATAACAGGGACCCCATTGAGCCCATAGTCCCAGCTCTTATCCCATGGACCTCTCAGTTTCGCTTTCTCATGCTGTGCTTATGAGATTGGGATTCACTCTTACATAAACCTGCCTGCCTCTTTCTTTTTCTTTTTCTACCACATATCTTTGGTATGTTATAGATCCATTTCCCAGCTTCACTCTCTTGTCCTGCTTTCCACTTGTCTCCCTCCTCCCTAAAGACTTATCTTTGAAATCCATACTAAATTACAGTGTATGCAAGTATGCCCAGGATGGGCATCACTGGCTCTTCCACTGCTTCTGCCTTTTTTGTTTTGTTTTGTTTTTTTGTTTTGTTGTTTGTTTGTTTTTTTAAGCTCAGTGAGCATTCACAAAGCGATCACACCCATGTATCCAATACCCAGGTAAAGAAACAGAACATGACCAGAGCCATAGGACCCCCTCTTGACACTCTCAGTCACTACTTGCTCTCCAGTGGTTAGGCTAATCTGATTTTACACTTAGACTTATTTTGCCTCCTGTTTCTTTTTGTTTGTTTCTTTTTTTTAAAAAGATTTTATTTTTAAATAGTTTCTATGCCCAACATGGGGCTCAAACTTAAAATCCCAAGATCAGGAGTCATATGCTCCACCAACTAAGCCAGCCAGGTGCCCTTGCCTCTTTTCTTTTAACCTTATATAACTATATCACATACTATATATTCTTTCGTGTCTTTCTTTTTTAAAAATTTTTTTAAAGATTATTTATTTGAGAGAGAAAGAGAGAGAGTGAGAGTGCACAAGTGGGAGGAGGGGCGGAGAGAGAGAGAGAATCCCAAGAAGACTCCCCACTGAGCAGGGAGCCCGGCATGGGGCTGCATCTCGCTCTGAGATCATGACCTGAGCTGAAACCTCTCTAAAAACATATTATTGAACATAATAAGACAGGCACAAAAGGGGCGCCTGGCTGGCTCAGTCAGTTAAGCATCCGACTCTTGGTTTAACTCTGCCCTTACCCCCTCTTGTGCTCTCTCTCTCTCTCTAAAATAAAATCTTAAAAATAAATAAAAATATGTTTTTAGATAATACTAAAATATTTTCTGTTGGTTTTGGATTAAACTTTGTACAATTACAAAATGTCAATATAAAAAATTAAATACATGTAATCTGTTTTTCTGGATAATATTCAGGAAACTGATTTAACATTTGATTTTGCAGTAAAACTAAGTAGTGATATAAATTAACCAGTTACTGTACTAGTTTTGGCTGCCATATTGAGATTAACTAAAGGCAATAGATAAAATGGAGTTATAACAATTGAAAGCTAACAGTTTTGAGGCACCTGGGTTCCTCAGTCCGTTGAGCATCCAACTCTTGTTTTCAGCTCAGGTCATTATCTTGGGGTTGTGAGATCAAGCCTGGCGTCGGACTCTGCTCAGCTCGGGGCCTGCTTGTCCCTGTCCCTCGGCTCCTCCCCTTGCTCCCCCCACCCCGCCCCCACTTGCACTCTCTCTCTCAAATAAATAAATAAAATCTTTAAAAAAAATAAAACTAACAGTTTTTTCTTAAACACCATTATTTTCTTAAATTAACTTTTAAGCAAGGGTCTAATGAAGTATATCTTTAGAGACCTGCTGGTCTTAAAGGACACAGAACTAAAGCCTTATCATTGAAGCTCTATGTGAAATTATATTGAATGATCATCAATAAGATCTTTTCTTCTTACTATTATTTTCTAGGGGAAAATATCTAGAATATAAATTTATATTCATTTATATGTATTTTTATTTCAAAATGGCTCGTATTTATCAAGGTAGGTGTTTTGAAATAAACGTGACATAACATGAGTTGATTGTTATCAGTTCATACTGCATCATAGAGTGTAGAAAGGACTGAGTTATTATGAGGAACACATAATAATGTCAGCATTTGATGTCACATACTTGCACATAATGACATCAATACAGCTGGAGCCTGATAAATGGCCTTCCTTGACATTTTCTTAGAAAATGTCAGTAATTTCATTCAGAAATGAAATTTTCTCTACAGAAATGTTCAGAAATTGCTCAGTAGTTTACTGCACTGGTATTGGCTAATAATGTAAATGGATTACCATAAGGAATGAAAAAAGCATAACTTTTATTGGATACTGTTCTCATTTTACAACAAACCACATCATAAGTTTCCTGTGTTCATTCAACATTGGATATATATTATGTTAAATGAAAATGAATCACATATTCTGAATATTTTTCTTCCACACTGCAGAATGCCTTTTTTAGATATTGTTTAACTGCCAGCTAATTTACAGCTCTGAAACCTTGTTGTATCATTTTTGAATAGAGCATTCAATAATTTAAAGTGAAATGAATCACTGTATGATGAATTGCTGTTAAATCTTTTGGGATGTAAGGGTTTCTTTGCTATAGTCATATATGTAATTGTACATTTCAGTGAGGATGCCCTCTGAACATTAGAGGACATATTCATGAGCTGAATTTCCAAAAACAAATCTAGTGATTTGACAGCCCTGCTCAAAAGACAGCAACTCATCATTTTAGAGGTTGCCATGTGTTGGATGACAGAGTCTCGGTGAGCCTGGGAATACTCTCTGTGCTCTGACCTTCCACTTCCTCCTCTGGGCCTGGCTGCTGTTGTCCTGTGGCCCTAACAGGGAGGCACCTAGTTGCCAAACGGTCTGTCTCTCAGCAATCCCATGGAGGGTGGGGGCAAACGGTGTGAATCCCAGCACAAGAATGCTGTCACTAGCATGCTGTCATGGCTAAACCCTTGTTCTTGTTCACATGGCGACTTTCTTTCTTTTCTTCCTTTCTTCCTTTCTTCCTTTCTTCCTTTCTTCCTTCCTTTCTTTGTTTCTTTGTTTCTTTCTTTCTTTCTTTCTTTCTTTCTTTCTTTCTTTCTTTCTTTCTTTCTTTCTTTCTTCCTTCCTTCCTTCCTTCCTTCCTTCCTTCCTTCCTTCCTTTCTTTCCTTCTTTCTTTTTTTCTTAAGATTTTTTATTTATTTATTTGAGAGAGAGAGACTGAGAGAGCACTAGTGGGGTTAGGGCAGAGGCAGAGGGAGAAGCAGGCTCCCCGCTGAGCAGGGAGCCCGATGTGGGGCTTGATCCCAGGACCCTGGGATCATGACCTGAGCCAAAGGCAGACGCTTAACTGATTGAGCCACCCAAGCGCCCCAACACATGGCAATTTCTTAAGAAAACAAGTTCTGCAGAATAGATTAAAAATACTATTTTGACATTCTCAAGCTGATTTCAACAAAATTCTTACTGCCTAAATGTTAAGAATGGAATAAATATTGTCATAAATTCTTTGAAAGTAACCATAAGCAGATCCAAATATATTGACTCTTTTTTCTATTTGGCTTCTTCTGACTAGACTTTTAATATTACTGCTTTTAATATTACTGCATTTCAGTTTTATGGATAATCAAGAATGTGCATGAAACCTTAATTTCCAACACAGAAGGATAACTGCTCAGTGATCATTTACTTTCTTTAAAACATAACTGAATATAAACTAGGATAGGAACTAAGAAAAAGAGCTCTTTTTCAACAAGGATGGTATTGAAATGGCATGTGAAATCAAATGGCATATGAAAAATGCACTCACCTTTTTTTTTTTTCCTGCCTTATACCTGTAACTTAAAGTGGACCTAGGATCTAGTTCATCTGTTGAGTCACAGAATCATAGGTAGCATCTTGCTGATCACTAGTAGTCTGTAAGGTTGGGAAATGGAGCCTACCATGTTAAGTGGTTTGCTTAGTAACAGAGGTAGCTCCAGGCATCTATGCCACTTAATTACATAAATCCACCGCTCTGCCCACTTACCTATGGTTTACTGTTTTTCTTTGTTCAACGACAAGGGTGAGATCTCATTTAACATGTTTTAGTTTAAAGAGATTTTATAGTACACTTAGAAAACACAAATTTGTGAGAAAAGACAGTAACCTTTAAGACAGGTTAATCTTTCTGAGATAACAGTTCTAAATAATTTTTTTTTAATTGACTCCTCTAAGCCATATTATAGCTCTTATGCATACATATGCCAAAACAACTGGAGTGTGTTGTGTGAATAAACATTCCCTGACCCCAACCTGATTTTCTTACCACTCTTTCTATGAGCAAGCAGAAGACCATTTAAAGTAAGAAAAGTGGAGGAAAATAGAGAAGTAATAAAGGGCAATTTGAGCAGTAAATGCACTATGGTATCCGTGGGACCCTTTTCCAGCTTCATGTGATAGCATGCAGTATAGAAGAGGTTCTTTCAGCGAGTGTTTAGAAAAGTATGTTCCAGAAGATCTGCATAACATTAGTGTAACCAAGTGTTCCTCTATGTGGCTTCCTGTTTTGGAATTAAATGCCTTCAGGGTACTCAGAATAACTCTGTTTAGAAACACAGGGAGAATTTAACCTCTTACGTTCCTCATTGGTTTTTAAAAAATATAGATTAATTTGGAAACAAAAGATCTCATCCTACTTTATTTCTCAGTTTAGGCTAAAATTTAAAATTGCTTATACATAAAATAGGTGGTTTAGCTGAAAAACAAAAAAGGTATAAACAGGAATTCTGACAGTAATTACTACCACTGAAATTGTAAGATCAGTTTTGTCTCTTTATAAACAATTTTGTTAGACCAACTTTTTTGCAGATAGGGTTATTTCCAAATGAACTCAATTAAAAATTTCAACTCTGGTTATTTGTAGGAGGTATATACAGGGAGCAGATGAGCTGAGTATATTTTTACTTTGTAAACAGTGTTTGTAGTGTTACTGTTCAACATTCCTTAATTTGCTGCTGCAAAGCCAGCAGAGGGAGCACCAAACAATATTTTTGTTTAGCTTGAAGCTTAATAATGTAGTTTAAACTTTTTCCCCACCATTTTCATTTAAAAAGCTACGCACACCTAGTTAATGATTGGTTATACATTTCAACCATATAATATAGTTTCAACTTTTTATAGGCTTCTAATTCTTCTTTGAAACTAAAAGACTTAAACGAGCCTATTTGTGCAATTCAGTTCTATACATGTTCATTAAATGTGTAATATACTGTGTATTAGACTTGACGAGTAACGGAGTCAAAGGTGAATACACCATTGTCTTGGTCCTTCAGGAGTTTATAATCTAGTTCAAGAGAGAATTGTAAAGATGCTTCCATTTACAAGGTAAAATATGGGCCACTTACCTTGATGAAGATCAGTGGAGGTATTATTGAGAAGGTGATATTTGAATTGGACCTTGAAAGAGAGGTTTCCTAAATGGAAATTCTAGACTGGAGGAAACAGTATAAATGCAGGGTGTATTGGGGGAAAGGAAACGATAGGTCTGCGCCTTGATAGAACATGGGTGATAGAGGGTACATAGTAGCAGATGAGGTCAGAAAGCTAAGGTGGGTTCAGATAAAGGAGCACTTTGAAATTCATGCTAAGGAGTTTTGGTTTTATTCTTTTGGCAAAGGAGAACAAGTTGCAGACCATTAAAAGAAAGTAAATGATGTTTTAATAAAATAATCCTTTATTCAGGGTAAAAGGTTGCCTGGAGAACTGAGATATTAAAATTGAGCATTTTTAAAAATTATTTTTGAGAGAGAGAGAGCGAGTGCATGCTTCTGAGTGGGGGGAGGGTCAGAGAGAGAGGGAGAGAGAATCTTAAGCAGGCTCCATGCTCAGCACAGAGCCCGACTCAGGGCTCGATCTTAATACCCTGAGATCATGACCTGAGCCAAAGTCAGGGGTCGGATGCTCAAATGACTGGGCCACCCAGGCACCCCTAAAATTGAACATTTTTGTCCAAGATCAGATGAGATATTATAACAGCCTAGATAATAATAATGTCTTTCATTTGTATATATATCATAACATGTTTGTGTGTGTGCATGCGTTTATATAGACACCTATGTGTGAATGTGTGCGTATTCACACACATACAGTATATATAATAACACTGTTCCTAAACTATATATATGTATGTATGTATGTATCCTTTAGAGTTATCCTGTGATGTAAAGATTTGTACTAAAAATATGTTAGGCAGTGTATACAAGGTCTCAAAGCAAATTCAGGGCAAAGCTGGTACTCAAATCCTAGGTCTTTTGAGTCCAGACCTGCCATTGTTTTCATCATAGTGTACTGCTTTTACATTAGATGATGTCAGTGTGGGCAGGAAGGACGGAATGTGTGTGAGAGACATTATGGAGGTATAAAAGGAGTAGACACAGGTCAAGAAAGGAGTTGACGAAACTCCCAGGTTCTCATTCTCTGTGACCAGGAAGCTGAATGTGTTGCCACTGCCCGCATTGGAGATGTCAGGGGAGAGCCTGGTTGGCAAGAAGGATGAGAGATAGGCCAGGGGTGGGAGGGGCAGGTGGAGGATAATTCAGCTTCGGCTCGTCAAATTCAGGATGCTGTAGAGACGTCTAGCACATACTTCCCATTTTAGGTTTGGGGCTCAGAAGAGGAGCCGGAGCTAGAGTTTGAGAGCGGATGAGATAATTCAGGGAAATTAGACTGAGAAGAGGAGTGAAGTGAGAACCACCCTTGGGGGATGCCTGCATGTAGGCGGGTAGGGAAAGAGCGAAGCGTGGGCAGAAGCCTGCAGATACACTGACAGAGATGAGAGCAGTCAGGGGAATGCCCCATTCGTCACTCAACAATATTTGCATTGCTGCTGTGTACAAGGCACTGAAGCCTCTGTCCGGAGTGTAAAGGAGGGTGTCTTAGCAAGGTCGGCTCTTGCAGGGGACAGTTGGAGATGGGGACTGAGCAGAGGTCATTGGGTTTGTTTACTCAGGAGATCAGACTTCCTAAATATGCACAGAACCTTAGTTTGTGTCCTAAAATACAAAATAGACTTCTACCTCACAACTCCGCTTATGAGAAGTTAGAAGATCCCAGAGGATCTTGGCTCAAAATCTATGAACTATGACCTTGATATCCAGGTGTGTTGCTTGTAGGTCAAATGTAATTCTGTAATTTCCGAAAGATGTATAATGCCCTTGTAACCTCGATTATTTATCTTTATTTTATGTCTACTTTTAATTTTATTGTTTACAACAGAGAAAAAATCACTATTATCCTTGTATAATAAGTCCATCATAAAAAATTAAAATACAAGGGGCGCCCGGGTGGCTCAGTCGGTAAGCGTCTGCCTTCGGCTCAGTTCATGATCCCAGGGTCCTGGGATCGAGCCCCGCATCGGCCTCCCGGCTCCACGGGAAGCCTGCTTCTCCCTCTCCCACTCCCCCTGCTTGTGTTCCCTCTCTCGCTGTGTTTCTCTCTGTCAAATAAATAAATAAAATCTTAAAATAATTTTTTTAAATTAAAATACAAAGAAGAAATTTAAAAAATCACCCCTTCAGTAACCACCTTAATGCATTAGATAGCCAGAAATATACCTTCCTTCCCTTTCTACTTCCTCCTCCCTCCCTTCTCTCTTCTCTCTAAAGGATTAAAAGTATTTTTACTTAAATGTATAAAAAGGAAAGGAAACTAAAAGGTACTTAAAAGAATTGTAGAACTTCCAAATAGGTATACTTCACTACAAGAAGTAGTATATATTTTGGAAGATCCGTAGAGAGATTATGGAAAGCATGAGGTTAGATTCGTGATTTTAAGATGCAAATTTCTATTCAGACCTTACAAGTGATCTGTTTTGAATGATGTACATATATACTCTACCTTCCTGTCCTCCCTATTTTTGTTCATTACACATTATTTTTACTAATTTGAGCTTTATAACATTCACATTCTGTTTTGTAATTAAGGCCTAACTTGTTTAATTCTAGTTCTATATTTAACTGGAATATAATTAACTAGAATTCAGTACTCACTACGATTTTTTTTACCCTGGCTTTTTCACCCTTGAATTTTAATTTTGATTTATATTTTAGTTGTCTAGCTTCCATCATTAAGTAAAATTCTTTATAAATGTGTCATAGGTGGCTGTTTCATGTTGAGAAGGTCTTTTGTTGTATTTATCCTATGCTGTCATCTTGGTTAGGCAGACTGCTCTTGGGACACGGTTTCTTTCCTTCAGAACTCTGCAAACACTGGTCAGTTGTCCTCTGGTGTTGGAAGTTGCTGGAGAGAAATCTGATGCTGGCTTAATTGTTCTTGGCTTTGTGTGTGATTCCCATTTTTTCTTTTCTTCTCTTTTCTCTTCCCTTACAAAAAAAATTTTTTTTGTATCCTCTATTCAACTTTAAGTTGACTAGTTATAAGCTATTCCACAAGCTATAAGCATGTGGGAAATGGATTAAATTGAACCTTTATTTCACAGTATGCCCAAGAATAAAATCCCAGACAGATTGAATAGTTAAAATATTTTAATGGACCCATAGAACTAGTAAATGAAAACACTGGTGACCCTGTAATCTTTCTAAGAATGGCCTCAAGATAGAAACCGTGAAGAAGGGGCATCTGGGTGGCTCAGTTGGTTAAGTGTCTGACTCTTGGTTTCGTCCCAGGTCTTGATCTTGGGGTCATGGAATCTAGCCCCGCGTTGGGCTCCACACTCAGCACAGAGTCTGCTTTGGATTCTTTCTCCCTCTCCCTCTGCTTCTTCCCTGCCAACCCTTTCTCCACCCCTCCCCTTGCTCACGTGTGCGCTCTCTCTCTCTCAAATAAATAAATAAATAAATAAATAAATAAATAAATAAATAAAATCTTTTAAAAAAGAAAGAAGAAACCATGGAGAAATGGTTATAGGTTTTTCTGCATCGAAAAGAAAAAAAAACACAAGGAAACAAAAACCAACAGCAAAATATGAATAATGTTAAAGGAAAAATTGTAGCTGGTAAAATATTCACAACAAATAATAGATGGTAGATGTTTGTTGTATGTGTATGTGTGTTTTATTCAGGATAAAATCAATACTACAAAAGAAAAGTGTGTAAGGGGTATGTAGAGTCATTTTATAAGTGGAATAATACAAGAGAAGACAAGACTTACAATCATTTTATGTAGGCATAAAGGTGAACTTTTTTTTTTTATATTTATTTATTTTAGACAGAGGGAGAGAGCATGCATGCGGGTGTGCACAAGCCGGGGGAGGGGCAGAGGGAAAGAATCTCAAGATGATTCCCACCGAGCACGGAGCCCATTGTGGGGCTCCATCTCACAACTCTGAGATCATGACCTGAGCCAGAATGAAGAGTCGGATGCTTAACCAACCCAAGCCCCCCCTGTAAAGGTGAACTTTTAAGAAATCAGAAAGACATTTTCCTCTTTAGAACACAAGATTTTTCATGAGTCGTTACATATATTGGGTTAAATAAACTTGAACATTCCTCAAGCTGTGACATTCCATTCTAAGATGTTTATGTCTTATCCTTGGTGTTAGATTGTTTTTTCCTTGATAAGTCCAAGAAAGATACCTTATACATCTTTCTGCTCTTCATAGTGTATAGCTCAGAACTATGTATGTACTGTTCCTGAAATAAATATTTACTGAGTAATAATTGTAATGAATTTTCTAAGATGAGTGTTTGCTAGCCATTATTTTATGAAATGTATTTGAAAGGTTTTAGAATCTTTTGTATAGGTACTTTAATGATGTTAGATTATTTTATATTTTTAAAGTAATTTTTGATATTTAGTCATATATAGTAGAATTTTGATTAATGCATTTTATTACTTAAATAGAAAGATTTATTCTTTTATAGGGTAATTGTATACGTAAGCCTCATTTTGCAAAATTCAATCTTTGTTCATTTTACTAGATGATCATATACAGAATCATATTTTTAGACCCTGATTCCTTATGAACTGCAAAGAATTTTGTTTACTCTGTACCTGGTTTATTGGACACAAATGCTATAATTATTAAAAAACTTTTAAAATGATTTTCATGTGAAATGACAAAACTGGCATGAATATACACATTTGCATATATGGATAAAGGTGAGTAACGATCATTTTTGTTATGTCATTTTGTTGATGTAAATAGGGAAACTGAAGGTTTTCTTAAATGAGGGGGCATAGTCAAAGTGACAGAATGATTTTATGGGCTATTTAACAGCAAACTTTCTTTGGAGAACCATATGTATAAGCGGTTAGTGATATTAAAATCGGTACCAGCCTTGGGATACCAAATGTATTTATTTTTAACTTGTATGCAGATATAGTTATTAAAATGTACATTTCAAGTGTCTTTCTAAGTAATTTTGAATGATTTCCATTTGAGAAGTAAGGAGATAGGTTTGTTAGTTATTAATCCAAATATAGTAATATAGTTTATTTTATTGATCTTTCTGTGATTTTTAAAATTAGGAGTGAGAAAAGTCACAGACGCAGTTTGTTGACATATTGCAATCCATATGTGTGCTTTTCTGATAAGAAGGTATAGCATATACCATCCCTCCAGAACATTTAGCGGCAGATTTATGATTTTTCTAATTTGGTTTGTAGCTTGCCAAAGAGCATGTGAGTGCATATTTGATCAGAAGCATATTTTGCCTTGAATCAGATGAAGAATACTTAATGAGTCAATGCCAAGAAGCATTGCAGAGAAGACGCAGACTAGCAGACTAAAAAGGCTTTAAAATGCCTTAATGTGAAATATAATAGAGATAAAGTAATATTATATAAAAGTAAAGTTTTTTAGTTTTTCATGCCCATTCCCTTAATAAAACTTTCCACCATAACTATTGAGAATGATATTTTACATTTATGTGATGCATTTTGCATTTTTAGTGGGGTGAAGACTTACTTCAAGTGTATTATATTCATTCTCTCCTGGGGGCTGAGAAAGACCCTGGTTGTACCTGAGACAGGCCAATAGTTGTGCTCTCTAGCAAGTCTCTCTCTAAGAGTGAGTGCTAGAGATTACCAATTAAATTAAGTTTTTCTTTTGCTTGTTTGATAGGAATAAAAAAAGTATCTCTTTGTTTTGAATTGTATTTCTTGGTTTATCAGTGAAGTTCGAATATTTTTCTGTTTATTTAGCCATTTGCATTTCTTCCTTTATAAATTGCTTATTCTTTGTCCATTTTGCCATTAAGGTACTCACTTCTTACTGGTTTGAGATTCTGTATTTACTAAGGATGTTAGCACTTTGTTGTGGATGTTACAGATATTTTGCCTAGTTTTTTGTATTTTAACTTGGTTTGCAGTGTTTTTTGTCATAGATAATTAAAAAATAATTATAGTCAAATCTAATAATCTTTTTAGTCTATGATTTCTATCCTTGTTAAGATTTGAAAGAACTGTACCAACCCTGTATCATATGAAATTTTCTTTTGAGACTGTGATGTAGGAGGGAATAAATAGGCAAAGCCTTTATATTGCTTAGTTTAAATAAGTTAAAAGGAATTACCTTTGTTGGAATGAGTGATTTTTATTTATAATGCCTCATTTACACATATCCCATGTATATGACTGTCCATTTTACCTCAGCCTGGGGAGGGCTTTTTCCAAATAAAATGTCTTCCAACGTTGCTACTTCCCCACTGTGGAAGAAATGGACATGTTTCTAATGACACTCTTTTCTCTTCTAAGAGTGAAGAGCACTTTTACATACAGAAATTACATTATGCATAATTGTTTGGTTTCCAGGCTAGTCTATAATAGCGATAATAGTCTTTTTTTCCTTTTATCCATTGTATGAAATTTCAGCCATATTTTGAGTTAATTGGGATTTTAAGGGTAGCTTGGGAACCTGAAGAAAATGGTTTCAAGTTCAAAATAAGTTAGAGATAAACTTTGGAGGCATAGGCCATTTGTAGGTTGTGTTGTGCTGGTCAGTCTTTTTAAGAAACCACATCTAAGGACCCTGGACCAGAAACGGTCTAGTTGGTCTTGGATGGCTCTCACGAGCCCTCAGGGATTCTGTGCATTAGGTTTACAGTGAGGCTTGTTTTCTAAGTTCTGTGAAGTGGGAGATAGTCTGATTGGTGCATAGGTATATCTTCTCTTTAGATTCTAGAGCAGTATAACCCAATTGAATTTCCTGCAATGATGTAAAATGTATATCATATGACTATTCACTTACTAATGGGAGAAATATTGTGTATCTTTGTCATCCAGCATGGTAGCCTCTAATCACATGTAGCTGTTGGGCACTTGCAATGTGGCTAGTATGACCGAGAAACTGAATCTTTAATGTTACTTAATTTTCATTGATTTAAGTAACCACATGTGGCTAGTGGCTATTCCTTCTTTTTTTTAAATTTTTATTTATTTATTTGACAGAGAGAGACACAGCGAGAGAGGGAACACAAGCAGTGGGAGTGGGAGAGGGAGAAGCAGGCTTTCCGCCGAGCAGAGAGCCTGATGTGGGGCTCGATCTCAGGATCCTGGAACCATGACCCAAGCCGAAGGCAGACGCTTAATGACTGAGCCACCCAGGCGCCCTGCTAGTGGCTATTCCATTGAAAAGCATAGGTCTGGAGGTTTGTGTTGAATGGAGTAAAATTAATGCCTATTAGAGACTTTCTCCCTTATTATCTAATAGAAAATGTAATGGAATACATAGCTCTTAGTTGGATCCTGTTTAGGACAAACAAACTATAGAAAATTTAAAAGACAATTTTGTGACAATCTAGGATATAATTTTTTAGTTGAATATAGTTGACAAACAATGTTACATTAGTTTCAGGTATACAACATAGCAATTCGATAAGTTTATACACTATGCTATGCTCACCACAAGTGTAGCTACCATCTGTCCCCATACAAGCCTTTTACAGTGTCAGTGACTATATACCCTATGCTGTGCCTTTTATTCCCATGACTTATTCATTCTTTAAGTGGGAGCGTGTATCTCCCTCTCCCCTTCACCCATTTTGCCCATCATCTTTCTCCCTTTCCCCTCTGGCAGCCATCAATTTGTTCTTTATAATTCTGATTCTGCTTTTTATTTATTCATTTCTTTTTTTGAGATTCCACATGTAAGTGAAATCATATGGTGTTTATCTACTTCAGTCTGACTTACTTCACTTAGCATAATACCCTCTAGGTCCATCCATGTTGTTGCACCTAGCACAATCTCATCTTTCTGTATGGCTGCATAATATGCCTGTGTGTGTGTGTGTGTGTCTAACATCTTTCTTATCCATTTGTCTTCTTGTGGATACTTGGGTTGCTTCCTTATCTTGGCAATCATAAATAATGCTGCAGTAAGCATGGGGTGCACATATCCTTTCAAATGAGTGTTTTCATTTTCTTTGGGTAAATATCCAGTAGTGGAATTGTTAAATCATATGGTATTTCTGTATTTTAATTTTTTGAGAGACCTCCGTACCGTTTCCACAGAGGCTGTACCTCCAACAATGTACAAGGGTTCCTTTTTCTCTGCATCCTCAACAAGTTGTTATTTCTTGTCTTTTTTATTTTAACCATTCTGACAGGTATAAGGTGGTATCTCATTGTGGTTTTGATTTGCATATCCCTGATGATAAGTGATATTAAGTATCTCTTCATGTGTCTGTTGGCCATCTTTGGAAGAATGTCTATTCAGGTGCTCTGCCTGCTTTTTATTTAGATTGTTTGGTTTTTTTGGTGCTCAATCTAGGAAATTTAAACATGGCTTGGGCATTAGGTGATTTTATGGAATTAATGTTAACTTTGTTAGGTGTGATAATAGGGATGGATTTGTGTTATTAATATACAGCAATGAAGTTTTCAGATGAGACACTGATACCCAGAGTTTGCTTTAGGGAAAAAATAGTATTCGTTGGGGAGTGGCTGAGACAAGATTGGCCAATGTTCACAGTTGAGCTAGCTGAAGGGCATTTTAATGCTTTTATACTTTTGTATGTGATGAAAAGTTTTCATGGTAAACAGTATTGAATTGGGAGAGCTCCTTGCGTGTCGTTTAGTTCAGCATTTTGTCCAAGTTCATTTCCTCAGCCATTAAAGACAGAGTTAGGATTCAAATCTGTCCTTCAGCTCTGAGTTCTGTTGATTTTTCTATGACATCACACTGTATCGTTCTCCATCCCACCTGCTCCATGTCTCTTGACAAGTTATCTTGCACATTTCCCTCTTGGGTAAGTAAGGCCAAATTTGGTAGTAGAGCTGGGCACATAGGTCAACAGAGAGTAGAGTTTTTCATGGCAAGTTAGATCAGGTTGGCATGTTATAGGATTCAGATCTGAAGGCTGAATACAGATAGTAGCTTGGGAGGGTAACCAGAGAAGCAGTAGCAGTTGCAGATTCAAGAGGGGAAGAAGCAAGGTCAAATTCCCTAAGAGATTTGGCATGGGTACAAGATGGGACCAGCCAAAAGACTGAGAGCATAGTTTATGTAGAAAATAAGGGTGCTGACTGCTAATTATTGCTGGGAAATGGCTATGTAGTTTAAGGGCAGGTTTGCTAACTTGGCATATAGCCATATTGATATTCTTCATCGTGAAATTCTTATTGCACTATACCTGATAGTCTCTATTTCTTTAATATAAAATAATAATTTTCTTTAATATAAAATAATTCCTTAATATAAAATAAGATAAAATAATTTATCTGCCAGGGGCTGTTGAGGTCATCAAATCAACCCATTTATTTCTTTTTTTTTTTTTAAGATTTTATTTATTTATTTGACAGAGAGAGACATAGTGAGAGCAGGAACACAAGCAGGGGGAGTGGGAGAGGGAGAAGCAGGCTTCCCGCAGAGCAGGGAGCCCGATGTGGGACTCGATCCCAGGACCCTGGGATCATGACCTGAGCCGAAGGCAGATGCTTAATGACTGAGCCACCCAGGCGCCCCCAACCCATTTATTTCTAAGTGTTATCAAATTCATACTATATTTCCAAACGGTAGTTGGCATTGAATTATGTGCCAGAAAGATTCTAAAATTTCATTTTGTATGTTCTCAAGAAGATTTTGAGATAACTAGATAATAGGTATGATTATTCAAGTGGTGTACATATTTGATTAAATTGGTTATTAGTTAAAGAAGAATAATTTTATTTATTTATAAAATAAAATTTATTTTATGAAACATAATTTATGAATTGTATTTATACTTACACTTCTAGTATCAGGGCTGTTAGGAAGCAAGAATTTCTCTCAACAGTAAATGAATAGCCATGTAGCATACATTTTGTATGTATGTCACAAGTGTTCGTGTTTTAGATTTCATGCCAGGAATGTTGGGAAGAGGATGGCCTCAGCAACTAAGTCATTAGTGCTTAGGAATAAACCAGTGAGTGGAATGTTTGTTATACAGTTGCCTCGCAAGGACATGACTATTTCAAAGCAAAGCAAAACAAGACATTATTGAACGGCATCATATTGACATTGTGATAATTTTCTAGCTGTATTTACTTGCACCTTTCTTGAGCTATGTGAATGTATCTTTTTGACTCGCACTTCTGAATTCTTTAAAGCCAAGAAAAAGTATTTTTCTCCTCCTGTAGAAGTATTATTCTACAATCTAAAGCAACAAGCTCATGAAATCAGTTTCTAAGTTTAATAGCAGATATTTGTACTTAATTAGGTACCATTAAATTAGGACTACTATCCTCGTTTGTTCACTCATATCCTCATTATATTTATTCATTAATTTAACAAGCTTACCATGTCTTCCCGTTGAAGATGAAAGGATGAATAAGACATAGTTCTTACCTCATGCTGTTCATATTTTAGCTGAGTAAGCAGACCTGTAAGCAACTAATTGTGATTGAGTATGCTGATTGTTACAATGGCAGCGTATGCAAAAGACTCTGGAAATATTATGGAGAAAAGGATTGGCCAGGAAACAGAATGGGGTTGGGTGACAGACAATTTTCATAGAAAGGAATCTTAAAGAATAAATTGCCAATACTAATATTGTCAACTGTGAGAACCAGATTTTCCAAAATCCATTGATGTTCTCTATCCTTATCTTTGAACTTAATACCTCTGGTTTCATTTTCCCATTGTCTGTCTCAGATACTTTTTGTTCTACAACCCTTGTCCTGTCTGGTTTTATTCTTCGTATCCTGGTTGGCATTGTGTTCATTTTAGATAACTGACCTGACTTTGAGCTGTGTACTCTTAGTCTGACCTGGGCACTCTCAAAGTACACTGCTTTTAGTAACTATCCCTCTCCTTGACCTATTGTATAAAAAAAAAAAAGGGGAGTTTTCCTGGCATGATTTTGCCACGCCTCTAGAATCCTAAGTTGAACCAGGAATCCAGTGCCTTCCAGCCAGTTTAATTTTTCTGAGATCAAGTATTTGGAGAGAATGCAGGTGTGGCATGGCTAGAGACCAGGGTGCAAGGGATTGAGAGGGATGTAATAAGTTTGGAAAGGCAAGCGAAGGCTGGACAGTGAGAACCATGAAAACCATGGATCTGGGGCTTTATTCTTCATACTAAATGGGACTCATAAATTGTTTTCGGGAAGACTGTGATACCATTACAGCTATACTGTAGAAAGATAACAGTGTCATGATTGGAACATTAAAGAGGAGAGGTTGCAGTCAGAGAGGCCAGTTAAAGGAAAGAGATGATGAAGCCCTGAAATGAGCATGAGAGTAATGATGGAGAGGAAGATTTAAATCAAAAGGATTTCAGAAATGGAGCTTATAAGATCTGGGCACTAATTAGAAATTGAGTGTGAAGGAAAGAAAGCTATTGAAGATGTCTTCAAGTTTTCTGCTTTGGGTGATTGGACAGGTTATTTTTTTCCTTTGTCATTACAATTGTAACTAATATAAAAAATTGATTGTACTTGTAACTATTTAGTGGCTGTTTCCTTCATTGAATAATCTCCATGAGGGAAGGGATTTTGTCTTTTTGCTTAGATCTCTATTCCCCAGCACCTGGTGTAGTATCTGGCTATAGTAATCAACTCAGTAATTCGTAACCAGCTGACTAGTTTCATGAATTCAGTACATTTTTATTTCCAAATGTAAATTTTTAATGAATACCACAACTCTTCTGGATGAATTTTAATACCTTCAACTAAGACATGAAATATGTGAGAATGAGCAGTTTTGGTGAAAAGATAATGGATTATAGTCTGGACACACTGAACTGAGATGCCAGAGACATCCAGTTGGAGATGTGAATTTATCTGAATTGCAAAAGAGTGATCTTGGTGGGGCGCCTGGGTGGCTCAATCGTTAAGTGTCTGCCTTCGGCTCAGGTCATGATCCCAGGGTCCTGGGATCGAGCCCACATTGGGCTCCCTGCTCCACTGGGAAGCCTACTTCTCCCTCTCCCACTCCCCCTGTTTGTGTTCCCTCTCTAGCTGTGTCTCTCTCTGTCAAATAAATAAATAAAATCTTTAAAAAAAAAAAAAAGAGTGATCTTGGTAGGAGATTCAGATTTGGGATATAAGAAAAACCTGAAGCCATGGAATATTTACGATTAATAGAAAAAGTAAGTAAAGTGAAGCATAGTAATGGCTGAAGATAGAAGTCTGGGGGAAACAAATATTTAAAAGATAAGTAAAGAAGAGTTAACTAAAGCAACGTGAGAAGGATGTCCATAGTTTTAGGAGAAAAATCAGGGGGTAGTGTTGTTGTCAAAGGGAGGTAAAAAGAGAGTCTCAAGGAGGAATATGTCTTGGGATATAGTATTAGTGAAATTTGAATCCCTAGAAGAGTTCTAGGAAGGCCAGGGATTCCTGAAGTATTCTATCCTTTGTTTTGTTTTAGAATTCTAGTCTGAACTCTTTAATTGATAATCAAAGTACTTACTCTAAACTTGGAGACTTTCAACTACCTTATGCATATGAAATTCAAATAAAATTCCTCCTGTACTGGTATTGTTCAGTTAATAAAGCCTTAAGATTGTCACCTGACTATGAACTGCAAGAAGAAAGGACCAAAATTTGAAAAGAGGCTTATATTTTAGATGAAGTGTATGTCCTAAACTAATTTCCTCTTCAAATTTTCATGGTCCAATGCTCCTTTCACTTGAATAAATTTTACTTTTCAATCGTGATACTTTTAAAGCAATTAAAAGACAAATGAATTTCCAGTCATTATAAATTATTGTTAATGCATAAGGATATTATTAAAATATTTGTGCATATACTAAAGTGTGTGGTAGAAAGGGGAAGCTGTAGTTCTTTGATTTGTAAGGCTTTCTGAGTTGCTATGACTTTTTTGAATCAACAATAAAGATCACAATTTTGCTTTTGTTCTCCTGATTTTCTTTGGAAAAACACATTATTTTAGCAATAGAATAATTCCTTAACATTTAAGTAGTCAGAACTAACAGAACAAAAAAGAAAAAGAAAAAAAAAATTCTTTGGAAACAGAAACACTTGAATTATTTGGCTTCAGGAATTCATAGCTTATTATATATATATATGTATGTGTCCTCATGAAGATTTGTTTGGTAACTCTGAATTCATAAATTGGATGGGCTGCTACTCCTGTAATATGACAGATTTCCTTGTAAATAGAGCCCATCAGTATTGTACTGCACACCCGCTAGATGATTAGTAAGTTTAGGTTGAAAGATTGATTGTTGACAAGACTTAGAAATTACCTGCTGTTTCAAAAATGTCTGACTCATTGCAATTTATACAAAATCTAGAGCCTAGTGATTCCCCATCAGTTGTTTTATGTGGTAGAAACTAACCTGGATCATTGGTAGTCAGGTTGGATCCACTGATGTTTTTTGGCCAGGTTCTGGGAACGTCTTCAATAATGGCGTAGATGTTATGGAACTATTAGCTCAGCAGAAGTTTCAGAGCCTGTGGGAAAGGCTCTGAAGAGTGGGGAAAAAGTCACAAAATAGATGGACTAAGTACATATTTAGGACTTAGTCAGATGTGGAAAACCTGTAGAAAGAGTATTTGTGTTTTCAATTTAGGTAAATCTTGACTATTACAGGAATGACTCAAGGGGAATTCATGTAATCACCTTTACCATGGGTTTCTTGATAGAGATTGATTTTGGTGGTGGATAAGGGATGAAAAAGAATCCTTACTTTCACTTTTCCTGTTTGTTTTGTTTTTATTAGCCCCACCCCTTTCTTCTAACAAATTTCACTCTTTGTTGATAGTATACTCTCTTTTCTAGGCAACATTTTTATCTCCTATGGCTGAGCAGAAAACTAAGTACTTGGCTTATAACTCAGCCAAGATTTAGGACAAGAATCAGTAAGACGGTTTGAATGTCTAGTGGCCTGAACCAGGCTGGAGAGTAGGAGTGTTAAATGCCCATCTAGGTTGAAAGGGTTATAATATTTCTGGTAGGAACATCTGTATTTATTGCCCTGAATTTATTTCAAAATCTTATGAACTATGCTAGCAAGACTTCAAAATATTTGATAAAATTGCATTCAACAAAATAGGATTCGATAACCCTAACATGGACCTAGGAGTAAGGGTTTTACTATCCCAGAGCCCTTTTCCTGAAAAGGTCATGTCCACAGTTCTTTTATATAGTTAATTCTTAAGCTTGGTAAAAGGAATTGTAACTTGGGGGGTATCGTGGAAACTCCTAAGGTGGTCATAGATTGCTTCATTTCTGTGTCCCTGCCAACAGGAGGCCCTGAGTGTCGTGGAACACAGATGCCCTTTTCACACATTTTCTAATTTGTCTGCTCAGAGGTAAATCTACAGAATAGAGTGGGCCCTTTGCAAAGCTGTGAATTAGACTGAAATTCCTTTAGATATTTTTGCTTTATTTATGGAGACTGCTTTTTACAAATGGAAGTTGGGGGGGGGGGGACTTATAGAACCTAATCCAAACCCAAACATTTGTTAAAATGAAAGGAAATGGTTGAGTTAAAAATAAACTATCTACTTTTTGTTTTAGTCTCCTTATGCCCATAGATGCTTTTTAGTATATCCAGCAGACAAATTTTCTGTATGTTTATAGAAAATGTTATCAATAAGAATGTTACTATTTAAATTTGGAGATTTATCTTGGTAAGAACAAAATTTTAAGCCATCTAATGAGGATTAAATTAGAGTAGGGTATAGGAATTAATAACCTGTAATTAAATTTTTTTTTTGTTATTGAAGCTTATTATGCTTTAAAGGGTTTCTTGTACTGATACACTTGATTTCAGCACAATCATTACTAATTAAGCTAATTAAGAAAATTGCTTTTGAGGGTTCAACTTTGATGTGTCCTTGACTTAAAATATATGTGGACTGTGCAGGAAATGTTTCTTGCCTAATGCCCTCTTTTAGTCTTAATCATAATTCAAGTTTGTAAGGTGGCATAAAAATAAGGAGGCAATGCTAAATTTTCATTTAAAAGTATCAGTCACAATATACCCAGAAAAATACAGAGCAGATGAAAAGAAAAGAAAAAAAAAGCTAAATTGGGCAAAACGCCCAGAGATTCCAGCAAACTTAGCTTGAGACCAAAAGTTAAAAAAAAAAAAAAGGAAAATAATAATGGATATATAAAATTTATGCCTAAGAGTAAAAAATTTCCTTCCTTCCCTCAGGGTAGTCTCTTCTGTCTTAAGGATCATTCTTATATGTATTTTTCTAATCCAAACTCTTACTAAGGGGTGTGATTACAGACAGTCAGTACAAGCTACTTAAAAAATATAGAGAGGGGCACCTGGGTGGCTCAGTTGTTAAGTATCTGCCTTTTGCTCAGGTCATGATCCCAGGGTCCTGGGATCGAGCCCCGCATCGGACTCCTTGCTCTGTGGGAAGCCTGCTTCTCCCTCTCCCACTCCCCCTGCTTGTGTTCCCTCTCTCGCTGTGTCTTTCTCTGTCAAATAAATAAATAAATAAAATCTTTAAAAATTTTAAAAAAATATATAGAGAGTTCTGCAGTTTTCTTTGTGAGAAGATTTTAAACTATAACCAGATTGTTTAAAGATACAGAGCTATTTAGAGTATTATTATTACTTTTTAAAGTGAATTTTGGTAACTGTTCTTTCATGGATCTTATCCATTTTATCTGAATTGTAGAATTTTTGACATACAGGTGTTCATAACATTTTCTTAGTATTCTTTTAATGTCTGTAGAATCTTTAGTGATAATCCCTTTTTCATTTCTGGTTTTGATGATTTTTGTTGTGTTTTTCTTGATGAGTCTCACTAGAAGTATATCAGTTTTATTGATCTTTTCAAAGAATCCATTTTTGGCTTATTTTTTCTCTGGTTTGTCTATTTTCCATTTTGTTGATTTTGCTCTAATCTGTGTCATTTCCTTCCTTTTATTTGCTTGGGGTTTACTTTGCTCTTCTAAAGGTTGAAACTTAGGTCACTAATTTTAGACCTTTCTTCTTTTTTAATTTTAGCACCTAAAGCTACAGTTTTTCTTCTAAGCACTAATTTAGCTGCATCCCACAAATTTTATATTGTTGTATTTTTATTATCTTTAAGTATGAGATATTTTATAATAACCTTTCTGATGTTTTAATTTGACCCATGGGTTATTTAGAAATCTATTGTTTAATTTGCAAATATTTAGAGTTTTCCTAAATATCTTATTTTCAGTGATTTCTAACTTAATCTTATTGTGGTTAGAGATACTCTGTATGATTTCAGTTCTTCCTGTTTATTGAGACTTCTTTAATGGCCAAGCATATGGTCTATTATGGTTAATGTACTGTGTGTACTTAAAAACAGGGGCACCTGGGTGGCTCAGTCGGTTGAGCATCCAGCTCTGGATTGGGGCTCAGGTCATGATCTCAGGGTTGTGAGATTGAGCCCTGTGTCGGGCTCTGCACTGGGCATGGAGCCTGCTTGGGATTCTCTCTCTCTCTCCCACTGCCCCTCACCCCCCTCTAAAAAAGTTAATATTTTGCAGTTCTGGGGGTACACTAGTCTATAAATGTAAGTTAATAATCCTTTATATCATGACTAAACTTTTTTTTTTTAAAGATTTTATTTATTTATTTGAGAGAGAGAATGAGAGAGAGAGAGAGCACATGAGAGGGAGGAGGATCAGAGGGAGAAGCAGACCCCCTGCTGAGCAAGGAGCCCGATATGGGACTCGATCCCGGGACTCCAGGATCATGACCTGAGCCGAAGGCATTTGCTTAACCAACTGAGCCACCCAGGCGCCCTATATCGTGACTAAACTTTTGTTTAGTTTTTCTATCAATTGCTGAGAAAGAGGAGCTAAAGTTTCTAACTATGATTATTTCTCTATTTCTTTTAATTCTGCCAATTTTAGGCTTTGTCATTAGGTACATATACATTTATGACTGATATTTATCTGAAAAACTGACTCATCATTATGAAGTATCCCTCTTTATCTTTATCCCTCTTTATTTTAGAGTCTCTTTTATCTGAATTAATATATGTACCATGTATCTATGCCAGACTTAATGTTTGTTGTTCACATGATCTTTTTCTACCTCCTTAGCTTTCTATTGTAGACAAAGACTACCTTGTTTTCTTAAAATTCATTCTGATAATCAATGCTTTTTAATTGAAGTGTTTAGTGCATTAATATTTAATGTAAGAATATGACTGATTAAATGAATACTTTTTTCTGTTACCCCCTTCTTTTTTGTTGTAGTTATTGTTGTTTGTTTCCTCTTGCCTTCTTTTAGTTGAATTTTTAGAAATCTCATTTTATCTATTGACTTTTTAGATATACCTCTGCATCATTTTATGAATGATTATGTAAAGTATACATACTTAACTTTTTGTAACCTATTTAAAGTTAATGTTATACCACTTTACATAAAATGTGGAAACCTTGTAGTTATATACATCCATTTATCACATCCCTCACTATCTCTTATGGTTGTCATATATATTATACCTACATTCATTATAAACCCCACATGACACTGTTATAGTTTTTGCTTTAAACTGTCATATGTATTATTTTTTTTAAAGATTTTATAAAAAGTAATCTCTATACCCAATTTGGGACTTGAACTCACAACCCCAGGATCAAGAGTCACATGTTCCACCAACTGAGCCAGCCAGGTGCCCTAATACATATATAATTTTTAAATTTAAGATAAAATTATGGTCTTTAATATTTGCCTAAATATTTACTTTTCCAGTGCTTCTCATTCATTCCTCAAAATCTAAATTTCCCTATGGTATCATTTCTCTTTAGCTTGAAGAACTTCTTTGTCATTTCTGTAGTGTGCGTCTCATTTCTGTAGTGATAATCAATTGCCTTAGTGTTTCTTTATTAAAAAATATCTTTATTTCATACATATTTTTGAAGGATATTTTCACCAGACTAGGTTTCTTTAAAAATATTGTCCTGTTGGGGCTCCTGGGTGGCTCAGATGGTTGGGCATCTGCCTTCGGCTCAGGTCATGATCCCAGGGTCCTGGGATCGAGCCCCACATCTGGCTCCTGGCTTAGTGGGGAGCCTGCTTCTCCCTCTCCCTCTGCCTCTCCCCCTGCTCATGCTCTCTCTCTATCTCTGTTTCTCGAATGAATAAATAAAATCTTTAAAAAAATAATAAAAAAAAATATTGTCCTGTTGACTTTTGGCTTATATTAATGTCTGATGAGAAATACATAGGAATTGTAATCATGATTTCCCTGTGTGTAATGTATTATTTTCTTTTTATTATTGGTTTTCATCAATTTAGTTATATGCCTATGTGTGGATTTATTTGCATTTAGTAGGTTGTGCTTTTCTTTTTCTTTTTTTAAAGATTTTATTTATTTATTTATTTATTTATTTATTTATTTATTTATTTATTTATTTATTTGAGGGAGAAAGAGTGGGGGGGGGAGCAGTAGAGGGGGAGGGAGAGGGAGGGGAAAAATCCCAGGTGGACTCTGGGCTGAATATGGAGCCAAACACAGGGCTCAGTCTCAACACCTGGAGATCATGACCTGAGCTGAAACCAAGAGTCAGACACTTAATCAACTGAGCCACCCAGGTGCCCCTAGATTGTGGTTTTCTAAACTTGAGTTAGTAAATTTATTTCTCTCACCAAACTTGAGACCTCTTCTGTCAGTATTTCTTCAAATATTATTTTTCTGCTCAATTCTCTTTCTTAATTGACTTCTAGTACTCCATTTTTATATATGACTGATGCTTAAAATTGTTCCGTAAGTCCCAGATGCTCTGTTTCCTTTTTTATTGTTTTCCTTCTTCAGATTAGTTGATTTCAATTCATTTACTCTAGAGTTTGCTAATTTTTGCCTTTGTTATCTTCAGTTTGCTATTAGTCACACACATTGAGTTTTTATCACAGGTATTTTTTACTTTTCAGTTTTGAAATTTCCAGTTCTTTGTTGCATTTCCTATATCTCTCCTGAAATGTCCTATATTTTTAATCAGTTTGAGCATATTTTCCTTTACCTTACCGAGCGTACTTATAGTTGCTTCCTTAAAGTCCTTATTTGTTGTTCCCCCTGTGTCTCTAGTTAGAAAGGTGGTAGAATTTTTAGCTAACTGCCCTCTTTCAGCTCTTTTGCCACCACCACTGCCTCCAGGAAAAAAACTGTAAAAAAACAAGTCACTTGCTCCAGAAAAAAAACTGTAAAAAACAAATCATTTTTTCCAGATATTGACTCCTGTCCAAAGTCTGTCTACTTCTGTTAAGTCTCCAAAGCCCTCACATAGGTTTTTCCACCTAGAATATATATCTGTTATTTATAGGAGGATTGATCTGTTAGGCACTTACTCCCTACTTCATTGCTGAGGTATCTTCTGGTTCTGTCACCAAGTTTGTAGCTCTCTTAGCATCCTAAGTTTCTCCTTTTCTACTGACTTATTCCATTTAGCCTACAGATAAACCCAGATTTGCATGTATATATTTTAAAGCTCTTACTTTGACATTGGTACCCCTCAAGCTACCTATATGCTATCTTCGAATGTGACTTCTTATAAGGGTTATCTATTATTGATACTTATAGTTCCTCACCACAAGTTGATACCACGCTTTATAGTTTTGCATTTTCTCCCAGTATGCCTTTGAAATTACTCTCTTACAAGACAGGAGTGACAGCTGAAACATCAGTTCAAATTGCTTCTTCAGACTATCCTTTATTTTTCTATAATATCCAGGTTGTTGACCGTGATTTGCTGGAACTTTTCGTTCTATAACCTCCATGTCATTTGTATCTTTTTCTTTTTTTGTGAAGTTATTCTCATGACTAGCTTCCCTTCTCTTCCTCTCTCTGACAGATGACATTCCTCAAGACTTTTCCTTGGCCTTATCATTTTTTTTTCTTTAGAAATTTCATCTACTACAGCTGTTCCAGCTCTTGTTTTTATGCTGATGAGTCAAATTCAAAATATATCCAAGCTTTAAAGTTGTATACATGGGCAGAATTCTAGTTCTATCTCTTACTAATTGATCTTATTGTATAGCTGTGATTATTAGGACTCAATTTGGATAAAATAGAAATGCTTTATTGCATAAAATTGCTTATCACATTGGCATGCATAGTTTAGAGTGTACATATAACACCTATAGAATACATATATGCACTTAATACTCAAATAGTGGTAACTATTATTAAAGCCATTTTTGCAGTCCCCATCTCTTAGATTTTTGCCTACAAATTCAGTGGCCCATTTAAATCAGCATTTCCAAAATAGTACTTGCTGCTAATGTCCCTTTTATTGTTAATGATACCATCATCTTCTCAGTTATCCAGGCTCAAAACCTTGGTATTAAATGAATGGGCTTGGTTTTGGCCCCTTATGTCTAATAGTAATTTGCTTACACAAATAAATACTACTCTCTTGGAACATCTTTCTCATTTGTTCTTTCTTTCCTAATATAATTCCCAACTATTTTTAAAAAAATATTTACTTATTTATTTGGGGTGGGGGAGAGAGAAAGGGAGAGAGAGAGAGAGAGAGAGAGAGGGCACGTGTGAGCAGAGAGAGGGGCAGAGGGAGAGAAAGAGGGAGAGAGGTAGAATCCCAAGCAGACTCCTGGCTGAGGGTGGAGTCCAACATGGGGCTCGATCCCATGACCCTGCGATCATAACCTGAGCCTAAACCAAGAGTCTGACACTCAACTGACTGAACCACCCAGGCGTCCTCCCCCAACTATTTTTTTAATCTTTTATGACCTCTCTTGAGGATCATTCTATTTAAATAGGCTTCTAACTTGTCTTACCATGTCTTCTCTAAATGAATTGCATCAGTTCATTTCCAGATTCTTCTTCTTTTTTTTTTTTTTAAGATTTATTTTAGAGAGAGAGTGTGTGTCGGGGAGGGGTGGAGGGAGAGGGAGAGAGAAATTCAAGCAGACTCCCTACTGAGCATGGAGCCTGATACAGGGCTCATCTCGCAACCCTGAGATTACAACCTGAACTGAAACCAAGAATCAGATGCTTAACTGACTATGCCACCCAGGTGCCCCTGGATTATTCTTTTTAAAACAAAGCTTCATATTACTCTACCACCCAACTAATAATAATAACAATAATCTAACATTATTATTTTCTTACATGCTAAGCAATGTCCTTAATGTTTTACACTGACTTTTTCATTTAGATCATCTTTTTTAAAAATACTGAGATCTTTATTGATATTCATACTTTAAAATCTTTTTTTTTTTTAAAGATTTTATTTATTTATTTGAGAGAGAGAGAATGAGAGACAGAGAGCATGAGAGGGAGGAGGGTCAGAGGGAGAAGCAGACTCCCAGCCGAGCAGGGAGCCCGATGCGGGACTCGATCCCGGGACTCCAGGATCATGACCTGAGCCGAAGGCAGTCGCTTAACCAACTGAGCCACCCAGGCGCCCCCATACTTTAAAATCTTTACCCTTGAGTGGGGTTTTGATTTTCCTGGGTAGTTTTTGAAGATGTAGAGTTTAAGTATTTGAAATGGGAATTTTAAGACTCGTCAACGCAATGGACCATGGTAAAGAGAGGGCTCCAAGAATCCTGGTGAATAAAAATACTCACATGGCTAAAAAGCTTTCCTAGGAACTATCGCTGCCATACCATGATAGGCCCAGGTCACAGAGACTTGCACATACAAATATAATAATTGTAAAATTTCATTTTTAAGGAGCTTTGGTCAAGCATTAGACTTGATAAAGTTAATCAGTGAAGATGTTCTAGGACAGAGGAACTTTAAGCCAAAATTTAATAAGAAGGAAGCTTTTGTTCTCATGGTGAAGGGAGACTATTCTTGCACAGATGTGTGTTAGGCAGAGTTTCAGCTGATGAGCAGTGGTGGTTACAGAACAGAGGGGTGAGTTATTCCTTCTGGGTGTGTGGGTTGTGATCCCCTTTTGAATATTGAAAGCTGTCTGTTATCAAGTTCCTCAAGCAGTTCTTACATATTTTGTCTATGTGCATAGCCTCTGTTTTCTCTCTCCTTTATCTTTTTTTTTTTTTAAAGATTTTATTTATTTATTTGAGAGAGAGAGAATGAGAGAGAGCACATGAGAAGGGGGAGGGGCAGAGGAGAAGCAGACTCCCTGCCAAGCAGGGAGCCCGATGTGGGACTCGATCCCGGGACTCCAGGATCATGACCTGAGCCGAAGGCAGTCGCTTAACCAACTGAGCCACCCAGGTGCCCTCCTTTATCTTTTTATATCACAGTTTTGGGGACTGTATTTTGGCAACAATATAATTGGAGAATAGCAGCATGAAACTTGTTTGTGTGGTTGTTTTGTTCAGCTTTAGTCTAGCTCTCACTTTGCTGTCTTTTGCCTTTTGTAAAAGATTTATTTATTTATTTTAGAGTGAGAGAGAGAGAGAGTGTGTGTGTGCTTGAATGGGGGGAGGGGCAGAGGGAGAGGGAGAGAGAGAATCCTGAACAGGCTCCCAGCTGAGCACAGAGCCTGACTGGAGGCTCCATCTTATGACCCTGCAATCATGACCTGAGCCAAAATCCAGACTCAGGAGCTTAACCGACTGAGCCACCCAGGAGCCTCAACTGCCTTTAGTTTTTTATCATAGGATGTTTGTCTCTCTCTTTTCCTCTGTCCTCCTTCTTCTTCCTATGCTTTTTCCTCTCTTCTACCCTTCATTTCGTTTCCTTTTTCCTTCTTTTTCTTTTTTTCCAGATTTCTTAATCTGGCAATTGATTAGGAATTCACTCAGTGACTTTTGTTTGAGGAGGTCAACATGCTTCTATCTATACTATTTTGTGAATGCTCAAGACAAATCTAACAGAAAGGTAGAAGGCACCAAAAAACTGTACTCCTACAAGTCTTAAGCTCCAAAGCATTTTGGAATTCAGATTTTTGGGATTTTTAGAAAAGTAATATAATTCTATAAAAGTAAATTCTGTGTTATGTTACATTCCCACTGGTGTCTTGTGGGCAACAATATTAATATTTCTTTAGTTAGACAGTATTCACAAAAAGTGGAGTAAACAAAGAATGTAAGTCTCAGGTAAGAATTTGCTGCCAAAATGAGTTTTGGTGCCAAACTTATGAAGAAATATATTTTTAAAAATTTCAGAGCTTTTTCAAGTTGAGCATTATGGATAAGAGATTAGACACTTGTTTTTTTTTTTTTTTTTAAGATTTTATTTATTTATTTGAGACAGAGAATGAGATAGAGCATGAGAGGGTCAGAGGGAGAAGCAGACTCCCTGCCGAGCAGGGAGCCTGATGCGGGACTCGATCCCGGGACTCCAGGATCATGACCTGAGCCGAAGGCAGTCGCTCAACCAACTGAGCCACCCAGGCACCTGAGATTAGACACTTGTTGTTGGGCTCTTGCCCAGATCAGCAGTGGTGGTCACCAGCCCTGCCGTATCCCCATGCCATTTACTGTTCCTGTGTGTGTTTATTGCACACACCTGTGACTCTCTCTGAGGGCATTTTGTGGCAGCAAGGGCATGTTCTGTGCCCATGTGAGGTAGCCCTGCAATTCCAGCGGTTAGCACACCAAAGCAGTCTTCAGTCAGTAACAAATTAAGAGTTGGTGAACACACATCCCAACTTCTAAACCTCCTTAGATGGCACAAGTGTAAAGTGTGTTTCCAGTGGGAATGAGCCCCAGTGCCCACAGTGTAATCTGCTTACTAATGTACCCTGTATTGCTTTCTTTCCCATCCTACCTCACTTCCTCACTCTCTTACTGGTGCTCCTGAAATCATTCATCAAATAGATTACTTGCATTCAAATCCTTCTCTCAAGTTCTAGTCTGGGGTAACTCTCTCTAAGACATGGACCCCAAATACAACCTGGATCTTGGATTAAAGAAGTATTCTTGCAGACTTTCATATAGTTATTAAACACCATTTTTCATGTTTTTAAATTTCATCACTTAGAGTTGGGGGGATCTTATTGGAGTAAGGAGTTAGCACTTTATACCTGCCACTGTTGATGTTCACCGCCCCCCCCCCCCCCCCCCGGCCTTCCTGCTGCTGCTGAAGTTTCAGCTCCTACATGCCATGCTGGGAGCGCACTGTCAGTTTGAAAGTTTTGGCTGAGATTAAAAAATTTTAGCTCCTAGTGATTTTAAGTGTTACGTATTCTCCTGGAAGTTGATGTCCAATGGCTAATTCTCTGGTTGATTCCTGGGGAGGTGGTAGGGCGATTTGGTCTGGAGAAACCTTTCTTGCAACCTCAGATTTCACCGTGTTGGGTATAAGGCTGAGTCTGACCCTTTGTTATTTATAGCTGTAAATGATTTTGTGTTCATTTTCTTGCAAGTGAATTGCTTGAGTTAAAAGTTGAAGTTCTTGACACAACTCTAAATTCATTTTTTTAAAAAAAGTTAAATTCATTTATAGAGGAACTGGAATCATTAATTACGTTGTAGCTCCATGTCTTTTTTATGATACACGTATTGCTGTGAGTATAGTGCTCTAAAACATCTGCTCAATAGTCCGTTATAGCAGCACAAGAATGCTTTTACGTGAATGCAGTAAAGTAGCAGATGCTTTTTAACGACAACTTCCCAATTCATTTAGGAAACAAGTCAGTTCTGGATTTGGTTTTTCTTCCAAGTGTGGCAACTGTGCAGGAAAATGATTCCAAAGAGGTTAGAATTGACAAATCAAGTCACTCTGTATAATTTTTTAGGGTTCTGCAAGTTAGTCTAAAAGCCTTATCTAACAGCCCACTTTAATAAAATTAGCATTTTTCCCACTATGCAAATAATGCTTTACCATTATAAGTAAGCAGGAAGATGCATTAATTCAGTATTACCAGTTTAAGCTTCTTTTATTTTCTGCTTTGGGAACTTGTGTTGAATGTTGATTTATCATTACCATTACAAATAGAAAAAGTTGGAGACATGGGGATCCAGCAATTAGAAGTCAAATGTATGTAGTTCCTTCTAGGAGCAGTTTCTGTTGCCTGAAAGATCCTGAGGCACTGGTGATGCCCACATGCCCCTTTGCATGGTCCTTGGCAGGGCTGGTGTTCTCGGTACAGTAGGCAGTCATCGGAGGGTGTGTTCTGAAGGGTGCTAGAGAAGCCATTGCTGCCCCCTGCCCCCATGTCATGTTTTCTGTTACAGAGAAATTGTACGGTGATTGGTGATTCATTAAGATTTCCCTGTTCAGGGAAGCTTTTCTTCAAAGGCAAAGACTCTTGGTTGGATTAACATGTCTAACTTGTAGCATTTACTGTTGGTAAATTTATCACTTTCTTTTGCTCTGAAGATCAGATCAGAAGGGCTGAATTTGGAAGCTTTGTGCTAAAAGAGGAAAACAAAGCCATGAAAACTAGATGTAGGGGATGCCAAGGATAGATTTCGGCTTCTTTATGTTTTGTTTAACAATGGTCTGGGTCACCAGCTGATAGTTTTTTAAGTGGATGCGTGCACCCCAGTGAGCTTGCAAAAACAGTTCATGGAGATATAAGAAATAACATTTGAACTGCTATTTATATTTACTTGTACTTATTTATTTTTTTTTAATGAAGCTTCACTAATATTGAAGCATGGCCTCACGGTGGGTCTTCACACCGTTCATGTGTCAGAAGAGCAGGTGTCATATGTTACTCAAGGCATCGAAAGGCACAGTGGAAGCCAGACGATAGGAAGGAGCTAATAGTGGTGCCTTCACTCCTTCTGGTCTTTGTTACACACTTCAGTTTTCTGTGGCCTGGATTTACCAGGATGATACCACCCAGTTTCATAACACAACTCCTACTGGTCAGACTAGGGGTTTTACAGATTCCTGCAAAGAAACTCTCATGAACAAAAAAATGGCAGTGTGTAAAGAAATATATATAATCAGATCCTTCAAAAAATTAGCTGTCCAAATTTGAAACTAAGACTACTTCAGATAGGATTTATATTTACCATTGTTAATGATGACTCTCAACCTGCCTGTATGTTGTGCCTGCCGATAGTATGAAGCTATCTGTGTTGATTAGCAACTCACTGAAAAGCATCCAGAACATGAAGACAAACCTCTCGTAACTGGAGACGGAGACTGAAATGGCAGTGTCATGGTTTACTACGCACAGCCTGTGATATACAGCAGCTGCCCTTATCTGCTGTTTGCTTTCTCTGGTTTCCGTCACCCACGGTCCAGAAGCAGATGATCCTCCTGACAGATCCTTAGAAGGTCAGTAGTAGCCTAACGCTATGTCCCATTGCCTATACGTCATTCGCCTCACTTCGTCTCACCACGTAGGCATTTTATCTTCTCCCATCATCACAGGAAAAAGGGTGAGTACCGTAAAATGTGATATTTTAAGAGAGAGAGACACCACATTCATATAACCTTTATTACGCTATATTGTTATATTTGTTCTGTTTTATTATTAGTTATTGTTGTTAATCTCTAAGTGTGCCTAATTTATAAATTAAACTTTATCATAAATATGTATGTATAGGAGAAAACTCTATAGAGTGTATAGGATACAAGTACTATCCATGGTTTCAGGCATCCACTGGGGGGTCTTGGAACATATCCCCTGCAGATGAGGGGGGACTATTGTACTTGTTCCATGTGGATTTGTACAACTCTCTCAGCTATTGAAACCATTAAAATCACCTATCAAAAAAAAAAAAAAAAGGAAAAAGAACTGAAGCTAGACCTTTCAAATGCCATATCACAATTAAGATTTAAAACAAAACAAATAAAACAACTGCAGCATATTCAATCAAATTGTTCTTATCAAAATACTACTGGCAAAAAGGTTTCTGTACCATTATAAATAAAATAACCATGTATTTCTATAACATTTATTGTGTTGATCATACTTTTGGAACCCAGGGCTCTTTGTTTATGTGAAGATTAGAACGGGATTCTTTATGAAGAGAAAGGCCCTTCAGGTTCAGTTTTGCGTTAAGGCTGTGCCCCCAGTGCTGGGGAGAGAGAGAGGACTGCTGGGCAGGCGGGATCTGGGCATTTGGTGTCCAGCTGTCGGATTGTCTGGGACTGTGATCAGGACTGGCTGCTCAGCGGCACAGGCTCTGGAGCCGGGAGCCCAAGGGAAGACAGGCAACAGCGGGCTCATTTGCATGCTGTTTACATGTGTGACCATTTTGAGGTGCCAACTTTTTCAGTGTGTATGTTAAAATCAACATTTCTGCAACTTAATTTAGCCACAGCCACTGGCCCGGAAAGCTGAGTGCAGAATGGGCAAGGAGCCCAAAGAAGAGGTGAGAGCAGGGTGCCAGGGAAGGTTCTTTGGTGCTCAGAGCAAAGAGCAGGATGGAAAGGCTACTTCTACTCGTGCCCAGATTATCACCTAACTAAAACCACTACTGGAAAAGTAGTTCTCCTTCAAATTTGTCTCGTAAGTTTTTCAATTTTAATGTGTTTTATAATATATATAATGTATTCTACAGAAATACGTGTTCATAATTGATTGAAAGGTAAATATGCACATATTAAAGATGAGTGCCTTCATTTTTTGACTTCTGGAGTCCAACCAAAAAAGTGTACAGCCTTCTGATTTATAGGATCCATTCATTTATTTCATTTAACAGAGATTGATTGAATGTCTCTTATTTGCCAGGTACTGTTCAGGATGCTTGGGATACCTGAGTGAATAAGATAGGCATGAGCCCTGCCCTTGAGGCCCTCACACCCTAAGGGATGTGTGTGTGTGTGCCATGCAGAAGAAGCCTTTCTTTGACCATGGACCAGATAAGGCCCCAAGATGCTCTCTTATGTTCTTAACGCATTTGCAACACTTTAATGAAATAATTAGAATCCCTCTAGTTATAAGCTTTTTTAAGCAGAGGCCACTGTTTGTTTGGTTCACCAACCTCTCTCCAGTGGTGGCACCATGCCAGGCACATAACAGTTCCTTAGTAATCGCTAGTGAATGAGTGTGTATGTGCTCTGTTCACACACAGTATGCACATGTGAGCGCATATATGTGAGTATGTGCAGAGCTGAGAAAAAAATGTACGGGACATTGTCAAACAGAAACTTGCTGAAGGCAGCAGGAATGGAGTGAACAGGATGAAGTGTGCAAGGAGATCTTTTAGTGGGCAGCAAGAAGAGCTTGTCAGAAAGAAGCTTGGATGGTTAGAGGTTACGGAGGTGACATATTCTAGGTGATAAGGAGTCTGGTGAACACGAGCAAAAAAACTGCTCCTAAAAATCTATCTGGCTGGATGGTATGGTCATTGAACTAAAAATAAACCTTGGGAAACAGTGATTGGGATATTTAAGAGGTCCGAGCTACATAAATTGGTTTATACTTCAAAGAGCTGAAACAAAAAAGGTTAGAATCTCACACACTGAGTTTATAGATGTGGTAAAATTATATACACTTTGGGGACTGTGCATTTTCTCTAGTAGCACTTATGATGATGATAATTTCATTGTTATTTGTGTGATTGCTTAACGGGCTTCCTCCCTTGGGGGCACAGTGTCTGTTGTTCTGCCCTCTGTTCCCAGAGCCTAGGGCGGTGTCTGGAACAAGGGTTGTCAAACTAATGCCTGCTGCCTATTTTTGTACAGCTCACTAGCTAAGAATGGTTTTTACATTTTTTTTTTTGTTTGTTTGAAAACGAATCAAAAGAACAGTGTTTCATGACACATTAAAATTATATGAAATTTAAATTTCAGTCCATAAATAACGTTATAGTGGAACAAAGCCACACTCAATTTACATATTGTCTAGGCTGCTTTTGTGCTACAGTGGCAAAGTAGAGTGGTTTTGACAGAAACATCTGGTGCACAAAGCTGAAAATATTTACTATCTGGCCCTTTAAGAAACTGTTTGCTGACCCTTGGTCTAGAGCACAGAAGATACCCTATAACATTTGATGATGAATGAATGAATAAATTGATCTGTACACCTACCATGCGTCAGATAGTTTTACACTCTGTCTTGTTTAATACACTTCAAACAAGGGAAAAATGGGAGAAAAGTGGCTTTCCTTAACAAGTAAGGAACTTGAGGCTCAGAGGGATTAAGTGAGAGGCAGAGCCAGGAACTGAATCCAGGTCTAACTCCAAATTCCATGCCGTTTTCCACATTTGATTATACTATGTTTCTATAATATCTGGCTGTTTTTATCTGAGATTTTGAGTGTATTCTTACACCCCAGTAGAAAGATGAGAATTTCCATTGTGCTCTCATTGCTGCTGAAATAGTATTATTTAAAAGTAACACCATGGGGGGCGCCTGGGTGGCTCAGTTGGTTGAGCGACTGCCTTCGGCTCAGGTCATGATCCTGGAGTCCCTGGATCGAGTCCCGCATCGGGCTCCCTGCTCGGCGGGGAGCCTGCTTCTCCCTCTGACCCTCCCCCCTCTCATGTGCTCTCTCTCTCTCATTCTCTCTGTCTCAAATAAATAAATAAAATCTTTAAAAAAAAAAAAAAGTAACACCATGGGGGCACCTGGGTGGCTCAGTCAGTTTGTGCAACTCTTGGTTTTGGTTCAGGTCATGATCTTGGGGTTGTGAGATCGAGCCCAGCACTGGACTCTGTGTTCAGCACGGAGTCCACTTGGGATTCTCTCTCTCCTTCTCTCTCTACCCCACCCCCTGCTCTCTCTCTCTCTCTCTTTAATAAATAAACTTTTTTAAAAATCTTAAAAGAAATAAAAGTAACACCATGATTTGTCCTGGCACAAATACAGTGCCTGGCATGTGGTGTACGTACCTCTAGAACTCTTTAAGGGATTCTTCTGGTAACAAAGCCAACAAGCAAATGAATAAAGCCCTATTCACATCCACATAACCGAGACACAGTCCTGAGGAAGTAGAAGGAGCTGCTGGCTTACTTGAAGGTCCTTGGGAGCAGTTCTCTGCTCTTTCCTCCATGTGCCATTTCTTGTGCACGGGGTGCGGGAGAGCCCCTGCATTAGGGGGCACCACATTCTGAAAGTACTGCGGTGCTTGCCTTTTGGTCTGTTTATCAAGACCTTATCATTTTCACTCTTTGGCAGTGAAATTTACCCATTTCTGGATTTGAGTATAGAAGTTTATTCATATGCTGAAGAAATTTGCAGTTTATTCATCAAGACATTTAAAAATCTCACTTGTTTAAATTAGGGTCGTGCTATCTCTGCTTTAGTAAATGACTTCAGCCAAACTTCAGCCTATTGGATTCAATTAGCATCATTCTTTTAAGGCTCGGAATTTATCCCCATAGGAAATCCAATGTAACATTGTAAGATTAAAAAAAAAAGAAAAAGGGGACTTGTAGGGGTAGGCAAACTGAGGTCTGTGGGCTATACCTTGTTTCTGTAAATAAAATTTCACTGGAGTATAGTCCTTCTGTTTACATGCTGCTGGTGTCTTCATTTATGCTCCAATGGCAGAGACATATGGCCCACAAAGCCTAAAATATTTACTTCCGGCTCTTTATAAGAAAACATTTGCGACCTCTGGATTAAGGATATAAGAAAAATGAGAATATAAGGATATAAGGATATAAGAAAAATGTTTAATATGGGAAAGAGAAATCTGAAGACAATACATTAGTTCATAATTTTGACAGGTATTAGATAAAAGATGACTCTTGTTTCTTAACTCTCTGCAAGGATAAATCTAGTGGAACCTGATTTAGCCTTTAGCACAGGGAAGAATTTTCTGGCTCTGGATTTAAAACAGAGTGGGTTATAAGGCATGTCTTACACATTAATGGTTACATGCATGGTGCAAAATTTACTTCTTTTTGGCACCCCAAATTCTACTAGTAAAGATTCCTTTTGATTAGGGCTATTAGCTATAGATCTGCAACTGAATGTAATAATCGATAAAGGAGTACCATACTAAGCCATTAATGGCCACTGATACTTGAACAAGAATTAATTCAAAGGAAAAAGAGAAAATGAAGGATTTTTTTCTTTTTTTTTTGGATAGGAGGAGATAAAGGAAAAGACCAGAGTCTCTGTCCCTTGAGTGGGGATGATGAGCTGATGTCTTAGGTTAACAGAGGTGCATAGGCTCCCACTGAGAGGAGACCAATGAGATATCAATTCTCCTGAAGACATAGATGAGCAGCCACTGAAGGCAAGCTGCTTTATTGAATGGTTTTGAGCCTCCGGTGATTGGGCTTTCTCCACACTGGAATCCCATAAACTACAAAAGTTAAGAATCCTGAATTAGACCCTTCATGTGTATGTGAAGCAAGGCTTTCTGGAGTGATTTGCTGACCACTTGCATTAGCATCACCTGGAACATTGTAAACAAGGTCAATTCTTAAATACCGTCCCAGAAGTACTGAGTTCAAAAGCAGAAGTTTGGGGCTGGAACCCAAGAATACAAATGTTTAACATTCCCTACCCCCTCAAATGTGATGGTCTTTGCTGAGTGAAGGAGAAAAACACAGAAAAAATGTAAACTGATGCTGGTTTTTCTTATGTGACAAGCAAAGGGGAACTCTGAATAGAATCACATTTGACTGATTCTGAAGCCCAGAATACCAGGTAAAAGTCTTTCCGTCTTTGTCCACCTAGTCATGATTCCCCCAAGGAATGTCTGATTTTAAAATCCCTTATCTTGCTAACCCTTTTTGCTTATACCTGCTCAGGAATCCTAAAAAGTAGGTTACAAGAACCAAACTTTTCTTTTAAGAAGTCTTTCTGAGCGCTTCTGATTTTTTCTCAGAAAACAATGCTATTTATATATTGTTCTCATGTCAGGGCTAATTGTCATTGGCATCTGATAGGTGCTATTAAACATTATTACTGTTCCCTCCCACCAGGGGAGCTGTGTTCTCTGGCATGGAATATAAGAGGCAGCCTCTTCCACAGTCAGCTTTTACTATCCGATGTGCTAGCTGTCCAACTCCAGACTCAAGCTGTCTTGCTGTCTCCTGCACAGTCCTAAAGAAAACAGGGCCTAAGAAGCACAATGGAGCCAGCTGTAAACATTCAGAAAACTGCCAGATGTGCTTTGGCGGGTTTCTGCATCGCCTCCCTCCTGCCTTGCCCTTGAGTATGCCAGGCTGCAGAGGAGGATTTAATCCCGCACAGGAGACAGATTCTTTCTCTCAGTGGGAACCCACATTGGCCATGCTGATGCTAATTCTCTCCCCTCTGAAGAAGCTGGGAGAGCAAAGAATCATGGGTGTTGTTTTTCTTTTTTTAAAAAATCAGGAGGAGGAGTGATAATATTCCTGGGAACAGGGGAAGCATCACTGAGATGCTATCCTTGGGATCATCTTGGTGACCGCCCTTCGTTGTTTTGATGTCACCCTGGGTACTGTAAGACACATGCCTGCCTTGTGTTGAGCCCTCTCTTGCGTACCAGATACTACATTTACAATTGCTGAAAGAATGCCATCACTTGGAAAGGTTCTTGTGAGTCATTTACTCAAAAGCCACAGAGATCATGAAAAAAGTCATTCTAGGAGTAAAGACAGTAAAAAGACCACCCCACTGTAAAACATGTGAAACAAAAAAAGGCCTGCTTTTACTTAAAGTCCCACTTGGATTATTTTTATAATTCACTTTATATATTTTAATAATTAAAATTCTTTCTTTCTTAAGGAATTGATTTTTCATTGGTTTGTCAAAAAGCTTCATCGCTCTGTCACTTTTTAAAAAAAATTTATTTGAGAGAGAGAGTGTGTGCATGAGCGTGGGGAGGTGTGGAGGGGCAAACAGACTTCCCACTGAGCGTGGCACCCAATGTGGGGCTCCACGAGGGGCTCGATCCCAGGAACCAGAGATCATGACCAGACCTTTGAGGCTTAACTGATTGAACAGCCCCGGCAACCTCAGTCTTTATCACTTCTGAAGATACTAAAAGCTGTTGGCTCAAGAAAATCAAGTTTGTTCCATAGCCCATTTTCCCATTGTGGTGAGATGGCTTATGTGTCCACTGATGGATATAGCTGCAGATTGCCTCTGAACCAGAACTGCCCCCTGTCACGCTTTGGCTTCCTGGCTATGATTCTGGCCCATTACTGTTAGGTTTGAATTAAAGACCTGACTGGTAGAAGATAGACAAACAGATTCTCTTTTCCTCAAGGCGACCTTACGAATAAAGCTCGTTACTTAGGTTTACTCAGTAATAGTAATAGAGATTTTTAGTGATAGAAGAAAAATTTTTCTTCCTTCAATTACTTTTCCCTGTAGGCTAAATAGAGATATGGATCTCAATTTCCTAAGCCCAACACACTATTTGGGTTTGATTTCAATAAAATATCTGTGAAGTGTCTTCAGCATGATCCCTATTTAAAGGGATTTACTTGTAAAGCTTAATTCATATCAGATTTTGTAAATGAGAGATCACTGTCAACTTATTGTTAATTGAATTCAATAAAATCGAGGTTTCTATAATTAATGGGAACCACTTAATCTTTTTGCTCCTTGAATAAATGTAATTTTGTAAACATAGGTATCTTCTAATTTAATGAAATAGCAACATTTTGAGGACAACAAAGGTACATGTGACTTCTTTTTTTAGTAACTATTTTTTTTAAAGACTTTATTTATTTATTTGACAGAAAGAGACACAGCGAGAGAGGGAACACAAGCAGGGGGAGTGGGAGAGGGAGAAGCAGGCTTCCCGCGGAGCAGGGAGCCCGATGCGGGGCTCGATCCCAGGACCCTGGGGTCATGACCTGAGCCAAAGGCAGAAGCTTAACGACTGAGCCACCCAGGTGCCCCCTCTAGTAACTCTTAAATCAAGTTACACATACCTAAATCCTTCTTTAAAAACATAATAAAAGAAAAAAAATATTAACAAACTTACTAAAAATATTACTATTAATCTTATATTGTCCAGAACATCAGTGCAAATCAAGTATGGTAATAATTAAGAAGGGGCATACTACAGTACAAAGAGCAATGGTTTCAGTGTTTCCACATGGTTATAGGCCTACCTGTGCCTCTAACTAGGAGTGGCATTGGGTAAACCACCCACCTTTCTGGGCTTTGTTGTTGAGTGCTGGGCTAGATGAAATGATTCAAGTTCCTTTCACTGTTAGAGTTCCAAGAGTTCTTTATCCTGCACATGGTTTCAGAAGACTTTGTTATCTATTTTTTTTATTTTGGAGAATTTAGAATATTAACAAAAGTAGACAGAATGGTATAATAATGAATACTAATGGACTCATTAAGCAACCCCAACAGTTACCACTCCATGGCCAATCATGCCCCTGCTATACCTCCACCCACAGACCCCTCTCCTGTGTTATTGTAAAACAAATCTCAGACATTAGCCTGTCTTTATTAACCTGATCCCTCTGCCATCTGTATTGTTAGCACCTGCGTTGTTAGAAATTTTAATTCATTTTTAACAAGACTCAAATTGCCTCACTATCTTTCCTTTTCATTTTTTAATAGAAATATTTTAGTTAACCATAGGTTCACATGCAGTAATAAGAAGTAATCAGAAAGATCCCAAGTACTTTTTACTGAGTTTCCCCCACAGGTAATATCTTGTGAAACTATTGTATAATATCACAAGTAGGATACTGGCATTGATACAATCCACTAATCTTATTTGGATTTCCCAGTTTTGCTTGTGTGTGTGTGTGTGTGTGTGTGTATTTGGTCTTTACAATTTTATCACATGTTGGTTCACATATCCACCACCAGAGTCAAGATACAGAACAGTTCCATCACTACGAGGATTCCTCATGTTGCCCTTTGGTAACACTAATCCACCTCCCTGTGCCCACCTCCTAACACTAATCTGATCTCTGCTCTTCATTTCTAAAATTCTGTCATTCAAAAATCTTATATGAATGGAATTATATAGTCTGTAGCCTTTTTGGATTGGCTTTATCACTTACATAATTCTCAGTAGAGTCACCAAAGTAGTTGTGTGTATCAATAGTTTGCTCTGTTGAAGAAGTAAAAACCAACACCACAGAAATACGAGCAAGTATAAGAAAATATTATGAAAAATTATATGCCAACAAATTGGACAACCTAGAAGAAATGGATAAATTCCCAAAACTGAAGAAGGAAGAAATAGAAAATTTGAACAGACCAATTACCAGCAATGAAATTGAGCCAGTATCAAAAAACTCCAATAAACCAAAGTCCAGGACCAGATAGTTTCACAGGTGAATTCTACCAAACATTTAAAGAAGAGTTAATACCTATTCTTCTCCAACTATTCCAAAAAATAGAAGAGGAATTCAACAAGGCCAGTATTATCCTGATCCAAAGCCAGATAAAGACACCACAAAAAAAGAGAACTACAGGCCAATATCTCTGATGAACATGGATGCAAAAATCCTCAACAAAATACTAGCAAACCAAATCCAACAGTACATTTAAAAAAAATCATTCACCACAATCAAGTGGGATTTATTCCTGGGATGCAAGAGTGGTTCAGTATTCACAAATCAGTCAACTTGATACATCACATCAACAAGAGAAAGGATAGAATCTGAGTCCAAGATGGCGGATGAGTAGGAGACCTTAATTTCATCTGGTCCCAGGAATTCAGCTACATAGCTATCAAATCATTCTGAACACCTGCAAACTCAGCTGGGGATCGAAGAAAAGAATAGCCACAACTCTATGAATAGAAAAGTGACCACTTTCTGCAATGTAGGAGGCGTGGAGAAATGAATCTGAGGCAATATATGGGAAGATAGACCCCAGGGGGAGGGAGACTTTGTCAGCCAGCTACCAGCAAGTGATAGAGCAGCAGAGCACAAAATCAGAACTTTTAAAAGTCTGCTCCAGTGAGGGACATTGCTCAGGCTGCTAAGCAGGGACGGAGCCCTAGCTGGGACAGTGTGGTCTCAGGATCCTTGGGGTCACAGGAAGACCGGGGGTGTCTGAGAGCAGCAGAGCTCCTAGGCATCAGATCGAGGAAGCTGGCTGCAAAGAGTGAGCCCAGGAGTGGGCTCTTAGCTCGGGGTTGCCATAAACTGTGGACCACAGCACAGTTAGGCCACTACTCTGAGCAGGGACCCAACAAGCAGCAGAACCAGCGAGACCCCCATTCCTCCCCTGGGAGGAGCAGCATGGGAGTGCGCCACAGGAGTCTGCAGGGTTTGGAGACTCAAAATGGGGTCGCATGCCTGAGATAGAGCAGGAAGTATGGCTGGACACCAGGGAGACAGGAGTGATTGACTGCTTTTCTCTGAGGAGACACTGAGGAGTGGGGCCCCAAGCTTTCGGCTCTGGGGCCAGAGATTGGGAGGCCGCCATTTTCTTTCTCATCCTCTAAACTGCAAAAATGGCACATAGAGCAATCCGGAGCAGATTACTTAGCTGGGCCCTCTGGCAAGGGCGGTATAGTTCCGCCTCGGGTAAATACACTTGATAATCAGCACAACAGGCCACTCCCCCAGAAGATCAGCGAGAATAACCAGCCAAAACCAAGTTTACCGTTCAATGAGAAATGCAAAACTGCAGCTCTAGGGGAATACAGCAAGTGGAATTCATGGCTTTTTTTTTTTTTTTTTAACTTTTTCAACCATTTCTTATTTTATCAACTCCTTTTTAAAATCCTTTTTTTTTTTTTTTTAAGATTTTATTTATTTATTTGACAGAGATAGTGAGAGCAGGAACACAAGCAGGGGGAGTGGGAGAAGGAGAAGCAGGCTTCCCGCTGAGCAGGGAGCCTGATGCAGGGCTCGATCCCAGGACCCTGGGATCATGACCTGAGCCGAAGGCAGACGCTTAACAACTGAGCCACCCAGGTGCCCCTAAAATCCTTTTTAATTTTCATTTTTACAGTTACATTCTAGCCCTTCATTGTATTTAATGTTATTTTTGTGTGTATATATATATATATATATATATATATAAGTTTTTCTTCCTTTACAATTTTGGGATGCAGTTTCTTCTAACAGAACAAAATACACCCAAAATCTAGTGTATAGCTCTGTTCTATTCACCTGTCTGATCATACTGTCTTTTTTTGTTGTTGTTTTTCTTTCTCTTTTTTTTCTTTTTCTTCTTTCTTTTTGTGTTGTTAAAGTCTTTTTAAATTTTCATCTTTACAGTTACATTCTATCCTTTCAATGTATTTAGTTTTATTTTCATATATATAAATTTTTCTTTCTTTACAATTTTGAGATGTAGTTTCTTCTAACAAACTGATCAAAATACACTCAGGAGATAGTGTATTGCTCTGTTCTGTTCACCTGTTGATAGTCCTTCCTTTTTTGTTGTTGCTGTATGTTTTGTTTTTCTCTTGTTCTTTTAATTTCCATTTTTACAGTATGTTCTATCCTTTCATTGTATTTAACTGTATTTTTATACATATGTAAGTTTTTCTTTCTTTACAGTTTTGGGATCTAGTTTTCTAAAAAAACAGACCAAATTATACACAGAATCCAGTGTATTGCTCTATTCTGCTCACCTTTCTGATTACACTCTCTCTCTCTCTCTTTTCTTTTTTTTTTTTTTTCTTTTCCCCAGTTTAGGATATCATCTGATTTGCTTAGTGTATATTTCTCTGGGGCCATTGTTGCCATTTTAGTATTTTGTTCTCTCATTCATCTATTCTTCTCTGGACAGAATGACAAGATGGAAAAACTCAACCTCAAAAAAGAGAACAAGAGGCAGTACTGACTGCCAGGGACCTAATCAGTATGGACATAAGTAAGATGTCAGAAATAGAGTTCAGAATAATGATTATAAAGATACTAGCTGGAGTTGAAAAAAAGCATAGAAGACACTAGAAAATTCCTTTCTGGAGAAATAAAATAACTAAAATCTAGCCAAGTTAGAATCAAAAAGGCTATTGATGAAATTCATTAAAAAATGGAGGCTCTAACTGCTAGGATAAATGAGGCAGAAGAGAGAAGTAATGAAATAGAAGATCAAACGATGGAGAATAAAGAAGCTGAGAAAAAGAGAAACAACTGGATCATGAGGGGAGAATTTGAGAGAGAAGTGATAAGTGATACCATAAAGTGAAACAATATTAGAATAATTGGGATCGCAGAAGAAGAGGAAAGTGGGGGAGAGAAGGTATATGGGAGCAAATTATAGCAGAGAACTTCCCTAATCTGGGGGAGGAAACAGGCATCAAAATCCAGGAGGCACAGAGAACCCCTCCCCCCAAATATCAATAAAAATAGGTCAACATCACTATTATATGTAATAGTGAAACTTACAAATCTCAGAGACAAAGAGAAAATCCTGAAAGCAGCTCAGGACAAGAGATAAGTAACCTACAAGGGTAGAAACATTAAACTGGCAGCAGACCTATCCACAGAGACCTGGTGTGCCAAAAAGGACTGGCATGATATATTCAGGGTGGTAAATGAGAAAAACATGCAGCCAAGAATACTTTATCCAACTAGGATGTTATTCAAAATAGGAGTGATAAGAAGCTTCCAGGACAAACAAAAACTTAAAGAATTTGTGATCACCAAACCAGCCCTATAAAAAATATTAAAAGGGATCCTCTAAGCAAAGAGAGAGCCCAAAAGTTAACATAGACCGGAAGGGAACAGAGGCAATATAAAGTAACAGTCATTTTACAGGCAATACAATGCACTAAATTCATATCTTTCAGTAGTTACTCTGAATGTAAATGGGCTAAGTACCCCAATGAAAAGACACAGGTTATTAGATTTGATTAAAAAACAAGAGCCATTGATATGCCGTCTGCAAGAGACTCATTTTAGACCAAAAGACACCTCCAGATGGAAAGTGAGGGGTGGAAACCATTTATCATGCAAATGGACCTCAAAAGAAAGCTGGGGTGGCAATCCTTATATCAGACAAATTAGACTTTAAACGAAAGACTATAATAAAAGATGAGGAAGGACACTATATCATAATTAAAGGGTCTATCCAACAAGAAGATCTAACAATTGAAAATATTTATGCTCCTAACATGGGAGAAGCCAAATATATAGCCAATTAATATCAAAATCAAAGAAACACATCAATAATAATACAATAATTGTAGGGGACTTTAACGCCCGCCTCACTGCAGTGGACAGATCATCTAAGCAGAAGATCAACAAAGAAATAAGGGCTTTGAATGACACAGTGGACCAGATGGACTTCACAGATATATTCAGAACATTCCATCCTAAAGCAATAGAATACCATGCACATGGAACATTCTCCAGAATAGATCACATCCTGGATCACAAATCAGGTCTCAACGGGTGCCAAAAGTTAGGGATCATTCCCTGCATATTTTTGGACCACAATGTTTTGAAACTGGAACTGAATCACAAGAGGAAATTTGGAAAGAACTCAAATACATAGAGGCTAAAGAGTATCCGACTAAAGAATGAATGGGTCAACCAGAAAATTAAAGAAGAATTTAAAAAATTCATGGAGGGGCGCCTGGGTGGCTCAATTGTTAAGCGTCTGCCTTTGGCTCAGGTCGTGATCCCAGGGTCCTGGGATGGAGCCCCTCCTTGGGCTCCCTGCTCGCCAGGAAGCCTGCTTCTCCACCTCCCACTGCCCCTGCTTGTGTTCCTTCTCTTGCTGTGTCTCTCTCTTTCAAATAAATAAATAAAATCTTTAAAAAAAATTCATGGAAACAAATGAAAATGAATACACAACTGTTCAAAACCTTTGGGATGCAGTAAAGGCAGTCCTAAGAGGGAAGTATATAGCAATACAAGCCTTTCTCAAGAAACAAGAAAGGTCTCAAATACACAACCTAACCTTACACCTAAAGGAGCTGGAGAAAGAACAGCAAATAAAGCCTAAACCCAGCAGAAGAAGAGAAATAATAAAGATAAGAGCAGAAATCAATGAAATAGAAATCAAAAGAACAGTAGAACAGATCAACGAAACTAGAAGCTTGTTCTTTGAAAGAATTAATAAGGTTGATAAACCCCTGGCAAGACTTATCAAAAAGAAAAGAGAAAGGACCCAAGTAAATAAAATCATGAATGAAAGAGGAGAGATCACAACCAACACCAAAGAAATAACAATTATAAGAACATATTATGAGTAACTACATGCCAACAAATTAGACAATGTGAAAGAAATGGATACATTCCTGGAGAGTAGAAACGACCAAAACTGAACCAGGAAGAAATAGAAAACCTGAATAGGCCCATAACCAGCGAGGAAATTGAAGTAGTAATAAAAAATCTCCCAACAAACAAGAGCCCAGGGCTGGATGACTTCCCAGGGGAAATTCTACCAAACATTTAAAGAAGAAATAATACCTATTCTTCTGAAGCTGTTTCAAAAAATAGAAATGGAAAGAAAACTTCCAAACTCTTTCTATGAGGTCAGCATTACCTTGATCCCAAAACCAGACAAACACCCCACCAAAAAGGAGAATTACAGACCAATATCCCTGATGAACATGAATGCAAAAATTCTGACCAAAATACTAGCCAATAGGATCCAATAGTACATTAAAAGGATTATTCACCCAGGATTTATTCCTGGGCTGCAAGGTTGGTTCAACATCTGCAAATCAATCAATGTGATACACTACATAAATAAAAGGAAGGACTAGAACCATAGGATCCTCTCAATAGATGCAGAAAAAGCATTTGACAAAGTACAGCATCCTTTCTTTTTTTTTTTTTAAAGATTTTATTTATTTATTTGACAGAGAGAGACACAACGAGAGAGGGAACACAAGCAGGGGGAGTGGGAGAGGGAGAAGCATGCTTCCTGCCGAGCAGGGAGCCCGACGCAGGGTTCAATTCCAGGAGCCTGGGATCATGACCTGAGCTGAAGGCAGATGCTCAACTCAACAACCAAGCCACCCAGGCGCCCCTACAGTATTCTTTCTTGATTAAAACTCTTCCCAGTGTAGGGATGGAGGGAACATACCTCAATATCATAAAAGCCACCTATGAAAAGCCCACAGCGAATATCATTTTCAATGGGAAAAAACTGAGAGCTTTTTCCCTAAGGTCAGGAACGTGGCAGGGATGTCCACTCTCACCACTGCTATTCAGCGTAGTACTAGAAGTCCTAGCCTCAGCAATCAGACAACAAAAAGAAATCAAAGGCATCCGAATCAGCAAAGAAGAAGTCAAACTCTCGTTCTTTGCAGATGACGTAATACTGTGTGTGGAAAACCCAAAAGACTCCACCCCAAAATTGCTAGAACTTGTACAGGAATTCAGTAAAGTGGCAGGATATAAAATCAATGCACTGAAATCCGTTGCATTCCTATATACTAACAATGAGACAGAAGAAAGAGAAATTAAGGAGTCAATCCCTTTGCAATTGCACCCCAAACCATAAGATACCTAGGAATAAACCTAACCAAAGAGGCAAAGGATCTGTACTCAGAAAACCATCAACACTCATGAAAAAAATTGAGGAAGACACAAAGAAATGGAAAAACGTTCCATGCTCATGGATTGGAAGAACAAATATTGTGAAAATGTCAATGCTACCTAGAGCAATCTATATATTCAATGCAATTCCTATCAAAATACCATCACCTTTTTTCACAGAGCTGGAACAAATAATCCTAAAATTTGTATGGAACCAGAAAAGACCCCAAATACCCAGAGGAATGTTGAAAAAGAAGACCAAAACTGGTGACATCACAAATCTGGACTTCAAGCTCTGTTACAAACCTGTAATCATCAAGACAGTATGGTACTGGCACAAAAACAGACACATAGATCAGTGTAACAGAATAGAAAGCCCAGAAATGCACCCTCAACTCTATGATCAACTAATCTTCAAAAAAGCAGGAAAGAATATCCAATAGAAAAAAGAGTCTCTTCAACAAATGGTGTTGGGAAAATTGGACAGCCACATGCAGAAGAATGAAACTGGGCCATTTCCTTACACCACACACAAAAATAGATTCAATATGGATGAAAGACCTAAATGTGAGACAGGGATCCATCAAAATCCTAGAGGAGAACACAGGCAGCAACCTTTGTGACCTCGGCTGCAGCAACTTCTTGCTAGACACATCTCCAAAGGCAAGGGAAACAAAGACAAAAATGAAGGTACTTCATCAAGATAAGCTTCTGCACAGCAATGGAAACAATCAGCAAAACTAAAAGGCAACCTACTGAATGGGAGAAGATATATGCAAATGACATATCTGATAAAGGGTTAGTATCCAAAATACATAAAAAAACTGATACAATTCAATACCTAAAGACAAATAATCCAATTAAAAAATGGGCAAAGAACACGAACGGACATTTCTCCAAAGAAGACATACAAATGACCAACAGACACATGAAAAAATGCTCAACATCACTCAGCATCAGGGAAATACAGATCAAAACTACAATGAGCTACCACCTCACACCAGTCAGAATCACTAAAATTAACAAGTCAGGAAACGACAGATGTTGGCGGGGATGTGGAGAAGGGGGAACCCTCTTACACCATTGGTGGGAATGCAAGCTGGTACAGCCACTCTGGAAAACAGGATGGAGGTTCCTCAAAAAGTTGAAAATAGAGCTACCATATGATCCAGCAATTGCACTACTGGGTATTTACCCCAAAGATACAAATGTAGTGATATGAAGGGGTACGTGCACCGCAATGTTCATCACAGCAATGTCCACAATAGCCAAACTATGGAAAGAGCCAAGATGTCCATCAACAGATGAATGGATAAAGAAGATGTATGTGTGTGTATATATATATATACACACACATACATCCGCACACACCCCACACACATATATGTTATATACATATATATACACACATATCCATATATATATACATACACATTATATACATATATATACGCGCAACGGAATATTATGCAGCCATCAAAAAATGAAATCTTGCCATTTGCAACAATGTGGATGGAACTAGAGGGTATTATATAGCTAAGCAATATAAGTCAGTCAGAGAAAGACAAATACCATATGATTTCGCTCATATGTGGGATTTTAGAAACCAAATAAACAAAGGGAAAAAAGAGAGATACACACACAAACCAAGAAACAGACTCTTAACTATAGAGAACAAACTGATGATGACCAGAGGGGAAGTGGGTGAAATAGTTGATGGGGATTAAAGAGTATGCTCATTATAAAAAGCAGTGAGTAATGTAGAGATTTGTTGAATCACTATTTTGTACACCTGAAACTAAAATAACACTGTATGTTAACTATATTGGAATTAAAATAAAAAGCTTAATAAAAATGAAAGCAAAAAAAAATAGTTTGCTCTTTTGATTGCTGAGTAATGTGGAATGATGTATCACAGGTTAGCCATGACCTTTTGAAAGACATTTGAAACATTTCAAGTTTTGGGCTATTCTGAATAAAACTGCTGTGAACATTTGTGTACAGGTTTTTCATTTCTCTGGGATAAATGCCCATGAGTGTAATTGGTGGGTTGTATGTTAATTACATGTTTAGTTTGTAAGAAATTGCCGTATGATTTTATAGTCTAAGCAGCAGTGTGTGAATGATCTAGTTTCTCTGCATCTCTTCCAGCATTAGAAGGTGTCACTATTTGTTATTTTAGCCATTCTGATAGATACATAGTGATATCTCCTTGTAGTTTTAATTTGCTTAATGGCTTACTTTCCATTTGTTTGTCATTTTTGGTGATCTTTTGCATTTTTACTCCTCCATTTACTTCTTTTTGGACCTTGCGGTGGGGATGGTGTTGCTGGTGAATTAACTGTGAAGTTTGTTGTAGAATACTTAGATGGGAGGAAACAGGTCTGCTCCTGAAATAGAAAGTATTGCTCACTATGATTCTCAGCTCTGTGTTAGAGTCTCTGGGAGTACAAAGACGAATAAGATAAGAACCTTAGTCTAATACCATCTGGCACTTTCAGAACGGGAAGCAGAAAAGATGTAGAAGTTTGAGATCTCCAAATTGCATAACATTTGCATGGGCATCATAAAGGTCACTGTGAATGATGGATAGATCCTGGCAGACACAGGCCAAGGATTCAAATTCATTTAATATGAGTTAAGGATGCAAAAATGTCTTTGCCCACAGGTAGCTGCCCAGAGTGAGGGACTGGGAAACACAGCAGCCCTCCCAGTGAGAGGAGTGCTCAAACACTCCTGACTTCAAACCCCACAGAGGTACTCCTGCTGATGAGAATAGTGATTAGAGTGAGACTTCTCATGGCTCTTCAGGAAGCTTGTTCTGTCTGTCCTCTCTCTCTTATTCCTTGGGCCTCCTAACTGTTCCAGAGAAACTGGATTTATGTCCAATTGATCACCACTGGCAGGTACCTGGTGTCAACCCCAGTGCATACCTGAGTGTTGAATTTGAGTTTAAGTGAACGAGATTCTTTCTAGGAATTTCATCCTCCCTAACAGGACTGAGTCTCAGGTAGTCTATATCTGCAGTCTGCTGCATAAATTAATGACCCACTTCAGTATTTGCTAAGAATTGGACAGCGATTGTCTAAGGAGAGAAATAGCTCAATAGAGAATAAGGAATAAACATACACAGAAATTTAATTTATGGTAAAGGTGGCATTAAGAAGCAACGGGGAAAAGAGGGACTATTAGAAATCCTCTGGGAAAAATTCTTACCTCACACCATATACAAAAACAAAATTCAGATGGACTAATGATCTAAATGTAAAGTTAAAAACAGAATAAAGTTTAACATTTAAAAAATTTTTAAGGGTGAGGTGGGCCAAAGTAGGAGGTCTTTTAATGAAGGTGGGTAACTCAGAATCTGCAGAGAAAATGTACGGATTTTACTACATAAAAGTGAAAAAAAATCTTTATGATAAAATAAGAAACGAAGTTAAAAAGAAAACTTAATGAAAATGTTATTTGTATATATATGTACATACTTATTAATATCACACATATCTTTGCACATCTTTGTTTTTCTGTGATGCAGAAGGATATATCTATATCCTATAAAAGTTATTTCTAATATACAAAGAATTTATATAATTCCATAAGAAAAGTGCAAACTAAATATCAAAAAAATAGGCAAAGGGTAGGAACAGGCAAATCACAGAAGAATGCAAATTACCAATAAACATATTAATAGATATTCACTTTTACTAGTAATCAAGAAACTAGAATTTAAAACCAAAAAATGCAGGGCGCCTGGGTGGTTCAGTTGGTTAAATGTCTGACTCTTGATTTTGGCATAGGTCATGATCTCGGGGCTGTGAGATCTTTCGAGTCCCGAGCCAGGCTTTGTACTCAGCCGGGAGTCAATTTCTCTCTCTCTGCCCCTCCCCCCACTCTCTCCCTGTCTCTTTCTAAATAATAATAATAATAAATCTTAAAAATAAAACCAAAAAAGGACATTTAAAAATTCATCAAATACACAGAAATTAAAAAACAAATAATGTTCAAGTACTTACGGGATATGGGAAAGGACATTCTCCTACATTCTTTCTGGGAATATAAATCGATGCAGTCTTTTTCTGAGGGTAGATTGGCAGTTGTCTGTTGAACTTTAAAACGCACATACTCTTTCATACAATAATGCCCCCTTTAGGAATCTACCACAGAAAAATAGAGGTGTATAAGGATATATATGCTATGATATGTATTACAGTATTAGTTGTAGCAGCAGAAAATTATAATCAACCTAAAATATCTAGCAATATGGAAATGCTAAAAGAAACAAACTATGGCATAGTCATGTAATGGAATACAATAAAGCCATTAAAAGAAAGAGCAAAATCTATAGCATTGATATGGCAGGACATGATAAGATGTCCATGAATGAAAATCAAGGAATATATGTATATGCATCATGATTTTTTTTTTTTTTTTAGAGAGTGTGTGTGTGTGAGGGGGAGAGGGGCAGAGGGGAGAGGGAGAGAGAGAGAATTTTAAGCAGGCTCCATGCCCATTGCGGAGCCTGAGTTGGGACTCAGTCTCACGACCTTGAGATCATGACCTGAGCTGAAATCAAGAGTCACAGGCTTAACTGACTGAGCCACCCAGGCACCCCCATACATCATGAATAAATCTAGGGTGTGTGGGTGGATGTATATGTCTATATGTGATTGTAGGCCAAAAAATTCTAAAAGTCTGGAAAAATACACACTGACCTATTAAAAATGGATACATACCAGAGGTATAGAAGTGCTGGGGTGAGGGGAATTTCACTTTTTATTTTATGTACTTTTACAGTATTTGCAATGATTTTTTTTTCTTTTTTTTTAAGGAGGGATGGGGGCAGGCAGAGGGAGAGGGTGAGAGAATCTGAAGCAGGCTCCACGCTCAGTGTGGAGCCCAACACAGGGCTCCATCTCACACCCCCGAGATCATGACCTGAGCTGAAATCAAGAGTCAGAGGCTTTACTGACTGAGCCACTCAGGTGCCCCTGCAATGATTTTTTATCACGAAGACATAATGCTTTATAATGTTAAAAAAGAAAGGAAATTATAAATGCTAAACAACCTAAGCTTTGACCAAAAAGAAATAATTTGGTTTGAAGAACTGCTTTTAAAGGAGATACAGGTAACTTTGCCTAATGAAAAATCAAATAAACAAACAGAAAAATCTCTTTCTTGCTACTGTATGAACTTTCTGTTTCTGGACTATATATTTCAGTGATTTCTCTCTGGTTATTTAATTCATTGTGTTTAATTGATATGTTTACTGGCGTTTAGTGAAAACTGTTCTGTAAGTATCTTCGGTTGTGATTTATCTAGTGTAGTATCTCCCCCAGTGAATTGACTGTGAGTGGGGAATTAGTAAAGCAGATACAGATCTGGAGAGTAGTCTGTGGCTTTACTTATCTTCACAGGAAACCTTATTTCATATTGATAAAGTTTGAAATCTTTCCTGTAACTCTTTCCTATTGTTCCTTGTTGTTACTGTTTTAATGAGAGGTAGAAATGAGCCAAACCAACCTTCTTCTTTCCTTTTAGTAATTTAATTTCAAAGGAAATTCTTCAACCCGAATCAACCCAAATAAATGAGTGTGGATGGAACCAGATTCTGACTCAACATGTCCAGTTAATTGCTTCCAAACATTAAGATAAATTCCTCAGAAACACCCACAAATAATTTTTAAAAAGTCCCTCAGTAAAGAATGATTAGTGGGAAGTGAGCTGGCTATAACCATGTTTGCTTACAAAAACCGTGTTTAAGTTGGCATTAGTATTTGCCATCTATTCTATCGTAAATATCAAGATTTATCATAGAAATATGCCACAGATAGCACAATAATAAAGAAAACAGACTCATCTCAGGTTTTGAAATGTACCTAACAAACTCAACCTCTTGCAAAATAACTTTCTTATTCAAAATGAAACTGGGAATTGTTCAGCACACAATGAATCATCTTTTGGCAAGTACAATAGAATCTTTAGGGACATTTCACAGCCTCTTGTTCAATTGTTAGGATGTTTTTAGCTTTCACAGGTAGGGAAGAAGGTAGCTTGTATAGCCATCATCTTGTTGCTAAAATTGTACAGTAAAGATTTTTCAGAGTTGCTGTTGCAATAGATCTTTTGCTTTTTTTTTTTTTCCTTCCTGTTTCTTTACCCAGAGCTGCTTTGTCTCTCAAAAACAATCTGGAATTACTTAATGCTAATGTTTTCTGGTTTTACTATTTACCCAGGACTCAAATGTTAAACATTAATGTTGGAAACTCCTTTTTCCTTACCTCATAGTGCTATATTTATTTAACTGTTATTTTGCCAGAAGAAAACCTCCTCTTTCCCTTTCTGTGTTAATGTACTTTTTTTTTTTTTTTTATTGACACACACATTTTGTTTTTGTTTTCAGGAGGCTTTAGAGCTACCCCTGGATGATTTTGAAGTGACTGACACCACAACGGGAAGCGAAGTGATTAAATATGAGTATCATGTCTTATACTCCTGTAGCTACCAAGTGCCTGTGCTTTACTTTAGGGCAAGCTTTTTAGGTAAGACCATGTCGCCTGCTAGATATAAATGCATAACATTTACATATAAGGCAGAAAGCAGATTTAGAAAATTATTCTTGAGAGAAAAAAAAAAATAGAGTTAAAAATAAGAAAACTGTGGGTGAGGTAAGGTTTTACCAGTAAATTTTCTCATGCTTTAGAAAGAGTATCAAGACTTCAGAGTGAATGATATCATCCCAGCCTTAAGTCTGATCTTCAGATTCTTGGCCTCCTGCCCAACGTTGACTAAGCCCCTGGCCCTTTTTCTTTTCCTTAAACAAGTAGGAACAATGTAAAGCTACAATGTTTATGTACTTCTAACTTTACAGTAAAAATGTCTTTCACTCTTAAGCGATTCTGTTAACTCAAAAGCCCCCATGTCTCCTTCCTCAAATGCTAATAATTATTTCAAGAACGGTTTATCAAATAGTTCAAGCTATATTTAAAAATAGCACGAACATTTCCTTCGGCCATCTATACATCTCCAGTGCTGTAGCTTCCTGCCATGCTGTTACTCAACTCATTCCCCTTGCCAAGAAGGTGGAACACCCTGTCTCCTCTGAGGCCTTGGCTAATAAAGCTTATTTAATCAGCAGCCACATGGAGTTCTCACCCAGTAGCGCGGCAATGACTCCCTCTTCTCGTCCTCTGACTAAACCTGGTCAGCATTGCAAGGCCCTGTCTCCCTGGGCTCAGGACAAGAGGAGCTGCCTCCCCAGCCCACCCCCTACCCTGTTTCTCCTTTCCTCTCTGGCCTTATCAGCAGCATTTGCATTTTGAACAGCCTTCTAACTTTTTCTGGGTAGCTAAGACATCTGAATTTAGCCAGTGATATTTTATTTTTAATTAAAAAGTAGCTTAAGCTACTTTGAATGTGTATTTGGTAGATTTAATCACTTGCTGCCTTATATTGTTTAATGGTCTCTAATTTTGCAGTGTTGGCGGTTTAACAAGCACTTAGGATTTAAAACACAAGAACAAATTCTCATAGACTCCCTGGTGAGAAGATTTTAATCTGAGGTGCAGTTCCTAAGAACTGACAATTTGGGGTAAATTTTCAACATGGGACATGGGGAATTGAGGACACTGATAGTTACTAATTCACAAACTCTTGCTGCAGATTTATCCATATGATTATTATAGGCCTTTAAAACACTCACTTTATTGTTGTAATTCTCTTCAGTTTGGAGCCCAGAGGTTAAGGGGGTTTATTGTCAGTGAACTCTGTTACCCTAAAAAGCAGAAGGGGATACATTTATTTACCATGGGGGAGGGGAAATACTTTTCTTGGTTTTGGCTTGCAGTGGCTCTACCTAGTACCTTTCTAGATTCGAAGACGCATCGAGGCTGCAGGTAAAGGAAATAGGACACTACTTCTTCAATACTGTACTTTCCTATAATTAGTATTCACCATAAGCAGTTAATCACCAGAGAAGAGCTCCCAGAGACAAAACAAGTTGTTGAGCTTGTCAGCATTAGGGAGTCGGAGGTGTTGAAACATGACTGCTTCTAGCTGGAAGTGGGTCTTGCCGAGGCTGGTGGATGAGCTCAGACGTGTACTTTGCTCTTATGTGCCAACAGCTCCCCTTACAGTACAGCACAGTGATTGTTCCTGCAAGTCCAATTATATTTTAACGAAATTTGTAGACTTCTTGGGATCTTTTCTTTATGATGGCTTTCTGTTCCTTAAAAAAAAAAGAAAAATAGTAACAAAAAAACAAACAAATACCGCACTTGCTTTCTTGGATGCTATCTATATACTTGTAAGACCCCCTTTATTTATGGTTAATAAAAGAAAACCCCAACAAGTCATTTATTTTACATGGCAGCTTTCCTTGTTCCTCCCTCCCCATTCTGTGTGGTGTGGAATGAGCACTAGGGACTTTTTTAAATTCCAGAATTCATTTAGTATTTATGCAGGTAAATTAAAATATCTAATTTAATTTTTCAAAGCATACTGAATGTTTTCTTGTGGAGGAACATGAAAAATGCTTCTTTCCTTTATCATATTCTAAGAATTTCTTTTCTCTTTTCTACTAACTTAGCCTAATGGATGTTCTAAAAATGTTTCGCCCTTTACTCTGGAGTCATAATTTTTCATTTATTCCCTTTAATCCATTCCCTTTTTCTGCGCTATCTGATTTCTCTGGCCCTCCATCTGTTTGTTAAACAGATCTCTGTCAGTGTGGTGAATGGATTCCTACCATCTTCCTCTTATTCCAGGTCCAGATTTTTCTTTGTCTCATTCTAACAGAGTTCCGACCTAGAAAGAGGATGATTATAAAAATTTCTTGCTCAGGGGTCTTTTTTGTTGCTTCAGAAATAGTTCACTTAGCCCTGCTTTGGACAGATATTTAGAATTTCTTTTGCATTTGATTGTTAGTAAAAATTAGTTTCTCTGCTCTGCTCTGATTTTTCTTCTGTTACCTTTTTTTTTTTTTAAGTAAAGCAATTAGTAGTAGTAATTCGCATTTAAGTGACATGACCTTTTCTTTTATCAACTGGTTTAGATTCCAGAAGAAATATTTATTGTGTTTCTTGAAATGCAAATCCATTGAATTGTGATTACTTCTTATTCCTCTGTATTGGCCAGTGTCCACCAGGCCTATTATTGCCCAGGACTCAGCTAACATGGCACTTGCTCTTTTCACTTCCATGTCATATCACATCACACCACATCATTTCACATCATATCGTATATAATATCGCAAGTTTCACTATAAGAGAATTATTTGCTTGTCCCCTATGAAATGGTAAGCAAGAAAATGGAGCTGTAAGGTGAAAAGAGGGAGGAAGGAAATTAATAGCGAGTACCTATAACCTACAAAGTGATAAGCTTAATTCATGGTAGTGTGTGTGTGTAATACATATGTGACATTTGTTATTTGTCTTACTCATTTTGGCACCCACAGGATCTGCTGTGATATAGTATCAACAAGTATTTACTGAATGAACCAATGATGAGGAATTTCTAACCATTTCTGCATACAACCCAAAGATGGAAACAGTGTGATCGGGCCTTATTTGAATTGCTCTGATGGGTTATAAGGAAGAGAGTGATGCTGTTGTCTCCAGGAAGCTCAGGACCCAAAACATCTATATATACTTTTACTCTCCAGTTTGATACTTCTTAGAGACTACAGAAGTAGTTGACTAAGGAAAATGGCAAGTCTTGAGTACTCAAAGGGTGGGCATCCAAACTAGCTGAGCAGCTGCCCCACTTCTATAAACACATATTTTTATTCAATCCTTGAAGGCGAAAACAGCCAAATTGCGCCAGCATTCTACTGCTGAGTACCTCTCATTCCTACTACTTGGACATTTAGGAGCCCGGTTCTCTCGGGGGTAACATGGATTTAAGAAGAGAAATAAGGGGGCGCCTGGGTGGCTCAGTCGGTTAAGCGACTGCCTTCGGCTCAGGTCATGATCCTGGAGTCCCTGGATCGAGTCCCGGGATCGAGTCCCGCATCGGGCTCCCTGCTCGGCAGGGAGTCTGCTTCTCCCTCTGACCCTCCCCCCTCTCATGTGCTCTCTCTCTCATTCTCTCTCTCAAATAAATAAATAAAATCTTTAAAAAAAAAAAAAAAAGAAGAGAAATAAGTCCTTCCCAGTATTTTTTTTTTTCCCCTAACTACTTTTGCCATTTGAAGTTTGGAAGAAGTAGTGGGGCACACTTAATGCCATCTGTTACCCAGCAGTGGGTAAGAGGTAACTACATTCCTGTCAAGTAGTAATAAGTAGCCTATATTCGAAGAGTGCCTTCTGGTTTATGAAGTCCATTCTCACGAAACACTGCCATCTTCAGTGCTCACTGTTTCCCCTCCCCCATCCACCCATTCTTGAAGCACATTGTTTTAAAGAAGTATTTGTATCATGCTAACTAAGGGCTTTGTGCACTGCCCATCATTCCAGCACCTTTTTATGTCCCATTTTTCCTTTTCGACTGAGGACTTGGTTTTGGTCAAAAGCTGGTGGCAAGTGTTAGAAACGTAGTGGAAAACCTTAGCTATATACATAATGTCTTAGGGCTTCACCAGAGTCCTAAGCTTACATAGTTTTCCCTTTCATGACAACTGGAGATTTCTATATTTATTTCAGTTTGAATTCTGATTTATTCCTGCCCTGTCTTTCTTCTTTTCCTTTGTTCTCAATCTCCATTGAAAAAGAGACCAAATGGTTCTTCTCATTTTCAAAATATTTAATTCTTTGGCTGACATATGGGTTCTTCTTGGGAACTGTTTTGACATATTTCTTTAATTAGTCAGAAGGGCTGCTTTTGAATAGGGAAGGAAACATTTCTTCCATTCAGCAACTGAATGTCTGTTCTTTCTGGAGATCCATTCTATTATTGGCCCGGGGAGTAAGAGTATAGAATTAAAAATGTAACCCAGATATTTCATGTGGAAGATTTGTCCACTTGCTGTATGCCTAAAGGATGCTCATGGAGGAACAGGGAGAAGGAAATAGCCAAGGAATAATTACCTCTCAAAGGCAAACCACGATAAAGGCCAGCATAAAGGAAGAATAATGGAAAGTTTGGACTTAGAGCGGTGTGTAAATCATCAAGGAGAAGGAAGAAGAGCCTTGTTCAATGTGGTCTGGAACAAGAGGAGGTCTTTGGAGTGCTTGGAAGAGAATAACAGGAAAACAGAAAGATGGAGTTGGAGGAAGTTGGAGAATAAAGTAAAGTATCCACAGCTCCGTCCAACAACTTGCAAGGGAAGGTAACAGGTTGGCTTTTCTGAAGAGGCTGGAAAAAGCATCAGAGAAGAGGAGGAGGGTGGGTGCCAAGCTGGAGAGAGCATAGCATGTTTGGGGAACAGTGAGAGGCCAGTTTGAAGTAAAGGTTTCCTTAAGATGAACTGCGGAAGAAATATTTGGAAAGATATGTTGAGGTCAAATTATGAAAGAGATAATGGGTTGGAAGTGGTTGCCAGCAAAGTGAGAGGTGAGGCAGCTTGTTGAACAGGAAAGAAAAGGTGGATTGGAGAGGTTCTTAAAGATTGAGGCAAAAATGATTCTCGTTAATGATTACAATGAGCAGAATATAGAAAATGATTTGACAGATAATTTATTTGATCATAGAGAATCTTTAAGAAAGTTCATATATGCCACGTATACTTATATAAAGTTATAAAGCTATGATAATGGAATGGAACATGAACTTTGGTACATTAAAAAGAGATTCAATGGATTGAAATCAAATTTAAGAGCAAATAGTGGGAATTATTAAGAAAAATAATGAAAAATTAACTAACACAAAGATATTCAAATTGAAAAATCAAACAATAGAGGAAATTTAACAAGAATTATTTGTTGAACCATGTAAACGTTTGAAATAGTATGGGGAGTTAGGATGCTTGTTTAAAACATACGATGGGAATAGAATCCCATTGAAAAATCAAGCCCTGGTTTAAAAATGTTTTAAAGAGGAAAATGCTAGAGAAATGTGAAACAAAACTACAGGGAGAACTAATTAGCCAAAAGGTTTATTCTAACCTGTATTAGTGCAAAATACCATATATACAAAAAGCAACAGATTTTAAGTGGATCCAAGGCCAGGAAGAGGACATGAGAAGGTAATTTATTTTCTTACCTGAGAGAGACTATATTTTAGCTTTCCTGGATAGATGAATGTTTGTGTTGTGCTCCATAAGGAAGAAATTTAGAGAGCTGCACATTTTGAGTAATATATAGATTATTTGACATGTAGGTTATTATTCAATTGAGAGATTTTATATGAAAATTGTTAAATTAAACGCTACTGGCAGTTGCTAAAGATTGTACTTTTTAATTATTCTATTTTTCATCCAGTGTCTCTTCTTCTTTTATCATTGACATTCTAGGTTGCTGACAGAATATTCCTTTAGCTCAAATGTGTATCATCATTCCAGGAGATAGAGGCATATAGTAGGCATTCAATAAACACTTGTTAAATAAATGGCCTTAATTTGCCATGCTTACTTTGTGGGTTGCTGCTGAAATTATTTCAGCTTCTGCTTCAATTTTTCAAGCATGCAGGGGATTTTACTGAGCTTCTCAGCCTCAGTGTGATTAATGAGATTTCTAAGTATGTTAAAATTGGTGCTATTGAATATCTTGGGTCTAAAACTAGGGAGTTGTTGATTGAGTATGCTTATGTCACCTCTGACTGAGGCCAGACAGAAAAGAATAGACCCTCTTAACAGGGCTTAAAGTTTCTGATTGAAGATACCTTCAACTGAACATGAAAGCACATAATAATGTGTTTCATGAGCTTAACCAAGGATTTGTTTATGCCCACAGTGTATTTTAAGTTAAAGTTTTGGGTCTTCGGTTTTCATAAATAGATAGATTCAAAATCGCAAAGTTCTTCAAGTTTCTGCAGTATTTAAGCTCTACTTTTATGACGTGATTTTTGAAATATATTTGATGGTCTCCGTTTAATGGTTTCTGTGGAATTAATGAAGGTTCCATTTGGTTTTGAAATAATTAGAATCACAATCATATTTTGAATATATTTTGTGTGTCAGTGGTGTATGACATGGTTTTGGAAAAATTGCTGATTAGGTCAAAATTTTTTGTTTTAGCATAAAAGATCACAAAACTAACTTTTGTATGTCTTTGATCGTGAAGGCATGAGCGTTGACTGGGCAAGTTGATGATAAAGGCTTAGAGAAAAGAACCCACATCACAGTCATTATTGTCATATCTGTATGTGAGAGAAAAAGCTATATTAGCCAGATTGTCTGCAGTGTAGATGGTCAGCAGAAGCTGGAGAGATTGGCACTCTTGTCATAGTAACTTGCACAAGTGCTCATTTGATCATCTTTAATACATGCATTTTTAAACAGTCTGTAAATGCATTAGAGAATACAGACCCATTAGAGAATGGGTCTATTCACTTAGAAAACACTCTTCTCTTTCTAGAAAGTGGGTAGCCCTCTTACAAACATGCATGTAGGAGCATGATGCATCTTTTTATGTTTGAACTTATTATTTTTAACTCTGTAATTATCTGTTATTTCTAAGTTGACCAGATCATTGTTTTAATTCCTGCATTGTAAGATGTTAATTGTTTTCCTGTAAATCTGAGGTTCTCTGAAAACATATGTCACACACCCTCAATCGTAGCATCAAATCTGATGAAAATATTCTGTTACATTTGTTCTGGGTCTTTCCACCTTGTTGGTAGCTGCTGATTATTGCATTTTGTATGAATGGTTCCAGCAGAGTATGCCGGGTTTTGACAGTGGTAATATCCGAACCACTTACTCCATCCTTAGATTGTAGGCTGAAATATTTTAAGGAGTAAAATTAAAATCATTATTGATGGCCAGATATTAAACCCAGCATTCTCTAAGTCTGCAAAGCCTTTCTCTGTCTTAGAGGAGATAAAGTTAAGGAGGGTGTCCTTTCATTTATCATTTACTCAGTAAATATTTATAAAGCATTTGCAATGTGTGAGTGGGGCTTGGAACTACACTGTAGGGCTGCAGTGGTGAAAGGATAGGGGCAGTCTCCGCCCTCAGAGGCTGCAGGGAATGGCGGGAAGGGTACTGAGACCCGCCCCCAGAGGTTGCCGGGGATGGCAGGAAGGTCACTGAGACTTGAATTCCAGCTCCAGTGCAGTCATGAACTGGCTGCATAATTTTGGCTGATGTATGTTTCCCAAGACCTTGGTTGTCTTAATTATACCAGCTCTAACATTTTGTTATCCTACAACTTGATTTCTTATAACTTCAACATCTGAAAATTATTTTAAAAGCATGTCATCTTTTTATAATTTGATTATTTGGTTTACCATTTGACATTGAAGTACTTAAGACCCTACCCCCCTCTTCCAACATCAGTACACACACACACACACACACACACACGTGTGCGTATTTTGAAGATATGTAGTGCTTATCTTAAGGGCAAAGTTTGGCCCTGCTCTGTAAATGTGTTCAGAAAACAATATAACACAGATACTGAAGGCAGCTTGTTTTTAACTTGTACCTAAACATGACATTCAAATGTTAATTGGATGAATAAATCTTGTTCATTTTACAGACATGGAAATGTCAATGGAATAAAACTATTTATCAAAAGATAATGGTCTCCTGCCACAGATAAATGCCAAGATGAAGATACGTATTGAAAATGTATCAAAATACTCTATTGCTATTTATTGAAAATAAAGGTTGAGGAAAAGTTCAACTTTTCTGGTCAAACATGAGAAATGCCCTGCCTCTGGTATTAGTATATTATGTCATCAAACACAATGTGCATGGTGTAGAAACATGAGAAAATTCTAAGAAATAGTGGTCTATAAGTGAATCCTTTAGCTTTATAGTATGGGAAGTACTGAAGTGGTGCAGTGGGGGCTGGGAGGAGATACCTACTAGGTATTAAGCTCTGACTGTGTGCCTGACACAGTCCTGGGTGTGTTCACTGATGCAAGCCCATTCACATGAACAGGATTTGAGAAGGATAATTATACTCATTTACAGGTAAAGCCAAATAACTTGCAGTCACGTAGAGAGTTAAGTGCTGACACCAGAATTCAAATTCAGCCTGGGCTCCCAAGTCCAGTGCTCTTTTCCTACAGTCTGCATCTCTACTTAAACTCCATGAATCTGAGTACAATACCTTTTGCTTTGTGGTGGGGGCGTTAGGGGTTGGGATAGATTATTTCCCCAAGTTTTATTGCACTTGATGACCAAATACTTCTTTGGGTCTAATGATCTGATATACTGATGAGCTTTCTTTCTTTCCTTTTTTAAAAAAAAAGCTCACAGGAGTGAGAGTGTTATAGTTTTAGTTTTAGTTTTAGTTTAGTTTAGTTTTTTTTTTTTTTTAAGATTTTATTTATTTATTTGAGAGAGAGATACCGAGAAAGGGAGCCCAATGTGGGACTCTGACCCAGGACCCTGGGATCATGACCTGAGCCGAAGGCAGACACTCAACTGACTGAGCCACCCAGGTGCCGTGATGAGCTTTCTTTAAATGCAATTGTCCACTTGCCTAAGTGAGCACAACCCTAAGTTCTGAGGACTTGATAGCTCTGGGCCAAGTAGCATTAAATTCTAGTAGTAAGATCACTTTCTGTCCAGCAGTGTGCGATTTCCAAGTCTTTAGGTAATTTCTTCTTTCTACTTTATTTTACAAATTTAGATACCTATTTCTCTCCTAGTGCCATAGTGGTCTTCATGAAATACATTATTTGGATTGTTATGAATATAGGTGAATTGTTGTGATTGTTAGAAATATAAGTGAATTGTTGAATTGTTTAAAGAAAGAAAAAGAATTATTATTCACTAGAATAATAGTGAATAATACAGCCACTTCCCTAATCTCTTCATGCCAATTCCTTCTCATGTCCTTCCACCCTTAACAATTCCCTTTCTCCACCTGCCACAAACACTGGATGTTAATGTCTCCCTCCTCTGTACTGTCGGAGAACTGCAGTTTTCCTCTTGGCAACAACCACTCTCTACCCAGTATTTTAGTATTAGTGTACTATTGATATACTTGTCATAGTTTCCCTAGTAGATGGTAGGCTTCGTACCAGGAGAAACTGTGTGCTTTCCTTTTTTCTATTCCCCATGGTACTCAACAGGGTGATTTGAACATTACAGATAGTCAATGAGAGAGTGAAAGAAACGTGTACGTCTTTGATTTAAGAACTCGAGGAAATAGTAAGATTTCAGAGGTGTTCATAGTGCACCCTTGTGAATATGGGAGTCTGTCTACCTGGTCCTTTGCCTGTGCTTGTATCTATCAATTCTAAAATACATTTGGATTTTATTTATTTTGCAGAATTCCTACAGGCAATGAATGAGCAGATAATTTAACTGCTAGATGGTTACAAAGGAGAGAAGCTTGAATGTTTAAATTTCCCTCAGGAAGAAAATAGTAATTCATATGGCACTCTTTTGACATATAAGTAATATGTGTACTAGCAAAGATTTTTTAAAAAATCATAACGTTCTTCTAGTAGTTTTAGATAAACACCAAACATCATTGTGTCAAATGGATTACTGACTGATGGTCTTTGCCATGCACTTTTGCAGATGGAAGACCGTTAGCTCTGAAGGACATATGGGAAGGAATCCATGAGTGCTATAAGACACAGATGCTGCAGGAGCCATGGGACACCATTACCCAACAGGTTAGAGAGTATTTTTATTTTATTATATGTGATTCTAGTTCTCTCCTCTACTCTTTTTTTCCTATTTCATTCCTCTGCATCCTTACAGATTTCAGTTCAAAGACAGTTTCCTTTAAGACACCTTCTCAGACCCAGAGCTGGTTTCTCCTCCCTGTTATAAGCTCTCAAGGCAACCCGTAGTTTTCCTTTATAATGCTTATCACAATTTTAAATTATATATTTGGATAGTTTTTTTTTTTTAATTAATGTCTTTCTTTGTCATTGTACTATGCATTCCCATGTGGGCAGAACCTTGTTCTCTTATTTATTTTAGAGAGAGAGCATGAGTTGGTGGGGGGGAGAGGGGGAGAGAGAATCTCAAGCAGACTCTGCGCTGAGCTCGATATCACGACCCTGAGATCATGACCTGAGCTGAAACCAAGAGTCAGATGCTTAACCGACCGTGCCACCCAGGCACTTCTTTTTCTGTCTTTATTGTACACCCAGCATTGGTAGTGTACTTATCATATAGTGAGGGCTCAATAAAAATGTATTAAGTAAATGAGAATAGTAAATAGGTTGGCATATTCACTAAGAAGTACATGATTTAGCTTGTGTCGCCTACAATGCTTCAGAGTTTTGCTCATAGGTACATTTGCAAAAAAATTCACTTTTGATTAATAATAGGTTTGCAATAGCGATCTGAAAAAAGTAGAGAAAATACATCTGCAAAAGTAGATATAAAAAGTAGATTTGCAAAACTAGGGAAAAATAGATCTGTCAATCATTAAGTCATTATTACTGCCTTGCTAAAATCAGCAGTTAATTATTTTAGAAATTTAAAAATACTCATCACCTTGCAACCAATCATGGTTTCCTTAAAAATAATTTTTACTTATATCAAAAATCTTATCTTTTCTCAGCCTCTGTTAAGCTTAATCAAAGCTTCCTTTAAAAATGATTTTATCAGCCATTAGAATTTTTATGCCCTCTTACGTGTTTGATCATAATAATGACAGTTTACCTCCCAATCAACATAAGAATCCTTAGCATCTTGTAAGTAGTTCTTTGACAGTGACTGCAAATGACCGTTTTCTAGGTTCTAATTAAGGACAAAACTAGGTTTAAGTACATGCATATTTCACACAGCCCCTCAAGTTAATCCTTTCCTTTCCCTTCCCACCATTGCCCTCTTAGATCAAGTCCTCTAGCCTTACCTGGAACAGTTAGTAAGGCTTCACAACTCTGCTCTTCTGCTCCTTCCTCCCTGCACCTATCATCAGTCACATCCTCCTAAACATGGTGTGCATATCTTGCCTATGCACCAACCTGCAGTAGCTGTCCAAAGGCCAATGGCATGTGGTCTAAATGCCTCACCTGGGCTCCAGTGGTTGCCACTCCCTGGCTCCAGCCTGCCCTTTCAAGCTTATCTTGTACTCTGCTGTACACAGTCTCAGCTCCTGCCAAACATGGCTGTTCATTTCCCAGAAGCTATCCTGTGTAGTTTGTTCTTGGAATTCTTTCCAGACTTGTCTTCCCTGTTGCCTTTGTTCTGTCTTTATATTTCCTTCTTTTCTCTCATGTTCCTTTCTTGAAACCACTTCAGCTCACAGAAATGGCCCCCTCTGAAACCCAGTTCTGTAGACCAGGTACGGGTGGTTGCACTGAAGAAGAAGAATGAGACATATAAGCAAATCCATCGTTAAGATTTTTGGCAAGCACATTTTATTTTATGCAAAGCGTTTAGCCTTTAAGCATCAAGGTGAGTGCTAAGAGTTTCAACTTCCAGTGTCTTGCCAGGGACCACAGGTTGTCTAAAAATGTAGACTGTAGTGTCAGAACCACAGGACCCAGAAAATGTTTGGTTGTAAGAGTCAAGGAAGATGGCAAATGTTAGAGGCAGAAGATGGATGCCAAAGACATCCAAAAGTACATCCGCATTTAACTTTAGTGCCTTTTTTCTCTGCTTCTTTTCATTTACATTTTACATTATGTTCTTGAGCCCATTTCTTATGCTTTCCCTTTTCTGTCACTACCAGTCCTGTTATTAATCTCAGTGCAAGCCTATAGCACAATTCCTGGTGATCTATGTCATTTTGGGTTTTAATTCTATGTGTCTCTGTTCTGACTTGACATATGAACAAGACTTTGTACTCAACTGTATTTTCTTAGTTTCCTAATATGATGTTGCCAATAGATTTCTATTGATAGAACTTCTAAGTTGCTAAACCAACGAAATGAACCAATCTGTACATTGATTGTTTTTAAAGGAATTGACTAATATCTTTTAATTTGTAGATCCTTAAGTGTCATGTGGACAGCCAGTTAGTGGACCATCTTTTCCTACCTGACATAGTATAGTAGTAATGATCAAATCCAATCACAAAAAGCATTATTATTTCTAACACCCAAGTGCAGGGGATCACTTAATGGGACAGATGGTTGATATAACCAAACTACAACACAACTGGAATGGTTAGGTGTTCCTTTGGGATTTGTCTTATGGGAATTGATCTGTGGACAGCTATCCCACTTTTGACAACAAACTTTGTTTAAGCTTGAGAATTGCTCGTCACAGTGCATGTGCGGGCATTAAAGACCTAGCCAGGGAAGCTCACTTGTCGCCATTGCATTACTTGGCATTCAGAAGTCATCATGAATGTCTCCTTCGGCGGTCTCGGCTTTTAATCTTAGATTAGTTAATGGGTTGGCATTTACATGTTCTTCTTTGCCTGAGATCCTTGAGAGAGTGGGTCTTCATTTTTGTAAAACCGCACGTGGAGAAAAAAATAGTGTCCTCAGTTGGGGGAAGGGGAGGTTGTGATACAGCACTAGGGGAGAATGAGCTGATAGACTAGTGGTGGCACCAACCGTAGAAAGCATTTTGCAGATTACCCTGAAGAACCATTAGCTCGCAGACTGAACATGATAATAATATCCTGTCCTTCAGAGCAGCTTAAAAACAAAAGCAGCCTTCGCACAATATAAAATGCATTTCACTTCATCTTCAGGCTTGATTGTGCTCATATAGTTTGTTACTCTTCATCTTTAGTAATCACACTTCTGTTCTCTCAGCATTTATCTTGATGATAAGGACCTGTTCATGTCAGACATGAACCCTCTCTTTTGACGACAAGCCACTAATGAATCTCATACATTTGATTATGGTGATTACTTACCTGCTTTTGTCCAACATTATGAATTACCTATTATCTCAACCCTGTAGCCTAATAAAGAACTTCTGAAAGAAAGTTAACAGATGCCTAGGTTGGATCTGCCCAAAGTGGTATAATGAATGTTACAATAATGATTACTTGCAGGTGTGGGCTCTATGTTTTAGGTAAAGAACTCCTGTGATCTTGGCACAAATTAAAAGTCATAAGATAAGAAAGCATACCTTCAATTTTACTTGAAGATGTGTGTGTTTATGTATGTGGATGTGGAAGTGGTCAGATAGGTAGTTGTTTCTTACTGTCTTCTTGTTTTTAAACTTTATGTTATGGAAAATTATAAACATATACCAAAGTAGAGCTAATAGTATAATACATTTACAAACTAATGGCCAGTGTTACTTTTTTAGTATCTCACCCCATCTGGAATTTTTAGAAGCAAATCTGAAACATCATATCTCATCCATACAAATTTAAGTATGTATCTTTAAAAAACAAGGACTTTATACCAATGTTTATAGCAGCTTTATCCGTAATAGTCCAAATGGAAACAATTCTGATGTCCTTCAGACCATGGAGATTAAATGAAGTGGTACATCCTTGCTAGGGAATACTATTCAGTAATACAAAGGAACCAACTACTGATACGCTGAACAACTTGGATGAGTGTCCAGAGAATTATTCTGAGTACAAAAAGCCAGTCCCAAAAGGTTGCGTAGTATATGATTCCACTTAAAATAACATTTTTGAAATTAGAGAGGTGATTTGTGGTTGTTGGGTGTTAGAGAAGGAGGTGTAGGTAGGAAGGAAGAGAGTGTGGCTATACAAGGCAACATGAGAGGGAACCTTGTAGCAATGGAAATGTCCCGTGTCTGACTGTATCAATGTTACTGTCTTGGTTGTGATATTGTACTGTAGTTTTGCAGGATGTTACCATTGGGGAACTGGTGAAGGGTATGGATAATCTTTTTGTATTATTTCTTACAATTGCATGTGGAATCTACAGTTATCTCAAAATGAAAAGTTTAATTTTAAAAAGGTAAGGACTCTTAATAAACATAACCACATCTCTGTTATCACAATAAATGGATAATAATTTCTTAAAATCATTAAATAAGGAATTGATGCTTAAATTTCCACAGTTTTTTAAAAATTTTTTTAGTTTCTGTGAATCAGGATTCAAATTAGGTTTATATATTAAAATGGTTAGCATCTCTTAAGACTTTTGAAATAAAGATTCTCATTCCTTTCTCTGTTTTTTTCCTCATAAATTTTTGTTGAAGAAACAAGGTTGTTTGTCCTGTAGTATTTATAGTCTGTTTTTTGTTTGTTTTTTCCCTAATTGTATCTCTGTGGTAGTGTTTGGTGTATTCCTCCCTGAGCTTTCCATAAACTGGTAGTTAGATCTGGAGGGTTGATCAGATTCAGGTTTGTTTTTGGGGGCAAGAATACTTCATAGGTGATTCTGGATGCTTCTTCCAAGAGGCAAATAATGTTTGGTTATCGTTCTTTTTTGTGATGTTAGCAGCCATTCATGATTATTGCCTAGATCCATTAACTCATTAGGGGTTGCAAATGGTGATGTTCTAATTCCATCATTCATTATTTATTAGCTGGAGTGCTTTATAACAGCAGTTTCCCTCACTAGTTTAGTTACTTGAGGTATGCTTTGTCTAGAAAATGCAGGATAAATGTTCTAGCTTTTAAGATAATGAGCTGCTTCTCTAGCATTCTAAGGTGACCAAGAAAGTTTTCTTACATATCTTCGTGGACTCATGGATATAAATGTTTTATGCATTTCAATTCATTATAGTGATTATCTTTATTGTTGCTTGATTGTTGCAACAATGTGGATGGAACTAGAGGGTATTATGCTAAGTGAAATAAGCCAGTCAGAGAAAGACAAATACCATATGATTTCACTCATATGTGGAATTTAAGAAACAAAATAGATGAAAATAGGGGAAGGGAGGGAAAAATAAAATAAAATGAAAACAGAGAGGGAGGCAAACCATAAGAGACTCTTAACTCCAGGAAACAAACTGAGAGTTGCTGGAGGGAAGGGCTGGGGGAATGGGGTAATTGGGTGATGGGCATCAAGGAGGGCACTTGATATAATGCTCACTGGGTGTTATATGCAACTGATGAATCACTGAACTCTACCCCTGAAACTAATAATACACAATAATATAGTGTATTATTATCTAAATTGAATTTAAATTAAAAAAGTTTTTTTAAAGTCTCTAAGTTGGTTCCTGAGTTAATTTTGATACAACCCAAGTAGCTCTGATGGCTTCTTACTTTTTGGTTTGACGAATTGTTGCACATTCACATTGTGCAGTCCATGCCCAGACTTACCACTCCATTTTCCAAGGAGGCTTGCTTTGTTTCAGAGCCTTTATCAAGGTGCTGGAACCAGACAGAGTGAGCACCACCGCTTTCCAGCTGTATGAACTTGGGCAAATTTCAAAAACTCTGTGTGTCTTATTTTTCCATATAAGGTAATGGCAGCGTCTACAGAGAGTTGGTGGGAAGGCTAAAAAAGAGGGTTGCATACAAAGCTCAACCTGTGTCATATCTCCCTGCAAATATTTTCTAACACCTGGACTGTGCACTTTAAATTTGGAAACTGAGACTTTTGAGGTACTTTGTTTTCTGATTCCACATGTCTGGGGAAGGCTGTCCAAGTACAGGTAAATGAATGGGATTGGGTGGATAAAGTTGGAAGGAAACTCATTATAGTTCCTCATGTGATCCCACCCAAGTAGCATGAGAGAACTGGATTAAATATTTGCTGGGAGTAGAGTTAAGAGGAACCTGTGCAATATATATTTTACATATCCCAAATACCATTAATTTCATTTTGAAGACTTCATCATCTCTAAAACATGCAAAAATATGGTAATTAATTTCAGTGAGTTTTCATTATATTTCCATCATAAATCTCTCAAGGTAAAAAAAAACAAAAAAACAAAACTCAAACACAACAAAAAACAAAACTCCTTAGGTACCTTTTGTTGAATAGATTGCTTTGACTCTCAGTGATGCAGGAAGTCACTGGTTAAGGAGTCTTAAATAATGAAGCTGATATGTTGCCTGGTGATTTATAATGATGGCTGATAAACTGATGATTTAATTGTGCTTCCTCTAGTAATAATCTTAAGTGCTGAAGTGAAGTTCCAGTGATTGGCTTTCTTCTGAACTCAGTCTCCCTGGAGTCTTTAGGCATCTCTTTTACACAACATCCGATAACTGACTTTTAACTGTTCCTATTTTAAATAATACAAATCAATTAAAACACACAGCTGTTTAACAAAACTTCTCAGTGTTGGTATAGGTCTCGGTGGGTATTTCCTGATGGCTCATAATGACATCAATTTAGTGCACCTGGTAGGATCTGTGTGAACTGGAAGTGGCTTAATTCTTAAATGACAAGAAAATTAAGAAGCCTTTTATGGATTGCTGCCGCTGCTTTAGAATCCCTGCCAGCACCACTGAAGACGCTTTCCTAGTGGAGTTTGATTTAAATGGGACTACAGACATCATGTAATTGTTTTCTCAGTCATTTGCCATTGGATCTGGGTTTCTAGGTATTCATTCTGGACATTAATAAGTCACTTTAGTGGGTAGTTTATAGTGCCATAATCTACTTTGCAGACTTTTTGTAGAAACTTTCTAATGTTTTTAGCAGTGCTCGATGGTTCTACCACCCTCTACTATCTTAGAAGAGTGAAATATGCTTTCATCACCATATCTCATTTTCTTTAGTGTTTTCGGGTAATGATGACAGTGCTATTTTTCTCTGTCTCTGTTAGTAATTATTTCTAGATTGTCAGTCTGCACATGCATTGTGACTTTTAATATTTATTGAATGCTGATGCTGTGAGTACTTCACTTTCCATATTCTTTTTTTTTTTTTTTTTAATCAGTTCAGAAAAACCTGTCACTCACACTCCATTGTGCCTTTCTTGTTTTGGGGGTAAAAAAACCCCACATTTTTCTTAAGTTTTGCTTGTTCCTCAGATTTTCTTTATTTTTTTTTTTTAAAGATTTTATTTATTTTTCAACAGAGAGAGAGACAGCGAGAGAGGGAACATAAGAGGGAGAGGGAGAAGCAGGCTCCCCGATGAGCAGGGAGCCCGATGTGGGACTCGATCCCAGGACCCTGGGATCATGACCGGAGCCAAAGGCAGACGCTTAATGACTGAGCCACCCAGGCACCCTCAGATTTTCTTTAGATTAAGAAGGATATGAAACTTTGTTCTCGTTATCTTCAACGAAATAATTTCTTTCAAAATTTTCTTCGATTTTACGCCCTGGAATGTTTTTGGAAAGCCTTAACTTTATCCTAAGTGCTCTTTAGGCATTGGTATGATATTACTTTCTCATCCCCCTTTTACTTTCTAAAGTTTTCTGGCCACTAGCCACTAATTAAGTGTTCAAATTAATCTAAGTAGAAGTGGGGGCTGATTTATTATGTAAGATCCTTGTCTTATTAACTTCTAAGATATTTGGTTTTATTCCATTTTACTGAGCGTTCAAGATAAATAAACAAGGAATGTATTTCTTATAAATAATCAGTTTATACCAGTATATTTGAGTTTCACTTCTCTAAATTGAAATTTATTTCACTAGGTAATAAAAACAAGAAACTGGCTAATGTACTTTGTTATATGTATATCTGGTTGAGCATAGGGTTGCTTAGCTTTTTACCATCACAGTTGCTCTTTTGACTCAGCACGTGCCCTGAATTTATAGAAGGGCTTTCTTTAAAGAATTTCCCAGCATTTCACTGATCCTTGAAATTTCTATTTCTAAAAAAAGGAGCAGCTTATAAGTGTAAGAATAAAATACCATTTAAAATATTTATAATTAATTTTAATATGACTCATTTTAGCACATTTCATTTTGATAATTACTTACCATCAATTTTTAATTTTTAATAAACATCTTAGTTCCAAAACGTTACATTTGAGGAATATTTATATTCTTGTTTCTGGTTTTTGAGAAAGAGGTTATTGGTGGGTAGGTGGAAAAGCAGCAGCTATAGGCAGGAAAAGAAGCCTGGGGGAGCAGAAAGGCAGGCACAGGGCCCGGAGGGCATGGAAGGTAGAGTCTGCAGACACACTTATCCCTATGGGCTTTGAGTCCCCTGTAAGGGTATAAGCTTCCTAAGAAAGATGCTATTCGGTTTATCTTATTTTTGTCACAATGGTGGCTGGACATACATTTTCTACCATGCAATTATTGCACTTTTTTTTTTCATTCCACTTCCTACCCCCTTCAGCTTTTTTTTTTTTTAACCTGTTGTTTTCCAGATTCTTTTCCATGTGAGCCATTACATTCCACATATTTTATTTACAGTTTATATTTTGTAGGTTAAAATTTGGCCAATAAGTAGGGATAATACCAAAGTATATAAAATATGTGTGCAAGTCATTACAATTATTGTATTGCATGCTGATATTTTTTTCACTATATTAATTTATTTCTATTTCTCTCTGTCCAATCTGAATTTCAGAAATATTTCAAGTGGTGTAGACATACAGTCCAATATAAGAGTAACGTATATACTATAACCATCAAAGCAAGTGAATGAGAACTAAGTGGTGGAGGGGAAGAAAGACAGTTGTAGCAGAACAATCTAAGCTAAGGGTCGATTCTGAGTTTTCTTGAACAACAAGTAACAAAAAGGGAAAGCCAATTAAATCCATTGCTTTTATTCTGTTATGGAAGAAAGCAGACAACTTTATCAAGAGAAACAAACTTTTCTTGTGTTAAATTTTAGGAAGATAATTTTACAAATATGAAAAGCTGGTCTCCTTTTTTTGATACCACTTAAACCAACTTTAGGAGATGGGTATGGAGTGATGTCCAGTTGTAGTTGTATGAGAGTTATATTAGTATATATTGTGTGTTTAGGTTTATACAGCAGAGGCCTTTATTAGCAGCTTCCTGTTCAGAATCAGCCTGCAGATGTATATTGAGTGCTTGGAAATTTTTTTGAATTTGAATGCCTTTGAACTGGCAATGTCCCCTGTAGTTAATCATGGTCACTTACCTTTATTGCCTCATACCTGGTCTATACTTACTTACTTTGCCTACCTGTCTTCTAAAGGCATTTGTGTTTGCCTATTCCTATATATTTTTTTAAAGATTTTATTTATTTATTTGACAGAGAGAGACACAGCAAGAGAGGGAACACAAGCAGGGGGAGTGGGAAAGGGAGAAGCAGGCTTCCCACTGAGCAGGGAGCCCAATGTGGGCCTCATCCCAGGACCCTGGGATCATGACCTGAGCCGAAGGTAGACACTTAAGGACTGAGCCGCCCAGGTGCCCCACCTATTCCTATATTAATACAACATACAAAGAAAGAGTTTAGAAATTCTGTATGATTCTGAATTTGTGAATCTTGGTATGTATTTTGGAGTATCCTTCAGATGAAAGTGCTATTGATGAGGGAGCAGAAGGCTGGCTGAAGACAAAGCCTCCCCAACCCCCCACTCCTGGGTGGGACTTGTGTGACATTCTTCCAGGAATCTCTCCTAACTATCTTAATGTTAATGCCTTGCTAGAGGGGAAAAACAACTTTAACTTGACAATGGCAAGGCCTGAGATATTTTGTAGGTATCTTGTAGGTACTCCTTAGCATATGAAAGTTCTCTTGAAACCTCCCTTTTCCTCACCTCCCCCAACCCCATCGAATTTAATCAGCTCTTTCTGCCCACGGGTCCTGTCCCCATGCTTTAATAAACCACCTACTTGCACCAAAGACGTCTCAAGAATTCTTTCTTAGTGGTTGACTCTGGATTCCACCCCACTGAACCTCACCTATATTCCATAACCACATCATAATCATCTGGGCTTGCATTTTTTATAATAACTGTTTTTTTCTGATTAACAAAAGAAATACATACTGTTAATTTTTAGCAAAATATAGAGTAGCAAGAAGAAAATAAAAATTACTCATAATTTCAAACATTCAATGATACCATTGTTAACCTTTCAGGGCATAACTTTCTAAAAATATATTTATTTATATAACTATACATACATGTGTAATACATATATTCACGTATATGTATGTATTACATATAAATATACACAAATACAAATGAGATTATACTATGCACCTGGTTTTTGAAATTTACATCACAGACATCTTTTCATGTCAATATTTAAATACATCTAAATTTTCCTTTTAATAAGTGCATAGAATTTCATTCTAAGGCCATGCCATAATTGTTTTAACCAATTTTATACTTTGAACATTGAGTTCTTTTCTAATTGTTTGTGTTCTAAACAATTCCTAAGTGAACATCCTTGTATGTATAATTTGTGTAGTTGTCAGATTATCTCTTTGGACTAAATTCTTAGAAGTGAAATTGGTGAGTCAATAAGTACTGACTTTTAAAAGATTTTGTTAAGTATTTCCATGTCAATATCAGAAAAGGTGTGCTAATTCTTACTACCAGTAGGATGTTAGAGAACCTATTTCCCTAAGTGTTCGCTGACACTGGTCATAATTGTTCTTAATGTGCTACAATCTGATGTCAACCAGGCTTTGGATTGGAGCCAGGTAGTTGAACACTGAAGTTACTGATGAATAGCTGAAATGTAGGTTTTTCTTGCAGTTCACTGGGACATACATTTTAGACACTAAGGAAGTTGACATATGGTCGTAATTAAAGGGTCTGATTTCCATTCTTGCCAACACTGAGCATTGTTTCTATTGTCCAGAGGCAGCTCAGCAGGGCTGAGACTTTTTTTTTTTTCTTTGTAAGCCTTATTAGATTTGCCCAAATGACTGAGCAGAATACTTGGAAGCCTGTAAATCCTGCTCCTTTAAGTATGGAAGAATTATCAGTCATCCACCTTGCCCAGATAACAAGACTTGTATGGAATAGTTGACTGAGTAAAACTGTACCTGAAGGGGCTTGCCAGATGACCTATTAATACATTCCCCTGCAAACAATTAAGAGTTAGCATTTTGATTACTTTCAAAGTATTATCCATGTGGGTCCCAAAGAACATCTTCCCAAACTGGCAACTTTGGTTTTGGCACAGGCTTAAACACTTCCGCCTGGTAGTAATTAGCTGCTAGATTAATGTATCCTTTAAGTAGAATGAGGTCATCACCATATAAACGGGTGCTTGTCTTTCTGTTTACTGCCACAGCACATCAAGTCCTCACTTCTTCTGTAAGCATATGAAAGTGGAAATAAATTTATGTATGGGGCATGAATGCAAGTTTTTTAAGGTTAGAATTTATCGTGCCTAAGGATTATTCTAGTAACAATAGCTAACATTTAGGGGGCATATCTCAAGTGCCAAGCATTCTTCTGAATACACATATTATTTTGCTTAATCTTCTGAACACCCCTGTTAGGTTGAATCTGTTCTCCAAATTTTAGAGAAGGAGAAACTGAGGCACAAAGGCATCAGACAACCTACTAAAGGTCACACATCTACTAAGTTGCAGAACCAGAATTTAAACTAGTGAGCTTGAGAGCGCCTGTCTTAATCAGTATGTCTTAGTCCCTCCCACAATGCTAATCTTGTTCTCAAATGTTGTCATGTTAATAAAGATATATTAAAGTAGATCTGACCCCTTTCTGGGTCATGGACCTCTTTGAGAATTTGATGAAAACTCTGGAAACTTTTCCTAGGCATATAGTATTTTGCAACCCTAATCAGGAGAACCCTCAACAGGACATCCAAATCCTTGGAATTTATAGTGGCCATTGTGGATTAGAACTCAACATTCATCCTACCCTCCCTCTCTTGTGCTCTTCCTGTACTGCAGACACTGGAAAGCTAAAACGTAATTCTCCATCTCTCTCTTGGAGAGGGGTCTGAATTTGCTTTAGGGTCATCACATCGAATACATGTGTGCGGGATTTGGGATGCAGAAGTGTTGGAGGCTGCACTTTGTTGGAAGCACTGCAGGTCATGGAGGTTCTATGTATGGCTCCAGTGTTCAGTCACTAGCTTTGGGTGTGTCAAAAGGCAGAGGATGGGGCGGTCGTCGTTCTGCTGGTGTGAATTGCAGCAGGTGTGGTGTGGCCATGGTGGTGGCCACAGTAGAGACAGGTTTCTGATCATAGGACTGGGGCTGTGATTCTAGAATGGCAGATTCTTGATCTTGAAAAGAAGCAGTAGGTCTCATGGTGTCCAGTTCTCCAGTAAGAGCTTAGAAGTTGTTCTTGGAAAATCATTTCGAATTTGTTTATTCAGCCCTCCTAATGAGGGGTTCAACTAGTCAGAGTTGATTCTGTTTTTTGGCAACTGAACCTTGACTGCTACAGTAATACATAGCTAGACCCGAGGATAGTTTTTTCAACAGGTTGGGAATTTGGCTCTGAAGTCAGAAACACTTGGGTTCTTATTCAAGTTCTACTTATTAACATTGTGACCAAGGACAAATATACTTGACTTTTTCCCTTCCTCGTTCTCAAAATGGAAAATTATTCTATATGGGAACTATTATAAGAACTACCTCATTGGGTTGTTGTGAGAATTACGTGAGCTAATGCATGAGTAATTATTATCATTAATCCATTAATATTGTGAAAAAGAAACACAGTGGACATAATTTCTGTTTCATATAAAATATAGCACTGCAGTGGTCAAAAGAATAATTGTTGAGCCTCAAGTTTCCTACAGCAGTATATTCACAGGCACAAACTGATAGTTTATTGAGGAGGGAGCTGGTCTAGAGCACTTAGGGATTGTATTTACTTAGTCAACTAAATAGTTTTGTAGTTTCTCATTCAAAATAGCATTCAAAGAGTTCTGGTAGTGAATCTCCTTTCTTAGGAGAGACCTTTAGCTATTTCAGTGTGCTGTATTTTACATGATAGGATTGGCAAATCATGGGAGTAATGTCCCAAGGCTGCAAGAACAGAAGTAGCCCATCTGGGCCTGTGAGAATCCATCTCCACAGTGCTTCTCCCTGAGCCATGCCATGAGCAGTTTCATTCTACAATCTGTAGTTGTTATTGGGCCTGTGGCTAAACCTACAACATCCTATTGAGACATAGATGTATCTTAGCATACCCTACAATACATCTAGAATTGAATACTACAGATACTGTAGTCAATTTTTTAAATCACTTGCTGGTAGAAGGAGTTGAATTGAATACATGTCTAAGTAGCTTCCTCTAATCAATATGACCCTTTCTGTCAGGCTTGCTCCCTACCCACACTTTTACCCCCAGCCTTATTCAAATAGTCATTAATAACCAACAATGCAAGGGCCTGTCCCTCAAACCCTCACATGGCAGTAAGGCAGGTTTTTCAAACTTAGTTTTGTTATTGTGCAACCAGTGGGAGCTCCATTAAAGGGCATGGAGCAGTAGACAGCTTAGATCACGGAAGGTTGCTTATATAAGCCATTTGGAAAGTTCCTAAAGCCTTCTTCCCCCCACCTTGATTTGCAGGTGGTCACACATTCAATTTAATTGCAAACAGCTGATAAAGGAGAAAATACCTTTAAGAGCCCTGTAAAATGGTCACTTTAGATCCTCCAAAGTCCATCTCACACATAGAAAAAAATCAACAAAATGCAATTATTTTCCACATTTTATTTAATTTCTTCACAGGTATGTTTGACATCAGTGTCACCACCAGGGAAGGCTAAAGGACCATTACTGTTGGTCTCTTGAGTATGTTAAGCTAGGCAGCTAACCTTGTGTTGTTCCTTGACAAGGGGAATTTTAGTATTGAGACATGTCAGGTCTATCTTTTGAGAGAGTTGAGTCTGGAATATGTAAGTCTGTATAGTTTCTAGCAGGTTGCCCAGAAAAAAAGCCCTTTTGATCTTAACTGATATCAGTGTGGCCAGGCCTACGTTTGCATCTGCTATTTTATGGAGTGATTGAATAAAAAGGGTTCTTCGATTCCATAGCCTTCGATGTTACAGAGTTCCTTCTGTCCAACAAGTTGGTTCTAACAACTAATGATATGACTCAGAAGGGAGATGATCAGGGTGTTGAATTTACCTGTCCATCCTGGCACTTAAAAGGCACAGACTTTTGGCCCTCTGGGTATGTTCTGGAGTTCCCTTAGAATAATAATAGTAAGGGGCGCCTGGGTGGCTCAGTCGTTGAGCGCCTGCCTTTGGCTCAGGTCATGATTCCGGGGTCCTGGGATCCAGCCCCGCATCGGGCTCCCTGCTTGGCGGGAGGCCCGCTTCTCCCTCTCCCACTCCCCCTGCTTGTGTTCCCTCTCTAGCTGTCTCTCTCTCTTTGTCAAATAAATAAATAAAATCTTAAAAACAAAACAAAAAAGTAGCCAGTTAACTTTGGGAAGGAAGGATCTTAAGTTTCCATAGCTGCCAGTAGTGTCTCCTTTTTTCTTTAAGCTCACTCAGCTCATTTGTACCTTAGATATGAAGGCCAATCTGCAGACACACCAAGGTAGCTCAGGGAAATCACCCAGGACGCTCTTTTTTCTTTGCTTGTGCAAAGTGTGCTTTTACTCTTGTCTCATTCCTGCCTGGTTTCAAGTACTTTATTGTCTAACTCTAGTGTTGACACTCTCTGGTCCCATGACCTTGGTATTTGAGAGTGATCTTCCTCATGCACAAACCTCAGCTCTCTCTTGCCAACATTGGCTTGGGTCTTAGTTCCCTATGTTACTTGAAGAAAATTTCTCATGTCTTCTTCTGGCCCACAAACAACAAATGTGGCAGGATCTTCCTAACCACCCTAAACTCTTTGCAGCCAGGACTGGATGGAGACTAAAGCAATCTGAAATTCAGCATAACCAACCAGTCTTTCTGAGATGGGAGGTTTTCCAAACCAGTTTATCTAAAGACAGTGGTGATTTTCCAGGTGATGGTTTGGAAATTTTAAGGGCCCCTTATTTTATGTCTATCTCTCTGTGGCTGTAGATAAAATGATTTTTGCACCCATACCAAGTTCACATTCAGGGGCTCAAGTGACTGACCTCAGCGGAGTCTGAGTGCCCTGAATACTCTTGCCAAGGGCTGGTGTTTAGCAGGCAGTGAAGTCTGTTTTCTGATCTATGAGTGTTGTGTCCAAGTCCTGATTACTGTGTGATGTTACATGCCCTGTCCATGGAGAAGAGAAGCCCTTATTTTTTAGAGTGAAAATATGAGTGAAAAATGAGGGAGGGACTGGGCCTAGGGAAGGTTGATTAAGGGGATTCAGCTAGTAATGCAGTGTATTTCCCTTGGGGTTTTCATTTAATTCACCTGCCCGATTCTAGATTTTATTCATAGACATTCTAAGTAATATTAGACCATATATAGGTGAGCAAAATAAACCAGATTTGCATTTAATAACCAAAATAGAAGGCTAGGATAAAGGATGCACATTTTCTACATGTTTTCTGTAGTTTTGACCTCAATGTTAAACTCACTTTCAAAAGCAGAGATTCCACAACCTGAATCCATGGTCTGAGAGGTTATTGCTCTCATTTTGCAGTATTCTAAGGACAGGCAGCTATTGTATTTTAATTGAAAACAAAATCCCAGAAGGGAAGAGTACTAGAATAGGTTCTTGGGATTTGGGGACTTGCTTGAAACTTTATTTAATTGCTGTTTTGCATGACTTTTCACATTGACTGTTCTGAAGACTGAACATCCTAATTTTGTTAGTGCAAGTGTTACTTAATATGATGATTTACCTTTAAGGAGTGTGATGTGCCTTAAACATTTTCAGGTACATACATGGATACATTATATAGCTCATTTCCCCTACTTTTTCCTGCAGATGTTTCAGTTAAAACCAGGCAGGTTCCTTTGATCATTTATCTCAGCTGAGGGGGGGTGGATTCAAATCTAAATGCTAATACTGATTTTTTTTGTTAATTTAAAAAAATTTTTTCACCATTTTTAAAATTTAAATTCAATTAATTAACATATAATGTATTCATAGTTTCAGAGGTAGAGGCCAGTGATTCATCGGTCTTATATAATTTGATTTATTTTTTAGAAGTCAATTTCAGAAAAAAAATTGATTTTTTTAAAAAGAGAATTTAGTAAAAATTTTGAAATTTTGGGTGGGAGTGATGGATTGTTTCTATTATCATGAAAAGAAAACAAGGTAAAAAATCTCCAAGTCAAACAAAAACAGTCCCACCAATATTAGTTAAGTAAACATTTTTCTGGAAGAATATTTACTGATTTTTCTCAAAATATGAAAACTGAATTTATTTCATGGTGAAATTTTTGTGCTTGTGGGGGATTGTCTTAAACTTTTCTTTATTTTTTTTTAAAGATTTTATTTATTTGAGATAGAGAGCGAGAGAGAGAGAGAGCACGAGGGGGGGGTGGGGTGAGGGGTAGGGAGAGAGAGAGAAGCAGGCCCCACTCTGAGCAGTGAGCCAGACTCTGGGCTCCATCCCAGGGCCCTGGGATCATGACCTGAGCCGAAGACAGATGTTTAACCAACTGAGCCACCCAGGCGCCCCTCAAACTTTTCTTTTTAATTAATAAATTTCCTAAGTCTTAATAACTAGAATCTGAGTCATTAAGATATAATAAAAAGAGCATAGACTTTATAGCAAGAAAGAGGTGGACTAAACGCTGGATCTGCTCCTTACAAGCTGTATGTCTTTGGGCAAATTGCCCAAAGATTATTTTGCCTAACATTAATGTAGCTATACCAACTTTCTTATGGGTAGTATTTCATAGATCTTTCTCTACTTTTAATTATTCATCTTTCTCTGGTTTATTTTTTTCCTGATAAATAGAACATTATTTTAAAAATGTCATATAGTAAAATTGACCTTTTTTGGTGTACAGTTTTGTGAGTATTGACCTACTCATAGAGTTGTGTAACTCTTGCCACAATCAGGATACTGAGCAGTTTCTTCACCCACCCCAGACTCCCAGGTGCCTCTCTGGGTAGTCAACACTTTCTCCCACCCCAACCCTTGTTCTCTCTGCCTATGTTTTGCCTTTCCCAAAATGTCATATGTAGATTTATACAATATACAGTAGTCCCCCCCCCTTTTTTTTTTAAAGATTTTATTTATTTGACAGAGAGAGATACAGCGAGAGAGGGGACACAAGCAGGGGGAGTGGGAGAGGGAGAAGCAGGCTTCCCGCTGAGCAGGGAGCCCGATGTGGGGCTCAATCTCAGGACCCTGGGATCATGACCTGAGCCGAAGGCAGACGCTTAACGACTGAGCCACGCAGGCGCCCCTTCGGTAGTCCCCTTTATCCACAGTTTTGCTTTCTAAGGTTTCAGTTATCAGTGGTAAACCATGATCTGGAAGCAAATGATCTTCCTTCTGACAGAACCTCAGAAAGTCAGTAGTAACCTGATACTACATCACAATGCCTATGTCATTCACCTCAGTTCATCTTATCACATAGGCATTTTATCAACTCGCATCATCATCAGAAGGGTGACGTTTCTATTATGAATTTTCTAAGGAACCTCTGTATTGTTTTCATAGTGGCTGCACCAGCTTGCATTTCTCTCAGCAGTACATGAGGGTTCCGTTTTCTCCACATCCTTACCAACACTTGTTGTTTCTTGTCTTTTTGATTTTAGACATTCTGACAGGTGTGAGGTGATATCTCATTGTGGTTTTGATTTGTATTTCCCTGATGATTAGTGTGTTGAGCATCTTTACATGTGTCTGTTGACCATCTGTATGTCTTCTTTGGAAAAATGTCTATTCAGATCCTCTGCGCATTTTTAATCGATTGTTTTTTTGGGGTGTTGAGTTGCATAAATTCTTTGTATAATTTATTTAATTTAAGATTTTGTTTATTTACTTATTTATTTAGCATGAGTGGGGGGAGGGGCAGAGGGAGAGGGAGAGAGAGAATCTCAGGCAGACTCCATGCCCTGTGTGGAGTCTGACACAGGGCTCGATATCGTGACCCTGAGATCATGACCTGAGCCGAAATCGAGAGTTGGATGCTTAACTGATTGAGCCACCCAGGTGCCCCAATTCATTGTATATTTTAGATATTAACCCCTTATAGGATATAGCATTTGCAAATATCTTCCCTTCAGTAGGTTGCCTTTTTGTTTTGTTCATAGTTTCCTTTGCTGTGCAAAAGCTTTTTATTTTGATGTAGTCCCAATGGTTTATTTTTGCTTTTGTTTTTGTTGCCTGAGGAGACATATCTAGAAAGAAGTTGCTACTGACAATGTCAGAGAAATTACTTCCTGTGTTCTCTTCTAGGATTTTTAGTTTCAGGTCTCACATTTAGATCTTTAATCGATGTTGAATTTTTGTGTATGATCTTAGAAAGTGGTCCACTTTCCTTCTTTTACATGTAGCTATCCAGTTTTCCCCAGCACTGTATGATATCACTCATATGTGGAATCTAAAAAAAAAAAAAGAAGAAGAAACAAACAAAAAGCAGAATCAGATCTGTAAATACAAAGAACAAATTGATGGTTGCTGAAGTGGAAGGTGGGGAGAGATGATGGGCAAAATGGGTGAAGGGAAGAGGGAGATACAGGCTCCCACTTAAAGAATGAATAAGTCATGGGAATAAAAGGCACAGCATAGGGTATATAGTCACTGACACTGTAAAAGGCTTGTATGGGGACAGATGGTAGCTACACTTGTGGTTGAGCATACAGCACAGTGTATAAACTTGTCAAATCACTATGTGGTACACCTGCAACTAACATTGTGTGTCAACTATACTAAAAAAACAATAAGGATAAGTACAGTACAAAAATATACTTTGAGATCACATTCACACATTTTTGTAGTATAGTGTTATAATTGTTTTATTTTATTATTAATTATTGTTATTAATCTCCTATTCTGCCTAATTTATAAATTAACCTTTATAATTGGTGTGTACATACAGGAAAAAAACATAACATATATAGAGTTTGGTACTATCTTTGGTTTCAGGCATCTCCTGGGGATGTTGGAATGTATCCCCCCAGATAAGAGGAAGGGACTACTGTATAGGGTTTTTTTTTTTTCATATATTTTTTTTATTATGTTATGTTAATCACCATACATTACATCATTAGTTTTTGATACTGTATAGGGTTTCGAGTCTGGTTTCTTTCACTTAGCACAACTTTGAAGCTCATTCATGTTGAGGTGTATATTGATAGTTTTAACTTTGTATTGCTGAATAGTATTCCATTATATGAAAGTATAACATTTTGTTTATTCATTTACCAGCTGAAGGACCTTGGGTTGTTTTCACTTTTTGTCAGTTAAGAATAACACTACTGGGCCGCCTGGGTGGTGCAGTTGGTTAAGCATCTGCCTTCGGCTTAGGTCATGATCCCAGCATCCTGGGATCAAGCCCCACATCGGGCTCTCTGCTTAGTGGGGAAGCTGCTTCTCCCTCTGCCCTTCACCTTGCTTGTGCTCTCTTGCTGTCTCTCTCTCTCTCAAATAAATAAATGAAATCTTAAAAAAAAAAAAATAACACTACTGTATGTCAACTATACTTCAATAATAATTCTTTTACAAAGAGTAACACTGCTATAAACATTCATTAACATGGTTTGTTTGTTGATATAGTTTTCATTTCTCTTGGATACTTAGGAGTAAGATTATTAGTCTATATGGTAAGTATTTTTTAAAAAAACACTAGACTGTTTTCTGAACTATCTGAACCATTTTGCATTTCACCAGCAATTTCTGAACTTTCCACTTGTTCCACATCCTCACTAGCACTTGGTATGGTCAGTTTTTAAATTTATTTTAACCATATCAATTAGTGTAGAATAATATCACAGTGTGGTTTTATTTTGCATTTACTTGATGACTGATGGCATTGAGTATCTTTTTGATGTGCTTGTTTCACATTCCTGTATTTTTTTTGGTGAAATATCTTTTCAAATCTTTTGCCCATTTTTTAATTGGATGCTTTATATTCTCAATATTGGATTTTGACAGTTCTTTACATATTGTAGATTCAAGTCTTTTACCAGATATGTGATGTACAAACACTTTTTCCCAGTGTGTGGCTTCTCCTTTGATTCTTTTAGTAGTGTTGCTCACTACTAAAGTTTTTAAATAATAGGAAGTCCAGCTTATCAAAAAATAATTTTGTACTGTACTTTTAGTATTCTATCAAATAACTCTTTGCCTAGCCCAGGATCACAAAGACTTTTTCCTAGATATTTTAAAGCTTTAGTTTTTACACATATCTGTGATCCATTTTGAGTTAATTTTTGTGTGAGGTATGAGTTTGGGTTCAGGTTTATTTATTTATTTTTTTGCATGTGGATGTCCAGTTGGTCTGCCACAATTTGTTGAGAGATTATTCTTTTTTGATGGAGTTACCTTGTACCTTTGTCAAAAATCAATTGGCCATATATGAGTGGATCTATTTTTAGACTCTCTTTTCTTTTCCATTGATCTATTTTTCTGTCCTTTCACCAATACCACACTGCTGTGCTTATTGTAGCTTTATATTAAGTCTTAAATTCAGAGTGTAAGTCTCTCGACATTGTTCTTTTTCGAAATTCTGTCAGCTATTCCTTTGCCTTTCCATATAAATTTTAGAACCAGTTTGTCAATATCCACAAAATTTGGAATTTTAATTGGAATTCTGTCTGATCTGTGTAGATCAATTTGGGGAGAAATGGCATCTTAATAATAATAAGTCTTCCAATGTGTGAAAATGTTTAACTCTCTATTTTTGTATGTCTTTTTTGCTTTCTTTCATCAGTGTTTTTTATAGTTTTAAGCATATAGATCCTATGTGTATTTCTTAAATTCTTACCTAAATATTTCAGGGTTTAATGCTATTATAATTGGTATTTTTTAAATTTCAAATTCCACTATTCTTGTTATTATATAGAAATAGAAATACAATTAATTTTTATATATTGGCCATTTATCTCGAGACCTTGCTAAATTCACTTATTAGTTCCAGGAGCTTTGTCATAGTTTTGGGGTTTTTCTATGTTGATAATTGTGTCACCTGTGAAAAAAGACAGTTTTATTTTTTTCCTTTTTAACCCGTATGCTTTTTTCTCCTTTCTCTTGCCCTTTTACACTGGCTAAGACTTCCAGAATAATGTTGAAAAGGCGTGAGGAGAGCTGTGATGGCTAAGTTTATATGTCAACTTGACTGGGCCATGGTGCCCAGAGATTTGTCAAACATTATTCTAGATATTTCTGTGATGGTATTTTTTAGATGAAGTTCACATACAAATCAGTAGACTTTGAGTAAAGCAGGTTACCCTCCATAATGTGCATGTGCCACATTCTATCAGTTGAAGGCCTTAATAGAAAAAGACTCGCTTCCACAAGCAAGAAGAAATTCTGCCAGCAAACTGCTTTTGAATTCTAAATAGTCTTCCATGGGTCTCCAGGCTGATAGCCTTCCCTGCATATGTCTCATGTGAGCCAATTCCTTAAAATAAATTTTTCTCTGTCTATCTATCTATCTATCTATCTATCTATCTATCTATCTATCTATCATCTATCTACCTACCTACCTACCTACCTACTTATCTAAACACACACATGCACACACAACTACACACACCCATACATCCTGTTGGTTCTGTTTCTCTGGAGAACCTTGATTAATACAAGACAACACCTTTGCCTTTTCCCTGATCTTAGAAGATTGGTCATACGATTGTTTTCTTTAGTACATTAATATGATGAGTTACATTGATTAATTTTCAAATATTGGCCCAAGCCTGCAATCCAGGGATAAATTCCCATGATATATTATTCTTTTTTTTTTTTTAAAGATTTTATTTATTTATATGACAGAGAGAGACAGCGAGAGAGGGAACACAAGCAGGGGGAGTGGGAGAGGGGAGAAGCAGGCTTCCCGCAGAGCAGGGAGCCCGATGTGGGGCTCAATCCCAGGACCCTGGGATCATGACCTGAGCCGAAGGCAGACACTTAATGACTGAGCCACCCAGGCGCCCCTATATTATTCTTTATATATATATTTTTGGCTTCAATTTGCTAATGTTTTGTTGAGGATTTTTGTATTTATTTTCATGAGAGATATTAATCTGCAGGTTGTTTTCTTGGTGTTTTTCTGGGGATATGAATAGTCTTGGACCCTTTTATAGAGTCCCACAGTTTTTTAAATCTTTTTTTTTTTTCCTCCCTTCTTCAGATTGGGTAATTTGTATTGATCTATATTCAGGTTTTCTAACTTGTTCCTTTGTCATCTTCATTCTGCCAGAGAGCCCATCCTCTGAATTTCTCATTTCAGATACTGTATTTTTCAAAGTTTCCGCTTGGTTATTTTTTTATTCGTATCTGTGGAGAACTTCTATTTTTTCATTTATTTTAAGAGTGCTTACCTTTATCTCCTACAGCATGTTTACAATAGCTGCTTTAATGTCTTCGTGTAATAATCCAATATTTGGGACATTCTGAGATTGTCATCTGTCTTTTCCCTTGAGAATTGGTCAAATTTTCCTGGTTCTTGGTTCGTCAAGTAATTTTAAATTAATATCCCGGTCATTTGACTATTAGGTCATGAAATTCTGAGTCCTGTTAAAGTTCTGAAGAGAATGTTGATTTTGTTTGTTTGTTTTTCTTAGCAGGCTATCAGCCAACTGAGGTTCAGTCTCCAAGTTCTGTCTCATCTTCTCTGAGTGGTGTTTCCAATGTCAGTTTAATTTTCTAAGCATTTGCTATGCTGCTTTGCATCTCTCCTTTGCATGCACTTCTCAGGCACTATTCTGAGACTTGAGTAATATTTTAAATTTCAGTTCAGTTCTCACAGTTTTTGCTAGGATGGTTTGGATCTGTCCTGGACATGCACAGCTTAGGGGTGAGCCTGGGATGTGTATCTGTTTGTATACAGATTTAGGGGATCTGTTTCTCCAGCTGTCTATGCCCCAGGACTTCTCCCATGCTTTCTGGGTATTAGAGGCTCCTTTTCCTGGTCTTCTGCCTGGAAAGACAGAGCTTCTCTTGGAGTTTTAGCCTCTTGCTGTGCATGTAGTTCCATGTGACTGGGACCACCGTTGAGACAAAGCAGCAAGAGAAAAGAGAGAAGAAAAACAAACGTGTATTCCTCCACAGTCTTCAAATCACAGTGTCTCCTTTTCCCAGTTGCTCTAACCAGAAACAGATTTTTTCTTCTTATTGTTTGTTTTTCTCCAAGTTTTAGGCTGCCACTGCAGTTCAGGTCCATGACTGGGACCACCTTTGGGGCAGGACTATGAGAGAGAAAAAGAGGGAAAGAAAACATCAGAGAATCTCCCTCCCCCAATCTTCTTCAACTCACAGAGAGCCCTTTTCCTGGTTGTCTGGCCAAAGAGGGGTTTATCCCAATGTTTTTGTTGTCTATGCTTCTTACACAATTCCACAGTGGGACAACCCTTGGGTCAAAGCTAGGAGAGAGAAGAAGAAAAACCAGGGAACTTACTCCCATGGAAGTTTTTCTTCAAGTTTGCTGCTCTTTCCAATCTGCTACCTTTGTAAGTTTTCAGAGTCCTAGGTTAGCTGCTTTTTAAATTTTGGTTTTTTAGTTTTAATCAATGAGAGACATAAGCTTAGTGAGCTTACTGCATCTTGACTGGCACCGGAACTATAGTGTTCTTATGTTTAAGGACTGTACATATTTTTTCCTATTTTGCTGTGCTTTAGAAAGCCAAAAATTTTTGTCTTTAAACCAGAGAGTTTAATCTGTTAACTTTTATTGTAATGACTGATACATATCAATTTTTTTCTACATCTTATTTGTGCTTCCGTTTGTCTTACCTTTTGGTTTCTTCCTGGAGTATTCCTGTACATCTTAAGGAATGATGTAACTTCTATGAGACTCTTTTTTAAAATCTCTAAAATAGAGATAAAGGGATTTAGCTAGAGTGTTATTTTAAAGATTAATAAGATAAAATATTTAACATATCTAGCACAGTCCCAGATACAGTTAATTTCATTATTCGGGGCGCCTGGGTGGCTCAGTCGTTAAGTGTCTGCCTTCGGCTTAGGTCATGATCCCAGGGTCCTGGGATCGAGTCCCACATTGGGCTCCCTGCTTGGCGGGAAGCCTGCTTCTCCCTCTCCCACTCCTCCTGCTTGTGTTCCCTCTCTCGCTGTGTCTCTCTCTGTCAAATAAATAAATAAAATCTTAAAAAAAAAATTCATAATATTCATTGAGCACCTCATATGTGTTCCATAACAGAACAGGTATAAATTACTGCTCTAGTGGAACTTACATTCTAGTGGGGAAGATATCAATAAACTAAATAAGTAAATTACATAGTCTGCTATGGGAAAAAGTAAAGCAGGGAAGGGAATAGGGAGAACAGTAGCAGGGTCGAGGTGGCAGTTGTAAACTGGCAAGTTCTTTTCTCTATGAGAAATGGTACTGCTTTATTCTTTGCATGTTAGCACTTTATATTTATTGTTAGCACTTTATATGGCTTTATTTATTTATTTTATTTATTGGAGGGGGGCAAGGGGCAGAGGGAGAGAGAGAATCTTAAGCAGTCTCCACACACAGCACAGAGTGTGATGTGGTGCTTGATCGCACAGCCTGAGATCATGACCTGAGCTGAAATCAAGAGTTGGACGCTTAACCAATTGAGCCACCCAAGCGCCCCCGTATAGCACTTTATATGTCATTTTGCAAAGCACGCTAATATCTCATATTTTATTTTTATTCCCATTCATTGATTCAACAAATGTGGGTCAGACTTGTGCTAGACTCTGGGGTACAGTGGAGAATAAAAACAAATGTGGCATCTGTATGAAGTCTTTAGGGCTATTTCTACATTATTTCCATATTAGAGGAACTCACTGATAACCAATTTACTTATCTCTTTCACAAATATTTCTTGAATCTTACTCGGTACTGGATACTATAGTAATTGATAGGTTAGCAAGATTGACATGGTCTCTATTCTTATGAGTCTTATAATTTAATGATAAGACAAATGTTTAAACAAGCAGTTGCCTTCTCTGGCTCTAGTAAGGAGATGATTGGAAGGCAACAGGAGTAGAGGAAGGAGGCCAGTAAAGAGCAAGAAGAAGTCACCCAAGAAAAATATGATGATGGCCTAGATTGGGGTGGAGGCATGTAGAAATAAAGGATGATACTAGAGATAAAGACAAACTCTCTTTAGGAGGTGGAATTACAGTGCTGGGGAATGTGGGTGATGGATGATACCACTCACAAAGGAGGAATGGGATGAGTTCGGTTTTCAAGATCCTAAGTTTAGGGGCACCTGTGTGGCTCAGTTGTTGGGTGTCTGCCTTTGGCTCAGGTCATGGTCCTGGGGTCCTGGGATGGAGCCCCACATTGGGCTCCCTGTTCGGTGAGAAGCCTGTTTCTCCCTCTCCCACTCCCCCTGCTTGTGTTCCCTCTTTTGCTGTGTCTCTCTCTGTCAAATAAATAAATCTTTAAAAAAAAAAAAAAAGATCCTGAGTTTAGAGGACAGAGCATGCAAGACATCCAAATGTCATGTCTCTGAACCTCATGAGACATGCCAGAACTAGAAATGTGGATTTGGAAGTTATCAGCAATAAATAGTAACTGAAGCCATGGGAGTAGATGAGGTCATCCAAACATATATAAAATGAAAAGAGAAAATGGCCTAAAAGAGAATTCTGGGGGTGCCTGGGTGGCTCAATTGTTAAGCGTCTGCCTTCAGCTCAGGTCATGGTCCCAATGTCCTGGGATCGAGCCCCGCATCGGGCTCCCTGCTCGGCGGGAAACCTGCTTCTCCCTCTCCCACTCCCCCTGCTTGTGTTCGCTCTCTCGCTCTCTGTCAAATAAATAAATAAAATCTTAAAAAAAAAAAAAAAGAATTCTGAAGCATTCTATCACTTAAGAGGTAAGCAGAAGACTGTCTATGAAAGGCCCTAAGAAAAGGTAGGTAGAAGTACAGGAGGAAATGCGGGAGGTGTTGAGGCCCTGGAGCCTAGGGAGGAGTGGGTTTCAGCACTGTGGACATACTGAGTGTGCAGAAAAGCCAGGTAAGAAAAACTGAAGTGTGCCCATTGGGTCCGCCACAACCAGTTTGTTTGTGTAGCTATGGTGAGTAAACAAACTGTTGTGGTGTGATGCCTGAAAGGGGGATGAGGAAGTCGACACAAAATTAACATTGTTGTCATTAACTGGGGAGGAAGATAGGATGATTCTTGGAGAGAAAAATGGAGGGGAAGGAGGATTTTATTTTTCACTATAGTTGATTTTTTTTTCTCTAGGATGGAAAGGACTTGGATATTTTAAAAACTGATAGGAAAGAGCCAACGGAGAGGGAAGATATAGGAAGAAGAGAATTGAAGGAACAAAGTCCCAGAAAAGCTGGGGGTGATGGAGGGACAAGAGACGACTCTTCCTTTTTAACAGAAGTTATAAAGAACAAGATATGGTTATGGATTCAGATGTATTTTTAGTTTGGCAAGAAAAGGATATTTTATGGTTTCTATATTTTCTGTGAAGTTGGAAGCAAACTCATCTGCTGACAGAGAGGGATTTCATAGCTTTAGAAAGAATGGAGAAGATTTGACTTCCTTCCATGGGGGATGGAAGAGTAGACTAGAGAAATATGTCAGGTCAAGGAGGCGGCATGGAGGGTCCACTTGAGGCAAGCCAAGTTATATGATCTTCTCCAGCAGTGCTCAGCAACCTGGGTGCAAATGCAAAAGAATCAGCCAAAGGTGGGATTTTGCCAGGTGCTAAAATGGAGAGATAGTAGGTAAGGAAATTGAGAATATTGGTAAGAAAGTGATTGAAATGACTAAGAATAGAATCTAAGTTTAAATAGGAAGAAAGGAGGTGAGCTTATGAAAAATGTGGACCAGAGGTTCCCATGAGATTAAAGAACTGAAGTCTTGGGAATCTTCTAAGAGATCTGAAAATATAGATGTTTTGGTCTGACAATGGTTTTAGAGAGGGAGTGACTCTTGATGTTGATAAGTTCCTCAGTGAGGCTGTTGGAGTGCTTAGCTGAAGTGGAATTCAAGAAAGAGAGACCAGAGTGTTGCATGGGTCATTCACGTGGATTTAGAGTCACCTTAGATGATAGGGGCACTTGAGGTAGAAGGGAAGACTGAATCAAATGCTAAAATTTTAGATGCTAGATCAATAAATAACAGCAATGAGAAGGAGGTAGAAGGTATTAGAATCTGATGGCATGTACATGAAATGAGCTGATTTTTTTTAACATTCTCTTATGGAAGTACAACATATATTAACAAAAGTATACAAATTTGACATATGCAGATATTAATTTTCATGTAGTGATTCTACTTCTGTAGCCACCATTCAGTCAAGAAATACATTTCTGAAATCTCAGAAGCCCCCACCTCATGCCTGCTTCCCATCACTTTCTTTCCCTTTTCCATAAATAAAGCCATTGTCTGATTTCTAAAACCTTGTATTAGTTTTGCCTGTTTTTTGAACTTTATGTAAATGGAATCATATACCATGTACTGTATTCTTTTAATTCTGGTTACTGAAGCACAATATCATGTTCACGAGATTCATCCATATTGTTTCATATAGCAGGAAAAATCATTGATTTTTATTGTTGTATAGTACACTATTTCATTGTATGACTACAACACAATTTACTCATCTTTCTACTGTCAATAGACATGTGGCCCTCCCCCTAAGTTTTAGCTATGATCATTCTGATCATGTCTTTTGATACATATACGTATATACTTCTCTTACATATATACCAGAATAGAATTGCTGGGTCATAGAGTATGAATATGTTCAACTTTAATAGGTAATACCAGTTTTCCAAAGCTCTTGTATCAATAAACACTCCTGTCAGCAGCACAGGAATTTTGGTTGCTCTATCTTCTGACCACTGTTTGACATTGTTGTTTTTTTAAAATTTAACCATTCTGGTGGATGTGTTTTAGTATTTCATTGTGCTTTAAATTTGATTTCCCTGATAATTAATGAGGTTGATATGTTCTTTTGTGAAGTGCCTGTTCCGATATATTGCCATTTTTTTTTCCCTATTGGGTTGTCTTTCTCTTCTTGACTTGTAGGAATTTTTTGTATATTTTGGGTATGAGTTTGGTGGAGGTATGTGTAGCAGATAGCTTCTCCCACATGGTAGCCTGATTTCTGATTTCCTTGCTAGTGTCTTTTGATAATCAGAAGTTTTTGTTTTAATGTAGTCTAATTTATGACTCTTTTCATGGTTTGTGCTTTTTGTAGACTGAGATAATTGTCTACCCCAAGGTCATGAAGGTAGTCTATGTCCAGTTCTGTTCAACAGAAATTTGTCTAAAAATACAGATGTTTATATCTGTGCTGTCCAGTGCAATAGTCATTAGACACATTTAGCTCTTGAGCCCTGGAAATGTGGCTAGTGTGACTGAGGAACTGGATTTTAAATTTTATTAAATTTTAGTAAATTTAAATAGTCACATGTGGCTGTTAATTATGCTGTTGGGCAGCTGTGTTACCTAGATGCTTTATTATTTTACCTTTCAGATTATTTCTGTGAGCCACTGGGAACTGGTTTTTGTTTGTGGTATGAGGTATAGGTCAAATTTCATTTTTTTTCCATGTAAATATCCAGTTGGTGGCACAGCACTATTTATCAAGAAGATTGTCCTTTCCACACTGCTCTGTCACTTGTGTTGCATATTAAATTTCCACATATGGACAGGTCTGTTTCTGGATTCTCTGTTTATTCAGTTGTCTGTCTTTTTGTCAGTATCACACTGTCTTTATTACTGTAGGTTTATAGTAAGTCTTGATATCCAGTGGAGGAAATTGCCTAATTTTATTCTTCTTTATCTTAGCTGTTCTTGACTCTTCATTTTCATTTAAATTTTATAAGCAGCTTATCAATTTCCACAAACTCATTCTGGGACTTTGGTGTTAAATTAGATCTGAGATCAACTTGGAGTTAGTAGGAATTTTTACAGTATTGACTCTTCCAATTTGAATATGGTATATCCCCCCTTTAATTTAGTTAAATTTTTGCCTTTAATATCATTTTATAGTATTCTACTTATAGCTCTGCCATATCTTTTGTTGAATTTTCTTAGCTTCTTGCTTTGTCTATGGCCTCCAGTATGTTGTTGAATAGAAGTGATATGGGCATTTCATTCCCAATTTAAAGGGAAATCTTTCAATACTTTAAGTATGAGACTTACATTAGGTTTTATTGTAGGTATTCTTTATGTGATTGAGGAAGTTTCCTCCTATTCCTAGTTTACTCAGTGTTTTTGAGATGTTGATTTTTTTAATTCAATGCTTTATCTGCATCTTTTGAGATGATCAATGACTTCTCTTTTACTCTCTTAATATGGTAAATTACATTGATTTTCAAATGTTAAATTAACCTTATATTCTTGGGGAAAATCCAATTTGGTTTTAAAATACTTCCCCTCACTATATTGCTGGATTTTGTTTGCCAATATTTTGCTTAGGACATTTTCATTCATATTCATAAGAGAAGTTCACCTATAATTTTTCTTTTTTTTTTTTTTTCAGTTTCAGATATCAAGGATACATTACCTCCATAGATGGGTTGGGAAAGAATCTTTTTTTTTTTTTTTTTCTATTCTCTGGAGGAGTTTATGTTATATTCATGTTATTTCTTCTTTAAATGTCTGGGAAAATTAATCAATGAAGCATCTGGGTCTGGAGTTTCCTTTATGGGAAGGTTTTTAATAAAATGTATGATTTCTTCTATAGATGTCTTACTGTCTAGCTATCAGTCTTATTGTGGCTTCTTCAAAGATAGTCAATTTTTTCTCTGGCTGCTTTCAAGATTAACTTTTTGTGTGTTTTTTTGTTTGTTTTTAGCCATTTTATGTGTATTTTCTAGTCTTTATCCTCCTTTAGATTCATGGTTCTCTTTGAATGTGTGGCTTGATGTTTTCCATTGGTTTTTGAAAATTTGTGGCCATTTTCTCTTTAAATATATTGCTTCTGCCCCAGGCTCTCTGTACTCTCTCGGTGACTCTAAATTACAGGTATTTAGACCTCTTTACCGTATATCATATGTCTGTCATGCTCTTTTCCTTTTCCTTTCTGTTTTTCTATGCTTCATTCTGATTTTTTTCCCTGACCTATCTTCCAGTTTCATCTGTGTAAATACACTATGAAAGCCTTTCAATGAGATCTAAATTTGAGTTATCGTATTTTCGGGTCTAGCGTTTTAATTTAGTTCATTAAAAAAAGTCCAGTTTCCTACTAAAATGTTCAAGCTTGTCCTGAATATATTAATAGAAGTTTGAAGTCCATGTCTGCAAAATTCTTTATCTGAATAATGGGGTTATTTCTATTGTCTGTTTTTTCTCTTGGGTTTTGGTGAAATCTTTTCATCTATCTACATATTTAATAGCTTCTTTTTATTAGGATCCAGATGTTGTGTGTATAAAACTTAGAGAGATAATCTAAGGCTCTGTGAAATGTTATTTTTCTCCAGAGAGGATTTATTTCTGCTTCAGGCAGGCAGCTAGCTTAGGGCACTAGCAATTTCTGATCACATTGATCTAGTTAAGGATTGAGATGTTTTGAAGCTGGGCTTCAGTTGCTGTAAGGACTGAACTGTTTCCAGTACCCTTACTTTTGAAGTTTAGTCCTTCTAAATCCAATCCAATGTAAATCTAAATGTGTTTACCAGGGGCCCTCTTCCTTGGTAGACTCTGAAATTTCAGAATCAGCAGTCAAAAAGGCAAAAGGCCGTTCCAAATTCCAGCTTCACTTTGCTGGGCTTCCTTCTCCTCTTGATTCTTTGTCCTGTAATCTCATGTTTTTGTAACTCTTGGATGCCTTCTAGCAGATGCTAATTTTTTTTCCAACCTGTCTAGTTCCTAGTTGGAACCATGCTGGACATGGAACTTGTTTGGGCTTTTTGATGAAGGTTAGGCAGGGGCTGTTTGGAATTGGCAGTGGGAAGGATTCCCCCCGCCCCAGCACTGAGTTTCTATTTGAGAGGATTGCAAGGAAAAGAGAGTCTTAAGGGGCTGTTAGATTTTAGTCAGGACAAAAGTTAAAGGATTATGTGCTGAGAAAGTTGGAGAGTTTGGAGGAGGGGAGGGTCAATGTAAACTTTTTTTTTTCCTCTTTTTTTCTTTAGGATGGATTGGTTGAACTAGATGACATCTAAGTTTCCATATAATTTGAAATACTAGGATTCTATTAAATGAGCTGGGCTTCCATTCAGGTTAATTTAAAAGTTTAATTAGAACTTAAAGTTTCTCCTATAGAGATAAGGAGGCTTATCATCATAAAGAAAACTTCCAGGTTTTAATTTCAACACAATAGCTTCCAGTTGTAAAACATCGAACCAGCTTCTTTCCATAGTACACAATGGGATTCTAAAATCTTAAGTCCAAAGGGAACCAGTTGCAATATTATCTGCTAGGAATTTACTATTCTGTGGATCATTATATAGTGTTCATTTATGGAAACTGCCTCATTTCTCTATATCTTACAGTGTATTAGGATTTTATTATTTCTTATATATAACCTACAGATTCTGGATCATTCTCTACCCATGATGTAATGGCCTCCACTCATCTAACTTCTCCTGGATCCTCAGACTCATTCTCTCCTGGATCCTCAGACTCATTCTGTCATGCCCTTTCTGTCCCCCAACTATGTTTCCCACTTCTCCCTCTATACCATACTTTTCACTATGCTGTCTGGAATTCCTCTTCCATGGGGGAGAAAGTTTCAGTTATTCTCAGCCATTCCACTGACCGTTCCTTTCAGTTACTGTCTTTAACTGAATCTGGCTCTCTCTTCCCCTGCAGCCTTCTCTTTCCTGAACATCTCTAACTGCCATGTGAGCCTCATGCCCCCTTCAGCCTTGTAGGAAATCTGTTAGCACCTTGTGGCCAGAGCTGTTTCACCACCCACCATCCTGATCTCTCAAGGACTGCCTCTTATTCCTATACTCCTGTATTCCCACTCCGGCAGTTCCCAGCTGCACTGAGTCCTTCAGTCCATTTACCCCTTTGCTTTTTACACTCACCACCTCTGTACCTCAACATTCTCACACCTCTCTATAGCGGGTGTAGGCTCTATGACCCAGGTCAGTAGTCATTCTCTTCCAAACCCTTTAATATCCTATATCTCTCTCTTGTTGTGCCCATCTCCAAGCAATTGAACATCTCTGGGGGAAAAAAAGTCACACAGCCATATTGTTGAAGCCCACTTCAAATTGATAACCACAAATCTGAAAAGAACACACAAGATGGCCAGGTCATTTGATACCATTCCTCTAGTATATTCACTTTCCTTCTTCCCTATTTCACACCTTTTCCTCTCATGACTCAAGCTCCTCTTCCCTGCACCCACTGTACCTCCTAGTGAGAATAAACCTAATCAGGAGGGAGCCACCTCATTTTCTTAGCATGAATCCTCAAGCCTACCAACATCTGTACCCAGATACTCCACTTATATTACTGTTATTGTGGGGGAAAGTGGACCTGCCCCTTTCCAACTATAGCCCCTGCCTTGTGTCCTGGATTCTCTTCCTTCTCAGGGATGTGACTCCCACGGTAACGCCCTTCCTCTCTTACATCATCATGTCTTCCTGCCATGAGGTCCTTCCCATTGCTATATAAGCACCCTTATTATCACCTATCTTGAAAAACTTGCCCTTCAGGGATTATGAACAGAAAGTTCATAGACAGGTACAAACAAGCATCTTATATTTGAAAAGATATTCAAGCCTACTCATACAAAGAAGCATGAAAATTACAACTATACTGACATGCCGTTTTTTAACCTACCATATTAGCAAAGATATAAAAATTTGAAAACACATAGTACTGAGACGAGTATGGGAAGAAAGGATATTTTCGTACTGTGCCATTGGGAGTAAATAAGTACAACTTCAGGGGACATCAATTTGACAGTATCTAGAAAAATTACTAATTTTATATGCCCTTTGACCCAGCAGTCCCACTTCTAGAGTGAATCCTGTGTTAGACCTGCCAGTGCTGGAGTGCCCCCAGGGCTTAGGAGAACTTCTGTGTCCGCATTCTCTTCCTAAGTGGTTTTATCCAGTTCCATGTCTTTGAGTATCTTTTCTATGCTAGCGATTCAAGTTCAGTCTTTAGCCCAGGGATTCCTGTGCAGGCCAGACTAATTTATTTAAACAGTCTTTGTGGTAGTTTGATGGCATCTCAAACCTAAAGTGGCCCAAATAGGATTGATGTTCCTCCTCCCCAGTCCACTCCTTCCCTCGTCAACCCTTTTTCCTTTCAATAAATGATTCCACTATTCTCTCAGTTTCTCAGGCCAGCAAACAAACCATAACTAGTGACATATTTGATTTCACTTAGTCCTGAACTTTTTGCCTTTATTTATTCCTTGGCTTTATTCCATTTGTAACTTACCTTAACTCAAAAGACATTGAATTTGCTTCTCTCTCTCCAATTTCTGTTTCATACTTTTCCTTTGGACTTGAAACAAGTTCTCATCTTCCAGGCTCAGAGTTTGGTTCCTCCTGACCATGGTTTTGACTTTTCATCTCTCCCTTCCCTTCTAAGTGCTTCTCCCAGTCTTCCTTGGTGACCTTTTTCCCTCTGGCCACCACCTTCCTTCAGCTCTTTGGACAAAACTCAGAGAATGCTAACCAGTTAAGTGACTAATAGGGAAAACTTAGAATGTCCGTGTATTAATTTATAACCATGCCAAATGAAGGTGAAAGCTCATGTTAGCTGATCAGCATTGAGGAACATTATTGGAAGCCATCTTATAATGACAGTGTTAGCCGGTGAGCCTAGAAGCACAGCAAGGAGAGTTTGATGATTTTAAAGGCAACATCTAGCCTGGTGTGGCCAGCTCCACGATGCATATTCCTGCTAGTGAGACTAGTCACTTTGTCTGTCATCTACCCTACTAAAATGTAGTTTGTGACAGCAGGATCCATATCTTTTGTGGTCACCATTAAATCCAGTGCTTAGCTCATGGATTAATCCTGCTAGAATTCTCTGTCCTGGATGGTGCTACATGAACACTGCCAAAGTCTGCTCTCTGACTTCCATTTTCTCTGATCTCTGCTAATTCTCTCTTTTATGGTGACATGTTCTTATGAATTATTCAAACCAGAGTTGTGTTCTCTCCACTTTGGGCCTTGGATACTATCTTTTAAGGTAACTTTTGAAAAAAAAAAGTGATCCCAAACATTTGGGGTTGATTTCACAGTTTGATTATGAGGTTCTGCTTCACTGTCACTTCTGTGTACTTCCTAAACTACTCCTTGGCCTACTTGTGCTTCCAGAAGCTAGAAGAGTGAAACGTCTGCTCATACCTATGGACTTGCATGTGGTAATCTTTGAACACTACTTCATAATCCACAGATATTTAAATGTGAATGACTTGAGATGTTTCTAAAAATGTAATTGATCTTCAGGAATACAGATTTACCACCAAAAGAATGTGCCACAAAATCTGAAGGCAATGGAATATAGTTGAGTTTTTTGACAGGTAAGAATAGAACAAAAAACATAGGCATGACAATGAGCTAAATGTATGATATTTTGTAAGCCTGATAGGAATAATTTAGTAGAAGCAGATGAAGACTACTCATTTATGAAAGATTTGAAGTTGCATTGTTGTTGCAACAATTATAATTGGGTTCCAATTATAATTACTATTATGATTAGACTAATGGGATAAGTCTTTTTTTAATATGAGAAAAATTTATTCAAGGCTTGTTCTTACCCTTCATGTGTAAAAGAGTCTGAGTAATAAAGCGTCACTACCTGCATATTCAGAGCTCTTGTTGTACCTAAGAAGAAGACTGTCAGCCCCTCAGAGCAGGGGATAATTGTTCAGACCAGGCCATAGCTTACCAACGGCCTTCTGCGGGAGAGTGTATCTCTGAGGCCAAGGGCCTCTCTCATCACGTGCAGTAAACACTCATCAAAGTTCCTGTGGAGACCCAAATGCAAAGTGCCTGTCAGGGAAGGACATACAGGGCAGTCTTCTCCTGGGCCAGAGGACAAGGACCACATGTATTCCATTCTCCACAGCATTCCTAGAATCTAGCCAAGTGCCTGGCATATGAGAGGCTCTTATAAATATTTACTAAATAGTATGAATGATGACATTATGCATTTTAGAGCTTTTATTTGTTATTTATTGCTGTATAACAGACTACCTGCAAATTTAGTGCCCTAAACATTTATTATCTTCCAGTTTCTGTGGGTAAGGAAAACAGGCGTGGCTTAGCTGGGTCCTCTGGCCCTCGGTTTCTCACTGCGCTGCAGTCATGTCAAGGCTCAACTGGAAAGGATCCACTTTCTGGCTCACTTACATGATTGTTGACAGGACTCAGTTCCTCATTGGCTGTTGGACGTGGCCTCATTTTGTTCCCTGCCGTATGAGTCTCTCCATAGAGCATCTTCCAACATGGCGGTGTGCTCCATCAGACTGAGGAAGTGAGACAAGAGAGCATCGACAAGAGAGAAAGAGCTAGTACTGTAGAAGCCGCAGCCTTTTGTAGCCTCATCATGGAAGTGACATCTCATCACTTTGGCCATATTCTACTCATTAGAAGCAAGTAATGAGGTCCAGCCCACATGCGGGGAGAGGAGATTGCACAAGGGAATGAATACCAGGAGATAAGAATTATTGAGCCATTTTAGAAAGCTGCCTACCAGACCTGGGTTTTTTTTTTTTTTAATGATGACATTCTCAGAAAAAGAATTTTAATTTTTATATATCCTTTAAAAAAATTAGAATTAGATGTGTCATATTTGTTAAGAAACATCCATTCATTTTTTCCTGAAACAGAAAAACAAAGGTTAACACTGATAAAGGAAGCACCTGCATTAAGCATATTTTAAAAATATTTCCAGATTGTTACATTGTAATAAATAATGACTTTCTGAGTATTCAAAGACCCAAATAGAAGGGAGTGTATTGCAGCAAGCTTAATCAATGTTTAGTGATGATGGAATGTAAAATCGAAAAGCCAAGGATAGAAATCAAATTGCCTTTCTGCAGAAAGATCCTCAACAATTGAAAAACTGCTCTATAAAACTAAAGAACAGCTTGATGATTTAGAAAATAGAAACTGCAGAAATATTCTGTAGTTCCTAGATATGTCCTCACTGCTTATTAGCTTGTCTGTTTGAGAGCAAAGAGGAAGGGCAACAAAAAGAGATTCAAATTAGTGAATTTTGCTCTGGCCCTGAGCCACACTGGCTTAGGACTATTAACTCTTCAGTATATCCTGGACTAAAAATAAATCTTCTGCCCTTTTATTTTCAAGTACTTTTCTTTCTGTATATTCAAACTAGAACACAGACACATATTATTAATTTATATTTGGACTTATTTAATGGACCCTTGAATGAATGGATTTTGATGTTCTTATATGGTAAAATTATTCATTATATCCACAGTAATATTATTGTTTTGAAATAACACAATCGAATTAGTCACTCAGCAACTTGTGTGACTTCAAGAATGCTAACTGGATATGTATAGAATGGGAGATCACTGACAGATGGGCAACACTTCAGCGAAAGCCACTTCTAGATACTTAACCTATGACCAGGAAATGTCTTAGTCTAGCACTAGATTATTCTAATATGCCTAGCCAATAAAACTCACGCTATTAAGAGTTTTCAATAGATTTGAGTTTACAACTATAAGAATGAAGATAGTAGCGGCAGTTTACACACTTTTTTTTTTTTTTTTTGCAACCCATTTCCTAGAAGCAAAATGCTTGACTTCTGTAAGAATGCTTAGACCTGTAGTGAAGTTGAAAAGGTCATGGGCTTTGCAATTAGGCAGACATCAGCCTCTGCCTAGTTCCTTGATAGCTGTGTGACCTTGAGTAAGTTACTTAACTTCCTTGGAAACTCAGTTGTCCTCCTATATAAAATGGAAAAATGGTGCTGGTGATGATGATGATGATCACAATTAACGTTTGTTAGGCACTTGTTGTATACCAGGCACTATGTTATTTTTTATGTGCATTACTTTGTTTACTCCTCATAATAACCCTGAGGTGTGAATCTTATATATTTCACACACACACACACACACACACACAGATGAATTCTTTCATCTGCCCATTACACAGTGATTTTACCATTTTCATCTTTACCTACCTCCACTCCAGAACCATCATCACAGATTTTGGCTAGACTCTGACTTTCTTCTTCTAGTGAAAGATGCAAATTGCTTGTGGAAGCTTATAGCCCACAGATTATTAGTGGCCGTTTTTGCTTTCTGTACCATGTGGTTCTTTTCTGCTACTGGTTCTAAATGCTTTTTTCTCCCTTCCTAATACTTTTCATTATACTGACTTCTTTGGGGTGAATAACCTTGAATTTATGTGTCTTATTTTTATCTTTGGATGGCATGTGTGAGTGTGTGTGTGTGTGTGTGTGCTTGCAGAATGATCATTGCTATTATAGCTTGCTTTTATTAAACAAATCCAGTTGTTTTTGGTACAACAGCCAGGAGGGAATGGTGGAGATAAACCCATCAATCATTGGAATATGTCAGTTTCCTTCATCTTCTATTTACTATCCAGATCTGGGGCTATTTTTACATGAATCCAGAGTGTGTGCTTTTTCTAATATGTAGTTAACAATCTGAATGACACGTTCTTTATAGTACCATAATAATTCTATCCATTACATCACTTAATTTATGGGAGTGCTAACACCAAAATCGATAAACATTATTTCTGAAATGTCAAGAGTGTTAATGGTGTGATTAAAAAAGAAAAAGATTCTAAAATCTCTCTGCACAGAACCCTTTGATATACTGTTGTTGAGGTGCGCCTATCCCAAGCTGTGATATGGAAGACTTAAATCATTAAGACTCCGTCAACTTTAAAAATGTGTGTCGGCAGCTATTTTTAGCCACACGAATCTTTTGTGCCATATTGTGGAATTCTGTTAGCAGAGAGAGGGAGAGACTATATGTCTCAGAGAAGATTGTCTCAGGTTGTTTTGAGACATATCAACAGTTGCTAAGGAACCGTCGCTAATGCTTCTGGGAAATCCTGTAATATTTCACTTAGAAATTGGGAGAAATTTTTATAGAGCAAAGCTTCTTAGACAAGGAAAGCAGCATATATAGGGTGATATTAGGGAACAGTTTCAAACTGGAAAAAGTATTTTAAAGTTTCCTAGAAGATTGAGTTTAAATGGAGTTTCTTAGCACCATATAATCGCCTCTTACAGAATCCTGGAAGCTCTCATTTACATCTGATTTTAGAACAAGTAGCATTTTAAAATCTGGTCACATTTCAGTTTATTTTCCATGATTGATGTTTTAAAATGGAGATTAGCATTTCTTTTCACACAGAATTAATTAGCATGCTAGGATGGTGGTTCCACTGATTGTCTTATTTTATAGTGAAAAGACTGTATTAATAGTCAACACTTAATAGGCACTGACTGTTTACTAGGTCCTACATAGAGACATAGTCTTGGCATGTAATGGTTTTGTAATCCAAATAGTGCCCTCTGATTAACTGTGGCATTGTAGATAGTGAAGAAATTTTCACCAGCCACCTTCACTGAGGCTTCTGTTACTGAGGGAGTCAGGCTAGCAGCCTAACACAGTTCAGTGCACCATCCAGGGAGGACTGCTGGGCTAATCACTTGCAACAGCCACTATTAGCTAGCGTCCACCTAGCCACACAGAGAAAGCTTGCTTCACATGGGAACATTACTTCTTTTTTTTTTTTTTTTAAGATTTTATTTAATTATTTGACAGAGAGAGACACAGCGAGAGGGAACACAAGCAGGGGGAGTGGGAGAGGGAGAAGCAAGCTTCCCGCTGAGCAGGGAGCCCAATGTGGGGCTCGATCCCAGGACCCCGGGACCACGACCTGAGCCGAAGGCAGACGCTTAACGACTGAGCCACCCAGGTGCCCCGGGAACATTACTTCTAAACAGCTGATTTTAACCGTACAATTTGATCTACACGTTTTATTACTTCCAGGCTTAATATTAGAATCTGGGGAGAGAGTGGCAGTAATTCACTGTTTTCTCTTTCTTTCATTCACAAATATTAAATGAACACCTATTACGAGCAAGGAACTGTGGTTAGTGCTGGCGTTAGGACACAGCACATAGTCCTTGCCCTCAAAGAACTTATATTCTGGTGGAGAGACAAATCTGCAAACAAGCAATTGCAAAACAGTAGGATAAGAGTCATCATGAAAGTGTGTAAAGAGCTGGGTGAGGAGCAAGTGCAGTTTTCCTGTCTGGGAGAAGGGGCAAAGGCCTCCTAGCTGGAGCTGAATAGTTTGTGAGTCACACACACAGGGAAGGGGGTGTAAAAGGAAGCAAGCAGTGAGTGCAGGGTCCCAAAACCATGACCAGGAACAGGCTCCACTCAGTCCTTAATGGTGGTGCCCAGGGCAGGGGAGAGAGTCAGAGATGGAGCAGAACAGGTGAACAGAGGATCTATCACGGAAGGCTTGTTCTTTCAGCATCTACGTGGTGATTCTCCAACTTCTTTTGAAGTGCTAGAGCCCCTGTATTTTTTATTAGAAGACTGCTGTAGTGAGCCAACAATAATAGGGATGGGGAAGTAATAATATTAGGAGGAAAATGATGTTGCAGGGAAATATTAGGAGGGAAAATGTGTAAAAATTGGTGAAGCCATTGCCAGGGGGTTGCCAGTTGAGAAAATACGTGATCCAACTTTCCCCCAACACACATAACTTCTTTCTCTCCTGTTCTCCATCTTTCTGTGGCCCTCTCTACAACAGGCTGTTTCACAGCCCCAGGCCTTTGCTGCCCTCCGTCTGGAACGCTTTCCCACTTGGCCTGGTGATCCTTTCTGAGTTTTCATGGCAAGCCCTTATGATGCCTCTGCATTTCCCTATTTAGAATACCAACTGGAAACTTCAAAGATATATGGTTCCTACTTAATTGCAACTTCTTCCACTGCAGTGGCTATATTTTGTTTTTATTTGTGTAGCATGCATAAGCAGTGCATAACTTTTGCCTAACTAAGGGCTAATAAATGTTCACTGACATGAAATGATTTGATAGAGTTTCAAAAAAACCTGAAGATCGGGTGTCAAGTTCAGTAATAATTTAGAAAACACCCAGATGTCAGATGATCACAGCCCAGGTAACTTGTCTTGATATTGCCACTTGTCTTAGTGTCTGTTTACTTGGAGGGTTTTCCTAACAGAGAAATCAGAGCCAGGGCAACGTTAGGCCATTTAGGCCATTTGTTTGGACTCCAAATCCACAATGTAGAGATGGTTCAAGAACCTAATGCTGACAATGTAAGAGGCAGACATGCAAGAATACAGAAACAAGTAAGTAAAATTAATGATAGCAGCAAGTAAATACTAAGTGTCAAATAGATGATTCAGACTGATATATGCTCGAAGAACATAGAGGCGATACAGAAGGCCAATCGCCCTTGAGTATAGAGTAGCAAATTCAGCATTAATTCCAAGTCTGAAGCCCTGACTTTGCACTCCAGTCAAAATAGTCACCAAATAAAGGTTTTGCTGGTCTTTTAGTAAATGTGTAAACAGAGAAGCTTGTATCAGAGTTGCATTAAAGGTCATGCTCGAAGTAGACCAAAATGTGATATTGATTAGTGCATTTCTTCTTACGCTACAGAAGCAGAAGCTATCAGAGAAAATGTCTGTGGTGGTTTGCCTAGGACCCTCTCCCAGTGTTATAAAAAGAACAGAAGTGTTCCTGGTGATTTTGTGCTTGTTTTAGCTGGAACCATCTAGTCAGACAAATTGTTGGTCATCACAAAGTCAATAATACAAACAATTGCATGGAACATGTTTTGTTGTGAAGATAAAGTTTCCTTGGAGGAAAACTCAGCATTATTAACATTAGACACTTATCTACGGGCCGACCCATTGAACACCATATGTTTGGAGTCAGGATAAATGTCTGACACCATTTTTCCCCTGACATGGCAAGACAGGGTACAGTTAGTGTTGCCTCTACTTCCCAGTTTTAGAGTAGAACTAAATAAATGAGAGGTAGTATAACAAACATAATGATTAAGAACAACCCAAACTGCTTGGATTCAAATGCTGGCTTCTCCAAACTAGTTGTGAAACCTGGAGTGAGGTGCTGAGCCTCTCTATGCCTCAGTTGCCTCATCTGTAAAATGGTAACAGTACTTCATGGAGTTGTTACATGGATTAAATAAAATCAGAAATATAAAATATTCAGGATAATTCCTAGCACGTAGTATGCAACCACACAATAAATATTAGCTATTAGTGTTGTTAATGATCTTATCTCAAGTTGACAATGAACATTGTCTCCATCAATGATGTCAGCAAATTCGGTACTAATATGTGGTTAGTATAGAACATCAGCTCAAATAACAAATACCATTATCCTTATGTAGAGATACGCTCATATTTTTTGCCATCAAACAATCCTCATTTGGTGGAGCATTTGGTGATTGTAGCTTTATGGAAATCTGCCACTGGGGTAAATAGCAACCCACATGGAGATTGCCCCAGGCTCTGGAAGGTAGAAGACATTCTTCAGGATTTCAAAGGCATATCAGCTGTGCCACTGCATAGGCATGAGTAGAACTGTCCATGCCAGGATAACAACCAAGACATAGTGTTCTTAAAGGTTTCAAAGAAAACAAGTATCATGCTTAAGAACTTTAGTCACACCACCTCTGATACAGTCTTAAGAATAGCATTGTAATTTGTATGCCATATACTTGGTTTTAACAAGGCATTTGATTCTATTAAGCACATTGGTAGGTTAGAACATTCTGCAAAGGCAGGCTCTATGGGGAAGTTTATAAGCAACATTTGTTTACTCTGCGAAGAAATGATGGTGAGAGTTATAGATGCAGACAGAGATAGCAAATGCATTTACAGTGACTAATAGCACCAAACAAGGCTGCATTCACTACACCCATTATCATCTGCTATCTGGTTTTTGTTTGTTTGTTTGTTTTAAGATGCCCTTTGTCACCTTCAAAGATTGTGATTCAGGTATTAACATGAGGGTTAGGTCAGATAAGAATGCACCCAATCTCTGCCATATGTAGATGACAAAAGCAAATTATTATTTAGAATATAAACAACCATATTACATATTGTCTGCATGCTGATGACTGCACACAGGTGGCTCAACATCAAAATGATGAATAACAGTGGTTGGGTTGGTTTGCTAAGTTGTGCATCACTTTGGTCATGCTGTCAATCCCCAAGCAGAGAATGCTTCTCTGAAATTTCTCTGGATAACCCCTGAAAGTTAGGGAGAAATTTTATCACTCCAGTGGCATCATCTCTTGCCATCAATCCGCAATAACCAACGAAGAGAGATTTAGTGGCGGTGTGTGTACGAGGCACTGTGATGGACAGCACTGGTCAGAAAATAGAAATCTATAACATGGTCCCCCTTTCCAGAGATGGGGTGATAATTCACAAGATTACACAGCAGAATTAATCGATAATAATAAGTTATATAATAAAACAGCTCTAAAGAGGTGTATAGGCAGTATATGAAAAAGTACAAGATCACTGATAGAGATTATAAGAAGAGTTTTATTGTGAGCTGAAATGGTTCTAGAAAGACTTCCTGAAAAGAGAAAGGCTTGAAATTGCCTTTGAATATTTGGTAGATGGAGAGGGAGGTGAAGGATTATTCCAGGTAGGGGGATCAGCACAGAGATGAGGAAACAAGGTAAACTGAGAGTAGAGAACAAACCCAACTGAAAAGAGTGTAAGGTACGTGAGGAGCTAGGTTTCTAAAACTAGGAATTGCATACCTTTGAGGATATGCAGTAGTAGGTCAAGGTGTGACAAGACCACATCAGGATAACTGTGGGTTTCTAGAATATGAGCAACAGTAGAAGCTTTGTTGTTTTATTTGCTGCTATGTCTTTGGGCCTTAGAGTAGTTCCTAGCATATGGTGGGTGCTCAGTGGAGACTTAACTCTTGTCTGTGATTGGGGGTACTCTGATAGAATGTAAGGCTTGAAAAATAATTGGTGCCAGCTTGCAGGGAAACTGAATGGAGGGCCACACAGTTCATGCTTCATAGTTTTGGGTTTCTTACTTAAGGGTCCCAAATCCCCAAGCTTCAAGGGTGTATGTGAACCCTTTGAATCGTAGGCAAAAACCTGTGTGCATTATGCATTATTGCAAAGTCCACAACCCTTATTGGATATTGAAAGGGATAAGTGCCCCCAAAAGGTTAAGCTTTGCTTAATAAGTAGTGAGTAATAAGGAATGATTCTGAGCAAGAAAGTGACATAAAATTGGTAATTGGAATGATGAATTAGGTATCTGTGCAGGGTGAGAGTGGAGAGACTGGAGCAGAGGAAACCAGGAGGCTGTGTCAGGCTGGAGGGAAAGAGGGGGTGTGTGGGACTGGGCTGTCTTCAAGGAGATAGAGGAAAGGGTTGAAGGGGGAGGGTAAAGGAGCGCTATACTTTGGGGGATACTGACAAAATGTTTGTGGAGAATATAAGGAAATGGGAGGCAGTGAAGTTAGAATCAGTTTCCAAAGAAATCAATCGATGAGTATTTATTTATGCAAGCCTCTTGAGTCTTCACCATTTTGATGTAAGACTTTTGCGTAAAGACTATTCTTTTTACAACGAGAGCTTAGCTTTTCCTTGCAAGACCTAATTGGAAAGATCCCTCTCCCCACCCCAAGTATTAAAAATAAGGACATTAGGGCACCTGGGTGGCTCAGATGGTTAAGCGTCTGCCTTCGGCTCAGGTCATGATCCCAGGGTCCTGGGATCGAGTCCCACATCGGGCTCCCTGCTCCTTGGGAGCCTGTTTCTCCCTCTGCTTCTCTCTCTCTCTGTCTCTGTCTCTTGTGAATAAATAAATAAAATCTTTAAAATAAATAAATAAATAAATAAAAATAAAAATAAGGACATTAGAGAATTGTAAGCTGCGAACTCAAGTGAATGCCAAAATTCAAATAGTTTTTTTTTAATTATCCGATTTCAAATTTCTGGTTAAATTCATGGGAGTTGAAATACCTTCAGATGTTTTGGATGCTTCTGTTTTTTGCAGGTGTTCAGTCGACCAGTTGGATAATTAAGCTCTTTTATTGTCTTAGTGTCACACACTCCCACCTCGAGAGATTTCAAACTTTGTTGTAGCTCAGAAACAGAGTCCCTCACTGTCTCACTGCAAACTAGTTTGGCCTGATCATATTTAATGAGAGAATATTAGAATCCTGAAAAATAACATATTCCAGCTGACCATACAGTAAAAAAATGAAATCTTGTACCTTCCTCTCAGGTGCTACAAAGATTTCGGGACCATCACACTATGGGAATGTTCACATGTGCCCTTGATCACCAAACTCAGTAGGAAAAATGAACCTCCTGGGCCCTAAGTGAACCCCACCTAACTGCAGTTTATCACATCTGGAAGGCAGAGGCCAAACGGGAACTATGGAAAGGAGACACTGTGTTCAAAGATAAAAGTACTTTGCTGTCCAGGCGGATTCCAAGTCAGTCCATCTGTCACAAGTGATCTCAAAACCAAAATGGCTTTGGCCCTATTAGCTGACGGTGAATATGGCTGTGGCAGAACCACCTGCGGGCCTCTGATGCCGTTGCCTCTGCTGAAGCCCTTTTCAGACAGCCTGGTGCCTTGCTTGCTGGTATCCACACAGCAGGTATATTAAGGAGCATCTTCATGCCTACTGGGTGACTGGATGGCTCTCTGGCGGTCTCTGGTGGCGAATATTATATATGCGTCTAGAGGGAACAGCTGAAGACCTCATTAGAGCAAACACAAAAACAAACATTTGAACAAATATGCTAAAATTCTCTGGTATGAACCTAAGTCCGATAGTAACTTCTAGTTGTTAGCTCAGAAAGATCATGGTATCATTTATGTATGACATAGATCATAGATCTCATCTTAGAATGAGTTATCCATATAATATTTAATCTCTCTCTCCCTCCTCTCCTCACACCCTCCCTCTTCCACCAACAAAAACTCAATTTCTCCAATAGTTCTTCTAACAGGCAATTCTCAAGATATGCCTGTGGGTGTATATAATTTACTGTTAACTTTTTGATAACCAGCTCTCTGTAGATCTGAACATTAAACATCTCAATTATTACAGTTACAAATGTCCATTTTAGCAATTTGCTATTGTACCAGTTAGTGAACTGGACATACTGAGTTATTATACCAAAGAGAACTGCTATGTGTACCTCAACACATACATATCTGGGCTGCATGTTACTAAGTATATGAGGGTTCTTTTTAATTCTTGGTGTAGTGTATCTAATCAGTGACATAAACATCATCCATTAGTCAGTTCAGCCTTCCCTGAAGTATTAGTATGCTAAACAATCCTATTACCAAAGCATTATTTTGATACTTTATTAAAAGTCCTACAGCTCTAGCATTGCTATACTCAAACATAGCTTTATGCAATTAGGATTATAAGGGAAGCTTTATTACAATGATATACAACTTGTATCATTCTAATAAAAGTTCCTGTACATAGCAATGCTTTAATAACGTTGTTTCTGTAACAGTGATTCCTTAGTAATGGAGCTTCTCTCATGGCAACTTCATTGTTAGAAAATGATTTCAGTAATAGAAATGCAAATAAAGATTTTGAGAGGAGGATTTTATGCATGGCTCTATTACTGACCTGCTATCTTTTCATGCATTACATCTAATCATTATGAAACTACCATGTAGATTATAGTTATGCTTATTACTATCCGGTTACATTTTAGCATTTGTGTCCTTCCAAATTATTGAAATTAACTGCCATTTTAAAATAAAATTCAAGGGTTAAAATAATTTAAATTTTAATTAAATTTTGTTTCGAAAGCATTAAAAATGTTTCACAAAACCTCTAATTTGTATTGTATCAGAGATTGAGTAGACCAGTTGCATTCAAACTGGAGTGTATGTACCCTTGTGTGTATGTGAAGACTTCCCAAAGGGTGTGTGGGTATGGAGAATTTTAAAGGAATTAATTTCCAGATCTTCCGCTTCCATATGCACCCTCTCATAGAATCCATCTGTCTGAAAAGGCACTTGTGGCCAAGATTTTCCTTTCCCACTTTCCCTTTTTGCCTTTCTGCCACTGTACAAAACAAAGGCGTACCTCACACCCATCCCAGCCCTTAGCATGGCGTATTGCTCAGCCAGGCCACTAAAAGGAACACTTGGACACCCCCTTTATTTTAGCCCCCCTTTTCTGGCCTCAATCTCTATTTTTTAAGAGTCAAGACGTACCAGGCAGTGGTTAAGTGACTGGACTGTGGAGCCAGAGGGTCTGTGTGCAGATCCAGGCTCTGTGACCTTGAGGTGTCATTTAAGCTTTCTCAACCTTAGTTTCTGCATTGATAAAATGGGGTTAATAATAGTAGGGTGTTGTGAGGATTGAATGGATTCATAGATGTATGAAAAACATATGACCTGTAGCACACACTAAGTGATGCTACTGTGATTTCCAAAAATAATTCACTTTTTATGTTTATTTTTACCAAATTTTATAACATATTTAGTTTTGATTAACTGATTACTATTAATAATTATAATGACAACACAGTCAGTTGTCTTAGTTAATTTAACACTTAGAGCAAAATGGTCATGGGAAATTTCGGAAAATGAATTCCTTTCTTTTTTGTTTACAAGAATATGATCAATAAAAAGCTTTTAAGCATAAAATATACATTAAGATAAAGTTCTTTGACAGAAGCAGAATGGAGATGAATTCAAGGAGAAAATATAAAATATCCAATTGTTCATATATTTTTAAAATGAATGATGGTAGGTATCATAACACTGTGGCGTTTATTTTCTTTTGAGTACATTTAAGAGAATGATATAACATTTAAAATTGTATATGTATAAAAGCATGTATTTAAAATGGTCAATATTTACAATACACTGGAAATGACACCCTTTGCAACTATTTAAGGAAAAATTTAGAAGTCAACTTATGTTCCTGTTCCTGGATGTGTGTGTGTGTGTGTGTGTGTGTGTGTGTGTAAAGATTTATTTATTTATTTATTTTAGAAAGAGGTGGAGGGGCAGAGGGAGAGAGATTCTTTTTTTTTTTTAAGATTTTATTTAGTTATTTGACAGAGACACAGCTGAGAGAGGGAACACAAGCAGGGGGAGCGGGAGAGGGAGAAGCAGGCTTCCCGCCGAGCAGGGAGCCCCATGCGGGGCTCGATGCGGGGCTCGATCCCAGGACACTGGGATCGTGACCTGAGCCAAAAGCGACGCTTAATGACTGAGCCACCCAGGCGCCCCTAGAGGGAGAGAGGATCTTAAACAGACTCCACGTTGAGTGCAGAGCCTGACGCGAGGCTCAGTCTCACAACCCTGAGATTGCAACCTGAGCTGAAGCCAAGAGTTGGACCCTTAACCAACTGTACCACCCAGGAGCCCCAGTTGATATATATTTTTAAAGTGTAAGTGTGTATAAGCAAAAATGCTCAAAGACATTGGAATAAAACACTGACTTAAAGAAGTAAAGATGTAAGTGAAAGCACTGGCATAAAATCACCTTTTAAATTTATGTTTTCAGAGTACTAGGTATTAAGAATATAGATATTAAGAGTAATATCTTCTTTATCAAATTGGGAAACTAAGTACAATTCTAGAATTCTGAGGCTTCCCTGGTGGAAAGTTGGATGGACTCTGTGTGAACTAACTTGGCTGAGTATCTCCAGTGCTTCACAGGGAAGGCCAGCGCGTGGACATCACACATACCCCCGACTTGACTGCTGTGCATTGCCTGGGAGAGAGCCCTTGTCTTTGAGGGGGGAGCTGGATTTGTCCTTTGATCTGTTTGTAGATGGGCCCACCTCAGAGTGGATCTTGTCGTGAGGCCAGAATGGGGAGGCTGTTCTGCTTGATGAATGCTCTGGGAGTTTTACATCGTGCTGGAAAAGCAGCTGTTACTATTACTAGAGGAGCACCAGCTAGGACCAAAAAAAAAAAAAAAAAAAAAAAATTAGTAGGCCTCATGAGGAACATGCTAAAAATAGTGTTTTCAGTGTAAAAAAATAAAAAGTGTTGAAGAAAATTCACATTCCCTCAGGTGTGTTTACTGCCAATTAGATTTAAATCAGTTTGACATTCTTCTTTCATGCCATGCTGCAAGATGAAAGTTTGGATACCATTTTCTTAGTGGGCAAGTTTCATGACAGCATATCCATAGTTGTAATCATAATGAATATACAATGTTGTGTGCTGGTTTTTACACTTAACATTATTTTCCAGACCCTTGCCAAGGAAACTCAAGAGCTTTTAGAGGAGTGTATGATAATACTATAGCCATATTTATACCAACTGCCACAGAATCTGAAGAGAGCATGCCCCTGAGACCCAGGTACCATGTTGTTGGAGACTCGGGTCAGATAATCCAGGCCTCCTCTGAGAGATTGAAGCTTTGGCATAGCTTTCTGAGAAGTTGGTGACCCTGCCCCAGCCAATCTGGAAAAACAGCATCAGGGACAGAAGGTGTTTATGAGCATTTGAGAGAGTCACCCAACCCTACCCTGAGCCCTAACCCTTCTCTGTATGTTTGTTCTCCTATACCAAGTCATCAATTCCCAAGGGTTGCGTCCTATGGCCAAGTCAAAAGTGGCATAAAGCCTAAGCTAGTTGCCTAGAGTCTTCATAAAGTCTGTGTGATGTTCCTGTGAAATATTTCTGAGAAGGATTTAATTCTAACATTAAGATGGTGCTACTTAAAACAGTGAGGGACTGGACAAGTAGTTTGTATTGGTGGCAATATACATTGGTTTAATAATTTTGGAGGGAAATGTGGTAATACAGATTAACAGCCATATAGATATCCCCACTGGGTTTTTACTTATTCCTGAAATGTTATTATAAGGAAATAATCCGTAATCCATAATACACACACACACACACACAATGTATAATAGTATAAAACTGGAAAATGGTCTAAATAACAGAGGAATAATGGTAAAGTCTACTATATTGGCCAGATGGAATATTATATAGCTAAAAAGAAAGTTATAAGGAGTATGCAAAATACAGAAAAGTGTATATGATATAATGTTAAGAGCTAAAAGGAAAAAAATGAATCAAAAAATGATATATTCACTGTGTACATAACTATGAAAGATAAGTAAATAGATCGGTATCAGTAAAATTGGGAAGAAATCAACCTTTAAGAGAAAGGAAAAACAAAAACTTAAGGATGACCTAGTCTGAAGCAATCATAAGATTTATTGACTTCACTGGTGTGAAGGGACGTATGAGAGAATAATAGTGATCTCTTAGCTAGCCTTGAGTTCATGTGGGAAGCCTGCACGGATTTCCTGGTACCAGTTTTCTTTTTCAGTTTTAGACTCTCTTTTTTGTGTCCTAGACTTACTGAAGTAGATCCAAGCTATAAAAATCAGTTCTTAAAATTCTAGCAGAAGTTACTATGGAGAAATGAAAAAAGTGGATTTGGTTGGGAAATGGGATTAGAATGTACATTTTTTTATCCTAACATTGCTTACATATTTAATAAAATATCTTTAAAAATAAGTAGCTGCCATCCTTACCCATAATACTTGTTTGCACAATACCAAGATACAATTCTCTGAAGAAAATCTGTGATTATAGTTTTATATGGAAGTGTGTAATTTCTTAATACTATAGCCTATTAGTAGCATTGTTTTTATTACCTCATTTCTAATTATTAGTAGTCTAAAAAGTGGGAGCAATTATAGTAGCTAAATTTTTATGTATCTTTGCCTAATATTTTTCATTATTAAACAGGTAATAACAGATTTGAAATGGGTTTATCACATCCTTAGGAATTTTCTTCATGGAGTCTCTTTTGAGAGATCTTCTAAAGAGTAAAGCTAATTTTAACTTAAATCACTGGGAAATCTGCTTCTGGGAATAAAAGGGATCTTTATATTACCAAAGTTGAATAAGAAGCAGGAAGGCAATACATAACTGTTAGTTGTAAACTAAGGTGCTTTTATTAGGAATTTACATTGATTATATTTATCTGAAGAGAGCATTGTGATATTTTTAAAAAAATCATCTTGAAGATTCATCTGTATGTCTTTTTGTTGCTTTAAATTGTGTTTGGCACCGTTCTAAAAAGTAATTATACTAACAGACAGCTATTTTATTTTGTGTTGCTCATAAAACGTCTTCCTGTATGATAGTTGTCAGACATTAATATCTGATTATCAATGAATTAGGTTGTTTGTGAATTTGTTCTTGAAAACCCTTGAATTTTATGATAGCTGATTCACCTCACTATTTTTTTTTTAAAGATTTTATTTATTTATTTGAGACAGAGAGAATGAGAGACAGAGAGCATGAGAGGGAGGAGGGTCAGAGGGAGAAGCAGACTCCCCGCCGAGCAGGGAGCCCGATGCGGGACTCGATCCCGGGACTCCAGGATCATGACCTGAGCCGAAGGCAGTCGCTTAACCAACTGAGCCACCCAGGCGCCCCTGATTCACCTCACTATTATACCCCAACATCCCCAGCTCCAAAATAGTGTCACTGTTTTAGTGAGTATCTCAGAAATAGACTTAGTAAGCCAAAAATTGTCACCATTATGTAATATAGTAGAAGGGGGGGAAAAAAAGAATTAATGCTTGGAAAGAACAAGCTCCCAGTTGTTTTCCTTTAAGACAAAAATACAATAAATGTAATGCCTGCAAGTTGTTTCATGCTGAAGTGCTGCATTTAGTCCTTAGCAGGCTTGGCAATGGCAGGGAAAGACTCCGTTCTATTCTGGAATCTGGACATGACTCTTAGCTCCATGATTTCTGAGTGCTGTGACCTTGGATAAGCTACCCCTCTGAGCAGTTTTCTAGAAGATGGGTGGAGGCTGAATGAGGGTTCTGTCTGGCTCTCCCAACACTTAGGGGTTTGACTAGAGAGAGACAAACTGAGAGTGTCCTCTATAGACGCCACCACCCATCAGGTATTTTTAAAAAATGGATGTTTCCACCAGAACAGAACATTTTAATAAAAACGTTGATATGGAACATAACGAGGTTTTTAAACAGAGACTTAGAGTCCTTTTGTCTTCATTTAAATCTGTTTTATTTTTCTTTCTGTGACACTATATAAAAATCTCATCAATATACAAAATCATTCTGAGCCTCAGATTTTCTCATTTTCTCTGGATGAGAGCTTTGATTAGCTTTTTACAAGTTCTTCATTAGTAATTGGCTTGCTCTTTTGTTTTTGTTTTTGGCTGTTGTCTCTAATAAGTTTCTGTTCTATCAAAGAATTCTTTGAGGATGGTCTGAAATATGCTATCCTGTGTTATGTTACAGAATATTACAATTTAATATTCTTTATAAAATGCAACCAACAAGTGCTATCGGGATTAAATGTTCATTTCTTCTTTTTGATGCTGGTGGCTGGGATGGGTTGTTCAGTCTTATCATCATGCCTGACCTAGTTGTGCAGCCATTCCTGTTTAATTAATAGACATTTACATAAGCTCTTTTTCCCCCAGCAAGCTTCATAATGGTCTTGTTGGTTATCTCCTTTCACCCTGTGAAGTATCAGCAGTGCTGTCTCTATTTTGCATATCAAAATACAGAGAGATTAAGTAATGTACAGCAAATGGATAACTGAAGAAGTTTGGGAACTCAGAATTCTGACATATTAATGGTGTTGCTTAAAGCAACAACCCATATAGAGTCTATAAATATATTCCAACTCTGCTTTCTAATCCAGGAGTTGGAGTTGGGACTGTCAGCAGCCCTTTGTAGATGTATGCAGGAGTGGGAGAATTAGTTTCTGGACTCCCTCTGGAGCCACGAAAGGAAAGTTTTTGTTAGCAGAGGAGCTGGTATCTAATAACTATTGCTGTGATGTTTGTAATTTTTAATAAAAATTCTAGGAAACCTGGTGGCTTCTGTGCAGCATGTGAATTTGAAGAACTCTCCTTTTTTTTTTTTTTTTTTTAAATCTACCTTTCCAAACACCATTAGGGTTTTATTCCTAGTTAACTGGCCACAAAATATCAACAGGTGCAACTTGAGCAAAGGGTAGCTTCCCTGAGCTCCCCGTCTGTCCAAGAAACAGGAGAAACTTGCTGACCTCTCAGGGTACTTGGGCACGACTTTGATTTCTTTCCCACTTGAATCTATTTTTAAATATTCTCTCACTGTCTTTGTAGCTGTTTCCTCACACACTCATTGGGGATAGATGTCTGTCCTGGGATATTTCTTTCCTCCCCCCATTTTTCCCTGTCTCTTTTCAAAACTATAAGAAAGGATTGCTTGTACTTCAAATACTGCTTCTTTGTCTTGTCTAGGTGTTGATTACTTCCAGAGAATTCTTTGGATCTTACAGGGATCGCTTCAGTTATTTAACGTCACCAACACAATAAACAAAAGTAGGCATTTTTGGGGCGCCTGGGTGGCTCAGTTGGGTAAGCTTCTGCCTTCGGATCGAGCCCTGCATCAGGCTCCCTACTCAGCGGGAAGCCTGCTTCTCCCTCTCCCACTCCCCCTGCTTGTGTTCCCTCTCTCACTCTTTCTTTAAAAAAAAAAAAAAAAAAAAAAAAAGGCATTTTTCTTCTCTAACTTTACCAGACTTCTCAGTCTTACTTAAAAGATGGAAGTTTGTGTGTCCCTCACTTAGCTCCCTTCCCACTAAACTTGGAGTAATCTCTTTCTGTCTTAGAGCCTCCAGCCACAGGCTTCTCTCCCTCCGCCCCAAGTGCTGCCCGCTCTTTCAGGCCTAGATGGGATGAAGCGCCATGTCTTCGGGAAGTCTTTGCTGGCCCTCCTCCTGCCAGTCAGAACTGACCTCTCCTTTCTCTCAATTCCCATATTCCTGGATTGCTACCTTTTGAGTGGTACATAATCTGTCGTGTGTTATAGTGATTTCTGTAACCCTTGAATCTTGGATGCCTCATGAGCGTGGGGAGAGATGAGGAGTGGAGAGGAGATGTTCTATTCCATTTGACTCCAGGTCCCTCTGAGCTCATAAAAATATACACCCTGTATACAGTCTGGTGTTTCCAACTGCATTGCACTCAACAGAGTGTTATGGAAACCCCTCACGTTCCAACAAGCATTAGATTTGCAGGATGAAATAGTAGTTGAGGAGGCATCAGGATCTCACCATGAGTATCACTCCAGGGAACAAAGAGTCTTTCCATCCATGGGTCCTCAGGCCTGGGCTGCCTCTCATTTATCGGCGAGCTCATCTCTGGCCTCCAGCACTTGCAGGCCTGCCTCAGGATCCCCTGCATCTCACAGTGGGGAACATATTCTTTACTAGTGCCACTGAGATCCTTACAGTCTTCTCTGGAGTGGGAGGCCTCCTCATGTCTCTTCTCCAAATGATGAAAAGAAAAATCCCTCCCACAGAGGGTACCTCTCTGCCAGCTTTTCTGGTTTCTGCTCACAAGGCCCACTACTCCCCACCCCTCCACCCCCTCCAGCATCAGGTCAAATGAAATTTCTGTTCTCCCTAGGGATTTCTTCTTCCATTCTCTTTAGAAATCCTAAGTGGAGGGGAATGAGTGGTGAAAAACATATTTGACCTTTGGAATTCTCTCCCCTAGAGGTGCAAACCAGGACTTTGAGTATTGGGGGAGCAGCTGGATTGTAAACCTCAGGAGTTGAGATAATGGGATGTTCTTTTCTATCTTTCTAGTACCTAAAACTAGACTATAAACTCCATGAGAGCAGATTTTGCTTCTGTCTTGAGTATGCTTATATCTCCAGTGCCCAGAACAGTGCCTGGCATATAGAATTATGCTTCATAAATATTGCTTTGGGTAAATGAATGGGTGGTTGGATAGATAGATGGTTGAATGTTTAGCATGGAGTCTTACCCACAATAGGTATTCAGTGATATTTGTGAATGCATTAGTGAAAAACACATGAACTGATAGAGGAGTGAGTTAAGTAGAAAGTCATGAGTTTATTATATATTTTAGTAGTGTTTTTTAGTTTCTTAGTCGGGGTTACACACCTTAGGGGGATATTGTGGTGTGGCAGGGAGTAGGCTAACTCAGAGAATTAAAATATGCATCTTGGTACATCAATTTTTTTCAGTAGTAATATAGGATATTATTTTTTGTGTGGAAGCCAATATATAGATTTTAGAATGCATTGCATAGTTGTTTTTTTTTTTAAAGATTCATTTATTTATTTGAGAGAGAGAGAGAGTGAGCAGGGGGAGGGGCAGAGGAAGAGAGAGAATCCTGAAGCAGGCTACCTGTTGAGCACAGAGCCCGATGCGATGTGGGGCTCAATCCCAGGACTCTGAGATCATGACCTAAGCCAAAATCAAGAGTTGGCCACTCAACCGACTGAGCCCCCCAGGTACCCCAGTTGGCATAAGTTTTTATATGGAGAGTTATTCCTGACCATGCCTTTAGACCCTCTCCTTTGTTCTTAGATGCACTTTGGAAGAAATATTTGGGAAAACAGATACTGAAGTTCTTATCTTATCTGGAGACTCATAAATGTACAAAAGATACTGTCCCTGGTTTTGTGACAAGGAGAGAAAATGTTTCTTTTCCTTTCACGTCCCCACAGCGGTATAGGGGGCCACTGGTGCATTCCACACAAATATCCCCCATTATTTTATTTTTATTTTTTTAAAGATTTTTATTTATTTATTTAACAGAGATAGAGAGCCGAAGTAGGCAGAGCGGCAGACAGAGGGAGAGGGAGAAGCAGGCTCCCCGCCGAGCAGGGAGCCCGATGCGGGGCTCGATCCCAGGACCCTGGGACCACGACCCGAGCCGAAGGCAGCTGCCCAACCGACTGAGCCACCCAGGCGCCCCTATCCCCCTTTATAAAACAGGCTGTGTATGCCGATAATTTACTTTGGCACAGTAGCATGTATTTGTCTATGCAGTAATTCCACTAATATTTATTGAGTGCCTACTAGGTGAAACGCACAGTTATGGATGCTGAGATTAAAATAGTAATCAGAATCCTTCCTGTCCCCTTGAGGAATTACAGTCTAGTAATGGAAGATTCCTGTAAACGGTCAATTACCTATGCAGAGTGGTGTGGAATTAAACAGTAGGCTTAAGCAGGAGGTGCAGTGGGAACAGAGAGGGAGGGCACCTGACGCAGGATTGGGGTAAAAGAAAGCTGAGATCTGTAGGAGAAATGGGCATTAATTAGTAGGTGAGAAAAGGCAGGAGGGTATTCCAGACAGAGAGAACCTCATGTACAAAGGTTTAGAGGTAAGAAAAAATAGTGTTTTGGGGGGAACAGCAAGTAGTTACTGGTAAACTGTACATAAATATAAGTAAATATCTAGTTTTCTAATTCTGAATAGGATTTTTAAACATAAAAATGATAAAAGAAATAGAAAAAATACAGATTTAATTATCTAATACTACATTCCACATGTAAATCATCATGAGCAAAATTTAAAGACAATTAACAATCTAGAAATTTAAAATATTTTGAATATTTCAGCATCTTTTATGGGAGCTGGTGTTATTTGTTTATAGAGCGCTCTATTACTAACATTTGAAGACTCACAGTGATGGCTGAGTGAATGAAAAGAATTAGTGTACTCAAAAGTTATGAAAGAGCTAATACCCATTAATAAGAAAACCCCTGCAAACCCTCACTAGACAAATAGTAAAGAAAACATGAGCAGATATTTTAACTTGGGAGTTATCTTTGGCTCTTTCTTTTTTCTCGTACAGCATATTGAATCCTTCAGCAAATCTCGTTGGCTCTCCTTTCAAAATAAATCTCAAACCTGACCATTCTCCCCCACCCACAGTACTATCACTGAGTACAGGCCACCATCCTATCTGAGCTACTACACCACCTCCTACCTGCTCTTCTGCTTCTCCTTCTCCAATATCAAGACTAATACTTGAAACTGTAAATCAGAGTATGTCACTTTCTTCAAAATCTCCCCAAAGTCTCTCCATCACACTCAGAATAAAACTCCCAACCTTTTCCGTGTCTTGCAAGGTGCTCCATGATCTTACCTTCTGGTTATCCCTCCAGTCTTCCTTTTGCCACTATTACCCTTCATTCCAACCGGCCACCTTGGTCTTCATACTGTTTTTTGAACACTCCAAGCACCCTCCCTCAGGAGGATCTTAAGGTCTTTGTCCTTGTTGTTCCCAAACTGAAAATACTCATTTCCCAAAGAATTACATGGCTTGCTTATTACTTGGTCAGCTCTCTGCTCAAGTGTTACCTCTGGCAAAGAAGCCTTCCCTCACCAACTTGCCGAAAATAGCATGCCTCCCCATCATTCTCTATATATTAAAATTTTTTTCCTCTTACCCATTGGACCCTTTCTGCCTTACTCTATATAAAGCATGTAAAAAGAATAAAAGATGTAGACCCAGAAAATTCCTAATTCCTGAACATGTGAGTATGGAGTTGGAATCCCTCTTCTTCCCTCCCTATCCCCAGGCATCAGAAAAAAGCCTATCTAAACTTCTCTGGAAGGACACATTTATAATCCTAGGCCTCAAAGAATTACTGTATTTATAGTTCTACTAGGTCACAATTTAAAAAATACAGAATTTATAACAAGCCACTAAAAGGGAAAGCTAGCAAAAACAACAAACTATAGTATCAGATACTCAAATTCATATGTTAAAATTTTTTGGTGCAAAAATACAAAATAAATATGTTGACTGTAATTCTTAAAATAGAAGAAAATACTGACAGTATAATTCAGGAAGAAAAGACTATCAAAAATGATCAGGTAAATTTAATAAACAATCAAATAGAACTTTTGAAAGGAGAACATCTAATTAGAAAGCCTAAACTAAAAAGCAATAAATATAAAGGAAGCATTAATGTGTTAGAAGAAGACTCTGAAGAAATTATACACATTGTAGCAAAAATTGAAAGATGATAAATATAACAGGTTAAGAGACATTACAGAGGGAGGAGGACAAAGATGTGTCTAATAGGAATTCCAGAAGGAGGAGCTGGAGGGAATAAAACAGAATTAATATTCAAAAAGCTGATGCTGAGAATTTTCCAGGATTGCTGAAAGGACTCTGATATTCAGATTCAGGAAGCTTAGTGAATCCAAGCAGGATAAATGAAAAGGAATCCACACATGGACACACTATAGTAAAACATCAAAGGGAGAGAGAAGATCTTAAAAGAAGTGACAATGTGGGTGCCTGGGTTAAATGTCTGCCTTTGGCTCAGGTCATGGATCCCAGGGTCCTGGGATCGAGTCCCGCATCAGGCTCCCTGCTCAACGGGGAGTCTGCTTCTCCCTCCACCTCTCCCCCCTCATGATCTCTCTCTCTCTCACTCACTCTCTCTCAAATAAATAAATAAATAAATAATCTTAAAAAAAAAAGTGACAATGTGACCGATAGTTCACTTCCAAACAGACAAAAATGGAAGCCAGGAGAAAATGGGATAATATATTCAAAGTGTTGAGAGAATATGATTATATCCTAAAATTTTATATCTACAAAAACTTATTTTTCAAAAATGAGGGCAAAGATAAAGCATTAACAATATGGGACATTTACTACCTACAGATCTTCACTAAGGGGTGTTCTGAGGGACATATTTCAATGATAAAGAAAATGATCCCAGAATGAATACCCTAGATACAGGGAAAAAATTGGTAAGCAAAAAGAATAGTCAAATGTGAGTAAATCTCAAACACTGAGTTCAAAACATTAATAATATCTAATTTATGGGATTAAAAAACAAAAGATACAACTGAAATACTGGACAACAGTAGAACAGAAATCAGGAAGGAGTGATCAGAGTTAAACATCCCAGGGTACTTGAATTATTTGGGAAAAAGGCAAATATACTGACTAACTATATTTTATTAAGTAAAATGTTTACTTAAAGATTGTGGGATAATTTCAAATTCATAAAAAAGAGAAAACAATGAGAAAATAATTTGAGCCTACACTCAATTAATCCAAAGGAAAGCAAGAGGAGGAAAAATGAAAAGCAAAAGAAACATTAGAAATAGAATAAGTAAAAAGTTTAAAATAAGAGGTGGCTGGGTGGCTCAGTTGGTAAAGCATCTGACTCTCGATTTCAGCTCAGGTCATGATCTCGGGGTTATGAGATCCAGCTGTGTGTCGGGCTCTGCACTGAGCATGGAGCCTGTTTCAGATTCTCTCCCTCTCTGCAGCTCCCCCCACCAGTGCACTTTGCCCCTCCCCGTTCCTGCACATGTGTGCGTGTGCGCTCTCTCTAAAAAAAAAAAAGTCTAAAATAAGATGGAAGAAATTAAATTATACCAATGATCACAAAGCCTATAAATGAACTAAACACTCCATTTAAGAGATAGATGAAAAAAGTGGATTTCTTAAAAACCTGTCAGTGTTATTTTTATAGAAAACATATCAAACATGAGGATACACATTGAACGGCAAATAATTTTTTAAATGCATAAGGTAAATAGAAATTTGGTGTGGCTATATTTTTATCAAAAGTCCTTTTTTGGGGAGCAGAAAGCATAATCAAAGATAAGTATGATCACTTTGTATTAAAGTTTCAGTTCCTAGGAAAATATATGCATTTAAATAAAGCAGCTTCAGGATATATAAAGCAAAAATTGACAAACTACAAGCAGAAATGGACAGATCAGCTATTATAGGGGAGATTTGAACTTCTCTTGGAAATTCATAGATCAAGCGGATAGGAGTCTAGAAAATGTGGACAACACAATTACCCAGCTTGATCTAGTGACACATGGAGAGCGCTGTAGCCAACAACTCAAGATTCCATATTCTTTATACATATTCTTAAGCACCCATGGAACATTTAAAAACTAAGAACAACAGGGGCGCCTGGGTGGCTCAGTTGGTTAAGCGACTGCCTTCGGCTCAGGTCATGATCCTGGAGTCCCTGGATCGAGTCCCGCATCGGGCTCCCTGCTCAGCAGGGAGCCTGCTTCTGCCTCTGACCCTCCCCCTCTCATGTGCTCTCTCTCTCTCTCTCATTCTCTCTGTCTCAAATAAATAAATAAAATCTGTAAAAAAAAAAAAAAAACTAAGAACAACAAAATAAATCCAAACAAAATATATGTAGGGAAAAAATAGAAATAAGCACAGAAATCTGTAAAACAGAAGACAAAGAAACTTCGTGAACACCAACAAAAAACATATGGCCGGGAGTGGCGTGTAGTAGCCACCGATAAACATCTATCTGTTCGATGAATAAAAAGCAATAGAAAACTACATGTGCGTACATGAAAAAGTTTGAAATTCACCAAATAGTGATTAATTCTGAGTTGGGCAGTTTTAGGTTATCCTGCGTTTACTCTTTGTTCTTTTCTGTATTTTCTGAGCTCTCTGTATGTATTGCCCTTATAATTTTATGAAAACACATTATTTAAAAATAAAAACAAATAGATTTTTGAAGAGATGGGCTAGAGAGGATTAAACGTCCTTGCTGCCACCTCTGGTCAGTGGGGTGAGGCGGTGCAGTGTAAGACGAATTTGGAGGTGCTTCACCCCTCACTACATGGGTGACTTTAAACATAATCCCTTTGAACCCATTCTCCAAAATGGCAAAAAGAAAGCCTTCCTCAAAGAATTATTCGGATAGGTGACCCCGTGCAAAGCACTTAGTACAGCGTCTCATACCGTAGCTGTTCGATAGCCCTGTTCCTTTCCCTGCTTGAGGAAGCAGGCTTAGGGAAATATCCCTCTCCATTTCTAAGGAATGTACCCTGAGTGCAAGGCAAATTTGATCAGTCTGGAATATGAAACTGGATGAAAGCTTAGTATGTGAAATTATATTTGTGCCCTCCTGGAGAGCCAGGAAAATTAAGACACGAACCAAGAAATTCATCCCCTTTATTAGATGTAAGAATGAAGGTGCAGTATTATCATTTCCTTGTGATAGTCATATCTAATAGTTCTGAAACCAATTCACAGTTTTCATGTCAGACTTATTTTATGAGACATTTAACCATTGCTAAATTAAATTTCATAGGAGAATGTGCCTATATAACTCCTCTGGAGTTACAGAGATAGAAATCGGACCCATCATTTCTATTTTCACAGAAAACTATTTAGCAGAACTTTGCTCCAGTAGAAGTGTTTATTGAGTTGTAAGCCTAACACAGTTCATTGGCTGCATGTATTTCCACACTGACATTTTTCTCAGTGCAGATTTGCATCAGTTCATTAGTACTGACAGCAGATGGTAGCACTTTCACACAAATTTACCTTCTGAATTGATCTAAGAAATGTCACTAAAAAGATCCTGACAGTTTTGATGTTCTTCCATTTCTGAAAATGGTATGTTAAACAAATAAGGTGTAGGATTTTAGATTTTTTTGAACTCCAGCACATAATTCCTAAACCAAAAATGAAAGACGGCTTTCATCTCTGATTCTGGCTGTCTGAAGCCTGAGCCTTAAAAAATCCAGATAGCATGAGCCTAAAAAAATCTCCATTGTAGAAAAATGGCTTTTGGAGAATATTATCCAGATTGATTGTCTACACTAATCAGATGGCTCAAATTATTTATAAATTCTCTACTTTGCTTTGAATACAAATTGCTTGGCTTGCAGAAGTAGTGGATTGAACGTGACCGAAAACATAGTATTGGCTCAGGTCATAAGGCTAACTTTGAATTCTGTCACTTCCGCAGAATTAAGATATCCCTAAGATTAACCCCATTTTAAAACTACGGATCCTTTTGGCTTTAGTTAGGGTTAAGTCATTATAAAATTATCGGGCAAGAAGACTTAATATTTGCTAAGTGAATGAATGCGGGTGTATGTGAATTCTAATCACATTGGGGAAACTTTTTATTTTTCTACATTAAATAATCATTATTATATTCATAATAACTCTGTATTCAGTAGTCTTACAAATTTAGAAACAAGGATTTTGGGGTATTTTAAAAATTAATTTTCCATCTGTATTTGAAAAGTAATTAATGGTTTGGTTAATTTGCCACAACTAAGAGAAGCTGTTATATTTGAGAAAGCATTGGGTGTTGGCCATATACAGTTTAACCATGGAGGTGATTATGGATGTTTTTGACACATTGCTAGAAGAGTGGTCATGATTAACAACATACTTAAGGGATTTATTTAACAAGAAGAAGGAGCTTTTGGGTTCCAAGTGCTCTCAAAATCAAGGGGCCCTTTTTATTTTATTCATGGCACTTACTATTATTTGGATTATCTTGTTTCTTTATTTGTTCTGTGTATTTATTGGCTGTCTCTTGCACTGGCATGTAAGTTCCATGGGATCAGGGACTTTATCTCTGAGAAACAGTGATCTCTATTACTATACCCAGAACTGTTCCTGGCAGACATGTAAGAGATGATCAATAGATATATGTTGAATTAATAAGCACTGGTTTAAGGCAGGTAAGAGGAGCCAGAATTAAGCTGGACAGGAAGACTTGCCTTAGGCATAACACATTTGGTTTGTGACCCTAGGGTCGGCTTAGGGATAAGCGGGAGGGGGTAGGGAAAGAGGAGGAAAGAGGGAGCCCAGGCTCTGCTGTAAGAGTCAGGCCACCGGGCAGACTCTGAAGGTGGCACTTGGGAGACATACACCAACCCACACCCAGTGAATACCTCAACCCTCATCACATATATGCATCCCCAAATCTCCACACCCAGTGTCTCCAATACACAGTGGAGGTGCCTCCAATTTCCTGTGAGTAGGTTTGTGCACATTCACACAGACGTGAGTGTTTTGGGGTTCGAGGCTAGAGTTAGCAGCAACAACCACACATAATTCTTTCCAGGGATGCTCTGAGTTCAGCTCCTCCTTGGACCGGCTGAGAAGAGGAGAAGAAGCCAAGAGAAGTTAGGCCCCTAGTCCAAATCCAGCCAACAGGCTTGTTTTATTTGGCCCAGTCTATGTGTTTTTTTTTTTTTTTAAGTGCCAAAATTTAAATTTAGGAAGTTTTACATAAAAATCTGGATTCCTAGGCTATTTTGACAAACGGGAAGACCTGGCACACGGAACCTGCATTCCCACATGGCACAATTGGCTGGAGCAGAGTAGCAATCATAGTCTTGGCTGGGAGCACCCTCTGGTCCCCCATAGTCCCTGTCACTGCTGGTGTATTCAACTGACCTTGCTTCTTCAGGTCACCTGCACAATCTCTGTAGGTATTTGTCTTAGATTGCTTGGGAAGCTATAACAAAATACCACGGACTGGGTAGTTTATAGACAACAGAAATGTATTTCTCTCAATTCTGAAGTCTGAGCTCAAGGTGCCAGTCTTTCTCATGAGGGCCCCCTTTCAGGTCACACCCTTCTTGTTGCAACCTCATGTGGCAGAAAGGGGTGAGCTAGCATTTGGAGGTCTCTTTTATAAGGTCCTAAATCTCATTCCTGAGGGCTCTACCCTCCTGACCTAATCACCTCCCAAAGATCCCACCTCCTATAAGACCATCACCTTGAGCATTAGAATTTCAACATACGAATTTGGGGAAATACAAACATTTAGACCATAGCAGTATTTGCAGTTGCAGTCTTTGGCATAATGGCGAATCCACAATGTAAACGATCAATAAATTTATTGTCAATAATTGCTTTTGCGTCAGTACAATTTGTGCGAGGTCACTCCCTACAGGAAACCTCCTAGGACTCCCCATTGTTTGACAAATGATGTGCATCTCCCTACCCTGGCAGTGAGCTGACCTGTATTTCTATGCAGTCATTCTCTTATAAAGGCAGTGGAGTTCCCGCGAATGGGCTTTTGACTTCCAGAAACAGCCCTATAAGCTTGGGAAAGACAGAAGGATAGAAACAGATAAACAGAGGAACTCAGGAAGAAAAGAGACAGACAGACAGACAGAAGTACAACAATTTAAATAATTCAGGCCATTCTCCGCCTCGTCCCCCTGCCATTCTACCCATCGAACGTGTGCCTCTTGGCACTGCAGTCAAGCTCGAAACAATCAACATGGTGGCCAAGTTTCTGCAAAAAAGTGTGCGAAAGATTTTGATCCCCTTGCAAAGAGGTGAATGAAATACGTTGTTCAAATGGTCAGGCTTTTGGGCTTCGCAGACATCCCTGAGGAAAAACTGGGGAATAATTATAAGCCAAAGGGAAACACCAGTTGACAACGAATTCGAGGGAACTGATAAAATTGATCTATAGTTTGTATCGTGTAAACAAAACCGTGTGCCCTCCTCTCCTTGATTGTACTACTTTATCAGTTCGTAACTCCTTCTCTCCAGCTTTTTCTCATGTTTGGATTATGAATTATATTTCAAAACTGAAAGTGATCTGTATCTTAATTTAGTAACTTGGAATTTAAAACAAACTTTTAACAAACCAGATTGTGTGTTTTAACTTTTTCAAAGTAATTCACACTGGCAATCCCGGACCAACTCTGATTTTTACAGGAGCATCCAATACTTGGGCAACCCTTTTTTGTACTTCATCCCTGCAAGACGAATGAATTCATGACTCCTGTATTAAAGAATTCTCAAAAAATCAATAGGTAAGAAACATCATCAAGATACATTGGCTTTTACTCTTATTTTAAAAATGTAAATGTTTTTATGTGACTCTAAGAGCTAAGCTAAAAAGGAAATATTGTTTGTAATAATAGTAATGGCTAACAGTTATTGATTTTTACTGTGCTAGGCACAGTTCTAAGTATTTTAGATATATTAATATATTGGATTTTTATAACACCCCATGAGCTAAGTTCCATTATTTTACCCAGTTTACAGAGGAGAAAGCTAAAGCACAGAGAGGTTAAATAACTTGGCCAAGTTCACACAACTTGTTCAGTGGTAGACCTGGGATTTGAACCTGGGCATTTTCGCCTAAGAGCCATGCTCTTAACCACTACACTCTGCTAATGCCGTAAATTTTAAGTGTCAAACTGGAATCATCAAGAGGAGTCAGGAGCCTTAATGCCTTGACTCCCCCATTAACTACCTCAGTCTCTTTGGACCTCAAGTCCTTGTCAGGCAATGGAGCTGACATTTGGAAATGCTGGGATTCCATGTGGTGGGCACACACCTTTGAAGGCAGCTCGTCTCTTCTGTTGGTAGTGATTTTCTACCACTCATCCAACATTAGAATTGCCTGTATTTTCACTTGTTTCCTAGGAGTGTCAATTATATCACATCATGGCTGAGCGTTGTAGGGCCAGTTGTTGGGCTAAATCTACCTCTGAGTTATGCCAGAACAGCCTCTCAGGATGAATGAAATGTCACTTGACAAGGTAAAAAGGAAAGCCTGCACTGAATGTTTTGCTATTATAAAGATCCTGTTGTCTCTGTTGCACTTGGGGTCCCTACTGGCCCCATCAAATATTAAGTCTTCTTTCATCTTTAATAGACTGAATATGAACTGTTTGTTTAGGTTTCCAACCAACCAGTGCCCAAACATTTGGGTAGCATTGGACTTTGCTGTAATAACACTCACCCAACTACAGGAGTAGATGACTTTATTTCAGAATTGTTATTCTTGAAATAAGTCTTTACTGTTCAGTTAACCTTCTTTTATTCTCTTAGCTTTTGTTTTGTTCTTGTTCTTCACTTTCTTCTATTAAGCCAAAGACCTAGAAATTGTGGCATGAAGAACACCAAAAGTGTACCTGGCCAGTCCTGGTTTTAATAGGACAAATACCGTGCAATAGTTCAACTCACCAAGATTTTGACATGGATTTATTTTTCCATTGGAAGCAAATGTCTACAGTAACTGCTATGCTGTATTCCTCATCTGGAAGAATTGTTGGTTTGGAGTTGCTTGCTTTGTTTTTCATTTTATCTTGCCAGGGGCTGAAACTAAGATAAAAATGTAATTGTCTCTTTAAAGAATCTAGATTAGTGTCTATCGATGAGTAATGTACTTTAGGGTCACCTGAGGATCTTTTATGACTGCAAGTGCTGGGGTCCACCTCCTGCAACAGCCTCTCTGGGATAGTTCTGACACACCTGCTTCTGGAGAACCTCTGGTCTGGATGTACCTTTAGTGTGGTATTTATTTGTTTTGTTTTGGTCTCCCAATAGGCCTTTTCCAATTCTGTGTATTGCTCCAACAAGCTGGACTTACTTTCTAACATTTGTCTGGGCATTGCCCTGAACCTCCTGGTTGTTAAGAATATCCAGGAGACATGTGTTCACGAGGCAGGCCACTCGGAGGAAGCGGTCAGGGAGAAGGGATTATCGGCTGGCCAATTACAGAAGACTGTGCCTGCACTTTCAGTCTGTAGGTTCGGGGCTGAGCTCTCACACACGGAGCAGAAGTAGAGAATGGGTTAATTCAAACTGCTAGAAAAGCTAAAAGTAAATTTTAAAATGCTGAGCTGCACATATTCATGCTGGGATGAGAGCCTGCTTACATGCTTGCTGGGCATTTTGGTATTTACCACTTAACATCTTTTCAACTTCTGCAGGGATTTCCCCCCGCCCCTCCCAATGTAAACACAGATTTCTCAGCAAGTCATTTCTCAGACCATGTCATTTCTAGAGTAAAAAAAAACTAAATAAATTATAATAATGTATCATCTGGATGATGTACTTGTCTGGAAATAATAGTTATCCTTTGCTAACAGATTCTGAGATGATAGTAGTCAATCACTGTAGAGACAGTGTGTAGGTTTTTTTGTTGGTGTTGGTGTTGTTTTTAAATTAATTTTTTCTTTCTCTGATTGATGAAGACCTTAAAATTCATCAGTAGCAAGAAAAAGTCCTGAAAAACTCTTATAGGTTCTAGAGACCTCCCTCCCCAGATAGATCCCTCTCCTCAGGCCGCTCTGTTTCTTTTCAGAATATTTTGCATTTAAAAAAATCACACATTTAATTTTTGGTTGATAAAAATTTCCATTTTTAAGAATGCAGCTATATAACAGACTGTTATCCCAACAGTTATAAAACATTAGAAAATATTTTGTTTTCTCAAAGTAACAGTTCTTACTCTGCAATACAAAGATTTCCCCTCCGGGTTTCTTCTCCAGTTAATATAATGCAGAACCCCTTCAATCAGAAATAAGGCTGGTTAAAGCTGCTTCCAGCCAATATCCTAAACTCTGCTTTTGTGTAGCCTTGGAAAACTTACTTCACCTCTTTGGTCCTTGGCTGTGTGATTTGTGAGAACAATTGCAATTCTCGGGTCTGTGAAAGCGAAGCATAGAGATCTAGACTGTGAGTTTGGTTACCTGCTAGCTGTGTGACTTGGGCTAATTTTCCTAATCTTCTTTAGTCTTTTACCATTTCTATGTTTAAAGAGTCCCTTAATATCCACCCCCCTTACCTAACCAGATCAGGGAGGAGATCAAAATGGTAAGTCAACCTGAATGTGCTTCATAACCTGCACAATGCCATATGGAGAAAGAGGCGTGAGGGATAATTGGCCCCAGCTCCTGCCCAGCGCCAGCACACCGTCTCCCTCCCACCACATTTCAGGCCTGATTCCTCCCAACACGCATGGGCCCCACATCCTTCTCTGACTGTTGTTCATGCTGGCCCCCACCTGGAAATGCTTCCTTCTCCATCTCTCAACTCAATTCCCAACCTACTCTATAAAATTCACTCTTACAAAGCCATCTCTGACCACCACAGCCACCACTGGTCAGCCTGTCCTTTCATTACGTACTATACTTAATCATATTAGCATTTCATTGTCTCCCTTTCACTCTGATTTCTTCCTCTCCTTGATGATGGATAATAAGTACTGACCCACTTTTTTTTTTTTTTGGTATGTTGTAAGGTGGCATGCACAGAATAGTTGCTGTCTGTCCCTTGGAAGTGATGGAGGGAAGTAAGGCTCTCAGTCCAGGGATTCGAGTCTGTGGGCGAGAGGCTGTGTTGACCATTTGGTACTAGCTTACAGACCAGGAGCTAAAAAACAAAACTAACCATTCTCCTAACACAGATGTATTAGAACAAAGAGGAAAAAAGGATGTTAAAACTGGGTTTTTGCATCCATTTTTCCTGATAATAGGTATAGTTCTTCATGCTCTCAAGATATGAGGAAATGGAGGTCTGCATTGTCACAACCAGCTCTTACATAATTCAGAGAGCTGATATTCCAGTCAGTTGGGTTTTTAATTTTTTTTATGATTAAAATATGAGAGGAAGAATATGCAAATATTCACTCCACCAGATACCTATTGAGTTCCTCTTATATGCTGAGCCCGAGGCTAGCTGCCAGGGATGGTAAGTGGAAAGACATGACCCTGACTCATAAGAATGCCCAGTCCAGTGGAAAGACAGACAAGGAGATTCAGGGACAGAAGGATGTATGCTGTGGCAAAGGTGTGCAAAGGAAGCACCCGGGAAGATTTGTAGAAGAGGAATGTGAGTGGAGCTGTGAAAACCTTAGGAGTTAGCCAGGTTAAGAATGCAGGAAAGACCTTGAAAATGCATAGGGAAGTGGTCAAGAGTGAGGCTGGCTAGCAGGACTGGGGCCAGGTCTGGAGATCGATTGCCACACTGAGAATTTGTATTTGGTCTAAAAACCAGAAAGAGCCACGGAGGGAATTCAGGTAGAGGAGGTGAAGTGATCACATTTGCATTTTAGAAAGATCCTATATTTTTAAAATGACTATTGCATATAACTACTCACACATACACTGTCAATTTTTTCACCAGCAGGTTCTGGCCCACAGGCTTTAGAAGTTAGGAGTGCAGAAAGGGCTGGGAGTATGCCAAGGACATTTTTCAATTTTTGCCCAGGGCCTTCCAAAACAAAACTTTCCAGTGTCCTGAAAAGCCTGCGTCCTGGCTGTGTTACCTGGGGCAAGTCACTCCACCTCTCTGAGCCGCTCTTTCCTAATGTATTAAATAGAAGGAAGTGTATTAAATCAAGTAAAATCCAGTTTTTAGTTTATGACCTCTCTCTATATATATATGTTTAAGAAATAGAATATGTCTGGGAAACGCTCCCTGTGTGTCTTCTTTACTCTCACACTACACACACAACACTTCTGACTCTAGATGTGTGGGTTTTTCCCATAACAAACAATTCTGCAGTACCAGCTGGGGTCCAACAATTTAGTTCTAACACTATCAATCTGGAGTTAGGATCAAAGCCTGTAAGTTAAGACCTAAGTCCCACAAGACTGCCCCACTTTAAGACCCCAGTCACAAGTCCCAGGTTATCACCTGTGTTTCTAACTGACCAACTATGAACCAGGATTACCATGACCCCCTCCTTGCATTGATTAATTTGCTAGAATGGCTCATAGCATTTAGGGAAACACTTATGTTTACCGGTTTATTATATAACAAGGGATATGATAAAGAATACAGATGAATACCCAGATGAAGAGCTACATAGGGCAAGAGCCAGAGGGTCCCAAGAACAGGAGCTTCTGTCCCCATGGAGTTGGGATGTACCACCCTCCTGGCATATAGATGTGTTCACCAGCCCAGAAGCTCTCTGAACCTCGGACTTTGGGGATTTTATGGAAGTGTAATCACATAGGCATGAATGGTCATTAACTCTACTTCTAGCCCCTCCTCCCCCTTCCTGGAGGATGGGGGACAGGGCTGAAAGTCCCAAGCTTCTAATCAGAGCTAGGTCTTTCTGGTGACTAGCCCCTATTCTGAAGCTATTCAAGAGCCCACCAAGAGTCACCTGCTTAGAACAAAAGACACTCCCATCACCAGGAAATTTCAAGGGATTTAGGAGCTCTGTGTCAGGAACCAGAATCAAAGGCCAGGTATTAGAAGAGATGCTCCTCATGCTCTTATCACTTAGGAAATTAGAAAGTTTTTAGGAGCTCTGTACCAGGAATGCAGAGAGCAGAGACCAACATGTGTATGTTCTATTATTTTACAAATACATGGGGGAAAAGCACATAATAAGGATATTATTGTTTTCTGACACTTTGGTTTCAGATATATATATATATATATATATAATCTGTTTATATGGGTGTGTACGTATTTGCACATGTGCATACTAGGTGGTGATGTAAATATATTTCTAACTCCAGGGAACAGGGATTTGAAAACTGATGGACAAATAAGCTCCCTTCCAATTCTGAGACCCTTTGAATCTCCCCCCTCCCCCCTTATACTGCTGGCCAGTAAGTTGCTGAGGGTTGTTCTAGAAGGATATAGGCAGCACTTAACTACTATTGTGCCCATGGCACTGAGATACTTAAATATACACGTAGGTCCTTTTATAGGGCTTGTCTGTAAAAGTGCCTTCACATTTTTATCCTTAAATGCTGTGGTGTTCTTTCAAGCAGTACTGTAACGTAAAGTCCTTGCTTTTAACTTTTGTATTGTCAGTAGCAACACCTAGTGGTAAAAGAGCCCAATTGCAAGTATCCTGTTTTCTAGACTATTAAAACTGAAAGTGATTTTAGAGATCACCAAGTCCCATTTGTAAATTATTAAAAACAAACTGGAAACTCACATTTTTTTCTTTACACTGAAATATACTTTACATGAGAATAAATAAAGCCTCTGGTTGCATTATGATTTCTTGGATTTCTTTGAAGCTTTTCAAATACCCAGAAATCACGGTTACAACTGAGGCAAAAAATTAAGCATACCCTGATACGTTAAACTGGAAATCATAGTTCAGGATATGTACAGCCTTTGGTGCATTGTTATTTACACCTGCATGCCAGATCTTCAGGGTTTAGCATGATGCCTGGCATGTGGTGATACTCAGTAAATCTTTGTGGAATGTTTGTATATGTGGCTGAAGACTGAGCACAGGGAAAGATCTCATGATCTTTCTGCAGGCACCAGGCACTGGACCTGCTTTCCTCTTTGAGAACTGTGACCCACTCTTTCTTTGAGAAGACTTCTGTTCCCTGACAGAGCGGTGGAGTGGGAGGTGGTCTCCTCTACCCCCTTCTTCAATAGATTCAGAGAGAATAGCCAGGCCCTTACTTGCTTATTAATAGGGAAATGGCTAAATCAAACGTAACGCTGTATGGCAGTTAAGGGGAATGAATTCAGTCTCCAAATAGGAAGTTCTCATAAATAGATTGTTGAGTTAAAACAGAAACTAGATGATAAATATGCATGCAACTTAACACTATTTATATAAAAAATACACCAGTATCACACATTTTCTATAGTACATATACAGTATATGTATGTGAAAACATTAAAAATGATCTAGAAGGACACACCAAATTTGTAAGAGAGGTTATCTCAGAGAGTGGAGAGTGGGAACTTGGATTGGAAGAAATCAAAGATGTTGGCTCTTTTTGTAATGCTACATTTATCTAGCTGAAGACTGTGAAACTAAAATTCATTTTTAGAAAAGATTTTAGTCCTCATAGATAACTTGGAAGCCACAGAAACATTTGAAGGAGAAAATTTTAAATGTGCTTAAGCGTAAATCACCCATGGATAACTGCAGTTAAATTTTTGATGTATTTCTTCATACTAGTTTAAACATATTTAATTACGATCATTCCATATATGGTTTTACATTATGATTTTTCCCACTTTAACATTGTATTGGCAGCATTTTCCCTTGTCATGTGGTTCTTTGAAAAAACAACTTAAAATGACTAGTAATCTTCTATATCAAAATGTCCCAATTAATTCTCCTGTTGTTAGACTTTTAGGTGGTTTCTAATTCTTCACTCTTTAATTAGTATACATTCACTGAGCACTCAACCTCTTATGTGGTCAGGACCTGTGCTAGGGAGATAGTGGTCCGTAAGGTAGATATAGCCCCTCTCTGAGAGAGCTTTCAGAATGTAATGCAGTGAGAAATGTGTGCAGAAACAGTTGCTCACATTTGGTTTCTTTAGGTTATACTGTTACTAAGGGAATGAACAGATCAAAGGATACAGAGTGTCTTAAGACCTCTTACTCATGTTGCTAAATTGTTCACCAGTAAGGCTATAGGGATTTATATTCACAGCAGTAGTCTGTATTTTACCATTTCCTAAAATCTTTGAAAATAATTTTATTTTCCTTTGCTTTTATTACGGAATTGATCATTTTTCTCTTCATGTCTTGGTAAAATTTGCATGGATTCTCACCTTTGTTTCTTCCCAATATCTATGCATTTCTCAGTGCTGCTGGAGTTAGTTTTCCAGCTTCTTTATTGTCCATTTTATTGCCCCAAATCTCTGTTTTTTCCGTATCAGAGCAGACCATCCATATATTGTTCTATTAGAACCAGAAAGCATAGAATTAAACAAATAACAATTATAATTAACAATCTAATTTAAAAAACAGTATTATGGAAACTCTTATACCTACTCAAAAGTAAGCAATATAATGAACCCTCACATACTTACACATCAGAATCTGTAATTACCAAGATTTTTGCCATATTTGCTTCACTTAACCTTAACTTATATTTGCATAAATATTTTAAAGAAAATTGCAGACATTATGCCATTTGTTTTTACAGGTACATACTAAATATTTTTCATTTGATCTATTCTGACAAGTTTTACTTCAGTCTTAGATGTTAAAGCATCTTTGGGTTCTTGTCCTCTGCTGCTTCTCCTGAGGTGGAGCTTTACACCCTCTTTCGGATTATGCCTTTGCCAGTGACACTGAGGAATTTTCCTCTAAAATGGCCCACTCTTGAACCCTCTTACACTGTTGGTGGGAACGCAAGCTGGTGCAGCCACTCTGGAAAACAGTATGGAAGTTCCTCAAGAAGATAAAAATAGAGCTACCCTACAACCCAGCAATTGCACTACTGGGTATTTACCCCAAAGATACAAATGTAGTGATCTGAAGGGGCACATGCACCCCAATGTTTATAGCAGCAATGTCCACAATAGCCAAATTGTGGAAACAGCCGAGATGTCCATTGACAGAGGAATGGATAAAGAAGATGTGGTTCATATATACAATGGAATATTACTCAGCCATCAGAAAAGATGAATACCTACCATTTACATCAACATGGATGGAATCGGAGAGTATTATGCTGAGCGAAAGAAGTCAATCACACGCACACAAATATGCAGGCACACATGCATGCATATTATGTCACAGGCAAGAAAAAGAAGAGTATAGTGGCAGAAAAAAAAAACCTACCTAATTATAACACTAAAAAATGTATAAAATACTGAAAGGACAAAATCAATTATTGCATATAGAATTAAAAGGGTTGGAAAATAAAACTGGGAATCTAAAGAGGGGGAAAGTTGTCCTACTTACCTGCAAATGTACACAAAACAGCACCTGAAGCTGTCAAACTATATAGAAAAAAGTATAAAGACTTACAGTAAACATGGATAAATTCACAAAGCTGATGGGGCAAAATGATATGACAAGACAATCTATTTCATATCACTGTTTCCAAAGCAGGTGTTAATGGACAAAACATGTTTCAACATGTTTCTCTCAACTTTTCTCAGCTGTGATTGAAATGAAATATTATTTAAAATGTGTTTTCCTGGGGCGCCTGGGTGGCTCAGTCGTTAAGTGTCTGCCTTCGGCTCAGGTCATGATCCCGGGGTCCTGGGATTGAGCCCCGCATTGGGCTCCCTGCTCAGCGGGAAGCCTGCTTCTCCCTCTCCCACTCCCCCTGCTTGTGTTTCCTCTCTCATTGTGTCTCTCTCTGTCAAATAAATAAATAAAATCTTAAAAAAAATAAAATGTAGTTTCCTTTGCCCACTATTGTAGATTTAAACATTGGCTGATTGGTAAAAGAGGTAAGGAAGCATAATGTTTTCGTTAGCATCTAAACTTATTTGAAAATTTGGGTATGTTCAATCTTTTTTTTAAAGGAAATCTTTTTTTTTTTTTTTTTTTTTTAGATTTTGTCTATTTGACACAGAGGGAGAGATAGCACAAGCAGGGGGAGCAGCAGGCAGAGGGAGAGGGAGAAGCAGGCTCTCCACTGAGCAAGGAGCCCAACATGGGGCTCGATCCCAGGACCCTGGGATCATGACCTGAGCCGAAGGCAGCCGCTTAACCGACTGAGCCACCCAGGCGCCCCGGGTATATTCAATGTGTTCTGCACTTTATCCCAGCCAAGTAACTTGACCTCTTGTTGTTTCTAATGAACCACAGCAAATGAGATTTTAGAAAGCTAGACTTAAAAAAAAAGAAACAAAAACTACTCATTGTGAGTAGGTTAAAGAACATTCATGTCAATAACTTATTACCACAAATAATCAAGCAGATCACTGGTAAGGACCTGTGGAAGGTACTTCTCTGGAAGCTGTGAAGGGGTGATCTGGGGCCATGATTTCCTCCTCTCCCTCCTGAGAGAGCAGCTCTCCTTGGCACTCGAATTGCTGTTTGAAAGCTTTAGGTTGTCTGGGAAGCAGAATGTGTTACAGGAAGGGATCTTGATGGTGCTCATTATGTCTGACTAAAGGTCCAAGGTTTTCTGTGTGTGAGGGGCCCCCTGATTTTTGAAGATACACACCACATATTAAAGGCTTGAGTGACAACCTGAATGAGGCGGTGACTGTGCTTATGCAGATTTGGAAATGTTATCTGTGGCTCATGAGTCCCTTCAAATGTGTCACTCTAAAAATGACTTTCTTGGGGCACCTGGGTGGCTCAGTCGTTAAGCATCTGCCTTCAGCTCAGGTCATGATCTCAGGGTCCTGGGATCAAGCACATCAGGCTCCCTGCTTGCGAGTCTGCTTCTCCCTCTGCCTGCCGCTCCCCCTGCTATGCTCTCTCTCTCTTTCAAATAAATAAATAAAATCTTTAAAAAAAAAAATAAAAATGACTTTCTCCTATGAGACAATTTATGCCCCCAAACATACAATTTTAATGTTTTAATGCTTTGGTCTAGAACCCCTGTGGTCATGTTTTCATGATAATAAAGTTTAAAATCCACTTTTCTTCCTCACATACTAACAAACATAGTAACATCACTTTACCAAATAATGTGGACAGGAATTGTGCTAGAAACTAAGAATGCTCAGTACAACCTGCCAAGACAATCCCCCAACTATAATGTCATAAGAACTGTGAGCTAATACTTGAATGAGCCATTTAAACAGATTTTATAGGCTAAAATAAAGATTTTACAAGCCACTGTTAGTGAAAAATTTATAGTAATATGGTAATTTATGATCTTGGCCTCTTTTCTTGACTGTGCAAAAGCCAAGAGAAACGTTAGCTGCTTGGACAACCTTGAAACAGACTCCAGGAGTGTTATCCACAGCATGACCATTATGACCAAATCCTGCCACCAGACAAAGGAAATTCATGTATTTTGTAACAGGACCATTTGTTCCCTTACTTTTGAGATTAGAAAGTTCTTTATGTACTTTTGATACAAGTCTGTTGTTGATATATGATTTGCAAATATTTTTGTCTGGTCTGTGGTTTGTATTTTCATCCTCTTAAGATCTTTCAGAGTAAAATTTTTAAAAAGTCCAATATATACTTTTTTGTGTGTGTGTGTGTGGAATGTACTTTTGGTGTATTGTTTAAAAGCTCTTCACCTAACTGTTAAGTCATGACTCAGTTTTCTTCTACAAGTTTTATAGCTTTACATTTTATTCAGATACTGTGATCCATTTTGAATTAATTTTTTGTATAAGGTGTGAGATTTAGGTTGAGGTCCATCCTTTTTTGCAAATGAAAGTTGATACTATTTATTGTAAAAACTATGCTTCCTCCATTGAATTGCTTTTGTATCTGTCAAAAATCAGTTGGTCTTACCTGTATTGTCTATTTATGGATTCTATTTTATTGATCTGTGTCTGTCCCTCCTTCAATACCACACCTTCTCGTGTGTAGCTACAAATTAAGTCTTAAAACCAAGTTTTGTGATTCCTCCACCCTTTATTCTTCATATTCAGTATTGTTTTAGCTATTCTAGTTCCTTTGCCTTTTCATATTTTAGAATTAGCTTTTCTTTTTTTTTTTTTTTTTAAGACTTTATCTGAAAGAGAGTGCCAGAGAGCACACAAGCAGGGGAGTTATCAGAGGGAGAGGGAGAAGCAGGCTCCCCGCTGTGCAAGGAGCCCAATGTGGGACTCCATGCTAGGACCCTGGTATCATGACCTGAGCTGAAGGCAGATGCTTAACCAACTGAGCCACCCAGGCGCCCCTAGCTTTTCTATTTCAATAGGAAAAAAACCATCTGCTGGGATTTTGCTTATATTTTGCAGCCAGGTGTCTCATTTCTCTGACCCTACAGCCTCCATGTGCAGTTGGGCACAGTGCAGGGCTGGGCACACACTTCATGCTGGAATCCGGATCCAAGAAGGGACAGCTTCTGTCACAAGGTGGTGGGGGATGGGGGCAGAATGAGCTATAAGGAGGCAGATTCGTTTCAAAAACTTCGGGGTTTGGGGCATCTGAGGTGGATTTGTGTCAATCTGTCAGTCACTTAGCTATAGGACAGGCATCCAGGGTACACCCAGCAGACAAGTGTGAGCCACTGTCACAGGTCTTAACTCCCAAGTGTGTTGTTCTCTACAGGTTTGGCTGAGGTCTCAATAGGGAAGAAACAGGATACTGTAGAGGAGTGGGTGGGTGTTGGTGCCACCCCATCCTTTAGCTCTGCCTTCTACCCCCTGCATGGCCAGGCAGCACCTCCTAGCTCCCTGCACTGCAGCTGACTCACTGCTGACCCCTGGGGATGGAATCCTGTGGCCCTTGGTGGCCTCTTGTGGTTCAGGCCCTGGGGGGAGGAGGGGGTAGTGTGAGACCCAGAGATCTACTGGGTTGGGTTAGCTATGGCCATCCGAAAGCATCTGGTCAGCCTTTGAGAATGACTTAACCAATACCTGTTCAACTACATACACTACTAAGCCCTGGAATAGAAACCAAGGAACAGCCCATCTTATCACCAGCATAAATTATCAAATTAACATGTACCATTTTGGCTCCGTTGATTAAGCAACTGCCTTTGGCTCAGGTCATGATCCCGGGGTCCTGGGATGGAGCCCCGCATTGGGCTCCCCCTGCTCGCTCTGTGGGGAGCCTGCTTCTCCCTCTCCCTGCCACTCCCCCTGCCTGTGCTCTCAAATAAAATCTTAAAAAAAAAAGTTCTATGTCAAACTTTGTATTTCAATTAAAAAAAAAGCCACTCTCCATCCTTGTGGAAAGACAAATCACAACAATCATTCGTGGCAAGAATAAGCACAAGTGTGACATGTTTGGGGATCAGCGAGGTCTGAGATGGAAGCAGCAGGCGGCATGAGATACCTCCTGAAACTGCACCGGGAATGCAAGTTTGAGCACGGGAGAGATCAGTATTGCTGGAGCAGGTAAGGACCAGACAAGACACAGATCTTACGTCCTGTGTACAGGATCATGGTCTTGACCTTATGGGAAATGGAAAGCCAAAGAATTTCCATTTTCCAAGATCCTAAACATAACCTAATACTAGGCTTTGATCAAAGAGCAAGTAACTCACATTTATTAATGCAGCCTACAGCAGTTCCTCTGGTAAGTTTCAAGAAAGCTACTAAGTTTCATTTTAGACCCCAGATTTTACCATTTTTCTCCTAAGGAAATTTTGCAGCAATTTACCTACAGAGAACAAACTGATGGCTACCAGAGGGGAGGTAGACGGGGGAAGGGTAAAGTGATGGAGATTAAGGAGTGTACTTGTCATGATGAGCACCAAGTGATGTATGGAATGGTTTAACCACTATATTGTACACCCATCTCCCAGCAATTATCAAGCTACAACCCTTCTCCACTGTTTCTAACTAATCACTTATACTTTGTGCCTTGAAATAAACCTCAAGTTCAAAATCTATTCACACTTACTGACAGTCAGTACAAAGAGCATTTAGGCAATCTTTTATAGCTGAACACCCTTGCTCTTAAACAAGTTTCCTGAGTCTTAATTTTCCAGGTGTACACTTCCATTAATGCCTATCTACTCAATCACCCAGTGCCTTACCTGCTGTCATAAACACAGAATTACAACATGAATCATGAACCTTTACTCACATCCCAGAGCAGGGAGCAACTGGAAGGTGGGTCCCCAGGGAGATGGATCCCAGAACGTACATTACCATGGTTTCCCAACATGATTCCTGCTTTAAGTGTAGTGAGTTTTTAAAGCCCTCTATACAGGGATACCATGCATTTATTCCAGATTATCTATTTTGTTTATTCCATGAAAAGGAGAATAACTATGAATCCCGTTTACTCTAGAGAATTCTGAATTCACAGTATTTCCACTCTCCTAAAATGGTAAGGCATACACTGCATCTCTGCAGTAAGGAAAATAAGACACAAAACATATTTTTGGCTTATGAAAATTTATTGTCATGTTTTCACCATCAAAACTTATGATCTTGGTCTTTCCTTCTTGCCTTTGTATAAGGCCAAAAGAGAGACATTGGCTACTTTGACAACCTTAAAGCGAACTCCAGGAATGTCACCGACAGCGTGACCTTTGCGACCAAATCCAGCAACCAGAACCTCATCATTTTCCTGGAATAAAATCAACAGTTTACTTCTGGTGTCATTGGTAATCACTAAAAATACCCATTCATGGTATAAAAAACTAGGAACCACCATCTCAAGAACAGAAACAAGACACACTTACCTCAATAAAATTCAAACAACCATCATTGGGTACAAAGGCTGTGATTTTTTTGCCATTCTTGATCAGCTGGACCCTGACACACTTCCTGATGGCAGAATTTGGCTGCTTGGCTTCAACTCCTCTAAAACATAAATGTCACAACACAGTGAGCTGCCTTTCTGAGCAGGGATACCTTTGAGTTTGTTAGGCATACAATTTATTAGAAATTATACTGTTTCAACCTTTTTAATCTAGTCCTAAACTGGCAAACTCATGCTACCAACTTTCAAACACTGCTACAGAAAGACCTAGAATTTACCTCACCGCTTCTTTAAATGTACTTGAGGTACCATAGTAAAATAAACCTTGAAGGAGAAAACAGTGGTCTTTCACTTACACTTTTTCCAGCACAATTCCTTTTGCATGGGAAGCGCCTCCAAAAGGGTTGGCCTTCAGGGCTGTGCCCAAATGGGCTTTCTTGTACTGTTTATCATGCCACTTCTGATCTCGTCGGTGGCTGCGGAGCTTCCTGGCAGTACGGAGACCGCGACACTTGCCTAAAAATAAAATCTCATTAGTTCCCCCGTAAACACCGCAGTCATATTCCACATCTTCTAAGACCCTAGCCTCACCTGGACTACAAACCGATAGGCTTTCATCACACCTTAGCACATGGTCCAAACCTCCAAGTTTCCCTCGAACCAACAATGACGGGGACACAAGCGCTCCATTCGGTGCATGCTCCCAAGGGAATGCGCCCCCTCATCAACGCTCCGGGGCAGCACCGGCCACCCGACGTCCCCGATAAGGCGAGCTCCGCGGCCTCTGCGCCACATGGGCCCCTTCCGCACCAGGCCACGTGCCTGCTACAGGGGCGCTTCCTCGGCCTTCCCCATCGGGACTCCCGGTGGCGTCCTCCTCACCGCTCTGTTCCTATCCGCCCGTCCGTCCCTGAGCCCCCGAATTCGGCTTGCGGTCCCCTCAGCCCGACCCCGAACAGCTCACCCATCCTGCCGGCGCCACGGGCCTGAGCAAAAGAGAGAAGCAGAGCAGGAAGGAGCCACAAGCCCCTGCGAACAAGCTCCGCCCAGCCAAGGACCCATGCAGCTGTCTGCGCAGCGCCTGGCCCGAAGCTGGCGCCCCTTGTTTGAAAACGACAAGCTTGCAACACTTTCCAGAATCTGCGTCTTATTTAGTTTGTGTGAAATCCAGTGGTACCGAACTTGCATTGTTGTTTATTTCCTTTTATGTCAATGCTAGAGACAGAAGGAAAGTGGACTACCAATCCCAGAACTCTTTGCATGAGACTCGATCGAGGCGCAGGCGCTGTTGGCAAACCCACCGGGGCGGGGCTTAGTCGGAGCGAAGAGAGGTGACTTGTTCGGGGGGGGCGGGGAGAGGAGGGTAGAGAGTGGTGCACTTTAAAAAAAATTACCGAAGGGATATGTTGTAGTAATTGGAGATATACCAAGCTTTTAAAACCGAAGCCGCCATTTATGGGTGGTTGTGCGACCTTGGGCGATTCATTTAACTTTTTAAACTGAGGTTTCTCCTGTAGAATGAAATAGATTTGAGAAATTTCTGGCATGTTGGGTCATTATACGACTATTTTTTAAAGTGTTTTCTTCGTGCCCGGCATTGTTCTAGGCTCTGAGGATACAGTAATTAAGAAGAGTAAAGAGGTCTGTTTTTATATTCTAGGTGCGAGAAGGCAGGGAAAAAAATGTAAGTGTATTTAAAAATAAACAGGAAAGTTTTAAATACTGATAAGGGTTATAGAGAATATAAAATTGGTTAGGTGGCAGTGACTTGGGGATGGGGATGGCTACTCTGGAATAGGGTGGTTTTAGAAGCCATCTCTGTGGAGATTATATTCGAGCTGAGATCCTAAAGAGAGGGAGCCATTTCGACAAGTATATGGGGTAGAGCTTTCAGAAGAAGGAGTCTCAGTAAGTAGAATGGGCTGGCACTTCTCCAGAACTGAAGGATCAGGGAAGGGGGGAGCTCAGTGAGTGAATAGGTGTGGCACTAGATGAGGTCTGTTTCTGCACGGGGAACATGGAGCCTGTAGATCACAGTAAAGGCTTTACTTTTTATATGGTTGAGTGCCATTGGAAAGTTTTGAGCAGGGAAGTAACAAGATAGGATTTTTATTTTTATAGGATCACTCTGGCTGTTGTGAGGAGAATAAGAGATGAATCTGTGCGGCCAGTTGAGGGTGTTAACAATACTCCAGTTGAGATATATAATGATGGCTTTGACTATCAGGTGGAAAAAAAGTGGTTGGATAAGATAAATGGTTGAGCCAGTAGGATTTGCTGAGGACTGTAGGATGTGAGATTGGAGTTACGGTTTTCAACCTGAGCAACTGGGTGACTTGTGGTGTTATTTATTGAGTGTGATATACTGGGAGAGGACCAGATTTAGAAGGGGAAATTAAGAGTTCTGTTATGGATGTGTATGTAAGTTTGGGTTACATCCAGGTAGGGATGGGAAGTAGGTAGTTGGGTATAGGCATATGGAGCTCAGGGGAGTCATCAGTGAATAGACAGTATGGAAAGCCATGACCCTAAGTAAGATCACTTAGGGGATGACTGTAGGTAGAAGAGAGAAAGGCTGGAGACCGAAGCCCTGGGAAAAACTTAGTGATGCAGAAGAGAGAGGCAGGTGAAGCAAAATAGACTGAGGATTAGCCAATGCTGTACTCTAATCAAGGCCAAGTGAAGAAATAGAAGTGAGCAAGTGTGAAAAGGGGGTAAGATGAGGACTGAGAATTGTCTTGCATTTGGCAATGCAGAGGATATTGGTGACTTTGTCAAGTGGGGATCCATGCAATGGCAGAGATGTAAGCCTTATTGGATTGGAGCCAAGAGAATATGGGAAAGAAGGAAGTGTAGACAGCAATTATAGACATACTTTTGGAAGGAATTTTTCTATAATCTGCAGAAAAAAGAGGTTCTATCAGGAGGAGGATGCGGAGTCAGGATGAGTTTGTTTAAGATGGCGGATTTTATGACATTTTTGTAGGGGATTGTTCCAGTAGAGAAGAAAAAATGGATAGTTCATTAGGGAAAGGGGATAATTGCATAAACAGGTGCTTGAGGAGACTAGAGGGGTGCCCAAGTGGAGGAACTGATCTTAGGAATAATAACAGTTTATCTGTAGTAATAGAGAAGGAAGAGTCTGGGGTACAACTGCAAGTAAATTGGAAGACTTGTTGTTGGGGAGGTGTGGAACTTCTCTTTTGATTGCTCTTTAATGAATTCAGCAAGGTCATCAGCACAGAGCAAGAGTAGGGAAAAGATGTTGGAAGAGAGAGGATAAGGTGTGGAATCATCTAGAATAACACTTTTTAAATTTTTTTTTAGAATAACACTATTTAAATAGTATTATTTAATACTCACTATGTGCCACATACTGTTTAGGTGCCTTACATTTATTAACTCATTTAATTCTTATAACACTAAAAGGTGAATATTTTTATTATCCCCGTTTTACTGAGGGATAGTGCCTTAGTCCATTCAGCTACTCTAACAAAATACTGTAGACTGGGTGGTATATAAATAACAGAAATTTATTTCTTGCCGTTCTGGAGATTGGGAAGTCCAAGATCAAGGTGCTGGCAGATTTGGTATCTGGTGAGAGCTTACTTCTTGGTTCATAGACAGCTCTCTTTGCTATAACCTTAAATAGTAGAAGGGCCAAGGCAGCTCTTTGGGGGTTCTATTTTATTTGTTCGCTTCTTTGTTTTTTCCGTTTTATTGAGATATAACTGACATACTGGGTTCTTTTTATAAGGGCCCTAATCCCATTCATGAAGACTGCACTCTTCTGACTTAGTCATCTCCCAAAGGCCCCATCTACTAATAACATCCCTGGGGAACAGGTTTCAATATATGAGTTTTACCTCCTAAACTAGAAGTGTGGGAGGATAGTTTGACAAGACAATATAGGAATGTTGAACAGTTCTGAGGGCCCATTTGACACTGTAGTTAGAAAGTTGTATCAGTCAGCATGATTTTGTGTATTCTTCAGATTCATTCAATATAATGACTTAGTAGGTGGAGAGTTGGTTTTAACAGGGCTGGCGGTGGAATCTAGTCCCGTGAATGTGATGGAGGAAGGACAAGGGAGTTGAGAGTGATTGCAAGGAAAGGGTTACAGTGAACCATGAGATTGAAGCTAGAGGAGTAAACAGCTGGGAATAGTCAGAACACTTCTGAAGACCTGGCCCTACCAGATAGGAGAAATTTCTATGAAGCTAAGTAAGATAGTTTTAGTACAGAAGTAGGTAAATTGACCAATGAATAGAATAGAGAGGCCAGCAAGAGACTCATGAATGTAGAATATTATTAAATAACAGAATTAGATGTCGGATCATGTATAAAGGGAGGACTGATGGAGCTGCACAAAATCTGGTTACTCAAAGTAAACTGGATCACCATGTCAGGCTAGGAACAAAATCAACTCCAGACAGATTGAGGACCTACATGTCAACAACAAAAATTTTAATTTCTTGATAGAAAACAAAGATGAATATCTTCATGAACTTGGGAAAGGAAGATATTTCTGAATGGGATAAGGAGAAATGAATTACTGAATTACCTACAGTAAGGGACAAGGAAGGACTCGGCTGTATTGCTTAGGGACAGACTTCAGAATAACTATGATACTATCGTGTTTTCTGGGAGGTATTTTTTAAAGATAATTTTAGAGAGAGAGAGGCAGAGGGATAGGGAGAGAGAATCTTAAGCAGGCTCCACACTCAGTGTGGAGCCTGACACAGGGCTTGATCTCACAACCCTGACATCATTACCTGAGCCAAAATCAAGAGTTGGATGCTTAACCGACTGACTGAGCCACCCAGGTGCCCCTCTTCTGAGTTTTAATAATTGCTTCATAAAGCTGTTCAAACTTTCTGTTATGCACTTTATTCTGAATGTGATGAATATATGAATGGTTATATATGTTGTTGGGAATTGAATTCAATTTCATTAGGAAATGTAATACTATTCAAGTTATTTATTCTTGAGTGAGTTTTAGTAATGTGTACCTTTCAAGGAAAGTGTCCATTTTGTCTAAGTTGTCAAATGTATGGCCATAAAGTTATTTGTAATATTCCTTTATAATCCTTTTAATATCTATAGATTCATAGTGATGTCTCATCTTCCATTCCTGATACTGGTAAGTTGTGTCTTCCCTCTTTTTCTTGGTCTGCTAGAAATTTATTAATCTTGTTGATCTGTTCAAAGAACCAGCTTTTGCTTTAACTGATTTTCTCTATTTCTCTATTTTCAATTTTATTGATTTCTGATCTTTTGTGTATTATATACTTTCTTCTGCTTGTTTTGGATTTAAATTTGCTCTTCTTTTTCCAGGTTTTCAAAGTGAAAGCTTAGGCCATTGATCTGAGACTTTTGTTCTTTTCTGTATATTTAATGGTATAAATATCTAAGCACTGCTTGAGCTGCATGCCATGAGTTTTGGTATGTTATATTCTATTTTTTTTTTTTTGTAGATTTTATTCATTCATTTGAAAAAGAGAGAGCGAGCCTGAGCAGGAGGAGGGGCAGAGGGAGAGGGACAAGCAGACTCCCTGCTGAGCAGGGAGCCTAGCACACGTCTGATCCCAGGACTCTCTGAGATCATGACCTCAGCCGTAGTCAAATGCTTAACCAACTGAGCTACCCAGGCACCCCTGTTATATTCTAATCTGAATTTGATTCAAAACATTTACTAACTTCCCCTTTGAACAGTGGATTATTTAAAATTGTGTTTCTTAATTTCCAAATATTTGGGGACTTTCCAAATATCTGTGTTGTTCATCTCTTTTTCTTTCTTTCTTTCTTTTTTTTTTTTTAAAGATTTTATTTATTTGACAGAGAGAGAGATAATGAGAGCAGGAACACAAGCAGGGGGAGTGGGAGAGGGAGAAGCAGGCTTCCCGTGGAGCAGGGAGCCCGGTGTGGGGCTCGATCCCAGGATCCTGGGATCATGATCTGAGCCGAAGGCAGATGCTTAATGACTGAGTCACCCAGGTGCCCCTGTGTTATTTATTTCTAGTTTAATTCCATTATGATCTAAGAACAGACATTTTCTTTTACTTTAAAAAATTTTTGTTGAGGTTTGCTTTATAGCCCAGAATATAGTCACGCATGGTGAATGTTCCATGTACGCTTGAAAAGAAAATATTTTCTGCTGATATTGGGAAGAATGTTTTATAAGTGTTAATTAGCCCATAGTGGTTGATAGTGCAGTTCAGGTCTTCTGCGTCCTGTATTCAAGATGATAATAGTGATGAGAGGTGGGAGTGGGGATCATAGTTGGATGTTGGGTTATGGTTTATTTTAGGTAGTGAGTTTAATTATTATATTATTATAAAAACAAGTAACAAATGATGCGTAAACTGATGGTCAGAGTGTGTTATGAATGAAGGATTTTGATTACTATGGCTAAGAAAAGGAAAAAAAAAAGGATTTCATTTTTGTTTTTGGAGTTTTGAGTTTTTCATTTCCTGATAAAGCATTTATTACTTAATTTGAAGCCTGAAAAGAGAAGGGATTTTCTTTGACCTTGGGCCTAAATTTCTTAAAAGGGCCCTAACCAAGAATCGGGTTTAGGAATTAGAGGGAAAAAAAGAAGGCTGCCATGACTGAAGCATAGCAAGTTGGCAGGAGACTAGAGGGAGGTGAAGTTAGAGACTTGGACAGGGCCACCTCAAGTCCAACTTGCAGGCCAGGATAAGGGATTTGCACTTTATTATGAATGTGATGAGAAGCCGGCCACTGAAGGGCATCAAGTAAGAGAGTGACAAGATCTGATCTACATTTTTTTAAGAAGATTTGTGTATTTATTTTAGAGAGAGAGGGAGCATGTGTGCATGGTCAGGGAGCAGGGGGAGGGGCAGAGGGACAGGGAGAGAGTGGGAGAGAAGCAGACTCCCCACTGAGCGGGAGCCCAACGCAGGGCTTGATCTCACAACCTTGAGTTCGTGACCTGAGCCAAAATCAAGAGTCACACGCTTAACTGACTGAGCCACCCAGGCACCCTGATCTGATCTACATTTTTAAAATATCATGGTGCCTGCCATGAAAGGGCACTCTGAAGGGGCAAGAGAAGACTTGGTTTATCCAAAGAGGGGACCAACTCAATAGCACTGGTCATTGGAGATGAAGAGATGTCGTAAAATTCCCAGTATAATTTGGACATCGATCATGATGGAAAGAGCAAAATCACTGACATCACCAGCACCACCGTCTGTAATAGGGTTTTGAGAACTATTTAGGTGCCAGGCATAGGACTTCACATGCCTAATTTTTTTTCGTCCTCAAAACAGCACCTGTGTGGTAGGTGCTATTATTAGTCCTGTCTTACAGAGAGGAAGTTGAAACTTAAAGAAGTTAACTTACTTAACCAGAGCATGTTTGTTCATTTCCAGATTAGTTATAAAAGCAAAATCTTGATTTTTAAGGAATTTAGAAAAAACTTTAATGAATGTTAAGTAAATAAGGCACAAAATTAATGAAAATAATTTTCTAGCCAGCAAAGTATCAGGAAAAGTAAAGGATACAGTTCTTAAGATTACAGTATTCTTATTATAAGTTGCAACATGACATCTATAGTTTGTCAGAGGCATATGAAAACTGATAGACACTTTGTTATGAAAGAATTGTGTTTGGTAATTCTTGAGGTGTTGGGGAAGTAGGGACAAGAAGGAGAACAAGTGTTTCCCTTTTCTAGTATTTCTTTCTGAGTAAAAGGAGTTAAATTAGTGTAACTCCTTATTTCTCTGCCAGTTTACCCATTCTGTGCCAGCTATGGATGACATCTGTGGTAAATTAGGAAAAATAGTCTAGGTATGTTCAGCTCTTTTTTCCTTTTTGAGACCCAGCCTCGCCATGGAGTATACCTTTCCCGTTTCTTCTGGGGTAGGCCTCTCTTCCTTCTTGAGAGCCCACTGCTGCCAAACCAAACCATGGTTTGGTTACAGTCCATTTTGTTTCTGCACTAAGTTTTGTCTGCCTTCTTGGCCTTTCACAGTAATGAGGGTGGTATTTTGGTCTCTACTTGTCTTACCCCTTGTTTTATTTTTCAGTTGGTTTAGCACTCAGGTGGGGCGGGGAGGTATTATTTGACTTATCTCAGAGTCCCCCATCCCCCTAACTAAGAAAAAAGATTGGTCTTCATAAATTAGATCAGTTGATGAGATTTACGTCAAGGATGATGCTGATTCTTTGTACCATATGAAAGAGAAGTTAGCTTTTTGGCGAGAGCAGCCAAGGGTTTTAACAATGTTGACAATTTATATTGGAGCATTTAGAATAGTTAGAAATGACTCCAAGTGTTTTAACTATAAAAATTGAGGTATTAGTTGCTATGGAAATGTGACAAGTTGAAACAACAGCTTTAAGTGAGAAAGAAGAAGCAGTAAGAATAAGACCGATGATTCCATGCTCTGTAAAACTACTAGTGATGAATGTTGAGTGCTTCATTTTACCTGATTAAATTATTAAACACAGTTTTTCCCTTATCCAAAATGAATGAGATTTCTTATCCTCTCATTGTAGCTACTTCTGGTGCAGTGAATATTTCTTCTCATATCTATTCCGGGGGGAACTAAAGAAATATGTGTGTATTACCATATAAACGTAACAATATTCAAGCCTGGTCTTTAAAATCTTTTTATTATAATTAAACCTCTGTGTAGGATCTAGGGGGGATTGACAACACTGTTCTTTGATGCCCTTTGTGAAGTTCCTGGAAGGGAGTTATCATTTTAATATGCATATTGAAAGTTATTCTCCAGGTATTCTCTAACTTGGCTGAGAACCAAACAAAAGAAAATAGGCTTTTATTTCAGCAGGGACCTTTGAGTTGTAAGAAATAATAAGAGATAATTTTACTCACTAGGAACAGAAAGATAATTTCTTTCACTCAGTATAATATTAGGTTTAAAATCTCATTCCCTGGAGAGATTTAAAGAATCCGGTATATGGGCCAGATCTGTGCTCTCTGAGGACCAACTGCTCTTCAGTGATGGGGAGTGGCCAGGGGTCAGTCTTTCAGCTTTTGCATTCCGTGGTAAAATGAAATTTCACTAGGACTATTTCTAGAGTATTTAAATGTGATAATGTATAAGTTATTGTAATATAAATATAAAAACTCCTATAAAAGTAAATGTGCATTTTTATATCACTAAAACGTTATTTCTTAAAGGACTTTAAGGTAAAACAGGATTTTCCCCCCTTAAATTAAAAGAAAAAAAGAACGAGAGAAAAAGGAGTGAGGAACTAGAGGAAGAGAGGAAGAAAAGAAATGAGGGGTCCTGGGTTTATATAGGTACAAAAAGGACAGGAGTAATTTTTCCACCGATTTAACACTGTTGGTTCTAGCAGTCATTACTGATTATTAAGATAACCCAAATGAATAAATCTGTATCCATTTCATAGATATGTTCATTTTTCATTTTTAAAGTAATGTTTATTCAATTTATTTAAACTAAAATAAAAACAGAAAAACCCAGTTTACCCATTTTTCCTATCCTCCACTACCCTGTGCCCCTGGTAACCACCAGTCTGTTCTCTGTATCTATGAGCTTGGTTGTTTTGTTTTGTTTTTTACATTCCACATACAAGAGAGATTATATGGCATTTGTCTTTCTCTAACTTATTTCACTTTGCTTAATGCCCTTGAGGTCCATCCCTGTTGCTGCAAATGGAAAGATTTCATTCTTTTTTATGGCTGAATAGTATTCCATTGTGTATAATATTCCATATAAATATACCATAATTTCTTTATCCATTTATTCATCATAGTTAAACACCTCCCAACAACAAATATGTAGAAACATACATAGACGTGTGTGTTAAATTAGATGCCTGCCCCTCAGGTCAAGGTTTTAATATAAGCAGGTGAGCTTTCTTTACTATAAGTCTGGATGTGATCAGCTGCCTCTGAGCTGGGCCGTGGAGTGAGTCCATCTGAGTGAAAGAGCCCTTCAAGGGCCATTTCTTAGATCACTACTGTCTTGTGGGTTTTGAACATGAACCCCACTGGTTTTCAAATGATGTTTTGGGAGTTCATCTCTCAAGTACATGTCTTAAAGGTTGAGGTGTCCAGTATGGAATTCAAACTCTTTACTACTCAGGGAGCAGCTCTGGGTTTGAGTTCCCCCCGGGTTTGGGTTGCCACACCTGGGGTGGTGTCCCAGCCTCTCCTACACACTTTGATTTGGTTTTCTTCTTTGCCTGATGTGTAATCATCACTCAGCCAGGCTTTAGGTTTTTTTTTTTAAATAGGAACTTGTTCCATATGTAGTGGTAGACTCAGCATGTCTGTGGGAGGAAATGAGTTGAAGATCTTAGAACATAACCATCTTAAAACCAGAACTCCACTATGAGTATCATTTTTCATAGTATGGAATGCTCATTTGCCAATGAGTATTTTAAGTTTACTCGGATAGGTTTTTTAAGTTAAAATTTCCAATGATATTAAAATTTCCAAACTTATGTTAACTATTTAGAAGACAACATCTTGGATTTGTAGCAGGTAGTTATATACAATGCTCTCTTTGAAACTAAGTGTGCTTATTAATTTTTGTCCAAAGAATCTGTTTTGCACTTATTATAAATGATGGCCTGAACTGTAGGACAACATCAAAATAGCACATATTCTCAATATGAGTTTTACTTTAGTGAATTAAAACTCGGTCTCTGGTGAGGTGGGGACCTGCATGTTCCTAATGAGCATTTTTGAGCGTGTTGGAGGCCTTTTCTTCCTTAGGACCCAGGTCTGGTAGGTTCTCCCTAATACTTAAACCTCCTTTCCTAGTCCATGCCTCTAATTATCACACTAAATTTGGTAGTTAGTAAACCCTTATAATAAAGTTTCTTTTGCACTGTAACTAACAGAAACCCATTTCAGGCTGTGTTAAGAACAAAAGGCAAGTTACTGGAAGGACACTGGGATAAGTCATAGACTTCGGTAGCAAAAGATACATACTGACCTCATGAGAGAGTAGAATCAGGAATTGGAAAGCCACTTCAAACTCTTCGAAAGAGTTCATTATGTCTCATTTCTTATCTCTTCATCTATTATATAACTGCCTCCCTCTACCCCTCAGCTATTGCTTGGAGTGGAGGTGCGGCCATTATCAGTGGAGGTCACCAGATTGCTATGTGAAACATTCCAGGTGTTTACCCCAGCAGTTATGTGCTCACATTTCTGTACATCACTGGGCTAGGAGCCTCATGGGGGTGAGGCCTAGGTCTTTTTCATCTTGTATTCCTGGCATGTAGCATACAGCAATGAATATTTGTCTAATGAACAAATTTATGAAAGAGCAGGACTCTTGTCTCAGCTTAGCTTGAGAACCAAGAACATAAATATATGCCATAATTTGGTATATTATTTGTGTTCCAAGAAGTCAAAGGGGAATCAAAAGTAAGAAAAATTAACATTTAAATCAAAAGCACTTATTTCATTTACTAACCTGATTCTAATCAACTCGGAAGTTGATTTGATGAAAATTAGGAGAAATCATGGCAGCAATCAGGCTCTGAACCTAATAAAGCGCCTGTATTAGTCTGGATTCTCCAGAGAAAACCAAATATATATATATCCATACATGTGCATATGAAATTAATCCTAAATAATCCTAAATTAATTCTATATATGATTTATTATAGGAGTTGGCTCATGCAGTTATGAAGGCTGAGAAATTCCAGTATCTGTTGTCAGCAAGCTGGAGACCCAGGAGAGCCAATGGTATAGTTCCAGTCTTAGTGAGTCTGAAGGCAGGAGAAGACTGAATTCCCTGCTTCAAGACAGGTAGAGAAAGTGAAGTCTCCCTTACTCCACTTTTTTATTCTATTCAGACCTTCAATGGATTGGATGAAGCACACTCATATTGGGGAAGGTGATATGCTTTACTCAGTCTACTGATACAAATACTAATCTCATTTAGGAACACTGTCAGAGACACAGCCAGAATAATGTTTAACCAAATACCTAGGCACCTTGTGTCCCAGTCAAGTTGACATATATTAACCATCACAGAGTCGCACCCCCTATAAGGGGCAAGAAGTACATAGGCTGGTATTTTGCTAATGAGCTGATGTAACTTGGATTTTGTATATTTGCATTTTCAAGCTATGGAATTTGATGAAATACTTGAATTAGTTGATTTTCTAGTTACGTTTGCCTAAATACTCAGGCCCTGGGAGTCACGACCATGTGGCATGAAGTAAGAATTAATTATGTGACATTTTTGATAGGCTTATTCATTACCCTGTACATTTTATTGAGCATCATCTAGGACCAGCAGTAGCTAAGGCTCTAGGTGTATCAGTTAGTTAGATGCAGTCCCTGCTGTCTTGGAGCAGGCCTTCCAGTGAAGAAACACACTGTAGATAGGTAACAAGAAAATATATGTCTCATACAAAGGTGATATATGTTATGATGAGGGTGAACAGAATGCAGGGAGAGTTAGAAGGGTATGAGGTGATCTCTACAGATGGAACAATATGTACAGTTACTGAGGTGCAAAAAAGTTGGCATGTGGAAGGTATTGAGAAAAATCGAAGCCAGTGTGCTGGAACATGGTACGGAGAAGGGTTGCATAAAATGAAGCAAGAGAGACCAGCAAGAGCCAGATCATGCAGGTCTTTGAAGGAGGTGGATGGATTTGGATTTTGAATCAGTGTGCTAAGACCATTGTGATTGATATGAACATTTGACTACTGTGATTTTTGGTCTGAGAGCATTTGGATGATTAGAGACTGTGGTCTGGCAAATGCTAGTTGTTCTTTCAGGCAAATATTATAATTAAGTCAGAGACATTTTTTTTTCCTTATGATAATACAGTTCTATATGATCACATATGATATTGGGAAGATAAATCTGTGATACTCAGATTTTCAGGTCACAGTAATATATCATAAATCAGAAAATGAAGCAAACACAAGGTATTTTCAGTTGAAAAGAAGGCAGCATGGATGTACAATCTCCTGTTCTCTCATGAAAACTGTTGGGATATTTTCCACGCCCCTCTGCATTTTCTGCATATCTTATGCGTGAGTCACTAACTGTTTTTTTGTTTTGGAATATCTTTAGGATGCATGTATAGTGAACGGCCTTGAAAGGTAGAAATAGTGTCTCCCTCTTACAAAGGGCAGGTTTACTTACAGCCTTGGAAACTCAGGGTTTCTGTCCTGAAATGAAACCCACTGTGTGTACAAGCATCCATGTGGGCCCAGCTGTATTGCTCTATGAGCAAGGGAAATTGACGCAATATACTGATGCTCATGCTACTTGCTTCTGTGTGAGTAATGGAGTTCTTTGTGTCTGACCCAGAGTCTGTGTCTTCCGCCAGCATCCGTGAAACTGGCAGCTACCTTCTTAGCTTATCAATTAGTTAAATGTCATACCCTTCACAGTTCTGGACAGGGACCCTTCAGCCATCTGAGCAGGGAAGTGTAATGCCAGGCAGGTGATATCCTAGCGCTTTACAGCCTGCAAGTTATCACATTAACATTTTTGTCACTGCTTTTCTCTAAAGTCACAAGATGAGCTATTCTCTGACAACCACATCTTAAGTGTGACTTCTGATTTAAAATACATCTGTGAAACTTACTAGCTACTAATTATTTTACCTTAAATATTCTTTTTTTTTAAAAGATTTTATTTATTTATTTATTAGAGAGAGAGCACAAGCAGGGGGAGCGGCAGGCAGAGGGAGAAGCAGGCTCCCGCTGAGCAGGGAGCCTGATGCGGGACTCGATCCCAGGACGCTGGGATCATGACCTGAGCTGAAGGCAGATGCTTAACTATCTGAGTCACCCAGGTGCCCCTACCTTAAATATTCTTAACAAGTGGAAGAAAATGTCAACAACAGAAAGATTGCTATGTTGAAATTTTAGGATGATCAAGTCATAGAATATATTAAAATGAAATTGAAAGTGATTTAAAATTAAAAATTTTGTATACGTTTGTGTGCCTGAAAATATAACTGAAGCATATTTCCGTGGAAGGATTGTTACATGATAAGCACTAAGGAGCTTACACTCTGGTTTGTGTTAACAGAATCATTATTATTGCAGTGCGTGTCTTCACGGGCTTGGTTTCTTACCTTCCCCTGACCAGAAATTTGAGGAGCAATTGGTCAGACACTGCTGCCACTGCCATGGGAGACTATGAGGTATTGCTCTGGCAGCTGGAGGAAATATTTTATATTTGTACTGTCCAGTACAATGGCCCCTAGCCATGGGTGGTTACTGACCACTTGAGATTTTGGTTAGTTCGAATTGGGATGTACATAAATGTAAATTATATACCATATTTCAGACTTAGAGCAGAAAAAGAAAGTAAAATATCTCATTAATAATTATGTTTGAAATAATATTTAAATATGTTAGGTTAAAGAAAAAAATATTAAAACTAATTTTACCCCTGGCTTGTACTTCTTTCAGTGTGGCTACTAGAAAATTTTAAATTACATACACAGCTCTCAGTATATTTCTGTTGAACAATGCTATTCTAAATCCTTGCTACTCACAGGACATTCGGCAGGCAAGCAGCATCAGCATCATGTGGAAGCCTGTGAGAAACAGAGAAGCTCTCGCCCCACCCCAGACCTACTGGATCAGAATTTGCATTTTAACAAAATCTCACATGATTTGTATGCATGTTAAAATTTGAGTAGCAGAAAGCTCTAAGACAAGGATTGCCAGATTTAGCAAATAAAAATACAAGATTTCTGGTTAAATTTAATTTCAATAAACAACAAATGATTTTTTAAGTATAGTATGTCTAAATATTGCATGGAATGTACTTATTATTAAAATTATTGCTTTTTTGAAATTCAGATGTTACTGGGTGTCCTGTATTTTATTTGGCAAACCTGCCTAAGACTAAGCTCCTCCTTTCCAGACCTGTCTTGCTACCTGAAATTCCACATAATCAGGAAAAAGGCAGAAAGGTAAAAGACATGGCGGGTGGAAGTTGGGTAAAATGAAAGAACAGAGAAGAAAAGGAAATACAATGGGAAGTAGGAATAAGATGGGCATGGAAAAGCAACATTGATAGTGGTGACTTTTTCTATTTTATAATATTTCTTAGCATCTTTCTTTGTTATTTCTCCATCTCCACCCCCTAGCCCCCCCACCCCTATCCCTAGTCATTGCGCTTTCATCACCTCTTCTCATTTAGGGCTCCTTAGAGCTATGTTAGAAGATGGTGTGTGTGCAAAGTGGATAGTAAGGAAGGGGAAGTATGTCCTTTGGGTCAAGTCCCTAGACTTCCAATAATCCATCATCTCTGAAATGTCACTTACAAATAGCCCCTTTCAGCTACCAGTACTTTGCCATTAAAGAGATCAAGGTTCTTAAGTACCAAAAATGCTGACACTTTCGTTTTGGAGGATTTTCTTTATTGTGGCATTTTAATTGTATTTTTTAAATGTAAAATAACTCTTCAGGATTTTGTTGTTTGGTTTGTGTTTTTGCACACATTTTAGGTGGCAGGGGAGTGGGAGTGGAGACTGGCAAGGAGGAAATAACAATAGATAGTCTTTATTTAGCTAGGCATTGAAGTAAGAAAAGGTTTTCATCTATTATATTTATTTATTTAAAATTTTATTTTATTGTGTTAAGAACACTTAACATGAGATCCACCCTCTTAACAAATTTTTAAGTGCATAATACCGCATTGTTAACCATAGGTACAATCTTGTACAGCTTATCTCTAGAATTTATTAATCTTGCACAACTGAAATTTTATGCCCATTGATTGGTAACTTCCTATTTTCTCCTCCCTCCCCTGCCCCCCAACCCCTGGTAACCACCATTTCACTCTTTGATTCTATGCCATGCCTATTCTAGATACCTTATATAAATGGAGTCATGTGGTATTTAAGCCTGGCTTATTTCAATTATAATAATGTCCTCAGGGTTCATTCATGTCACATATTGCAGAATTTCCTTTTTTAAAGGCTGCATAGTATTCCTTTGTATATATATATCACATATTCTTTATCCATTCATCCATCCGCAGACACTAGGTTGTTTTTCCATCTTGGCTATTGTGAATATCAGTGCTGCAGTGAATATGGAAGCACTAATATTTCTTTGAAATCCTGATATCAAGTATTTTGGGTAAATACCCATAAGTGTAATTGCTGGATCATAAGGTAGTTCTATTTTTAATATTTTGAGGCATATCCATATTGTTTGCCCCAGCAACTGTACTATTTTGTATTCCTACCAGCAGTGTACAATCCAATTTCTCCACATCTTTGCCAACACTTGTCTGTTCACTTTCTTCTTTCCTTCCTTCCTGCCTGCTTTCTTTTTCTTTCTTTTCTTTTCTTTTCTTTTATTTCTTTATTTATTTGATGGAAAGAGAGAGAGCGAGCGAGACAGCGAGCACCCATACAAACAGAGGGAGCCACAGGAGAGGGAGAGGCAGACTCCCGCTGAGCAGGGAGCCTGATGTAGGACTCGATCCCGGGACCCTGGGACCATGACCTGAGCCGAAGGCAGACGCTTAACCGACTGAGCCACCAGGTGCCCCTATATGTCAGTTTTTAATGGCAATACTATACTGTTTAAATTATTGTAGCTTTACAATATATTTTTAAATCAGGAAGTGTGATACTTCCAGCTTTGTTCTTTCTCAAGGCAGGTTTGGCTATTTAGGGCCTCGATATATCTTTGCAACAGTTCTTTGAGCAAAATACTTTTGTCCCCACTCTGCAGATGGGGAAACTAGAGCTGGGAATGCAATTGAGGGCTGTCTGACTCCAAAGTCAGTGCTCTTTACCATTACATTCCAGATCTCTTAGCACATGGAGAGTCATGAATTTAACAGGAAACTGTGAAGTAGGACACATAAGTAAAATTAGGTAAGTTTCAGAGATTTTTACTCATTTATTCACCTGAAAAATGCATGTAATAATGTATATTTTGTAGATTTTTGAGGAGAGTTTAATAGCTTCCTGAAAAGCAGTATGAGATTCTTATTAAAAGTTAGAGTATCAAAACAATGCTAGTTTCTAAAAAGAGGTTAATTGAAAATCTGCTCCCTAATAATCTTTAATGAATAAGAAACATCCTAAATAGACCCACTGCTTTCACTCTATACTCTAAATTAAGCAGTATCAGGCCCCTCCCTCCACCCTCTCCCATGCATAATATATCCTGGGAATATGGTCTTTTTATTGGTTGACTATGTTGTCAGTCACAAGACATGGAAGATTCTGCCTCTGCTCTGTTTGCATTTAAGAATTAACAGATGTGTTTGCTTTGAAGAAACTGATTTATTTCTTGATGGGAAGAAAAATCTTCTTCAGTTTTTCACTTATTTTTTTATGTATAGGATTTTCACTGCCTTTGGGCCAAATACTTGCCAGGAAGAATGTAAGGTGAGTAATTGCATATTTGTTAATTCAGCGCATCTGTGAACTTCAATGCAAGTGTGAAATTAGATGGTTCTGTAATTTCTTTATATTGTTGCATAGCTATATTTATAATTCAGATCGGATATATTAAATTAGATCATTCTGTAGCTAACAAAATCATTGAACTAGAGTTTATAAATAAGACATGAAAATACAATCTTTTATAAGAAACAAGAGTTATTCAAAATGCACAAGAAACATTTGTATTATGTATCAAAGTATGTATCTATGAGAAAATGACTCAAATCAGTGTTCAGGTTTCTTTTATACTTACAAGTAATACTAATTTCATGGTTTTCTCCTGCCATTGTTATGAGAGAAGAGAGCAAGGAAAAATTAAAAACCTCAGAAATATATAACCTGTCCTTCAAAGAAAAGGTGTTGAGTCATTTTAACTGGTAGGGGACGGTAATTGCTTGGAGTACATACACTTAAAACTAACAAGCAAAACTTCTATTCCTGTATCCTTTGTCTTTGGCTCTTTCCTTACCATATAAGGGAAACTATAGAGATTTATCTATAAGGGAGAATATTCAGAATCTGAATAGCAATTAACTTATGTTATATCTCCTAATTGCTCATTATGTGCCATCCCAGTAAATACATCAGGGAATTTAGTGTGAACACAAAGGATGGTGCCAAGTAGGATGGTCTGCCAAAACTGTGTTAAAGAATCTTTAAGTCACCAGCTGATAAAAACTGTAAGTGCAGGCATTTTCTATTTGTTTCCCCCGTTGTTTCTAAATCAGTTAGTGCTTTCCTTCAGGTTCATTTTCAAATAGTAAGAGACCTATACTGCTCTTAAGTTATTAAAGCTTAGTAAGGTTTCCTTACTTCATTTGTACAGAGATGACTGATTTGTGTATTACACTGGTAAAATGTACACCAAATACTATAAAAATCCCAGTTATGTTTTTGAAGCAAGGTTAATGGGTTTAAATAATCTCAGCTTCGGAAGGGACCCTAGAAATCACATCAATCCATGATCATTTGAATCTAAAAATATAGCATATTAATTTATTATGAAAGAAACAACAGTTGCTGTTTTATGAATGTCTTTCAAATCATAGATCTGAAATTTAAAATATCTTTCATTTTTATGGGTCAATTCAAGGTTCTTAAGTCTCTAGGAAGGATGATTGTATTTTAAATTAATACTTGTTTCCTAAGCTTAGAGAAAGTAGGGGTCACCACTCTTTCTTTACATATTTCTTCCTCAAATTGGGTTAAAACAATTCCTTTAACAAAAGGAAATATTTTGCCTCTCACACAGTATCCTGTGTGATCTCTCATTTTCTACTTCCCTTTCAGACTTTGTTCATTCATTAATCTGTTCATTCATTCATGCATGTAGCACATACATTTTTAATACTTGGTACCTTTAAATAGCTAGGTACTGTGCTAGGTACTGGGTCTACATTGGTGAGCAAAACAGAAATAGTCCCTGCCTTCATGAAGCTTTAAGTCTAGTGGAGGAGGTACTCTCATTAGTCAAATGTGAATCATGCTGTGAAAGAAGTGTGGGAGGCTATGAGCACATATAATAGGTGGATCTGAACTGGTCTGAGATAGCAGGAAGAGTGTTCTTAAGGAAGTGACATTTAAGCTGTAATCTATAGCAAAGGGAGGGAGTACCTAGGAGGAGGGGGAAGGGGAGGTTAGAGAACATTCTAGGTGGAGGGAACAGCAAGTGCTAAGACTCTTATGAGAGAAGAAGGGAACATGAAGCATCGAAGGAGCTGAACTAAAGACTGCTGGTGTAGCTAGAACAGACAGGGGAAGAGGACAGATGAGGTGAGCACAGTTAGCAGGTCTTTCAGGGTCTCAGAGGCCATGGTGGGAATGTGGTCTTCCTCCTGCACAGAACCATGGCAGAGCTGTTTCAGCTTCACCTTCATGAAGGCATTACTTTGCAGACTCATGATGGACTACAAAAATATGGGACCAGCCACTACAAGCTTCAGGCTCTTGATTACTTTTCAAAGATATTGCAGAGATCCCTTTTACTGGACAAGGATCGGAATATTTTTAGAGACAATATAGATTTTGTTTCTTTATTATTTATTTAAAAAAAATTTAACCAGTGTTTCTCAGTTTATTCACATAGATAACTTCAAACAGTTAATTCTTTACAATCTTACTTTAGTTCAGAGATTATGTAGTGATGTGAAAATGTATATATATATATATTTTTTTTTTTTAAAGATTTTATTCATTTATTTGTCAGAGAGAACACAAGCAGGGGGAACGGCAGGCAGGCAGGCAGGCAGGCAGAGGGAGAGAAGCAGGCTCCCCGCTGAGCAAGGAGCCCAATGCGGGGCTCAACACCAGGACCCTGGGATCATGACCTGAGCCGAAGGCAGACGCTCAACCGACTGAGCCACCCAGGTGTCCCGAAATGTATATATATTTTATCTTAGGTTGAGATTATGGTTTCCTATAAAACCTTGTTAATTCAGTCTTGTGGGTATGGGAAAGGCCTATCTAAATTATAGTTCATTTAAAAAAAGAAGTATAGCAGCATTATTGTTTGTTCATGACCATAGATTCATTGAAAAGAAAATAAGCCTTTGTTCTCTTCTAAAAGCTTTTCATATGTGAACACTTGGAAATTTTTAATGAATAGAGCAAAGTCTCAAGCCAAGCGTATTATCAGTTTGGTAGCTCATCCATCCATCTATCCATCCATGCATACATGCCTTCATTCATTCATTCATATACTTTTATTCAGGAAACTTTTATTAAACTGTTCTGCTAACTAGATATTTCTAAATGACTTGATAAATTTTCATATTATTTAGATAAAATATCTCATAATTTTCTTTTTTTGTTCATTAAGACATTTTAAAATTGAATACTTAACCCTGTATCATGAAATGTGATTTTTGGATAAATGAAGTTTAAATTAAAGAAATTTTAAAAGTCTATTTGTGTACAATGATATTATTAGAAAGCTTGAAGCTCTTAAGAAGTATTGCCTGGGTATTAGTGTTTCTTTCATGTATTCAGTCACTTTGTAACTTGCAGTACAGAGTTTGAAATTTAAGTAAGATAGAGATCTTTTAGCTAAAGCACATCACTATTGTATTTACATGATTGCTGATTGGAGCCTCACTTTTGCTGCTCAGGAAATTAAATATCTTAGTGCTCCTAGGTGTATTTGGGTTCTGAGGACTGATTTATGCTAACCCTACTCACCAGAGACTATCAATCAGAATGCTAATTTATAAATTTTTAAAGGAAGACATCTTTTTTTCTTTTTTTTTAGAGACAAAGAAAGAGAGAGAGTGGGGAGGTTGGGAAAGGGTCGAGGGAGAGGGAGAGAGAGAATGTTAGGCAGGCTCTACGCCTAGCGCAGAGCCTGATATTGGGCTCGATCTCACAACCCTGAGATCAATACCTGGGCTGAAATCAAGAGTCAGATGCTTAATTGACTGAGCCACCCAGGTGCCCCAGAAGGCATCTTTTTAAAAAAGAATAAATTAAAAAAAAAATCCATCAAAGTAATGCATATACATGGTTTTAAAAAAATCAGGTGTTACCAAGACACATCATAAATTATCGAAAAAAAAGTGTCTCCCATTTAGTCAGCTTCTCTAGTAACCAACAACTCCAGTTTTCCAGAATCTTACAGTCTCGAACATTTATTTCTCACTCATGTTACCTGTTGATAGCTATTCAGTGGGCTGTTGCAGGCCTGCTCCAGCTGTTTCCCATTTCTTGTCATTCCAAGACCTAGACTGAAAGAGCAGCCCCTGTTTGGGCACACCGTCATCAGGGCAGAGAGAAGGGGACAAGGAGGCGGCAGACACATGCAGCACCTCAGAAAGTTTCTGCAGAGCTGGTACATTGTTGCTTCCCCTCATGTTCCATTGGCTCGACCAAGACACAGCGCTGAGACTTACTGTGGGGCAGGAAATACTCTCTACCTACAGGGAGGTACTGCAAAGCATATAGCCAAGGGCAAGGATATATACATCTCGGATTATTTCCAGGGAGTTGGGAACAATCCTACAACCCACAACACTGCCACATTATTTAAATATGTGTAGAGGATTTCTCAATTTACACGTTTTATTTTATTTTTAAAAGATTATTTATTTATTAGAGAGAATGAGTGAGAGAGAGAGCACGAGCAGGGGGAAGGGGGAGAGGAAGAAGCAGACTTCCCGCCAAACAGGGAGCCTGATGTGGGGGCTCGATCCCAGGACCCGGGACCACGACCTGAGCTGAAGGCAGACGCTTAACCGACTGAGCTACCCAGGTGCCCCTCCAATTTATACATTTTAGACATTGCCTAACAACTTCCTGTTATTGCTGACAAAGTTTTTGCCTCCAACACTGCCTTCACCTTCCTTTTCTTCATTCCCCCACCCATCTAATATATAGTTACATTACTACTTTCAGTTAAATCTGTGCTGGCATCAGTGTGACTGTGCGTGGATTATTCACTGACAAGCCAGTTAGCATACTATAAATGTTTCTCTTTTCTTTATACAACTCTTTGCTTTTCTCTTGATTTAAAAATTATTACCCTTTTTCATTTGCAATATTTAAAAATATATATATTCTTGGGACGCCTGGGTGGCTCAGTCAGTTAAGCATCTGCCTTTGGCTCAGGTCATGATCCCAGGGTCCTGGGATCGAGCCCCGCATCGGGCTCCCTGCTCCGCAGGAAGCCTGCTTCTCCCTCTCCCACTCCCCCTGCTTGTGTTCCCTCTCTCGCTGTGTCTCTCTCTGTCAAATAAATAAATAAAATCTTTAAAAAAAATAAAAAAATATATATTCTTAATTCTTTTCACAAGTCCCCTCATCTAATATGTAGTGTAGCGTCTCAAATCCTTTTACCTAGAGCCCTCCCTCTAGGTCTCCTCTTTGGAGCTCTTTTGTCCTCTCACTGCAATCTGGATCGATGCTCTCTAGGTCTTATATGCAATAGGCATCCTGAAGTTTTTCTTCCTCACCCTTCTAAGTTAGAGCCTCTGTTGATTAGTGCCTGGGCTTCCTCTTTCTTGGTTTCCTCTCACTTTGTTTGAGCACATCCTCCTTTAGCGTCCACGAAAGGGTGTGAGAGATACATTTTCTGAATCCTTGTATGATTCTTGTGTTTGTTTGTTTTTTTCTAATTTCTGGAAACTAATAATACATTTTTTGTATCCAGACTCTAAAATGTTACAAGTACCTCATCTCACAAATATGACTCAAAATGGATAACAGAGCTAAATGTAAAAGCTAAAACTTTAAAACTTCTAGATAAAGCACAGGAGAAAATTTTGTGATGTTATGTTAAGAAAATGGTTTAGACCCAGAAACATAGACAATAAAAGAAGAAAAACAAATACATTAGACTTTATGAAAATTAAAATGTTTCCATTTTGAAAGTCACCATTAAGAAAATGAAAAAGCAAGACAGAATGGAAGAAAATGTTTTCAATGCAAGTATCGGACACAGGACTTGTATCCATACAGAGAACTCTTTCAACTCAATAAGAAGAGACAGTTAACTTAATTAAAAATGTGATAAAAGATTTAAACACAGAGTTCACATAAGAAAATATATGAATGGTCAATAGGCACAAGGAAAGATGCTAATTCTTGTTAGTCATCAGGGAAATGGAAAAGAAAACTACAATGTGATAGCAACCAATGCCTATGAGAATGGATAAAATTGAACAGATTTACAGTACAAATATTAAAAGAACGTGGAGCCACAGAAAAGCTCATATAGTGAAATTGGCAGTTTTGTTAAAAGTTAAACTTTTACTATATGACTCCGCCATTCTTCTTCTGGGTATCTATTCAAGAGAAACAAAAAAATATTCCACATAAGCCCTGTACACAAATATATTTATATCTTTATTTGTAGTAGCCCCAAACTCGAAACACCATAAATGTCCATCAGTGGATGCCTAGACAGACAAAATGTGGTATATCTGTACAATGAAATACTTCTCAGTAATTAAAAGGAATGAGATATTAATATATATAACAACATCAGAGAATTCCAGTCATTATGTTTAGACTGAAAGAAGCCAAACACTGAAGAATATATATGATTCTATTTATAATTCTAGAAACTTATTTTAAAAAGTCCTTATCTTTTAGAAATACATACTTAAATCATATTAATTTCTGATATTTCCTTCAAAATAATACCAGAGAGGGGAAATGGGTGAGCTCATAGTTGAAACAAGATTGCTTATACCTTGATAATTACTAAAGCTGGATGGTGGGTACAAGTACATGGGGGTGGGAAGAGGGCTTATGTTTTTCTGTTTATATTGTATGTGTTTACAATATTCCATGATAAAAAGATGTGTAGATCTTCTAAGTTAGCAGTTTCACTTCTAGGAATTTATGTTAAGGAACTTCTTGGGGGCATGAACAAACAGTCCACAATAAGGTTCAATGTAGTATCGTTTGTTAATTGGAAACAACATAAATACGTAATAGGAATTTGGTTGAATAAATTGATACATTTGTATGATGTAATACCAACATGGAATTCAAAATTATGTCAGAAAATCATGTTGAGTACCGGGTGATGGATGGAATTGTTGAATCACTATATTGTACATCTGAAACTAATATAACACAGTATGTTAACTAACGGGAATTAAAAAGTTAAAAAAATTATGTCAGAAAAATATTACATGAGAAAATATTTGTGATATATTTTTAAGTTGAAAAAAATTTTGCAGGCTCCAAAACAGGATGTTTACACATACCTGTTTTTGAATTTTATAAAAAGTAAATTTATGTGTGTTGTATGTGTACATCTGTATGTGTGTGTGTGTGGAGTGAAACACTGGAAGGATATATAATTTATATCCCCATAATTTTCAGAAAAAGTTTTTTGGCAATAGAGTCTGTCTTGTTTTTTAATTAAAAAAATGAATATTTTTGCTTTAATATGGTAACAGTACAATAAGTATAAAACTTCACTGTAAAAGATTTTATTATGTTTCATTATTTATTTCCTTTATTATTTGGTTACTATTTATTTTGGTTAGACCTCAGTGTTTAGTACATTACTTGGTACATGGTAATATTCAGTGGATAAGAATTAGGGTTTATATTTACAAATTAAAAAAAAATTCTGACTTTTTCTTATTTTCTTTGAAGAACATGTATTACTTTTTTAAATCAGAAATTCACTATGAAAAAGTGGACAGTTTTGACAGGTAAGTTTCTGTCTTCTCTTGAGATGTAATAAACTGAAATATCCTCCTTAAAACTTCCTATGAAATCTGAAATATAGATATTTGTTCAGCATCTTTTTATTTTTGTTTTTTTCTAGTTTCATCTCTCGAACTTCTTCAAATAAAGAAGTGGTTATAAACGGTAAGACCTGTATTTGCCTGTATGATTTCTTGAAGGGTTGAGGAGAAGGGTGTTGTTTGTGTTGGGCTTCACTGAATACTGGTGATTGGGGCAGGAGTCTCACATGTAAAAATCTCTTAAACTGGTGTATTCCAAATTATGAGCCAGAAGAGGCTCAAGCCTGGCATATTTTACGGTGCTTAGCATTTTAGTATCATTCAGGTACATTAATAAATCAGTGACCTTTAGCCTTTGTACTCATATCATTTATTTGACAGATCAGCAGAGTAATGGAGACATGAATCCAATCCAGAATTTCACAACAATACCAATCACACAGGTATGGATATGTTAGGAAACTAGGTTGTATCTTTAAAAAAAATTTTTTTTAAACACATTTCAATCAGGTCAGAGCAACTGTGAAAATATGAATAATACTTCTGTTAATAACTAACATTTTTAAGTTTTGGGTGGGGAAATGTATTATAGTAGTCTTCTCGTAAATAAAAAACTAAAGCTATACTTCCTCTTGTATATTTTCATTACAATACTCAGTTTTACTTTAGTTGCTTTCCAGACAGGATCACTATAGTAACAGTTTATCTTTGGTTCCTGGTAAGCTTGGATTGCTGCTGCCTCTTTAATTTCTCTTTTATCTGTACTAACATTGGAGTAATCGGTATGGACTAGTTGATCCAGATAAGTAGATCTTCGGTCAGATATTTGTGACTTCTAGAGTCAAGTACTGAAGTGCATTGTCTCGGGCTGCCTCAGGTTTCATAAGATGAAGGATGATGTTAGAAGACCCTGCTAGTTTTTGTATATTACACGATCTGGACAGACTGTCTAGGCAGTAGCCACTAGCCACATGGGATATTTAAATTTAAATTCAAATGAAATAATGTTAAATAAAATTAAAAATTAATCTCAGTTGCACTGGCCCCATTTCCAGTGCCATGCTAGCTACAGAAAGCCAGTGACGGCGACACGGCACAGTGCAGATATAGAACATACCCAGTGTTCCAGAATGTTCTATAAGATATTAGTGGTCTGGAGAATTAGGCTTGATAGCTAGAAACCTCTTGTTATGTTTGTTTGCTTAACATATTAATTTCTTTATTTTAAAATCTTGCCTTATTTGGGTTCCTATTTTTTGAAGAGATAGATTACTGCCATTAGTTCATGACATGGTGAATTTTTGTTTTTAATTCCTAGACTTTTTTTTTTTTTGAGCAGTTTTAGGTTTACAGAAAAAATTGAACAAAATAGAAGGTTCCCATATGCTCCCTCAATCCCTCCCCCTCTTGAGTTTCCCCTTTGTTTAACATCTTGTGTTATTGTGGTGTATTTCTTAAAGTTGATGAGCCAATATTGATACATTATTATTAAGTACAGTCCATAGTTTACGTTCAGATTCACTCTTTGTGTTGTACATTTTATAGGTTTTAACAAATGTATAATAATATCTACCTACCATTATGGTATTTTACAGAATAATACTTTCATGGCCCTAAAAATTTGTGCTCCACCTATTCATCCCCACTCTCTCTCCCAGCCTGGAAACTTCTTGAGTCTATATTGCTAATATTATTATTTGCAAAGTCGGCTTTTTTTTTTTTTTTTTAATAATTTAGTCCTTTCCAATTTGGGTGCTTTGTGGAACTAGGCTTATATACCTTTCAGATATATCTATCAATTTTGGCTTGTTAAATGATTAAGATGGGCCCACCTATCATCTCCTTTGTCCCACAGTAACATGGACTCTGGAGTGAGAAAGATGAAAGTTTCAACAGGTTGTAAATTAGTCCTTTTACTCCAAGAAGCCTTTTGTGCCATGGAAACAAACCCGTCTCTTAAATTTTGTTTATTTGGTTAACTAGACTCTCAACTACACTCTGAGCAGACAAGGACATTTAGAAAAAGAACCTTGGAATGCATTCAGCCATCATAGCCCAGTCAATGTCTCCATGGATGGAATTCCCTGCATTCTTTTCTGGGCCAAAGGAATAACAGTAAAATTTAAGAATCAGACCTGGCTGGACCTTACAGATGAAGCTTTTGGCCAGACGGCAGCAGTGGACATTAGCAACTCAAATTGCAGTGAAGAAAGTGCCATGTAAGTTGATTGCTTTGCTGGAGGCCCTTAGGGCGATTGTAGTCTGTTAACTGGGCTGTCAAGTTTTCTGACGATTCAGAAAATGGTACAGGTAGGTTCGTTTGTAGTGAACTTGAAACACATCTCTTATGAAATGTCTAATGTCTAAAATAAAAGAAAAAAAAATTTCCCCCAGCAGTTCTCTTGTTACATACCTTGAGGAAAATCAGAGTTGTAAAAGTGAAGGTTTTCCAAATTCATTCTGAAAAATGAACAGGATTCCAGGCTTGGTATCAACTTCAAATGTGAGGTATCATACGACTTTTGTCCTGGCAGGAGGAAATCATGTATCATGGAGCAGAGTCATACATCTTCTAGTGGGTGAAAAAAGAGAAGGCTGACTCTAGCCAGGGCAGATTTCTGATTCGAGGGAGCGTTCTGAAGTTGTGGGACGTTGCCAGTTTGCATATGTGCAAGAGTAGCTTTGAATGGCCATATTTCAGGGAATTCTTTAGGACATTTGTTCAAAATGATTTAAATAATTCCTTTTGATTTGAGATAAGCAGATTAAACAAATATCCCTTTTGAAGAGGAAATCAATTTCCCGTACCTTTCTCTGCTTTCTAGTCATCCAAGCGAAAAGTTTTTGCTTGTATTTGTTTTGGTGGAGGAGGAATAAATCTGGCATATCCCACTTGCTTTCTATAAATCTCCTTGCTTTCAACATTTGCTGGTATAATGAAAGCTTTTGGAAGATTGTCTGCATTTGTCCTGGCCTGGTTTAGATGGACAGAATGCTTTGTATACTCTGTGCGTGTGTGCGCACGTGTGTGTGTGGGCGGGGGGGGGGTATTCATTTTATATATTTGGGCTGGAAATACTTTTTTACTCCTGAACTTTACTTTTCATTTAAAAATTATTGATGATGGGTAAAAGTGGATTTTATTAATATTACAAGTTTTAGTGAGTATCTTGCTATTCAGAATGATTATCTCTTATTAGGGAATTAAGGAATTGTAAGTATAAGCATCCAGAGTCCTCCCAGATTTGTTTATTCTGTGGCAGCACAGACTACCAAAGAGACTCCAGCACTGCTGAGAGCTTGGGACTTTTTTCTTGTGCTCTAATTAATTCCCTACAGGGCTCTTTATTTGTGGCCAGCTGCCTGGAGAGAGGCTGATTGCCTAGGGATCATCTTGCCTGTCTGTGGCTGACTGGCACACCTTGATTCCATTTATTCTTATCCCTGGGTATTTGTGGGGAAGATCAGAGCACCACACTTTTTTGCTGGGCTTTAGAAATCTTAATGATCACTGGGAACCCAGAGACAGAAAGAATGAAAACTTGGCTTCTTGTCCCAGTTCTGCCAGTGCAGTGCGCGTTGTGACTTTACAAATAGGAGCCGCCATAGGATCATCATCTAGGAATGGAGATGATGATATCTATTAATTGTAACAGGCCTGAAGCACTTGCCTTGGACCAGGCACAGTGCGAGGACTTGACAGGCACAATATCTGCTATTCCTCAGAGTACTGTTGAGTCACAGACTGTTACCATCCAAAATCAAGCCTCCTAGAGGTTAAGAAACTTGATAAGATCACACAGCTTATTGGATAATAGAGCTGGGGCCTAAAATGTCTTTAACAATGACATTTTACCTTCTCTTTCTTGGTCCTGTCTCATAGCACTGTGAAAATCAAACTGTGAAATGTATGCACGAGAACTTTGAGAACTCTTCAAGTGCTACTCGAAGTAGTAGTATTATCTTCCTAACATACTAACGATAACTAGAGTAAAATAGTGCCTATGCCTGGTTACCTGGTGGAGAGACCTAGGGAAGCTTTGGTTTTCACAATGCACAAAGGAATGATTTGGGGGGACCTGGCTTTCTTCTTGGTCACCACCTACATACTCTACTAGGATGAGTCTTGAGTGAGCAGCATCTACCTCCTGGAGTCCTGTTCAGGCGAGTGTGCGGACATCCTGGACAGCCCACCCATGGGGATGAATGGAAGGCTTCCCAGTACATGAGGCATGCAGGGACCAGATACTGAGACCAGCCCTCATTCCTGTGAATCATGCACATTAGTGAGATGCCTTTGCTGTGCTGGCAAGGAAATCTTAGGTTCTCAAGAACCGGAGAGGGAGTTGCTGAAAGAATAAACCCAAGTAAAGACATAACCATGTAAGGTCAAAAGCACAGATTAAAAAAAGGTGACCTTGTTTTAGTGCTTGGAAACAAAATGTTCAGGGAAAGGCAAGTTGTTGGCAGACAGATTTGCTATGGAAATCTTTTAAAATAGTGAATATAGAGCATAATCCAAGCTTCTGGGGGTATTTTGAACTTAGGCAATTACAGTCGGAAGAATTCAGAGTCTCTTTTAAACATGGGAGGTTAGGGTGCTTGAAAGAGTAAAAGCAGCTCTTTTTTGAGTGACTTGCTAGATTGTATTTCTCCTTCGTGTTCCCAGGTTATGGTGCAATGCTTGGCTCTTAGAAGAGTCTCACTGAATCGTTGTTGAATTTGCTTTGTTGAAATCAGGCATGTTCTTTACTCTGTAGCAGAGCATGTTAACAGCTCTCACTGAAGCCAAGACTGCTGGAGAAAGCTCTTGGAGTGTCAGAAGCTTAGAGGCCATTGACCTGCTCCATCAGGAAAAGGGGACAGCAGTTAGGTGGACTCGGTATGGCCTTGTTTTGAGGTTTAGTTAATCAGCTACAGAGTCATTTTATGGATAGCTAAGCTATTCTGATTCCTTGGAAGAAGTAGAGAAATTTCTGTTAAAACAAGTGACCAAACTTGTAAAATACTATTCAAGAAATAAATTTTATTTCTTTAAAGTATTTTAAGTGCTTTGTAATAGGCTATCAGAATAGTCTTAGAGAAAGGCCCTTTTGGAGACCTGCTTTACTGAATAAATTAGCTTATAAAGTGTTCATAAATGAATGCTTCTAAGGTGTCTAAGCTTAACAATGTTAGGAAAAAAAGATAATTCTCTTAGTAACTTTATGTGGTTTATTTTGTAAATACCCTTCCCCTTTCCCCATAAATAGTATGACAATAAATTTCAGCTCCATCACTGACATTTCTGTTTCTTGATAAGTAGGACTAAATAAATGAGATTACATTTGTGTGATGTTTTTTTCAAGCTTGTAATCGGACGTTTTATGGCTATCCACTTTTGCTTTTTTGGTTTTATAATGTATGTGGAGGTGTTATAACTTCTAGACATTATAATGTCACATAGCTGCATCATCCTTTCTGTATTTAAATTTTTCACATTTTCTCACTTCAGTTATTTAGCTTTTTTTCGTTCTTATTTTTCAGGCTTATTGAAATGTAAATAAAATACACTAAACTGCACATATTTAAAGTACACAGTTTGATCAGTTTTGACATATTTGTGCACCCACAAAACCATTACTACAATCAAAACAGCAAACATTTTCATCACCCTCCAAAGTTCCTTGTGCGCCTTTGTAATCTCTCCCTCCTGCCACTCCGAGCCCTCCAGGTAACCACTGACCTGCTCTCTATAGTTATAGGTGAGTTTGCATTTTCGCATAATCATATAGGCGCACCTGGGTGGCTCATTGGTTAAATGTCTGCTCTTAGTTTCGGCTCAGGTCATGATCTTGCAGTTGGGGAACTAAGCCCTGCTTGTGCTCAGTGCAGAGTCTGCTTCAGATTCTTTCTCCTTCTCCCTCTGCCCCTCCCTGCTCATACACACACTCTCTAAAATGTATAAATAAAATCTTTAATAAATAAGTAAATAAATATAGTCATAGGGTGTATACTCTTTTTTAGTCTGGCTTCTTTCACTTAGCTTGATGTTTTTGATATTCTTTGACATTGTTACAGGTTTCAAAGTGATGTTTCTTTTTAACTGCTGAGTAGTAAGTACTCCATTATATGGATATACCACAACTTATTTATCCATCCACCTCTTGATGGAAATTTGGTTTTGCTCCAGTTTTTAAATAACTTTCCAAGGAAAGTTGCTTTAAACATTCATGCACAAGGCTTCGTAGGAGTGTATATTTTCATTTTTCTTAAATACCTAGGAGTAGAATGGCTAGATCATATGGTATGTGCATGTTTAGCTTTTTAAGAAACCGCCAAATTGTTTTTTAAAGTCATTGTACCATTTACCTTTCCACCAGCATTGTATGAGGAGGTTCCAGGTGCTTTACATCCTTACTGACACTTGGTATTGTCAATGACTGTAAAGAAAATATTTTGTTTCTGCATAGTTAGCAATTTCTGAACAAATGTTCAAAAGGAATGAAATTTTTCCATTTGCAACGATGCGGTTGGAACTGGAGGGTATTATGCTGAGTGAAATAAGTCAATCAGAGAAAGACATGTATCATATGACCTCACTGATATGAGGAATTCTTAATCTCAGGAAACAAACTGAGGGTTGCTGGAGTGGTGGGGGGTGGGAGGGATGGGTGCCTGGGTGATAGACAGTGGAGAGGGTATGTGCTGTGGTGAGCACTGTGAATTGTGTAAGACTGTTGAATTACAGACCTGTACCTCTGAAACAAATAATACAGTATATGTTAAAAAAAAAAAAAGAAGAAGATAGCAGGAGGGGAAGAATGAAGGGGGGGAATCAGAGGGGGAGATGAACCATGAGAGACCATGGACTCTGAGAAACAAACTGAGGGTTCTAGAGGGGAGAGGGGTGGGGGGATGGGTTAACCTGGTGATGGGTATTAAAGAGGGCACGTTCTGCATGGAGCACTGGGTGTTATACGCAAACAATGAATCATGGAACACTACATCAAAAACTAATGATGTAATATATGGTGATTAACATAATAATAAAAGAAGATGTATATGCATGATATATATGTTTTCTGAAACAATATACAAGGCAATGTAAACTTGAAAATACATCTGAAAAACATAGCCTATAATTTGAAAAAAAAAAAAAAAGAAGTAATGAACCTCAGGACCATGGAAATATTCCAGTGCTTGGAAACCCACAGAGGCTACTTGTCTTCCTCTTAGAGACAATTATTTACATTCATCTTTATGGTGAGCTATTTATTCCCATCCAGAGGCTGATAAAACTCATCAGCTTACATTGTGAGGTAGGTACCTGGTACTCTTCTCTTTTCACGTGCCAAGGAAAATTTTTGACACTAAGGAAGCAAATGTTTCCCTCTCTTGGGGTTAAGGGGGACCTCTGTCTCTCTTTTATATAAACTCCCAGATTCACAATTTTGGTGTTCCTCACCTGTATTACAAATCCCAGTATGTACAGGATGACATCTGGCTCTCATCCTGTTGCCCAGGCAGAAGAATTGGGTTAAAAGGGGAACCAATGCGGTTATTGCTATAAATTAGTAATACTCTGTCTCACATCCAGGAAATCTCATGTTAACTTTCAGAAAAATGTGAATAAATATGGATATTAAGAGCTTAAGAGTAGGTTCTTTTTTTTTTTCACAATACTTTTTTTTTTTTAATTTGTGATCTATCTAAATTGGTGGTATTATCAGAGAAGTGTTAGGAATAATGTTTTATGAATGCTAAATCCTTATTTTACATTATGAGGAGTTCACAGATAATATCTGAAATTAATAAATCAAGAACAGAGCTTTATGATAATAATAGCCACAAATACCACAAAAAACATTTAAAAGAGCTGAAAATGGGGTACAACTATGAGTTGGGTGACTTGGGAACTGTTGTCTTATGGTTTTTTTTTTTTTGTTCTTATGTTAATCCCCATACATTACATCATTAATTTTAGATGAAGTGTTCCATGATTCATTGTTTGTGCATAACACCCAGTGCTCCATGCAGAATGTGCCCTCCTCAATACGCACCACCAGGCTAACCCATCCTCCCACCCCCCTCCCCTCTAGAACCCTGTTTGTTTTTCAGAGTCCATCGTCTCTCATGGTTCGTCTACCCCTCAGATTTCCCCCGTTTCATTCTTCCCCTCCCGCTACCTTCTTCAAGAGTAGGTTCTTTTTTTCCTGACCTCTGCTGACTGGTACTTGACTTATTCTATATAATGTAATGATTTACTTAACAGGTTTTTTTTTCAGATTTTATTTATTTATTTGACAGAGAGAGAGGCAGCGAGAGAGGGAACACAAGCAGGGGGAGTGGGAAAGGGAGAAGCAGGCTTCCTGCAGAGCAGGGAGCCCAATGTGGGGCTCTATTCCACGACCATGGGATCATGACCTAAGCCAAAGGCAGACGCTTAACAACTGAGCCACCCAGGCGCTCCTTAACACTGTCTTTTGAAGAGTAAAAATTTTGAATTTAATAAACTCCAGTATATCCATTTTTTCTTTATATTTCATACTTCTATATATTTTTAGTTTATTTTTTTTAATTAACATATAATGTATCATTGGTTTCAGAGGTAGAGGTCAGTGATTCATCAGTCTTATATAACACCCAGTGCTCATTACATTACATGCCCTCCTTAATGTCCGTCACCCAGTTACCCCATCCCTCCACCTCTGTCCCCTCCAGCAACCCTCAGTTTGTTTCCTATGATTAAGAGTCTATTATGGTTCTATATTTTTTCAAGAAACCATTGGCTAGTCCAAGATTGCAAAATTGCTCTATGTTTATTCTATAAGTTTTATTGTTTTAGTTTTTCCATTTTGAGGTGATTTTTTAGTATAGTGTGAAGTAGAGGTTATTTCTATTTTGATGGACTGTGTTGTTTCTGTTTTCTTAGTTTGTCTCTGAAGTTTGGTGATGCTGAAATTCCCAAAGGTCTTGATATAAGGTAGGTATGGATATTACTTTGGAGTGTTATAGGTTCAGCACTTCATATTGGCTCCATATAATTTACTCACTCAACATGTAGTATCGAGGACCCACTATGTGCCAAGCACTGTGACATGTGAAATGCCACATATAACGAACTATGCAAAGTTAGCAATATTATGGTGGGATCCGATAGTAATGATTTCTTTAGTTTCTACCAAAGCATCTGTATAGATTTTCCTTCTTCAGTTAGGACTTAGAAATTACATGAACCTGAAAATGTGATACTCTTTTCCTGTGAGCAAAAAATATATGTAAAGCTCCAAAGCTGAAGCTCTGGTTTGAAGTTATTTTCTATATCGTGCCTTTCAGTGAATCACACTTATCACTTTATAATAACAAAAAAACTCTCTGTTAGCTGAATTTCCCAGAAGATAACCCCGGCCTACATTTTGCTGTGTTAATGTGTGGAAGAATGCATCTGCCAACAGTGGTTTATTCAAGTAGTTAGGAACTGCTCCAGGAGTGGGGACAATGTCAAAGCATTATATTTTTTTTCTTATGAAAATAAAATGTTTCTGTTCCTATAGGACCAACCTTTTAGAGGAGATAAACAGCTGTGTCTTTAACATTACTTGAAAAAACCAGTAGGATGTGCTAGGACAGTCTTTCCTAAGCTGTGTTCATGGAACACTTCTGCTATGTAAAAATATTTATAAGATTCCCCAGGAAAGGGGTTCTGTGGTCAAATATGTTTGAGAAAGACTGCACACCGTGTCCTCCTCTTGGAGATTCACAGTATAAATTTGTATATTAAAGTGACTGTGAAGACATGCTTTTAAGGAAGATTGTAGCACTTGGTGACTTTGATTAACCTCTTTTCCTATGTTTACTTTAGAAAGCTCTTTCCTCAGAATATTTGACTACATATCATGGAACCACTAGTGTTTCACTGGTCATAATTTAGAAAATACATGTCATCATCTTTTAGATAAACTTTATAAGGAAAATAGAATCCCACAAGGTGAACAAGCGTACAAACACGAATATACATATCTGTTTGATAGGAGTAGTTTTTATTCAAATAGCACTTTTTTTTCCCCAAAAGGAAAATAGCTTTATGATTATTATTTTTTTCTTTCGACAAAGGAATGCGGCAGACACTGTCAGTACCCCATCTATGTCACTTTGGGCTTTTTCCATTTGAGAGCACTATACCAGCTCAACTTTGAACTGTCCGCCTTTCTTTGCCTAAAAGCTTCCTTTAGCCAAAGGGGTCCACTGCCTCCCATCCCTACCCAAGCAACTCTCAACCAATGACGGAAAGAAGTGTATAAATACCCCAGCTCCCTCACCCTCAGCCTCAGGTCAGATAACAAGCATGTGAACTACATTTGTTCCCAGTGGACCCCATGAGCATCAAACTGCACTTGCCCACAGTGGAAACTTGCTTAATAATGCATCCTTTTGGGGTGTCTTCCATTCCTCTGTCATTTTTCTTTTCTCCATTTGACATATTTTGAATTCCCAAATAAATTTGGGACTACCTCCCCAAGTACTTCTTCTCTTCACATCATTGTCTCAGGGTCTGCTTCTCCAGGAGTCCAGTACATGACAAGAAAACAAAATCAGGAAATATTTATCTATAAAAAGAACTTGAAAATCATTCGTAATTTAATCACCATTTGTAATCATTATTAACATTTGATCTTTGTTCTTCCAGAATTTTTTTTCTACGCAGTCACATGTTTGTTTGTTTGTTTTTTTAAAGATTTTATTTATTTGACAGAGAGAGACACAGTGAGAGAGGGAACACAAGCAGGGGGAGTGGGAGAGGGAGAAGCAGGCCTCCCGCAGAGCGAGGAGCCCGATGCGGGGCTCGATCCCAGGCCCCTGGGATCATGACCTGAGCCGAAGGCAGGCGCTTAACGACTGAGCCACCCAGGCGCCCCCATTTGTTTGTTTTTTAATGAAAAAGTGATCATGGCATATTATAACTTTTTTTTTCTCAAAGATTTTATTTATTTATTTGACAGAGAGAGACACAGTGAGAGAGGGAACACAAGCAGGGGGAGTAGGAGAGGGAGAAGCAGGCTTCCCGCTGAGCGGGGAGCCCGATGCGGGGCTCGATCCCAGGCCCCTAGGATCATGACCTGAGCCGAAGGCAGACGCTTAACGACTGAGCCACCCAGGCGCCCCTATTATAACTTTTTTATTGCTGGAGAATGTTCCATTCTAAAATGGCTGAGAGTAAAGGCTGTAGTCTCAAATTGGATTTGGAGCCCAGCTTCAATACTTAATCTCTGACTAAACTTGCACAAGCCATTTATTTAACCTCTCTGTGTCTTGATTCCTCGCCTGTGAAATGAGGATAGTAGTATCTTTCTCATGTTAAATAAAATACACATAAAGAACATAGAAGGGTGCTTGACACAGTAAAAGCTCTCTTTGGGTTACTTTTGACCATTATTTATTTAGCTAATTCTGTATTAGCTTAGCATTTAGTTTTTTTCAAAAACTTTTTTGCAATAATAAAATCAAGTTTTGATTTAAAAAATGAAATTAAAACAAGCTTTTTGTGTTTTTCTTTTTGAAGGAATTTGTACTGTCCACTTTTGGGGTCTGCCCTGTCCTTTGCTTTCATTCGAACCTCTCAGGAGACTCTGGTTCAGCACTAGAAGGAAACTCTCTCAGAGCCGGTTCTGCTACCTGACAAGAGAGGGCGCAGTTGCACTGCTTGTACATGACTTCCTGTGTCAGCAAATATCCAAGTGCTTTAGGAGTAATACTGTTTGTAATCATTTTCAGATTCACCCTTACCAATTACAACAAGCTGTACCTCCAGAGCTGGTTTAGTCTGCAGCGAGTCGAGATTATTTTCAATAATTCAATCCAAGCAACTTTTAATGCAACTGGCATCTATGCTCCGTCAAGTTATTCCTACCACTGCCAGCGTGTCAGCAGCCTGCAGCGGTATGATGCCCTCTTGTTGCCCAGCTACACGGATGACATGTCAAGCCTGTGGGAGGTCACTTTTGTTGATTTCCAGGTAATGAACTAAAACATATGCTCAGTGCACCTGTGTATTTGGTGCCAAAGAAACTCAGTGTTTGAAAACACCGGAAATACAGATGTTTCGGGAAAAGAGAGGAATGGTTACCTTTAAAATAATATTGGTATTTTTTTTCTTTATCTTCTAAGTCATGAAATGGAATAGGATAGAATATTTCCTCTCCCTGTGCACTACCCACACCCTACGCACCGCCCCCCGCCCCCCGACTTGCTTTTACAGTCACATTTCTGCAGTCACTAATAATTATCAATGAGGAATGCCAGCAATCTAAGCTTGAGTGAAGCTGTGGCATGAAGCCCAGTGACTGACAGTTCCTGGAATGAGAGGCCCTTCTGGGGAGAGGAACTGTTGGGAAATGATTTTATTTCCTTCAGGGAGTGGAGCAGTGATTCTATCAGGACAGATAAGAAGTACATCTGTAGCATGAGTGACAGCTTTGGCAGTTAGCACAGGAATGGAACTGTCAGCTATGGAGTCAAAAATACCCCAGAGATCCTCTTGAAAGTATTTGGGGAAAGGCATGGGGGCATTAGATGTTTCTTTTCACCACCAGAATCTCAGGCAGAAAGACATCTGTCAACTTCCTCTCTCCTGTTTACCTGTAAAGAAAGCTTCACTCGTTCTTCCAACTCATTGAAATAGACACGGTTTTGCATGTCCCTCTTATGGGCACTTTCCAATCTTTTCCAAATGTAAATGGATTTACTTCTTCTTCCCCCCAGCTTGGAGAGGTGTGCAGTTTGGGGTAGGGAAGGAGCTTGCACTTTGGAGTTTGAAAGAAAGACTTGGTTTCAAATTGCTTGTCAGCTACCTGGGCAAACTACTTCACCCTCTTGATTTCTGGCCTTTCTTCTATGAATGTAAAGAAGTCATGGCCTTATTATGTGGCAACAGCGAGGACTGTGTCAGGCGTGGATTAACAGTAACTACTACTTATGAGTCCCCCGCCCAGTGTGTCAGCACTGTTGTGGTTATTTTACATACTTTGTCTTCAAAACTTATAATGTTGCAAGATTGCTGTTGTTATCCCCGTTTTAAAAATGCAATGACTGAAGTTCTGATGATTACATAATTTTTCAAAGTGATATAACTCGTAAATGGTAGAAGCAGAATTTGAATTCTGCACTGACTTCAGAGGCACTTTATAATATATATATAATGTATATGTATTTATCAATATTTAAAAAGTACATATTATATATATTTCTCTCACTTGCACTTTAAAAAGAGAAGCAGGCACAAAGTAATAACAAAAACAAGGAATAATTCACACGTAATCTTGCCTAATGAGAACAGAGGAATTGACCGATTTATACCTCTTCCTTGTTTCAGAAATGATTTAGGGTGACTTAGAGAAACACTGTAAGAAAACTGACTTTGAAAAATGCACAAACCACACCCATTAGGATGGTTATTATAAGAAAACAAGCAAACCCAAAACAGAAAATAACAGATGTTGGCAAGGATGTGGAGAAATTAGAACCCTTGTACACTGGTTGTGGGAATTTAAAATGGTGTAGCCTCTGTGGAAAATGGTATGGTGGTAGGTCCTCAAAAAATTAAACATAGAATTACCATGTGATTCTGGGAATTGGAATTGGAAGCAGGGACTTGAACAGATACCTGTATACCCAGGTTCATAGCAGCATTATTGACAATAACCAAAAGATGAAAACAACCCAAATGTTCATCAATGGATGAATGAAAAAGGCTGGTGTATACATGCGATGGAATATTACTCAGCCTTGAAAAGGGAGGAAATTCAGATACAGGCAATGGCGTGAATGAACTTTGATACTATGCTAAGTGAAATGAACAAAAGGACAAATATTTGTATGAATTCACTCATATGAAGTATCTACAGTAGTCCGATTTGGAGAAGAGGGGGGACAGGAGGAATTAGTGTTTAATGGAGTTACAGTTTGCAAGATGAAAAGTTCTGGAGATGGATGATGGTGATGGTTGCACGATAATGTGAATGTACTTAATGCCACTGAACTGTACACCTAAAAATGGTTAAGATTGTAAATTTCATGTTATATATTTTTTATGATAAAAAGTATAAAACAAAAAAATGGGCAAAGACATGTGGCTTAAGAAAAACAAAGGAAGAACAGATCAGTTAGAGCCACTAGCGAGGCTGGTACACAAAACCATAAGACCGTCTGTCTGGTCTGGCTGGAAGTGGCACAGTGATTTCGCCCTGAAGCTTGGGAGCGTCCAGGATAAGAAAGAATCGCTCAGTTACATGTTCTTGGGGTTCAGAAGACTATTGGAAGTGTGCTTGTGGGGAGCACATCCATCGCTGGTCTGGTGCAGCATATGCTAACATCTGTGACAACAGCCTCACGGTGAACACGGCAGCGGATGTCATGGTGCGCCTCGTTAAAACACCGTTGAGGTAAGCACGTGGTGGAATGCAAGCTCAGTCCACGCAAGAGGTGGTGGTGATAGTGATTCAGGTGTGTATACAGAAGGCTGCATTCCACATAGGTGGCTTTGCCCATCTGATTTATTTTAAGAATAAAGTGTAGCGTGATGCCCCAAGCGTGGCAAAGTGAGACGCCCTTGGTTTGCCATCTGGATACCGGTAAAGTGTAGCAGCATCACAAAGAGTATGTTTATTCAGCTCCAGTTAATTTAATTTTTGCTTCTTAGGAAGCAAAAAGCATTCTTAGGATGCAGGCTCAGTGTTGCTGGCTCTTCAGTTTTTCAATGGAAGCTAGAAGTCTGGATTTTAATAGGAAATTCTCAGGATGTTCAGAACTCTGGGCCTAACAAAACTCACCTGTGGGCTAGATACAGTGTGTTTATAACCAGTAGTCCCGAAAATGGATGGACAAGATGTCCTTCAGGTATTCTCCACAGATACTGTTCTCAAGCAAGTCTTAAGAATTAAGTAACAGTCAATGTGAGGACATTGTCTTTGGCTGGAGTTGTGGCATCAAATGAGGCCATCTTTTGTCATTTTATCAAGAGCTTGACTCTTCAGGCCCTAGTTTGAAGAGAAGACCACTTTGCCTCTTCATGGAGGAGTGGGCCAAGGATCCAAGAAGCCAGGCCAAGAGTCTCCTTTCGGAGCTGTTTTGGATCAGTCTAGTGCACAGACAACTGGGTGGGCAAGGCATCTAAAGTCTATGGCTACAGGCATTTTAGCGTTAAAAAATGGCAAAGCACCCACTTAAGTCATAAAAATGAGTTCTCACTTAAAGCACTCATGGATAATTCAGTTTTCTGATGTACCCCTTTGAAACTAACTAGGTGACTGAGGTGATATTGTTTAGGATTCTGTTCTAAAAGCCAACTAAGTGTGGGAGCCGCCTTCTACAAATGATTGCTCTTATTTAGAGTAGTTACTCTGGGTCAGTCTTGATTTAAAATTGTTTCATTGTCCCCATAAGCACATTCACATTTGTTAGATCATGTGTTCAAATTAATCAGTAAGTACGGGCCCCAGTGTCTTAAATTTGGTTAACCAGGAGTCCAGAACCCTCCGCCCAACTAGAGGTAGACCTTAGGAGAGAAAGAGTATGTCACTTCAGCTCTTTGTCCTGACAGATCCAAGGCTTCACCATCAAGGCAAGGCAGTTTGCCAAGCCCCGAGACTGTGCCTCCTCCTTCTCACCAGCCATTCTGATTGGCCTGGCCATGTCCCTGATCCTGCTGCTGGTGTTGGCCTACGCTCTGCACGTGCTCATCTACCTGCGGTATCTGGAGCGGCACTATGATTTCATCACCTCTCCGGCCCACTTCCCCCAGTTGAAAGCTCGAGATGCAGCAGAAGAGAAGGAGCTGCTGAGGAGCCAGGGAGTCGAGTGCTATGAACTGAGAAGCCAACAGATCTGCAAAATTTATGTGTAATAGCGCAGGCCCCTCTTCCTCACAAAGTCCACAGTGGGCTCTGAAAGGAGTTATTTCTGTCTGTCCTCTTTGACTTGTGATATAAAATGTTCACCTCATGGCTTGATTAAAAAAAATACATGCAAAAAATACATTTTGGAGCATCCGCTGGCCTACGTAGAGAGATTTGAGGCAATGAAAAAGTCCCAGGAACCCCACAGAGATAAATACGATTGTTGCCCTAAAACTACTTGGAAGTTAGGAAGACAGAAAAAAACATTGATGCCATTAAGAGAGGGGAAAACATACTTGGTCCTCGTTGCTTGTGCCAGTTCAGATGTGATAATATAGAAATAGTAATTCCAAGGTTATCTGGAAGTTCAGAATTTAAAGTATTTTGTAAGTTTGCATTTTTAGAAATTATATCCCGGTTTTGTTTTAAAAAAAGTAGTCTTCTCTTTCCCGGAGCTGTTTAGGGAAGACTCTTGTCAGTATGGTAGAACACTTTATTCAAGGGCTTTCTTGTCATTTACTTTGCTGTTCAGAGGCCCCCAGTTCAGTTTGTGAAAGAGGGTAACAGTCTTGTAGTTTCTTACCTTTTCCATCTGGTTGTGGTGCCAAGGCTTGTTTCATTGGTCTGATTAGACATCCATTAACTCTCCTACGTGCTACTTGAAATAAGCAACTGAGCTAAGAACAGTGTGCTTGCTATGCAAACACAGCTTCACGGCAAATCTCCTAAACCCCCTTCCAGTGAGATTGTGTCCCTTAAACTCTTCTTTAATAGAAATTCTGCAGCCACCACTGCTCTTCTTACATATGGATTTCTGCATAGTCTTTCCCAGTTCTTGACAGATACTGAAGATTGGCTTCCCCTGAATTTTCACCAGAGCTTCTCTAATATGCCTTGTGTGTTAAAGAGAGCTTATGTGTAAAAAGTACATTGTATTTCCCTAAGTAGGTTTCCACACATGAACTAGGGTTCCGTACATGACCTGCACAAAACTTAGAAAGCAGAGGGGAACAATGTGGGGTAGAGGATCATGCATAGAGAAATTGAATCTCTTGGACAGCTGTGGTAATAAGTTTATAGTCTAGTACCATCTTTGATGCCAAGTGTGAATGACAATGATTTGGGTTTCTGATAAAATAGTCTTACGTTGGACATTTCTTTTGGCTGCATTACTCTTGGCTGTGAATATAGGTTTGGCTCCAGCCCTCTCAGAATTCTGTAACCTCTTAATACTCTATAGTGAATTTGTTGTTGTTTTTTTTAATACCTGGAGTGGATTCTGTATTCTGTAACTAAGAATCTTGATTCATGTACCTATTTGTACCAAAGGTGGTTATAGGGAACACACCCTGAAGAATATGGGAATCTAGTATTGATTTTTTGGCCCTGTTTAGCCTAAAACCAAGGAGGACTCTTAGCATTAGAGAATGGGAAACAGATAGTTCACATCATTCCATAATGAAATTTTCATTGTGGTTGTTTTGAGTATCCATTGGTGGTATCAATGGTAGTTGTGGTAGGCTATAGGTACTTGAAGGATAAACATAACTTACGGTCCAACTGGGACACTTTTGAAAGTGAAAACGTCATTAACAATTCCAAGATAACAGACATAAGCAGAATGGTGCCAAACTGGGATATGTAGTCACCCTAGATATGGTAAGACCATACAGGTATGGTGATTGCCCTACAGGGTGAGACCCTGTAAGGTGAGGTAAACTGGCTCTTTCTAACTGTGCTGGAGGGCTTACAGAAAGAAAATAATAGCTTAAGATTTAAAATTCACAGTTCAAGTCATGGTAAAAAACAAAACAAAACCAAAACAAAAACCCAGGGAGTTTCTATGACTGATCTACAGCTCTTATCAAGGGGCTGACATAGTTGCAAATCAGACACACAGGTCTGATCCTGTAAATTGGTAAAATGTGTTGTAGGTGGAATTCACAGCCTTGCCAGATCTCTTAATGAATATGAGGGCACTGATTTTTACAAAAGAGAAGAAACTTGAAATAAGAATGGTAACTTGGGGATAATTAGACAACTTTAAGGATATTGAACCCATAAACTCCACTAAGTTTTTCTTGCTAGCAGAAGCAACCCTGTCAGGTGAAGCTATTCTGACTTCACCAAAGATAGTTACCTTGCCAGGGGGTGCCGATTTTCCTCAATGTCTCTAGACAATTGGAATCACACTCTAGCATATCCCAGGGAACCAATTGCAAAGTCAAATATGGGAGAATAAAAATTGGAAGGTTTTGCTAATTTATGCAACAAAAGATGGAGGAATATGTGGGAGAATGGATTCTGGAGGTGCTAGCTCAGAGAGGGAAGTGTATAATTTTAGATTGGGCTGAATTTTTTGAATAGGTTCTCTTACCAGATTTTGGGTTAAATATTCTGGTTTGAGCAGCTGGCAGTATTTCTAACCATTTACTCAGTTGATTAAGTTGTGGCCTCAAGAGTGACATGCCCTAAATGAAATAGACCAGAAATTCATTGGTATAATATAGAGGAAGAAAATAAATTTAACAACTTAGAGAATTGAGATATAGGAATGGATTTATTATGCATGTCCTGCTCTCCATCCCCAAAACTATTTTCCTCTGTGAAGGCCCCAGAGGACACTTATTGTCATAGCACTGAGCTGAAAAATACATTGGGAACATAGCATCAGCATTTTTGAAAAGTGCTCTAGTTGCTGTCCTCTGTAGGCTATGGATGAAGGCAGGAGATGCTATCCTTGATTCCTTAATCTCAGTGGGAATGCCGGGATCCTGGAGATAGCATCACAGTGTTAAGGGGCTGTAGGGCAGGAATGTTAATCAGATTAGATCATGTTTGTTAATGGTAAAGTAATCTATGACAGATGTATCAGGGCAGTCCACTAAAGAACTCGCATTCATCTGAATAATTGTAATCTTAATAAAATCTAGTCCTTGTATAAAAAGACCTTGTTTGAACCATCATGGTGGATTCCCAGAGCTGAGTCTGTTGATAACTCAACAAGAGAGCTCTCGACTGAAGAGGAGACCTCCTAAAAAAGGGTCTTTGGTCTTCATATTTAATGTTGAGCATTATCATGAATGATTTTATGCTTATCCATTAGGTATCTTTCTTTTTTGTATCACTTCTGGTATGTTCTGATCTTCAGGTAAAGAACTTAATCCTAGTCCCATGGATACCTTTATTATTAACCCAACAGGTATGTGATTATAGCCCTATAATTGTTAGTGCTTCAGGAGCATAGCCTAAGAGATGTCTGTCTTCCTGGGAGGTCTGGAACAATATGGCAATGAAAGTGATATTTGATATGAATAGAAGTTGACTGGGCAGGTAATATGGAGAAGGACAGATATGGCAGAAGGAAACACATATGGAAAGACTGGACTTTACCATGTGAGGAGAACTATGAATACATGTCTATGGGCAGTCACATATAATGTATTTAAAGGAGTAAAAGATTAACCTGGAAATAATTGAGGGAACAGGTCATTGTACTCAACTAAAGACTTAGAATCTTGACTTGAGGTAATGGAGACATTCCTGAGGAGATTTTGGAGGATTTTAAGAAAGGGGATTGCATAGCAGATAAGTGTGAGTAGAATAGGGACAGATACTCCATTTAGGAGATTATTGGAATAGTTCAGATGAAAAATAATAGGACGTAAACTTAGAGAGTGGGGTGAGAGGAAAGAGCAAGAAGAGGTATTGAGGAGGTTGGTTCAATAAATTTTGGGAACCAACTGGCAAGTCACAAATGTCTGTTAGGTATCTTATTTGGGGTGCTGGGTGGATGGTGATACCAATTTCTGCAATCAGGAATAGGAGAGGGTAGGAGTTTGAGATGGGAGATGCCTATAGGCAGATCCTATAATGGAGATCCAAGTAGACAGTTTGGTTTATGGATCTGGGGCAGAATAAAGAGATCTGGACTAGAAATTTGGAAATGTTACAGATGCTGTCAGTGTCCTACCCATATTTCTTTGCCCTTACTGCATCCTGACCCATCTCTCCGTTGCCAGTTACTGCCCTCTAAGGCTGCTCTCCTTGTGTTCATGGCAAGCTGAAGATTTAATGCCTCCCAGGAGTAGCCTTCATGCAGCAACTCTCAGGAGTTGTGAATAAATACCCCAACTCATTTGTCCCTTGACTAGAATATTTCTAGAGTGTGTTGTACATCATTTCCTGGAGCTCCCCAGCAGGACTTAGCTCTTTTGCCCATTGTGGTATCTTGCTTGATAAAGTTCACTTTATTAACTCCCTTCTCTTTCTTGTCTTCCTTGCTCCCCTAATGATGTTTCCTAATGATGTTGGCATTACCTCCAAAATAAACTACTTGTGTTTAAATCCTAGTCTCAGGATCTGCTTCTCAGGAAATGAAAACTAAGACAAGCAGTGATGGGCATGGAGGCAAAGTTGACTAATTGACTGCATTTGAAAAATAGCTAAAATAAGCTTTTACAAAAACACAGAATTATTAGAATATAATGCCCAGGAACCCTTCCAGGGCCCTGGAAGAGAGCTACATAAGTGAATGTGTGTGTGTGTGTGTGTGTGTGTGTGTTTACAGAGCTTTGATCTTACACACAATGGTGGACACAGGTTAAATAGTTTCTGTGAGCTTGTTATCTTCATCTTTGATGCTAAAACTTGAAGTTTAGCGTAGCAGGCAATTGGGAAGGGAAAATGGATGTAAGGTATTGGAGAGCAAGGACAAGCTAGAATCCAAAAAGAGCTGGGACTGTAAGAATGAACTGGGGCCTGTGTCAGTGTTCACTGCCTCCACCTTTGTTACTGTAGTGCCCTTTGTTTAAAATGGCCCAGAGCTGAATGAATGGCTCAGGGATTGAAGATGTTGAAGAAAGATCCAGGAGAAGGTGGAGCATCTGCCAGCCTGGGTGCTGCCCTCTGCCAACAAGGTGAGCCAGCAGATAAATGATAATTTGCTTGAGCTACAAATGTACCTTGACTCCACCATGTGAAGGTTAAAAAAACGATACAGCTCCTTCTTCACTTCCACCTTCTAAATCTCATGCAAATAGGTCTCTCTAATATGGCTTATCTTAACCAGAAACATACAGGGAAATTAATTCTGGGAAACATAGTTCAACTTACCTGTATTTTCCTTCCAGGCAAAATGAATAGCCAGCTACATTGCTCAAAGTCCTGTCCATGGGGAGGATTGCCCTTTACCACTGTCCATCAAGGCCAACCCGGCATGGGGCTGTAGTGTGATAGCTGCCCAATTTCAGGTTGTGCCTTGTATATATTAAGTAGAACCATCTGTAAACCAAGCCCAAGTTTTTTCTTCCTTAGGAACTGCTCACAAAGGACTGCCCATTAGGCCATAGGTATAGATTGAAGGAGAGAAGGCAGTTAGTTAGGAGTGGAAGGCATGGACATCTAGGCTACTTCCTCATGCAATTGACTTGTGCCTCCAAGACTTGCTTGAGCCTGCTTTCTATATAGAACTTTTATTTGAGCCTGGAGTGCTGCTACTGTGCATGCCTAACTTTGTGGGCTTGGTGAGTCAGACAGTACTTCATGATGGGCACCTCAGGTCACATGGTAACTTGGTAGCCCATGATCAGATGTTCTATCTCTACTAAGGTCAAGTAGAAAGTCAAAAAACCAAAAGCTGTTTCTGAAAAGGAGAGTAGTTACCTTCATAGGATGGCATGGCTCTGTTGCAAAATTCTAAGGGTCCTTATTGTGACTCACTAATAGGGCCCGGCTGCAGGCTCCATACAACATCCGTCTCCACCACTGACACTTTAAGTTGACTCTTTATGCACAACCTCACAACATTGCAGCTTTTGCAATATCCTTCCCCTAGAACTAAATATAATCCCTAAACTCTTGATGTGTGAATGTTTGATATGGACCCTGTGGTAAGAAGAATAATGCTTCTCACCCAGGGTTGTCCAAATCCTAACTCCTACACCCGTGGATATGTTAGCTTTCATAGCAAGAGGCTTTGCAGATGTGATTAAGTTAAGGGTTTTGGGATGGGGAGATTATCCTGTTTTACCCAGGTGGACTCAATGTAAACATAAAAGTTTTATTTTTTTTTTTAAAGATTATTTATTAGAGAGAGAGTGCAAGTGAGGGGAGGGCCAGAAGGAGAGGGAGAAGGAGAGGACTCACTGCTGAGTGCAGAGCCCTACGTGGAGCTCAATCCCATGATCCTGAGATCACGACCTGAGCTAAAATCAAGAGTCAGATGTTAACTGGCTGAGCCACCCAGGTGCCCCCATAAAAATTCTTTTAAGAGAAAAAGGGAGAGAGGAGAGAGAGAGGAGAAGGAGATGGATGTGACAACAGAAGTAGAGGTTGGAGTAATACAAGGAAGGAGCCATGAACCAAGAATGTAGGTGGCCTCTAGTAGTTGGAAAATGCAAGGAAACAAATTCTCCCCTAGAGCCTCCAGAAGAAATGCAACTCTGCTGAAACCTTGATTTTAGGACTGTTGACCTCCAGAACTATAAGATAACAAATTTGGATTGTTCAAAGCCACTGAGTTGGTGGCAGTATGTCACAATGGCAATAGGAAACTCTGATGTGAAACTGGACCCAAGAGGACATGAAGTGTCTGGGCAGAGTCCTCTCCCTCCCCGTGCATTCCTCCTCCCCTCCCCAGTTTCCATCATTCGCCACAAGACTGGCTCCCAGCAAACTTACAAAGGATGCAAGTGGGTCCTCATTGCAAGACTTTCCTTCTACCCCTTCTTCTGTGCCCTGTGACCTTATGTAAACCCCTGGCTACTTGAGGGCCCTACTAAGTGGCCCCTCTGTCCCATCAATTTTTTTCAGCAAGCTTCCTTTTTTATTTTTTGCTTAGGATTTGAACTCTAGTGGAAAAATGATAAGCTGTTAATGAAGCAGTGACTTACATTTTCAGATATATTTGAAATACATTTATATTTTCATAGAGTTTTTTTGCAGACTGTCTTACCCACATAAAAAATTACTGGTAGAAATTTCAGTATTGTGGCAGCTAATCCTAGAAATTTTGGAGCCTCTCAAATTACATCGGGTAAATGCCAGTCTATGTGCAGGGCATTTTCTGACTCCTTATTGCTTATCCCTGATGTCCATCAATGCATGTTTCCTCTTGTTGGGTTTGGCAAATCATAAAATCTTCAAAGGTTTACGCCGTTCAAATACAAACTTGTATTAGGGATATGATTTTGAATCCAGCACCCGCTGAAATAACTAAGTTCTCTTGTCTAATTGTTTTACTCTGAAGGTCTGTAGATGTGACAGTGACACATTTTCTGCTGCTCCTTCCTCTGTATCAGAGCAGTGTTGCTGGTCTCCTCAGGACTGGAGAGCCGAGGTAAGTAGTTTGTGTTAGTGGCTCTAGTAGGACTGTGAGTCCGTGCAGGAATGGGAGAGGTACTTACGGAAGATGCACTTCCATCTTTCTAGCCAAGGGATTTTAGTTAAAATAGCACACAGAAGAGATACTTTTTTTGTACTTCGATTTATTTACTCCAGTTTTATTGAGATATAATTGACACATAACATTTCATGAGTTTATTTTTTTTTAAGATTTTATTTGTCAGAGAGAGAGAGAAAAAAAACACAAGCAGGGAGAGCAGCAGGCAGAGGGAGAAGCAGATTCCCTGCTGAGCAGGGAGCCCAATGCGGGACTCGATCTCAGGACCCTGGGGTCATGATCTGAGCTGAAGGAAGATGCTTAACTGACTGAGCCACCCAGGCACCCCATCATTTCATGAGTTTAAAGTATACAATGTGTTGATTTGATACTCTTTCATACTACAAAATGATTACCACCATAGTATTAGCTGACACCTCCATCATGTCACATAATTACCATTTTTTGTGTGGTGAGAACAAATAAAATGCAATCACTTAGGAACTTTCAAGTATATAACACAGTATTATTAGCTGTGTTAATAATTAATAATTATAATTATTAATAAATATGTACATTAGGTCCCCAGATCTTATGCATCTTATAACTAGAAGTTCATAGTTAAAAGATACTTTTAAATTGCCAGGGTCAAAATGCACCATCTCATACCTTGACAGTATTTGCAATGCTATTCTTTGGATGAAGTCTTCTCTTAGACTATTAAAACCAGCTATGTCTGTTTTCCCAGCTTCTGGCCTCCAGTCTTGCAGCCTTCACAGTCCACAGGTCTGCTTTGTGAATCTATGCTCTGGATTTGGTCCTCTGTGTCCTATGCCTCTGTATATGACAGAAGGAAGCTGGTAGGGAAATGGAAAATAGCTCTTCTCCTCTGGTCTTAGAGCAGAGATGGACTAAGCTGCTGCTCCACATCTCTTTTGTTAATAGACCCCACCCTGGGGCTGGGGAGGCTACCTGTGGTAAGATTGTTTGCGGAGTGGCCACTAGTATTCCCCTCTCTCTATCTCTATCCCTTGTGATTATCACTTCCCTTAAAGAGTGAAGTGTATTTCCCCAGCATTTGAATCTGGCCTGGCCTGATGATTTGCCTTACCAAAAGAATGCAGCAGAAGTGATGCGGGGCCGATTCTGAGCTTAAGCATCCACTTGTTCTTCTGGAATCCTCTTCAGCTGCCAAGTAAACAATTACGGGGCAGAGCCTGCTAGAGGATGAGAGACCACCTAGAAGAGAGATGAGCCATCTGAGCTGAGGCCATGCTAGACTAACAAGCCCCCAGCTGACCCAGCAGCTGACCATGGATGTCTAAGTGAGCCCAGCTGAGACCTGAAGAACTGCCAAGCTGAAGTCAGCCTAATTGCCCACCTGCAGAATTTTGAGCTAAAAATGGTTGCTTCAGTCACTGGGTCTTGGAGTGGTTTGTTATGCAGCCAAAGCTTACTTAGTTGTCATCAAGGTTAGAAGCATTTTCAAGTTAGGAGTTATATCCACATCTGAATTATCATACTTGCTACATAAAAGGAGAGAAAGCAGAGGATGAAGCATATATGGAAGAGAAGAGATATAAAAGAAGGAATATATAGTTAGGCTGCTATTACTCTCAGCCCATTTTGGTTATAATCCAATTTCTTCTCCCACTAAATAGATCACTTACAATTCAGCAGGAATCTTCTGTTTTCAAGACTCAGAAACTCCCCCCACTGCCTTAAGTAAAAGAAAATTAGTCTCAAGGGTATCTCATGGATTCCTAAGAGTCTGGATCCCAAGACCTAGCTAGATCTTCTAGAGTGACTAAACCTGGAACTGGCATATGATGTGAAATCAAGGGAACTTTCTCTGCTTGGTTGTCTTTGATCTCTTTCTCTTTGGTGTGGGATCTCGTATCACTTCTGCCTGTTTGCTTCACTTTTTCTCTTCTCAGTTCTCCACTTGCCCCTAGCTTTAGCATGCCTATTCCAAAATAGCAGCCTCGGCTTCAAGTCTTCATGACCTTCTAGCTCACTTTCCATAAATTCAAATTCCCAGTCAGAGAAAATCCAGTTGGTCTTCTGTGGTCCAGTTAGGTATGCTTGAATGGTAATTGGCAGGGCCAATAAAAATACCCTTTTGTTGACATTGGGCAGGCATCTTTTGTAAGAAACAGGATTTGATTGCTCTTCTTAACATCTACTGTTGGCAGGAGTCACCACTCTGAGTTTCTGGAATTCCTTTTCTACAAGTCACCAGTAGATTTTTATCTTTGCCTTCCAGTGGAGGATCCCATTCTGCATCCTTCCATTGAGGAATATGAATGAGAATGATCAGCAGTTTCCTTTCCTGATCAGGCTAGGGCAGGGACTAGAACACCTTTCTTAGCCCAGTGCCCTGCCTCATATGCATTCATGGTGCTCCTGGTGTCCCAAGATTTAGTAGTTTCAGCCTCTCCTTCATATAAAGCTAGCTTCCAATGCTATAATGTTCCATTCAGCATCTGGGTCTATCCTTTTTTTTTTTTAAATTAAATTCTGTTTTTGTTTTGTTTTGTTTTATAACAGTCAAAATCTAAAAGGCTGCTGGTTGAGACACTCTCTAGTGGCAATTTATAGTTATATGGATTTTATGGACTCAATATTTTTTTGAAAACAAATCTGAGTATTGACATATGGTTACCAGGTCTATATTTTGCCACATAAGTTCATTACAAGCTCCCATATTCAATTCAATCATCATCATTTAATGTGGGATTGAAACCTAGGAAATTGCCATTTTTGCAGGTCAAAAACAGTTAAATGTTGGCAATTTCCTGTGGTTCAGTATAGTATATTAAAGCATATTTTAACTTGAGAACTATAGAAAGGATATAATCTTATAAAAAAAGATTAGTCTTTACAATGCATTTATTTAACTTTATGAAAAATGCACTATACTTTCCTTAATTTTCTTGTTTCATGATGGACCATGAAAACTTCATCATGGTATGGCACTAGTTTTTGATGTGTTTTTTATCTTAATTTTAATTTAATTTAATTTTAGTTTGTTGTTTTTGTTGTTGTTTTTAGTTTCCAGATTTTATTTAAATTCCAGTTAGTTAACATTGATGTGTGGGTTTTTTTTTTTTTTTTTTAAACACAGGTCTAGTGAAACATGTCTGTGTGGTCCTCCTAGGATGACTTCCATCCCTGAGAATGCTTTTTTCCTAGCCTCTGAGGTAGGGTTCTGGCCCTCCCTTGGTCCAAAGTCATACTCAAAGAGCAGTCATGTTCTCTGAGGCCCTCTTACGCAGTTGTTGGGTGAATCCTTCACTTGCACCCACCTTGGGTGTTTGGGAGACATGTTTGCAGCACCCAGTTTATTGCCCCATTCCCCCTCATACAGTACATGGTCACATTTACAAAAAGAGCCTCAACAGCCTCCCATGGCTCCTCAGTGAAATATATAAACCAATTTTTCTATCAACCAGGAGTTAAAGATTCTTCCCTTGGATTGTGTTTTTTTACACAACTTTTCTATCATCTCAGACAACTCCCTCAACACCCTGTATTTCCTACCCAAGCGATCTTCGTCTCTCTTATAAGCAAGATCCAGACAGATTGTATAACAAACTGGCTTTAGCTATTAAAAACATCTTTTTAGCTCTTGGCGCAACAAGCAAAACCACTCCTGATGAAAAGAAAGTCTCTCTCTCCCATATGGTTCTTTAAAGAAGTACAATTTTCTGAATTTACTGTACATGTGAAAACAATAAACAATTTGCATTTCTTTCTTTTTCTAGTAATTCAAACTCTAACCTGAGGGTTTTTAAAGAATAGATTTAGTAATTTCTACATTGCACCATTTTCTGAAATATTATTGATTCTCAGTGAAGTAACTAAGCCTTAGCCAAATGTTTCAGTTTATCTTTCTTTTTTTGTGAATCTGCAAATGCGTCAGAAAAACGTTTACTGTAATGTTAGAATGTGCATGTGTTGGCATTAAGAGTGTGGTTTTGTCCCTACGGGGAATCAAATAGAAGCAAAATTACAGTTAATTCCTGGTATCTGTGGTAATGGAGAACAGACTGAGTTTGTACCAAATAATATTTAAAATTTTTATTTTAGAAATTAAGCTGAACCTTGTTCTTCACCAAACCTGCCAGAGATCCACAAGTAGTCAAATTGTTCTTCTCTCTCCTGCTGGCTCAGCCAGAGTCTGGGGTAGAAAAATGGCCAGTAGGAAAGAAAGGTAGAATCAAAAGACTTATGGTCATTAGATTTTCTCTACATGTTGACTACAGCTCTTTTGTGGAAAAGGGAAACCACTCTGTAGTAAAAGAAGAGGACAGTCTTTCTACTCCTTTGGTAAGGCATCTTGTCTTTCCTTATGATTAAAGAGATGATCGTCAACCAAAGTTCATGTTACCTCCTTTCCAAATTCAGTTTTCAGTTAATAACTGGAAAAAGTAGACAGATTTCAGAGAATTCTGAAGCCTCTTTAAAGTTATTCTCTTCGGGGCACCTGGGTGGCTCAGTCAGTTAAGCGTCTGCCTTCGGCTCAGGTCATGATCTCAGGGTCCTAGGATCGAGCCCCACATCAGGCTCCCTGCTCAGCAGAGAGCCTGCTGCTTCTCCCTCTCCCTCTGCCTGCTGCTCTGCCTACTGTGTTCTCTATCTCTCTGTCAAATAAATAAATAAAATCTTTAAAGAAATAAAGTTATTCTCTCAAAAATGGAAGATTTGAAATGTAGCTTAATGGGAAGAACTCCCCCCCCACTCCCCCAGAACCATCTACTTCTAGCCAGTAGCCTGCAAGAGAAAGGATTTATTTCATCTGGTTCAGTCTCTGACCTTTGGGAGAGGAGATGATATACATGTTCTCTATGGCCTCTTGGCCCCCACAAGGGTTTTCAATAGACCAGAGAGGCAGGGCCTCACTTATTCTGGATCTGTAATATTTCCTGAATGCAAAGAACTCACATGCTTGCAGGGACAAGAGTGCATTGCACTCGTGGTGTCCAGATGTGATGCTCCAATGATGTCAGCCATTAATTTGTTCTGAAACTAGTATTGTTATCTGTTGAAGAAGATTTAGAAAATGACTTACAGTTTTAAGAAATCCTGGAGAATTTTGCAACTTTCTGCTGCTCATAGCAGTAATCTTGACACAACTCTGCAAATGCTTTGGAGATATATGATTATGAAATATATATATGATTATGTTAGGGATGCGAGAAACCTTAATTAACTACATTAGAGAAACTCAAAATACAAAATGAAATGATGGTTTTAAATAAGGCTGGATATCATAATTAGTTGCAGATGGTTCCTTTGTAGTCAGGACAGTTCTCCCAAACAGCCACATTTCTTTGTTTGAATGTCACAATTGAAACTGAATTAGTCTTCTGCACTGTGTTCTCATCCTCCCAGCTTCTTTGGGACCTTACAGTGTAGGCCTTGTGAGATGGCCATTGAGAGGAAAAGATTATGTCCTCCATAATGTGCTCTTTACAAGGCAGCTGATGGTCTTACAACCAACCTCTACAACCTCAGAACAAAGGGTTTCTCTTTCCTTCCAATTTGCTGTATTTGCTTTTGGTAATGGAAAACAGTTTCTCTTTCTATGGTTCATCTACTCAGGTGCCCATTGCCCTGGAGGAACAGGCCTCAGAGGTCTCAGGGTATCATCCTCATTTGCTGCAGGAAACCAGGCTCATCACCATATTGGGAGCTCTGATTCTCATGGAGAATACTGGGTAGATCAGGGAGAGGTACCTTTAAGCAAATTCTTTTTGCCATGGAAAACCAAGGAAAATCAAACCAAAGGAAACACACAGTCGATTGCCAAAGAGGGTGTTATCTTTAGTCCTTTCCAAGAGACATCAGTTGTTTCTTGATATCTCTAATAGAAAACTTGTCAGAATAAATAAATTTGTTTCCAGTTCTGTCCTACTAATAAGTTTTGCCAATTAAATTATTTAATTGGTTGCAGTCATTAGTAAGGAAAATGTAGACACACCCAGGCTTTTCCTCTAAATGATTCCCCCAAATCTGCATTTATTTGTTTTGGGATCCAAGGTTCCTTTCAAAAATTTTCAAAATATTGATGGATTAACACACACAATCTGTTTCTTCCTTACTCAGAGGAAACTAAGTTAATGAATCATTGCTTCTCGTCAGCTGGTACTTGATTTGGAGCAGGATGAAGCAGGCCTTATCTCCCTGATATGGGTGGTGGACTTCTTAAAGTCTACGTGACAGTTAACAAAGAATAGAGTAAGGCATTTTGTATCTAGATTCGTTTGTATTTAGAATCAAGGAAGTGATAATATTTGGGTAGATAAACAGTGCTACTTCCTTCCTCTCTCTAGATCTACATATTCATATATGTGCTTTTTGATTTTTAGTTAGTAATATAATAAAATACAACCTATTTTGTAATAAATGCAATGCATAGGAGACCAATGAATCACACTAAAACTAAGGTTTTCCCATGGACTAAAGATTACTCATTACATGTAACTATCAGCTTTTCAGGAGAATACTGGGGCTATTTCCCAGACCATGTGAAACAAAACCAGCCCTTAGTTTTGTGTGAGATATTTAGTGGACTAAGCAAAATACAGTACCTCTTTTGAAATATCTGGATAATTGCTGAAATTCTCCACTTTTCTCTTTAGTGGATGTAGAACCCAAACTTGCAATTTTTTTTTAAAGATTTTATTTATTCATTTGAGACACAGAGATACAGTGAGAGAGAGAGAGAGAGCATGAGCAGGGAGAGAGGCAGAGGGAGAGGGAGAAGCAGGCTCCCTGCTGAGCCAGGAGCCCGATGTGGGGCTCGATCCCAGGACCCTGGGATTGTGACCTGAGCCGAAGGCAGACGCTTAACCATCTGAGCCACCCAGGCGCCCCCAAACTTGCAATTTTGAAATAGATGTATCTGTTTCACTTGCTGATGTAAAAGCACCTTATTTCTGTTTTTGATTCCCCCGTAATTTGTATTTTTCCCATAGGACATCTTGCTTTTATAGCTAATTTAAAACAAATTATCAATATTGAACAACTAGCAAAATGTTCATCAGCAAGCATTGATCAACCAGCAAAATTGTCATCAGCTTGGCATTCTATAGTACATATTTTCTTAATATTCATATATTTTATTAACATATCACACATACTTTTGATTTCAGGCTCTGTCCTTGTAAGTTCATATGGATTCACATGGCCCTGTTATTATATTTAATAATTTGTTGCTGGAGCTGATTTCCCAACTGCAGCATTTTTTTTTTTTTTATTTTAGGAGCACTAAAGAGTTGGTATTAGAAGTGTGAGGAACTATAAATTAGTTTTATATTATTTAAGACTGCAAATGCTATAAGACGGCAAATATGAAATGTCTGTTATTAATGCTACATAGCATTTGTCACCCTTAAAATAGATATTTAGAATAAGTGATCTCTCATTCATTAATTCATTCATTTACTCATTTATTTGTTCGTTTATTCAACAAATGGATATTAAGCATTTACTATATACCACAATGCTGAGACACACTAATGAGAAAATTTAGATAGAGGCCTTGCTTGGAGTCTGATGGAATAGTAAGTAACATTTATTGAGCATCTAATCTCCAGTTACCTTGAGAATTTTGACAATCCATGAATCTGACAACCATTCAGTTATAATATGGGATCTATAATCTTGGTGGAAGTCAAGGTGATGAAAGTCTTTCCATTTCTTGATCACACCCTTGCACCTAGAGAGCAGAGGGTAGGGAAAGAGAACATGGCAGCAATGTGAGGGGAAACGTAGGTAGCTGCTGCTGGTAGGAATGGGTTTATTTTTCTTGAAGGGTAAGGGTGGCTATATGTGTGTGAGGCATACTATGAAGGTGATGGTTATGTTCAGATTAAGAAAATGCAAAACTCAAAATCTCCTTGCTTTTCAGTGATTAAAGGAAAGTCAGCACAAGTTTGGGAAATATGAACCCCAGAAAAACACTTCTGAGGTCTTTTGTTTGCAGGTCTTGCATTTCTTCCCTTGCCTAAAAAATGTATTTCCTCTAGATCTCTTTATTGCATGGAATGAGGAGTAAAAGAGATTCCTGAAGGCCAATGAAATAAAGGAAGTCCGTTTTCTGAAGGGAATTCATGTGGTAACCCCTCTCTCATCTCTGGAATTTCCTGGGCTTGCCACTAAAGGAGTGGATACTAATCTTGCACATACTTGTGTTTCTAAGTGAGCAACTCATTTGGATATGTTGAGTACCATCCTTGGTACAGGAGATTTGTTAGAGGACTAAAGAGAGTAACGGTAGATTATTTGAGTAGATTTTAGTGCGGCATTCTTTTTAGGATTTGATGAGCTATCACCTACCTATGAAGTGAGTTATGGATGTGTTAAACTCTATGGGTTTTCTGATCTATCTATGAATGGAAACAGACTATGAGGATCGAGAGCTGAGACTATGTTGATGTCCACCCCACTATGGAGGGATGTTTCAAGCATTAAAGAGGTTGTGAGGTGCAGGTTTGTTGAACATCTTTGGATATATTTTGGTGAAAGACATCAGTAAAATATAACTGGCACTGGGTAAAGAGGTGTATTAGGAGAGCCTTGCAGTGTCATTGAGCACAGGGAGACAGCAAAGGCTGAAGCTTGGGAGATCATTTTTGGAAAATGTACTTCATCTGATGAAGAGGGAAGGCAGGATGACATGATGAACTGGACACAAAGCTGGTACTCATGTGGACACTGATGAATGGCAAACTACATGTACTGGGAAAATGAGTCTTTTAAATTTTTTTAAGATTTACTTATTTATTTTAAAGAGAGAAGAGAGAGCTCGACAGCACTTGTGAGTGGGTGGAGGGACAGAGGGAGAGGAAGAGAGAGAGAGAAGCAGACTCCCCGTTGAGCTAGATCCCATGACCCTGAGATCATGACCTGAGCTGAAATAACGAGTTAGATGTTTAATCAACTGAGCCGTCCAGGTGCCCTAAAAAATGACTCTTTAACCTGAACCTTGATTCCCAAGAAGAGCAGATGGACAGAGAGAAGCTCCAGAAAGGAGCAATTCAAATGGGGAAAGTAAGAAATGTTTCAAAGAAACAAGTAAGTAGAAGAATTAAATGTGAAAATATGAGCATAAGGAACTCATTATCTGCCTCAATCTATTGTAGTATGTATACTATATATAATCTATTATATAATCTCTCTCTCTATATATAATCATATATATATATATATATATGATTTTTTTCCAGGAGGAATAGAGTACTTTAAAAAGGGGAAGTATGCTGAGAAGGAGAAAGAGTAATAGCATTTAAGACTCAGAGTAAAGTTCCTTCAAGAGGAGGACTATTTTAGCTCATCTAGTGGGTAACACTGTCAGGGATCAAGGAATTTAGCATGTGGTCCCACATACAGAGCTTTCCCCATCCGCATCTTGGGAGCAGTGGCCCCCTGACTCCTCAGATCACACACCGTGTGACTTCTTATGGGGCTATGTTAAGAACCTTGTCTTCTGACCACTTCGTCTTCTCACATCTGAGGGCACGAAGGACCACATCAAGGCTGCCATTTTGGCATTGACAGTATGCTGCTACACAGGTTCTGAGATGAATGAGATGCAGGATTGAGGCCTGCCAGGTGACGTGCAGGATACATAATGAGCATCTGCAAGAGTGAAGAAACTGCAGTGGCTTCTTTACAAATTGGTTGACTGCATGTTCACATACAACTTAGATACTGAACAATAAATTTTTTAAAGTGTTCAATTCATTTTGAATAACCTGACAGATACTCGATAAATATTTGAAATGAGTCCATTATAAAGTAGTGTTTATTACATGTGTGGTATGTTCCCAGAACTTTGATAGAACTGTAGGGAATTTTTTAAAAAGCTCCAAGGAGTTTATAATTTTGTTGACTTGCTTAAAAATGGATGTACTAAATTCTTAAATTTTTTATTTAACAAACATTTATATGAGAATACTGTGTGCCAGAGATTTTTCTAAGTGCTTTACAGATATTAACTCCTATATTCATCTAGATTAAATGACCCAATGATTGGAAGTGCATTTATGAGGACTTTTATAGAAAAGCCTTCTTGAACAGAGGGAATACAAAAGGTTGGATATATACTGTGAATATATGAAAGCCTAGAAATGGACTGTGATTTACTATTTTTCATGTCCAGAGCCCACTCTATGTAAATTTGTCAGGTAAGCAAAATTTGCCTACATGTTCCTCTGCCTTCAGATATCAACTGAGCCCTAAGTTTGTTTTTTGCTTTCTACAGTCTCTCATTCTGGTTTCCTGGGTGAGTTTATCCACCTGTGATTTCTGAAATGCTGGGGTAGGCCATGCACTGATGCCAATTTGGGTGCCAAGAATTATGGTAAGCTGTTCATGGGGATCCCTGGGATGTGTTTTGAGAAGGTGTCCAGTGATTCTCCTTGCATCTGAAGTTTCTGACTTTTATCAATGGAAGATGTGAATTTAACCAATTACCATGATGGTTAGGGTAATGCTGACTAGAAGTTCTCCCCACCTTTTATGAGAACACTCAGAGCCATGGGTGAATTATATTGACGAGTTGGCTTGCAGGAACTTCTGTTTACCCACAAGATGGCTTAAAATATTCTAATTGAATTTACAATCCCCATGCGTCATTCCTTACCAGAACAGACATTCTTCTAGTGGAGGCGCCAACCTGATCCCATCCAAATTCAGTGTCATTCCTAGAATAGCTAACAACCACTGCTAAATATTTCCCAAGTAAGCCCCGCTAAGAATAGTGTCTTACTTCTAGAGCTCTGACATGAGGAACTCAACACCCTGTTGGAGTCATGTCTGACTTATCAGCTGAACTTATTTTTGAGCGCTTTGTCCAAGTAAGACTGAGGAGGGTGGAGTCTGAGAAAGATTCAGGTTGACTGGGAGTCTAGTAAGACTCTCTGTATCATCTGTGACATGGCATTGAGTGATGCTGTATGAGACCAGAAGTGCCTGTAAGCACGCCTAAATGCTAGATCGACCACCTGTCAGTGCCTTGCGCACCAAAGAGACTTTCATTAACTCTGTCCAAAAATCAAAGTTTCACTTTTCCTATCTTGTGGTTCTTAAACATTAGTTGATATATCTATGATACCTCTCCTACTTGTGCTACAATTTGTTGAAAAGTTAAATCTCCATCTTGCTTTCTTTAAGGCAGAAAAACATGTTTTCTTCTTAAGAGGTTCAATTTATTATTTTTTTAAAGATTTATTTATTTATTTGACACAGAGAGACACAGCGAGAGAGGGAACACAAGCAGGGGGAGTGGGAGAGGGAGGAGCAGGCCTCCTGCTGAGTAGGGAGCCTGATGCGGGGCTTGATCCCAGGACCCTGGGATCATGACCTGAGCAGAAGGCAGACGCTTAATGATGGAGCCACACAGGCGCCCCAAGAGGTTCAATTTATAAGGGCTTATTATTAGTCCCCAAATTTACGATCACCTTACAGTTGATATGGTACTAGACACTGAAAGAGCAAGAATTATCCCATTTTTATGAATGAGAAATAGAGGCTCAGATGGGTACCTACTAATGGTTCATACTTAGCAAATAATAGGAGATTTTGAACTAGACCCCAGGTCTTTGGACTTCCTTGTGTGATATTGCCATTACTTAATCCTTAAGTGTCCAAGGGCTGGTCCCCACTGCCTCCTGCTCATGTATCTATCTGCTTTAGTTTGGCAAGGAAAAAAGGCTTTGGGGCTAGGAATGGGCCTCTAACCACAGCACAATGTTTAAGGCAAATGGTCTAATGTTTCCCAGTACCAAAAAGGATCATTTCTATAATATTTCTTATATGATTCTCTGTAGCCCACAAGAGTATCACAATATTTTTTGGTCTGAAGTACAAACTATTGTTTCGGCATGGCTGCATTTGTTTAACATGGATGGTTTGTGTTTAGACTGCCTTGTGCTTTCTTCTCTGGCCTAAATTATTCCTTCCAAGTTGGAATGTTTTTTTCTTCTTTGGCATCCATTAAAAATCATCACAACATGGCCACCCTCCAGAAACACTTCTGTAATGCCAACCACAGGACTCGATATCTAAAAATATGAGTTGAAAATGAGATTTAAGTTAATGCCCAGAAAGAAATCTTTCCATGTGTCTTTACTAAAATTTGGTAAAACCTATTCTAGGGAAAAGTGTGAAATACATGAAACCTTTATTGCTACTTCCTACAAAAACTTCCGCTGAGTAATTAGTGAGAGCTCGTCCTTTTCAACCTGACTCTCTCCTATTAGCCACTTTTCATCTTTTGACTTAAGGTTATGTAAGTTCAGAAGAGATTCTCGTTCTATCCAGAGCCCACAGCTGAGCAGCCTTACTGGGAAGAAGCAGGACTCCTCAGTGATGATTCCCAAGCTCTTGAAGTTTATATTTTCATTTGGCCATCATTTCTGTTTCCTTTGTGGAACTGATTAAATTCACCAAATGATGAAACATGAAATAAAATAGTTTGGGAAAAGTGTGGGCAGTTTAAAATTTCTTTGACATTTAGTGGGGAAACTGTAAAATTTAAAAAAGTTATCAATATTAATTAGCTGAGATTTCCTCACCCTTTCTTCCATCTAAAACCCCCTTCCAGTTCATTCCATAAGAATGATCATATTCTATAATAAACCATTCTTAGTTGCCTTTTATGTCTTTACTCAGCTTTTTCCTACATTTTCCATCTTCTGACTTTCACGTACAGTCTAATGATAAAGCCCTGTATACCCAGTCCAATCACTTATAATTCCTCAAATGCTCCAAATTTGGCATGTTACTCCTCCTCCCTCCCTCCCTTCTGTCTTCCTTTTTTTTCCTTCCTCCTTCTCTATCTCCCTTCCTTTTTTGCACACAAACTAGCATAGAAATTTTTAGGACAGGCTATTAGGGATTAGTAATAGTTACAGTTACCTTTTCTAGAAGATGTAAAAATAAAAGGCTGAATCCAAAGGTGAGACAGTAAACCCATTTAATACGTGATGATTGCTGACTTTTTTCTTATTGCATTTTCTTATTTTTATGGCTTTTATAGGTGGTTGGAAAAGTGCAGTGGACATTAATTTTGGAGGACAAGTCTGCAGCTGTTCTCTCTCCTAAGTAGTCTGTAAACCTCATGGCACCACATTTCCCAGCCTCACTCAGATTCAGACTTAGATTAATGGATTTAGTCACTCAGCCAGGTTTGGAATCTGTCAGCCTTATTGCTACTTTCGAAAGAAACCTTGGTCTCTCTCTTCTAAAGTTGACTATCTTTATCTACTGTGGATTATTGGGGATTCATACAAACCTAAATCTTAATTATTTTTTCCCAGAATAATTTTGTTCTCTCTTGGTCTTTTGGACTCAGATATTTCTGGCAGACTTTTCTGTGCATGTATTAGGATGTCACCATGTTATAGATTTTAAACTTTTGTAGTCGCCCTTAGGCCGTATCTGTATTTTTTCAGTAAGGCAGTCTTAGCTTTTGTCCCAGGCTGAACCTAGACTGATCAGTTTTCAAAATGTTGAGTTTTCCCTTGCCAAGGAGACCATGCTAGGATCGATCGAATCAAAAAGAGGATTCACAAGTCTGTGGCTCATAGCCCGTAGTTTTTTGGGTTTTGTGTGTGTGTGTGTGTGTGAGTGTTTTGTTGTTCTTTGCTTCCTATTCATTTCATGTTTTGCCCTATTAGACCCCTACTGTTTTTTTCAACTTTATTCAGGTATGATTGACAAATAAAAAGCATATATTTAAAGTACAACATGTTAATTTGATATACATATACACTGTGAAATGATTACGTGTGTGTGTGTGTGTGTGTGTGTGTGTGGTGAAAATACTTAAGATCTATTCTCTTAGCAAATTTCAAGTATACAATACATTACCATAACGATAGTCATCATGGTGTACAGTAGGTCTCCAAACTTACTCATCTCATAACTGAACTTTTGTACCCTTTGCCCAACATCTCCCCATTTCTCCACCCCTCAGCCTGGGATGACCACCATTCTCTCTGCTTCTGTAAAAAGTTCTGTTCCACTTTTTTAGATTCCACTTATAAGTGGTACCAGGCAGTAATTGTCGTTCTCTGTATGGCTTATTTCACTTAGCATAATGTCCTCCAGTTCATTCATGTTGTTGCATTTCTTTCTTTTTTTAAGTTTGAATAATACTCCATTCTGTATGTGTATGTATATTACATTTTCTTTATCCATTCTTCTGTTGATAGACACTTAGGTTGTTTCCATATCTTGTCTATTGTAAACAATTCCCACGTCATGGAAGTGCAGATATCTTTGAGATAGTGATTTTATTTCCTTTAGATACATACCCAGAAGTGGAATTGCTGGATTATATGGTAGTTCTATTTTTAATTTTTTGAGGAACCTCAGTCCTGTTTTCCATGAAGGCTACACCAGTACACACTCCTGTCAACAGTGTAAAAGGGTTCCCTTTTCCTCACACCTTTACCAAAACTTGTTATAGTTTGATTTTTTGGTAATAATCACCCTAATAGGTATGAGATGATATTTCATTATGATTTTGATTTGTACTTACTTGATGATTAATGATGTTGAGCACCTTATCACGTACTTGTTGGCTATTTGTATGTCTTCTCTGGAAAAATATCTACTTAGTTTTTTTAATCTGGTTATTGTTGTTATTGTTACTGTTTGTTGTTTGTTTTTGCTGTTGAATTGTATGAGTTCTTTATAGATTTTGGATCTAACCTCTTATCAGATATATGATTTACAAATATTTTCTTCCATTGCATAGGCTGCCTTTTCATTTTGTTGATTTTTTTTTTTTTTGCTGTGCAGAAGCTTTTTAGTTTGATGCAATTCCATTTGTTTATTTTTGCTTTTGTTGCTTTTGCTTTTCACCTCAAATCCAAAAAATCATCACCAAGACTGATGTCGAGCAGCATTTTCCCTGTGCTTTTTTCTAGGAGTTTTATGGTTTTAGGTCTTATGTTTAGACTTTTAAACCATTTTTATAATTTTAATTCCATTGTAATTAATATACAGTGTTCTTTTTATTTCAGGTGTACAATGTAGTGATTCAACAATTCCATATATTACTCAGTGCTCTTTAAGATAAGTGTACTTGTAATCCCTTCACCTGTTTCCCCCATCCCTGCTCCCATCTCCCCTCTGGCAACCATCAGTTTGTTCTCCATAGTTAAGAATCTGTTTGGGTGCCTGGGTGGCTCAGTCATTAGGTGTCTGCCTTTGGCTTGGGTCATGATCCCAGGGTCCTGGGATTGAGCCCCACATCAGGCTCCCTGCTCAGTGGGGAGTCTGCTTCTCGCTCCCCCACTCCTCCTGCTTGTGTTCCCTCTCTGGCTATCTCTCTCTCTCTGTCAAATAAATAAATAAAATCTTAAAAAAAAATCTGTTTTTTGGCTTATCTCTTTTTTTTCCTTTGTTCATTTGAATGAAATCATATGATATTTGTCTTTCTCTGATTTATTTTGCTTAGCATTATACTCTCTAGATCCATCCATGTTGTTGCAAATGGCAAGATTTCATCCTTTTTTATGGCTGAATAATATTACATTATGTGTATGTGTGTGTGTGTGTGTGTGTGTGTGTGTGTAGACAAAGACAAAGACTCTTACATTTGTTAAGAGTATGGTAATTGTATTCTCCTAGTAGAAGATTCTTTTTTCTGTCATTATATATTGCCAACCTATGCAATGGAAGAAAATATTTGTAAACCACTATATATATGTGTGTGTGTATATATATATATATATATACACATATATATATACACCACATCTTCTTTATCCATTTATCTATCAGTAGACATAATTTAGCTATTGCACATAATGCTACAATAAACATAGTGGTGCATATATCCTTTCAAATTAGTGTTTTTTATTCTTTGGGTAAATACCCAATAGTGTATTACTGGATTGTAGGGTAGTTCTATTTTTTAATTTTTTGAGGAATCTCCATATTGTCTTCCACAGTGGCTGCAACAGTTTGCATTCCCATCAGCAGTGAACTAGGGGGTTCCTATTTCTCCATATCGTCACCAACACTTGTTGCTTCTTGTCTTTTTGATTTTAGCCATTCTGACAGGTGTGATGTTTTGATTTGTATTTCTCATTGTGGTTTTGATTTGTATTTCCCTGATGATGACTGATGTTGAGCATCTTTTCATGTGTCTGTTGGCCATCTGGATGTCTTCTTTGGAGAACTGTCTGTTCATGTCTTCTGCCCATTTTTAAATTGGAGTATTTGTTTCTTTGGTCTTGAGTTGTATCAGTTTTTTTTTAATATACTTTGGGTACTAAACCTTTATTGGATATGGTATTTGCAAATATCTTCTCCCATTCTTTTAGTAGTAAGTTGTCTTTTAGTTTTGTTTGTTGTTTCCTTTGCTGTACAGAAGCTATTTATTTTCATGTAGTCCCAATTTTATTTTTGCTTTTGTCTCCCTTTCTTCAGGAGACATATCTAGAAAGATATTATGGTTGATGTCAGAGAAATTAATGCCTGTGCTCTCTTCTAGGATTTTTATGGTTTCAGGTTTCATATTTAGGTTTTTAATCTCTTTTGAGTTTATTTTTGTGTATGGTGTAAGAAAGTGATCCAGTTTCTTTTTTCCTTCCTTCCTTCCTTCCTTCCTTTCTCTTTTTTTTTTTTTTTGTATATAGCTGTCCAGTTTTCCCAATACCATTTGTTGAAGAGACTGTCTTTTTCCCACTGCATATTCTTGCCTCTTTTGTTGAAGATTAATTGACTGTGTAATTGTGGGTTTATTTCTGGGTTTTCTATTCTGTTCTATTGATCTATGTGTCTGTTTTTGTGCCAGTACCACACTGTTTTGATTACTACAGCTTTGTAATGTAACTTGAAGTCCGGAATTGTGATGCCTCCAGCTTTTTTTTTTTGCTTTTTTTCCCCCTTTCTTTTTCATATGGCTTTGGCTATCAGGGGTCTTTTGTGGTTCATTCCATACAAATTTTAGAATTGTTTGTTCTAGTTCTGTGAAAAATGCTGTTGGTATTTTGATAGGGATTGCATTGAACGTGTGGATTGCTTTGGGTGGTATAGACATTTTAACAATGTTTTTCTTCCAATCCATGAGCATGGGATGTCTTTCCATCTCTTTGTGACATCTTCAATTTCCTTCATCAGTGTTTTATAGTTTTTAGAGTACAGTTCTTTCACCTCTTGGTTAAGTTTATTTCTAGACATTTTATTTAGTTTATTTTTTGGTGCAATTGTAAATGGGATTGTTTTCTTAATTTCTCTTTCTTTTGCTTCAATATTAGTGTATAGAAATGCAACAGATTTCTGAACATTGATTTTGTATTCTGCCACCTTACTGAATTCATTTATCAGTTCTAGTAGTTTCTTGGTGGAGTCTTTAGGGCTTTCTATATATAGTGTTTAGTTTTAGGTATTATGTTTAAATTTTTAATCCATTTGAGTTGTTTTTTGTGTATTCATGTATGGTGTAAGATAAGGGTCCGGTTTCATTCTTTTCCATATAGACATCCATTTTTCCCACTCTTATTTATTGGGTGAGAGCCTGAGATGCAACCACCTGTGGGCAGCACATGTCCTGTGGGATGGCACACAGTTGGCCTTCACAGATGATCTATCACATAGTTTGCACTCATTTGGTGAACTGAACATATGGCTTGTCAGAAACATTTTTCTTCTGTGTTTTAGCATGTGCCTTGAAAGGGAAATTTAATCCAGATGTGTCGAAGATTCATTTACACTTAAATCATTAAAGCATTGTTCTGAGGTTTCGATGCCTAACAAGTCTTTCGACTTTTTCCAAGCCACCCTAAATGCTTTGCCAAGGGCAAATCTAATGCCCAGCACCAGAAAATGCAGGTTTTCTCCTTGAGTCTAAAATCCTTGCTTATATCTCAGGGAAAAGGATTTTTAGCAGTCAACATCTACCTGCTCCTGTTTCTAAGTGTCTCAGAGGAGTGGAGCTCTGGAAGGGTAAAATATGATTTGGCATGATTTATACATCTGGCCCCAATATGGGCCTGTTTTCTAACTTGGCAGGAGGTACAGGATGTATTCTACTTTCATCTACCTCTGCTTCATTGGAGACATTGTGCGATGCAAACCCCAGACGATTCTGAGTTCATCTGGTCAATGGAAATGGAAGGGAAGAAGCCTCTCTTCACTGCAAGGATTTGGGGTAAACATATTAAAGAGCATGAATGCATAGAGAAGCATTATGTTTCTATTGTTCCAAGACAAGAGCCAAGCCGCCAGGGATGAATCTGCATTTTACCAATAGACTTACATCCTTCACCTGGCTAATAACTTCAGTTACCTCACTTATGGTTAGAGTTGGTCTTACGATAATGTGGTGATGCCAGAAAGGCTGCCACCAGAAGGAACCTCTTTTAGTATCTTTCCCCTTCTTGTTCATTTTTGATATTTACCTTTAACTCTTTCCCTGTGCTCAGAAATTGCCCCAGGTCCTTCTGGGCATCCAGGAAAACATGAGCTAAATTAAGTCCTATGAAATTCCTCCTGAGATCACACCATTTCCGCAGGATGGGTGACAACTTGAGGCAGGGATTATGTCTCTTTTATTTCTGTGTCCCTGGTGTTTAGTAAAGTACCTGTGCATACAATCGATGCTCAAGTCACGTTTCCTGAATAAATTTAGTATCTTTGTACATGAGAGAGTCATGCTAAATTCAAAAGGCTGAATTCCTGACCATGAAATTTCAGCTGTTAACCTAATCTCAACAAACAGCCTGTCTTTCTATATTTTGTATAGTGGTTTCATCCATTCAAACCTCAAATCCACAGCAGGAAATACACCAAATAATGGCAGCCCATGAGTCATTGTTTTTGAGTGGAAGTCTTTCCACTACCCTCCAGTCACCCAAGGAGTATAGGAAATGTCAGAAATGTCCAACCCTTGGGACAGAATGAGGCTGAGGCTGAGGCTTCTTTGCTGATTGGCTTGCCCTTGTGTTGAGGCAGTGTGTGGGTCCACTTATTACCTGTGAGATTCTGGTCTGTTATCTGTGGGTTGAAGTTCTCATCTCTGTAATGGGAGGTGTAGACTAGTTCAGGTGTTCTACCTATACCACTCATTTTATATGTCACTTTTTGTGAAGATAGTCAGACTTCAGAAATTATTCAGCTTCAGGTTATTTCGGACAGGGACAGAGTCAGTCTTTTTCTGGCTATCCCTACTGTTCTCTCTACTATACTTTTGAAAACTCATGTAAACCAATTTAGCCAATGACAATGTCAGTTTCTTTTGGTGATTACAGGTTACTTCCAATAGTTAAAAGTAAGTGGGAACTGATAGCTCCTTTCCCCACCCTAGTTACCAGGTGTTAGGAATAGTGAAAGCAAGTCTTAGATGTAATTCTACTATAATCTAACATTTTTTAGTAAGCAGTCATGTAATTGGCTTGATAACTTCTTTGTCCTTCACGGCACTCAGGCCCAACACTTTGCATAAATATTCACATCAAGGCAGATAAAACAGTATTCCTGAAAGGGAGGAAGAAGCCCTCTAGTTTGAATAGGCAGAAAAGTCCTTCATCAAGTGGAGGAAGACTGGACCAGACCTAGGGTCTCACATTGAGAGGGAATGTGACAAATTTTTATCCTTTTTCATAAGGTTAAGATGCCTGCATACAATTTCTATCTGACCACTATCTCGAACACCTGTTATTTCACCAATGAAAATATTATCTAACATGTTTACATGAATTCTGTCTTCTAGTACAGATTTGAAAAGCCATATTGAAAGCTGCTTGCAGTAGGCTTCTCAGAGAATGTCTGATTAGGGTCTTTTAAATGCTAACTAATCACCCCATGAGGAGTTCAGATTAGTTAAGGTTCCCATACAAATATATTGCTCTGTTTGCGAGTATTTTAAAATAAATTAGATACTATAACAGCCTTGAGAACGGATAATTTTTATGATCCTATCAATAAAAATGTGATTATCCTCCTTCTGTATGTATGTAAAAGTCTAAAATGTCAAACTGAAACAATTTTGAACCAAGGTTAGTTGCATCGTTGTTTAACTTAACGTTCAACAATGTATAAAATGATCTCAGGTATCTGCTGTTTTAAATGTGTTTATTTTAAATGAAAAATGGAAATAATACTTTTAAAAATGAAATTATTTATGTCATCAGTTTATTATTCACAACATAGTTAACATATTTTTAAAGTCTTAAAATGAAATATTTTTGAATAAGTTATTTTGATAGTTTTTAAAATTATATAACATGACATCTTTGTGAAATCATGTATTTGTATAAGGAAATGCGTTTTAGTCACAGCAGGGAAATTTCATCTAACTCATTCAAGCATGACTCTTACATTTGTTAAGAGTATGGTAATTGTATTCTCCTAGTAGAAGATTCTTTTATTCTGTCATTATATATTGTCATTTTTAGATACAAAACTAATTTCTGTCATATCTTGCCAAAAAAAATGGGCCACATTTCCAAGCAATCACATTATTATTCATACTCTGAGCATTTTTTTCTATTATAAAAAGATCTCCCCTTTATCAGCCGTGTGTGACTCTGGACTTCAAAGGAAATAGATGTATACATGTGACGGTTAAGTGTGGAGGCAGGATCACTTGCCTCATTCATCTGTTACTCCCCCTGAGTGCCTACTAGGTGTCAGGTGCTATGCTGAGCACAGGATTGGATGTGTGAATGTAGCAAGAAGCCGACAGATGTGTACCTAGTGTCCTGGGGCTACAGCCAAGTACCAAAGAAGAGATGTGCATTGGTTTCATGGGCCAGACGACAACTTTGTGTCTTCCCACTCTGAGTTCCACCTTGAGGTCAGGGGTTGTCTTGCTAATTTTGTTTTCAGTGAGTGGGGGAGGGGGAGGTAAAATAGGACAGCAATTAATTCTGTGTGTAAAATACTGTATACATATAATCACATACACAAAGACAGAGTGAAACAATCTTCTGTGTGCCAGGCATATATAGAAGTCTCCCTGGGGCATCCCACGCACACTCTCAAAGTTTTAAATGCTACCCATATGCTGATGGTGCCAAAATATTAATCTATAGTTCTCATTTTTCAGGCTTGTACACGCAGATGCCTTCTGGGCCCTCCACGTAGACATGGTTCAAGAACTTCAAATTCAAAGTAAGCCAAGGTGTTGCCCATGTAGACCTGTGTGCCTCAGTTAATGGTAGACCCAAGGCTGAGGTAGAAACTTGGGAGCCATTCTAGACTTTCCCCACTCTTTCAGATCCATGTCTAATACAGTATTATATCCTCCTGATTCTAGTTCCTAAATACTCGTGATCATTATCTCCTCTTTATCCCTATTATTTCTGTTTTAATGCAGTGCCCTCATTGCAGACCACCTTAAGAATCAGAAGAACCACCTGTCTGATCTGCGTCCTCCATTTATCTTCCTCAAAGTCAAACTCCACACAGCCCAGAGCATGATTTATTAAAAACACAAATCTAACCAGGCTACTTCTTTATTGATGTCACTCCAATGGGTCTACCTCAATTATGGCAGCAATGTTTATACTATAGGTGGGAACCCATCAATGGGTTATGAAATCAGTTTAGTCACTTGTGATCAGAGTTTTAAAGTTACATAGGGGCGCCTGGGTGGCTCAGTTGGTTAAGTGACTGCCTTCGGCTCAGGTCATGATCCCAGGGTCCTGGGATCGAGTCCCACATCGGGCCCCTGGCTCTGCGGGGAGCCTGCTTCTCCCTCTGCCTGCCACTTCCCCTGCTTGTGCACGTGTGCTCTCTGTCTCTCTGTCAAATGAATAAATAAAATCTTAAAAAAAAAAAAGTTAAATAGGATAGATTAGGATAAAATAGACTAGAGAACAGTGATCCCCACATAGTGAGAGTAAGTAATGATTGCAAAACTTTTGTTGGAAATTGTGTGTGTGTGTGTGTGTGTGTGTGTGTGTGTGTGTGTGTGTGAGATGGGGCTGGGTGACTATGAAAAATGCACTTCATTTTTCTTTTTAACTGGGAATCCTGATTTAGCAAAAATTAAAGCTACTGATAAAGAACTTCTCAAAATTTGCTACAGAAATACACTTAAGGACTGAAGAGGATGAATGCAATCCCCAGGGAACATAGGGATATCCTCTTTATAAGTAAAACAAAATTCCTATATTATCTTTACAATTTACTCATCAAATTTTACATTTTTCTTACTAACAAATCTACATTTATCTTATCATAAATGCAATGCTTTAAATGACTTACATGTGTTTCTTTACCCTGAGGCTTTGCATAGTCCTGCCATGGCACCTGGGGTCCTCATTCCTTGTCTCAGAAAGCAGACCAAATGTTAATGGTCGAGCTGCTCAGCATGGGCTGTGCTGTCTTTTGAAGATCTACCCCTGTCTGTGGGGACTCCTTTGCCTAGTACTTTGGGTTCCAGAAATACGCAGCTGCCCTTGTGTCTCTCTGTCCCTCCCCTTCCATGACTATGACCTTCATGCCTTCGCCCTTCCTCTAGCTTCTGTCTCAAATGTCCTCCGTCTTGTCCTTCTCCAGGATTTTTCCCCTTCTTATGTTAGAGCTCAGCTAAGGAGTCATTCCCCTGTGGGAAGCCACCCTGACCCACATTATCTGCTGAGGTGACCAGGCTGCTGCATTACCCTGTCCCAAGCAGGAGGTGCGATGACATAGAATACAATCATGTTTAAAAGTATAGGGCGCCTGGGTGGCTCAGTCGGTTAAGCGACTGCCTTCGGCTCAGGTCATGATCCCGGAGTCCCGGGATCGAGTCCCACATGGGGCTCCCTGCTCGGCGGGGAGTCTGGTTCTCCCTCTAACCCTACCCCCTCTTGCGCTCTCTCTCTCACTCTCTCTCTCTCTCTCTCAAATAAATAAATAAATAAAATCTTAAAAAAAAAAAAAAGTATAGATCCTGGTGACTGTCATCAGCATGACACAATTGAACATTTATTTCCTGATATGTTATTGCAGCAGAATGTTACCTTGGAATATTAATTTGTATTTTGCTTGTTGCATGTTCCAGCTCCCCTTTCAAATACTTGGCTGATGGGCTCTTCGGAATCGTTCCCTCTGGGAGGAAAGGAGAAACTGTGTAGAGGGAAATCGGCCTGCCTTTTGTCCAGGAATCACATGAAGTGTACTGGATGGAGAGAAAGGAGCGGGGTTGTGGGGGCACCTTTGTGGACAAGCAGAAAGGGAAAAGAGAGACTCCCAAAAGGGGAGATGGGGGAGGCTGGTAAATATGAGCAGACCCTTGGCCAGCAGGAAGACCTCAGAGGTGGCTGCGTGGTATGTTGATCACATGGTCTCCAACCTTGGCAAAGGCTCCTGATCCCCGAGAGAGGCAAGGAGGTGGCAGAGCTTCTGGCCCAGAGGGAATCATGTGGGCCAAGACATGAGGCCCTTAAGCAGAAACCAGAGCATCAGAGGGGCAGGTGCCACATGAAGAAGGCCTCCTGGTGTCCTTGAGCTATGGAAGGCTCAACCCTGAGAGGGAGGGAGTCCAACAGTGACTGTGTTACATTTACAAGGGGATTGAGTTGTGCTTAAATTGATTTAAAGAACATAAGAGAAGTGTCCCCTCTTACTCATCTAGGCCTGTAGACTGTTTCATGTCCATCATAGTATCTTTTTTTGGCTTTATAGTTGATGTTTTTTTCTTATCCCATGAAGAGCTGACATTTGGATAAGTCTGTGCCTTATGTATATAGGCTCATTGAGTTCTCACAGTAGTTCTTAATAAGGTTGACCCCCATTGCCATCTTTATTTTACAAATGAGAAAATGGCAACCTGAAAAACCTTTCCTAAATTCTGGCTAAGTGCTGGAATCTGGATTCCAGCCAACTTCGAACGATTCCGAAGGGCCTATCAGACAAAAGGCAGGCCGATTTCCCTCTACACAGTTTCTCCTTTCCTCCCAGAGGGAACGATTCCAAAGGGCCTATCAGCCAAGTATTTGAAAGGGGAGCTGGAACATGCAACAAGCAAAATACAAATTAATATTCCAAGGTGACTCTGCCCGTTGACCATTCCAAAGCCAACTAGATCTGGAGTCTCTGCCCTCACCCCTACACCATCCTGCCTCACCTGTGCTGAGCTGCTGGTGGATGGCATCCCTTTGAGGACCATACCTTGTGCTCTCGTCTTCCTCAGAGTGCTTGACTCAGTGAGGGACATTGGAGGTGATCAACAGATATGACTTGGTGTCATAGGCACTTACCTCAGTTTTGTCCCCCATTTGACATTGTTTGGCCAAGAGGAGAAGGGTGGTTCAAGATGAACTCTTTTCCATCTCAATCCCCCCACTCTCCTGCCCTTTCTACTGCCTGCCAGCCAGGGGGGGAACAATAGATGGGTTAGCCACAAGCTGGCTGTGTGTCCTTTCTATGGTTTTGGTCTTAAAGTTCTGTGAGAGGTGCTTAGTGAAGAGCTGAGGGCATTCCAAAACTGAATCCCACAATTACTCTCCTTCCCCTGACAAACTCCCTCCCAGGAATGTCCTTAGTGCTTGGGGACAGGAACCCAGGTGATCCTCAGATGGATAGCAAGGATGTTTGGGTCTATGATGGTCAAAGAAGGAATCCCTGAGAAAAGTCTTCTAACATTTACAAGTTTCTTCCAGTGCAGAGAGATAAGGCCCCCACAGAGAGCCAGATTCCCTCTCAAACTCACTCTTATTTCCTGGGGAAGAGGCTGCATTCAGCTTTTGTGACTTGATTTGAAACAATTGAAACTGAGTGTCCCACCAGGACAGGAGCACCCTGTGCCAGGGTTGTCTGCACAGCAAGGGTGACAGTGTGAACCTTCACTGCACATCACATCAGAGCCTAGCCAGGGATGACAGAGGGGTGATTCATGCCCATCTGGGGCTGCCACACTTTGTGAACTCCAGGAAGAAGACATGTGCCTGAGGGCCTTTGTAGCTCAGGGGCTGGAAATTGAAATATGAACCCCTTCTCTTCCCTTGCCTTGTTCTCGCCTAAGCTCAAGAGGTGAATTGAGCTGAAGACTGGGGAGACAGTCAAGCAAGCTGTTTCTGGAGGGTCCCCACAGGACTGTGGGACTTTTTCTGCTAACCATTGTTAGGTTCACCCCAACCTGTTCAGTGTCAGGAATGTCAGACCTCCTTTCAAAATCAGAGCAACTCATCAAACACAAATGGCCACAGGTTGATTCAGCATCTCCCTGAGGAATCAACCTTGGTTGTTTGGGATATAGAATTGGATGGTTTCTGAAAAGTGCTCATGCAGCTGCAGATGATGCTAGGGGGATCTACCATAGCTACATGCTGAACATTTGATTCTGCAGCCTGTGTGCTGGCCGTACTCTCAAGCAAGTGAAGGAGTGTTATTAATAATAGTTTGTGTCTCTCTAAGGATTGCTGGAGAGAACTAGTCATGAGCTAGTCTTCTGGCCTTTGCTCTAAGTTCCATATTTGTTCAGTTGTATGAATCTATCCCCTCCCCAAATCTAGTAAGAAGGCCCAAGAGAGTCTTTGTTTCTTCATGATAATACCACTTTTAAAACTTGAGAATAGAGTTGCAGGGCCCTCGTTCACATAGCCCCCCTCTATATTTGGAAGCCAGGCTTAAGGTAACTTCCTACTGCACAGGTGGCCCATAGCAGGAGGATCCCAGGTTTGATGTTGGGTACATTGGTCATCCCACTGTCCCCCACCTGGATGGACACAGGCTGACAGCCTCCTCCTTGGCTTGGTGCCTGGAAAGCCCTTGGGACCTGTGGCTGGAGGGATGGGGGAGACACACATTTACCCCTGTCCTCTTTCCTAGCATCAGATTCTACTATGGCTGCTGCAAATGTGTATTTCTGCAGATGTGTCTTTGGCTCTCAAGAGGCAGAGCGTTGGCTGGTCCAGTGCCGGGGGCTGCCAACGGGGGTGTCATGTGTTCTGTGCGCTTTTTTGTCTGTGTGATTTTAATGTTCCCAGCTGGAGTTTTCTTGCTCATTGCAATAAGGCCTCTCTTCTGTATATGTTTAGCTTTCTTTCTATCTGTTGATGAAGGAGAAAGTTGGTTATAAGGGGACTGAATAAGGAAAGAAGAGCAGATGCTCTCTCACTCTCTTCCCCCCCACAACCAACATGACTTCTGCCCTGCTTTTCCTGGCAGCACTCAGCTCTGCTCTGAGCAGTCCAAGCCTGGGACTGTTTTGGCTGGCCACATCTGGGATCTGTTTTGGAGCTCAGCTCTAGACCACATGGGGAGAGCATTCACCCCAGGAGCATTGTGGTCTCCCATTGAGGGCAGAACAGGGATGGTCTCTCTGAAGGGCAGAGGATGCCTTCACCAAAAATGGGTTTGAACCCTTCCTCCTTCATGGAGTCTGGGGCTGAATTCCTAAATGATGCAATGGGAGAATGACAGGGAAAAAAGACATACATGAGCTTGATTCTTCTGTAGTTTTTCCCCAGACTACGTGCATGAGATGAGAGGTGGAGTTGAGTGTCTGGCCCTCATTGCACACCACACCGCTTCTACCCTCCTTTGGCCTGTGTACATATCCACTTTGCAATCATGTCCTGGGCCACACTTTTAATCTCAAAATTTTGTAAATTCTAACCACTGGTCTATGCCCTACTTTTGATGTAATCTTCTTACCTAGGTTGATAGTAATATATCATTTATGGATTTTTTTTTAATGGGCAAACCTAGCTAATTATTTTCTCTTAACTTTCGGCTTGAAGGACACCTGTAGATATGAGCTTTTGTCAGAGATGATCTCTCCAGGCCTAAGTCTAAACCGTTGACCTTCTCTCAGAGAATGAGGGCTGGTTCTTGAATTTTGGACACTTTAACACTTACGAGGGGAGAGTAGGAGAATGGAGGGAGTGAACATCAAAGCACTGTATTGAACGCCATGGTGGGCAGATTTGCCAAGGCCTGGAAATGATTTCCTTCTCCTAGTACTAGGGCAATTGGTCCAACTTGCCAAAAACCAATTTGCCAATTGTTAAATGACCAATTTGCTGAATTTACCAAATTTACTAATTTACCAAATTACATTTATGCATTTATAAAGACTTGAGCAATTGGCACAGGCTGGGTTTGCTGGGCCTGAAAAAGCTCTGGGAAGTCAGAAGCAATGGTCCCTGGGAACAACCCTGCAGGTGACTCAGAGGAGCCTCTAAGGTACGCCGCTGACCAGACTGTGATGTGCAATGGATAAGTAGGGGGACGTTATTCAAGGATTCACTGCTGAAATACAGAGTGTTTCTGACTACTCAGTTCCTGTTTTTAAGCCCATTCTTACTTTTTACCATTATTGTGTTTAAAAGCTCACCAAGGTGTATTCTTCACTGGCTACCTTGCCTTACACATTTCCCATCCTCCTACCGTGTCCTTTGCTTGGCTCGTCATCTCTTCTCTTCTCTCCTTTCATTTTGGAGCAACACCAAATCTCTCACGTTCTCCTGTGGAGCACAAGCAGAACAGGTTAGCTGTCTCTTTATTGCTTTTGTTCCTGATAACGCTTGCACTTTCGGGGTCCACTTTCTACCACAAAAGACTGACCAGAAGAAAAATGGTTTCTTCCCCAAGAGCAATTATTGTGCCAGCTTTTCAGGTAATAATAATAATAATAAAAAATATTTTCTACATCTAAGCATGCTCTTAAAATTTTGGAAAATAGAAAAAAAAAAACTTCAAATTTTTGGAAACCCAATGTGATAGCCTTCATATATTAGGCACTCAATAAATATTTTAGGGATTAACAAATGACTGGTTTTTGTAATGAAATAATGTGATAGCTCTCTACCCTCTCCCTTCTAAAGTCATAGCAGACTGCTTCACCTGGTTTTACCCTAGATCTTAGGGGAGGAAGAGAAAACTGAGCTCAGCAGATTGGGGGATCAGATTAGGAGGTTGACACAGAAGCTCTTGTTAGGAAATGAGGACTTTGTCTCGTCTTCCCTGACTTCTCGAAATCCTCAAGTGTGACATTTGGGGCTGCTGGGTGGGCACGGGCTATAGATTCTTTGGACAAAAGATGAGAACCCTAGACGTCAGGGCTTATCTTGCAAAATTAAAAAAATATATTTAAATATAAAGTTTATATAATATATAAATATAAAAAATAAATACAGATATATAAATACCTAAAACATATAAATATATATAATCTAGTCTGCTTGGGCTGCCATAACAAAATATCATAAAATGGCTGCCTTAAACAACAGAGATTAACTTTATCACAGTTCTGGAGACTGGAAGTCTGAGATTAGGGTGCCAGTATGGCCAATTTTTGGTGAAAACCCTCTCCTGACTAACAGATGGTCATCTTCTTGCTGTGTCCTTACATGGAGGAGAGAAAGTGCAAGCTCTCTGGTGTCTTTTCTTATAAGGGCCCTAATCCCATCACAAGGGCTCCACTCTCATGACCTCAGCTAAGCTTCATTATCTCTCCAGGACTCCATCTTTAGATATCATCATCTTCTGGTGGGGGGTGGTGGGTGTGTGTGTGTGAGGGAGGGCCTCAATGAATGAACTTGAGGGAGGAACAAAATATAGTCCATAGCACTGGTTGAGAAACTAGCTTGCTGTTACACTATGATCATGGACCTGGATTTGGATAACACAATAAAGATATTGCCAAGTATTGTTCAGTGGTCTCTGCTATTTCCAAGATGGATTGAACTAAGGAAGCAAACCAAAGGAAAAGGCTGTATGCTGCTTTTTTTCCTCTCCTTGATCCTTTGATTAAAAAGTTCTCTGACACCATTCACTTCTAGGACACAACTCTCCCTTAACTAGCCTTTTATAACTATGTATATGTTTATTTTATGGACCATACATTAACTTGATAGGTCTTTTGGGAAATCCTATATTTCTATGAATAAGAGGAAACTGTTCAAATGTGGGTCCATGTTAAATAGTTCCTTCTGGGCTGGCTGCTTCTGTCATGGGCCTGACTGACTCTCAGTCTCACATCCAGGCCACCACTCAGAATTAAAAGGAAAGGGCTTCATCTGAAGTGGGGTTTTTAAAGATGAATTAGAGAAACCTGTTTGTGATCTCGGACTAGAACTTCAAAGTAAAGTGGGAGCTCAGGTAGGATTTATAGATGATGTGCCCACAGCCCACACCTATTCCTATTGATGTGATTTACCTCTTTCTATTACTGAGGTACGATTAGTCCAAACCAGGAGGAATTACAATCTAATGCCAAAGAAATGACCTAGTACAGGTTGGTGAATATATATACTTAATATATGATATATATCTATGTAATTTTAGTAGTTACCTAAGAAAATTTGGGAGAGGAAAACCAAATTGCCAATTAAAATGTGTACATAATAAAGGTTCCAGTTAAAATAGATATGTATGTTGCTTTTACCACAAATCTGTGGAAATGATTTTTTATTTGTTGGGAAGGGTCATCTTTGAGTTTCCTGTAAAGTTTGGCATCATTTAGTCTATCCTTTCTGACTCTTCCCATATATATGTATATATATAGCCTGTCTCTATTTCCTGAGCTCAACAATGAACTGACAAACTAGCAGTAATTTGAACCCAGCCCTTAAAATGTAATCTTCTGGGATAGTCCATTTCATGCACCTGAAGAAATACTCTTGGAAGAATAGGGTGGAGATCTAAGGCAGCAATAGCACATTCTTGTACTTATCTGAAAGTCTATGCTGGTATGAGAATCATGTAACAGAAAACCAAATGAATATCAGGGTGAAAGAAGATGTAGGAGCCCGTGGAATGCATGGGAGAAATGTAGTCTTGATTGGATCCCTTGAAGGGCAACGTGATTTCTGATGTGTGGACAACCCAGGCAAAGCAATGAAAATGGGCAAAGGCCCAGCAAGGACAAGCACCCTCTGAGGCATTTAGGGCAAATGCGATTATAACATAGAAAAAGAAGAAAAAGGCGAGAGAAACAAAAGTAGATAGAAAAGTAAATGAATGACTCAAACTGCCCATTATTGAAGGTTTCCAGTGTTTCCCTAATAGAGATCACCAAGTTATAGGTCTTAATTTTGCCTTACTGACATCCTTATGGTCATTACAACAAGGAGTACCTCTTCTGACCACTTGGGGTCTCTAGAGAATCACTGATCAGTGTCTGAAGCCTGATAACCTTTTGGTTATCAATCACTGGAAGAGGTATAGGTGTTTTATTTTTCCAACAGGATTAGTCACAGGAGATCCAATGCCTGAATTTTATATTTCTGAAGATTAAAAAATGTATTTAGCTACTTCAGTGGGTAGCTACCACCTGAACTCCAAGCTGGCACTGACCGTCATCCCTCATGTTCACCCCTTGCTGTATTGATGGTAGGAATTTCACAATTTCACCATTATTTCTTGGGGTAATGACACTGCTTCCTATTACAAAGGCAAATGCCCACGAGGGACTAATTTATACAATCAATATAAGTTGTTTATGCCTTCGTATGACTTACTCTTACACTGAAATTTCCCAGAGTGCTTATTAAGGACAGATTGGAGTCAGCAGGGAGACACTGAAGAGGTGAAGACAAATTTCATTTACTTCACACCACTGCAGAAGTCTGACCCTGGGTCCTCTTCCAACTTCCTGCCCCTAGGAAAGTGCTAACCCTGGGGTCAAGAGAGCAAACTGCCCTCCATTTCCTTAAGCTCTCCTGTTTGAGAGGATGACTTCCAGACTTTCCAAGGACACTGACAATATCACCTCCCGAGTCCTTAGTGGGACTCTTCCCGGTCGCATAGACTGTAGCTATTTTGGACATGACTGACATTTTTGATAGTGTTGGTGATGAAAGGTGTGCATTTCAACATTCTTTTAAATAATCCTGTAATTATTTGGAATGAATCACTGATGAAATCTGGGGAATAATGAAATCCTTTCTCAATGTTTGGCTGATGTGCTGCAGGAAATTTTACTTTGATGCTCTCTCATTTTTATTTCAAGAATTTTGGATGCTGTTTCCTGATGCACTCTGGTGTACATTAATTTCTCATACATTTATCCATCTATCAAACATTTATTGAGAGTCTTTTACTTTCTACCTACCCTGAAGGCTCTATGAATATAAAGATGAATAAGAATGAGGCTGGGTTCTTATGAAGTCCATCAACCAGTAGGAGAGACAGATGTGTAAAGGCAGGTAGAAAATCCGTGATTAAGAGGGAAGTACAGGGGCTCCTGGGTGGCTCAGTTGGCTAAGAGTCTGCCTTCAGCTCAGGTCATGATCTCAGGGTCCTGGGATTGAGCCCTGCATCGGGCTCTCTGCTCAGTAGGGAGTCTGCTTCTCCCTCTCCTCCCAGCTCACGTTCTCTTTCGCTATCTCTGTCTCTCTCAAATAAATAAGTAAAATCTTTAAAAAAAATAAAAAAAGAACAGGAAGTACAAAGTGCTTTGGGACCAAGGAAAAAGAATTTTCGAAAAGGTAAAGTTCCTTTTCTCAGCTTGTTTGAAAGCAACCATCTGTTATTGTTGTTGTTGCTATGATTATTATTTCTATCAGAGAACCCTAGTCTGATAACTCACCTTGATGCCTTTGATTCATTTTTAAATTGCTCCCAGATGCTTTAAAAGGCTCTGATCACAGCGTGATAGGGTAGAGAGCATGAAAAGCAATCTGGCCAAGTCCTGCTGGTGTAACTCATTGTGCAGGAGCGACCTTTCATCTATTTTGAGGGAGACCAGTGACTGGTGGGGCTGCCCATGCTTTCACAATAGATACCCTGCAAATCTTGGGTCAGTCCTGCTGGAACACAGACAATTCCTTACTGAAGGGAATGTTCTAAAGTGCATATGTTCTTCACTTCTGCAATTTTTCAAGGAATGTGGCCATCTCTCAGCAACCTATCCTTCTTTTGGAAACTTGCTTACAAAACAGACGATTAGGTGAGTGTCTGAGATTTGGAAGTGTGTATGCACAGAAAGGGAGAGAATAGACCCTGTCTTTTGAGCAAGGAGGTGAGGTGGATACTCACCATGCCCCTGGGGCCAGTATTCTCAGTAGGCCGTCTCTCCTGCTGAAGATCGTTTCCTGCAGTATGGTGTGGACTTGTTTTATTTCTGACCCAAATAGCATTTGTACTCACTTCTCTTTATGTGAGAGCAAATTTCATCTCTTCTTTGTGGGTTTTTTTTTTTTTTTTGTAAAAACCCATATATTTATAATGAAGTAGTCCATTTGGCTTTTTGCTTTTAGGTGGGCATGGACTTCTATTAATTCCAGACCCTCCTTTTCCCTTGGAGAATCACTTTTGTTCTTTTTAAAATTAAATAGATCCATCATTTTCTATTTTCTTTCCTGTGATACTCTTCTGGAAAAAATATTATTTTCAAATCTCCAAACCACAAAGTGAAACAACAGGAAACAGTATTTTTACAAGTGGGAAGATTGTGTGTGTGTGTGCGCACCCATGGGTGAGGGGAGAGGTGAGCAGTGGATAAATATAATTTGTATGTTCTGATACCATATAGACCAACCTATTAAACAACTGAATATACATGAATAAGTGAGTAACTCACCAACCAAGAATTAAAAAGGGTTTCTGGGGGCGCCTGGGTGGCTCAGTTGGTTAAGTGTCTGACTCTTAATTTTGGCTCAGGGTCATGAGATTGAGCCTGGCATCAGGCTCTGCCCTGAGTGTGGAGCTTGCTTAAGATTCTCTCTCTCCCTCTGCCCAACTGCCCCCCTCCCTGCCCTCCCCTCACTCTCTCTCTCTCTCAAAAAAAAAAAGGATTTCTGAGTCTAAGCTTAAACTTGTTTTCAAAGTACTGTTGTAGGTCAGTTAACATTTATCACATGCACTATGCACCAGGTGTTGTGAGACCAGATTATGGAAAATGTAGGAACCTGAGATGAACAGTTGCCAAGTTAATATTTTTATGTCCCTGAACAGAGGAAGGGATGAATTTGTCATGAGACCATTCGCAGAAGGCCCATGCATCATCCTCCCTGTCTTACTTTCATTAATAGCACAACTTAGAAACCCCAGAGGCCTCTTCTTTGTCATTCTGCATGTTAGGTAGTCATCACATGGATGCCCAAGAAAGCTCAGAGTGTGTATTTATATCTGCATCCTGTGGACATACATTTACATAGGTTGCTATGGTCCTTTTTCCTACCCAGGGCTACTTTAGAGATGCAGGTGTTAAGACCACTCAGTATCATCTTGGAGGAAGTAATTCCCCTCTTTGATGCCTTTAGATGCTGGGGCCTTAGAACAAATCTGTTGTGTATGGAAATTACAAAATCTAGACGGAGGTGGGAGAAGAGAAGGAGGCCATTGGGAGCTTGATAAATGAAGAGCGGAGAAAGTTAGTTTAGAATAGGTTTTCTTGTATTGAATGTCATGTCAGTCCAAGTTTTAGAAAGAGGGGCTGAAAGGCCAAATGAGGACTGGTCAGCCCTTGATTTGAGGTGTCTCATCCTGGCTCTCAGTTTCCCACACTTCTGATGTAGCCAGGACCCAGAGTAATGGCATTGAGTTCAGATCAATATTTGAAGGATGGCCCTCACCCTGTTCTTTGCTCAGATTTGCTCAGCTCTGTCACAGGGATGGGAATTGGGGGCCTTTGAGGGTTAGCCTCTTGTTAATGATGGGCCTCAAAATTTGACTTCTGAAGCTTTCTCCAAAAGAAGGTGTACATATGGTTATTAAAATTATTCTTGGGTCAAAAGCATATGTTTCCTAAATGTGAATATAGGAAACATACCCTAATTTTGGTAACTGTATTTCGGCATTTATTCATTTTTAAAAATATATTAAATTTCCAAATTTGGAATTGGCTCAGACCCCTCTCAGCCTCTGAGAGGGCCTCAATTTACCACCAAACAGCAGCCAACATTTGAGGTCCCCTGGGCTTTTGTCCTGGGCCAAATGACCCAGCTGGTCCCTCTGCTAATAGATCCAAAAAACAGATTAAATTCACTACACATCTTGATCTTTCTTATATGAGTATTTCAAATGGGTTTTGGTTTTCTTTACATCAGTTTTTAAACTTTGCTCTGCATGCTTGTAGGACACTAGCACTTTTTTGACTTATAAGAATATTTTCCTCATTGAAAAAGTGCCCTAACTGGGGACATTTCTAACTATTGAAAGTGGCAGGGTGAAGGGGGGGGTTAAAATTCCCAGAGTGCACCCAGACAAAAGTGAAATAGAGTCTGCCAGTATCTGTCTAGTACTCCATAGGAACAAAGCAGTAGAAATGAAAGTGTTTGGTCTGTGTGTGTGAAGGGGTATGTGTGTGTATGTGTGTCTGTCTGTCTGTCTGTGTATCTTTGTGCAACAGTTGTGTGACTGAGGCCTTATTCATACACAAATGAAACTAGCTCAAGTGGTGGCCTCCAATTACAACAGATTCTTTGTTTTGCCTTTCTCTGGGCTGAAAGTACTGCCAGAATTATCGGGGCAATGTCTGGGGCCCATTTCCATTTGGATGTGGAGATTTAGACCTCTAAAAATTTCCAAAAGAAATGTCCAGTTGGGCCCGTAAGGGAAGCCGTGATGCAGTCATAGGATACTTATTTATTCTTTAATTGCTGTTTCCTGTACATACATGTGTTTATATATTTTAAGACATATTTTGCTTATTACATATGCATTTTTTGGACCATAAAATAATACATGCTTTTCGTAGAAAATTTGGAAAGCATAGAAATACATACTATAAAGAAGCTAAAAATTCATGCATAATCTCAGCACTGTTATTTTAAGCTGACTTAATTCTAAAATAAGCGTTATTAATTTTTATTAATTTTTGCAATGTAATCATTTCATTGGAAGTAGTAACATAAACATTAAAGTTTTATGCTTGACCATCTAAACCTATTTATTGTGACCCTAAAATACTAGAGGGACTTGTTGAGCTGCCACCTAAAGTCCCGAGGTTATGTGATATATATCCTGAATCTTCTCCTTTTGTTTAAAAACGAACAGTGAGAGGCAGACGGCCTCTTCTGTCCTGCCCACTCTGCTCCCTCACTGTGTATTCCATAAACTTCTATCTCCTTAAAAAACATAACCCAAAAACGAACAAAAAAACACAGTGGTAGTTAATACTCCGTACCAGCCACTGTACTAAATTCTTTACATGGGTTAAGTAATTTAATACTTACAACAACCTTATGATGAAAGTACTATTGTTAAATTTCCATTTTACAGGGGCGCCTGGGTGGCTCAGATGGTTGGGCGTCTGCCTTCGGCTCAGGTCACGATCCCAGGGTCCTGGGATCGAGTCCCGCATCGGGCTCCCTGCTCAGCGGGGAGTCTGCTTCTCCCTCTGCCGCTGCCTCTATCTCTCTCTCTGACTCTCATGAATAAATAAATAAAACAAACAAACAAAAATTAAAAACAAAAAAGAAAAAAAATTTCCATTTTACAGATGGAAAAACTGAGTTGAGAGAGAACGTAGTCTCCCCATCGGCAGTTTTGTTTTCCGCAGTTTCGGTGCCGGCCGTCGTCCGCCGTGGTCTCGAAGCTGGTGATTGTCCTTCTGACGAATCATCGGAAGGTCAAATGGTAACCTAACTCTACCTTATGTTGCCTACGTCATTCGTCTCGCGTCCGTCATCTCCTCCGTCGGCATTTTATCATCTCACATCGGCCGAGGAAGTAAGGTAAGTACAGAATAATGAGATATTTTGAGAAAAAGAGAGAGACCACGTTCACATCACTTTTATTACACTAATTTTTACAACTGTCCCATTTTATTATTTATTGTTGTTAATCTCTTACTGTGCCTAATTTATAAATTCAACTTTGTCATAGGTATGTACGTAGAGGAAAAAAACAGTATATATGGGGTTCCGTCCTATCTGCTGTTTCAGGCGTCCAAGGGGGTCTTGGACAGCCTGTGTCCCCCAGAGATAATGGGGGCTACTGTATTAAGTAATTAGACCAAGATTACAGACTTGTAGGTGGGATTCTGAGCTGCACCTATGTTCTGAAACCCTCAGCAACCTTCTCCTAAACTTGACAGTGCTTAGTTTCTTAAAAAGATAAGGCCCCAGTCGCGCTGGTATGGCATTTTGAGCACATTAAAGGGCAGCAAATCACATCCCTTCCCTTTGATTTCCGCAGAAACATGTCCCTTGTATCAAGTGGTGACAAGCCGCATGTGAGTTTTGCTCAGGCGTCAGGCTGGAAATGCACGTGTGTGGCAGGCAGGCTTTTGAGATCACATCCGAATGCTGGCTGGACTCATTTCAGTCCTTTGGAGTGTTGATTTAGATGAGGGAGAGGATGCAAAGCCCTCTTCTTTGGCTTAGAAGTTTATGGAGCTGCAACTTCAAAAGCTGTTTGCAATTTTATATTTGCCTCTTACTGCCAAGGTGCTTGCTTGTCTTATCTTAGGTCAGTTGGCTGAGGCTCTTCTGAGTCAGCCAGACGGACGGTTTCCTTCTGCATTTGGAAGGGGGTTGCAGGGGCAAGAAGAGGGGCGGGCCGTAGAGGGGTATGTGTGGCCGAGAGCGTGATATGAGTATAAGGAGGGAAATAGGCAGAGAGCATGGATGGCAGGAGGAGCAGGAATGAAAGGGGTTGGGGGACAGGAGGCCTTCCCATAGTATGTGCTGGTGTGGGACACCCTGCACTCTAAGCAGAAAGAGCACAGAACTTAGAGTCAGACAGACCTGGTTAGAGTTGTGGCTCTGCAGCTTCGTGCCCTTGGTCAACTGACGAAATCTTTCCAGCCTATGTGTCCTTTCCTGCACTGTTCTCTGTTTCTGGCCAGGCTCAGGTAATGTTGCCCTTAACACTCCATGCCCAGCTCTATTTAGAAGGAAGAATGCTGGTTTGGGAGGCAGGAGATCAGGATTAGGTTTTTTTTTTTTTGTGTGTGTGTCTTTCCTCTTCATCAGCTCTTTTCCTGGGCAGGCCAAAGCTTCGTGACATCCAGTTTCCTCACCTCTTAAATCTGTAATAGTACGTGCCCATCTCACCTCACATGGTTTTTGGGAGGCCCAAAGGAAATCAGGTATTTGAAAAAGATTTTGTAAACCTAAAAGCATATCTAACGAGCTGTTTTCTAGATGCTGGGCTAAAGGTGCAACTGAGCACAAAATGTGGGTGGGCTGCTTGATTCTCACTGGGGGATAGCAGACAGGTGTCAGTTTGTGAGCCAGTTCTCGCCGACTGGTGGTGGCTGCCTGGAGCTCCACCTGGAGAAGGATTCTGAGTCTTCAGCTGGGCTCAGTGGGAAGGGTTATTAATATCTGCTCTGGACAAAGGAATAGGAGAATTGACTCATGTACCCTATCTTTGCCCAGTGATTCATAAGTATGGTTAATCATTTGATTCATGTGGAAAATGTGGTAAAACTTTCTCCTGCTACAGATTTCTGATTCAGTAGGCCAAGGGTGAGACCTGGGGTGAGGTCAGGGAATCTTCATTTTTTTTAAAAAAAGTCTTTCTTTCCATGTTATTCTGATAGTTGTGCAGGTTTGGGCACCATTGCCTCTATCTGAAGTAGAGGAGCGGCAGAGATGGAGTCTCCTGGGCCTCTCAGAGTTGAAAGAACAGAGTACAGAAGAGTTAGGCAGCTTTTCTAGACATGGTCTTAAGTTTTAAAAATGTAGATTAGACCTGTAGGGTTTTTTTTTTTTTTTTAAGATTATTTATTTATTTGTCAGAGAGAGAAAGAGCGCACAAGCAGGGGAAGCTACAGAGGGAGAGAGAGAAGCAGACTCCCTGCTGTGCAGGGAGCCCCATGTGGGGAATCCATCCCTGGGGCTCGATCCTAGGACCCCGGGATCATGACCTGACCTGAGGACCCCGGGATCATGGCCTGAGCTGAAGGCAGATAGATGCTTAACTGACTGAGCCACCCAGGCGCCCCAAAGACCTGTGGTTTTAGTGGGTTGCCTAACTTCTTCCCCATTAAACAAATTGGTTGTATTGTCTGTTATGACGATTCTACCATTGGCTTCAGGCCGTATCCTTTTTCCTTGTGGTTCAGGCACCAGCTCCCAAATGGCCAAATCCTGAAATCCATTCCCCCACCCTTACCTCCTGCTTTGAATCTACATCAGTTTGGGACGAGTGGTTTTCATAAATAAGGAAAAAAAAAAAAGGTGAAATTAGCTTCCATGTTAACTAGATGTGCTTTGAAATTTCTGCTTTATATTTAAACATTTTGATTTTAACTTTTATTATGACGCAAGCCTGCAAACAGCATTGTAATTGTGTATATACCCCCAAACATGCTGAAGAAGCAGCTGATATTTCACCATCTGAAAACAGTTGTGCCTACAAGTGGCAGAGGCGCAGGAGGGGAGCAGTATGGACAGGATGCCTGTGTCTCATTCCTGTGCATCTGTCATCTGAGCTGACATAACCAGCATGTTGGCTGAGAAAACCTTGCAGAGAGAAGAAAGTGTTAAACTTCAATTAAAAAAAAAAAGACCCCCTCCAAAAACCCCCCAAATTCCTTTTCATTCAAGAATCAAAAGAGGGGCTGGGGCGCCTGGGTGGCTCAATCGGTTAAGCGTCTGCCTTCGGCTCAGGTCATGATCCCAGGGTCCTGGGATCGAGCCCCGCATCGGGCTCCCTGCTCCGCGGGAGGCCTGCTTCTCCCTCTCCCACTCCCCCTGCTTGTGTTCCCTCTCTTGCTGTGTCTCTCTCTGTCAAATAAATAAAATCTTAAAAAAAAAAAAAAGAATCAAAAGAGGGGCGCCTGGGTGGCTCAGTTGGTTGGGCGGCTGCCTTCGGCTCGGGTCATGGTTCCGGGGTCCTGGGATTGAGCCGCACATTGCGCTCCCTGCTTAGCAGAGAGCCTGCTTCTCCCTCTCCCTCTGCCTGCCTCTCTGCCTACTTGTGCTCTCTCTATCTCTCTGTCAAATAAATAAATAAAAATCTAAAAAAAAAAACGAATCAAAAGAAAGACATTGTAACTTTGGAAGTTCTGGTGCTAGTGTCAGCCATTTGTCAGTAGACACAGACCAGCCCTCCGAGAACCCACCATGGTGGGGGCCCTCGTCCCAATTTGAGCTCTGCAGAGGAGCTCTTAGAAATGGTCATCACCTTTGCTGAGCAGGAGTAACCACACCCCTGGCTGCTTACGGATGAACTAGGGAGAGTTGTGGTTCTGGACGTGAGAACTGCTTCAGTGCTCACAGAGTAGAGATGGGGGCAGAGTTCAAAGTTTTTGCTACTGTGAGAATTCTGACTATTAATAAGGAATAGGGGTACAGGAGGTTGGGGTTTTTTGTTGTTCTTTGGGGGGGTTTGTTTTGTTTTTAGCAGAAGCTGAGGCCTCTGAATCCTGCCTGTTTGAGCAAAATATAAGCTGAGAGTCTATATTTTTTTCCTGCTTTTTCTCCTTTACTCTGTCTTTGTCTGAAAAAAAAAAATATACACATGTCTCTAGGGGAGAAAAGAGGAGTTATAGTACTAGGGGTGTGTGTGTGTGTGTGTGTGTGTGTGTGTGTGTGTGTGTGCATGAAACCAGGGGTTGCGAACTGGCAGCCCATCTATGATTTTGGGCTTCAGAGGCACTTTGGTTAGTACCTTGTAACTTTGGTTAGTACAGTGTTTCAGGTTTTTTGTGTTTTTGTTTTTGTTTTTTTTTAAACTAAGTGGAGATGCACACTCTAGTTTTCCACAGATCCCTATTTTCCTACACCTAGGATTTTTATAATCCATAATTCTCATCAGTGAAGATGTTCGGCTTTGGGATGTGTGGATTAAACCTTTGCTTGCCTTGTACTTTCTGAGATCTTGTATAAAAGTGAAAAAACAAGACCCTAAGCATTCTGATGTGAAACTATAGTGTTTATTTCTGAGCCAGTATATCATTTTATAGTTTTTAATTTCTCTAGTAAAGGGTACATTTAGTCATAGCGAATGAATCTTCAAATTCCAGATATTCTAGGACATGTACTGACTCCAACTTTGAGGATTTTAATTTTTTTGCTTTATTTTGCTTTGTTTCAAGGGTGGGAGTGAAGAGGAAATTCAGGGGCGCACAAGAAGGCAAAAGGGCAGGAATGATTGATGGTCATAGAAAGTCCTGACAAATTTGTAGTCAATATTGTTTGTCTAGAGCAGCTTGCATGACAAAAGAAGTGTCAGCAGCCGCCTGAAGTCTCATTCTTCAGGACTGGGCCTCTGAGTTAGAATAGGAGGCTTGAGTGAAATGCCTGTCATGGTTAATTGGAAAAATCACTCCAGATGAGTGAGGAAGGCTGACAGTTATGCATTACAGGGAGAATTTAGTATGTCTTACAAGGTTGATACAGGCACCAAAAGTGACTGGCTTAAGTTTTTTCCTAATTAGGAAGGCCGCTGGAAGGATAAAACCAAAGAAAAGAAGCAATGTGTTATTTCAGATTCATACATGCTATTAAAGACTTCCAGCCCTATTAGTTTCATTGTCACCCCTAATCTTTACCCCAGGACCTTTCTTTTCTTAGGTTTTTTTTTTTTTTTTTTTTTTTTTTTTCCCCCTGTTCTTGCTTTCTAATGACTGCATGGAATAAGGACCAGAGATGAGTCCAGTAAGCATATGATGAAGGGGGAGACATGGTAGACTGTTGTTCTCCCCACTCCCTCTGTAGCTCTGAGTGGGAGTGTATGCCTGGCAGTGTGGGGCTGGTCAGGAGCATCTCCAGCCATCGCTCTGGTGCACAGCAGGCTTGGCACACGGCTCATTTGGTGATTTCTTGATCTGTCAGTATTTCTCACTCTCGGACAATGAGAGCTTCTGATTCTGTAGAGGCTGGAGATTTTGGTGGACCTCTGAGTCCGGCTGGTCCTCTGAGCTCCCAGGAACCTGCCATCTGAAGGCCACCACCACGGACATTGGGACATGGAGGTGCACATCGGTCCCGGGGCTCTTCAGCTTGATTTTCATCATGCATCATGGGTGCCAGCATTGTTCTCTGGTGTGCCCCATGGATTTTTGAGAAGTGGAGGACAGCTTTGTGGCTGGAGGCTTCTGAGTCTGCTTGGCCTCCAAGACTGCAGCCATCAAGCTGTGAAGTAGTGCTTCATTTGTGCTGTCCCTTGGTGATGTGTAGAGGCTGGTGGCATTTTATGAAAAGGATGTGGTCCTGAAAACTTTGCATAATTCAAAACTTGAATAATTTAGGCAATAAGCTTCAATTCAGTTTTATAATTCATTTGGCCTGCCAGCTTTGAAATTACGTTATCTTGAAAAGAACTTAAATTTGGAGGGTTTACATTACTTCACATTTTGAGCATGAAGAGATTTTATTAAATTTTTTTTTTTTTAGTATTACACTATTTCAAATTTGTGTAAACTGTAACCACACTAAGATATTCTATTGGGGTTTATGTCTGGTAATTCTTTTAATTTTTTAATGCATAACCTAATTTGTGGGGCCAAATATTCTAAATCCTGCTTATCGAAATATGGGTGCAAATCTTTTGTAAGCAAGAGGGTAAGCTAATAGGACTTGAGAAGTATTTTGGGATTGATTTTGGGGCTGTTATTACTACCTTTACATGTGGCAGCTTGAAAATGTCTCAAACAGAAATCAATTGAATTCAATAAAGATTTATTTAGTACCTACCAAGGATCAGGTGGTGTAGCAGATGTTGGGGCTCCCACAAGGTCAGGAGTTGAAATAAAGTCAGTGAATTGAAACTAAATGATCCAAGAATTTTTTTAAAAAATATTTATTTATTTGACAGAGAGACAGAGAGAGTGAGGGAGAGAGAGAGAGAGAGAGAGAGAACAGGAGTGGAGTGAGGGGCAGGGTGAGGGGCAGAGGGCTTGATCCTGGGACTCCAGGATCATGACCTGAACCAAAGGCAGACGCTTAACCGACTGAGCCACCCAGGCGCCCCATGATCTAGGAATTTTAAACTAAAACCAGCCATGCACAGCCCTGAACATTGCTTATTTTTCTTATTCTCTACCTTTTTATCCTATTCTTTTATGAGATGAATATAACATTGCCAATTGATGTGAAGAGAAATATAAAAGTATTTAGGACATTTTGGGGAATGCCCAGAGAGGTAATGGAATGTCTGTGACTTTTTGTTTGTTTGTTTGAGTTTGGTAGCCTACGGATGCTCCATGTCGCTTCTTAGCTGTGTGTCATTGGGTGAGTCACTTAACCTCTCTGTGCCTTTGTTTTCCCTTCTGTTAAAATGAAGAAAATATAAGTCACCATCACAAAGGGTTGTTATGGGGATTAAATGAATTAATGTTTATAAAGCTCTCAGAACATGTTTGACATATTCCAAGTGTTATATTATTTTGATAAATAATATATTTTTAAAATGTCATCATCCAGTTTTTTTTGGTTTTAGTTATGTATGGCATGCTTATACAATGGAATCTTTGTCTCTGATACAGAGATTTTTCAGGGTCAGCTCAACTTTCATTGTCCAGAATGACAACTCTAAAAATTCTTGAAAGTGGAAATTAATGTGTACTAAATGCACAACTCAACCCTGGTACCAAATTGTTTTGGTGAGATTTATCTCTTTGGTGACAGTATGATGCAGAAAATGTTCCAATCCTGGTTAAGGCAGTTGTAGTCAAAGTTTAATTGTAGTTTGGAAATGTAGTCTTTAAGTGGTGTTTGCACTCTCACTAATGCTGAGTTCCATGATGACATTGATGGTCCTGAAAATGTATTTTTATCAAGGGCTTTTAAAAAGTGAAACAAATGTAGCTAACATACTGATTCTTTATAACCTATTTAAAATTCAGCTTCTTGGAGGAACTTTATATTTTCTGAAATAAATATCCCATTGAGCCTATTGGTACATATAAATATGGATTCACTAAATGTGGATTTGCTTAAAAACAAGATATGCCCAACTAACCTCATTTCCTTTTTTGATAGAAAGAGGAGACTGGTGGAGAGGGGAAATGCCACAGACAAAATGTGTCTGGATTTCAGGAAGACGCTTGACAGACTCTCTGGTGACGTCCTTGTGGGAAAGATGAAGATATGGGAACAGGGTGATAGTTAAGCTAGGAGGACCCATAGGCCATTGATGTTGATATTCAGAGGACACTCAGGAGGGAGGCTTTGGGGCTCCAATTTTTTCCCTACCTTTTCTACATCTTGATGTGAGGTTTGGACGGTCTCACTAGAGAGGAAAATTTAGAAATGAGAAAATGAGAATATGAATTTTAAAATAAATAAGTTCTTCATTTCAGTGAACCATGTAGCCTGCATTTATAGGCTTGGGGAGATCTTACTTTCTGTGTGTGAGAAAGGCTAAGGATTCTTGTTGACTGTGAGCTCTGTCTGAATATCAGTGTGACGGAGCTGCTGTGAGAATTAAAGTCATCTTCAGCTGTCTTTAATTAGAAATATGATTTGATAGCAAGGAAATAATAGTCCCACTATGCTCTGCTATTGGAAGACCATTTAGAGTGTGGCTCAGCACTAGACATTGTTTTTTGATTTTGTGGGGAGAGGTGACAACAAGCGAACCCCAATAGTCAAAAGCCTGGAAGACTGGAAGGAGTTGGATGATCTGGGGCTGTTTAGGTTGGAGAAAAGAACAGTGGGGATAGGGGTGGTGACCTGATACCTGGTTTCAAATATTTAAAGGAATGTCAAGTGGACCAAGGAATTGGCCTTTTGCATAGTTGCAGTAGAATAGTAGAATAGGACCAAAGGGTGCAAAACGTGGGGCAATAGGAGTTCTTTAAGCAAGAGACTGTTAGCTAACAGAATGATTTGCTCATTACTGGATAAATTCAAGAGGGACGGGACAGCTATTTAGGAAGGCTGTGCAGGCTATATGTCAGGATGGCTAAAAGTGTGGGCTTGGGGTTTGATAAACTGGTTGATGCTTGAGTTCTGGTTTTGCTAGTGGTTGTCTCAACTTGAGCAATTTAGGTAATATCTCCATACCGCGGAGTTCTAATCTATATAATAATAGTTCCTTTCTCCTATGTTTGTTTGTGAGGATTTAAGTTAAATAATCCATGTAAAGTGCTTTGCATGTTACCTGGTATCTAGCAGATATTCAACAAGTGACAGTTACTACTATTACTAGTCCTGGTGTGAGGGAGTGTTGAAATAGATGCTCTCCTTTCCAAACTTAGCATTTTATATTTCTGATCCATATAAGGACTTAAAAAGGACAAATATAGTCCTAGTCCTAGAAAACCTTTAGTTGCATTTGAGTCTCTCTTCTTCCCACTGCTTCTACTCAATGCTCCTTTCAACTTCTTCAGGGATATATCCTGGAGCACAAGTGTTGGTCTTCTTTTTCTCAAATATATGTCACCAAAAATGAAGTGGCAGTGGCCTCGAGAAGATGAGCTCCTTTCTGAGGACCTAGGGGCATGCTTTTGCTCATTTGCTTGGGAAAGGGTGATCATATTATACAGTAAACCAGAGAAGGATATGCCTAAATTAAAATTGTGTTAGAGATTTTTACGCCTACCAATTTGTTATTGTTTCTGTGCCTTGTATTAATATAATATGAGTTCAGTAAATATTGAGATAATTGTGCAATTAAAGAGAATTATAGTCATTGTTAGAGAACAAAAGACAAATGCAACAGAGGCGTAGCCTTGTATTACGTTTTTACCCGACTTCCGCAACAGTTTGCTGACAGGACACCCACACCACATTTGTAGCGAGAGAAAACCATTTCCAGGAGTCTAGCTGCTTTCTCTTCCTCCTTTTTCACAGCCACCTCCTGTCTCTAAATTGCCTGAACACTCAGCAGAAAGTCACCAGAGGGCATACTCAGACCATTTATTATCAAGGGACTATAGCTGGGAAGAGCCAGACAATTATCATTTAGGTCTCCTTTTGGCTGAAGAGGCAGTTTCTAACTCTCACTTGGAAACACTCGGAGTCTGAAGGCGGCCTTGCTAAGTAAACCACCACCCAACCTTGGGGAATCAGCAGAGACATTTTACTGAGTGACCACATCTTCAGATCTTTCTGTTCCTATACTGATCTCAATGCTGTACTCAAAAGCTGGGCAGGCAACATGGGCGAGCAGAAAGACCTCTCTCTCGCCTGGGAATCCAGAGACATGTGGAATCTGGCTCCAGCATTAACTGATTTCTTGAGCTTCAGCATACTAACTTTCATGCCCTAAATCTTAGTTTTCTCGTCTGTAAAACAGAAGACTGGAAAGATTACTTTGAGTTCTAGCAGTCAGTGATTGAATTCCTTCCTTTGTCCTATCTCTATCCTCCTTTCCTCTTTGATTAAATTAAAGGTGAAACTGGGATTTACCGATACTGTGTTTGGGTAGGTCAGTTATGGGCTTGTAGTGGTGAAGAGACAGTCAATGAAGGATTGGCAAAGCACGCTGCACATTGTAGAGTGGGAAGCTGAGCACCCAGGCTTTGAGTGTAGACCTCCCCCGCTCCTTTGATCAGCATTTCGAGACTGGGGCATGCCTACCCCCAGGCATGGAACAGCTATGGGACCAGTATAGTGCAGTACCTTGGAGCATTGATTCTACTCAAGAATTCAGGAAAAAAGGAAGACATATGACATTTTTATGTTAAACACAGATATTATGGAACATAGTTTACATTTTTGCATGCATTTTTATTGTGAAATAAAGGATTTTAAAAATGTGGGGTTTATACTTGGATGCTTTGGATTATACTTCTAGATTTCCTGGGATTCGAATTATTTCTTCACTGTATTAGGGGTGCTTTAGAAAGAAAGTTTGGGGAAGCTTAACCCTTGGGGTATGTTTTGAATGTGTCTTAGGTTGAGTTCCCTAGAAGCAGAGTTGGAGGCAAGCATTCAGCTGCATGTAATTTACTGAGGGCATGCTCTTTAAGGGAAAAAAAGAAAATAAACAACTTGCTAATAAGTGATGGAAACAGGATAGGAAAGGAGAAGGAGCTTAACAATGATGTGGTCTCAAGGAATAAAACCTGGTTTATGGGTGTGATGAATAAATTATATCATAGAATTGACTTTGCTTGAAGTAAAGGGGCTTGGATTTTATACCTCCATATCAGTTAGTCATTTCTGTGGGCAATTCCCACACCGAGTCTGAGAGGTGACTCTCCTTAGTGGGAGTAGGAAGGAAAGGGGGGGCAGTTCCTGAGAGCAGAAACAGCTGTGAGTTGTGTGCAGCCCAGTAGTGTGCTAGAGTCCACTCATACAGCTTACCGGAGCTGACTGCATTGCTTCCCAGCTCCCCACTCAGTGACCTCATCCGGATAGCATGATGGGAGCATTTGCATCAGGAAAATCAAACAAAAGCCACACATGGGGGGCTTTTATATCCCCACCAAAAGCTAGTTGTTCAGCATTTACCAGCGTACCTCTGGGCAACACTCTTGGCAGCTAAGGGGTGGTACCCTGGCTGGTGAAGGGGATCTGGGCGGGGCACCAACAGCATCTACTACTTTGGGGCCATAGAAGACCAGCCCACAAATGATCTCCCTAACTAATTTGTCACTTGGCAAGCCATTCTTTTAGGGTTTGCTTTTCTTAGCCTCTTTCTAAGTGCGCACAATATTGGGAGGCGTAGAACTAATAACTCACAACACACCAGTCAAAATAGCTGATTATGTTTTTTATGTGCAAGAGAAGAGCAGAGTGGAGTGAGGAAAGATCGTGTAAACTGAATTACCTGTAGTAAGGGACAAGGAAGGACTCTGCTGTATTGCTCAGGGACAGAATTATGAATAAATATGATACTATAGTGTTTTCTAGGAGATATTTTTAAAAGATTTATTTATTTATTTGAGAGAGAGAGCCTGCGTGCCCACGTGGGGTGGGGGGGGAGGGCAGAGGGAAAGGGAGAGAATCTCACTCCCCTTTGAGCGTGGAGCTGGAGGTGGGGCTTGATGGACCCTGAGATCATGACCTGAGCTGAAACCAAGAGTTGGTTACTTAACCGACTCAGCCACCCAGGTGCCCTCTGGGAGATATTTTTTAGACCTTATTTAAAATATTGCACTTCACTGAGATGATGGAGAGTTAAACTTTTATTACAGAAAATTTATTAGAGAAAGTCTCAAATATATACACAAGTTGAGAGAATAGTATAATAAACTCTTGTATTCATCACTCAGATTCAACAGTAATTAAATTATGGTCAATTTTATTTCATTTATACCCCCGTTCCCTTCCCCTTGGGGGTAGGGGAAGTTTTAAAGACTTAGTTAATTGGGTAAATGTTGAATGTGGCCTAGGAAAAAACAAACAAACACACAAATCACCAGGGATTGGGGGAAAGGTTTTGACTGAAGTCACAGCATCTATGACTACTTTCCCTAATATGTTAGTATCTAGTAGGAATCATTAGAAGCACATGAAATGCATTCTATGGGACATATATTCTGATTAATCCCAAGCTCTTTTTATCTCCAACTCCTCCTGAAATGAAGAGCTGGTGATGGAAAGAAAAGAGAAGTGTTACAGGGCTCCTATCAAAGGAGCTTAATATTCTTTGCTGTCTAAGTACTTCTTATCCCCTGGGCTTTTTCTTTCTGTTCAGATGTACAGGAGCAAAATAGCAGGATAATTATGAGTACAGATTCTAAATGATCTTCCAATTTAAGAGCAAGGCTTGCCACCACTCCAATAAAAGAAGAATCTTGACTCTTATTTGATGGGCAAAGAAATTTCCTTAGAAAACAAACAAGCCTTCTTATGATAGTTTTACTGTGTTTATAGTGATGGATTAATGGCATATATACTTTTTTTTTTCTTTCTCTTTTTATAGTGATGGATTAATGGCATATATACTTTTTTTTTTCCTTTCTCTTTTTTTCCTTTCACTGTCTTTGGGTATTTGGGATAAAAGATGGCCTCTGACGTTTTTCTGGGAATAGCAGGTTTCCTTCTACTTTCTGGCCATTCTGCTTTCCCTCTTACTGTTGTAATTCCAAAGATAATACAGATGTGAGCTCTTGACCACCTGGAGCTGAAAGAATAAGTAATGGGGCCCTAGGGAGAGCATGTTTGAAAAATTAATAATTAATTCAGTATGAATGAATAAGCTAGGAAAAACTCCGTTCAGTCATTGTATATTTATCACTTGAAACTTCTTCCAAGGTTAGTTGGAAGTGGACAAATGACTTGAAAAATTAGACCATTGGGAACTTCAGAAAGTCAGTGCAGGGGGAGAAGTAGATATAGTATCAGCAGAGAAACAACTCTGTCTAGGTTGTTGTCTAGCTATTTTCTAATAAATTGGTTGCAGCTACTTTATTAGAACTGCCCATGATAAAGCCTGGTCCTTTATGCATGTGGAGAACTTGAGAAAGAAACTGCTCTGATGTTGTAGACAAGGGCGTGAGCTGTTTATCAACAGAGGGTTTTCACTTGCTGGTTGCATGAAGAGGTTGTTGACAGGTTGTAAGCCTGGGCCCATATGGGTCAAAAGCAGAAAATAAAAGAAAACATTCTTTCCTAAAGGATGGTCACAGCCAAAGATTGGAAAAGGCTGTGCGAGTATCATCAATTCCTACAACTCATCTCTTCAATCTAGTAAATCTTGAGATGTGTTTGTTAAGTTTAAAATTGACCATATGCTGGCTGAATTTCTGTTGAGGTTTTCCCCATTATTGGGAATCAGACTTAATTCTCTCAGTGGATTTCTTGGCTTTTTTATTGGAGCATACTTTTCATTGTTTTCTTTTCATTGAAATGTCATGATGTCAAAGTAAAAACAGTTTGCAATCAAGGTGCATAAATATTTCTGACATGTTATCAAAAACAAGTTTTCTAGAACATGTGCATATGTGTATGTATAGTAAGAGAAGTTTGATTTCATTTTTTAATAGATTTTACTTTTTAGAGAAGTTCTAGATTCACAGAAAAATTGAATGGAAGGTACAGAGATTTCTCATATAGCCCTTATCTCCATATAGGTACAGATTCCCCCATTATCAACATCCTTTATCAGAGTGGTACATTTGTTATAATCGATGAACCTACACTGATAGATCATTATCACCCAAAGTCCATAATTTACATTAGGATTCAATTTTGGCATTGTGTATTCCATGGGTTTTGACAAATGTATAATGACATGTATTCACTATTATAGTATCATACAGAATAGTTTCAGGATTTCATTTTTAAAAACCTAAATTCTTGCATAACTTTTATTCTCTTAGGCCACCCCAATTTGTCGTCAAACCAAGCAGTATACATAGTGATTGTATGTTACAGTATGCATAGAAATGCATGTTATAAAAAGTGCCATTAGGCCAAAATTTCTTGTCAGAGCATATGCTTAGCAAATAATCAGAGGAAAAGAAGTTTGAAATGTAAAGCTATTGTCCCAAACAATAAAATCCACTGACAGCATGAGGATGTTGGTGTGTATTCAGTCAGTCCAAGTAGAGGGCTCTTTAAATTCAAGACCATTGTTGGTCATTGATCCTGAATAGAGGCCACCAGACAACAACTTCAGAAATGCTTTTACAAGAACCTGTTTTAGGCTCCTTTTGAACTTCTGTCACCCAGACTGTTTGGAAGCATATAGTCACCTGGAAATGAGTTATAATCAACCTGATTCATATTAGTTTATGATGGAACAAGTGCCAGTAGCTTTAATTTCCTCAAGTGGTGCTAGGATAATCTAAGGCAACCTAAGTGACCAAATGCTAAGTCCACTTAATAGTGAACACATATTAGTGGCTTTAGTCACCCTGAGATTCTAACTGTGTAATGAATTTATGACCTAAAAGCTAAGTGTAAGAAATCTGGACCCCTTATGCAACTTAATTTGTTGTGACAGGGATAAAGGGGAAATAGAGGATTAAGATTAAATGAAGGATAGAAAAATATAGATTAAGAAAGTAGTAGGACATGAATGTCAAAAGTGTAGGGGAGGAAATATAATTTTCTGTCTACTCTTCATTGTTCTTGCTTGAGATTCCTCTACCCCGTTTTTTTTTTTTTTTAAAGATTAGCAGGCTAAAAAATAATTTTAATTACATACATATAGGAACCCCCCAAAGATATGATACTTGAAAGGTGGCCAGAAGATTGAGGCTTATATACCATTCTGAGCTAAGGAAAGGGATAGGGGTCTAGGGCTTCAAAGGGGGGGAAGGCAATTCATGGAAAGACAAGGCAATTTGTAGTGAGAAGAGAAAATGTTTGGTAAACAGAGGTTGCCCTGAGTAGATTTAAAAATTTTTTTTTTAAAGATTTTTTATTTATTTATTTGAGAGAGAGAATGAGATAGAGCGAGAGCATGAGAGGGGGGAGGGTCAGAGGGAGAAGCAGACTCCCTGCTGAGCAGGGAGCCCGATGCGGGACTTGATCCTGGGACTCGATCCTGGGACTCCAGGATCATGACCTGAGCCGAAGGCAGTCGCTTAACCAGCTGAGCCACCCAGGCGCCCTGCCCTGAGTAGATTTTAAAAGTTCTCATCACAAGGAAAAAAAAATTGTAACTATATTAACTAGACGTAATCCTGTGATCATTTCACAATATATACAAGTATTGAATCATTAGGTGGTATCCCTGAAACTAATGTAATGTTATATGTTAGTTGTATCTCAATATAACCAAATAAAAGACAAAAACAAATATTGCCCTGCCTTACAGATAAATCTCTCAGGTGAAAAAGTGATCTCTGGTAATAGCTCTCTTTCCTGTACAGGTCCCCTTTCTAAAGTAAATTTCTCTTATAAAAGGGTAGCTTTTACTTTGTTTCAGAGCTTCTCTGTCTATAACTCAAAATAATCCTTATGCCAAAGAGGCAGATTTCAGGGTGGCATTTCTGCTACCCTTCAAAAACCGTATGGCTAAAGAGAAAACGTGAACTGCTACTGAATGTATATATATCAGTTCTTCAGTCTGTTTTCAGGAGTATTAGTATTGATCACCAAATGGCAGATGAAGGAAGAGCCCTGGCTCTGAGGCACACAAAACTAGATAGGCGCAGACCTACCTGTCTCCTGGGGTTGCTGAGAAGATTAAAGAGATAATATTGTGTGAGAAAAGTACCTTGCAAGCTACAAAGCTCTAGTTCAATGCAGATATTATTTTAGCATAAGAATTGGCACTTTTCCCAAAAGATCTTATGACAAAACTAACATGAATGAAGGAGAATGGCATGTAATTGAATTCTAAATTGGGTTATGTAGATGTCATTCCTGTAGGAGCCCAGGGATGAGAAAAATCCAGGTAGAATGAAGTGTTTACTCAATACTCCGTGGAAGAGAATAGACTTGAGCTTGTCCTTTAAAGGCAGGTAAAATAAACCATGTGAATGGTGGGCTTGAGGGGAAGCATTCCAGTCAGGGAGGACTTAAAGTAGGTAGGGATAGGTGAGTATGTGCTGGGACCTGTGAAGAAATCTGGAACAAACAGTATCCATTCGTTTAATTATCATGTAGGGAGTTCTGACTGAGTGCCGAGTGCTGGAGATAACAAAGACAAGAAACCAAGGGCTCTGGCCTCAAGGATTCAAGTCTAGAGAGCACCTGTGTTGAAAAGTGTTGGACAGGACAGCACAGGTAAGGTTGGAGATAGGCAGGAAAACTATTCAGGGGATGAAATGTGGACTTGAATTAAGTGATTCTGGTTAAGGAGCATGAAAGAAAAATTCAGAGGTAAAAAATAACACCAAGGTAAGAATTACTTACTACTACCAGTAGGTCCTTGGATTTGTTGCCTAACTTCTCCCCTGTCCAGTTTCTTTAAATGTAGCTAGGGATGATAAACAGTATGGGCAGCCTGTGTACTGTTACTTGATATGTTGATAATGTGAGGATTTGGGGTTCCCAGTGTCAAGGGGAAAGTGATTGGAAGGGGATGGGCAAAGAATCAAGTGTATAAAGAAAGAAGTATAGAAAACTGGGGGAAAGAGCAATGACAGAGGCATGAGGAAAGCAGGGATAAATGGGTAAAAGCCACAAAAAAATGATTTCAAAAAGCATAGGGAGCATATTAAAAAAAAAAAAAAGTAACTAGACAAAGCAAGGGGAGAAAATGGGTCTCCAAATAGTGGATGGAAAGAGCGGAGTTTGGAGCTTGAATGCTTGCTCTACTACTTGAAAATTTAATGACTGAGAGCACGGCACAGTCTCAGCGCGTTGGTGGAAAGATTCACGGAGAATAATGCAGCAAGAAACACCTGACACATAGTAGGTACTCAGCAAATATTTAAATACATTTAATCTAAGAAGATATATTTTTGCTGTAAAGATATATTTTTTACTGTAAATATAGGTACTTAATGGGTAAAACTAAAATAGAATACAAGTTGAACATAAGGGACTGTAAATAAAGCTGAGCCAGTGGGAGACTCAGAGTGGTGTAGCTGCGAGGCTGGAAGTCCAGGCTTCAACATACCTTGGCTAAGGGTTATTCTTTCTCCAAGATAGTGATATTTACTGATGAGGTAAACCTAATGAGCTTCTACTAGATTTTTCTGCCAGTAGCGCACTGACATTGCCCACCTGGTCTTTCTCCTCTGAGGTCACTTCATTAAGGAGTACTTTTTATATGACACTTCATTAAGCTCTTGATACCTCTGGGATTCCATATGCAGGAAGCCATTCAGCAGGAACCCTGGTACTTCCCAAGCGTACGAGGCCTGCCTGGAATAAATGCTTCTGACCAAATAAGACCCTGCATTTAGCTCCCCTGTGAAGGTGAGGTCTGTGTGGCCACAGGCCTGGCCCTTGGTCCAAATAGCTGATACCGTGGTTGTGCTTTGGGTTGAGACATGAGAATCATGAGGAGGTTTGGCTTTAAAGGATGGTAGATCATAAAGCACTGTGGCCACAGCAATGATTTGCTAATATATGTCTGTGACTGAGCCAAGGGGTGACAAAAGGAAGGGATATCTTAGCCCTTGATATCAGAGGGAACTGGAGGTGTATAGATACTTGCTTGCTTGTGGACTCTGAGAAGCAGGGCATTTTTGTTTGTTTGTCCATCTGAATATGAATTTTAAGTAGATTGTTTCAGCTGAAACTGGAAGTCAGAAATTGAATAAATATCTGCAAACTTATTTTATGTAATATGAGAACCTACTCAGTCTAGCTGTCTGGAAGTCTTGGTCTCAAATGTTTTATTTTATTAACAACTTTTTTCTCTGCTATTTGCCAAGCTTTGGTTCAGGCATTTTGCTGAGTTGAAAACTGTGGAAATTTGTTGTAATTGGAGGGGAAAGAATCACATGTGGTTTCTTCCAAACCTTTTTCCAATTTTTTTGTTCTGTTCTGAATTCCATGGGAAAATTACCCAGAAGGGTTATTTTCTCCTTTAATGATGCAACAATGCTTGGTTTGCTTTGCCTGTTTTTATTTTCTAGCTGCATTATAATTACGTTTTTCCACACAACTTATTTTTTTTCCTTCCAAATTAGTAGATATAAAATTCTGATGGCTCTTTAGGGAGCTAGCTAATCTTCAGATATTCTCTCCTTGGGCCATCCTGTGTGTGGGAATAGATGTTGCTGGATGGCCAGGCCCTAGTCTGCAGTCTTGGTGGCGATCCATCACCCTGGGCCCTTTAATGAGTAGTTGCAGGTGAATCACTAATTGGCCCCACATTTGCATACATAACTCAGAGACTTGCAGGTTTACAGTTATAAATCTTAATCATTCAGGCAGGGCATAAATGTTAGAATTCATCCCATTCCTTACAATTGCCTTATCAGCTGTTTACAAAGGGTTGTCCTATATTGGTAATTTTAAATGGGTGAAAAATGACTTGTTATATTAATTTGTTAGAAAAGCATGGTATTTTGAATAAGAAAGGGCTAAGAAAAAACAGAGCAAAAGCATTTACCCTGGGCTCCTTGAGACAGCAGCAGGGGGACATGGTACTTGAAAAATGACACATGGTTTAATTTTTTTTTTTTTTTTATTGCTTTGAGTTCTTTGGTGGCATTAGCATGGTGAACACTATTAAAGAAAAGCCTTGAGAGGATTTTGTACTTTCCTAAGACAGAGCAGTTTAAGCAACAACAGTGAAAGTTCTTTACCCTGGGCCTATATTGATTCTGACCTTTAGGAACCTGAGAGAAAGTCAGTCTTAGTAATGTTGAATCTGATCAAAGGGACAGTCTGTTGTCCGAACTCATCTCGACTCCTGATCAGCGTGGATGCCATGGATCTTTATTTAAGTGGGTACTTTGCTCATCAAGTTTTTTGATCCTCCATCTGTCTGGAGGCAGAGATGCTCCCAGCTTCCAGTCATTTCTAAGGACATTCTAATTTGTAATTCAGTTAAAGACGTAATTGCCAACATCACATACTGTTTACCAAAGGATCACAAGTGTGGAAAACTGGACCACTCACGGGACAAAGCCTCTATTCGTCCTTGGTCTGCCACACAGCCAGAATGGAAGCACAAAGGCAATTGGTGTGACAAATGTATTGGCCTAATTGATAAACAACAATCTCGAAATTATATATTTAGTTTCATATGAGAGATAATATCAATATTTCTTTTGAAGGCCATGACCACGGGCACAGAGGGTTCTCAGGCTAATACAGTCAAGTAGGTATGGACATTAGTGAGAGACAACTCTGGCATAATTATGTTCCTACCAGTGTAATGCCTCATACCAGGCTCCAAATGTCCCTTCTTCCTTGTAAGAAAGTAAACTAAGGTGGGTTATTATTATTTTTTAAGATTTTATTTATTTTTTTGAAGGAGAGAGAGGGAACACAAGCAGGGGTGGGGGGAGGGGCAAAGGAAGAGGGAGAGGGACAAGCAGGCTCCCCGCTGAGAGTGGAGCCTGACCAATCCCAGGACCCTGAGATCATAACCTGAGCCGAAGTCAGATGTTTAACCGACTGAGCCACCCAGGCACCTCAAGGTGGGTTATATTTTTATTTGAGATGATTATAGTCCTCCAAGTGGACATTAGGTGATATTGGCTGTGCTTCTTTCTTTCCTGACTGCAGGGCTCACTGATGGCCATGTTGATTTTGTTTCAGCCTTAGAGGCTGCCCTCTTTGATGTTGTATGATGTCATTTTCCAGCCATTACCTAGGTAATACTTTTTCCTTTTCCCAAGTTAACCTTGTATTGCCCATTCCGATTTCTCTCTCCTATTCCTTCCTAAAAAGACCAGGTGCTTGCTTGCTGGGGATAGAGAGAGAGGAAACAAGGAAAGGAGAAAAGTCACATTGTGTGTTAGCTTTTGCTGCAATATGTTGTATAACAAACAATACCAAATCTCAGTGTCCTACAAAACCAAACATTAATTTCTCATGTGCAGGTTTGTGGTCAGCTTTGATGCTGTGTTCTAGCCTTGGGGTCAAGTTCCTGTGTGCTCCATTGTGTCTCTCATTTCAGGGCTACTTGGGGCTTTCTCTTCTCATGGCAGAGGGCAAGCAGAAGTGAGCACAAGAGACCAAGTCAAACCATACGAGTACATTTAAAGCCTCTGCTTGGTTGTGACATGTGGGATACATTATATCTGCTCTCATTCCATTGGTCAAAGCAAGTCATATGGCCACGGCCAGTAGGAATGGCATGGGGAAGTATACTCTGCCCATGGAGTAAGAGTCAGAAAGGAGAAAGTAGATAAATAATGCAACCCACCATTCATGGCTGTGTTTCAGTAGAGAGTTTTGGAAAATTTAGTGGTGCTTACTCTGGGAATAGTCCTGGACCCTAGAGAATTGGGAAAGAGAAGAAATAAGATTTAAAATTTATCATTGCATTTTATGAATGGAGTCTTCCAGAAATGCAAATAAATGATTTGAATTACTTTTAAAATTACTTTTGGTATTTGGAATTTATTTTCTCGAATGTAATGTTACTCTAAGCTTGGACCACTTAGGTCTCCTGGATGTTATGGATTATACACATATTCATTAAAATTTGGTGCCAGACCTGTGAATTTTTTGAAGTTAATCAGTACTATCACTGACTTGTTTGTGAGTGTTCTCTCTCATCCTCTAGGCCTATGTGTTATTCACTACTGTGCCTGTTCACTCCTTGGAAAAAGTAATGTGATTTTTACTGGCATGTCAATTCTGATACCTCTATGGAGTTCTGTATGGCAAGACCATTGGCAACATTCTGACTTCTTACAAGACTTATCAGCCAAGAAGTGTACGGCTCTATAGGCATAGTAGATATATGTGCTATATTTTATCAAATGCTCTTTTAATAAAAGTGCTGTTTAACAGTTTACTCCCAAAGAGAATAACCACTTTTAATCAAGAATTTCCAAATTTTATTTAAATTCCAAATATTCCAAAAATGTAAATACTACCTGACTACAAAATTTTCTTTCTTTCCTTTTTTAAGAAAGATTTTATTTATTTATTTGAGAGAGAGAGTGAGAAAGAGAGCACAAGCAGGGGGAGAGGCAGAGGGAGAGGGAGAAGCAGACTCCCCACTGAGCAGGGAGCCCTACGACGAGGACACGATGATGACAATGACGATGACGACAATGATGATGACGATAATGACGAGGATGATGATGATGATGACAATGACAAAGACGACTGCGTGGGACTCGATCCCAGGATCCTGGGATCATGACCTGAGCCAAAGGCAGATGCTTAACTGACTGAGCCACCTAGGCGCCCCTGACTACAAAATTTTCAATTTGGAAGTTGCTTTTGCACCGCACAAGAACTGGTTAATATTGCCTATGTAATTGGCTTCTTTACTAAGTTGTGAACAACAGCTGACTCTGAGTTGGGCTAATTGTGAAGTAATACAAATTACTGTGTTGTCACTGAATAGGGATGCAGGAGTGGGCATGTGGGGTGTGGTTGAAAAATCTCTTTCCCTCTCTGCAAATTCTTTTTATAACAATGGTGATGCTTTGGACATATTTATTTCCCACAAAGAAATAACATTTCTTGATAAGTAGATTTGTTTTTCTCCTTCAAATACCTTCTGTTTCAAATTAAAATTATTTTTTCATTCTGTTATAGTTATTTAGTAAAATGATAGGGTGGAAAGAAATTTTGGTGACTCAGTTTGGTGTAGTCAATATAGCAGGTATGGAACTCCAAAAAACTTCCTCTTCATGATCTACTCTTTTGATATTGTGTATTCTTTGTGAATTTACTTCATCTCTGTGAATTTCCATTTCTTCCTCTGCAAAATGTGAGTAATGGTAGAAATCTCTGACAGGGTTATTGTGGGGACTAAGTGAGGTTATAATCACAAGTTACTTAGCACAATGCCTTGCTCATAGTAAATGCTCAATAAATATTAGTTATTAATATCATTAGTAATAGTTTTCTTAGTGCTGTGGATAACAAATGGACATGTGAACCTGATAGACTGACATTTGAGTCACTTGGGGGGAACTTTCTATGGGGTTTTAAATATTCCTTTTTCTTTGAAAAAAAAAGATTCAGGTTTTTGAAAAACTGACACTTGATCTATAGGGTACACGTGGTAAAAGAGAAATGACAATTACAACCTCTTAACTGAACATCATGCAATTTTTTTCTTTTGGTTGTACAAAATTTTAACAAGTATATTTTCTGTCTTTTTTGAAGTTATCTGGAAACCCTATCTGGGACTTATGAAATGTACAGAAATTGCAAAAGGTCTTTGTGCCTTATTCATATCCTTTCACTCTTATTCTACTCTCATCCCTACCATTTAGCATGGGTGGTTCAGTGGTAGAATTCTCGCCTGCCCTACCATTTAGACCAGTAGTTTTCAACCCTGGATGTACTTTAGTATCACCTGGGAGAAAATATTTGTAAATCATATATATGATAAGGGGTTAATGTCCAAACTATACAAAGAATTCATACAACTCAATAGCAAAAAAACCAAAAAACAACTGATTAAAAATGGGCAGAGGATCTGAATAGACATTTTTCCAAAAAAGACATATAGTTGGCCAATAGATACATGAAAAAAATGCTCATCATCACTCATCATCAAGGAAATGCAAGTCAAAACCACAAAGAGGGGCACCTGGCTGGCTCAGTTGGTGGAGCATGCACCTCTTGGCCTCAGTGCTATGAGTTCAGGTCCTAGGTTGGGTGTGGAGATTACTTAAAGATAAAATATTTAGGATGGAAAAACCACAATGAGATATCATTTCACACCTTTTAGAATGGCTATTATCAAAAAGACAATAAATAACAAGTGTTGTAGAGAAAAGGGAACCCTTGTGCACTATTGGTGGGAAAGTAAATTGGTGCAGCCACTATAGAAAACAGTATGGAGGATCCTCAAAAAAGTAAAAATAGAACTACTATATGAGTCAGCAATTCCACTTTTGGGTATGTATCTGAAGAAAACAAAAACACTAACTCAAAAAGTTATATCACCTCTGTGTTCATAGTGACATTATTTACCACAGCCAAGATACGGAAACAACCTAAGTATCCATCAGTGGATGAATGGATAAAGAAGATGTGGTGTGTGTGTATATATATATATATATATATATATATATATATATATATATATATATAATGGGATATTATTCATCCATAAAGAGGTTGAAATTTTACCATTTGAGACAACATGGATGGACCGTGGGGACATTATGCTAAGTGAAATAAGTCAGAGAAAGACAAATACCAAATGATCTCACTTATATGTAGAATCTGAAAAACCCTCACAACAATAAGAAAACATGCTCATAGATAACAGAACAGATTGGTGGCTGCCAGAAGTCGTGGTGGTGGTGGGGAAATGGGTAAAGGGAGTCAAAGGGTACAAACTTCCAGTTATAAAATAAGTAAGGTATTATGTACAGCATGGTGGTTATAGTTAATAATGCTGAATTGCAGGGCTGCCTGGGTGGCTCAGTCAGTTGAGCATCTAACTCTTGATTTCGGTTTAGGCTGTGATCTCAGGGTCCTAGGATTGAGCCCTGCATCAGGTTCTGTGCTCAGCAGGGAGTCTGCTTGAGAGTCTCTCTCTCTCCCTCAGCCCCTCCTCCTGCTTCCCCCAAATAAGTGAATGAATGAATGAATGAATGAATCTTTTAAAAAATATTGCTGTATTGCATATTTGAAAGTTGCTAAGAGTATATCTTAAAAGTTGTTGTTATAAGAAAAAAATGTGTAACTTTGTATGGTGACAGATGTTAACCAGACTTGTGGTAATCATTTACCAATTTATACAAATATTGAATCATTAAGGTGTATACCTGAACTAATGTAATATATGTCAAGTGTACTTCAATTAAAAAAGTAAAAGAATAAAAAGTAAAATGATAAAAATTCTAAAAAAAAAGAATTTATGATACCTGAGCCCCACCCCTGGATATTCTTATTTATTGGATCTGTTGAGAGTCTCTGGACTAGATCCCATTTCTGGAATCTCTCAATTCCTTTCTTCTCACTTGCTTCTATTCTTTAACCATTTCTCACCTTCCCTCCAAAGCTCTCCCTGATTTCTCAGTTAGGAGAGCTGGGGTTATGCTGCAGGACCAACTCCCAAGTCTCAGCAGCTTAAAAGAACAAAGGTTGATTTCTTCTGGTACTACATGTCATCCCTCATTAGTGCAGGGGTTCCAGTCCCTGGTGTCTTCACTCCAGGATCCAGATCGGCAGCTGTTCATCTCTCTGGAATGTGGCTGGTTGTGGTGCTAGAGGAAGAGGGCACAAGGACAGCAAACACTGGCAATTCAATGCTCTAGCCCAGAAGTAACATATGTCACATTTGCTTAAGACATTTTGGTCAAAACTGGCCACCTGACTACACCTAACTTCAAGGAGAGGGTATATGCAAGCCTCCCTTGTGCCAGAAGAAAAAACAAAATATTTGTAAGCAGCTCCAACGTCTACACATTTGGCAACACTTTGCCATCCTTTTCTTACCTTTCCTGACTTCCCCTGGTACCCATCTATACCACACAGAGATTTATCATTTCACTGCATGTTATTTTGAACTTTAGATCTGGAAGACACAGTAGAAATCATGTGGTTGAACTTCCTTGCAGACTTTGTTTGGTAAAACTAAGGTGGATTCCCATTTGTTTATTTTTAAGCAAAGTGATCAAAGCAAATGTTTTCAACTTATTTTTTTTTCAATGAAGGACAAAATAACTTGTTGTTGGAATGGAGAGCTACTGGAAGGAAATGCATTTCTGCATCTAGCTGCTGTTGAGTGCATTCCTCATTTAGAGGGTGGGCCTATGTTTCATGCACATTTGCAGAATGGTTACTTGTTCCCTGTTGGTCTTGTGCCTACTTGCACTTTAGTGATATTAACAGTTATGAAGGAAATAAGACTTTTGGAGAAAGCTACATAATCTTGGTCATTCCAAAGTTTTATTGAATACATTTTTACTATGAAATAGCCTCAAGAGATAGGCAGACTAATAAACTAGACATGATAATCATATCACGTATGTACAGAAATTATGCTTATTCCCCAGTGAAATAAGACTTCTCAGGCCTCAGTGGAGACAGATGAATTTATCTGTCTGTAGCATCAGGGTGGGTCATAGCCTGCGTGGCAAACTATGTAAATATTAATGGAGATTCCAAACTCCACTGTGTCTGTAGTAATTTCAATGCTGTGTTGGCAGCTGAAGGTCAAGGCAAAAAAAAAAAAATAATAAAATAAAAGATAGAGAGAGAATGGTGTAGGTGGGTCTTGGATATTTTCTACTGTAAGGAAAATCCAGTTTATTTATTATTTTTTAAAATTCTTTTTGTCTCTTTAGAGTCTGTTGCCATCTTAAAACCTCTACATGATGCTAGAGCACACTTTACTCTGGAAATCCACTGATACTTTTGCCATAAGGTTATTTGACCTCTTTCTTTCTAATTTCACAGTGTCAGTGTTTGAGCTGAATAATTTCAAACAGATTTGCCTCCCAAGAACCCTTTTCTTTGTGGAGCAAACCATGAAGAAACACTTGACTAGTGGGTGAAATGACGAATACCCTCAACCTCACAAACTATTAGGAATCAATTTCTCAAGCATCATATCTAATTATTCTCCCTCCCCCCCATTTCAATCCAGGAATCCCAAGGTTAAGGAAAAGCAGCTGAAAAAACAGTATTCTTGGTTGATATTCATGTACTGAACATTTTTTTTTGTTTGTTTTATGTAACTGTAAAATGGGAAGGGGAGAGAACTTCCAGAATCTGTCCCTTTCGTTGCCAAAAAAGACACAGAACATGCAGAGAAAGAAAAAAAAATGTGCTATTTTGTAGAGATAATAATGTTGCTAGGAATATTAGAAGTCCTATTGTCTAATGGTTCTCAAAGTGTGGTCCTTATGGTGGCACCAGGCATTCTGAGTTGGGAGGAACCTAAGAAGGAATGGGTGGGAGTCCAGCTGGTGTTGATGCCCAGGAGGGAAAAGCTGTTTAACTAGGTTGCTGTGAAAAGGCAGAGTATGTATGGGTAACACTGGAATGCATTTTATGTATGGAGGTGTAGGAGTAGCAGGATGACAGTAGGTGGAAGGCATTTGAAATGAGAAGGCAGAAAGGAATTTGCATTGCTGAGGGGGTAGGTGGTCTTTGTATCATTACAACTGGTCCAAACTTTGTAGAACAAATAGTTTTCACCCAGTGTAGGTGACACAGGTAACACCCTGTGTCTGGGTGTTAAGTTATTCAAGACAGTTGTCCAAGATAATTGAAGATCAGGATAGGTTCCACATACATACTTTATAGCAAGTTTAGCATTTGAGCTCCTTTACAGTCAAAATTTATACATAAAATAGTAGTCATATTCATCAGGTAACTCTTGCTGAAGTCCAAGACCACTTCTGTTGTTAGGTGCTGTGGAGATAGAGAACAACTGATGGTGTAGCTAAGACTTGTTTTTGTTCCAAGTGACAGAAGCCCAACTCCAACTAGCTTACCCAGGAGGTGATTTATTGGCAAATGTAACCAAACTATGGGAAGGGCAGGACTATGGTTGGTCCTTTTAGTTCCATATAAAAGACATCGAAGGGCAGAGCTATGATTGACCCAGTTTGAGTCACATGTGTTTGAGTCAGGAAGGAATGGATATTGTGATTGGCAACCCCAATGGAACCTTATGTTAGAGTCAGGCAGAAGCTCCTCTCTTCAAAAGAGGAATGTATGTTGTTACTGTCCATCCAGCTGATGAAAATCTTCCTTTTTTGATCTCACACAGTTATCTGTTGGACTTCGGTTTTCTAGAATATTTATTTTAAGAATTAAATTGGAGTAGATAATCTGATTAGAAGCTCCTTGAGGGTAGAGATTACATTTTATAAGACTTTTGTATCCTCTGTTCTTGCTTAGGAGAGTTTTGAAAATGTGCTATTGATTTGGTTTGATTACTTGTGATAATAAATGGATTCATAATATAATAATTAAGGGTGATATTGGGTTACTTATAGGAAACCTTATGAGTTTGGTCTTCTCTAGCAGATTTAGTTTCATAAGTTTGCTCAGTATAAGAAAATATTAAAAAGGCATTGGGTAAAGTTGTGAGTGGGCTGTGTGGTTAGGGGAAAGTTAGGTTGTAGTTTTATTTCTGTGTTAGGATTTTTAAAAAATTTTTTTAATTGTTATGTTAATCACCATACATTACATCATTAGTTTCTGATGTAGTGTTCCATGATTCATTGTTTGTGCATAACACCCAGTGCTCCATGCAGAACGTGCCCTCTTTAATACCCATCACCAGGCAAACCCATCCTCCCACCTCCCTCCCCTCTAGAACCCTCGGTTTGTTTTTCAGAATCCATCGTCTCTCATGGTTCGTTTCCCCCTCTGATTTCCCCCCCTTCATTCTTCCCCTCCTGCTATCTTTTTTTTTTTTTTCCCTTAACATATATTGCTTATTTGTTTCAGAGGTACAGATCTGTGATTCAACAGTCTTGCACCATTCACAGCACTCACCGTAGCACATACCCTCCCCAGTGTCTATCACCCAGCCACCCCATCCCTCCCACCCCACCCCCCACTCCAGCAACCCTCAGTTTGTTTCCTGGGATTAAGAATTCCTCATATCACTGAGGTCATATGATACATGTCTTTCTCTGATTGACTTATTTCGCTCAGCATAACACCCTCCAGTTCCATCCACATCATTGCAAATGGCAAGATCTCATTCCTTTTGATGGCTGCATAATATTCCATTGTATATATATACCACAATTCTTTATCCATTCATCTTTCGATGGACATCTTGGCTCTTTCCACAGTTTGGCTATTGTGGACATTGCTGCTATAAACATCGGGGTGCACGTACCCCTTAGGATCCCTACATTTGTATCTTTGGGGTAAATACCCAGGAGTGCAATTGCTGGATCGTATGGTAGCTCTATTTTCAACTTTTTGAGGAACCTCCATACTGTTTTCCAGAGTGGCTGCACCAGCTTGCATTCCCACCAACAGTGTAGGAGGGTTCCCCTCTGTGTTAGGATTTATTTAAAGTTTTGTTTGTTTTGTTTTGTTTATTTGAAGTGGTGCTTTTAAAAAATTCTCTTAGGAAAACATTAAGAATCTTAGATTTGGAATAACAGATTTTTCTACATGATATACCTCACTTGAGATTTTCAAAGTAATTTTTAAAAGTGCCTTTTATAATTTTTCATACCACATTGTAGGAATGGCCAGGGTCATTTACAACACTATTAACCATGCTTAATTCCTCCTCACCACCATAAATTGAGGTTGAATGTTGGTTGAAGCAAAGCTAGATGGAATCAACCTGTCAGGAGCACTGATTTATAGTCCTGCTATTCACATTTCTTAACATACTGCTGCCTTCCCTCTTGTTGGCTCAAACAACTTTGAAGTACATAGGGAACAAACTAATATGGTAGCTCCCATACCTAACTAATTCTTTCTAGAGTATCTCCACTAGAAGTATTTAAGAACAGTATTTATTTTCCCAGTATGATTTATGTAAACATTTGTCCTATTCACAAGTAGCATATTTTCATGCCTAATTCTGGGGGGGGTGGGGTAGGGTGGGGAAGAAAAACCTTCTCTGCCTGTCTAGACAGACCCTTGTTAGTATATGTCTGATCATATGTGTGCTCATGGCGGTAATATGAATCAGTGGGAAGTGAGCCAAGGAAAGACAATCCTATCTACCAATTAAATTTACTGAGCTTACAGGGTGGTTTATAAAGTCAACATGCTGGGCAAGGTTTACATCTGACCAGGGAAACTGTTGTTTTCTGATCCTCGGTTGGCCGTTATCCACCCCAAACACAAGACAGATGTTGGCTTTACTAGGGTCAAGGTTATCACAGAGTGGGATGAATAATCATTGGCTCTGGGGTTTGCTACTTTTCCTTTGCTGATGAATAAGAGCAAATAAAATAATTTCTGAATGCCTTGGGGGTGGGGTGGGGTGGGGTGGGTTAGTTTTGCAAAGCTGGATAGGGCCACCAAAAACCAACATCACAGAGATGAACCTTCTGTGTCTCAGATGTTTCTTAGTTCATTTTGTTTGATCTGAGGATGACTGATTCTGCTATCTCAAAGGGGAAAGGTTAACATCTTCTCATAAAGATAACAATGATAAACATAAACTAGGTATTCACTCTGATATATTGGTTTCTTATCCAGGGATCAAGGCAAAAATGTGGGAGAACTAAAAACACAGAATTTGAAGTAGCATCAAAGTAATTTGTTGGTTTTTGAAGTAGGACATTTTTTATTAATATGTTTTCTTCAAATAGAATTGAGGTATATAATAGCATGAAACTCAAGGAAAATGATGAAACTGGGAGATATTTTCTATGTTTGATATGGTGTCAAGTGTGTAAAGCCTGTACATGTGATTCCTTCCCATTTGCGTTTGTCCTTTGGGATGGTGTAGTTTCCATCAGGTGCTAAGAAAACTAGTCATGCACCATTGGCTTCCCAGGAAGAGAGCCAGACCTGACAGAATCCTGTCTGTGGGAAGGCCGACTTGTGTGCGGGGGTAGAGTGATGAGCCCCAGTGCTGGAGCTTTAGGATACATGTTGGGGACCGCCAGAGATGTCATCTAACACTGGGCAGTGAGGGAGAAGCAGGAGGCTGAGAGTTGGTAAAACTTTCCGTGCCCTTCTGGAGGGACCAACACACACAGCCTTTCTTAAGGCTGGAAAAATACAGCCAGGTCGACATAATTTATTCTGGGAATTGCATGCTGAATTGTATTCCAGATACCAGGTTATATTTGTTGGTTGACTAGAAAATAGTATACCATTTGTCTATTTAAGGCTAAAAATCTCCAACGTTGCCTTTTAAGCTTACAATTGCCCATGGAAATAAACAGATATTTCCCTCCTTATTCAAACTGCTTTTCTCATCTGCTCATTCTGGAATGCTCTTACAAAAGTTATCTGCCTCTCTGACCACATTTATCTTTCAAATTCTTTTCTCATTCAATGGTAGCTCTCTCTTCACCTAATCCATGCTATGCTCCAGACTTTGACTCACTTTGGCTTCATCTCGGGCTTCTGTGCCAGGTCTCATTCCTGTCCTCCTGGGTCTGAGTGTGTGGTCACCCCCAAGCCAGCCTCCTTCCCTGAACTCCTTCTGAGTCTCCCTGATGGTTTCCTCAAAGCTCCTGTGGTCTGCCAAGCTGAGCACGGACCCCCTTCTCTTGGAAGATCCCTTTGGTCCCACACACCCAGTGTTACTAAATTGAGGGCTCTTAACCTCTGACCTTTTCCAGCTGGAGCCTTTCAACCTAACTGATGCTGTCTAAATGTGCTTGCATGCCTATTGGATGTTTTCTTATTATCTCCTCCGTTTATCAGTCATGATGTTTTGGGGTCATTTTGACTATTTTTTCTTGCTTTTTCTCAGCCTACATAGTGACTTCAGCATTAACGTATTTATGAGATGCTGCCTGCACAAGATCTGAGGACCCAACACAGTAACTTTCCTTCTGTAGATTGTTCTTCTCACCCCAGGGCAGTGTGGATGAGCCCATCTGTTTGCATTGAGAATATTGGTTATGTTCTGGTGAAGCTATTTGGGAAATCATCATTTCAGGCAAGGCTCTGCCCTCCATATCCTCTTTCAACAAAGTGATTAAGACATTAGATATGACAGTAAAATGATGAGTCGTCAGGTTCACAGAGATGTTAGGCAGAAGAGATGGAGTTGTGGAACCCCAAGACATAGATTTTCCTTCTTTCTTCCTTCCTTTTCTTTTCTTTCCTTTTCTTTCTTTTCTTTTCTCTTTCTTCCTTTCTTTCTCTTTTTTGATTCTGTGGCATCACTGCTATCTTGTGGAAAAATTTCATGCAGGAAGTTGTTCGGCTGTGAGTCAGTTTCTTTGCTCAAGAACATTGTCTGGGGCAGTAACAGAGCTATTATTTTTCTTTCTGCCTCCTTGTTATTATTTTTTTTCTTTCCAAAGGGAAATTTTGGCCAACCTCTCTGACCTGTGGATTAGATTTTGGGTTTATATTCAGCTGAAGGAAGCTGTCTTGCCTGGGAGTGGAAAGCATAGGAGGGGAGGGGAGGGGGTGGATTTTGGTTGGGAAGCAGTGCCCCCCTGCTGCCCAGAGGGGCTGTAGGTAGCTGTTCACCTCTCAATGTTGCAAGGTCAGGGGGCAACTTCAAATGCACGGGCAGTCTCTGTCTTATTTCTGTGCTGCTTGATGCAGTAGTGAATATGGACTATATTTCAGAAAGCCTGTATTTCTGTAGTATAATTGGACTACCTGTGTTTGTACCAAAAAAAAAAAAAAATACTGCACTTTAATTTTAGCTCACAGTTTTTCTAATAGGAATCCTAAGTTCAGAAACATCAAGGATCCTGTCTTCAGGGTCTGGTCTCTCACATTCGCCCTGTGGAGATAAGTCAGTGAGTCACATATACTCTGGAAGGAAAAAAGAAGTGAAAATAAGATATTGTAAATCTCATAGAGTCCAGAGATTTCCCATACTGTGTGCTTCTGCTTGCCCTTCATTATACTTGACTTGTTTGAAATGACCCTGCTGTTAACCTTCCAAATCAAATTTTCTTTCAGATTTTTTTTTCTTACATGATGCCATCATTCTTCTAGGATTCACTGAGGAACCTAATACTTCTATGAAAATGATACTTCGATGAAAATGATACTTCTATAAGAAAAATAACTATCACATGATGAAAACTACATAACATACACTTTTTCTTTCTGGCTGCTGTTGAAAGTTTCCTTTGGAATCTAATGGTATCCTATCCTTAGGGTAGGTTTTCTAGTACATTAATTCTCTACAAAACTGTCTCCCTACTATGTGACTTTTTCTGTCTTTGTATTAATAATCCATTTGCATATTTATATTTTATTAGAACATAGTTCAAGTAATTTTTAAAAGGATTTCTAACTTACACAATATGATAGGATGTTATAAAAGAAAGATAGTTAAGACAAAGTAGAAATACATTTGTAAGATAGAAGTACAATTCTGGAAAATAAATAAACAAGAATAAGTAGCTTGTTTTTGATGAGGTGACATGACTCCTGAGTATCCTGAAAGTATGTAGCAACATACTTGTATCTTGATTTTGTAGTGCAGTTTTGTTCCTCTGTATGGAATCTTTCTGCTGGAATGAATTCAGATTAGCTTTAAAATTATTTCCATAAAAATTTATAGGAATATATTGAGGAAAGATTTCTCTGTTATTTATTTTACAAACAAACTTTAATTGTATAATAGGCTACTGATTTGAAGTTGATAATAATTTATATATATCTGGAATGAATTATGGCATATAAGCAAAGCACATATATAGTATAAACATGATATATAATATAACCTATTTAATTTAATTTTTTTAAAAAATATTTTATTTATTTATTTGACAGAGAGAGACATAGCGAGAGCAGGAACACAAGCAGGGACTGTGGGAGAGGGAGAAGCAGGCTTCCTGCCCAGCAGAGAGCCCGATGCGGGGCTTGATCCCAGGATCCTGGGATCATGACCTGAGCCGAAGGCAGACGCTTAACGAATGAGCCACCCAGGTGCCCCTAACCTATTTTTTTTAAAGATTTTATTTATTTGAGAGAGAGCGAGAGCATGAGGGGGAGTGAGGAGGGGGAGGGAGAGAGAGAGAGGGAGAAGCAGGCTCCGCGCTGAGCAGGGAGCCCAGACAGGGGCTTGATCCCAGGACCCTAGGATCATGACCTGAACCAAAGGCAGTCACTTAACTGAGTCACCCGGGCACCCCTAAAAGACTTATTTTAAATATATTAAAATAATCAATTAGCAAATATATTTGTGTAATGTTCTTCATTAATATAGTTTATGCTAATAATTATAGTTGAAAATACTAAATCATAATTTAAAATAATGTAATTAACATTGTTGGCTATATTAGAATGATATTACTCTGATTAAATGAATGATAAAAACTTCAATAAATCAAATATTTCCTAAGTCCTGTCATATGCAAAGTACTGTGGCAAATAAAAAGAAACATTTAGCTAGGGAAGGTATTTAATATTATTAAATTTAAGTAACAGGAAAAAAAATTACAGTTGATGGGAACATAGCCAAATGAGATCAGCAGATGGAAAGAGCATTGTGGGTTGAATGGTACCAAATAGGTTTATAGGGAAACACTTGAACCTATTCATAAAGATCATAAATGTGGTAGACAGGATGGACACAAACATGCTGACCAGCTTGGTAGTCTGTGAATAGAATCTTTTAGCTTGAATCAAGATTCCTGTAGGAGAAGAACAGGAGAAGGTAAGTTGGAGATACATTGTGGAGAACTTGGAATGTAAAGGTAATAAATTTGAGCAATGAAAAGTTATTGAGGGTTACAGTGGTCATTTCTCACCAGGTTTATCTACCTCCACTCACAGTACATTTGTTGAGCATTGGCTCTTCATAAGAGATGCTGTGCTAAGTGTTTTAAGAAAGTAAAAAAATTAACAATGATGACTTCTGTCCTCAAGCAACTTCTGGTCTATTATACAGGAGAAAATACATGCACACAAATGGCTATTGACTAAGTCAGAATATGACAAGTGTTATAAGTAAGAGAAGTGTGTACCAAGTATGAAGATAAAACAGGGGAAGAGAAATTACTTCTAGCTGGGAGGATTAAGGAATATTTCAGGAGAGGGCAGGCATTTCAGTTGGTCCTTGCAAGATGGAAGGAATTTTGACAACACCTTCCCTTCATGAGGGGAACATGCTTTTTAAGTAGGAAAACCAAGGGCACAGGAGTAGGAAATTGCAGCACAAATTAAGGCCTAGAAAGTAGTTTAGCTTGGATATAATCCAAAGAGCATAAGGAGGAGTGAGAGGTAAGGGCAGAAATGTGGAATGAGGCCTGGACATGGAAGAGCTTTAATGCCAAGCTGAGAAGCTTGCACTTTATTCTTTCCAGGGATTCCCTATGTTGCTTGTTTTTTTTTGTTTTTTTTTTTTTTCCCCATACTTTCATACTATTTACTTATGCAGCAACTTTTATTTCTTAACCAGGAATGGTTGGGGAGAAGGTGGAACTTAAAAAAGACCTCCCCTGAAGTTCTCAGAAGTACTTCCAGGGCTTCATGTCCTGGTGGTTGATACATATGGTGAATGATAAGAACCATACCCTGGGGGAATTACTAGGAAAGGTGAACAATGGGTGTGATGAATCAGAAAGAGGAAGTTATAGGAGAGAAGAACACTTGGGAGCTGTCACTGTGGTGCGGGTGGGTCTGTGAGGGTCAGAACTACTAAGTTCTTTTCTCCCCCTAGCTTGACATATAATTGACATATAGCTTTTGTGTAATTTTAAGATGATTTGATATATGTATATATTGCAAAATGATTTTTACAATAAGGTTAGGTAACACATCCACACCTCGCATAGTTTGTACTAAGTTTGTAATTAGCCTCTTATCAATCTACACTTTCTGCATGAGCAATGGGAATGTTAAACGGGAGACAGGTTTTAGACTTCTTGCCAGGGTATAATAGTATTCAACAGCTGACTAGATGTCGGGATCAAAGTTAAGGAGGAAGTAAGGATAATTTCATGATTTAAGTCTTTGTTAACTAAAGGATAATATCTTTCTTAAAAAGAAGCAAAACATGGAGAAAGCAGAATAGGAAGAGTTATTCTGGTTGTCTGCAATCTAGTGTACCTGGGTCCAGGATTTCAAGAGGGCAAATCAAGCATATTTATTTACCTGCCCTCCTTCTGTAATTCCATCGAGATCACAGCAAAGTGGTTGGGCTAGAAATTCATAACAACCAGGAGAAAGAGAGGCAGAGGTCATAAGAAGATGAGAGTTTAACAAATTTCTGGAAGATAGAACACAGAGAACTGAAGGAGACAGTATGGAGTAAGTAGCTGACTGGTGGGCGTATGGGAAATGAAAAAGATGTTTGGGCCCCAGCTGGCAATCATGGACTGCAGAAAACTGAAGTGATGGTTTGAAGGTTGGTCAATGTAACGCAGAAGGTGCATCCTCCTGTACCTCCATATGTACAGCAGCTCGGAGGCCTGAGGGCTGCAGAGCAGCTAGACCTGCTGGTGGATCTTCTCTGGCTGAAAGCAGTCCAAGTACCCCAATAAATCCCCCCCCATATATTTGATGATGTAAAAGAGTTTGGCAAGCAGTGCTCTGCAGAACTTAAACGGTTTGGAGAAAACTGAGACTTCTACCACTGTCCTCACTGTAGTTCCTTCCTGTCCACTCAACACTTAAAGACTCCCCAGCCCATGATTACATAGTTTGTGGTCATTCTTCCCACTCAGGGGAAGACACCTAAAAATAGTACAGAGGCAACCTCAATCAGTTATCTAGAATAATAAACCCAGACCTTTGTTCTTAAATGTGAATGGATATCCAAGATACCAGATAGTAGAGGAAAAAGAGTGGTTTTGAAAAAAATCAAGATAAGATAAGGAAATATTAATAAAAATATGTGTTAAATACATATAAAATATATAACAATATATATTGGCCCTGGAGAAGTAGAGGTAATTTAGGGAACAAAAGAGAACTTTTTTTTTTTTAAATCAAAGTCTAGTTGACATACAATATTTTATTAGTTTTAGGTGTACAACGTAGTGATTCAACATTTATGTACATTACAAAGTGATCATCATAATAGACTTAGCTACCATCTGTCACCATACATGGCATACATAGTTATTGCAGTATTAACTACATTCCCTATGCTGTACATTGCATTCCTGTGTCTTATTTATTTTATAACTGAAAGTTTATACCTTTAAATCTCCTTCCCCTATTTTGCCCATCCCCCACCCCCTAGAAGAGAACTTAAAAAATTTTTTTTCTATCAATATTGGCGAACTTTGAGAAGATATTACATCCATAAAACAAAAGCAGGATCCCTTGAAAAAAGAATATGGAAAATGAGAAATGAATCTTACAGATTCCAAATGACTGCTGAAAAGTAAAACTCTAAGACCATCAAGCAAAAATAGAGTCACCAAAGTGTGACAGACAAGATATGATAAATCTAGAAGATCTAAAATCAGATTAGTAGGAATCCCAGAAATGAAAAGCAGAGGAAAGAGAGAGGAAGAAACGAACAAAAGAATAAAGGAAAAATTCCCAGATCATTGATTAAGAGAATTCATCAAGTGCTTCAAAAGATGACTAAAAATACCCACATGGGCATGTTCTTATGAAATTTCAGAACATTTGGGATACTGATAATATCTTAAGTTTTACAAAAGAAAAACCTCACCTAAAAAGGATGGAGAATCAGACTGGTATTAGGCATCTGCTCAGTCACACGGGGTGTTTGAATACAATAGAGTAATGCTTTCAAAATTCTGAGAAAAAGTTATTTTGACAGAAAAGTTTCATGGCCAATCTATGAATCAAGTATTAGGGTAGAATAAAGACATATTCAGACATGGAAGAATTCAGAAAATTTGCCCACCATGCATATTCTTTTTGAAGACATTTCTGTGATAGCAAAATGAGGGAGAGAGCTGAGAAAGAAGACGTGTTACCTCAGCCAGATGTTCAGTGTAGGAGAGCCCAGGATGAGGCCTCCAGGTCATGAGTTGTCCAGATCAATAGAAGAAGTATCCCTTGGGCAAAGTAAATTTTGTTATATGGTTGAGGGTAAATTTCAGGATTTGGTAGAAGCATATATGTCTTCTATTTACAAGGAGAAAACAAGACAATTAAACATCTCATCCTCTCTGTCCTCCAAACCAAATCAGACACAAAAAATACAAGAAAGTCATGTTCCAAATACGAAGCAAAAAGAAATGTAACAGGATTTGAACAATGAAGACCACATCATAAAAGAATCCGTTTGAGGGTGAGGCAGGAGTGCTGTCTTTGGAGTCACCCAGTGTAGTGACATAGGACTTGTTGAGAAGTAAAGATAAGCTAGTGTATTTCTTGGCTTTGCAGTAAGTAATATTTAGGTAGTTACAATGACATAAATACTGTTTATTGGTTTTTAATTTTTAGAATCTTTACCCAAAACATTAAAGACAAGTATGGTTGTACAGAATATAAATTGTAAAAATAAAGGTTTAGGTAACAGGATTTAGAAGAGAGAGGAGGGAGAAGTGAAGGAAAGAGTAAGGGGCTAATACCTTCATCATTTGACCCAGTGAGAAGTCACTAGATCATTTCAGAAGTTGGCAGAATAAGAAACAGGTTTAAAAATCTTTAAAATTTTCAAAAGTGACCAGTAGAATAATTAATAATGATAATAACAACAGCAATAGCATGTAGGGAAGATGGGAGAGGAATGAAAGAAGTGAGCTAAGTGCTCATTTTCCGTAAGCTTATCTTTGATAAGTTAAAAAAAAGAAAGAGATAAACAACAGAGGAAATCAGAATGGTAAGGAGTGTTTACCTCTGGGGGACAGATGGTGTGGGAAATTTATTTTAGTTAAAATAAATGCAGTTTAGTAAAAATAAACACCTGAAAACCCAAAGAAAGAAAATACCAGGCATATCCAATGGTAGCTAGGTCTGAAAAATTTCTTATGGAAAAAAAATAGGTACATTTATTTACGTGTCTAAAATCAGCCTGCTTAGTTGGCAAAAGAAGAAACAGGAAGTAGACAAAAAGTTTAGTAAATAAAATCCAGAGGTAAAGTTCAAGAATCAGAAAATCGAGTTAGAGTGTGTATAAAAGCTAAATTTCAAGGGAAGGACATTTTTAGGTAGTTTCCTGCTTTAGGACGTTATTAAATTTTGTGGCAGTTTCTTAAGGATGTGGCGACTTCTGGTTTAAAGACTTTAATTTTGTTTTCTTTTCCTGATTATAAAAGTAATAGATGTTCTTGTAGAAAATTAGAAAATATTGAAAAATATAGAGAAACTCCAACCTAATTAGTATGTGGCACCTTACCACCCCACTATTTTTTTTTTTAAGATTTTATTTATTTATTTGAGAGAGAGAGAGAGCAGGGGGAGGAGCAGAGGGAGAGGGAGAGAATCCCAAGCAGACTCCACCCTGAGCATGGAGCCCGACTTGGGCCCAATCCCATGACCCTGAGATCATGACCTGAGCTGAAACCAAGAGTCAGACGCTCAACTGACTGAGCCACCCAGGCACTCCACCACCCCAGTATTTTCACTTCGTTCCTTGACGTACCAAATAAAACTCCCATCTCCACCCCCACCACCAGGTAAAAATCACTTACTAGCAGCTGAATAAAAATCAGTAGTCAAGAGGGGGAAAGTAGCTTAGCTTAGCTTGCTGATTATATTCTTGAGCCACTATCCAAACTTCCTGGATGTGGAAAACACCTCCTCCCTTCCCACCTTGGCTACTCTGGCTGTAGACTTAGGTGCCACTCTCCCAGTGGTGGCAGAGAGCAGGCAGGGTGTGAGAATGAAACGTCCTAAAAATTTAGTGTGTGTAAGAATCATCAGAATCAGAGGTATTCAAAAAGTGCTGATTTCCATAGCTTCAATTGGCCAGAGTGGAGGCTAGAAATCTGAATTTTTAATCAAGGACTCTTAAGAACTTGATACTTGATTCTTGAGTGTAGCTCATGGGCCAGCAACATAGACAGCCCCTGGGAGCTTATTAGTAATGAAGACTCTTGGGTTCACCTCAGACCTCCCAATTCTGAATATACATAGAAATAAGATCTGCAGGTGATTCAAGAAGCACTGGGCTGGGTGATCTTATCTTTGTTCTGGGGGACCATTTTTTTTTGGGTAAAACACCATCTCGCAATCCACTCAGAACCAGAGGCAGTAGCTTCTCACCACCATCTCTTTTCTTTTCTTCCTCTTTGGGGCTTTAATCTTTTCACTGACATTCAGGAGGGTGCTCACCACTTGTTCAAGTTTAATTTGGTGCTCACCACTTGTTCAAGTTTAATTTGAGTCAGAGTCAAAGGAAGGAAGTCTTGCAGGATGGTGGGTAAGCTGGGACCAGTGAGGATGGATCTTCACAGAGAGAGCCTCTGGCTGGACCTGAGGGATCCTTTCCAGCTGGGTCCTCCCTTGTTCACTGCCGAGGAACATATTAGATACTGGTCACAGTCAGCAAGATCTGTGGTGTTTCTGTGTTGCATGCAGCAAGTAAACCGATTAGGTAAATTAGCACTTATTCTTAAATCTTAGCCCCAGGAGAAGACAAGCTGGAAACAAACACCATTCAGGTTCATAGCTGAGGGATTTTTGGTAGCTGATGTGCCTTAAGACATCAGAGGCTTGACCTCTAGGACACACTGATTATTATGGGATAGGTTCATTCAGGCCAGAAGATGTTTAAGTGGGACTCACATTTTTGAAACTCTACAATAGAAACCCTTTGATCTAGTTTTTTTGGGGGGGGGGCAGTGAAAATTTAAAATTGTGTTTTCTTTACATATTTTACTTCCTTTGAAATTTTATTGAAAACAGTCTGGGGTGTGTGTGTCAAAGTTGTATTTTATTCACTGTTGTCTTGTCTCTTGCCTCTGGGCAAGAGTGTATGGGGTTCATCCTGCTCAACAATATGAGATATCTCCTTATTCTGAAAGCATTCTTCCTCAGAATGGACTGTAGACATTATTGTAACATGTGATGATTCAGTTGCTTAGCACACAGTTCATTCCCTGGCCACTCTGGATCTGGGTACTTTGTGCTTGTTTTGGGTTGGAGCCAAGTCTGAGCCACGTCCGTCTGCTCGGGCTGGCCGGCTGTGCTCCGACTCCGGTCGGCCCTAGCTGTTATTCTCCTAGTCATCTTTTATCTTCCTGGGTAATCTTGGGCTTAATTTTGTTCCTGCCTTTAATACTCCCATCTGGCTTCTTTCTTTCTCTCTCTCTTTTTAAACATCTGTCTGAAACTTACATAGTCATCCTCATGACCAGTTGGTTTTTTAGAGTAATGCTTCTCTCCTTGTGTGGAGCTGGAGTCTGTGATACAACTCCTTATATAGAACACAGAAGAAATCAACTATGAGTTTATGTAACTCTTTAGATGCTGCGAGAATGTTCAGGTCATTTTCTTCTTTGGTCTTTGTGGTTTGTACCTGTTCAAAGAAGGAGTTACTCGGGGAACAGAGAGTTTGTCATTGGGCCCCTACCTCAAAAAAATCTCGTGTCTCCAAAGAGAATATCACTGTGTAGGCACTCTGTTCAAACTAATACAGATAAAAGTAAGATGTATTATATAAATTAACTGTTAGATTACTTTTCTGGAGAAAGTTTCTCTTTTTTTGCACTTATGCTTTTGTTTGTAAGCATCTCCTCTTTTTTAATCATTCATCTTCATACATTTGCTGAGAGATTAAGAGATCACAATTACAGGTAACAGGGTTTGCCTTCTGTTTACTTGGTTTTAGTATCAGTGACTAAATTTATCAACCTCAGTGCTTGCTTTAAAACATAATGGCAAATAATGGGGGCACTTGGAACTTCCTGATGTGATGAACATGTACTTCATGTTGCTTGTGTTGATGGTTACTGAACTATATGCATTTGTCAAAACTCATCAGATTGTACACTTAAAAACTGGTGAATTTTATTGTATACAAATACCTCAGTAAAAGTGATTAAAAAGAATTACAGTGCTAAGTAAAAATTACTCACATCTGAGATTTTCCTACAACACATTAGCGTTATTATCTTTTAGACCATCCAAAATTATCTTCTTCCTTTTTCCCTTAGGTATTGTCTTAGTTTAGGTTGCTAAAACAAATACCATAGGCTGGGTGGCTTATAAAAAAGATAGAAATTGGTACCGAGAAGCTGGGATGCTGCTATAACAAATACCTAAAAATGTGGAAGTGGCTTTGGAGCTGGGTGCTGGGTGGAGTTTGAGGTACATGCTGGAAAGCTCACATGGACACGGATGGACCTTTAAAAGTGATTCTATGGAGGGTTCCAAAAGAAAAGGGGGGAGCTGTAGAGAAAGCCTCAATCTTCTTAGAGAATCCCTTAGTAATCCTGAACAGCATGGTGGTGGGAATATGGATGGTAAAGGCTCTTCTGCTGAGGTCTCAGACGGAAGCAAGGAATATGTTAGTAGGCAGTGGAGGAAAGGCCATCTTTATTATCAAGTGGCAAAGAATTTGGCTGAATTGTATTTCTTCTGGTGTTTTGTGGAAGGTAGAACTTGCAAATGAGGAAGTTGGATATTTAGTGGAAGAAATTTCTAAGCTTCTCCTGACTGCTTCTAGTAAAATTCTAGAAAGAGAGAAATGACTTAAAGATGGAAAAATTAAGCAAAAAGAAAACAGGATGTAAAGATTTGAAAAATTACAGCCTATCCATATTGCAAAAAATGAGAACACTAAGGATGTGACCAAGTGACCATTTGATAAGGAGATTAGTATGGATCAGCCATCACAACAGAAGCCAGGAGGTATTCTCTGAGGCAATGAACAATGACCCTGAAGTCATGCAGATAATCAGACCTGCCACTCCCATCACAGGTCCAGAGTGCAAGGACCAGGGATTGGGGCTGGGGCTGCGGCTGGTTGGGTTGGGCAAAGTAGTTTCAAAGGAGGGGCTTGTGTCACCTGCAGAACTCAGAGTGTGCTGAGATTTACGTGGAGGCAGTCTAATTGGTGCCAAGGCTCTGCCCTACCACACACACTGTATCTGGGGTCAGGTCTGTCTGGCTCATAGGACAGTGGGCATGTCCTTCATGAGTGGGCACTTGGGAGGGGTGGCTGGTGCCCAATTCTGCATATTGACTGTTATTTATTAGTACTATTGAAGTTATGTATGAGATTATTTAAAATTTTGAAAAGTATCATATGGTTAGAAATATTTATTATTTTATTCCACATTTTACAGGTAGATAGAGGAAATCTCAACTTCTCTCCATCAATTCAGCATTGGAGAATTCATCTTAAAGGTAAAACTAACATGATAGATGATATTTGTATATTCTTAGTTTTTTATTGAGCTTGAATAATTTACAGACGTTTGATTGAAAACTTGCTCATGCTGGTGGTTGGAATCCAATTTGCAGTAAGTCACTTGTTCATTGCCAAGGTTAACAGTTTCTAAGCTACAGAGGGATGAGGAAAGCATTTGTAGTCAATAAATTACAATTCTCCCCTTTTTGAAAAACATCATTCTAGGTTTCTACATTTCATTTATTAGCTCTGTGGGTGCTGCTCCCTGCTATTCTACAACTAGATTACTTTTTACTGTGGCCAACACCAAATATACTTACCTTAGTATAGCATTTTTTAGTGTTTTCTTTTTAAAATTGAAATTTGGAGTGCTGAATACTTATTTACTGCCCAAAGTTAATGAGAAATAGAAAGCATAGTGGTTAAGCACATTTTTGGTCAGATCATATTTCAGTTTCTGGTTGTGTAACACAGGGCATATGATTTAACATATATGAGCTCAATTTGTTAATCTTTAAAGTGGAGGTAATACTTGCTATTTCATAGGATTGTGGTAATAATTCAATAAGATAGGTGACGTAAGGTGCTTAACATAGCACCTACTATGTTGTAAGCACTCATAAAAGACTAGCTCCCGCTGTTGTTAATGATGACGTTTGTTGTATTTTAGCCACCAGCATCCATGCTTTCCCTTTTGGTAGCTCTATCCCAGTTTTCTTTTGGCAAAAAACCTCTCTTCTATTGTGGGCAATCTTGTTGGCATCATAATTTAAGGGGTCAATATCTGTCCTAAAATAGTTTAGATTTTCTCTTTTGGAACCTTGCTGCCTGAGAGGGAAGATGCAGGAACAGAGGCTGACCTAACCAGTGCCTGGGGCAGACTCATCCTTGTGGCAGCTTCGATGAGGTGGGAAAGCTCAGGAGCGGCTCTGGGCTCTACCCAGCATGAGCCTGGGTCTTCAGGCCTTTGCTTCTCTAAGCCACACCATATCTTTGCAGTAAAATATCATTTGTTAAAGTTACTCGGAGTAGTGTTTTGTTTTTTACAACCAAAGAATGCAAAACAGTATTAATTACATAAATATGATTAGGACTAATTTTTCAAGGCTAGAAAACTGTGCTGAGGTCTGAAATACATTATTTTTTGGATCTCCTATTATATTATTCTGCCTATTCTAGGAATCAGTGAGCAACAATTATTTAGAGGACTTCCCTTGTGGTAAGATCCTCACTGATCTTCACTACTGTACCATACTAGAGGACCCCAGGCTCTGTAAACATTTGCTGAATTAATGGAGGAATGTTCTCAGCCTATTTACATCATTTTGGGGTTACAATGGTGTTTTGATTCTTTTATGGGAAGTAGACCTTTATTATATACAGCTTCTTCTGAGTATAGAATTATATATTATGCTAGTACTTTAAGAGTATTGTTCCACTAATCCTCACAGTGATTTCAAGAGGTGGGTGTTTTTCATTTCCATTTTATATTAGTAAACTGTCAGATAATTTAAGAAAATTGCCTAAGGTCACATACTTAGTAAGAGACAGAGCCAGGGTTTGACAGAGCCAGCTCTACCTGATTTCCAAAGGATGTATTTTTCAGTAGACTATGGAAACCTCTAAAATATCTCCTTTATTTCATGCTCTTTCATTTCCTGCTCTTTTCATTCACACAATTGTCTGGCATCCTATTTTTGTGCATTTCCTTTGTAATACAGGGAATGATGTTATGATTATCAAGGAATGAAACTGACACCTAAACAAGTAGGTTCAAGCTAGCATGTCGTCTACATGAGTGTTGTCCCTTTCAAAGTGTTGATCTTGGGAGGTTGTGCTTTCTGTTACTCAGCATATTGTCTACATGTCTGAGTCCTGTTCTCTTCAATGTCCTTAATGCAGCAACTCTTTTTTCTTTGAGAAAGGATTTGATCTTTAAAATAGCCAAAGGCATTTGTAGGGCAATCCGGTTAAAAAGATGGACAATCATGTTGAGAGGGCCATTTTTAGTGAAAAATGAGATAAGAGTGTAACTATTGAGATTGTACAGTTGTGGCTTTTTAACTGTTCTGAAGACTGCTCCCCAGGAGGGATCCCTAAACTCGCTTGTTTCATCCAACAAATGTTAGGGCCTACGTCAATCACTGAATATATAGTGACCAACAAGATAGACATGAGTCTAGTTCTCATGGAACTCGCAGCCTTGCAGTGAGCACAGATATACCAAACTGGATTTTTAATACATTTGTGAGACATGCACTGGTGTGTAGGAAGAGTCCAGGCTGGGATGAGTGCCCTGTCTTCAGGAGAGTCAGGACATCTTTCCTGAGTAAATCGCCAAGTGGCGGGTGAAGAGAGCATGAGGCAGGATTTTTCAACCTCTACACTACTGATTTTTGAACTAGATAATTCTTTGTTTGCGGCTGTCCTTCGCATTAGGAGATATTTAGTAGCATCCCTGGTCTCTACCAACTGGTTGCCAGTAGCATCTTCTCTAGTTGTGACAGCCATCATTGTCTCCAGGCATTGCTAAATGTTCACTGGGGGCAAAATCACCTGAGTGAGAGTCACTGGTGGAGGTGAAAAAGGAACATCGTGTTCCATGCAGAAGGAACGGTATATGCAAAGCCCCAAGATGGGAAGGAGGACAGGAAGCATTCTGGAAGAACTGAAAGAATGGCGGTGGATTATTGGGGAGATAGTCATCATGTTAGAATGGTTTGTGGTCTCCCATAATGAAGTCAGTCATCCCTGACCTAGTCATCTCCTACTAGTTACACCTCATACTTAGTCCCTGTCCTCATCTTTCTCTTACTCCTTTCTTTCCTACTCCTGTATTCCTTCTTCCCCCCAGGTTTTTGTAGAAGCTACTAGTCTCTTTGTCACCTAAGCCAGGACAGTCACCTAATGCCAGGTCATTCTGAACTCATATACTGAATATCCAGGTAAATTCCTCTGTAGCAGTCTCCTCCTCAACTAGTTGGTGATCTTCTCATATTAAACTGAGCACACAATTAAAACAAAAGTGTAGTAATAACCTGCCAAAAACTCCTTTAGTGAGGGGGAGGGATTTAAACAAGAGGTCAGGACAAGAAGCAGGGGCTGTCCTGTGCATTGCAGGATGTTTATTTTAGCAGCATCCTTGGTCTCTCCCCACTAGATGCCAATGGAACTAGGGTATTTACAAATTTTAACACAAATAAAACAACTTTTTGTTGTCGAATGGGGAAAACAGCCACCTTTGCAAGACTTTGTGGTTATAGTAAGGGAAACCGAAGGAAACAGGCAGCATGGACATGGTGAACAGCATGTAAATTATAGGTTGGAGCTGATCCTCAGGGCACAAAGGAGGGGCCTCCGTAGCCAGAGCCTTCAGGCATTGCTTCGGTTGGCATTGTCGCCAGCTGACCTAAGGGAGCAGTACAACTATGGCCATTATCACTATGGTCCATGTTGTGAGAAATGTTAGAAAACAATGCTAGGTAACCAAACTTGCCAGAAAACTCTAAAAAACGGTATAAATTGATCATGAACGAGTGGTCTCTTTGATTTGTAAAAGCTTTGCAATTCAGGACTATAATTTAGCAGCTCTTCTCAAGAGCTATGGTTATTCACATTTTAAGTCCTGTCCATACAGGTGACAGCTTAGTTGCTTGCTGTTACTGCCATAGCAGTGCTTTTGGCAAACTGCCTTTCAGGTGGCCCATTGCTCTTTGTCATTGAGAACTATTTCGGCATTCTCAGCTGAATGGCAGCATTCCTTTCAGTGGGAAAATCATCCACCATAGCTTTCTTTTTTCCAGTGGGAGTTGATTATAAGCCTCTACTGGTTCATTTTGTTCCTTTATGAGCCCCACAGGGTGTGAATGACCCTGTTTGAAGCCTGTCATCCTCACCAGACTGTAAGGTGGGAGCACTGCACCTGTTTTGTTCACATAGCATCCCTGCTGCTCAACAGGCATATACTAGGCTCCTTGTAAATATGTGTTGAATTAAGACAGTCATTGATTTGGGAAAGTAGAGGAGCCCAAGGGGAAAAGACTCCATAAAGAGGAAGCAGGGAGATGAGAGGAATTGGATTTTTTTTTTTTTTTAGTGGACATAGGATGGATCTTGGGTCCTTTTTACTTACCCCCTTAAAGGTTTAGTTGACTCTAGCTCATATCTGGGTTAGACAGAAGTTAGTTGTGATAAGAATTTGGTTATAGTTTATGGAAATGAAAAAATAACTTTGCTACTTAAAAATTTTTCTTAATTAGTTACTGAGGATATATTGTGAGAACATGAAGTTCATGGCCTGGCCTCTCATATCAATGTATTCATACCTAGTTGCATGTGAAACAGTTAAGGAAGGTTGGGTCACCTCAGAGTAAGATAGGGGAACTTTCTGTACTTCAGTTAGCCTGAGCTGGTAAGGAGCCTGAACTTCTTAGGGTGAAACTTGTCTCCCACCCCTCATGAGGTGGGGCTGGGGGTGGGGGACTGGCTGCTTCCTTGTCCTCTGCCTAACGCACCGTAGTCTCTTAACTGGTTTTCTTCTCTTCATGTCTCATCGCCTTTCCATGCTCCATTACAAAACATGTCTGAGACAACAGAAAATCTGTGGTGGCATTCTGTTTAGGGCCAAGCCAATACTAAAAAACAAGTTACCTTTAACAGTTGCAACTTCGCTTTTGTGGGCATCGAAGGTTAACTTAGAAGTCATGGTTGTGAAGGCAGAAGCTTTCCCACAGGAATGAATATAGGTTGTATTGAGGAGAATGTTTCTTTAAACAAAATCACAAGTCACTGGTGGTTAGTGAATCATTCCCAGTTAAGATTCATGAACAAAAACCCTCTACGTTGAGTGTAGTTGGACAGGATTTCAATTTAATTCAACAACCACTTTTGAGTAAGACCGGCATTTCTGTCTGCTCTGTCCCATATATAAGAATTGCCCTCGATTACATGGTGAGGTAGTGTGAGGTATAGAGAAATTGTTTCTGACAAACATTACTGTTTGGAAATTGAACCTACTTGACCTAAATAAGGTCAGTTATTTTCTGAGAGCTCAGTGAGGTTAGAATGAAATTTGTAATTTGAGTTGTCTATAAAATAGAGAAAGAGAAACATAACTCAGAACATTTTACCAATTCTTGCATCCATTCTGTACCTTAGATGATTATACTTTTTATTTCCTCCAAATAAGATTTTAAGCCATTTGTAGGGAGGCAACTGGGTTTAACAAGTATTCCCAAGCATATATTGTAGTGTATAAACTCGGTAAATACTGACTGACTGAGAGGATGTGTGTATTCCCAAGGGTGCGTCCTCAGTGCTTGGTATTTTTCTGTGAGAAGCAAACCCAGTGTTGAAGCATAGTTCCTTTAGGTTGGGATGGTTTCCTGAAAAGTTTCAGCAAAATGACACCGATTAGCTGCCAGACTAATTGCTCTCCGCCACCAACCTTGTTTCATGGGCAAACTGTGCCCCAGGGTGAAATAACATGCATACTGAGGCAAAATTTCCAACATGTGCTCCTAAACCTTGAATCGGGAAAGTGACCTTTTGGCAAACAAATGTTCTTTCACCTTCACTGTTTAGAAGTTGTTAACACTGGGAAGGCTACATGATTGATGCAGGAGCTTTCCTCTCTTCTGTGGAGTAGGTTTCTACTCTTTCCCCCTCATAGCTGTGAGCTTTTTATATTGTTTTCCCTTGATAAGGTGGCTGGGCTACCCATAAATTTGTATTTTTTAATGACCTGGTGGCTGCTGAAAGAGTGTTATTCTGCTTTGTAGGCTTTTGGCTTTTCTTCTGCAACTTACATTGCTGGCTAAACCTTTTATGAACATGTCCTACTGTGGGTAATCTGCTTGAAAAAAAATTAAAGCTGGATCTCTTGCTTATGGTTGAGCTTGGTTGTCACAGGCAAATGAAAATATCTTTTTTGAGTCTGTTAAGGAGAACAGATCTTTTAAAGTCACTTCTTTCAATAACCTTCAGTTTTCCAAGTGGAGGATGGAGAGGATAGAGACCTCAGTACCAATTTTCTTTAGTAACTTTTGATTTGGGGGCATGAGTGAGGATGGATATTTCCTCAAAGCCTATATTGCACATACTGACAAAGGGGGAGATAGAGGTGTTCTAGGAGAGTGATCAAGAATGAAGACTCCAGGGTGAAGTATATGACCTTGGGCAAATTACTTACCCTGCTTGTACCTCAGTTCCCTTGCCTGTAAAATGGAAATAATAACAGTACTTACTTTTTAGTGTTGTTGTGAAGAGTACATGGGTTGATCTACGAAGTGCTTAGGCCGGAGTGCCTGGTACTTTGTAGATGTTAGCTGAATGTTAGCCATTACAGGTTTTCCAGCACTTCTGCAATCCTAACAGCTTTAACATTGAACAATGGTCATTTTGTTATTTTTAAACACACTTATTTGGTGTCAAAACTGAACCTAAACTGATACGAGACTATTTTTGTCTTTATTTATGCCATTTAATGTGAATATTTGTAAGCTGCTGTGGAAATATTAATGCATTTGATGTGCAGTGCTTCCCAGTCTACCAGATAGGTTACACATGTATGTTGTATGTACCATATGATATTTACAAATCAGAAAAATTCTGAATTCTGAAACACGTCTGATCCCAAGGGTTTCAGAGAAAGGGCTGGATGTGTGCTGAGATAAGATAGTATATTGGCAAAAATATTTGCTGTTTGATCATCCATCCTGCTTCTTCTTGGTTTCATCTCCTGGTATTTTCTTACAGGAATTAAAGAATATAGAAATTTCTCAGGCTGTTCACTCATTTATTAAATATTTATTGAAAACCTCCTGTGTGTCAGACAGTCATGGTCCCTTATTTTCAGGGGCTGATTGGCCAGTGGTAGCTGGGCTTTATCGAGGGCCTACTATGTGCAAAGCCCCGATCTAGGCACATCATTAACATGGTCTTTGATTTTGAAGAGTAGTCAGTTCTTACAGATGAAGGAACAGAGATTCAGAGATGCTCAAATCTGGTGAATGCCTGAGCTGGGACTTTAACTCTAGTCTGAGTGGCTCCATGGCCTCTGTTCTTTCCATCTCACCGTGTTACCTCTTCTAAGAGCACAGGGGCCTAACAGCTCTTAACGAGGGTCTTGAGATTTTAATCTCTTTGTCACATGCCATATTGTGTATGGCCTTGCACACAGGAAAGGCCTGTCCTGGGGTGGGCTCACTGGGTGCCATTCCCCTTTACCTCCCGGGGAGGGTTGTGTCACTATGTGCAGGAAGCACGTGAGCAGCCAGTGGGCAAAGCCTGTAAGCTGCAAATGAAAATTGTGCAATGGGCTTTATATGAAATATTGGAAAACTGCAAAGTGACTTTTATTTAAGAACTCCTTGTAACATTTTAATGGAAATAAAATGTATATACAATAAAAATCAAAGATCTTAAGTGTCCAGTTCAGTGATTTGGGGTGTGCATTATGCATCTGCATACTTACCACCCTTACTACCTTATCTTCTTCCAGTCAAATCTCACCCCAAAGACACTATTATTCTGAGTTCTCTCTCCATAGTTTAGTTTTGCTGGTTCTTGAGCTTCATATAAGTGGAATCAGACAGGATGCACTGTTCCGTGTCTGGCTTTTTTGTACAGTGCACTGTTTTTAAGATATATACACATCGTGTTTATTAGGTAGTTCGTTCCTTATTATTCTGTGTAGTATTATATTATCTGAATACACCACGATTTATTTTTCCATTCTTTGACTGTTAGACATTGGGGTGGCTTCCAGTTTGGAGTTACTGAATAAAGCTGCTATACACATTACTGTACAAGTCATTTTGTGGACAAAATTTTTCGTCTCTCCCAGGATTCCTAGGATAGGGAATTGCTAAGTCATGAGCTATATTTAGTTTAATATGAAACTGCCAAACAGTTTCCAAAGGTTGTTGTACACCAGTCACACCATGAATATCTGAGAGTTGTAGTTGTTCATGTCCTTGCCATCAGGTGTTGTCTCGAGCTCTCACAGTGGGTGTGAAATGGTAGGTCACTGTGGTTTTAATTTGTATTGATATGATGATTATTGATGTTGGGTATATTATTATATGCTTGTTGGCCATTTGTGTATTTCCTTTTGTGAACTTACTGTTGAAGGCTTTGTTCATTTTTTAAAACTGGGTTGTTTGTCTCTTTTTTATTGACTTTAGAAGTTCTTCATATACAGATCTTCCTCACCTTAACAGTGGTGTTACATCCCAATAAACCATTGTAAGTTGAAAATATCTAAATTGAAAATGTATTAGCTTAGCCTGCCTTAAATGTGCTCAGATTACTTGTCCTACAGTTGGGCAAAGTCACCTAACACAAGCCTATTTTATAATAGAGTGTTGAATATCTCATGTAATTTACTGAATATTGTACTGAAAGTGAAAAACAGAATGGCTATATGGGTACAGAATGGTGGTAAGCATACGGATCGTTTACCCTTGTGATGGAGCGGCTGACCGGAGCTGTGGCTTGTTGCTACTGTCTAGCATCATGAGAAAGTATCATACCACGTATTGCTGCTAGCCCGGAAAAAGATCAAAATTCAAAATTCGAAGTATGGTTTCTACTGAATAGATATCGCTTTTGCACCATGGTAAGGTCAAAAAGTCTTAAGTCAAACCATCGTAAATTGGGGACTGTGTTGAGATACAAGGTTCTTCTTTCTCAGATAAATGCATGTATAGCACTTCTTTTTCCCCTTTATGTGGAAAACTACAAAATCAGTTCATTAAAAGTAAAATTTCTTCAGGAGAGGGGTTCTGGTGTCTTCCTCATGCTGATTGAAGTATTTGTTGTAATGTCTTCCTATTTCAAATAATGGCAATGTTTGCAATTGACAAGAGAAGGGACATTTGCAGAATGAAGTTCACATTGCTTGTGGCCGCCAAATTATTCCCCTTATAGATGCTCCTCTGAAGTTGTGATGGGAATATGTGATTCACTCACCAAAAATTTATTTTACCCAGTTTAGGATCATACTTATTTAATTAGGGGAAGTAAAAATTACTGAGCAAATTAAAACAATAAAAACTTAAGACTTTTTTTTTTTCCAAAAAAGGAACTTTTAGAAAGGTGTTGTAATTGTTTAAAAGTTTTCTTTTTAATTATAAAAGTAAAACACATTTCATGCAGAGTAAGTTGGCCAATATTTTAAAGAACCCTGAACGTTAAAATGGATAGTTAATTTAAAAAGCAAATAAAACAGCTCACAGATTTCCGACTTTTAGGAGTAATCCCTATTTTACTTTGTTAGACAAGCCATGCTATATTTCTTTCTGAGGAGAAATGTATTAATAATTCAAAAGATATCACTAGAACTGGACTTGTTAATTTCCAACATCAGCTCCGCTACGTGTGCCTTCATGTTTGAACTCTCACCTAATCCAAGAGGACCAAATAAGAACTTAAGACCACAGTTAGGGGAAGGAAGCATGTGTTACAGCCAGGTTTATCCTCTCAAGTATAAACTAGCTGTAACCATAAAGCAATTTTTCCCCATTCAGCAAGTAGTAAAGTTGGATGACTATTCTGAGCTTTTTCTCCCATCCTTTGGGCTTGGTCTCTTCAGGGACAGGACATGTCTAGTGCATTTAGTGGTGGGTTTCTGCCCAGGTTGCTCTCCTAGCTCCTTAGCCATATTCCTGTCTGAGTGACTTCTTAATTCATGTGTCATTGCTTCTGTTCTGGGCTGAATTGTATCCCCTCAGAAATCATATGTTGAAGTCCTAACCCCCAGTACCTCAGACTGTGACTGTCCTTGGGATAGGGTTTTTCAAGAAGTAATTATGTTAAAATGAGATCATTAGGGTGGGCCCTGATCCAATATAACTCGTCTCCTTATTAGAAGAGGAACTTTGAATGCAGATAGGTGCAGAGAGAAGACCATGTGAAGACACATAGAGAAAATGATCACATATAAGCTAAACAGAGAGGCCTAAGAAGAGACCAACCCCGTCAATACCTTGATCTCAAACTTCTAGCTACTAGGACTGTGAGGAAATAAATTTCTGTTGTTTAAACCATTCAACCTGGGGTTCTTTGTTATGGCAGCCCTAGCAAACAAATCAAGCCTCTAATGGACCATCACTCTAACACCATAAATGTTAAGTTTACGAGGTTGGGGCAGAGACTGAGCTAAATGGCAGCACATATATTACTCAAAGGCTTAGAACAATTACATCAATCACTTCTCTTTTTTACCCTATTTAGTATTTTTAAAAATAAAATAATTGTAGTTTATTTGATGGTTTAAAAATATTACTTAAATTTGGATTAATATGTATCTCCTGAATTCTACCTGATTTTCTACAAAATAGGTAGTCATGTGAAATGTATCAAATAAATATATTTTTAAACTTTTAGAGTGAGGGAAAAAAGTCTTCCTTTAGATGTTTAACCATAATTTTTTTTATTCTTGGGGGAAATTACTGAACATTTCTGTGCTCCAATTTCCCTTCTAAAATGGGGGGATAATGATAGTCCCTACCTGATGGAATTTTTTGAGCATCAAATAAGATTTTTACTTATAACAATGTTGATACAGGTTTATAAGATAAAATTCTTTGGAATCTTAGTGATTTTCTAAAGATTTAGCAACTCATGAGAAATCCACACACACACACACACACACACACACACACACACACTTGCCCACATGCATGCATACACACATTTTTTTTTCTTTTCTTAATATACTTGTGCTGATTTAATACCAGGACAGAAAGAAATTTTCAAGACACGAGTACCTACTCTGAGAAGTGGTGGTCTAGTTTTCATTCCTTTTTAGCATTCTGAATTGCTTGCCTTCAAGAGGGAGCTTCTGACCCTTCATAAAGACACACAGGCCTTTCTACTGCTCTCCATCTGGACTTCATCACTTAAGGGAGAGGCAGGGACCACTCCTGGGGACTGACATTTGGTCCCTTTTTTCCTCTCTCTTGCCCTTTGTTTCCTGAAGTCTCCAGAAATTGAAGGAGGTCATTTTCCAAAGATCAGTAAAAACTTGCTGGTCCTAGTTCTTCAAACATACATGGAAGCTTCTTCTACTCAGAAAATTAGCCCTGCTTCAGGAAATCCATTAGAGTTAGTAAGCTCTAAGAGAAATATACCTCTCAGCCATTGACACCTCCAAGTTCATTACTCAAATCAGATAATCACATTTCTCCTCCTGATACCAAGCTGGAGGTATGTGGTGTGTGAACACAGGAATGAATAGGAAGGGCAGGCCTGAGCAGCAGGAAGATACTGGAGAGTATAAAGAGGTTCTGGGGAAAGAGAAAGAGCCTTGGGAACTGGAAGAGAGTATTTAAAGGAGACAGCAGATAAGCTTGTGCTGCTTGAACTATTATTCCGGGCCCTTGTTGCCTAACTGGGGACAGAGTTTCTCTATTAGTCTTCTTCCCTGCCTCTCCCCTCCCTCCCAACACACATTACTGAGTTATGGGTGCAGGGCTAGCTTGAGTCATAGCACTGAGGTAGATGAAAGTTACCCTTGCAAGTCTCATATTTTATCCCCCATCCCCACTTCTTGCCCAGGACTGTTATCTCCTCAGTCCAGAACCTACTGCTTCTTCTTACCTGGCAGGGTCAGGGTTTCCACTGGGACCCCATATTTGGACTTGTGTTCTCTCCTCTAGAAATGCTCAGCGCATCCTCAGCCCCTCATCTATTTCTACACAATCAGCCCAAATGTCTCTTCCTAGGGAGGTCTGTCTGAGCCCTAGAATGAGGTTAGGCTTCTGTATTACATATCTTCCAGCAGTATAAACCTATACTTCCCAGTGCTTACCTTAGTTGGCAGTGGCCCATTTATTTGAAGGAGTCGTGATCAACGTCTGCATCCTGTACTGCGCTGTAAACTGCATGAGGGGGTTTGTATTTGTCTTTTTCTCCACTGCGTCCTCAGACCAAGCATGATGCCTGGCATGAAGTAAATTCTTGATAAATATGAAGAGTAAACTAAGAACAAGTGAGGGCCCCTTGGAGCACCCTTTGCTTCCTCTGCTTGGTGGCCAAAGGATGAAGCCTTCTTTAACTTCTAGTGAGGCCGGGAAGTGAACATGAACTGGAGTAGTTCAGAGGAGGAGACTAGGCCATGTCAGAGCTCTGGCCCAGGTGGCTCCTTTGTCCGTGCACCTTGGGAACATTTGATATGGATGGGTATAGCATGGGTGGCGGGTTGCCGTGGGGCTGTGGTTCTCTGTAGGAAGTGCTCGCTGGTGGTTATGGAGAACACAGTCATGATTTATGCATTTATAAGATCCTTCCAGAGGAACAGAATTCATTAGAGGCAATTTGGTTCTTTCCCCTATAATTTCAACTGTTGCTTTCTCCCATGAGGGAAGACTATAATAACCAAAAACCTTATTTGGGCTGATTTTGCAGTTGTTGACAAATGGTACAAATTTGCATTTTCTCTGGATTTTGCACTGTGCTAAGTGTATTCATTATATGAATATAGCTCAAAGCCTTTAATAGAATGACTTATTTCTCATTTTTGTGGTTAGTAAAAATAGAAAAACAAAGTCTCACTTACTTTTGTAGTCTGTTGTGGAATTTTGATGATTTGTTTGAAATGAAGCTCATTTTTCCCCCCACAACCATAAAACAATTGCCAAACCTCACTTTGATGTATCAGATGCATGAATTATAATGATGATGCTTACATCTCTGTTACCTACAAAACTTCTGTCTATGAGCATTCAAAAATATCAGTGCGTTTTGGAAACACTTGCAGTTATTTGGAATGTCATTTCTATTTCCTGAGATTGGAAGCTAGACTGTTGAGTGTTGAGTGAGAGTTTCTGGTGCTTGGTGCTTCAAGATGAGGGCATGGGCAGTAGAGATGGGGGTAAAGGTGTGAACTGAATGATTTACAGTCTACTTATTTAATGTGCAGGGAGCAAAAATATAATTACATAACTGAGAACCAGAGACCTTATCTCCTGGCTGAAATGAATCTCATCCCACTGAAGATGTGAACTTCACAGTCAATCTTACTACTTCCTATTTAGAAGAGGCCCTCTAGGTCAATGGGAGTGCACTGGGAAAAGTATTAGAAGACCAGTTCCAACTCTGCCACTTCCTAATTATGTGACATTGGCCAAGGAATTTAATCCGTGACATCTCACTTCCATCTGTAAAATGGAAATTGTAATAGCTCTCCTAACCTACTGCATAGGGCTTGTGGTGATGACCAAATAAGACAGTGTAGGTTAATTGCAAAAGATCGTGCAAATAAGATATTATTTCACTATATTATTTTCTGTTTTTATTTTTACATATGTAGTCCTATTCCCCAATCTATTCTATGGTTTAAAAAATTTGCCATACTTATTAGTCATAGTACAGTGGGAGAAGCAGGACCACTAGGAGACAGAGTATGTGAGATTTGTCATTACAGGCGTTTAACTTCACATACTGGTTAAGCAGGAGTCCTTGTGTTGGATGCTAGAGCCTAAAGTCTACTGGGTGGGCAGTCTGGGAGGGAAGATGGATATAAAGTGGAGAAGAACAAGGACAAACAGGAAGCTGTAGGCACATACTGGAACTCAGGTCAGTTCTTCATGTCTCCAGCTATGATGTGTCTGTCATGTGGGAAAAGCTGGTGTCTTTCATCATGAAGTCCAGCAACTGGATAAGCTGAAGAAGAATCCAGGGGAAGGTGGAGCAGCTGCAAGCCCCTTGCTGCCCCATGCCAGTGTGTTGAGTCAGCTCATCAGCGAGAATGTACGAGAGCTACAAAAGCATCTGCCTCTCCCTTTCAAAGGTGGAAAACAATATAGGTCCTCTAAATTTCATTTCCATGCTCTAAATCTTGTGCAGCTATGTCTATCATGGTACGTCCTTTTCATCATGTCCATGAACTATACAGACAGGGTTGGCTACATGATGTGTGGGGCAGCACAAACAGAAAATGTGGAGCTCCTTGGTCAAAAGAGCTGAAAAACTGCTTTCCTTTATTTCACAGTCTTTTTCTGGATATGTCATGGTGTTCAGTATTTGCTACTTAATGCCACATTCCCTAACTTATGGGATACTCATAGAGTGTATGCAGACCTCACAGGCACCCTGGGCCCTGTCCCATGACTTGGCACTCAGAGTGTGTATGCCCGCCACCAACCCTCCCTGTCCCATGTCCTGGACCCCACTGGGGGTGGCAAAAGTCTATATAATGGGGAAGGGGAGTCCCAGGAAGCCAGGGAGGCAGGGGCGAGAACGTGTGTGAGCCAAGGCTGCAAAGCTCTAGAACATTTTCCACTATCCTACTGGACTTCACTTATAAAATACAAATTCAAAGATAAAACTAGTAAGAATTTCAACACAGAGCCTTAAACCCCAGCATGGGTTCTCCTTCTGGGAACACGTCTCTGTGCAGTTGTACTGTTTGCATGATCATCAAGCTTGTCCTGCTTACAGGGAAGGGATTCTGGGGAGCGTAGTTTGGCCTAGCCAAGTTGACGCATTACAAGGCCACCACACTATCCACTCTGCCTACTTCCTGCATTTTTTTCAAAGGGCTATCATTACATATTGAAGCAAATAAAATAGAAGGTTATAAACATAGCCTTGTTATTTTTCTGACAGTCTGCCATATGCAAGCAGGTACCTCACTATGGCACTACCACCCATCTTTCTCAACTGCTGTTTCCCCAAGGACCAAGACTTGATGTAACGTATTTGAAGACATACTACTCCCCTATGCCAATCCTTTCTAAGTGAGAGATCTAAATTTTACAGTTGGGTTCCACAAGCTAATGAGGATATTTGTATAATTGAATTTCCTAACTCAACAATGTAGTCTGTGAGATTTCTCAGGTGAGATGTTGCACAATGCACCTTCACCACCTTGTTGGGAAAAAGAGTGCTCTATGAGCTTCTACACTCTTACCTGTCTGCTGCAAGGCCCTCAGTGCTCTCTACGTGAGGTATTTCTCAAGGTTGTGTTGGCAGAGAGCAACTGTAAGAGATGAGGCAAAGGCTCCCTCTGGGACAAATAGCAGGTTTGCCATAAAAGTAGTGGATTCCCCAAGTTTAGTGTTTGTATTTGTTTGCTAGGGCTGCCATAACAAAGTACCACAGCTTGGATGGGTTAAACAGAAATTTATTTTCTCACAGTCCTGGAATCTAGAAGTTCAAAATCCAGCTGTCAGGAGGGTTGTTCCCCTTGGAAGCCTCTCTCTTGGGCTTGTAGATGGCCATCTTTTCCCAGAGTCTTCACATGGTGTTCCCTGTGTCCTAATCTCCTCTTCTTATTAAGGCACCAGTTATATTGGATTAGCTCCCCCGACCCATGACCTCATTTTAACTTACTTTTCTTTAAAGACCTTGTCTTCAAATTAGAAATGACAAGCAAACTCAGAATTTATGACCTAGTCAAAGTGCCTTGTTCGGGTGTTGGATGAGTGTAGTATCTGTCATCATCTCAATCCTCTGTGGGTCCTCCATGTCAGAGGAAGCTTGGCTCTTGCTGTGATGGAGCCTGCCTGAGCAGAGATTGTTGGCAACATCTTCTTACAAGATCCTATGCCAACATCACTGAGGTGACTGTGTATCTCCAAGGACATGCATGGCTACTGCTTGAGGGCATCTGTGCTGTGAGGTAGAGGGCTGCACTTTATTGAGAGGCCTTCACTCTGCAGAGTTAGAGGATGGTGCAAAACCTTTTGCCAGGAAGGCTGGTAGGTAGAGAAGGCATTCTGAGTTCACAATTTAATCCTGCCCTTCACCCCATCTCATGGGCTGAACTGTCCCCCACTTCCAGTTTCATATGTTGAATTCCTAACCCCCCAGTACCTCCCTTGGAATGTAACTGTTTTTAGAGATAGGGTCTTCAAAGAGGTCATTAAGTTGAAATGAGGTCACTAGAGTGAGCTGTAATTCCGTATGATTTGTGTCCTTCTAAGAAGAGGGAATGGGAGCACAGACAGGTACAGAGAGAAGACCACATGAAGGCGTGAGGAGGAGACAGCTGTCTACAAGTCAACGAGAGAGGCCTCGGAAGAACACCCTGCTAACACCTTGATATTGGACTTCTAGGACTATGAGAAAATAAATGTTTGTTGTTGAAGCCACTCGGTCTGTGCTACTTTGTTACGGCAGCCCTAGCTGACTAACGTAACCCCCATTCACATACATACTTTAAACATATAAAATGATAAATCAAATGGAAAAAGCTAAACTACAACTATTTAGCCATGTCTTAAAATAAGCCATCTCTTTAACATCTCAGGGGATGAGATTTGCAAAATAGTCTAGGGAGGGACTAAAGCCATGTGTCTGTTGGACATCAAGTCGGGGAGCAGGCAAGCCATGAATATGTTTAAAGTGGTAACTGAATAAAAGGGCCCTTTCCAAATCACACAGGCGGGACCAGAGCCACCTCAGTGCTGGAAGCCAGGGGTGAAAGTGATTCACCCATTCATGAATGGAGGTTGCTAATGGAAGCTGTTCACAGCCCCTGACTTGTGCTAATTACTACATGCCTACTGCATGGGAGATGTGAGAATGTGGACACCATGTTGTGATTAGCACTTAAGCCAAAATGCTCTGATGAAATCTGTCAGATCTCCAATGTCTTTGAGGGCCAAGAGCTTCATTCAAAGCCTGAAGGCCTCAGGTCCCCTAGTTCTAGACTAGGAAGTCTGAGGAGCTATGTGGAGGCCATTGTAAAACTGATGTAGAGGAGGGAGAGAGGGAGATAGATGATAGAGATAGATAGAGATAGAGAGAGAGAGAGAGAGAGAAGAGAGAAAATTTTTACCTTTCACTCAAGGTGAGTGTGCAAACCAAAATTCCAAAGCATATAAAGAAAACAAATGCCGAGAGTGGGAGGGATGGGGTGGCTGGGTGATAGACATTGGGGAGGGTATGTGCTATGGTGAGCACTGAGAATTGTGTAAGATTGTTGAATCACAGACCTATACCTCTGAAACAAATAATACATTATATGTTAAAAAAAAAAAAAAAGAAGATAGCAGGAAGGGAAAAATGAAGGGGTGGAAATCGGAGGGGAAGATGAACCATGAGAGACTATGGACTCTGAGAAACAAACTAAGGGTTCCAGAGGGGATGGGGTGGGGGGATGGGTTAGCCTGGTGATGGGTATTAAAGAGGGCACGTACTGCATGGAGCATTGGGTGTTACATGCAAACAATGAATCATGGAAGACTACATCAAAAACTAATGATGTAATGTATGGTGATTAACATAACATAAAAAAAAAAGAAAACTAATGCCTTCACATTCAAGAATTGAATGAAAGATTCACTTAGGTCCTTTGCTGTCTCGTGGTGGGGGTTTCGCACAATAGTCTTCCATTCACAATATCAACCTTGTAGCCGGATAGCAAGGAGAGACCTGAGAGCAAGGGGGACTGCGTGAAGAGTGTCTCCCATTGGCTGTCAGCTACTTATAGTTCTTGCAGAGAAAGCATCTTATAAAGAAGACCTTATTTACAACTTATTGGTAGCATGCCTCTCAGTATGTGACTGTAGACACACAAAGAATCATTTCCTTGAATGTAGACTTGACGAGAGAAATCTTCTGACTCCAATTCTTTGGTTTTACCACCCGAACACTAACCAGATGTACAAGATAATAGAATTGGATTTCACTAATTAGTAGAAATGCTGTACTGGTGTTAAGAGCTTTGTCTGGGCCAACTGATACAGGGAAACAGCTTCCCATAGCTGCCCAAGTATTGTGTAGCTAAGGTGGTAGTGGTAGGAGTGTTATCCATGCTATTGGATTCAAAGGAATGATGTGGCTTCTGAGTCCTTGTGGTGTCTGCAGGACCAATTTAAGGTGGGAAGCAGTCTTCACCTCAATAAGGGGCTGGTTGTTGAATGTCTACTTACCCTGTGCCTACTTTAATGTTACCCACTTGTTAAGTCCTTCTAAATTGCCATCCCATCACCAGTCATTGCTTTGTGTTCCTAGGAGGCATGTACACCAAATGATTTCCAGATGCAGTTTCTATATAGTGAGTTTTGTCCCAAGAGAGGTTTGTCCCCAGAAAATTCTAAAACAGAACCTGTTACACTGGGGTTGTAGGCAGGACCACAGGCGGGTTACGAGGATTCTTTTTGTCCCTCTAGACTAGGGTCTTTCCTTGGTCCCTCTCATCTAGGTTTGCTACTTACCTTAGCCCCATGGACACTACCTTTTTCAGGAAGAGGAGGTATAGAAAAGTGAGCGCACATAGAGAATTTCCCCATAAGGCCTAGAATAGGGGTGGATTAAATGTCCTACTGTATGATAATGAAGGTTTTTTGTTGTTAAGTTTTTAACTTTAATTTCAGTATTGTTAACATACAGTGTTATATTAGTTTTAGGTCTACAGTATCGTGATTCAACAATTCTAAACATGACTCAGTGCTCATAGTGACAAGTACACTCCTTAATCCCCCTCACCTATTTCACCCTTTGCCCCATCCACCTCCTCTCTGGTAACCATCAGTTTGTTCTCCATAGTTAAGAGTGTTTCTTGGTTTGTCTGTCTCTTTCTTTTTTATGATAAAGTTTGTAATGGAAAATTGACATTAAGATTTTTCCCTTTTAGGGTAGAAAAATGTCATCTAAAAATTTGTATACATGCATACCTCTTAGAGACTGTAATTTATTTTCAAAGAAGCCTGACCTTTTGATTTGGGCAAATCAACTTGAGTTAGCCCTTTTACTCAGGCAAAATGTAAAGCAAATACCTCCCCCCCCCTTTTTTTTCCTGATTTTTGGTACAAAACCCAAATGCTTTCATATAACCCAAAGCAGATACTTCAGCCCTTAAGTGCTATGTTTAGTGATTGGCAGAATTTTACTTCTGTAAAATTAGATATTTTCCTTCCTATATTTAAAATAAAATCACCCTATATTTGAAATTATAATTTGTATTGTGTGTGTGTGAATTTGTGTCCCATTGTATATGTACATTAGTCAATCACTTGCTTATAAGAAATTGGAAGTAGGAAACTGATTATGGCAAAGTTGATATAGAAGCTTGGTCTTCTTACCTCCCATTAGATGTAAGACCAAGGGCTTGACTAAGTGGTTTAAGATGTACTGGGCTAGAATGCTGTCCCACATATGGTCTTATCTCAGTTTGATTAAGCCTTACTTTAAAAAATGTGTTCTCCAACTTAAAGATTCTTGTTGAGTTTTTGGCCTAGTTTTTGGTGTCAGACCAAACACTTGGATGGATATACAACCCCAAGGGAATGTCTACTCCCAAAGCTAAACACCCTAGGAAAAAGTTACTTCTGGAATAAAAATGAGACAGCCTTAGATTGGGAGGGAAAGGATGCTGTTTTCTTTGTAAGGCCAGGGATAGGTCGGGCCCTAACTGAGGCATGGAGATTGATGTGTGTGGAGACAGGGAAGGAGCCAGACAGGGAGCTGGCTCAGTAAGAGTGTCTGAGGTCTGTTTGTGCCTATGGACTCTTGGAATAACTAATTCTAGCAAGGATTGTGAGTTATTCTCTGTTATTCTTCTGTTACCCCTAATCATCAATAAAGTATTATTAGAAGTTACAAGGTGATCTCTGGAACCAAAGAGTCTCAGTCCACTTTTCAAAAAGACTAACAAAAAGGAGGGAGAACATTATTTCCTCCACAAGGCCAGAATGGGACTTGCAGCTGAGGACACCAGCAAAGGACAGCTGAATCCAGTAGAGGAGCCTCTGAGGGTATGGTTAGGAAAGGCAGCAATGTGGCATGGTGACAGGGAGGCTCCAGTGCAGGAAGCTGGGGATGTTTGTTAGGTCAGAAATTAGTGAGCATTCTTGGAAACTGTTAAGTAGATGTAGGCCTAGATTCCAGGAACTGGAATCATGGGAACTTATGTCACAGTGATTTGGGAATAAAAAGGCAGTGCAACCTCCCAGTCATGGGCTGATAAGTGATTATGAGGTTCCATCTACCTCTCGATTTGGAGTTTCCTCCTGAACTTCTTAGGTCTTCCAAGGTATGAGGGGCTCTCCTATGTGGGAGGAGGCCTGGCCCTTCCTCTGGTTCTGTGTTCATAGAAAGGAGGAAAGAGAAGAGATTTCAAAAGGGAGGGAATGCACAGAGGAGGAGAGAGCACACTGATGTCTTATTATCCTTCCACTGAAGACTCTGTCTTCTAGCTCTGCTGAGCTGTGATATACTGAGGATACTGAATCTTAGACCCACTTCAGAGCTTTCTCCATGGATATCATAAGTTGGCTACTGTCAGACTTCATGGCTGCACCCCTTCCCCCTGGTCTCCATTGCAGCTGCTCTCTGCCCTTCTAGCCCATCACCCATGTCTCCATGGCCTGTCTCATGCTACCTTCTCCCAGCCTGGGCTGTGCACCCATCGGGCACCTTGGGCACAGTATCCAGGACTTGGGGACTCTCACAGGCTTACAAGGAAATTGAGTCTTGAAAGAATTTTATTGCCCATAAAATACAACATATAACTAAATACCTTCAAAATTAAAATTAATAAATCTTGAATTGAATAATAAATTATTGAATAAATCTTGAATAAGACCTCTTTCACAGTTACATACAGATTACTGTTAATGTGAAATGTGGCTGCATTCTAAAACATTTGTTGTTCTGTAGGTTGGGTGTGGCTTCCAAAGTTGAAAGTTCCTGGGACCCATGAGAGTCATATAAAAATTCAAGCTAGTTTTCACTGTCTACTCTCAACTAGCCCCTGTGTCAACTCTTTTTCATATTAGCCTGTCACCTACCCAGATTTCTTTAGCTAGAGTTAATACCTGGGATATCATCCAGCAGGAAAAAAATATAATAAAAGCCCAAAGAAGAAAAAAATGCATTTCCTTCCCAAGGCCAAGGTCCCTGGTGCTTAGACCACTCTACTACAGGATGCTGACTTGAAGAACTTGCCATCTGGCTTGGGGTGACACAGGTGTTCTGTTGAAAGGGAAATAACTCAGGCTGGAAAGAGGAGTGAGATGCTACATGGCTGATTTCTTCTCAGTCAGTCCCCAATGAACAGCTCCTTTTTTAGCCTGCATCTGCACCTTCCATCCATCCAGAGCTGGGAGTTGCCTGGGATTTGGAGCAGCTGGTTGCCATTTTGTTGGGTCCTTGGATGTTGGATCTTACCTGATGCCAAGAAGGTATTTTCCTTTTCCTATTCATGGAGGGACTAATGCTAAATATGTCACTGGAGAAGGAGTTTCCCAGTTAGCAATAGTGAACCTTTGTTATTCTTTAGACTTATGGTCACTGTTTTAGGTGTATATAATACACGAAACAGACAGAGCCTGGAAATCTGTACTTTTTTTTTTTTTTAAATCTGTACTTTTTAATCAATGTGTCACTCTGCCCAGCTCCCAGTTTCCAGAAGTAGAATCCCATAGCCCTCTCTTCCTATCACCATAGCTCTGAAGTACTCTGAGTAGTTGAATCTATAGGCTGGAGGAGACAAGGTGTGAAGTATGAGCTGTGGGCCAGGCCTGGCAGGGTGGCAGTTTCCAGCAGTGGAGCTTGAAGGCCAATAAGCTTAATCTGAACCACAGGAACCATTGGAAATTGAAAAATGCATCCAGCACTATATTAACACCATTGCTCCGAGTCAAGTATGTTCATGCCAAAGATGGCATTGTGGTCTCTCTGGATATACTGGCTCCAGCCAGGGCTTGATTTTTATTGCCCATCCCTCTGGGGGAGAAGGGTAATAATTTGATGGCTGTTGACAGAATGCCCAAAGAACATTGGATTGGGACCTCAGGAGACTTGGATCATGGCCATTAATTAGTTGAAGGATTTCAGGAAAATCCCTTAATCCTTCTATGCATAAATTTCCCATCTATAAAACTGAGCATAATAATAGTGCCTATCTTACAGAGTTGTGTGAGAATAAAATGGGGTAAAATGTCTAAGGAACATTGGAAATAAATTTAACAACTTCCTGGGTGAAGGAGCTGAAGTCAAGTAAGAAAATAATGAGAGAAGAGCTTCAAAACTGGGGTCCTAGTCCGAGCTTTGCCATTTACTGTTTAATCCAGGGCCTTTAGTCTAGCTGGGGCTCTGGTGCCTCAAGAGTGTAAAATAATCGTTACAACCTGAGAAGTGTTGCACAGGTTAGAAGAGATACCATATGAGGTTATCAACTACACAGTACTATACAAATGGTAATCAAAATAGTGATTCATTCAGTGCCTTGCTATCCTCAAGCTGATCAGCTAGCTTATTTTTTTTTTAATTAAAAAGTATGGTTATTATCACCCTGATAAATCTCATATTTATTGGGCATTAGACTCTAAGGCTCCCCTCTCACATTTTTCCATCTCTGTTGGGCAGAGGAGAAAGCAGGTGGGATACCCTCTCAAGTCCTTTCTGCTCCTCTGCTCTCTGTACCACTTGCTGGGTAGGCCAGCACATTCCAGCACTGCCCCATTTCTGCAACTTGTACAACTGGAGGCTTGGAGATGGGTTCTGAGGGGATTGCCCAGCAGAAGGGATGCGGTATTTGGCATTAGCTGCTTGAATCGAGGCTCTTCTGCCAGAGTAATTGGCCAAAGCCCCCTGGCTCTTGCCTGCTGTCTGGCTGGTCACAAAATAGAGAATCAGATTCAAAAGGTCTGGAGAAACCTCAGAAAGTTGGAGACGTGTGGGAAGGTAGGGAGGGGCCGTGTTTTTCGATCAACCTTGCGGACTGCTTACCTCGGGAGTTCTGTGGTGCCCTGAGAAGACACTGCTGCTTGAGCCATGAAGCACTGAGCAGGCTCTTCCTGGTCCTTGGTTTCTTGCCTTTTCTTCTGAGGATCATCAGAGGCTTCGCTATTGATATCAGCAGTGAGCAGGGCAGAAAGCTCAAGATTGTGGCTCTTGCTGTTTTTCACTTTCATCTGGCTTGGCCACTTCGAGATTTGAAGGATGCTGAATAGCAGTTCCAGCTTGTTAGGGCTGCGAACAGGTAACCTTGGTTTCTGGTCTGAGAGGCAAAGTGCTACACGAAAACTGCCTGTTCCATCTTTCCATCTGCTTAGTCCCACAGTATCCCCACAGAGGGCAGCTGCAGCCAGTCAGGCAAAAAACCAAGCCATTGTTTGTCTACATGTGAAAGCCTGAGAAGCCACACCAGTTTCAGGGAAGACATTCTCATTGCAGGGCGTCAGAACAACCACCCAGAAGCCAGTGGGCGTGTTGATTGATTCACGGGCCACGCCCATGTGAAAGAAAGTCAGAAATGCACAGGCGGAAATGGACACCTCCCAAGATAGATGGGAATAGAATAGATTTATGGGACTTCAAGCTGGAGAAAAATGAAAGCAGGTTCTCTTGTTCTCATATCTTGCTGAAGGCTGGAATGAAAAATATCAGAATGATTGAGACTGAATTGGCTTTTGTGCTTACAGACCGTACTATAAATTGTGCAGCCAGAGTGAGTAGTGTTTATGGGAAGCCGATCAGTTGCCTGTAGTTGATTTTGTTTCTGGTGTGATTTGCTCTCCAGTCAACTAAGTAAATATCTTGAATAATAAATGAAGAAGACAGACACACAAACAAAAAGTCATGGGAAGAAAGGCAGGAAACAGGAGCTTCAAAACTTTCAGGTTTATTGGGAATCCACAAATGGACTTGAGGCAGTCACACCAAGATAGATCCTTCTTCCTCCTTATGCCATGAAGGTTCTTTCTCAATGCATTTTTATGTGATTCTACAGAAGAAATTTCTTTTCTCTTAGCAGTAGAGCTGGTCCTTGTTCTCCTTTGCTTTCCCGAACCAGAGCCTCTTCAGAGGGAATATAAGTTCGAGGCTACTAAAGGCATGGGGAAGCTGGACATATTGCCCCTGGCAACAGAGTACATGTACCTGGGGGAAAACGGATTCCCTCCACCCCAACTAGAGGACTGTTCTTGGAGCAGGGAGTGGGAATGGCAAGGGGTTGAGATCCTGAGAGGCATCTGCAGGTTGTATGGCACGTCCCTGTCTTCTTATATTGAGCATGTTTCCTTCACAGAAGGCTATGGATCAGAGCAAGCGTTGGTGCCCATGCAGTTGTGACTCAAAGAGCCCACTTTGCTCTGCTGACGAGAGAGCGAGGCAGGCAGGAAACGCTGACCAGAACTAGGAGCATGCCCCGAAGACAGCTTGTTCTTAGTTGTTCCTGCACGGGAGAGAAAAATGGAAGATCTTTTCTTCTTCTTACTGGATGACCTCAATGTGGTGATGAAGGCAGTGCAGTGTCAGGCACTGCTATTGGCAAAGGGGCAGCGTAGGACTCAGGGCTCCTTGGTTTCTGCAGGGCAGAAGCTGTTGGCCAGCAAAGGGGCACAGTGGCCACTTCCACTACCATAATATGACCTTCCTTCTCTTCAGTCACGGGGAGACGGCAGTGCCAAGTGGTGAACAGAGAAAGCTTGGGAGCAGGAGAAGGAACACACTTGGTCCAAAACGCTCACCCTAGTTGTATGTAAAGGAGGACGGTGTTGATAGAGGGTGTATTCCTCAGCCTGTGAAGAACTACAGAATTCCATTTGGATCTGAATAATTGGAAGGGAGTATGTTAGTGAGACTGAGACTACTCGTCAAATTATCGTTATTGTAATTGTCATCATCATCATAATCAATCTTTGCATAAATAGCTCTCTGTGGTTGTTCTGTGAAAAAAACTGTCCTAAGTGTTTTATAAATACTACTTCACTTTTGAAAAATGTAGAAGCTGAGGCATGTAAAGTTTCAGTCCAAAGTTATTACTGTATAGCTTATTTGTTGCCATTAGAATTTGAACCCATGACCACTTGATGGCCAGGCCTGGGCTTTTATTCACCATGATATTCTGCCCCTGAAATCAGGTTGTGTAATCTTAACTGAAGGAAGGAACAAAGAAGCTTCCTTTGGAATGGATCTGGTCCTTTCTCAAATCATATTTTATCTTAAGAAGTACTGAGCGTTTTATAAGTTCTTTGTATCATTTGGATAGTAACCCTTTATCAGATATGTCATTTGCAAATATCTTCCCCCATTCTGTAGTTGGCTTTTAGTTTTGTTGATTGTTTCCTTCGCGGTGCAGAAGCTTTTTATTTTGACGTAATCCTAATACTTTATTTTTGTTTTTGTTTCGCTTGCCTCAGGGGACCTATCCAGAAAAAAGTTGCTACGGCCGATGTCAGGGAAGTACTGCCTGTGTTCTCTTCTAGGATTTTGATGGTTTCAGGTCTCACATTTAGGTTTTTAATCCATTTTGAATTTATTTTTGTGTATGATGTAGGAAAGTGGTCCAGTTTCATTGTTTTGCATGTTGCTGTCCAGTTTTCCAAACACCGTTTGTTGAAGAGACTTTCTTTTTCCATTGGATAATCTTTCCTGTTTTGCTGAAGATTAATTGACCATATAATTGTGAGTTTATATCTGGGCTTTCTATTCTGTTCCATGGATCTATGTGTCTGTTTTTGTGCCACTACCATACTGTCTTGATGATGACAGCTTTGTAATAGAGCTTGAAGTCTGGAATTGTGATGCATCCAGCTTTGCTTTGCTTTTTCAAGGTTGCTTTGGCTATTTGGGGGTCTTTTGTGGTTCCATATAAATTTTAGGATTGTTTGTTCTAGTTCTGTGAAAAATGATGTTGATATTTTGATAGGGATTGCATTGAATGTATAAATTGCTTTGGGTAGTATAGACATTTTAACAATATTTGTTTTTCCAGGCCATGAGCATGGAATGTCGCTCCATTTCTTTGTGTCATTTTCAATTTCTTTCATCACAAAGGGGGAAGAAAAAGAGAAAGAGAGAGACAAACCAAAGAACAGACTCTTAACTATAGAGAACAAACTGATGGTTACCAGAGAGGAGGTGGGTAGGGGGTTGGATGGGTAAATAGGTGATGAGGTTTAAGGAGGGCACTTGTGATGAGCACAGGGTGATGTGTGGAACTGTTGAATCACTGTATCATATACCTGAAACTAATATAACACTGTATGTTGACTAACTGGAATTAAAATAAAAATTAAAAAAAAAAAAAAAGAAGTATTGAAGCAGTCTCCCTGAGTGGAGACCACATCCCATAAATGAGTTAGGTGCCTCCTGGGACTATCTCGAGACTGCTGCTGAAGGAATGTAGGACCCACCTTTGTGTCTGACTGGTTGCCAGGGAGGAAGTGTGAGACTGGGAAGATGGGACAGCTTTGTGTTCCAAGTTTCTTACTCCTGCCTCAGAACGCTAATAAAAAGGAAAGTTTGCTTTTGCACAGAGCCAGTGGAAGATTGCCTTGCTGTGGTTCTTGGGCCAATACAGATGGAGCTGCATGGTTCTCATGTTCAACTCTTTGGTTCTGCACATTTGTATTCAGTCTTCTTGTGGTTAGACTAACTGCTTTCTCTGAAGAGTCTCAATGCTAGAATATTTCAAACCCTATTATTAGTTGTGTGGATATGGCATCTATATGAGTCTCACTGCTTTATATCGTCTGAGACTATGTCACTATGCATGTATGCTTAAAATTGTTTCATATCCCTGGTGCACTGTTCCTTTTGTCATAATGTAAAAACCATCTTTATCCTGAGCAATTATTTTTTTGGCTCAAACTCCAATTAGTTCAGTATTATTATAGCTATACCAGTTTTCTTTTGATATGTATTTGCCCCGTATATTTTTCTTTATCCCTTAATTTCAACATTTCTTTGTTCTGATGTTTTACATGTATCTATTCTAAAGAGTATAAAGAACAATTTTGCTCTTTTTATCCAATCTAGGAATCCTTTATAACTGGCAAGTTTAGTACACTTATTGCTGATAGATTTATTTATTTTTGCCAATTTTGCTCTTCTTCCTGCCTTTTCTGTTTTTTATCTTCCTGTTATCCTTTATATTGATCCACTTTTCTTGATTACCTCCAGACTTCTAAACTACCTCTGCTAGTTTAGAAGTTAACACATTCTAGTCCTATTCTTTTTAATGGTTACATTAAAAAATCTTACATGCATTCATGCCATAAAATAAAAATTTGCTCACTATATCTACACTCCTCATGAATGTTGCACCAACTGTATAACAATTTACCTCCAACCTAGCCCCTCATTATTGTTAAGTTATTTTTTAGTAGTGTGGTGTTATCTAGTTTTTGTCTTATTTATTACAGTATTAGGGTTCTCCAGAGAAATGGAGCCAACAGGGTGTGTGTGGTGTGTGTGTGTGTGTGTGTGTGTGTGTGTACATACATATATAAATGAATATATCCTCACATGTATACATTGACTCTGAAGGTTGTCTTTTGGCAGAATTCTCTGTTCTTTGGAAGAGGTCTGTTTTTTTCTTTAAGGCCTTCAACTGATTGGGTAAGTCCTACTCACATTATGGAGGGCACTTTATTTACTCAGAGTCTACTGATTTAAATACTAATCCCATCTGAAAAGTACCCCAAAGTACCAAAATACATCTGTGAAGTTTGACCTGAGTACCATGGCTCAGCCAAGCTGACACATAAATTTAAGCATCACAGTTACCCACATTAGTTGTTAGTTGTTGTTATTTTGCATTGTTGGGGATTTATTTAAATTTACCACATGTTCACTATGTTTTTTCCTGTATCTAATTCAGTCTTTTTTTCTAGACTCAGAGTCCTGAAAGAAAGCAACTATCAACCCCATAATTTTATGCCCAGATAATCTATTATTTGAGAGTCAGAGACAATGTGAAGACATTTTTCCAGACATTTCAGAAAGTTTACCCCTATTAGAGCAAGTAAAGGTTCACTACAAACTGAAGTGCTTTGAAAATTATTCCGTGTTTTCAGGCTGTTAATTAATTGAGAATGCTGTTAGTTTCTTTCCTTCTTTCTGTTTGGCAGATAATCCATTTTTCTCTCTGCTTTAAGATCTCTAAGTCTTTGGTGTTCTACACTTTCCCTGTAATAAATCTACACAGGGACATTTTATTTATCAATGTTTTAAACTCTGTTATACTTGCTATATATAAGGATCATATCTTTTATGAATTCTGAAAAATTCTGAGAATTTTCAGATGTTATTTCACTTGCCCTCTTTCCACTGATTCTCTTCTGATGTGACTGTTGGTTATGTTGGAACTTCTCACTCTTCCCTTCATGATTCTTAACCTCTCTTTCATATTTCATATCTCTTTATCCCTCTGTGTTGCATTTGGGATTAAGCCCTCACATCTAATTTTAGTTCACTAATTCTTTTTCTGGATATAGTTTGAACCAAAAGTTGGGCTTTTGATTTCAATGCCTTTATTTTTAAATTCTGCAAGTTTTAATTTTTTTTTTAAATCTACCTATTCCTTTTAGATATTGTTTTGTACATTTTTCTTGATTTTAATTTTTCTTGTATATCTCGATTCCTCTAAAAGCACACTGTTTCTGTAGTTCTGTGATCTAGAGTTCTTAATGTTTAGTAGTGTTATTTCTTATATCTGCTTCTCTAGTTCATTCTGAATTGTTTCTTGAGTGTATTGTAATTTTGGATTGTAATAAATTTTAAGCAGGGCTTCACTTACAGACTTTTTTCTGGTCTGTGTTGTAAGTATGTCTCTCATACTTACAGTGGTTCTGTGGTTCTGTGGGAGTGGTTCTGTGTCTGTTTCTAGCCAGCTACCTCAAGGGTATTGTTATCCTTGGGTCTATGTTGTTTCTTACCTGGGGGATTCTGGACCCAGCAGGAAGCATAAATTTGAACCCCAAATCCAAGTGTGGCATGCCTACTATGGTTATGCATTTTCAGTTTCACTCACCCAGATCCTCAGCCCAAATAGACAAGCTTGCTTGTCATTTCCCTAGCTAGTAGAAGAATTTTTCTTTTCTTTTTTTTTTTCCAAGGATTTTATTTATTAATTTGAGAGAGAGAGAGCACAAATAGGGGGAGAGGCAAGGGAGAGGGAGAAGCAGACTCCTCCTGAGCAGGGAGCCCGATATGGGGACTTGATCCCAGGACCCTGAGATCATTACCTGAGCAGAAGGCAGACACTTAACCAACTGAGCCACCCAAGGCGCCCCAGAAGAATTTTTTCTAAAGCATTCTTGCAGTGTAGGTGTAGATCTTTAAAGATTCTAACTTCATGTGAAGGCCTTAATTCTGTCTGTCTCCTGTCCCCACGTGGTTGTCAGAACTTAAGCCCTTTGGCTTCCTGAGGCTGGCAGATCATTTCAGGGATTACCACTCTGTTTTCTACTTTCTCCTTCACTTTTGGCCCCTAGAGATTTCCCTTGCAAGTGTGTGAAATCAGATATGCATTTAAAAGGTGTGTGTGGGCGCCTGGGTGGCTCAGTTGGTTAAGCGACTGCCTTCGGCTCAGGTCATGATCCTGGAGTCCCCGGATCGAGTCCCGCGTCGGGCTCCCTGCTCGGCAGGGAGTCTGCTTCTCCCTCTGACCCTCCTCCCTCTCATGCTCTCTGTCTCTCATTCTCTCTGTCTCAAATAAATAAATAAAATCTAAAAAAAATAAAATAAAATAAAAGGGGTGTGTGTGTGTGTGTGTGTGTGTTTTCTAAAGCAGGAGGTATCTGTGGATATTTAGTTACATCATATTGCTGGAAACAAAATTATAAATTACTTTGTAAAGCTACCACCAAGATTGTCTATTGGTCAACAGAGCGAGATTATGCCACTGCTCTCAAGGCAGCGCTCTGCTGTTTTCCTGTATCTAAGCTTCTCACAAAAATGCCTATGTGTCTTTTTCTCTCTGCCTCTGTCTCTCTTGTTTTTTTTTATTTTATTTTTTCAATAAGTCGTTGTGTTCCCCAATAAGTGGCTGACTTTCTTTCTCATCTTGTCAGGGCCATTTATTTTTAAATTTTTACTTATGTATTATTTTTACCTCAAGAACACAGGGCTTCCAACCAGGAGATCCGAGTCTCCTAGTAGATCTTAAAGTTGATTTCTGCTGTAGGAGCCTTTCTCCTGTTCTTTGTCTTTTCTGTGATTCCTAAAAGCGAGTTGAGTGCAGTCCCTACTAATGATCTGCCTCTGATTCCTAGAGGATAGTGACTGTGCCCAGTTTGGAGCCAGGTCAGTGAACAGTGCAGAGAATACAGAAGAAATGCTTTTTTTGACAGGAATATGATACTCAACAGCAAGAGAAAAAAACAAATGCTTCAGAAATCAAAGTTCAGGTTAGCTGTTGCAAAATGTATTTTTACGTGATACTCAAGGTTTATTTTTAAGTAATGAGTTGTTTCTTTCAGGATCATGCTGTTCAGAAACTGAGCAAGTACAGAAGCTGTTGGGGAAATTAGTGAATTCCCTGTTTTGGCCGCTCTGTAGTTCTGTTGCAATCTTTACTTTTACTAGGTTAAACCTCAGGACACTACTTTGTATATGCTGAGCTCTTCTTCTGTCTGCCAGGAGAAAAGTTTCACAAGCAGAGTAGATACATATCTACTAAATTATAGCCCAGAGGTTAAAAAGCTCAGAGACTGTTATGTCTAAAGCTCATGTTTTAAATTTGAGAGATAAGTTATCGGTTCCTATAAAATAGGAGTATATTCAACATAGTCAAGTTCTAATTTTATTTTCTTCCTTCATTTCTCCATGAATTCTCCAGTCACTTCTTCCTGTAGTAGGTGATGGTAAACTTTGTTCAAAATATTTCTGGAATTCTATGCTGGTAAACTTCTGTATTTGCTCCATTAGTTTTTCTCACTCTTTAAGTTATGGACAAGATGTCCTCCAGTATCTGGTTTTTCCTTCTCTCCCTCCCCTCTCCTCTTCCTCCCCTTCTTTTTGCTCTTTATCTTCATCTTTTTTTTTGTCTTCATTTTCTTTTTTTTTAGAATGAGAACCCCTGAACTTAGCTTGGCCTGTGGTCATATAACTGGAGACTATATTTCTCCCTTCTTTTGCAGCTAGGTGTGGCCAATGGTATGTGCGTAATGGTGATGCAAGTACCTTTTAGTTCATGACCTCGAGGTGGGATTGGGGTGCTAGACAGCCATCTTGCTCTCTGTTTTGTGAATCTGATCAACCAAAGGGTATCCCCAAAGGTCTTGGAATAGACTGCAGGGAAAAAAAGAAAGACTCCTTGGGCTATTGGAGAAAGAAAAGGGCTTTACAGTCTTTTGCTTTATGTTTTATACTTTTTAATATTTCTATATACTTTTAGATAGCATTTCCTTTTATATAATTCTATGTGAAAAAAGTTCTGTGTAATTTCATTTTCCATAAGTAGATAATTACTATATGGTATGATAAGGTCTTTAATACAAGTATGAACCAATGCTCAGGAACAGGGGGAAGGGCAGCCTAGTGCAGATTTGTGAATCTAAGAAAGACTTTCTGGAGAAGACTGAGCTTGTCCTGGAGGATTGAATAAGGAATAAGCTTATCCAGGAGGTTTATCCAAGCAATTAGCAGGGGCAATAGTCCAGGGAGAAGGAACATAATGGGAAAAGCCATGTTGGCATGAGAGCACGTGGAGAATTCTGGGAAATTCAAATCATTCTGATAACAGCATGGGTAAGAATTGGGGAATAGAAAGAGATGGTATAGGATGGGGCTGGTGGGGGAGCTTTGTATGGCCATGCTAAGGTGTTTGTGTCTTGCATGAAGTCTATGGAAGGATTTTAAGCTTGTGATGTGATCAGGTTTGCATTTTAGAATGACCCCTCTGCTAGCAGCGTGGAAAATGTATTGAAGGGGGTCCAAAGACTACATAATGTAAAGTTGCAAGATGCCTTTGTGAAAGAAAAGACTTCATTGATTAGAGTCACAACACAGAATGAGATGGCTGTATTGGTACATCAGTCTGCAGTGTTTTCTCCAAGACGAGTGGAGAAGTTGATTTCTTTCTGCTGTTTAATCAGAATCTACAAGTTTGTTCCACCTCTTTGAGAATTTTCCCCAGAGGCTAAATCTTTTCCATTCTGTGTCCTGGATTCCTTGATGAACTGGAAGGGAATTTCTCAATGTCTTTATCCTTTTAAGGACTTCCTTGTGACCTTGCATGTCTCCTTCAAGGGTGTTTGGAGGGGAATTGGGAAGGTCTTTTCTGCCTATCTTAACTGACTGTTCAACACAATCAATGCTAGCTTATAAGCCCATATTCCAAAGTAATAGGCAAATATTTAATTCCAAGATTGTCCCTTATTCCTCCAAGAATAGGTCAATTATCTTACTTTGGTTTGGAAATAAATGAGGTCACAATTCTGCACATGGTGTGATAATTTGCCAAATGTGTTTCCTTTAACAAGAAAGACTCGGAGCGTATGAAAGGTAGATGTTTTTTAGAATATCACTTGGTGTTTCATAAGCAGTAATATTACGCTAGTTTATTGAATGTCAGAATTTTATAAGGGAGCAGAGAACTCTGTTAGGCAGATATAACCTGGGCCTGTTGCCAGATTGCTCTCTGTAGTTAATATGAAAATCAGTGAACAAGGATGTAGGACATACAGTATAAGCAACAGAATGTGTTCCATTTTGGTCACTGGTCATGCAAGTCTGTTGCGAGTATATTCAGGGAAAAGCCTGCTTGTTAGATATGTCTGTGGTAGAAGTACAAGGTGAGTCAGCAACATTTTTGGTGTATGTTAACTGGCATTAGTAAGAAAACAAATTGGATTTTTTTGCAGAAAAGGAAATCCCTAGACTCAGAATTTTTATTTTTTTATTATTTTTTTATTTTTTTAATTTTATTTTATTGTGTTATGTTAATCACCATACATTACATCATTAGTTTTTGATGTAGTGTTCCATGATTCATTGTTTGCGTATAACATCCACTGCTCCATCAATACGTGCCCTTTTTAATACCCATCACCAGGCTAACCCATTTCCCCCACCCCCCTCCCCTCTAGAACCCTCAGTTTGTTTCTCAGAGTCCATAGTCTCTCATGGTTTGTCTCCCCCTCCGATTCTCCCTCCCCTTCATTTTTCCCTTCCTACTATCTTCTTCTTCTTCTTTTTTAACATATAATGTATTCTATTTTTCAGAGGTACAGGTCTGTGATTCATCAGTCTTACACAATTCACAGCGCTCACCATGGCACATACCCTCCCCAATGTCTATCACCCAGCCACCCCATCCCTCCCACCCCCCACCACTCCAGCAACCCTCAGTTTGTTTCCTGAGATTAAGAATTCCTATCAGTGAGATCATATGATACATGTCTTTCTCTGATTGACTTATTTCGCTTAGCATAATACCCTCTAGTTCCATCCACACCATTGCAAATGGCAAGATTTCTTTTTTTTTTTTTGATGGCTGCATAATATTCCATGGTATGTATATACCACATCCTCTTTATCCATTCATCTGTTGATGGACATCTTTGCTCTTTCCATAGTTTGGCTATTGTGGACATTGCTGCTATAAACATTGGGGTGCATGTACCCCTTCAGATCATTACATTTGTATCTTTGGGGTAAATACCCAGTAGTGAAATTGCTGGTTCGTACGTAGACTCAGAATTTTTAACATGGCTTTGGTTGTTTTCTGAACATCTGCACTCAGGAGAAAGTTGGGTTGAGTGATCACCCCTCTGTTCTTCACATAGCAAACCATAGGCTGTTTTTATACACATGGACAGCCTAAGAATGCTCCCCCACCCTAATATTATTTTGTGTTCAGCAGATGAGGAGGGATCTTGTGACTTGGAGATTTAGGTAGGGCAAACTTAGGACATTCAACAGGGGTGTGTAAGCTAGGCCTGGAGTCAGAAGTTGGCGAGTTTTAAAAGCCATTAGAAAGGGGAAAGTGATAATATATATTTGGAAAAGGTCACAGTATTTATCTAGTAGAACAAAAGGAACCTGCTTGTTGTCCAGCGAACGTAAGAGGGGAGTGCAAAATTGAAGATTACAGAGGGGTCATGATATTAGTTCAAGAGAAGAAAGCATTAGGGGTCCTTTTTTTTTTTTTTAAGATTTTATTTATTTCTTTGAGAGTGAGAGCACGAGCTGGGGGGTTGGAGGTACAGAGGGAGAGGGAGAAGCAAACTCCCTGCTGAGCAGGGAGCCCAATGCAGGGCTCAATCCCAGGACCCCGGGATCATGAGCCACCCAGCTGCCCCCCACCCTTTTTTTTTTTTGGTTGAGGTTTTAACTGAATATGTGCTGTGTAGTTCCATTGATTGTGGCAGCTGCATTCCCCTTTTGGGGCTTCCAAGTTATCAAATGTTCCTAGAAGAGCTCCAAGCTATTTTCTGGGGGAAGTACCACCCAAGATGCCCCATTTAGCACTGGGGTGACCCTCTTTACCTGGAGGGCCCCAGTATTTGTGCCCCCCAGATGTACTAGGTTCAGCTTTCAGTAGATAGAACCTTCCTATCAGTAGCTTCCTGGTAAATAAGAGCAGGAGGGGTGGAGAAAGAAGACAGCTTTTCTTCAGGTTTGTGTTCTTTGTAATACTTCTCCGTGACCACCTTGAATGAGAAGGTTGATTTGCTCCTTTGGTTTCAGGAGAACATTAGCTCTGTCCCCATTCTGGGCACGGAGGAAAGGAAATTTTTCTCCTATCACCTAGAGTCTGTTTTTTTTTTTTTTTTTTTTTGAGCTCGTGGCTAACCTCCCTCCTCCCAGCAACAATTTTGAGTAAAACAGGATTAGTGAAATTTGTATTTTTGGATGGGATTATTGATCAAATGGTACTTCGTAGCCACCCCATCACCACCACTCCCCTTCTCCCCATCATGGTAATGTTGGTCTTGCCATCATGAGGGCTTTGTCGTAGCATTTTGTGGTGGTGATCTACTGGAGATAGGCTAGAGATGGACAGGTAGGATAGAGATAGATAGACAATATGAACATATGGATGTATGTCATTGAGGAATGAACACATGTGCCAGTGGTTGGGCTGGTAGATGGTTGTATACTGGAAAGTGAGTGACTTCTGACAAGTTTGAAATTTGGAACAAGATTGGGGCTGAGGACAGTATCCCCTTGGACTAGTGCATGCAGACCACTAGCCAACCCTGTGCCTCAGGAGCCCTAGAGTTTGGATTGAGTTTCTCCAGCTTTTCTGAGTGGCCCTTTGGTGCTTGGAATAGCTGGAAATGTCAGTGCACCAAGGATGTGGTCATCCCAAGAGGATCACTCTATTGTCCAACAGAGTCTTTCCTGTTCTGGATTGTGTGTAATTGGACCACCAGAACGGTGCTGACAACATGATTTCGGGTGATTCAAACTGTTTATAGAGACAGAGATTGGCAAAAAACATTTGCCCAGGTCCCAAATGCCCTAGGGGTGGCCCTGGCTGGAGACACAAATTTGGAAATAGTTTGTTATTAAAAGTCATGGAACTAGATGAGATCATCTGGGAGTAAGTGTAGATAGAAAAGGAGCTCACACCAAAAGTCCTTGGGGGTTATGGAGTTGGTATGTTGACATTCTTGATTCTCTGTGTTGCATGCTTTCAATAGAGACCTCTTCCAGCAGTGATGGCAGGTCCCCCTTGTCTGATAGGGGTTTTCTTACACAGATGGGCTGCAGTATAAAAACAAGGTCTTCATAGCAAATGCAGGCAGGCACAGAATGCCACCTTCATGTGACTCCCTAGCCAAAGGGCTTTGAAGTTGAATTATTTTTCCTCTTCATTTAGTGTGGGTAGACAAAGCCAATATAAAAATGACTTGTAGAAATAATTGTTTAGATAAATCACACTAAGATGTTACTGTTGGGGGAGAGGGGAATGGTTTTCTAGAGAAAAGAATAGACTGATGAATGTGTATGTGCTTGGGAGGTAGGGTGTGGGTAGGGTGGGGCTGATTTTTTCAGCTTTTCCATTCACTTCTACTTATTTTGGTCCATTCTACTTGTATGGTTTCCTGGAGCCTGGATTTATTATCTGCATGGGCCAAAACAATTGAATAAGTAACACTTTACTTTTGGCTTTGTAGATACAGAACTGGCATTTTTATCTGAGTATTTTTTTAACATTAAGCAGCTCTCCACTCTTCAATTGTCTGGAAATTTTAGTTTTAGATCAGAATTATCAACACTTGTCTAAATTCTTTTCTTGACTACTTACATTAAATAAACACCTTCCCATCTTCCTGGTCCCTGACATAGGGACTTGCACCCAGGACGTCCTCAATTAAGATTTTACTGATGTTCCTTGAGGCCTTAGTTTGGTATAGATTAAACATAGAATAGGAACTGGAGAATGACAATTTTCTTGAATTTACATCCATAAAAACCAAAAGCATTAAAATAATCTTCCTCCCCATGAAGGCAGAGCCCCTTGAATTAAATAGGTGAAAAATATCTTCCTTGTAGCCAGTGGTTTTGTAGGAGACAGAGTTAATTGGAACAGTTTTGGCTTTAAACCCAATGAATTTGGTGCTCTGGAACAATGCTTGAGGAGTTTCCATGTCAAATAAAGCATTTGCTTCTCATGAACGTCCCCTTGGCTTCCTGTGCCTGTAATATTCTAAGCTTTCCAAGATGACATCTGAGCACTTGGGACAGGGAGATTTACTGTATGTGAATGAATCCATGCAGAGTGTCGGGACACATTAATCACTCCAGGACTTCCCTCACTGTCCCCTGGCTGGGTCACACACACAAAGGATCTAATGGGCCACTCTGAACAGAAGACAGGCAGGAGAAGAAGAGCATAACACATGGGGCCCTCTTCTGAGACTGGAGAACAAAGGCTACTGTGGATAGTATTCTGGGCATGATTACAGGCCAGAGGGAGAACTTGCTGCTCATTCATCTCCAAAGTCCAGAGGATCATGTTCTCAGACATGCTTGAAGACCAGAGGATACAGTAGGGAGTGGACATGGAGGAAGAAAAAGTCTTTGGGAGAATGGGACAGGGGTGGACTGGGTCACAGTCACCGTCAGATTCCTTATATATTTAGACTGTAGCTTTGCTGCCTCTTTGATATGCAGGTTGAACCCACCACCCAGATGGCTAGAAGCTGAGGTAGTCATTAACCTCCCGTGAGCTGTGGGCTCTGCAGCACTGATCTTGGTGTAAATGGGTAACTAGGTCATCAGGAGCCCGTCACCTTGGCGGTGTATACCATATGATCTCATAGATTAAAAGTATAGTCCCCACTCATGTGTCTGGTGCTGCTTTGTTGGTGTGTGTGTGAGTGTGTGTGTGTGTGTGTCTGTGTGTGTGTAGGGATATCTGAGTTACCAGTCCACATAGAGCCTACAGGAGTTCCAAGCAGCATGAGGATACCCAGTAAATCTGAGGATGCTGGAAGGAGGCTGTGTGTGTATTGGGGGTGAGAGGTAGGGAAGCGAGGGGTACAACATAAAGATTGAAAGAGTTTTCTAATTTATAGTTTTTTTCTAAGGTAGCCCTGACCATTGGGAATCAGAGCTTCCTGGATGAGAAAGTAAAGTCTTGAGGCAAATAAGCCTGTATTGTTAAAGACATTTTTTCCCAAGTGGGCCTTTATTCATTTTTGGATTTTACTCTTGTTGTAATCCTCCAACTAAATTCTTCTGAGTTGAGATATAAGGAAAGATGAAGTAGGAAACATCCAAGAGTGAGCTTGGGGAACAGTAGTTTTGCAACATATTAAAAAATAGACTTCTGGGAATGTTGTTCTGTTGAAATAAATCCAACCTTGTTTGCCTTTACTGAAAACGGGATATTTTCTTCAACAGATCTTTTGCCCTAGCTGCTTAGAGGCCCTTTAACTTCCCCCTTCGTAGCCCTTTGAAGTGGGGGGAGGTTGTCGGGTTGTCTTTGATTCCTGATTAGTCCTGGAAATCCTGATGGACATTTCACATGGAAAATGTGTAATTTCTGAGTGGGGACTTGGGAACGTAGACACCCTTTTCAGCCAAAAGATCACATCAAACCTGGCTCTGAGAAGTCTGAGAAGTAAAAACTTAAAAATGATCCCATTTCCGTTACGAAATCTCGAGTTTTGGAAAGGACACTTCTCCCCCGGCAGGTGATGTGCCGGAAAGCAAGTTTATGGGCTGCGGATTACTATAGGCCTGGTCTGAATCATGGTCTGATGAACACACATGAGTGCCTCTTGGCCTCGGCTTTCTCATCTGTAAAATAAGGGTTACAGTACTTTCTTAGCTGTGTCATTGTGAGGATTAAATCAGGTAATGAGAACAAGAGAAAGACTGGTTAGTGAAGGGTTAGGGACATGGACTCTGTCCTCCCCTATTACCTGTAACCTGGGGAACCTTTGCCAAATCTCCTACTCCTCTCCTGCCTCCCCTTTTCATCTGTAAAGTGCTGATAATAGTACCTACTCCATAGACTTCGTAGGAATAAATGAGATAATAGATGCAGAATACTCAGAAAACTGACTCATAGTAAGACTGGGACTGTTATTAAAATGATTTTTCACATAGGAGTGTTCAGTACAGGATAGCTGTTAGAATTACTATTAAGCAGAAAGGTTGGGTAACTCTTTTGCTCATTTGGGTCACAATGGCCATTTCCCAAAGGCCTCCTTTTGCTCAGAATTTCCACCAGATCAGTCATGGATTTTCCCCATCCTTTGATCCAGATCACTGCAGCTTGCATTTAAATGACCTCATTCCCTCCTGCAGATGATTGGCTTCTGCCTTGCTTTCAGTGTCCCACCTCTAAGCTTATAGGCAATAAACTCCATTCACCTATAAAGCCACACACTGTTGAGATGTATTCTTCCCCATCCTGTCCTTCCCTCCCCACCCCCCTGTTTGTCCCCTTATCATTTTTACAATGCCTCAGCCTAATGGGTTCAGAAGGCAGCCCTGCCATTTTTTCCAAAGCTCTGTTTTATGGGTAAAAGACACAGATTATTTCCTACAGCACAATTAGAGCTAGGGTGGCAAATAAAATCTTCCCCTCATTGATTGTGACTGATTAGTGGTCCTTAAATGCCAACAATACATCTCAGTACTTTAAATTGTCACTTCTTCGGAACACTCTATTCCCTTGGCCATATTACCTTTAGTGTGTCAAGAACTACATAGGAAGTTAGTGAGAGGCAATGGAGCCTTCCTCCCTGGAGTCAAAACCACCCAGAAATATAAAGGACCATTTTACCAAGGAAGGGTGATAGCCTATGCCTTCCTCTCTCCCAGACAGACTCTAGAAATTCTAGTCCTTCAGAAAGAAAACCTGAAGTGCAAAGGAGTTAATGTAGTAGACAACAATGGGTAAAATGGATTTTTTAAATTATGAGGGAAGGGGTCTTCTCATTTCCTCAATTTGCTTTGGAAAATAATGGGAATGTCCAGAGAGGAAACTGTTGTTTACATGTGGAAAATGAAAACACCTTACATTTATGAAGCATAGGTTACTCACTGGGGGCTTAAGCAAATTACTTAATCCCCTTGAACTTTATTTTTCATTTGATAAAATGAGAATAATAATACCTGCCCAGCTTACTTTTTGAGAAATAAAGTAATATTACATAATGTATATATTATTTTATATCTATATATAGATATATATTACCATAGATATAAGTAGGTAATATATATATTACTTTTTATCTATACACAGATATAGATATATAGACATTACATATCTATCTCCCTGTCTATCTGCTTTAGAAACTTAAAGTCCCATTTAAGGAATTATATTTCTTCAAGTGCTCTCCCATGCCTAATTTGTTTTCTCTCATTTACTTATTCAACAAATACCTACTGAGAGAAGGCCATGAACCAGGGACTGTGCAAAGTATTTGGGACACTGATGTGACCATCTAAGAGCTCATGGCTTAGTGTTTTTATGTGTGCATGTGTGAGGGGGAGAGATACAGATGGGTAAAGAAGCACTTGAATACTAGGGAAATACAGAGTATTAGATTTTTCTCAATGATCTCAATTTATAGGTTGAGAAAACTTGAGGCACTACAGACTGGAGCTGATTTTGAGCAGAGTCCCTGACTATTAGTATGTTTTCCTATACCAGCTCATGTTTCCTCATGAGTTGGAGGCACGTTGAAGACTCAGAAGGACAGTGGCTGGCTGCTCTAGGTCTGGATTGGGTGGGGGATGGGGGATAGAGTGTGTCTTCCATAAATATATCCAGAAGAGTTCTCCAGCATGTCCCACAAAGAAAACAACTGGGAAGTACTAAGCAACTTGATCTCCAGAGGGCACTTCTAGCCTGACCAGCGTATGAAACACAGTAAAATAGCTCCTTGTCTCCAGGTATAGTGACAACTAAGGTTGTTCTGAAGGGCCTGGGGGAAATGCCTCTCCAGGTATCTTGAAAGAAGCAGATCCTCTGGGGAGGCAGATTGGACTCTAATTTGTGGCCACACTGGTCTCTAGGAAAGTTGAAATTCACCCTATGAGTTTATTTTTGTTATAATGGTGCGTATGCTATAGCCTTTTCACCTGTAAAGTTGGCTCAGTAATTATTGGCCTCAAATTCTCATTATCTCAACCTGAAAACTCATTTTAAAACTAAGCCATTTATTTATATGTCCATAATTGCACCCTGATAGCATTCTTTTTTATTTAAAAAAAATTTTTTTTAAGATTTTATTTATTTGCGAGAGAGAGAATGAGAGACAGAGAGCATGAGAGGGAGGAGGGTCAGAGGGAGAAGCAGACTCCCTGCTGAGCAGGGAGCCTGATGTGGGACTCGATCCCGGGACTCCAGGATCATGACCTGAGCCGAAGGCAGTCGCCTAACCAACTGAGCCACCCAGGAGCCCCACCCTGATAGCATTCTTTACTTAAAACATTTATCACCATAGTAGACATTAGAAATGTTGAGACCAATCTCAGCTGCTCCTTCCATTTATTGTTTAATAAACAAAACAAAGCATGCAGTCATCTCACAGTTTAATTCCTGAATTAAATCTCCTCAGCTTGAAATCTGTAGTGGTTCCATTTTTCTGACTGGACTCCAAACAAAAACAGACTTATCCACAATAATGAGGTTTATACTTTTTTTCCCCCTTTTGCTCTCACTTATTGGGATTTCTCACATCTTTTCAAGTGGTTTGCTTGTCTCTTTTTTTTTAAGATTTTATTTATTTTAAGATTTTATTTATTTATTCCAGAAAGAGAGAGAGAGAGAGAGAGCACAAGCAGGGGGTGTGGGCAGAGGGAGAGGAGGAAGCAGACTCCCTGCTGAGGAGGGAGCCCAAGTCTACTGGGGACTCCATCCCAGGACCCTGACTGAGGTCATGACCTGAGTTGAAGGCAGCTGCTTAAGCAACTGAGCCATCCAGGAACGCTTTGCTTGTCTGTTCTTGAACCCTGTCCTCCCTACATTGCTGTTAGCGGTAAATGTAGCTGCTTATGGGGCTTAGCTTGGAGAGACCTCTGGTACGTCATTTGGCTAAGAGTTCTTCTATATTGCTTTATCTTTTCTTTTTTCTTTTCTTTTTCTCTCTTCTCTCCTCCCTCCCTTCCTTGCTTGCTTCCTTCCTCCTCTACATAGGTTCCTAATACTTGTGTCATTGTTATGTCTCATATGCTTCCATGCCTTATTTAGAATAAAGAATTTTGAGGCATCTTACCCGACTCCATGTCTCAGCTTGGACTAGAGGATCAAGTATAGCTTGGTCTGTCCTGCCTAATCACTGATGGGGTGGGTAGAGAATAGCAGATACATTCTCAAGTGGGACAGAAAAAACTAACAGTTTTAGTGAAAAAAATCAACAGAAAATTCAAAATTTATCACATTTCCATTATGAAAGCATATATATATATGCTTTCATAATGGAAATGAGGTAGGAGACAGGAAATGTAGAGAATTTTTTAAAAATCACTTAGAAACAAATGTTTTACTTTTTCTCGTTCTTTTTTATGGTTTTGTGTATATATGTGTATTTTATGTAATTATGATAATAAACTTTGTATATTTCTTTTTTCACTTAACATGACAATGGAATTGTTTATATATTTTCACGCATTATTTTAAACATAATTTTAAATGAAGGTATAACTGACCATTGAGATTTTGCGAGTGGTACTTGTATTTTTTTTAACTACCCCTTTTTATTAAACATTTAGTTTTTATGCAGTGTCTGCCATTATTATTAATATTATAATGAACATCTTTGGCTATAAAGAAGTTTTTATGTTTTGGATAATGTCTTTAGTGTGGCTTCCGAGATGTGTGTTACTGGCTAAAGCATAGAACATTATGATCTGAGAAATGAAACTTGGAAAACAGAATGTGATTCATTCCTTTAAGTTTGTTCAACATGAACCCATGTTAAAACATGTTGAATAGTGCTGAAGCCAGACTGCCTGTGTCCACATCCGGGCTCCACCCTTCTCTGTGTGACTTTGAGTAAGTTACTAACTTCCATGTCCCTCAGTTTCGTTATCTGTAAAACCCTTATAAAGTAGTTATGAGGTTTAAATGAGCTAATTTCTATAAAGTGCTTAGAATGTCCTCTGACACACAGTAAACACTATGTAAATATTAGCCATTACTGTTATTAATAATATCAAACAGTAACTATAAACAAGTTGTGAATTTCTCAGAGTGCCTGGTGCTGGTAGATAAATCCAAGGAAGGAATATTAGAGCTGTAGAAAGTACAGAGGGAAACCTTTCAAATAACAAGATAGGGGGATAGATTAGCTGGTTGATGGAGACAATCATAATACTTTATATTTATGGAGGGCTTCACAGTTTATAGTCTTTTGATACTGGTACTCAGCCACCTCCCCCCCATCACACGTTATGTCTGTGAGGTGTAGGTCATATCAGTTCTATTCAACCGATAAGGAAACTGAGGCTTAGAGTTAGGAAGTGACTGAACAAGAGTCCATAGTCAGTGAGTGGAAGAGCCAGGTCTTGGCTTTAAGTCTTCCCCTTCTTAATATAACAGTTGGTTGCAATACAGAATCACAGTCTAGATAAACTGAATATGAATGGATTTATACAAATTCTGGAATAATTGAATAAAAGGGAGAGGTAATTTTAGGATAAATAATAGGAAGTTTTACTATCTGCTACCTGTAAAAGTGGAAGGTGCTGAATTTATAAATAAATTCCTCAAAGGATAAATTGTGGAGGAAATTCCATGAATGACATCAAAACACTTCAAGGGCAAAATTAGTTCTCTCTAAATCTTTTGTGTGACAGCCGTAACGTGAGGTCAGATCCACGCTAATTTCTTATACCAAAAGTTGGTGCTCCTAGCCCTTACATAGGTGTAAAGGGTCTTTCACACTTGATGTGTTTTTTGCTAAATAGATACAGACCAAAGAGTTCATATTCATTACTAAAACTTTGAAACTAAGCGTCTTTATATCTTTTTGGGAGAATCAGCAAGAAGGGAAAGCATAATAGTAATTTAATTCATTAATTTGTTTCATCAACATTAACAGACCACTTTCTGGAGGCTGAGGCACAGAGTGTCTAATGAAAGGACTAAAGGTGCTTAGTGATGAAATTTTCTGGGCAGTGAACCAGTGTATCTTTCCAGATTATGAATAACGAGCCTGTGGTAGGTAACATTGTAGCAACTCTATGCTTCCCTGTGTCTTTATGGAAGAACTTAAAAAATGGAGTTTTGGGGGTGGACACAAAGTTTTCATTTGGTTTCATTTTACTGAAACCAACTGAATTCTGCTGTGACCTTTCCAGTACCGAAATGCTGCTGCCCGGCATGGCCTCAGAGTGGCACAGTGTCCATCTGGGTTGTATTAGAAGGAAAGACCAACATTTTTTGGCTTCACGTTCATGGTGGCTTAATTTTCAACAGAAAGGGAAGATTTAAACAAAAGATTTCTTGTAAGGAGAGCCTTTTTCTCCTTTATTGTTAAATATTATAAAAATATAAGCTTTTCCTCAAGTTGGTATCATTGCACTACCACCCTTAATAAAAAGAAAACAGAATAGAAAATCTAAATAGCCCTATGTCTATTAAAGAAATTGAATTTGTAATGAAAAACCTTCCCATAAAGAAAAGGAAACAGGACATGACTTGATGAGTTAACATTTTGCTTTCAGAAACTGGTTTGTGTATTTTGGCAGTTAAATCAAATTCTGCTCGACTTTGGAACAAAACGAAGGTCCATTTAATGATGGCTAAATGGAGGTGTGGACACTTCACTGATGGGAGACACTGACTGTGGCACCTTCCCAGAGGGTCCTCTTTCAGACTCAGCTTTCACATGGCTATGTGATCAGCTAATGGTGGTTTTGTCTTTTTTTTTGCCTTTTTTTGTTTTTAATGTTGAATTGAATGGTCAGTTTAGTATGTGAAAATGCAGTTCAAGTGTTCTTGGGGAAAAAATGCATAACACAAAGACAAACAGTGAATGCAAACTGACATCTTGAACTGTGACTCAGCCTGTGAATTTTGATCCTCGATGCCCATGAAGAGCTGAGCTTGCATGCGCTGACTTCAGAAAAGTCATTTTCAACACTCTTCATGTCAGTTTCATCCTTTGTCCCTGTCCTGAAGATATCCAGATTTATAGTTCGTTTTTTAGTCTTTTTCTCAAGATTCATCTTCCTGGTGCATGTCTTTTATCTAGTTGTCATGACAGACTTTAAGATGAAGAGGTCTAAAACTGAAATTTTCATTTCCACCTACACATTTTCCTCTTCTTGGTAGTAGTGTCTTAATTATTTCAATATTTCAATTTGGAAATCTAGGCATTGGCCCAGACATCTACTTCTTAGCCACCTTCCAGCCAGTTGTTAGAAGAGTAGGATGTGCTTGCATCTGCAGATCCTTGACATTCGTTAGAGATAGATTCCTTAGACTTCTAGAACCTGCAAGTCTTCAAATACTCTTCAACTACAACTATTATTGTCCCATAAAATGCAGCAAAATGTAACTTTATGCTACTGAAGATAAGACAACAAAAAGCTGCACCGCGGAGAAAACATGGGGCAATCAGTTGGTCTGGCTCACTGACTAAACTGCTCCTTCCAACAAAATGTGCCTGTTATCAACTTAGCAAAATGGTACATTGCAGGGAACCCTTGCAGATTTAACTTTTCTGGGCTTGCTATGTGTTATAGCCTTGAAGGTCCATGAAGTTTCTTAATTTTCTTAGGCCAGCAAGACAAAAACATTTTGTGAGATGACTCCAGCCAGCACAAGAACTGTTCAGCAAGGGAGGGATAAACTTCAGTGAAAGTGAAAAGACAGTTAACTTATGGTGTGAGGATATGCATAGGAAACATACGACTCTTAAGGAAATGGGATGAGGAAAATGCAGGAGCACATAGATATTTCTGTGAAGGGCTAATGGAGTCGCTTCAGTTTTTTCACTTGTATCATAGTGCTTTAAGGAGAAAAATTATATGCAAGAGGTGCATTGGTGAATATGAGATTCTTGAATGTCTAAGAATGTATTCTCTGTGAGCAGTAAGGGTCTACAGAACTATATATCAGGAATCTTTAAGGTTGCTTACAAATATTAAGATCTATGATATTTGAAAAGAAATATGTATATATTCATGTATACATTATATACATGTATATACTTATATGTATGTATATATACAAACACACATAGATGTACATATATACATAAATAAATGCATGTGAATTTCCTTGATTTTTTTTTTTTGTACTCTTGTGTATTGTTGATGAAAATTCTGTCAGTCCTGTAATTTCTGATGTGTATCAATCCTGATATGAAACAACTAAATTAATCCCTGGACCCAAGTAAAGCTCCCCAAAATTGTAGTTGTTTATTTTCACTGTTAGAAATTTAATTTAGCCCCCCAGTACATTTCATAAAAATCCGCAGATGGTAATTGCTTTCCAGGCGAGTTGGGTTGGGTTTGAACCAATGACCTATGTGGTAAAAGCTCTTTTCTCAATCTCTTGATCTATCCATTTGCCTGGTTACAATTTCAAAGTTGAAAAAAAAGTCTTAAAAATACTTTTGTGGGTTGTCTTGATCATCAAATTGGTATGTCCAAATATAAAATTAATCTATAAAGCAACTCAGCTTAAAAGTGTCTTTTTACCCCTAATGTTTTAGAACATTTTTTAAAAGCGAGTTTTAGGGTAGGAATCAAGAAGTTGGCAAGTCTGACTTTCCAAATGTTATGTAAAGGGCCTTTTACTTGGTAGGAGGGATAGATTCTTTTGGTCTAGATATTTTATCCAAGTGCTGTTCTTCATAAACAATCAAAAGTTTATTGTGCAGGGAACTAAGATTCCCAAATGCAGCACGGAGTAGCTCTAAACAATATAATTTACTGAGAATTTCAGGCTACTGTGAAATCTCAATGTCCTCTAAAAATGGAAATAAGAGAAAACTAGCATGATGGTGGTCTTTAAGTATTTACCCTTTGGTCCAAGCATTTCCCATAGGAATAAAGAATAAACAAACACAGGAAGACTTATTTTCTATGGCTTGTCAATATGGATATCTGAAGCTTGATTGATTTTTTGGGGGATCAGTGAGGTCATGCGTAAAAGGCTGATGGATATCTAGACCTTGTTGCTTTAAACACTATGTAAACTAGGCCATATTCTTCCCCAGAAGCTGTAGTCTGGTTACAGTTCAGGGTTGCTGTAATTAACTCATGACCCAACACTCTTTCTGTTGGAAAATTGAGCTCTTCCTTTTTTTCAGTGAGAAAACATTCAGGAATTATTAACTTGGGTAGATACATTGAACACTAACTCTCCTCCATCGGCTCTATCCGATTTTGCGCCGCTACCAGTGCTTGCTCATAGCATTAGTTCTGGCTGCATTTCCTTTGTGGCAGTGTCCCATTCAATTAGAGTCCTCCTTGAGTCTATTTTCTCCACTTCTCCCACTCTCAAGGATTCATCACCCTCCAGTGGCCCTGCTATCCAATCCAGCTGAAGTTCTATAGACTCTGTCTCTGGTGTGGATTCTGACTGGTTAATCATCTCTATTTTCATTATCATCAGCCCTTTTCAGGCCACCATTTTTCTGCCCCTGGATCATTGCCATAGCTTCCTTTTTAGAACCGATACTGGAAAGTCTATCCTGGGCAATCTATTCTTCATTTGGGAGTAGTCAACTTTTTAAACAATGTACATCAAATTATGGCTCTCTTTTGCTTCCTATCCCACTAAGCTTAGAATTCAGATTTCTTAACCCTGCATGATTTATATCCTATGTCAACATGTGCCCCTTTCCTCCTGGACCTCTGTGCTCTATGTGCTCTGGTCTTTTTTTTTTTCTTTGACAACTCAAAAACACTAGACTTAAATCTAGACCTGTGTACTTAGCTTTCTCTGTGCCAGGATGTATTCCTCTACTTCCACCCCACTCCCCACCAGATATTGCATAGCTAGATCCTTCTTGCCATTCAGATCTGTGTCAATTGATACATCCCCAAATGTCTTCCTCTGAACATCTCATCTAAAGTAACCATCAGGTCACTCTCAGACAAATCATTCTGTCTTAATCCTTTGCATAGCAGTTAATACCATATGATATTCTCTCTCTCTCTCATCAATCAAGAATCTACTTATTGTCTTTCTTTCTCCACTGGAGTGGATTGTAAGCTCCATGACATCATGAATCTGTCTTTAAGCCTTAGTGCCTAGAACTATGAGCTTAGTACATGGTATGTGCTCAATAAATGTTTGTTGAATAAATTAATAAACTTGTAGCATCTAGGCTAGTTATTAGTCATCAAAGCTAGAAAAGATGAGTTTCCCCGTTTTTCTTCCGGAACCACATAACCCTGTTGTTTAAAACAAAATGAAACAAAACAAAAACCAAAAAAACCCCAAACCAACTCCATTGTCATCCTTTATTTTCTGTTCTCACTCTGTACCCTGTTCTAGCCCCTTATCACTTCCAGTCTAGGGTACATCACCAGCCTCCTTGGACTATATGACATTAGGCTCTTAATCCTTCAATTGATCCTACTTTCATCATATGTATTCCCTATGTAAAAAATCTTTAACATTCCCCAATTGTTTTTTAAGATTTTATTTATTTATTTATTTGAGAGAGAGAGAGAAAGGGAGAGTGCCGAGGGTGAGAGCAGGGGAGGAGCAGAGGCAGAGGGACAAGCAGACTCCGTGCTGACTTAGAGCGTAAAGTGGGGCTCGATCCCAGGACCCTGAGATCATTACCTGAGCTGAAACCAAGAGCCAGATGCTTAACCACTGAGCAACCCAGGTACCCCAAACATTCCCCAATTCTTTAACAAAAAGAAATTTATTAAAATACTATTAAAAATGCTAAAACAACATTTTAAAATACAAAGAAATCACACATAGTCAACATCCTCCTAATAGGGATTGTCTTTCCTTTCTCAATATTCATGTTTCAATCTATTCATACATGGCATATTCTTACATGGCCATAATAAGTGTGTGTAATTCTCTGTATTCCATATTTTTACTTAATACTTCATAAACAGTTTCATGTTATTCCATAGTTTTCCTATTTTGTTTGTAATGGTCACATAATGTTCCATTGATTATGTGTTGTAATTAAATGTCCAATAACAGGAGAGAGGTTGGACTATTTCCACTTTTTTTGTTAATGTAATGGCTATGAATATTGTTGTACAAATGGCTTTTTCTTTGCAGTTATTTCTTTTGGAGAAATTTCAAGTCATAGAATTAATGGGCCAAATGTTGTGATCAATTTATATGTGTGTGTGTGTATGTGTATAATGTGTGTTTGTGTTACTAAATCCTATATCCTCCTTCAAAAGGCTTATACAAATTTTTAATGCTATAAACCATGTATAGATACTATTATTTTTCCTGGAATTTGCCTGGATTAGGTTTCTTCTTTTGTACAATTTGGTTAATTTAACTGTTTTATTATTGTTTTCATTTGCAGTTTTATTTCTTATTGCAAATTATAAGGTTTAATGTGTTTCCATATATTTTCCCTTGTGTGAGTTCACTGTTCACACCTTTTGGCTATTTATTAATAAAGGTCCTGATATTTTATATTTATATTAACCCTTTCTTGAACTCAACTTTTCCCATAGTTGTCTGCTTCGGTCTTTTCCCCACTGTGGCCCCATCTCACCTCCAGGCCCATTGACAGCGGCCCTATAATCACTCATCAGATCAGCTTTGTTGTTGACTCACTTCTATCCGGTGATGTGATGCACAGGTTGATGTTTATTCTTACTGCTGTGCCTTTTGCAATCTTATTTCATTTGATTTAAGGGAAGTAAATTCCCTCCCTCTTTTCCCAGTCCTTTCATACCCATGAAGTCCCAGATAATGAATACTTCCCTGACTTCACTCTCCTGACTTCTCTTCTCTTGCAATCACCCAGAGCAAGACAGCGCTTACAGTGATCAAATGTTAGAGTTAGGACTCAGGATCTCTAAAAAAGAGATGCATAATCTTAATTGATAACATTCCCACTTTCTGTTTTAACACTCTAATGTTGGCTCACTCCTCACATCTCTCCTAGAGCCTTGGGGTAACTAAAATGGGGTAAGAGTATGTGGAGGGGGTCAAATGTGATCTATGCAGTGATGCACTTAGGTCTTCTTGTTTTTAAATTGTTGTCTTTATGATGTGTTATATACCCACTATCACAGAACAAATAGATTTGTGATCTATGTTTCACAATTTGTAAAATTCATTTAATGTAGTAACAATGTATTTCCAATAGGTAAAACACAATTTTTCTCCTCTGGGATCTTATGGGAGCCAGTGTTGACATGTGGCATTATACCCTCTTGTCATGACTTCACACTTCCAGTTTCTTCAACTACTCTGTGTGGGTCATGATTTCCAGAGTCTTCACTCTCCCTACCTTCTTTTGGATGTTCCATGCTGTGCTGTTCCCCCCCCCCCATTTAAATGACCTCTTTAAATAGTAAGTACCCCCAAACTGAGGAAACTATTCTAGTCACAGTGGGAGCAGAACGGACCCTGACATTACTCTTCCTCCTAAAAGTTGTGTACCCCAGAACAACTAAGCATTTGTTAAACACTTTCTCTGTCTTTATGCTTGGCATTGTTGTTTGCTTGGGTCTCATGTATTCCTTGTATCTCACACACTGGATTGCAGGCACTTTGATGATATTAAAACAATGATGGTGTTTCTCTCATCCTCCTTCCTATTGTCCACAGGGCTGAGCACATATAAGGTGCTCGGCAAATACTTCCTGATCACTTGCTATTTCCTTTGAAGCTTTTGGGAGATTTTTAAGAAATTGTTCTGAAAGGACTGACCTGAGATGGCCCATCACTCCCCCCAACAGATTTGTTCACCCAGAGAAGCATGGTCCTTGTTTTCCCAAGAGTAGAACAAGAAAAGGAAGGAGCGTATAGAAGGGAATTGAGGAGTAAGTCAGGTGAATGAAAACGAACCATTTTAAACATAGCCTTTGACTTCTGAATTAAAAAAAAAAGAAACAATCTGTAAAAAGGTTCAGCACATCTTAAAAAATAAAAATTTCCTGAAAGTGACCAACATCAGCTTTATTCGTATGAAAGCCTCCTTTCTCCCACTACATCCTGTCATTTATAGTATAGCATGCCATTTATAGTTCTCCTACAAAGAGCATAGCAGATATAAACCTACAAAGATCTCCCCTGGAGCATTTTAGCCAAGGGAAAAAGTCAAATTATGAGAAGCAAATGGAAGATTTTTAGGTTAGTGAAACCTGAGGTCACCTGGTCTAGCCCTCTCATTTAACAGTTGAGAAGTCTGAGACCCAGAGAAGTAAAATGACTTGACATAGATCATATAATTAGTCAGAGGGGCAGAAATGATATAGAATAAAAGGGTGCTGACTTCCCTGTGTTTTTATTTTTAACAGTATATTGTACTGTTTTCCATTTTTTATTTAAAAAAATTTTTTTTTAAAGATTTTATTTATTTATTTGACAGAGAGTTAGAGAGAGAGCGCAAGTTGGCAGAGTGGCAGGCAGAGGGAGAGAGAGAAGCAGGCTCCCTGCTGAGCAGAGAGCCAGATGTGGGGCTCGATCCCAGGACCCCAGGATCATGACCTGAGCCGAAGGCAGCTGCTTAACCGACTGAGCCATCCAGGCGCCCCTGTTTTCCCTTTTTTTAAAAAAAATTTATTTATTTATTTGACAGAGAGAGAGAGAGCGGCAGGCAGAGGGAGAGGGAGAAGCAGGCTCCTTGCTCAGCAGGGAGCCCGATGCAGGACTCAATCCCAGGACCCTGGGATCATGACCTGAGCTGAAGGCAGTTGCTTAACCAACTGAGGTACCCAGGCACCCTGTTTTCCATTTTTTAAACAAATTCTTATTTTACAATAAAGAATAGTTAACATAAAACAATTTAAAATTCATTAATATTTCTTTGTTAAAAATGTTCCAGCAATGAATGCCAGGAAGACCTCAAGGCCATTTATCAGACCAAGTTATTAGTGTGTGTTGAGGATTGCGAGGGTCGCTTGACCTTCATCATTGTACCTCATGGGGCAGATAAAGCTGATACTAATGGCTTGTAAACACAAGCAGCCATGCTCTATTGCTTAATAATTTAGAACCTTAATTGGAAAGTAATCTGCAATAAACTTTAATTGTGCATAATAATTTGCCATCTTTTTATGAGTTGGAGAGAACACTCAGGTACAACTGGGTAAGCATTTAGAGAATAGTCATTTTATTCCATGGGGTTGTAGAAGTTGAAGCAAATGATTATCACTTAGCCTGAGCTGCTGGGATTTCTTTTTCAGAACTTGATGACAGGCCTTTTCATCTTTTTATGGAATCGGCTTCCTCCCAGCTTTCAAGATATATTTCAGAATACAGATTAATCAGGTAGATTCTGGATGAACCAAGCAGAAGAAACGAAAAATATGAGAGGGTGTTTGGTTTTTTCAGAGAGTTTTCAGTCAGATATAGTAGCTGTACATATATATTTTCTCTATTTGCTATCCCATATCAATGCTGGGGATTTTGCTTTTTGAAATTAAAATTGAATTCCCATGAAAGAATAAAAGAACTACATTTTTTTTTTCTTTGAGACAGAGAGAGAGAGAGAAAGTGGGAGTTGGTGGGGGGAGAAGGAGAGAGAGAAACTTAAGCAGGCTCCACGCCCTACACAGAGCCCCAACACAGGGCTCCGCCTCATGACCCTGAGATTATTACCTGAGCTGAAATCAAGAGTCAGATGGTTAACCAACTGAGCCACCCACGTGCCCCCAAAGAGCTATTTTTTAATAGATTTGCTGATGCTTTTCAGCCCCTCTTTCTGGGTATTAGTTAGTGATTGAGGTGGTGTGATATACTTGGAAGGGAAAGAGTGGTAGACAGGGGCACAGTCCCTCATTCTGCTTCCTGTCTAAACTTGTACTAGTTTTCTCACCAATTGTAGGGCACCAACGCTGACATTCCAGGGCTCTCTGACCCATTGGAAGACCCAGTTCATTCCAGGTAGGCAGGTGGGCAGGGCCTAGACCCCAAACATCTGAATGTTCTAACTCTGAATCCTGGGGTATAGTAGCCTGTGAGTAGCTGGCCTCCTCATTTCCTGGGCCTTATAGGGAGGGAGGATATTCTGATTCCATTGGTTCTTTGGAGAATGGCTTTCTCTGATATCTCAATTTCTTGGTCTTTGAGATGCCAAATACTAGAGGCTGTCTTTGTCTTTTTACCCTTATATCCCAAAAAAGTAAATACATATTCTTTTTTAGTTTCATCCTTGAGTTACATGATAGAGGTAGAAATAGAAGTTGAACATGTTTTCCTCTTCCCCAGAGTTATGATTAGTATTTTACATTATCCTCAAAAGCAAATTTTAAAGCGAAATTTAAGGGAAGAACAAGTTCTTTATTTTTTAATTGTGCTTTTGCATTTTTCTTTCATTGTTTTTCCATAGCTAATGTCTCCCGCTGTTTTAGCTTCTTCCTTTCTCCAGGTTTCATTTATCAGACAAAGACAAGCCTGGTATTGTACCCCACCCCCTTAAATCTGAATTTCATATTGTTAGAACTTGGACAACTACCACTGATAGCTGGAGAACGGAGAATGTTTTCAGGCATATTGTTAGCAGTTAATTAGAACAGGTTTTGTTTTTAGTCTAAGAAAGGCACTGGAAAGTTACTCTACAATTCTGATTTGAAGTTATGTATGTAGAAACTGCAGCAATGCTCTAAAGCAGATATTACTGGAAGAAAACAGCTTTGTACAAATATTGAATAGATTCTGTCATTTAGGTTTTACTTCCAGGGCTGCATTAAAAAGGATTCCATTTAAGCTACTTGTGCCTTCCTCTTGGAAGCTGGCATATACTTCCTAGCAATGACAGTCCAAATAAGGTCAGCTATGCCGTGGGTGTGAGGCAAGAGAGATATGGGGAGGTAATGGGGCAAATGTGGGTGTCCCAGGTTCAGAGTGGATGAGTATTAATTTTCTCACAGTTCTGCAGACTGGAAGTCCAAGATCAAGGTGTTGGCATAGTGGTTTCTGGTGAGGCCCTTCTTTCTGGCTTGCAGATAGATGCCTTCTTGCTGTGTCCTCAAGTAGCCTTTTCTCTGTGCACACATCTGATATGTCTCTCTCTTCATAAAAGGACACAAATCATATTGGATTGGAGCCCCACCCTTATGACCTCATTTAACTTTAATTACCTCCTTAAAGGGTCTGTCTCCAAATAGAGTCAAATTGGGGGTTAGAGTTTCCATCATGTGGATTTGGGGGTAGGGGATAATTCAGTCCATAACAGGGATCTACACAGCCAACATTCCCTCACAGTTACCGTGGCTTTGTCAGTCAGTTGTAACCTGGCTCAGGAGTAACAACTAGATGTTCTTATTGTGTTGAAAAACCAAACTGTGGGGTGTGATCTTACCTATCTGGGGGACTGAGGCCAGGCAGCAGCTGGAAGGTTCAGGAAAATCTTCAGGGCTGGAGAAATTCTGTTTGAATTAGAAATCCTTACTCATTTCCTGACACCTACAACTCAGGAAGAAGAGAGGGAACCTTACCAAGTGGCCATCTGGGTGGAGGGGAGCATTCCAGAATAACTACTCAGAGTGTGATAAACTATTCATCCAGTTCACCATGTTACTTTTCTCCTATTTGTCCTTAACCAGGACATATGTTAATATCAAATGTGGTCCTTCATTGACACCACGTTTTGTGGGTGACTGATCACCTCATTGAGGATGAATTTAGGATTCAGTAGTTCATTTTAGAAATAGGTGGTAGGAAATTAATGTGTTCTTTAAAATATGTGGCAGCTAATTTATTTGAATCATTATAGCCCACTGAGTGTATACGTCAAGGTCTCCTATAGTCAAGATGTTAGATGCTACTAATCAGTCTTCTGATGTTTGAGAGATGAAGGCAGTCCACTTATATTTGATGATGATTACTTCAGATTTAAGGCAAAACTTTTGTGTTTTCTTTTAGATTTTTAAAATATTCTGGAAATTAGGCTGTAAAAGTGCCTCCTTCTGAAATAATAAAGCCCTGTATGTATGATATGTACAGCACATTCCCTCAATGGCCTTCCAAAGCAAACCTAATTTTGGAGGTTCAACATTTTTTTGAATTCTCAGAAAACTTTGGTCGAGCATTCATTCTTTGATTTGATAAATATTTATTAAGTTATTAAGTGCCTGCTATTTGTCAAGCACTGTGCTTAGTGAGGACAAGATAAGATAGATAAATGCTCCCACTTGGAGCTTACATTCTCACGTAGGAATAAACATTGAGCAAACAAATACAATACACAAAAGAAAGATCCAACAACAGTGCTATGCAGATAATGAAAATAGGGTAATGTGAAAGGTGGCCAAGGCATGTCTCTTTGAGGAGGAAATGCTTAAGGTGCCAGCCATGCATCCACCAGGGCAAAGGCATGGCAAACAAAGGGGCCAGCAGGTCAGAAGTTTCTATAGCTGAGACAAGCCTGGTGTGTTGTAAGGACTAAAAGAAGGCCTTTATTGCTGGAGCACAGAGTGTGAGAAGAGAGAGTGGTATGAAATGAGAAGTTCAGTGATAGAGCTGAAACCAGACTTCGTAGGACTTTGGAAAAGTGGAGAGTTCAACTCTGATGTAAGTGCTGTGGGAGAGCAATCGAGGATTTTGAAATACCGCTTTGTCTGCTGTGAGGAGAATGGTTTGCAGGGAGCAAAAGCAGAAGCTAAAGGACATCTAGAAGGTTATTGCAATCGTCCAGGGTGGAGATGAGAACAAATTAGACTAGGGTAGTGCCACTGAGGATTGAAAGGTCATAGATTTGGGTTACATTGGGTTATGTTTGGGTGGATGGTGATGTTTTTAAGCTGGAGAAGTCAAAGTGGGTGGTTTAGGGAAAGAGGAGGGAAGAAGTGGAAATTAGGATTTATGTTTTTTGATTGTTTGTTTTTATAGAAGGTGTTCTCCAAATACTGCCCTAAAGTTTAACATTTTTAAAAATCTTAAACTTTTATTTTTCAAATTGTTCCTTACCAATACTTTGGCTTTTAAAAGTAATTGAAATTTATTGACTATTGCCAGATGTTTTATTCTTCCTATAAACTTTGAGATCATTCTATACAACTGCTTTTTGCCTCCCACCAACAACATAAAATGACAACCTCCACTGAAAATCCAGTTAGAATGACACTGAGTTTTTTTAAATTAATTTTGAAAAATTTAATCTTTTTAATATGTTGTCTTCTCATTCATGAACATGGTGTACCTTTCTATATGTCCATAAAATTTTATAATTTTCTTCATATAGGTCTTGAGCTTTTTTTGTTAAATTTATTGCTAGGTACTTTTATTGTTTGGTGCTATTTTAAGTATTTTTCTGAATGCCATTTTCTTTTGTTAGGCGATTTATAACTAAAGTAGAGAAAAACTAGTGCTTTATTTGTATTTATATTGTATTCCACATCTTACCAAATTCTCTTATTAATGCTATTATATTTTTCCAGAATATCTTAGATTTTCTAGTTATTCAGTTATATCAACAAAAGAGACATTTTTATTTCTTCTGTTTTAATGCTTATATAGTTATTTAATTTTCTTATATTATTAGAGCTTATGAAATAATTTTAAATAATAATTAGATGATTTTAATAAAAATTATTTTAGTGACTTACCATTAGGGAGAATATTCTTGATTTTCAGTAAATGTTTTGATTCTAATAAATTTTATTTTACTAGAGAGGATTTTTTTATCAAGAATGGTTGTTGAATTTTATCAAATGCAGTTTCAGCATTTATTGATTTGATATTTTTTTTTTGTTGGTATAATAGATTATGTTGATAAAATTTCTGATTATATTGATATAATGCCTTGCTTTCCCAGAATAAGAACTTCTTGGCCACAGTGTATTAATCTTTCAATATATTGCTGAATGCTACTTGTTAATACTGTATTAAGCATATATATATGCTTAATATATATATATATATATAGTAGGAGAAGGCATATTGGACAAATATAAATAAGGACATAAATGGATATTAAAATGAATAAGGACATAAAGAACTTTTATATTTAAAAATTTTAAATATATAGAAAACTGTATGTAGAAACTGTATATAGAAAGAAACTTAAACCCTCAGGGACGCCTGGGTGGCTCAGTTGTTAAGTGTCTGCGATCCCAGAGTCCTGGGATTGAGCCCCGCTTTGGGCTCCCTTCTCAGCAGGAAGCCTGCTTCTCCTTCTCCCACTCCCCCTGCTTGTGTTCCCTCTTTTGCTGTCTCTGTCTGTCAAATAAATTAAAAAAAAAAAAAGAAAGACTTACAACCCTCAAACATAATATAAATTTTCACAAATATAACCCTTGAACATTTATAAAAACGGATTGTATACCTGCTACAAATTCCAAAAGCCAGTACTTTACAGGAAACTGTTTTACTTCATAAGATAATGAAATTAAAATAAATAATCAAGCATGATAAAAACTTATCTATTTGGAAAATAAGAGTCACATTCCCAGATAAGTCTTGAATGAATTTTTGAATCAAAATTATAAACTTTCTAAAAAAGCAAAGAAAAGGAGAACACTTTATACAAGAAATACAGTCAGTTTTTGCAATCCAGTTTTCTCATTCAATGAATTATAATTGTCAGTCTGTATCAATGAGCAAAATGATCTTATAAAAACAGAAACTAGATTTTATCACCTCATCTCCTTAATAAAATATTTCACAGTCTGAATATACTTATAAATTTATATTTATTTGTATATTTAAAAAAATATATATATCTTCAATTTTCATCATCTGACCTGCAAGGCCCTGAGTGATCAGGCTCTAGCCTTGACTTACACCACTGTGTGCCTCAATTACTTTGCTCCAAACTCTCTTTCAGTTCCTCAAGTACATGAAACTTTCTTGCATCAGATTCTTTGTTCAGACTGTCCTTCTCTAGGATCTTTGCATGGCTGGATTCTTCTGATTCTCTTTGGATCTCAGCTTAACCTCTTCCCTGTATGGTCAAATGAGAGTTGGATTCCTATATGGAGATCGTATGTCCCAACTTGCCTGGCACAGTTTTCACCTGTTATTACAACATAATCATTAATAATGTCTCCTTTTACTCTCAAAGTGCCCCAGAGTTTGAATGATGAGTTTTAGAGTTACCCTACTCATAGTCCCCAGTTCTTTCCATTTGTAACAGTTACCGTAGTTTATAATTATGAATTTGTCTCTCTGTTTACCTGTTTGTGGTGTGTTAGCCCAAAATCTCAGTGAAAGTGGAAAAAAGTTTGTTCTCCACCATACACATCTAGTCCTTAGATTTTGACCCTCACAATACATGTTTTTGGTTGCATGAACAAGGGGAGAGAAGATTATAAGAGATGTTGAGTTTGGAAAAACAAAAGAAGAAAGTACAAGAACTTATGACATAGAAAGGTGGAGTATTAACCAGGGCAGCCTCAATAAAATCCATGAAGAAGGGGTTGAAGGGCAGAGAGGGGGAGTGCAGGGGATAGAAGCTGGGCTAAAATGGTCTGAGGAAAGTAATAATTTTTAGGAATTCCACAGATAGTAGAAGCAATAGATTTTTGTATTGCTAATAAAGATATCATTTACCTGACTTAAAAAAATGAAGGCAGAGAGAATATGTAGTGCTCTGATACAAACTGAAATTTGGAAACTATCCAAAGTTCACTATTCCTTCACAAAGAAGTCTACAATGGGACATCAAGATAATGGCAGATTTCCACCAGCCTAGCCTGCTGACAACTGAGCAGACCAGGCTGGATGCCATTATCGTGACTTGAGCACCTAAAGTACTTGGCAGATGCAGCTGGAATCCTTAATCCTGATACACTCCCCACTTGCACAGCAGCCCACCTCCAGCTGGCTCAGAGCTCCCCAGGCTCTAAATCCAGGTAGCTCCAGCCAATCAGCAGAACTCACAGGGCTTGCTTTCTGACTGTGGGAGAGAAAGGGTGGTCTTTGGCTTTAAAAGGCCTGCTACCATTTTCTTGCTCCAACCTCCTCCCAGGGGCCAGACTTTAACTGGGTTGCTGCATCAGGCTCCCCATCTGGGAGAAGAATTTCTCCATTCAGAGCTCCAACTTTGGTCTCTACTCTTTATATTTTTCTTTAATGGTAATATTCTTTTACAAAAGGTGAAATGCAGTTCTTACTCTGCCTCCTCATCCCTATATCCTTTCTCAGTCTCCTTTGAAGGTGAGGGGTTTTTTAGTCTCTATGAAAATCATTAATAAGTTTGAACATTATAAATATTTCAGAAAGCCGTTCAACCCATGGCTAGTAATAAAAGTGTAAAATCTACTAAACAAGTCCTTGAAAGCTTAAGTGCTTTTATTAGCATCTTTGTTTCAATTTAATTTAGTTTAGGTATTGGGTTTTGATTTGGTTTAGTTTTGATTATCTGCAATTAACTGTGAGGCTTATTATTTAAAACCAAAATTAGCTCAGTGAGATATGATATCCATATGCATCAAAATGAGCTACAGACCACAGAAGTATTCATTTCCCCATAAAAATCTATGATTCTTTCATTCAGATAGTGAACATCAGAGCATCTGAACCAACAAAAGGCCCTAAATACTAAGGATCTAAAAATATTTTAAAGATATTTCAGTAGTCAGATTTTCATTTCTTATGATTCATACCTACCCCATGAAATAAATACTTTTTTAGAATTTAGTACTGCCAATATTTAGTAATATTTAGTATATCTTAATATTTAGTATAGTTTAGTTTTCCTTTTTTTTTTGAATAATCAACTATAAGCCGGTTTGTTAAAAGTTTTTTTTTTTTTTTTTTAAGATTTTATTTATTTATTTGACAGAGAGAGAGAGAAAAGAGCAGGGGTAGCATCAGAGGGAGAGGGAGAAACAGGCTCTCCGCAAAGCAGAGAGCCCGACGCGGGACTTGATCCCATGACCCCGAGATCATGACCTGAGCCGAAGGCAGACACTTAACTGACTGAGCCACCCAGATGCCCCAAAAGAAAAGTTTTTAAATAAAGTACAGTTTGAAAGAAATCTTGAAATAAAAGGCTGAATCAATGAAGAGGCATTTATTTACTAAGTAGGCGACATGGCATTAGCCCAGTGCTAAGCAATACCAGGCACAAAAGGACAGATGTCTGACAGGAAAGCATTTGCTCTCTGGGGGTCCCCACTGCTACTGCCTGTGTCTAAGCCTTCATCCCTTTGCCTCTGCAGGACTGAAATAATCTGGTCCTTCTTCCTCCCAGCCCCCACTGTCACCTTCCAGCTCCACCCCATGTGGCAATCTGCACATACTGCCAAATCCATCTTACTGAAATATTTTCATTACTTTTTCTTTTTCTTTTTTTTTTTTACATTTTTTTATTCTTATGTTAATCCCCATACATTACATCATTAGTTTTAGATGAAGTGTTCCATGATTCATTGTTTGTGCATAACACCCAGTGCTCCATGCAGAATGTGCCCTCCTCAATACCCACCACCAGGCTAACCCATCCTCCCACCCCCCTCCCCTCTAGAACCCTCAGTTTGTTTTTCAGAGTCTATCGTCTCTCATGGTTCGTCTACCCCTCCGATTTCCCTCGCTTCATTCTTCCCCTCCAGCTACCTTCTTCTTCTTCTTCTTTTTTTTTTTTTACTTAACATATATTGCATTATTTGTTTCAGAGGTACAGATCTGAGATTCAACAGTCTTGCACAATTCACAGCACTTACCAGAGCACATACCCTCCCCAGTGTCTGTCACCCAGTCACCCCATCCCTCCCACCCCACCCCCCACTCCAACAACACTCAGTTTGTTTCCTGCGATTAAGAATTCCTCATATCAGTGAGATCATATGATACATGTCTTTCTCTGTTTGACTTATTTCACTCAACATAATACCCTCCAGTTCCATCCACGTCATTGCAAATGGCAAGATCTCATTCCTTTTGATGGCTGCATAATATTCCATTGTATATATATACCACAATTCTTTATCCATTCATCTGTCGATGGAAATCTTGGCTCTTTCCACAGTTTGGCTATTGTGGACATTGCTGCTATAAACATCGGGGTGCATGTACCCCTTCGGATCCCTACTTTTGTATCTTTGGGGTAAATACCCAGTAGTGCAATTGCTGGATCGTATGGTAGCTCTATTTTCAACTTTTTGAGGAACCTCCATACTGTTTTCCAGAGTGGCTGCACCAGCTTGCATTCCCACCAACAGTGTAGGAGGGTTCCCCTTTCTCCGCATCCCCGCCAACATCTATTGTTTCCTGACTTGTTAATTTTAGCCATTCTGACTGGTGTGAGGTGGTATCTCATTGAGGTTTTGATTTGGATTTCCCTGATGCTGAGCGATATTGAGCACTTTTTCATGTGTCTGTTGGCCATTTGGATGTCTTCTTTGGAAAAATGTCTGTTCACGTCTTCTGCCCATTTCTTGATTGGATTCTTTGTTCTTTGGGTGTTGAGTTTGATGAGTTCTTTATAGATTTTGGATACTAGCCCTTTATCTGATATGTCATTTGCAAATATCTTCTCCCATTCTGTCGGTTGTCTTTTGGTTTTGTTGACTGTTTCCTTTGCTTTGCAAAAGCTTTTTATCTTGATGAAGTCCCAGTAGTTCATTTTTGCCCTTGCTTCCCTTGCCTTTGGCGATGTTTCTAGGAAGAAGTTGCTTCAGCTGAGGTCAAAGAGGTTGCTGCCTGTGTTCTCCTTTAGGATTTTGATGGACTCCTGTCTCACATTGAGGTCTTTCAACCATTTGGAGTCTATTTTTGTGTGTGGTGTAAGGAAATGGTCCAGTTTCATTCTTCTGCATGTGGCTATCCAATTTTCCCAACACCATTTGTTGAAGAGACTGTCTTTGTTCCATTGGACATTCTTTCCTGCTTTGTCAAAGATTAGTTGACCGTAGAGTTGAGGGTCCATTTCTGGGCTCTCTATTCTGTTCCACTGATCTATGTGTCTGTTTTTGTGCCAGTACCATGCTGTCTTGATGATGACAGCTTTGTAATAGAGCTGGAAGTCCGGAATTGTGATGCCGCCGGCTTTGCTTTTCTTTTTCAATATTCCTCTGGCTATGCGGGGTCTTTTCTGGTTCCATACAAATTTTAGGATTATTTGTTCAATTTCTTTGAAAAAAGTGGATGGTATTTTGATGGGGATTGCATTGAATGTGTAGATTGCTCTAGGTAGCATTGACATCTTCACAATATTTGTTCTTCCAATCCATGAGCATGGAACATTTTTCCATTTCTTTGTGTCTTCCTCAATTTCTTTCATGAGTATTTTATAGTATTCTGAGTACAGATCCTTTGTCTCTTTGGTTAGATTTATTCCTAGGTATCTTATGGTTTTGGGTGCAATTGTAAATGGGATTGACTGCTTAATTTCTCATTCTTCTCTCTTGTTGTTGGTGTATAGGAATGCCACTGATTTCTGTGCATTGATTTTATATCCTGCCACTTTACTGAATTCCTGTATGAGTTCTAGCAGTTTTGGGGTGGAGTCTTTTGGGTTTTCCACATAAAGTATCATATCATCTGCAAAGAGTGAGAGTTTGACTTCTTCTTTGCTGATTTGGATGCCTTTGATTTCTTTTTGTTGTCTGATTGCTGTGGCTAGGACTTCCAATACTATGTTGAATAGCAGTGGTGATAGTGGACATCCCTGCCGCGTTCCTGACCTTAGGGGGAAAGCTCTCAGTTTTTCCCCATTGAGAATGATATTTGCTGTAGGTTTTTCATAGATGGCTTTTATGATCTTGAGGTATGTACCCTCTATCCCTATACTCTGAAGAGTTTTGATCAAGAAAGGATGCTGTACTTTGTCAAAAGCTTTTTCTGCATCTATTGAGAGGATCATATGATTCTTGTTCTTTCTTTTGTTAATGTATTGTATCACATTGATTGATCTGCGGATGTTGAACCAACCTTGCAGCCCAGGGATAAATCCCACTTGGTCATGGTGAATAATCCTTTTAATGTACTGTTGGATCCTATTGGCTAGTATTTTGGTGAGAATTTTTGCATCCATGTTCATCAGGGATATTGGTCTGTAGTTCTCCTTTTTGATGGGGTCTTTGTCTGGTTTTGGGATCAAGGTAATGCTGGCCTCATAAAATGAGTTTGGAAGTTTTCCTTCCATTTCTATTTTTTGGAACAGTTTCAGAAGAATAGGTATTAATTCTTCTTGAAATGTTTGGTAGAATTCCCCTGGGAAGCCATCTGGCCCTGGGCTTTTGTTTTTTGGGAGATTTTTGATGACTGCTTCAATTTCCTTAGTGGTTATAGGTCTGTTCAGGTTTTCTATTTCATCCTGGTTCAGTTTTGGTAGTTGATACATCTCTAGGAATGCATCCATCTCTTCCAGGTTATCTAATTTGCTGGCATAGAGTTGCTCATAATATGTTCTTATAATTGTTTGTATTTCTTTGGTGTTGGTTGTGATCTCTCCTCTTTCATTCATGATTTTGTTGATTTGGGTCATTTCTCTTCTCTTTTTGATAAGTCTGGCCAGGGGTTTATCAATCTTGTTAATTCTTTCAAAGAACCAGCTCCTAGTTTCGTTGATCTGTTCTACTGTTCTTTTAGTTTCTATTTCATTGATTTCTGCTCTGATCTTTATTATTTCTCTTCTCCTGCTGGATTTAGGCTTTATTTGCTGTTCTTTCCCCAGCTCCTTTAGGTGTAGGGTTAGGTTGTGTACTTGAGACCTTTCTTGTTTTTTGAGAAAGGCTTGTATTGCTATATACTTTCCTCTTAGGACTGCCTTTGCTGCATCCCAAAGATTTTGAATAGTTGTGTTTTCATTTTCATTGGTTTCCATGTATTTTTTAAATTCTTCTTTAATTTCCTGGTTGACCCATTCATTCTTTAGTAGGATGCTCTTTAGCCTCCATGTATTTGAGTTCTTTCCGACTTTCCTTTTGTGATTGAGTTCTAGTTTCAAAGCATTGTGGTCTGAAAATAGGCAGGGAATGATCCCAGTCTTTTGGTACCAGTTGAGACCTGATTTATGACCTAGGATGTGATCTATTCTGGAGAATGTTCCATGGGCACTAGAGAAGAATGTGTATTCCGTTGCTTTGGGGTGGAATGTTCTGAATATGTCTGTGAAGTCCATTTGGTCCAGTGTGTCATTTATAGTCTTTATTTCCTTGTTGATCTTTTGCTTAGACGATCTGTCCATTTCAGTGAGGGGGATCTTAAAGTCCCCACTATTATTGTATTGTTGTTGATGTGTTTCTTTGCTTTTGTTATTAATTGCCTTATATAATTGGCTGCTCCCATGTTAGGGGCCTAGATATTTACAATTGTTAGATCTTCTTGTTGGATAGATCCTTTAAGTAGGATATAGTGTCCTTCCTCATCTCTTATTACAGTCTTTGGTTTAAAATCTCATTTGTCTGATATAAGGATTGCCACCCCAGCTTTCTTTTGGTGTCCATTAGCATGGTAAATGGTTTTCCACCCCCTCACTTTCAATCTGGGGGTGTCTTTGGTTCTAAAATGAGTCTCTTGCAGACAGCATATCGATGGGTCTTGTTTTTTAATCCAGTCTGTTAGCCTGTGTCTTTTGATTGGGGCATTTAGCCCATTTACATTCAGGGTAACTATTGAAAGATAGGAATTTAGTGCCATTGTATTGCCTGTAAGGTGACTGTTACCGTATATTGTCTCTGTTCCTTTCTGGTCTATGTTACTTTTAGGCTCTCTCTTTGCTTAGAGGACCCCTTTCAAGATTTCCTGTAGGGCTGGTTTTCTGTTTGCAAATTCCTTTAGTTTTTGTTTGTCCTGGAAGCTTTTTATCTCTCCTTGTATTTTCAATGACAGCCTAGCTGGATATAGTATTCTTGGCTGCATATTTTTCTCATTTAGTGCTCTGAATATATCCTGCCAGTCCTTTCTGGCCTGCCAGGTCTCTGTGGATAGGTCTGTTGCCAATCTAATGTTTCTACCCTTGTAGGTTACATATCTCTTCTCCCGAGCTGCTTTCAGGATTTTCTCTTTGTCTATGAGACTCGTAAGTTTTACTATTAGATGTCGGGGAGTTGACCTATTTTTACTGATTTTGAGAGTGGTTCTCTGTGCTTCCTGGATTTTCATGCCTGTTTCTTTCCCCAAATTAGGGAAGTTCTCTGCTATAATTTGCTCCATTATACCTTCTGGCCCTCTCTCTCTTTCTTCTTCTTCTGGGATCCCAATTATTCTAATGTTGTTTCGTCTTATGGTATCGCTTATCTCTCGAATTCTTCCCTCGTGATCCAGTAGTCGTTTATCTCTCTTTTTCTCAGCTTCTTTATTTTCCATCATTTCATCTTCTATATTACTGATTCTCTCTTCTGCCTCATTTATTCTAGCACTTAGCCCCCCATTTTTGATTGCACCTCATTAATAGCCTTTTTGATTTCTACTTGGTTGAATTTTAGCTCTTTTACTTCTCCAGAAAGGGTTTCTCTAATAACTTCCATATTTTTTTCAAGCTCAGCTAGTATCTTTAAAGTGATGATTCTGAACTCTAGATCTGACATCGTACTAATGTCCGTATTGAGTAGGTCCCTGGCAGTCGGTACTACCTCTTGTTCTTTTTGTTGAGGTGATTTTTTCCGTCTCGTCATTTTGTGCAGAGGAGAATAGATTAATGAGAGAACAAAATGCTAGCAGAGTAACCACGTCCCCAGAAAATATACTCTAAACAAATCAGAAAAGACCTGAAGCAGTGGGATAAGAAAGGGAAAGAGAGAAAAAAGAAAAAGAAAAAAAAGAAAAAGATAAAGATAAAAACAAAAACAAACAAAACAAAACAACAACAACAAAAGAAAAACCAAAATGTGATCAAATATGATCTATATGGTATATAAATCAGTGCCACACACTAGATTTGGGGTGTATTTTGGTCTTTTAGAAGAAAGTGCCTCCCAAAATTTTAAAGAAAGAAAAACTTATATGTGTACAAAAATAAGGGTTGATATGATGAAGGGATGGAATATGACTGTAAAAATGGAAATTATAAAAAATTTTATAAAAGGAATTGATAAGAAGTTGTTTGAAAAAAGAAAGAAGAAGATTTAAAAAAAGAAAAAAGAAAAAGAAAAAAAAAGGGAGAGGATGTGATCAGGCAGGGGAATAGAAAACACCATATACTAGAGATTTAGGGTATATTTTAATCTGTTAGAAGAAACTATCTCAAAATTTTAAAGAGAGAACAATTTATATATATAAGCCAAAAATATGGGTAACTACTATGAAGGGATAGAATATGACTCTAAAAATGAAAAATAAAAATGTTTTTTTAAAAAAAGGGATTGATAAGATGTTGGTTGAAAAAGGGAAAAAGAAAAATTCAAAAAGAAATAAAAAGACAAAAAAGTTAAAAAAAAATTAACTTTAAAAGACTAAAGAATCATGGTAAAAAAGCTGTGAATTCTATGTGCAGTAGTCCCCTAGCGCTGGAGTTCTGCCGTTCTCATTGATCGGTAAACTTGGTCTTGGCTGGCTGTTCTCGCTGATCTTCTGGGGGAGGGGCCTGTTGCCATGGTTTCCAAATGTCTTTGCCGGAGGCGGAATTGCCCTGCCCTTGCCCGGTCCGGGCTAAGTAATCTGCTCCGGATGCTCTCCAGAGCTTTTGTTCCCTGCGAGCTTTCCGTATAGCTTTGGAGGCGGAGAGTGAAAATGGCGGCCTCCCAATCTCTGCCCCGGAGGAGCCGAGAACTCGGCCCGCTCCTCAGTGAGCCCCCAGAGAAAAGCCGTCAGTCACTCCCATCTCCCCGGTCTGCAGCTGCACTCCGTGCTCAACCGGCCTGTGACCGCGCGCCTCTATCTCTGGCACCCGACCCGGGTGGAGTCTCCAAACCCAGCAGATCCCTGCGGTGCGCTCCCGCACGGCTCCTCCCGGGGGAGGAAGGTGAGTCTCCCCGGATCTGCCGCTTGTTGGGTCCCTGCTGGAGGAGCAGTGGCCTGGCTGTGCCGTGGATCACAGTTTATGACAATCCCGAGCTGAGAGCCCGCGCCTGGGCTCTGCCTCTGCAGCCGGCTTCCCTGCTCCGTTACCTGGGAGTCTGCCACACTCAGGCACCCCCGCTTTTTCTGTGACCCCAAGGGTCCTGAGACCACACTGTCCCGGAGGGTTCCGCCCCCCACTTAGCCACCAGAGTGACATCCCTCGGTGGAGCAGACTTTTAAAAGTTCCGATTTTGGGCGCCTGGGTGGCTCAGATGGTTGAGCATCTGCCTTCGGCTCAGGTCATGATCTCAGGGTCCTGGGATCGAGTCCCGCATCGGGCTCCCTGCTCCTTGGGAGCCTGTTTCTCCCTCTGCCTTTCTCTCTCGCTCTGTCTCTCATGAATAAAAAAAAAGAAAAAAAAAATCTTTAAAAGTTCCGATTTTGTGCTCTGCGGCTCTATCCCTTGCCAGAAGTTGCCGACGGAGGCCCCTCCCCCGCCATCTATCCTCCCGAATATCGCCTCGGATTCACTTCTCCGCACGTCCTACCTTCCAGAAAGTGGTCGCTTTTCTGTTCAGAGAGTTGTTGCTATTCCTTTCTTCGATCTCCTGTTAGGTTTGTAGGTGTTCAGAATGGTTTGATCCCTATCCAGCTGAATTCCTGAGAGGAGACGAAATCCAGGTCTCCTACTCCTCCGCCATCTTGCTCCGCCCCCCCACTTTTTCTTTTTCTTAAAGCTGCTTAAGCTAAACTCCAAAATTCTCAGCCTTACACAGAGAGAGAAGCACTGGTTTAGAATCAGAGCCAGGCTCACACCTTTGTTTGGATTCTTATGTGAATGACTTGAGTACATTGCTTAATGGCATGTGTAAAATGGGTATGATCATGATTACCTCACCAGGGTGAGAAAAGGAATAAATGAATAATGTATGCAGAGCCCTAAGCAAGTCCCAATTGCTTACCACAGGTTTGTTTTCATTCTTAAATTAACTGGCTTTGGACATCCTTTGCTATGGGACCCCATCTTCCTTTCTAATTTATCTCTTTTCACTTTTCTGCACCAACACTCTTTGCCGTATTATGTCACCTACACACAACCTCTGCGCATGCCTTTTGTTTTCCCATTTTCATGTCTTGGTTCATTACTTTAAAAAAAAAACAGATAATATTTATTTATGTGCTAGTACTGCGTTAAGCTGACATATTAGCTCATTTAATCTTAATAAATAATGTATTATTATAGATGAGGAAACAGTTTGAAAAGGTTGAGAAACTTTAACTTTAAATGCATTAGTATCCATCATTTGAAGATGGTACTTTTATTTTTCCCATTTACAGATAAGAAATTTCAGAGAGGTTTGTAAAAAAAAAAAAGGAAATTTTAAAGAGGTTAAAAAGGTGATGAGTAGTGGTTTCAAATAATTGAAGTCAACTTGCTTGAATAATGGCAAGAATGACTAACCTTTAATTTCCATAAAAAAGTAGAAGATAGTGATAATTTATAAATGAAACAGACAACACAGTTTTGAAGACAAAGAACAAAGTAAGTGTCCTTTCCTGCCAGATAAGAAGATAGTATAAAGCTACAGTAATTTGGGTGAGGTGGTATTGGCACAGAGATAGAAAATGAGCCAGGGGAACAGAATACAGAGCTCAGAAAATGGGCCCATGCATATGGAAGAATGTTGTATATGGTTGACATATCTGAATCACTGAGGAAAAGGATGGACATTATAATAAATGGTGTCAAGGAAAAAATGAAATTAAACTTCTACTTCATACTACATGGAAAATACAAAAATAAATTTCAAGTGGATTGAAGATCCAAATGAGAAAAACAATACTATAAAAATATGTGTAAAATATCTTTTTGGTGGGGAGAGAACATGTGCGTGTGCAAGTGGTGGGGGGCAGAGGGAGAGGGAGAGAGAGAATCTTAAGCCGGCTCCATGCCCAGCATGGAGCCTAACACTGGGCTTGATCTCACAACCCTGAGATCATGACCTGAGCTGAAATCAAGAGTTGGACACTTAGCCGACTGAGTTTAAACCGACAGTGGTTTAAAATATTTTTTTAACTTTAGAGTAGAAAATGATTTCTTAATGCCAAAAAGCACAATTTAGGAAAAAATGTGTTATAAATTTGTCCAAATCAGTATCTAAGCCTGCAAAATTACCCACTTAAAATATCCAACACAATTTTTTTACCTATCATAAAATCACTCAAGCAAGCATTATTATGGTGATTTGTGGGAGTTCTCGTAAATCATTTATTTTAAACATTATACAGTTTTCATATTCGATTTTTAGATCCATCATATTTTTGTGATAGGTATATTAGGAGATCAATGTTTCCTCTCAAATGAAGGAAGATATAGAGTAAGAAAAATAGTAAGACGATTCTTTGATGCCTTGTGACCTGGATACTTTACTCTTCTTTCTGTGAAGTGAACATGTGAAAGGGCATTTATTTCTAAAAGAGATCATCTCCTTTCATAAAAATCTTCTGAACTCAGAAAGGAGCTTGCAGCCAAAGAATCAGTTCAACACCAGGGCTAAGGCTGGGAAAATAAGTGCTCTTCCTGAATCTCTAGAATTTGTACTGGCTCCTCTTGAACTCCCACCCTTTGGCTCTTTTTGATCCCTCTTCAGAAGCGTCTGTTTCCTTATCCATACCAGATAAGATCCAACCCCATTCACTGGCTCCCAGTTCTGACCACCACTATTAGTGGCTTGCTGTGAACTCCTCCCCTGTGCCATCTTGGTTTCTAAAAGTATTCTTCATAAAATTAAATATTTAAATAAGCTAAATATGATATTTCTCAATAGAAAAAAAGATATAAATAACAGAATCCGTGAGACCTTAGGCTTTTAATCCTTAGAGTCAGCTTGTAGTTTCTCCCCTGCATCTCCTAAGAAGTGTTGATCTTAGTGTCACTTCACTCCAGTCTATCTTACTGCTACTGTTATTTATCAATTTTGTGTCTAACCAAAAGCCCAACCAAAACTTAAAAAAATATTTTTGGCCTCCAGGATCAAGAAAACATCTACAGCCTAGAATGAAAGGTTCTGCATAATACTATTTGTCTCTCTCTATCAATTTTATTCCTTTCTTTGTTCAGAAACTGCCATCTCGAGTTCCATATTTTCCCTGATGCTTTACCGGCTACCCAGCATGCACTCATATTCCATCTTTTCCACATACTTTTCGTATGTACCATAATCTTCATCCTTCAGCATCTGTAGTGACTTTCTAACATGTCCTTGACATTGTGGCCTCCACCATAGGTAAAAATTAGGTGGTAACTTTTACCATAGTTATCACAAACTGAAATGCTTAACGTGACATGAATTTAAGTCAAATCAGATCAGAGGATTCTTAAAAAATGGCATCCTGAACACAGCTCACTTACTCCCACTACCCAGCCTGATTTGTCTATCTCTTCTGAGTCAGAAGACTGCATGGTAACTCCACAAGCAGAAAGAGCCAGTCAGAATAGATGGAACATCCATTCAGGGAAGTGGCTGAAGTACAGCAAAGGAAAAAGGAAATTAAAAGAGCTCCTTATGGAGACTTAAACAAGTTCAAGTACAGCACAGACATTTTCTGGACACAAAGAAAATTATCCTGGAAATTACTCAGGGGATGAACTAGAAGAGAAGTTAATCACTTTTAAGACCCATATTAGTGATCTGGAAGAGTATATGGAAGATAGATTTTAAAGCATGGCACAAAAATACAAAAAGATGAAATTGGAAAAAGTAAGAGGAAACAAAGCATAACTCCTGGAAATCTGTATTCCTTTTCTAATTTCTTATGGTGTACATTATGGTTTCTTTTTATTTTTAATCTCTTTAAAAATGAAAGCATATAAAGACATAAAACTTTTCCATCTATCACTGTGTCCCGTAGATCACATTTATGTGTTTGTTTATGTATATAGCAAACATATAGCAAGTGGCCTGGGCAGATATATAGCAAAGGAGATTGCCTGTGCTTTACAAAATTTTTTGCTTATCTGTATTTAAAAATTTTGTTCATTGACTATGGATTATATCTGTGATAATAATTCTAAACTAGACCAAAACAAAACCAAGAAGATTACTCTGGTTGTTGTGTGGAAAAAAGACTGGGGTTAAGTCCTGGATCCCATCTTCTCACAGATCATCTGGGATGTTGGTCATCAATTATCTTTCCTCTGGATACAGTTTTAATTTATCATTCATTAGGTTCATTTTTCCTGGCCAGTGCACACACAACTAGATTTTTCCTATCTGAAAAGAATCTCTCCATTTCCTTTTTCTTTTTTCTTTTATTTCTCCCTACCAAATGTCTTTAAAAAGAGAAGTCTATACTCATTGCCTTCACCTCCTTCCTGTTGATTCCTTTGCAATAAAGCTTTCATTCTCCTATTCCCCTCTTTCCTCCAAGGTCACCAGTGACCTCCTAGTTGCTGAATTTGGTGGCTATTTTTTTGGTTCTTTTCTCTCTCTGGCATGTCTTACAGTATCAAATATCATCTTTAAAAAAATTATTATGGAGAATTTCCTACATGTACAAATGTAGAGAGAATAAATGACATGGGGGACAGAAAGAGATGCTCTGCCATATACCTAATTGACATTCCAAAAAGAAAACAGAGAAAACTATTAAGAGAAAATATGAAAGAAATACACCTGATAATTTCTTTAAATTGATGAAAGATGTGAATCCACAAATTCAAGAAATATCAAATATCATATTCATCTAGACATTGTTTCATAAAACTGAATAATATCTGAAAGATCTCAAAAGATATAAAAGACAAATGACTTACATTGTATAAACCAATAATTTTAGGATTTAATTTAATTTGTGAGTTAAAAAATATTAGAAGCTGGGGGAGGCACAGTAAAGTATCCCTCAAAATGAGAAGGTACTTTGAGACCAGAAAATGAAGCAGGTCCCTCCATATAGTTTACACAGAGTTTTATTCAGGGTAACTTAGTGACAGGGAGGATCAGGCAGATGATGATCCAGCTGCATGGTTATTCTCTGCAAAGTCTGGACCATAGTCCAGATTTTACAGAGTGATGGGACATGGAGAAGGGGACACGCAAGAGTGCACTGTAGTGAGGTCAAAGGGTTTCATGCACCTAATTGACAGCTAACCTTTTATTAGATCTTGTGGCACCACCTGTGAATCAGGAAGGGGCAAGACTATGATATCCCAACAGATTCAGGGAGGCCAAAACAAGTCTCCCCACATCCCAGCCTTGGTAGGCATTTCTAAGGTATGTATATTAATCTTCAAGGGGCCCAGAAGACATAGCCCCAAGAGAGGTCATAGAGAGAAAATGAGTAAAGTAGAAGGTCAAAAATAGAGTCAGTATTGTCAGCACTCCTACAAAAAACAAGAGAGATAAAATACTAAAGAAAATAAATCATGTAAACTGGGAGGACGGAGTAGGTTTAAAACATACTAAATTCCTTGTATTATTTAGGAAAAAGGAAAAATAATTTATTGCATTTAGATTGTATTAAGTGTGTATATTAAAATTTGCATGGGTATCAACTAAATGAGTATAAATAAGATATATATCTTATAAAGAATAGAAGGAAAATGTAATTTTTTTAAAAAGGCAAGAAAACAAGACAGAAAGCCAAGAGAGAAGAGAAAAATGGATGCAGAAACACCAAGATAATGAAAAAAAAAAAAAAACAACTAAACTGGTAGGAATCAGTCTGAATATATCAATAATAATAGTGAATATATTGAGTTCTCCAGTAGAAAGTGTATATCATTAGGGACACCTGGGTGGCTCAGTCGGTTAAGTGTCTGCCTTCAGCTCAGGTCATGATCCCATGGTCCTGGGATCGAGTCCCACATTGGGCTCCTTGCTCAGTGGCGATCCTGTTTCTCCCTCTGCCTGCTGTGCTCTCTCTTTCTTTCTCTCTCTCTCTCTGACAAATAAATAAATAAAATCTTAAAAAAAAAAGTATGTATCATTAAGACTGGATTTAAAAAAAATCCAACCATGTGCTGTTGACAAGATCACATCTAAAATACAAGGACCAGGAGTGCCTGCATGGCTGTCAGTTAAGTGTCTGACTCTTGATTTCAGCTCAGGTCATGATCTCAGGGTCGTGAGATTGAGTCCTGGATCAGGCTTCCAGCATGGAGTCTGCTTAAGGTTCTTTCTCACGCTCTCCATCTGCCCCTCCACTTCCCCCCACAAATAGAAATAAATAAATAAATAAATAATAAAATAAAATAAAATATAAGGACCAGAAATGTTTTAAGTAAAACAATGGAGATGATATACCAGTCAAATATAAACCAAAAGAAAGATTTATAGCAGATAAAATAGATTTACATTTAAGGGAAAAGCATTACTAGAGCTATAGGGTCATTACATAATGATGGATGTTTTAAATCACTGAGAGGAGGATTGTAATGTGCTACTCACAGCCCTCTTCGGGATTAAAGGATTTATCACTTCAGCTACTGGGAATGTCACCTGCACATAGCCCTCAACTGTCATTCCCTAAGGGTGATTGGTGTCTCTTCAACCAAGTTCACACCCTCTTCCCAGGGCAGCTCAAAAGAAATGACTGACAGGCCAACATGGGACACTCTGAAAGGTCAGTCCATCTTCAGGACTCCTCACTTGGTCAGCTCAGGCATTCCATTGAGACCACACCACATCTTGACTTCTTTCTCTGGCCAGTCCCGCTCCCTTTCCTCCCCTCCCCTCCCCTCCCCTCCCCTCCCCTTTCCTTTCCTTCCCTTCCCTTCCCTTCCCTCCCCTCCCCTCCCCTCCCTTCCCTTCTATAGGTGTTGAGTGCAAAAGCACTTTCTAATAAATCTCCTGCATAATATTTTCTGTCTCAGAATTGACTTCCTGGGAAACCCAGGCTGCAACAGATGGTACCAGAATGATCCAAGAAAAGCAAGTGTGGGGATGGGATTTTGGAGCAGTTCCCCCCACCCTCACTCAGTTTGTCCTGGAGATTCCAAACTTGATGGTAGGTGAGGCACAGATAGTCTCTGGCATAAGATAGCAAGCAGTGCAATTGCTAGAACCTTCCCTGGAGGTGAATTGGAATGGTATACCATTGGAAGGAAATGTGTTGGTTTGTGTGCTGTTTCCAGCATTTGAGAAATATGGAAAAATATTAACTACAAGGACAATGGAATTGGGTAGTCATTGTTAACCTCAGTTGATGCTGTGGAAAAAGATGACAAAAAGCTAAAAACATTTAATTGAGAATGAAGAGCTAAGTGTGAAAGCCAGAGGATGTCCTTAGTAGGCTGTGAAACTAAGCTCACCTCTTAGAGTGGAGGGCAAGTAAAACCTGACACAGCCGAGAAGTTTGTAGAGCTCCAAAGTCCATTAGGTGCCCAGCCAAAGCTGATTTGCTGTGATAGGACCTCAAAGCCACAGAGGCAGTGTGATGGTGTATGTTTTTGTGAACTTTTTTTTATAAGAGTAGAGAGGCAGCTACAGGAGACCCACAAAAGACCCACAGAGCGTTTTGGAGCTGGTCAACAGAACATGATTGTCCCTAAAGGCTAAATCAAAGAGCAACCAAAGGGACTGAATCTGTACCGTCCAGGGAAATTAAGGACGGACAATCAGGAGTCGGAGGTCAGTCATCCAAAAAAAGTCACGACCCCTTGCCTTGCTTCTAGACATGGGCCAGGTTTTGGACTCAGAACCCATTGAAAATTAGTTTTGAAAAAGGCAAGAAAAGATTTCTTCATGTTTGATAGACTATAAAACTACCAGTCGAGGAACATGTCTTTCACTCTAATCAGAGCAGAAGAACTGTGTTCTCCATTTTTCTTCAATAGAGTAGTCAGCACATTCGGCATCGCTTTTTTTTTTTTTTTTTTGCCCTTTGGGCAGCCCTAAAAGAATGTTTCTTTAGAAAACTGTTTCTGAGGCACAGTCTGTAGGTTTATTTTAGATGTGACCACCTGTGTGAGGTGTAAGGGTTATTTTAAAAGGAGCTCTTTCATTTGTCTTTGTGGGAGAGAGGTTGCCCCAATCAAAATGACATCACATTTGTGGGGCACCTGTGAAACTATGCAGAAGTTGGCTCAAGTACAAAAGACTTTATTTTCTTTTTTTCTTTCCTGTGGTCGTTAACTTGATTTCTTTCTCCATAAATTCTTTAATTGGTTTACTAAAATACACAACAATCTGGGTGCCCTTCTCTATTAGTTCCATTGTGAACATTTATGTAGTGAAGTTTAACTAACCAAAACAGAGCAGCTAGAAAATACTTAAAAGAAGAGAAAAATTTTAAAGCAGTAGGGCTTTCTTTGATAATAATTCTCATGATCACATTAGTTGCTCTTAAATAGAACCTGGCCTGGCATTGTGCTGGCAATAAAGAAGGCATAATCCCTCTGTATTTTTATTTCTGTAGCATGTGGAGTTTTACTAGTGGGAGTGTTAAGCTAATTTTTTAAAAGACAGAAACAAGAAAAAAAAATAATATTAACTAATGCTGTGCCTTAAGGCTAATCTTACACAAGTCCCTGACGATAGGAAACGGGCTCCCATTATCCTTAATATAATGAATTTTTTGGTAAGTAATTTGTTTCTCTGTATATAGCCCATCTCCCATTGCGTTTGCTGCCCCCTGCCCTCCATGTCACTCTCCTCACCTTGCTGGGGTCCCAACCCCTCATAATTGGCAGCCCTCCTGTGTGGACTCCTCTTCATCTTGCTCAGGCTCTGATTCTCTACATAGATGCCCTTCTACCCAACTTGTGCTCTGAGACCCTTACCAGGCTGTTCCTACTCTGGGGAGCCCTCTTTACCTTGCTTGGGTTTTGGTACTCCACCGTGTGCCACAGTCAGTGGTCTTAACTGGTAGCCTTGTGCTACTTCCATCACTCATTCTTTTGTGGTACTTGATTCTGCATAGAGTTAGGCCATTTATATACATGGCTATTGCCTCTGAATGTTTTGCTTTCTTAGACAGAAAACAAATAGCCCTGTGTCTAAAGTTTTTCCAGTTTATCATTCAGATGTTTTACTTGACTTATAATTATATTATTAATTAATTCACATTTCACATTGGATGAGGACTGCCCTTAAGAACTATTGTCTTAGTGGGGTGCAGCCACTGCAAGGATCATGGCCTTGAAGTAGACAGAGAGTGGGGGAAGAAATATCCTGACACCTTTCTCCACTCACTGCCAGAAGGCAAGGGAACCTGAGTGATGTAGTCAGGGTGGTTAGCTCCTGATAACAGTGCAGAGAATGTGGTACACGGTTCCTGAGGGTAGGGGGGCTTATTTCCTTATTTCCTTATTTCCTTATTTCTTTTCACCCTGTGTATTTTCGTTACTATTGCTGCTATAGCAAATTATTGCAAACTTGGTGGCTTAGAGCAACATAAATTTATTACCTTACAGTTTTTGAGGTCAAAATTCTGAAATGAGTTTCACAGGGCTAAATTCATGGTGAGTCTGCTTTCCTTCTGTAGGCTCTAGAGAAGAAGCCATTTCCACATCTTTCCTACCTTCTCGAGGCTGCCTGTATTCCCTGACTGGTGACCTCTTCCTCCATCTTCAAAGCCAGCAATATCAGGCTGAGTCCTTACATGGCCATATCTCTGGTTCTCCCTCTTCTGCTTCCCCCTTCTACTTACAAGAACTCTTGAGATTACATTAGATCCACCTGGGTAGTCCAGGATAATTTTCCCATTGGAAGGTCATTGGATTCACGACTTTAATTCCCATTTGCCATGTAACCTAACATTCACAGATTCCTGGGATTAAGTCATGGACATCTTTGGGGAACCATTATTCTGCCTATCACATATTGTTAGTTCAAAGAAATTCCTTAGAAGTATTATGACTCTCCTTTTGCCTCACAGTACAGCAGATAATGACCAAAAGTCCAACTAACTATATTTTTAGGATTCTCATGCATTTCCTCTCTTGGTGTTTGCTACTAAATGAAGCATGAAGATGTCGCTAGTAGGGTGTATATTGTCACAGATGTACAAGGATTTCATTTGAACACAGTTTTGAATTTGAATTTATCAACTCTTCCCTCACTGGAACTCCTTATGATGTTTCAGGATGTCCCAGGTTCTGACCTTGAGAAAAAAAATCACATACGAATTCTTTTTTTTTTTTTTTCTCTTTCAAGATTTTATTTAAAACAAGTTAGTTAACATATAGTATAGTATTAGTTTCAGGCATAGAATTTAGTGATTCCTTACTTGCATGTAACACCCAGTACTCATCACAAGTACCCTCCTTAATGCCCATCACCCAGCTACCCCATCCTCCCCACCCACCTCCCCTCCAGCGACCCTAGATGATTCTTTTCAACAAGTGTCTCAGTGAAGAGAAGACCAACCTATATATTGGATCATGCATCTCTTTCTCAATGAGGGAGGGAAATCATATTAGTGTTTGTACTTTCAGGGATTTATACCTCCTTTACAAATTACACATTCATTTGAGGACCAAAGAAAATGTCCATTTTCTCCCATTATCTATATTACAGCTGACCTAAATTGATCTGATTATATTGAGTTCTTAAGCTTTTTTGGGTAGGTAATGGTAGTGAGTGATGTGTACAGTAAGCTATTTCTCCAAAACCTTGCCACCAGTTTATAATCAAAGCAAGACTTTAAGTTTTGCCACATATAACTATTTTTATATTTACTATATCAATGTTCATTAACAAGCTAACATGAACCATTTTATAAACCTGTTCTGAAGGCTTGATAAAATTCCAGGCCCATGTTCTTTTTAAGTGTCCTGATCAAAACCACACAGTACAAGGACTGTTCATTTAAGGTGGCCAAAACAAGCATTCCAGAGGCAACATTCTTATCATTGCCACCAGTCAGGCAAAAATCCTCCTATGACAATGGCTAGATACAAGACTGTTAAAATATCAAGCCCCTGGGTTCATTCTGAAGTTTGAATGAAGACCATAGGCTGGTGCTAGGTTCTTATATCTTGCTTTAAACTATTTTAGTCAATTGACGTATCTTGAGTAATTGCACCAAGGAAAGGCCATATTCAACATTACGCTACCCCCCAAAAAGCGCCACTTTTTCCATCAGGTGAAATTTGGTTCTGATATTCACTATGTTAATTATCCAGGCCATAGGTATTACTGGTTGAATTAGTTGAAGTGCTTGTAATAGCTCCCTTTGAAGTTTGGCCTTTCCATATATTCCTAGCTGACCGCTTCTAGACTCTTCATTCTCTTTTAGGGCAACTGACTGCTTCAGAATGAAACTCAACTAACTGGTACATGCATAGTATCATACTGCTTATGTTCAAGTATTTAACACTTCATGGCAGGCATTGTAAAAATCAGTAGTGAAAAATTTAAAGCCCACTAAAGAAAACTGCAGAGTTTGCTTTTTTGTTGATCAGAAGACAAGAATCTGTGGCCTGTGAGGTTGATTTTCCTGGCAAGTGTCGGTTTACTATAATTATGGCCCACATTAAATGGAAGCTGACCAGTATTTGCTGAATTTTAGTATTGGGCATTGTTCTTTTTTATGTATAGCTTCAATGTAGGGACCATCCAAAACCTATGATTAAATCAGTGTTGGAAATTTTATGGGGACCCTAGAAAGAGTAAAGTGGATCTGGAAGACTTTAAAGTAGTGCTCAAGAAGTGTGTGATGTACTTGCTTCTATTACTATACATTTTTCTAATGACTTAATGTAAAGCCAACAACCTGCCTCCTGACATTATTAACAATCTCCCTTTCTCTTTCATCTACAATTGGTGTATTTGCCAGGAAGCATACTCTTAGGGAGGGGTTATGCCTGGATGTAGTTCTCAGAACTTCTTTTCAGGCCTCTCCCTGGGATCCCTAGAATCTACTTAGGCTTATTAATTTGGCCTTGTCTTTTCTAGTCCATAGTAGCTGTGATGGTTAATTTTATGGTTAACTTCTCTGGGCCACAGTACCCAGATATTTGATCAAATATTATTCTGGATGTTTCTGTGAGGATGCTTTTGCATGAGATTTACATTTAAATCCGTGGACTTTGAGTAAAGCAGATTGCCCTCCATAGGTGGGTGGGCTTCATCCAGTCATTTGAACATCTGAGTAGAACAAAAGGCTGACCTCTTCCCTGAGCCAGAGGGAATTTTCCAGCAGGTTGGTTACAGACTTCATCTGCAACATCTGCCCTTCCTGATTCTATGGCAGACTGCTTTTGGACTCAGACTATAATTCTTTTAAGTCTCCAGCCTGCCAACCTCCCCCATCAGATTTTGGACTTGCCAAGCCTCCAAAATTGCATGAGCCAATTTCTTAAAATAAATTTCTTTCTCTATATATACACATCCTATTGGTTCTGTTTCTCTGGAGAACCTTAACTAATATAGTAGTCATCACAGCTCCAGAGAAAAGGAGAAAGCTTTACAGTGCCTGATGGGTGGGCATCTCCAAGTGACTGGATGGCCTGTGGCCTAAAGGTCTTTGTTAGTACCTGATAATTATTGGTGGCAAAATGCCACTTAAACTCATCCATGTTATACAGAACCAAAGTTTCATAGAAAGGTTAAAAAAAAAGTTTAATTGGGATTTCCTTGAAGAGAACTCATCTAAAATTATGAAAAATCAATCAATTTTAATTATATCAAAATTGAGATATAATTGCAACTGTGCTCTATTAGGACAAAGGGCATGTTGTGTTAAATTTTTTGCATAGTTCATCTGACTAAACTTGTGACAGAAATATGGCATACTTTATGTTGCCTTTGGCAGTGTAAAAACTAGCACAGACATTTTGGCAAAAACAACAACAACAAAAACAACACAAAAACTTTGACACTGTCATCAATTTTCTCAAAAAGTCTTTCAGTCTTTTGACACTCAAACCATTTTCTTTTGAAAGCTTGTATCGCCTTAACCCTTATTGATTTTCTGTGCCTCAATTGCTAACCAGTTTAATTGCCAGATCCTCATTTGTCAATATAATATTTGAATGTTTCCCCAGTATTATGTTCAATGGCTTCATCCAACTTGTCTTTTGAAAGTTTTGCAGGGTGCCTGGGTGGCTCAGTTGGTTAAGCGACTGCCTTCGGCTCAGGTCATGATCCTGGAGTCCCTGGATCGAGTCCTGCATCGAGCTTCCTGCTCGGCAGGGAGTCTGCTTCGTCCTCTGACCCTATCCCCTCTCAGGTGTTCTCTCTCTCTCATTCTCTCTCACTCAAATAAATAAATAAAATCTTTAAAAAAAAAAAAGAGAAAGTTTTGCAGTTTTACCTGGAGAATAATTTGCCATACATGCACTGTACTCTTGACTGTTGCACACTTCAGCAGTTAAAGACAGTCCAAGAAGGACTTTGGCATGATGAGTTGAGATCAAAACTGCTGTTAAACAGGGTTTATGAAGGTAGAGACAAATGGAGGGACACTGGTTCATCAATGGTCAGTTCCTTAGAGTTTTGGCTCCTTTTGCTCCCCTCTAGAGTAAGTTACAACTTATAGTTGCAGTGACTCAGATAGGGAGAATAACAAGGACCCCTTCTATCTCAAGACCACAGAGGACCTCAAATCTGGGTCTGTCTGTCTAGGGCTCTCCAAGATTGGCAGAGACCCAAATCTAAATCATGTGCCCTGCAGGTTGCTGACCCCTGCTTCAGCTGTTAGCTTCCTAGAGATTTTTTATGGCTATAGCTCCCATTCTGCATTAGCTTGCAATGACCTGACTATATTTCAGATTTTAAAAGCTTGTCAAAAATGTGTGGGTCATGTTTCTTTTGGAACAGTTTACCAAGTTCTGCTATTTTATCTGGGATTTCCATAGAGACTCCTTCAGAGAGGGGCCTGTATACTCGGTAATGTTTGTTGAGCAAGTTGATAGAGCTGATGAACTCAAGCTGCCACTTCAGATAGTTTTTGATTTTCTTTGTTTGGATACACAGTCACTTTCATCTAGAGCACACACACAGTTTTCAGGAGCTTTAGAGCTTCCAATTTCAGCAAAATGGTTATTTCAGCAAGTAGCTTTGAGAACCTGAGCTAATGTCCTGTGACAGGATGTGAAGAAAAAGTGCTGGTTGGTCTTTGCTGGGGTTCAGCTCTCTAAGGAAGTAACCATCTTTGCCCAAAGGTTGGTCTGGGCAAAATTATCTGTGTATTTGGCCTTAGGAGTGGTATAGTGATTAAGTGTGGTGGCTTCAGGTCAGAAAACTGGGTTTGAGCCCTAAGTCTACCACTTAGACATTTTATGATCTCAGCCTTGTCCTGTTATTGCTCAGGTCCTCAGTTCCCATATTTGTAAATTGGGAACATTAATAGCACTTGACTCCTTAGGTTACTGTAAGGATTATAAAAGATAAAATATGTAAAGGGATAATACTAGATGTTCCCAAACTCTTTCAGTTTATGGGGACCTCAGAGTCTCAGTAATTTTTCATGCTACTCCCAAGCCAAAAGAAATACTCAGTGGCACAGTAAGGATGCACAGTGTACCTCAGGAATGTCTTACTATGGAAGTACATGAGCAGAACTTTCCATTTACTAAGTGGTTATGTCTATATAACTTAATACATGTTTATGTCTCAACAACTTAGTGACTGCTTGAAAAGATGATATATATACATTGAAAGAAAAAAAATTTCATTCTTAGTCACAATTTCTTACCAATGTGACGTGATGTATGTTCTTGTTGGGAGCTGCTAAACTTTTCAGGCTTTGAAATCAGACTGGACACTGCCACTTTCATTTTCTGTTCTACTTTGTTTTTCCTGTGATATTTGCTTTTTTTTTTAAGATTTATTTATTTTACTTTAGAGAGCGAGTGCCCGGGATCGGGGGGGAGAGCAGAGGGAGAGGGAGAGAGAGAATCTTAAGCAGACTCTGCTCTGACTGCAGAGCCTGATGCTGGGCTGGATCTCAAGACCCTGAGATCAGGAACCTGAGATCACAACCTGAGCCAAAATCAAAAGACCCTTAATGGACTGTGCCCCCAGGCATCCCCCTGTGGTACTTGCTTTTTATTACAGTGCTTGTAGAAAACCCAGCTTTGCAAAGACTTAATGCCATTGAAAGGAACGTATTGTAATTTTCTTGTTGAGAGTGTGAACTACTTCAAGTTAGTAGGTCATGTGATAATCTATACATGGAGAGTATCATGGTTTCCTTCCTAATGCAAAATATCCCTCCCTTCCCCTGCCCCAGCTCCTCTGAGTTTGCTGTGGTCCACTGAGGCAGGACACCATTTGACAGCTTTCCTACTCTGGTTGCGTGTGTCCTTAAAAGCTCTTCTAGGTGATTTACATATATAACAGGCCTTGCTGGGGAGGATAACACTTGAGCAAACACAATGACAGGAGTACGTTATCTGACTAAGTCATCATGACTTAGAATCATCTCTGGGAGAGCAGCTTGTAGCCACTTTACATAATACCGTTCTGAATTTCCATTTTATGTATATGGCGCTCCTGAGAACACAATAGGAATGATGTCCCTTTGAGACCCTCAGGACTAAGGTTACAGGCATTGCTAAATACTTTGTGTGGATTGTCTCATTTAACCCTTTAGAAGAGCTTCAATAGGCTTAGGAGATGCAGTACAGCTTAATAATAAAGTTATTTTTGGAGATAAAAAGATTGTGTGAAAATCTTGGCTCTTGTGTGAAAATCTTAACCAATAGTGTAATCTTTATAAAGTTGCTTAAACTCTCAGTGCTTCAGCTTCTTCATCTGAAAAAATTGGGCTAATAATAGTCATCTACTTCACTGAGTTATTATGAGGATAAACTACTTAATTCATGTAAAGTCCTTTGAACAGTGCCTGATATGCCATAAATATTAGCTTTTATTGTAACTGCTATTATTATCTTTATTTTACATATTGCTATTTGTAATAGAATTGAGGCTTTTGAGATATTAAAAAGCTTGCCTAAGTCTATAAGGCTAGTAAGCAGTGATGAAAGGATTTGTCTTTCTCCAGTTAGAGTATTCTGGGGAAAAATTTTGTCTCCAACTTGAGAGGGCCAAATGTTACCTAATCTGGAAGAAAGGTTAAAAAAAGTTGGGACACTGATATACCCTTATAATTTAAACCTTTATGATTTGAAATGTATGACCCATTTCCAAGTTTATTATCAGCTCTTTTTACACATAGCTCTCTAATTTTGCCAATCTGTGGCTCAATAGTTAATCAATGGAACAGATTATCTTGTAACATTTTGTCATGACCAGCTTGTTTTATTATTTAAGGGAAGTCCAGTATCTAATCTTTCTTGTACTTTCCTCTCATGCAGCAAAATTAACAAGGCCAGAAAAGAAATTATGGTATATGGATGTCCAAATTCTCTTGGGTGTTTGCACCCATGCCTTCATGCCTTTGTAAATATCAAGGAATGATTTTATCTTTTACAATATCTCTTAAGCACAGAGCTTTACTGAAGCAATGGTAACAAAATTTCAGTCTTTTGGCTGGGAGAAGGGAGATAGGAATATGCAAAGCCTGGGCCTTCTGAGGAATACCATGGAATGGATGCTCTGGGTAGTCAGGACTCTGCAGAAAGGTGGGACAGTAGGGAGTGAGAAGGGGGAAGTACAAGAGAGAAGGGGATGAAGAGGGGGACATTATCTTTCATGATTAGCTTAGTCTAGCATTGATGGCAGCCATTTGAAGGGGAAAAAACAGAAGGGAAAAGTCATTGATATTTACTTATTTTCTATGTCAGATATTGTGCTAGACATTTTCACATACTTAACCTTTTTTTATTCTACAAAAGAATATTGCAACATAAATACTATTAAACCGAATACACTATTGTGGAAATCTCAAAAGTTCAAGTAAGTTGCTAAGGGCTCCCAAGTACTGGAGCTGGTGTTGCAAAGAATCTCTGCCCTCTTCATTGAATTATGGGGTACTTGGGATGACTGTTAAAATTGTTCATAGTCATAGCACAGTAGTGTGCTAATTTGCAAGAGTTAATTGTGCTCATCTCTTCCCAACTCTGAGCTCAGTGACATCATGTTGGTAGCTTGAAATCAGCCACCATGATCTGAAACTGTGAGAGTATTTATACTGCAGAAATTGCCAAACATTGTTTGGCTTTCTGGAGTAATGTACCACCTTTCGTTGGAGGTAATGTATGATAATAAAGCTTGGGATGGAGAGAGAGGTGCTTTATATGGTAAAGAGGGAGAAAAGTATTTGTGGAAGGGAAAAATGGAAAAGAAAAACACGGGTGGGTCCTCAGGCAAATCAATTTTAGGGAAAATATATAAATGAAAGCTGATGACCTGGAAAGTGATTCCCATGAAATTATGGTCCAGGTGCCTGTATTTTTCTTGGACAATCTTTTTGTACTCTCAGAGGTATGTATAATCTAATTTGAAGAGCACCAATGAAAAGATGCAGTATTAAACAGAATAATGACAATAGTCCCTTTAAGTGACTCACAGTGTAATGAGAAAGATAGGTAAGAAAGAAAATTAGAATATAGTGTAAATCATGTTATAGAGCTTAGTCAGTTTCCTTTGATGTAGGGTGAAAAGTTCAAAACACCAAGGGGATATACTCATCCACAGCATCTGGCCCTCTCCCATTAGACCAGATGACCTTTCACGATCCCTGCGATTCAGAAATCCAGGTCAGCACAGCCTCTTCTCTGGGTGCATTATCCTGAGGACATTTGTGTGCTTCTGCTAGGCCTGAGAGGTTAGTAAGGGGTAACTATATCAGAGGAATGTGGACATAAGTTGAGATTGTGGGCTGGAGTGTCTAGGGGACACCTGCCATGCTAGATAGAGCCAGGGGTAAGAGGAGAAAGGAGGGGGAACCTGGGTCAGGGGAAGGATCTCCCTGTGCAGGTTAAGTGCTGGCAGGATATGCTGCAGAACTCAAGAACTATACATTTGAATACTTTATGAAAGTATATTTTTCAAGAAGAAAATAAGATATTTAAGTTTGTTGGCTTGATTTGGAGATTTCAAATAGTTAGGTATAAAGTTTTCTACTTCTACCCGAGGTCCTGCAAATGTTTGGGTGGAAAGGTTAGGGGCTGGCTACATGAGCTTTCAAAGCATTATTTGGCAGAGAAGTAAGGTGATCAGCTTTGCATTTCAGGAAGATCAGACAGCAGTGAGATTACCAAAGGGTAAGGTTCTAGGAAGGGGAACAACAGCAGGAAATCCAGATAAGAAATGATAATTCATTGATATGATGACAGTGGGATTAAAAAGAAAGGGTGGGTTGGAGAAATATATAAAATGTACAGTCCGTAGGGCTTATTTGTGACATTCAGTTACATTCAGTTAGATATACAATTAACCAGTTGTGTATTTGGGCCAGGATCTCTAGAGAAAAGTTGGGGTTTTCTTTTTCTGAATTTGGGGATTACAGTGTGTATAGGGGTAGTTTAAGTCATGGTGGGGAATGAGGTCACTTGAGAGGTAAGTAGCATAATGTGAGAAGAGTCCTGTCACCAAATCCCTATGTAGCAGCATTTCAAATACACGTAGAGAAAAGAACCCTTGAAGAAAGTTGAGAATGAACATTAGACAGTGGGAGAGAAATCCTGAGGATATGGTGTCAAGAAAGCCAAGAGGGAAGTACCTTTAGAGAAGAAAGATCAACAGTGTCAAATATAGTATTGTCAAATGAAATACATATGGAATAGTGTCCACTGGATTTGGCACTATTCCATGCTAGTTTAAGCGGGTCAGTAAATATTCTTGAATGACTATGTGTTGAACAGCACAGATAAAGAAAATGTGTAAAGAAAGAAGTGACACAAAACCCACAGGATGTTAATCCAGCCATGCTGTTCTAGTCAGCTTGAATTGAAATCATGGTTATATTGTTAGGTATTGGTTGCCAGCAAACAGCCTAGCACAACTCTAGATATGGTAGAGACGTTAATATCTGGAAGCTTATTGATTTCTAAAGAAAGGAGAAAATAAAATAACATCAAAACAGACAAAATAAATTTCCATAGGTAAAATTTTCTAAAATGTCATGTCAGTCAGTGCCATCTGCCCCCATAGTTCTTCCTGAGCTTCTGCTCTGTAGGAAATCCTACCCTTCCTTCATAACCAGTATAATATAACCCTACTTCTCCCGAAGTTTCTCCTTCATGTTTGTCCACTGCTCTTTCGGCTTTCTAAACCTACTACCTTTGAGACCTTGTGAACAACTCTCCTACACTAGTAATTTATTTGCATTATCTAATCCCCCCAGTGACATTTTAAGGGCCTTGTCATTTTATGTATTTCCCACAGTACCTAGTATTGCGGTTATTAAATTCTTAAGAAAATATTTTGGAAAGAATACTTTATTAGCAAAGGGTAGTAAACGTGCCAAACAAGGGCCATTTCTTTGTCTTAGAAACAAACAACCATAGAATTTTAGAGTTGTAAGGAGCCTAGTAGAAGTCCAGTGCCGGTTTCTGACTTTAGTTAAATGTTCAGAGTGAACACGTGAGCGGGGATTTGCAGCGTTCTATGTTATGTGGAGTAATTAGGTGCTAGCTTAGGAACTGTGACAGTCAGTCATTGGCCTCTGCTCTCACATTTGTTCCTTGTCCTTCTCTGTGAATGATCAAAGAGGCTGACGCATGTAGACTGCATTTCCCAGGCTTCCAGCTGAGCTCAGCCAAGGGGAGGCCAGTGAGGGATTAGAAGATGGGAAAACGGAACCAGGGTATTTTGCCCTGGCTCTGCCTTGGCTGAAGTTCCGAGCAGTGGCTCTATCTTCCGCATGGCTCCCTATCCTGCTGGACAGGCCACTGTGGTTCCAGCTTTACTGGTTTCTAAGCTTTTCTGTATCCACTTGCAGTGGTAGTGGTTTTCTCTGTTACTAATCTCTGGGTTGCCTCACCCATCCCTATTTGGCTTTAAAACTATTCCATCACTTAGTAACCCAGTTTCTTTTATTCCATTCTCCTTGTCTGAAATATGTAACAGAAGGACAGTCACAGAAATAAAGATATAAAGAAGGGGAGTGGAGTTTGAAGAAGAGATGAAAAGCAGAGAAAAATGAATATTCTCTCTTAAAGAAATACGGGAAAAGGTCACTAAAAACCACACGTGCAAAAACACTGCAAACAATTGTGAGACTTCACCAGAATTACTAGCAGCAAAAAGATTTTATCATTGGAGTAATTTGAGAATCGATTGCTCTGACTGAGCTCAGTGGAGCCAGAAAGGAGACAAAGGACAGCTTGTGATCTGATGGAGATGAGCTGGGAAAATTGACTTTGGCACTTTGGCCCATGGAAGGAAATGAACCATTCATAAGTACATAAGTAGTAAAAAGGGGGGTAAGTTGCTACTTGGATGAGCCTTGATTTTAACTTGGTGCCACTGAAGGGTCTTTGACACAGGGGACAGTTTCTGCCTATACCAGATTGGCAGCAGAGCAAATAACTGTGGACAATTACTGGTGACAGAACAGAATTTCTAGATTAGCGCCGCTTTGCCTTATTTATGTATAAATCACCAGTGGATTCATTTCCCACCTAGAAAACGTTCTTCATCCAAAAATGGTCTTGAAACTGTAATTTCCCTGCTGTGGCCAATCTGAGTGCCAGTATTTTTTTTTTTAATGGAACTATGGGTTCATGTTCCTTGAACTAGAAAGATGAGAGTATCCCAAGGGCCCTAAGGACCATACTCCTGGAGGAAAGAGAAAAATATTCTCATTTAAATAAAAAAAAATCTCAATTAATCCCTTTCTCCAACCAAATCAAGCCCAAGGCTTCAGAAAGTTAAAGCAAACTCCTGACCTGAAGAAGGATACATACATGGTGATTCTAAAAATGTAGCCAGAGATGAAATCTAGGAACAAGTTGGCTTTCAAAGGATTTGTCAGAGGGAGAGAGAGAGAGAGAGCACAAGCAGGGGGAGCGGTAGGCAGAGGGAGAGGGCGAAGCAGGCTCCCTGCTGAGCAGGGAGCCCGATGTGGGGCTCAATCCCAGGACCCTGGGATCCTGACCTGAGCTGAAGACAGCTGCTCAAATGACTGAGCCACCCATCCATCCCAGATTGACAGCATTTAATCTTTGTAGTTTTCCTAGATAATGCTGCCTAGACACTGGCTTTTTCAAATGCTTTTGTTTTCTGGTTTTCCTGGGGTTGAGAGTAGTTTGCTTATTGGATTGGGATTAAACTGTGGGCTTTGTGATGTAAATGGATATTAATATTCTGCCAAAAGGCAGCCTTTGCATTATTTGGTGACATTTCTTCAGGATTCCCCAAAGGAAGCCTGGGACCTGCAGACTTCCACACTGTATCAGAGTAGGACTCTTTGTTCAAATTTGGAAAAATCAGTCATTGCCCATTAAGCCAGGGTTGTTCTGGTTTTGTGAATGCTGATTAGTTAGGAACTTCTCAGAAATTAAATCTTATTTTGGCATTGTACTCCTATCTTTTATTTTAAAAAAAGAAAAGAAAAGCACCATTCAGATACTTCACAAACATTTCCAATGACCTCTTTCAACTGAATTTTTATAAGAAATATTTATATGGCTATAGAGTTTTCTCTAGTTAATTTTCAACCTGCAATATGATTTCAAATACCAAAACAAGGCTCAAGTCCTTAGTAGAGCAACAGATCTCTAATTTACCATTTAGATTTTCCTTTTATAGCCTGTCAGCTAGATGTTAGGAAAAAATTCCATAAATCCTAAATGACCAGGGACCTACGGCTGTATATTAGTCAATAAAAATGGAAGTGCGTAGAGCAGGTGTGATTATATTTTTTTATTCTCTGAGTAGCTACGCTAAGACAAAAGGGTTGTTTTAGATATCAGAATTTAGAGCTGAGGGTCTGAGTTCTCAAGAAGTTCATGAAGGAGACAGAATCTAAGAACTAAAATTTCAGTTGTTTGTTTTCTTAATGTCTGAGTTTCCTCACTGGTCAAAATGCTCCTTGTGAAATCATAATCATAATATTAGCTAACATTTATTGTGTGTTCTTCCATGAAGCATTTTAAGCACACCTCATGTGTTAATACATTAAATACTCCAAATAATCCTATGACATAGGTCCTTCCGCCCTCCCCAGTTTCTTGAGTGCTTACTACCTCTCTGCAGAGTACTCTGGGTTCTCTTAGTTCTGTGGAGTGACTTCAGGCCATTTTTCATTGTGAACAATGGCTTCTCCAACATATGTAATTTTCTGAAACTTGCCACTAAGCTTGAGAAGAACCTCCCCATACTGGAAGAAAGCCCTCTGACGTTATTTTTTAGGGACTTGGTGTCAAAAAGAGGTAATGAAAGTACTCTTGGATTTAGTTATCAATGGAAGTGTCCTGAATACTATATATGGTAGTAAATGGATATCGATTTTCAGCTATATATCTTACAAACCTACTTAAATTTAGTTTCTTTTCGTATATTTCAGGAAGCTATTCTTTGAAAACTTAGCATCCTATCCATGGCTAGCATAGGGCCGCAAAATCTTCTAGCTTCTAGACTTGGGTCTCTGCTGAACAGTAGGCTGACTATAAGCTGACCCAGCACAAAGCCCCGCTTTCCACACCGACAGTGATTATTTGGCTCTCAATTACAGTATCAACTTTCTGGAGGAAGACTAGAAAAGAATCACACTCCCTTTATTCCCAGATATATCTGGAACAAGGCACAATGGTAGACATTAACAATAAAGATGAGGTTAATTTGCTTTCCCTCTAAATCTGAATGCTAATGGAACCATTTAAATAGTGCCAAACAATGGAAATAAAGAGAAGACTGAATTAAACCGCAAATGTATAGGCCTCCACCACTTGGCAAAACATAAGATCCAGCAGTATTGAAATAACAGCAATTAATGCTTATATGTAAAAGGAACCATAGTACGGTTTGGGTCAGCAGAGCAATTTATCAAATTGAACCAACGTGACCCTAGAGATAGGAATATGTCTTACTTGAAATGCAGGAATATGATTCCATAGCATTTCTTAGAAATGCCCCGAGTTCTTAAAACTCTGATAGCCCAAATCTGCTTCCTTGTTCTCCATGTTCTGTCAGTCCTTGGAGTACTGAGAGGTTGTGTGGACCCCCAGGGTGAACATGAACTATCCAGTGGGGAGGAAAGGGAGGGAAATGTTGAGGAGCTCTTCAGCCTATCTTGTGCCACTGCTGAGGAACCACAGGGCCATTCTTCTAGCTTGTGTGGTTTATACACATTTTGTTAACCCTAAATTATATACTACTCCTCTTGATCCTACTAGGTGGAAATGGACAATGGTTTCTAGAGCATCTCTTTGCAAATAAATAAACTGTGTGTGTGTGAGTAAAACCCAGCATTGTGCATGAAGCTTCACACATGTTAGAGTGAGCAGGCACAATTTTTGTGCCTCGGTCAAGTGTGTGTGCAGTTTAGCCTGTTCCGCTTTTGGCGCCAGGGTGTCATTATGTGGTGGTAAGTGTAGCTTGTGAGAGCCATGTGATAACATTTGGGGCCAGTCAGTTGTAGGTTGTAGAACCCCATGCAAATTATTTACTTGAAACTCAGTTTCCTCATTTGTAAGATGGGTGTGGTGATCCTCACCTTGTAGAATTATTAGGAGAAATAAGATTGTGAGTGTGTTTATATATTTTACCCTACAGTGTGTCTGCTATTAATTATTTCTCAAATAATCATCACACTATTATTAGGGGAGACACAGTGTTGCCCCACAGACTTAGAGTCTGGATGGGAAATAGGATATTTATTTATGAAATAGTGCATAAGCAGGGCTTCATTTTCACTTTCTGAAATGGAAGTCATTTTTCTCTTCTCCATATCCCTGTGCTAGTTTTTTGTCATCAGAATGGATTGCTGAGGAGCCCACACAGGACTCTTGTAGGCACAGCACTAGGAATGGGAGATTGAGTTCTATTCCAGACCTTCCCACTTTTTTGTTGGCTGACTTTGATCAAGTTCCTTAACTCTTGGGAGTCTCTATTTCCTCATTTATAAAATGGGAATAATACCATAATTTCCTCCCAGGATTTTTGCAAGGATCAAGGAGGTCATGAAACACCAGAGTCCTGAAATGTATTATAAAACACAAAACATTATTAATACTGTGCTGTGGTTATTCATGAATATTCCTTATGCCTCAGACTAGATAGAAAGATTCACAGCATGGTGACTTGAACAGCCAGTTTTCAAAAGCTGTGAGCTAGGGAGAAATATGATAGAGCGGCTGTTAGGTAAGCATTTCTAGTCCATCACTTCATCCATTGAGACTTTTCCATGTAAGTTATTTTGATTTTTTTTTTTCCCCAGGAGTATCCAATGAAGGGGAAAATGAACAGTTGGGATTATCAGGGAACGTTTTCAAGATCTGGGACCAGAAAGGGCAAACAATAATGGATAGACAATAATAATGAAAGGCTTAAGATACCTCTTGCTGGGGTGAGTTTGTGCTATGATGGTATATGTAGTGTATTTATTACCCATTCCTATGACAATCTCCTCCCCCCAAACACACACTCAAACCAAAGTAAACAAACAATGGAAAAAACAACCAATCACCAAGAACCAACCCAGCCATCAACAATTACTCTACTCATCATTGTACGAGCCAAAACAAATCACAAGTAGTTTTAAGTTGCGGCTCTCTGGATGGCACAGAATTAAAAAGATCTCTCTGATGCCTAGCTCAAATGCTTTCAATTATGGACAGCCACAGTCTGTGACTTTGACTGCATGTGTGTCTGATGCCCTCACACTGGGCACCCAAAAAGAACCAACAGTGCTTATTGAAGAACTGTTGCATATTCCTTCAAAGACTAGGGAGGGACGGGTCATTTTTTCTTATTACCACCCCTTATGATTCTTACAGGGTCTTGATTTGGGGTAATCTCAGTCCCAAAGTTGACAGGTTCTTTTTTTTTTTTTTTTTTAAGATTTTATTTATTTATTTGAGACAGAGAGAATGAGAGAGAGAGAGCACATGAGAGGGGGGAGGGTCAGAGGGAGAAGCAGACTCCCCGCCGAGCAGGGAGCCTGATGCGGGACTCGATCCCGGGACTCCGGGATCATGACCTGAGCCGAAGGCAGTCGCTTAACCGACTGAGCCACCCAGGCACCCAAGTTGACAGGTTCTTTAGAGTGATGTTCTGTTAGAATATCGAGGGTTGCTGGAGCGGAGGGAGGTAGGGGGATGGGGAGGCTGGGTGATGGACATGGGGGAAGGTATGTGTTGTGGTAAGCTCTGTGTGTTGTGTAAGACTGATGAATCATGGACCTGTATCCCTGAAACAAATAATACATTATATGTTAATAAAAAAAATAAAGTGAGTCTCTTGTAGACAGAAAAAAAAAGAATATATAGTGTTCCTACAGGGAAACTCACGAACAAAAGTAATTTACACTAAGATCCAAGAGATTAGCAATCCTTATGTGTGCCTCTAGCCACATTGCTAGGGGAAATTATTACTATTGTTAAACATACAGTTTGCCCATGTGAGAAGGCTCTTGATTACTATTTCTGAGAGATTGCTCTTTTGACTTTGAGCTGCGGCTCATATTTGAAATTAATAGACCTATTGGACTCTAGTGCCCCCACTTCAGCTGTTCTGGAAAACATGGAGTCATTCCTCTAACCTCCCATCGTTGGGCCCTTCAAAGTTAATTTCTCAAATACTATGTAACTTGTAAGTCAGACCATCCAGATATTCTATTCACTCAGTAGTTTTCACATGATGTAATGATTCCATTTTTATTTATGTAGATTTCATAAGTAAGAGGACCCAGATAACAGTGATTAAAGAGCATATCTGAAATTTCAGTTCCAATAAAAATGACATGATGGATTAATATGCGCAAAGGGTAACTGAATGTCTACTGTGTGTCCAAAGGCAGTGGTGGAGAATTTCACACTACTGAAATTCATCTATAACAGTGCTGTAAGGGACCCATTATTGTTTTTGTTTTATTGATAAGAACTATGAAGATCAAAGACATTAATTCTTCCAGTGTTACATAGCTGCTTAATGATGCAGCCAAACTATGAAATCTATGCATCTACTATTTATAGAGAGAATAGGTTTTTTTTTGCTTTTAGCTTGGTTTTCAGCAAGCACCTCAAAAATTCTACCCTAGTGTTTAAGCAGTACTTGAGGGACTTGCATTGTTCCAGGACACTGTAACTAGTGAAAGGCATATGCAAAAACTATTTACACTACAATATATTTTTTTCAATGTAACATGAACTTTGTGGCTACTTTTAATCTATATTTTAGGGAAGCATTTTTTTTCTATTTGCTTCCACAGATCCTGTATAATTCTGCAGCAAAGCAGATTCCTGTAAGAAAGGCAATCATTGATTAGGTTTTGAACTAATCAATTAAAAAAAAGATCTATCGGGCGCCTGGGTGGCTCAGTTGGTTAAGCGACTGCCTTCAGCTCAGGTCATGATCCTGGAGTCCTGGGATCGAGTCCCGCATCGGGCTCCCTGCTTGGCAGGGAGTCTGCTTCTCCCTCTGACCCTCCTCCCTCTCATGCTCTCTGTCTCTCATTCTCTCTCTCTCAAATAAATAAATAAAATCTTTAAAAAAAAAAAAAGATTAGCAGGCTCTGGAGGTATTTCCTGGAATACTTACTAAAATTTTGATTTGAAAACTAAGCCAATACACTAGTTAAGGGTGTTTCCCTTTGTTTCCATAATTTGAGACACTAAAGAAAAATGGAATCTTTAAGTCTGGGAAATAAGTTCTTTTCTCTTGAGCCAGCTTTATATTGGTCAAAGTGCCGTCCTCATTTTCCTAGTGATTGATACTAAGAGGTACACCCCAGTGTCGCCACTCTGTGTGAGACAGTAAGGGTCAGATGTACATGAGGATAGAGTCAAAAGCCCCTGCCAGTGTTTCAGTGAACTTCAGAGTCCTTCTGTGGGCTAATTTATCATCATTTCTACCAGTTCTCACCAAACGTGAGAGCGTGACGGATGAGGATGAGAATCAGACCGAAGTGTAGGACTGGCCTGCCCCAAATTGTGAATTTGGCCAAGTTTGTTGTGAGTTCCTCTCCCTTCTCTTTTCTGTGTTTCCTTCTCACTGTGAGTAGGTTCCCACTCACTCAGTGTTGACCCAATATTCCTCCACTTCCAGTCTCTCCCTGGCTAATGGGGATTAAAGCTCAACTCTTCCCTGTCTCCTTCTGTCCGAGAGAAGGGAACTTAGGTCCATTGAGTACCTTCTCTGAGCCAGAAGCTTGACATGATTTTATTCTTTCATCAAACTCCAAGCAATAGTAGAGGATATTGTTTTTTATTTTTTTAACTTTTAAAAATTATTATTTTTTTAAAATTGTAGTTATTTATTTTAGAGAGAGAGAAAAAGAGTACACAAGCAGGGGGAGGGGCGAAGCGAGAAGACAAGGGAGAGAATCTCAAGCAGACTCCCTGCTGAGTCAGGAGCCCAACAGGGGGCTCGATCTTACTCTCACAACCCTGCGATCTTGACCTGAGCTGAAATCAAGAATTAGCCATTTAACTGACTGAGCCACGCAGGTGCCCCGAGAATATTGTTTTTAATTTGCACGTGAGGGTCATATGTATTAGGCAGATTGCCCAACTCACATTACTAGTAATTTGTGGAACTAGTGATGTGAACCCAGGTCTGTTTGACTGACAGCTCACGTGCTTACTACTGTGACATGCTGCTTCCCGATCTAACTTACTACTTCATTTTTTCTACTTCTTCAGAGGCCAGCAAAATGTCTGGGTAAGATCAGCAAATGAACCAGCTCCAAATAAGGTGTGAATGGCTGATGTCAAGTCAGTTAGAGCATGGAGAAAGGTCACCACTGGTCTGCAAGTGTTTCTTCCTTCTGAGATCTGTGTCTGTGCTCTTGGGTAATCAAGGCCAGTGTTCATAGCATAAGCCTTGATCTCAGAAGGTGAGCCTGTGACCTTTCACCCAGAGATGAATTTCATTTCCAACTTTAAGAGTCCTTTGGTAAACATCCTACCTGAAAGTATGTTCCTCTTGGATAATATTTGTGTTTAAAAGCAGCCTTGAGTTGGGCACCTGGGTGGCTTAGTTGGTGAAGTGTCTGCCTTCGGCTCAGGTCATGATCCCTGGGTTCTGGGATCGAGGTCCTGGGATCGAGCCCCCACATCGGGCTCCCTGCTCAGCGGGGAGCCTACTTCTCCCTCTCCCTCTGCCTGCCGCTCCCCCTGCATGTGCGCTCACTCTCTCTCTGTCAAATAAATAAATAAAATCTTAAAAAAAAAAAAAGCAGCCTTGAGTGATGTCAGTGAGGTGACAAAACAGGAGGTCCGAGCCCTCATCCCCTCACAGAAACACTGATTTAACAACCATCCTTGGACAAAATGCACTTATGAGAGCTCTGGAATCTGGATGGGAGGTTGTAACACTAGTGGAACACAGAAATGAGAAAAGATGCATTGCAAAGGTTGTATACAGTAAGCATGTACAGCTTTTTGCATGTCAGTCATACTTTAATAAAGTGGTTTTAAAAAAGAAAGCAACCATAATGTCCTAACCCAAAGGATAGAGTAGTGTAGACATTTTTGGCATAGGGCAAGAGGGAGAGCACTTTTGTTAGGCCTTCTTCTCCTTTTCCTCCCCTCCACTCTCATCCCACAGAGGTGACCTCCTATGCCACCTCCACAGAGAGCCAGCCCTTGCCCCGTTGCCATGGAGCCCTCGAAGCTCCAGCAAGCCTCATCTCACTCAGCATCAGATAAATAACTGGGAATGTGAATGTGGCAAAGGCAATTAGTACAAGTTAAATATTTTCTGTGTTTTTCCAAATCTCCTCTCCTCCCTGCAGTTAAGGCAATGTGACCAATTTAGGTCAAGGAGCTGTGAGTAGAAGTTAAGTCAGTGTTCTTCCTCTGTCTCTTATTCCCTGCTTAAGGAAAGGTAGGGGAGACCTGGATCCCCGAATTACCGAATGCCCTGGAAGATTTGTTCCATCTACATCAGACTTTGCCTGAGAGAGAAAAGAATCTTGTTTTTGTTAAGCCACTGAAATTTTAGTTATATAGGTTATATAGGTTATGCATATAGGTTATGCAGCATAGTCTATTAAGTTCTGAAGAACACAGGGAGATTTTGTGCAAAATGCCCTCCTCATTCTCAGGATATATGCTCTATGACCTTTTAGAAACAGACTTGTTATTTGAAGGAAAGTCCTTCCCACACCTTTGGAATTTGTTTCAGCCTTATAATGGCAGTCTGACAACTTTCAAACAGCACTCAAGTTTATATGAATACTTAGATGGTTGAGTATGGAGGAAGAAAGTGAGTTGTAGTTGTAGCTTATAGGTAATAAGTGTGGCTCTGTTATAAATGCTGTGATTCTCTCCGTCTCTGCAGATTAACCAGTGAAGGCTGGACGATGTCTTACAGCCTTACAGCATTGCAGATACTTCCTCATGTTGAAATGGCTTGGATGATAGGACTGCTATTTAACAAGAGATGCTACTATGGTCTCTATTGGGTAGTTCTGGCTTTAGCCCTGGCTTCTCTTCTTTCTCAGGAATTTCCAGGGTTAAAGTAGATGCTCTTCTTTGTATTATTACATAAGCAAGATAAAAAAAAATTAGATCACTATAAAAGAAGCTTGCAACTTTGCTCCCAACTCTCCCTGGGCCATTTGGCCACGAAATTCGAATGTGTTTGACAGAAGGCTGTCTGCCTCTCAGCCTCCAGATTTCATGTCATGCTCCAAGGAATATGCAGATGGCAAGGATGCCAGATGCACCAACCACATTTTTTTTCTGGACTGAAGATTTTGGGTAATTTGCAAACAACATATCATATTTTTTTTCCTTTCTCTCCCTGAAGTTCCTCCTGAATTGTTTCTATTAGTTAAGGCTTTCTCCTCCTCTCAAATTGGAACTTTTTACCTCTAGAATCTTTTCCTTTAAGCATTTTGAGATCTTCTCTGTAATAGTTTTAGTCTCATCTCCCAAGGGATGTCTTTTCTGCCATGATACAGGTCTATGCAGTCTCATTAGGCTGAGCTTTTAAATTCACTGCCTTGTTTGTGTTGAGGCTTATTGTATCAACAACATTTGCTGTCTCTTCTTTTCTTGTTAAATTTCCTGACATTTTGATTATCTCCACCAGGATCCAGGGTAAGCTCCCTCATATGTGACTGTCCTGGCTTGGTTACAGAATCCATCCTGCCCACATTTTATTGAACTGAGTAAACTCTCAGGTTCCATCTGTTGTGTTTTCGGAGGAAGACAACAAAAGCAAATCCCAAGCAAAGATGACAGGGCCACTTCAGGATCCAAGTTCAGGAGAGTAGCCAAGAAGTATTACGGTCTTTTGGAACCACCTACACCCTGCCTCTTTCGAAGGCTATTCAGGAATGGCACTGATGGAGGGTTTGCAAGCTGGGAATTCACAAGTCCTCTGAAATGTTATAAAGCTACTCAGAGGTCTGAGTAGACTTGGTGCATTTCTTTCATCAAGGAGAGACTGTGTCACCTCTAAACACTTGCTCACTTTCCTTTACCCACACATCTGAATCTCTGTGAGGTGGCTTAGACCCCAGACTAACTGGGAGTTTACAGGGTGATTCTGAGAGAGAAGTGGTGGCATCTCTGATGTGAGTGTTTTTATGTATTGCTTCATGACAACAAACTGTCATGAATGTCATGACAGGTCATGAACCACAAAGATTTTTCAAACCCTGGTCAAGAACGGACTGCAGTGGAGTCACACATTAGAGCGAGGATTACATTCCAAAGATAGTGAGTCAGTGAGAACCACAGAGGGGCAGAGTAATTCTTGGAAAGCTTTAAGGAAGATGCTCCATTGGAAACTGAGATAGAGCCAGTTTTCCTTCTGATTTTCAAGCAGATGATCACCAGATGAAGAGGTTGGCTTATTTTGGGGGGCCATCCTATTCCAAAAATACGTATTTTTAAATACTCCAATCATACTTAAGGGGAAAGCAGATTTGCCTCTCCCATCTCTGGGGCATTTTCTTATTGAAGGGAAGGCAAGCAGATTGCCCTTAATTGCAATCTCAGTTGCAAACTCAATCCCTGTGTTTGTATGCCTAAATTTGTGTAATTTTGATATACATATGGTGTGGCTTCGAAACAGTTCTAGAAGAAATGTGGCCAGTCCCCAATTTTGAAAGATAGGAAGAAGTCTGGAGTCTGTCCTGCTGGATGGCGGTATTGGGGACAGCAGAAGTTTTGTGAAGGAGAGATTATTAAATGTATCCTCAGTGAGAAGTCAAAATCCCCATCCTCTGAATGAGCCTTTGTACAGAGGATACTGAGATGCGCAGGGGGAATGAGGCTTCCGTAGCGAAAATCTCCAGTTAACGATACTGGAGCTGAAAGTCTAAGTGGATGAGCTATTAATAATTGTCAATTCAGGAGGCAAACTCTAGGGAACATTCTCCTAAAATCTGGAGAGCTCAGGTAGGGCCGTGGATGCCTTGAAAGACTAAGACCTTTGATCTCTCTGATGTCAGAGTTCAGAGCAGACTAAGCAGCAATGGCAGGGAGAAATATCTGCATTATAGTTCCTGGCTTGGAAAATTCTCGTTCTTGGCATTTTGAAAGTTGATTGGCAGAGGTTCACTGAGAAAGCCTTATTTTGTTACTGTAACTTGGATGGTTTCCATTGCAGCCAGTAGAATCTCTTTATAATACTTCTCCTGGCCAGACTAGTTGCAGGTGGCAGCACTGAGCTGTTAAGAAGAGACATTTCTATGGAGTTCTAGGTAGGACTTGAATGAAAGAAGTCTGATTCTCTTGTCCAGGGACATATCTGCTCTAATTCGGGCAGGGGAGGCAGGATGTCCAGGGGGTTGTGTCCTCCAGACTTCATCCCCTAGAAGGCGTACCTGTAAAGCTGCCTCACCAGCCATGTTGGGATAAACCCTGACCAGGAACGATTGCTATTTGTCTGATAAGGAAAACTAAGACAACATAATAGTTAGTGAGTCTTAATTGTTTGACGTATCAATGGCATGGTTGCAATGTGGCCTCTGGCTCACACTTACCTTGTAATGCTAGTCAGCAAGTTTGTATGTAACAATCCCATATTTTCATTTATATTAAGTCAAACATCATCGATTTAAATGAGGGAAACAAACAAAAAATTATTCATGTGTGGAGAGATCCCAGATTTGGTTCTGGGTTGCTTCTAAACTTAGACGAATGGAGGAGGGAGAAGCATAACAATTCACTGAGGTTTTTTTCCTTTATAAAATAAGGTGGTAAGGGGTGTGGTGGTGGGTGGTGGGTTTTGGCTAGCCTACCATCTGTTACTAGGCTAGCATTCTATGGGTCTGTGATGAGCAGCTCGCTTTGCATAGAATAGAGATGAAATATGCTCTGAAACGTGTTAGTTCCCTAATAGCTCTTGCTGGAATGTTTTTCTGTTGATAACTGTTGTTCTGTATTTTGGACTTTAGTAAATGAAAAGATCCCATGTACTACTTAATAATCCCTATGCCTAGTAGGTTTCTGATGAGCAGTGTGGCTCCAGAGCCAGATTTTGTGAACAACTCAGGGCAAATGTGTAGATCGGTTAGCTGATGCCCACTTGTAAAAGAGAGTGAATTATAATAACTGAGTACTGATGGCATGCCAGGCATTCCTCTTACCACTCTACCTGCCTTGTTTTATTAATTATTTATAATCTTAAGAGTTCAGGATTATTTTGATCTCATTTCATAGAAGACTGTAATGAGGGTTAGAGAGTAACTTTTTTTTTAAGATTTTATTTACTTATTTGAGAAAGAGCACGAGCAGGGGGGCGGGGGAGGGGAGGGCAGAGGGAGAGGGAGAGGGAGAAGTAGGCCTCCCACCTCCCCCCGCAGGGAGAGCCCGAGCCCAACTCGGGGCTCAATTCCGGGACCCTGGGATCATGACCTGAGCCAAAGGTAGACACTTAACCGACTGAATCACCCAGGTGCCCCATGGCAGTTAGAGGGTAACTTGCCCAAGCTCACAGAGCAAGAAGGTGGCCGAGGGAAGATTGGAATGCAGGTTGCTTGTTGCCGGGAAGGCTCTTTTAAACATGGTGTGATGGTCTATTGACTTTTTATGTTTATTGCATTAAACTGTTTTCTCCAATGCTTTGGGAAAAGTGAAAATATCTTAAAAAGTTACATGTGATACATGTTTTAAAATTCCCATCTAAAAACAAGCATATAACTTAACCAACCATTAAAACATTTATATAAACTTACTGTACAGTAAAATGTTGTACCAATTTTAAATTAAACAGATTAAAATAAACATTCAGTTTGATTCCCAGAACTGTCAGCTACTCACTCTCTGCTCAGTCAGTTACAGACTATTAGCTATTTGTGTGTTCAAGAGTTTTATTGAGTTAACTACCAGCCTCTTGGTGTTTTGAGAGTGTTACTATGGGTGCTGTTACTTTGCTCTGCTTGGAGAAATGCTGTCAGAAAGAGACAAGCACACACAACTGAACCGGTGTTTTTTTCCAGTGAAAAGACTATTTAAATGGAAGGCTGGCTTCGTGCTGATTACTCTTGATGAAGATTATGGCTGCAGTGAAACTGCCTTGGACAGTCTCACAAGTCACCCTTTCTTGCGAGTATATTTAAAAACGGCAAACAAAAGCCAATGTCAACAATAATCCTCTCATGTAGGCTATTTCTTCTACAGACTGCCCAGAAGCCTCAGATAGCTCAATGTTTTTCACAAGTGAGTCCATACATTCCCTAAGAATGCTGAGAAGCGCTTAAGGGGGCAGATCTAGAAAAGTATGGGTGAGGCTGGAGGGAGAATGGCAAATTCTTCCATTTTTATTTTCCTTTCCCCCCAAACAGGTTTGGTTAATGGGGTCCTCTCCTTGGGGCAATCATGGCATTTTCTTATTTTTCATGGTATGACAAAATATTTCCCTTTTCTTACTGCAGAAGAGGGAGAGATGTCATAAAACACATGAAGGACATTTTGGTCTTTCAGCTGCACTAGTGTGATACTGTCTCTTCTACATACCACAAAAACTGGACCCTGCCTCCTCTGTGGATTTCAATCCATTTCTCTTCTGTTTATTATGATCAGGGGTGTGTGAGATGAAGGAGAGATAGCGCCTCTCACCATGAACTATACTTCCTTATGGATCCGCAATAGGGTGGGCTACTAGGAAGACAAGCTTTGTGTCCTCCAACTTTATAAGTGTTTTCCCCAGTCCTCTTCTGTCTTTCTCATTGTTTCTACTGGCATAGGGCCTCTCCTGTCTTTCTCTGGCTGCTCCTGCATCGATTTTTTTTTTTTTTTTCACTGCACTGACGGGTTAGCCTGTTAAATATCGTGAGAATAAGCTGCTCCCTGTCCTGGCATTGCTTTTTGAAGGAAACATTTCCTTCCCTTGTGCAAGCCAAGGAGTTACTTCCATGGGGAGAAAGCTGGAGTGCTGATTGGAAACATGCATGATTGCTGGTTTAAATTTGGCTTATTTGCAACAGACAGAGGTTGGGAGAGATAGGAGAGAGGGGTTCTCCTGGTTCTGAGGTGGTTCCCACATCTGCTTCTTATTAGGCGCACTGTGGAGAAAAGATTTTGAAATTAACTTAGTTGTGGAATAATAAAGTAGGCCTCTTAATATGGGGGATTATAAATGATTACCCTAGAAAATGAAGGGACAACTTTTCATCCCCTACGTCTTTTACTTTTTCCAAGGTGGTTTGGCACCAAATAGAAACTGGAGAGATATTCTGTACCCTTTCTATCTCCAGTGGACAAAGGTGCTGTTTTACTCCCTCTTCCTAAGAGTCTAGATTCAGGCTTTTAGGGCATGAAGTATGCAGCCAGCCTAGAGCCATTCGTCCACATGGCCCTGGTCCTCTGGGACCTACAGCAGCCAGGGGCATCTTAGGGACATATACAGATTTGTATCTAAAAGGGATAGGCCAGCCTGCTGGTCTTACCTGTCCTGGAGCTCTCAGGTGATGCTCTAGAAATAGGCACTGGGGTACAGATCATAAAACAAAGCAAAACAAAACAGTATATTCTGACACTCTTTCTCATTATTTCAGCCCCCGACCTCTTAAAAGGTCAGCATCATAATCTGAAGAAGACACCCAGCCCTCATAAATGCTATCCTCTGTATATTCTCATTTATTCATTTGTTTGTTTTTTTCTTTTTTTCTCCCCATATTGAATATAAAAGCTCTAATAACAGAGATCTTGCTTTACTATTTTGTATTTCCTGTGCCCGGAGCAGTGTTTGGAAAATTATAAGCACTTCACAATCAACTGTTGACTGAGTCAATCAAGGAAGCCAATGGAGGAAACTCTCTGCCCATAAAGGGTAATTTTGGATGTTGCCTTGGACCCTTAACTGTCTTGGGGATCTAAACTGAGATGGCTCTGCATTGGGACCAAAGTCCCAGAGTTGTAATAGATCAATCTCACCCCTCTGAGGTCAACTTGACCTACATTTTGGAATTGAGCAGGAGGAAGCCTGAGCTGTGGAAATGAGAAGGTAGATGACCTACTGGACTGCTTCCCAGACCACTTTCAATTACCATGATTTGGGAAGCTTTTACAATCACTGGGAACACCCTCACCAAAGAGTTCTCCGAATGGGAACAACAGTCGTCCATTATATATGGTGTAAGTTTGCAGGCAAAGGGCTCAATTAATTCTTTAATGACCATCTAAGTCCATGATTCTTCAATTTTCCCTTATTAAAGTGCCCCTACATTATTGATTTGAGAGTTATCTTAACTTGTCTCTTTTGGTTTTAAGAACCTGATCAGAAAATCACTGATTACCTCAGAAAATGGGGGTTTATAGTGAAGATAGATTTTACATCTTGTCATGAGAATTTTTGTATTGTCCACTTTGTAATTTCTCTGCTAGACAGTGTGGAAGGTCACCTCTTCATGCTTCAGCTGAGAGAGGAGAAGTTGTAATTGAAATAATTTCTGTTGGTCACCTTGGTTCTGAAAGAGGGAGGCAGGTCATCCAAATAAGAGAACTCATTTCAGGACATGTCTAAGCTTGGCCCTACTAAGACAGGGATGGCTCCAGTCTGTACTCACACTTCTGAAGTGGTCACGGAGGGAAATATTGCCACAGAGGGCTGTGATTAATCAAAAGCCTTGTGACTAATAGCTCACTATTTTTTAATACTATCTTGAGTAGAAAACAAGGGGCCTTTTGAAATAATCTTCTAAAGATGTCCATCTCAGAGTTCCAAACCTTTTATTTACTAGCTAATACCAAGAAGTCTAATTAATGTAGTACACGTAAGGAGGAATAAACTTCCCTAATCTTTGGATAAAATCGTTTTAAATTTCTTGAGCTTCCACAAAATCTACCATGGCCTCTCTAGCTTTTCTGCTTGTAATGAGTATCTGTCTCTAAATTAAATGAGTACTTGATTTATTTTCTCCATCTAATTCAAATTTTCCAAGGATTCAGAGAATCTTATTGGTCATGTTCAATTAGTTGTAACAGGTCATAGCCAGTGTCTGGATTCCTACCTGTGGACCAAGCGACCATTTGGTTTCTGTCCACATTGGCTTCCATGAGGCTGCACCTGGAGAGCTCTAAGCGGGGAGTTTTCCCTCAGAAGGAGACATGTTTGTGGCAGTGATTAAAAACCTTGGCATGTTTGGGATAGAGTAGGATGAGAAACTTGGCTTCCTTAGTTCTTTCAGTTCTTGTAATGTCAATTCATTACAGAAAAGCATTGAAGAATTTGGCTTCCCTTGAAGCTGAAAGCAACCTTGGATAGTATGTTGATCAACCCCCTCATTTTACAGATCAGAATCTGATGAACAAATTCCCTGGCCAAGATCACAAAGGTGGTTAAAGGCAGAATGGAGAATTTCAGTAGACTCACTCAAGGAGTGATGACGTGGTTCTGGCAGATTATCTCCAATAGTACCCCCACATCCTCCCCTCCCTTAATTTTCCTTGGTAAAGAACAGAGGTTAATATCCAAACACGTATATTAAAATCAAAATTAGAACACCAAGTAAGAAGGAAGGAAATAGTTCATTGGTAGGTTTTAAAGTGTTTACCTCATCTAGCTTATGAAATGAAAATAACTTTACCCAAATTTTGGTAATATTGTTGACATTGTTTAGGCTCTTTGACTTCTTTTTATGGAAATTGGTAATATACCTCTGAGTACATCAATGGAAAAAGTGCATAAGTGTGTAGAAAATATTAATATTAGTATTAAACCCCAAACTCCTATTTATTGAGAGAGAAACCCAAGTTGGTAAAAAGAAACAATTTATAGAACAAAGAAGAACATTTACTGACTTCAAGTACATAAAACAAATATAACCATGCCAACAATATATTTATCTATTAGTATTCCTAAAGAGACATACTATGACGATACTTAGTTTATTAACTTTTTGTGTTCATAAACTGTGCTTCTGGAGTGTATAAATTATCCAGATGGGGATATTATAAAACTAAACTTCATTCCAGACCTTCTTCTAATGAATACCAATTCTTATTTAGTATAGCTGAACTTAAAGGTTTACATAGTTTTGAATATTTTGACTTTATTATTTTTTAACAATTTATTTATTTGTCAGAGAGAGAGCGCATGCACAAGCAGGGGGAGCAGCAGAGGGAGAGGGAGAAGCAGGCTCCCTGCTGAGCAGGGAGCCCAATATGGGACTGGATCCCAGGACCCTGGGATCATGACCTGAGCTGAAGGCAGCTGCTTAACCGACTGAGCCACCCAGGCATCCCGAATATTTTGACTTTAAAGTTATGTATTTCTCTCAGAGATGTCAACATGCTTTACCACAATTAGGTGAGCACAAATATTATCTGTGGACTATATTTTGCTGATGGGAGTCTGAATCTCAGGACTAAAGGGGAATGGATAGGGTGGTGTTCACTAAAATCTGATTCTTAGACTAATGACTGCCTTAGGCAAGAGACCACAGTCTGCTGTTCCCATTTATGTTACATTTATTCTTTAGGAGTTTGACATAGAAATGTGAGTTATAAAATATGGTAAAGGCCATTTGTCAGTAGGATGTAGATATAAAGGAAAATATAATATGCATAATATTATGTTCTTTGACCATATGACGTATGTTAAAAAGCAGGAAGAACAGTACCCTATAGATTGACATTAGGACCTATATGATTCATCTCCTCTTTAGTTTAGGATCATTTAGTCTCTGCTGGTAGGGGTAAAGCTCTGGGAAACAACATGGCCAACCCAGTCACTTTTGTCCTGCTTGGGAATTGCTGACTTTTCATCTTTAGTCAGTCTTTTAGGAAAATTTAACTTTGTTGAATTTGTTTTGGCAGGTTAGCATGATGTAAGTGTATTAAAAAAAATTCACAAGCAATTTAATTACAAGAAATGGAAGATAATTCCCCGAAGGCTGCTGCTGTTATAGAGGTAGTCATAACAGCTTTTTTCATATTTTCCACTTTTTACCATTTCAAGCTGTCCGAAGAAGAAAGAGTGAGAGCGCCTGCCGAGCGTACTGCCAGTGTGCTAGACATTGAGACAAAGAGCACTGGTGACATGTCAGGTCTCCTGCGGAAATCCAGGCTGTTTTTTTAAAAAAACCAAGAGCTTGAGAAACCTTGGTGAAACCCTTGAGGAAAGACATCAATATTAAAGGACATTACGAAAGTCGTTGGAGATATTTATCTCACCTTTTTTCAAAAGACTTTATTAGCAAAAAAAAAAAAAAAAAGACTTTATTAGCTTGGTTGTATTTTATGTGTAGCGTCAGTAGGACCTCTTTCTTTCTTTCTTTCTTTCTTTCTTTCTTTTTTTTTTTTATTTGACAGAGAGATAGCGACAGCAGGAACACAAGCAGGGGGAGTGGGAGAGGGAGAAGCAGGCTTCCTGCCGAGCAGGGAGCCCGATGTGGGACTCAATCCCGGGACTCCGGGATCATGACCTGAGCCGAAGGCAGACGCTTAACGACTGAGCCACCCAGGCGCCCAGTAGGACCTCTTTCATCCTCCCCTCCCCTGCCTCCTCCAAAAAACCCTCAGGACTGACTACACATCAAATCACGACATAACATAGCTACTGAATCTCAAAGGAATAAAAGCACTAATATTGAATCATGCTGTAGGATACAGCACACCCTTCACCCCCAGCTAAGGCATGCTCTTAACAAAGCAGGCAAGGTCCTTTCTCAAGCCATCTTTAGGACAAAGGGAAATAACAACAGGTGACACTCCAAGAGCAGCTGTGATGGCCAAAGAATTACTACTTCCTTCACTCTGTGGCTCTGTGGAGTCATCAGAAGGTACAAGTGAAAAATAAAAGCCAGATGACATTGTTCTATAGGAAATGATTTGTAAGGTTCTGATATGGTTAACAAGATGAAGGCTTTTGCCGATAATCAAACTTTATTTACTTGTTCATTTATTCAGAAATATTATTGAGCACCAGTTTGTGCTACCCATTATGTTAAGTGGTGTGATAGTGAGTAAAGCAGTAGTAGGCTCCCTCCCACCCTCCCTCCCTTCAATTCTTTACTTTTATGTATTATACACTAAGTCCTATGCAAGCCGCTCTATTCTATGATTGGTCCCTCACACACATACTTCTTATCACCTTCCTCTGCTTTTATTATCCTTAGTCCTTATTACTATCTAATATACAATAATATATTTTATTTATTTCTTACCTGTATCTCCCATTAATGTGTGTGGGGAGCCACAAAGCCAGGAATTTCTTTTTTATATTCTTGTACCAATTCTGCTATAAATTTTAATTTTGATTAAAATTGATTGATTTTGATTAAAATTGATTTTCCCCAGTACATGAAATAAACCTTTGTTAGTTTTCATGTAATTACTTTTCTTTTGTACTTTACCTATATAAAATTGCTTTTTTGTAATCTTTTTTGTTTTTGATCCATTCAAGGATTTTTAATGAGGTCTGGTGGTGGTGGGTATTCTTGTACCAATTCTGCTATAAATTTTAATTTTGGCTTTTCTACTGATAGGAGAGGCATAGCACAGCTACACTACTACTGATTGAAGAGAAGCTTAATTTGGAACATTCCTTTCAAAAAATAAGTTGGTATGTAGTGATATTTAAGAGGGAAATTAGGTAGAAGATAAATGAATAGAAATTATTTTAGACAAAAAAAGAATAAAAATTGAGCATATCCCAAAACTGAATTTGCACTAACTTAAAACTCTAGTGACTGCTAAATATTGAAAATATCCATTATGGTCCTGAATTGGGGTAAACAGAAAGGAGATGTTCTGTTATCCTGATTAAAGATGCACTATTTCCAGGGTGTTTTCTAAAGATACTTGAGCTAGGCATATCTTTCCTGGAAGCAAATTGTCTAACTAGCCAGATTTGATGGCATTTACTTGGATTAGATGAACTCAGAGTAAACATTCCAAATCTAAATCCTTCTCTGAACTGGCTGGTAAACCTGTTGGGCTCATAGGTCATTGGTTAAAAATGTCTTTGTTTGAGTGTGTAAGTTTTGCTAAAACTACTAGTAGCTGTCTCTGGGCTAGGAAAAGGCATGAAAGAGTCTGACCCCAAAGAAAACAGTGAAAATATGGAGTAGCACTGTTGGGACCTTACCGTCTAAAGTTCTTGCTTGCTGTGGAATGCGTGTACACTCTGCCCTTCACTACCAGAGAGGTTGAATTTCAATTTCTACAGTTGACTTCTAGGTATATAATTTTCACTCTTCTAATTACCAAAAGGCAACAATTGCTTTTATTGTTGAATTTTAGAACTCTACTTTTTCCTGTAAACACAGATCTTATTGTGGGAAAGTAGGGATGGTGGCAGGGCTGCTCATCACCTCCTCTCACCCATTAAAGTAGGGTTAGGTAGGAGGGAAGGATAATCTAGTTGAGAGTCACAGTCCACTTTGGCTTGCCTGATTATAAAAGGGATTTCTTAGTCGCGAGCATATGCGCGCGCGCGCGTGTGTGTGTGTGCATGCGTGTGTGTGTGTAGGCGTGTGTGTTGGGGGGGGCATTGCTTTGCCACTCTCTTCTGAAGAAATATTGATGTAATCATGTTCTGCCTGTGCTTGATAGTAGTTCCTTGAAGAAGTGCCCTGAAAGTGGCTTAGGTTTAAACGTGTGGCTCATTAGACTTACTCTAGGGGATCTGCCCGCACTCCTTTCTTGGGAGAGGTATACCTTTCTTGCTTTATGCAATTGTAGAGGGTAGGTGTGATAAGGGAAGTTAAAGCTGAATTATACCTCTCTCACTGTATTCAGGTGGTCAGGGAAAGCTAATGCTAAATCAGAGAATTTGAGACTATATCAGCAGTCACCTTGCCTTCCAGGAGAAGAGAACCCACATGCAGAACAAAGTCAGGCAAAGAGAATTGGAGTTGAGATAGCAAGAAATCTCTGCATATGGTTTTGCAGAAATCCAGTTCTACCCCTTGAGATTCCAGTTATATGAGTTGATTAACCTGTGTATTTTGCTTCAGCCTGGTTTTACTTGCATTTTGTCACTTGCAGTTAAAACTTCTCACTGCCCACAAGCTCCATAATTCAGAGTAAGATGGAAACTGAGATAACTATTTCATCTGAGGGTTTGTGATGGCCAGAAATTATATTTATCTAGAGCTTTAAAATTGGCCCCACTAAACGGTCACTTAGCATTTCCAAGAAATCTCATCTTTGCATTGTTCACAGCAGATGGTGACTGACTTACCAGACTCTGAAACACCAGACCCCAGATATACTCAGAGGTGCTGCCCTTGATAGCCCCTCAAAGCGAACACATGCACATCATATACTAATGAGGGTTCCTGTTCTCCTTTAGCTTGAATAAGACGTTCATTTACTTTTGATATATGGCTCCTATGTATGATCAGATATTATATTTTATGTATTGGTGAGTTTTTCCTGAATGCATTATGCTTTTTGTAAAACTTTCCACCAGTCTCCTTCTCCCACCCATTAGTTAAGATTTCTTAGCGAAGGATGTTCTTTGAATTTTCTGTGTTTTAGAATATTATAAATGTGGAATGCTAAGTTAAACCTGACATTCCTCTCCTCAGCTCACTGAGCTATGCCCTTTTTATTACAGTCACATAAGTTAAGTATGTGCTGTCAGCTTTAATTGAATTTCCTGAGTTGTGTTTATGATTTAGCCCTTTTCCACAATTGGAATTTTAAAAAGATGAGTCTCATAGTTATCTTTACTAGATATGTGTTTATGCTCATGTTCAGTCTTACCAATTTCTCTGCCAACATGGCAGGTTTTCATTTTAGTACCATAAAAATGCATTTGTCTTAGCGGACGGAATTACAGAATTACTGTATTTTAATGATGCTGTTTCCTTTGTTCAGTGTCCAGGCCATTGCTCTAATTTTCCAGTCCAGTCATGGCTAGGCAAGTTAAAATGTTTTAAGCAATATTTAGGATGGCTTGACTCCACTATGCAAAAAAACATGCTGATAATATTATAAATCCTTATAACTTTGGAGATTTTTCTCAATGTGTAAATACAGAGGTGTGGGATAGATTTTGCTTTGGGTGGTTTTGGAGGGGTGGCCATGCAAGAAATTGTTTTCAAAACAATCACTCCTACCATCTGTGCACCAGAAAACAGATTCACAGAGCTGATAGCAACACTTGGACATAGCCAGCAGAAAAGAGCTCAGGTAACCATTGAGATCACCTACCCTTTGTGAGAAAATAATTGGGAAAAAAAATGGCTTTGTAGAACTGACATTGCCTAGTGGAGGATATCTTAAGGTTTGGGGGATAATAGTTATTTTTGTTGTTGTTGTTTACATAACATGACTTACTGTTGCTTTACTGGCAAAGTACTATCTTCCTTTCTCTTATTAATGAAAGTTTCGTAACTATATTATTAGGAGGTTCTGTAAGAGGTCCAAATTGTTAAAAGAATACAGAAAAATATGAGCGAGTAAAGAGCATGGAAATGTTGCATTTGCAAAGATACACTGATTTTCTTAGGTAAAAATATCTTCCTAATTTCAAATCTTCTCCAGGGAGCTAAGGAAAGCCTTAAATATCCATTCAAAATTCTCCACAGCCAGACATCTCTTTTAAAAGAATTAGGTTACATCAGTTGATGTAATTAAGTCAGATTGTTTGGGTGATTCAAATCCCAAAGGCAGCCGTACATCTGTGCTGCATGCACATTTCCCCTCTGTGCAAAGGCGTCAGTGGTTTCTATTGGGGGTGTGTTTGGAGGGGCTTGAGGGAATGAGGGCAAGAGAACAAGCTGGTGAAAGGTAATATAGAGGAGAATCCTGTGCTAACAATGTTGTTTGATGTTATCTGCTTTCCTTTTAAATCATTCCTCAAAAAAGAAATACCAGTTTGGAATCTGTTAGTAGTCAAAAATATTAAAATAAAACATCTTTTGTTTCATTAGCTCAGTTAGTCTTTACTCTCCTTTGAGCATCTGACGAGCAGTGTAGAGCTAGAGGGAGATGAATCTTTTAGTCAGTCGGTGAACTGGACGATGTACCATTTATTCACTTCCGACTTGCAGGAAGAGGGCCTAGAATCTGTGCTTTCAGAGCAAATCCAGTTGCTTTATTTTATATTTGAACTCCATCTCACATAGACTCTTTAAGCCATAAGGATATGTTCATGCTTAAATATTTCCATCTCCAGATGCTGCTGCACCTGATCTATTTCATAGTTTTCTAGTTTTTTTAATTGATAAAAGATTTTTAAAAATTTTATTAAGTTTAAAATTTTAATTCCAGTATAGTTAACTTACTGTGTTCTATTAGTTTCAGGTGTACAATATAGTGATTCAACAATTCTGTACATTACTTGGTGCTCATCAGGATGATAAGTGTGCTCTTTAATCCCCTCACCTATTTCCCCCATCCCCCCACCCACCTCCCCTCTGGTAACCATCAGTTTGTTCTTTATAGTTAAGAATCTGTTTCTCGGTTTGTCTCTCTCTCTCTTTTTTTTTCCTTTGTTCATCTGTTTTGTTTCTTAAACTCCACATATGAGTGAAATCATATGGTATTTGTCTTTCTCTGACTGACTTATTTCACTTAGCATTATGCTCTCTAGCTCCATCCATGTCATTGCCAATGGCATAGTTTTCTAATTCTTAAAGATATTCAGAGCAACAGATCATGCCCTTTTTCATAATTATTAAAAGCCTTATCTCCATAACAACCTGTTCTATATCTTGGTCAGATTCTACAGAGCTTCACTAGTCCATACTTACTCTTAGTGTCACATCAGCAATTGTGGAAAACAATCGTTGCTATCTTTCTAGATTAAATTCTTTTTGATATTTCAAAACTGAATATTTCTTCCTATTGTGAGAAGATTTATATATGGATGTAATGTACTCCATTAATTAAGAACATAATATATATTTATAAAGACTTTTATTAACTAGTTCTATAACTATTATCACCAAAGTTAAAATTACATAATTTTTTCAAAAGAAAATTTTTCCGTTCATATTTTATATAGCTTAGTTCAGGGTTATGTATTCATTTGTGGCAGAAAGACATTATTTTAAGCAAAAGAAAGCATTCTCTATACATTTTTGTCTTTAAAATCAAGATTTTGTTGTTGTTGTTGTTTGGGTATACTCTTCTGGAGTAAAAGGGTTTTGAAATCACATTTTGTCCATATTCTTAAAAATGTCTGGTAAAAAAGATATCTGAGCCTCACTCAAAGAATATAAAATATAAGAATTTCAATTACACTTGAAAGAAAAACTTCAACCTGAGACTGACCACAGTATTGGAGGGGCTTAAAACTGTTTTCGAATAGATGTCGGGGTTTTGGCCCATTTGTCTAGAAATCACAAAGGAGGGTGCTTTGTCCAATTCTAGGGCCAATCTATACAGTTCTGGCCAGCTTCTTTCTGTCTCTCTTATCCAGTGTATATCTCTCCAGGGAATTTTCCTGATGGGTAATAGTACAGAAAATTTATTTTTACTCCTGGAGTTGTTTAGTGTTAGAGTTGAAAGGATCCTTAGGAATGATAGGTCAACTTCCTTTTGTAGATGAAGATTCTGAGAGCTAAAGAGTTGCAACAACTTTCCTTTCCCTTTGCCATACCACAAATCTTTGTCAGAACTGGACTTAAGACCCACTGCCCAGGGGTTCCTGTGTGGTACAGTTGGTTAGGCATCTGACTTTTGGTTTTGGTTCAGGTCATGATCTCAGGGTCATGAGATGGAGCCTTGCCTTGGACTCTGGGCTCAGCACAGAGTCTGCTTGGGATTCTCTCCCCCTCTCCCTACCCCTCCTGCTTATGCTCTGTCTCTGGCTCTCTCTCTAAAAATAAATAAATAAATCTTAAAAAAAAAGACTCACTGCCCCATGAGATTCATATTCAGTCTCTGGAATCATCATTCTACAGGTTGGTGAGTTTCCTTTCCACATATGGACTATTATATATCTCTCTAAGTTTTGGGACATTCAAAAGGTAGGAATTGACCCCTCTGTGTGGTGGTGGCATGAAGGACAAATCTGATTCTGAGCTAAGAGACATAGTACTTAAATATGACTAATCTTTAGTACATCAGTGTTACTGCTTGGTAATTACTATGACTTCGTGGAAATGATTTGCTGCAGTCTTTCAGTTAAATAAATTCAGTTCTTTCATTTGGAAGGTAGGAAATAAGAATTTCTAAACAAAGTATCTCTTTTTCTGTACAAGGGCTTGGATCAAAGACCATTTTACTTTGTTAACAGATGAATCAAATGTTTTTACCGGCAAGTTCTTGGTCACTCTTTCATACATCTGTTAAAGTGTTGACTTTCCTAGACTGGTACTTAAAATGGAAGCTAGAACCATATGGACCATGGTAGAGGGAATCCTCAGGAATTATCTTCTTTCTGTGTGTAAGTGTTGGGAGTGTAGAGTGGGTTGAAGGATTGATTTTCCATTGTTTGAAATTGCTTCTCACAGGAGACAGAGCAAGATTCTCTTGAAATACATAGAAAGGGAATCTTATAATAAGCAAAATGTAGGTTATGCCTGGATGTAGAGCATGCTGAACATTTTTATAAAAGGTTTTTCAAGTTTAACAATGTACTACAACTCTCTTAAAATTATGTTTGCATGTTGCAGGTACTGGTGACAAATATTTCATGAACTTTATTTTAGCAAATCACAACCCAATTTAGATAATGACTATTAGTTAGACAAAGTAAATATAATGTCAATACACGTTATTTTTAGTATATTCCTAATGGACTAAATCTCTTCTCCAAATCACATTTCCATTTTCATCTAAGCCTCTTGATTAGCAAATGCTAAAGGAATTTAATTATCAGAACTACGTTCTTACTCTTCTAACTCTTCTACAGAGCAATCTCACATTTTGTTTTTTAAAAATCTTAAAAACATGATAGCCTTTTACACAGACTGTCACTCTAGGAATGTGTCCTAAGTGTATAATCAAATTAAAGAAAAAATAAATGAAGATCTTAATCACACTGCTGTTTATAATACTAAAAAAGTGAAATTAAAAAAACGTGAACCCCTAGAGAACCAGTGGAATAAAGCATAGAATCTTTAGATTATTATTATGTAATCCTAAATAATTAATATATACATAAATATTTTTTGACATAAAAGATGAATCAATATCAGTAAGTTTGGCTAGAGAAGGTGCTATTTATAAATGTGGTATTTTATGGTTTCCCAAAGCACCTCAGTGTTATCCTAAGGTTATCCTAAAAGTTCCATGAAATCAACATCTTTTGACATTTTCTACCATGTATTTGACCTTCTATACTTGTCAAACAGCAGGGGTTAAATGCAACTGTTAAATGTAGCTTTTCCTACTATCTCAGAGACCTCAATGGCTTAGAATAACAGGTGTCTCAGTTTATCCATGTAGGGTGTATTAAGATTGTGAAACCAGTTTTTCACTTGACTCAGAATACCTTTTGAGGGTAGAAGAGAAAAGATACAGTTGGGGCCATCAGAGACAATCTGTTGGAGGGAGAGTGGGTGTGCTGTGTTCCCAATGATCATCCCCTTCCAAGGAGTGGAAGAGGTATTGAGTAATCTGCTTCCCCCTAATCACAAGCCAAATGAGAGCAGCTTCAGAGACCAATGTGGGGAATATATTTGTCTTCTCACGTTTGAGGGATATGAAGACTGACTTATATCTGAAAAAGTTTAAAAGTGAGCTGCTAACTTCTAGCTCTCCCAGTGGGAGAGGAAAGAGGAATGATTCTTAGAGTGAGCTGCACAGCCCCCAACAAAGGGACAAGGTGTGTGTTTCCCAGGTGCCAGACCTTGAGAAATGCAGCCAAGAATTGTCTTCACCAAAGAAGACAGTAGGATGAGACTAGGTGGGCCTCTAAAATCATGGGCCAAAGGGGAGTTGTAAGTGACCCAACATAGAAAGCCTCACTCACACTGCCCTCAGAGCTTCCTAGCTGGATGGGGAGAAAAAGCATGCTTGTGGTACTCACAAAAGTGCCCCTTCAGATGACGTTTTGCTGTTTGCTACACAGAGAGCTCTGAAACCAGATGACAAATGTCCTAATCAAGTATGATCTCTGCATTTCATCTCCACTCCCTCCCTTAGCAACAACCCTAGAGGGACCAAAGGAATCTGCTGAGCACAAAAGGAATTGTGGGGCAGTGGACACACAGTGAAAAAGCCACCCATTCTCACTCCCCCAGCCTCACTCCTCTCCCTCTACCATAGGCTTCTGAGGGGAGGAGGGGGAGAAATTTTGTTGTTGTTGTTTTTAAAGATTTTATTTATTTATTTATTTTAGCAGGGGGAGGAGCAAAGGGTGAGGGAAAGAGAGGGGGGAAAGAATGTCCAATAGACTCCCTGTTGAGCGTGTTGGAGCCGAGGTGGGGCTTGATCTCAGGACCAGGAGATTGTGACCTGAGCCAAACCAAGAGTTGGACACTTAGCTGATTGAGCCACACAGGCACCCCCCAAGGGGGAGAAGTTTTAAATTAGATAATAGATTAAAGCTTTGAAATCAACTGGGTGGGTCTTCTTAACAATGCAATGGTATTGTCATGAGGCTTTATCCAGGAGTGTGGAAAAACAACAACAACAACAACAACAACACAAAAACAACAGTTGATGAAGCAGGTCAAAGGGGAGCTTTATGAGAAAAAAAAAATCATTTTGTTTGTATCCTATTCAAAGTACTCAATAAACTAGTAATATTTAGAAAGTTTTCTCTGATAGGTAACTTACTAATTTATGAAGGTGTGTCATTTTTGAACAATTCTGACTTTTAAGAAGTCCTTTTTTATAACAGTCTTAAACCAGTGCTCCAATAGACTCTTTAGCTTTAGTGCAAGTTCATCTCTTTGAGTCTGTCCAGAATGAGACTAATATATATATATAATAACTCTTCTTTACCTTCCCCTTTCAATTCTAAGATAGCTTTTATTTTAGGTAAAACTGTCTCTATTTCTTTTACCCTCCTGGTCTCTGAAATATGTTCTATTAATGTATGAAATGGGAGCTCCAGAGTTCAGTGTAGTTGCACTGGGAAACCATTCTTAGTGGAAGTAAAAAAGTAAAGAGCTTTAGGTAAAGATTTAACCTTTACTATGAAATGTTGTTGGTCTCTTAGAGCCTATGATTTGGGGAGTGGCTCTGTTCCCTCATGCCAGAAAATAATCCTGCACGTGATGGTGAATAAATTCTTGCGGAAGTCCCGCCCACCCCCACCCCCCGCCCCATATAAGTTGTTGAAGGGATAGCAAAACAGGCTGTGCTATCCTTCCTCCCTTGATTTCAGAGCCACTGCCATCTCGCTGAATCCCCACTGCTCAGCAGCTGTGAACGATGAACCTATTATGAATTGGGCAGGATAGCTGAGAAAAGTGAAAAATGCAGTCCAGACAGATGTGTATCTCACTGATTCTTTTGTTATTTCTCCAGGTTGCAATTTTACCCCTGACTTTCACTAGGTACTTAGCTCCAGCAGATGAACAATATTTTGGCAGTGCCGCATATTGAATGAAAATAGAGTAAGGATTAATTTTGGGGGTGTTTCCAAGCCATAGAACTGGTGGCAGAATGCCAGCCCCCTGAATGCTTTTCTCAACAGCTCAAGTCAGCAAACTCTTGGCCGTTACAGTCAAATGAATGTTGGAGTTTTCAGTGGTACCTGTTATATTAAATCACATTTTGATGGGGAAAGAAAGCAGAAACATCATGCTATTGTGTAGGAAAAAAATGAGCTCCAGAAGCTTTTTTTTTTTGCCAATAGAAGGCTTTTTAAATAAGTGACAAACAGTTTTTGGGTTTTATGATACTCCTATTTATTTGGATGGAGACCAACAGAATTTTTCACCTGTTAATGTGAGTTTCTATGTTAGCTCTGAGGCAGTTTTCTCTCTGGCAGGAGAAAGCCCTAGAAGTTGTGCTTTCTACACTCCCTAGGCGTAGAAAGCAAATATGTGCATAAAGCAAAGCCCAGAATCCTAGTTAATAAATCACTGAGCTGGCAGACAGATCATTAACAATAATAATTACCTTCAAATAAATCAGTAGGTTATCAGCACAGTCAGAAATGTATGAAGCATTATGACACAGCCAGACTTAACTAATGTTGGGCAGTGTGGATTCAGAGACCTACTTCACACTCCATTCTTTTAACCCATCTCCAAAGTAGTTGCATGTGTTCCGACCTAGCCCATTTTTCATGGCCCCATTCACACTATTCTTATTTCTTCCAAAGCATGGCTAGTGGTGTTCTCGCAACCTGGAGAACACCAGCCTGTCTCTCCATTTCTCTTTGGTGTTCTTGGAACACTTGTCTTCACTTCGTCATTTCCTTTGCCCCCACTCATTCCGCAATCAGCTCCAGTAGGGCTTCTAATTCTACCACTTATCACAGCCACTCCTGCCCAGGACTCCGAGGCCTCAGTGGCTCCAAGGGAAGGTGTTTAGTTCCTTAGATTGCCTCTCCGGTCAGGCTCCTGCTCTCTTTCTCAGCATTACCTCCTCTCTTTGGATCTTAGATGTTTGTGTTCCTCAGGGATCCTCATTTTAACCATTTAAAAATATATATCATGTAACCATCACTACGGTCTGGTTCTAGAACTTTTCATCATTGCAAAAGGAAACCCCATACTTACTAAGCAGTCACTCCCCATTCTCCCAACCCCTAGTCCTTGGCAACCAATAATCTGCTTCTGACTCTATACATGTGCCTATTCTGGGTATTTCATATAAATAGAATCATATATGTAGTCTTTTATGTTTGGCTTCTTTCACTTAGCATAATAACATTTTTGAGATTCATCCATGTTGTAGCATGTTCACATTTGTAACCAACCACATTTGATGTTCTTCTGTGCCATGTTCCCCATGTCCCTATCATAATGAACTGTATTCAGTTTCTCCAGCATGCTATAGGCACTCCTCCAAAATCCCCTCTTGCTTGTCCTCCTGCCTAAGGCACTCTTCCATTCTTCTCCCTTCACTGAGTAAATACCTACATAACTTTAGAGTCTCAGTTTAGAAATTATTTCCCCATTAAAATCTTTCCTGACCCCCAGCAGGACCAAATCCAGGTGTGTGGGACTGGAGCTTTTATTTTGAAGGGTTCCTTTTAAGAAAAATAAAATCCAAATCGACAAATGCAAAAGTAGACACAAAATATAAGAACAGAATAAGAACAGAAATCAAAGCACATGACATATATAAAAAGCTGATGTTTAACAAACATTACATAATCCAGAAAAACAATATATTTTCATTACTGTAATGCCTGACACATTTACTTAATTTTCTCATACATTTTTTGGCCTAATAGTTTTTAATCACTTTTTGATCATGATAAAATTTGTAGTATCATTGACTATAAGGAGAATAGAAATAAAATTCAACCTTTTCTCTAGTGTATTTGATTAAAAAATTTTCCTTCATAATTTACTCTTAATGTCATAAGATATTAATTTTAGGATTGTCATCAAATTTGGGAAAACCTCTATCAAATTTCTTTCATAAGCTATAAGACTTCTTATGCAGTGGCTAATTGGTTATGTACATTACCCTGTTTTCTGTAATGTCCTTACTGTAGCAGCATGTTAGGAGTTGTTTTTTTTTTTTTTTAAGATTTTATTTATTCGTTTGACAGAGAGAGAGATAGCGAGAGAGAGAGAGAAAGAGAGAGAGCACAAGCAGGGGGAGTGGCAGGCAGAGGGGGAAGCAGGCTCCTTGCCCAGCATGGAGCCCGATGTGGGGCTCAATCCCAGGATCCTGGGATCATGACCCGAGTCGAAGGCAGATGCTTAACAGACTGAGCCACCCAGGCGCCTCTGCATGTTAGGAGTTTTATATTAAATACATTGATGTCGGGCGCCTGGGTGGCTCAGTTGGTTAAGCGACTGCCTTCGGCTCAGGTCATGATCCTGGAGTCCCGGGATCGAGTCCCGCATCGGGCTCCCTGCTCAGCAGGGGGTCTGCTTCTCCCTCTGCCCTCTTCCCTCTCGTGCTTTCTGTCTCTCATTCTCTCTCTCTCAAATAAATAAATAAAATCTTTAAAAAAAAAAAAAAAAAAAAAAAATAAATAAATACATTGATGTCAGAATTTTGGGTCAAATCAGCACCAAATTTAAATATTTTTCCAGTGTGTTCATATCATACCCTTCTTTTCTCTAATTATATTATCAATCTAAGACCTTCTCATTACTTTATTTGAAATTTTTTATTAGTATTTGCTTCTTGATGTCAGGGTGATTTTTATTGATTTTATTGCTCATCTCTATCATTTTAGTTTCATATTCCATTATTTATTTGCTTCAGTGTTCTTTCAGTTCTTTAATAAATAAAATTAATGATGAAAACAATAGAGTTCCCTTCACAAATATCCAAGTCAGGAGTTTGTGATACATTGATTTCTTTCCAAAGCATTTTTGAATCCACTGTCCTATAACACTCATGTGGAATGAGGCGAGGAGTTCACAAATGGGGAAACTGAGTTTAAGAAACATTTCAGATCTATTTTGTCAGGTAACTGAGAAAAGAGGTTGTGTTACTCAAATTATTCTCTATTTTCATCCTTCCAAGTACAGACTGTCAGTGCATTACCCATTGTCATTGTCTAGAAGTTTTAAATTTATAGTGTTTATTTTTCATCCTGTGGGGCTGATCTAAGATCTAAGATTTTAATCAAAAAGTATAAGCTCTCATAGATCATAACAGAAGATGGTAAAGTGGTCTAGAACAAGTTCTAGTTCTGCAGTCTTCTTGGTTCATAAAAATATACAATATGAGGATACTGGCTGAAAGGGTTTTCACAATGTGAAGCCTCAATATATTACCCAGGACTACAGAGAACTCTAAAAGATGGAGATGGACTTTTGAATATAAGTTTAAGTAAAAAATTTAAAAAGTGGAAATGTGGAATTTTTTTCGTGATTTTGGTTTTTAATGTGCTTTCAAAAAGTATCTTTAGGGCTAATTGAAAATCTGAATTCTTTGCTTTTTCTAAATTAAAAGAATAATCTCTCAATTTAGAAGAGAAAATCTTTTTTAATAAAAATGAAAGAAAATTATAAGCAAATATTACATGGGAATTTTTATTAACTGTTATACATTTGTTATAATGTAGTTGATTGATCAATGTAAAAATAGAAAGAGACAGTGAGGGAGGAAAGAGAGAGACAAAATACCCTTATTCAACATGCACAGCTTTCTACTCAGAATGTTACTATTGATCCTTGATAGGTCCTTATGGGTTTAAAATGAATACTTTCTACTATTAAGTTATCTACTGGTATTTGGAATCAATTTCCATGAAACTGTAGAAAGAGAAAGCATTCATTGAAATTCTTAGCTTGTATTTTTGGCGGGACTCCTTCAGCTGGAAGGAGCTCACAGGCATTCCTCCAGGCAGTAATCAGCTCATAGCAGGTTCCCAAGTAAAGCTCAATGAATGGATAATACTGCATCTGCCCTCTCTCGACCCCAAGTGTTTTTCCAGTTGTACCTGAACACATACACATAAACACACACACACATACACACACACACACTCTCACAGAGGTACTTCCCACCTACAACTCACTCTTCTTTTGATCAGATCTGTCTCCTTGTAACATTTGCAATTTGACCTTTGTTCAAGCCCCTGGGATCAGAAATAGAAAATCTAACCTTTCTTGCCCAATCAAATGTGAAGGACAAATATTGTGGCCTCTTGGACACTTTCTGTTCCTTTAGCTATATGATGATTACATTTCTGATCGTCTAAAGCTTAAAATCTTCACAGAAAAGAGTATCTTAATTTTATGTCAGAATAAGATAGATTTTTTTCTTCTTCCTGAAAATAGCCAGAGGCAAAGAAACATATTGAAGGCACTAAATCTCATGGAAAATTATTTTTCCTTATTTGCCATGGGAAGCCCAAATACCATCACCACAATTTAAGGGCTTTGAGGCTGTGGGAAATTATATCTTATTAACAGGAGTTCTGCGTTCCTTCAATAGGGTCATGTAATATTTTAATTGAAGACTATGCAGAGGTAGCTTATTTGAAGGTCATACGCCTCTGCTTAGCATTTGTATTATTGTGAAATGATTTTGAAGTTCTCAGTCTAAGAGATTTGTTCTGCATTGTAGAATGTTCTCAGACTTTAAGAAAGATCTGTAAATATGTTTTGAATACTTGAAGCGACCCTGAGATAAATTGCCATTGAATTTGTTTAGGTCACCATGAAAGGTCAGTGAATAAAAGGGAGGTAGAGTTCCAGTTCAGTTAAAGTAACTCATTAAGCCAAGAAATCATGCTATTAGGTAATCACTAATTGTTCAGCAGTGGCCATTAGGTTAAAAATAGAGTGATGTGTTTTTATATGCTCATATGTGAACAGAATATTACTTTCATGAGAGTGATCAGTCTAAGTCATGTGTAAGAAGTGTCATGGAAATGCCAGAAATGTCATGGATATGCACTAAATTTCTTTTTTTCCCCATCTTTCTCTTTTTTAATGTTATACAAAGGCAGAAATTTATTCCCATGTGTTGTGTTGGAGCCTTCAGACCCAGTGCCCAGGTTAAAGAATTTGTCTCGGTTTCACTATTATGCCTTTACAGGACGTGATGGAGACTTCACAATGCTTACCACTCTCCCATAGGAAGAGTTAGATGTCCCAGAGGTGCAAAAAGACCTCTCTTGGATGTTTACTTAGTGAAGGCATTTCCTTCCTCTTTTCTAACCATGATTTAGGTGTATAGCTTTATACAGCTCCTGCCCTGTGGGGTCTGGGTAGAAATATTTGGCCTAGGGTAACCGGCTCTCCTCCTGACCGATGGCCTCAGTGAGTACAGCAGAGGAGAGACAGCCCTGTGTGCAGTGTGTGGCAGAGGGTGACCCCCCTTCTTGGTCCACTGTCCAAATTGGATAAAGGCTAAATTTTCTGTCCACAAATCGGCCAGAGTACTGAGGAGTTTCTTTTTCCTTCACATCTAGGAGATGCTACCTTTCCTCTCTTACCTCCTTGACTCCAGAAAATCTAGCACTTTCCAAACAGGAACCAGCATGAAAAGCTTTCCCTAAGTCAGTGTCATTCTGGGATCATCGATGAATACGCATCCCCAGTGGCCTGTGGTCCAGGAGCTGCCCTGTGGCTCTGGGGCAAGCTCCCCATGATTATGCTGAAAGATGATGGGTAGAGTGGATTGACCACAGGTAGTGTTTTGCTGTTAATTCTGCGAGGAGACTCTGAGAGGCTTTACATGCATATGACAATTACCCTAAAATGGTGCTCAATGTAATGATGTGTTGGGAAATGGAAAATGCTGAGGGGGTCATTTAGCAATCATATCCTGATAGTGTTCTTTCAGCAGATTATAGGTTTTTTTCCTCCCTCTTTATAGTAATATATAGAAGTAAATATAACAACTTCTCGCAGCAACAACAAATTCAAATTCATAGTTAGATGAAAACAGGCCCTTATCAACTTAAACAGCTAGGGAAATTATCTGAGAGACCTCTTTGAAGAGTCTTGAGAGTTTTCATGGATAAACCCCAGGGAGATGTACATTCCTACTATCTTCTCCTCAAATATAGTGTTTGATCTTGTAAATTCACATAAGCATATATGCCTGAACCCATGCTTGCTTCCAGTATTTCTTATGATTCTCTGTCATAATTACTTTGGAGAAGAAGAAAAAGATATAAAAGTGTGAATTTAAAACACTTAGTTTTTTTTCAAGGCTGTCCATTTTGATTAGAACCTGCTTAATTATCTCCATATCTGAAAATCTGTAACTCTTAAGGAGGCAAAGCTGAAATATTAACTTGTTTGAAAGTGAGCATTGTGCAAATTTTTTCTCAGCCTTTTTAAAAAAGAGATTGATGTCAGAAAACTTTTTACATGTTTACATTTCAATAGTTGTCCAGTTCTGTTTTATTGTATATGAATTAATGATGCATTTGAATTGAGTTTACCTAAAAATACTATTACTATTGGATAAATAACTATATTATTTTTAATCACTAATATGAAGTTAAATGTGTGGTCAGTTGCCTGTCTGGAATCTCTAACTCAATTTTCCTCTTACTTTGTTTAATTCTGTTTTTAAAACCCTAAGTCATGCCAAATAGTTTTACTTTCTTTAAAGATCATTTAAAAATGTTTTTCCATTTTCTGAAACTTGCTCAAGTTATACAGTTAAAGGGCTTTTAAATCTCTCTCCTCCTTGAAAGTTAGATAAAAGCCAGAGAGATTTCCTTCTACGTTTGATTTTGTAATTTTGTACTGAAATCCCACAAACCACATTATTTACTAAATCAGGTTCTCAGAATAATTCATTGTTTACTAAGGCATGTAAATATGGTTTCCACAGTTAATAAGTACTATTTACTGAAGGGAACCACCATTTATATAGTACAGCAGAGTTACAAGGGATACTTTATATCAAATGAAGAAAAGTTTCTCACTAGATTATTAGGTTTTTGTGATTTTTTTTTTCTGGATAGTGGATGGGAGAATTAGTGGGCTGGAGAAAGATTATAAGTTCAATAGCATAAATTGTGTGTAAATAGCCAAAGCATACTGTTTGGGTTGCCAAATACTCATGGGAGATTGCATTCATTAAACTAAAAACTTGTCGACTTTCTAAACACAAAGTGGCAACATTTCTAAACACACAGGTTATACTTAAATGTATTGATGTAAAGTTGCATGGTAGAATGTCCAATTTGCTCATTTTTCCTTCTCTTCCTATTAGATGATGATGATGATTGTCTACATTTATTGAATGCTTACTATGTGTCAGGTATTGTTCAAGGGCTCTAGGTGCATTATCAATTTATTCCTCTCCAGCCTACTTTTAACCTCATAGACAGGAGTTCTGACTTGGTTGCAATTTGCATGGAAAAGAAAAAAAATCTTCACACTCTCCCTGAATGTCCAGTATTTGTCTCCCTTACCTTTTATTTTCTCTGCCCATACATGAGAACACTTCCTAGAGTTTTGTTTGAAATACTCCTTGGTTTGCTGTTTTCATTCCCTCCTTTTGTAAGGACACTTCCAGAGTCCATTGCCCAGGTAAATGCATCACAGAGGCCTGATTGCTGTTTTACTTTTTTTCCTTTCTCTCCTACCTCCCACACAGCTCCACAGTAGTGCTGGCCCTTTTAACTGAACAAAAAAGTTTTGTTAATAGGCTCAGCCATTCCTCAGCTTAACTTGATTATTGCCATAGGGTAATGTTCTATTATTGTCACAGTTTGGGTTTTTAAACAAGAGGATAGAAATCTAGGTTTTTATGCAAAATCTGATATGGAAAGAATCATTCAATAATTGAGAAAAAAGTTGAGAAAAAAAAAATTACCCTTGGGTATTTCTGGGTTCTTAGTTTGAAGTCTCTATTTCAAATCCAATCAAGTGCTTTAGTTCATTGCTCATGCTTGTAGGTGTTAAGAAACAACTACTACTTTCATAATTAGAAAAATCTTCAATCCCATGAATTATAAACCTCAAAAATTTTAAAGAAAGGCCACAAGGGATTACAAAAGCCACTGATTCCAATAATTAAGAAATTAATTTAAGAACAATATAAGTTTCTATTATAAGGCTTTTGGTTTTCTTATTCTGCTTCTCCAGTCATATTCTTTTAGTTCATTTCGGAACAGACATTCTTTGGGAACACTAAAGCTTTAGTTAAAAATGTAATAACATTAATTTTAAAGGAAAAAGCATAAAAGAATAGAAGATTCAGTGATCATGATTCCATCTGATAACTGGTCCACTCAGGGAAAAATTTAGAAATAAAACTTAGCAATGCTCACAGGCATGACAGATTGCCCCTGTGGCCTTCAGCACCCCTTCTGTCAAATGAAGCTCTCACCCACTCTTACTGTCCTTTAATTTTTCCTTCAGTCACATCCAGAAGGCCTCAAAATAACAGGAAGAATTATATATAGAGGGAGGTATTATTAATCTTTATCAAGACTCTTACTAAGAGCTTGCTGTCTTAGAGCCTGTAGTTCTTTGAGTGGCCATCTCTGCCTGGAAAGAATATATGAGTGTTGAGATTTACCTCCTCTCTTAGTCAGCTTGGTTTGCTATACCAGAATATCGTTGACTGTGTGGCTTGAACAGCAAACACTTATTTCTCACAGTTCTGGAAGCTAGAAATCTGAGATCAGGGCGCCAGCATGGTTGAGTTCTTGGTGAGTGTCCTCTTCCTGGTATATAAACTGCTGCTTTCTTGCTGTGTATTTACATGGCAGAGAGAGCTCTGGTCCCCTCATCCCCTTATAAGGGCCCCAATCCCAACATGTGGGCTCTACACTCATGACTTATCCAAACCTAATTACCTCCCAAAGACCCCTCCTACAAATACCATCACATTAGCGGTTAGGGTTTCAGCATATGAATTATGGCAGAAGACACAAGGATTCCATCCATAGCACCTTTCATTGGAAAGTATTAGAGACTTTAAGTTTAATTGTGTTGTGAATTTGGGCAAATTCTTCAACTTCTCTTATCTCAGTTTTCTCATCTTTAGAATGGGGATAATGATATTACCTACTTTATAGGGTTGTTGTGAGCACTGAAGGACTCAATCCATTTAAAACCCCCTTAGAATAAAAGCTGACAGGTTAGTATTTAATAAATGCTGGCTATTATTCATAGACCGTAGGAAGAGAATACAGTAACCCAACTAGATACCACACGTCAGAGATGGCATCTCCCTTGATCATTTGTATGCAGTCATGACAGCCAAATAACTTAGGTCATGGCAAAATATTGCTTTTGGTAGAAAACTCTAAGTCAGTGTTTGCAATTTGGGTGGGACTGAGAAAGTGGTCTGTGTTTCACTGGCCTATTTAAGTTTATATTCACATTTATAAGCCATTAGCTTTTTCTCACAGGCTCTTGTCTAAGTCGCTATGCAGAATAATTAGGCAGGTCTTCATTAAGAGTTGCTCACTCAGAGGGCATGCATTCCAGGGCAATCATGAGAGGAGGATGGGCATGATTCTCTGGGTTGCAAGGTGGATGGGTATCCAGGCTGCAGCTTCAAGGACTCAGTGCAAGCAGACCTTCTTTGCATACCTAAGGAGAGGGAGGAGGAGGGCATGAGACAAAGAGCTGGGTATTGGAGGAGAGAACACATGCTTAGCATTTCTCATCAGAAGACTTTCTTCAGTGAAAGACCCAACAAGGCAGCTATTCATAAGTTATTTAGACTGTCTCATTAGTACCTAGAAAACAAAAATGGTGCTACTGATTTTCAATATCTTTGATTTTTTTTGGCAGTTGATTTTTTTTGCCATTTATTATAGCATTTCTTTAATAAGTATGCCTTTGATTTCTTTTTTAACCTAGAACACAAATGAAATATATTTAAAGGGACATGGATATCACTCTTTTAAAAAAATTCCTGAAAAGACTCTGGCAAATAATGAAGATCAGAAAAAGTGTTCCCTAAAACCTTAAACTTTTAAAGGGCTATGCTAAATGATGCCATTCCTAATGAGGTCCAGTAAATTCCCAGATTCCATGCAATATGCTAATTATCCTTATCTCTGGGATACTAAAGAATAGGATTGAGGAGTTTTTGGTTTTATTTCTTTCACTTTCAAACAGATAACATTGAGGAAAGTATAATCTGGAATTGAAATCACATGTCTGACACAATTTGAAATGACTGATTAAATTGTCTTAGGTTTGGAGAGGGGTTGAGGAGGGGAGACATTGTTCTTCAATACGTAGTCCGAGTTTATGAGGCCTGTCATGGAATAAGAATGCACTACTATGAAAATGAAGGCTTGGAGGCTGTGGAAATGTTCCAGATTAAAGAAGTCTAAAGAGATGGAATGGCTAAAGCAATACTAGACTGGATCCTGTCATGGAAGGAAAAGAATGCTATAAAGGACATCATCAGGTCAATTGAGAAACATGGAAAAAGGATGGTAGATTAGATAAAAGGATTGTATCAATGATATATAATTATAGTACAGTTTAAACTGTACTGTAATTATGTAAGAACATACTTTTGTTCTTAGGAAATACACACCAAAGTGTTTAGAGGTAAAGATTCATGGTGTATGCAACTTACTTTCAAATGATGTTAAAAAAATATTGTACCTATTTTTTTGTATGTAAAATGGTACGTATGTATATATACGAACTATGTATATATATATATATACACACACACACACACACACACATACACACATATATGTATATAAATACAAACATACACACATACAGCCTTAGTTCATTCAGGTTGCTATAACAAAAATACTGTAAACTGAGTGACTTATAAACAGCAGAAATGTATTTTTCACAGTTCTGGAGGCTGAGAAGTCCAAGGTCATGGTGCCAACAGATTTGGTGTCTGATGAGAGCTGTCTTCTCATTATAACTTCCCACAGTGAAAGAAGCAGGAGAGCTCTCTCAGGACTCTTTTTTAAGGGCACTAATCCCAGTGACCTCCCAAAGGTCCCATCTCCTAATATACCATCACTTCGGGAATTCAGATTTCAACATATGAATTTTACGGGGACACAAACATTCAGACTGTATGTATTTATACATAAAAAGACAGAGAATGGCGTGCCTGGGTGGCTCAGTCATTTAGGCATCTGATCTTGATTTCAGCTTAGGCCATGATCTCAGGGTAGTAAGATAGAGCCGTGTGTCGGGCTCCCTGCCCAGTGGGGAATCTGCTCCAGATTCTCTCTCTTCCTCTCACTCTGCCCCTTCCCCCTCCACATTGCTCTCTCTCTCTAACATAAATAAATAAATAAAAAATAAATTTTTAAAAAGAGAGAGAGAGAATAAATGATAAAGCAAATGGTACAAAATTTTATCAATAAGTGAATCTGGCTAAAGGGCATACAAGGGTTCTGTGCGCTGTTCTTATTCTTGTATCTTTTCTATAAGTATTAAGTATTTCCAAACAAAAAGTTAAAAAAAATTTAAAAATTCAGCATTAACCAAAAAAATTAAGGCTTTCTGATATTCAGGTTCCCATTACTTGACCTTGGGGGTACTAACAGTGCACTTCATTGTAAGCAAATTGTTTAAGAAAATACTAAAGGTGGAAAGCAAACTTCAATTAAGAGCATAAAAGAGGGCCCTTTAAAGGAGCAAAAGCTCTTGGGGAGTGTTTGCAAGTTGGAAAGCATCCTGTGGTGGAGAAGCTGATAGTCTTGAATGTCAGCTGGCGGGGTCTCCAGGCATCGTGGGTCTTCTTAGATGTCTCTGGCAAGAGACCAGGTAGCCACGTAAAGGGAGAGTAAGGGGAAGGGAAAGGAATCTGGAGAAGCAGTAGGAAAGAGGAGGGAATTGTCTCATTAGCTACTATCATTGAGCACTTCCTATGTGCTGGCTTTGTTCTTTGGTTCTTTTACTTCATTTTATCCCCTCCTCCCTCTGAGTAAGCCTACAAGGTTAGTATTGGTATTTCCCTTTTATAGGTAAAGAACCTGGGACCCAGAGAAGCTGCTGTGCAAGTTAGACAATTGCAGAGGTGATATTTAAACTGAAGTCTGTGTGATGTCAAAGCTCTTAACCACTACATTATAAGGTGACCCCCCAGTGGCTCTTGTGGGGAAGGGGTATCAGGGTGCCCCAACAGTTCCCTCAGTAGGCCTGTTGGCAGCTCCAGGGCTGGGCCCTAGGTGTCAAGATGTTAGGAATATCCATGTCGACGTTGGCTGTTCCAGCAGTCAGATTACTTCAGGTAAATAAAGAACTGTCCCAGGGAGTAGTTTCTTAGATTGCCTAGCACCTGATGCCAAGAGAAGCAATTCCATTTCTCATGTGGCCCCATGTAGTTCCAACTCCCTTTCCTTCCTTGCTATGCAGACACACACTATGGAGTGTAAAAAGTGATTTGGGGGCCAAATGCTACGGTATGGATGGAAAACCCTTGCCTCATGCAGAAGCAGCTGTGGAGTTCTTGGTATTCGTCTTTGTTCTCTGTCTGTTAAAGAAACCACGTGAAAATATACTCTCCAGGGTGATAGGCGGTTTGAGGACCTGCACACATCACAGAAGTATTGAGTTGTTCACTAGGTTTTTGGTAGGTGGAGAGTAGGTTTCCAGATACAGTCAATGACATTCATTTATGGGGGGTGGGGAAACTTCAGCATTCAGGTTGTTTTTCTTACTTCCCAACACAAAACCAAATTGTGGTTAAACCCTGCTTGAGAGTTCTGTTCTCTTTTCCAAGATCGCGGATGCCCAAGTTTATGAGGATAATTGCTTTTGAAAAACCAATGATTCTGCCTATTTCAAGGCTAAAAGCAAAGTTCATCATGCCCAAAGTGCAGGCTGAAAAAGGGAGTTGGCCAAACCAGCTGTTACAGGATATATAGTCATTAGAAAGTTGTCTTGCTTATAAGAAGCAGAACTTCCTCAAGTCTTTGTTTTCTTGCTTCCTTTCCATTGCTGGATTTTAGAACCTTGTGTATAGATAATCTATCTCATATATCTAAATAAAAATTTTATCAGAGAACCAAAATGTTCATTATTCTTAATCCCCAGTATAGATAAGCCCCAATTAGTTTGTCTTTGGACTTTCTGTTTGTTGGGTCATCTACCTACTTTGTTTGTTTGTATTTATTGCTGTTAGTGGTGAGATTAAAGAGTACTATGATTAACTAAGTAAGTAATCTTTAAAATGTACTGGACATTTATTCTGGGTCAAAGACATAGTTCCTGCCCTCAAGATTCGCATAATCCAAAGGGAGAAACAGGGAAATAAACACCACACAGCAAGATAAGTATTATGGTCCCTGCCCTTGATGTCAGCCCCTCTTTGATATCAGTGAAAACTGCCTGCTTCACACAAAAATGACACACTCAAAGACAGTCTCCCTGTGAAAACATGCATCTCATGGGAAAGGGGATTGAGAGAGGGCTTGGGGGTAAGAAAAGGAAACTGACCTGATATGCAAGATGTTCCTCAGGCTCTTAGTAAGGCATGGGCGCAGGAGCCTGCAGCGAGAGGATCTCCTCCCCAAGACAGAGTCTTCTGTCTGCAGTGGGAAAGCTGCTGGAGCAGTTGCAGTCCCAAGTGCCGTGCAGGTGGAGCATTATAACATCCATTTTAAGCCAATGAAGTAGGGTGAGAAGGGTAAGGAATACCTCTGGGAGCTTTATGATAGAGATTGTTCCTCTGTTCCTTGAGTGCAGAGAAAAATGAATGATAAGAGAAACCATTCTCAGGGCGTAATTTTCATTTTCGGAGCTAGAATAACTAACACAGAGAGAAGAGTAAAATAGAACCAGTGGTGCCTCCAGAAAAAGCTTAACTAGTTCAACAAAGCAAAGAGTGATTCTCTACATGTTTATTCCTGGACAAGTATCATTTGGAGCGGTTGCTAGAAGTTCTTCACATAGGTCTCTATTTTATACATATGCAGAAATGTGGTTTTCTATTTATGTTTCATCAGCCAAAAATAAGATTGTATTTGGCTTCCTTAAAAGTGGTCATGTGTGAAGCTGAGTGGAGGAAATTATGTCATATTTTTGGTTATTTTAAATTTAATTGATAGAATCATGAACTAAATTCAAAGACTATGTAGGCCAGCATTTTCTGAGAAATTCACCAGATGTTATGTGGTTATATGTGAGCACACCTGAAAAGGATTTGGAACACTAAAGTCTGAATCCAGAACATTAACATTTAAATTTTTCTTAAAAAGACGCTTAAGACTGAAGAATGACAATGTTTAGGAGGTGAACTTACCAAGGCCCAATCAGTGAAGCCAGGTCTACATGAAGCCCCCAAATCAACTTCTGCCTCGTGGGGTCTTAGAATTGTCTTAAATGAAAGGAAAAATTGCCGATAACTGCAAGGGGAAGTAGTCATTAAGGCAGGCACAGTCACCACCAAAACAGACCACTTCTTAACTTACATGTGTTTCATCATTGGACACTATAATAAACCCGAACTGAACAATGAGATCACTTAAACATACCAGATAGTTCACTGCTTGAGAAACTGCTTGTCTTCTTCTCCATTCTGTCATACTTCCTTCCTAATGTGGGGGACATTGCAGAAAACAACGAAGGAAAACTCATCACTCCAGATTTGATCCTCCGTGGTTGCCAAAACTTGTAGGTTTATGATTGCCCTGAATATACTTGGCTGTCAGCTAGAGTTGCCAGGATATCTTTGAATCCATAAGAGGGTAGGAGAGGCCAAACGTTACCTTTGTCTAACCTTTGGTTTTTAGCTGGGAGTCTTTAACAAAAAGACAGATTAATAAGAGAAAAACAAAGTTTATTAATGCATGCAGTGCACATCGCTGGGAGAAACCTAAGCCAAAAGTAACTAAAAATGGCAACTTAGAATTCCAGCTTAAATATTACACAGCATTTTCAACAAAGAACAATACCTGAGTAGACAAATGACAGGACAAATGAAAGCAGTTTTTGGCTTCCAAGGGCAGCAAACTGTGGGAAGGTAGATATATGGGAGGGAACTAATGGAGTAAGGTTTGTTTCCAGATTCATCCGGAATCATCTCTGGGCTCATAAAAGTCTGTCTCCAATAAAGGAATTTATATCCTGCCTTGAGGCAGAAGAGAGGTAGTTGTTTTTTGTTTTTTTTTCCCCCCCCCTGCATTTGTACCTTCTTAATTGCATTCAGTTCGAAATAATTTTTATGTCAAAGAGGGATATTTTAGGGTTACATATTCCAGTTTCCTTCAAGGGCAGCTTAAGAAGAATTAACTGGTGGTCCTCTGGCAGAGTCTTCCCAGGCCAAAGCATGTCTTTAGTACTCCTAAAGATGTCCTCTTTCTTCTGATGCCCTCACTACCAGTAACCATGATCCTTTGCTACTGCACTCTCAAGAATGGAAAATCGTCCCATGCCTTTTTTGTCACTATTTATTTATTTATTTATTTATTTATTTAATAAATAAATAAGTAGGCTCCATGCCCAGCATGGAGCCCAACATGGGGCTCAAACTCACTACCATGAGATCAAGACCTGAGCCAAGATCTAGAGTTGGATGCTCAACCAACTGAGCCACCCAGGTGCCCCTTGTCACTCTTTAGTTTGAAATCATATGTTACCTAGAAGATTTGCAAAGACAGCCATTGAATCTGTTTGCCCTTAACCCCACTTTTCTAATGTTAGCTATGCTGTGTATTACTCTCTTATTGTGGTTTGAATTTACATTTCCTTAGTGACTACCGATGTTGAGCATCCTTTCATAAGCTTATTTACCGTCCATATGTCTTCCTTTCTGTTCAGAAATATGTCCCATTTTTAAATTTGCGTTGTGTGTTTTCTAATTGTTGGGTTTTGAGAAGTCTTTATATAAGTTAATTATCAGATGTATGATTTGCAGATATTTTCTACCAGTCTTTGGTGCTCTTTATTTCCTTTCCCATATCCAAGTTTCAGTCTGGTATCCTTCTGCCTGGTGAAATTCCTTTAAGATTTCTTGCAAAATAGATTTGCAGGTAATGATTCCATTCATTTTTATTTGTTTGAGGAAGTCTTTTTTTTTTTCTCATACAGTTTTGAAAGTTGTTTTCACAGGGCGCCTGGGTGGCTCAGTTGGTTAAGCGACTGCCTTTGGCTCAGGTCATGATCCTGGAGTCCAAGGATCGAGTCCTGCATCGGGCTCCCTGCTCAGCAGGGAGTCTGCTTCTCCCTCTGACCCTCCCCCCTCTCATGTGCTCTCTCTCTCAAATAAATAAATAAAATCTTTAAAAAAAAAAAAAGAAAGTTGTTTTCACAGGTTGTAGAAGTCTGGATTGATGGTTTCCCCACAACCCCCATACAAGCATTTTAACGATCTCTCTCATTGTCTTCTGGGTTATATGGCTTCTGATAGGAAATCTGCTGTAATACTTAAACTTTCTTCCTCTGTACGTAATATTTCTTTTTCTTCTGGTTGCTTTTTTTAAAAATTTTATTTTATTATGTTATGTTAATCACCATACATTACATCATTAGTTTCTGATGTAGTGTCCCATGATTCATTGTTTGCGTATAACACCCAGTGCTCCATTCAATAAGTGCTGTCTTTAATACCCATTACCAGGCTAACCCATCCCCTCATCCCCCTCCCCTCTAGAACCCTCAGTTTGTTTCTCAGAGTCCATAGTCTCTCAGGGTTCATCTCCCTCTCCAATTTCCCCCTCTTCATTTTTCCCTTCCTACTCTCTTCTTTTTTTTTTCTTAACATATAATGTATTATTTGTTTCAGAGGTACAGGTCTGTGATTCATCAGTCTTAAACAATTCAAAGAGCTCACCATAGCATATACCCTCCCCAGTGTCCATCACCCAGCCATCCCACTCCTCTCACCCCCCACCATTCCAGCAACCATCTTCTTTATCCATTCATCTGTTGATGGAAATCTTGGCTCTTTACATAGTTTGGTTATTGTGGACATTGCTGCTATAAACATTGGGGTGCATGTGCCCTTTAGGATCACTACATTTGTATCTTTGGGGTAAATACCCAGTAGTACAATTGCTGGGTCATACGGTAGCTCTATTTTCAACTTTTTGAGGAACCTCCATACTGTTTTCCAGAGTGGTTACACCAGCTTGCATTCCCACCAACAGTGTAGGAGGGTTCCCCTTTCTCCGCATCCCTGCCAACATCTGTCATTTCCTGACTTGTTAATTTGAGCCATTCTGACTGCTGTAAGGTGGTATCTCACTGAGGTTTTGATTTGGATATCCCTGATGCCGAGCGATGTTGAGCACTTTTTCATGTGTCTGTTGGCCATTTGGATGTCTTCTTTGGAAAAATGTCTGTTCACGTCTTCTGCCCATTTCTTGATTGGATTCTTTGTTCTTTGGGTGTTGAGTTTGATAAGTTCTTTATAGATTTTGGATACTATCCCTTTATCTGATATGTCATTTGCAAATATCTTCTCCCATTCTGTCGGTTGCCTTTTGGTTTTATTTACTGTTTCCTTTGCTGTGCAAAAGCTTTTTCTCTTGATGAAGTCCCCATAGTTCATTTTTGCCCTTGCTTCCCTTGCCTTTGGTGATGTGTCTAGGAAGAAGTTGCTGTGGCTGAGGTTGAAGAGGTTGCTGCTTGTGTTCTCCTTTAGGATTTTGATGGACTCCTGTCTCACATTTAGGTCTTTCAACCATTTGGAGTCTATTTTTGTGTGGGGTGTAAGGAAATAGTCCAGTTTCATTATTCTGCATGTGGCTGTCCAGTTTTCCCAACACCGTTTGTTGAAGAGATTGTCTTTTTTCATTGGACATTCTTTCCTGCTTTGTCAATGATTAGTTGAGCATAGAGTGGAGGGTCCATTTCTGGGCTCTCTGTTCTGTTCCATTGATCTATGTGTCTGTTTTTGTGCCAATACCATACTGTCTTGATGATGACAGCTTTGTAATAGAGCTTGAAGTCCGGATTGTGATGCCACCAGCTTTGCTTTTCTTTTTGAACATTCCTCTGGCTATTCGGGGTCTTTTCTGGTTCCATACAAATTTTAGGATTATTTGTTCCATTTCTTTGAAAAAAGTGGATGGTATTTTGATAGGGATTGCATTGTGTAGATTGCTCCAGGTAGCATAGACATTTTCACAATATTTCTTCTTCCATCCACGAGCATGGAATGTTTTTCTATTTCTTTATGTCGTCCTCAATTTCTTTCATGAGTATTCTATAGTTTTCTGAGTATAGATTCTTTGCCTCCTTGGTTAGATTTATTCCTAGGTATCTTATGGCTGTGGGGACAATTGTAAATGGGATCGACTCCTTAATTTCTCTTTCTGCCCTCTTGTTGTTGGTGTATAGAAATGCCACTGATTTCTGTGCATTGATTTTATATCCTGCCACTTTACTGAATTCCTATATGAGTTCTAGCAGTTTTGGAGTGGAGTCTTTTGGGTTTTCCACATAAAGTATCATATCATCTGCAAAGAGTGAGAGTTTGACTTCTTCTTTGCTGATTCGGATGCCTTTTATTTCTTTTTGTTGTCTGATTGCTGTGCCTGGGACTTCTAGTACGATGTTGAATAGCTGTGGTGATAGTGGACATCCCTGCCGTGTTCCTGACCTTAGGGGGAAAGCTCTCAGTTTTTCCCCATTGAGAATGATATTTGCTGTGGGTTTTTCATAGATGGCTTTTATGATATTGAGGTATGTACCCTCTATCCCTACACTGTGAAGAGTTTTAACCAAAAAGGATGCTGTACTTTGTCAAATGCTTTTTCTGCATCTATTGAGAGGATCAGATGGTTTTTGTTCTTTCTTTTATTAATGTATTGTATCACATTGATTGATTTGCGGATGTTGAACCAACCTTGCAGCCCAGGAAAAAATCCCATTTGGTTGTGGTGAATAATCTTTTTAATGTACTGTTGGATCCTATTGGCTAGTATTTTGGTGAGAATTTTTGCATCCATGTTCATCAGGGATATCGGTCTGTAGTTCTCCTTTTGATGGGGTCTTTGTCTGATTTTGGGATCAAGGTAATGGTGGCCTCATAAAATGAATTTGGAAGTTTTCCTTCCATTTCTATTTTTTTTGGGACAGTTTCAGAAGAATAGGTATTAATTCTTCTTTAAATATTTGGTAGAATTCCCCTGGGAAGCCATCTGGCCCTGGGCTCTTGTTTGTTGGGAGATTTTTGATTGCTGCTACAATTTCCTTAGCGGTTATGGGTCTGTTCAGGTTTTCTATTTCTTCCTGGTTCAGTTTTGGTAGTTTATACATTTCCAGAATGCATCCATTTCTTCCAGATTATCTAATTTGCTGGCATATAATTGCTCATAATATGTTCTTATAATTGTTTGTATTTCTTTGGTGTTGGTTGTGATCTCTCCTCTTTCATTCATGATTTTATTTATTTGGGTCATTTCTCTTTTCTTTTTGAAAAGTCTGGCCAGGGCTTTATCAATCTTGTTAATTCTTTCAAAGAACCAGCTCCTAGTTTCTTTGATCTGTTCTACTGTTCTTTTGGTTTCTATTTCATTGATTTCTGCTCTGATCTTTACTATTTCTCTTCTCCTGCTGGGTTTAGGCTTTATTTGCTGTTCCTTCTCCAGCTCCTTTAGGTGTAGGGTTGGGTTGTGTATTTGAGACCTTTCTTGTTTCTTGAGAAAGGCTTGTATTGCTATATACTTTCCTCTTAGGACTGCCTTTGCTGCATCCCAAAGGTTTTGAACAGTTCTGTTTTCATTTTCATTGGTTTCCATGAATTTTTTAAATTCTTCTTTAATTTCCTGGTTGACCCATTCATTCTTTAGTAGGATGCTCTTTAGCCTCCATGTATTTGAGTTCTTTCCGACTTTCCTCTTGTGATTGAGTTCTAGTTTCAAAGCATTGTGGTCCAAAAATATGCAGGGAATGATCCCAGTCTTTTGGTACCAGTTGAGACCTGATTTGTGACCTAGGATGTGATCTATTCTGGAGAATGTTCCATGGGCACTAGAGAAGAATGTGTATTCTGTTGCTTTGGGATGGGATGTTCTGAATATATCTGTGAAGTCCATGTGGTCCAGTATGTCATTTAAAGTCTTTATTTCCTTGTTGATCTTTTGCTTAGATGATCTGTCCATTTCAGTGAGGGGGGTGTTAAAATCCCCTACTATTATTGTATTGTTGTCGATGTGTTTCTTTACTTTTTTATTAATTGGCTGCTCCCATGTTAGGGGCATAGATATTTATAGTTGTTAGATCTTCTTGTTGGATAGACCCTTCAAGTATGATATAGTGCCCTTCCTCATCTCTTATTATAGTCTTTGGTTTAAAATCTAATTAGTCTGATATAAGGATTGCCACCCCAGCTTTCTTTTGGTGTCCATTAGCGTGATAAATGGTATTCCACCCCCTCACTTTCAATCTGGAGGTGTCTTTGGGTCTAAAATGAGTCTCTTGAAGACAGCATATCGATGGGTCTTGTTTTTTTATCCAGTCTGGTAACCTGTGTCTTTTGATTGGGGCATTTAGCCCATTCACATTCAGGGTAAGTATTGAAAGATATGAATTTAGTGCCATTGTATTGCCTGTAAGGTGACTGTTATTGTATATTGTTTCTGTTCCTTTCTGGTCTATGTTATTTTTAGGCTCTCTCCTTGCTTAGCGGACCCCTTTCAATATTTTCTGTAGTGCTGGTTTCATGTTTGCAAATTCTTTTAGTTTTTGTTTGTCCTGGAAGCTTTTTATCTCTCCTTGTATTTTCAATGACAGCCTAGCTGGATATAGTATTCTTGGCTGCATATTTTTCTCATTTAGTGCTCTGAATATATCATACCAGTCCTTTCTGGCCTGCCAGGTCTCTGTGGATGGGTCTGTTGCCAATCTAATGTTTCTACCATTGTAGGTTACAGACCTCTGTCCTGAGCTGCTTTCAGGATTTTCTCTTTGTCTCTGAGACTGGTAAGTTTTACTATTAGATGTTGGGGTGTTGACCTATTTTTATTGATTTTGAGGGGGGTTCTGTGTGCCTCCTGGATTTTGATGCCTGTTTCCTTCCCCAAATTAGGGAAGTTCTCTGCTATAATTTTCTCCAATATACCTTCTGCCCCTCTCTGTCTTTCTTCTTCTTCTGGGATCCCAATTATTCTAATGTCGTTTCGTCTTACGGTATCACTTATCTCTCGAGTTCTGCCCTTGTGATCCAGTAGTTGTTTCTCTCTCTTTTTCTCAGCTTCTTGATTTTCCATCATTTGGTCTTCTATATCACTGATTCTCTCCTCTGCCTCATTTATCCTAGCAGTTAGAGCCTCCATTTTTGATTGCACCTCATTAATAGCCTTTTTGATTTTGACTTGGTTAGATTTTAACTCTTTTATTTCTCCAGAAAGGGTTTCTCTAGTATCTTCCATGCCTTTTTCAAGCCCAGCTAGTATCTTTATAATTGTCATTCTGAACTCTAGTTTCAGTGTCTTACTAATGTCCATATTGATTAGGTCCCTGGCAGTTGGTACTGCCTCTTGTTCTTTTTTTTTGTGGTGAGTTTTTCCATCTTGTCATTTTGTCCAGAGAACAGATGAACGAGAGAACAAAATGCTAACAGGGTAACAAAGGCCCCAGAAAAATATACACTAAACAAATCAGAAGAGACCCTGAGCTGCAGCAATATGTCTCCATTTCATGATGAATACTGTCAAGAATGACAGTGGAGGATGGAGTTAAACCATCATGAAGATCCTCCTGGATAGATATAAGTCTTTCTCTTAGGAAGACATTCCAAGGAGCTAGAATAAAATGATCCAGTGAAAACCTCTTCTTGGAGTCACAGGGACCACCTCCTCCAGTTGTTGCTGGAATGGGACCTGGCGTCTCTGAGATGGGCCCCAAGGACTCCGACCACCACAGAGAAGCAACTGCCCCCAGGCCCCACGGAGTCCCAGTCAGTGTCGGGCTGTGGCCTCTAGCCCCTGGTCCCGCGTGTGGCTACCCCGGGGGCAGCAAGAGCATGGAGGGCCAGGAGGAGGCCCACGCCACCAGCCAGTTGCTGGAAGTCCTCAGGTGGTGGCTCTTCTGGTTGCTTTTAAAATTTTGCCTCTTGCTTTCACTAGTTTGAATACAGCATTTGAAGATGTGTGTGTGTTAGTATTTATCCTGCTTGCTTTTCTCTGAGCACTTTGGCATCTGCCACATTAATTTGGAGGAGTTCTTGGCCATTTTTTCTTCAAGTGTTTCTTCTATACTGTTCTGTCTTTTCTTTTTGGGATTCCTATTATGTGTAAGTTGTAAATGTTTGGCATTGTCCCACAGCTGTCGGTTTATTTTTCACTTTTTTTTAAATCTCTGTTTCAGTTTGGGTAATTTCTATTGCCTTATCTCCAGGTTAACTGATAGTTTCACTGGTAGAGTTCAGTGAGCCTGTCAGTGCCATCCATTAGCTCTGTTACTATGCTTTTTCACTTTAGCATTTTCATTTGTTTCATGTTTCTCTGATAAAACTATTCATCTGGTCTTGCATGTTGCCTGCTTTTTTGTTTAGTGCTTTTCATTGTTATTTTAAAATTCCCTGTCAGCTCCATATCTGTGTCATAACTAAGTCTGGTTCTAATGATTGCTCTTCTTTGTATCTCTTTCTTTCTTTTTCATACACCTCATAATATTTTGTGAAAGCTGGATGTCTTGTATATGATAAAAGAGACTGAGGTAAATAGTTTTTAATGCCTGGAAATGGACACACCTTTCTTTTCATTAGGTCTTTAGTGTGGGGATTGGAGGTAATATTGTGAGCAGTTGGGCTGGTTTGCAGGGGTTTTGTTGCTATGGTTACCCTCAATGTTCCACAGGCTTCGCATTTCTTAGGGCTGCCTTGTGTTTAGGTTGGGAGTTTGTTTGGAGAGCAGTGTCTATTTGGTCTTCTCTTTCTATTTTGCCTCAAAGAGGTTCTCTTTGTACATTCTTGCCTCTCTCTTTTACATTCTTACTCCCTCTCTCTGCACTATTCTTGTTACCTGTTTGAACATTTTTTGTAGTGATAAAGGACAGTGGAATGAAACAGTCTCTATTGTTATGATTAAATCTCAGTCCTAGGTAGAGTCTTGGGAGTATGGCTTTCTCAATTCCTCACTCACTTCCTTGGCTATAATTTTGAGCCAGTGTGTATTCATGCCCCCCTTACAGAGGATTAAGCTTTTTTCTTTTTCTATTTTCCTCCCCCAGGTGCAAAGAGTTTTCACTTGTGCCCTAAGGATGGTGTTATTTTTACTCCTCCCCTTTCCCCAAAGATTAAGACTTTTGTTCAGTAGGGGAGATGAGGGAAATAGATGAGGTGTCCTTCTTCCCCCACATGACTGCTGTCCCCTCACAGGTTTGCATCAAAATTGATAGTCTTAAAACTTTTTCTTTTGTGTGTGTGTGAGCATCTGGTGGTGTTTGTAGAGAAACGAGGGCTGAAGGTATGCACTTTCCCAATTACTGTGGTTCTCAGTGCTTTCATGCCGTCTTCCCCATCCTGTACTGGCCTTCACCAATTCGTCAATTATTCTAGCTAAATCTTACTTGTCTTCTCTTGCTTTTAATCCAGGTAAGTGAGTGCTTCCATCTCCTCTCTCCCAGTAGGTGCCTGTTTCTCCTCAAATTCTGAGCCAGTTATTTGTTCTGCAACTTCAGTTCTCTGAGGAGTTCAAAAAATGTCATGAATTTGAAGCTACTTTAGCTCTTTTCTCATTGTAAGGTTGGGAGTAATATTCCTTTCAGCCTTGCCAGATAAAATAGATAACAATGAGTAATTTTTTAGTATATCTCATACAAAATTCAAATTTAACTGGGTGTTCTATACTTTTGTTTGCTAAAGGTAGCAACCCTACTTTGAGCTCCCTGAATCATGGTACAGAAATAGAAATCCCATCGTGTGTGTGTGTGTGTGTGTGTGTGTGTGTGTGTGTGACATTCTGTCACAAGAAGTTTTATGTATGAAGAACATTTTAAAACAAAGACATTTTTAAAATGGAGCTGAAATAAAATCTAATCATGAACACAAAGGAATCAAGGAATTGTGACATTTGAGGTTTCAATGGAAGGACATTTTTTACTTGGATTTTATTTTATTTTATTTTTTTAATTCCTTGCTGTCCTTCCAGTCATATAAGCTGGACTAAAATTTAGGTTGAATGAATGGTTTCATTTTTCTCATTTATTCATCAACAGTGTGATTTTTCTTACTTTAGGATCATGGAGTTCTGTGAGAAGCTGTTGATAGTTATCGATATTTTCCTGAGAAAAATTTGTATAACATACCTGAGAAACATTGTATAGCACTTTCACTTATGATTTCTGAGGTTCTCATACCTTGTAAAGATCTTACACAAAATTCTGGATGAGGCAGACAGGGAGGAATTTTTGGATGTTACCTCAGCTTATTAATATCATGTCAGACATGCTGAGTTGTGCTCTGTATTATGGAATGTATGACAGCACACTGATTACTATGAGATGGGGACATATCTATTTTGGTCAAGGAGATACTTACTTTAGAAATAGTTTTATTTAGTCATTATCTGCATGAATCAATGACCTATTTGCATTTTTGTTTATTTCGGTGCTTGACACAACCATCCATTACACACAGTAGCATTTTTCTTGAACTTTCAAAGTACAGCAGACATACTGTGAAGCTGAACTTGGATGATCCATCAGTGTAGACAGCCCTTTATTATTTTCAGTTGTGTTTCCTGTTCTAGAAGTTGTTCAAAGTTATGTTCCTATTTCCATATGTACCACAATGACATCTCTTCCCTTTCCATGTATTTTAATAAACTAAAATATAGTGGTGAAATGGGACAAGAGGATGTCATAGAAACCAAAAGATATAACCTCACTCCATAGTTCTTTAAATTTCTTTTTCTAGACCGTGGTTTGGAAAAATAGAGTTAGCAGGCTGACCTTGTTTTTATAAATAAAGTTTTATTAGAACACAGCCACACTCATTGATTTATGTATTGTCTCTGGCTATTTTCACTCTATAAAGGGAGAGTTGAGCATTTGTGATGGAAACTATATGGCTCATAAGCCATTTTTAGTGCCTGGCCCTTTAAGAATGGGTTGGCTGTTTTAGACAAAGGACAAAGAAAGATAAGAGACAAATTTATACATGACCACAAGCTGTTGTGTAACTCATTTAGTTTCCACAGCAAAGTTGTTGCTATGTGAAAATTGCTTATTTATACTTAAATTCTTTAGAAAACCCCAAGTTGCCCTGAAAGGCTCAGAGGCAATTTCAATAGCCTCTTTAGGCTACTTTGGAAAATCTCCCCAATTCTCCCTTCTGCTTTCATCCCTCATTAGTCTTGGGATAAAAACCAAGTAGAGTTGAGAGCCAATCGTCTTGGTATTGTGGATAAAAGAGTTATCCCAAAAGAGTTATCTTCCAGAGCTGAGAGAGAGAATTAGAAGTTTTATCTCAGCATGAGATCAGGAAGGGAAAGAGGGAGCTATGTAATCCAAGAATAAATGCATTTTATTTAGGAGTCTCTTTTATCATTTTTAGAAATTTTGCCAATGATTTTAAATGAAAAAGAATTTTCTTTCTAAATTAGGAAATGCTGAGGGAGACACCACATTTTTCTTCTTAAAAAATAGATCTGTGGAATTTCTTGAAAGGTCAGTTGTAAAATGCTCTCTCTCACACACACAGACACAGACAGCTTTTGCAAAAAATATTATCTGGATTTTGGGGCAAAGACCATGGGGTTAGGATCTGGGATTTGGCCCTCTTTCTACACAGAGCTGTCAGGCATTGTACAAGCTCTGTAGGAACCAGTGTTGTTTGGGATGCTATCTGAAATGAACTGGAGATCTTGGGGTTTAGTTGCAGTTGATGCAGGTATCTGATTCGACCAGGAATCAGAGGTGCTCTTTTACTCATATATCTGTAAAAATAACAAAATAACTAACTGGAAGCCAAACCCACACTGTGAAATCAGCTTAAACAAATGTATTTCCTAGGGGTTCTCTGTTGGTGTACATGACAGGCTGCTGCACTGCAAACATTTCAAGTCGAACAGCTATATCTTGATCAAAGTACACAGTGTATTTGAATTGTGACTGAGTATACATGCTGTTATGGAGATGTCTGTCAGAGAGAATTTTGGGTTATACAGGTTTTGTGTCTGTGAGGTGGGAGATGGTATGAATAAGAAGTAAGAGACAATGTGTAATATTAAGCCAAAGAAAGAGTATGTGTTTACTAGAATATGCTAGAAATTTGCTTCAATATATAAGAAACAGAGAGCCATCAATATCTTAGCAATTCCTTGACCTGGTAACACCATGCTAAAGGGAGACAAAGTACCTTAGCTTGGATTTGCAGTACCCACCCAAAAACAGAGCCTGAGACAAGGGCTTGAGTGCAGGTAGTTTATTTTGCAAAATAAATTTACTCTGATAAAAGGTTAGCAGGTAGGAGGGAAAGCCAAAGAAGGATGCGTACTTGAGTTGGTCATTATTGCAAGCAACTGGTTCTTCATCACACTGGGGCCTTCTGAGGATCTGTGTAGACTATTAGAATGTCCATCTATGCAACAGAAGAGGGAAGATGTTTCTACTGGCTCCTGTCCTTCACTGGTCAAGAGGTACCCCACAAAGAGTAACTTCCTTGCACTTCCCCATGAAGGGTAGCAGAATTTACCACCCAAAATATGCCTCCTTGGTATAAGGAATATTTTGGGCTGATTATTACTTTTTATTTTATTTTTAAAATTATTTATTTATTTTAGAGAGAGAACGAGCACAAGCAGGGGGCGTGTCAGGCAGAGGGAGAGGGAGAAGCAGGTCCCCCACTGAGCAGGGAGCCCAATTCAGGACTTGATCCCAGGACCCTGAGATCATGACCTGAGCAGAAGGCAGATGCTTAGCCACTTTAGCCGACTGGGCCACCCAGACTGATTATTTTGAACTGCAGATGTAAGAGAGGCTCTGAAACAGGATTAGCAATTACTATTTTGAAAGAGAAATCTGCATTAGAAAGGGGCCATATACCTGGAGGAGAGCTATTACCAGAGATAACTTTTTCACCTGAGAGACTTATCTGCATAGTGGGGCAACCTTTGTTTAGCAAACATTTCCTCTTTTCATTTCCCCCTCCTGAAGCTCCAGACTTTTATCCCTCTCCTTAGCTTAAGGGGGTATATAAACCTTAATCATTTGGCCACCTTTGGAATCTCATATATTTGTGGGGTGAACATAATTAAAAAAATTTTTTTTATGCTCACTTTGGCAGCACATATACTAAAATTGGAACAAAATTATTTTTCTCTCCTGTCAATCTGTCTTTTATTATAAGGGAGTCTTAGTCACAGAACCTAGAAGGGTAGAGGAAAATTATTTTTTCCTCCCCTACACAGGTTTGCTCACGGATAATGCTGAGCAATTTCTCACAGGAGTCTTATAACTGTAGTGTTAGAACATTCAGGGCACAAAATGAGAAACAAACTACAGCTAAGGTCAACTGCTATGAACTCACACCTGTGAAATCTGATTGTCATAGCAGCAACTGGAATCAAGACATTGGTGTGAGAATATTAGGCAGGAAGTAGAAGTGTGTATTAGAGTTATACATTGTTGTGTAACAAGTTACCCCAAAAGTTAATGGCTTGAAACAATGGCAATCCTTTTAATCCCTTTTAATGGCAACCCAATTAATCCCTTAATTTTTCAGTTCAGTTGTTACTAAAAATAGTCTCAAAGACATTTCTTTTTTTCTTTTTTTTTATTCTTATGTTCAATTAAAGACATTTCTACTGTAAGTCATGCTGAGGAGAAATGAGATCTAATCTTACTCTCTAAAAATAATACTATACCGTTAATCTAAATATTGCCTTCTATATTGGAAATATAATGGATTTTTTTCTCTACATTTCCTTCCAACACTTATTTATACTTTAAAGTTTGTAATAAATCTAGCCAGAGATTTTTTTTTTTATTTATTTGTTTAGTTGACACACAATGTTACATTAGTTTCAGGGGTACAACTTAGTGATTTGACAAGTTTGTACGTAATGCTATGCTCACCACAAGTGTAGCTACCATCTGTCTCATTACATGGCTATTCCAGTATCATTGACTGTATTCCTTATTCTGAGCCTTTTATTCCCGTGCCATTCATTCCATAACTGGAAGCCTGTATCTTCCTCTCTTCTTCACCCATTTTGCCCAACCCTCCATCCTGCTCCCCACTGGCAACCATCAGTTTGTTTTCTGTATTTATAGGTCTGATTCTGCTTTTTGTTTGTTTATTCTTTTTTTTTTTAATTCCACTTAGGAGTGGAATCATATGGTATTTGTCTTTCTCTGTCTGATTTATTGCACTTAGCATAATAACCTTTAGGTTCATCCATCTCTCAAATGGCACAATCTCGTCCTTTTTATGGCTGCATAATATCCCATTGTGTATATATACCACATTTTCTTTATCCATTCATCTATTGATGGATATTTAGGTTGCTTCCATATCTTGGCTATTGTAAATAGTGCAATAAATATAAATGTACATATCTTTCTGATTTAGTATTTTCATTTTCTTCGGGCAAATACCCAATAGTGGAATTATTGGATCATGTGGCATTTCTATTTTTAATTTTTTGAGGAGCCTCCATACTCTTTCCGTAGTGGCTATATCAATTTACATTCCCACCAACAGTGCATGAGGGTTCCTTTTTCTCCACATCCTTGCTAACACTAGTCATTTCTTGTCATTTTGATTTTAGCCATTCTAACTGGTTTAAGATGATATCTCTTTGTGGTTTTGATTTGCATTTCCTTGGTGACTAGCGATGTTGAGCATCTTTTCATGAGTCTCTTGGCCTTCTGTATGTCTTCTTTAAAAAAATGTTTATTCAGTTCCTTAGTCCATTTTTAAATTGGATTGTTTGGTTTTCTTGATGTTGAGTTGTATAAGTTCTTTATATATTTTGGATATTAAACCCTTTATTGGATATGTCATTTGCAAATATCTTCTCCCATTCAGTAGGTTTTCTTTTTGTTTTGTTGATGATTTCTTTTGCTGTACAAAAGCTTTTTATTTTGATATACCCCAGTAATTTACTTTTGCTTCTGTTTCCCTTGTCTTAGGAGACATATCTAGAAAAATGTTTTTATGGCCAATATCAGAGAAATTACTGCCTATGTTCTCTTCTAGAATTTTTATGGTTTCAGGTCTCACAGCTAGGTCTTTAATTCATTTTGTTTATTTTTGTGTATGGTGTAAGATAGTGGTCCAGGTTCATTCTTTTGTGTGTAGGTGTACAGTTTCCCCAGCATCATTTATTGAAAAGACTGTCTTTTCCCCATTGTGTATTCTTGTCTCCTTCATCATAGGTTAATCGACCATGGGGTCTCTATTTTGTTCCATTGATTTGTTTATTTTTGTGCCACTACCATATTGTTTTGATTTCTACAGCTTTGCAGTATTTCTTGAAATCTGGGATTGTGATACCTCTAGTTTTGTCCTTCTTTCTTGTTCAGAATTGCTTTGGCTATTTGGAGTATTTTGGGATTCCATACAAATTTTAATATTACTTGTTCTGGTTTTTTGGAAATGCTGTTGTTATTTTGATAGGAATTGCATTGATTCTGTAGATTCTTTTGGGTAATATGGACATTTTAACAATATTAATTCTTATAGTCCATGAGCATGGGATATCTTTCCATTTGTTTGTGTCCTCTTTAATTTCTTTCATCATTGTTTTATAGCTTTAGAAGTACAGGTCTTTCACTTCTTTGGTTAAGTTTATTCCTAGGTATTTTAGTGGGTTTTTTTTGGTGCGCTTGTAAATGGTGTTTTTTCAAATTTCTCTTTCTGCTACTTTGTTATTATTGTACAGAAACACTACCAATTTCTGGGTATTAATTTTGTATCCTGCCACTTTACTGAATTTGTTTATTACTTCTAGTAGTTTTGTGGTAGACTCTTTAGAATTGTGTATGTATAATATTATGTCATCTGCAAATAGTGACAGTTTAACACTTCTTTACCAATATGATGCCTCTTATTTCTTTTTCTTGTCTGATTGCTGTGGCTAGGACTTCCAGTACTACATTAATTAAAAGTGGCAAGAGTGGACATCCTTGTCTTGTTCCTCACCTTAGAGGAAAAGCTGTCAGTTTTTGCCATTGAGTATGATATTAACTGTGGGTTTTTTATATATGGCTTTATTATGTTGAGGTATGTTCCTCTGACTCTACTTCGTTGAGAGTTTTTATCATGAATGGATGTTGAAACTTGACAAATGCTTTTTCTGCATCTGTTGAGATAATCATATGATTTTTATCCTTTGTTTTATTGATGTAGTATATCACATTGATTGATTTGCCAATATTGGGCCATCCTTGTATCCCTGAAATCCTACCTGATCATGGTGAGTGATCTTTCTCATGTATTTGTTGCATGTGGTTTGCTACTATATTGTTGAGGATTTTTGCATCTATGTTCATCAGAGATATTGGCCTGTAGTTTTCTTTTTTGTGTGGTGTCATTGTTTAGTTTGGGTATCAGGGTAATGCTGGCCTCGTAGAATGCATTTGGAAGCTTTCCTTCCTGTTCTATCTTTTGGAATAGTTTGAGGAGAATGGATATTAACTCTTTAAAAGTTTGGTGTAAGTTGCCTGTGAATCCATCTGGTCCTGGACTTCTATTTTTTGGTAGTTTTTTGATTCCTAATTCAAATTCATTACTTGTAATTGGTCTGTTCAGCTTTTCTATTTTTTTCCTGCTTCAGCTTGGAGCTAGGAATTTATCCATTTCTTCTAGGTTGTCCAGTTTGTTGGCATATGATTTTTCATAATATTCTCTTATAATCTTTTGTATTTCTATAGTATCTGTCTTTATTTCTTCTCTCTCATTTCTGATTTTATTTATTTGGGTCCTTTCTCTCTTTTTCTTGATGAACCTGGCTAAAGGTTTGTCATTTTTGTTTATCTTTTCAAAGAACCAGCTCTTGGTTTCATTGATTATTTTCTATTTAATTTTTAGTCTTTATGTCATTTATTTTTGCTCTGAGCTTTACTATTTCCTTTCTTCTACTCACCTTGGGCTTTGTTTTTTGTTTTTCTTTTTCTAGTTCCTTTAAAGGTAAGTTTAGATCGTTGATTTGATCTTTTTCTTGTATTTTGAGGTAGGCCTGTATTGCTATATAATTCCCTCTTAGAACTGCTTTTACTGTGTCCCGAAGATTTTAGATTGTTGAATTTTCATGTTCATTTGTCTCCATGTATTTTTCAAAGTTCTTCTTTTGTTGCTTCATTGGCCCACTGGTTATTTAGTATCATGTTTAATCTCCATGTGTTTGTGTTTTTTTCTTGTGATTTATTTCTGGTTTCATACCACTGTGATCAGAAAAGATGCATGATATGATTTCAATCTTCTTAATTTTATTGAGGCTGGTTTTATGGCTGAATATGTGATCTATTCTTAGCCAGAGATTGTTTATAATTCATCCAGTTGTCCCTCAGTTCTTGAAACAATGTTTGTGGGGAAATAAGGATTTTAATTCAGATTGTCTCTAGGTATGATTCTAGCAACAGGAGTCCTATGCTGGCATTTGGCTCTCCAGAAAGAATATCAGTTATTAGGGACATAGAATATAGAGAGTTTAAAAACCATTGATAAGGCCAGATGTTTGAACAATCTGCATTTGCTTGAGTCCCTATCTCCCACACTATGGACAGTTTACCTTTCCAAAGCAAATGTGAGCACGCCCATACATCCTTTCTAAGCAATTGTTTTAGATGGAATTATATGAGCATTAAATTGAATATGTTTGACTTATATGTACTCACAAAGAAAGATCTCCAAGATACATTGATCGAGGAAATACATTACAAAATAATATACAGAAGGTGATCTTATTCAAATTAAAATAAGTATTGAAAAACTCTGGGTGAATATACTAGTGTGTAAACAATGGGGGTTGTAATAAGTGAATTTTTACCATTTCCTTTAACTATTTTGAAACTTTTGAGATTTTCGTAGGTTATGAATTACATAAACAGAACGAAGATATAACTGAAAAAATATCACAGTTGCCTAAACATTTTTTTTAAAGATTTTATTTATTTGGCAGAGAGAGAGACAGCCAGAGAGGGAACACAAACAGGGGGAGTGGGAGAGGGAGAAGCAGGCCCCACGTGGAGCAGGGAGCCCAATGCAGGGCTCGATCCCAGGACCCTGGGATCATGACCTGAGCTGAAGGCAGATGCTTAACGACTGAGCAACCCTGGCGACCCATACCTAAACATTTTTTAACAGATAAATCTCAACTTCTTCAGTCAGACACAAAACACACTTGATCTAGCTTCCACCAAACCGTAATCTTATCTCTCATAATAACCTCTCTATAAAGGCCACAGTCTAGATACGAGAACTATTTCTTGAAGATTCTATTCCTTCTATCTAGAATGCCTTTTCTCTCCTGTTTACTAAATGAACTCCTATTTATCCTTTAAAGCCCATCCCAAAAGAAATTACCTCGGATTTCCCAGCCTTCATCCTCAGAACTCCTTGGAAATGTGGGGGTTTTTTTGTTGTTGTTTGTTTGTTTTTTGTTTTTAAGATTTATTATTTATTTATTTGAGAAACAGAGAGATTGAGAGTGCAGGCATGCGGAGGGGCAGAATGAGAGAGAGAATCTCAAGCAGATTCCCCTCTGAGCTCAGAGCCCATTGTGGGGCTCAGTCTCATGACCCTGAGATCATGACCTGAGCCAAAACCAAGAGTCAGATGCTTAATTGACTGAGCTACCCAAGCGCTCCAGAAACATGTTTTTTATAGCCCTTATTCCATGGTATTTTAACTCTTCTATCCCTTCTTTTGGATGGTAAACACAAGCATTCATATTTATTCTGAATGTTCCCTCTATAATTGGAGAACACAAATTTTCATATATTTGTATGTTTGTGTATATGTTTGTATATGTTTCTGTGCTAATATGTTAAGACTCCTTTAGCTGTAGTGATACAAATAAGGCTAAGTGACAAAACTATAAATTAAAAAGAGTCAATATTTTTCTATACTTTTAAATTGTCTTTGTTGTTGGATTTGTTATCTGGAACTTGAAATACATTTCTGGAAGTAAGTTTACATGAAAAAAGAGTAAAGGAGGGAAAAAATGGTAAAATATAAAACCAAATAGCTCTACTTTATGATCCAAAGGTGATTTTAAAGTCTTACTGTACTCTGAAAATTCTTTTCATTTAACAATTCTGGATACGTGTATGTAAATGTATATAGTTTAAATTATAATTAATTTTCTCCTAAGAAACTGAAGGCATGGAAGAGAGAGCTGGATTCTGTTTCACTAAACCAAACTGACAGCTCTGGTCTGATCCCAGAATCTTAAGGGCTACAGTGAGGTAGAAAACAGCCCAACTTGCAGCTCAGACTATGAGTTTGCCAAGCTACATGTTAACAGCGAGCTCCACTGGGTTTATGAACTGCCCAGACTTGGCGCACATCGGGGTCAGTTTTATTCTTAGTCTGTTAACACTTCAGTGTCATGTTTTAGAATAATCCAAAATCTCATGCTTAATAAGAAGAATACGGTCTATATAGTAGTTCACTGGGAAATAGTGTCTCCCAAATGACATGGGTGTGTCCATGTTTTAATTATTGTTCTCCCCTGGGCATTATAAATGCTTCAGAGAGAGCAAAAAGAATTTCAGAAATAGTGTCCACCCTAAATGTTAAATAGTCATTGTCTTAGGCTAAATTCACTGTTACTTCAACCTAAAAATTAGAATTGCTAACTTTTAGAACTAAAAATGTGAGGATAGAAGGCAGTTTGCAGTTTCACATGCTAAGTTTTAAGAGAGTAAAGAGAAGTGTCTAATTTGGCCAGTGACTGCCAGTGCTACACAGTGGTTAACAGGATCCTAATGTGGAGATGTATCAATCAAGACAAAGCAAGAATTAGAGGAAATGAAGCAATTCCTCATTAACAGCTAAGTGCCAATAAAAATGAAAAATCAAAATGAAAATGAATCAAAAGGAAATTGCCTATAAAAATTACTAGGGAAATATGGACTACCTGCTAAATCATATTGTCATTTCTTTATACTCAGCTCTCATTGGGAATGAAAAATAGTTCAACTTGTCTTGGAAAGTCTGAGTACCTATGCTGGTTATATTGTGCATACTAGCCACCTCCCTAAGTCAGATCCACTTTCAGCTGTTCTTTGCTCTACCTTGGGCTGCAAAATACTGACCCCTAAGCATGCTGGTCTCCTTGATAAATGGCTTTGGCCGATGACAGGCACCAATAAGAGATAAGAAGGCAGCATGAGAAAAATAGGGCATTTTTTCCCTGCATTCTGCCTACTTTGGGATTTTTTTTTTTCCTGGCATTGGGTGCACTCCTCTACCACTAGAGGTCCTACTAAATGCACTTCCCTCCCTGGCTCTTTCTCTCATTTGACTTCTCAAAGCTTTTGTCTCTCCTGCCCCTTCAGGTTTGTGCATGATAATGGATGGCTTCCTGTGTTGCTAGTTCTGGGGGATTCCAACATCATTTTGGGCTTCTTAGTCCTGCCTACATCTTTGTGATTGGTCTTTTATTAAAGTCTATTTTATCATGTGAGTTGGATTTTCTTTCCCCATAGGAATTCAGTGATACAGTTCTTTTCTGATCTCTGAGAGGTAGATAAACTTACTACTAAATCACGAAGACAGCTGATTTTGTGTCCTTAACCCCCCTTTCTCACGCTTCTGCAAATCAGTGTCAATTGTGGAAGAAAATGTGCTGTGGATTGTAAATACTCCATTGCAGTTCCAATGAGTTGTAATCATAGTGCTGCCCAGATCACCAAACCATATACCAGTCTTTCTAGGAGTTGATCTTATGCATAAGGTAGTTGGGCAGTGGTCATCCCAAGGGGTTGAGAAGGGCACTGCTGGATGTACAGATAGAGCTTGTGTTAGGAGGGTAGTGTTAGGAGGGATGGTGACACACTGTCCGAGGTGAGAAAAGTGTGTGATGAAAATTTTTTTTTTTTTTTTTTTAAAGATTTTATTTATTTGACAGAGAGAGATACAGCGAGAGGAGGAACACAAGCAGGGGGAGCGGGAGAGGGAGAGCAGGCTTCCCACAGAGCAGGGAGCCTGATGCGGGGCTCGATCCCAGGACCCTGGGACCATGACCTGAGCCGAAGGCAGACGCCCACCGACTGAGCCACCCAGGCACCCCGAAAATTTTTTTCTATTGCACACTGATAATTGAAAATTTAAGTGACACCTCAGAGAGAGTATAAAATCTTATTGCTGGAGGGAGTAGAATTCACATAGTCCAGTGATTTCACTTTATAGATAAGAAAACTGAAGGTCAGAGAAATTAAGTTACTTTCCTAAGGCTAAATAACTACTTAGCATGGAAATAGGACTAGACCTTCAACTCCAACTCTCTACAGATCTCTTTGTTCTCACTACACTGTTCAATAAGATCTTACTGTGGGCTATGGTGTGGACAAAATCATGTGTCAAAGTTAATGGTAAAAAATAATTTATACTGATCAAGAGAAAAACAATTAGGAATTGGTATTTATTTCAATCAATCTTTGGATGCCAGAATTACCATGGGATAGGAGATAAAACCTCAGTTTTATAGTCTTACTATATTTTGATGGCTTCCGCTCCCTGTTAAAAGGGAGAGGAGCCAGGAGGGAGAACCATAGGGAAGATCATAGGTGAACTTTCTAAGGAATAATAAAAAAAAATGTCTACATCTCACATATTATATTACTGCCTCTGTCAAGTAGACATTATCACTCATCCATGATGAACATGCTGAGTTTCTTCATGAAACCAGAAAGCCCTGGCTCATTCAATATGGGCTTAAAATACAAACTAATTTTTTTAGTCATCCTTTAGTTTGAAGTGTCTACACCGAGCCATAAGTTTTCCTTTTCATTTATTTAAGGTTTCCTGTCCATTTGTGGAAATTTTAAAACTTCTTTCCATTATAACATACATTCCCTTAAAGTCTAAACTGTGGTGATTAGTTCAGAGTTTTGGAGTCAGACAACCTGGACTTAAGCACCACCTCTGACATTTCTGCTAACCATGTGATTTTGGGAAAATACCAAGTCTATCTGAGCTCAGGTGCCTGCCTCAATAGTTAAATGGGGATGATCATAATAGTATGTACTTTTTAAGGATGTTGATATTAGATATTTTTAAATTAGATTTTTAAAAGTATAGTCCTTATTACAATGCCTAGAGAATAGTACATGTGCAATATAAGATAGCTGTTATTAGTGAGAATGATGATTTATAACCACAATCTTCCCTCCCCTCACTTATTAGTTTCCCAATTAATAAGAAAAAAAAAAGTGAAATCTCTGCTGTAGAAACTGTATTTCATTACAGATGTGGTATCTAGCTTAGATAATTAATTGCTGATGATTTAATCTGAATTTTATACTTCTACACAAGTTATAATAGTAGTTAAAGGTCAGAGTTGCCTATTTAGTTTTAACATTTTTTTTTTATTATATCAAAAAACAAAGAGTCCATTGAAAATGTTATCCAAAGGAAATTACCTTTACCTCCTGTAGCTATGGAATTTTTTTTTTCCTTTTTGTTTTGTTTTATTTTGTTTTTCCTGAAACGAATTCTGTGGTTTAATTTATTTTCATCTTGTATTGAAAGTTTTAAAGGCTAAGAAGAAAATTGTCCATAAAGGAAAATGTTGGCCTGGAAGATTGAAGTGCATATTTGCATAATTCAGACTATATTCTTTCTCTCTTCCCACTATATCCATAATTCAATAAAAATTGAAAAATAATTTTTTTTTGGTAAATGTTCAACATATGATTTTGGTTTTTCACTTCCAGCAGACTAGATAAAACCAACACAAGACATAACTAACATAACTAAAGCCATTTCAAAGATAATTTCCCAGTAGTTACCAGTTACCATGGAAGTTTAAAGAATCAACTTTGAGTTACCCTTTTTAAAAATATTAATAATAACCCTCATTTGTTAGTCATAATGATCAATAAGACTATTTCATAAACACTATCAGTAACATAGCATCTTAATTTCATTTTGGTTTATGTTGACTTCATTAGGAGCAATTTTAGTTTGGGCTCCTGGAACAAAAGTTCCATGTGTAATCTCTCACCAGACTGGCCTCGCCCAGTTGGTCACATCACCAAGTTAGTCCATCATTCATTCCCAAGACCTCTCATGAGTCTCCCACTATGTTTTTTCAGTTCTAACTTCACCCTCACTCCTATTTCTAAATCTGTACATGTCAACATATAACATCTCTACTATATGTTTACGTATTAGTGATAAATACTCTTTCTCATTGAAGAGAACTATGGAATTATTAGCGGTTGCCTTGATGTAAGAGCTAAACCTTCTCCTCAGTTTCTGCCAATGGGGTTTGAACCCTTTGTATCACCAACAGTCTCAGCAAGGATTAGGTGCCATTACCGATAAGAAAAGAGTCAGACAAAAGTGGCTTCAAACGTCCAGTAAGACATTTGCTGGCTTGGTTCAGCACTTCCAGGATGTCTTGGCCCAAATTTCTAAGATTCTCTTTGTTTTCACATCATGAGTCCAAGATGCATGCTGGAGATCCTGTGATAAGTTTCATTTCCTGACAAAAATGTTTTATCTAAAAGGCCACTCAGTACTTTCTGCTTACCTCATTTGCCACGTTATCTGTAAAGGAGGCAGGAAAATAAACTATTTGTAAGAAAAAAGAAGGGAAGAATAGGTATTAGTTTGGGTAGTGTTTCTACCACCCCATTCAATCTTAGTTGATGGTAATTTTTCTATTTATACCTTCAATGGAGATTAGAATTCTACCAGAGCCCTTACTCCAAATAATTTCCATATTTTCCATTATTCTTACATATTTGTTTTCTTACCAAAATCTACTGCCCGTGTTTATAAGCTATGTTATCCTCAAAACCTTCAAAAACAAAACAAAAATAGAACTTTGGTGGAAAAGGAGAAGGACCAAATGTGTTGTTTAGTCACAAATGAAACATAAGTTGGCGGGGGGACAAAATGCATCCACTGGATTGGATATTATGTGTGCAGTGGGAAATGAGTGACTAAGATGGATACACAACAGGTTGCTCTACCGGAGCCCTCAGAAATCTCCTTAGGGTTGGAGGGGACAGTTCTAACTGCTTGCATCTATAGTCCCTTCTGCTTCTTCTGATTTGACCCTGTTTGTGTTTTGGGTTAGCCTGGCTTTTGTGTGTCTGGTAAAGCGGGTTGCAATTCCTGAGCTCTATAGAGGGATTGGATCTCTCTCAAGTTGTTAAATTCAAGCTGATGAGTATATACCCATGAAAAAGCCAAAACTAATTCCAAAATAACAACAAAAAGATTTAAATAATCTCCAAGGGTCAGAGAACAACATCACGTACTTAAAAATTCACTGTTAAGATGCAACTTTGGGAAGTCCAGGTAAAAATGGGAACTAGGTTATTAGCATCAGGAAAACTGAACTGGCTGGATGTAATTAGATGCAGCATTTGCCATACTGGCTTTATGTACACAGAGAGCCATGTGCAATGCTCACTGAGGCTGTGATAAGACAAACATTTTCCTTATACAATAATTTTTAGCTTTTACAGTCTGTAGCAGTTGGAGCTCCTGTTCCACTGGCAATGTCCTGATAAATGTAACCGTAAACTGTGTCATGATGGGGCATACAGTTCTGTGCTTACTTGGAAATTTTAGGGACCTTTCATTGGCTTGCCTCTTGATGTCTCTCTATTACTTCCATGAAATAATATACTTTCCTATCTAGATATAGATATGCTTTCCTATCTAGAGCTCTGTGGCCGAGCTCTGAGTCATCTATTCCATAGATCAATGCAGTTCAGTGAACATCATTGTGTTCACTGGAGGAGATACCATTCCTGTCCTCAAGAAGCTCTCAAGAACAAGGAAATGGCACCAATCATCTTTCCCACACATACATGACTCTAGATCTCTGAGTAGCCTAGTTTCTTTAGATGAAAATTTTTTGAGAACGCAGTTACTCTTTTTAGTTAGAAAGGGTAACTGTCACTAAAACTTAGCATGGTTTAAACTGTTCTTAGCACATGAAAAGATGCTCAACATTGTTAGCTACTAGGGAAATGCAAATTAAAACCTGAACACACTAAAAAATCAACAGCTTCTGTTAGATCTGTTAGAGAAGTGAGATCATAGGAAAAACTGCTGCCTTCCAGTATTGGAGAGACAGATAAGCAGGTACAGATAATTGCAACCTATTGTAGCAGAGATCCACAATCAGAATCTGCCCAAGGAATCAGTGCCTGGGTCGAAAAACCTGAACTGATGGGCCAGTGGCTGGAGGCTCACTGTGGGCAAGTCTGAGAGTTAACAACTCTGACCCAGCCCATTGGAGGGATGCCCCAACACTTTTATGAGTTTTCCTTCCAGTTTCTCAGAGCGTATATCAGAGAAAAATCCCCTCAGGCTTCTGGCAGGAGAAGGGAAAAAGTCACCGTTTTGCATAGCCAGGGCATTCTGTTCTTAACAAAGCTTGTCCTCAGGAGAGACTGTTTTCAGAGCTTAACCTGCTGAGATTTTATCACAGCCTATAAACCTAGATGACTTAGGTTGTGCAATGACTCTTCAGATACAGTACCAAAAACGTGAGCCATGAAAGAAATAATTGATAAGCTAGGCTTCAATAAATGAAAAGCTTCTGCTCTGTGAAAGACAATGTTAAGGAAATGATCAATAAGCCACAGACTGGGAGAGAAATATTTGCAAAATACACATCTAATAAAGAATTTTTATGCAAAAATTCTTAAAACTCTAATAACTCTTAAAACTCAACAATAAGAAAACAAAAACTCAATTAAAAAAGGGGCAAAAATACCCTTAACAGAGAGGCCTCACCAAAGATATACAGTTGGTAAATAAGCATATGAAAAGACACTCTGCATCATATGTCCTCAGGGAAATGCAAGTTCAAACAACAATGAAATACCCACACACCTGTTAGGATGGCCAAAATCCAAAACACTGTCAAACAAATGCGAGTGAGGATGTGGAACAACAGAAACATTCATTGCTGATGGGAATGCAAAATGGTACAGCCAATTTGGAAGACAGTTTGGTGGTTTCTTGCCATATCATCCAACAATCTTATTCCTTGGTATTTACCAAAATGAATTGAAAAGTTATGTCTACACAAAAACCTGCCCATGGATATTTGTAGAAGTTTTATTCATAATTGCCAAAATGTGGAAGCAGTCAAGATGTCCTTCTATAAGGGAATGGATAAATAAACTGTGGTACATCCAGAAAATGAAATATTATTCAGTACTAAAAAGAAATAAGCTATCAAAAAAAAAAATAGCTGTCAAGCCATGAAAAGACATGGAGGAAACTTAAAATGCATGTTTCTAAGTGAAAGAAGCCAAACTGAAAAGTCTACACACTGTATGATTCCAACTATATGACATTGTGGAAAAGGCAAAATTAAAGTGACAGTAAAAAGATGAGTGGTTGCCAGGGGTTAGGGAAAGGAAGGGATGAGTAGGCAGAGCACAGAGGAACTTTAGGGCCCAGAAACTATTCTGTATGATACTACAGTGGTGGTTACATGTCATTGTACGTTTGCTAAAACCCTAGGATGTGTAACACCAAGAATGAACTGTAATGTAATCTATAGACTTTGGGTGATAAGGATGTGCCTACATAGATTCATCAGTTGTAACAATTGTACCACTGTGGTGCAGAGTGTCTACTGTGGGGGAAGTTGTGCATACGTAGGGACAAGGGGTATTTGGGAACTGTACTTCCCCTTCACGTATGCTGTGAACCTAAAACTGCTCTAAAAAATACAGTTTACTAATTAGAAAAAACCCACAGGGGAATATCACTACACACCTATCAGAATGGTTAGAATAAAAATGACAACACTACATGCTGTCAAAAATGGGAAAAAAATGGGAAAAAAAAATGTAAAAAAACTGGATCACCTATACATTGCTGATGGGAATGTAAAATGATATAGCTGTTCTGGAAAACAATTTGGTAGTTTCTTAATAAATCAGATGTGCAATTACCATACAATCCAGCAGTTGCATTTTGCTCCCTTGTCTGTTTATACCAAAGAAATAAGACAGGGTTTACACAGGAACCTGTACACAAAGATTACAGCAGCTTTATTCCTAACTGCCCCAAATTGGAAACAACTCAGATGTTTTACAATGGGCGAATAGTTAAATGTACTGTGGTAGATCCATAACATGGAATATTACTCAGTAAGAGTACTGAGAACAAAATGTTGATATAAGCAGTAACCCGGGTGAATATCAGGAGAATTAGGGTGAATAAAAAAGCCTATCCCAAAAGTTTTCATATTGTATAATACCATTTATGTAACATTGATGAATGAAGAATTAGCAGTTGTCAGGGTTTGAGGAGGGATTGGGGCATGAGGGAAAATGTATATAAAAATACAACAGGAGGGACTGAAGGAAATGTCCTGTTTTTGACTATCAATGTCAGGATCCTGGTTGTGATATATATATATAGTTTTGTAAGATGTTATCATTGGAGAGGGTGCTAGAGAAATGGTACACAGGCCCTCTCTGTGCTGGCGAATCTATAATTCTATTAAAATAAAAAGGCTTAATTAAATAATGCAAAACAAAAAGAAATTATTAAAACTTTACACTTTGTTTCTTAAAAAACAATAACAAAAAACCCACAACTGTCCTCAAGAGCTCTTTGGCTTTCTTTCTAGTCAAAAGGCTCCAGGCTTTCCTATGTGAATTTTTTGAGTCTGGTTTTCAGAAGAAAGGAAAGAGGAAGCAAGATGAGGGAGATTAAAAAAATAAATAAATAAATAAAAAGGAAAGCACTTAAATTTCTAGCATGATCTATTCATGCAATTATCAGCAGGGTTAAATAGATCATGATCTATTTATGCAATAAATGCAGCTATTACAAGGTCAGCTATAAAAGAATACTTACTAATTGGGAAAATGTATGTATTAGTCCATTAAAACAGAACTAAAATACATCAGTATTATAAAGTATTTATTAATATTCACAAATTCATTCAACAAATCTTGCATATTCAACAAAAAATGCATTAAGCCTACCTGCTCCATGCACTGGGGAGAGAAGAGTGAGCAGAGAAGCTCCCTCATGGCACTCACAGTATATTGATGCATGGATTTCTTGCCCTTTTCTTTCTGTTAGCATCATTATATTCAGATTTTCAATAAGTATTTATTGAGTACTGATTCTGTGCTCAGTACTCTGAAAAGTTTCATATGGGATCCCAAGGGCATATTTTATGTAGTTTGTGACCTTACAGTGATTATAATTTGGCTGGAGGGTAAGATTCATGAACACATAATAAAAATCAGATAACAGTAGAATATAGGGTATATGTCTGCATTGTTAAAAGTGTTCACATCTGAGACATCACTCTGGATGGGCGTGGGGCATGGTTAATCTTGCTGGGTCTGCCCAGACACCTCGCAGGTCAGTAGTGGCAAAGGGAAACAGAATCTCCCACAGCTGACTCTTGGCCTGAGTTGCTCTCTGTAGCCAATGCCTCCCTGATTCTTCAAAACCAGTTTTGTTGTTTGAGCCATCTTTTCTGTGACCGTGCCTCTCCGAGCTGACACTTCGTTTCTGTGTAGTCTGTGCACTTTCTGAATTTGAATTGGCTGAGTCTGAGCCCAGCTTCCCTGCAGCATTCTTTACTCCCTTTCCAAAAGAATTGGTAAGAACATTTGACCCCTTTTATGTGTTAGTGACCCACCGAGCACATTAAAACCCTCTCAGTAAGTAAACCTAAGGACAGCCCTGGAATTCTTTTCCCAGCACGGATTCTCTAGTGGCTGATAAAGACATTCCCTGAAACAGTTACGACAGCCTGGAGAGGCGCAAGCTGTGGGGAATGATGTGTTTCCACAGTGGCATATGAAAGGGAAGTCTTTCATTCAAGGTTGCAGAAAATGGCACATGTAGGCAAGAGTGTAGGACACCCTGCTGATAATGCCATTAAAAATCCTTGGTATGGACTTTCAGAAATTGAGCATTACTGCTTGGCACAGGCATCACTGTATATTGGAGAGAAAAAGATGACATATTTCATTATGTAGTTTCTACGTATCCTTTCTATTTAGGGGATTAAGAGACATTTGCCTCCACCTCTGTTAAGCACTGCATGAACTAAGGCCTTCTCATTAGCAAAAAGAGACATGGTTTCTATTGGCTTTCAGGACCCTAAGCACTTTCACATACTTCCACAACTCACAATTCCATGAAGATCATAATTTTTTGGACATTGTTCAGTGAATGGGTGGAAATTGTTTGCAATGAGTCTCACTCAGCAACTCGGAGTGAACTGCTCTGTGTTCTGTTTTGTCCTAGTCTATGGAATAAGCCTTAATAAAATTCACATGCCTAACAACTGTGGTTGCCTGTGAAACTATTTCATCCAACAATGAAATATTTGGATTGGCTGATGTGGACTACCAGCTGGCTAAACATTGGTAAAGCTGGGTGTATTGAAGTGGCGTCATTAGTAGAAGTTGGCATACAGTTCACCGAGATACAACACATAACAAGACTGTGTCTAGCAAATAATGGGAAATATTGTAAGAGAGAAGGTGAAGCCTCAAGCCTACAATATTTATAAAGTGCTTTGCAATTGCAGATGGGTTTTCTAAAGAGTCATTTTTCTCCCTTTCAAAAGTTTACTTGTATATCCAACATCATGATACCCTGATATAAAAGTAAAATGTTCCTTTAAGGAAACAATGGTGGTTTGTTAGGGGCCCCAGACCAAATTTCCCAAGAGACCATCTTACTGTTATTGTTTAAGTCATACTGACCTGGGGCTCAGAAAATGCAATCTCAGCAGCGGGCTTTATTCTCTTTACATGTTCGCTGTCTCCCATGACAAGCCTTTAGGGTTACAAAAAAATGTACATTGAAAACTCTCATTGTTTGTTTTTCCTGAAGTTCCCTATAAAATGTCAGTATCTTTGAAGGGGTTCTCCTTGAATTGAACTCCTGAGGTTGGAGATTTACCAGGTTGATTTAGGAGTTTGAAATCCTGCAGTGTTTCCATAAAATGAGGATTTACAGTTCATAAATATAATGACAAAAGTGTAAAGATACATTTTTGTTCTTGAAAAACTATTGGAACAAAGGTACTTTTCATAAAAAAAAAAAAGCCCAAGCACTGCCATTTCCTTCAGACAAAAATCTATTCTGGCTACGTGAAGTGGCTTTTTCTTGCCAATTGTTTAAGATAGTCTCCCCTCCCCCTCTCCACCCTGTCACCTCCCCCCGCCCCATCCCCACCTACTTCACCGTCCACCACTTCATGGGGTGCACAGATAGAGAAATTGAACTCTAGGACATTTAACCAGTGGCAAACATAAAGAAAAGAAAGGAAAACATGTGGTAAGGTAGAGCACATTCCTTCTATTTGCCTTGCCCCTGCCTGGGTTCAGCTTCCAGATCACTACAGTCTGGTTCTGATATTTAATCTCAGATGGTTAGCTACGTTCTTTTTCACATACGGCAGTAAATGACTTGGTTATTAATTGGCATTAAATTGTCTACTCTGACTATTTGGGGAAGAAAAATATGCCATGCTCTGGACTTATACAACGTTATAGGGAACAATAAGGAAATTGTGTCACTAATGGATCTTCTCAATAGATGATAGAAATAGTGTGAGACTGGTACTTGCATAGTTCTGTGGAAAAAGGCCTGGGTAGAATAATAGCAATGGATTCATGAGCCTGGGGAAAATCTCTGGACTTTCTTTCAATTTAGCTGTAAATTGAATTGACATGATTTCCAAACTGAGGATAAATGTCAGTGCTTACCTTGAGGTTAAAGAAAGGACAGCCTTCTTTTCTTTTCTTTATTTATTTTTTAAATTTAATTATGTTATGTTAATCACTGTACATTACATCATTAGTTTCTGATGTAGTGATCCATGATTCATTGTTTGCATATAACACCCGTGCTCCATTCGTTACGTGCCCTCTTTAATACCCATCACCAGGCTAACCCATCCCCCCACCTCCCTCCCTTCTAGAACCCTCAGTTTGTTTCTCAGAGTCCATAGTCTCTCATGGTTTTTCTTCCCCTCCAATTTCCCCCCTTCATTTTTCCCTCCTGCTATCTTCTTCTTATTATTTTTTAACATACAATGTATTATTTGTTTCAGAGGTACAGGTCTGTGATTCAACAGTCTTACACAATTTACAGCATTCACCATAGCACATACCCTCCACAATGTCTATCACCCAGCCACCCATCCATCCCACCCTCCACCACTCCAGCAACCCTCAGTTTGTTTCCTGAGATTAAGAATTCCTCATATCAGTGAGATCATATGATACATGTCTTTCTCTGATTGACTAATTTCACTCAGCATAATACCCTCCAGTTTCATCCACGTCGTTGCAAATGGCAAGATTTCATTCCTTTTGAAGGCTGCATAATATTCCATTGTGTGTGTGTGTGTGTGTGTGTATATATATATATATGTGTATATATATATATATATATATATATATACCAAATCTTCTTTTTTTTTTTTTTTTTTTTTTTAAAGATTTTATTTGTTTATTTGACAGACGCGTAGAGAGAGAGCACAGATAGGCAGAGTGACAGGCAGAGGGAGAAGCAGGCTCTCCGCCGAGCAGGGAGCCCGATGTGGGGCTCGATCCCAGGACCCTGGGATCACGACCTGAGCCGAAGGCAGCCGCTTAACTGACTGAGCCACCCAGGTGCCCCATACCAAATCTTCTTTATCCATTCATCTGTCGATGGACATCTTGGCTCTTTCCATAGTTTGGCTATTTTGGACATTGCTGCTATAAACATTGGGGTACACGTACCCCTTCGGGTCCCCACATTTGTATCTTTGGGTTAAATACACAGTAGTGCAATTGGTGGGTTGTACTGTAGCTCTATTTTCAACTTTTTGAGGAACCTCCATACTGTTTTCCAGAGTGGCTGCACCAGCTTGCATTCCCACCAACAGTGTAGGAGGGTTCCCCTTTCTCCACATCCCCGCCAACATCTGTTGTTTCCTGACTTGTTAATTTGAGCCATGCTGACTGGTGTTGAGGTGGTATCTCATTGAGGTTTTGATTTGGATGTCCCTGATGCCAAGCGATGTTGAGCACTTTTTCATGTGTCTGTTGGCCATTTAGATGTCTTCTTTGGAAAAATGTCTGTTCACGTCTTCTGCCCATTTCTTGACTGGATCATTTGTTCTTCGGGTGTTGAGTTTGATAAGTTCTTTATAGATTTTGGGTACTAGCCCTTTATCTGATATGTCATTTGCAAATATCTTCTCCCATTCTGTCGGTTGCCTTTTGGTTTTGTTGACTGTTTCCTTTGCTGTGCAAAAGCTTTTTATCTTGATGAAGTCCCCATAGTTCATTTTTGCCCTTGCTTCCCTTGTCTTTGGCGATGTTTCTAGGAAGAAGCTGCTGAGGTCGAAGAGGTTGCTGCCTGTATTCTCCTCTAGGATTTTGATGGACTGCTGTCTCACATTGAGGTCTTTCAACCATTTGGAGCCTATTTTTGTGTGTGGTGTAAGGAAATGGTCCAGTTTCATTCTTCTGCATGTGGCTGTCCAGTTTTCCCAACACCATTTGTTGAAGAGATTGTCTTTTTTCCATTGGACATTCTTTCCTGCTTTGTCAATGATTAGTTGACCATAGAGTGGAGGGTCCATTTCTGGGCTCTCTATTCTGTTCCATTGATCTATGTGTCTGTTTTTGTGCCAGTACCATACTGTCTTGATGATTACAGGTTTGTAACAGAGCTTGAAGTCCAGAATTGTGATGTCACCAGTTTTGGTCTTCTTTTTCAACATTCCTTTGGATGTTTGGGGTCTTTTCTGGTTCCATACAAATTTTAGGATTATTTGTTCCATTTCTTTGAAAAAAGTGGATGGTATTTTGATAGGGATTGCATTAAATGTGTAGATTGCTCTAGGTAGCATTGACATTTTTACAATATTTGTTCTTCTAATCCATGAGCATGGAACGTTGTGTCTTCCTCAATTTCTTTGTGTCTTCCTCAATTTCTTTCATGAGTATTCTATAGTTTTCTGAGTACAGATTCTTTGCCTCTTTGGTTAGATTTATTCCTAGGTATCTTATGGTTTTGGGTGCAATTGTAAATGGGCTCGACTCCTTAATTTCTCTTTCTTCTGTCTTGTTGTTGGTGTATAGGAATGCCACTGATTTCTGTGCATTGATTTTATATCCTGCCACTTTACTGAATTCCTGTATGAGTTCTAGCAGTTTTGGGGTGCAGTCTTTTGGGTTTTCCACATAAAGTATCATATCATCTGCAAAGAGTGAGAGTTTGACTTCTTTGCTGATTCAGATGCCTTTTATTTCTTTTTGTTGTCTGACTGCTGTGGCTAGGACTTAATACTATGTTGAATAGCAGTGGCGATAGTGGACATACCTGCTGTGTTCCTGACCTTAGGGGAAAAGCTCTCAGTTTTTCCCCATTGAGAATGATATTCGCTGTGGGTTTTTCATAGATGGCTTTTATGATATTGAGTTATGTACCCTCTATCCCTATACCCTGAAGAGTTTTGATCAAGAAAGGATGCTGTACTTTGTCAAATGCTTTTTCTGCATCTATTGAGGGGATCATATGGTTTTTGTTCTTTCTTTTATTAATGTATTGTATCACATTGGTTGATTTGCAGTTGTTGAACCAACTTTGCAGCCCAGGGATAAATCCCACTTGGTCGTGGTGAATAATCCTTTTAATGTACTGTTGGATCCTATTGGCTAGTATTTTGGTGAGAATTTTTGCATCCATGTTCATCAAGGATATTGGTCTGTAAGTCTCCTTTTTGATGGGGTCTTTGTCTAGTTTTGGGATCAAGGTAATGGTGGCCTCATAAAACGAGTTTGGAAGTTTTCCTTCCATTTCTAGTTTTTGGAACAGTTTCAGAAGAATAGGTATTAATTCTTCAAATGTGTGGTAGAATTCCCCTGGGAAGCCATCTGGCCCTGGGCTCTTGTTTGTTGGGAGATTTTTGATGACTGCTTCAATTTCCTTAGTGGTTATAGGTCTGTTCAGGTTTTCTATTTCTTCCTGGTTCAGTTTTGGTAGTTGATACATCTCTAGGAATGCATCCATTTCTTCCGGATTATCTAATTTGCTGGCATTTTATTGCTCATAATATGTTCTTATAATTGTATTTCTTTGGTGTTGGTTGTGATCTCTCCTCTTTCATTCATGATTTATTTATTTGGGTCATTTCTCTTCTGTTTTTGATAAGTCTGGCCAGGGGTTTATAAATCTTGTTAGTTCTTTCAAAGAACCAGCTCCTAGTTTTGTTGATCTGTTCTCTTGTTCTTTTGGTTTCTATTTCATTGATTTCTGCTCTGATCTTTATTATTTCTCTTCTCCTGCTGGGTTTAGGCTTTATTTGCTGTTTTTTCTCTAGCTCCTTTAGGTGTAGAGTTAGGTTGTGTATTTGATACCTTTCATGTTTCTTGAGAAAGGCTTGTATTGCTATATACTTTCCTCTTAGGACTGCCTTTGCTGCATCCCAAAGATTTTGAACAGTTCTGTTTTCATTTTCATTAGTTTCCATGAATTTTTAAAAATTCTTCTTTAATTTCCTGGTTGACCCATTCATTCTTTAGTAGGATGCTCTTTAGCCTCCATGTATTTGAGTTCTTTCCGACCTTCCTCTTGTGATTGAGTTCTAGTTTCAAAGCGTTGTGGTCCAAAAATATGCAAGGAATGATCCGAAACTTTTAGTACTGGTTGAGACCTGATTTGTGACCTAAGATGTGATCTTTTCTGGAGAATGTTCTTTGGGCACTAGAGAAGAATGTGTATTCTGTTGCTTTGTGATGGAATGTTCTGAATATATCTGTGAAGTCCATGTGGTCCAGTATGTCATTTAAACTTTTTATTTCCTTGTTGGTCTTTTGCTTAGATGATCTGTCCATTTCAGTGAGGGGGGTGTTAAAGTCCCCCACTATTATTGTATTGTTGTTGATGTGTTTCCTTGATTTTGTTATAAATTGGCTTATATAATTGGCTGCTCCCATGTTAGGGACATAGATATTTACAGTTGTTAGATCTTCTTGTTGGATAGACCCTTCAAGTATGATACCGTGCCCTTCCTCATCTCTTATTATAGTCTTTGGTTTAAAATCTAATTTGTCTGATATAAGGATTGCCACCCCAGCTTTCTTTTGGTGTCCATTAGCATGGTAAATGGTTTTCCACCCCCTCACTTTCAATCTGGAGGTGTTTCTGGGTCTAAAATGAGTCTCTTGCAGACAGCATATTGATGGGTCTTGTTTTTTTATCCAATTTGATACCCTGTGTCTTTTGATTGGGGCATTTAGCCCATTCACATTCAGGGTAACTATTGAAAGATAGGATTTTAGTGCCATTGTATTGTCCGTAAGGTTACTGTTGCTGTATATTGTCTCTGTTCCTTTCTGGTCTGTATTACTTTTAGGTTCTCTCCTTGCTTTGAGGACCCCTTTCAATATTTTCTGTAGGGCTGGTTTTGTGTTTGCAAATTCCTTTAGTTTTTGTTTGTCCTGGAAGCTTTTTATCTCTCCTTGTATTTTCAGTGACAGCCTACCTGGATATAGTATTCTTGGCTGCATATTTTTCTCATTTAGTGCTCTGTATATATCATGCCAGTCCTTTCTGGCCTGCCAGGTCTCTGTGGATAGGTCTGTTGCCAATCTAATGTTTCTACCATTGTAGGTTACAGACCTCTTGTCCCAAGCTGCTTTCAGGATTTTCTCTTTGTCTCTGAGACTGGTAAGTTTTACTATTAGATGTTGGGGTGTTGACCTGTTTTTATTGATTTTGAGGGGGGTTCTCTGTGCCTCCTGGATTTTGATGCCTGTTTCCTTCCCCAAATTAGGGAAGTTCTCTGCTATAATTTTCTCCAATATACCTTCTGCCCCTCTCTGTCTTTCTTTTTCTTCTGGGATCCCAATTATTCTAATGTCGTTTCATCTTGTGGTATCACTTATCTCTTGAGTTCTGCCCTTGTGATCCAATAGTTGTTTATCTCTCTTTTTCTCAGCTTCTTTATTCTCCATCATTTGGTCTTCTGTATCACTAATTCTCTCCTCTGCCTCATTTATCATAGCAGTTAGAGCCTCCATTTTTGATTGCACCTCATTAATAGCCTTTTTGATTTTGACTTGGTTAGATTTTAGTTCTTTTATTTCTCCAGAAAGGGTTTCTCTAATCTCTTCCATGCTATTTTCAAGCCCAGCTAGTATCTTTATAATTGTCATTCTGAACTCTAGTTCCATCATCTTACTAATGTCCATATTGATTAGGTCCCTGGTAGTCGGTACTGCCTCTTGTTCTTTTTTTTTGAGGTGATTTTTTTCTGTCTTGTCATTTTGTCCAGAGGAGAACAGATGAACGAGAGAACAAAATGCTAACAGGGTAACAAAGGCCCCAGAAAAATATACACTAAACAAATCAGAAGAGACCTGAGACCGGGGGAAAAGAAAGGGAAAGAAAGAAAAAAAGAAAAAGAAAAAGTTAAAACAAACAAAAAACAAACAAACAAACAAAAAAACCAAAATATGATCAAATATGATCAGGCTGGTACATAAATCAGTGCCACACACTAGATTTTGGGTGTATTTTGTTCTGTTAGAAGAAAGTTCCTCCCAAAATTTTAAAGAAAGAAATATTACATATGTACAAAAATAAGGGTAAATACAATGAAGGGATGGAATATGACTGTAAAGATGAAAATTATAAAAGATTTTATGAAAGGAATTGATAAGATAAGAAGTTGGTTGAAAAAAGAAAGAGGAGGATTAAAAAAAAAAGAGAATGTGATCAAGTGGGAGACTAGAACAAAGCCATACACTAGGGATTTAGGGTATATTTTGGTGTGTTAGAAGAAACTGTATCCCAAAATTTTAAAGAGAGAAAAACATATATATATATATATATACACACATATATATGTATATATATACCAAAAATAAGATTAATACTATGAAGGGATAGAATATGACTCTAAAAATGAAAAATAAAAAGGATTTTTAAAAAAAGGGATTGATAAGATGTTAGTTGAAAAAGAGAAAAAGAAAAATTAAAAAAAACAGAAAATTAAAAAAATTAACTTTGAAAAACTAAAGAATCTTGGGGAAAAAAAAACATGAATTCTATGTGCAGTATTCCCCTAGCGCTGGAGTCCTGCCATTCTCATTGATCGGTAAACTTGGTCTTTGCTGGCTGTTCTTGCTGATCTTCTGTTGGAGGGGCCTGTTGCCATGGTTCTCAAATGTCTTTGCCTGAGGTGGAATTGCCCCGCCCTTGCCGGGGTGGGGTAAGCAATCTGCTCAGGTTTGCTCTCAGGAGCTTTTGTTCCCTGCAAGCTTTCTGTACAGCTTTGGTGGACGAGAGTGAAAATGGCGGCCTCCCAATCTCTGCCCCAGAGGAGCTGAGAACTTGAGTCCCCACTCCTCAGTGCGCCCCCAGAGAAAAGCAGTCAATCACTCCCATCTCCCTGGTCTCCGGCTGCACCCCATGCTCACCTGGCCTGTGACCGAGGATTTCTATCTCTGGCACCTGACCCCGTGTGGAGTCTCCAAACCCAACAGATCCCTGCTGTGTGCTTCTGCACCATTCCTCCCGGGAGTGGAAGGTGAGTCTCCCCAGATCTGCCACTTGTTGGGTCCCTGCTGGAGGAGCGGTGGCCCAACTGTCCCCTGGATCACGGTTTATGGCAACCCCAAGCTGAGAGCCCACTCCTTGGCTCTGTCTCTGCAGCCGGCTTCCCTGCTCCGATACCTGGGAGTTCTGCTGCTCTCAGGCACCCCCGGTCTTTCTGTGACCCCGAGGGTCCTGAAACCACACTGTCCTAGCGAGGGTTCCACCCCCCCACTTAGCTGCTGGAGCGACGGCCCTCAGCAGAGCCGACTTCTAAAAGTTCCGATATTGTGCTCCACTGCTCTATCACTTGCCCATAGTGGCCTACGGAGGCCCCCCTCCCCTGCCATCTATCTTCCCGAATATCGCTTTGGATTCACTTCTGTGCACGTCCTACCTTCCAGAAAGTGGTCACTTTTCTGTTCAGAGAGTTGCTGCTCTTCTTTTCTTTGATCTCCTGTTGAGTTCGTTGGTGTTCAGAATGGTTTGATCCCTATCTAGCTGAATTCCTGGGACCAGATGAAAATTTAGGTCTCCTACTCCTCCTCCATCTTGCCCCTCCTGATCCAGCCTTCTTTTCTTTATCCCAATTTGCTTACTTTATCCCAATTCTCCATTCTGATGTGACTAAACATTTTGCTCCATAAATTTCTAGTAACCCAGAAGGAGGGAGGATGTGTTGTGCCCGTCACCCACTTGATACTGATGTTTGAATGTGAGAAACTATGTTAGTCCTGGATTCATCACTGACAATAATTTATTTTTCAAGTTGGGACACTTTGAGGGTAAAAAGGTTGCTATTAATACTTTTTACCAGGAGAAGAGGCATAAACCAAGACTGTCCTTGGAAAACTGGGATACATGGTCATTCTACAACTTACTGTGTATTTGGGCAAACTAATTCATCTCCTTAAGATTCTAGTTCCTCACCAAAAGAGGGAAATAACAATAGTAATAATATAAGAGGGGAATAACAAGTTCCCTATGTTATAGGATTACTGTAAGAATATAATGAAATAATACATGTGCAAGTGCTTTGTGAAGTATGAACTATGAAACCATATACAATGTAAGTGAAATCATGATAATATATTCTATCAGCTGTACCTGGAGAAAACTCTAAGAGAAACCTGACAGTATGCCTTCTGGGATGAGAGCAGAGATTTGAAAGCAACAACTGTGGATATAAACCCAGATAAAATTGGGGTTTCTAAGGGAATATTGGAGGAACTAAATTAAGATGGGCTATTTTTCATAGTCTTTTCCTTTAAACCAGTATAATTTTTAACAAGAAGTAGACCCTAATGTGAGAAGAGGATTGTGTTTGCGGAAGTATTAAGGAATTTTGAGGATCCTGATGACACAGTTAGACAAGGCTGTATCTTTGTATATTTAGAATCTGACCTGAAATATAAAAGCCTGACATTTTGGAGAATTAACTTTGCTGGAGATTAAAACTCAAGGACTCTTAATCCTTCTCATGCTGTAATTTGATGTGGTTTTTTTTTTTTTGCCTAATTTTGCTGATCAGCCTCAGGCCGTCCACCCCATTGTGTGTGTGTGTGTGTGTGTGTGTTTTCACTTTTTTTCAGAATGAGAAGGGATCAGGATGACTTGTACAGCTCCTACCCCCAAGCTGACAACCGTATTCATGGTCCATGTAGTCCAAACCCTCTCAGCCATATGCTCAGCCTACCGGCCATAGTTCTTCATTAAGCAACTGGAAGCTGGTCATTAACAAATACCTTCTGTTGACCTACATAACCATGACCAAGAAACTTCGATTGGCAGTTTGAGGTCATACAAAACACTTGAGTTCTGAAAGAAATTCAACTCATAGGCACTACCATGTAAGCACTATATATATGTTGATTAAATAATACGATCACAAGGTCATAGACAAGTATATACAAATGAGATTATTATTTTTTTTTTTTGTCAAATAAGGAGGTTCTAGCTGTGTAAGCATCCCTTTAAATCATCCAATGGGTATCTTGTAACATCTTTTAAGTAGGAAACGGGGCTAGTTAAGTGATCAACAAAAATTTGTGTTCTTTATCCTTGGAAAGAGCTGAATCCTAGAAAGCTGCTTCCAACCTAGGATCTTGATTTTCTGCCAGACTTGGCATAGGTAGAGACTAGTCTCTAGTTCTTGACCATGAAACATGATTGGATGTGAAGGTACCTTTCTCCAGTCTCATCCCCGTATACTGGTTGAATCAGAATGTTTACAAGATCCTGGAGGAGGGAGGGTCCACAAAGTGAAAAGAGTCTGATCCTGAATAACCATATGGAAGGCTACTAGCCAAGGAAATTAATGGGTGTGAGAAATATAGCTCTGTTGTGTTAAGATTTGAGGGGTTATCTATTAGTGAAGCTGGTGTGATCTTAAGTAATACAGCGAGGCACTGGGATTTTATTTGTAATTTATTTGTTTCACAAAATATTTGAGATAACCTACAAGATTACATAAATTTAAATAGCAAAAAAGGAATAAAAATGGGAAAACATAAATTAGAATATAAGCCAAGATCAATGGCAATTTAGAGCAGAAATATTCAGGCTATACATAATTATAAAGTTGAGCCACAAATTTGGCTCTTGATTTCCTGGAAACCAAAGCAATACTAAAAATAAATTTTAAAGGTATATGACTCATATTGTTCATAAGGAGAAAGCATACCAATTTCTGAGGCAAGAAATTGTCCTGACACTTCAATTTGAAAAAAAAATTTGATGGAGTATCATATAGAGAGTACTGAGTAATAATGTCCTCAACCACCTCTCTTAGTAAATATAAATAGTGAAATTTATAGACAAGTTTCTTGTAAGCTATTGGCATCTACCACAGGGCAGCTTGTCAATGTGATTCTGGTAGTGGTGACTAGTTACAGAGATAAATAAGACATACCTTGAACTAGAGAAACTCAGTTTCTAGTGGGAAAGAGAGATATGTCACACAATAAGTGACAATACAGCATGATTACTGGGAGAGAAGTATTAATCAGCATGTTCTAGACAGTTCTGTAAAGTTTTCTTTCTTTCCTACAAGCTTCAAAGAATAACAGCCATGTTTTTCTTGGTTTTATTTATTTTGTTTTCCAAGGTAAAAATATTGGACTTTCTAGATATGGAGTTACTCCTATGGTGGTAACTCAGAAGTTTCTGCTCGCTGACTCTGGAAACAGCACTGAGGGAACATGAGAAGGGGTAGGCAAAGGCTGCAGAAAGGTATGGGATTTGGATTACGAAGCTCTGGGGCTGAATTCCAGTTCTCCCATTTATTAGCTGCCTAACCTTAGACAAGTTACTTCATATCTCTCAGCCATATTTTGCCATAAAATGAGGTAATGATTTCTAACTCAGAAATTATGTATGTGGAGAGTCTGATAGTTTAATCACAAATATATCCAGTCATTTAAAATGCTTCTCTGAATAAAATATGCTAAACTAACCTTTACTTAAATATTTTCCTAAATCCTGCTTTCGACTTCTTTTTAGAGAAGTACTTCTTTGCATCCCTTGAATCTCTGCATGTATCCTTTGGTCATTTCAAACCCAACAAGTGTTTCTCCAACTGTGCTCTTCAGATCAGCTGCATAAAAATTTTTGGAAGGATTCCTGTTGACACTTCCTCTTGGGCTTCACTCTGTATTACTGAATCAGAATGGGGAGGGACAGGGAAGCTGCATTTTAAACAAATTCTCCTGGTAATTTTATGAACACTGAGAACCATTGCCTTAACCATTTAGATTTGAACTACTTTAGTGAGAATGGCTACTGGCATTATAAATTTTAAGGTATCTTAAATCAACAAAGAAGGGTCATTATATATTCACTGTATGTTCTTTTTTTGCATGTGTTTTAGGGAATTTTAGGCAGAACTTTATTTTAAAATCCTCCCTTATCTGTTTTTAAATTTTTATCATTTAAATATAGTAGATATACAGTGTTACATTAGTTTCAGGTACACAACATAATGATTCAACAATTCTATACATTACCCAGTGCACGTCAGGATAAGTATAATTACAATCTGTCACCATACAATGGTATTACAATAGTATTGAGTATATTCCCTATGCTTTACTTTTCATCTCTGTGGTTTATTTTATAATTGGAATTTTGTACCTCTAAATTCCCTTCACCTATTTTGCTCATCCCCTTATTTCCCACCCCACTCCCCCACCAACCCCAGTCCCACTCTGGCAACTACCAGTTTTTTCTTTTTATTTTATTTATGTCTGTTTCTGTTTTCATTTGTTTATTCATTTATTTTGTTTTTCAGTTTCCACATATAAGTGAAATCATGTGGTATTTGTCTTTCTCTGACTGACTTATTTCATTTAGCATAATACCCTCTAGGTCCATCCATGTCATTGCAAATGGCAAGATCTCATTATTTTTTATGGCTGAAATATTATTATTATTATTATCTCACATCTTAACCGTTCATCTATTGGGTAGGTTGCTTCCATATCTTGGCTGTCATGAATAATGCTGCAGTAAACACAGGGTGCATATATCTTTTCAAATTAGTGTTTTTCATTTTCTTTGGGTAAATATCTAGTAGATATTCACCATATTTTTGTTTGAAGGCAGGAAATTTCTGTTCCCATATTGTTTTAATATAGGTATTAGATATAAGATATTAGAATATAAACAGTGATATAATAAGCAGTCATTAAAAGAGTTGATGATAACAAACAATTGAATTTTCAAAAATATTAATCTGACGCAAAGGATGCATGGGGATGATTATACGTAAATAATCTTCATAAATTGATATCATTCACTTTACTTTTTTACAGCCACATTTTTAGCCTTCCTCCTTTCTTGGATAAATCTGCAGTACCAATTAGAAGCATCATTAGGCTCTTTTTCTTGATACCATGTATAGTTAATTCTTATCATATACACTGGTGATTATACTCAGTTACTAGATGAGAGGACCTGTCCTTAGAAAGAAAATTTTTAAGACTTGAGACTGCGGGTGAAAGAAATCATTGTATGTCTCAACCACTCTACCGCCCCTGGCCTCATAAGCCAATTTCTGATCACTCCTATATTTACTAACAGAGTTACTTCAGATATGGATTCAGGATCCATCTCTGAACTATTCTTCATCACCATTCTACACATGATGACCAAGTCTAATAAACCCAGTGCTGTTGTATTGAGTTACAGAACTTCTTGTCACAAAACATACAGGCAAGAAAACAATTAGACAGCATTTGTAAAGTAACGTAAAATATTTGAACCTAGAATTCTAAACCCCCTAAAAATATATTTCAAAAATGAAGGCAAAATAAATACTTTTCAGTCCAAACAAATCTGAGAAAATTCATAGCAAGTAGACCTAGTCTAATAAAATATGTTAAAGGAAGTTTTTTCAGGGAAAAAGAAAATGATGCCAGATGAAAACTTGGATCTTCACAAAGAAGTAAAGAGCAGCAGAAATAGTAACTATATATGTATGTTTTAAGATAGTTTACTTCTCGTCAAACTCTCACTCTTGGCAGATGATATGATATTTTATGTGGAAAACCCAAAAGACTCCATCCCAAAACTGCTAGAACTCATACAGGAGTTCAGTAAAGTGGCAGGATATAAAATCAATGCACAGAAATCAGTGGAATTTCTATTCACCGACAACAGGACAGAAGAAAGAGAAATTAAGGAGTCGAGCCCATTTACAATTGCACCCAAAACCATAAGACCTAGGAATAAATCTAACCAAAGAGGCAAAGAACCTGTACTCAGAAAACTATAGAATACTCATGAAAGAAATTGAGGAAGACACAAAGAAATGGAAAAACATTCCATGCTCATGGATTGGAAGAACAAATATTGTGAAGATATCAATGCTACCTAGAGCAATCTACACATCTAATTCAATCCCTATCAAAATACCATCCACTTTTTTCAAATAAATGGAACAAATAATCCTAAAATTTGTATGGAACCAGAAAAGACCCCGAATAGCCAGAGGAATGTTCAAAAAGAAAAGCAAAGCTGATGGCTTCACAATTCTGGACTTTAAGCTCTGTTACAAAGCTGTCATCATCAAGACAGTATGGTACTGGCACAAAAACAGACACAAAGATCAATGGAACAGAATAGAGAGCCCAGAAATGGACCCTCCACTCTGTGGTCAACTAATCTTTGACAAAGCAGGAAAGAATGTCCAATGGAAAAAAAGACAGTCTCTTCAACAAATGGTGTGGGAAAATTGGACAGCCACATGCAGAATAATGAAACTGGACTATTTCCTTACACCCCACACAAAAATAGACTCCAAATGGTTGAAAGACCTAAATGTGAGACAGGAGTCCATCAAAATCCTAAAGGAGAACACAGGTAGCAACCTCTTTTACCTCAGCCGCAGCAGCTTCTTCCTAGAAACATCACCAAAGGCAAGGGAAGCAAGGGCAAAAATGAACTATGGGGACTTCATCAAGATAAAAAGCTTTTGCACAGCAAAGGAAACAGTCAACAAAACCAAAAGGCAACCGACAGAATGGGAGAAGATATTTGCAAATGACATATCAGATAAAGGGCTAGTATCCAAAATCTATAAAGAACTTATCAAACTCAACACCCAAAGAACAACTAATCCAATCAAGAAATGGGCAGAAGATGTGAACAGACATTTTTCCAAAGAAGACATCTAAATGGCCAACAGACACATGAAAAAGTGCTCAACATCACTTGGCATCAGGGAAATCCAAATCAAAACCTCAATGAGATACCACCTCACACCAGTCAGCATGGCTCAAATTAACAAGCCAGGAAATGACAGATGTTGGCGGGGATGCGGAGAAAGGGGAACCCTCCTACACTGTTGGTGGGAATGCAAGCTGGTGCAGCCACTCTGGAAAACAGTATGGAGGTTCCTCAAAAAGTTGAAAATAGACCCAGCAATTGCACTACTGGGTATTTACCCCAAAGATACAAATGTAGTGATCTGAAGGGGTACATTGCATCCCAATGTTTATAGCAGCGATGTCATCAATAGCCAAACTATGGAAAGAGTCAAGATGTCCATCGACAGATGAATGGATAAAGAAGATGTGGTACACACACACACACACACTCATACACACACACAATGGAATATTATGCAGCCATCAAAAACACGAAATCTTGCCATTTGCAACGACGTGGATGGAACTAGAGGGTATTCTGCTAAGCAAAATAAGTCAATCAGAGAAAGATAAGTATCATATGATCTCACTGATATGAGAAATTCTTAATCTCAGGAAACAAACTGAGGGTTGCTGGAGTGGTGGGGGTGGGAGGAGTGGGGTGGCTGGGTGATGGACACTGGGGAGGGTATGTGCTATGGTGAGCTCTGTGAGTTGTGTAAGACTGATGAATCACAGACCCATACCTCTGAAACAAATAATACATTATACGTTAAGAAAAAAAAAGAAGATAGTAGGAAGGGAAAAATGAAGGGGGGGAAATTGGAGGGGGAGACGAACCATGAGAGACTATGGACTCTGAGAAACAAACTGAGGGTTTTAGAGGGGAGGGGGTGGGGGGATGTGTTAGCCCGGTGTTGGGTATTAAGGAGGGCATGTATTGAATGGAGCACTGGGTGTTATATGCAAACAATGAATCATGGAACACTACATCAAAAACTAATGTCGTAATGTATGATGACTAATGTAACATAATAAAATAAAATTTAAAAAAAAGATAGTTTACTTCTCATTTTTAATCTTGTTAAAAGGCAGTTGACTATATAAAGCAAAAATAATAGTGTTTTGCAAGGTTTATGATATATAGAATTGAAATATAGGTCAACAATAGCATAAAAGAGAAGAAGGACAAATGGAAGTATACTATTATGAGTTTCTCACAATATACAGAAACTGATATATTATTGGAAGGTAGACTGATATGTTAGAGATGTATACTATAAAGCTTAAAGAAACTGCTAAAATAACACAGTGAAAAACTGTAGCTAAGACAGTCAACAAAAGAAATAATATCATAAAATACTCAATACAAAGGAAGACAGAAAAGAAGGGAAAAAAGGAACAAAGAGGTTATGGGATAAATATATATCAAAAACAAAGATGGTAGATTAAAACTTAATCATATTGATAGCTGTGTTAAATGAAAATAGCCCACATCCCCCTAGTAGATGGAAGGGACTGTTATTTTGGAATAAAAAAAGCAAGATCCAATGATATGCTATTTAAAAGAATTCTACTTTATAAATAAAGACACAGTTTAAAAGTAAAAAGTTGGAAAAAAGACTGCAAACAACAACAACAAAAACCTAACAACTCAGCATGGCTATACTAGTATTAGACAAAATAGAGTTCAGAACAAGAAATATTACCAAGGATAAATAGGGACATTTTGTAATAATAAATAGGTCGAGGGCACCTGGGTGGCTCAGTCGTTAAGCGTCTGCCTTCGGCTCAGGTCATGATCCCAGGGCCCTGGGATCGAGTCCCACATCGGGCTCCCGCCTCGGCGGGAAGCCTGCTTCTCCCCCTCCCACTCCCCCTGCTTGTGTTCCTGCTCTCGCTATCTCTTTCTCTGTCAAATAAATAAATAAAATCTTTAAAAAATAATAATAATAAATAGGTCAATGGATCAAGAAAGAATAACAATCCTAAATTTATGTGCACCAGTTGAAAGAATGTAAAATTTCATGGACTAAAAGCTGATAATACTGAAAACAAATAGGAAAATCCCAATTATAGTTGGAAATTTCAACATTTCTTTCTTAATAATTTGATAAAGCAAAAAGAATAATTGAGTAAGGCAAAATGAGCAAAACTATCAGTGAATTTGACCTAACTGACATTTATGGATACTCCGCCCAACAAAAGAAAAACACATATTCTTTTCCAGTACAGATGGAACATTCATCAAAATAGACCATATGTTGATTTATAAACCAAATCAACAAATTTAAGAGGATTAAGTGGTGCAGAGTATGTTTTCTGAGTACAGTGGAATTAAATAGAAATTGCTAGTAGGAAGATGTATGAAAAAAATCCCCAAATATTTGGAAATTAAACAACACATTTCTATATAGACGTTGGCTCAAAAATCAGAAAGAACTTATAACTGAACAATAATAAAAATCCAACATAACAAATATGTGCACTTAGAGAGAAATTTATAGGAGGGGCACCTGGGTGGCTTGGTTGGTTAAGTGTCTGACTTTTTTTTTTTTTTTTTAAGATTTTATTTATTTATCTGACAGAGAGAGACAGCAAGAGAGGGAACACAAGCAGGGAGTGTGGGAGAAGGAGAAGCAGTCTTCCCGCAGCTCAGGTCCTGATTTCAGGGTTGTGAGATCGAGCTCCGCTTTGGGCTCCATGCTGGGGCATGGAGCCTGCTTAAGATTCTCTCTCTCTCTCCCCCTCCCTCTCTTCCCACCCCCGCAAAAGAAAAAAAAAAAAAAAGAAATTTATAGGATTACATAATCTTAGTAGAAAAGAAAAAATTTAAATCAATGACTCTAGATTTCACTTCCAGAAACTATGAAAAGAAGAGTAAATTAAATGTAAATTAAGCAGGAGGATAGAAATAATAAAGAATGGAATAAATAAAGTAGAAACTATAAAAAGCTGATTCTTTGAAAAGTCAGTAACATCAATAAAGTTGATAAGCTGATATCCAGATTGATGAAGAAGAAAAAATAATAAAATGGATACACAGGTACCAATATCAGGAATGAAAGAGAGGACCTGATCAGAGATCCTATTGAATTTAATTAAAAGGAGTAACTGAAAATTACACCAATAAATGTCACAACTTAGAGGAAATGAGCCAATTCCTTGAAATATAGTAGCTACCAGAGCTCACTTAAAAACAACAGACAACCTAAATAGTCCTATAATATATAAATAAATTGAATTCATAGTTAAAAACCTTCCCATCAAAAGATTCTTGGGCTCAAATTCTTCACTATAAATTTTATTAGACAATTAATGAAGAGATGATACTATTTTTACTGTTTTTACACAAAATCTTCCAGAAAATAGGAGGAAAGAATATTTTCTCATTTTTTGAGGCTGGAATTACTGTAATAAATCTAAAACCAGACAAGAAACAATACAGGGAAAGAAAACTATAAACCAATATCCATTTGAATATTAAAAAACAATATGGCAACAACAACAAACCCTTAACAGCATTTTAGCAAATGGAATTTGAAATATTTAAAATGATAATAGATCATAACTAAGAGATTATTTTTTAATTTAAAATTTACTTAAATATTGCAATATTGGTTTCTGGAGTAGAATTCAGTGATTCATCACTTACATACAACACCCAGTGCTCATCATAAACAAGAACCCTACTAAGACCCATCACCCATCTACCCATCCCCCATTCACCTCCCTCCATCAACCCTCAGTTTGTTCCATCCACGTTGTTGCAAATGACAAGATTTCATTCTTCATGACAACTGAGTAATATCTTTTTTATCCATTCATCAGTCGATGGACATTTGGGCTCTCTCCATAGTTTGGCTATTGTTGATAATGCTGCTATAAACATCAGGGTGCATGTATCCCACTGAATCTGTATTTTTGTATTCTTTGGGTAAATACCTAGTAGTGCAATTGCTGGATCATAGGGTAGGTTCTATTTTTAATTTTTGAGGAATCTCCATACTGTTTTCCAGAGTGGCTACCCCAGTTAGCATTCCCACCAACAGTGCAAGAGGGTTCCCCTTCTCCACATCCTTGCCAACACCTGTTGTTTCTTGTGTTGTTAATTTTAGCCATTCTGACAGGTGTGAGATGGTATCTCATTGTCGTTTTGATTTGTATTTCCCTGATGATGAGTGATGTTGAGCATCTTTACATGTGTCTGTAAGCCATCTGGATGTCTTTGGAAAAGTGTCTATTCATGTCTTCTGCCCATTTCTTAACCGGATTGTTTTTTGGGTGTTGAGTTTAATAAGTTCTTTATAGATTTTGGATACTAACCCATTTTTAGATATGTCATATGCAAATGTCTTCTCCCATTCTGTAGGCTGCCTTTTAGTTTTATTGATTGTTTCCTTCCCTGTGCAGAAGCTTTTTATCTTGATGAAGTCCTGATAGTTCATTTTTGCTTTTGTTTCCCTTGCCTCTGGCAACGTGTCTAATAAGACGTTGCTACCGCTGAGGTCAAAGAGGTTTCTGCCTTTGTTCTCCTCTAGGATTTTGATGATTTCCTGCCTCACATTTACATCTTTCATTCATTTTGAATTTATTTTTGTGTGTAAGAACCTAGTCCAGTTTCATTCTTCTGCATGTTGCTATCCAGTTTTCCCAAACACCATTTGTTGAAGAGACTGTCTTTTTTCCATTGGATAGTCTTTTCTCTAAGAGATTTTTAAACCAGGAATGTAAGGTTGGTATTTACATTAGTAAATTAATTGATTTAATTTATTACATACAAGTGTGTGTGTGGTGTGTGTGTGCAGTCTCAATAGGTGCAGAAAAAGGATTTGACAAATTTCAACATTCATTCGTGATAAAAAAAACATTCTTAGCAAATTAAGATTAGACAGGAATTTACTTAACCTAACAAAAAGCATCTACAAAAAACCTTCAGCTACATAATATTCAATTGTGAAAGACTGAATACTTTTCCACTAAGATCAGGAACAAAGCTGGAGTATCTACTGTCACCACTTTACATCAGGTTCTTGTGAAATTAATCAAAAAACAGATGATCTGTGTGTATATACAGTCAAAAAAGAAACAAAAGTCTTTATTCACAGACAATAAGAACCTATCATTTTTAAAAAGCTACTTGAAATAATGTACTTGAGTTTAGCAAGGTCAAAGGATACAAAGCCAATATATAAAATTCAATTTAGTTTTGGGGCACCTGGCTGGCTCAGTTGGTAGAGCATGCAACTTCTTGGGTGTGGCACCTAAATAAATAAATAAATAAATAAATAAATAAATTTTAAAAAATTCAATTTAATATTTATATCTAAGTCACAAACAATTGGAAATTGAAATTTTAAAATACCATGTAAATGACATCAAACCTTAAAATACTTAGTGATAAATTTAACAAATTATGTATAAGCCTGTAACACTGAAAAATAAAACCCAGTAAGGAAGAAACATTTAAAAAAAACAAATAAATGAAGAGGCTTGCCATATTCATGAATCAGAAGATTCATGTATCTTGAAATTTTAGTATCAATTTTAGTATCAATTCTCCTCAAATTGATGTATAAACTCAAGGCATTCCAATAAAACTTCACCATCTTTCTTTGCTTACAAGCTCTTTCTAAAATGTATATGGAAATGGAAATGATGTAGTATACCCCCACAAAATTTTAAAAAGAGCAAAACTGGAGGATTTGTAGTACTTATATCCAGAATTACTAGAAAGCTAAAGTAATTAAGACAGTGCAGTATTAGTTTCATGATAGATATAGAGATTAATGAACAAAATAGAGTTCAGATACAGACACATACATATATCATTAATTGATTTTTATCACAGTTGCTAAGGTAATTTAATGGAGAAATGATTATCTTTTTAACAAATGGTGTTGGAACAATTGGATATACAAATGGAAAAAAAAAAAACCCAAATGAAAAAACTAACACCAGGTACAAATATTAACTTGAAATTGATCATAACCCTAAACAGAGGACCTGAAAATACAACACTTCTAGAAAAAAAGGAGAAACCTTTGTGACCACAGTAACACAAAAATGTCTTAGGTCACAAAATCATGAACTGCAAAATGAAATGAATAAATTGAACTTCATCAAAATAAAAACTGCTCTTCAGAAGTTACGGTTTTGTAAATGCCAAGTAAGCCACAGGCTGGGAGACAATATTTTCAAGACACATGTCTGATAAAGGATTTGCGCTCAGAATATATAAAGAATATTTTCATCTCAATAACAAGAATAGAAACAACCCAATTAAGGAATGGACAAAAGATTTGGACAGACACTTCCCCAAAGAAGATATACAAATGGAAAATAAGCATATCAACATCATTAATCATTAGGAAAATGCAGATTAAAACCACAATAAGATACCCTTTTTCATGCATTACATGAGTTAAAGTAGCTAAAGTTAAAAAAGATTGACAGTATCCATTGTTGTGTAGCACAGGGAGCAACTGGAACTCTCATACATCACTGGTGGGGATGCAAAATGGTGGGAGTGAAAAATGAATAAAGTTAGGTAGTTTCTTAGGAAGTTAAGCAAACGCTTACCATATGTATTTTCCCAAGAGGAATAAAAACCTCTGTCTACATAATGACTTGAATGTCCATAGCATTTTTATTCATAATAATCTTCAACCAATTGTGATATATTCATACAATGGGATACAGTTCAGCAAGATTAAATGTCCAACATGGGTAAATCTCAAAAGCATTTCACTGAGTGAAGGAAGCCAGACATAAAGAGTGGGTAGTGCATGATACCATTTACCTAAAATTGTAAATTGCCATTTACAAATGGCAGAACTGTAGTAATAGAAAACAGATCAGTTGTTGCCAGGGGCTGAGGAGGAAAGGAGGGAAACAGCAGCAAAGAGGTACAGGGAAATTTTTGAGATGATGAAAATTACTTGATTATGTCATTGGTTACAAAACTGCATACACACACTGGACACAGTTAAAAATGTCAACTTTATTGTAGGTAAAGGATTCCTCAATAAAGCTGATTTTATAAAGAAGAACCTAGAAAACTGGCTGATCCCAGTGCTATGCAAGGGAAATTATAGAATTAAACTAGAATCCCTTTTGTGCCACAAGGTTAAGAAGTATGTGGTGAGTATTGGGGGAATGTCAAAATGACTAAGGGACCAGTTTGAGAAGGCTACCCCTGAGGAGGTCAGGGACAATTTAAGCATCAAAATAATGATAAAATGAGTTATAATTCACTGGATAAAGTGAAAATCCACACTGTTATAAATAAGTTAATGAAAAAACAAACCAATGGGAGCAAAGAAACCTCTTCCATAGGTAACTGACATCCAAGTAGAGAAGGAATGATGGCATTGGAAAATCCTCAATGAACAGTACAATTAGTAGGTTAAAATCTTACAACAGGATGTTTACATACTCTCAAAGTGTCTCACCTGTTCTAATCATTCTTAATTATAAAGGGAAAAATAGTAACTTTATGGTGAAGAAAACTGGCAAACATCACCTTAACCAAGTGATCAAAGCTAGCATCACCAATACTGGGACAAACAGACATCATGTGTCTACTGTTACCATCTTCTGAGAAGGATGCAGAATCACTTCACTGGTTTTCCTGGCAAAAATGCATAACCCACATCTAATAATCAGGAACTATCAGACAAACCCAAATTAAAGGACAGTCTAACAAAAACTGAGATGCATTCTTTAAAAATCTAAAGGTCAAAAACAAAAAGAAGGGCTGAGGAACTGGAAGTCTGGGTTAAAGGAGACAAAGGAGAAATGACAGTAAAATACAGGTTTTGATCTTGGATTGGATTTTGGGTCAGGAAAAGAGATAACTATAAAAGACATTATTGGCAAAATAGTAGCTGTTAAATACCTATAAACAAATGACATTATAGACACAATTTAAATAGAGACTATGACTAGGGTGCCTGGGTGGTGCAGTCAGCTGAGCGTCTGATTCTTGACTTCGGCTCAGGTCTTGATCTCAGGGTCGTGAGATCGAGCCCCACAATAGACTCTGCTCTGAGCGTGTAGCCTGCTTAGGATTCTCTCTCTCCCTCTCTCTGTCCGTACCCCCCACTCACACCCCTTCACACTCTCTCTCTGTCCCTCAAAAAATAAGTAAAAAAAGAATATAGACTATGACTTACATAAAAATATTATATCAATGTTAAATTTCCTGATTTTAATAACTTCATTGTGGTTATATAAGAGAATAGCTTTGCTTTTAGAAAATACACACTGAAGTATTTAGAAGTAAAGGGGCATGATATTTTCAACTTACTACCAAGTGATTTAGAAACAGCATAAATGTACACAGAGAGAATCATAAAGCCGTATAAACGATTAGTGTGTCTGAATAAGGATACATGGGAGTTCTTTGGAATAGTCTTACAACTTTCCTGTAGGCTTTAAATCATATCAAAATAAAATGTAAAAAAAAAATAATAACCTGGTTTGAAAGGGTCTGGGTTTCTTTGTAGGATTCATCTTTCATTCTCTTAATAATTTGACAGCCATCAGTTGAAAATCTGCATGTGCCAGGAATGGTTCTAAGCTCAGTCGGCTCTACAGAAGCAAAGCTTAATATGTTGTTTCTGATGTCAGGAAGTTTGCTATCTAATAAATATAGACCTGAGATGAGTGATGTAGCAGTGTTGGTTCAGGAGAACATGTGAGACATCAGAGGCTCCAGTGCAGATCTGGGAGGCTGGGAGAGGATGACCTTTGAGCTGCGCTTGAAAACTGGGATGGGAATAAACTGGGTGCAGAGACTTCCAGGCAGAAGATGCACCAGATACAAAGGAATGAGGGCAGATAAGGACACCCTATGTTCAAGGAAATGCACGTTATTTTGTTGCGATTGGTCAGGTAGAGGTGAACGAAAGGGTGGTGAGATAGGAGCATAGAGCGTGGCCAGGGTCAGTTTATGAGAATTTTCAATGCCGTGTTAAAGATCTTTTCATTGTGTCTTGAATGTGGCATTTTGGGAAGGAATTCAAGTGGAAGTGTTCTTCAACACAGAAGAGACTGTGGCTCAGGAGGGCATGTTGGGTTGGAAACAAACTTTTGGGAGAAGTCAAAGTACAGTGGTTGTTGAAGCCATGGGCGTGGCCAGCTCACCAAGAGAGGAAGGTGGACACGAAAAGAATAGGATAGATACACATCTCTGGGATTGTCAATATTCCTAGGACACAGGACGCCTGGGTGGCTCAGTCAGTTAAGCAACTGCCTTCGACTCAGGTCATGATCGTGGGATCTTGGGATCGAGTCTCACATTGGGCTTCTTGCTCAGTGGGGAGCCTGCTTCTCCCTCTGCCTGCTCCCCCTGCTTGTGCTCTCTCTCTCTCTGACAAATAAATAAATAAAATCTTTTAAAAAATATTCATAGGACACCAGGAAGAAAAGGATAAAAACTTCGAAAAAGGGGCCAAAAGTTGAAAGAAAACCAGGAGAAAATGAGATGGCAGAAAACCAATAAAAAGGGGGCTTTGAACAACAGAAACCCACAAAACTTAGTATTAACACGTTCATCTCCAGATGAAAAATCCCATATATAATATCTGAATTGAGTCATCTGCCTAGTCCTTGCAATGTAATTTACTGAGCTATACTGGTAAATAGCTTAGCTACCTTACCCTTCTGTTTCATAGATCTTCAGCAGGAACAGTAAGGAACTGTACTAATCAGGAACCTTACCAATCAGAACCGATTCCTGAAGTCTTTTCTGCTTTAACTCCCTTTGATATTATAGATGTTTGTTCAGAATTCAGAGCTCAGATTTTTCTGTGTTTATAGAAAACAAAGTAAAATGTGTTTCATCTATACTACGACGTGGCAGGAACTGCAGCTGGTTATGACTTATTTCCAAAGAGGGAAGAGGCAAGACTTTGGAAACATAGTTCACATAATTCTAACAGTCTGCAGTCATGTGAAACTTCAAGAGTTTAAAGCAACAGAAGAAGTGGGACTGCTGTTTGTTAGGCCTGCTGGACCACATGGCTTCATTTACATCGTTACAGTGAGCTGTGATGTGGGGCTGAGGTTAAAAGTTTAGTCTTCAGACAAAACAGGTGATTCAGATGTTGTCACAGTGAAGGTCTTGGCCAGATACTCCCACACAGACTGTTTCTGGTTTTTACAAGAAAACTAGTTGTTCATCGACTTGAAAGTGTTTGTACACACATGTCATTTGTGTGTTTTTCCTGAATCAGTTTTGTTCTGCAAAGAACTAGCGACTACGTACTTTGTGTAAACACAGTGCTGGACACTGCTGAGGAGTACAAAGATGGGAATGACACAGACCCAGGCTGCAGTGAGCTCACCATATAACAAGGGTAGTCACATGTGTTTGGGGGTGTGCTCTTTACAGTCAAGAGCAGTCGCTGCTATGGTGTGTTCCATTACAGACACAGACGACACACCGGATTTCTAGATTTGAGCTGTAACAGCAGAGGGCCTTTGAAAGTAAGAGATAGTATGCATTTGAGCCTGGCTATCAGCCAGAACATTAATTCAAGGTGATGCAAATTTACATGAAGATGATATTTAAGACAGAATAAAATTTCATCTCCCCGGGCCCCTCCCCTTCCCAAGGGAGGGAAGAAGGAGCTTTTAGAAGAAGAAGGGAGTTGGGTAGTACATTGAGACTCTAATATTTTGATAACCTGTGAGGTTCTTCAGCTCCCCTCCGTTTATGTTATTTATATGTGAAGGAGGGTTCTGAAAAAGCAAGAAATTATATATATAACAGCCACTTAAATAGCACTGACTTTGTGCCAGGCACTGTTCTAAGTGATTTACAAATATTAACTCAGTGCCTTTAATAAATGTATAAAGCCTTATTATTCCCATTTTGCAGATATAAACTTAACTTGAGGCACAGAAAGTTTAAGTAATTTGCCCCAGTCATGTTTACACAATTTTATTTTGTCGAAAATTCTCAGAGGTAGAAGTGGCCTAGAATACTGTTATGAAGGAAAGTGCAGCTCCTGACAGAGGACATTATAGGTAAGTTCAGTCCCCAGGCTCAGAACTTTGGTGCATCATCAATGCCCCTCTCTCTACTCTTCAGAACCCATTGCTTATTCCTTGGAACGTCCCTCAAAGTTACCGCTCTTAGACCAGGGCTCTGGGTCCCCACATCTCAGGGACTTTATGCTTTGGAGTGACTTCCTCAATTCTTTTCTAGGTCCCTTTCTGATTCCTGGAGTTGGCTGGCCTGGGATTTCTAGTAGTACCATTCTGGCAGATGTCTCATGCCTGGGATAGGTCTGGTGTAGCCTGTGTCTCCTTTCAGGGCGCTATCTCCACCTTTACTGATGAAAGACAGACCAGGACCACTCTTGCATCCTCTCCAGTCTAACTACAGATCACCTTTCCAACGCCATCTCTCAGCTTGTCGTGTGACCACACATTACGTCTATAACAACACTGAACCTCTGGCTATTCTTCAACATGGCTGTCCCTTTCTCATCTAACATTTGCTTTTAGTATTCCTGCCCTATTTCTGTCTTTCCCATTTCTCTCTGTCAAAATTATACCCGATCTTGAAATTCTCACATGTCTCCTTTTCTCTGACCCTTAAGTCAGATGCCACATCTTTTCACTTCCTGTGCTTATTTATAAGGCTCTACCTCTTTTGTCAGTTCCCCACCCTCACCCCGCCCTTGCGAAGCTGACTTAAATGGCATGAAGACTAAGAAATGTGGCCACGGTTAGGGTTCAAATTAGTCAAATATTCATTTGTATTGGCAAAAACATATTTTTACTGCTGCCCACCATTGGCGCTTAGATGATTACCTTTGTTAAAGAGAATCACAGACATTAAAAGGAATATGAAGCTATGCTCTTAGTGGAAGCTGATAACAGGAATAAGCTTGAAGTTCTCAAGATGAAAAGCCCAGATGCTATTTTGAGTCAAAGCTAAGAACAAACACAGTCTAAACCAAGACAGTCTAGAAACCTTATTAAATGACATGCGTCCACAAAGACATTTTTTCTTTTGGAAAAGAATAGAGTCAGAAGAAAGCAGATTCCTATTTATTGCCTTTGTTGTCTTAAAAAAGCAGATTCTGCCAAAACTATAGCAGTCATGCAGATCTTGGCATCTGTGATCTCTAACAGGTTTCAGATTTCCAAAAATGACTTGAAAATCACATGTCAGCAAACTAAAGGGGTAAAGGGAAATGCTGATAGGGAACAAGTGAGTTTTATGTGCTCTTGAAATTCTCAGAAAAAAAAATATGCAAAATGTTAATCAGAGAGCCTTTAATCTTTCATCTTCTCTTTATGACAGTGATTAAGCTCCTAATATCTTTAAGAGACTTAGGCAAAGAAAACTAGCAGGAAAATCAGTACAGCAAATGACAAACATGCCCTGGGTGTGGATTAGACTGAGAACCAGCGTCAGTGTGAGCATGTATTTGAGTAACACTTTCTCTGGATTGGTAAACTTAGAATTTGTAATATTTTTAGTCTAAAACACATTGAAACACAGATATAGATATGAAGTCATCGATGTAATTAGAACAGGCAGTCTGGTGATGAAAGATTAGATACCTCTGATTTCATCTAACTCTAGCCCACACCTATTATAGATGAGCAGAAGAAGACTCCAGAATAGTAAAGTGACTTGTTTAAGTTAGCAGCATAGCTGGTGACAAGATCACAATTAGAATCAGGTGTCTTGTTTCCTAGCGTTCTATCCACTACTTCACATCGCTTCTCCTTTTTAATTCCTCTCCAGTCAGCTTAAAACATGTTTTTAGAGCCTAGACTACTGTGGTTATCTTACTGTCAGGGATGAACAATTTGAAAATAGATCGAAGATCAAAGTTGTATTTATACTGCTATTGTGAAGGAGCCCAAACTGATGGCTTAAGGAAGCCCTTATGCCAAGAGTGAATCAGGTAGTCTGTGATAGTGTACTCAGGGGCTGGAATGCCATTTGGCTCATCATTAGCCCACCTGAACTGCTAGCTATGATGACAGAAATATAAATAGGAGGATATTTTTGTGTTTTGCAGATTTAGAATTTTGTGTGTGTGTATGTATAATTTATATGTAAAAAGGATATTTGCTTTATTTTATTTATTTTTTTATTTATGAAGGTCAGGACCTGTATTTCCTGAAATTGGTAGTGATTGGGGGTGCCTCGAAACAAACTATCACTACTTAGCTAAATATCTCTGGTACATGAACTAAAGGCATGTGGAAAGGGCAAGGAAGTATAGACCAGATTTTGATTAATAGGGCATTTGAATTTTCCAGGTAAACATGTGCACAGGACCTTGAATTTTTTTTAAGTAATTCAACATTGTATTTATTTGTTTGAAATAATTCTGGAATTGATGTGTAACAGGAAAGCTTTCAGACCTATGCAAGTCCACCAGTTACAAGAATTAGACTTTCTTTAAAAAAACAAAGACGTGTTTATTCAGTTGAGTATAAACTGCAGTTTAAAAAAAAACTATGCCCTAAAGCACTTTACTTTCTAACTCTAAAGCAGAATTTTTTTTTTTTTAAGATTTTATTTATTTATTTGACAGAGAGAGATACAGTGAGAGAGGGAACACAAGCAGGGGGAGTGGGTGAGGGAGAAGCAGGCTTCCTGCTGAGCAAGGAGCCCGATATGGGGCTCGATCCCAGGGCCCTGGGATCATGACCTGAGCCAAAGGCAGATGCTTAATGACTGAGCCACCCAGGCGCCCCTCTAAAGCAGAATTTGAGGGAAGTTACGAAACAGGGAACACAAAGATGTTTCTTTACTGCAAACATAGGCCTTGGAGTCCAGGAGAGGATACATACCTCTGCAAATGAACTTTCAGAAGGGCCAGCCAAGGACAAGGTGTTTTGTTATGTAGATAGCCCAGGTTGTCCCTAAGAGACTCACACTAGTAACAGTTCTTAGACCAAATCTCTCCCTTTCCGAAGCCTCTCCTAATGCACTCATTTCTGAACTCAGAAATATGTCTTTTTATTTATTTGCATCCCTGTTCTCCTGAAGTGATAGAAAAGGGCACACACCACGGTCAAGGCTATCCACGTAACATAGACTTCAAGCAGGCATAGGTCCAGGAGGGTGGGGCTCCGTATGTATTTCTCTTGAAAACTGGGTTAGAAATGTGACCTAATGCTAGAAAAGTCTGTAGCTCCCAAAGAGGAGCGCTGGCGACGGTGGCAAGTTGCCATCCTGACGGAATTGCACAATCGGCTTCCAGGACACGTTTCTCTGGTTTATTTTAGGAACCAGTAAGCTACACTAGAGGGCAGACTAACCTAGACCTTTTTTTTTTTCCCCTTCCAGTGAGAGTTTAATCCTTTGTGTTTGACGTGATGCATTATACAAATTGGATCCTACAAGAGATTAAAATTGTAGCAGTGTTTCATTATCATTCATGGAGATCGTGCCTCAGATGGAATTCCCTCATTAAACTTTGGACTTAGGGCATTTAATGTCTTAAATGTTTCATTTAGGTAAGATTTAAGGACAATAAAAACAACAAAAAGCTTGTGAAAATAGTGGATGGCATATGATGATTGCAGGTTGTGTTCATGGAAAGCATGCATCACTATGAGAAGGTGGTAATGAGCAGGTACATACCAGACCCTTCTCCAAAGGAACAGAAAATATATGAGACATTGTCACAGTAAGATACATTGGATTCATAACACCAATTTATGCCCAATATGGTGCTTAGTAATTTCTCATTTCTTAAACTATGAAATCTCATTTCTTTTCTTTTATGTGAGTCTAAAGACCAAGAAGACAAACTGTGTGGAAGTAGATTGCCCCAGAAATAAACTCAGCACTCTCCTGGCTAGAATGGTCCTACGTCACCTCAGAATCTTCAGCCCTCTTAGTAATTCTAAGATGTGGTGGAGATGGGTGCAGAATTTTCAGACTGGTCATTGGGCATAGATATGATGATGAAACTGGTTGACACAACTTTTCACTGTTTCTGTAAATTTACCCAACTAATAGGTATAAAGAATGAATATTTTCATAAGCTATGAATATTTTTCATAGCTAGTATATTGGGGTTGTCCAGAGAAACAGAATCAATAGGAGATTATATCATATATTACATCATATATATATATATATATATGATTTATTATAAGGAGAATTGACTCAGCTGATTCTAGAGGCTGTGAAGTCCCCAGATCTTCAGTCAGCAAGCTGGAAACCCAGAAGAGTTGAGTTCTAGTTTGAGTCTGAAGGCTGGAGAAACAGAGCCAATGGTAATAGTTCTAATCCTAGCCTAAGTCTGAAGGCAGGAGAAGACCAATGTCCCAACTTAAAGACAGGAAGAGGGAGAGAGGAAGCAAATTCTCCCTTATTCAGTCTTTTTGTCCCATTCAGCCTTCAGTGGAAGGGATGTGAGGCATACCCACATTGGGAAGGGTGATCTACTTTATTCAGGCTATTAACTCAAATGTTAATCTCACCCAGAAAAATTCTCAACAGACACACACAGAATAATATCTAGCCAAATATCTGGGCACCTTTTGCCCAGTCAAGTTAATACATAAAATTAACCATTGTAGCTAGTCTCTTTTGTCATATTTATTTCATGCTTTAGAGACATAAAGTGCTTCCATAAACATTCTTTCTTTTGTTCCTTACCACAAACCTGGGAGCTGGGTAGGGCATACTGTCATTAACACATGGTTACTTATCACAGGTGGTTACCGTGATTATAAGTAATTAAGACTCTTGGGCACCTGGGTGGCTCAGTCGTTAAGCATCTGCCTTTGGCTCAGGTCATGATCCCAGGGTCCTGGGATCGAGCCCCGCATCGGGCTCCTTGCTCCGCGGGAAGCCTGCTTCTCCCTCTCCCACTCCCCCTGCTTGTGTTCCCTCTCTTGCTATGTCTCTCTCTGTCAAATAAATTAAAAAAAAAAAATCTTGAAACAAAAAAGACTCTGAATGATCTTCATGCCTTTTACAGATTGTGAAAATGAGGCAATAGAGAGATTTTGTAATTTGACAAGCATACAGTTTGTATCAGATCTTCCAACTCTTAGTCCCAGGCCCTTTTGACTACATTTCACATTTATTTCAAAGTCAAAATAACAGCTACAACAGCAACCAAATCTCCAAAAGATTCATACTCCGACATACAAAGAAAATCTCCTTGGCTAAATTTGTCTTGTGTTATAATGTGTGTCGAGTCCCTCTAATAAGCTTGGCACATTAGAGTAAATGTAACTTGAACTCAGTGGTGGTAGAGATTAAAATGGTCAAGAAGTAAATGAAGTAAGTATGTCAGCATACTTAAATCACAGAGCTAGGGGAACTGCCCCTGCCTGAAGACTTCTTCCCCACTAAGGGACTTAGATTCGTCAGATTCCCTTTTGTTTGTTACTTTTCCCAGACAGCATTTCCTTCCCCAAATAAAACACTCCTGGGACACACATAGCACATTTTGTTCATCAGAGTCTTTCATTCTGTGACCAAGGCCAGCAGGGCACACTAAGGGTTTAGCCTCCCAGCGATAGCAGAGATACTAAAAGGAGGCGAAGAGCACGGAAAGGGGAAAGGTTTGCTGAACCAAATTCTCATTCTCTTGATTTTATGATTATAGAGCAGCCATCAAGACAAGATTTGATGTAACTTCTTTCTGTACTTGTGAGAGTTCAGTAGAGTCGCAGCTGACCTGGGGACAAGACCTAAAGTTAGCACATAAGGCTAAAATCACACACAGTCAAAATCACTCTTGAAAATCTTAAATCATCCTTAAAATATAGCATACAGGGTTTTACAACCCTGTTTAAAACAATGTGTATGCATAAATGTACGATATATAGCATGTAATAAAAACCCAAATACAAAATTTTTAGAATATTGTTTTACACAAGAAACACATATATTAAAACACTAAAACCTCACTCCGCATGGCATGATGCTCATATTTTGAGGGTCGTGTCAACTGAGGCTAGCTCAGACTCTCATGTACCACTTTCTCTCATTCTGTGGCTTAAGCTCATTTAGTGGAATGGCAAATTGACTTGCAATGTAATTTTTTTCTTTTAATTTTTAATTTTGGCATAATTTCTGACTTAATGAAAAGTTGCAAGAATAGTACAAAGAACTCCCCACTGTTAACATTTTAGACACATTTGCTTCGTTCTTTTCTCTCTCATGTATTTTTGCAGATTTAAAAAATCGTTCTTCTCATTTGTGCATGCATTATTAAATCTACATATTTTAAGTGTACAAATGATCCACCTTCACTCTAATTGCATCTCAGAGAAATTATGACAGCGATTTAATCAATGTTGCTGGTGTGCAATAGGAGCTAATAAAAATGGGTGAATCAGAGATGAGTGAAATAAAGGTGCCCAAAATGTTGACCTGGCCAAGCAATATGAATCCTAGTAATAATAAAGAATAGAAAGCAGACACTTCACTGTTGGTAAGAATGCTGAATTACAAAAATCACCACCAAACCAGAATAAAGTCCATCTTTTTGAAATTTGCATCACTAATGAGCTATTATACTTTCGCGTTTTTTTTTTTTAACGTACGGATGCAAGTGACATGTATGAGCTCATAAATAATTCAAAGATCCACTGTGAGTTCTCACCTCTGATTTCCATTGTTCCTCAGCAGAGGAGGATGGCTTTCTATTACCGTTGGAGCTGGAAGAATTGTTACCCTGCAGTATTATTGTTATTAACATTATTGCATGTGATTATTGTGATTACAAGTGATTATTCTTACAAGTATTTATTAATATCCTGAATTATCTGGTCTTCAGACATCAAGACACAACTCATGCATTTCAAAACATCACTCACTGCATCTTAATGTCTGTTAGCCCATGACACTGGTCAGTAAATTACTACCTGATAGTGCTTGTCTTTGACTATCTTTGTGCTCTTGTACAAGCTTAACAATTAAATTATACTTTCTTAAACAATTTGTTGCAAATAATAAAACATGCTAAATCAGTAATACCCAAAGAAGAGGGAACCACAATGAATAAATCAAGTCAATTGAAGTTTATTGCTCCTTTAGTGATAATACTTTGTCCGCTGGTTGCCTTATGGTTTTAATGATATATTTGTAGTATGGTTTTTAAATCTGTGTACATATAACTAGGCTCCATGACTTCCTTTGTTTGTAGAACACTTTGTTTTATTTTAGTTAGCACATCTCCCCCCTCCCCCCCAAAACAATGAAAAAAGTGGAATGGTCATTGATTGTTCTGAAGCTTAGAGAGAAACCAGCCTTTCAGACAGAGCCGAGGGAATGTTGAGCAACACCAGCTGCTTGCTCTTATCTATTACGTAACATGGACTTTGGACATAGAGGTAATGGAACTGCAGTAACACGAATAGAATAAAATGCCTACTGTGGATGGAGCACAGTGCTGGACATTTTGGAAGGAGATTTAAGGTAGTCTGAGAACAGGGAGACAGAGGACACGGGTCTGGGTCCTAGATTGGCCATTCACTAATTGTGTGATCTTGGGCAAATACCCTAAAGGAAAGGTGAGATAAAGAATCCCACCTTTAATGGAGCATTTACTGGGGGCAAGAATTTATCAAAAGTCATGCCATTTAATCCACACAGTAGTCCCAGAGAATGATGCTCTATGCTATCCATGGGGAACCTGAGGCTCGGGGAGGTCGAGTAACCAGTCAAATTCAAAGAGCTAGGTAAATGGAGGAGGGTGGGCGAATGTAATGGTTAAGACCATGGGTTCTGAGTCAGGCAGGTGGAGGTTCAAATCCTCTATCCTGGCTCTGTCGCTTATTGACTGTGTGCCCTCAGGAAAGTTGCTTAATAACCTTTATTTTCCCAATTTCTAAATTGGGCATATAATTATCCTTCTATCTTCTAGGATTGTTGAGAGGTATAATTAAGATATTGCTGGCAGCTGCTTCTATCAGTACTTGAACCTATGAAGTGTTTAATTCTTTAGTTACGGTATTATTTTACGACAGAACTGGAGTTTTTTAAACTCAAAAGCCCACACATAACAATAATGACCCTTCTCTTTTCTTGTATCATCAAATTATCGTGGGATTGGTGAAATAATGTGAAGAAAGTATCTTGTAAATGGATATGTGTGCACATCTTTGTGATTGCTCTCTTTCTTATGAGTATGTCTTGGGTCTCCAAATGTAAGCTTCTGAAAAGTGGAGTCATGTTTTCATTTTTTTCTGGACCCTGTGTTGCTAACTCACATCTCTGAAAACATAAGGTGCACGATAAGCCCTAATTCAGTAACTCTTATATATCTGCAGTATTTTACTCAAATTAGAAACTACTTGTATTTCATAGTTATTATTTTTGATGGAAAACTATATAATCCGATTTGTCTTATATAGAAGAAGGGTATTATTGAGACCCAAGAATGTTATTAGAGTCCAGCAGTCACACTTTTATGATATTATAAATCTCCCTCTTCCACATGTCTTAAATATTGTTCATAGCAACCAGAAATCATTTTAAAGGGGCAGGTTACTATTTTTAATACCCACAGGCGTTTCATTCTTAAACTCCTTTCTTGCCTGTATTAATTGCTACCCTTACCCAGTACTGAAATAAATGCATATTAATTTTTAGTGTTGTTTATTTTATTTCTGCAGGTGCGTATTAATTTTGAAGTCCAGTTAAGCCTGTCTACACCTTAAATGCCACCAGATCTCTTAAACACACATTTAGTTTTTATTGTTTTTGTTACATTCTTTATGATCAGAATGAATGAATGTAGTTTTTTAAAGCTTATTATTTACCCTGAAGACTGGATTTGAACGTGCTGTTCTGGTCTGCTGAGTAAATGGAGATTTAATTACAGATATTTAATTGCTTATTATGAACCTGATGGGCTGGAACTGAATAAGCCCTTCTTCCCTGTTTGGCATCTTTAAATGCACTACACAAACTCATCCTGTCTAGCTGTCATTCTATAGAACTTTACCAACGCATGAATCATCGCTACCTGGGATTTGATGTAAATGTATGTGTATTGGACAGTAATCAAAGGACAGTCCCTGGCTTTTTAAAAATATGTGGAGGTGGAGTATTTTATTTTAAACTAAAAATCAAGGTTAACTTTACAAGAAATGAATTCATGAGTTAAAGAGGAAGATAATCTTCATTTTGGAGGAAACATAATTGGAATTTTGAAATTAGAAGGCCCACTCAAAGACTCAAGTGAAATGTTGGAGTAAAATGAAATTCTAATATCTAACCATATTCATTTTCATAACAAGTCAAATACAAAATGGGGTACAGTGGCATAGAGGGATTTTAGTGCCAGCAGAACATAGTAATGAACTGTAACAGTGATTGATTAAAGTTCAGTTACAGTTCCCTTTCACATTATTATTTTTTGGTGCAATGTTATAGAAAGACCATATTTAATACAGATTTAATAAACTGATTTTAGCCAAAAAATTTTTTGCCCTTCATATTTATCCTATAGCAGCATAAAATAAACTTAAAATGTTTATGGAATCTTGTTGGTTGATCAGTGTTTTAATCAGAAGAAGTTTATGATTACATTTTCACTTCAAAAAAACCAGGTATTTATATTTGGACTGAGAATCTGAATACTGTTTATGTTGACTTGAGAGCAGGAAATTAAACTATTTTCAGCAAAACTGTCTTAATTAATATGACTCCCAGTGTGATGCCAAAACATTATAAATTCACAAATATTTTTTACTTTAAATATTCTTTTATTTTTATTTTTTAAGAAGATTTTATTTATTTGAGAGAGAGAGAGAGAGAGAGAACGAGCAGGGGGGAGGGGCAGAGGCAGAGGGAGAAGCAGACTTCCCGCTGAGCAGGGAGCCTGTGGGGGCTCCATCCCAGGACCCTGAGATCATGACCTGAGCAGAAGGCAGACGCTTAACTGACTGAGCCACCCAGGCTCCCCTTTAAGTATTCTCTTAGTGTTGTGTAACATGGTGGTCCCTTTCCACAGTGGGGCATGTGAACAGGCCTTGCAGAAGTCTCTTTGTCAAACCCTGCCCTGGAATCTCCAAAAATCCATCAGGGAACTAACTCAAGTCTTCTTGCCTTGGTACTGGTTCCAACTTCAGTTAAGTGAGTGAATCTATGAGGCTGAGGAACTTCACAGTTTTCTCTAAAGATAATTGCTTCAGAAGGAGCTATTAAAGCAGAAGATCTCAGGTCAGACCTAGAAACCCAGATAGTCACGGAATTCTCCTCTAAGACCACTTTTTTTTTTATTTGAAATATAGGTGGTATATAATGGCGCATTAGTTTCAGGTGTACAACATAGTGATTCGACAAGTCTATGCATTATGCTAGGTGCACCATGAGTGTAGCTACCATCTGTCACCATAAAATGTACTTAAGACCACTTTTAACACTGAACAGCACCACTGCCTCCTGTTAAGTCCTCAGTACTGATCCTGGGGATGAGCTTTCTGTTCCAGTGGTGGCCATTGAGGATGTGTGAATTCTTTCCTCAGTGCCAGTGGTTTGAGGAGATGATACTGGCCTAGGACAGTGATGTAGCTCTTTCTCAGGGTACACAACCACATTGTCAGGGTACAAACTGGCTCCCTCCTCAGTATTGGAACATGTTCTAGGGGCCAGTAGTTTACAAATGTGGGATTTCCATCCCACTTTGACCTTCCTACTGGTGCATGGTTAACCTTTTCTCATGGGGATTTTATTTTAGGGCTCTCATTGTCCTTCCCTGACACTTATCCTTTGTCTGGATGATTCTATCTCACTCTGTTAGGTTTCACTATGAATCTTTTGAATTTTTACGGGGATTTGCCCAACAACCTTCAAAATCTCCATTCAACACCTACAAAATATCAGTTGTGCCTCCCTGGATTAGCTTCTACAAATGTTTTCACTGAAGCAATTGTTTTCATAGAATATATTGTATTTCATGAGCATTTCCATTTCTGAAATTACAGTATTTTTGGTTTTGGATAAGGATCAAGATTCAATTTAAAGTTACCTGGAAGAATAGTAATTTAGTAGAAATGGTCTTCATTTAAAAAGTTATTTTTGGGTGCGCCTGGGTGGCTCAGTCGGTTAAGCGTCTGCCTTCAGCTCGGGCCGTGATCCCAGGGTCCTGGGATTGAGCCCCGCATCGGGCTCCCTTCTCCCTCTCCCTCTGCCTGCTGCTCTGCCTACTGGTGCTCTCTCTCTCTGTCAAATAAATAAATAAAATCTTAAAAAAAAATTATTTTTTACCATTTAAAAAATTCTCTGTCTTATTGAAGAAAATTTTGTAATATACTCTAGAAAAGTAAGAAGACACTTAAATACTCATGAAAATGTACTTTATTATGTTTTGTGGAATATCTTTACCACTGTTTCTTTTCCATCTCACTTGTTATGAGGGTAACAAAAGAATATAAACAGTATTCACAAAATCTGACACATTCACTTTTTTGGCCTTCCAAAAAATCAGATATAGGTGATAATTTTTTTAGAAAATAGTTCTGTATTACATGTGGTCTATTGGGCATAGACCCAAAATCAGTTAATGCTCCTCACAGATCTAATTTAGGCTGTAAAGAAATGCAGACAAAAGCATATGGTAGGAGGCTTTCTGAGTGTTGTGGGCTGGAGGGGATGGGTTGGAGGTGGGTGACTTCAGAGTGACTAAGTAAAAGATATAAATACTTTCCTTCCTGTTCTACCCTAAAAGGTAGATGGCAAGCTGTTCGAATACAGTCTAGCTTTGGATGATTAAGATGATTAAGACACTCATAACTGTCGCAAAAATATTCAATGGTATTTTCAGAGAGTAGGGAACAGAAAAATATCTCCAATTTAGTTTTTGACCCACCCTTCAAGAGTATCATGGCCATGACTGCAGGGTATTGTGGGAAGTCAGTGGCTGGAAGGGGCTGGGATATCTCAATACAGTGGGATTAAGGTGAGTCATCACCAAATGTAAGCAAAGTCAATACTCAAAACAGCACTTTTCATTAAACTAAAACTAAACTAAAATATATATGCTTTCTTTTTCTTGAATGATATATTTGTAAAGAATTACTTGGCAGACCCTTTGTGGGAAGGGAACATCAAGCATTCCATTATCTCAGGTTTTTTTTGAAAGATGGGTTGAGTCAGTTTGTTGGAGTTGTTGGAGGTGTCAGCAGGAGAAGGATATCAACTCGCTCACCCTTTCTGGTTCTTCTTGGTGGATATGTCATCATGGACTCAGAATAATGAGAGTCCTTTTCCCCTCATATTTCCTGAACTTCTTGCACATGGGCACAACTTTACTGATCACTGTTGGCTCTCTGACATTCCAGCGAAGTTTAACACATCAAAGCCACAGCCATAGGGATGGAATCCTGTCATTTTTTTAAGAGGAGGGGGCCCTAGTCATTGTTGAGTCCATTGTTTTTCCTTCAGAGCTAAGACTCACAAAACTTATGATTAACAAGTATAACAATAATAGCCAACATTTATGGACACTGTGCTGAGCAAATAACATGGATTATTTAATTTAATCCTCTTGACAGTCCTGTGAGGTAGGGACTATAATCCCTACTTCATGCCGAGAAGATTGAGGCACAAACAGGTTGAGAATCCTGCCCAGAGTCACACAAACCCATGAGCGCAAAAGTAGAATTTGATCTCAGAAATACGTCTGCAATGGCAAAAGCTTATCGACTATATCATACTGCCCTTTCATTTTTAAAATCAAATTACTGTCAAAATATTACATGGCAATTTGGTAGAACTGCATTTTCTTCTTCTCAGGCTTCTGCTAATGATTAATGATTATGATTAATGATTTGATTGAGCAATAGTAATAGCTGCTAACTTTAAATATATTTATATGCACACACACACATGCACATACATCTAATCGGTAGTTCTTACTTCATTGTCCCCTCCCTTTCTCATTTCTTGTATGCCTTTCTTTTCCCAGCTTTATTGAGATAAAATTGACAAATGTTTGTACACTTAAAGTGCACAACATGGTGATTTGATATATGTATGCATTGTGAAATATTTACCACAATCAGGTTAATTAACACATCCTTCACATCACATAGTTCCCTTTGTGTGTGTGTGTGTGTGTGTGTGTGGTGAGAACACTTGAGATTGATATTCTCTTAGCAAATTTCAGGTATATAATACAATCTTATTAATTACAGCCATTATGCTGTATGTACATCTTGTGTTATCCTTAAAGACCTTTGCCAGGAGTTTAATTTACTCAACCTTAAGAATTTTGTACAACTTTGTTATCTAAGTAACTGATTGTAAACTCGGAGCATCTTTCTGCCTGTCCCAGCCTCAATTCCCACATGTGAATTCTTTGTCCATTTTTTCCCTTTTAAACAAAAGGCTGTTTCTCTTCTGTATACTCCCCCTGTTGAACAATTATTCTTCTCCAGCCCAAACACAAATCCCATACTCCTCCAAGTGTCTCTGGAAATTGGTTAGATTTTTGTCTCATAAATATCATACAGAAAGGTGCATAAACATAAGTTCCTTTACAGATTAATTACCATGCCAAGGAAGCCTCTCAGGTCAGGAAATCAAATATTGCCAGCACTTAAAAGCTCTTTGTGGAACTCTCCTTTATTACAAGCTCCTAACTCCCAAAAGGTAACTTCTGTATCAGTGTTGTGTTAATTATGCCCTGGATTTTTTTTTTTCTACTCAAATAATTTTTTATTGTTATGTTAATCACCATGCATTACATCATTAGTTTTTGATGTAGTGTTCCATGATTCATTGTTTGTGCATAACACCCAGTGATCCATGCAGAACGTGCCCTCTTTAATAACCATAACCAGGCTAACCCATCCTCCCACCCCCCTCTCCTCTAGAACCCTCAGTTTGTTTTTCAGAGTCCATTGTCTCTCATGGTTTGTCTCCCCCTCGGATTTCCCCCCCTTCATTCTTCCCCTCCTGCTATCTTCTTCTTCTTTTTTTTTTTTTCTTAACATATATTGCATTATTTGCTTCAGAGGTACAGATCTGTGATTCAACAGTCTTGCACAATTCACAGCGCTCACCATAGCACATACCCTCCCCAGTGTCTATTACCCAGCCACCCCATCCCTCCCACCCCACCCCCCACTCCAGCAACCCTGTTTGTTTCCTGAGATTAAGAATTCCTCATATCAGTGAGATCATATGATACATGTCTTTCTCTGATTGACTTATTTCACTCAGCATAATACCCTCCAGTTCCATCCACGTCGTTGCAAATGGCAAGATCTCATTCCTTTTGATGGCTGCATAATATTCCATTGTGTGTGTGTGTGTGTGTGTGTGTGTGTGTGTGTGTGTGTGTGTATATACACACCACGTCTTCTTTATCCATTCATCTGTCGATGGACATCTTGGCTCTTTCCACAGTTTGGCTATTGTGGACATTGCTGCTATAAACATCGGGGTGCACATACCCCTTCGGATCCCTACATTTGTATCTTTGGGGTAAATGCCCAGTAGTGCAATTGCTGGGTCATACGGTAGCTATATTTTCAACTTTTTGAGGAACCTCCATACTGTTTTCCAGAGTGGCTGCACCAGCTTGCATTCCCACCAACAGTGTAGGAGAGTTCCCCTTTCTCCGCATCCCTGGCAACATCTGTCATTTCCTGGCTTGTTAATTTGAGCCATGCTGACTGGTGTGAGGTGGTATCTCATTGAGGTTTTGATTTGGATTTCCCTGATGCCGAGCGATGTTGAGCACTTTTTTATGTGTCTGTTGGCCATTTGGATGTCTTCTTTGGAAAAATGTCTGTTCACGTCTTCTGCCCATTTCTTGATTGGATTCTTTGTTCTTTGGGTGTTGAGTTTGATAAGTTCTTTATAGATTTTGGATACTAGCCCTTTATCTGATGTATCATTTGCAAATATCTTCTCCTATTCTGTCAGTTGTCTTTTGGTTTTGTTGACAGTTTCCTTTGTTGTGCAAAAGCTTTTTATCTTGATGAAGTCCCCATAGTTCATTTTTGCCCTTGCTTCCCTTGCCTTTGGCGATGTTTCTAAGAAGAAGTTGCTGCGGCTGAGGTCGAAGAGGTTGCTGCCTGTGCTCTCCTTTAGGATTTTGATGGACTCCTGTCTCACATTTAGGTCTTTCAACCATTTGGAATCTATTTTTGTGTGGGGTGTAAGGAAATGGTCCAGTTTCATTCTTCTGCATGTGGCTGTCCAATTTTCCCAACACCATTTGTTGAAGAAATTGTCTTTCTTCCGTTGGACATTCTTTCCTGCTTTGTCAAAGATTAGTTGACCATAGAGTGGAGGGTCCATTTCTGGGCTCTCTATTCTGTTCCATTGATCTTTGTGTCTGTTTTTGTGCCAGTACCATACAGTCTTGATGATTACAGCTTTGTAATAGAGCTGGAAGTCCGAAATTGTAATGCCGCCAGCTTTGCTTTTCTTTTTCAACACTCCTCTGGCTATTCGGGGTCTTTTCTGGTTCCACACAAATTTTAGGATTATTTGTTCCATTTCTTTGAAAAAAGTGGATGTTATTTTGATGGGGATTGCATTGAATGTGTAGATTGCTCTAGGTAGCATTGACATCTTCACAATATTTGTTCTTCCAATCCATGAGCATGGAACGTTTTTCCATTTCTTTGTGTCTTCCTCAATTTCTTTCATGAGTATTCTATAGTTTTCTGAGTACAGATTCTTTGCCTCTTTGGTTAGATTTATTCCTAGGTATCTTATGGTTTGGATGCAACTGTAAATGGGATTGACTCCTTAATTTCTCATTCTTCTGTCTTGTTGGTGTATAAGGAATACCACTGATTTCTGTGCATTGATTTTATATCCTGCCACTTTACTGAATTCCTGTATGAGTTCTAGGGGTTTTGGGGTGCAGTCTTTTGGGTTTTCCACATAAAGTATCACATCATCTGCAAAGAGAGTTTGACTTCTTCTTTGCCAATTCAGATGCCTTTTATTTCTTTTTGTTGTCTGATTGCTGTGGCTAGGACTTCTAATACAATGTTGAATAGCAGTGGTGATAGTGGACATCCCTACCGTGTTCCTGACCTTAGGGGGAAAGCTCTCAGTTTTTCCCCATTGAGAATGATATTCGCTGTGGGTTTTTCATAGATGGCTTTTATGATATTGAGGTATGTACCCTCTATCCCTATACTCTGAATAGTTTTAACCAAGAAAGGATGCTGTACTTTGTCAAATGCTTTTTCTGCATCTATTGAGAGGATCATATGATTCTTGTTCTTTCTTTTGTTAATGTATTGTATCACGTTGATTGATTTGCGGATGTTGAACCAACCTTGCAGCCCAGGGATAAATCCCACTTGGTCGTGGTGAATAATCCTTTTAATGTACTGTTGGATCCTATTGGCTAGTATTTTGGTGAGAATTTTTGCATCCATGTTCATCAAGGATATTGGTCTGTTATTCTCCTTTCTGATGGGGTCTTTGTCTGGTTTGGGGATCAAGGTAATGGTGGCCTCATAAAACGAGTTTGGAAGTTTTCCTTCCATTTCTAGTTTTGGAACAGTTTCAGAAGAATAGGTATTAATTCTTCTTCAAATGTTTGGTAGAGTTCCCCTGGGAAGCCATCTGGCCCTGGGCTTTTGTTTGTTGGGAGATTTTTGATGACTGCTTCAATTTCCTTAGTGGTTATAGGTCTGTTCAGGTTTTCTATTTCTTCCTGGTTCAGTTTTGGTAGTTGATACATCTCTAGGAATGCATCCATTTCTTCCAGGTTATCTAATTTGCTGGCATATAGTTGCTCATAATATGTTCTTATAATTGTTTGTATTTCTTTGGTGTTGGTTGTGATCTCTCCTCTTTCATTCATGATTTTGTTGATTTGGGTCATTTCTCTTCTGTTTTTGATAAGTCTGGCCAGGGGTTTATAAATCTTGTTAGTTCTTTCAAAGAACCAGCTCCTAGTTTTGTTGATCTGTTCTCCTGTTCTTTTGGTTTCTATTTCATTGATTTCTGCTCTGATCTTTATTATTTATCTTCTCTTGCTGGGTTTAGGCTTTATTTGCTGTTTTATCTCTAGCTCCTTTAGGTGTAGGGTTCGGTTGTGTATTTGAGACCTTTCTCATTTCTTGAGAAAGGCTTGTATTGCTATATACTTTCCTCTTAGGACTGCCTTTGTTGCATCCCAAAGATTTTGAACAGTTGTGTTTTCACTTTCATTGGTTTCCATGAATTTTTTTAATTCTTCTTTAATTTCCTGGTTGACCCATTCATTCTTTAGTAGGATGCTCTTTAGCCTCCGTGTATTTGAGTTCTTTCCAACTTTCCTCTTGTGAAGAGTTCTAGTTTCAAAGAATTGTGGTCTGAAAATAGGCAGGGAATGATCCCAATCTTTTGGTACTGGTTGAGACCTGATTTGTTACCTAGGATGTGATCTATTCTGGAGAATGTTCCATGGGCACTAGAGAAGAATGTGTATTCCATTGCTTTGGGATGGGATGTTCTGAATATGTCTGTGAAGTCCATTTGGTCCAGTGTGTCATTTAAAGTCTTTATTTCCTTGTTGATCTTTTGCTTAGATGATCTGTCCATTTCAGTGAGGGGGGTGTTAAAGTCCCCCACTATTATTGTATTGTTGTCAATGTGTTTCTGCCCTGGATTTTTTTTTTTTTTTAAGATTTTATTTATTTATTTGACAGAGAGAGACACAGCGAGAGAGGGAACACAAGCAGGGGGAGTGGGAGAGGGAGAAGCAGGCTTCCCGCAGAGCAGAGAGCCCGATGCGGGGCTCGATCCCAGAACCCTGGGATCATGACCTGAGCCGGAGGCAGACGCCCAACGACTGAGCCACCCAGGCGCCCCGGATTTTTTTTTTTTAATATATAGTTTTCCCATTCATGATTACATACATTGAGTTTAATTTGGCCAATATGATCCTTATTATTTTTTTCTCTTCTCTTCATCTCCCCATAATGTCTTATCTGACATTCTTCCTCTTGTCTCTTTCATGTTTCTGGTACAGAAATTCTGTTTAATCTTCATATGGTGCATATTTATTAATCAGTGTAATCGAAGTCTGTCATCATTTCTACATAGCAGTGTTCAGTTCTTATATTCTCTGATTGCTCTCTTATTTATTGTTTCTATTTGTCATTACATGCCATTATTACCAACAACCTGAAAGAAAGCACAATTCAGAAACATGTTAGGGAAGGAGAAATGGCAAGGTATAGCATTTACTACTTTTTGTTTTTTAAAGATTTTATTTATTTGACAGAGAGAGACACAGGGAGAGAGGGAACACCTGAGCCGAAGGCAGATGCCTAACGACTGAGCCACTCAGGCGCCCCAGCATTTAATACTTCTTACCTTCAGAGACAATGACTTGCGAGTGGATTCCACATTTGGTGAGCCCAGATCTATAATCTCCAAAAGCCTATACATCTGCTTCTCTTAGTCCTTCAGGAACCAGCTGAATCAGTCCTTGGACTAACACCCCAACCCATGAAAAATCCTGATGGAAAATGGGAAGTGTGATACATAAAACAAAATCTAAGAACTATTTGTGCTTATTAGAAAAGGGCTATGATCTTGTCTAGCCAAAAGCATTTCAACATTGGTCCATTAGAGAAAATGACTATGCCGCCATCCCAAATCGTGTTTTGAAGACCATTTAATGATCTGGGGGAAATGCTCGTATTACCGTAAGTGAAAAAGCAGGTTCCCAAACTCTGTATAGAGCATAATCCCAATTTGGTGAAATAAATGCACAGAGAAGAAATGGTGGAGAAAAATACTCCAAAACATTATAAGGTTTGTCTCTGCCTTTTGGTGGGATTAGGATTTATTTTTAATTCATTCTTTACATCTTTCTGTATGTACAGGCTTTTCTATAACAAGCATGCTACTTTCATAACTGAAACAAAAAAAACTATGTTTAAAAAATAAAAGAAAACTAATGACCTTATTGGGTAGTTTTTTGCCTACTGTTTGACAAAAAAAAAAAAAAAAAGGCCTGGAGAGGGTGCACGTGCCTTGTTTTTTTTGTCTCAGTCAGAGCCCTGCTATATGTCAGTGGGGACCTTAGCTCAACGCGTAGGGGCTTTTGGTTTTGATTGCAGACATTTGGATTGGCCCTGCTTGTCCTTTCCATTCCCATTCCCCAGGTTCTTCTGTCTGGGCACTTGTGAGCCCCGCTCACCTCCCCGACTTCACCTTATGCTCCCATAAGTATTCCGTAAGACTTGGGAACCACGTTTCCCTGATGATAAAGGAGGCCTGGACAAGAAAAGTCCTGCCTAAGTCTTATCATCCTTGCCGCACCAGACCTGTGTCCTCATGACTTAGGGACAAGTGAGGCACCAGGGCACGAAGGGTATCACTGAATGAGAACATCCACTGGGTGAATTCCTTTCCTGAGCTCTGGCCTCTGAGCTCTGGCCTCCTCTGAGCTCTGGCCTCCTCCTTCACCAGGGACCGCAAAGCGATGGGCACCACCAGGAAGCACATAGGCACACTGGGTCTCTGTGAAACTGGGAGTTTGGGTTAGGACGTTAATTGCAGTTTTCATCAGGATAAAGATATCCAGATGTGAGAGAGAATTAAGTTCCTTCCCATGCCATGGAACAGATGACTGAACTAAAAGAAACATTTATTCTGTGAAGGAAGTAAATGAATACACCTGCACTATCTTCTCTCTACTCTCATGTTCCTTAAATTAAATTAAACCACCAAACAGGTCCTACTGGCTAAGGGAACAAATGCAATACTGTACTCAAGAGCATTTGATGTAAATTTCTTAATGAAGAAAGAATAAACAGAAATTTACACGATGTATTTGGATGCTGTAAACCTTGTAAGAGATTTACACAAAACTTCTTATTCCCAAACCTATCATGTAAATGTGCTGAATCCATTCTGTACATGGTATCTATAGAAGATTTTTGCAATGTTTTATATGAGAGCAGTTTTCAGATGTGGTTTATATCTCATCACTTTATAGTAATATCTTGTAAAATTTTTGACTGAATCAGAGAATTTTAAAGTTGGATCTCAAAGAGTGAGATCATGTTAATTTTTTAATATGGAAAAAAAATACTGAGGTCCAGAAGTAAACATACATGTGTAATGTATATGTGTATGTGAGTTGAAACCTTAATTGAAGTTAGTGAGTTTTTCTTTACTTCTAAAAATATTCTACAAGTCTAATACTTTATTATATTCTATTTGTTGATTAACTAGTTGATAGTTTTAAGCAGGATGAAAAAATAATATTAAGCAAGAGAAGTAAAAGGGACTTCAAAGAACAATTATCTACCATGAAAGTGGAAACCATGGATTGGCATATGAAGGAAATAACATGTTTTTATTGCTACTAGTTACACAGTATATTTTTAGCGGTGTTCTCATCCCTGATGACAGAAATCACCATCACATGCTAAATAACTAAAAGCATGGATTGTGGGTAAGAAAAAAGAGAGAGGGATGAAGTTTAGGCCAAGTCTACAATGAAGAGGTTTAAATATCTCATAAAACATCAGACCAAACTGGTCTTTTAGAATTTAGGGCAGTTCACTTTTGGCAAAGTCCAGCTTCCTGTTCACAAGAGCAATGCCTTCAGATTATTTTTTGAACATCAAACAGGCTTTTTTCAGGACCTCATTTTGATGAGTTCTGATGGGTAATCAGAAATACATGGATTAAGTCTGCTTTCAAATAAACATGGGTTTAGCAATTAAGGAGAAGAAAGCTTGGCTCAGTGTGCTCTGAGTCCAGCCAAACTCTAAACATGGGACGAGGCAGTTGAGAGTGTTGGATGAGAACATGCAGTTGAACTAGGCCTCCCAACATTGTGTTAATAAGCTTTGCTCAGCTTCTTCCTGGGGCATGAGAAAACCCTTAGTACCAGTATATCAGAGACTGTTCATTGGCCTCAATCAACACCTACATGGCAGAGATTCAGGAAACAGACTGTGCCAATAGCTGTCTGCATTTAGATGTATTCCTACAATTCTCATTAGGTTTCCCTTCACAAGACAGTACAGTGCAAAGGGCACAGTCTCTGGAACCAGATTCAAACCCCAGCTCTGTCACTTCCTACTCGTGTGTTACTTAGCCTCTCTCAGTTTGCTGACCTATAAAATGGGAGCAATAATACTGTATTTTATAGGGTTGCTATGATAATTTGATAAAGTAATAAAATGTTCAAGAGATATTAGCTATTATCAGTATCTTAACTATTTAAATTCTGAGGATTTGACTGAAATTTTTCACAAATTGTGTCTGAGAAGTGTCTATTAAGAATAGACAGCATTGTGGGCGCCTGGGTGGCTCAGTTGGTTAAGTGACTGCCTTCGGCTCAGGTCGTGATCCTGGAGTCCCGGGATCGAGTCCCACATCAGGCTCCCTGCTCAGCAGGGAGTCCGCTTCTCCCTCTGACCCTCCTCCCTCTCATGCTCTCTGTCTCTCATTCTCTCTCTCGCAAATAAATAAAATCTTAAAAAAAAAAAAATTTAAAAAGAATAGACAGCATTGTTAACTCTCTAATGATGTGATTATTTCCAGAGAGAACTGGATTAGAAAAGGGTTAGCACCTTTAAAGGCCATGTTTGATAAGAGACAGATATGGGGAACCTGCTATTGTCAGCACTCTGGGATATGGATTTATAGTCATCAGGAAGAAATCAAATTAACTAGGTTGTGTATTTTCAGCAAAAATATTGATAAGGTAATAAGAGTTTAATAGGAGAATGATATGGATTTTTCTTAAAGGCTGGTCTACATTAGTAGAGTAGATGCTTAATATACATTTAGGTAAGCATTTTCCAAAGTTTGTCCTATGGACCACTAGTTCTATGAGATGCACCTTAAAAAAGGGTTCAAAAACTAATGATGTAATGTATGGTGATTAACGTAACATGATAAAAAAAATATTAAACTAAAAGAAAAGCGTTCTGTGGTGTGATACATTTTGGAAATAGTGATTTCTATTATGTCACTATTATCCCATCTCAGAAATTCATAATGTGTCCTAGCTTATTAAATGCTCTGATGAGTCTTACTGTAAAGAAATCTAAATAACTTTAACCCAGTGTTTCTCAAAGTTATCTGACTACAGATCCCAGGGTAATTTTCCATGAAACACACTTTGAACATGCTAATATATATCACCTAAGGAAAGAATCATGGTTTCATTGTACTAACTCTGACATTCTAGAATCTTGGAATCCTGGAAATAACTGCCATGAGAGAAATGGAGGCCTGAAACATCAGCAAAAGGGAAAGAAAGTGGAGAGCTGACCTGAGAGTTTAGAAGATGAGAATGTCAGAACTTACTTACCCATTGACGTCCTGGCTTGGGCACCTCTCCAATCAAATGTCATTTCTTCTAGGAGGACACCCTTGGCCATCCTTTCTAAAAAAAATGTCTTCACCTTTGCCAAGTTACTTTCTGTCCCTTATCTTGCTGTATTTTCTTCATAGACCTCCTTACTCTGAGAGAACATTTGTGTGTTCACTCATATATTACCTCTGAGGGCAGGGACTTCACTTTCATCTCTATCCCCAGGGAAGAGAATAGTGCCTGGTATGAAGCAGACACCTAATAAATATTTGTTAAAAGAATGAATAAATGATAATGGTGTGATTCATTGAGATTCCCACTAGTAGAGGAGGAGAAAATTTTTAGGAGGAAATGAAACAAGTTTAGTATTTAACATAACGAGCTTGAGAGGAATCATCAGATACAAATATTTGTAGGAGCAATGGAAGTGAGACCTTCCTATATGAGCTATGGGGTGGGAAGAGTGCCAATAATAACAACAACAACAACAACCACAGTTAATATTTATTGAGTGTTTGCTATTTGCCAGAAACTATTGTAAGCACATTCCACGTGTGAATTCACTTAATCTTCACAATAACCCTTGGAGGTGGGTGCTATTATTATTCTCATTTTGCAGCTGAGCAAATCAAAGCTTGGGGTGGTTTAGGAAACCCTTTCAAGGTCAGACAACTAAGAAGTGATGGATTTGGATCCTTGCTATTTCCTTAGAAATAGCATTATTTAACTATTGGACAGCAAAAGAGGACCTGGTAAAGAACACTGGGAGAAGGAGGCCAGAGACATTAGTGGACAAGAGAGTCTAAGAAGAAGGAAAAATTGATGTTATCAAGTGCTGCAAGGTGAAATTTGAAAGTTTTATTTCTTTTTTTCAGAACTCTTTCAGTGGTGTCATGTGGACAAGCCAGACGGCAGCAGCTTGAAGGGTGACTGGCTGGTGAGTATGTTGGTTTATTAGATTATTCTTTTGAGGAGCTTGCCTTATATAAAAGGTAGGACAGAGAGGAGGGAAATAACTAGAAGTTGACATAGAGTAGGGAGAGCATTTTAAAAATCTATAATGTAGTGGAGAGTCTGCTTACAGGCTCTGGGGAAGAAAACAGTGAAGAAGGAAAGGACAAAATGATAGGAGAGGGTGAAGTCCTGGTGTTGAGAAAGCTGAGAAGAAATGGAACAAAGAACACAGGTGGCCAAGAGATGATGGTCAGGGACTGGACTCAAGTTAATTCAGATGATACATTTCTCATGGACTCAGTCTGTACACGCATGTGTTTGTGAGTGTGTGTGTGTGTATTTATACAATAATACTTAGCATTCTGTGTATAGAAATGAAAAGGTCAATAATGAGATTGAGCCCAAATGGAGGGCAGGGTGGCAGAAGGACCCCGAGAATTCTGGTTGAAGTGATGTTAGAAGGTCTCTGAGAGTAGAGAAGGAGACAAAGCTGTGAGGAGGGTGTGGTCAAGGAGAAGGGAGAGAAGGAGGCTTTGAAGGCCTCAGATGGAAGAGCAGTTGCATGGGAATCAGGTGGGTGAGATTGCTGGGGCCTCAGGTGTGCTCATGTATTTCTAGATGGAGGAATCCTGAGTGATGAGGGAGGCTGGGAGGTGTTTGTAAGAACGGGAAGCTGGGGTGGAGCAGAGGTGAAGATTGTTGGTTTGAGAAAGTGAGAAGCTCTGTGGATGGGTTCATGGATTCCATATATGATTGTGGAAGCTGTCCAGGATGACAGCAGGACTTGCAGTGGAGAAGAGAATGACCTGGGGACAGTCTATTCCATGACTGGGGATGTGAACCTGGGAACTGTGTAGATGACAGCCACAAGATGAGTGGAATAGCTGGATGACACAAACTGTAAGGAAGAGAGATCATTCCGTGAAGGTGACAGATTAATGGTCTATTCCCTCATTCTAACTCTTGCTTCAAATGAACTCTGACCTCTCTTGATTCGGCTAGTTTAGGACACTCTAGATATACCTATCAGAACCAGTCTTATGCTGATGTCCTGCCCCCTCCCTCCACCCCCACTCTCAACATCCACCAGGGGTCCCTTTCTTTGAGAAGGGTAATGAAGACAGGTTTTCCAGTTCCAGTGTCTGAACAAGATTAACATTTTAAGCTATTGTCAGCTCTGAACTAAGGGACTGATCAGCTTGTCCACTTGGTTAGACAGCAGGGACCTGAGAGAGATGAGAAAATGAGTGACATTTGACAGGGCGGCACCAACAAGGAAGAGTCAGGTGCAGAACACCTATTTCTGGCCTGCTCCAGTGATACAGTGTGTAAATATGAATTCTGACCTTGCAGCAGGCTGACGTGGAGCCCCGAGGGTTGTATAGGGGCCCAGGGAAAGTCAGGGGCACTTGACAAGTCGGTGACACATTGTGCCATGACCGTGCGTGGTGGTCCCTGAGCCATTCACTGTATTGTCTAAGCCTGAGATAGTTGCTCAGGGTCTCCTAATTGCAGGATGAAGCAAAGACTTATTTTCCTTATAAGTATAATACTCATCTTGCTTCTGCCTTTTCTCACACCCATGTCTAACCTTTTAAGTATGGAACTAAAACATTGTCTCTGCAGATGAGGTAGCACAGATAAGGAGGATGGAGAGGAATTTGTAAGTTCCTATTTCTTGTGTGTGTGTTTGCTAAGAGATATGAGGCTCTAGGCCAGTCTCATTTCTCCACTGACTGCTTTCTCTGCACAGAGATTTCTGATCCTGTGTCCGGGGGCCTTTGTCCAGGCATTTGGACGATGCCATCTGCAGGAAGCCCAGAGCAGCAGTGTGCCAGTCAAGAGCTCCACCAGGTCCCTGGTGGACACACTGTCCTCTGCCATTGGTCCCTGCTCCCAGACAGAAGTGGGGAGAAGCAAACCCAATGCTAGTGTTGGCCCAGGTGCCATGGTGAGATGCAGCTTGATTGTAATGGATTTAAGAAACACAAAGATACTGCAACACAGAGGCTCATGAAAAATTACCCAGAGACAGGAGGGAAAACTTCAGTTCTCCGAACGTTTCATCATTATCCCCCTTATTTTATTGGGTTATCACAAATCAGGAGTAGGTAAACTGAGAGGTGGCAAAACAAATATATAACTTTCAAGTGCTTAATTTTATTGGGTGGCAGAATATGCTGGGCAGTGAAAAGTGCCTTGGGTGGTTTGAATGCTGTAGACACATGCTGTGCATGGTTTGGTCCAAGTTTTATCCCAGATGTGCAAACTGATAGTTCTTAGGGGGGGCAACTGTAAACACCCACTACTCAAGCACTTGTTGCTCTTTTGACTCTTGGAGATTCATCAGTTGTTTTTGATTGGGGTCTCCTTATCATTTTAGCTTATAAAACCTTCACATTTTAAAGAGCATTTTCTCTCTAACAGATGGGTCCACATATCCACAGTTCCCTCCACTGTAGACAAAACAGTTCCAATTTCAATTCTCAAGCCAGAAGAGGCCATAGTCATCGCTCTTACTGTGAAGGAACAGGAAAGAGAAATCAAAGGCTAAGGAGAGCTGGGGGGGCTGGCTTCAGTCTCTTCTTTAAGGCTCCTCCTAGTCCTGCTAGAATTCACTTGAAGTTTGTCCTTTCAGAAGGCTTCGTATTTTGTTCCTATATGCATTCAGTCACAATGAAGACATTTTTCTCTTTCATATAATGTGGAACATTAAAAAATAATAGTCGGGTGATGCACTGGGGAGGTTTGCTTTTCCTAGTGTGTGGTTCTTGGCCCAAAGTGTATGACGGTTGGAAAAAAATCAACACAAGGCTGCTCTGTATAATATTATGTCTCTGGTAGAGAGTGGTTGGAGGGTTTTATGAAGCATAGATTCTAAAGGTAAAAGCCTTTAACAAGTCACAACTCAGCGACTGATGAAACCTTACATTCAAATCTTAGATAAATAAACTGAAAAATCTCCAAAGGAGAGCAGTCGCCAAGTGTTCACATTTGATTTTGGATATTGCATTTAAATATTTTCCAAGTTTAATATTTCCCCCTTCCTTTTTTTGTAAGGAACCAATCAAGCAAATAAACATGCATGTTGGAAATGCATATATCTGATTTATGTAATATCTTAGTATGAGGATTTTCTCATGTCCCTTCTAAAATTATTTGTCACTCTTTCATTTTCCCGAAGAGAACTGGGAAGACTGTCAAGTAGAGTTTGCTAAGGACACTTTGAGCTAAACTTCTCTGCCATTTATATTTAATGGTCTTCATTCACCCCATGTCTTGGGTTTCTTTCCCCTTCCACGACATCAGATATATTCAGAAAATCCCATAAAGCCCATCACTGGTCTGTAGTAAGAAAGGCTTAGCATGACTATGGTTTTACATTTACCTTCATGTTTTAAAAAGGGATTGAGGCAGAAGTAACAGATTCCAGGGATATTGATGGCCCTTCATAATGCATCGCCTTTGTGTAAGGGTAGGGGTATGGTAAAGAGGCTGCTGCACTTGATTCTGAGGCCAGATTAGTTCCATACATGATTACATTTGGGTTCCTTAAGTGCTATCTCTGCAAAGACAGAGATTGATTTTGAGAAACTTAGGAGTCATCCTGACTCCTCTCACTTTGTCATCATCCACTAACATCCATTCATCTCCAAATAGTAATTCATCTAAACTATTCTCTGAGCCCATATGCCCTTTTATCCCCCTACAGTGCCAGCGCTGCAGTTCAGGTTGTCATCCAAAACTGATGACTTCTAAGCTTGCTTGGTTGCCGTGGCTTGCCCTCCCTTTCCAGTCCATTCTGTTCTGTCACGGACAGGACAGTCTGATTGTGCACCCTCCCTGATGAAATACGTCACTGACCTGAATGAAGAACAGAATCTTTACGTGGCCCATCAGCCACTGCAGTTCTCCCACTTACAGCCTCGTTGCTCACCTCCCTCCATTTCCAGTCTGATCTCTCCTGTCGAAGCAATACCAAACTGGATGGAGTCTCTGCCCCGAAACAGTGCTGCTGTTATCTCTGGGTCTCTGCTCATGCTGGGATTTCTTTTCCCCAAGTGCCCAGGCTCACTGCTTCTATTCCCTTTCTTCCCTAACTCTTTCTTATTACTGAAGCTCAGCTCTGGGGACTGATTCTTTAGGAGGGCTTCCCTGAACTCCTCCCCACCCACTGCACCACGCAGGACCAACTGCCTGTGCTTTATGCCCCCACTGCTGCTCTTAATCCCTCACCAGTGCTCTTCTCCTTCTTTACATCCCCAGCACTTAGCACAGAGTAGGTACTCAAACATGATTTACTTGTTACATGAATAAAGGAATGCATGATTGCATGAATGCATGACTGAGAAATTGGTGATTACTTTTGATTTAGCCAGACAGAGGTTAGGAATAGCTTGTCTCTACTTAGCCCATTTTATCACATTTGCTCCCCACTTTAAAGGAAGTAAAACTACATATAAATTGAAGGTTCTGTGTATTTTTCCCTGATCCCTCTCTCTCTCTAGAGGTAAGAATTATTCTGAATTTGTTTTATCATATATTATCAGATACATACTAGACATGTATCAGTAAATAATACATTGTTTTGTATATCTTCAGACTTTACGTAAATGGTATTGCATCCAAGTGTCAGTCTCCAACTGTTCTCTTCAATCACTACTATATTGAAGTGATTAATAAATATTAACACATGAGACTCCAGTTCATTATTTTAATTGCTGTATCAAGTTGCATTATATAATATACCACATTTTATATTGATTAGACTATTGCAAATACTGCCATATGAACATCCTTCTCCATATGTCCAGGATAAATAGAAGAGCAATTGCTAGGTTGAAGTATATTCACAGTGTCCACTACACTATATATTGTTAAATTATCCTACCATGTTGTACCAATGCATGCTCCCACTAGTAGTTTATGACATTATCTATGGCTCTACATCCTTGCTCACATTTACTGCTATCAGATTTAAATAATTTTAATGTGATGAATTTGAAATGCATCTCATTTTTTGTTTAATTCAAATATCTCTTACTATTTCTGGTATTAAGCATCTTGTCATACACTTATTAATCATTCAGATTTTCTCTTCTGTGAATAGATATCTTAGACAAATGAATAATAAAAAGTAAATAATCCAGTAGTAGGTTAAATACCCGACCAAAATGGGTACTGTTGAAAGGGGGTATGGACATTGTTAGGTAACTCCCAGTGTCTGCTATGATCATCAGGGCATGTCAGTTTTGGAAGCTCACTTTGTGCTGGTCGTCCCTGTGGGTCTTCCATGATTTGCTAGTTTCCCTGCTCTGGAAATATAGAAGAGGAGGAGATGAAGACATATTACTCATGTCTATAAATCAAAGTATCTTTAGTTCAAAAATTAAAAAAAAAAGTAAACCTAGTAAGAGAGAGGAAATGTTTGGGGAACAACACAAAATGACAAACCTGTAGCTCTGGGCACAATGCTAATTTTTTTCCATCCATTCTGCCTCCCTGTTTCCTCTGCTTCCAGCTCTACCCTACAATCTTAGTCTTGGGTTCTTGGCTATGCAGTGAGGAACATAAATCTTTCAGGGTTCATGAAAGGTCAGCAAAATGTCTGAACCAACAATGTCCAGCAGAAATACAATGTGAACCACATATGCAATCTTAAATTTTCTAATAGGCACATTTTAAAAAGGAAAAAGAAAGAAGTAGAATTAATATATTTTATCCAGAATATAATCATTTCAACATGTAATCAATATAAAAATCATCTGGATATTTTACAATGATCCTTTTTTTAATAGTAAGTGTTCAAGCATCAGTGTACAATTCACACTTAAAGCTCATTTCAATTTATACTGGCTTCATTTCAAATGCTCAATAGTCACATGGCTAGTGCCCACATTATTAGACAGAATAGGTCTAAATCATTTGTAGAGAACTGCAATTTGACCCAACGTAAATACCCATTCTTCACCTCTATTTTCTCCCCTCCCCATAACATACTGATATTCTGTGTTCTGCATTCTGGTTATCTTTTCAAATCAACACCGGGACAAGGAGATTAAGGAATCAGGGTTATTCCAAGAGTTCTGTGGAGCTGTATTTTTTTCCTTCTCTCTAACAAAATGGGCCCTGGATTCATTGCCCATCAGTCACTTATTTTAACAATTCACATATTCCTAATATGGAGTCTGGGGTAATCACCCTGATTTCAGCTGCCCTCAGAACATACGCATTCCAAAATGTCTAAGTATTGACACTCATTCAGTGAGAGACTTAAAAATGATTTATCTACAAAAGATATTCACAGTTTCTTGCAAGAATTCTAAAATGTAGAAGTTGAAGGGATCATGATTATTATTTAATCCAACTTGGAGTGGTTAGGTGGCATGTCAAAAAAGCCACACCCCAATAGTAGCAGACACATGTCTAGAACTGAGGTTCCTGGACTCCTGGACTTCTACCACTCGACATGAATTTTGATGACTGACAATCAGAACTCTGAGACCCAGGGAACAGTGTTCCCCTTACCTCTCTAATTTCCATCAAGGGCCATACAGCTTGATTTTCTCTCAGCACATGAATGTAAATGTCACCTGGGCCTAAATAGAAAGACCACGGGCAGCACAGTATTAAGCAGCTATGCCCAAAAGCAGCATGTCTTTTGGTAGAGCTGAGTTAGGTGTGTAGCCCATCTCGAACCAAAGTAAGGACCACGAATCGTTGCTTTTCTCAAGATACATATGCTCTTTTTTCCTGTACTCTACTACGGTCTCTTTCTCTTATTTAGTTATCAGTAAAGAATTTCTATATACAATAATGGCATTCTTTTTTTTTTAATTAACATATAATGTGTTATTTGTTTCAGAGGTACAGGTCTGTGATTCATCAGTCTTACACAATTCACAGCACTCACCATTGCACATACCCTCCCCAATGTCTATCACCCAGCCACCCCATCCCTCCCACCCCTCACCATTCCAGCAACCCTCAGTTTGTTTCCTGAGATTAAGAGTCTCTTATGGTTTGTCTCCCTCTCTGGTTTCGTCTTGTTTCATTTTCCCTTCCCCTATGGTCCTCTGTCTTGTTTCCAAATTCCACTTATCACTGAGATCATAGGATAATTATCTTTCTCTGATTGACTTATTTCGCTTAGCATAATCCCCTCTAGTTCCATCCACATGTTGCAAATGACAAGATTTCATTTTTTTGATGGCTACATAATATTCCATTGTGTGTGTGTGTATGTGTGTGTGTATATATATATATACACACACACATCTTCTTTATCCATTCATCTGTTGATGGATATCTAGGTTCTTTCCGTAGTTTGGGTATTGTGGACATTGCTGCTGTAAACATTGTGGTGCACGTGCCTCTTCAGATCACTACATTTGTATCTTTGGGGTAAATACCCAGTCGTGCAATTGCTGGGTCGTAGGGTAGCTCTATTTTCAACTTTTTGAGGAACCCCCATACTGTTATGGCATTCTTTTTGATAAAACTAGTGGTTGCTCAACCCATGAGCCACATCCAGTATCCTGGTGTTGGGAGGGGAACCATCCAGCTACTTACCTTCGATTTTTTGCTTTTGTTACAAACGTTGCTTTTCTCTGTTTGAAAAGCACCAGGCCCCTTATTTGTTTTACTTTGTAGTAACGTGTGAAAAATGCCTTTATTACCAACAGTAGCTTCCTGAGAGCTTTTCTCATCCTGGTTCAGCAGCTGAATATTAACTAATCCAAAAATTACTTCTACGGTAAGTTCTCTCTTTTATATTAAAAATAATAAGTAGGGGCACCTGGGTGGCTCAGTCATTAAGCATCTGCCTTCGGCTCAGGTCATGATCCCAGGGTCCTGGGATCGAGCCCCGCATCGGGCTACCTTCTCAGTGGGGAGCCTGCTTCTCCCTCTCCCACTCCCCCTGCTTATGTTCCCTCTCTCGCTGTGTCTCTCTCTGTCAAATAAATAAAATCTTTTAAAAAATAGTAATAATAAGTAATTAAGCATACCTAGACACTACTTATTCTTCAACAAGCTTAGTGGACACAGGATCTTGAAAAGATGCAAATAACGCTCAGTCCATGCCTGATTTATTCTAAATCATGAAGTGGGGAAAATGCACTTAAAGAGTTCAGACCTGAGCTGTGAGATAGATGTCTATCTCGCATACACACCTGAAATATACAGTCTGAAAGGTGTGAAATGTCTGTATGGAAATGCATCAGAGAGTCACTGGGGAGGTTTTTGTGGCAGTACTCTTCCCTGCAGTGTGTCAGTAATGTGAATGGAAAAGGAGGCCTGGTACATTAAACCATAAAAGAGTCATTAACACTGTCCTATAGGCCAGATGTTTTTCAAAGATTGCTATGAAGATTTCTACCAAAGAAGATTATCTGGTGATTGACTGTTTGACCACTTGAATAATTGGAAACACATTTCTTTGTGGGTATGGTTTCTTTTGGATTGGCCCACTTAGAATCCTAGGATATTAGAATCCCCCGATTGCTGATGGTGAGCAGAGGGACACAGAGGTTTTATGACTTGGAAAAGGTCACTCAGTGAGAGAGTGGCAGAGCCAGGACCAAGTGTTTTGATAACACTTCCTCAAAACCGGAGGACCTTTATTTTGTTATACTTTGTTTTATTAACTCATCAACAGAGATGCTTTATGATGAAAATGACAAAAGAGAATGAACCAGATTCTTCTCACTGGAAAAACTATCTAAATACATATTGATTTTACTTCTATCTAGTCTTCGTTGAATAAAACAGAATAGCCACTTAAAATTTATGTTAATTCTGGTTTTATGCTTTCCTGTCTTAGAACATGGATAAGCCATTGGACCTACTGATGAGAAAGCACTTTGATCCCATTGCAGCCAGTCCAACCTGAGGAAAACTAGATCTGAATGGAAGCGACAGGGTAGTATTTCCTGACTCAGTTGTTATTAAAAAAAAAAAAAAAAGTGAGGCTTTAGTCCTCTTAAATTTCTCCCAGTTATTTCAAGAAGTCCCTTGAGCTTGTTTCCATATGTGGTCATGTAAACAATACTCCTGGCCACTAGTGGAGTCTTCCATTTTCTCCTCACACACTTGGGTATGCTGTTCTGGTACCTCCTAAGTACCCTTCATTTCACAACTTTTTGTATCCTCCCATCTGTCTCTTCTAGCGATGTTGAACTGCTCAGACCCCATCTGATGCCCCATAATGCATTGGGTCCTCTGGGACTTCTAATCAACTCCAGATGTAGACTAGACACACTAGACAGGCCATGTGACCTTTCCTGCTTTGCATCTTGTGTTGGGTTTCCTAAATCCTGGTTTAGCGTCTTGCTGAAATGAAGAAGAATTCTCAATCCTAGCTCATGCTACACTATTACGTGGTCACAAAGCTGGTCTGCCTCATGCTGCCAATATCATCTAATGATCTTAGTAAAATGGCATGTTTGCTTCTGATGTTGCCTTCTGTCTTTCAGAGGCATCACTGCACAGAACTCTGGCACAACCTCAGGTGGAGGAAAGAGCTAGAGGCCAGTGTACATTCCAGTTGTGCTCACACAATTGCCCTTGGTCCATACTTGCCTGAATCATATTTTTCTCTCCTTAGGATATATTAGTTCACATGGAGTTCTTCATTTTCTCATACAAACATTGTCTTTGAGGCCCTATGCACTGTGTTCAGACAGGTGTAGATTTGTGTGACGCACGTGAATCCAGTTCCTAAGTTGAGGACATTTCTTCTATAACAACAAAAAAATTCATGTAACTTTTAACTTAAATATGTTTCTGATTTCTACCAGAGCTCAAAACACAGAGAGGCTTTTTGTCATGTGGTTAATTTATTTTGGTTTGCAGTTATCCACAAAGCTTGCAGTCAATAAAGTATTATTCATAGTACAACATATGAGCCATGGAAAATTGTAGTCACTGGTGTGCTGGTAAATTATCAGCAACCAGCTCTCTGGAAGGCAAAACCTGTGATTTGTAGCATTTGTTGGTTTCATTAATATAAATACTCCCACGCATGCTGATTTTAAGCTACCATCATCACAGTAAGTGGAATTGGGAATTGATGCTCAGCAGCGCACTATTAGATAGTATTTTCACCACACAGATATAATAGCTATAAAGGACCTCAAGGGAAGGGATACTAGTGAAACATAGTAAAATAATTAGGAAGTGATGAATTTTGAGTATTTATCTTTGCCTTAAATATAATGTATGTATTTGTAAGTTTATTTAATGTAACTTTTAATAATGGCTGTATTGAATAAGTGCCCCAAAAGTCCTGAAAATTTAACAGTCGGTTCTTACAAGCCAGCACAGCCTGGCTCCAGCACCCCTCTGGGTGTAATATAATGAGGCAAGTCTAAAACGAATCTTCCAGAGCTGTGTAAGTTAGCATTGCAGATTGTTGTGAGGGTAGAATGAGTGCATGTGAAATGAAAATGTCTAGCATAATGCTTGGCACACTGGTGCTCAGTAAATTCCGGGTGAATCCAGAAGGCTAGTCTTGAATGGTGAAGAGGCGGGAATTAGTTTGGTTCTCTGAAGCAAGTCAGAGCTTTCATCTTAATAATTCTGAGACTGTGTGCATATTATGTCCCACTCAGGGTGGATCAAATCCTGTAGTTAGAGAGGAAAAAGGAGGAGAGAGAGAGAGAGACCAAATGACATCATTTCGCTTTTGCTTCTCAAATGGTCCTCATTAAGTTGACTGCACAGACTATAAAGAGGGATTTTAAGAGCCCTGGAAAAGTTGAAGGCAGACAATCCCTTGTTCAGAGGATGAAATGGGGTAAACCATAACATATGTACCAAATAATATAGTCTTTGTTTTATGTAATAATTTATTTTCCTCCTTCCCCTTCCTCTACATGGAAGAGACCTAACTCGAGGTCAATTCTCAGTACCCCTGAAAGCTGAAGAAAGAGCAGGTCTGATTTGATGGTTTCTCTGGCAGGCACACGGCTGGAGCCCACTGCACAGTGGCAGCCTCGCCAGTTAAATTCTGATGGCTGCTTTGATGAGAGGAGGTTTCATGCTTTATGAGGCTGATAGCATTCAGCGTTTAAACCATTAAATTTGCATCTGGAAAAGCCCTGGTCAGGAAAAGGTAAAAAGGTCAAATTTTCATAATGGCTTTCAGAACCAAAATGGTGTCTTTCCTGAGGGCCTGCCTGGAAAACATTCAGCTTTTTGTTGTAATAGAGGTCTTGCTTAATTGAAAATCAGTGAGATAAAAAGATCTTTTAGCAAGAGTACTAAACTCGTTGGCAGATATTTTCCTACTAATGATTGGGATGAGTGGCTAAACACTGTGTGCTGCTGTGAACAGAATGAGTCTCCACATTTAAACTTGTGGGGATCTATTCCCCTGAGTTAATCAATATTGTCAGACTAAGCAGATAATTGCCACATCTCCTGAACTTATTACAATGCACAACTAGACTTAACGTCAGATTTTCCAAATTGTTTTAGATGGAACCCCAGAATCTAACTGGGATTTTAGAATTTCCCTGAGCCAACAACAGCTTATTTTAAGATGATAAGTTTGCTGCCCTAATAGTTTTTTATTCTGTTTCTCCTAAGTACAGTCAGTTCTGCTATAATGTGACATGTGCACGCCTAAAAACCACACACTATGCAGAATTGTTTAACAGAAACCATAGGGCCTGGACACCAAAGCATGAGCCATAAAGGCAAAATTGATGGATTAGTTCTCATCAAAGTAAAAAACTTTTGATCCTGTTTAGAACATGGAAAAGCAAGCTATAGATGGGTGGTGGGGGAACTTGGCCATCCACATAGCTGACAAAGGACTAGTATCTAGAATATACAAAGAACTCTAAAATCTTAACAATGAAAAAATAAACAAGCTAATCCAATTAGAAAATAAGCAAAAAGCATGAAGAGACGTTTTACTGAACTGGGTATACAGATGATAAATAAGCCCAGTGCTGTTGGGAACGTAAAGTAGTACAGCCACTCTGGAAAACACTTTGACAATTTCTTACACTAAGCACACAACTTCTAAACAGTCCAGAATTTGCACTCCTGGGCATTTATCCCAGAGAAATCAAGACTTATGTTCACACAAAAACTTTTACATGGATGTCTTGGCAGTTTTATTTGTCATAGCCCAAAACTAGGAACAACCCAGATGCTCTTCAGCCCTGAATAGTTGAACTGTGGTATAGCCATACCACAGAATTCTTCCCAGCAATAAAAAACAAACAAACAAACAAACAGACAAACAAACAAACAAAAAAACCACTGATACATGCAATAACTCTAATAGCTCTCCAGGAAATTATATTGCGTGAAAAATGCCAATCCTAGAAGGTTATACAGTGTAGATTCCATTTATATAACATCCTCAAAGTGTCAAAACTATAGAAATGAAGAACAGATTAGTAGTTCCCAGGGGTTAAAGATGGGGAAGGGGGAACCAAGAGTGATATGGGAGGAACTAAAAAAAAAAAAAAAATGACAACAGAGAGGATCCCTGTGGTGATGGAATAATTCTATTTCTTGACTATGTCAGTAACAATATCTTGCTTGTGATATTGTACTATAGTTTTGCAGGGTGTTACTGAGGGAAACATTCGGGCAAAGGATACATTGGCTATGTCAGTATTATTCCTTACAACTACATGTGGACCTACAATTATCTCAAAACAAGGAAGTTTAATTTACAAAATACCTATAAGGATTAAGTGAAAAATGGGGTGAGAATCACAGCACTCAAAATTTTTCTCAATGACATATTAAAAAAGAAGAACTTTATAAAACTGGTAGCACAGTTTTACACATGTTAAATGCATAAATACCAAGAAGTGCATAAATACCAAACTAAATGTGGCACTTTGCCCTGACAAAAACCTGAAGTTGGTTTGTGGAAGGGGGCGTTACAAGGGCTGCAGCTTGTGTTACTGTGAAGTGGTGGAAGGAAGGTTAGTTGACATGGGATGAAAAGTTGTAACACTAGATGTATTGGTGTGGCTCATAACACATGCAGTGAACTGAAGAAGCTGGTAGAGTTTTTAAAAACTGATATCTGTGCATGTGTATGTTTTGTATAATCCTACTCATCTGGTTGTTGAGGTTAGGTGCAGCTTTCTGTGTTTACCTGTTTCCTGCACTCAAAATTACACATAAAGAAACATAAAATCTGTGTTATACTCAAGTAAGTTCCCAATATATCAATTGCTTTGAAACAAATTTTCATTTTTCCAAACAAGTGCTATAGCAGAACTGTTTGTACATTCAGGATACAAAAGTGACATAATGTCCAGATAATTACTGGAAAGGGAAGAAAATTCCACTTCCAACAATAGATAATGCCATCAAAGATTTCGGAAACTTTGGATCATTGTAACCTTACATCAAGCTACTTTCTACACTTGGAAAGCATGTTAAAATTTGGCAAGATTGGTTCCTCTTGTTTCCCCAATGTAGATTTGATTAAACTTAAATAAAATCTTCTAGATTTTGACTTAAAGATATTATTAAGGTGGTATCTAATGTAGGCTAAAAGAAAGTTAAAAAACATAAATTTGTCACAATTTTAGAAAAAAGACCAGGATCAAAATATTTATGCTTTCTTTTCTGTTTTGTTGATTATCTTACTTATACTCTGGTCTAACAAGTATACGAGAAAAAAATATATATATACATGGTGGAAAACAATCACACACATTGCTTTTAAATAACTTAAAATTTATTATATATATTTTGTTATAGGAAATATACTTATTGAGGTAGAGGGGAACATAAATAGATTGAATATTAGAGCACATTATTATGGATAAGAGCTTGAGCCCATTGTTGACTGGTTCACTTAGGTAGAAACAGTGTCCTAAGAAAACAAAGATCGTAAGTTTGATACCAATGGCTTAGTTAACTAGTTTCTGTTGATACAGATGGCTTATCTAACCAGATCTGCCATGTAACAGTACATTCATTGGTCACAAAGGAAATCTATGAAATTATGTACTGTTTAAATCTGTTATAACCTGGAAACCCTATTTCTTATAAATCAATAATATAAAGGAATTCAACTTACATATCTGAGCAATTAGGCTACCCATTTGATATTACTATAATCATGGATTTATTTTTGTATAACTTGTCCCAGAGCACAATCACTGAAATATTACGTGGTGATACACAAATTATGGGGAGAAAAGCACCAGATGATTTTCTTGTTCCTGAGTTAAAGTTAATAACTCTTAGAGATAGCAGGATGAGATGTGGTTGTGGAAAAAAGTCTGAGCTGGATGTTGAAAAGGTACAGTGTTTCCTAGAAGTGAGAATATGATATTAACAATGACAAAAAGAGAGGGACATACATGGGTAGGTTGAATAATAAATTCGTGAAAACTTGAAGGGAAAGCACTCCATGTTTAATAAAACAAGGAAATAGCCACAACTTCAAACCACAAATTGTAACGCAAACCTTCCAAATACTGAGAAATCTACACAATGAAAACAAGAAGGAGCTGAGTGCCCAAGCAAGCTTCTTTAAACATTTAACAGGATAAAAATTTCTTTAAAAATCAGTGTTACAGTCCTGAAAGGCCCAACTGATGATCCTTTAAATAAAGAGACAAGAGCTTTGGACTGTAGGCAAACCTAGAAGAAATAAGGCTGCCCTTTGTAGACAACTAGCACAAATAGCTCAGAATGTCCAGGAAGTTAACTGTTTCTGCTCTAGTCTCCTAGACTATGTAAATGATAGGGCAAAGAAAAAACAATCTAGCATACCAGGAATTTTACTATAAAGAAGGTTAGATGTTTGAATGCCAAATTTGAAGGAAAAAATATGCACCCAGGTAAAAAGAAAAAACAGACACAATGAGTAGGTGTCCAAGATAACCTTGGATTGTACAGTTATCCAACTATTCATTCAAAAAGTACATAAAGCCACAGCAGTCAGACAACAAAAAGAAATAAAAGGCATCCATATCAGTAAGGAAGAAGGAAAACTTTTACGATTTGCATATGACATGATATTATATATAGAAAACCCAAAAGAATCTACCAAAAAAATGCTAGAACCAGTAAACAAATTCAGTGAAGTCACAGGATAAAAAATCAATGTACAGAAATTTGTTGCATTTCTATACACCCATAATGAAGTGTCAGAAAGAGAAATTAAGAAAACAACCCCATTTACAATTGTACCAAAAATGATAACTAGAAATAAACTTCACCAAAGAGGTGAAAGACCTATACTATGAAAACCTTAAAATACTGATGAAAGAAATTCAAGACAACACAAAGAAATGGAAATATACTCTATGCTCATGGATTAGAAGAACAAATATTGTTAAAATGTCTGTATTACCCAGAGCAATGTACACATTTAATGCAATCCCTATCAAAACACCAACACCATTTTTCACAGAGCTAGAACAAACAATTCTAAAATTTGTATGGAACCACGAAAGACCTGAAATAGCCAAAATAACCTTGAAAAAGAAAAGCAAAGCTGGAGGCATCACAATTCTGGACTTCAAGTTACATTACCAAGCTGTAATCATCAAAGCAGTATGGTGCTGGCACAAAAACAGACACATAGATCAATAGAACAGAATAGAAAACCCAGAAATGAACCCAGAATTATATGGTTAATTAATCTTAGATAAAACAGGAAATAATATTCATTGGTAAAAAGACAATCTCTTCAACAAATGTTTTTGGGAAAACTGGACAGCAACATGAAACTAGACCACTTTCTTATATCATACACAGAAATAGATTCCAAATAGATTAAAGACCTAAATGTGAGACCTGAAACCATAAAAATTCTAGAAGAGAACACAGTCAGTAACTTCTTTGACATTGGCCATAGTAACTTCTTTCTTGATATATCTCCTGAGGCAGGGGAAACAAAAGCAAAAATAAACTATTTGGGTGGCATCAAAAGAAAAAGCTTCTGCACAGCAAAGGAAACAGTCAACAAAACTAAAAGACAATAAACATAATGGGAGAAGATATTTGCAAATGATATATCCGATAAAGGATTAGTATCCAAAATATATAAAGAACATATAAAACTCAACACCTATAAAATGAATAATCCAATTAAAAATGATCAGAAGAGATTAATAGAAATTTCTCCAAAAAAGACATACAGATGACCAACAGACAAATGAAAAGATGCTCAACGTCACTCAGCAGGGAAATGCAAATCAAAACTACGATTAGATACCACCTCACACATATCAGGATGCCTAAAATCAACAACACAAAAAACAAGAGGTGTTGGCGAGGATGTGGAGAAAGGGGAACACTCATGCACTGTTGGTGGGAATGCACACTGGTGCAGCCAATGTGGGAAACGGTATGGAGTTTCCTCAAAAAGTTAAAGATAAAACTATGCATGATTCAGCTAGCACTCACCCTACTGGGTATTTACTTAAAGAATACAAAAACGCTAACTCAAAGGGATACATGCACCCTGATGTTTATAGCAGTATTATTTACAATAGCCAAATTTTGGGAGTAGCCCAAGCGTCCATCAACTGAAGAATGGATATAGAAGATGTAGTATATATATATACAAATGAATATTACTCACCCATAGAAAAGAATGAAATCTTGCCATTTGCAGTGACATGGATGGAGCTAGAGAGTATAATGCTAAGTGAAATAAATCAGTCAGAGAAAGACAAATACCATATGATTTCAGTCATACGTGGACTTTAAGAACCAAGACAAATGAGCAAAAGGAAAAAAGAAAGAGACAAACCAAGAAACAGACTCTTAACTACAGAGAACAAACTAATGGTTTTCAGAGGGGAAGTGAGTGGAGGGATGCATCCAATAGGTAATGGAGATTAAGGGGTGGACTTGTCGTGATGAGCACAGGGTGATGTATGGAAGTGTTGAATCACTATATTGTACACCTGAAACTAATACAACAGTGTATGTTAACTAACTGGAATTAAAATAAAAACTTTTTTAAAGTATTTATTGAGAACTTATTTTGTACCAGAACCACTACTGTCCATTGTTGATATACCACTGAAGAGGAGAAACATCTCAGTCTTCATTTACTTTCCAGGGTACAGATGCTTTTGTATTCCCAACTCAGAAACACCGCTCCTGACATTATTCATCAGCAAAAATCTGGCTCCATTCAAAGACAATTAGTATTAGAAAAAAATGAAAATGGATCATATGCATGAAGAGCAAGTAAAAATGAAACAGAAAAGAAACTTCAGTAATAGTCAAATGAAGAATATACTTATTCTATCAGTATAAATACTAATTTCATATCAATAAAATAAAACTATATTTTAATCCCCAGGGACTAAAAATGAAAATGGAACTGAAGACCTCTCCTAGTGCTAGATGGTTTGCCAGCACCTGAAACATAGCAGAAACAAGCAGAAAAATTAAACCCATTGAACTTCAAATTTTGTAAATATTATGGAAGAAACATAAAGTGATTATCCTTAAATGTGTAAAGAAATAAGAGGGATGTCTCAGTTGGTTAAGCATTTAATTCTTGGTTTTGGTTCAGGTCATGATCTTGTGGATTATGAGATGGAGCCCCAAGTCAGGCTCCATGCTCAATGGGGAGTCTGCTTGAAGAGTCTCTCCCTCTGCCCCTCCCATATGCTCTCTCTCTCTCTCTGTCTCAAATAAATAAATCTTAAAAAAAAAAAAAAGAAATGGGAGTAAAACTAAAAGACTATGAAAGCAGGCTAGGAAAAGAACTTATAGAAATGAAAATAAAAGTTTAATGGAAAGGTTAAATAATAGACTAAATACAGTTGAAGAAAGAATTAATAAACTAGAAGATAAATCTGAGAAAATCATCCAGCATATGCATCAAAGAGGGAGACATTGAGGGAAAATATGAAAATGAGTTAAAGAAACATAGGAAGTATGATAGAATGAGAATGTCTAAAGATCTCTAATTGGAGTTTCAAAAAGAGAAAATAATGGGAGCCAATATTAGAGATAAATGGCTAAGTTTTTAGAGCTTGAGAGAAACATCAATCCAAAAATTCATGAATCTCAACAAATCTCAAGAAAGATGAATTTTTAAAAAATCCATATCTGTATTCATTGTTGTGAAAGTGCACAACACTTAAAGATTTTGAAAGCAGTCAGAGAAAAAAGAAAAAATGATCTCTAAAGGAAAAGTAGTGATACTGATGGCTCACCTCTCAACAGCAATAGTGAAATAATATCTTCAAAATGCTGACTGAAAATTATTGTCAATTTTTTGTTATTGTCAATATTTCACCTGAAGAGCAAAATAGGCCAGTTTCAGACAAATCAAAACTGAGAGATGTACTTCAAGAAAAAAAGAAATTAAACCCCAAAATGACTCAGATTTAGGAAAGAAAGATGAAGGAAGACATTTTAAAGATTTTTAAAAAAGATTTGAAGTAATCTCTAGACCCAGAGTGGGGTTCAAACTTACAACCTTGAGATCAAGAGTCTCATGCTCTACTGACAGCTAGCCAGGTGCCCCAAAAGACATTTGTTTTTAGAAGATTTTATATCTTCATTTGAGAAAGAAGAGAGAGCATGTGAGCATGAGTAGGGGGAGGGGCAGAGGGAGAGGGAGAGAATCTCAAGCAGAAGCCCCACTGAGTGTGGAGCCCAAAGTGGGGCTTGATCACAAAACCCTGAGATCACCACCTGAGCCGAAATTAAGAGTCATGCTCAACTGACTGAGCCACACAGGCGCCCCCAAAAGACATTTTTAAACACGTGGAATAAGTCCTAAAAAATACTAAGCATATAAGACAATAATGATTTTTTTTTTAAAGAAGAGTATAAGTATAGAAACATAAATAACAATAAAATGTAAGATGAAGTTGGACTCATGGAATTAGTGTTCTACAAGTTTTTGTATTGTGTGGGAGGAAGATGGAGATGATTAACTTAAAAAATCACTGTAACAATGTTGAGGGGTACCAAAGATTGTATATGACTTAAAAAACAGTAAAAGAGGGAAAATGGAAATAAAAGCAGAAACAATCCAAAAAAGGTAGAAAAGTTGGCAGGGAGGAATCACAGGAAAAATAGAACAAATTATAAGTACAAGATAAGATAGTAGAAATAATAACAAATAGCTCAGCAATCAAAATATGTATAAACAGACCAAACACTGCTTAAAAGATTGATATTATCACAGAAATAATCTTCTGTGCTCTTTATAAGAGATACATCTAAAAGGTAAGAACACAGAAAGGCTACAATTAAGATAGAGAAAAGAATATGTCAGGCAAACACTAATCAAAAGAAATCTAGTATAAAATTAATACCAGATAAAATAAACTTTAAGACACTAAACCATATGAATTATAAAGAATTACTGTGTAATGACAAAAGATTCATTTCACCAAGAGAATAGTACAATTGTAATTTTGTTTACATAGAGATATGTGACTTTTAAATATAAAAAAGCATGTATTAATATAATTGGAATGAGAAATTGACAAACCCAAATAGTAGGAGATTTTATAACAAAATTATAACTGCTAGAGTAAGTATGAAAAAGTTAGCAAGAATATAGAAGATTGGAATAGTGGGATTAACGAAATTTGACCTAACAGACATATTCAGAAACCTACCCTTCCAAATGTATTTCACAATATTGTTAGGCATACATGGAATATTTACGAAACTTACCATAAACTAGGCTGTAAGATAAGTCTTATTCTACAAACCTGTTATTATATTAGATAAATTCTCTGACAACAAAATTTAAGGTAGCCGTCAATAACAGTAAGATAACAAAAAAAGGCTCCATGTGTTTAGAAATTTTAAAACTTGCTCCTAAATACTTCATATGCCCAAAGGGATTAATATGAATTGTTATGAATTAATAGGCCAAGGAAGAAATTATTACGAATTTTAAACTAAGTTTTAAAATTAAAATTAAATTATTAAAATAAAAAATAATTTATTGAAAATTGTGTATAAAAATTAATAGATTGTAGCTAAAGCAGTACAAAAGGAAAATTTATAGCCTTAAAAATGCATGTATTTGAAAAGAAGAAAAAAATGAAATTATTGAACAACAAATTTAAAACAAGTAAACAACAAGAAAAAAAAGACACAAAAACAAGACAAATACCTCCTTTGACCAGAAATGGAAAAGCTATGCAAAAATGGGAGCTGGACTAAAGCACTGGCAGTCAGCATTTGGTACCTGGGGATAAAGATGGCTAGAAGGGCTGTGCCTAAGGGGACCAGGGGCTTCCCAGTTCCTGGAAGGAGGCGGAAAGATACTGAGGACCTCTGCTTGAAGATATGACTGAAACAAATATGGTCTAGAGAGGCAGAGTGGGGGGGTGGGGAGGGTAGCCTTACAACAAAGAACTAAATCAAACCACACTGTAACTTGGGTCTTTGATATCCCTCATTTCATCAAAGCTCCAAAATGCTATTAAAAGGCCTAACTCCAGATGGGGCTTCTGGGGGTCTGAGTGAATGCAAATACAAAATCTCCCCTCCACATGCATCTGACAGTATTCCAAGACACATAAGATGCACAGTCAAGAGTTTTTAAATTTTCAGAGGCTTACTCTGAATGTAGGTAACAAAGAAAGGACCCGGGAAAAGGAATTATTTCTTAGGCTAGATCAGTACTTAACTGTGTATTATTATAACGATGGAGTAATAGAAAAGTCAAGGTGAAGAGGAGGTGTAATTGCTACACCAGTCCTGATCTGAGTAGTAAAATACTCACTCTTTACAGTGTAAAATACTAGTTTCTTATATGAAAAATGTAGTGTCAACTAGATACAACAAAAGATGCAGAAGTAGTAAACTGTTGGGTAAATCATTTCTTTATTCATGGAGTCACTGTACAAATATTTGTGGAGATTTACCATATATCCCCCAGTAGAGTTGCCACTACAAAAAGCTAATATCTGGTAGTAGGGGGTGGGAACTATAAATAAAGAGTGAAGTGTTGTGCAGCCAGAAGAACAAGTATACAGTTAAAATGAGGGCACAGAGGAAGAAGTGGTTGGCATTATGTAAGATAGTCGCAAAGGGCTTTGTACAGAAGGTTGCCTTAAGCTGAGTGTATATAATCCTCATCATTAAAGCATACAATTCAGAAATTTATAAACAGGGCAAAAATTACAAACCAATAGTGATAAAACTTGTATTTTTGACTTGTAAAGCAGCCTCATAAAATGTTGAGGACCAAGAAAGCAAGCTCAGGAGAAAAAGAAAGAGATGGTTCATTTGTTGGTTAGAATCTTCTAATCATTACTTTTTAGCCTTGAGTTTATGTTTGTTTACTGTGATTCCACAATTCTCACTAGGCACTAAACCTACCAGTTTTTCAGAATTCCCCCCCTTACCTCTCTCCCCCCACTCCTTTTGTCAAAGCATGAGTAGACCCAGTGTGCACACCTGTGAGATCAACTTTCCAGTCTAAATATCTTACATAAAATCTTTTGAAAGCAACAGGGTGCACTCACTTAAAGCTTTAAGAATGGGGGCCAATTTTTAATTTGTTCCTCCTGTTTGCTGCAAATATAGTATTTCTCTTTCAAAGACTTTATTAGAAACCTGGATTGCTCTGGGAACAGAGACAAGCAATTTATGATGATGAATTAGTGATGAAGGTTAGAGTCAAGAGGTTTTTCAGTTATTAGAGGTTTGTACTATTTTAAAAAGGCATTCAATTTGCACAAATATTTCAAATTTTAAAGGAGCCAGTTCCAAAAGGAAAAATAAGAGCAGTTAATAATGACAATCATGATGACAATAGGGACAATGATGACTACTACTATAACTGACCATGTGCCAAGCACTGTACAAAGCATTTCACATACAGTTTCTTCTTTAAGGGTAAGTGCAAATGGATGGCATAGTCTTATTAGAATTATGTCTTATTGTAAAAATGTTGACGGATTATAAGAAAGAAAAAAGACGTTGCTTTAGATTATTTTTTGAAGCCATAAAAGCAAAGGAAAAATATGCCTTCTGCCCAAGGACAATGGTTCAATTTTGGAGATACAAAAAGCTGAATTCCACGTTCTGTTTTGCTTTTCCATCAAGGAGAATCATCTTGAGATGGAAAATGATGAGGTGAATATGGATAAGGGGAAATAAAGCCAGGATATACAAAATGATTCTAAGAGGCACCCTCACAGCTCTAAAGAAGTCTACCTACAGGCTAGAATGAATTTAACCACAGGGTACAAAGAGAACCTTCAAAGAAGAGTGGCAGCAATCTCAGAATCCTGGTGAGAGACTAGGGATATGTGTAAGAAAATATGCTGTTTTATAATTAGAGAAAAGTGTTTTCCACAAACTACTTTGAGGGACGAGATTCTAAGAGATATTATTGTATTTTCTTGATTGTAAGTCACATTTTTCTTTTTAGCACATTAACATTTTGGAAAATGGAAGGTGTCTAATATCCAAAGACAAAGTACACTCTCTAGATACCCACCAGACCCAATATAAATTATGCCTAGAAATGGATTAGTGATGATTAGCTACCACAGGATCCTCCACTAAGTTCTTTGCATTTGACACATGTGGTTGGATTTGAAACCAAATTTGGTTCCTTTTTTTTTGTTTGTCATAGAAAATAGCTTAAAAACAAGTATGATCTAGCACTGGAATGAAAATAATACGTATTGTTAAAGAATTCAATTGTGAGCAGTAGGAATGGTCACATTTTCTTGGAATAGACCATAGAATTTTCAAAGCTCAAAGAGTTTGGTGTGACCCATATATGTCATATATTCTACTTGTCAAAAACTTCAGGACATATTTTGAAATTATATTAACAGCCCAGCCTAACAGTAATAAGAGATCATAATCATGAGTGTGGATTGTGAAAAGAATATTATGGTAAGGCCAAAATGATTCAAAAGAATCCTTAGGCTCTGGATATAAAGAAGACTGAGATATTTGAAAGTGGTATATAATTATAGAGTAACTATGTGCTATTTTCAATAAAAAGACAAAAATAATGCAATTCCCCCCCAAAAGATATGATTAAATTGATGTAATTTCTAATTAGAATTAGGTAAAAATGGCATTAAAGTAAACTCTTGGGCCGCCTGGGTGGCTCAGTCGGTTAAGCGTCTGCCTTTGGCTCAGGTCATGATCTCAGCGGTCCTGGGATCGAGCCCTGTGTGGGGCTTCCTGCTCTGTGCAGTCTGCTTCTCCCTCTCCCTCTGTCCCTCCACCCTGCTCATGTTCTCTCTCTCTCTGTAGACTCTCTGTACATAGACTCTTATATTTATGTTCAAATGGTTTTAGACAAAGGGGCCAAGACAATTCAATGAGGAATAAAAGTCTTTTCAGCCAATGATGCTGGGACACCAAGATATCTATATGCAAGAAAAAAAAAAAAAAAAGAAAAAGCATTTAAACTCCTCATACCATACACAGAAGTAAGTCAAAGTGGATTGCAAATGTAAAGGTTAAAAATATAAAACTATTAGAAGAAAATACAGGAGTAAATCTTCATGATCTTGAGTTATTCAGTGGTTCCTTGGGTTAGGAAACCTACAGTATAAGTGATAAAAATTGGTAAATTGGACTTCATCATAATTAAAAGCTTTTGTGCTCCAAAGGATACCATCAAGAAAGTGAAAAGACAACTGGCAGAATGGGGGGAAATGTTTATAAATCATAACTCTCTTAGAGACTTGTAGTTAGAATATATAAAGGACACTTAAAACAACAATGAAAAGGCAATCAAATTTTTATTTTATTTTTTATTTTATTTTATTTTTTAGTGAGCTCTATGCCCAATATGGGGCTCGAACTCACAACCCTGAGATCAAGAGTCACCTGCTCTACCAACTTAGCCAGCCAGGCACCGAAAAGACAAATTTTTATCTTTTTGTTTTTTAAATTTTTAGAAATATTTATTTATTTATTTGAAAGAGAGAGAGAGAGCATGAGCAGGAGGGGCAGAGGGAGAGAGAGAATCCCAAGCAGACTGGTCACTCAGCACAGAGCCCTACTCGGGCTGGATGTCACAACCCTGAGATCATGATGTGGAGCCGAAATCAAGAGTCTGCCCCTTAACCAACTGAGCCACCCATGCACCCCACGACAATCAAATTTTTAAAAAGTACACAGGATTTGGATAGGCATAAATCCAGAGAAGGTGGCTAATTATCACATGAAAAGATGCTCGAAATCATGAGACATTAAGGAAATGCCAATTAAAACCATATGGTAACACCTCACACTCACTAGAGTGGTTCTAATAAAAAAAGAGGTAGTAACAAGTGTTGGTGAAGATGTTGAGAAACTGAAACTCATTCACTGCTGGGGGAATGTACAATGGTTCAGCCACTTTGGAAACAGTTTGGCAGTTCCTCAAATTGTTAAATATAGAGTTAACATGTGACCCAGTAATTTTACTTTTAAGTATTTACCCAAACGAAATGAAAACACATCCTCACACAAAACTTGTACACAGATGTTCATAACAGCATTAGTCATAAAGCTAAGAGTGGAAATAATCCAGATGTCCATCATCTAATAAGTGGATAAATAAAATATGGTCCTTACGTATAGTGAATATCATTCAGCAATAAAAATGAATGAAACACTGATACATACTACAAAATGGATGAACCTCAAAAACGTTATATAAAATGAAAGAAGCCAGTTACAAAAGAACACATGGTATAATGCCATGTAGGAAATGTCCAGAATAGGCAAATATATAGAATAGAAAATGGTTGCCTGGGGGCGCCTGGGGATGCTCAGTTAGTTAAGCATCTGACGTTGGCTCCGGTCATGATCTCAGGGTCCTGGGATCAAGCCCCGTGTCAGGCTTGTGTTCAGCGGGAGTCTGCTTGAGATTCTCTGTTTCCCTGTCCCTCTGCCCCTCCCCCTGCCCACACTCTCCCTCTCACTCTCTCTCTCTCAAATAAATAAATAAATCTTTAAAGGCATTAGAAGTGAGTTTTAGAACAGATGGAAGAGAAACCAGAGATCACAAGAGCTCAGACTGAGTACCAAAAATAAGTCAAATTGGACTAGCTTCCTTTCACAGGTGGAATTCCTTATCTATTAGATCCAGAAATGCTATAAACCTGTGTATCTGGATTTTATTAAGGTATATTATAAAGATCTCTCAAAATGTTCCATTGGATAATTGGGCAATTTGGGGAAACATGCCTTGAAATCATGGATTTGTAAGTGAACAAGTTTGATGGATTTGTAAGTGAACAAAAGTACACAAACAGGCTGATTAATGAATGTATATCATTGTTAGAGGGATACTTCATTGTAAAATACAGTATTATGTATAAAATTTTATTCTGATTATCACCTTTATCGATGATTTGGTATATGATAGATCATTGGGAATAATCACTTATTGAGTCTTAGCAGCAAAATGCTAAGTATCATTGACAAAAGATCACAATGCATTTGCTAATTTTTATCTGCACACACCTAGTGAAAGAAGTAAGAGAAAAATGAAACAAAAAGCAAGAAATATTTTCTGGGTTTAAGTTTTTGCAGATGATTATATATTCATACGCTCCAAAAAAACTTTATAAACATTAAAATTTAGAAAAATTTGGTCTCAAGTAACTGAGTTCTATTTTTTTCTCCAAAGTGCCTCGAAATTTCATTTCTGTATTGAGTAAAGCCACTGGAAGGTACGTGCATGCTGAAAACATTGCTAGTCTTGGCCAGCCCAGGCCCCCATGGGCTAGAGCTGTATGCTGGCTGTAAAAAGTACTGGGTTTAGTTTCCAGACAGCATGCACTTCTTAAGCAAGGAAATGCTAACAGACTCTTGTGGAATTAACATCCCAAGAGAACCTATCAAGTCAAACTTCTGCTCTTCCAGCCAGTTTGAAACAAAATTGATTGTTCTGTATACATGTTGTCTTTCACCTGGAATGCATAGTGGGTACTCCGTGATATTTATTAAAGGTGGAAAAGCCAGTACAGCATGTTTTGGAAACTAAATACCTGGTGTTCTGACACACTTTCTGGATGATCCCCAAGTAAGTGAGCTCCTCACAAATGCTCAACTGTTCATTTAGTGTTTACTGGGGAAGGTGTTTTCTCCTCTTTTTTTTTTTTAATTGTTTGGTTAGGATATATTTTTTCTCTGGGGCTTGGAATGAAGCTGGAAGTTAAGGTTCTGCTGAAACACAGGTTGCAAAATACCTCTAAGTGGCCTAACCTATTATGCCAAGCATGAATCACTGAAGTCCAGGCTTTCAACACTTTAGCAGAGGTCTTTCAAATTCAGTGTTCTCCAATGAAATAGATATTCTATGCTTTTCTCCCAGGGCTTTTCTCAGCAACCTACTTTACAAACAATACAACAGAAAAATGGTAGCATTTAACAGGATAAATGCTGAAGATTACATTTCCTCTCTAAAGAACATATACTATGTGAAGGTTTTAATAATTAAACTATTTCATAACACTGTAATTTCTACTTAGAATTCTCTGATAACATATATTTCTTTAGTTTTAATATAATTTAGGTCAAACCACATGATTGCTTTCGCATTGGTATGCGATTACTTTGCCTTGATTCTAGAGTTTTCCGTGACTCTAGTAATCCTAACAATACATACCATTTATTGAGAAAACTGCCAAGCAGTTGTGCCAGACATATGCCATGTGGCATTTCCAGATTTTCTAGCATTCCTGTAAGATAGATATTCTATAACTGTTCCCATTTTCTGTATGAAGACATTGGCACTCAGAGTAATTAAGCAGCTTATGCAGTTTTACTAGCTATAAGTGGCAGAGGCAAGATTTGAACCCATGTTTGTCTGACCCCAGTTGGTCACCCCCTCCTTTGAATTGGCTAAGCCAGTCCTGTATTCCTTTTCTTTCAGGCTTGCAAAGCTTTGTTATTGTTTAAGTGGGAATACGTAGATAGCCTTACAAGGCTATGCTGCATATTTAAAAGACTAACACATTTTAGGTGAGAAAAAGAATATTCCATTCAGAGGTGTTTAGTATACATGATTTTAAGCCTTCATTTTATAAAAGTTAGGGTTAACCCATTTGTTTCTTCACAGCATAGATTATTTTCTTCGTCTAAAACCCCTCCATTGTTCTACCTATATTAGGTCCTGGGTCTTTAGGCTTACTTTTTAAATTTGATGCCTTGTTAGCTTTCCTTCTTATTTATTCTAAATTACATGTTATTTATTTATTATATTATTATATTCTTATTATTTACTTAATTTATGACCATCTTCCCTCCAACTTCACATTTTTCTTAGATAATGTGCGCAGGAAGAGTACTGTGGGCCAAGAATGTCATAAAGGATGAATCTACAAAACAACAACAACAAAACAACCGTCTACATTCCCATTCCCATATATTTGTCCTGTCCTTTTTATATTGGGTAGAAAGAACCAGGGCAGAGATGTTACTCTCGTTTTACCTGTATCATAACATCAAAGATTTAAGAAATGCTAAGAGTTGCAGTATTTTCTAATTTAAACCTGATGTAGAGGAAGGAAGTAATAAGACCAGATTTGTGTTTTAGGAAGCACACTTTGGACCATGTTTAGGGGAGTATTGTAATAGTTTAGGCAAGAGCTGATGAGATTTGAACAAAAATAGAGGGGATGGGGATAGAGAGAGATGATATCAGATGTGCAGGCCGTTAAGGAGATAATACCTATTGAACTAGAGGAACAATTGGATGAAGAGTATGAGAAAAAGGAAAATTTCTTGTCTCCCAAAATGAAGAGAAGTAGGTTTGGGAGGAAAGATGACACTCACAGATAGATTTCTTTTTAATCTGTTTGCTCATTATTTTGCCATTAGACTATAATAGCCAGTAGGACACGAACTCAGTTTTTGTTGTTGTTGCTGTTGCTGCTGTTGTTGTTGTTTTAACATAATGTCTAACATTTCATAGGTACTCCTTTGGTTATGTTGAATTTTATGTCCTCATGGGTCCTATAATTAGAGGTATAAAGAACCTAAAAAATAACTAAAATGCTAATTGTGATTATCTTTAGTTGTTAGAAGTATGCTAATCTTTATTTTATTATTTTACTCTGAATACTCCAAATTTTATCTTAATATTTTATTTTGAATATCCCAGATTGAAAATATATTACCTTTATTTTAAGAAAAAGTTAAAGCTTATTTATTATTTCAGAAAAGAATGAGGCTGGGCAGGCAAATAAAAGTCATCAAGGCAGCCTATGTGGACAAATAATATATATCAAAGAAATGGCTAGGAATTTGAACAGAAATTTTATGCTTATTTTATATGCCCATCGAAATTTTGATAGCACCTACATCACCACACAATTGAGCAGGAGTGTCGTATCTTATTTTCAAGTTTCTTATACTCCGTTATTATTTATTAGAGGAATCAGTGTTCTGGACTAAATCACTCAGTACTTTAGGCTACAAAAGCAAATTGCTGGTAAGACCTCTCAGCCATCAGCTCCCCTCTTACTGTTGCCCTCTTTTCCTTTTGTTTTGAATTTCTGAACAGTCTTTTATGTTAAAGCAAAAGAGGTCAATGTATCTGTCTGTAACATTTCCTATAGCAGGCAGACCATTTTACAACAAAACTAAACATGAGGAAAATTAAACAAATGCCACACATGTGAATTAGATATACATAAAACAATTTTTGTTTTTGTTTTTCCAGCCCAGAGTGAAACTTTCACTTGAGTTTCTCTGAAACATGGCGCCTGGGTGGCTCAGTTGGTTACACGTCTGGCTTTGGCTCATGTCATGATCTCAGGCTCCTAGGATAGAGCCCCCATGTCAGGCTCTCTGCTGGGGTGGGGGGAGAGACTGCTTCTCCCTCTCCCTCTGCCCCTCCCCTCTCTCTCTCAAATAAATAAATAAAATCTTAAAAAAAATTTCTCTGAAACAGAGAGGGTGAGACCTAACTTTATATAAGCCAATATGTTTGCTTTCCATGACAGCCTGAGAAAAGAAAAGAAAGAAAGGGAAAAAAAGACCCAAGAGAGTTCTTCCAAGAATCATCAGAAATGAATTAGAGTGGATAGTGCAGTGGAGGAGTGGAGGAACTGTACCCCAGATGGGGAAACAGAAACAAACAAAAGGTTTCACAAGGAAGAGAGTGGATAAAAACCTTAGACATACTTTCTCCTGGCACGGACGCATAAAATACTAAGTAGTCATTGTAGACAGTAGTGCAAGCAAAGTAGAAGGAGATGGAGAAGGCAAAAAAAAAAAAAGAACAAAGGCGGTCAAATGTCATTGTTTGTTTCCTGTCGTTAGCTTGTATCATTTTAAACTGACCAAGTGTATGACACTCCAGTTTTTACTACAGGTCTGTAATGTGAACATACACATTTGCTATTTCTGGAAAACTTGTCTTCCTCTGCAGGATGTTTCTTGGAGGCAGACAAACATATATTTAGTGAGATCTGACAGTGAGGCTAATGATATACCAAGGATATATCATTAAAAGATAAAAGATATATATAATTTCTAATGTCCCAAGAAAAGAAGAGGAAACAAATTATTTGCAGGAGAAAGAACAAATCTCAAAACTAACCTCATATTTCAATAACAGAAAGAATTTCGAAGAAGTTATCAAGTGCCTCCCTCAGGATTTTCCTGTGGGAATCTTCATTGGAAAGTCACTGGGAATGTCATAAATGCCAAACATGAAAGAACATGGCGTTAAGGTTTACAGAATGAGGGAAAGTCTTGACTCACTTTTGAAAACCCATGTCAAGGGAAATAGTAAAAAATGCTGCCATGAGGACAAAGCTGTGTATCGTTCACATATTATTTACAAGTGAAGGTGTTGCTAGCCAGGTCATCATGCACAAGAGACATGGTGATGTTAGAGAAGTCAGCTGTGGACCAGGTTCTAGGCAGATTTGAGGTATTTATAGAAGAATATAAATATAAGTGACAATCATGACTAGGAGAGACTAGTATAAACCATCAATCATGACTCTTTCATAATAGTAAAAACCAACAGAAGGTATATTTGCCCTTAGATATTCAACATAAATCTGGGCTTTATGTGCACTAAAATTTGACATGTGCAAAACTTAAATGTTCCAGTTGCAGTCAACGGAGGCACACTATAATATAGACAAAAAGTGTACACATATATATGTATTTTTCTGCTTAGCAATGTTTATATTTATTCTAGAAGAAAAGAAGAATGGAAACAGTAACTTGGATAAGACAACAGGTGAGAGGAATTGATAAATGCAGGAAAGGGAGAAAGTGGTACATGGCGGCATTCAAAGGGCAAGCATGCATACATCAATATATTATGATGCCTGGAAGTTAGTGGTCCGAGTTGTCAGTTATATTAGCCTGGTAGACTCTTCAGCAATGATATACATGAACATGGGTGTGGTATACCGAGAGCGGTAATGGTCTCAGTTCTTCACCCTTCCCTAGGTCTGTGCCCTTTGCCATATGACTTTGCAGGTTTTTTCATCTGGAGGAGTAGTATATTTCCTTGCCTCTTAATTCAGAGTTGGGCAGTGTGGGCTCACTTTGGCTGGCAGGATTTAGAAGATATAACCAAGCAGAGACTTGGAAAGATGTTTGTGCATTTGTTTTTGCTTCTGTCCTGTGCCACCATCATGACAGTAACACATCTGAGCTAACCCGAATGAAAAGATCCATGTGGAGTAGAACTGAATCATGCCAGTCACCCTAGCCACAGCCATCCCAGATCAGCCATTAGCTAGTGAACCTTGCCCAGATCAGAGATGCTGAGCCAAAGACCCCAGATGTGTGAGCGATCGATGTTTACTGTTACGTGCTGTTGAGGATTTGTGATTGGTCATGACAGGACATTTTTGTGGCCTTAGAAAACCAATTCGATGGGAAAGGTGGTTATATTTATAATATCCAAGATGACCAAATGATTTCTTATGTATAGACAGAGTGGATCATATACTTTTGGTTATTTGTCATTTTAATATTTGTATTGAATAGTGGGAAATGATAAAGTATTCAAAGACTTATAAATATGTCTTCCCTTATAGAAATTACCTATTTTAGGTATTCCATTCAATGCATTAGGAACCTAATGTTAACCAGCTGGATCTTTATTTAGAAGGATGAATTACAAAAAAAAAAAAAAAAAAAAAGAAAAGGAATATAAAAGACCCCGTAGAAATTTTCAGTTTATGTATGGAAACAAAATTAAACATAACTTTTATCTGCATCTATTTTTAAAAGGTTTGAGTGGTTTATAATAGTTACCATTGTTGAGTGTTTCCTGCACCCAGTGTTCTAACACAGAAGTACTAATGTTATCTTTAATTTACAATGAGAGGGCATTAAGAGTGCACTTATCTTGATGATCACTGAGTAATATATGTAATTGTTGAATCACTATATTGTATACCTGAATCTAATATAACACTATGTTAACTACACTGGAATTTAAATTTAAAAAAAAAATTATGATGAGAAAACTGAGACCCAGAGAGATTAAGAAACTTGTTCAGTTTCACATCGCTAGAAAGTGTGTGAGCTAGGATTTAGTAAGGCTTCAAACTCTACACTTTCAACCACCACACTTCACTAGCATGAGAAAAAAATAATTAAATACTGGATTTGGCAATACACTTGTGGATTTATTTTTATTTTTAAGGAAGTTTTTCAGTGTAAATGTATTTTAATCATTTGCAAGTGCCCAATACTTATAATTGTTTATTAATTCAATAAAGTGAAAAGAAAGAAACATGGAACTAGGCAGTTGGGCACCTGCTGCTGTTTCTATCATCTTTATTTTTAGATATTTTTAGACGTTTTTCTTCAAACAGATTAAGCAGTTTTATTTTCATTTCCATCATAATCATAATTGGAGCAATAGCATTTGATTCATTTTAAAAAATAGAGCTTTGCATTTCTTACATTAAAAGACAGCATAATTACTGTATTATTATTTGTTGCACTATGACTTCAGAGTTGGTAGGGGATGACGCATGTTCTTATCTGATCACATGCTTCTGCTGTATACCATTCCAACGCTGGTCTATGATGGTACCTGCCGTATAGATGCCAAGATTCTTTGTACACCGTGTTCATAGTCCTAGGCTGATAAATAAATTACTGCTTTGCCATTTCTAGAAAGTAGCAGCCCAGGACTAATGACACTATTTAGCTTGCAAAGGGACTAGGCCGAATGAAGGCAGAGCACACTGCTTTTGTTTAGTTACCTTGACTGACATTAGACACTTGGACATATAAAAAAAGAAAACTCAGATGAGCTAATGGTTACACCTTCACCTACTGTGGAGGGAACTTGCAATATGGACTATGCTCAGCTTGTGTTAATCCTTACATTGCAGAGATCTAGAAGAAAAAAGTTAAAACATTTCACCTAGTTTTTAAGCAATAGCTGGAGAAAATGGGTGATACAGATGGATGAATTTTTACTTCTTCTTAAAGCAGTTTTCCTAAATTTGTTCCTGTTATAAAATGATCCCATAATGGAAAAAGCACAGATCTGAAGCAGAAGTTCTTCTTCTTTTAAGATTTTATTTATTTACTTGAGAGAGAGAGAGAGAGAGAGAAAACACGAGCTGGGGGAGGGGCAGAGGGAGAAGCAGGTTCCCTGTTGAGCACAGAGCCTAACAAGACCAGATCTGAGACTCCAGGATCATGACATGAGCTGAATGCAGCCACTCAACAGACTGAGCCACCCAGGTGCCCCTGAAACAGAGATTCTAAGCCTTTTTGTACTATGTCCCTTTCAGCAGACTAATGAAACCCAGGGACACCTTCTCAGAAGAGTGTTTTTAATTCATAAAATAAAATGCATATTACTACAAATGAAACTAATTATAATGAGATGTAGTTATCAGAATATTTTAAATGTAATACTGTATTGTATGTGTTCCTTTATTAATGCCTTGCATAATTAGACAATATATCGAAAATATTTGAAAGTTAAAGTTAAATGTTACATTTTAAAGATGTGTAGGCTAGAATGAGAACATTAGGTATGGGGTGGTCTTTAATTCACCTCCTTCCAAGTATTGATCACCAACAATTTAGAGGTGTGAAGTACTGGAAGATAACCAAGGTGTCTGGGTCACCAGAGTGAGAACCCTCAAATTCATCATGGTGCCTGAACCAAAAAGTGCTCAGATAGTTCCTATGAGCATCTATAGGCAGAAGGGCTTCAATCACATGTAATCTAGCACTGATTATAAAGTAGTCAAGTACGTAAATGATAGATAAATATATCTTTTATCACTCTAAGGTGATAAGAAATATCCGTTATTTCTATTGGTGATTCTTATGAACTATTTGTAACCCTCTCCCCCATTCAAATGTTGAAGCCCTAATCCCTAATATGATGGTATTTGGAGGTGGTAGGTAATTAGGTTTAGATGAGGTCATGAGGGAGGTGTCCCCATGTTGGGATTAGTGGCCTTATAAGAAAAGGAAGAGAGATCAGAACTCTCTCTGTTCTCTTTCTCTGCCATGTGAGGACACAGAAAGAAGGCAACCAGCTGTAAGCCAGAGAATAGTCCTTATGATACTGAGTCTGCTAGCACCTTGATCTTGGACTTCCTAGCCGCCAGAACTGGGAGAAATGAATGTCTATTGTTTAAGCCACCTGGTCTATAGTATTTTGTTATGGCAGCCCAAGCTGACTAAGACAGTCTACTGAGGTTTATTGCATACATTGAGGATGGAAAGAAATTCTTAGTTGGAAGTTACAAAATAAAGATATAAATTGGTTTTCCTTTTCAAGTTCATGGATCTCCTGAATTAGAGTCGTACATCTAGTTTAAATAAGGGCTCTACCACTTATTCACTGTGAATAGTGAATATTCACTGTGTCAAGTCATTTTAACTTTCTGAGCTTGGCTTTTTCCATCTATAAAATGAAGGCCTGAATGTGTATTTTATAGTGTTGTTTCATGATTAAATGAGATAATGAATATGGGAAAGCTTTGTAAACTATGAAGTAATAAACAAATGTTAGCTAATTTTATTATGTATTTAAACTTTTATCCTTAAGGAATTTTTGAATATGGTTTGGCTTCAAGCCAAATTCAATAACATTTGAATCCAATTTGTTTTCTCACAAACTCAAATACTTCTTCAATCTCCCAACACCTTTTATTTAAGATATGAAGAGAAAGAGAAGAGAGAAAAAGAGCTGAGGGAAGCTAAATAAAAGAAAATAAAGCAGGAACTTGAGAGAAGAGAGTAACAGAAGCTAACTCTTTTGCTCTCTTCATTTTTTTTTAACTTGAGGTTAAACATACATGCAGTAGAGTGTATAAAATGCACGAATTTTAGGACTATACAGATTGATGACTTTTTATTATGTACAGACCTGGATAACTACTACCATAGTCAAACTATAGAACATTTCCATGCCTCAGAAGTTTCATTCTTGCTCTTCTCCAGGCATGCCCAGCCCTTAACCCTGAGATAACCACTGTTTTTACTTCAACAGCGTAGATTAGCTATGCCTCTTCTTGAACTGCATATAATAAATCACATGCTATATAGGCCATTATGTCTAGCTTTTTTGCTTAATATAATGTCTGTGAGATTTGCCCATGTTGTTGCATGTTATTAATAGTTTGTTTTTACTGCTGCGGAGAGTCCCCTCACTTTTATCATTGGTTTCATCTTGCTCAGAATCCTACTAATTCAACTAATAATCTGTATCTCACTTTAGAGATGGTACAAGTATGATGACCAGAAAGTACCATTCTCAAAGAAGCTTTTAATTCCCCTGTCTTCCCAATGCAAGAAAACTTCTCCTTTTCTTGTAGGTATCCTTTCTTTCTCTAGGTCTGGAATGCATGAAAATGTAAATAATCTATAGTATGAAATGCAATAATAAGAGCATTTTTGTGGTCTTTTCTGCCATCATCTTTGAGCAATTTCCCAGTAGACCAAATCAACATTCAATCAATAATGACTATTGTTGTAAGTTAAAGAAAAAAAAAATCCAGGTCTAACATTAACAATAGAAGAGCAGAAAAATCATCTGAGAATCTAATATGAACCTCTTTGGGAATTGGTGCGTATAACCCTGGTTCCATCATATTAAAGATTGTTATGCTTATAGAAAAGCTGAGAGACTGGGGGATCTGTTTGCAATTACCAAATCAAAATGCAATTAACTAGTCACTGGGAACAAACAATGATGTATTTAAATGCCCTTTTGGAAATGTAGAATTGGTAACGGAGATCAGGTTCCCAAGGTTCGGATGTTTTCACTTATGAGCCTTCCTATGAAATATCCGTCTGAGGATCACTGCAATAGTTTGTCCTAGGAGAGAGAAAGATGGAAAATACAAAGCAAATGGCCCTTCCATCTGGGCACTGGGGCTTTTCTTATTCTCAGAACACATCAAAGGAAACTTTCCCTCCATTCTCTGAATCATTTTGTTCTGACCTCACTTAAAATGTATAAATACATTTCAAACCAAGGATTGAATTTTGCTGGCACATGATCTTTTTTCCTTACAAAATTATTACAGGAAGTGTCTCTGATATGGCTGAGACGTATAATTCAGGTTGGAAAGAGAAAACTGTTGCTTATGAAAGTAAGGACATTTCTTTTCTCTTTCAATAACAGCATAGCTGACAAGATAGAAATGTTCATTTCCCCCCTTCTCCTTTGCAAAAGCATTTCTCTAGTGTATGATTTCCTAAACATTAGATGTTTATTAGCTATTTGTTGTTTCTCCTAAAATCAGTCTTTAGTCAACTTTTGGCTATAGTTTTTAATGGAGAGCAAAAACATTGGAATATATCCATAGTAGTGGCTGTTATAAAAACAAAATAACAGAGCACCTGGATGGCTCAGTAGGTTAAGCAGCCAATTCTTGATTTTGTGGCTCAAGTCATGATCCCAGGATCCTATTATCGAGCCCCACAATGGGTTCCCTGCTCAGCGGGGACTCTGCTTGAGCATTCTATCTCTCCCTTTCCTTCTGTCCCTCCCCCCGCTCTCTCTCTCTCTTTCAAATAAAATAAATAAAATCTTTTTAAAATAACGTTTTTTTATACTTCCAATACGTATGTTCATTACAAGGGACATTAACTCAGTAAAATTAATAGCCATTTTCTTTATATTTCTCCTGATACTGTACTGGTGGAGGTAGGAAAGGATAGTAGAATGGTTTAAAGTAGAACGAGAGGAGAGGCAGTGGGGAGCCTGGATAATCCATGAACTACTTCTCAGACTAAAGTTTGATTCACTAATGGCCCCATAATGATAGTCTCGGAGAGGAATGAGCATAGGACCTGTGAAGGATTCCCATGAATTTGGTTGAGTTCTGAGGCTCATGCTCCACTCACTCGGGAGCAGTGGGCACTAGAGGTAGATCAGTTGACTTAAGGACTTATGGAAAGAAGTAGAAAAAAAAATAAACAATTATCTCTGAAGAGTACTTCCTTCAGCAAGTGCAAGCCTATAGGCTCCCCCCTTCCCCCGAGTGATTATGAACCTGGGGCAAGGGTGGTCCTATACCATTTGTCTAAATACTTAAACATTATACATTAAGAAAAAATACTGTTAAATAAGATGTCCTTGTCTCCTACCTTGACAAATGCCCCTTGATGATGAGTTGGAAGACCAGGTTAGAACTCAGCACTCTTAGACTCCTCAGCGTTCCCAGTTAGAATGTGGCAGTGCAGGGAAAGCTGGTCCAGGCTCTGGCCTCCCCCTCACTACTCTCTGCAGCCTGTTCTACTTCTCTTTCAACCTCAGCTCCATCCAAATCTCAAGGCATCTCCTGAGTTCACGTGTGGACATCCTAACCCTCTGATCCAAACTCCATCTCCAGCCCCTGCAAATAGTCATCCCGTGACCAAGCCCCCAGGCCTAGAGGTTCATATACTGTTGGCTTAGAGGGGCTCCCAAGAATTCAAGCCTGCAGGAGGTCAGCTCAAGTCCTTCAAAAAGCATTTGGAGCCATGTACAATTAATTCCATGGTCCGTTTGTGTGTTTATCTACCTTTATACCCTGTTGGTTCAAATCAGGGTCCAAGCAGACTATATATATATATATATATATAGTTAGTCTAGAAATGAGGTTGGCTCCCTGGATGGCCATGCCCCTTAGCCTTGGAGATACCTCACCCCACTAGGAAGGCATGACTGAAGGAGCCCAGAGTAGAGCCATTTACAGAAGGGTTTCTCTTGGTTGTGCCTAAGACCGTTCTGAATAGCCACACTTGTTATATGTTAGGGACGTCCCCAGAGTCTGTCCTTTAATGTACCAGGGACTGTGCCAGATACTGCAGATACAGAGATGAGTATGTTACCACTCTTGAATGAATTACCCCCTTGTGAAAAGGCCACTGTAAAATGCAAGTATTAACACAGGTGGAGAGGGAAGTTCCTTCCTTTCTCAGGCACACTGCAATGTGACTGTCACGCAGATGGGCTAATTGTCCCATTTAAAGGATAGTGCTGAAAGCCAAACCTTGTTTGGCACAGCCACTAATTGATGTTTTCTAAGAGACATGCTCCAGTAAACAGCTCTCCACCTAGGGTCTGCTTCAGTCCTGGCCCACAGCTAGCTCCCTACCCCCTTTCTGCTGACTGCAGTCCTATCACAAACTCATAGGAGGGGATCCTCTCCTGACAGCCAGTGCCCAGACTAAACCATCCGGCATTTAGAAACTTCTGTACCTCCACCTGCTAGAGTCTTCCTCATCCATAGGAGAGAGCATCTAGGTCCCTTAATTTTCCATCCCTCCAACCCCGTACTGGATTATCTGATTAACTAGACAAATCTGGAAGGTGAAACACTCCACAGGACTACTGGCCCTGGCCCTGGCCCTTCAGCATGTTGAAGTCATAATAAAAAGATTGTGCTTGACTAAAAGAGACGTAATAACCAGATAGAATGAGTCTGCTTGGATCCTGATTTGGACCAACCGGGTATAAAGGTATTTTAGGGACAATTGGGTAAATTTGAATTTGGTCTTAGTATTAGATGAGATAAAAATTTATTGAAAGAAGAAGACTGAGATTGGTGATTTGGGGGAAAAAAGCAGACTGAAAAGAATACTAACACTTGCAGAAATATCTGGAAAGATATGCCTGAGAATTTATAGTGGTGATCACTGGGTGGTGACAATGTGAAGTTCTGACTTTTTTAAATTACCTACGATGGTTGCATACTTCTATAATAAAAGTGTTATTTAAAAATAATTGGAAGGTGTAACATTATATTTCTATATGTTTGGAAAAGTACTACATAGCTCTCAGCCTATCCTCCCAGATGAGCTCAGGCCTGGTGAAGACCCCACAGCAAGTTGTGATATAAAAATCAATAGTTCCCAGAGGTATTTGCAGACAGAACCACATTAATCTTTCACTCCCATAAGTTTATTGAATTAAAGTTTAGTGTTTTTCCTTCAGCTTCCACAGAAGGATGAAATAGAAATGTCTATTTAAAGAATGTTTTTTAAAACTATAATAGAAATCCTTTTCAATTATTTCATGTGGTATCTCTTAAGTAAACACTTAATTTATGAATTCTTTCTAAAGTTCAGGGCCTGGAAAAAAATTGTTTCCTTTTACCACTTTTTCTGGACAGGAGAACTCTATAATCTATCAGATTTCTATGTTATCTTGGTTGCTAGGGAACTCATATGTAAATTTGGCATGTAATTGCATTAACTAACTAATTACCTAGGAGCTTAAAAGTGTAATCTCTTTTCTCTTACATGTCATCATTATTTCATAAAAATCTATTTTAAAAACAACTCTAATTGCCCTTTTCTGCTCATATGATCATTTTTTTACACCATTTAAAATTCATTCTGGAGGAAGAGAGAATATAAATCAATAACAGGTCTGCCCTACAAATCTCTGTACAGCCTCCAGGCAATTTAACAAGTAGTAGACAATGTTTTAGGGTATCTACTCACCCTGCAACTCTGGTCACTTTCTCTGAGTAGTGAAGCCCACAGGGGTGAATCTCCCACATTTCAGCTTCAACTGCACAATGGATCAGATGGATACATGACCAAATCCAAGTGTGAGAGTCTTTATTCTGGGCATTTGGAATTGATAAAGCAATTCTCTCTGGTCTTGACTGCTTATTCAGGACACCGTGAGGCATAAATAAGCCAACAATTAAAACAACCAGTGGGTAGTAGTCTCTTATTATCTTTGAAAAAGAAATACACCTTAAACAAACCATGTTGAATTATCTTATTTTGCTTTTTTCTAAAAGAGAGATGTTGGAAATAAAGTATTCTAAGTTCCAGGACCAAAAAGAGCCAAGTACAGTACTATAAATACTCTGCAGTGTTCAATGAAACAGTCTCAGTGAGGTGCGTGCGTTGGGCAGGAGAACGATTGCCATTTTCATCACTTGGGGAGTGAGAACCAAAAGCACATTTCACTCCTGCATCCCCCACTTCCCTGGAGAGAAAGCAGGCTTCAGGAAGCTTTGTTTTTGAAGGCTACAAAATTAGATTTGTTACCTAATTCGGGTGCCTATCTACTTCATCACCTCCTCCAAGAATGAATACAGAAAGGACAAGTGTTCTTTTTAGCGATGACTATTCCACTGAACATCATTGCGAAGACAATAATTATATGTATAACAAAGTCCCTGCCATGGAAGCACATTTACTTTCCTGCATGTTATTAGCATTGTCAACAGCCTCTACCTTTGTAGTTTCATACAGCAGTTTTTGTTCCTGCTGGTGCGCCGTGTGGCATCTAATGTGCTGTTTCCCCACTTTAGTTTTGTTATGATCGCTGCAGTTGTTGCCCAGAAACTAAGAATTACACCAAATGCATGTTTTGTCTAATCAGTTCAGCCTCACTAAGTGGGTTGGAATAAGAATTCTCTCTTCCCCAAGCAGAACTAATAAAGTAAGCTTTCAATAAATGGGCACTAATTTTAATTGAGGAGAATTAATATCACCCAATTGTAGTGGCATGAGATAGCAACTTATTAAATACTTTCCTTCTGGGAGAGTCAGTGAGTGTTTCAGATGAGACGGCTTCTGTTACTCTTCCGACTGGGATGCCCTGTATGGGGCAGTGGGGAGTGGCTGCAATTGGTTCTCCCCCCACCAGATGGAGGACCTACCTTGAATTCATGACACTCCCACCCTGCCCCCATCTCCCAACCAGAGACTTAAATTCTCAACACAGATTTCCGATCCCTTCGTTTTCTGATTTTCACGTCTGTTAAAAAAAAAAAAAAATGTGATGTATTCTCAAAACAGAAACAGATGTGAGATCTAATTTCTTATTGGAAGTGACAAAACATATAAAGATTTGGCAAGACATGTATTTCACATATTTCAAGATTTCAAAAATAGTCATCAAACAAATGAAAGAAGAGCTAGATAGCAGGGTGGTCTCTCCCTGTTTGCTATGTTCCTTTTTCTAAGATTCTCACAGTAGTCTATTGTCAGTAAGATATAGAAAAATATAGACATATCATATATGATAGAAAATATATAGGTATATATTATTAAAATAGTGATTTAACAGAGAAAAACAGTAAATGTTCTGCTTTTAAAGATATTGTAATTTCTACGTTTTAACCTGACTGTAAATTTTCATCAAATCACCTTTGATCAAATGAGCTTTTTCTATCAAAAAAGAGAAAAAGCTGAGAAATGAATAATTTGACTCACTAAGTTCTAAAGGTAGTTGCTATACAGAGCAAAGACGTAGGTATAGCTTTTAAGAAAGAAAGATGTGGGGAGGCATATACTGATGAGTATGTGTGATTGTGCTAAGTCGATTTGCATTTATATAGCACCATTTTTCAGGTGAGACAATTGGTAATATATTTGCTACAGTGCAGTGCTACGATGTAAAATCCATACTAAAGAAAAATGATGTGGCTTTTTTTTTTTTTTTAACAAAGCATTTGGGTCCAATGAACATTTATCTGACGGCTACCATGTACTAAACATTGAGCTAGGTGGGGACTTCTTACTGTCATTTATATTTTATGAGAAACTTGTTTGCCATCACTGCCTTCATTTTTGATAATTAGGAAACTGAGTGTCCAAGAGGATAAAATGACTCAGTCAAAGTCACGGTAAATTGCAGAACCAGGTTTGAAATGCAGACCTTTTTGGACCTAAAGTTGTTTTCATTTTACCCCAGTTAAATCAAGGGAAAGTTCTACACATTTTCAGAAGTTTTTGTATTTGAATGGTGCTTAAAGTTACAAATTAATTTTGCAAGTTTTTTTTTAAAGTGTTAAAACAACTTTTCAGGACATCATGGTAGAGATGAGGAATGATTCACAAAGTTGCAGGGACATGCCAAAGTTTGTGTCTGGTTTGTGACAGAACAAAAGCTCAGCAGCTTTAGGGGATTTGGATTAGTGCCTGAAACTCCACTCCAGTCAAGCTCAACCAAAAAGACATGATTGCATGTGTTGCATGAAATATCTGCTCTCCTTCGGAGAGTGGTCTGCCAGCTTTGCCTTGAGGAACCTGAGGGCTTCTGTGGAGAGCCTCAGGTAGGAGTTTGGGAGGGAAGGAAGCAGCGGCTGGAGAACAGAAAACTGGGGAGGAATCCACACATGGGGCTTTAAGCTAGGTCTTGCCTTTAACCAGTGCAGTCCTGTTTTAATCTGCTTTATGTATTTATCTCCCTCATAAAATTTTGCCTGAAGAAAAGGGTTCTGTGGCTTTAAAGTGTTTGAAAACTACATTGAATTGTTTTGAAGTTTTTGTACTTTTTGTATTTAGGCATCTGAGGAACAGGATTAAAACCAGTGATTAAGAAACAGACGTTAAAGAAAGGTGGGGCAGAGTGCTTTGAGAGTCCATAAGGTCATGCACTGTTTTATAGGTGTGTCACAGTCAAGATATGTTTACCAGTAGACAGAAAATTCACCAACTATGCCTATGTTGAGGCTTCTAACATCAAACCTAATAGATGTTCGTAACAGGAGCTTGTTAGTACATCCCAACAGCCGTCTGTGCAGCCTGACAAAGTGAGCATAACGCTGGTGGTTAGACTTCAAATTTTTAGGATGACTTGTAGGTCTTAAAACAAAAGAAAGATGTGCTAAGATTTCTTGTGGACAAAGACAAATAAACAGATCGCACTGTAGGCATTCTCTCCCAAGTTCTTAATCACTTGGGTATACACACACACATACACACACACACACTCCTGTTTTCTTCTTATGTCACTTCTGAGTCTGTGCTCTAAAGGATTTTGTGCACACCTCAGTATCGCCCCTACTACACTGTTTCTCATAAGAATCAAATCTTACTCATTACTGCAATCCCTGGAGTTAGTACTGTGCATGACACATAGATGCTCAATAACAATGTGTTGTGTATTAAATGACTATATTAGAAAAAAAGAAACAAGCATATAAATTCTCATTTTATGCTCGTTAATGCAAAGAGAGATAAGGGTTTCTCTTCAGGTCTTGAAAAACAGAATGCTGCCTCACAACTTGACTATCATTCATAGTTATTCTAATTTCAGAAGCATTTACAGTTAGGAATATAGGTCATGGAATTAGAAAAATACCAAGTCCTGTTTTTGTTTTTGTTTTGCAAGATCTTTTGCATTAGAGTGTTCTGGTTTCAGAAAACTAGTTGTAGAAGAAATGTATATAATCTGTATCTTATCTTCCAAAGTCAGTTTGCCTTACATATTCCTTTTTATAACAAGGGTGTTGACTATTGAAGCTTTGAGGGAAGAAGAGTATTGGAAGAACTTCCAAGCTTCCATAATACCAATATCCTATTATACATTAGGTTTTCTGTCATCTTTCTTTCACTTTTTCTCAGTTTTAATTGGAGTGAAGTAAAATGCTGTGGTATCTGCCTTGTGTGACTCAGAGAGTTTCCCCATTGACAGTTGGGCTAATCTTAGGGATGGGACCTTATTCCAGAGAAGAGCTTTCCCTCCAGGGCACCCAGTGAAGCTGGGTGAGTCCACCGAGAGCAAAAGCTCTGGGACATGATCCTGAACATTCCAAGATTCTTACTACTGAGACGTGTCTCTTAGGTGCTACAGGAACTGTTATGACCATTGCTCCTTCCTGTACCAGCTGCCCTTGGTATCTGAAGCCAAGGTGCAGGAGGACATAAATATATCTACCTCCAGAGTTAGTTCAATGGAAAGATGAGAGACACTGTCCACACACTTTATCATCCACTCATGATTTTTTAATTAAAGCGTTTTAATTCCTTTCTCTGTTCAGCTGTTAATGCTGAGATCCATATTTAGTTTTATAAGCTTCTCCCCCCCTTTTTTTGGCTCATGAATTTTTTTCTGTTTGTCATGGAAATGTAAGAGTGGAATATTAATACATTTCAGTTTAGTTCTGTAATGTCAGGAATTTTTCAAAAAAATTAAAAGATGGACTGGAAAAAAGAGATATTTCTACCTCTCTGTGCCTTAACTAACCTTTCTTCTTTCTTTTTTTCTAATGTAGGAGTTCCATTTCCCTTCTTTATCAAATGCATGTGTGTATGTGTGTGTGTGAGAGAGAGAGAGAGAGAGAGGTGTGGGGTGAAGGGAGGAAGAGAGAGAGAGAGAGAAGTAGTGAATTTAGAATTGAGGGTGGCTATTAATATTTCGAGTTGCATAAATTTGGCCCTGTAAATTTCTGGTAGTTCAGAGTTCACCTTCCACACTGTTCTCGGGAATGTGTCTGTTCTTCCACCTGAAGGTAAATGAGACAAGTGCAGTGGCTTAAATCATGAAACACCTTAAAACTTACCCATTGGGTGGCTGGAACATGATGAAGGAGGTTTTAACAGCATATTCTGGAGGAGAGGTTCTGTCTCAGCGGCACATCAGCTGAGTTACTTAAGAATCTCTAAGGGTATTAAACCAAGGTGTCAGGGTTTTTTAAAAGTTGTCCAAGTGATCCAAAAGCACAGCCAAGCAACCACCACTCTAGAGAGAGCTATGATCTTCTAAAAATGGTAATTGGGGATAATTCATTAAACACATTTTACGGTTTATTTCTTGTTGCCACAACAGAAATCTTTCCGTATCTGAGATGCAAAAACCATCCTTTCCAAATCTCAGTCACCACAAGAAAATTTGACCAACACAGATTGTTTTCTTTCAAAATTAGGTACATCATGTAAACATTGCAAAATTGAACTACTACTCTCTCAGATGAGCTCAGAGGCAGATAATACATCTTCATGAGAAGAGACTACTGCATTTAACATTTATAATTCATTTCCATTGCCATTAAAAATAAATTGCTCAATCACTGATCATTCTAAGTTTCTTGACTCTTATTGGATGATAGAAAACAAACGTGGGTGTCTGGTTCCCAAAAGCTTTGTCTTATAACCCACCTCCTTCATTTTTTTTTTCCTCCTGTGAAAATTTGATGTTGGAATTGAAGATTTATAAGGAAGTGGATCTAGAGAATCTAATGTCAGCCCAAGAACCATAGATGTTTTGAAATTCTCAATGTTTTGAAAGGCATGACTCACTTAAATGGCTGAATATTTCTCTTTTCATCCAATGCTAGAGATATTTCTTTTAATTTTTGGAAATGTACCAGGTAGGGATGTTTTTTAGAACACTTTTTGCTGGTAAAAAGATAATGCCTCCATGTTTCGAATGGAGCGAGGAAGGACCTTGGAGAGATGATGTCATAGAGCTGTGAATTAGGCAAAAAAAGAAAACTATTTTTAGACATTAAAAAAAAAGGTAAGCTAAATTTGCTTTGTGAGATGTGATAAATATACCATAGGTGGGAAGCTAGATTAGTTTTCCTAGAGAATGAGAATTAGTCTCTGGTTGGTAACTGCATTCTGTGAAATGCCTTTCTATTTCCTCAAGTATTTAAGATTAGGTCAATGGCCTGTAGTCTTGGCAGGGTATTAGGAGGGTCTACCTCATTGACTGCACAGTCTTGGCCAGTAACTATCCTGTAACTTTGTCTTTACAGTAGTAGAGAAACACACTGCTTTCCCTCTCCCCAGGAGCTGTGTGAATTCATTAACTCATCTGCTAAATCTATGTTACTCTTATTTTCTGGAAGAGAAAAGAGAGATAAATCTAGAAATAGCCTCAGAAATGAGCTGAGGGGGAGTTTCTTTTTTATAAAGTAGTTTCCTTCCTCCATACCCAAAGATAAAAGAAGGGAAGCCATGGTCTAGTTAAAAATGTGTATGTTCTCAGAATCCTTCAGTGCACATCTTAAAAGCAATGTGTCTCCAAATAATATTTGAAGATTTTTCTGTCACTTTCAAGAAAAATCTGCACATAAATTTTTCTGTCCCAAGTTGAATAATAGTATAAACTAAAATCCTAGGTTAACTGTGCTCCTGAAGTCAGTTCTTTTACTTATAGTTCATGTGAAGTTAAGGAAGGTAAGGCAAAATTTCACTAGTTCTGAGTAAAAAAAAGCATTTCTGGTAATACAGTGTAGCATTAGAAAATTCCTCTTCCATCAAAGCTTATGTAACATCTGAGTTTTAAGGATTAGAATATACCATTGAAGAATCCCTTGAGTGATCCTAGTGTATGCACCTAGAGACTCAAAGTACAATATATAATTCTATATTCCATTAACTTGTGCATAATTTGCAATCCAGCAATTTATAAGAAGATCATGGTATCACTGGATTGATCATGGCTTTATGTGGGGGGGCAGGGGAGGAAATATGGGGTGCGAGATGTGAAAGAGGAGAAAGACCTTCACAGTTAAAGGTGATTGAATCTACTTAGGGGATAATAACAAGTTCAACCAGACATTTAAACCTAACAACATAAGTGGAATGATAGAAATAAGAAGTCCCAATAAAAGGAGATGTATGTATATATATATGTATATACACACACACATACATATATAAAATACACACAGATTTCAGATGCTTATCTCTAAGACATGAGGAGGATGCCTGAGATTTGGGGTCTTCTGTTATATCTGTGATCTTTTATTATCAAAAATAAAATCTGAGGCATAATGTTAATATTTGTCCAACGTGAGTATTCCAGCATCCGGGCAGTATAGTGATGCACAGCATTATAGTATTCTCTGGGCTTCTCTGAATGTTGAAAAATTTTTGAAAAGTGTGTCATATTTTGAAGTTTTGTAATGGAAGAATCGAGCCAGATTATCTGTAAGTTCCCTTTACATCTCAAAACAGTAGTCTTCAACAATTTTTGGAACAGAAGGTCAGATATATTCGAATCTTACAGAAAACTGGCTGCTCTGTATTTGTTGGCATGACAAAGTGGGGTAAAGGAACCGCAGCTGAAGAGCAGTGCACATGCAACCCGAATACCACTTTTAATCTGAGAATTAGGAAAAGGAGAAAGGGAAAATAAGATGGAAAAACCTCCTCTACAAAAACGTGTTCTTGTCCAGAAATTAAATTTCTCCTGAAGTGCCTTCTTCTCAAGAATATCCCACTTTTTTCTTATTCCTATGGCTAGTATAGTGATAACCTAATGGAGAAATCCATAAAAAATCTTTTTTCTAAGTTGGTATAGGCTATGTTAAATTTTTGCAACAAGAAAAGTAATACCTGCTCATTTTAAAAAAGGAGAGAAAGAAAATCAGAATGCAGTGAAAAGTGAACCAGATAAAATACAAAGTATCCTTATTACTACTAAGAAAAGATAAAGAGGGCTAATTAATATTTATGCAACTACTTTTTCTTTGCATGTATATACATACAGCCATTGTAATATTTTTTTAAAAAGCAAAAAATAATTGAACATACCACAATTTAGTAACCAGTCAAATGTAAAGTTTCAAAAACAATTTTGAAATAAGTGTAAGTATATTTTGCTTGCTTGTTCAATTTTGTTCCTGGGGTCGATTCCTAGAGGAGCATAGTGTGACTTTTAAGAAAGAAAGGGGGGAAAAAGCTCCATTCTGGATTGCTTATTGTGGTAGAGGTTAGGAATTACCAACCTAATATCCATTCTCTTCTTTCTTACTACCAAGACCTTGCTTTTTCTGGAGGGAGGGAGAGAAGTGGCAAAATTACATTTTCCAGCTCCCTGTTGCTGGGGATACCCATGTGACACATCTCTGGCCAATGAGATTTGAACTCTCTTACCGGGCTGACTCTGCTAGCAAGACTAGTCAGTGCCTTGTTTTTCCTATTTCCTGCCCACAACATAGTCTGATAGCTCAAAGAGTTAGAGTGGGGACTAAGGCACTGAACAGAGTGGTGGAAATGGAGCCATCTTGTAAGCATGAGGAAAAGAGAACAGGAAATATGGCTGAGTAAAAAGAGAAGGACCCTGAGTTCATATTCACATCATGAAGCTGCCCTACTGATAATAGACTTTCTACCTTCAAGGTTCATTGTTATCCCTGTTTTGTGGGTTTCTGTTAGTGGTGGCTAAATGCAATTTCTGAAATTATTTATATAATAATCATATCATTTCCAGTCAATATATATTCTGAAACACTGGTGTTTTCTTTACATTCTTTCTGGAATAGTAATAAAGAATATTCTATGATGCATGTTATAGGATTCTACAATTGGTAACAAATGGGGATTGGCCAACCTTCAGCCAATCACAAGATCATTTAATGAAAAAGGATGCCTTGTTGCATAACTTGGAATCCACATTCCCAGAAAGCATGAAATCTTCCTCTGCACCACCTCATTGTGGCTACTGCTACTTCTTTCTTTGGTTCAGAGAAATAAACCCTCCAAAAAATTCTTTCAGGGATGAAAAAGCCTGAACACCCCTGAAGATTCTAACTATTCTCCAAAACTACTAAGGAAGGAAGAGAAATACTAAATAATTAATATTTTATTTTCCAGAAGTACATTATATATAATCTCTCACTGTCATAAAGAGAGAGACATGCTAACTCATTGGAATTCCACTAAAGATTATTCTATTATGCTGAGTAGTTTTGGATATATAGAACAGTCTTTGAGACTGTATGATTCCAAAATAGATTATTTACTAAATTAGATAAACTCTTAACAATTTTAAGGCAAATCTGATTGCAAATATAAATATACATAATGTATACATAACATATATATATAATATTAGTGTTCTCCTATAGGTACTTAACTAGGCTCTTGAAGGATGTTTGTTGGTTGATTGATAATAGGTTACCAGTTAAAATAAAACAAGGATGATTCTCCTGAAATACAGAACTATAGATATAAATATAAGAACTATAACCCATTCCTGGACCTTAGTTGGATTGATGCTGAGAAATAGACCTTGAATAAGGAGTTGGAGAAATTCAAGGTCAAGGACTAGAGAAGATAGAGGGTGACCTAATCAGAGGTCATTGTTAGAGGTCCAGCTTAGGATCTAAAATAACCTTCCTCATAGGTGTAACACCCCAGCAAACTAACTAAGTTCAGGGAGCATGGGAACAGTCACATATGCTATTTTCTTTCCTTTCTCTCTCAAAAGAGTAGAACTGCAGGAAATTATTGTTGTTTTCTGAAGTTAGTTTGTCGACTTTGGGGAGGATAGAAAAAAGTACAAAAATAATGTATGCTTCTTGTAATAATCCAAACAATATAGAGGTGTTGTATAAAGAAAATGTTCATATCTTCCTTTCCTGCCAAACCCACTCCATTCCAGTAAACAATGTTATCAGTCCAGTATGGTGATGTCTTATCCACCTTTTCCTATGCTTTTTATATGCAAACACATTCTCACATGGGACTTTTGCCCTGTTATTTTTTATAAGTGTGGGACCATAACATGTGTATCACTTTGCAACCTTTCTTTTTAGTGGTACATAATAAGTTACAGTATATAATAAGCTATAGTATAGTCCCACAGTTGAGCCAACCAGTCCCTTTACTATGTTGAACATATGGATAGATGTATATGAGTATATGGAAGGGGAGTATTGTTTTGTTTTTTGTTTTACTGTAAGATATATGCACAGAAGTTAGATTGTTGAGTCAAAGAATTATTATGTTTAATAAATATTTTTCCAAATGTGATTTTTGATATGAACTACATATATTAGAATTAGCACAGTGAAGTAGAGCTTCCCCATTTCTCACTCAATAAGGTAAGGGAGTACATGAAGCATGTAAGTTCCCAAGATCTTTATCTCTACTAAAGGCCTTCTCGAAAGAAGTGTGTGTGTGTGTGTGTGTGTGTGTGTGAGAGAGAGAGAGAGAGAGAGAGAGAGAGAGAGAGAAAACATGTCTGCCTTGACCTGGGGTGTTATGGATGTCATGTAGCCCTTATTGTGTCACCCAGCATTCAGTCAGAAAGGTAGAACCACTAGGGTATATTGATAGGTAGATGACATAGATAGACAGACAGACAGATAGATATAACATCTATAATTATAGAAATAGAGATAGATGAAGATTGATTTCTATAGTGATCTGATCTTACACAATTGTGCGTGCCAGTTAAGCAGTCTCTATAACACCATTGTCCTTGCATCTGATGCTAGATCCTGAAGTCTGCAGGGCAGACAGCAAGGAAGGGAAGATAGTTGTAAAATGGGGAAGAGAAAGAACAAGGTGGAAGTCACAAGCACAAGCTGTAATATATGAGGACACACTGGAACCCATGTCATTTCTCATTGTCTCTGACCTTGATGGTTTGGGCCATCAGAAGCCAGGGCCATTTGTCATGGAACTAAGCCTAGACACTTGGCTCAAGAATCAAAGAAGCTAAAGGAGGATTAAGGGAAGGAGGAGCAGTTCTAGCTTTCAAATCCCATAGAAAAACTCTCATGTGGTGCACCCTAATGGGAAATGTACAGGAGAGGCAGTTCTGGGGAATATAGTTTAGCCTAGCCAAGTTGACACTTTACAAAGCCACCATAGTTATGATGCCAAAGGCTATAATAGCCACCCAACCTACCCTTAATATTCCAGCAACATTCTCATTTGGTTATGTAGTTAGCATTCAAGAAATTTTCAAATGATCTAGAAAAATAATATTCCCAGAAAGATGAGATTGTTGTTGTGACACAAATTTGCATATATTCATGCACATGCACATTATTGATTATAGGTATTGCTAATATTCCTGTTTTCAGCTTCAGTTTATCTGAGTTTCACTTTAACCAGATATACTGATTTCTATTATTCTATACCAATAAACTTTTAAATAATATAATTTCTTTGTCATCTAAAAGTTTAAATAAGGTCATCTTTTATTTTTATTTTTAAAATATGGTAGAATGGGCCTGAGGGCAATTTGTTGGTTTTTGTCCAAAATGTACTTAAAGTAACTGAATGCTGTTTGTGTTGTCTTGTAGTATATTCATACCCTAATGGACAAACTGTATGTCTCTAATCTACTGACATTTTGGATAGAAGAGGATCGATCTTGCGGTCAATGTCTTATTGATGGAGAGACTGTTTTCCTTGTGTTAGTCTTGATTCAAGGGATACTTCTGTCTTGTGTGATTGTTACATTTAGCCAAAGATATCCTTGTTCTACAATCACTGACATAGGACATCTACAAGTGGTTTTAAAATGCAGGATGTTAAAATCTTAGAAATTCTTAGGTATTCCTTTTCAACTTTAGTAGAAATATTACTGAATCCATACCAAGTATGGTTGTCTTTATGAATCTCTGAGGGATTTTCTTTTGGATTGAACTGAATAGTCTTTTTGGCTTACTATCCTCTTGTCCATTGTCCACACTATACATCTCAGCTGAGATCACTTAAAACCATGCATAAGCTCTTTCCCACCCTGGGTGCTAGGACTGGTAACATTTTTTAGTCCTACTAGATTAGCTCAGGTGAGGTAGTTTCTAGTCAACCTTACCTAGTGCTTTTCTGCCCCATGCTCTGTTGTTGTTATTTTTCTTTTTATATAATATATAGGTATTATTAAAAAATTTAAGACAATAATAAGAGCTTATTCTAGCAGATGTAAATGTATATTGGGAAGGATTTGGCAAATATCTCAGAGACCAAGCATGTAGGGAAAACACAGTGAGGGAACAAGATATTAAAGCAAAAAGTAGACCTTCTGTTCTCAGAGCTCCACTATGAGAGCATGTGTGGGAGGAGTTTCCTTTTTACCAAGACAGCTGGTAGAAGAAAAAGGTCCCCAAACACAGTATCTGAATCATCCAGGAAGCTTTATTAATATTCATATCCCCAAGCCCCTTTCCAAAAAAAAATTTTAACAGCTCTGGGGTAGGACCCAGGAAGCTGAGTTAGTAAAAAGTTTTTCAGATAATTTGAATGCATAGACAGGTATAGAAACAAGTGACATGTTCCCTACACAAAGCTCCATTACTAAAGCCTTTGTTTTCTTTAGAGAATTATTTTCTGAGTAGAGATTGTATCATTCTGGACCAGCATGCTGTTGCTTTCTCCTATGGAGGTAGCTTTTTGACCTAAGTAGTTGCTCATAGAAAATTAGGACTGAAAGCCCAGAAGGTAGAAGAGTATATAGGACGATCTTTACTTCATGGTAGAGGAGGCATTCCTGGGTAAGATATGTCACCATCTAATTTGTATCTATAATTATAGAAATAGAAATAGATGAAGATATATCTAAATTGAGAATTCTTAAGAATCCCCCAGAAACCATTGACTTCAGAAGTAAACTCAAGATGATGCTACATAGCTAATTTTCTGATTCTTCAACACCTATTTCTGTCCCTTTAATCTACTACCAATTTTGCCTATCATTCCTCTTTACCTCATGAAGGAGGAAGCATTCCTGGATGAAAATTTGTCAACATTCAACCAAAATTGTATTGTAACAAGAAGAGACTACCTTTTCTTTTTATAACTGGGAAATAAATATGAGGAAGGGACGCATTCTGCTACCAGATGGGTAACAAATACTGATGTTGGCTTCTTCTGTTTCAGTGTGGTTGTTGAGATCCCACAAGGGGTATAGTGAGGGGTCTCCTCTGAGGCAAGTAGACATTCACAACTATCAGTTATGCTAAGAAGTGGATCCAGGGACAACAAATAAGGAAATGGTAGGCAGGCCGACTTTAGTTTGGAGGGAAGCCTAGGATGAGAAACTTCTCTGAGTCTTCTCAGACCTGGACAGGAGATGCACACAGGAGTTCCTAGATGAAGGAAAGAGGACCTTAGCCTAACAGCCACACCAACAACTAAGCAGAGGTGAAAGCTTATAGCTGACCAGGGAAGAGCCTATGGCCTGGCATGGAAATGCCATGCAGGATTTTCCTTGGGAGGAGTCAGGGACTTGACTTTACAGGATCGATCCTAAGGGTAGAGAGCCACTTCTGTGTCTCTGTGTTGTAATTCTCTTCTATTAACTTGGAACCTTTACCAAAGTCTTGATAAACTTTACAGACTAATCTTAGATATGCGGGAGGTGAGGGAGCAGGGGAGGAATAAGCCTTGTGTTGTCCAGGACTTTCTGGGTTACAAGTGACAGGAAATAACTCATATTCACTTAAAGTCATTTATAAATTCACCTAAAGGCCATTTCTTGGCTCACAAAACTATAAAGTCAAGAAGGCAGCTGGCTTAATTCCTTCCTGGATCTAGAAATGAAGATGGTGTCACTGGGGCTATCTCTCTGTCTCTTGGCTCTGCTTCTTTTTCCCACTATGGCTGCATTGTCCCACTCCGGCCATGGCCTTTCCAGTGAGGGCAGAGGTCACCCACTGGCAGCCCTGAGTCCCAGTCCATCACTAGTCCTTATTTGTTTTTTGTATTGACACCCAAGCGTTTGAATCCTACTTCCAGAGAAAAAAGAAGAAAAAATCTTCCATATTCTAGGTTCTTTATGCTTTAGATGGGAAAGACGAGAAAAGGAAATGGAGCCTCTGAATTTAAAAAGAAAGAACATCATTGGGGCGCCTGGGTGGCTCAGATAGTTAAGCGTCTGCCTTCGGCTCAGGTCATGATCCCAGGGTCCTGGGATCGAGCCCCGCATCAGGCTCCTGTCTCAGTGGGGAGCCTGCTTCTCCCTCTCCCTCTGCGTCTCTCCCTGCTCATGCTCTCTCTCTCTATCTCTGTGTCTCAAATGAATAATAATAAAAAAAAATCTTAAAAAAAAAGAAAGAACATCATGAATATGACCAACTGCCTTCTTCATGAATTAGAGATCAGTCTATTTCTTTTACGATCTAGGTATAAAGAGTGCAGATGTCATCAAAAATATTATCACTGAAAATTGCAATATCAACTTCTGAAAATAAAATCTAAAATAATTTTTATTAATTTTAAGGTAATTACAGCAACAAAGGGAATATGGTCAGGGTCTAATACAAGAATGCAAAAAGGGTGATTTATTAGAAAAAAAATTATTGAGATGAAAATGGGATACATTTAGGCCTTGAAAAGAGGTAAATCTGTTTTATATACATAATGTGCCATTTCTGTTTTTCTCTCAGAAGTCAAGTTTTGTTTTTTGTTTTTTTTTAGCTGCTAAGCCCCTCTTCCCTCTGCAAAGTGTGATAATCAATAGGAATATGAAATCAATATAGAAATAGGATTATTATTCCTCTTGCAGGGCCTCCTTTCCTTCAGGCATCATAATTTCATGTGGAGGAATTTAGGATGAATACTGCTGGCTTCTTTTTGCCCCTCCCTTACTCTTGCCCAGGGGAGTAGAGACTGGACACAGGGGGCTCCGAGCTTCTGGGTCATCTCATCAGACCCCCAGGTCTGTGCTCCATTGGGTTTCTGGAGCCTGCTACTTCAGGGCAGCCCTGCAGATGCCCAGCTTTGTCAGGAACTGTTGGGCATGTCTGTTGAATGCTGGAATATACTATTACAAGCCCTTTTGGCTATAGATCTAAAGTCCCATTGTCTAGCTTATCAGTAACAAAAGTGATAATTTGAACACCATCTGTCTGACTCTTGGCTCTATCTCCCAGTTCTGGTTCAGAATTCAGGTAGGAAGGAGAAGGATGCTAGGATCAATCCCTCTAAACCCCCAACATTATTTTTGTAATAAACCATAGTAAGATTCATAAAATGAAGGACCGCGTCTTCTAAAGTTGTTTTTCACAGTAGCAAGTGCATGAACACATACAAATGGTGTTTGAAAGTGTTGTTTCCAATACTGAATTGGAACGGATGCCAAATAGTTTTCTTCGCTATGGAGCCAAAAGAGGAGAGTAGTTCAGGCTAAAATCCAACGTACATTTCCAGCTCATTTGGGACCAAAGAGCAGCACCATGATAATCAACAACTTTACCACTAACTTTATGCTTTACTAACACTTGTCTTTTGTCTTTGTTTTTCTGAATAGATAGTTTATAATTTGACCAATCCAAAAACATTTCCACAAACATTTTTCCTTTTGTTTTATTCTTTTTTTTTCTTTTGTTTTATTCAAAATCCCCACTTGGATCTGTAGATGCCAGTTGTGTGCTTATAAGGAGAAAGAATGTATTCCATTTTACAAATTGTACCACTCCTCGAATCCCTTATGTACCACTCTTCTCAGTTCCTTGTAATGTGGTTTGCTTTGCAATTGAAATGAAAATGCCACATCCTTTAGATTTTTGGGTGTGATCCAAAATTGCTTTCAAGGATCCCTCTGGTCTTTTGGCAAAGGGAAATCTCAGTAGATTAGGTGATTGAAATAACATGACCCCAAGAGAACTGGACACTAAGCAGCGTGCTTAGCTGCTGAAGTGAACTTGTTTAGTTACTTAGGAAACAATGCAAAAGTAAAAAGTAGTAATTACACATAAGAGCTACTCCTCCCATTTGTTTTAGATTGATTTTCTTTGTTTTTCCTAGTTGCTTAGACTCATTCCACTTGTAAGTCAGTTCAGAATTCTAGACTCTGGTAATGGGAAAAGCCTTTTTATTTTATTTTATTTTATTTTATTTTTATTTATTTATTTGACAGAGAGAGACACAGCGAGAGAGGGAACAGAAGCAGGGGGAGTGGGAGAGGGAGAAGCAGGCTTCCTGCCGAGCAGGGAGCCCGATGCGGGACTCGATCCCAGGACCCTGGGATCATGACCTGAGCTGAAGGCAGTCGCTTAACCAACTGAGCCACCCAGGCGCCCGGAAAAGCCTTTTAATTCATCACCTCCATCCCTTGGCTGGTCTCCTCATGTGTGGACACAGACAGCTCAGCTGTACAATTAGCCCAGCATCACAGACAAGGCAGACCAGAAAACAAACCCACCTCCAAGCCTCCTTTTTATGACTGCATGTTAATTTTCTCGCTAACACACGGCTCTGAGAATTTACAAAAGATCTTTGAGAAGTTGGAAGTGTCTGCGTGTTCATTAGCTTCAGCTAGAAAGAAGAGTATAGAAAGAGAAGCAGAGTCTGAGTAAATTTCCTCCCTTCCATTGTCCTGATTCAGAGTGCATACAAGTTTGCTTCCAGAAAGAACTTAGCCAGCACAATTAAGTTTACCAAAGAAAGAAGCTTCAATATGCAAGGTTTCCCTCCAGCATTTCACACTCCCCATTGCTTCCTTCCCACTAATTCTCTGCCTCTGGATATTTTTTCTTCTCTGACAAGAGTTTGTGACAGCTGATGAGTGGGGAGCAAGGGAAGTTCTGTCATCCAGTCTTGGGAATTGAAGAGCTACCAGTGAGTCTCTGAGTGCCTTTAGAACTTAATGGCCTCACTTAGCCAGCTGTTTATAGTTGATGTGTTATTTATTCCTACTTTATTTCATGCACTTGCTTCACCAGGTTTTCAGTGTCCCCTTCTCCTCTGTGCTTGTTAATCGCCCGCATAGCACAAGCATGGATATAGATTTACTAGAAGGACACAGTCCATGCTAATTGTAATGGAAAAGCAACACTGTCTCAATTCCAAGTCCCAGATCAGGCTCCACAATCCAGTAGGGTTGATTTTCTTTTGTGTTTTTGCTACTTTAAGTTGATTATAGAAAGGGACTTGACCGAAGAGCCATTCATTGTTACTCAAGAACAGTAGTTTTTAAACAGAGTGGGAATCATTTTGAAAATCCTAGGTTTCTGAAACTCAGGTTCTGGGTTGCAAGCTCTGTGATCACAGAGCATTGTCACTGTCAGCTAGAGTTGTCCTTTCAGATTGCACAAACCTCCCCCCGATTCCAATGTAAATTCCCAGCCAGAGGTAAAGACAGCAAGCAGATACAGTCCTTACCCTCTGATACTAGCTAGTTTGCCTCCAGTTCTCCTGTCCTGTGAGCACTTCGGCTTTTCTCCTACTTCTTGTGATTAACAACACACATACACACACACACACACACGCACACTTCCCGGGAACACAGTTGTGCCATTTTCTTTTCTCTCAGGCTAGTCAGTGATAAGAACCATATTTGAAAGCCAAATAGAACAAAGCTAACCTCCTTTATGGCTAACACACAAGATGCTATTTAGAAAAATGTTGATCCAATCACCACTGGCTCTGTTAAATAAGGGATCCCTAACGTGGCCCATGATCAAATTCACTTCCTCGTTAAGAGCACGAGGGTAAGTTAAGACAGAGCCTCCTTTGTTTGAAAGCGGCTGTGTGAACTCTGCCACGAGTCCCCAGACACCCCTAAGTCCTCTGTTCTGAACATGTAATTAATTCGTAAGAAACCAGGTACCACAGCAGCAGTGGCTTGACAGTAGATTCATTCAGCACCAGCCAGATGTGAAAGGCTTTCAAAGGGAGCAGAAGGCGCGCCGATTGCCCAGGGAAGCCAGAGCCGGTAACCTCTGGTTTGCAGCCTTACTGTCACCGGTAATGCCATTTCTAATGTATTTCAATTCATTCTTAACAGTCACAGATGTTTTTGCAAAACCAAAGGTTATTGATTAACCTAGAGCAGGTAGGAGGTCCCTATTTGAGTTCTTAACATTTTTCAGCCTAAGATAACTTAAAAACCACCCGCTAGGAAATCCTGTCAATTGCATATTACTATTTTTCATGCTCTTTTTCAAAGACAAGGGAAGAGCTATTTTCAGGGGTTAAAGGAAAAACATTTTCTTTAAAACATTGTACGTTCTGTTCAGGGAGTTTGCTTTATGGAGAGGAGTGATACAGATTTCCTATGGGAAGACTATCAGGGTGTGGCTAGATTCAGTTCTATTCAACCTCTATCATCAATTTGGAAGATGTAGAAAATGTCTTTTTTTTTTTATATTTTGCAATGACACAAAGCTAGGAGAAATAATAAATGCAGTAAGCTAATTCAAGATGAAAAACCATCTTGACATCAAAATCAATAATATGGAATTCATCAGCAATAAATATGAAAACTTACATTCAGGATTTAAAAGTCAGTTATGCAAAACAGGATAAAAGAGGCTAAGCTTCTTTGAATTCACATGGGAAAAAAAATCGGAGAGTTTTACCTTATCGTAAGTTCACTAAGAATTGGCAATATGGTTTGTCTATTAAAAAATCTAACATAATTTTGGACTATGTTAATAAAAGGTCATTTGTACATCAGACATGTTGTATTCTGCCCTAGCCAGAGCATGTCTGCAGTATTAGATTAATCTCTGGACACTGCATTTTAAGAGTGACATGGATTGTTCAGAAAATGCAAATGGCAAGGAATTTGGAAACTTCATCAGATAGTATTAAACAAAATGAGTAGACATCTTCTAATACAGCCTCCTAACCCGTGTGTGAATATACTGTGCAGCATTCATGCCTGATGGTCATTTGTCTTTGGCTGGAATATGTTTAATTATAAGGAGCTCATTACTCTGCATTGTTGGGCAGTTCCCATTTTTAAAGTATTTTCTAACTTCCATCTGTTATAGGACTCTTTAATCCTCGATTATTAGTACCCTATTTCTCTTGACAAGCCATTATAGATTTGAAAGCCTATTATAACTTTTTAAGAGGATTTCAAGAAATTATTTCTTTCCCTCAGAAAAATCAACTTATGAGAAAAACATATCAATATAGTAATGAGCAAAGATGTTAATCGAGTATTTAAAATGCCATGGTAGATACAGAGTATAATTCTCAGAGGTTATTATAATTTGGGGTACATAAGCAAAAAATTTTTTTTAAACTTCCTCATCAATTCTTATGTTTTGTCATTTGAGAGCCTATGCTGAGCTTTAAACATAGTTAGCAGATTTATCTGATGTAATAACCTTGGATTACTACAGGATTCTCCTCAGAGTTCATCTTCTTTCTCTCTAGTCAATGTCATGACTCAAGAGAGCTGAAGCTGGTAGTTTGGGAATGAGCTGATTATTGTCTTTAGGGATATTTAAAATATAAATCATATCCTGACTGATAAAGATCATAATTTGCCATTTAAAGTGGCTCTAATTACTCTTTACTCCACTGAAAAACCCATAGAAGATAATGGGTTTTCATGTTACACCATATTCTTAATTATTTAAAGTCTATTGAAAGAGAGAGTGAGAGAAAGAGAGAGAAAGGAAAGGAGATGCTTAGATTGAGATCAAGTCACATCGAAAAGGAAGAATAGGCTAGAGACAGGAGTGAAAGGACTTAGACTTTGAAGCAGGATTAATACCCCTAAGTATCAATACCAGGCTTCTTAGAAAAACGCACAAATCAACCCTTATCTGTTAAATTTTACATCTGCCGCTGACAAAAGACAGTGATGTAAAGGCAGTGCCAAGTCCTTGGACTTAACTCCCAAAAGGTAATTTGTTATCCAACACTTCACATCCTTCACACGGTATCTGCTTGTTCCAAGGAGGATCTTCAGTCTAGCAATAGTAGAAAATATTTCCTTGGCTTCCAAATTCAAGGAGACTAGTATATAGAAATTCTGTTGCTCTTAATTTTTTTTTAAAGATTTTATTTATTTATTTGAGAGAGAGCACATGAGAGGGGGGAGGGTCAGAGGGAGAAGCAGACTCCCTGCCGAGCAGGGAGCCCAACGTGGGACTCGATCCCGGGACTCCAGGATCATGACCTGAGCCGAAGGCAGTTGCTTAACCAACTGAGCCACCCAGGTGCCCGTGCTCTTAATTTTTTGCTAAATCTTACTGGCAGGAGGCAAATTTCTGGGTCCCCTGAGGTCCATTTGAGAACTGAGGATGTCCCCTGGTATGAAAGGGGCTCTAGGTCATAAAGAGGAAAGAAAGGAACAGAGAAAGGGAAGCACATGGAGACCTTATACCACTTGGGTGGGAGTGCTGACAGGCAGTAGCTGAAGGGGAGTTTGTGGTTATTGCCCTGTTAACAGGTCCCTCTGGAAATCCATCATTGGAGGGGAGTCCTGAAGTGAGGTGTGGGAATTGAAAAAAAGGAAAACAGGAAATGCACACCAACAATAAAAAGTCGACTTTTTAATGAAAAACATATCTGTAACATCCAATGTTTCAGCTATGAGAGATGTAAAATTCTTGGAAACATTTATTAGTGAGAAGAGCGAGCCACAGTTTAGGTTCCTTATAATGATCTCCTCCTCTTCAAAGGGAAGAATAAAGAGAGAATGCATAGAATGAAAAATTTTATCCATAAATATATAATGTCACATGAAATATATTTCAAAGCATGGTACAGAATTCATATCCTTGATACTTACAATGCTGCAGTTAATTAGGCTAGCCTACGTGGGAAAAAATGAAAAATGAGAGAACAATGAAATGAAACAGATGCCAAAGGATCCTGGAATGAGAACAAAGACAAGGAAATGAGACAATTGGCAGCCACAGAGCAGTAATCCATCGGCGAATTTCAAGGAGAAATTTACAGATGATAACTCAGGAATATTTACTCAACATTTATTTTGTTTAGGACTGTGCTAAATAAGTAAAGAAAAACTATCTAAAAATATGTCCAAATAGGTAAAAAGCTGAAGAACAAAATAAAGCCATTTGTCTTCACTAATGAATGTGTACACGAATAAAAAAAAAAAAAATTGTGGGTGAATTTGGTATAGGCATAGAGGAATTTAGAAATGACATAACCTTTTAGGGTTTTGAACTGCATTTCAGAGAATATGATCATTCAGAAATTAAAGATACTCTTCCGTTCTTTCCTTTTCAATCTGTGTCTCAAGAACAGGGGACCTTTGTTACATACTCTGGCATACTCAGCACATACATGGGGAACATCCTGTATGACTTAGATGAAATAACCTCCTGGCATCACAAGCCACTCCTCTACAAAATGACACGAAGAATACTGAGTCACCTTAAGGATGCCTTTGGGATCAATTGGTTATTAAAATGGTTATAAGAGAGTTTAAGCTTTATATACATATTAAATAGCAATTTTTGAACAACCTTAATTTCAGGTTCTTTTCTCCCATTTATATCTCACAAGTTTAAAGAAAAGTGGCAGAAAGTTTCCACATATTGGAAGTGGTAGAGTGACTAGAGGAAATGAGTCATCAAGATAATTTATGATCTTTCCCATAACTTGCAATGCACGGAACATAGTAATCCTTTGTTATCCAGGCCACTCAGTGACCAAACTCCAGGACCTTGATGGAATATAATTAAAATAGGATTTCTGTAGACTCAGATCTCTGCTTCATATCCAAAAATGGTTTTACCTCATTGCAATATACACATTTAATAATATTTACTGTTTTTTACTTTTCTCCTACATGATCACATCAAGCTAGCCTTAGTAAAAAATTCCTTATTTATTTATTTTTTTTAAGAAATTCCTTTTTTAAATGAATAAAATAAAGTTCTTAGTTTCTAGGAACTTATAATCTATAGGAGAGAAAGAGCAGGCCCAAAGAACAGGACTACTCAGGAAAATATGCTAAGAGTCACCAGAGAGACTGAAAGTTTCAGGAGAGAGGAAGTTAATTTACATTCAAACCAGGTATTTTATTTAGTTGTTTTTTGTCGTTGTTTTCTTATTTTAACATTCAAAGCTTCCAGATCAATATGGAAAAATTTCTAATGAGGTATGTTTTTTAAAACTCTACTTATTTTTTAGGATCTTCATATCCAGGTAGCCAAAAGGATATTCTTCAACTCATTTCCAGGAGGGAGAATGTTCAATGACTTAAGAAATCTGAGTTGGATAGAGCCTTATATTTTTAAAAGTAGTTTTCTATTTTCTACAAATTTGTAAAATTTCACTTTCTGAATGCATTTCTAGATACAACACACTGAATTGAATATTCTCACCCCTGAAATATGGTTTAGCCTGATAGGGTATAGAGGGGTGTCCTTGAGGCCCAGAGTGAGGCTAGCCTTTCACATCCTGTCTTCTTGTAAATACCGCATCATAAAGGACTTATCCTTAACACCTCAGAAAATTGGGCAAGGCCTGGCCTTTTGTCTGCCACATTATTTATCACATAGATGCAGCCCATTGACAATTCCAGAAACCACACATGGGAAAAGGAATTTCTAAAGTAACACATCAACCTCCCTCTGAGCAACAGGAAACTCCATTCTGTGTGAGAATATTTGCTGAGTCAAACTCTGGTTTGGTGAAAATATTTTGTTGGGTGGATCCAATTCAACCCTTTAAAAAGTCATCTGACTCACTCCATGAAAAACACATATTAGACATTAAGTCCTGGCTGTGCAAGCCCATTACCTGCCCTTCTGGAGACCTTCGACCACATATCTGCACATGTTTACATGCATATGTACACCACACACAGTTCTGTGTTCCTTGAGGTCATCTCTCAGTTGCTCATTGTAATCCTAAATGCATTTTTCTAAAGGTTGGGTATTTACCAAATTATGTAAAACCATAAAAATTTAAAATATTTTCTTCCATTTCTGGACAGTGAGCCCCAATTTTTGGTTTAGAAAGTCTGTGGTACCAACCCACCATCAGCACGGCATATACTTTTTGCAATTTCCTAGTGGTAATTGATACAATTTAATCATCTGTGAATAGTAAATGGAATTTTAAGATCCCTGGCTAGATTCTGTGGGGTGACACGATTGGGTGGAGGCTGGCAGCACAGGCAGTAGAACAAAGGGGATAGACGTTTATTGAATACACTGCAGGGAAGCTGTGGGCAGGACAGCAAAGGAGAGAGTGTCTGTCAGGAGACAGTGCTGAGGTTGGGGGGGTACTAACTAATGTGGGGGTTGAGGAGGTATAGGAAGGTATGGAATTTTTCTTTCTTGGTACCTGTACCCAGTTGTAAGTAGCTCATTGGTCAGCTAGGGCTTATAGATATTTTGAGGTGGGTACCTAAAGAGCCTGTTTGCATTCAGCCTGGTGGTCACTATGGGCCCTTTTACCTTACCTAGGTTTCCATTGTTCAGGCCCGTTGCCTAAAAGCAGCGTCTAACAGATCTTGCAACATATATCTACTGCAATGGGTTGGAACCAAACTATGGCCACTATAGGGAATAATAAGGGGCAAGGAGGAATATGTGCTTTCCTAAGATGATTTACTGAATAATTGGGAAAGTGTAAGATGCACATAAATCCCATATAGGACAGAGATTCTCAAAGAATCAGTGTAATCACAATACTGTACCTTCGTTTCTCCATCTCTCAGATGTTTATAATCTCTTTTCTATAAATGCTTTTCCAAAGTCTGATTCTTTTAAGGGATACAATTTGTGCTCCTATGTGCTGCTCCCCACATTTAGCACTCCTTTTTAGAAAGACTTCTACTACATGTGGGCCTGATTTTTAAGTTGTGTGTAAGTAGAAATCGAATTGTTAATTAACCAGGGGGGTTAATTAACACTTAGACCTGATAATTCAGGTCTTAAATCTAATGGTACAGTAGTCAAATTAACAATTAATCAATAATTATTTCCTTACTTAAAGTGTGAAGAAGGATTTCCTTACTTAAAGTGTGAAGAATTCTGGAGGAAGCAGAATTAATCTTTTTTAAATAGTCTACTACGAGTTATGCATTTTATGTACAGTATCTTACTTCCATTTCATGACAAATGCTATTCTTAGCCCCATTTTGCTAATGAGAAGGAAATGGAGAAGCAAAAGAAATTAATAACTAGCCTGAGGTCACAGAGCTAATAGTCAGCAGAGCTGGAACTTGCATTTTGGTGGATTGCAAAATCCAGGCTCTTTTTAAAACACTAAGCTGCCTCCTTATTATCCCAGTTGAGTTGATATTGCCCAAATGAAGAATGGTAAACCAAAAACATAAAACCAAGGAAAGGTGGGGAGTGAGGATATCCTATATGATCCACATTTATTTTGTTCCTTCCTGGCAGCTCAAATAACCATAGAGTCCCTGGTGATGCTAAGCATTTGAAGATGAATGCATGAGGTATGGAAAGTACTTGCATTGAAGAGTCAACTGATCAACTAATCATTCCAACATGTAGTACATAGCAGCCTCCACTGAACTGTGTGCCCGGAGAAAATGAGATATAAAAGAAAGTACCACAGCTCCTTTTATTGGAGCAGAAACATAAAAGAGAAGGTTAAACAATAACACATATGAACATTCATTTGCAATTACCTCTCTTCTAACTTAATGTAGGGCCTTGGGTTATACAATAAACTAGCAGTTTGGACACTTCAAGGCATAATAACTTCCTCTCTTTTCATAGATCAGAGTCAGAGAATAACTCTCCCAAGTCGCATGTCCTTACAATAAGCCCTTTGGTGCTAAACAGTCTGTATTTTTTAGCCTTCTATGTGACCTTCTAACACTTTCCTTCAAACCCTCTTGCTTGTGGTTTCCCGAATCTTCCACGGGTCTTTTATTAGGAACTGCTTTCTTTTTTTCATTTTGCACCACTGCCTCTGATTAATGGTGGTAGTAAATTTACCAGTTGGGAACCTTCTTAAAGACAACATGCAAATCAGGTATTTGGGATTGAAATGAATTTTTTTTTTTTTTAAGATTTTTTTATTTATTTGACAGAGAGACACAGCGAGAGCGGGAACACAAGCAGGCGGGAGTGGGAGAGGGAGAAGCAGGCTTCCCACTGAGCAGGGATCCCGATGTGGGGCTCGATCCCAGGACCCTGGGACCATGACCTGAGCCGAAGGCAGATACTTAGCGACTGAGCCACCCAGGCGCCCTGAAATGAATTTCCAAAATGGTTATGTGTCCAGATGAAGGGAAAAGTATAGTTAATAAATGATCTTTCTGAGCTATGGAACTGAAATACCATTCACCTCATCTCCAGACTTCATTTATAGCATTGTTTTTATCAGGAAAAAAATGTATTCCCAGTTCCATATGTATTAATTTATACAGAAATATTAATCGATGTCCACTAAAGGCCAGGTAGAGTAGCTAAAATTCTAAGTGAGTAATACCTTGAGCTTATGGAGCATTTAGCCTAGTGGTTCAGACAGTCAGTTCAACACCTTAACACACATACCAAAACCAGGTGTGACTAGGGAAAGTGAGATGCTGGTGAATACACTACAGGGGCATTAGCAACCTAAATGATGAGGATAAACAGGAGTAAGCGGGTAAAAGTAGTGATTAAGGAAGAGACAGGTCCCAGGCAGAGGGAGTATGTGTGAAAGATGAAGCAAGAGAATGCAAACCCTCAAAAAGTTGAGCAAACTGGAACTTGGGTGGAAAGAGGGTTAGTGACTGGGTGATGCTGGGCAGATGGATGCATGGGTTGAGCCTCACAGGGTTTAAGAGCCATGTGAAAGAGTTTAAACTTTGTCCCAGGCAAGAGGGAAGAGTAAAAGCAAGTCAATCATGAGGTCATATATTCTTCTTAAGACATGCTTGTCAAACTTGGGAAGGTGTAAATATCATCCAGAGAGCTTTTTGGAATACAGTTTCTTAGTCCCTACTATAGAGAATATGAACAGTAGGCCTGGAGTGGGGCTTGAGAATTTGCATTTCTCATAAACCCCTAGGTGATACAGATGCTTCTGGTGCAGAAACCATACTCTGAGCAGTACTGTTTTATAATATTCACTCTGGCATTGTGCAGAATATCCTGGAAAGGACTGAGACTGAGAACAAAGAGCAGTCATGAAATTCAGCTTGTTATTCATTCATTCATTCATTCATTCATTCATTCATTCATTCACTCAACAAATGTTTATTTTGGAACAGCATATGCTAAATTCCTTTGTAAACATAGGTGACATAAAAGTAAACAAAATAAAATCTTTTTCATAGAATTGATATTCTACTCAAAGAAACAGACCCCCAAAAATCTAATAAATAAGTAAACTATATTAGTTGGTGGTGATTGCTATGAAGAAAACTGAAACACGATAAATAAAGGGAATAGAGACTGGTGGTGGGAGTGGAGGATGCTATTTTAAATAGGGTAGTCAAAGAAGGTCTACCAGAAAACGTGGCATGTGAGTGGAGGTTTGAGTGAAGTGAGGAAGCAAGTCATGGAGAGATCAAAGGAAATGTTTTTCAGGCAGAGGATTAGCATGTGCAAAGGGCCGAAATTGGAAGCAAGCTTAGTGTTTTGGGGGAGGAATGGTAAGAATGTCAGCAAGAGTCAAGAAAGGAGAGGTTGGGGGGTGCCTGGGTGGCTCAGATGGTTAAGTGTCTGCCTTTGGCTCAGGTCATGATCCCAGGGTCCTGGGATCGAGGGTCCTGGGATCGAAGGTCCTGGGATTGAGCCCCGCATCGGGCTCCCTGCTCAGTGGGGAGTCTGCTTCTCCCCCTCCCTCTGCTTCTCCCCCTGCTCATGCTCTCTCTCTCTCTCTCTGTATCTCTGTGTCTCGAATGAATAAATTAAAAAATCTTTAAAAAAAAAAAAAAAAGAAAGGAGAGGTAGGTCTAAGAGGAGATCAGCCAGGTACAGAAGGGAGGACACTTTGGTACAGATTTTGGATTTTATTCTGAGAGAATTTAGAGGTGATTAGAGGCTATAGGTGTACAGAGGGGGTTGTTAATGTTTGAACAGAAAGCACATTGTTTGAAGTGGTCACTGTGAAGAACAAGGAGAAGCTGAGACACGTGAAATAGGGTGGGGCTGCTGGGCATGTGAGGATGCGGTGGTAAATTTAGAGTGCCAATCTCCCTGGTATGATTTTCTCCAGCTGCTCCAGGACAGGTGAAGAGAGGGTGGCAGGGATGGGATCTACCATGTTGCAAGACAGATGATGTAACTTAAAAATGAGAAGCCATAATGATAAATAACCTGAGCTGATCTCACCACTGAATTTGACTTAATTTGGGAACTATGTGTGTTATAGATACAGTTTTCTAGATGAGCATATTATTCAATGACCCCAATCTTCTAATTCACTTAGTGCTAAAGTAAGCACTTAAACATTTTTCCTTAAATGACACATTATCCAAAAGTGATTTATTTTTGGATTTCACTAGAGTTGTATTCTTGCTGACATTTGAGTATGAGGTCTCAATATATTAAGCCCCACCCATCAAGCAAAATAATGAACATATCCCTTTGGGGTTGGCCTGCACAGAAGATGGAAAGAATACAGTATCCTCACTCTATTCTTCTGCTTGGCTAGTCCTTCAGTTTCCACTACATTGAAAAACTGTAAATACCCCCAAAAGTTGAAGATCTCTAAGCTTGCTTTTAAACAGCATCCAAGCAGCAGAAAGATAATGGTTTTGGTTTAATAGAAAGCAGTATCCAATTCCAAAAGAGCGGGAGAAAACAATGATCCCAGCCTCATATTGCCAAGAGGCCAGTGCCGAGTAGCAGGGTGGTAGAATGCAGTGCTTGGTGGCTTGAGATTAGGCTCTGGAATCAAACAGTCACAATGTGGTTTCTCTATGGTGAAGCCACAGTGGCTTCTCTAGATCTTGATTTTCTCATCTGTTAAAGTAAAGTCAGTAATACCTACATTATAGGGGTGCCTGGGTGGCTCAGTCATTAAGCATCTGCCTTCGGCTCAGGTCATGATCCCAGGGTCCGGGGATCAAGCCCCGCATTGGGCTCTCTGCTGGGCGAGAAGCCTGCTTCTCCCTCTCCCACTCCCCCTGCTTGTGTTCTCTCTCTCGCTGTGTCTCTGTCAAATAAATAAATAAATGAATCTTAAAAAAAAAAAAAACCTACATTATAATGTGGTTACAGATAACAACATGTAAAATGTCTGAAGCTCCCATAGTGCCTAGTTCATTTTAAAGCTGTGTACATGTTAGCCATTATTATTTTTGTTGTTTTGATTAACAAATAATTTAAAAACTGATGAAAGAAATGTATAGGAATTTGAATGAAAGATTTTGGAGAAATAGCCTAGAAGGCAATTGAGAGAACGATGAATGAGGACATTTATAATATCAAATGGTGAAAGAATATATTCAAAACTTACTTAACATTGTAGAACTTTGAATAATATAACCAGTGGATATTGATTTTACTGTGAAATAGACATTTGATATAATTTTAAGTAAAAAAGCTAATTAAAAATTAGTATATAATTAATGCTTACAATAGAAATTTTGGATAACTTTATAGTAAATATAATAAAAGAAATCACTCATAATCCTAGCATCCAGAGATGATCAAAATTTTGGTGTATATCCTTTAAGCCCTTATAAGACAAATTAACTTACATCAATAAAATGGTTTTTTAAAGCATTATTGTAAAACTAATCATGGTAATGATAATGATTTGATAATGGTTTTATAATAAGGAGCAATTTGGTATTATATCCAAGCTTTTGCCCATGATGGATAGTCCTTGTATATCCAGTTGATTTCTTTTCTTGCTTATTCCTGCTCCATTAGAAATTCCTAACTCACAATTAGAGGTTATTAAGTATGGCACTAAGTGATGTGCTTTCAGAGAATTCTGAATATTTAGATGAAACAACGACCCAGAAACTATAGAGCCAAAAGGACAGTCCATTATCAAAGTAATAAGAGCTTGTTCGATGAGAAGGGCATCAGCATTGTTGAGGAGCTCAGTGGTGACTCTCTGCAGGACACATAGTAGGAGATACTGTTAGATAACTGGGCTTCTTGATGGGAAGGTAACGGTTAAGAGGGCTCTAAAATAACAGAGGTCAGGTGGAGACTCTTAACAAAAGCAAAGTAAGTGCAAGTACTGCAGTAAAAGGCAAGGTTGGAGGGGGCTATCAAGATAGATAACAGAACTTAGCATCTCTCACAGAAAGATGAATGGGCAGACAAGGATATTAACTAATACAATAAAAAAATGAAGGATAGATAGGATTAGATGGCCTGAAGGCAGCTATCTAATAAAAAATCAAGGTCCCTTTCCTAGTTTTAGGAACTGAGCCCATTTTTAGACTCAGAGTTCACTGACCATAGGAGAAGGTAGGTACCCAAGAGGAAGGACCAACATCATAATAAATATATAGAGTAATAATTTCCCCAGACCCTTCCGAAAGGAGTTCATTTACTCATGTAACTGAATTCTAGGGAAAGGAGAATACTCAAGATATTTTAAGGTCTGCTGTCACAGTGTCCAAGTTGACAGTACCAAAGGGCATACAGCATCAAGATGGTAAGTTGTTTGCTTTGAGCCCCTTCTACCCTGGAAGGGGCAGTGGTTCATCTTGGCTGGAAATGGAACATCTTTTGAGTCAGAGTTTGTCTCCTATTTACAGGGCCTTGGCCAGCACCACTATTCAGACTTACAGAGTGTTTGATCTACTGATACTGCAGGCAGGCTGAGTAATATTCCATTATATATATATATATACACATATCTATATATATATCTTTACCCATTCATCTGTTGATGGACATCTGGGCTCTTTCCATAGTTTGGCTATTGTGGACACTGCTGCTATAAACATTGGGGCGCACATGCCCCTTCGGATCACTACATTTGTATCTTTGGGGTAAATACCCAGTAGTGCAATTGCTGGGTCATATGGTAGTTCTATTTTCAACTTTTTGAGGAACCTCCATTCTGTTTTCCAGAGTGGCTGCACCAGCTTGCATTCCCACCAACAATGTAGGGGGGTTCCCCTTTCTCTGCATCCCCGCCAACATCTGTCGTTTCCTGACTTGTTAATTTTAACCATTCTGGCTGGTGTGAGGTGGTATCTCATTGAGGTTTTGGTTTGGATTTCCCTGATGCTGAGCAATGTTGAGCACTTTTTTGTGTCTGTTGGCCATTTGGATGTCTTCTTTGGAGAAATGTCTGTTCATGTCTTCTGCCCATTTCTTGATTGGATCATTTGTTCTTTGGGTGTTGAGTTTGAGAAGTTCTTTAGAGATTTTGGATACTAGCCCTTTATCTGATGTGTCATTTGCAAATATCTTCTCCCATTCTGTCGATTGTCTTTTGGTTTTGTGGACTGTTTCCTTTGCTGTGCAAAAGCTTTTTATCTTGATGAAGTCCCCATAGTTCATTTTTGCCCTTGTTTCCCTTGCCTTTGGCGATGTGTCTAGGAAGAAGTTGCTGCGGCTGAGGTCGAAGAGGTTGCTGCCTGTGTTCTCCTTTAGGATTTTGATGGACTGCTGTCTCACATTTAGGTCTTTCATCCATTTGGAGTCTATTTTTGTGTGTGGTATAAGGAAATGGTCCAGTTTCATTCTTCTGCGTGTGGCTGTCCAATTTTCCCAACACCATTTGTTGAAGAGACTGTCTTTTTTCCATTGGACATTCTTTCCTGCTTTGTCAAAGATTAGTTGACCATAGAGTGGAGGGTCCATTTCTGGGCTCTCTATTCTGTTCCATTGATCTATGTGTCTGTTTTTGTGCCAGTACCATACTGTCTTGATGATTACAGCTTTGTAATAGAGCTTGAAGTCGGAATTGTGATGCCACCAGCTTTTCTTTTCTTTTTGAACATTCCTCTGGCTATTTGGGGTCTTTTCTAGTTCCATACAAATTATTTGTTCCATTTCTTTGAAAAAAGTTGATGGTATTTTGATAGAGATTGCATTAAATGTGTAGATTGAGCTAGGTGGCATAGATATTTTTACAATATTTGTTCTTCCAATCCATGAGCATGGAATGTTTTTCCATTTCTTTGTGTCTTCCTCAATTTCTCTCATGATTATTCTATAGTTTTCTGAGTACAGGTTCTTTGCCTCTTTGGTTAGATTTATTCCTAGGTATCTTATGGTTTTGGGTGCAATTGTAAATGGGATCGACCCAGACAAAGACCCCATCAAAAAGGAGAACTACAGATCAATGTCCCTGATGAACATGGATGTAAAAATTCTCACCAAAATACTAGCCAATAGATGAAACAGTACATTAAAAGGATTATTCACCTCGACCAAGTGGGATTTATTCCTGGGCTGTAAGGTTGGTTCAACATCCGCAAGTCAATCAATGTGATACAATTCATTAATAAAAGAAAGAAAAAGAACCATCTGATCCTCTCAGTAGATGCAGAAAAAGCATTTGACAAAGTACAGCATCCTTTCTTGATTAAAACTCTTCACAGTGTAGGGATAGAGGGTACATACCTCAATATCATAAAAGCCATCTATGAAAAACCCACAACGAATATCATACTCAATGGGGAAAAACTGAGAGCTTTTAGCTTTTCCCCTAAGGTCAGGAACACGGCAGGGAGTCCACTATCACCACTGCTATTCAGCATAGTACTAGAAGTCCTTGACTCAGCAATCAGACAACAAAAAGAAATAAAAGGCATCTGAATTGGCAAAGAAGAAGTGAAACTCTCACTCTTTGCAGATGATATGATACTTTATGTGGAAAACCCAAAAGACTCCACTCCAAAACTGCTAGAACTCATATAGGAATTCAGTAAAGTGGCAGGATATAAAATCTTCTAGAATTTTGATGGATTCCTGTCTCACATTTAGGTCATTCATCCATTTGGAGTCTATTTTTGAGTATGGTGTAAGAAAATGATCTGGTTTCATTCTTCTGCATGTGGCTGTCCAATTTTTCCAACACTATTTGTTGAAGAGACTGTCTTTTTTCCACTGGACATTCTTTCCTGCTTTGTCAATGATTAGTTGACCAAAGAGTGGAGGGTCCATTTCTGGGTCCTCTGTTCTGTTCCATTGATCTATGTGTCTGTTTTTGTGCCAGTACCATACTGTCTTGATGATCATAGCTTTGTAATAGAGCTGGAAGTCTGGAATTGTGATGCCACCAGCTTTGGTTTTCTTTTTCAACATTCCTCTGGCTATTCAGGGCCTTTTCTGGTTCCATACAAATTATTTGTTCCATTTCTTTGAAAAAAGTTGATGGTATTTTGATAGAGATTGCATTGAATGTGTAGATTGCTTTGGGTAGCATAGGCATTTTAACAATATTTGTTCTTCCAATCCATGAGCATGGAATGTTTTTCCATTTCTTTGTGTCTTCCCCAATTTCTTTCATGAGTATTCTATAGTTTTCTGAGTACAGATCCTTTGCCTCTTTGGTTAGGTTTATTCCTAGGTATCTTATGGTTTTGGGTGCAATTGTAAACAACCATTATTATTTTTAAAGGCTTTCTTTGTTTTCTAGGAAAATTTCAGAAGGTATTACTGCTCTATTACATAGAACATTTCTACAATGCTATAATGATACTGTTTGGTAGTCTTATTCTGTAAGCAAGGTTTTCATAAAAGCATTTCTATTGCCTTGGCAATATAGACTGGGTAATTATTCTAAAATAAAATCTTGAGAATGAATTTGGAAAGTTTTTAGAAAATCATGCTAAATATGATCTTTCCCTTGCATGCTTCCTCCCACCAAAAACAAAAACAAAAACTTACTTTTCTTTCTACCTGTATTCATTTCTAGATATGGCCCTATCCATTACTATAGACCTCTGTATCATGTTCACTAAAGTGGCCAGATATCTTGGAATTGAATAAGTGTGTTAATTTACTTATTGATTACCAGCCCAAGAAATTCAATAAATATTTTACATACCTTGTCAACACTTCAAAATTGGGAATGCTCACATAAAAATCCCTATTTCTACTCATTCTTAATCTCAGTCTGTCTTTCCATGTGGAAATCAATACATTAGAGCCAAGGGAGCTGCCCAACACTTTAGGAGGGTCTTGTACTTTCCAGATTGACACAGTTCTACCCACTCCACCTTACTCTTATTTTTACCTACATGGCCCAGGGTCTTTCAGTTTGCATCTTTCACCTAGCCATTTCCTCATAAAGTTGTTTCTTTGAGCCTAGCACATTTCGATTTATATACCTAGATCTTGAATAAATTGGCAGAGAGGGGGAAGTATGAAGATCACTCTTGTCATCTTTTTAATCGAGATCATACTGCACATATTATGTTTACTTTTCCAAAAAAAAAAAAAATTGATCATTGGGGAATATTTATTCTTACTTTTTATTTCCAGCACATAGTATAGGTTCAATAAATGTTTACTGAATGAATAAATGAAGATCAGTTGTTCACAATACCTTAGCAGATAAGCTGCTTAGTTCCCAGTCCTCTTTTTATTTTTTTAAAAGATTTTATTTATTTACTTGAGAGAGAGAACATGGGGAGGGGAAGGGGCAGAGGGAGAAGCAGACTCCCCAATGAGTAGGGAGCCTGATGTGGGACTCTATCCAGGACTCTGGGATTATAACCTGAGCCAAAGGCAGACTCTTAACCGACTGAGCCACCCAGGCACCCCAGTTCCCAGTCCTCTTAAGCCCATATTTGCTCTTTATTGCCCTGAAAACCACTCCCACCAACACCACCAATGATTAAAATCGCTACCAGAAGAACAGACCATGTGTCCCAGGTCAGGTGAAGGCTAAATTGCTATAACAAAGAGGCCCCAATATATAGTGGCTCAAAGAACATACAAATTTATTTCTCTTGTACATAATAAGTACTAGGATAGGAGGGCCACTCTGTTCCATTCAGTCATTTAGGGAATCAGAGCAATTCTTATTGCTCTATCAGACGCTTTCAGATTCCTTTTGTAGTTTATTGGCAGTTTATCAGTTTTGGCACTGTTGACATTCGGAGCTGGGTGGTTCTTTGTTGTGGGCGCTGTCCTGTGCATTGCAGCATGTTTAGCAGCCCCCTTAACCTCTACTTGCTAGATGACAGTATGCCTTCTAACCGCAGCCTGCACTGTGGCAACAAAAGATGTCTCCACACATCGCCAAATGTCTCCTAAAGGTAAAATTGTCACCAGTTGAGAACCCTGGTTTAACTATAATCAAACTGCAGGAAATATGGCAGTTTTGATAAAACATACTTTTCAGTTAACCTCTACCTATGGATGCACATCTGTCTAGCTAATTTGTAGTTTCGCCACTACAAGAATTGTATTTTGAAAGTGGTTTCTGTTAGCATCAGTAGTTCTTTCCATACTTTATATTAGACCGTGCTACTTCAAATAGTTTTAGTCATGGGTTAGGAATTATGCTTGATATCAAGGTTTAGATTATTAGGTTAAGTAAGAAGAATTTGAAAATGGTTCAGTGGTGGCAAAAATAAGATGTTTATGCAGGAATGTAAATTATGTAGGATCATGAGATTGTAAAGAGTTGGCAGCAGCTCTTTGTGAAGAAAGTTTGCCTGCATTGGGTTCATTGAATGGATTTCCTCCTCAAGTTTAGAATTTGCCTAATCCTGCCCAAATCATTATTCATCTCTGACAAAATAAAACATTTACTAAAGAAAGAAGGTTAAAATTTTTTTTCTACTTAATCTTTCTGCTTTCAGATTTAGACAAGTATTTGATTGTCAAAACACCGAGCTAGGTAAAGCTAAGTATTCTGGAGACTATACTGCACCTCTTTTAAGGGGCTGGTGGTAGGGGAGCAGGCAGGTAGTAGAAGCCTTAACGCTGGGGTTGTGCTCCTCCCCTCCCAATTCTTCTGAAGGAATTAAAGGCAAAAAGAAATCTCCACCTAGTATTGAATAATATCCCTTTGTGGCTTTATCCTTTTGGATTTAGGCTGACTACAATGCCTACCTTACCTGTCTCACAAGGAAATTTTCCACACCCTCAGCCTTTTATGCCTGCTTAGCCCTGTTTTACATATCCTGAAAAACTTCACTAGTAACTGCAGCTTATTGGATCAGGAATGGACATATGGCCCAAGAACATCAATTTCTGACAATAACTGATGACATTGTCTAATCCTAAAAGGTGAGCTAGTTAGACCAAATGTATTTCCTTTTGAGGATTTAATCTAGAAAATCTACAGTGAAAATTGAAGTTAATAAAGTACATAGAGAAATGGGCCGTGAGACAGAGTCAGGGTCTTAAGATAGAACTATAAAGCATAATGCCAAACTAGCATTATGAATAAGAAAATCATCTAGGGGTATATAGAAACTAAAATTTAGAACAAATATATTCATAATAGAGGAAAGGAGTAACTCACTTGTTGATTACCTGGGAAGGAAAATACTAGTTTTGAATTCCCACCTCTCCTTTCACTACAATTATTGTAAGGACTCCAGCTGAAAGTAATATTGTGTAATGGTTAAGTATGTGGGGCTGTGGAGTCAGGGAGCCAGGGTTCAAATCACAGCTTTACTATTTAATAGCTGAGCATTCATAGTTATGCAAATTGTAAAACTTTCTGTGCTATAGTTTTCTTCTTCCTCAGAACCTAGAGAGAATAAAGCTGAAAGGAATCCTTTTAGAAAGAATTGTCTTCTTAATAATGGGTGAGTTCTTTGGTTCCAGGCTCTCAACATTATCTTGGGCCTGCTGTTTCCCCATTACTTTTCCAGTTCCTGAGTATGTTAAAAACCAAAACCAAAAAAAAAAAAACCCCAAAAAACAAAAAACCACCCACCCATTGTCAGTTAGTCACTAGCTGAGGATACTGTACCCTCTGGGGAGGCTTTGGGGAAAGATGTCACTTTTTAGGATACCAACTAGTGCCTACACAATAGCGCTCCACTTTTTCCAGCCTTACCTCTTAATTTTTTTTTCCGAGATAATCACTTGAGTCCTGACAGATTTATTGATTTCAAGCATGTGTCTCTCAAGTTTCTCAGTTCTGCTCACTATATATCCTTTATAAGAATCCCCCATATTTCCCTCCTCTTGGTCTCTTCTGAACCATTTCTTCTCACAAGGTCTTCCATGAAGACCTTCTGTCTTCATCCTTTAGAGTCCAGTTTTAGAAAGAATCTTGCTAAGTCAGTTTAGCCAAAATCCCCTACCATACTATTTGATCACCCTCCATATCTGACCAAATTCCTCATCTTGCCCGCCCCCCCCCCCCCCCCCCCAAGTATTATCTGATCATGCTGGCCTGCCTTCAGTAAGAATCCTGTTTGGTCAGTTTAGAAAAAAAAAAAAAATATCCCACCTCTTAGTAATTTTCATGTATCAAATCCCTCATTCTGCTCCTTGGCTATAAATCCCCACTTTTCCTTGTTGTATTTGGAATTAAGCCTGATCTCTCTCCCTTCCCCCTACTGCAAAAGCCCATTGCAGTAATCTCTATAGCTATGGCAATAGTCCTGAATAAAGTCTGCCTTAAAATTTTAACAGGTGTCATGAATAACTTTTTCTTTAACACCTACATTGGCCTTGACTTCCTCTAGTCTCGCTGTGTATACAGCTCCTTTCAGCCGTTACAAGCTATCTGTGGTGTTATTTCTGTGCCTCAGAAATAGATATTTCCGTGGTGTCATGTCTGTGCCAAATTAGTCCATGTTGTCCAGTATAGTGCCTCGATTGTCCAGTATAGTGCCTCGAAAACTAGAAGCGTTTAATAAATACCTGTTAGTTCTTCTAGGGATAAACATAATTGTCAATTTGCCACAAGACTGGGCAGTGCAGTGGCTGAATACTTCCCAAGAAACTTACCCAGAAGCTTTGTCAGTGACTTGTGGGCATAGGGGAAGATTACCTCAACCTCGTTGCAGGTTGGGTTGTCTGCGAAGCAGATTCAAGGATGGAAATGAATATGCAGGAGGGTTGTCAGGCAGTCCTCTTGGGATCAATGACTATAGAAGGGGAGGGAAGGAAGCCAGATCGAACAAAGAGAGAAACAGGGCTGCAGACAAGTTACAAGGCCTGGGCAGACCCTGTGGGGGGACACTAATGCCAGGATAACCCTCAGAGACTTCCCAAATGGGAGGAAGGGAGTGAGAACTTTATACCCACTCTTACCTCATTAACCACTTTTTAGATGTGGGCTGCCCTTAGCAGGGGCCACTCTCTTTAGCTGCAGCAATTCCCAAAGAGGGCTTATAACTGAGCTCTGTTTGCTGACAGCATTCCCAGTAGTTGGGAATCTGGGAGGCACAGGATAGGGTCCCAAACAGGCTTCTGCAAAGACATAGGATATAGAGGCTAGAAAGTTCAAGTCTAGACTGGATCAGAGTAAGGTCCATATCTGTGTCAACCACTTGCTTTGGACTCCTCAGTAGGTTCTCTGTTGCCCATGTAATAAAGTACAAACTCCTCTGCCTGGTATCCAAGCCCCACATGGACCTTTATTTCACTCCTCACAACCTCCAAAACACCAGAACTACTTGCCCTTGGCTTATGTTTTCACCTCTGTATTGAATACCTTTCGACAATCTAAGCTATGTCCATCCTGGAAGCCAAATTTTATTCTCGCCTAGTCACATCTAATCCCTCAGCCCAACCTTGCCTACCAGTTCTTTCTGCAGCACACATAGATCATTCCATCTGCTCCATTCATTTGGGCCCTTGAATACACCCTACTCTCTGCAGCCATATATCTGGGAGATGTGTAAACCTTGCTCTGCCTGTGAGATTGTAAGCTCCCTGAGGGTGGGAACTGTGCCTACAACACCCAGCACAGGGTCTGGGGCATTGTGGTCATTCAAAATATAGTTACTCCTCAAACCCTGACCTACCTTAGGTCAGCTGTGTAAGAAAAACAAAAAACAAAAAACTTTTCTTCTTAACAATGTTCACAAATGGGGCCCCACTTAGTTCTCCTTGTACATGGGTGCCCGTGCTTTAATGAGAAGTTATAACGCACAGCTCAGTAGACAAAAGAAAAAAGAGAAAAAAAACGAAGGATGAGGCCTTTGCTCAGATGTTCTCATTTACAGTACACTTCAGGACAGGAAATAAAGACTTCCTGCCAATTCAAATGACATTAGTTTTGTGGAAGCTTATCCGCAGGCATGTAAAAAGACATGCGCACAAAATAAGTTAATCACATATAGTGTGAATTGGTTAAGATTGAGTTCAAGTAAATCAGAAATTTTTGAAGAGTCAACAAAATTTCAAAATTCACAGTCATTTCCTGAAAGTAGAGTCTGGTAAAATTGGCTTATCACCTCACTTTTAATACACATATGCGATTTCCTGCCTACAGCATTTCCCAAAGGGATGAGAAAAAAATATTTTACAACTAGGGAAGTTTTATAAGAGGGATTATCTATAGTTCCTGAATAAGAAGCCTTCTCCCTCTCCAGGCACACCTGCAGCTCCTAATAGCCGACTTACGCAATTTTCCTCTCCACTTGAATCAAAATTGGCAGTAAATGTTGTATATGTCTCACAGAGTGAATGTTTAAATCTTGTATTTACTGGTTCATGAAACTGGTTCCTTCTAGTTTACCAGCATGGAGGGGTGGGTTTGCAGGGAGCAATTAGGGATAAGATAGCCAAAGAAACACTAAGTCAGTTGAAAAAAGAAATGTGTGTGTCTGGCTCTCTCTCTATGAATTATGACTATTCAAGGGGGAAAAAAATCTGAACCTTTGCCAAAAGACTGGCGTGTAAAGGGACAGCTGGAGTTTTCTGTTAGGGGTTACAATGCATTACTTGTTCCATAAGGGAAAAAGGGGATCACTTACCACAGCAACTCACACATTGCATGAGACACTGGCACATCTCTACCTCGTGAAGCATTTTCTTCAAAGGAAAAGAACTAGATATTTCAGGAAGGTCACTGAAGATCTTTGGGTACAGACATGCTGACCTTCCTGGTAGAGATTTGTAGCCTCTGTGGTGTGTGGACTCAGTCTCTATAGATGCCTTCATTGTGCTATAACTTTTATACAGGATGTATTGTTTAAACTGCCAACCCTAATTCCAATTCCCTTAGAGACTCAGGAAATTCTAACCAAATAACGTAAAACCCCATTGTATTTTTCTTTGGGTGAGATGTAAATAAGATTTCAAACAAGAACAAATACATAAACATGGCACTAAGTTGGAACTTTCATTGGGCCTCTAAAATTGTAATGTTTTAAACATTTAAATACAAATGAAAAAAAGAATGATAACCACGTTTAAAAGTCTCTTAGGAATCAGAGACTCTGTCACAGCTGTCCTTGAATCTGGGCTCATAGTAGGTCTATTTGGGCACTTATCAGTCCTGAGACCAGCACTAGCCAGTGTGGGTTAAACTCTGACCAACCTTCTCCACCAGGGTCAAGGCAGACACACGGGAGAAGTCACATCTTTTCCTAACCCTAGATTTATTTTATTTTTATTCATTTATTTTTGTTTAGATATTTGAAATACAACTTTATTCTGATTCTTAACAAAAAGGAATGGGAATGACAGGGATAAATGAGATTTCACCACTGGATATTGTGATGTGGCTATAGTAGTCTTACATCTGAAACTCAGGAAGGAAGCAACTGCGTTCCAAAACATCTGAATATGCAGGTCCAAAAAAATGAAGGTCCTTTTAAACTGCCACGTTCACTCTGAAGCCCATTCATCTCCTTCAGCATCCCCAAGATGAAGCACATGTTGTGCTCAGCTCTATAATCAGTGGCAAGCACCTTGCACCGCTGATACCATGGATACTGGCCTAGAAAACCAAACTTCTGACGCTGGGCTGCAGGTGCACTTTCTCGCAGGTCATCATCCTCATCCAGGAGAGCAGTTGACTCAGCAAGTTCTAAATCGTGCTCATACCGTGCTGCCAAAGCTAGCTCCATGACAACCTCTGGTGGGGCAAGAGCAGGCATGGCGACAAACTCCAAGTTAGGGTCTCCAATTAATTTTCTAGCAAGCCACAGGAAAGACTTTTCAAAGTTGCAGTTACTTTTGGCAGAAATGTCATAGTACTAAAGGTTCTTCTTTCAGTGGAAGACCATAGATTTTGCCTTAACTTTCCTGTCCTTAGTGTCCACTTTTTTGCCACACAGCACCATGGGGATGTTTTCCCATACTTGTACCGGATCTGTATGCCAGTTAGGCACATTCTTGTATGTAACCCTTAATGTTACATCCAACATTATAATGGCACCCTGGGCTTGGATTTCTCCTGACCAGCTGTACTCCATACAATGAACTTAATAGGTCCTCTGTTGGTATGGAACACAAGGGGACGGACCTCAACACCCAAGGTGGCTACATACTTCTCAAATTCACCAGTCAGATGGCATTTCACTAACATAGTTTTTCCAGTACCACCATCGCCAACCAATACAAGTTTGAACTGGACTTGGGGTTCTCCTTGGGTAGCCATTGTGCTTTTGCTTCCAAAAGTGTCTCCCACCTGTCTGACTGAGGCTCCTAACCCTAGATTTAAACAAATAAACAAAAAACTTTTCAAAGGTTGATTGGGTGAACTATTTTACTGTATGCAATTGGGGTTCATTTCCTAGATTTCCAAAATTAGTGGAAAAGTCAGATTCCATCTTGATGGTTAAGCATATCAAGACAGATTAATTTAAAATTATCTCATATTTGATTTTCCTTAGAAAGTTATATGTTTAAGTAGATATTTATAATGCCTATGGAGAAGAAAAATAGGAATTGGTGCATTTAAGCTAACCTTGAGGTATTTGGGAGTGTCTCAAGCATCGGGGATCAGGTTCCAGAATCTACAGTAACAGCCTTCTGGAAGGCAGCTAGGTAGAGATTCCACTTGGTTTCCTGAATGGTGGGGCATACACCAGCACTCGAGTTTTCTTGGACCACGGCCTCAGCAATGAAGCTGCATTAATGGCCCAGGGGTTGTTCAATTTCAAGGGTGACTCTGAACCATAGTAGCAGAGAACAGGCCACTCACTTGCCATTAGAAAATTCCTCACATATGTTTTAGTCCTTTAGCATTTGTGGTAAGATTTCAACAGAAAGAATGTGAATAGTATTTTCCAAAAGGGTTCTAGTTGCCTGAAGGATTTCCTATCATTTAAAATGTCTGTTGGCAGGTATACTGAATAAAAAGAATTTATTCTCACCAGTATTTTACAAACTTGTTGAATGTTCATATTAATGATAAAAGACCTGAAAGAAGATAAGAGGAGCCCACATTGTATTGTATGCTCTGTTTGCTGAGATTACATATTAATGTTCCAGAAAGTAGCTCATTACCATTTCTATTGATGAGTTCTCTTTCTACTTCATTCACCAACTTTGCTTTCATTATTATCCTGTAGACTACAGTAGTCTGTTTAGCATTTTTGTCATTGACCTTTTATCTTTGTTCATATTTTATTCTATAATATCTTACGGGAGGTTACTTATTTTTTAGAATGGTTAATGTCTGTAATCTTTTTTAATTGAAGTATAATTAGCATATGGTATTATATTACTTTCAGGTGTACAGTATAAATGATTTAATAATTCTACACATTACTCAGTGCTCAGCACAGTAAGTGTACCCTTAATCCCCTTTATTTATTTTATTCTTCCCCCTACCCACATCTTTTCTGGCAACCACCAGTTTGTTCTCTGTATTTAGGAGTCTGTTTTTCTGTTTGTTTCTGTTTTTCTTTTTCTTTTTTTCATCTGTTTCTTAAATTTTATATATGAGTGACATCATATGGTGTTTGTCTTTCTCTGTATGACTTATTTCACTTAGCATGTCTATCCATGTTGTTGCAAATGGCAAGATCTCATTCCTTTTTATGGCTGAGCAATATTCCACTGTATGCATATACCACTCTTATTTATCCGTTCATCTATGGATGGACACTTGGGTTGCTTCTGTATCTTGGCTGTTTTAAATGATGCTGCAATAAATAGAGGGGTGCCTGTATCTTCTTGAATTAGTGTTTTTGTATTCTTTGGGTAGCTGTCCACTAGTAAAGCTTTGGATTATGTGGTAATTCTATTGTTAATTTTTCTGTGGAACCTCCATACTACTTTCCACAGTGGCTGCACCAGTTTGCATTCCCACCAAAGGATGAGGGTTGCTTTTTTCTCCACATCCTCACCAGCACTTGTTATTTCTTCTCTTTTTGATACCTGCCATTCTGAAAGGTATAAGGTGATATCTCATTGTGGTTTTGACTTGCATTTCCCTGATGATTAGTGATGTTGAGCATTTTTTCATGTGTCTGTTGACCATCTACATGTCTTCTTTGGAAAAAATGTCTGTTCAGGTCCTCTGCCCATTTTTAATTGGATTATTTGGTTTTTTTGTATGTGTTGAGTTGTATAAATTCTTTATATATTTTTGGTATTAGCCATTTATCAGATATATCATTTGTGTGTTTTTTTAAAAGATTTATTTGTTTTAGAGAGAGAGAGAAAACAGGTGCGTTGGGAGAGGGGCTGAAGGCAAGGGAGAGAATCTCAAGCAGATTCCCCGCTGAGTGTGGAGCTTGGCCATGGGGCTCAATCTCACGACACTGAGACCATGACCTGAGCCGAAATCAAGAGTCGGATGCTTAACCGACTGAGCCACCCAGGCGCCCCTCAGATATATCATTTGTAAATATCTTCTCCCATTCAGTAGGTTGCTACATTGTTTTGTTGATGGCTTCCTCCACTCTGCAAAAGCTTTTTATTTTGGTATAGTCCCAAAAGTTTATTTTTACTTTTTGTTTCCCTTGCCTGAGGAAAAATTTCTAGAAAAATGTTTCTATGAGTAATCTATTTAAAATATCATAGAAAAAGAAAAAAAAGGAAGTCCTTAATATTTGACTAAAGAACTATAGTTTGCAATCACAGGTCTTTTTTTTTTAATCGTCCTAATTTTTTTAAAATTGTGGTAAAATACACATAACATAAAATTTATCATCTTAACCATTTTTAAGTATATAGTTCAGTATTGTTAAGCATATTTCACATTGTTGTGCAACCAATCTCTAGAACTTTTTCGTCTCACAAAACTGAAACTCTGTACTCATTAAACAACTCCCCATTTCCCCCTCCTCCTAGTCCCTGAGAAGCACCATTCTACTCTGTTTCTATGAATTTGACTACTCTAAATACCCCCATATATGTGGAATCCTACAGTATTTGTCTCCTTGTGACTGACTTATTTCATGTAGCATGATGCCCTCAAGGTTCATCCATGTTGTAATATGTGTCAGAATCTCCTTCCTTTCTAAGGCTAAGTGATATTCCATTGTATGCACATACCACATTTTGTTTATCCATCCATCTGTTGTTGGACACTTGGATTGCTTCCACTTTTTGACTATTGCAATAATACTTTTATGAACATGAGTGTTTGAGATCCTCACTTTCAATTCTTTTGGACATATATACAGAAGTGGGATTGCTGTATCATCTGTTAATTTTATTTCTACCTTTTTGAGAAATTGCCATACTGCGTTCCATATCAGCTGCACCATTTTACATCCCCATCATACAAAAGGTCCAATTTTTTCATATCCTCACAACACAGTTTCTGTTTTGTTTTCTTTTCCTGCTAGTAGCCAGCCTGATCAGTGAGAGGTGGTATTTTGTTAATGGTTTTAATTTGCATTTCCCTAGTGATTAGTGATATTGAACATCTTTTCATATGCTTGTTGACCATTTGTATATCATCTGTAGAGAAATGTCTATTCAAGTCCTTTGCCCATTTTCTTAGGTTATTTATTTTTTGTTGAGTTATAGGAGTTCTTTATATATTCCAAATATTAATCTCTTGTCAGATATATGATTTATAAATATTTATTTCTGTTCTATAGGTTGCCTTTTCCTTCTATTGAATGTGTCCATTGATGTACAGTTTTTTATTTTGATATAGTCCAATTTATCTATTTTTATGTTTGTTGCCTACAACCACAGTCAATCAGTTGAGATTTGTACATTGCGTAGGATTAATCAGAATTTATGTTTGAAGTTGAATTTAATGCTGTTTCCACTTGGTGGTAGTTTCTAGCAGTTTTTCAAGTTTTAATCTTGATGGACAAGATGATGCCTCCATTCTTTTAAAGGGTTAATTGAGTTGATGAAAATAGAGCTTGTGGTATTTTGAGATAATAGCATTTTTTTAATTTATGCTACTTATTTTTTTTTCAGTGAAAGACTAAAGGGATTTTTCATTACCATATATTTTAGCTCTCCCAGGCATAGTTAAAAGGGGAAGTTATATTTTTAACATAGAAAGAGAAATCTATGCATGCAAACCCAACAGAGAAAAGCAAGAGATATTGTTCCTCTCAGCAACTACAATTAACACAACCTGTCTTTCTCCAAAACCCAAATCTTTTGACCTACACTGAGACTAAACAGGAGTTTCTTTGTATAGTCTTAGAAGACTTGAATGCTGAGAACCTAACTCTAGGGGATAAAATATTAAAGAAGCTCTCTGTGTTAAGTGAGTTGCTGTTCAACATTTTTGCAAGAGTTAGTTACCCCACTTTAGTGAAAGTGCTACCATAGGATTGTATAGTTTCCTGGTGGAAAATTCAGTTACAAAATATCAATAAAGGTTATATGAATTTACAGGAAAAGGGAGAAAAGAGTAACAAGAAAATACAAACAATTGTTATTTTTTTCAAATCACTCCCATTAAAATTTCCTTTTGCTTTTTCCTCTCCATTTTATTGTGACACGTGCTGTAATAATAGATCTACAATGTAGGACATTTCTTGCTTTTCTATGTGAATCTGTATTTAAGCATTAAGAAGTAGTTTACTTTCCTTTTTGCATGATAATTCAACAGTCATTAAAATATATAAAGTTTAGGATCCACAACTATCTGCTTTATTCTCTACCTTTCACAGCAGACAGATTCTTAGAGGTGAAATCTGAATTTGATCTCTGCAGAACATTCAAGACTTCAAGGATATCTCAGACTTTGCTTTCCTTTGCTACTTTTGACTCTCAATTTGCTGGGAGACAGTGCATTCCTGATAAGCATGGATAAGTTTTTGTTCCCCTGTATGTGAGATTTACAAGGACCTGAGTAATGTCATGATAAATTTATGTCACCTTCCTGAGATGAGCATCTGGTTGGATGATGCCTCTAAGATTCTTCCTTGAATATTTTACTATCTACGGAAAGGCAAATTAGGCTTACTATATTCAAAGGAATATTTCTTTTCTCTTTCTTTTTTTGTTTCTTTGATACTAATATTGTTTTTACTTTTAGTATGGGAAGGTGAGGAAATTTACAAAAAACCAGAAGGAAGAAATAGAAACAAAGGATGAAGAATAAGGGAAAAGAAGAGAGAATGGGAGGGAAAGTAAGGAAGATAAGAAAAAGTAAGGGTATAGTAGAAAATTTTGTCTGGGCTCTGCTAATTTCTTATAGCTTTGGGATTTATACTGTAATTACTTTTCAAATGACACATTAGGGTGGTAAAATGAGAAGAGTTGATTAACTGGGATTTCAAGATGAAAGAGCCTTTGAAAGAACTTTATCTAGCTTATTAGCCCCACAACTTGCAGGGGAAGAAACCCACACTGTGAAATGATTTTCCCAAAGTTCTTCCTGGTAGTTAATAGAACTGGAATTACAACTAATGACCAAGTCAGTATTATTAAGTGACAAATACGGGTTAATCAAAATTCAGATATTAAGCCCAACTCAAAATTTAATGAAGACCACTCCCCGTATATTACTATACATTCTAAATCATGCTGTTGTGGTGTATTTGAATCATGCTCTTGGTGCCATGCAACACAATGGATTTGGTTCATAGGCCCTGGAAAAGGAGCTAGAAAACCTTGTTTTGGCTCTGCTTACATTGCTGAACCTAAATTTCCCCATCTATAAAATATGTGTTAGATAACTTCTAAAGTCTTCCATGTCTGAAAATAAATTTCTAGGAATATTTCTTCATTCAAGTTCATATATAGCGCCCCACATGCTCAGCCCTGAAGCACTTTTCCTAGAGCAATATTTGCCTAGTAGATCTCATCAGCATGCAGTCTGCCACGTCAACATAGTCAACCTGGTCAACCAGGTTTGGATAAGCTTTGCTATTTTACTCAATTTGAAGCAAGCACACTCCTTCTCCGTATCCACACTACCCAAGTATGCATTCCTAATTGGCCAAAGTTATTAAATGGCTCAGAAAGGGAGGTTTTTTGTTTTGCTCTTTAAATTCTCAACAGAGAGCAAAGCAAAATGTATTAGAAGACCACATATCCTGCAACTCCTGTACTGGGCTGTGTATATCATCCTGTAGAGGACAGGCTTCTTTTCTCCAGCCCTAAAAATCTCAAAAACAAACTTTAAATTTGTATAGCATGAAGTTAACCCCTTTGCACTGTGAAAAGAGCCTCAAAAATAGGCTTAATTTCTTGAAGAACAAAAGAATGAAAACAGATGTAAGACTTTTGTAAACAGTAGAAAATGATCTACAGATGGATGAATGGATTACCATAAGAGCTAATGTACTTGTAAGTAGGGTGAGCATACATCCTGTTTTTCCTGGGGCAGTCCTGATTACTTCTATTATCCCAGTGTAACTATTAATAGCACCTTTTTCACTCCAAAAGTGTCCCCGTTGAGAAACTAAATAGCAGTGTTACCCTCAAATAAGCCATACTAATAAAAGGTTGTGTTTCCCATTCTTGGAGTGGAGGGAACAGCTCTCTTCTAGGCTTCCTTTCAAGATATTCACCTTGAATTGTAAATTCAAGAACATTGGCCACCTATATGTCCGTTTTAATAAAGTTTATTGTCCCACCTCAGTTGCCTGTCAGCCTAACCATGAGAAACCTATTTGATCATACTTAGGGTCCATCCCTGTCTTGCACTAAATGAGAGCAGATACGCAGTGGCAGCATCTTTCTGAGCCATGTATCATGATACTGGGAAGAGAGACCTTTTTTTTGAGAAACAATGGCTTTTTATCACTTAAAAAACAGCTTACCCTTTTTTTCCCTGCTGGGGGAGAAAACTAAGCTCCTTAAAGGCAGGAGATGGGGAAGGGTGTATTAACTGTTAATATGTGCCATATGCCAACACTAATGAGAAGGGACAGTTTTGTACTGGAACACAGAACATTAAAAAGCTTGCTTGTGGGCAAGAGAAGTGAACTGTCAATTCACTGAGTGCTTTTATAAATGTGAGCCAAAGCAAATTGTCAGATGTTTTTTTATGGATCATGTGATTGGAGAGAGGGATGGTTGTTGGGCAAGACAGGTTTTGTAGCATTATCACTCATATGAATTTCAGATCATCACTTCTGAGGCTTCTCCAGGAAGTGCTGAGCATCCCACATTACAGAGAAAAATGGGGCATCTTTCATTCACTGTGAACTGAGACACATCCTGGGGGTTAAATAGAAAGGGAATGAACCATCCACAGGAGGCATATTTATTCTGCAGCTCCTTCTCTACCCTTTTTGTTTTCTGGTTGTAGGTTTTATTTTTAGTTTTTTAGAAGGAAATGTTAAATAAACTGGGAAGATTCATTTTTGCTTTACAACAAATAAGAGTTTCTGTACATAGGCAATATCTTTGCATTAGGTGACAGTCATCCATATCAAATATATCCTAAAAGAACAGCAAGAAGGGCAAGATATATATGATCTGTGATTATGTGCACAAGAGGAAAATTTTTTTTAAATTTTTTTCCTGCAGAAATACTAATTGGAAATTTAATGTGAACATATCTTACTCTAGGAGATATTTTTTAAAATGAAGCATTAAAGAAGTGTTTCAAGACCTTTCAAAATAAAAAAAAATCAGTAAATAAATTATTAACTTCATAGGACAAAAAATATTAGTGTTATTATTAATGGCATTAATATTTAGGTAGAAGATAAAATGAACCTATTTATTATGAAAATATTTCAGTAAACTCAGATTTAGTTTTTAGAAAAACACCACTCTCATGCCTAGCTTGTTCATTCTATCTAAATTTTTGTTTTCTTTCAAAGAAATTTCTCATCACCCAAATCCCTGAAGCCATGCCTTTCTATAATGTTCCTTTGATGACTTAAGTAAAACTTTTCTTCCTATTTCTGGGAGCCATTTCAGCTAACCTCTAAACACTTAAAAATCACAAAAGGAGCTGGATGAAGTAAATCACATTGTTTTCCAACTTATGGTAAATTCTTTTCCCTCAGTAATTTGTCTAACAGTTGCCAGGGAATTTTCCTAAGATATAAAACAAAGAGAATTAAATAGGATGTCCTAGTATTTGTGCATTACATTGGCATTGTATTTGCATGTTGCCTCCATGGAGCATAATGTTTGCTTTCTGTCTAGAAATATTTGTTTTCTATGCTTGGGTTTATATTCCATACATCCACCAGTATTATATCTTATCCATCTTTGTTTCTATCACATCATTTATTAAAAAATATTTATTGATCATAACTATATCTCATAAATTGACTGATGAGAATAAATAGGTTCACCCAGTCCTTGTGAGCTTTTTCATCATGGAAGTGATTCCAGGCTTTAAGGGTGTTTTTGTTTTGTTATTTTCCCATTTTGTTTCAAATTTTCTCCTTTTGGCCAATTAAAGAGAATATTCCAAGTAAGAGGCTCTTAGATGACATCATAGGTGTGGCTTACTCCTCTCCTCCTTTTTTAGAATTCTCTGGTTTTCAAGAAAACCTAGAAGTGGGAAAGGACCAGGAGAGAGGGAAACAACTGACTGGAAGAGAGGAAAGAGTCTTTGAGGAATATGAGATCATACCCTCTCCTGTATTCCTGTCCTCTAAGCTCCCGTGGTCCCTGAAGCATCACCGTTGTTGTAAACCCTCCTTTACATGATTATTTCCCTCATTTTTTAATGGTTCAATTGTTGTAGACAAGATCTTCCCTAAGAATATAAATGGAAGAATCTTGAGATGCCATTCCTCAAAATGTAATTACTTATTAGAACATATAACAGTTTTTCAAAAATAAAAACATGCAGAGTCAGGCTTAATCATTCATTGTCTCTTTTGTTAACAAGAAGGACTAGAAAGTTTTTATACCTAATTCTTATTAAGACATCATACTGTTATACAAATCTTTTTCAGCTATACCACAATCTGTAAAATAGATGCTTTCTTTGCCTTTTAGGCCAAAATCACAGTCTTACTTTTCATTTCTGTTCTGGGTTTAGTCTTATTTCAAATGAAATAAAAGTCATTTGCAATTTTCTCACAAATCAGGTTTCTTCATATGTGAAGACATTTGCTTCCTTACTTCAGAGCAAAAATTTGATTATTGTCCTTTAAGAAATAATGTCTTGGAGGGTGAAAGTTCACCAGTATTTACATTCTGTTTATTTGGATTCTATCCCTTTGAGAAAATGGCGAATTCTTTCAGTATGCCAGCAGGAGAAGAGGAATGCTTATACATAAGAGCAAAACAACTTTTGTTTTTAACAAAGATTTTTTTAATCTGGTTCAAACAAGGATTTCTGTACAATCCATTGGTTGATTTTACCACACAATAAATCTAATTCAGTGTTTAATTGACAGGAAACTGGTTTGAATTGGTATAAATTTTTATTATTATTATTTCAAAAAAAAAAAAAAAGAGCTCAGCCTCCAGGAATGCCTTCTTAAAAATCAGAGCTTAATTTCTTTTCAGAATTACAATTACTCAGTTCTTTCTCATGCCTTATTCTATTTTTTAGAACAGTAATTTTCTAAATTGTTTGTTAACCATTTCACAGCTACTACACAACTTCATGAAACAATGTGTTAATCTCAGTATATAACAGTGAATAGGTATTTATAAAATGAAATAACCTCCACCCCTGCATTCTCCTGCAGACCCACCTCCTCCAATTGAGGAGCCCCCAATCCAAAGCAGTGCCACAAGCCTGGCAGTGTGTAAGCAGCCCTAATAGTGGCCACTCCAAAATGACTTCTGCCTTGGGGAGAGGGGAGGATAACCACACATACTGGTCCAACTGTGCCCCAGCAGTAGGCTAGGGGCAAACATCAGGTCTGACTACAGGCAGCATCCACCAATGAAAGCTTCTCAGAGGACAACACAGGGAGAGCACCCTGCAGTTCAGTGCTTTGGCAAAAGCCTGGTCTGACTCAACTTAATTCATTTTGGCTCCAGACTGGCCCACTAACACCCCAGAGACCAAACCCTCCCCATAACAGGCAAAGAGAGCCATTGCAGATGACTTGGCTGAAGGCAAAAGTGGCTTAGCCACAATAGCAGGGGGCACACAACACACATAGAAGACATCCCTGAAGTGCCAATTTCTGATGAACAGGGGACATTGCACTGCAGGGCACTATAGGAACTCTTCTTCATAAGGCCACTACATTCAAGAGTAGGAAATGCAGCTGACTTTCCTAAAACATAGAAACAGACACAGAGAGTTAGACAAATGAAGAGACAGAGGAATATGTCCCAAATGAAAGAATAGGACAAAATCATAAGAGAGCTAAATGAAATGGGGATGAGTAATATGCCTTATAGGGAATTTAAGGTAATGGTCAAAAAGATACTCACTGGACTGAAGAAAAGAGTAAAAGACCTTTGTATGACCCTGAAAAAAAGAGACGGGAAACATAAAAAGAACCAGTCACAGATTAAGAACTCAACAACTAAAATTAAAAATACACTAGAGGGGGGTGCCTGGATGGCTCAGTTGGTTAAGCGACTGCCTTCGGCTCAGGACATGATCCTGGAGTCCCGGGATCGAGTCCCACATCAGGCTCCCTGCTCAGCAGGGAGTCTGCTTCTCCCTCTGACCCTCCTCCCTCTCATGCTCTCTGTCTCTCATTCTCTCTCTCGCAAATAAATAAAATCTTAAAAAAAATAAATAAATAAAATAAAAATACACTAGAGGGGGAAAATGCACAAGAGGGAGTAATTAGTAGACTAGAGGAAGCAGAAGAATGGATCAGTGACCTGGAGGACAGAGTAATGGAAAGCAATCAAGCTGAACAGGAGAGAGAAAAAATAATAAAATAGGAAAATAGACTTAGGGAACTCAGCGACACCATGAAGCATAATGACATTTGCATTTTAGGGATCCCAGAAAGAGAATACAAAGAAAAGGGAGCAGAAAATTTATTTGAAAAAATAATAGCTGAAAACTTCCTGAGTCTGGGGAAGAAAACAGAAATCCACATCCAGGATTCACAGAGAGCCCCCAACAAAATCAATGTAAGGAGGTCCACACCAAGACACAGTAATTAAAATGGCAAAAGTAATGATAAAGAGAGAATTTTTAAAGCAGCAAGAGAAAAGAAAACAGCTACATACAGGGGAAACCCCATTAGGCCACCAGCTGATTTTTCAGCAGAAACTTTGCAGGACAGAAGAAAGTGGCATGATGTATTCGAAGTGCTGGAAAACAAAACAAAACAAAACAAAACAAAACCCCAAAAACAACTGCAACCAAGAATACTCTATCCAACAAAGCTGTTGTTCAGAATAGACGTAGAGATAAAGAGTTTCCCAGACAAACAGAAGTTAAAGGAATTCATCACCACTAAACCAGCCTTATAAGAAATGTTAAAGGGGACTCTGTACATGGAAGGGAAAGACCATAAGCAGGAATAAGAAAAGTAGGAAGCACAAAAGTAGTAAAATTGAGTATATCTATAAAAAAATCAGTCAAGGGATATACAAAAAAAGGATGTGAAGTATGACTTCATATACCTAAAACAAGGGGGGGTATATAAAAATTTAATGCTTATAGAATGCATTTAAATTTAAGGGACCATCAACTTAATATAGACTGCTTTAGGGATAAGATGTTATATATAAATCTAATAGTGACCACAAATCAAAAACAAGTAATAGATATGCAAAAAATAAAAAGAAAGAAATCCAAATATATCACTAAAGGAAGCCAGCAAACCATGAGAGAAGAGAGCAAGAGAAGAACAGAGAAGAACTAAAAAACAACCATAAAACAAGTAAACATACTTATCAATAATTACTTTGGATGTAAATGGTCTAAATGCTCCAATCAAAAGACCCAGGGTGACAGAATGGATAAAAAAGCAAGAGCCATCTATATGCTGCCTACAAGAGATTTATTTCACACCTAAACACACATGTAGATTGAAAGTGAAGGGATGGAAAAACATTTACTGTGCAAATAGAAGTGAAAAGAAAGCCAGGGTGGCAGTACTTATATTGGACAAAATAGACTTTAAAACAAAGACTATATAACAAGACGAAAAGAAAGACACTACACAATCATGAAGGTAACAATCCAACAAGAAGACAGAATGATTATAAATATTTATGCAACCAACATGGGACACCCAAATACATAAAACAGCTAATTACAGAAATAAAAGAAGTAATTGATAATGATACAGTAATAGTAACTTTAACACCCTGCTTACATCAATGGATAGATCACTCAAACAAAAAAATGAACAAGGAAACAGTGGCTTTGAATGAATATTGGACCAGATAGATCTAACAGATATATTCAGAACATTCCATCCTGAAACAGCAGAATATACATTCTGTATAAATGCACATGGAACACTCTTCAGAATAGATCACATGTTAGGCCACAAAAAATGTCTCAACAAATTCAAACAGATTGAAGTCATACCATGCATCTTCTCCAACCACATATTTGAAACTAGAAATCAATGAGAAGAAAAAAAATCGAAAGAACACAAATACATAGAGGTTTAATAACATGCTACTAAACATGAATGGGTCAACCAAGAAATCAAAGAGGAAATTTAAAAATCCATGGAGACAAATCGAAATGAAAACACAAGTGTCCAAAATCTTTGGGATGCAGCAAAAGTGGTTCTAAGAGAGAAGTTTATAGCAATACAGGCCTACCTCAAGAAGCAAGAAAAATCTCAAATAAACAACCTAACTTTACATCTAAGGGAAATAGAAAAAGAAGAACAAACAGAACCCTAAACCAGTAGAAGGAAGAAAATAATAATCATAATCATAATGCTGCAGAAATAAATCAACTAGAAACAAAAAAATAATAGAACAGATCGATGAAAACAGGAGCTGTTTTTTATTTAAGATCAGCAAAATTGATAATCCTTTAGCCAGACTCATTAAAAAAAAAAAAAAAAAGAAGAGGGCTCAAATAAAATCAAAAATGAAATAGAAGTAATAACACCACAGAAATACAAAGGATTATAAGAGAATATTGTGAAAAATTATATACCAAGAAATTGGACAACCTAGAAGAAATTAATAAATTCCTAGAAACAATCTCCCAAAACTGAATCTGGAAGAAATAGAAAATTTGAACACACTGATTACCAGCAATGACATTGAATCAGTAATCAAAATAATCACAGCAAACAAAAGTCCAGGACCAGACAGCTTCCCAGGTGAATTCTACCAAACATTTAAAAGAGTTAATACCTATTCTTCTCAAACTATTCCAAAAAATAGAAGACGAAGAAAAATTTCCAAATTTATTCTATGAGGCCAGCGTTACCCTGTTAAAAAACCAGATAAAGATACTACAAAAAAAGAGACCAATATCTCTGATGAATATAGATGCAAAATATTAGCAAACCAAATCTAACAACACATTAAAAAATTCATTAACCATGATCAAGTGGGATTTATTCCTGGGATGCAAAGGTGATTCATTATTCACAAATCAATCAACATGATACATCATATCAACAAGAGAAAGGATAAAAACCATGTGATCATTTCTTTTTTTTTTTTTTTAAGATTTTATTTGACAGAGAGAGAGAGACAGCGAGAGAGGGAACACAAGCGGGGGAGTGGGAGAGTGAGAAGTAGGCTTCCTGCAGAGTAGGGAGCCTGATGTGGGGCTCGATCCCAGGACCCTGGGATCATGACCTGAGCTGAAGGCAGACGCTTAACGACTGAGCCACCCAGGTGCCCCTGTGATCATTTCTATAAATGCAGAAAAAGCATTTGGGAAAGCACAATATGCATTCATGATAAAAACCCTCAACAAATTAGGTTTAGAGGGAACATAACATAATAAAGGCCATATATGAAAAACCCGCAGTTAACATCATACTCAGTGCTGAAAAACAGAACTTTTCCTGAAGATCAGCAACAAGACAAGGATGTCCACTCTTACCACTTTTATTCAATGTAGTATAAGAATTCCTAGCCTCAGCAATCAGACAAGAAGAAATTAAGGTCATCCAAATGGGTAAGGAAGAAGTAAAACTTTCACTATTTGCAGATGACATGATACTCTATAAGGAAAACCCTAAAGACCCCACCAAAAAACTACTAGAACTGATAAGTGAATTCAGTAAGGTCGCAAATCAGTACAGAATCAATATACAGAAATCCATTGTATTTCTATACACTAATAATGAAGCAGCAGAAAGAGAAATTAAGAAAATAGTCCCATTTACAATTGCACCAAAAATAATAAAATGCTTAGAAATAAACTTAACCAAGGAGGTGAAAGACCTGTACTCTGAAAACTATAAAACACTGATGAAAGAAATTAAAGATGACACAAACAAATGGAAAGATATTCCATGCTCATGGATTGGAAGAGAAAATATTGTTAAAATCTCCATCCTACCCAAAGCAATCTACAGATTTAATGCAATCCTTATCAAAATACCAACAGCATTTTGCACAGAAGTAGAACAAATAATCTTACAGTTTAATGAAACCAAAAAGATCCCAAATAGCCAAAGAAATCTTGAAAAAGAAAAAAAACTGGAGATATCACAATCCCAGATTTCAAGATATACTACAAAGCTGTAGTAATAAAAACAGTATGGTACTGTCACAAAGATACACATAGATCAAGGGAACAGAACAGAGAGCCCAGAAATAAGCTCACAATTATATAATCAATTAATTTCAACAAAAGAGGCAAGATTATGCAATGGGAAAAAGACTGTCTCTTCAACAAATTGTGTTGGAAAAACCGAACAGCTACATGCAAAGGAGTGAAACCAAACCACTTTCTACACTCTACACGCAAACTAAAAGTGGATTAAAGAACTAAATGTGAGGGGCACCTGGGTGGCTCAGTTGGTTAAGTGACTGCCTTCGGTTCAGGTCATGATCCTGGAGTCCCGGGATCGAGTCCCGCATCGGGCTCCCTGCTCAGCAGGGAGTCTGCTTCTCCCTCTGACCCTCCTCCCTCTCATGCTCTCTCTCTCTCATTCTCTCTCTCAAATAAATAAATAAAATCTTAAAAAAAAAAAAAAAAACTAAATGTGAGACCTGAAACCCTAAAGATCGTAGAAGAGAGCACAAGCAGTAATTTACCTGACATCAGCAGTAGCAACCTTTTTCTAGATATGTCTCCTGAAGTAAGGGAAACCAAAGCACAAATAAACTCTTGGGACTACATCAAAATATAAAGCTTCTGTACAGCAAAGAAAACAATCAACAACACTAAAAGACAGCCTACTGAGTGGGAGAAGATATTTGCAAGTGGCAAAGTGGCATAGCTGATAAAAGATTAGTATCCAAAGCATATAAAGAACTTATACAACTCAACAGCCAAAAAACAATCCAATTTAAAACGGGCAAAAGACTTGAACTGACACTTCTCCAAAGAAGATGTCCAAATGGCCAACAGACACATGAAAAGATGCTCAACGTTATTCATCATCAGAGAAATGCAAATCAGAATTATAATGAGATATCACCTCACACCTGTCAGAATGGCTAAAATAAAAAAAACATAAGAAAGAAGAAGTGTGGTGAGGAGGTGGAGAAAAAGGAACCTCTTCCATGGTTGGTGGGAATGCAAACTGGTGCAGGCACTGTGGAAAACAGTATGGAGGTCTATCAAAAAATTAAAAAAGGAGGGATGCCTGGGTGGTTCAGTCTTTAAGCATCTGCCTTCGGCTCAGGTCATGGTCCCGGAGTCCTGGGATCAAGTCCTGTGTCAGGCTCCTTGATCAGCGGGAAGCCTGCTTCTCCCTCTCCTTCTGCCTGCCACTCCCCCTCTTGTGTTCCTTCTCTCACTGTGTCTTTCTCTGTCAAATAAATAAAAAAAATCTTTTAAAAAAATTTAAAAAGAGAATTACCATATGATCCAGAAATTCCACTACTGGGTATTTATCCAAAGAACATAAAAACACTACTTTGAAAAGATATATGCACCCCTATGTTTATTGCAGCATTATTTTCAATAGCCAAGATAATGCCTATTGAAATCAATAGATGAATGGAAAAAGAAGAAGTGGTATATACATACAATGGAATATTGCTCAGACATAAAATTAATGAGATCTTGCCATTTTCAATAACATGAATGGATCTAGACAGTAAAATGCTAAATGAAACAAGTCAGTCAAAGAAAGACAAGTACCATATGATTTCATTCATATGTGGAATATAAGAAACAAAACAAATGAACAAAGTAAAAAAGGACAAGCCAAAAAACAGGCTCTTAATTATAGACAAACTAATGGTTACCAGAGGGGAGGTAGGGTGGTGGTATGGGTGAAACAGGTGAAGGGTATTAAGAGTACACTAAATGTGATGAGCACTGAGTAACATATAGAATTTTTGAATCACTATATTGTATACCTGAAACAAATATAAAACTGTGTGTTAATTATACTGGAATTAAAATAAATAAAAAATTAAAATAAAAGGAAACACGGTGATGTTTTAATCCATGTCTAGAGTTTTATTTACCAATTGACTGATTATCATCTGGTTTGGCTAGTCTACCATCTTGTGTATTAAATGCATAATACCCTCCTCTTTCTCCAACTTAATTTCGCACTCATTTGCTGTGTTTAAAGATATTGTTAATTAATAAATAAATTCTAGTAGAAAACAGGAGACACTAAGCTGTACTGGAAAGACATTTTTCTAGCAATTATAATTTTTGTTGTTTGTATGTTCTCTATTGGTAGAAAAAAAAGAAGCTTTCTATCTTCTGCATCTAAAGCAAAAGATTTTTTTTTTGACAAAAATGACTAAAACCATAGTTATTTATAAATCAGAATCACTGAATTTTTTTAGCAAATTTACAAAGAGAAGCATAAAAATGATTACCACTTTTTATAGAACTTTTTGTAAAACTTTTCTCCTTATCTATTTTATTATGATGCACCTTGGGGTAGTTTTCATCATTTATTGTGCTTGAGGTTTATTGATTATCTTCAGTATGTGGATTTGTGGTTTCACCAACTTGGACAATTTACCTCAACTCTTTCTTAAAATGTGTTTATGTCTTGGGTCACCTGGCTGGCTCAGTCAGTGGAGCATGCCACTCTTGATCTTGAGGTTGTGAGTTCGAGCCCCACGTTGGGCATAAAGATTACTTGAGAAAATAAATATGTATGCACATATATATGTTTATGTCTCACCCACCCCTTATGTTTTTTGGAAACTCTATATGTATATTTGGTCATTTGAAGTCATCCCAGAGATCACTGATACTCTGTTCTTTCTTGTTGTTTAGACTTTTTCCCTGGGGCCTTTTCTATTTTGGGCCATTTGCTATGTCTTCTACCTTTGTAATCTTTTCTACTGCAATGTCTAATCTGCTATTAATCCCACCCCATGAATTTGTAAATCAGGCACTGTAGTTTTCGACACTATAACTTAAATTTGGGTTGTTTTTATATTTCCCATGTCTTTATTTGTTCAATCTTACTTCTAGCTTCTTTATCATTGGAATACTATTACAATAATAGCTGTTTAAATATCCTAATCTAATTCTGTCATTGGTGTCAACTACAGGTTAATGCAAATGCTTGATTTCTAATTGTTTCCTTTCTTCTTTGTATACCTTTAGATGCCAGACATTGTGAACTATATCTTGTTGTGTGCTGGTTATTTTTGTTTACCTATAAATATTCTTGAGTTCTATTCTGGTACTCATAGTTTCTTCCTACTGGGTCTTATTTTTAAGCATGGTTAGCAGAACCACAACAGCATTTAGTGTAGGGTTAATTTTTCTCTATGATTCTTGCAAGACTCTTCTTTGTACTCTAATCAGTGACCTCTGAATTATGAGGTTCTTCTCTCTAAATATTAGAAACAGGCACTATTCTTGGCCCTGTGTGAGTTCTGAGTACTGTTTCCTCTCATTCTTTCAGGAGGTTTTTGTCACCCACGTTCAGGTGGTTTCTACACACACATGCCCTGATCAGTACTCAGCTGAATGCTCCTCTACAGATCCTGGAGTTCTCTGTCCAATTTCCTACTCTCTGTGCTCTGTGATCTAGAAATACCTTGGCTCCCCCAAACTTACAGCTGTCTCCTCAACTCATGAGATCACTAGGCCCTACCTGGCTTCCCCTCCTTTGCTGTGGCCTGGAAACTTTCTTTAGGCAGTAAGCCAGGCAATTGTAGGGCTCACCTGATTTGCTTTCCATCTCTTAGAGATCCTTCTCTGCATGATGTCCGATGTTTTAAAAATTGCTGTTTATGTATTTTGTCTGGTTTTCTAATTGTTTCAGGCAGAAGGGCAAATTCAATCCTTATTACTCAATTGGAAGCAGATTTTCCAGGGTGGCTTTTAAAACATAAATAATTTTATGTCCATTCTTTGCTCTAAATCTCCAAATAGTTTCCCTTTATACTAAAACTCCTTACTAAGGTCCATAAGACTCTACATATTCTGGGCCCTGCTTACCTCTCAGATCTCACCTACCATTCTCACCCCCACATTGCTCTCAATGGTTATCTTGCCATTCTTCCAATATGCTAAGATTGCTCTTGCCTCAGGGCCCTTGTTCTAGTAGACATGTCCACCTGGAACATTTTTTCCCCAGATTTGCCAGTAGCTGATTCCTTCTCTTCACTTAGGACTCTACTTAAATATTACCTCCTCAGCATGGCCATCTTATCTAAAATAGCTCTGTGCCTCCCCTTCACCATACTTCCTTACACTGCCTTATTTTCCTAATGATTCCTATCCCTGACATTATATTATATAATTATATACTTATTTGCTTGTTGTATGTTTCCCCTATAAAATAAGGGGAATGACTTTTTCTTATTCACTGCTCTATCTCCAGAGCTTAACAACATTGTTTGGCACTAGTAGGTGCTTATTACATATTTATTGCATGTGTGGATGGATAGAGGGATGGATATAACCTCAAAGTTAAAGGGTAACAGAGGATCTATACAGGAAGTTAGGTACTCAGTCACATTTCAAACAACTCTGTGTCATCAGCTGACAGTAGGTGGCTAGAGAAACATGTTTTTGTAGAAAATGGGAGTTAAAAAATTGTTATCGTCTCCTTGCTTCTTCAGAATTTAAAGGAAATCCACCACCGAGCAGTCAGAAGATGCAAGTGTGAAGATTTGCCCTGATGACCTCCCACCCCTGATTTTTGTTTCTTCTTGTTGTTGTTGCTTCAGCTGTTGTTTCTCTTTCCTTTGTCTGACAAAATCCTCTATCTGGCTTTAAAAGCAAGTTCCCAATCCCATGGCTGGCTGGCTGCATTCATGGTTCTTTCATCTTACATGATATAAGGCTACTTAATTTTTTTTTTAATTTTATTTATTTATTTGACAGGGGGACATAGCGAGAGCAGGAACACAAGCAGGGGGAGTGGAAGAGGGAGAAGCAGGCTTCTCTCTGAGCAGGAAGCCCAATGTGGGGCTTCATCCCAGGACCCTGGGATCATGACCTGAGCCGAAGGCAGATCCTTAACGACTGAGCCACACAGGTGCCCCAGGGCTACTTACTTTTGCCCTGTATGGCCAACACCCAATTCCTCTGTGTAACTGATACAACTTTGTCACTTTGAAAGGCATAAAGATAAGACTTCAGCTATAGAGGGCACATCCTCCCAAAATTCTTATGCCATCTTTCAAAGTCATTGTTAGGAGCACATTTCTCTCCATTAATATATCCACCACATCTCTTACAGCTTGGCCGAAGTCCCTCTGTTGCTTGTGCTTGTTACTGAAATGCCAAACACCCTGAAAAATAGCATGTCCCACATCATGGTTTCAAGATACAAAATTTGGAAGTTGGTATTGGGTATGATTAGATCTGATGCAGTGGATATTCTTCACTGAATTTTAAGTATAAAAATACAATTATTTTTCAATATGAAAGCACTTCTAGGAAGTAAATAGGTGGATATTACTTATGTCCCTCATTTATAAATATATGCATCTGTAAAATATTATAAATTCCTTTTTGGAGGGAAGGTTCTCTCACTTCCCACCCCAAACTCTTCAGAATAAACTTACATTTAGTGACTTAATGAGTTATGCATTGATACAAGGAATATTTATTTTGATATCTTTTCCCTAAAATGTTACTACAGTAGGCCTGATGGGGCGGAAAGACATTTGAGGAGAGAACACCTGATTAATTTCTCAGGCAGAGAGGGAGGGGCTGGATTTATAAATCAAAATTTCTTGACTTGATAACTCCTATTCCCATGGTGGTTATAGAATATCATATCACTTCAGGAATATTTACGTTTGAAGTTGTTCATGAATTTATCTGGGAAGCTATATAGCATTGTTTCTATAAAAAAGTATATTCTGAATTACGAATAACTACCTCCACTTAAGCTTTTAGAACACAATCCCTCTGCAAGTGGGAGCCCTCTGTAGCCAGGGAACAAAAAGACATAATTGCCAGTAAGGGCCTCTGGGAACAAGAGATAAATCCACTTCCATAGAACAAAGTAAATCTAAGGAAGAGGGAAGTTGGTCTTCTTTTGAAAAAGAACCTTCTGGCAGAATGGGAAGTGTGAATTAGGTTGGGGGACCTCAGTCCCATCTCTATCACTCCCAACCAGTTTTTTCATCTATCATTTCATGACATTGGCCTTGATCTGTTCTCTGATTCTCAAAGAATGGAGGATCAGAAGAATGGCCAGATGGAGGCTCTCTTGCCACAACCATGTGACCACTGAATCTTGAGCCTTCCCATTTAAAAGTGTGGGACTCCCAGCCTGCAAGTTCCATGAAGCCAGCAGTCTGCAAAACTGAAGAGGCTGCTAATTCAGTCTTCAGTCCCCCTTTCTCACTCTAATCCTAGTGCTGCCCTTCATGGTGCCCTAAGATTCCCTTTGACTTATGGTCATTCCTTCCTCTGTTAAAACATCTGTAATAACGGTTTAAATGACTTAAAAGGCCCTATATGCTTCTTTCTGGAGTGTATGCTTTATAACAGAAGAGAAAACCTCTTATTAAGTCAAAGGAATGTATCTCTGATTGTTGACTCTTAGGCATTATTGTGTTAGTCAGGTAGGGACTCAAGGGAAAAAGGATTCTTTCAGCACCTAAGAAATCATGCTGTGTTTATTACCAGTTTATTTGACTAGCCTTTTGAAAGTCTAATAGCGCAATAGTGGTTCTCAACTCTGGCCGCACATTAGAATCTCTGAGTTTTTTAAGAGATGTCTGATGCCACAAGTCTTTCCCACAAAGATTCTGATTTAATTGGTCTAAGGTAGAACATGAGCACTAGGATATTTTTAAAGCTTTGCAGATAATTCTAATGGGAAGCCAAAATTGAAAACATTCTTAATGTAGGTACAAAGCCCCTGTGCCCTCCTCCAGAGACCCCTTCTCTCCATTACCATCCCTGCCTTTAAGTCTCTAGCAGGCCTGACGGTTCACCCCTTGCTCACCTCTGCCGCCCTGCACCACATGACTGTGGGCCTATAGTTCCAGGATGGAGTAGAAGTGCTTCTCTGTCTGGAAAGGGAGTTTCTCTGAGAGAGAAAGATAAGCCAGTGGGGCAGCTGACTTGCCTCTTGTATAGGCCTGAGCAGGTGAGTTCAGGCCCACTGTGTAGAATAGCATACTCCTTATTCTTTAGGAAGATTTTTCTACTAGATGGACTCACCAGGGGAATTTTCTGAGCAATTTGATTCAAATTACAATCTATTCCTGCAAGTACTTGTAAATACCACAAATCAATAGAGCAGTTTCTATTGTAGTCAGTGAGATCGAGCACCGGTATCAACATTTTATGTGCTGAGAAATCCATACATTTACTCAGAACCTTTTTCTGAAAACCTTGATCATAGCCTATTTTGCAAGTTTCTGAGAAAGTCATGCACAACTGATGGACATTTGAATAAATCAAGTACAATTAAGTCTCCCGATTTCATAGCACTTGATTAATTAATTGTTTCTGCAGAGAACTGTATGCACTTGGTCTGGTCCCTAATGGTTCACAGTTCTGATTGCACATGAATCACCTAGAGATCTTTTTTAAAAATACTAATATCTGGGCTCTCTAGAGAGGGAAAAAAAAAGTCTCTGATGGGGCATGGACATTGTATTTCTGAACGCTTGCCTTGAGTCAGGAGATTTTAATGTGGAGCCAGGGGTAAAAATTGCCACTCCTTTACAAACCTTAGCAGGTTGTGTTGGGGGCAAGTCTACCACTCCAGCAAATTCACCCAAACCTGTTCCACACATAGTAGAATTCTTTTCTGAGGTGCCATGTTTTGCTTTGGTTGGTTGGGTTGGTAAACCCCATAATACTGAGTTTTGAGGAATGTTGTTGACCAGAAGCAAATATAAGCAAACCTTTGGGAATCAGCCATTTTTGGGGAGAGCTGTTTTATATTTAATGTCATAAAAGTTCCCAGCCTTTTTTGCTTTTCCTGACCAACAATTCATTATGAAACTTAACAAGAAAGAAGCTGGCCTATTGTGAGTATGGGACATTTTGTTAGCACTTCTGAAAAGTAAGAATATCAAAGCAACATAATAATCTCCTTTCCCATGGCCAGTGGAAGGGAGGGACTTCACCCATGACTTTACATGAGAAGTGAATATCAGAGGAAACTTTCTGGTATCAGAGGTTATTTCGGGGAGAAAGTGTTTGTTTGTTTTTATTTATTTATTTCTGTCAAGACAAACACAAGAGTTTTCCTTGCCTCTGGCATTTAAGAGAACCCTTTAAATTTCTATCCTAAAACACTGGGCAGTAGGATCTGGAGTGTTCTTTTTTCCAGCCTTGCTGTAAATGTCCTGTGCTATCAAATGGGGATTTTTCTTAGAGTGAAGAAGAGAACATAATCTGATCAGTCCTGGTTCCATTGGGGCAGCCAAACAACATGTCAGGTTCACGATAGGCTTTATTGAAGTGAATGTGCTGTGCAAAGATGCAAGTGAAATTTGATTTTCTATGTGAACATCTAACAAGGACATTTAGCACCCACTGCTAGTTGGAATTTCACTCTCAATAAGCAATTGTAAAATAAAAAGCAAACGCAGATATATATGCCATTTTTGACAAAGAACATTAAAAATGATTCTTAAAATATGTCAAGAAAATTTTATTAATTGGAAAATAAGGAAGGGAGGGAGAGAGGGAGGGAAGGAAGAAGGGAGGGAGGGAGGAAGGAAAGAAGGAATGAAGGAAGGAAGGAAAAGAAAAGGAGGGAGTGCAGAAGAAAGGAAGTCTCAAACGTTGAGAAATTGTCTGTGTAGGCTGGCCATATCCATCCAAGCCCTGTGAGGACACTGTGATTGCCAGGAGAATGCACTGTGATGCAGGAGAACAAAGGTGTCTGAGAGATCTTAGTTGTGTCTCTAATCATCCATATGACCCAGGGCAGGTCTTTCTTCACCTCTCATGGCTACACCTTTTGAAAAAGAACAAAATTTCCTTTGAGTTCTGAGATTACCCAAGAAGAGGAACAAGGAAAGAACCTAAAGGCAAAAGAGGAAACTTGATGACAAAAAGTTAGGAAAATGCTAATCAGATTCCAAACAAGTAAGGCAATAGCATATTCTTAGAAAAAGGCGTCCTTGAGCTTTCCCCTATCCCTGATGTATTGACATGAGCAATATCGAGGTATTGAGGTAGCTTAGGTTTATGTAAACAGAACAGCTCTGCTTCGTGCAACTGCACTGCTCATCAGCAACCCACAGAACCCCAAGAGAGGAACATTTTGAATATATGGAAAAGAAATTGCAGGAATATAGTCTAGCTTTTTGGCCCTGCAACTAGATTCTCTGATAGTCCCTGGCAATTTTCAGGAATCTGTTTTAGCAAATGGAGGCCATAGCATTTAATTTTAAGGAAGGTGGGGATGAGGGTGCCTGGGTGACTCAGTTGTTTAAGTGTCTGCCTTTGGCTCGGTCACAATCCCAGGGTCCTGGGATCAAGTCCCGCATCAGGCTCCCTGCGCAGCAGTGAGCCTGCTTCTCCCTCTCCCTCGCCCTGCCACTCCCCCTGCTTGTGCTCTCTGTCTGTCAAATAAATAAATAAAATCTTTAAAAAAAAAAGAGAAGGTGGGAATGTGTACATTTTCCTTTCTTATTCTACATCAGACCTTCCAGGTGAGGTTCTAGAATGCTTAAGATTTTTCTCAGTATTAGTAGAATGGCTATAAAATCTAATCATTATTTAAAACCTGCTGTACTGATTAGGTCTGTGCTCTGGGAGAACACATAACATACATACCTGGACACGTCCTGCCCCACTGAGGAGAAGCTGTTACAGGAGATGAAGTGCTAAGCTTTCAGTCTTTAGCAAGGATGAAAAACTGCATGCAACCCAATCTTTTCATTTGAGATTTAGAAGCTCTTGCAGTAATTAACAAGAGAGCCACTTGACTTAGTGAGATCTATCCTCTTGGGCATTTGGGAAGCTGCCCACAAAAAGCTGGAGCTTTCTGCCCTAGGAGGGGATTACATCCTGATCCTTGGGAGAGACCCTCCCATTTGTCCTTTGAAGTGACTGCTGCTCTGCAGGTGTCAAGCCATCTCTTCTTTGGGCTGGCTTTCAGATTTGGAACTTTCTACTAAGCACTCCCAGCGACCTTTCTCCATGGGTCTTTGGGAAGTTTACATGGTAATCCCTTAAAAGCATTACAGAGATCAGAAGCAGTTCTTAAGGTAAAATTGAAGAAGGCTGCCCAGCACTCTCATCCCTAGCTTCAGTTTTCCTTCAAGGTGAGGCTAGCCCTGGTAAAGCCTTCTATGCCTTCTCCTTGCCCCTATTCAGACATTTAGTGCCCTGCCTGCCCATTTTCCAGATTTGGTCATTGTTTGTTCAGTGTCCTGTGTTGGGATCTACTGCACCAAAGAGAAGGCCCTAGGAGGTAAGTCCCATGCCTGTGGCCATCTTGGGGAGCTTCCCTAGCTCATCCTGGGGCTCTGGGACTGGCTACTCCTCCAGAGCCAGTCCCAGCTGTTTCCTTTTTCTGGTCCACCTCTCTCTTCTCAGCAGTCATTCCAACTCCCTCTCAGTCAGGAAGGGGGAATGATAGCCATATTTAGGATATTAGTAAGTGTTTTCCATACTTGCTGGTCATGCCCATTAGTGTTTGGCAGGTAGGGTAGGACAAGGGGCCAAGGAAGGCCACACTGGGACAGAGTATTTTGCTTCTTTCCCTGGCTGTCACTATTTTTGAAGTTAACTTTGTTGGTTGTGCCCCTTTGATTAGTTGTTTCAAATTTTTAAAATCTTGGTCTTACCACTTTTTAAATTTGTTTTAAAGATTTTATTTATTTATTTTTTTTAAAGATCGAGATTTTATTTTTAAGTAATCTTCTCACACAGTATGGGGTATTTCATTTCATAGCAGGGGAGGTAGATTTTTGATGGTTCTTTGTCACAATAGAATATTTGTTAACTAGTCTTTTTAAGTAATTTTTAAATATTCAAAAAATGGGGGTTTTTTTGGTTTGTTTTTGCTAATAGGCAATTTTATTTAGAGATAAGACTAGTTTGGGTTCAAGTCCTTACTGTGTGATTTTGACCAAACTACGTCACCTCCTTAAGTCACTTTCCTCGTCTTTGAGAACTGTGGGTATAATAATACCCTAAGCCCATCAATGTTGTCATGCTTACATGAAGCAATGGTGTCTAGCTTTCAGCAGAATGCCTGACATATGGTAAGGAATCCGTAAATAATAGTGACCATGAAGATGATAAGTGAATGCACTTTGTGTGGAAGAAGTGACAGACTTATGATAGAGAAAGAAATCAGTCTGTTGGGAACTTGCAAGTTTGGAGCAGACATGAAAGCAACAAAAGGAAACACTTAAAGATTATAATGATAAACAACAGAAAAGAGCTCAAATAGTGTCTATAACCAGTACTGCTCCCATGTTTATACAGAGCCTCACACATTTACATGCTCATTCCCTCATCCATATGCAGTCAGCCTGCCTTAGTCTTAGTCTTCAGGAGTGTTCCTGGCTGTTTCTGGTCCAGCTACAGGTCATTCACTCGACTACACTTTGAACTGACCTTGTAAACAAGCTTCTTTCCCTTCTGTGGTCCATGTGGTTTCTGTGGTCTTCTATTTTTTAATCTGTTAAAACACTTTGAAGTTCAGCCTTGTGGATTTGACATCCAACTCCCAGTGGAACCTGTTGGTGGTTTCCTATTTCTGGTTTATTGCTAAAGAATAATCAGAAAGAGAAAGCATTAGAGCAAGGTCACTACAATACATTAAGTAAGAAATATATCCATGGTGAACATTTCCAAGGCAAAATAAAGAGGGCTTCCTCTTCAGATGATTTTCTCTCTTAGTCCTGTCTTAGAAAATGAGCTATAATTCTTTGAATTATTTGCCACATTACTTACTTTATCAACCATGATATTTCAATCTTCCCATCTGCTTGTAATTAAAGAAAAGAGTCTCTGAATGTCACAAGGACACGGGAGTATGTGCAGTGGGACTTGTAAGCTGCTACAGGAAGATTTTGGTTAAGTTCCCCTGCTACTTTAAAATCCTCACCCATAGGCGCCTGGGTGGCTCAGTCGTTAAGCACCTGCCATCGGCTCAGGTACTGATTCCAGGTTCCTGGGATCAAGCCCCGCATCAGGCTCCCTGTCCGTGGGAAGCCTGCTTTGCCCTTTCCCACTCCCCCTGCTTGTGTCCCCTCTCTTGCTGTGTCTCTGTCTGTCAAATAAATAAATAAAATCTTTAAAAAAATAATTCTCACCCATAGATACAGTAAGCAAACTAATGGTTACCAGAGAGGGTAGAGGGTGGGAGGATAGGTGAAATAGGTGACGGTAACTTTAAGTTATAAAATAAGTCATGGGTATATAATGTATAGCATAGTGAATATAGTCAATGATACTATAATAACTTTGTATGATGAGAGATGGTAACTAGACTTATTGTGGGGATCCTTTCATAATGTATAAAAATATCAAATCAGTATGATATACACCTGAAACTATTCAGATATTTATTGTATGTCAATTATACTTTAATTTTTTAAAAAGTGACATAAGTAAATAAATGAAGCCCTGATACTCAGAAAACAGGAACAAAAAAAATATCTACTAACACTTTATCCTCCTGAGTGCTGCTAGACCTGCAAGTCTGTGCAGAGCTCCTAACATGAGTGTCTCTTTGGCAGGGTGGTGTTGTTCAAATTTTTGAGAATAAAGCCAATCTCCAGAGATTCCAAGTGCAATATGGGAGAAGATGAGAGGGTAGAACTGATTGGTGTGCTCAGACATGCTTAGAAATCTAGGATAAGAATAAGAACAAGATAAGATAAGAATAAGAACACACCCAAATGCAGAATGATAGCATTACCAACAGAAAGGTCATTTGGAAAAGTGCTTCTGCTCCTGAATGTCCAATGGAAAGTGTAAAGGTTCCCTTGACAAATGTTGCTATGCCACATGGTTGAGGCCTTGTGGGCCCACTGTGGGCCAGCACGGCTTCTTAATAGGTTTAGCATGGATACAAACTCTGAAGGTCAAGTGCAAGCAGGCAAAGATGAATATATGGTAGATTGTAGTGAAGACCAAGCTGGTGCCTTAGCAGGGTGTTTGCAGAATGATGCAGGGGTCATCAAAACTATCCCTGGAAACAAACTTCCAGGGCTCTGGGGAGGTGTATATAGATGCATATTCAGCCTGGATAGCACCAAATGATTCCTGGGTTTTGGCTGAGAAAGCAAAGAATTCAGTGCAAAAGCACTTGGTAAGCACATCAAGGGAAGAAGATAAAGGGACTTAACAAGAAACAGTTTTCTGTGTACATTAAGAACAGTGTAACTCCAGACCTGGTAAGGAAGATGTACAGGAAAGTGCATGCTGCCATATGAGATGCAATCTAAGAGGAAAAAAAAAAATCTAAGGAAAAAGTTATTTAAAAAAGGTAGAACCATCCTAATACGTCTCTTGTCCAGAAGAAAAATAGGGTAGCTCAAAAGACAAGCATCCTTAGAGCTCAGATGTATGATGCAAACAGTTAAACCAAACCATCACAATTTGTAATTTTCTAAGACAATTTTTCAAATTAAGATAATGAACATATCAATCAAGAAAGAAGGATTCCACTAACATGCCAACTACATTCTCCCTCACAAGGGCACAATACAAATACATGGAGGAACTTCTGCTACATGGAATAATAGGAATATTTGCAAACCCACAGAATAATTACCTAAAACCTAAAAGCAGAAGGAAGTAATATTGGGAATTAGGCCTATGGAATCAAACTGTTGCTCTTCTAATCTAGTCTTCTTCCTCTAAGCAAGCAGGGCTCCTAAACCATGTAATTATGTGGTGAACAGATGGCATAACAGCCTTCAATATAGCTTGTTTGTATTTGGTATAAAATGCCTGTAAATACATTTAATGCCTCCTCTTCTGTTTTTTTGTTGCCTTTAATCCTAGAGCATTGCCAAGTTTTATCTTCTTTCATTCTTTTCTTCAGATACTACATTCATTCACTCATTCATTCATTCGTTCATTCATTCAACAAACATTCAACATACACTAGTGCAGGTCCTGCCACCCTGAATAACCATGTTATCCACTGAGTGACCCCATGCCCTCTCCTTGATCACAGCTAACTGAGCCAGTGTGCCAACTGACCCAAAGGTAGTCAGTTCCTTCATATGCTTCCAGAACTTGTGCCTTGTGAGGTTTGACTAAAAATTGTAAGTGGGGCCAATCTTCCCTAGAAATTTGGATACTTAAAAACTTAGCTAATTAGCAAATGGAGGTCAGAAATGTCAAGAGTTCCCATGATATAACAGGAGCTGGATCAGCTCCTCTGAATTACGTACAAGCTGAAGAAGAGATAGTCGGAGTTGACAGTGGGTCATATACACAGAGTAGCAGAGACCTCATAACCCTGCACCCCTGCACCCCTCAAGCCAAAGGGACAGAGTAGCCTTCATTCCTAATAGCTTTATAATTTTGGGTCCCAGGCCTGGTTAAATAGTGGATCCTGTTCCTGGATTTCTATGAGCCCCACTCTATCTTTTTTATAAGCCAAATTCTTGAGCTAGTTTAGTTGTTTCTACCTCTTTCCACTAAAGAACCCTGACTAGAACAATGCCTGATTATCTGATGTCCTGAAAAAAATGGTTGAGTCCATGAACATCTGAAAGAGACATCTTGGTGCAGGTCAACTGAATGAGTCTTATTAGCTAGCCATTGTCATATTTATAAAGATTGCCATTCTGATCTCTAACAGAAGCAGTCTGTTATGTAGATTCAGTCTATATGTAAAAATTGAATGTTAGCCCATCATACTGGTACAGTTTTGAATGCATTGACTATATAATATATAGCAATTTCTGAGTGAAGCCTATCTCACTGGTATCTCTGGAGTATGATGAGTTAGATAAGAAACCAAAATCTCTATGACCGTTCCTATGAATATAGCATTATATATTTAAAACTTCTCCTATACTGTTTCCTTTCCAGAACATAAACTTACAACTTCTGCTAGTTAATCTGTGAGGTTATTGTCTTAAACGTCTGTTTTGTCCCTCTGTTGTGACATACTTGAAATCCTAAAACATAATCTGTCATCTTTTGAAACTGTCATTATTATGTCTATTAGGCAGTAAATTTGGGCCAAGAAATATCCAGAATAATATAATTCTGTAATATTCTAGTGTAATTTTTCAACTCAAAGAGATATATCCATAGTCCAGAAATATCTGGATTCTTTTAAAGAATTAAGCTGTGTTCTTCTTCAATAAGAAGTGACAGTCCTTTAATTGCATGGACATATCAGTAGAATTTTTCTGGAATAAAAAAATTTACTTATACCAGTGTATGTTTCCTCATGGTAAAAATGGAATTTGTGTGAATTTGAATAGTTATGAGTTAAATTGCAGCTCATAAGATACTTTTTAATACATATTTCAAAAAGGAAACATCTTTTGTAATATCAAACAAAGCAGTTAAAAATTTTAATTGGGAAATGAAACCAATTAAGTATTTGCCAAATAGGAAGGAGTCTTTGTAGTCAAGAAAACCACATACTTAAGGAAAAGTGTTAATAAAATGTTGAGTCAGAGAAAGCCAAGTAAATTGATGGTCACTCTGATTGCTGTACTATAATATATAAATGTAAATGTGAAGATTTATTTATTTATTTGAGAGAGAGAGAGCAGGGGCAGGGGGAGGGGCAGCGGGAGAAGGAGAGACAGTCTTAAGCAGACTCTGTGCTGAGTGGGGAGCCTGATGTGGGACTCCATCTCACTACACTGGGATCATTACCTGAGCTGAAACCAAGATGCTTAACCGACTGTGCCACCCAGGCACTCCCCCAAACCAGTCTTGAACAAATTGAACAAAGCTGGTGGACTTAATACCTGATTTCAAGGATTACTATAGAACTACTGTAATCAAGATGGTATAGTGCTGGTGTAAGTCTCAATGGAATAATACAGAGAATTCAGAAATAGGCATATAAATATTTGGTTAATTGATTTTTTTTTTTTTAAATGAGGAGCTAATTAATTCAGTGGGAAAAGAATAGTCTTTTCAACAGATGCTACTGGAGCAATTACATATCCAAATGGGGAAAAAAATGAACCTTATTTCTTACCTTATACCCTACATAAAAATTAACTTGAAATGGAAAATACATCTAAACATGAAAAATCAAAACAATAAAACTTAAAAGAAAGCCTAAGAAAAGTATTCATGACACTGGCATGGCAAAGATTTCTTTGAAGATAAAATGCACAAACTGTAAGAGTAAAATTGATAAATTGGATTTCATCAAAATAAATACTTCTGCTCTTTGAAGACACCATTAAAAAATGAAATGGCCAAGCCATAAGTGAGAGAATATGTTCACAATACATATATTTGACAAAAAATATTGTAATCAGAATACATTAAGAGCTCTTAATTCTTTCAGAGAACCGGCTCCTAGTTTCATTGATCTGTTCTACTGTTTTTTTTTTTTTTATTTCTGTACCATTTATTTCTGCTCTAATCTTAATTATTTCCCTTCTTCTGCTGGTTTTAGGCTTTATTTGCTGTTCTTTTTCTAGGTCCTTTAGGTGTAAGTTTAAGTTGTGTATTTGAGACTTTTCTTGCTTCTTGAAGTAGGCCTGTATTGCTATATACTTCCCTCTTAGGACCGCCTTTGCTGCATTCCAAAGGTTTTGGACTGTCATGTCTTCATTTACATTTGCTTCCATGTATTTTTTTAATTTCTTCTTTAATTTCCTGGTTAACCCATTCACTCTTTAGTAGGATGTTCTTTAACCTCCATGTATTTGTGGTTTTTCCAAATTTTTTCTCATGGTTGACTTCAAGTTTCATAGCGTTGTGGTCTGAAAATATGCATGGTATGATCTCACTCTTTTTGTACTGGTTGAGGCCTGATTTGTGACCCAGTATGTTATCCATTCTGGAGAATGTGCCATGTGCACTCGAAAAGAATGTGTATTCTGCTGCTTTGAATATATGCTCTGAATATATGCTCTGAATATATCTGTTAAGACCATCTGATCCAGTGTGTCATTCAAAGCCATTGTTTCCTTGTTGGTATTTTGCTTAGATGATCTGTCCATTGCTGTGAGTGGGGTGTTAAAGTCCCCTACTAATATTACATTATTATCAGTGAGTTTCTTTAAGTTTGTTGTTAGTTGATTTGTATATTTGGCTGCTCCCAAGTTGGGGGCATAAATATTTACAACTGTTAGATCTTCATGTTGGATAGACTCCTTTATTATGATATAGTGCCCTTCATCTCTTGTTACCGTCTTTGGTTTAAAATCTAGTTGTCTGGGGTGCCTGGGCGGCTCAGTCACTTAAGCATCTACCTTCGGCTCAAAACATGATCTCAGGGTCCTGGGATTGAGCCCTGCATGAGGCTCCCTGCTCAGCGGGGAGCCTGCTTCTCCCTCTCTCTCTGCCACTCCCCCTGCTTGTGCTCTTATGCTCTCTACCAAATAAATAAATAAAATCTTTAAAAATAAATAAATAAAATCTAGTTTGTCTGATATAAGTATGCCTACTCCAGCTTTCATTTGATGTCCATTAGCATGATGGTTCTCCACCCTCTTATTTTCAATTTGGAGGTGTCTTTGGGTCTAAAATGAGTCTCTTATAAGCAGCATATTGATGGGTCTTGTTTTTTATATCCATTCTGATACCTTATGTGTTTTGATTTAGTCCATTTACATTCAGAGTAATTATTGATAAATATGAATTTATTGCCATTGTATTACCTGTAAAGTCACTGTTCTTGTAGATTGTCTCTGTTCTTTTCTAGTCTTTGTTGCTTTTGGTCTCTCTATCCTGCTCAAAGGGTCCCCTTTAATATTTCTTGCAGAGCTGGTTTAGTGTTCACGATTTCCTTTAGTTTTTGCTTGTCTTGGAAACTCTTTATCTCTCCTTGTATTCTGAATGACAGCCTTGCTGGATATACTATTCTTGGCTGCATATTTTTCCCATTCTGCACATTGAATATATCATGCCACTTTTTTCCAGCCTGCCAAGTTTCTGTGGACAGGTCTGCTGCTAACCTTGTGCATCTACCCTTATAGGTTAAGAACATTTAGTCCCTAGCTACTTTGAGAATTTTCTTTATCTTTGTATTTTGCAAGTTTCACTATGATATGTCTTGGTATTGACCTGTTTTTGTTGATTTTGAGGGGAGTTCTCTGTGCCTCTTGGACTAAAATTCAAGAATAAAAAGACAAACAGTTCAATTAAAGGAATAGGCCCAAAATTTGAACAGACATAAAAGAAAATATGTGAGTGGCCAATAAACACAAAAACATTTTCAAAATCACTAATCATCAGGGAAATGTAAATTAAAACCACATAAGATGTCACTTTGTACCCCTTAGAATGGCTACAATGAAAAAGAAAATATTGGCGATAATGTGGAGCACCTGGAACCCTCATACATTGCTGGTGGGAATATAAAAATGGTACAACCATTTTGGAAAACTTTGGCAGTCTCTTGTAAAATTAAGTACATACTTACCATAAACCTAGCAATTCCACTCATAGATATTTATTCAAAAGAAATGAAAATATATGTTCTCACAAAGACTTGAACATGTATGTGTATAGAAGCTTTATTTATAATAATCGATACTTAGAAATAATCCAAATATACATCAACAGATGAATAAACAACTGTGGTGTACCCTACACTAGAATACCATACAACCATCTAAAAGAACAAATTACTGATACATATAACAACATGGATGAACCTCAAAAACATTATGCCAAATTAAAGAAGCTAGAAACAAAAGATTCCATTTATAGGAAAGCACAGAAAGAACAAAACTAATCTATGGTGACTGGAAGCAAATCAGCAGTTGCCTTGAGTCCAGCATATGTATATGGGAGGTGGGGGGAGTAATTGACTGGCAAGATACACAAGGGAGTTTGGGATTAATAGGACCATTCCATATCTTGATATCTTGATGGTTAAGGTGGTTACATAGGTTTGTACATTGAACAGAAGTATCAAACACAAAGCAAGACTTTTTTAGATGCACCATTTAAGATGAAGACACTAAATTGCAAAAACTAAAACCCATTTTAGAGATATGGACTTAAAAGACTTTTGACCAAACTAGTGAAGTTTATAAGTAAAGTTAAACTATAATTAATTTCAGCCTAATGACTTAGGTGTGAGTCAACTGAGAAGGAACAGCCAAGTTCCACTGTCCCAATAAGAAATCAATCAGTTGATCATCTGGATCTTCGGGCTTCTATTGTCTGAAGAGGTATTCTTTTTCTTTTTGGTCTGGTAATATTTGTGCAACTCTAGTAAGATATTAAAATTATATTATTAAAACCTTTGGAAGATATCAAAATCAGTATAGTTATAACCCCAGGAAGATAAAGAAATAAGCATAGAAAAAAATAAAGAAGTGACTTTAAACTCATAGTGTTGGTGTTTCAGAATAAATTTATGTATAATTGTATTCATTTACATGTTTGTCTGATTTTTAAATATTTGATTTATAAATATAATCAGCAATGCCAAAACCTTAGGTGTATAGACCGTTTCAGGAAATTTAATTGATCAGAATTCTTATTAATGACTAAATGCTCAGGAAGAGAATTAGTTTTTGCAATTTTTTATTTGATAAAGGAGTTTAATAATTTTTCCACTCAACAGTGTCAGGTGGTTAAATGTGTCTTTCTTTACATGTTTACAAAATGTGTACAAAACCATATTGCCCCACTTTTAGTATATGTACTGCTGAAGCAAACACCCATATTGCCACAATTAAAGAACTACTATACTCATGGCTCCATGTAAAGCATCTAAGAATCTGAAGTTTCCAGTATTTTCCTAGGAAAGGTCTTGTCATTTGCATTTGTTACACTCATTCCAATTTCAAGAAACAGAAAAGGTTCAGGTAAACAGAGAAATGAGGAATTCTAGGCAACTTCTTAATACTTCTAGGGTGGAAATATACAGCTATAATCTGACCAAGAATGTGGCCACTCTGTTGTCATAGTTTGGGCTTACCCTGAATGCAAATCTGAGCAAAGATCAGGTGAAAGTGATTTATTTAGGAACTGCTTTTAGGAGAAACCAGTAAGGGAGTGGGAGAAGCAGGATAGGGAAGGCAGAGAAGCTAAGTTACAGTATGATTTCAGCCTGATTTCAAGGGCATTTCTGGGATATAAATCACTCTTCAGAGTTCATACTTTCCTGAGGTGTAGGAAGTGGGCTTTTATACCTCACTTCAGTCAGCATTGGCTAAAAAGACAAGAATAGGAAAGGGAATTGGGAAAGAAAAGAACGGAAAATTTCAATCCTTCTGTTCATGCAAGGCAGCTCCTGGGGCTCCAATGTCCATAGGCAGTTGTAAGTTCCAGTTGTTAGGAGCAAAGCACAGAAGACGGGTTGAGCTCACAGGGTTAGTGAAAGGAAAGCAAGGGGATCTGGGTGGGGTGGTGACAGTGTCCACTATACTTGTGCAGTCTAATAATGTGTCACCCTTTCAATCCAGTATTCTCCAATATTAGGAGAGTTGCTAAGAATTACTTGGAGAAAAAGTAGAGAGGATGGACTTCAGTGGCAGGGCTTAATCTCTACAGTTTTCCCAAGAAATTAAAATCTGACCCCAAATGCAAAATTCACTCAGGAAAGAGAAACATCCCCTAAAATAAAAACCTACAGCAAATGAAACATCCTTTTTAGAAGGCAGTTTAGGAATCATGTATTATATATCTCTTTAGGTGGATCTCATCTCTACCTCAAACATTTTTTTTTTCAAGATATCCTTCCAACCACATTATAATACTCTTTCTTAGGAAAGTTTTAGTAAGCACTACGTTTACATTCTCAGGGCTATTTCAGTAGCTCTTGTAGATTGGTGCCATTTGTGACTTCTCAATTGGTCTCCCTTAATCCAACTCAATATAGCAAGCTCCAAAGTGAACTGGAACAATAGGTCATCCTCTACTGGACATTAGTATTCATGCCCCATAGCTAACTCTCCCATCTCCTTCAAGTGTTTTCTCAGGTATCTTCTTTTTTTTTAAGATTTTATTATTTATTTATTTATTATTTATTTTGAGAGAGATAGAGTACGAGTAGGAGGAGGGGCAAAGGGGGAGGAAAAGAGAGAATCTCAAGGAGACTCTGCACTGAGTGCAGAGCCCGACTTGGGGCTCAATACATGACCCTGAGACCATGACCTGAGCTGAAATCAAGAGTCAGATGCTGGCGCCTGGGTGGCTCAGTCGTTAAGCGTCTGCCTTCGGTTCAGGTCATGATCCCAGGGTCCTGGGATCGAGCCCCGCATCAGGCTCCCTGCTCCACGGGAAGCCTGCTTCTCCCTCTCCCACTCCTCTCCCACTCCTCCTGCTTGTGTTCCCTCTCTCTATCTGTCAGATAAATAAGTAAAATCTTAAAAAAAAAAAAAAAAAGAGTCAGATGCTTCAAGGACTGAACCACCCAGTTGCCCTGCTCAAGTATCTTCTTTCTTGAAATTTAAATTCAATTAATTAACATATAGTATATTACTAGTTTCAGAAGTAGAGTTCATTGATTCATCAGTTGTTTATAACACCCAGTGCTCATTACATCATATGCCCTCCTTAATGCTCATCACCCAGTTACACCATCCTCCCACCCCACTGCCCCTCCAGTAACCCTCAGTTTGTTTCCTATGATTAAGAGTCTCTTATGGTTTGTCTCCCTCTCCAATTTCATCTTATTTGCTATGCTCCTGTTTGTTTCTTAAAATCCACATATGAGTGAAATCATATGATAATTATCTTCCTTTGATTGACTTATTTGCTTCGCATAATACCCTCTAGTTCCATCCACGTCATTGCAAATGGCAAGATTTCATTTTTTGATGGCTGAGTAATATTCCATTGCATAGATATACCACCTCTTCTTTATCCATTCATCCATTGATGGACATATGGGCTCTTTCCATAGTTTGGCTATTGTGGACATTGCTGCTATAAACATTGGGGTGCATGTTCCCCACTCACATATCTTCTTAATGAGACCTGCTCTTAACTCTATTTTAAAATTTGTTATATGGTTTTTATCACAATAAAAAATAATTTGGGAAAGAAAATATCAGATAGCAAGCCCCCATCTACCACCACTACCAACTCTCTTAAACCCTTTACCAAGCTTTACCATTTTTGTTCACAGTGCTCTTACCACCTTCTAACCTATTATTATCTATTACATCAACATCTTATTGTCTGTTCTCTTCTCCCACTAAAATGAAACTACATGAAGTTAAGACTTCATTTATTTTATACACTAGTGTGTCCCAAGAACCTAGAACAGTACCCAACATATAGTAGGTGCTCAATAAATCTTTGCTGCTTCAGCAATCCTACAGTTTAAGTGACCCACATAAACTACTGTTCTCTAAGGAGCATGAGCCCTTCCATCTCTGCCTTAGTGTCAGCCAGTCTCACAATTTAGCCTCAGCTTCTATCCCTGACTCTATTATCTCTTTCTCTCTCTCTCTCTCTTCCTCCCTCCCTCCCTCTCTAATTCCTAAAACAAAAATAACCTGATTATGTCTGATCAGTTACCATCTGGTCAAGAATATCTCTATGGGGCTTCCTAGGCTATAGATCCATGATCCAATCAACTATTGCTGCTCTAGCAGAACTATAAGACATGAAACCTGACAACTTCTGAATTTTAGGAACAATTCATTTTCTCCTCATTCTAAATGAGGTCAGTGGGAAAAGCTGATACTTGGGCTGTGCCTCAAATATGCATTTCAATAAAAAAAATATATGTAACTATATATGAATGTGAGTTGACGACCTCGGGGCTCTGGCTCTCTGTCAGTTGGCTCCCAAAATCACCTCTTTTGGGAACCTTTGAGAGAAATCCTATCTATGACAGACTTGCTGGCAAGGAAAAACAGCACAGATGAGAGACCTGGAGTTCAGTGGCGAACTATGATCATATTTAAGTAAATGTGTTTATAGGTTATAGTTCGAACATGAGAATAAAAGGAGATGTGGATATAGCGATTCCTTTGACTTCCATAGTCCATAAAATTTAGAAAGAAGAAGGAATTTTATGTTTTAGAAAGAACTGGACACTAGTGTTCTCATCTAACTTCTTCCTGTAAGAAATTAATTGGCACTGGCTAAATCACGTAACCTTTCCAGAACCCCGTCTTCACATCTATAAAACAGTGAGGTTGGCCTGGAGAACCTGCGGGGCACGCCAGCTTAGAGTTACAGCGACCGTCACTTAGAATCCGGCATTCAAAGCGTTTGGATGAACATTCTGCTAAGTTCCCCAAATATATGTGCTATTCAGTACATTTTTCACAGAGAAAATTTTGAAACTATTACTGGTATTTTAAAGTTAAAAATTCCCTATTCAGGCAGAAACTAAACAGTAAAGAAATGTTTAGAAAATTCATCTTTTGTTCATTATTTGGGATTGTTTTATGCCATGTGGACAATTTTAGCCACTTAACAATGGTACTTTTTGACTCCATAACATATTAAATGTAGTACTAATGCATTGTAATACTAAGTGACCAAGGGCCACAGATAACCCTGCTAATACAAGCTCCCTGCATTACAGTGAGAAATGTGGATTGCAGAGCACAGTGCACCAGGGATAGGGTGCGGACCCAGAACTAGTAAGACTGTTTGTGTCACTTTTTTTTTTTAAAGATTCTATTTTTTTATTTGATAGAGAGAGACACAGTCAAAGAGCGAACACAAGCAGGGGGAATGGGAGAGGGAGAAGCAGGCTTCCCGCCGAGCAGGGAGCCCGACGTGGGGCTCGATCCCAGGACCCTGGGATCATGACCTGAGCCAAAGGCAGACACTTAATGACTGAGCCACCCAGGCGCCCTGTTTGTGTCACTTTATAACAGCTTTCAGGCTTTTAACAAGAATCCCGTCACATGAACCCTTTAGTGCTAACTGACTTTGTTCAGTGGCTATTATTGAACTGCATTTTGCCCAGCATATCAGTAAAACATCCAAAAGTATATCTAATCGTTCAGTGGCTATTATCGAACTGCATTTTGCCCAGCATATCAGTAAAACATCCAAAAGTATATCTAATCTTTCCTTTGTAAAATTTTCCATCCTTTTGAGTTTTTCTCTAGGGTTGGACCGAATGTGCACTCTGAAAACTCATCATAACTCTAGTGTTCTGAAAATACAATGGTGTGTTTCCAGCCTTAAATAAATAGTAGAATGGTAGAATACAAACTTGGTGCCCATCTTGTCTAACTCCATCATTTAACATGCAGACGACTTTTTAGATAAAGTGACACGTTATAATGTTATTTTTTTAAAAGCCTACAGTAAACAAATGCTGGTGCAGTCTTTATGTGTGCCTGACCCTGTTTTAAGGGTTTTACATGTTTTAATACATTTAATCTGCCCTCCAGTCTGACCTTTGACAATCCCATGATGTGCATACTATTTATACCCTCATTTTACAAATGAGGAAACAGAAGAAAAAGAGGCTGAGTAACTTGGTCAATATCACATGAGTAGTAAGGGAGAGGGCCAGTATTTGAATCCAAGCAATCTAATTCCACGTGTAAATATATATGTGTGTATCAAAAGGGAAATAGAACCCCAACAAAAAGAGGCTTTTTACTAACATTTAAACACATAAATATCCATATTTCAGTCAGTTTGCACTTCTGTAACAAAGGTAACAATCTGTTTTCTTGGGCGAGTGTTTTGTTGTTGTTGGATCATGAAAGTCATGCAGGAAGATATATAGTGGGTCTGAATGTAACAGCAGTGTGGCATGCTAGGAGCTCAGCTTAGATTTGCGGTATGCTCATTACATGTCCCATTACATAGAGGTATAGGTAGCTAACTTTGTGGGTTTTAGTAAGACTAATCATATAGGTTTACAGTGTTCTAGAGTTCACTAAATGAATTTAACATAAGGACTATGCTATTTGGCACAAAGTGAAAGGATGTAAACTTTCAGTATGATTCAAAGGAATAAGAAGGAAACAAATCCTGAAACTTCTTACAAGGTTTTGAAGAAAGAATAATCAGGAAGCCATAATCAAGCGTGTAAAACCTCTTTTATACAAGCTGAACTGCAGAACAGGATCAGTTCAAACTCTTTAACCTTTCAACAGGAAAGAGTATCCCCTCAATTTCTTCCCCTTTCAACATCATCACGTTGATGCCTGTCATTGTTTTTACAGCTTTTATCAAGCTCCTACTACTTCTAGGTACCTGACATATTATTTCTGATCCTTAACACATTCCTGCAAATTAAGTGTTACTATCTTTATTTACAGTTTAAAAACCTGAAGTTCTGAGACAAAATAACTTGCCCAAGGTTATAGCATCACTCATCAGGATGATAGAGATGAGGTTAAGTTTATCATTATTAATACTAAAACCAAACTCTGCTCAATGCATGCCACGTGCCAAGCATTGTGCCAGTTATTTCACACTGCCCATCTTATTTATTTCTCACAATAACTCTATAAAATATCTATAGTATATATAGGTGTTATTATTCCTACTCTACTATGAAGGATGGTAGACTGAATAATTACACCCCTCCTCCAAAGATGTCAGTGGTCGAATCCCCAGGACCTATGAATATGTTATCTCACACTTTGCAGATATGATTAACTAAGGGTCTTAAGACGGGAAGCCTCTACTGGATTATCAAGGGTGGCCCCATGTAAATCAGAAGCATCCTTGTAAGAGGGAAGTACAGAGAGATTTGACAATAGAAGAGGATTGTCTGCGTGATGCAGCATGAGAAACATTCAGCTAGCCATTGCTGACTTTGAAGATGGCAGAAGGGGCTACTAGCCAAGGAATCCAGGTGGCCTTTAGAAATTAGAAATGGCAAGCAAATGGATTCTCCCCTGGATCCTCCAGGAGGAACGCAGCCCTGCTGACTCATTTGCAGGCTTCTGGTCTCCAGAGCTCTACGATAATAAATTTGTGTTGTTTTAAATTACTGAATCTGTTGCATTTTGTTGAAACTAATACAAGACAGGTTATATCATGTGCCTAATATCATACGGTTACAAAATGGCAGACTTAAAAGTCAAATGCAGATCTATGCAACCACAAAACCCAAGTGAACGTGTTTATCCAATCATGATTATGACAATGCCCTCATGATACTTATTCATACGTACACGCCTCTCCTTAAAAAAAAATCTCAGAATATTTGATTTATCCTTTTCATTTCTTTGAAATTTATGCTGTCCAAACAGCATCCATTGTATACAAGATGAAAATATAAGAATTGATAATATTTTTGCCAAATATCATCCATACACAACTCAGAACTGAAAATAGATTATATTCTCATGGAACTGGTTTTCTGAAAATAACTGCTTGGATTGAAGAGAGAAGAAAATATCTGGCCAGGAAAAGTTATGAACATAATCTAATATTGCAAAAATAGTCAGACTGTCATCTGACCCTTAGAGATTTTTACTTACTTATAACTTTAATTAAAACATCATAATTGTTATCATGATTTTATAACAATATTTTATAATTTTTTCATTGAGGTATTATCATACATCGTAACAGACCCTAAATGTACAGCCTGATGAATTTTGACTCATGTGTACATTCACATAACCAATATCCCCTTCAAAATAGAACATTTCCACCACCCTACAAAGTTTCCTTTTGTCACTTTCATTTTTCATCCTGAAAATGACTAAGAGTAAATTGTAAGCAATTTATTTCTTACTCCCTAGGTCACAGTCTGCAGTGCTCACAGTTGATAATACCTGTATTTGGAATAGGAATTAAGGTACATCTAGAGAATACTTGCTCACCTTTCATCTCATTTAATGGTCTCCAAAATTTGTTCCCAACCTACCTCCATAATTTTGATCCTTTTCTCCCCTTTGATTTCTCCTCTTTGATCATATGTTCCGTATTCCTAGCATACCTTTCTTCCCCACCCTGTACTCCTAGAGAATGTCTGTATGTATTTTAATATCAATTCAAGGGCTACCTCTTTATAGAAACCCTTCCTAAAGTGCCCCCTAATCTGAAGAATTATCTCTTTCGTGACTGTCTTAGTCCATCAGGCTGTTATAACAGAACACCATAGACTGGTGGTCTATAAGCAACAGAAATTTTTTTTTCATAGTTCTGGATGCTAGGAAGTCCAAGATCACGACACTGGCAGATTTGGTGGCTGATGAGGGCCTGCTTCCTGGTTCATAGATGGCCATCTTCTAGCTATGCCCTCAATGGTGGAATGGGGCAAGGGAGCTCTCTGGGGTCTCTTTTATTAAGGGTATTAATCCCATGCATGAGGGCTCCAACTTCATGACCTAATCACCTCCCACAAATGCCACCTTCTAATACCATCATATTAGGAATTAGGGTTTAAGTTATGAATTTTGGGGGACACAAACATTCATTCCCTAACAGTTCCCCACTGTGTCACAATCACTCTACTCACATAAAACCCATTATTTTATTTCTTTACATTTGAGTCAGTCTCAATTAGGTCATAAAATAGGGTTGCAAATGCTTTAATGACCAGGACAAGAGTGAATGAGTGAAGCAGCTACGGTTAATTAATAGGGATAGATGGGGAGTGCAGCAAACTAGGAAGTGTATACCACCACCTAGAGAATATAAATGAACTCTTAAAAATAAAATAAAATGAAACAAATTCCCCAAAAAACTATGAGGCCAAAGTCTTTTGATACTATTCCTTTCATGTATAAGCCACTAAAGTAGATGTGGACTCTTCAGGATGGAAGGGGGCAAATATTCCTGAGTGGCCAAAGTTTAAAAGAGTTGGCATGTCAGGGAGTTTCCAGTTCAGTCCCTGTCTACCAATGCAAGCTGCTGCCTGGGAGAGTAAGCCACAGCTAATAGCCCTTACCTAAATTTCCAAGTATTATTTGAGAAAACAGGAAACAATTTTCATCCCAATACCTGATTGCTCACAGATTAATTTTACTTCCATGAAGTCAAGTGAAGATATGATTTCTCATAAATGATATTTTACTCTGACATCATACAACAGCTCTTTCTCATTAAGCAACATGCTTAAACTTGGATGTTAAAATATATGCAACATGTTTACATTTTATAGACAACTATTGCACATCATGTGTTTAATTGGGATCTAAATTTATGGCATTGTCAGATAACCTCCTCACTAATGCTCACAAGTCTTTTATAAAGTTAATTCATTTTTTTTACAACATGACTTTCTTGGGTGTTTTCGCTTTCTTTGTTAGGATTCTCACTTCAGACTACATATGATGGAGTATGTGCTAAGAAAGAAATACAAGCCAGAATTTTGAGCAGTGCCACTAGGCAGATGTTGCTTTGAGGAAATCAAGTCTCAGAACTTCCACAGGAAATGTGGAGTAAAGAACAAACAATTCTGGTAAACTCCCCTTAATCCCCTAGAAGACTATGATGAGTGATCTTTGTTAGAATTTTAGATGATGCTAATGTAATTTGAAGCATCTGCTTAGGTAGGCAGTGTAGTGCAGAGATTAATAGTACAGGTCTGAAGTCAGAAGTCTTGAGTCAAATCTAAGGTCACACTTAATCACGTAAACCTCGGGATCCTCATCTGTAAACTAGCTGCCTCATAGACATTAAAAAGATCAAGTGAGAGAATTGGCAAAGTACTTATCATCGATTCTGATACATAGTAAGACTCTAAATGATAATATGCATTACCATTATATTTGCCTGAAATTAAACCAAGACATTAGATGACATTTAATTATTATTTGGTCATAAAGAAGCTACTATTCCTTATACTCAGTGTCTAAAAGCTTCAACATCTCTGATTATACACACACACACACACACACACACATACACACACACATAACAGTTTTTAAAGCAAGATTATAATTTTAAAAATGATCATTTTTGTTCAGAGCTACGATGATGAGGGAATTATCTTTGTGTAAACCCCGTTAGCAGTGTTGGAGACTGTAGCAAGAAACTACAGTGTAATACTACACATATAAGGCCCTGCATGCTTAATTACTGACTTCACTGATCTTTCAAATTCTTATTCAAGCATGGTGAAGAGAATATAGTTCAATCTCTAGTTGAGTAATTATAAATAATTAAATTTAATTAAATCCTAATTATGCATAGAGAAAGCCGCGCATTTCCTTGGGCCTTAAGATGTTCCCGCAGTCTCATGCCTAGATCAGTTGACTGTACACAGCAACACAAAACTTGAGACTTGATAAGAAACCTAAAAAATCAGTAGATGCCACTAATTCAACACGTGTCCTTGAACAAGTCACTCAACTTTTGTGAATCGTTACTTCCTTACTTACATAGCCTGGAGGAGGACCAGTTCCTTCAAGGATCTCTCCGAGATTTCAACATCTGTGCTTGTATGATCATCACTCCACTTTTTTTTCCTATCCCAACATAATTTAAGGAAAGCAGCCCATCCCCATTATTAACTGTGGCGGAAATTCTCAGATAGAATGACAGATGCCGCCTACTGGAGACTACCAGAATTGCTTGTGGGCTGAAAAGGAAATTTGTGAATGGAAGAAATCCTCCATCCTAGGGTAATCATTCCCTGCCCTACAGGTGGGCTCTGCTTTCCTCTTCTCCACTAACTGAACTACTCCAACCATCCAAATATTATATTTTAAAACACATATTATGTAGAAAACCTCTAATTCAAGTGTCAAAACACATGGCTCTCAGACTATTAACAGCTTGTATATTTCATAGTTTATACAGTGTTCTTAAAATTTTGGATTAGTTGCCAAAATTTACAAAATCTAAATTTTGTAGACTTTACAAAAATCTAAATTTCTAGTTTTCTCTGACAATTCAGGCAGTCAGGCTATTATACTAGGGTCTCATTCTTTCAGAGCTAGGAATTTGGACATTGAATATCTAATGGCATTAAGAAATTATTGTTGAAATTATTGTTACTTTTTTAGGTATAATAATGATTTACAGTTATTTTTAAAGAGACCTCATATTTTAGGGATAAAGATTGAAATAGTTACAGATGACACAATATATTTTCAGTGATGCGCTTCAAAGCATCCAGTGGTGATTATGGGCTAGGTGCGTAGGAGGTGAATGGATGCCTGAAACAAGGTTGACCATAAGTTGATTATTGTTGAAATTGGAGGATGGGTACATAAAGATTTGTTACATTATCTTTCTACTTTTTAATGTTTAGATTTTTGCATTATAAAAAGGTTAAAAAATGGAAAACTTGAAAAATTAAAGTTTGACAATATCCAATTTTGCAGGGATATAGGACGCTGGGAGTATAAGTTGGTCCATTTACTTTAGAGAACAATTTGTCACTATCTGGTAAATCTAAGGGTGGTCCACTCCATGACTGTGTGACAATTTCACATCTAGTTATAGATCTCAGAAAAATATTTCATAGCTACATGAGAACACACATACAAGATGCTGTTACTTCCTGCCAAAGAAAAAAAGAAAGAAAATAACCTATATGTTCATGAACAGGAAAGAGGATAAATGAATCCATACAAACAAAATTCACTAACTCGGGATGGTGGCTACTTTGTGTTCTGTTATATTTTTTACCATAGACACCAGCATGTTTAAAATGGTTCATCATTCTAAAATAAAAATGATGGCATGTTCTGTGTCTATAATGCAATAATGGGATGTTGCAACTGTTTCAAAATTGCCTAAAAGTAAACTAATAATTTAAGCCGATGTGAAGACAATAATCAGTGAAGGGAATTGAGAGTTTAAATCTCTGTGGTGTTAAATGGGTGTTAGGATACTCAACTGGCCTCTTAGCAAAGGCTTAGCTTTAACTACTGCTGTTAAAGGGGGAAAACATACATCATTACAACAGCTTCTATTTTTAGTGCACACAATGAAAATTAGCTGTTTGTTCCTTCCCTCGACTTTTGAAAATCAGTTTCCACTTGTAATGTAAAACATTTTTGTGCTAGCTTGCCTTTGTAGAGTTACTGCGTTATTAGATGCCTCACATACACAAATGCTTACTTGTATTACATTTTAAAGAGCCCAAATGAGACATTTGCTTCTTTTTTTGCATTACATTTGAAATTAGACTGTAGAAAACAGACACTCTAGTGATGACTATATCCAAATCTGAAGGCAATAAAGAACTGCAGAACAATCCACTCCTTGTTGGTTACAATGGTTTCTTTCCAAATGAAAAAGATATTTTAAATGCTCAGAGGTTATTTTTTTTTCTTTTCCTCTCAACCTTATTTTCTGTCATTCTTTTTTGTTATTAGTATTGTCCTAGAAGTGATGACCCATGACATCTCTCCCATTCTGAGAAAATTTATTTTTGTACCGTAGCCGTATTTGAATGTTGGCGGTTGGCACTTAGCGTGTTCATTCTCACAATGTGTGAAATGTGCTATACAATTGCCCCATATGCATGACTCCACAAAGATGCCTTCTGCTGCACAGCCAAAGCCTGTCAGCAGTATCTTTGGGGTGCAGCAGTAATAAGTGGTGGTAGATGGAGACAGAAGGCTAGTCTATGATCACTGTGAACTCAGCCTCTGAGGGGCTATTATTTGTATCTTGTTAAGTAAGGAAGCGATAGAAAGACTCCAGATATGCTTGGTAGAATCTCTGAAAGAAAGCTGAGTCAAAAATCTCTAGAATCCCTGCCTCCTTCATTTCAGACCCTTAAAAAAAGGAAAGAGCTAGCTCTCTATTTGGGTGAGTGATGAGATGGCACAATCACCCAAGGGTGACAGGAGTAGACATCACTTTTATAGTGTTGGAAAATGGTCTTCAGAATCAGGACCCTATGCAGATATGTGTGTGTGTTTGTGAGTGTGTGTGTGTGTGTGTGTGTATGTGTGAGACATACTGCAGACATTAGCCCAGTGCTCTCCTGTTCAGACAATGATGCAAAACAAAAACAAAACAGAAAACCATTCAGGTTTGGAATGAATCATGGGATTCTTTCCTTCCCTTTCCTAAACTGGAACACACCAGGAAAATGGCCTCAATTACATAGGGAGGCAGAGTGTGCAAGACTATAGCTGTGCTTAAGCCAAAGCAAAGGCAATCTTTTCCCACTCTCCTCGGTTGCTCTTTCACCAGATTTTCTTTCTGTCAAGGGAGTGGAATGGAATAGATACATGAACTCTTTAATGTCTTTTTGTTAATATATATTTTTGCCTTCCATTTTATCTTTCTTGTTCTGTTCCCATTCCTTTCCTAATTTTCTTCCTCCTGCTTCTAGCTTGACATTTATAATAACCTTTTCATCTGGTTTCTACCCCAAACCACATGTTTGCATATTTGTTCTTATGACTTCTGGTTATTGCAATTGTCATAGTTCTTTGCTAGCTGTTTTCTAATCTTATAACAACTTCATCATAACTTGGATGTCTTTAAGAAAATAAAACAACATAAACCCTCTCTCATACTAAACTATGACTTTTGAAATTAATCCAAAAATCATATTTTTTATAAAATCCTGAGAGTTAATGGGTCTGTAAATACAGGGTTTTCTCCCCCCCCAAAAGAACACAAAAAACAAAAAGGATTTTTACCAAAGTGAAGAGAAAAGGCATGTTTATCCCCTGAGACTCCAAAAAAATGTGTGAATAATTAATTCCTATGAACAAAATTCTCATCCCATGGTTGTAATCAATTTGACCGAAACCTTAGATTTATCCCGGAAATTTTCTTGGGTCTACAGAGTTTACAATCTAGTATTAGGGGGTCACAGTTTGTAACAGTTCTTGGAATAACAAGAAAATTGCTGCGTATGTTCCACTCCTCTTTATCTATGAACATTTATTGGTCTAATATTTTGTCAGTAGTTCATCAAGGTAATTACTGAGCAGCCTGACAGTTTTATCTTGCGGGACCACCACTTGCATCCGTGAGATCTTCCAGGAGTCTCTCCACGGAAAAGTGGGCACGTAGGATTATTTTAGAGGCTGGGTGGAGGAACACCATTCTTTTATCTTCAGGAATCTAAGCCAGTCCTGATAACAGACCCAAGTCATTTATGCTTTCTCAAAATGTCTTTTTACAGAAAAGTTTTGGTTGGTTCAAGTTCTGTTATTTATGTAATATGATAGTGCATTTAGTATCCAATTTTTGTTTTTGCAGAACTGAGCAAGTGAGTTGACCAAGACTAAAACCACAATTGCCAGCACAGTGTTTATCTAGTTTAACAACACGAGGTAGCACTTAACGGACATTAACTCATTTAATCTCCATCATAGCCCTGTGAAATAAGTTTGACTTTTATCCCCATTTTAAGGATGAAGAAACTCAGGCACAGCTTAATTTAGTGACCTTGCCGAAGGTCACCAGACAGTGAGTCGTAGGGCCTGGCTCCAAGTCTCCGATGTTATTTTGCTAGTTTGTACATCTCTGCTATACTGCTTCTGGTGCCACCTAGGTATTCATTACAAGTCTGTAAATGTCAGAACAAGTAAAAAAGAGAAAGGGAGGAAAAAAGGAAAGACGAGAAAGAAGCAATTGTAAAACTGCATGAACCTAAAAATGCCAGGGATGATTCAGAGATAAAATTGGGATTTAAATTTTCTTATTATTATGCAGCACCACGTGCAATAAACTCTCATTACCTTTTTACTATATTTTGATAACCATAAAATATAGGTAAATTTACTTAAATTTTAAAACAAAATAATCAATGCCCACAAAACTAACACACATTCAAAAATCAGGATGTGAGTCTTCCTATGTGTTACTGATCTATGTCATCTTCCTACTGGCCCGTGGGAAGAAGTAACAGCTATACTGAATTTTTGTGTTCATTTCCTTTCTTGTTTTATGTAGTTTTATCACATATATAGGTAGCCTAAACAATAGATTGTTTAGTTTTGCTTGATTTTGATACACTGTATGTAAAGTCCTCTGTAACTTGCTTTTTTTCACTTTGCATTACACTTCTAAGATTCATCTATGTTGAGTAAAGTCTTTTTTATAAAATGGCTTCTAGTTTTCAAATAACTATTGTGTAAATTATCTCATTTGACTTACATAAAAATCTATTGGAAATAGGTAGATTGGTCTAATTTTTCTGTTTCCTTCTGCAATAGTATCAAAGACTATTCTGGCAACCACTAACAAATCCAGATTTTTAGCCGGGCACCATATGCATCAAGACCCACAGGTCAATATGGGCGCTGAGTCTCCACACCAAAAGTGACGCTACAAACTTCCCATATCAGAGAGTATGTCTGAATGCTTGTAACTGTGAATTTACTTTCCATGTGGTATGGTGTTACCACATTATATTGAAAGAGAAAAGTAAAATAGTCAATGTACTTTCCTTAGGACTTCATGGAAATTCATCTTATTTCCATATGTAGGGCACATAAATAAAGCTTTGTGTTCATTCCAAGTATGACTGTCATGTCTATTTCACCATATCCTATAGCATATGGTAAATAATAGCATATGTAAATTACCCAAGAAATGTATCAGAGGGAAGATTCTGTCTTTCATTACCTTCAGATAGCTTTTTCAGTTTTTCAGCTGCCTGGCAAGCATGTGAGGCAGGAAGAAACCTGATGTTCCTGTGGTTGTCATGGGTTTTGAGTTATTTATTACTCAGTCACGTGCTAATATCTACTTTACAAAATAGCACTGGTTAGCAGAGAAATTAGAATTCTGCTTTCCTCCGTTAAATGTTCAAAACTAATGCGCCAGGATACCTATGAGAAGATTAAAAATGCAGAAAGCTTCTGCTCACTAAACTGAAAGGGTGGTGATTTCCTCCATGGCACTGGACTTCTTACTGAAGGTCTGGCCACCCGCACCAGCGGCTTCAGTAATGAACAGGAGAAACTAACAGGGCATTAGCGTTCCCTTCCTTGCCTGTTGGGAAAGGGCTGAAAAGTGAATTTTCCACAAAAACCTTTCAAGTGTATTCTTGCTTGTAGATTGATTAACTAATTTAACTGCCTAACCGTGAAAAGATTAGTCATTACTATCCAGAGAGTAAAACATATGCATAGATCAGCATCAGTGCATTCTGTAAAAAGAGTGAGAATTGGCTTGCGCTAAGCAGTCAGACTAAAACATTTACCATCCTGGAGACAAGAACAGTTATTCTGTATCCATTAAGTAGCCGAAAGAACTGCGCTGCTGTGAGTTTATAGGACATAAGAAAAAAAAATGCAGGGCAAACATTGTTTCCTGTTGTCCCATTAACCTGCAGTGCAGTAAAGAAGTTGAGAGCACAGCATTTGGAGTAAACCAGACTTGAGTTCAAGTCTCATCTTTGCCACTTACCGAATCTGCAACTTAACATAGTTACATAACCTCTCTGAACCTCCGTTTCCAACATGATAAAACGGGGGTTTTCTTATGGTCTTTATTTCATAGGACAGCTATGAGTTTTAAATGAGCTGAAGCATGTAGAGGACCTGCCACGTAGCAAGAGCTCCTTAGAGGAGAGTGTCCCACTGGGTGATCAGGTCATCCTGCTGATTTAAAGAGCTCGATCGTACTTGCCATTCTAGGACCATATTTTCCTGCAGACAGAGTTGGTGGTTGCATTCTTAGACATCCTCGCGCATTTGGTTTCCATGTGGCCCCCAGCTGGAGCAGAGGGATAGGAGTTCGTGCTCTGTAGCACGTGGGGAGCAGCCAGTTTGCACTAGGGTTGCACTTTCTTTGCTCAGCCATCTGACAAGAGCGGAAGAGGCCCAGCAGACTCCTCTCCCCAGTGTCATCCCTATGGAGAGTCGGTATACACAACTCACTTTCATTTTGCCTCCACATGGAGATTGTTGTTCTTTTCTAGGGCTTCATGTTTTCTTTCTTACCAGGTCCTTTTCATGTTAAAATTGGGCAAGACCTACCTGCACAGCAGGCATGCTCTCCCCTCCTGATGAGTATCTCATTTCTGGTTTCCATCCCACATGGTTAAAGCTGGTTGTTTTGGGAAACAAACAAGCTAGGACAAAGTTAAGGCAAACAGGATGTGTTCCCACGCAGGGGGTGGCATCCATAAAGGAGAGTCCCACATGAGGTGTGCTCTCTCACCCAGCTACTCAGTTTGAAACAATCAAAAAGAGCAAAGAAAATCTGGACACATGAGATTTGCTGGTTTCAATCAGAGCCCATTTTGCCTCAAAAACAAAACTGGACATGATATTTTAAATTCACTTGGAAACTATAATCAAGTAGCATAAATGTACTTATGATATGAAACTGAATGATTCCAAAGCTCTTCCAATGACTGGTATTTAACTAAAACATGATGATTTTAGCTCACCACTGAATCAGATGTATCTCAGACAGGCAGAAGGAAAAAAAAGGAAGAAGGGACCTTCTGGTTCAGTCCAGGAATGGAAATTGAGAAGAGCAAGTGTAGAGTAGAGAAGGGAAACACGAGAGGGAAAATGGGTCGAAAGTACTGTATTTCCAATGAGAAATGACCATGCCCTGAATTTAGAGTTTTCTGGGGGCTTCTTGCCCAGGACTTCTCAGAAATTCTTACAGGAATCGTCAAGATGATTTCTTGCTGCTACTTTCGTCCCCTTGAGTTGTTTATGCATAGGCAGTCAGTTAGAAGTGAGAGTCCCAGCTGGTAATTCCTTCGGCTGCATGTTCCTCTCTTGGTACAGCTTCGTCTTTGACTGTTTGGCTTGTCATTTCTTTTTCCCAATATAATTGTGTATACCCACTGTCATTCTTGAAATCTATATACAGTCAGCTGCATCGATCAAGACTGACTAGGATTCTTTTCTTAAGCAGATTTTAAACTCATTTGAACATATTTCTATTGAAATTATTTTATGCATTGTAGCACACATTTTAAAAACTTTTAAATTTAACTTTTTAAGAAATAAATGGAACTGTTGATTGTGGTGGTAGTTTTTCAAAACTCATAGAACTGTACACTAAGAGGGTGAAATTTACTTAATGTCAATTATATCTGAATTTTTAAAAAAGCTTTTGAAATGTGGCAAAATTATCTGCTGAATTGGGGCACTATAGATAAACAGAACAGGTTGGCTGTAGTATACTGAAGCTGAGAACATCATGAGCCCTAGATTTTAGGGCCAGGTAAGCCACTAGTGAACTGTGGGAACTCAGGTGTGCAGTTTAATCTCCAAGGGCTCAGTTCATCATCTCTAAAATGAGGGGTTTCTCCAGATTAGTAATTCTCAAAGTTATGTTTGGTGAAATTCCAGCTCTTCAGAAGGTTTTTAGTTTTTATGTGAAAAAAAAGGGGGGTTCCTTTGTCAAACAAATTTAAGAATGGTTACATCAAACAAAATCAAATAGATTTATTTAGTGCAAGACTTATCACAGCCTTTTTGCCTATATACAAATGTGTATGATGTTTCCTAAACTTACTTAATCATCATACCCTTCATCCACTCTACCCCAGCCTCCAGCATCTGCAGGTCTGGTGTATAAACTTTGGGAGACACTTAGCAAATCTAATGCCTTCTTGACAATTGTTCTGATCATTTTCTCAGCCACCATTTTTTAAAAAGATTTTTTATTTATTTGTGTGAAAGAGACAGAGAACACAAGCGGGGGAGCGGCAGGCAGAGGGAGAAGCAGGATCCCCACTGAGCAAGGAGCCTGATTCGGGATTTGATCCCAGGACCCTGAGATCATGACCTGAGCTGAAGGCAGACAGTTAACCAACTGAGCCACCCAGGCGCCCCTCAGCCACCATTTTTATTTGGATGCTTAAATTCAGACACATAAGCAAAATGAAGCTATTGGTTGGTTATAACACAGTGATTTGCCACCAGGAGTCTGAATAATTGGGACAGCCCTTGATATTGCTTGTGCGGACACAGATGGTCACTGTATTCATTGCACAAATAAGTTTCAGGTTTGCCCCAGCATCTTTTGAGTGAGGTGTATGTAGAAAGCAGGCTGAGGCCAGCAGAAATAAGAGGTAGAGGTATGGGCTGTGTCAAACCAAATTCTACTGGAAAATTAAAAAAATGGTAGGCCTCAAAATGTTTGAACCCTGTTACAGACTTAAATCAACTATTTTCTCTTTCCTTCCCAACAACTGTAAAAGTCAAGTTATAGTACAAAAACAAAACAAAACAAAACAAAAAAAAGGCCTTATTTTTAGCCCCATTCTAGGAGCCCGTGTATTTACTGTTGGGGTGCAAATCTGGGAATGGAGGGATCTTTTTGAATTGTATGAGCTAGAAGAAGCAGTAGACTGTTTTTCCACACTGTAATCAGCAGCCCAGCTTTACACAGTTATGTCTCTAAGGAAAACCTCATCTTAACTTTTCCAAAGTTCTTTTGGTATATATCACATTATTTATATACTGTCAAAAATTGGCTGAAACCCAGTTATCTACAGCTATCCACAATTCCTAGAAAATTTAGCCTATAATGTTCCTGTGGCCTTCTCTGTCTTTCTGCAAGAAACTTATCTAGTTATATTAATGGTTATTGGCCTCCTTTACCATTCTTTTGCAACAAAATCCTTCTGGACAACACAAATGTAGAAAATGTAAATATGGTCACATGTAATAAATGACTGCTTTTACAATAGCTTGACTGTATGCTATATATGATGAATCCCAGCAGGCTTCTCTCTTTCCTAGTTATATGTATTAGCAACAGTGGTTGTTTTTCTTATGTTATGAGAAATAATATACTATTAAGCAATTCCCAACATACATATTTTTATAAGTTAAATACAAATAAAAATCTTAGTAATTAAATTAATGGCATAATTTTCTTGGAAGTCCTGACTGGAGTCCTCAGTCAGAGTTGCAGAAAATAAAATTATAGTATACACCATTGGAAACAGAAGGACAATAGAGATTTGTGGCCTCTCCAGGGCAAAATTTCAAGAATGGTCTCACTAGCCCTTTACTTGAAAATGAGCCAAGTTTCCTTTGCAATATTAGAGATACTTCCGTTTCATTTAAGCCTAAGAAAAAAGGAGGAAAACACAAGCAAATATTGTTTTCTCCTGTATACTAGAGCAGTGTTTAACCATCAGCAAGGTGAATAACTGATCCTTTCTACCAATGTCTCTACTTACACTACTATACTCCAAGTTTCCTGCAAGTGAATAAAATGTACCCATTAGAGTCACTGTAAATACCTTGAGTTGATTGAGATTTTGTATTAGTGAATTGCAGACTCATCTTCAACCCTTAAACTATGACCTTTAACCTTTCCATATTGTACCTGTTCCCAAATGCTCCTGGGACTGCTTGGGTGAAAATTATATCATAATTATAATGTTTCTGTGTTTGGTTTGATATTACTAACGTGGAATCCGATCTAGAGAATTAATGCCATTAACATCTAATATAGAGACATCAATTCTCGACTTAAAGGTTAATAATAAAAATCTCATGAGAGAATAAAATTATACTGGTCATTAGATTTTTTTTGTAATTTCCTTCAGTTCAGGTATTTACAAAGGAACTTAAAAATTATATGTTTGATTTTGACTGTACAAGATGAATAAGCCCTAGAGATCTACTGTATAGCATGATACCTATAATTAACAATACTGTATTGTATACTTAAAAATTTGTCAAGGGGCCAAATTGACGAATGGTGCCTCCACCAGGTTAAGCATCCAACTCTTGATTTCAGCTCAGGTCATGATCTCAGGGATGTGAGATTGAGCCCCACGTCGGGCTCTGCACTGGGCATGGAGCCTGCTTAAGATTCTCTCTCTCCCTCTCCTTCTGTGCTTCCTCTCTCTCCCTCTTTCTCTACCCCCCCTAAAAAAATGAAATTTGTCAAGAGGGTAGATCTTATCATAAATAATAATAATAATAAAATAAGAGTGCAGGAGGAAACTTTGGGAGGTGATGGATAGGTTTATGGCATAGATTGTGGTTGTGGTTTCATGGGTATATACTTATCTCCAAACTCATCAAGTTGTATACATTAGTAATGTACAACTTTTTGTATGTCAATAAATAAATAAAACTAACAAATAAATAAATAGAAGATATTAATTTTTAAATAATATTTGAACTTCTTCAAGGAGAAATTAACTGCCAGCTATGTGTGTCTTATTCCTATTCCAGAGAGAACAAAGAGGAGACCGGAAATATTATTTCAGAGTTCCCAGCAATAAATGAACGGTGTATAATAAAGGATTTAAAATACTTATTGAATTGAAACAATGTCAGCTAATAAGTAATGATTTGATAAATAGTACTTACAAATCCCATCCCTCAAAGATTGCCAAAACTAAACTGTGGACTGAAAAGTTTCAAAAGGCTCTAGAATAAAATAGGATATTGGGCCTTTTTCCTGGCACAGCAGAAAAACAGACTGAATGTGCCCCAGAAACAGAAGGAATTTTACTGTCCAATGAGTTTTTTACCTGCTATTCCTTTTAAATGCCAGCACATTCTGCCCAGAGGGGAAATCACCTGACATTTTATATACTCTTGGGACAGAGTAAGAAGAGTCTATGGTCTTCCCAGCCCCGTCTCCATGACTCTACCCTGTGCTAGTATGGGACTGCTCTATTGGGCTTCTGGCACAAGGTAGTGACCACGATTTGAGGAGAAGGCCTATCTGCTATAGCAAGTTTCGAACATTGATGCTCCTGGTTTCTTCTACAGGAAGATATCTTCTTGATTTAATGTACTCTGAAAATACATTTACTTCCATATTTATTGTTTTCCCCCTAACCATTTATTTTCCATCAGTGTTTGATCTTGCTATCTATGGCATTTTGGAAGAAGTAAGTCCAGACTTAGTCAAAGAGGTGTTATGTTTTCTTTTACATAAGGCAATTTTTAAGGCTTCCTTCATAGAACTTGCTCCATCGATCCATGCTTTTTTTTTTTTTTTTAAGATTTTATTTATTTATTTTAGAGAGGGAGAGAGTACCAGCAGGGGGAGGAGCAGAGGGAGAAGGAGAGGTAGATAATCTCCAGCAGACTCCATGCCAAGTGCAAAGCCTATGTGGGGCTCAATCCCAGGACCCCAAGATCATGACCTGAGACAAAACCAAGAGTTGGCTGCTCAACCGAAGGAGCCACCCAGGCACCCACAATCCATGTTTTTAAAATAAGTTTAAAGTTTCTCCTTTGTCTGTTGCTCTGCTTATTTTCTCCAAACCACTTATCTGAATCTATAACTTTTGTTATCTGTTTCCCTATTCTTTGTCTATACCATACAAGCTGCATGAGGGCAGGGACCTGTGTCTGTCTTGTTCACTGTGTGTCTCCAACACCAAGCAGAATGCCTGACACAATAATTGTATGTAAAGAGGATGGTAAATGAATGAATGAAGCTGATGGTGATAGAACAGAGTAGAGTCTTTCTGCTTGGCAAGCAGCTTTTTTCATCGATTCGTGTGAATTTATGAGTGGGAAGCTCCTCGACTTTGTCCTGCTTCTCCTGATCATGGCCTCACTACCCGTCTCATGTAGCTTTCTAGGCTGCCACTTCTAGTGGATCTCTGCCATTCCTGAGCTAAGGCACTGGGAACCCAAAACAGGTTTTTCTGCATCTGTTGGTCCTGCCCTGGCCTGGTGCCTTTATTCAGCAAAGCAACTATAGTACATTTTCTTCTCATTATCCTACCATTCGAGTCTACCCAAAAGTTTGGACCTTTCAGTGGTCTGCCAAGAAACTACACCATTTATAACATCTGGCCTACAGCTTCTAATAACCCACAGGATGCCTTGACATAAGCAACAGCTAATTTTGTATTATGCAAGGTTTTGGTTATATAAAAAATGAGATAATGTACATGAAAGTACTTTATAAACTATAAAATCCTATACAAATGAAATAGATAATGATCCTGATTATTACTATCGTTGTTGTTTCAGCTAAGATAGAAACCTCTTTGAAAAGCCTTTTCACATTCTGTTCTTTTGGCTTTTAAGAAATATTGAGTTATACACTTCCAGGGAAGAAATTGTTCCCTGGCATTAAAATGGAAATTTTAAGAAAATCACATTAACACTTCCAAACACTATGTCACAGAAAGAGGGGAAAAAAAGACAAACAAAACCATTCTCTATTGACCAGATCCACCATTTATCCAAAATGTGAGAGACAGGCATTTCTTAGTAGTTTATATTATCAGGTCAGGCATACAGCATAAGCTTCGAGATGTACTTTCATTTCCCTCCATGGAAGGATGAGCCTGATTCCCCCTTTATACAAACTATCTCCTTATCCCCCTTCACAGAAACTGTCTCCTTAGGGAGGAGACCCTGCTATCCCAATCAACCCAGCAATATCTCAGATCACATCGGACTCATCATAAGAGAAGTTGCCCGACCTGTGTAATTTGAAGCATATCAGAGAAAGGTTCCTACGTGGCCCTACCTAGAGGTCTAGCCCTAGGGATTGAATAATTGAATAGTAATCCCAGTCTCCTTGAGTACTTTCAACCAACAAGCGAAAGTCACGCTAGACAAATCAGAGTACAAAAATGGATACATACAAACACGCTTCTTTAACAAAGGAGTGTCTCTAGAAGGTGTTGAATTGCATGCTAGCAAGAGAGCTAGCTGAAGAAAAGGGAGTCTCAGGAGGATCCTATAAGCAAATACCTGTTTCACAATTTTGACCTCCGCTGTTGGAGAACAGTCTGCACTCCCCCACTTCCTTGAGCGGTATTACCATTCCCTATTAATCCAGACCAAAAAAAAAATGTATACAAGAGTCTCTGAAAGCCGGTAACTTACAAAATGATGCCGCAGGATTCTGAGTAAGTTAATATAGATTGCAAATGTATAATATATTCTCATGAGGGATTGTACCCCCCAAAAGAATCTAGCTCATTAATTTTCGGAAGAGGTAAAGCACTTTTCAAGTTTTATTCAACATCATACTCTCCTTTAGTTTCCCTCTGGTTATGAGGTCAGAGGGGGATAATGAAACCTACCTTGGGTAAAAGGCATCTAACTGAAGAACCTCAATATTATTGGCAAGCATTTGACATTGACTTGAGGTTTCATTGATGATTGGACTGGAAATTGGCATTTGTAAAGAAGCCTTTGCGTAGCATTCAGCAGGCTCTTAAAAAATGTATAATTTAGCTTTGGTAGTTTGCATAAAGTAGAGGTTAGATTCTGCCAATGACCTTTCATGAACTTCTAGGAGTGGATAGTCTCTTGCTGAAAAGGTAAAAAATAAAGACTCTCTTTTCCTACCAAGGTGGTAATTACATTTAAATTTATGTAGCTCTGATGTTCGTGGGAGAGCTTTATAATTTACTCCTGGGTAGGCTCTCTCTGTGAAGCTTTTTTTTCCCCCCTTGGAGAAAAAAATAATTTTTTTTAACTAACATCCTTGCAAATTGGATAAGTGTTGCATTACAGTGCTTTGCAACCCACTGATAGAGACTTATATGCTTTGAACCTTAGTAACAGCATTTGAAAGAGAGATTAAAATCCCTTTAACTAGCTAGCATTCACTTTCTAAAAATTCCTCTTTCCAAGACATGAAAGCACTGCATTTTGAAAGCCATGGAAGCTCAAGCAAAGCAAAATGTACCTCTACTCAAATGAGTTCACTGGTGGTCGGGTCTTTGAGAAAATGACTTTTTTTGAGGCTGTCTGCAAATAGCCAAAGGAGCTCGTCCTTCATTCGACATCACAGGGTTCCTCTGCCATCATGGTAATTACACGTGTTGCCAACCCAATTAAGATGGCGTGGGGAAGGATGAGTATTCATTGTAGCCATGTCACTTTCGAGTCAGTGGTAAATTCTGTGAGAAAACTTCATCCCGCCACTTTCCCATCCTCCTGGAAGGGGGACCCTTGGTGGTCAGCCAGAAACATGCAAACCTATCAATATAATGCATGCTGCTTAGGGGTTCACAAAGCAGATATTTCCCAAGCCAGGGCAAATTAGCCTTTGGCATTGAAACTCTAGATTATTTATCCACTCAGGCACATCTATACAATGAGAAACAACTGCTTTGAAAGGCAATAAAATGTTGCATACAGTTCCCAGGAGCCTGTCTGCCTGACGAAGCACTTAATCAAGCAGGCCACAGAGCCGTTTGCCTTCCATGGACGTAGGGGAGGCACTCTGTGAAACTGGTTGAGAAGAAGCCATCTCACCCAGGCCTGGATTTTCTCCACTGACTCTTTGGGCAAAGTCCCAGAAGGACTGTTGAGGGGTGTTTCCAAGCCCAAGAAGTCAGCTCTGCTTCCTCAGAAAACTCAAGTCAGGAAGATGTTCTCTCATATCCTTCCTGAACTTTCAGACTTGTGGTTAGCGCTTCTTGCTAATCATTTTAAGTGCTTTAGTTTTGTTTCCCCACTAATAATGTAGATTACACGAAGGCAGGATGATGGCATTTTCCCCCACAGCATCTAAAACAGTGCTTGGATGGATAATTGGTTCTTGAAATATACGTCTTTATTGATCTGCTCCTGGCTTCTCCCCTAAACAACATTTCCATTTGGCTTCTCCCCTAAACAACATTTCTATTCACTTACTTAGTAAATGCTGCCTTCCCTTTCTTTTGATCTAGGCCTTTCCCTCAACGCTTTCCATCTGATGCTCCCTAACTCTGAAGTCTTCTAGGTCAAGAAACTGCTACTTAAAATTTTTTCAATATATCAGCTTTCATAGATGAGAAGTCACTACATCAGAGCAACTCATTTATCTAGGGGTACTTCGCGTGTAAGGATGAAAGGGAAAAGATCTTTTGGAACCCTAGCTGTTCATCTCTAGGAGGGTATTTGTTTAAATTATCCAGCCACCCTATTTAGGAAGCACAAAGAACCTTCCTTCATGTATTTGAGTATTACAGATACATTTATTTGAATACAGTTGCCAGGCTCTACAATGAGTTATAGTACCAATCCCTGGTTCCTCTTCACCGCTGGACCGTTTATAACTCATTTAGGGTCTAGGTCTGCTCAGATACACTGTAGGATAATCCCAGCTCTGCTGCATGTTAGCTGTATGACTTTGGTCACATTATTTAACCTTGATGCCTCAATTTACAAATCCGTACAATGGAAATGGCAATCGTACTAGCTTATAAGGCTGTCATGAAGATTAAATGAGTACATGTAAAGCATCTGTTTTTTTTTCCTTCCAGATTTAGGGATGTTCTCATGTGTTCCAGTAAATTTTGCCCCATACAAGCTGAGGGTAGCTGGGGATGATACATCTTAATTTAGGATATTTGGTGCTGAGTCCTTGGCCTTTTATTATATACTTGTTCAAAATATAGGCTTCAAATAATGACTGTATTTCTACTCTCTCCAGATACTATATTAGATTGAGAGATTCCTAAGCCCAGGAACTTTATCCTAAGCTTCCTTGTATTACCCACCAAGTCTAACACAGTATGTAGCTCGGAGTAAGAGCCCTGTATTTATTATTTTGATAATTTTTTCTGTCCCTTCCTCTCCAGTTGAGCAAGGCTGTTTATGGCAGTTTTCTACTCTTCATCTTCCTCCATACCATGGAGGTTTCGGTATACTAGGTGTTACAGAGCCCGTGAAGCCTAAAGCAATGGGGTTATTTAACACAGCAGTAAACCAAATATGTGATCCTTGCCACAACTCTTGTTTTTTAGATGGAAGAAAGGACAGAGATTATTTTGGACAGATATTTGTCCTGGGTCATTTGTGGGCTCTTTATGGATTACTCATGGGCGGGCATGCTGATAAAATTGGAAGACTGTAAAAAATTCTCACAGCCGTTCAGTTGAAGCCAATGTAAGAATCATTGATTTTGAGCAACTTTGGCTGCATTACTGGGGGGAAACAGTCCATAAAGTTATGCTTAATAGGGAGTGTTCTACCATATGAATGAAACTGTGGATGAAAAATTCAAATTCACTGGGCCAGACTCCTTCCACATGTTCTTATGTGGCCTCAGTACAAAATGCTCTTTTTTTAATCACCTGTTCATCTCACCTTTGCATGCAAATTCAAGAGTGAACTGGCTTCATTCTCTCCATAAGGAACTATTTCCAATGAAAATACAGCTACAAAAGAAAACCCTTGCAGAGGAATTTCCCTCCAGTAGGAAGACTCAAACCTCCACTCTACTAGATAGTTTTTTCACTAATTCTGTGGAAAGTCCCTTCTCTTATTTAGAAGAAAGTCCCTTTGGCATAATCCCCCTATAGTTGTTTTCAGAGTTATCTTGTGATTTATTATTAACGTTATTAACAGGTTATTTCAGACAGCCTAGGCTGGAGTCCACAAGAGTGAAACTTACCCTTTCTTATCCATCTGTCTGCAAAAAAATCTCTCCTGGCTTTTTTCCCCGTAAGTTGTGACTTTCCTCAACTCTTGCATTTGATTTGATGTGTTCGGTGACCTGTGTACAAGGAATGTTTTTTTTAGTTGGAAATGAGCTGATGTTTTGGTGATCACTTACACATGTTACTGCTTTCCCTTTGTTTCTCTGCCTATTCCCTTCTAAAAGCCCACAAAGGATAAGGTGAATTGTTTTTGAACCAGGTGAGAATTGAACTTTGAACTAATTTTTTTAAATGGACAGGTTTTTCTAGTGAAGGGTTTTGATGTTTTTTGCTTTTGAATTTTGCTCTTTTGAATGTCTTTCTAAAACCCAGGTGTTGTTTAAAATTAGTAGAGGGCATTTGAACTGTATAACTATAAAAACAAACTATTATCATCCAGTGAGTTCCATATATTTTTAAACACATCAAATCGTAACTACTTGCGACTGGTTGGTGCCTTTTAAATTTGCCCTGTAATGGGAAGAATTTCGTGCTATTGCCCAGCATGAATTACTGAGGGAATCTCAAATAAGGAAATCTCCTTCCATTTAAATTGGTCTGAATATCAGAGAAGGGACTGTCATATTTCAGGTCAATCTTTGTGGTAGCTGCTGAAGAGGGCAAAAGTTCCTTCATGATGTGGGACTGGGGCAGAGATTATTGCAGAAAGCATGGGCTCCTTAATTTCCTGAGTCTAAGAGAACCCAGGAGATCCTTCATGGGTACCAGTGTCTTCACTTTTCCCATAAAATCGCTGTCCTCATCTTTTCTTGCTCTACATGGTCACTTTTTATGTTCTCATTCACCCCATACCTTCACATACAGTCAAGAGGCAAAAGCTTCCCCAAGCTGAGTCTCCAGCCAGTCCTCTCTCTGGAGCTGTCTCTCCAACTCCTTACTGCACAATTCCCCTTGGTTATACCATCAGTACTTCAAATTTAATATGTTTACAGAGGAAATCATCAGCTCCTTTACTAGAACTTCAACCATCAGAGATGAGGGCATTCCATTCAAGGAAGCGTGGTGTGGCCATCACAGGGGTGCTTAGTGGATGGAGGGTGACTGTCCTCGAGCTCACTTCCAGTGGCTACTGGTGGGCAAGGAGACTTCATCTAAGAAGATAGGGTTAGCTATGATTTTGATGAGCCTTGCTTATAATTCTGGATTCCATTCTACAGGGAATGGGGAATCACTGAAAATCTCTCATTAGAGCAGCTCCTAAAAAATAGTATCACATGTTTCTGCCTCCCATGTCCATTAACTTTCGGGCTTTAATGATGTCATGGATGACCTCAGTCTCTTCCTCTGTATTCTCTACAAGTCTGTCAAGACCAGTAAGTGTGCCTGCTGTTGTCAGATTTTCTATGAGTGGGCTGAAAAGGTCCAAGATGTGAACATGAATCCTTTCCACAATAGAAACCTGAATACCAGCTGATCTGGCTCCCTGCCTCTTTCTGAAGTCTCTGCTGAAATGAGATAATCCAGTTCCAGTTGCAGGACATCAGGCCAGTCTGACACTGCTGTTTCTTAGCCAGTTACGCTGCACAAACTTGTACCTAGGAAGGTATTTTTCACAGATTTCCTGATTTATGGTAGTACCTTAATACTAGTCATCTCAGTAGATAATAAGGTCTGATTTCTTGTATGATCCACATATTAATGAAGCAAAGGTCCTAAGACTAGGGCTCCAGCTGGACACTCACAGGTGATAATTTAGGTGATTCTAGAGAGTTGGCAGCCCAGACAGGCAACTCATAGGAGACGGCGTCAAAGCATCTTTTCTTCGTCATCTGGTAAGAAAATGTAGCACAAGTTAGAGAAAGCATCCCCACCCAAGACCATCATCTATCCCAGTACATGTTAATGCAGGGCAAAAGAGGTTCACGACCACACTGGGTGTGGACGGCATGGAGCATCCACAGCCAGGAAGAGTAGTTTCTGACCGGTGTGTGCTGAGCACACAAAAATTACTCAGGAACTACTTCATTCAACAACTATTAATTTAGCACCTACTATATACCAGACACTCTTCTAGAGTCCAGCTTACACCAGGGAACAAACAGACAAAAATCTCATGCTCATGGAATATATATCCTATTGCTAAGAAGGGATTTGAGACCTGGGAAAAAGTTGGGTTGGAGATTTTTGCTTAGTTTTCTTACTCAGATCAAATCCCTGAATTATACATCTATGCTCTAGTATTAAAACTAACAAAGTACACACACACACACACACGCAGATACACACCTATATATGTATATATATAATTAACACCCCTCATCCCACATGTATTTCTTCGAGTGAGAAGGTATTCTCTCAGATGGTGTCACAGTTGAAAAGAAAAGCAGATGGTGCTTCTAGAGGAGGCAGCTTGCTTGCTGAAATGTCATGGATATACAGAAATAAAACCGAAAATGAAAGGCAAAAAAAAAAAAAAAATTCTCATTTGAATAATGAACTGTCTCTGTTTCCTCAGAGCCACACAGCTCAGATAATGAAAAGAAACACTCCCAGGCCCTTTGTTCTGTGTTTATAACAAAATTCAAACCACATGTCTGTCATGTTACAAGCCACTCTGGATAATTTCTTGAAGAAGAATAATCGGTGTTTGATGGCACCACTTGGAAAATCCAGAAGGTACCCCAGAGAAGCTGGCACTCGGAGTAAACTATCCAAGGGGTAACTTGTGCAGCAGTGATACACTGAGCATTGCACTGAGCTTGAAAACAATTGCTCACACACAAAAGAAAACCAATGACTGAACCCGCTCTCCACCCCAGCTTCCTGTCACTGTTCATTTTTCAGTGTTTCCCCTAGTTGAAGGAAGCCCTCAGGACTCATGGCAGCAGAGAGTTCAAAATGATGCCTATGAAGCTTTTGTAATTATTATTACGTTAAATACATAATTTGGTTGCTTTGTTCTGTGACTGGATGTGCCTATTTCGGCTTCATAATAGTTGCCAGATTCTGCTGCATGATTTGTGTCCTGCAGTGAAATGCACAGGCCACAAGTTGGCTTTTCCTCACTGGCTAATAGCCAACACTGTGCACACCAACAATGCCCATCATTGTCTCTTGGGAGCTTTGTGCAGCCCTAAAGTGACAAAAGGGAGTAACTGCAGACAAATCAACAGAATGTAATTACAGGTAAGGAGTTTGGCTTTGCTTTCTCTAAAGGTCTCTGAGGCCTAGGATACATTTTGACTCAACAACCAATTGAACTGGTTTTAGGGTCAGTTGTTTACCTAAAACCATTACCTCCAGATTTCACATGAGCCCAGAGACTCACCTGCAAAGTCTGCCCAAAGTTCACTATCTTCCCAGCTACCTTGGTAATCCTTCAAGAAAGATAAAGTGAGAGATATCGGAGATGTGACCTTTAGCACTGTCGGATGGACTAGAACCCCAGCGATGTGGAAGAAGACTGACCATTGCATAACCTGCCCCGAGTGCCCTCCCACCCTGGGCTCCCTCCTCCCAAAGCTGCTTCTGGGAACAAAGCAATTTGCCATAACAAATCTCCTTAGGTCTGAACGGACAGAGGAGACACTTCTTTTACAGAGAAGGTGAGATACCCTAAAAGCGATGTGGCCAGCAAGAAAAGAGCTTCGGCAAATCGAGAGACTTGTTTTCCCTTAACAGTTATTTAATTAAATAGTGAGAGGCCAATTACTAGGAATTGAAAACAAGTCAGAAGCTGTAGAAATTCTTTGATTGTAACTTCCCTTGCCCAGACTTCGCTTAAGAAAGAAAACTCTCGTTAGTTAGAGTCAGCAAATGATGGCTGCACTAAGGTTCTCAAAAAGAGCAGATGAATCAAAATCAACAGGAAGCAGCCAGGAGCAGTGCATTGCAGTCTAACAAATCCTGATTTTAAAAATCAGGCCTCCATCCTATATAGTGGAGAAATCAGACAACACATTGACCAGGTGGTCACAATTAAAGTGATCAAAGAAAGGCAGACGGACCTTGGGTGCCTCTGGGTGCAATATCCGGAGAAGGACACAACCTCAGCTAGGTAGTCGTCTGACAGGATATGTATAAACTGAATCTAATCGTGAGGAAACATCAGGAAAAAAATTAGGAGCATTTTATTTAAAAGGGACGAGTGAGGCTGAAGTCTTCAAAAATGACATTGTGATCAAAGTCAATGAAAGGCTGAGGCACTTTTCCAGATTCAAATAAATTAAAGAGACATGAATAACAAATGCAACATGTGATCTTAGACTGGATCCTCTATGGAGGGGGAAATGCTATAAAGAACATTATTGGGCCAATTGGAAAAATTGAAATATTAGTCAGAGATTAAAGTATTCAATGTTAAATGTCCTGAAGTTGATAACTGTACTGTGGTTAGGTAAGAGAAAGTCCTTGTTCTCAGGAGATATGCACTGAAGTATTTAGAAGTAAAGAGACATATATACAGATATGCAGCATATATATACATATATGCAGAGGGGGGTGGGGGGGAGAGAGAGAAAAGAAGAGTAACGGGCAAAATATGAACAGTAGGAGAATCTTGGTGAAGAATATAGGACTGTACTTTGTACTATTTATGCAACTTTATTGTAAGTTCCAAATTATTTCTAAATAGGTGCGTGGTTTTTTTTTTAAAGCTTTTAGGATGTATCCCAAGGTGTCCTTTAATAGAAGGCAAATTGGCTCCTCTATTTTTATATTCTAGTTTATTTCAGAATCTTCACAGATTAAGGGTGATTAAGTGATAAAGGAGAATATACATGGCATCCAGCATTAATTAAAACCTATATAAAAGGTTAAATGAGTCTATTTTTTGATTATGATCATTGGTTAAGAAAGTTTTTAAAAGACATTTAGTAAATTTTAAAAAGTGAAATCAATAATTCTAAAATAGAGCATTTAGTGAACATAAATCAGCTTCTAAACTTAAAAAAGGCAGGCTTCCTTCAGCTCCTTGTCCCAGATAGGCGACCTCTCTGGGCCCTGGTTCTATTGCAGTAAAATGGAAATAATGCTACCTTAAGTTTTTCTAAGGCTCCTTATATGGGATTATATGTATATGTATATGGTATGTATGTATGTGTGTGTGTGTGTGTGTGTGTATAAAACCTTAACTTCCTCTAAGGCTACCTATATGGGATTATATATATATACAAAAAAAAAAAATATATATATATATATATATATATCAGTGGGACACTTTTTACTGGAACTGAAAACAAAACTCAAACTAGTTTAAATAGTAAAGGGATCTATTATCTCACAGAAGAGATTGTCCCCACTATAGGACATTGTCTCAGAATAAATGCTGACCTTATTCTTCTCCCTCCTCTCTGTGTCCTCCTGGTGTTCCCCATTGGTTAGAGCCAACTGGGAACCAGAGGAAAGAGAGCCCATTTACACAGGTTCATACAAGTCAGCCTTTCAGAGCAGAGAGCGGGGCGAGGAAGGTAGCCGATAGACATGGGAGACAGATGGAAGATACCTGCCACAGAGCTGTTTAGGTCTGGTGGATTGATTTAATGGCTCTGTGACATCAAGGATCTAGATCTTTCCATTAATTTGCTGTCCAGAGCTTTGTCTCCATCCCCCCAAATGGAAAAAAACAAAAACACTTTCCTTTCAATCTGATTGTCCAGTTGAGGTCTTATGCCCAGCCTTAATCTAGTGACTCATTAGGTGAGTGCAATGCTCTGATTAGCTTAAACCTGGGCTCAGAATCCCTCAGAGACAAGGGAATGGGATTACTATGATGGAATTACACTGTTTAAAAACCATTCCTTTGTTGCTGCGCAAAGGAAGGGTTTGGAATGGAAGTTGTAGAGTTAACTTCAATGTCCTCTATAAATGTAAAACATTTGCCACAATTCCTGGCACTGAGTGGGTGCTTAATAATTTTTTTTTCTTCCTGTTTAGCAAGGCTTTCTGCAAAGCACTGTTATTGCTCCTAAACATCCTGGGTATTAAAATGTAATAATTGATTTCTCTTTTCAAAGATTTAACAATCCACATGAAGGAGATGAGGAATGCTAACATAAAAAAATATATATAACCTAAGACTATCAGTACAAGGTGGTATGTTAAGTACCCAACTAGGAGCACTGATTTGGGGCATTTAGAATAGTGGTTTCTAGGACATGGTCTCTTGTAGATGGGTGGAGAGAGTAAATAATTATAAGGGTTTGGGAATCTAAATGCTCATCAAGCATTAACCATAGGCTTTAGGCTGTAAGGGCAATGAGTAACACATAGTATAATAAATATGCACTCTGAGCGCATGCACATTTGTTGGTGGTAGAACAGCCTCCTGCAAAGAGACTTCCTTTGCAAATGGTCTGGGTGGTCTAGCACTCCTCAGTCCCTATCATGCATAATCATACACCGAGGTTTCCATCAGCCCACAAGCAAGAACATGGCAGCTATCCCCTCCAGCTCTTCATTCCTGGCCGCTCATGACTAGTGCGGTTGCATCCTGGGCTCCATTTCCAATAACATCTCCTACAGAAGTGCTGAGTACTCTTGGGAAGCCATCCACCACCACCTGGGTCTTCCCACAGCAAGCCCAGACACTGGTGAGCAAGCCTGTCTTGGGAAGTCCACTCTCCCACTCATGGTCACCCTTTTGGAGTCCCCAGAGCACCCAGAATCTCCCCAAGCCTCTAACAGCATGATCACCTGTGCGACCAGGCTGGGGAAGCCACAAGGAAGCAGCCTGGCAGTCACTGGGGCAAAGCAAATGTCTGGGGGTCCCTTCCTGAGCTGCAGCCACTAGCCACCATTCTGGTGAGGCACTGGATACATCGGAGTCCTTGATATTAAGCAGGCTGCAGTGAGCAGAGAAGCAGTCGGGTTCTTTTTATATTAAGACACCAAAAAAGAAGCCAAGAGTACCCCACTGTTACTATTCAAGTCACCCCTGAGCTTTTCTGATGCAACCACCAAAAATAACATAATAAATAATAAGATAAAATCATAAAGCAAAAATAAATACTGGTATTTGTAAAATGTTAGATACAAATTAAAGTATTACTAAAATCATTGTAGCTTTTGCTATTATATACTTCACTTGAAACTAATATTAAGCGAACAACCATTGTCATAATACATCACTGAAATGCTTTTTATGTTTATAAGATATCAAGCTGGAAAAAGTTGAGACCCTCTGATTTTGGGAGTTCTCAAACTGGAAATGGTTGCTACTTCTTTAACCCTCCCCATTCCAGCATGTGTTCCTTGTGTTTTAATGGGAGTCATTCAGGCTACCATAGTCCCCCCCACCCATCCTTGGGAGATTTGTTCCCAGGACCCCAGTGGATGGCTGCACCCACAGGTGGTACTGAACCTCATATATGTATATATTATATTTTTTCCTACACATAGATACCTATGATAAAGTTTATAAATTAGACACAGTAAGGGATGAACAACAACTAATAGTAAAATAGAACAATTATAACAATATACTGTAATAAAAGTGCTGTGAATGTCGTCTGGCTGTCTCCCAGTATCTTACTGGACTGTACTCACCCTTCTTCTTGTGACGATGTGAGACTACTGACATGCCTCATGATGTAGCAGTAGGCTACTGCCGAGCTTCTGAGGGTCTGTTAGAAGGAGGATCATGTGTTTCAGAAACACAGTTGACCACGGATAACTGAAACCATGGATAAGGGAAGAGTAGGGCACTTCATTCTCATGGTGCTGCTCTGTGCACTGTGTACCTTCTACTGGAACTTGTATTTTTAAAAGTACTGAGGAAAGGGAGATATGACATCTGGAAAGAGAGTCTTCCTCTTTTATAAGCTTCTGTTGCCAGATCCTCCCTGCTTGGCTTCCACTGAGAACACTGGACTGGGCCTCAGAGTCTCCAGTCTTCTCTCTGGAACCCAGAAGCACTGTGTCAGAACTCTTGGGTTAGAGACTCATCTTGCCGAGGTACTATTTTCCACTGACAAATCAAGAGCTGTGTGTGTGAATTTTCTGAGGAAGAATATCTCTTTTCCCTCATTTCCCACCCTCAAAAGAGCAAGGTTATGTTTTTCCCATAGAGACAATATTCTCTCTATTTTATTCTCTCTAGGGGATCTGGAATTAGACTTTTTTCTAAATCCTAACTCTGTCACTTATTAATCATGTGACCTCAGCCATATTTTGCCCATCTGCAAAAATGGCTTATGTATATAAGGCTATATAAGGTGAAGGATAGGACATTTCATCTTTATACCATCAAATACACATAGTAGGTATTCAGTAAACTGTTGAATGAGTGAAAGAAGAATGAATGAATGAATGAATGAATGAATGAATGAATGAATGAATGAATGAATGAATAAATAAATAAATAAATAAACATCCATGTCCCTATCCATTATCTTATTTAAAGCTGTAGGAATAAAATCTTGAGTGGCAAGTAATAGTTGGAGTGGTCTTGGATGATCTGGAGAAGACATTCTCTTAGACTGGAAACCTCCAGCCATTCCATTGTTGGCATATATTTCAGTTTCTCACGCAGACCCAAGAGGCCATGTACAAGGATGTCCATTGCAGCATTACATGTGTGGCAGAGAGGAGGAGGAACTTGTGATAGATGAATCACCATGACAGTGTGGGGGATACACATCAGGAGTGTAACTCTTAGGGGCGGTGGATTCAATATATGCATAGCAATATGAATATATCTTAAGACTATGGTGCCCTTAAGGGCAAAAGGTAAAACACACAGCAATTTACATACAGGCACACAGAACAGCAATACTCATTTTGCAAGAAAACTGCAAACAAAAGATGCACAAAAAAAGAACTGGAGAGGGGCGCCTGGGTGGCTCAGTCGGTTAAGTGTCTGCCTTCGGTTCAGGTCATGATCTCAGGGTCCTGGGCTCCCTGCTCAGCGGGGAGTCTGCTTCTCCCTTCCCCCTGACCCCAACTCGTGCTCTCTCTTGCTATCTCTGTCTCTCTCTCAAATAAATAAATAAAATCTTTAAAAAAAGAGCAGTGGAGAGATTGACTATGGGATGGAAAGAAATGAAGATAAGGGGAAATGGATAAAGAAGGAGAGAGGAAAGAAAAGGAAGGAAGGAAGGAAAAAGGAGGGAAGGAAGACAGTTTGCTTGCAACAATGATTATTATGTTCCATGAACTGAAAGGTATAATTAATTGTCCCTTCTGCAATGAGGTCAGGAAAGAAGAAAGAAAGAAACAGGAAGTAAGCCTGTAGGAAGTAGTTCTCAAACTTGTTTCTAACCCCACAGAGTTCCAGTATCTTTCCATCAGGACCCTGATTCTCCAGCTGCTGCAGGCGTTGAGTGGAGGAAGACAGAGGGTGCCCATTTCTGAAGGTACATCCTTAATCTATTTAAATAGGGCTAAGCCTTTCCTTGTGCTGAGTTCAGATGCTTTTTTTTTTTTTTTAATTAACTGATTGTTGTTCCCTAAGTTTAAGGCTGTGAGGCATCTGAGTAAGTAGTCATGGAAGCCATTTCCTTTCATTTTTTTACATACTTTTATAGCAGGCAAGGTGGAAAAGGGCAAAAATCAGGTTTATTCATCAGATGTGATAAAAACAATTTACCATTCCTTTTTATACAGAAGTAAAAAGTGAATGCAAGAAATTCGTTTGCATTGGTACTTCTTGGGTCCTTCAAACCACCTGACACTGGCAGTAAACATTGGTCGAACTGGTTGGTATCTGTTATAATTACACATATTGTTGCATATTATTTCTTCTTCCATGGAACACCTGGCAAGTGTCCAGAAACTTTTGGTCTGTTATTATACTGTAATATTCTTCAATGCAGAGGAGGACAGGGTTTTTTTTTCCCCCCTTTCCTTTGAAATTATTTCCCATGCCTTTCACAGAACTTGGTAATGTTCCAAAATTTTTCTAATCAATCTAACATTGGAAGTTGTCAGAACAGATCTTCTTCCCTAGAATTTATATGACACTATACATTTAATAACTGTTCTACATAAATCCTTTTTTTCTTTTTGTATTATTTCCTTTGTTTCTTGAGTCTTTTTTTGTTCTTTTCAGATCGCTTGAGTTATCTCCAATGTTACAGGCTTTAGTAAAGTAGCTCTAAAATTCCATTTCCAGAAAAATTGAATTGGCAAAATCTTTTTGATAATTTTCTGTCAAGTTACTGGCTTGGGGCTTGTGACTCACTCATTTGAAAAACTCCTAAAAAGAGGGGTGTTAGAACTTTGAGGAGGATTAACTGTTCTGATTGAACTGGTTAGTAAATTCAGTCACCACAACCCACTGAATTCTGATAGCAAGTTTGATGATTATGGGATTGTTTTGTTCTGTTTGTGTATTGAGGGGCTGTCTTAACAAAGTTACCAAAATATAAGAGTTTTCTTTGTTTGGTCATGGTTTCACTTCATTCTAATCCATAATCCTAACACAACCATATTAAACATAAAAATGAAGCTTAAAATTAAACAATAATAGCAACTCAGTAGGCGAAGGGGTTGCTTCCTCATGTAAAAGGTTTAGAAACTTCTGGTGCTCACAAGTTGGTGTCACTGTCTTCTTTGTTAGCATCACAGACATAAAAATACCACACCGCATGTGCTCCATAATCTCTCTACATCATTGGGCCCCCATTTCTGAAGAAAACCCTCTATCTGGTTTCTGTGGAGTATCAGATTCGGTAATGTGAATAGAAAAATCCTTGTCTACAAATATGGAGAGTAAGGGCTGTTTATGGTGTGTTAAAATCATAGATCACTGTATTGTTATTGTTTGCTGTGTGGTTTTTGGTGGGCCCTGGCTTTCCTTCTTTAATCCTCACCTGCAGTGTGGTGTGGTCTGGGGACCGCTGCGTGCTGCCTCTGGGAGGGCGATTTACATCCCTGCTGCTCAGTGTGGTCTGGGGACCAGCAGCGTGGCACCTGTCGGTTGCTTGTCAGACATGTGAAATCCCAGGCCCCAATCTGCTTTTGAATCGGACTTCCAGATGATCTGTGCCCACGTGAAAGCTTGAAAAGTGTTCTCCTTCATGATCCTCTGACTGGCTTCTTCCAGCGCCCATGTTCCTAACACGACTTCATTTTCTGGGATGAATTTTCTTCTTGTTTATTTGTTTAAAACGATGATAACCCCACCAGCAATACCTTTCTTTATTTCTGTAGACTTCTTTCTCAGTCAAGTTAATTAGATCAGCAAGATCCATATAAATGCACTCTACCTGAAGTTTTGTCTTTAGAAACTGACCATCTCTAAGATGAAACCTCATTATCGCCTCTGAGCTCACCCCAAACATGTCTGTTAACAGGTGTTAAGGTTATAAAAGCCAAACAAGAAAAAGTGAGTCAAGGAAAGAAGGCCTGCAGGAAGGAGGAGCACTTTGGAATGTTCTACCCATTCCCATTTTAGTCCATGGCTCTTTTCACGGGTATTTTAAAGGCCGAAGGATCTGTCTGTTGGAATCTTTGCACAATAGCTCTCCTTTGTTCCTTCCTTGAGGCTAGTTCAACAGATCACAAACTTAATGTGCTGAAGAATTGCTGTATAGCAATAGTATGCAATAAAATGCATCCTGCCCTTGATGGCCAAATGAGGGAATTTAAGGGCAGTTTTGACTGCATGAAATTTTTATCTTATATAGTCATTTAAAATGTAATCTCTCTATATAATGGGGCTGTATTTTTTTTCTAATGTAAATAACTGAAGTTCCTGAGTATTTGTATCATCTGATCAAATATTCAGGATTACTGTTATTGGGCATCAATATTGCCAATTTTTTTTTAAAGATTTTATTTATTTATTTGACAGAGAGAGAGATAGCGAGAGCAGGAACACAAACAGGGGGAGTGGGAGACGGAGAAGCAGGCTTCCCGCTGAGCAGGGAGCCCGATGCGGGGCTCAATCCCTGGGATCCTGACCTGAGCCAAAGGCAGATGGTTAACAACTGAGCCACCCAGGCGCCCCAATATTGCCAATTTTTTAAAAATGCATGTGTTACATAGGTAAAATAACTGATAATTCAGAAAAAAAAATACCTCAATGTTAATACTTGATTGTTTGGGCTGGATATAAAAAGAACATTATGTGACAAATTAAAAATGGAAAAACTGGTTATGTATGGGAGCACCTGGGTGATTCAGTCGGTTAAGCATCTGTCTGACTCTCAATCTCAGCTCAGGTCTTGATCTCAGGATCATGATTTCAAGCCTCACATTGGGCTCCATGCTGGGCGTGGAGCCTACTTTAAAAAAAAAAAAGGAAAAACTGAGTCTGATAGTCACCAGATAAAATGCTATCCTTCTTTCTATAATGTCACCATAGCTGTACGATGACAGTTATGATTTAATTGCCGTGTATTATATTTCAGCATTATATTAACTTAATGTGTTCCCGGTTATTCTTTCAAGAACATACATTGAAGAGGGGCTCCTGGGTGGCACAGTCAGTTAAGCCTCTGACTTTTGATTTTGGTGCAGGTCATGATCTCAGGATTATGAGAGCAAGCCCCGCTTGAGACTCTCTCGAGACTCTCTCTCCTCCTCCTTCTGCCCCTCCCCCAGCTCTCTCTCTCTTATATAAGTAAATAATCTTTTTTTTTAAAAAAAATATATATGCAGAATGGTACGTATGTTTTATGCATTTATTAAAGATCCACCAACCAGGAGGAAGATGTAGGAATGGATGTGTACTGAGCTTACCTTTGGGCTGTTCCTGTCTCATACTATGTGAGGAAAAAATAACTGAACATTAGAGTGTGTGATTGACTAAGAATAGGAGAGACCAGCCAAGTCAGTGCTCACGAGTTTGTAAAAATGTTAGCTATTTTGCAATATGAACCTTTCTGTTAATTTGGGTTTAAGGCTAAATAAATAAGCATTATATAAATATATTGAAGTTAGACTGCTGACAGAGTGGAAATGTTTTGTTTTCTGAAAATACCACAGACTATTTTTGAAATATTTAGACTTTGGCATTGACCAAGTGTATTTTCCGAGTACCTTTCCCCTATTTAAAATATGAATACATATAGTCCACATGTTTCTGATTCATTTGCAACTAATTTATCAAAATTGGCAAGACTTATTTGCTAACCACAAGATCTAAGGAATCAGTTAAAAAAGAAAAAGAAAAAAAAAAGAAAGCCCCTTTAAATCTTCCTTTTGGAACACTCAATTAATCTAGAGGGGATTCAAACTTTGATTATGAGAGTTCATTAAAAACTGAGAATCAGTGTTTCCTTTCACTTGATTTTTTTCTATTTGATCTCCTTTGCCATTCTGAGAGGCCCCCAATCCTCCTTTGCTTGCCTGGCTCTCAAGATAGGTGGGACATGTTCCTTAATAGTATTAGAAATGAGAAATTTGAAAAATATGTATTATGAATATTAATGCTTCCATTCCCCATGGTTCTTATTTTCAAAAAGAAAAAAAAGGTTATTAGAAGTCAACTGTATAATAAATTCACATTTTCTTTGAGTTTCTTTCATATTTAACTGATGGTGTGTTTCAGTGCAGATTTTCTCTGCTTAAACTTTCTCTAAAACCCAATACCGAAGTTCAGTGTGCATATTAGCCATTAATTAAGTAGTTGAATATCTACACATCGATCTATTAATTAATCAGCTAACAAATATTTCTCACATTATTCAGGCTCCCAAATGTGTGAAGTCATAGGATTTGCCTGGACACTTACTTAATGTACAGAATCCCAGTCCCCTGCTCTGGAAGGAGAGGAATGTGTATGTTTAACCAGTGCCCCGAAATGAGGGTCAAAAACCATGGGGGCTCCAAGGGCCACATAATGGAAGAGTAATCTGCATAGGAAACTACCAGATGCTGTCAGGGAGGGGAAAAGGGGGAAGTGGAGTCAAAGAAGCAAAAGAGAACTCCGAGGATGAGGGAAGGGCTTAATAGGACTGAGAGATTGATGTGCCCTTAGTCCCTCCTGATGGCTGGTCCCTGTGCATAAATTTTATCATCTGATCATGTCCAATGCTGACAACCTCATTGTGGTGGAAAGATGCAAGAGTATCTTACTTAACTCAGCCTAGTTCCAGATCAGGCTTCTACTTGTTTCGTCACCCTCAGCAAATCATTTAGCCTCTTGGTATCATAGTGTTGTCATCTACAAAAGCAGGATAGTGTTTCTAGCCACATCTTCTCCTTCACAGGGTTGTTGTGAGTATTGGGTGAAATCATGTGTGGTTATTAAAATGCTGTATCTGTGGGGTGCCTGGGTGGTGCAGTCAGTTGAGCATGTGACTCTTGGTTTCGGCTCAGGTCGTGATCTCCGGGTCCTGAGATCGAGCCCTCCATCGGGCTCTGCACCTAGCACAGAGTCTGCTTGAGATTCTCTCTCCCTCTCCCTCTGCCCCTCCTGCTCATGCTCTCTCTCTCTCTAAAGTGAATGAATAAATCTTTAAAAATAAAATAAAATGCTGTATCTGCAAAGTGATAATATTTTAAAACTGTCCTGCTAAGCTGCACATATTTACTGAGAAGAGTTGATTATCATCCATAATCACATTTATGAAAGATTAATTCTCATCAGCTTCCTCCCAGAGGGGAGACATATGCTTGAGTGATCACAGGGAATGTCCATGGCAGGGAATACAAAGGTGGGCATCAGAAAGATAATGAGAAGAGGGATGACAACAAAGGACAGGGGATGTTGAAGAGGACACTTGTCCTGGGCCAGATTTACTGGGAACAGAATGGGCCATGAATTCATAGCATTCCAAAGTCCCTGCAATTTGGTGAAAGGAGAGGTGGTCATTTGAACTCAAGTTTTAAAGAAGTTACATTTTAAAGCCACATGCAATAGAATAGGCTCTTTAAAAGAAATAATAGCTTAATTGTTGGCACAATTCCCAGCAGGTTTTCTAGTATTGAATATACATTCTGGAAATAGAAAGGACATTTCATAAAAACTTCCTCTGTAGCTAAACAATGAAGAAGCAAGTGATACAGTTCTCAGCCCTTTGGATGAAAGAATTACTGAACCCAGGGAAGAGAAATATTTCTGACTCTGGGACCTCTAAAATTACCAGTAACATGACTATGAAAAGTGTGTTAAATAAACAAAAGCACCAACATCAGAGACCGTAAGTCACCGATTTCCGCATGAAAATATCAAATATTTTACACTTAGTTGGTCAAATGTATGCTCAAATTATGTAAAGAGAGTATGTCTTAATATTTTTCATTTGTCTTGCTCGGCATTTATTATTAATATAATTCAAAGGAAATGAAGGTGAGAGGTAGGACAAAGTACAGACAAGATGTCTTGGTAGTCAAACTGGTTCTGATTAAGGCAGCTGCTACTAGGGAATTTCCCAGAAAGGGAGTTAAGTCTTCTAGCCTTGGGTATAAGGAGCAGAAGGAATTATTGATGTAGAAATAAGGGAAATACAGAAAAGAAGAATAGAGAGATGCTCTGCCAAGTGGAGAATTCTAAAGTGAGCCAAGTTTTCTTCAATTAATTTATTCATTCATAAAATGAATCCACAAAACAATTATTAATTGAGCTCTTTTATGTGCCAGATACATTGCCAGTGCTGGGGAGAAAGCAGGAAGGGATTGGAAGGGGCCCTTGCTCTTAGGAAGTTCACAGTGTAGTTGGAAAAGACTTAACATCTAACAAGTAATTAAGTGAAGTACCACATGACTATTTGGATAGACAATGAGGTGTTGGAAAGAGATAAATGGAAACTCAGTTGAGGTTGTGGATACTACATTAGTATCTTCAGCCTCTCCTTTCCCTCAGATTGCTATTTGCCTCAAACAGTATAATTCTGTTCCAGCCTTCTTTTGATTTTAACAAAAAATTTGGAAGGTTTGGGTTGCATGTCAGAAGCTAAAGAAAATCCTTGTCTCAGCAGAGAATCAAGTGCTAGCTTTGGTGGCAGCCAAAGTTAACCTGTCAAACCAAATGGTTTAGGTAAATCACTTTAATTTGTATTATGTTGACAGAATCAAACTACCTTTTTTTGTTGTTGTTTTTTGCTTTTGCTTTACCATTTAGTTTAATCTGGTCTATCATTGACATCATAGCTTACCCTAGCAAAACATTAGTGTTTCCCTTATTTGCTACTGTCTGAAATTCCTCCACAACGATAAGAAAAAGGAGTGATGCCTTGTATCCCACCATGAGAGCTGGAATTAATGTAGCTAAAGAGTCAGAGCTCCATTTGCATGGGCTCTTTCCAAGCACCTTTTTGTATTTTTAATTTTGTATTCTTTATTCTTGAAGAGAGCCCCCAAGTTCTGGATGTACCTTCAAATGAGATTCAAACTAAAAAAGTATATACCCCTGAGAATAAAAATTGTTAACAAAGATATATTCATATCATATCAGTGGTGCATCACAGTGAAAGATATATTTGCAGGCAGGACAGGATTGTCCAGGGAGGGAGGAAAAAGTACAGAAATAAACCTACCTGGCCTCTTCTAGGCTTGCTTGGGGTGGGTACTGTCCAAACATTTAATAATTCAACAAATATTTATTGTGTGTTCACTATGTGCCAGGAAGTGTTCTAGAAAAATAGGGTTTATCAGGACACAAACAATCAGTAATGCCCAACTGGTGGAGTTTCCATTCTAGCAAGGGAAGACAGACAAACACTAAGCATAATAAGTAAACATCTATTACATTAGAAGGTGATAAGTACAACAGGGAGGAAAGGTAGAGCAGGATGAGAGTAATTGAGTGGGGGTGAGAAAAAAAAGGTCCACACTGCTAGGAGAAGACTGGTGATTCTGTAGCTCTAGTAACAAGACAATGTTCAATGAATAAGGACAACTCACCTCTGTGAACATGCTTTTTTACAAGCCAACCATAGTGTCAGTCCCTTGCTTTTTAAAAGTCAGCCAATCAGGAAGGAACTCATTAAAAAATAAATAAATAAATAAATGAAATAAATAAAACATACCTCTGAGTGCCTACCCACTAATCAACATGCAGTAACCTTGCTTCTCCTGATGAAAGTTGTGCCTCTGAAATCCTGCCAGTCCCCAAACTTCATTTTCCCCAAAACTTTAGATAAGATTAATGTGACTGTCTGCTCTCTGCTCTGTTTGGAAAGAATATGTGAGCTGCACAACTCTCTCTTACCATAGTGAGCAAAACCACTGAGCTTTGTCTTTTTATCTCTAAGATGCTAAAGAATTGAGTGGTGGGGTGTTGGACAGAGCAGAGTCCTTTGAGAAGATGACATTTGGGCAAAGAAATGAGAAAAACTGGAGAGTTTTTCCAAGCAAATATCTGGAGAGAGAAAGTTCTAAGAAGAGGGAACAGTTAATGGGAAGGTCCTAATGTGGAAACATGTCTGACATGCTCAAAAACAGGAAAGAAGACAATGGGGTTGGACAAGAGTGAGCAGGAGGCAGAGTAGAGGGATGAGAGTAGAGAAATCACAGACGATGTGTCACACAAGACCCAGAGGCCACCAAAAAGACTATGGATTTCCAGTTCAGACAAAATGTCGTAGACAGGCCTCTCCTTGCTCCTCCCTGACAACTCTCCTCCTCCTCCTGACAACAATGAAACTTAGAAATAATGCAAAAGACAAAATCAAAGGAGAAGTCCAAAAGGTGGGAAGAGGAAGGCAAACTGGTTTGACATCAGGGGATTGGAGGAGTGACAGAACAGGCATCTTACAGCCCTCCACCCAAAAGAAGGTGGCCCAGGTCTAGCATTTTCTGACTCCCAGTCTAGCAACAGGAAGCATCCAGGTAGGCTCATCTCTCTTCTGGAGCAAACAGAATTCTCACCAACAGAGTCAGGTGTGGCTGGTATAACCGGCAAGAGGGATGCATCAGAAGTCCCACAGAGAATAAATAGCCAAGGCACTCCTTCCCTGCCAGACCTGAGACTCTTCTCCCTCACCCGCAGACAGTTTCTTGCCTGGGGCACCAATAAGAGGGACAGTGTCACAAGTAGCCCCAGCTTAGGAAGTTTCTTTGCCTCTAGGGTGCCTGGGTGGCTCAGTCGTTAAGTCTCTGCCTTCGGCTCAGGTCATGGTCCCAGGGTCCTGGGATCGAGTCCCACATCGGGCTCCCTGCTCCACGGGAAGCCTGCTTCTCCCTCTCCCACTCCCCCTGCTTCTGTTCCTGCTCTCGCTATCTCTCTCTCTGTCAAATAAATAAATAAAATCTTAAAAATAAATAAATAAATAAATTTAAATAAATAAAAAAATTATGATGGGGTGGTGAAGATTGGCTTTTTGTTCTTTATGTCTGAGTCAGATACGCAGCCATATATTATTCAGTAACCTCGAGGCTGCTGTTTTTCACTTTAACAGAGCCCCATAATTCTGCTGTCCTGAAAACACCCATTATGGGCCTTTTGCAAAATCTTGAGAAATTTATCCCTGGGGGTAGTCAACGTTAGATGACCTAGGGCAATTTGGGGAGGCAGCAGAAGTGCTATTAAAACATTGGGGAGGGTATGTGCTAAGGTGAGCACTGTGAATTGTGTAAGACTGTTGAATCACAGACCTGTACCTCTGAAACAAATAATACATTATATGTTAAAAAAAAAAAAAAAGGAAGAAGATAGTAGGAAGGGAAAAATGAAGGTGGAAATTGGAGGGGGAGACGAACCTTGAGAGACTATGGACTCTGAAAAACAAACTGGGGGTTCTAGAGGGGAGGGTGTGGGGAGATAGGTTAGCCTGGTGATGGGTATTAAAGAGGGCACGTATTGAATGGAGCACTAGGTGTTATACGCAAACAATGAATCATGGAACACTACATCAAAAACTAATGGTGTAATGTATGGTGATTAACATAACATAATAAAATAAAAAGAAAAAAAACTAATAGAAAGTGGTTACTCGCTTTTATGTATAGGGCAAACTTGCTGTCTTTATTACCACCTTCATACTAAGAGAAAGTATGCATTTTTAGACTGAAGAGTGTTGATAATGAAATGGTGGGAGAGAGGCCGAATTCTTTGCTGACTTCTAATGATTAGCAATAAAGACAGTTAAAGTTCAAGGGTGTTCCCTCTGAGGCAGAGTTTTTCCCTCAGGGCAATCTTTGCTTTTTTGTGAAACCAAACTGGCTAATTGGTATCCTCCTCTGAAATTGCCCACACTGGGTCCCTGGAGCCCCGTAAGTATCTAGGGCCCCCAGCTATCTAGCAATAATGGGAATGAGAGGAGAATAAATTACCATTAAAGAATCATTGTCCTCCAAAGCTGGCAGTTTTGGCAATTGAAAACATCAAAATGTGCTAGGTCATTTAATAATTCACTTCCTGAAGTGCAATCAAATTCTAATTGAAATGTATGTTCTAATTAGCGCTATGTGGGAAACTTAAAATAGAACCACACTTCTAAAGGTATCTCTTTGAGACCTGCTAGCTTTAGTTTTATTGAACAGCTTTCCCTTCATCTTCATAACTTTGTAGTTCATATAGATTTTATGAAGATAACTATTCTTGTAAATCTGGTGTAGGGTTTTTTTTCCCCCCTAGGCTTTGTTCACTCTCAGAATTCAGACGCCTGACTCTGGAACACAAAGTGAACATGCATGCTTTGCAGATGATTCTTACTTATACATATGGCTGTTATGTTGTACATTTTAAACATTATATTTAATGCAATGAATTCAAGTGCTTTCCATATGGGATGTTTTTTCTTCCTTGCGGGAAGAAAAACCTCCTAACCTCCTTGCGGGTTAGTTCCTCCTCTTGTATCCTATAACGTTGAGGGGCATCCTAATGGGCCAAAGCACGACCACTTATGTTGTACAGAGTTAAGACTCTTTTGGCTACATGTAATACAAGCCAGCTTAAACGAGTAGGGCAAATATTGCCTCATTAAATGGGAAGTCCAGAGCCAGGGAAAATTTTAAGTGTGGTCAGCAGCCCAGTAATGTCACCAAAGCCCTAGGTTCTTTCTTTCTCTCCTCTCTGCTAAATTCAATGTCAGCTTCATTCAAAACTGGTTCCTCTCATAGTACCAAGAAGGTTGACAGTGTTAAGCAGCCTTTATTCTTTCTTATTCTCATCCAGCAGGAGAGGAAAGGAGAGAAAGTTTGCCCACAGGCAAGGTCTTTGCTCTCAGCCTGGATGGGCTATCTTAGGCCCCAGAACAATTATAATTGTCAAGTGAATGTGGTCAGGTTCAGTGACTAATATGGTGGCCACTAGCCACATACGGCTACTGGGCACTTGAAATGTGGCTAATCCTAGATGATATGTACTATAAGTGAAAAAGATATACTGGATTTTAAAGACTTAATATGAAAAATATGTATCTCATTAATAATTTCTATGTTGATTTTATATTGACAATATAACATTTTAGATATGTTGGATAAATAAAATATATAATTAAAATATATATTTCATGTCCTTTTACTTTTTAAAAAAATGTGACTGCCAGAAAAATTTAAAAGTACATGTATGGCTCTCTGTATTTCTTTTGAACAGTGTGAGCTAACCAAACAGGATTTGCTCTGGAGTGAGGAGTCAGGTATATACTTAAGCATAATTCAGGGTTTTCTTAGAAAGAGGGAGAATTGGTGTTGGGTAGACAAGGGTATGGTCTACTACATCTGGAGAACTATTTCTTTAATTACTGTCTTGCTAGTTTTATTCTAATTTCTAATGGCTGGCTAGAGGATATAGAAAAATCAGTATCTACGCATGCGTTTCCATTGGGACAGGACTGTTTTCTCTAAGCATGCCAAACCTACAGCCACTGTACTGTCCAGGTATTTTGAGATAGCAAAGATTTTAAATACCATTCCTGATTTTCCTGCAAATGCACTTACAACTGGGAACAAAGCTGGATTGAGCTCCCAGGCCTGAGTTCTTTCTCTTCCACTATGTAGCCCTAAAAAATTTTGTTTCATATTCAGTACTTTATTCTGTTGATAAAACTGTATGTAAGGGCAACACCAAATATGCTGTGGGGGACAGGAGAACCTTCAGTGGATGTTGCTTACTGCTTTTCTACTTGGCACCACTTCTCTTTTTCCTCTTTTGTTTTCTGTCTTATACTTAGAGGTGTTTTTTTTGGGGGGGGGGTTGTTGTGGTTGTTGTTGTTGTTGTTTACATTGAGCTTGCTGTGAAGTTAGTCCTGTCTCTCCGTTTGACAGTTAATCCTGCAATTGTTCTAAGAACAATGATTCAAAAGGACCTGAGAGTGATCAGGAAGACTGTTATCAATGAATAAAGAAAAATCAGCATGAATTCTCAACAAATTATATTTTACTGTCAAGATGCCCAGTCATAAAGTGAAGGGTCTTCCTTAAGAAAAGTTTGCCCTCTCTCTTTGTTCAAGGTGTGCAGGCAGGGTAACACTGCATTCTATTTTAGAGTCAAGGACACCCAGAGCAGCTATTCTGCTGGTGGGCAGGAGTTACAATACTGCCTCAAGCCTCCAAATGCCCTTCTTGCCACCCTCACTCTCCTGGCCTCTCTCCTCAACCCCGCAGGGCGGTGCAGCAACTCCTGGCCCCAAGGGGGCCTCCAGTCCTGGGCCACACTTGCCAACAACCCCACCCCTTGTTGCGTGTTTTGAACCTGCCTTATGCAATTGATCAGCTTTCCTCTCAGCAAAGACACAGAGGGAAACAAAATGTTTGGTATGAAAACTAAGAAGGCAACTCAATGCTTTCTCATTGAAGATGAATCATGAAAACCAAAATTATTATTATTTTTTCATTAATATGTGCCATTTAAAGACCTTGCTGCAAGTGTCATCATAGTGGTACAGTGAGAGGGCCACTGCAACTGGTGACCCACGAGCTGTATCCCAGCGCCTGCCTGATACCTGCCACCTGTGTGAACTTGGAAAGGTGCTTCATTTCTCAGAGCCTCCATTTCCTCGTTGGTAAAAAGCGATACTGGCAGTTCCTGCTTCGGGGTTGTGAAAGTCAAAATGAAATAACCAAACCTGTCCCTGGCACTTCATCAACGCTTGATAAATTCTCATTGAATTAGAATTTGAAAAGGTAGAGAAACACTGCTTGAAATTGGACTTTTTGTAACTTCTTACTGAGGTAAAATATACAGGCAGAAAAATGCACAAATTGTTGGTGTTTATCTCAGTGAATTCTCACCGTGGGAAATGTATGTGGTAAGCAGCACCCACATCTAGAACTAGAACATCATCCATACCCCAGGAGCACCCCATCTCCTTCCAGTCACCCAGCCCCACGGGGTTCTCAATGCCCAACTGAGGGTATGGTTCAGTGTGGAAACAGAACACTGCGCACATCCTGATGGGCTTTAATGCTGAAAAATAAACAAAAAGGGTTGGCTGAGCTGCTCTCCAGGCTGTAGAGAACCCATGATAGATTAAGTAGAGGAAAGTTAAAGATTAGTATAAAATTACTCCCTTCTTCCACATCTCTATGTTGATTTGCAAGTGTGCGAACAGTGCTGGTGTAGGGATAATGGTCCCTGTCCTCTTGGACTTCTACAAAAGGAGAAGCATTAGCAAAATGAGGAAACTCACTGTCTAGGGATCAATGAGCAGTCTGGTTTCTCCTAGTCTACTGGTGAGAGCTTGGACTAGAAGGGGTGGTCTGGAGAAGGCCACAACTGCCAAGCTAAGGATATCGGTGGGCGATGCGAAGCTAGGATGAAAAGGTGGAAATATTCTTATCGTGGAGGATGGATTGAGGAACAGAGAGATTAATTAATTAGAAGGCTTTGGGGAAATAGGCTAAACCATGGCACCTTAGAATCACCAACATACTGTTAAACCATAGATTGCTGGCTCATCCCTAGGATTTCTGATTTAGTGGTTATCTAGGGCAGGATTGGAGAATCTAGAATTCTAACAAGTTCCAGGGTGCTGATGCTGTTGCTGGTCTTGGTACCACACTTGAGAATCACAGGTCTGAACCAGAGGTTCTCAGCCTTCACAATACATTAGATTCACTTCAGAGAGAGTTTTTAAATACCAATGCTCACACTCCACCTCCAAAAAAAGGGCCTAGGGAAAAGCCTAAGCACTGACATTTTCTAAGAGTAGTTCTATTTGTAAACAAGTTTGAGAACCGCTCATCTAGATAGTGATTCAGAAATGTGGCAGCTTATCAGAATTACCCAGGGAGCTTATAAAGCAGATTCCTGGGCACCACCCCAGCACATTCCGATAAGGAGATCTAGAGTGGGGCCCCAACATTCATGTGTTTACTCATCACAGACTGGTTATTCTTATACAGCTGGTTTCTGCACTGGCTTTTGGGAACTGCTAGCCTGGAAGAGAAGTGAGGACATAAATCCTGGAAACAAAGTAGGAGTGGCAATAGCAGAGAGTTCCTAGGATTTGCTGACTCATTAGATGGGCAGGCCAGGGGAAAGGGATTGAAGACTGGAGGGCGAAAATCTACTGAAAAGTCGCAAGAAAGCCCTGTGTGGCAGCCAGGGAATTGTCATGGACGATTGCTGGTGGCACAAAGAGCTACAACGTGAGTGGATTATTTTCCTGCCGTCAACCTGGCCTACGCAGCCACCCCATCTTGTTGGACCCTGACAATCAGTGGGGCTAATTCATGCAGATGAAGCCCCAGGAGGCTCAAGTCTCTAACACAAGATAACAATTGTTAATTTTCAATAAGAAGCAATAATGACCAAGGCCTCCAAGCACTTGTGTCTCTCTCCTGGGCAAATTACATGGGAAGTCAAATTATAATCAGAAAGTTGCTGGGTAGTCATGGAATCAAGAGCAAAGGAGTTAATCGTATGATTTAACCTACATATGTTAAAAGCATACTTCCATATATGTCATGTGAATGTATGATTCCAATGTTTAGAGACATCAGGTTGTGATAAGCGGGTACATCCTTCTCTACAAGTAAATATTGGCTAGGACTGAAAAGCCACACCCCCTGGTAGACAGTTTCTAATGGGCACAGCCAATATTGGCCCGGGTGACTGCCATGTTTATGTTCTGTTATCGACAAATTAGCCCATTATTTCTTTAGATTATGAATACCCTCAATCAGATGAGTCTCATCATGCTTACCCATGGAATACTGTCTCTTGAGGTGATTTTATACATCTCTTGCCTAAGGAACTGTGTATTCAATAGTTTAGCTCTCAGAGGACAATTCTGTTTTCCTTAATACTTCATTCTGGGGTGATTCCTCAATTTTACTGTATGTTGCCACATACAGTTCATTTTTATTCTTTTGACAAGGATTGGGTTCTTTTTATATATTAGAATTAGAGGCTAACAATTTAATTAAGAATTCTATTGTGTTTTTTCAAAAAACATAGTTTATTTCCAGAATTAGAAGAGACCTAGTTAACCACGAACATGTGAAGGCTTTATAGTCAGATCATGAGGTCACAGTGATTGGGTCACTCTTCACCTACTAAGAACACCCTCAAAGAGCAGGCAGGCAGGTGTAATGAGAAGGAAAAGAATTAAGCTCTACAAGTGCACTTGCCAACCTAAACCCGCAAAAGGATGGCAAGTGTCCCAATGGTATTTTAGCTTTACAGTTATGTTGAAATTAAGCAGCTCATTGTGAGAGCCCAAAGTAGAACAAAGCATTTCTATCATACTTGATATAGATAACAAAAGAAATAAATCCAAACTACAGCATTTGGTTGACCTTTTTTGGGGTGGGGTAGAGGTAAGGGTGATTGAATATAGACTCTCCAAATGCATTTTTGTTGCTTAGTAACATAAGGCACAGCTTTTTGCTGGAGAAGGGAGAAGGTGCAGGTGGGGAAGGCCTGAATCTGCTTTCAATATGAACAGACAGGATGTGTCTTCTCTGACCTCTTGCTACTTTCCTCTTTATGTCAGGCCTTCTGGGTGATTGTGCTCAGATTCTTATTTAAATCCAATTAAATCTGAGACCAGAATAAACACACATGTATATCATCCAGAAGATGGTATTAAAGGATTCTGTGTTTAGGCCAGAGCAGCTGTATCTTTTCTATTTAAGATTTGTTCTTTTTCTTAGTATCTGAGGCGGGGGGAGGTGGAATTGGAAGTAAATATTGGAGGTTTTAATTTCATGTGAAACCAGAGTGTCCCTCTTTCCCCTTTTTGGTCTAGGCCAAACTTACTGTCTTCGAATACAATCTGATCAGGTCTCTCACCTTTCAGGGGTTCCTCAGCACCCACAGAATAAAACCTAGCCACCCAGGGGGACCTCACAGTCCCTGTATGATCTGGTCCCTCTTGGCCTTTGTGTCCTACCACTTCTCTTCACATAGAATATTCTATCAAATCCTTGCTCTTGCAGTTTCCCACATTCAGAGCTGTTGTACACCTGCATGCTTTATGGGCCTTATTTATCTTGACGAAGATTGGAAATTACACAGATTCTGGGGCAAAATTGCCCAATCTGCATTTTGGCTCTGATACTTTGTTAGGGGTATGACCTTAGGCAAATTACTTCACCTCTCTGTGCCTCAGTTTTCTGTTCTCTAGAGCAGAATGATAGTCTCTGTCTCACACAGGTATTGTGAGGATTAAATAAATTAACATGCATAAAATACCCAATACAGTGCCTGGCATGTAGGAAGTACTTAATATTAACTTCCACGTACCCTACACAACTAAGCCTAAACATCATTTCCTGTGGAGAGTCTTGTCTGAAAAGCCTCCCCTCCCCTGTGCAGGAGAGTTGATTCATTTAATTTCCCCATTGTGCCTTATATATTTCCTGTCATTGCATTTATCCTCTCTCAACCCTCAATCCACACTGTCCCACCCCACCTGCATTATCACTATGTGTGCTTGTGGGTGACTGATCTTCAACTAGCTTGTGAGTTTTGGAAGGTCCTAATTGCCTTCTACTCCCCAGTGGGTAGCAGAATAACCAGTGCGTGGTAGATGTTTTGTGAATGTCCATTGAAAGCATAAGGAACCATGTTTCTGAGATACAGGAACCTATAAACATTCTTTCATTATCACTGAACACTTTCAAGGAAGATGATTGAAGGCTACTCTGTTGAGGGCAAGACTTTACAATACTTGCATACTCACTTCTTGCCAACGTAAATTATAAAAGGTTATCAGGCATTACAAGACTTCAGCTTACTACAACATTTTCATATTTTATGAACATGGATGAGAAGTGTACTGATCAATCGATGACTCAACTTGGAGTATAACCATCCCGAGAACTAGCTAGGTGACCTTGGGCAAGTCACTTCATCTCAATATCATCTGATTAGTAAACTGGGAGCAGTGATGGACTACCTGCACTCCCTACCTCAAGGGAGTGTTAGAAAATGAGAGAGTATAATTTTCGTGGACACTGTGTAAACTGATGGATATAAGGCAGTTCTCACCAAGGAGTAATTATGCTCCACTTTCCCCTCCTACCCCATCCCGGGGGATATTTGGCAATGTGTGGAGACATTTCTGGTTTTTACAGCTGAGGGGATATTACTGGTAGAGGCCATGGATGCTGGTAAAAAATCTACAATGCGCAGGAGACTCCTCAGCTCCCCCAACAAAGAATTATCAGGCCCCAATGTCACTAGAGCTGAAGTTGAATAATCCCAATAAGGTGCACCATGATGTTGCTTAACATTCAGTTCCATTAATATTTATTCTCTCAATCTTATTGAACAAAACAAAGGATGGCAATAGTACTTATGCTCTACAAAGTATAACTTGGAAACTCATGTGGATTTATGCAACTGTAGCTTTTCAACATGCTGTTCTCTGCCACTAACTAAACTAGTTGCTATTATTGAGCCAGGCGCTGTTCCAAGCACTTTATCTGTATTAATTCATTGAATCTGCATCACAACCCTTATAGGGGTTACCCCTATTTTACAGATGAGGAAACTGATGCAAAGTAACAGAGCCGGGTTCGAACTCAGTCTTGCTTTTAACATTGTTCACAGAACTGGGTACCACTAAGTCTCTCCATGCTCAGTCCTCCACTGACTTCCTGCTTGAAATGCTGTTTATAAGCGTATTTGATTTTCCTTTCCTTGCCACCTTGGACAGAGAAACAACTCTGGTTCATTGGGTCTTCTTAGCAGCATACCTACTGAGTCTGAGGTATTGGACTGATTGAAGAGGAAAACAGCAACAGCTCAGAGAAGGGCGTAAGAAAATAAACCTCTCGGGAATTTGGGATTTGAGCCCCGTAATCTATGTAAAAGCAGTTTGCAAATTGCAAGGCAGTGGCTTTCAAGCTATAATATATTCAAAATTACCAGGGGAACTTGTTAAAAATGCTGATTTCCTCGGAGGGGTAGACGAACCATGAGAGACGATGGACTCTGAAAAACAAACAGGGTTCTGGAGGGGAGGGGGGTGGGAGGATGGGTTAGCCTGGTGGTGGGTATTGAGGAGGGCACATTCTGCATGGAGCACTGGGTGGTATGCACAAACAATGAATCATGGAACACTTCATCTAAAACTAATGATGTAATGTATGGGGATAAACATAAGAATAAAAAAAATAAATAAAATAAAAAATAAATAATAAAAAAAATGCTGATTTCCCAGCATCACTCAAAGAGCTTCTGATTCAGCAAGTCTGGGAGGTTCCCCGGAGATCTGCCTTTTTAACAAGCTCCCAGCTGAGCCTGATGCAGGTGGTCCAAGCTTACACCTTGAGAAACACTCCTGTACACCCAGGGCTGGGGGCGAGAGCTAGCTAATCCCAGAAGAAGATCCGGGTTGGCCTGCACAGTAATTCAAACCACCTGCGTGGGAGCTTCGTTGTGCTGTTCTGGGTCTCCATAACTGGCTAGCCTTGGGCCCGGGAGCTTGATTGAGAGGGCAGGGATGGGGAGCACAGAAAGGAGCAGGGCAATTATGAGCACTTCAGGGAAGGGACTGTTTCTCAGTACACGGTGAAGGAGCTGTCATTGGAGCCCCTTCTTCCTGCAGTGTCCCCCTAATTGGCTGTTGTATCTATCATTCTGCCCCGAGGGAGTTTGGTAGAAACAAGGAGAAAGAAGAAAAGACATAACTTGAAGCGGGAACAAAAGGGGAACGGGGCTTATTTCCACCCTCAAGGAGAGAAGCCCTGATTGGTCCCTTTCCCCAGGGTCCTCCCTCACACCATCTCTGTGACCTTTCCCCTCCTTTTTCTTTTCTCCCTCCCAGGGCCCAATAAACACAAGTTGTCTGAGCAAACAGAGCTTTATAATTATCCGGGCAAAATTCTGATGGCCCAGAATTCTACCATAAACTAATGTTGTGCTATTGCAAAGTGGTGATGTTCTTAACCCTCTTGTTGAATCTCATTATCTTGGAGGTGAACGCTAGGCAGAGGCTCTTTTACTCTGAGCATCTTTCCAAGAGATCAATTGAATCATTTTGATTTAAATATCTGAGCATTATATGACATGCATTAACAATATAGGCAACTTACCTTTCACTGAACTAAGTAATTTAAAGTCATTTGAGCAACATAGTTGTAGCATGGTGATTAAGGCCGCCTGGCTTCAGTCCTAGGCCTGCAAATCACTAGCTGTGTGACCTTGAAGGTTACTTTACATCTCTAAGCTGCAGATACTAATCTATAAAATTGAGATAATAATAGGACCTTGCTCCCAGCACACACACAAAAACACATGCACACAACTCTTCAATGCATTGTTGTGACCACCAGATAAGGCAATTTACGCAAAATATTTTGCCTCATTTACAACAAACCAGCAATAGTGTTTGACCCTGTTGTTTTCAGCCTTTTATTTTTCTCCTGAAGTATTTTAAACTTAATATCTGGACAAAAATTAGAAGAAAAATACAAGGAAAGAGGAACAATGAAAAAAAATGTTTCCACTCTATTTGCATTCAATTTCAAATGCTCATAACACACTGTGAGCAGAACAACAGATGAATTCCATCCAGAGGGAAGTACACATAATTTACAAAGCAGACATAGGAGAACAAGATAAATCACTCAGTTGCTTACCACACACATTGTGAGATATTGAATGTGGATTAGAAGTTTCTTCCCAATAGTTTGTCCTCCATTTCTTGGGTGGTTTTATATTTCCAGACTGCAAACAAATGATTATATGTGTGGAAAAAAATATGTAATAGGCTAGAGCACAATTTCAAGTGAGCCAGAATACCAGGGGCTCTGGAGTTCTGGTATGTTCCCTTAGCGCCCTCCACACAGGGAAATCTGAGTGTAGTGTTGCTGACAGCCATCTCATTCACATGCAGGTCCCCCCTGGGTACAGCTCTGAGAGCAACAGTCCCCAGTCCGGGCAGGTTACTAAGCAACTCATCTCCCACTGCCGCAAGCAAGGAGAGAAAGTCTTGATTTTAAAAACAAAAGAAAACCAAAAAGCCCTGCAGAGCACTCGAGCTAATAATACAACCTGCTCTTCTTTAAGTAAATTAACCTTCAAGCTAGTTTACCTCTACCAGATAGATGCACAACCTCATGGAAACTGAGTTAGAAAGCCTGCTACAATTGTATAAATTAACTTCAAGCAATGTTTTTAATTAATGCCAATAAATTTTATGTTACACTGGAACTTCATATAGTGAATCCTGTTGTGTGCATCATCTCAATTGGGTGCCTGAATAATAGTTTTAGCCACAAACTTAGCCACTTTTTCGTTTTGCATTTACAGTTCCTCCATTGTTTTTCATATTATCCAAGTCATACATACTTATGACAAAAAATTCTTAGTCTTGAAGTCGTTAATGCAAAGATGATAATGAAGAATAGTTGACTGGATCATTAGAGCTTCTTTTAGGAATTCCAAATAAATTTGTATGTGTTTGGATGTTCCCATATACAACCCCTTAGGAGGACACAGTGGAACTTTTTCTTGTTCTAATTCTTACTTTGATGAGCATTTATGAAGCATTGATTTGTGCAGGGCACTGCACTAGACACCAGAGTGAAGGCGGAGAAGGAGGAAGATGCACCAAGAAATGACACAAGGTCCAGCCACTCAAGAAGCATCCTTTTTTACAGAAGAGATAGACTTGGGCATCAATAATGCAAGAGGTGATGGAAAGAAGAACGAGGAAGTTCTTAAAATTATGTCATGATTATGAAAATCACTAACTCCAAATTGCCAACTTAGAGCATCACTATTCTAACCTTTACTGGAATAGGGTGGGAGAGCAGCTCAGAGGGAGTGTCAGAGAATTAGAACTCCCTGAGCTTGGGTCTGACAGCACCCTGTCCCTTTTAACCTTTTTCTTTTTTTTTTTTAAAGATTTTATTTATTTATTTGAGAGAGAGCACATGAGAGGCGGAGGGTCAGAGGGAGAAGCAGACTCCCTGCCGAGCAGGGAGCCCGATGCAGGGACTCGATCCAGGGACTCCAGGATCATGACCTGAGGCGAAGGCAGTCGCTTAACCAACTGAGCCACCCACACGCCCCCTTTTAACCTTTTTCACACCACAATATACATATAAGGAAAACCATAATTTCATGTTTACGATGCATTGAGGTAAAGCACTTGTGTTGGAGGGGGATGAAGCTCCGGTGACCCAGGTCTTGTCTAGCTGCTTCTGGGGCACCTAAAGTCAAACCACACTTCCAAACCATTGGCTTGGAAGCCCTGCATATTTGAGACATGCTGCTTACGTGGTTTTATCCACTGGGGAGCCAGTGGATATAAATATATAGTGGATATAATATAAAGGAATCTTGCCCCGACACAGGTAACTATGGTATGTGTGATGTAGCATGCTTAGCAACGCAAACTGAGCTGGGATGGAACCCCAGCCTGAACACTCACTAGTTTACATGACCTGGGGCAACTTAGCTCAACTCTCTAAATTCAGGAAAATAAGAGGCCATATCCTCACAAGCCATGTTGGGGCTCGAAAGAAAAAGAAGAATGTATACTCCTATATACAATCATCAAAAACCCTCCCTTATTTTGAATCAAGTGGGAACAATGAATAGAAGCTCTCTAGTGGGGGAAAAAAATGCCTCTATATAAAGCTCGGTATTGCCCAATCTGTTCACACACCATTATCCTAATAAACTGGCTGGTGGGGGATGTGCCAATTGGAAAATGACTGTTCCTATTGCACAATGACACAGGGTCATAAAACACTCAGCCCATTTTTATTTAAAATTATGTTTGATTCTTCTAGAGTTTTTCCATTAGTTTTGATTTAAAAAAGTGTCGTGTTAAAAAATGGCTTTTGTTGAGGACTGCATTTTTTGCTGCCCCCTTAAATTTTGCTCCTGTGGTATCCCTTCCTTCACCCTAGTGTTGGTCGTGAAAATACGGACTCTGAAGGACGACTATAATTGGGAATAAAGTTTGTAAAATACTTTCACAGAATCGATACTTAAGAATAGCAGGCATTGCTATTTCACAGTACCTACAGAGATCCTGTAGCTATTACAGAACACATTTGCTGAGAATCCCTGAAGCCGCAGTGTGAGAACAGCACGCAGTTTAGTAGGCGTGTTTGAGAGGACAGAAAGCGAGCTCTAAGATCAGCCTCGAGGTCCTGCTCACCAAGGAAGTGTCGATGGTTCTTAACCAGAATGTGCAAGGAAAGGGTGTTGGCCCAGGTAGGGTTACTCTTTTCCAGTTCTGGGCATCCTCTCAGGTTTCCCAAGCCGTGTGCCCACCCGTCACTTTAGACCCTAGTGATTGTACTCAGGTAGTTTTTAGTCTTTGCCTGCACCAAAAAGTCTATATATACTGAGTTTACCAATTGACTGTCACAAAAAGCTCTGATTCACTCCTTTATGTTCAGCAAAATGCTGACAGCCTGCCTAATTGTGCTGAAAGCCTTCTGTCTCTCCAGCTAGGCAACTAACTCTTCTCTCTGGCCCAATATTGACTCTCAGTGGGCAGACCTGGGGATTTTAAATCCGCCTTTGGCAGGAAGAACACCTTCCTGGCAGGAGTCTGACCAAAAGTGCTCCCTGTGAGCGGTGCTTTGGGGCTACCTGAGCCTCTGCCTCTGGCAGCAGCAATGCAACAGCTTCTTCACCCACCATCCTGTGAGGGCTACGGGAAGTAACCCAGGGGACGCATCACCTGCCCCTACCTCTGAGAATGATATCCTGGGGTAATTTGATGGCAAACACAATAAAAGAACCAGTATGTAGTTAAATTCAACAAATGCTGAAAAATTAGCACAGTGACTGCTCCTAACTACCTCCATTTATTATGGAACTCAGAGTCTAGCAGAACAATTCCGTGGTGATTTTGCAGTACGTTGCTTCCAGCCTAGGAAGGCAAATAAATAGGTACTTTCGCTTTTCATTCCCCGAGCTGTTTGCAGAGAATAGGGGAGAAAAACACAACAACCTGTTAAATATTAAAAAAAAAAAAAAAAAAAATTTAGTCATCCAAAGAAAAAGTGCTTACAAGAGGAAAGACTTGAAAGTAATATCTAGACACAGCACAGGGCTTCTCACTTCTGATAAGTTTGCAGCCTAAATAGTAAAATATGCTCTTTCCTAGTCCACCTTGTTTCCACAGAGACCTCGGCTGAGAAACAGCCTGTCACCAACAGTTAGCACCCTTTGTCTGCCCTGGATGTTGAAGGCTCTGTGAGCAAGGAATGAGCAAATGTGGAATAAATGTTAGCTGCTGATTTCATTCTCACTTGGTACCTTATCTCTCTCACCCATGAGTCACTAAGGAGCTCTAAGATTTGCCTCGATCTGACTCACTTTACACTCTTACTTTTCTTCTATCTACTTTCTCCTCTTTGTGTAATATGAAGAATGCACTGCAGGATGTTGCTGTGTTCTTCATTTGCTTGTTTAGAAATTAGTTCAAATTCTCTATTGTCTATTCTCTTTACAAAATCAATATATGTACTATAAGCTATTCCAACAATATAGAAATACGGAAAGGAAAACATTAAAAATCACTGATGATATCATCAAAAAATGACCACAAGTAACATCCTGATGTAACTTCGTCCAGATTTTTCCCTGCCTCCCCCCTCCTTATTTATTTATTCTCTATCCATTTCCTTCCCCTACTTATTTGAAATGCCACTTATACAGCAAATTCCCAAATATTCATAGGTGTGTTTCTAGACTCAGTTCCGGTGATTTAGTTAATATTGATCTCAGAGTCCTGAGGGCTCTGCAGATCCTTTGCAAGGTGATTGAAGACGGAGGGTGTGTGGTGGATAGGAAGAGGATCCGTCTGCTGTGAGAGCTGGAGGTTCTAAGTCTCCCAGTCCTCCTTTTACCAGACCAGGTTTTGTCTTGGCCCAGGAAATTAGGGCTTGTGTGCAAGATTTTGTTTGAATAAAGAATTATGTGGCAGAAACAATAAAACCTCACATAGTCTGTTTCATTTTTCTGTCAGGATATGAGGTGTTACTATTATGCTTTTGTAGCAGTTATCTTCATGCAATTGCATTGCTATGACAGTTTTGAAGTGAGGATGCCTCTATATGGCCTAAAAAGCAACTATTACATGTATAAATCACATGTGAGTACCGTATGAAATAGAGGTCCTCACCTAAGTGCTGAGCCATCCCTGGGCACAACTGCCTTTTTCTGATGTCCCCTGTCGATGTTTGACTTCGTCCCAGGAAGAGAACAGGTTCTCACAAGGTCTGTGTTCATTCCTGGCTGTTCTCACCATCCACAGGTACTGTGACACTGAGACCCAGCCACGAAGGCCAGAGGACTCCATTGTGGCTGACCCTGACTTGCTATCCAGTGACTGCTCACCTAATACATTATTTTTATTGCTACAGCAACTGCTGCCATGTAAAATATGGAACTGAGATGCCCCAGTTGCTCTTTGTCTGTCTTTATGGGACAGGGATGGATGATCGCCCTCATTGTTAGAGCCTCCCTCCTCCTCACATTCCCACACGCACTAATGAAACATTAGGCTCCAGGACTCATTTCTGCTCCAAGAGTAGCCATTTCCCAGGATTCCCGAGAGTAGGACTATTTTATCTAGGTAAGAAAAAACCAACCCCATTTCTTTCACCCACTATGTGGCCTTCCCTCATCACCCAAGAAAGAAAATAGCAAAAAAAGTTTTACATTGGTACATCTTATATATTTTGAAGTGGGTTATCTGTCCTACCCATGAATACTTTGTCACATTCTCTGAGAATTTATTTGTATATTAAATGGTCCGCCTCTCAAAACTTTGATTTCTCTCTTGGCTTTACTAGGGTCTTATTCATTTGCATTCAATTAATAATTATTTGACTCACTAATGGCACTTATTTGAAGATCTAAAATATATACACCTCTGTCTTTGTAGACTTCCTCATAATTCTAAATCTATTTGAATGGATGTAAAATAGATACTACGAGATAGTAGATGTGGAAAGAGGGAATATTCAGACCTTAAATGAATCACTAATTTTTACTCAATACCTTCAGTTATATATGTGGGCTATATGACATTTATAATCATGGTTAGAAAGGGAAGGTTAAATATATTCTTGGAAGCTAACTTACAATAGGCTCTTGAAATATTTTATTGAATTGATATGACAGTAAAATTAATGCACATATAATTTCGAAAATCCCAACAGTATAATATTGAATAAAGGAAAAGGTATAAGGGTTAGAGATAGAAGAAGGATCAAGAATATCTGTGGTATTCTTGGTAACTAAAATGTATTTTATACTTTTGTTGGATAATTTCAGTGTGGTTATGAAAAAATATCTCAGATTGGAGATCTACATCAAAACCACACACAGTGCTGTACCTTTATCATACAGTTGTGTATCTACCAGGTCAAAGGCCCACTAATTACTCTTTCATTCACCCCTCAGGATTTTACTGATGAATCTTCCATGTTTATTCTTCACTATAGAATCAGTCAGTCAAGAACTGAATTAAACTTTGACTTCACAGAAACAGTATGTTTGGCAGCAAAGCAAAATGACAGTATTGAAAGGTGTGATCTTTAAATGCAGCTCTAGTAAATGCTACACACGCTTTGCTTCAGCAAGAATCACCTGAAAGTACTTTGACCTTTAGTGTCTAACATTTGTTCTCATTGTAAATTAGAATTTGCGAACACAGTCGGTGGTTCGTTCTATTTTTACACTCTGTTTTTCCCAGGGGAATATCTGAAAGGCATGAGCATGCTGTCCTGCTCCATCAGCACCTCATGAAGGTGAAGTGTTATTGGATCATAAGTTGGCTGCTGCTCTCCTAATAGGAATCGTGTGGTATAAGCTGCCGTGAGGGAAAAGAATAGTCGAGTAGATGTGAGAAAGAGGAAGCAACTTTAAGTTACAAATGGGGAGGTGGGCTATTGAAGACTTATTTTATTTTCCCTGCAGATTACTCTTCATTATTTCAGAAAATGTATTTAAATATATTTATACACACAGTTTCTAGGTGGCAAACCAAACTTGTTACCAATTTCCCTTCTCTTCTCCTTTACCTTATATTCTGTTAGGTTGCTATGAACAGAGACACATTCAGATTACTCCAGTTATGGGATTTTATTTTAAAGATACCTGGTGAAATAAGGAATCTTTCAGCTCTTCGAGTTACAAGGAACAGAGAAACTCATGATGGAGTAAAATATAAGGATGCCCACTGAAATAAGAATGATAGAAAAAATAACAAAAGAGTTCTTTATCGGTACATGTGACATATTTTAAAGTGTGGGTTATCTGTCCTACCTGTGAATTTTTGCTGCCTAAGCAAAGCTAGAAAGCAAAAAAAAAAAAAAAAAAAAAAAAGTGCATTTTCTGAGAATTCATTTGCATGTTAAATAATCTGCCTCTCAAATACTTTCATTTCTGTCTTGACTTTACCATCATTTTCGTCATTTATATTCAACTAATAAGTTATTTCACTGTTTACAAATAGGAGCTGCCGTTTCAGGCCTCAAGGAAGTAGAACAAGATCTAAAATAGCATTCAGAATACAATGCTTTCTGTTCTCCTATATTGCCCCGGTAGGACTCAAGTTATCTTTGTTTTCACTTTTCCTGAGACTACTTAACCTCTTTTGACTAGCTCTCTCTGCTTCTTCCCTCTCTGCTTCTAGGCATCTTCATTCTCTTGGCACATAGCATCTCCCCATTGCCTTCTTTCTCTGTCTCCCTCATCTCGTGCCATTTTACTCTGCCAAAGCTCTCTGGATATCTGGCATTCAGACTCACCAAGAGAATCTGATTAGTTCAGCCTGTCACTATCCTTACTGAAAAGCTTTTGTAGTAGCCTTTGTATCAGGCCTCAGGCCTCAGCCCAGTTAACTGTGACTAGGGCAGGGTCACCTGGCAGAAAACATGAGTCTCTATGCCCAGGGAATCCCCTGCAGCTGCTTTTCTCAGAAGGGCGTCACGCAATGGCAGGCCTTCGGAGTGGAATGGCTTGTTTAGTATGGGAAAGTTTTAGATTTTTATTCACGCTCACTAAAGAGGTCAACCCTTGTACTGTCACAAATGCTGATCTCGATGTCGGTCACTGAAATAACAGAGTGTCACAGAATGCAGCTCAAAGTAGCACATGTTGGCAGCAAAGATTTCTTGGCCCTTACCACTCAAATAACACGTGAGGGAGTGACTCCAGACAAGAAGGTGTAGGTGTTGGTGAGCATGGTATGTATGTGACCTTTGCTTCCCAAGTCATTCCAGCCTGGGGATAGACATCACCAGCAGCGCTTGAGTAGAATTTGTGGAGGCCCATCCTTTTGTGCATAGAAGGAACTGCTTCCTCCCTCAAATTTTTCACCCGTAGAGCTTGGAGTTCCCAGAGGGTTTCTCCCATGTGCTCTGAGAACTACGCCTCTTGACTGCCGTGGCATGCCAGGATTCTCTCCCTCCTTTGTCTCGAATGCTTGTGATGAAGACCCTGGCTGCAGCTGATGCCAAGACAGGCGGCTGTGCCTCTTGCCAAAAACACCATTGCAGCTGTTTCTGCTGCTGACATTGCCTACCAGACTGAAACCTCCCCCGACTGCAGAAAAACATGTCACCAAGTGTAACTATGCTCAATATCCAGGGCATGGCATCCAGCAACTGCTGCAGCCAAGTCGACTTTCCTAGTGTTGCTGCTTTCATCACCCGTGATGCTGTCGCTGCCATCAGCGCCACCCGTGGTGTCCATGAGCCTGTTGCCTTGCCCTCTTCACACCCCAGGGACATCTAAGGGAAAACAGCTTTTTTACTTCTGCTTGTTCTTTTATTGAAATTGCATCCTCCACAAACTCAGTCATGCGTCCATAGGACCTAGGCCAGGGCATAATCTAGGTGACAATTTGGGTTCAGAATCCTCTTTCCCATCCAGTATCAGTTAGCTGGCTTCTCTGCGTTATTTTCATTTCTTTGGTGATGAGTTCTTTCCCACAAGCTTCCTGGTCCTTGTGTATAGGAATAAGATAGGCCTTGGGAATCCCATAATCTCTTAATCTCCCATAATCTATGATTCCCATTGTAGCTGTGGTGGAGGGATTGACATTGCAGTATGAGCTTATATTGCTCCAAGTGATCCCTCTGCCACAAATCCCTTAAGAAAATTGACTGAATGCCTCTGCCACCCTAGGCACCATTAATGAGACCAGGAGTGTTTCTGACTCAGGAAGAGATGATCTGTAGTTGGCAGATAACCAGTGAGGTGGGCTAGTGTAAAAGCCCTCCCCAGCAAGGTGAATACCAATTAGCGGAACCAAAAGATCTTCTCTCTTAAAAAGATTGAAAATGAGATAAATTTACAGAGGGAGGGAGCAGTTGGAAATGGGAAAAGAAGCTGAAAGAAATAAAGCAGGGAAAAAAGAAGCAACCACAGGAAGTGGAAGTCTAAAGGTAGAAGAACTTGAGGGGTGGGGGAAGGCATGGCAGACAATAGCGACAAAGAAAGAGATAAACTGCATTACAAGTACAGTGAAGTTGCTGGGTGGGTAACGACAGCCAGTAGCCATGAGCTTCTGAGGGGAACACTACCAGCATTTCCCTTGTCTGAGTCTCCAGAGCTGCTATTGCAAGTACTGGTATTAGAAATGCCAGAGGAGGGGCACCTGGGCGGCTCGGTCAGTTAAGCGCCTGCCTTCAGCTCAGGTCATGATCCCAGAGTCTTGGGATTGAGCCCAGTATCTGGCTCTCTGCTCCATGAGGAGTCTGCTTCTCCCTCTCCCCCTCCCCCTGCTGGGGCTTTCTCTTTCTCTCGCTCTGCGCTCTCTCTCTCAAATAAATAAAACCTTAAAAAAAAAAGAAAGAAAGAAAGAAAAAGAAATGCCAGAGAATACTAGTCTTTAACAGCAAAGTATCTTACACTACTTTTGACTGACCATCTTTCTGAACCAAGAATTGTCACCGTATGGTCTGGCAATGAAAATATGCTTATGGGCGGGGCGCCTGGGTGGCCCAGTTGGTTGGGCGACTGCCTTCGGAGGGTCATGACCTGAGGGTCATGATCCTGGAGTCCCTGGATCGAGTCCCGCATCGGGCTTCCTGCTCGGCAGGGAGTCTGCTTTGTCCTCTGACCCTATCCCCTCTCAGGTGTTCTCTCTCTCTCTCAAATAAATAAATAAAATCTTTAAAAAAAAAGAAAGAAAGAAAATATGCTTATGGGCTTGAATAAGTGAAAAGAGAACTATGCAGGGAAACCTATCCTCCCGATTTGTGTTGGACACAGCTTTCTGTATGATATTGAAAGAATACACACTATATTTGCTGATTATCGCCTACCTTAAAGTTTTAGAAAGTTTCTATCACTAAACTCTTTACTGGGAATTATAGACACTCTTGATTCATAAACATCTTTATCTCCCTAAATTCATGTCCTTGTTTATGATAGTTACTTCCCATTTTTAAATGGGAAATTAGAGAAACATCACTTAGTTTCTTTAAAAATAATAATTTTTCTGAAACTATAGAGAATGTGTCTTTTGTGAAAAAAAAAGTATTTATGCTGTCTTTTTATTTCCCCGTAGGGCTATTAAACACTGTGTGGTAGTCTTTTATCAACGGTGTTTATACTGCATGATTTCGTTTATTTAGATGCTTGTAGAGTGTAAAATTATGGGTTTGGTGGTTTGTAGCCAGAATTTGCTTCCCCACTTCCATCCTTGCTTTTACTTGAATTTTGAAGGGTTTGGGGGAGTGTGTTTCTGTTCTTCTCTGTAAAGCAGATAAAGAGTATGTAAACTCCCCCAAGGATCTCCTCAGATTGATAATTGGAGAAAATGCCTCTCCACTTTGGCGCTGCACAGTTCTCAAGTCAAGTCATATAAAAAGAGCACAGCTTGGGTCAGGCGGGGAGTTGGACTTATAATGTCTATAGCTTTTTCACACTGGACTAGTTCGTCTGCTTGCCCTTCACCTCTTCAAGAAGAGATCCTATTCTTTTTTTTTTTTTTTTAATTTAAGAAGCAACCTAGGAAGGTTGATTGGCTCAAAGCTGTGGAGAATATCAGTTTTAGTTCATTTTTTTCTCTGCATGAGCCAAATAGAAACTTATTTTTTTTTTAAAGATTGTATTTATTTATTTGACAGAGAGAGACATAGCGAGAGCAGGAACACAAGCAGGGGGAGTGGGAGAGGAAGAAGCAGGCTTCCCGCAGAGCCGGGAGCCCGATGTGGGACTCGATCCCAGGACCCTGGGATCATGACCTGAGCCAAAGGCAGACGCTTAACAACTGAGCCACCCAGGCGCCCAGAAACTTATTTTTAAAGAAGAATCTAGAGCTGAGTTGTTCACCTCTCTTCCTCTAAATGGGTCTTTTAGTTACTATGCATTCTTGAACGGGGGAACACTAGCTTTTGTCAGCTTTTTAGATTGTCCTCAGCTCATCCTGATTTTGTGACTTCTACACTTAAATATCAGGGACTCCTGGGAGCTGAAGTCTTGCATGGAGTTATAATTATTGAATCTAAATCATGCACAGTTATACATCAATTATAGTAGTTTTAATTGTTATTTTTGGTGTTTTTTATTTATCTTTTTGGAGGGCTGGGAAAGTCTGTTGTTTTTGTCTGTTTGTTTGTTTTGGCTGCAACTAACAGAAAATCAATTTGAACTAAATCAGGGCAACCAAAATAGGAAAGGGGAGTTATTGCTTCATGGAAACCAAGGATTGAAGAAACAGAAAAGATGTGAATGCTTCTGGGCCTTAAGTCAACAGGAAACCTTGACCTGGATTTTGCAAGGTCTCTCTCATTCTCTCTCTCTCTCCCCCTCCTTCTCATCCTCATGACTCACCTCTGCTCTTCTCAGGAAGAGATGATCTGTAGTTGGCAGATAACCAGTGAGGTGGGCTAGTGTAAAAGCCCTCCCCAGCAAGGTGAATACCAATTAGCGGAACCAAAAGATCTTCTCTCTTAAAAAGATTGAAAATGAGATAAATTTACAGAGGGAGGGAGCAGTTGGAAATGGGAAAAGAAGCTGAAAGAAATAAAGCAGGGAAAAAAGAAGCAACCACAAGGAAGTGGAAGTCTAAAGGTAGAAGAACTTGAGGGGTGGGGGAAGGCATGGCACACAATAGCGACATTCTCTTTCACTGCAGACTTACCACTGATACCATTTCCTATTTTGTGGTTTCTGTGTGCCAGAGAGGTACTGTGAATCTCTTCTTTGCTTGGTGGTTAAAACTGCTTAGGGAAAAGCTTCGACTGGCTCAGCTGGGGGAGGTGCCCACCGCTAGACTATTCAAAGAAAGAATCAATAGTAATACCTTGTAAGAACTTGGTTTCCATGGGAACCACAGGTAGGACTGGGGAGAGAAAGTGGGAAGGGGGAAGAAGTGCCAAAAGAAGGGGAGAGGCAAGGATGCTTGGCATTCGCAGAAAGGAAGCAACACATGCCCTTCAGAGAAATGTGGTTTAGCTCTATGGGTACAAGGATATTCCTTATCTGCATTTGAGTGAGTGAGCTGACATACGTTTATTCGTCACTGCTCCAAATCCATTCCCAGGACTGGATTTGTCCCGTTTCACACATGTGGAAAAATAGGCTTACTTGGATGTACCTAGTGATCATTAAGATTCTTTTTTGTATTATGAGATGTTATACCATAAAATTGAACTTTTATACCAAGTTATACCAAAAAGTTGAACTTTTTCCTTCATGTACTTGATTGTTGATTGGTTGATCCTGGATCTACAAAGAAGTTAGAAATGTTTTAAAAAGAAGCGCATTCAGACTCCTTCGATTATGGGTGATGTGCCAAAAGTAAAATAAATCTTCCACATAGCCAGTGCCGAAAATAAACTGATTTCAGTTGCAGAATCGAAGCATCATCCTGAAACCCGCACTGCTGCTCTCATAAAACTGCCATTTGACTTACTGTTTATTGTTTAGTTTTTTGACTTTTAAGGTTATGTAAGCATTGTGTAGCCCGTGACTCATCCCATTATTGGATAAAGGAAAACTTCAAAAATCTCCCAGAAATCTCCTCTGATTATAAATGAATAGAAAAAAGGGAATTTTGGACAGTGAATGGATACATTTAACAAATCATTGCTCACTGAAAACATAAACAAAAAGAAGCCAAGGTCACCTTGACTTTCAGGATTAACCTTATTAACGAGACTATTTTTTTCTTTTCCTTTCCTTTTTGACTTTTTTTTGAGATGGATTTATAGCAAAATGCACTACTAAAAATTGAACAAACCAGTTATTTCTGCACACTGTTCTTGTTTTCCTTTTTCCAGCATCTGTCTTTTTTTTTTTTTTTTTAAGATTTTATTTATTTATTTGACACAGAGAGAGACAGCGAGAGGGAACACAAGCAGGGGGAGTGGGAGAGGGAGAAGCAGGCTTCCTGCTGAGCAGGGCTCGATCCCAGGACGCCGGGATCATGATCTGAGCCAAAGGCAGACGCCTAAGGACTGAGCCACCCAGGCACCCCCAGCATCTGTCTTTTAACGCATACTTGCAGAGAAAGTCTGTCTTGATGGACAGAGGAACGTTTCCTACCGGAGGGCAATTTGGCAATACTTCACCTATGTAGTCTCTGCTATGGATTTGCCCTAGATTAGGGAGATAATTAATAAGGACAACTTCGAATCACATAAACTAACTACAAAAATTTCAATAAAGAGATAAATGAATAAATTAAATTGTCTTTTATTTATTTATTATTACTATTTTGGGGGGGTTCATTCAACTTGCACAGACAAAGGGCAGCTAAAATCTGGATTTTTCCCAAGGATTTATTGTTTGTGCTTGTCAGCACACCTGACTAAAATCAAACTCTTAAGAATTATCTAATCTAACTTTACAGGTGGCTTCAGGGAGAAATAAATACCTAAATGCTTAGGGGCAAGTCAAGTGTAAAATATGCTTTGTGAAAATGCCTGCTGAATTTGACATGACATACTTTATTATAACAATGGATGATCTGATAGTAAGAGCCCTCAGGCTTTTGAGGCTCATTGGTGTCAATTTTGGAAACAAGGGTAAAAGATTTTTATCTTCAAGCTTCACTGTTATGCTTTATTTGGGGGATCTTTTAGGAATGTTCACAATTGTTATTAAATAAAAATAACCAAAAATGTAGATCTGTCATAGCAATTTTATATGAAAGATCCAAGATTATCATCAAGCTATAAATTTATCTTGGGATATTTAGTTTGTATGAATTCATTTGTGCCATAAATATTAAAAGGTTAGAAGTTTATTTCTTGGTTATTCATATCAACTTTCCATTTGTATTTGTAATAGATTTCTCAAATTTGATATTTCCTACACTGAACTCTTGATCTCCCTTCACCAATCTGGTCTACCTGAAGACATGTCCATCTCAGTAAATGGTAACTCTATCTTTCCAGTTTCTCAGGACATGATCTTAGAGTCACTCTTGACTCCTGTCTTTCCCTTATATACACCAACATTCAAATGATTAGTGTATCTTACTGGTTTTATCTTGAAAATACATTTAGACTCCAATCAATTCTCATTTCCTTCATTACCACCTTTCTGGTCCAAACAACCATCATCGACGGCCTGGTTTATTGTAGTAGCCTTGCTTTGACCTTCCTGTTTTATTCTTTCTCCAAATAGTCTATGCTCAAACGAACAGCCAGGGTGAGGCTATAAAAACCTGATATTCTTCTGCTTAAATTTTCCAATATCCTTCCATTTCTCCCAGTAAAGGCCCTTCAAAGACTCCCAGGCAGGCTACGAAATCTACCCTCTACTTCACCATCTCATTTACCTTTCTGACCTCACTTCCTGGAACTCTCTCCCCTGCTGAACTTCAGCCACGTTGCCTTCTTTGCTCTTCTTCCATTCTGAAGGTGCTAGTGGAAGTCCTGTGACTATTTCCTTCAACCTGAGTTTTCTGCTCCTGACCCCATAGGAACTATATCCCCAGCATAAGAACTACCAGCTTTGAACCTAGTGTGGACAGTCATTGGGAGAAATTAGTTCCTACTATACTCCTTCACAGTCTTCTACTGAACTCACCTGTATCCTCTAAGCATGAAGATCAGCTAAATCATATGTGATATGTAACTGTAAAGTTATGAGGATGGAGCCATAAGCCACTGATGAGATTATGTACAATAGCACCTATTATTTTACATTCTTACCTTTCATTAAATCTGGAGATTTCATATAAACCTTCCTGTACCCTTTAGAAGAGTGGGATTTTCACAGGAAGCATTTAGCCAACCTCATAAAATATGTGCATATGTGTGTGTGTGAAGACTGGTTCCTAGGCATCCAACTAAGCCTGCCAGGGCAGAGTTTTCTTCCAGTTTCTGAGAAACTCTGGTCAACTTTGGCAGATAGAAGTGTTTTCATCATTGATAAGTCTAGCCTGGACAAATAACTGAATAAGAGTATGAATTTTAAGCTCTTAGATGCTGACCAAAGAATAAAAGAAATCGAACAGCCAAAAAAATGCATGTTCTGTGAGGTTCAGATTAAGAAGCATTGATGAAATTCACCAAAGCAAGCATTGCTATTTTATGTATTACACATTCTCTTGATAAAAGAAAGTGTCAAAAGGGCGCCTGGGTGGCTCAGTCAGTTAAGCATCTGCCTATGGCTCAGGTCGTGATCCCCGGATCCTGGGATCCAGCCCCACATGGGGCTTCTTGCTCAGCAGGGAGTCTGCTTCTCCCTCTCTCTCTCTGCCCCTGTCCCCCTGCTTGTGCTCTCTCTCTCACATACTCTCTCTTAAATAAGTAAATAAAATCTTAAAAAAAAAAAAAGGAAGGTGTCAACATAATCCATATCTAGTGGTTTTTGAGCAGAGATTCAGGATAAGGATCAGGTTTCTAGGACTGACTGCAAATGTGCTCATCTTTGGGAACACAGGAAGGGAAATCTAATGGTGAAGAAATCTTCATAGGGTAGCCTGAAAAAAAAAAGAGACCAGAGGAAAGGAGGAAGAGCAGACTGGACAGCAAGTTGCCCCAAAGATCTTGAACACCTCCCCAAACTATGCTTGATGATTTCAAGGCGTGGAGAAGTAAATAAGTGATTGACATTAAGCCTCACTTGTTCAGCTGTACTGTGATTTTTGCTTGACTTCATTAGTAAGAGTAAACATTATCTTTGTCTCTTATGGCCAATTACTAGATTGTTTTTAAAAGATCAAACTATGTCTAGAAATTGGCATTCTTTCCCTATGATTTTCATATTTTCCAATCTCATGGGGTTTCCTGAAATCCTTAGCAAGAATTCTAGATATGATAGTGCTGATTTTATTTCTTATGAAAAATCTTCATTTCCCACCATCAACTCTGAACCCCCCTTACCTTCCTTTTTTTTAGCTTTATTGAAGTGCAATTGACAAATAAAATTATAAGATATTTAAAGGTAATGATATTTACCTTCCTTGATTCTTAAAGAAAGCATTTTATTTCTTTTGATTCTTCTGTTGTTTCCTCCTGTCTCTCTATATTATCAGTTTACATGCTAGATTTTGACTTGATAATTATAGTCATATAATTATAGTTTCCTGCTATGATGGATTATGACTTAACCCACTTACACAATTATCTTGCTAAGTTTTGTTTTTTGTCTTAATTGTCTTTGTTATTTATTTTTGTTTCTATCAACTATAAACGGTACCTCATGATTCCACTTCATTATTCTTCCTCCCATTCAGCCCCTCGGCTGTCTGTACTTAAACATTTATTTTTTTAAAGATTTTATTTATTTATTTATTGGAGAGCGAGCGAGAGAGAAACAGCATGAGAGAGGAGAGGGTCAGAGGGAGAAGCAGGCTCCCCGCTGAGCCGGGAGCCCGATGCAGGACTCGATCCCAGGACCCTGGGATCATGACCTGAGCCGAAGGCAGTCGCTTAACCAACTGAGCCACCCAGGTGCCCCTTAAACATTTATTTTGTCAGATTTCATTTTTGTTCTGTGTCAATAGATGCTTCTAGTTTTTGTATGTTGTTTGTTGTTTTAACTAACTCCTAGTGAGGACTTACTATGTGTCAAGCACTATTATAGGCACTTTGTGTTAAGTAACTTAAGCCTCACAAAAAGACAAAATAGATAACTTACTTCTATCCTACAGAAAGGAAATTGAGTAATTTCTGGATTCATATAGCCAGTAAGAACCTTAGGGTCTGTCTTCTTAAAAGTTGACTAATACAATCTCTTTAGGTTGTCTCTTGAAATTGAAAGTCATTAACCATATTCTAATTACAATGCAAATAGTATCCATTGTAGTGTCAAGTAGTATATTATGATTACACTCAGTTTCTTATCTGGTTTTCTAATTGCTTTTCTTTTTTTCTTACATTGCCTTTTCTATCTCTTAAAATCTTTTAATATCTCGAAGGTAGTATTAAATCTCCTTTTTTCTTTGATACTTTTTCCCAAGCCTTTCAGTATCCTCCACCAAGTTGTTCTGATTTCTCTCTAGGATGGATCACTGCCCATGTTCTGTCCTGGACTGGATCATCTGTTTCCTAGATTTCACATTTTCCTCCTTAATTTATTGTTTTACTGTACTATAATGTATCCTCAAATATATCCTAAGAAATTGTGATAAAAAGTACCTTTCAGAGAATTTACATTTTTGAAGTTTTTAAAAATGTGTCCTCCTTTGGACAGTTGTTTTGACTGCTTTTAGGATTCTAAGTTATAAAGAATTTCCACTCAAAGCTTTGAAGGCATTGATCCATTACCCTCTAGCATTCAGCATTGTTGATTGGATGGCCAGTGCCAAACTATACTTGTAATTTTGTGGATGTCTGTTTCTTCTCCTTGGAACTTACTAGGATAATCTTTCTCCGCAGCATTCTGAAATGCTATGAAAATACAATTAGAGTGGGCGCTAATAGTTCATGCACTGGAGACACACTGGGCTTTTTTAGTCTGAAGACTTTTGTCTTCCATTCTAAGAAAACTCTCTCTCTCTCTTTCATTTCCTCTCCTCTGTCTTCCCTGGTCCACTTTTAAAATTCCTATGAATAGGATGTTGAACTTCTGAATTATTATATATGTCTTACAACTTCTCTCTCATTTTTTTTCTCTTTTTAACTTTTAAATTTTTATTCTAGGAGATTTACTTCTCAACAGTCTCTTTCAATTCTTGCAATTTTTTCCTTTTGTTTTTTTAATTTCAGAAAACATATTTTTGTAAGTATCTAGAGCTCTTTTTGTTCTCTAATTTTTCTTTTCCGTTACATGTTGTTTTTGTTTTATGGATACAGAATCTTCTCTGATCTTTGTAACATTACTTAGAAAGATTTTTTTCTGAATTCGGCAGGATCACTTTTCTCTGTTGTTAATTTTGGGTTTTCTCTTTGTGTTGTTGTTATAGTTTTCTCAGGTTTGGTGCCCCTTGTTTCTCATTTGGGCTTAAGCACAGTCCACCGAAGTGTCAGTGTGTGAGCTTTGTGAGGGTAGCGGGGCTTGTCTGTTAGGCAGTGAGTGGCACTGTAGGGTGAGCGGTCAGAGAGCCAGCTCTCACACTAGTCACTTGCTCCAATGCTCTTCCCCGTTGGCCTGGTTCTTCTTAGGCCGCTCGTTCTATATCAGGAGAAAAGATCCTTTTCCTTTTCTTATTTGTTAGTTTGTTCAAAGAGCATCTGTCTGGCGGCCAGGAGTGCTGTGTTTGGGGGAAGGGAAGGCAGTGGCCAGGTAGTCTCTATTTCATACTTCAATGAATCCTCCATCCCATGCCCCCTATTTCACTCCTACTGTCCATTGTCCCTGTGATTCTAAGAGCCACACGTCTCTAGGGCTGTGCAGAGCTAATGGGTTTCCTTACCGATCACTTTCCCCTCCGTGTCAGGCTTCAGCTTGCTCTCTTCCACATCGACAAACACCAGTCATCCTTCTGTTTCCAGGAAAATGTTAAAATCTCTATTCTGATCGTGGCTCCCTTCCCATTCTCTTCAGCTTTCCAGGACTGAAGATGTTGCTTTCCAGTTCTCCTTGTTCTTCCACCACAGTTTAATTAAATAGGAAGTTCCTGGGTGAGGCTTAGGTAGTGATTATAAAAAAGATCTGCAGTGATTATAGCATGGAACTGGGGTGAGAATAATAGTTCTTACTGTGAGCGCAGCTATCTATCTCAGTGCTGATACTTGTCGCTTGGTACGACCTGCTTTGCATTCCCTGCCTTGGTAGACAGTTTTGAAAGACCCTTGATTACATATTAAGTCATTAACCAAAGTTCAGAGGTGCCATATCAAGCTTCTAAAGTGTTATTGTCAAGTTCTGTTAGATGTCACATATAAGTAACTGTGTGTTTAACGGTCGTGGAATCGGCATTGCTGAGTCCTGTGTTTCCATGGTGCAGTGGCACAGAAAAGTCTCCTGTGATGGCCGTTTACAGGAGTGCAGGTCTTTGTGGCCACTCATGCAATGAAGAACTGTCAGGTCGCTTTTAAACTTCCCATAAGGAAAAGTATATATTTCTATGTTAAGCATATATCTGAATGTAAGTATATCCCAGTTAATTAATTCTGCTGATAAATTGCAAGCATGATAAATTCCCTTGAAATACTATTAGAAATATGCATTTTTAGTGTGTAAGTTTGCAAGACCTCTACCTGAAGCATGATTGTATACCTTTGGCCAGAAAGCTCTGAGTTTGCTTCCTATGCCGCACTTTTAAGTTAAAGCTGACACTCCCTGGAAGGCAAGTTTTCCCCACTATAAAAGAATTCTGAAATTCTAGTGTGCATCACCTGGTGAGTTTATTAAAAATATGAAATACTGGGCCTCAAACCCAGAAAGTCTGATTCAGGAGATCAAAACTAAGGCCCAGGAATCTGCTTTGTAATACAGTGTGGAGATTATTCAAGTGCAGACAGTACATGACCTTCCTTTAAGAATCCCACTCTAAGGATAAAGGAGAAAGAGGGAGATTAATTAACAAGCCAGTGTGTCTCCTGATAAATACTTTAAGAGGAAATAAAGCAGAGAAAATCAGCAATGTAAAGGTCTCTATAGTACCGGAGTCCCACTAGAGTTAAATAGATGGTAATTCTTCACATTAAACATGTAAATGAGCCAAAAATATGGATGTTATTATCAGGTTTCTTTCTTTCTTTTTCTTTTTCTTTCTTTCTTTCTTTCTTTCTTTCTTTCTTTCTTTCTTTCTCGCTCTCTTTCTCTCTTTCTTTCTTTTAAGAAAAACTCATTACTTAGGTAAATAACTTTTAATTACCAAAATTGCAATCTTTGAAATGATGATGTTTTCATTTGCTTTGTGAAATAATAATTCTAGAGAATAATGTTTCTTCCGCATATTGGTTTGATGTGCCTCTCCCAAACACAAAAGATACATAACCTCAACCTGCCCTTTTAAAATAAATAGCAGTTTTCATACCTGTCTTTTCCCAAGAATATCTCTTATTCTTTGAAACCCTATGTTTGTTCATTGCGTCAGGGCAAACCACAGGCTCTAAGACAAAAGTGAACAGGTAAGCATGTTGGAACTGGAAGATTTTCTTTGTTGTCAACTATTTTACTTGGAAGAAAGATCACCAAAGGGAGCTATTTGGTGAGAATAAATATTCAAATAAAGTTAGCATTGCATTCAAACCATTTTGTTCATTTTTTAAGAACTTGAGCTATTTTCCTCGGCATTATTATACGTGCAGACAGGTAGAAACCTGCAAAGTCAAACTGTGAAGGAAGAAAGGTGACAGAAGCCTTTGTTAGATTCTTGAGGGAGATTGGCCTGTCTTCTTCTAGTGTATATGCGCCAGACAAGTAGCTGTGATTGCTTTACAGATACTCAATTCTACAGGGAAGTTACTCCCTCTGATTGAAAAGTCTAGCGTGATTGGACCCAAAATAACCACGGCCAGATGCCAAGAGAAATTCCCCCTAAGCATGAATGTCTTCCCCGTTTCCACAGCCCTAGACAAGGGGTCCTTCAAATCTACTCACCCCCCCCCCCCACTCTGTCTGTCTACTAGGACAAAAGCCCTTGACTTACCTTCACTTGAATTGTTTCCACCAGCCTCCATTTCTCACTTGACTGCAAGTTTGTGGCCAACATTTAATGGTTGTCAGGTGGACTAATTTAGGAAAGCTTAGATCTGCTCGGATCGCAGTTTTACAGATACGTTGATCCAAAAATGATTAACATCTTTTTACACACAGAAATTTCCTCCATTTTTAGGCTAGTCACCCGGGAGAGAGGAGGAAAGAGAGGAGGTAAAGGGAAGAAGAAGGTAGACATCTGCCTTTGAGCCCCTCACCCTCCCCTCTCCTAACAGCTCCGTCACTCAGAGGTTGGAAATGGACTCAGGTCTTCTCTCTCCATTATTTATCTAGTGATTCAGATTTCATTTTTCTTAAAGGATCAGTTTACGTATAACATCTTGCGAGCAAAAATAAAAATAAAATTGAGAGGGAAATTTGCTAACTCACATCTTATAAGGTTGATGAGAATATACTTAAGAAAAGTAAGTATATCAACCATTTTTATCCATTAAAAATGCATTTGTTGATAGCTCATTCTCTGCCAGGCACTCAGTTGAAATAAAGGTCCCACTGTACCCGCCTCGGCAGCACATATACTAAAATTAGAATAATACAAAGAAGATTAGCATGACCTCTGTGCAAGGATGAATGTAAGTTCATAAAGCATTCTATATTTAAAAAAAAAGAGAAAGGAATAGAAGTCTCACTGATTATTACATTCTTATCACCCAAACCTAGAAAAAATGTAGTTTCATTTCTACCTGCCCCTTATGTTTATTGATTCTTATTTTACAAAAAAACAGTTTTTCATTTTTTGCCCTTTACTATCACAGAAGAATATTCTCCGGTGTTTTTACAATCTTCTGTGATGTTTCATTATCATCAGTCCTCAGACTGTCGTTGGGATATGCAGAGATGGGATGCCATCCAAGGGCTTAAAGGGGAGATACAAGAGTCAAAATATGATGATCTAAAATAATGTCACATTTGTGATCTCGAGTTCTTTACCTAATAAGTAACAACAACTATTTCCTAATTTTGGGGGGGGGGTATAATAACAGCCAGCATTAGAGAGATACAATATTAGCACAGTGACATCAAACAACAATCATCAAAATGTTTCCATTAGGTTTTATTTTTTCTCTTAATTATAATAGAACAAGAATTTAGCTTTCTGCATTTTACAATCCTTTAAATTGTAATACATGACATGAATGAAAACAGCAGTTCCCTCTGGCGCTGTGGTTGAGTTCCCCAGACCCAGGAGCAGGAACAGTCTGCCCTGTCACAAAGGGCTAAAGCACCAGAGCAAGCAAGGCTGGGGAGAGGAATTGATGAGGTAATTAGGCCTATGAGAGCAGACCAAATAGTGTCGAATAAATCATTTAATGTTAGCCTTTTTCATTAATATTCTAAAAACTGGAGGATGGGGGTAGTTTGGGCTCTCTCCTTCCAGTACTCACAAATGACACGCACAGCATTCAAAATTTCTGTTTCCAGTCTCCACTTAAAAAGTAGCTCAGGGATTAGATTAGCAATTAAAGGTTTGAGACTAATACCTAGGATTTTGACTCCTAATCCAGTGCTTTTCCCAATATAATACAATATAATATCTCGGTCTTCAGCAAGAGATCGTTTTATTGAAAGGGAATTTCTTGTAGGACATAAAGGCTAGTAGGATTATTCTGGAAAGCCCAGTTTCTTGTAGGACATAAAGGCTAGTAGGATTATTCCGGAAAGCCCCGTGGAATCCTTCAGCTTCAGTCTTCAACGTCCAAGTGTGGGCAGCTGTCACGAGCAGCAAGTTGTCACCAGAAACATGTGTGGACACAGGGACAAGGCAGGGGTGGAAGGAGTAAGAAGGATTGTCTCTCTCATGTTCCCTGTGCTGGCCTCGGCCAAAATGGACCCATGACTCTCCCTTCAGAATCTGTTTTGAAGGCAGAGGCGGCACTTGCAGGATGGCTGGGTATTCACAGAAGTCCTGCTCTTCCTTTCAGTGTCCATCCTATCTGAAATCCAGAACATTGGCAATCCTTGATCTCCAGATTAAACCTCAAGGTTGAGAAACAGTTGTCTGTGAAAAGAGAGGGTAAGTGGATCAATCACTTTTCTAAGTCATTTCCTAACAGGCATATGACAAATCTCATGACAAAACCTGACACAATTTAGTATGTTTTTATTCAGCTGAGTTTTAATATAGCATTAGTAAATTAGAATGTAGTAACATCTAAATGTTTGGTTGCATAGGGCAGAGTTCTAAAACTATACTTGGGAACATTATAATTCCAGTGAAATTTCCCACATTGTCGCCATCATAAATTACAGGCAAAGGCACATTTACAGAAGAGTAGTCTCTTGTAAAGGAAACATAAAATATCCAGGCATTAAGCATAAAAACATATTTAAAATAACACAAAAAGAAGGGACGCCTGGGTGGTTCAGTCAGTTAAGCGTCTGCCTTTGGCTCAGGTCATGATCCCAGGGTCCTGGGATCCAGCCCCGCATCGGGCTCCCTGCCCAGCGGGGAGTCTGCTTCTCCTTCTCCCTCTGCCACTCTCTCTCTCTTTCTCTCTCTGTCAAATAAATAAAAAATTTAAAAAATATATAAAATAACACAAAAAGAATTTAAAAATGAAAACCTATAGAGATTATTAATTGGCTTTATGTAATTTACTAAGTTGATGTTTCCAGAATTAAAAAGCTAATTATTACTAGAGTCAATGTGCCATTACTTGCCAAAGGAGCTTAGAAAACAGGCCCACATTCAAATCAGAGAGAATCACTGTTTCCATTCCCCGTGCATGGACACTCATTCCTCTCCTTCCTCACCAATGCTGATTTTCTGGTAATAAATGATCTTTTACTCCATATGAGAGAAGTATCCAGTAGGAAAAGGCACTTTATTTCTCTTATGATATTTTTGGTATTTTTGAAAACAAATTGCTTGATTTCTCAATACATTTCAGACAACTTCATTATAGTTTCTAGCTGCTCAATGATTTTACCAAGAGAAAATTCTCAGAGGAGTTATTTCATTTTGTGTCTTCTAGGACAGAAAAGGAAGAGACATGATAGAAGTTACTAGAAAAGGTGTTTCTAGAAGTCTTGAGCTATTACTTGAAATATAGAACTCTCTTCTCTGTCTGGAGAATGGCTGATAGCTTTGTCTTGAATGAGTGCCATCCTGTCAGATCCAGGAGAAAAATTAAATATATTTCAGATCAGAATAGATAGCCACTTCTAGTCTGAACTTCAGTTAAAACCTACATAATTTAAACACAACTTTAACCCCTGTTTTCAGGTATTATTTTAAAAATATATCAATAATTAGTTGATGACACTAATAATGTAATAGGGAGATCAGAAATTGTGTTTTTACAATTAATAACAGAAATCACAGAGAACACCCCATTCAATGAAAGTAAACGCTATTTAACACGTTTTTCTTCTTTTCTGGAAATGACAGATGACAGTATCAGAACATCAAAAAGTGGCGGTAATTCTGTTGAAAATCAATGAGAAGAGTCCAATTATGCTATCAATCATTTAGATCAAGTATTCCCACTAACATTTACAATCTGATCAAAGTTTTGGCTTTCCAGCTGGTCCTCATAAATTATATTCACAACACCCAAAATGTGTATAGTGTTTAGTCTCAATTTAAAATAATTTGAAATTAAGTTGGTGGGTAGGTAAAGACTGAAATGCAAAGCAATGCAGGCCAGAGGGTAAAGTTAAATTTGAACCAGAGCCACAGCATCTTGCTATAAATACGCTTAAAAAAGTCTTTGTCTTTGTTGAATGATATGGGAAACTGAGGAAAGTCTATGGGGATAATTAAAATAAAGTAAGAGAAATCCAAAAATACCCTTTGATTTGAAGTATCCAGAAAATGTATGTAAAGATTTTGGCTTTGTTTTGGTTTGATTATGACCTAAATATAATTGCTGTAAATTCACCACTTTACTTATGGTGTTCCCATGGAGTCTTTAGAATAAGAGATAAAAGGCCATTATTCAGAAGCATGTTTTTGGAACAACAGCCAGAGTGAATTATAAGCACAGTCTATGCCAGCATAAAACACCCACCACATTTCCTTCTTTATTTCCCACTCATTTCTTTGGAATATCTAGACTTTTTAATTGTCAGTTATTTTTTTAAGTCATCAAACACTATTTGGACTTAACTATAAGTTTTATGATTTTCCTTGCTCAATTATTTTTTTTTAATTCACAGTTTTTTCCTTTAAAAATTTTTTTTTTTTAATTTAAATTCAAGTTAGTTAACATACAGTACAGCACTGGTTTCAGGAGCAGAATCCAGTAATTCATCACCCACATGCCATACCCAGTGCTCATCCCAACAAGTGCCCCCCTTAATTCCCATCATCCATTTAGTCCATCACCCTGCCCACCTCCCCTCCAGCAACCCTCAGTTCATTCTCTATAGTTAAGAGGCTCTTATGGTTTGCCTCTCTCTCTGTTGTTATTTTATTTTTCCTTCCCTTCCCCCATGTTCATCCGTTTTGTTTCTTTTTTTTTAAGATTTTATGTATTTATTTGTTAGAGAGAGAGCACAAGCAGGGGAAGTGGCAGGCAGTGGGAGAAGCAGGCTCCCCACTGAGCAGGGAGCCTGACGCGGGACTCGATCCCAGGATGCTGGGATCATGACCTGAGCCAAAGGCAGGTGCTTAAACGACTGAGCAACCCAGGTGTCCCATCTGTTTTGTTTCTTAAATCCTACATATGAGTGAAATCATATAATACTTGTCTTTCTTTGACTGACTTTTTTCAGTTAGCACAATACCCTCTATTTCATCCACATCGGTACAAATGGCAAGATTTCATTCTTTTTGATGGCTGAGTAATATCCCGTTGTGTATATATACTACAACTTTATCCATTCATCAGTCGATGGACATCTGGGCTCTTTCCATAATTTGACTATTGTTAATAATACTGCTCTAAACATTGGGGTGCACGTGCCCTTTGAATCAGGAACACAGTGCTGGAAACAGATCTGCTTTATTACTCCACTTACCTTTGTATTTTTAACTTAGACATGAATGTAGAATAATCCAGAATCACTACCGTATTCTTCTTTTCCTCCCTCTGACATTATCTTTTTATGTGTTATTCTGCTCCTCAGTCTTCTTCCTGGACTCTAGTGACCTTGTGTCACTAACTAGAATCTCCATCCCTGGGCAATTCGTGTCAGCCCCATAGACCTTGCTATCTTCTACAATGTGAGGGAGTGGGCCACCGTGGCCTCTGTGGCCCCTTCCTGTCCCTCATTTTGTGGGAGTGTGCATTTGCTTAATGTTTCTTCAGTAACTATATTTGTTTTTACTGCTACATAACAAATTACCACAAACTCAGGGTCTTAATACAAAGTTATGATCTCAGGGTCTGTGGGTCAGGAATTTGGGGAGAGTGTATCTGGATTCTGTGGATACTTGGGGCTGTGAGCTTATTTGAGGCTGAGGGTCCTCTTCCAAGTTCAGCAGTTGTTGGCAGAATTCATTCAGTTCCTTGTGGCTGTAGCCTAAGGTCCTTGTTTACTTGCTGGCTTTTGGCAAGGGGTCACTCTCAACTTTTAGAGGTCATCTCCACATGCCCGCCATGTGCCCTCTCCACAACAGCAATATGTGTTTTCAAGGCCCCCAGGAAAAGCTCTCTGCCTTTTCTGTCTTCTAGAACCTCGATTAATAGTACTCACTTGATTAGATCAGACCTACCCACACTTAAGGAAAGGAGATTTTTGCCCAAACAATATGATTTAGAGGGCCATCCATTTTGATACATGTTGATCTTGCTCATTCAGCTTTAATTGCTATATTAAATCCTATTGTATGAACGTACAAGTTATCTTTCAGATCTTAGCTCAGGCATTTCTTCAGAAAGGACTTCTCCATGGGGCACCTGGGTGGTTCAATCAGTTAAGCATCCGACCCTTGATCTCAGATCAGGTCTTGATCTCAGGGTTATGAGTGGAGCCCACTTAAAAACAAAAAAGGGACTTCTTTGATTTGACAAACTCCCCCCAACACCTCCTTCCCCTGTAATAAGTAAATAAATAAACCAATAAATAAATCTCCTAATGGAGCACTATCATGGCACTCAGCATTTTCTTTGTAATGCTTCTTTACTATTTGTGATTATTCTAATTATTTAGTTAATTTCTCTCTCCCCCACCAGATTATAAGCCCCAGAAAAGAAGTTGCCATATTTATTTTGCTCACTATTCTGTCCTCAGAGCCTAATATAGGGGAAACTAAAACATACTTGTTGACTGAAGAATGTTCCTGTGCAAACATTTCTAACAGCATAATTTTAATTGAACTATATGGCTGTGTGCATTGGTGAAATGCAGAAGGCAGAATGTCAAAGTCAAAACCCCTGTCAATAAAAGCAGGAAACTCGAGGTTGGTGCACACAGGGCGTCTGACTTCGGAGCTGCAATAATGCGAGAGTCCCTGATGTGGAGGGCAACCGTTGCTTCTCTTTTCTCTGTCAATAGAGAATAAAATGTGTGTGTTTATGGGGTTCAAGGTTATTTTTCTTTGAGAGAGTTAATTAAAGGGAGGCTAAATAAAGCCACACATTTTTACTTAAAGGAAACAAAAAATGAAGAATTATTTTAATTATGAGCAATGTGTCAAAGGAAATGTTTCCCAAATTAATCTTTTCTGGGAGTGAAACAAATTTTTCTATAACTCATTTTAACTCTTCTTAAAAAGGGGAGGGGGATAAATTCTCTCTCTCTCTCACACACACACACACACACACAATATTCAGTCAGCTTCCACTTAGATTACAATAAACAACATGAATTAATTATAGGCATTAAAGTTTTTCTTCTCAAGGTATTTGCTTTCCAAAGATTAGTTTTCCTATGCCAGCTGTGAGAGGTACCCCTTTCCAGTTAAAGAGGTTCATTCTGGAAAGTGAATGCAAAAGTCTTAGTACTCCCCACCAAATACCCCATATCCCAGAGGTCAAGGGTGAGATTCGTTACACATCCAACTGTGTCTTTTAAAGGCAGCTCAACTTAAATAACTCCTGGAGAAAGAAAGCAGAACATTCTTGGGATGGCTTGACTGTTAACATTTGTTCTTAATCTATCAAAATTCTCCTACTCATGTTCACTGAGTTTGAGTATTCTCTGAAGCCTTTTCAGAGTTGGAAATCAGTCGAATCTCAGTAGTAAGGTAGGATTTAAAAGGATAGAGGAGACATCCTGTTGATTTCTTTTTTCCTTCAATATCAACAAGTAAGAAATCTTAGCTAAGACCTTCTCTCATAGAGGTCAATATTTGGGGTTCTTCTTCCTCTTGGTCTCCCTAAGAGGAATATGTTGAGGGTGTGGGTATAGAAAAATAGGAAGGAGAAGGGAAATGTGGGAAGAGGAGGCATGGATCTAAGACTGAGGATGGTAAATGTAGGGTGAAATTGTTGGGATTTAAGTAGCTTCCTCTAACTAGCCTGTCATGAGCTCTGTGTAGTGACATTATAATGATCCTGCAATCTGAAACCCCAGGAAAGGCAAGGAAAAACAGTTGGTGGGGAAATCTGAGGTTTCCCATACAGTAAATTCTGGCCAAGAGCCAGAATCTTTCAGGATTTTGCAGTCATTTTCAAACTGGCCATGTTTTCTGTTTGTTTTAACTCTACATACTCATGCAGATTTTTTGGAAGTTCAAGAAGAAGTTCACAATGTATTGGCCTTGCCTGGTGCGATTTATGATAAACAGTCACCTCCTGCAGTGTTTAATGGCAATTGGACAAAGCACACTCATTAGAACATAAGATAACTTCATATAGTACGAAGGAGAAATCAACATAAAAGTCTAAGAAATTGTAGATCTATGAGCAATGACAAGGCAGAGTAGCAGAGAAACAGGTAGGTGAAGATAAGTGGCTAAATCTTAAGCTGGGTACGTAGCAGGCAGTGGGGGATAAAATGTGAAAAGAAGCAGGTCACACACCTCTACTCCTGTCTCAGCTGAGGAGGTTGACCAGATGTATAATAACAACTGACTAAGGATCTGTGAAGAGAACATTGGGTCCTCTTCTCCCCACCTGCAAGAGCAATGGGCATAGTCTTAAAGATAAGTGAGGCATTCACCACATACCACCACATAGTATAGAACCTGAAGATTTGCTCAGGGTCAGATTAATACCTTTAGAGGCTCTCAGCATTGAAAACATTATGAGGCTCTGCCCATTGGTAATTCAGAATAGTACCTAAAGAGTGGAACACAACTTACAGGAATGCTAGAATTAAAAGAGCTTCTTTCTAGATATTTTGATTGCAGAAATCTGGATGAGTCCACTAGAGCTTGGCTTCTATCACTTGCATTTGGTGGCTCAGCTCTGCTGGTGCCCTGTACCCATACTGAGTCTGCCTGTTGGTTTACCCACCACTGGACTCCTTTCAGATCCAAACAGGGGCTGCAGAAGACAAAGTGAGAGACCAGGGCACAGGTACAGAGCTTGCACTAGATCACTGTGGAAAGCCTTTCAGAATCACCTTCCCTTCCAAGCGGCCACATGTCGAGACCTTAACACACCTGGGTGGTAAGGAGGGCACGGAGCAGCCCTCTCCCTTACTACAGCATGCTGCCTGCATCCGAGGTCAGGTGGGTGAAGGTATAGCGCTTAGAGTGCCGAGGTGGTCACCTTGCCATTTAGCTCCCAGGCTGCACAGTAACTCCACTGAAGGGAAAATGTCTGCACTTGATGTAATCACAGGCTTTCTCCTCTAATACCATCCTGCCCTGCCAAAGTGTCAGCAGCACAAAGGGCCCCAGTCTTCTTCCTCCATCACGGTGTAAGCAGCGCATCCCCCTGCCGTTTGGCTCCCAGCTCTCCGTCTGGACAGGAGCGTAGCTGGGCTTTCACCTAAGGAGGGGTGGATCCAAGCTGATTACTTGTGTTTGGCCTTCAGTGAAGACAGCAGAGCAGGAGGTATTTTATATCTGCCTTGTGTTCGAAGCCCCAGTGTGCGATGACTCAAGAACACTTTCTTCTCGGAGCAAAGGCTGCAGATGAACAATCACATAAATTTTTTGTCTTAAAAAAGAGGAACATTAAGAAAATGCTCAGAATTTTATGCAGAAAGCATGTATTACTTGCATTATCAGAATAATAGAACAGGATTAATTTAGAGAAGGGGAAAGAGATTATCTAAACATTTTAAGTAATTGTCTTAAGGATAAATTGCTTTCTTTTCCATACTCCCTCCTTGGCCTCCTTAATCTCCCCTACCCCAATGGCCCCCACTTTCACTTATCAGCTGGGGGTTCCCACAATCTCTACCCTCAGCCCAGTCTTTCATATGAGCCCCAAATGCATATATATCCAACTGATAACTTGCCACCTCAGTTTGTATATATCACAGCTTCCTCAAACTTAACACCTAAGACACCAAAATGTTTTCTTTTTCACGACCTGTCCCCAATCTTTACCCCCTTCTAGATTCTTTCCTCATTCTTTGTACAGTCAATCATAATTTCTGTTGTTCAAGTCATCCTTGTTTCCCCTTTTTTTATTTCCCTTTATCTTATCATTTGCCATATCCTATCAATTTTCTCATTGCAGTATGATCATATTTTCCAGTGTAATAATACTCAGATTTGTTGAGCACTTATGTCATGCCAGACACTGTTCTTACTGCTTTATATGTATTATTTTATTTAATCCTTACAACAACTCTAAGAAGCAAGTACTGTTATAATCCCCATTTTATGGAGGAGGAAACTGAGGTACAAAGATGTTATATAACTTGCCATATAATATCCTACAACAGGTAACTAGAGGAATAAGATTTCAGACCCAAGCTGATTAATGCCAAAGCCTAAGCTTTCAATCCCAGTGCTATACTGCCTTATACAGTTATTTATTTATACATAGATTTATATATACACACTGCCCTCCATCCTCATTACTTAGATCAAGCTCTAACCATAATGTATCGAGATGATGCCTTCTCCAATATTGTGTTCTTAAAGCACAACTGTGTTCTTGTCACACTCCTGCTTAATTTCAAAGGATTCTTAGGAATGATTCTCACTTGACCATTTTCTCAACTGGTTATTTTCCCAGATGTGTTGTCAAATTTTGGACACCAAACCCATGTTTTGCTTTGTTGGCTCCGGCCAAGGATAATACCATGACAGTAACACCTCTCACTCAGAATGTTGAATTGAGGTGATGATGAGATAAGGGAGCCAGGGTGCACATTCCTGCAGGTGAGCTAAGCGGCACAGAGAAATGTCAGGTAGGACCAAGGAAAGCACATCTTCATGGAATATGAGGGAACTTTTCCTTCTTCATATAATCGGGGTAGGATGCTATTCTACTCACACTGAGACCAAAAAAGCTCTGCAGGAAATCTGGACCCAAATTCCCATACACAGAAGTACATGACAAACTCCCATACACAGAAGTACATGACAAACTCACATATGTTAGAAATGACAAGTCCAGAGGAAAAAATGGAAAGTTCTCCTCATATCAATACCATTTGTCTGTTCTCTGATCTCATCTACTTCTCCCTTCACCTCACACTCTGCTCCAGCTACAACTTTATGTTCTGAATACACTGTCCTCCTTCATGCCTTCCTACCTGAATATTCTGTTTCCTCAGTATAGGATACCCTTCCTTAACTTTTCATTCTGGAAAGTCTTTTTTTTTTTTAAATGATTTTATTTATTCATTTGAGACAGAGAGAGAGATAGAATATGTGCATGTGGGGTGGGGGGAAGCAGAGGGGAAGGGAGAGGCAGAGGGAGAGAATCTCCAGTGGACTCTGGAGCCCTACATGGCCCATCCCCAACCCTGAGATTGTGACCCTGAGATCACGACCCAAGCCAAAACCAGGACTGCCCAACTGACTGAGCCACCAGGGTGCCCCAGTCGGTCTTTGTTTTTTTAGGGTTTATCCCAAAGATCATCTCCTGCGCCTCCCCTATCCTGTGCACCAAGGAGATAAGCTGCTATTCTCCATTGTACTATATTCATATACTCACCTAAAGTACATCCAATCGTAGTGCAGATCACATAATGTTGTAGTATTATAACAGTTCATTCTTCTGCCTCTCTCATTAGACTGTGAGCTCCTTAAAAGTCCAGTCCTTGCTCTGGTCCTCATTGTACCTCATTTCTGAGCATACTGAATAGCATATCATAGATGCCCTATAAATATTAGAATGAAGGAAGAAGTACTGTTTCTAAAACTTCAGCTGATGGGGTCACACATATGGTGTTGTTTTGGATGAATTTCCTAGATAGCACATTCTCTTTTCCTTCATCATTTTTATGCTACAAAGGAGAAGACACCAGAAAGCTTTTTTTCAGCTAGTTGTCCCTTTTCCTCAAATAACACGGAAATACCTATTATAAAAACTGCCGTTAAAGGGCCAGACATCCTTTAATGGAACCTCAGGGTAAAGGAAAGGAGTTTCTGTATGCCAGCAACTTAGTATTTTCCTGTTTCAGCTGTCCTGCCAGGGATTGTAATTCAGGAACCAATCTCAAGCTAAGCAGAGGAAAAAATGAGATGCTTAATGAAAATGGCCAAATGTCATCACCAGATATTTGAGAGTGGCTCTGTCAGGAGCCATCCACATGTAAAATGGACTTTCACAAAACTCTGGCCATCTGCAGAGTCATGAAGACTCAGAACACTTAAGTCTCCTGAGGGAACCTTTTCAGTTTTGTGCTTTTTTCTGATGCTAAGAAATACAGACACTTGTGATTTGCTACTGGGCACTTTTAAGCACGGAGTCAATTATTTCCTATAAAACTCAAAGATCAAAATGAGACATTCAGAAAATAAAAATATGTTCTGTAGTAAATATATATATATATATGTATATAAATCAGAAAGCTTGAGGAGTAGGGAAAAAAACAACCCAGTAACTCTGGTTAATAAAATGTTGTAGATTAATGGGACCCAAAAATCCTTTTGTTTCCAGTACATTTTTGAATTTTCTAAACTATATTAGTTCTCCTTTTCACCTTAGGAATTACAATGTAGTGTGTGAGAGAGCATAATTCTAAACAAACATTATTAATTTCATTGAATATACCTTTGAGGTTATAGCATTTTGATGTTTGAGGTCACAATAGCATATTACAGAGAAGAAATGTAGCTCAGAAGAAGGATTAAAGGCCTTCAAGTTAAGAATGCTAGAGTCTGGTTTTATCATTTATAAATTCTGTGATCTGGAGCAATTCATTTAGCCCCCTGTAATTTCAGGTACTTCATCTATAAAATAGTTAGAAAAAGGATGTCTCTATCCTCCCATTCCTTGTGCTCCTACCTCAGCTCATAAAATGGGAACTTGCTAATACTTCTCACCCCACAAGTGATTCTTTGGTGCCAAGCACAACTATTTTCTTGGCATTTTGCTTCTCTTTCCACCAAGAAGTAGTGAATTAATTAATGCAGTTAGGGAGAGTCTAACATCTATTAGTCTTGGTTCCTTTTTTGGAAGGGGTAATGCATTAATTTTTTCTGTTTCTGTGTGGCCAGTGTTTTTTTGAGGTGGAAGACTATTATCTTTGTTTTCAATTGTTTTGGAATCAAAAAGAGGGGATGAATGATGAACTGGTAATCTCTATTGATTCCAACAATAATACTTACGATGTTCGTTCCAGATCAAGACGACAGAATGTGCAACAAACTTCCTATCGATCCAGACTCCATGGAAATCCCAGTGACTTTATGATATCATATAGCAGTACTAAAAATATTCATTAACAGGGGTGCCTGCGTGGCTCATTTGGTTAAGTGTCTGCCTTCGGCTCAGGTCATGATCTCAGGGTCCTTGAATCTAGCCCCATTTCAGGCTCCCTGCTCAGTGGGGAGTCTGCTTCTCCTTCTCCCTCTGCTCCTCCCCCCTGCTTGTGCTCTTGCTCAATCACTCACTCTCCCTCAAATAAATAAATAAAATCTTTATAAAAAATTCATTAACAAAGAAAATAATGGGGAGATGGAACAGAGATTCTAATAAAATTTTGAAAGACAGAAAAGGGATAAAAGGCTATTGACATATGAGGTAGGACAGAGTGAAAAATATAGGTCCAAATTCACTAATTGCAGACTCTAGTGGAGATGGAAGTGGGATCAGTCTTCCCATTGGGGGCACAAATTTGAAGTTTGCAAATAAGGCAGAGTGCAGAAATGAGAAATAGAGTAAACAGGAAGATTATCTGGGGGCTTATGACCCAAATAGCTACCCAATGTACCTGTCATTTCTCCTTCTTGCACTAGAAAGTAGAGAGCCAAGCAGCCTAAGGTCTCTTTGATGAATAGACTGATTGAATTGCTAAAACTTCTGTTGGGATACAGAAGTTTAAAACCTGTTTTTTCTGGCATCTAGAGAAACTGCACCTGTCAGCTAATGGCTGTATCACTCACCCTGAAACAAATCAGGTTATGTGACATGCCCGTGTCCACATACATAAAACCACTAATCATGTTTCAGTGCAGTGGAGGGTACTTTTGGGAAAAGAACTATTCACACAACAGCAGAGGAAACTTACGAAACCACTTAGAATAAAGAGCTTCATTATTCTTAAAAGTGGTTGGATAACAAAAAATATATAGGAAAACTAGAAGCACAAAAGAAAAAGACCAAATAATAAATCAGGGAAACCACTTTTGCAGAAAACAGAAGAGAACTTAATGACAGCATTTATATAGCCCTTCATGGGTGCAAGGCATCATTCTAAGGAATATATAGATCAATTTATGTATTCCTCACAACCACCTTACCAAGTATATATCATTACTATCCTTATTCTACAGAGAAAGAAACTGAGGCACAGAGAGGTGCAGTGAGTAACCCAAGGGCATACAGCTGTTAACTGATGGAGCCATGATTCTAACAGAGTCAGCCTGGCTCCAGAGTCTGCTCCATTAATCAGTCTGCCAATTCCAATGGATATCCTGGTCATGATATGAGAACATTACATTACATTACATTACATTACATTCATGTAATAATAATAGAATGCAATGAAAAAGGAATAATGCAGCTGCAAGGAAGAGGTTTCAGACATGAAAATCATAACAGCTACAACAGAATAGACACACACAGCATAATTAATTAAAGGCAAATACTGAAATGTAGAAGAGATTGTAACCAGACACACATGGAAGCTCATGCTTACACAGGTTAGCCTGGAACTGAACATTTATCAAGCACCTTCACTTGCTGGGACAGTGAGGACTACAAATATGAGTAAGCTGTGACTCTTGAGGAGCTTGCAGACACACATGAATCTATACACAGGGAGGAAAGAAGCCAACCACTTCTGGGAGTTCCCAGCAGCTTGGCAGCTTACTGTGGAGTGGCCAACAAGGATAGTTGAGCACTAGCTCCCCTTCTGTAGAGTTAAGGAGGAGAGAGCCTCCTCCTCCCCACCATTGCAAACCACACTCTTTTTTCACACAACACAGGCCCACCGTTCCAAGTTCGGGGGAGGGGGGATGCCTCTCAGATGAGGTTAAGCATTTAAGGTCTCAGAGGGGATCTGCCATGTGCATAGAAAGGTGCCCCGGCAAAGTTTCTCTGAGGCATAGGAATCCTGAAAGTCCCTGTGAGGAAGGTGGAGGCTTCCTTATGCCACCTCTGTTATGCCCATTTCAAAAGCACGTCAAGGCATCACAAAGAGGCTACAGGAAAAAGTTGCCCTGGCTATATCAACTACTTGGTGGCTATATCAACTACTCGGCCCCACCTCCCTTCCTTCCCTGATCTATAGGAAGAGAAAAAAAAAATCACCTATGGAAGGAAGTCAATATGGGGAGATAATTTCCTCTGTATTGGTCAAGGTTCTTAAAAGGCAGACAGCAGAATCCATTCTAACTGGGTGGGAAGAGATTTATTAGAGCATATTGAATGGGTTACAGAATCACAGGAACACCAAAGACATAGAGTCTGAGAAGAATTTCCAGGTAAAATTCCCAGCTCCTTACCACACCAAAAGACTAGCCTGAAAGAAGACATGCTTCCCCCCAGGATCATAAACAATTTCCACAATGAGGAAGCTAACCACCCCCCACCGGCCAGAGAACCATGCTGTACCAAACCAAGTTGGAAAGCTTCAGGCATCATCACACACCTTTTCTACCCTGCCCCAACCAAATGGATGCTACTAGCCTGCCACCTTCCCACAGTGCCTACTTGTGGACCCAGGACTCACGTGGGCATGACTAATGGGCAGAACAGATGCCCCATGTCTTCACCTTACTGGTAAAATGGGGTCGGACAAGCAGTACTTTAGGTTCTCTGTTGGGAAGATGGAGTTCACTCTGTAGGGCAGCCATCACAATGTAGAAAAGCTCACATCCATAAAGACAGAAAGCAGACTAGTGGTTAGCAGGGGTAATGCAGAATTATTGCTTAATGGGTATAGAGTTTCAGTTTCGGATGATGAAGTTTTGGAGATGGAGAGTGGTGATGGTGGCCCAAGGATGTCAATGTACTTAATGCCACTGACTTGATCACTTACCCATGGTTAAAATGTTAAAATGTTTTTCAGTATATCTTATTTACCACAACTCACAAAAAAAAAAAAAAAAAAAGATCTTCCCCCAGAATTATTTAATGATATCAAGGCAATCATGAGTGAAAGATACTCACTACAGCTCCAATCTGTTTGCCTAATTGCCTAAGTGAATGTATAGACATTTGAGACAGACTGTGAAGTACTTTATTTGAACCATTCTACACAAGTGGAATTTATCTTAATATGGAAAGATTGCCGCAGAAGGAAATTCCACAAATTTCCTTTGTAAACCCTTGCAATATTTAACAACCTGCATTATTAAGAAATTCTTCTTTATATCTAACCTAAATCCCTCTTGCTACATTTTAAAACATTTTCTTGCTTCCTTCTTTGGTAGAGATGGGGAACAGCTGGCCTGTGTTTTGTGTGCTTCACCTCTAGGCCAAAATAATTCCAGTTGTTTTAACCCTTCCTAGAAGGCTATGTGCTTTATCCCTTGACTTCATTTTTTTATCTCTTCTGAATCCTCCTCCCATTTCTCTATAACTCCATTTCACCATTAGGGCCTGTCTGGGGATTGAGCAGTGTGAAAAAAATGGACTCGATCCTTTTCAACATTATCAACCACCAATTTCTAATTTGTAAACAACATTATTAGAAGTACTTGAATTTCCATTGAGTCATAGTGAGTAAATTACATCCTGAGAATAGTGATGATGGAAGGAAAATTACACTGCTGCCTCCAGGACATGGGAGCATTACTAAGGGGCAGCGTGGAAAAGGGGGCAACAGGAAAGAGCAAACCCTGGGTGTGGTGGAAGGACAGTGAGGTGCTGGTCTGCTCTGCGGAAGGGGGAGCACAGCTACTCCTGTGTCCTGGGTGTGTGCGCTCTGGGAGGAAAGCTGTGTGTGGTGAGGCAACGGAGTCACATCCCCAGGGCGGTGGCATTTGAGCTCAGCTCGTGGGAGCTGGAGGAGGTGGGATGAATGAGCCATTTGAATGGAAAACTCTAGTTCTGAGCATGACTCTTTCTTCTGGCTGCCAAGAAGGGGGCTCTGCTGCTCTGTTCCGGGGTGGGGGGGAGGGGGTAAGATACCAAGGGCTAACATTGGCAATGTGGAGAGACTTGCATCAGTCAGAGCAGGGCCTCCATGCAGTCAGATACCAGGAACACTTCATGTTTGCCCAGCACACTATGGCCCACAAAGCACTCCCACATTCTTGATCTAATTTACATCACACATCACCCTGTGCTGGTATCTGACCACTTGTGTTATCACCACACTAATGGGAAAGAGATGCACATAGGATCACATGACCAGGACAGGAGCTAGGATGAGCACCTCACCCTTTGGCTCCTCCTTGGGTGCTCTTTGCTCCACACCACACGCCTGTCAGAGCAGGGTTCAGTGAGCACTTCACTGAGATTCTTCTGTAAGGAACAGAGTGCTACTTAATTAGCTAAAGACGTCCATCACCCGAACCCAAGCCATGCACCAAGCATCCTCCATAAACACTCAAAGGAGGTGACAGTTAATAAGATGAAATGGTGAGGAGGAGGAAATTGTTTCCAATGGCCCATTGAATGGTAGCCTGTAAGATTCCCCAAATAATTGATTATCCTCAGAAAGTGTTTACACTGGTTTAGGATTGGATAAGGATCCCTCTAAACATCGTTGTATTCTTTGGTAAATAAACACTGAACAGAAAGAAGGCAATTTTTAAAAAATATATATGTGTTCTTTAATAATATAAATGGATATAGTCAATGAATTATTAATGTTATTTCTTATTCATAATACCCTAAAACCAAACAGTATTTCAAACTGAATAAGCTGTGTATGTTGAATTGTTCATGAGTCAAATAAGAAATGAATACTGTATTGAAACCAAAGCAAAGTTAGTTATTTTTTCCCTAGTAAGAAAGGACTCCTTCTTCCCACCCCCACAATTTCCACACAGATTAGAGAATGGTCTATTTTATTTCAACAAAGCTTTTGGCAAAAATGCTAACCAGCCGCAAATGTGGCCTCTGAGTGCAGGCACCAAAGGAACTAATACTGTTCCTGTGAGAAATACATGGTTTGTCCAACAGATGAGAGAAACAGAAAACTGTAGTTGTGTTGAACCTCATAAGTTAGTACATTCAACTATCCCAATTATAGTGTGAAATTTCTCATAAATCAGCAGCCGTCGAGTTATATTGCACAATATCAGTTTTCATTTTTACAATATTTTGCGGTGGTCCCCAATATAAATTAATGGTTAGCTTGGTGTGTTCAGTTGTTTATTCATTCAGGACTCTTAGGGGAACATGGAAACATTCAGCCTGTACAACTCAGTTAGACCACATGAAACTGCCAATAAAGAGCAAGACAGATAAATCTGGTGCCTGCTCCACAAGGCAGTCATATAGGTAGCTGGAGCCAAGCCTGCCTGACCGATCAGAAAGAACAGCAATTAGATGTCTTGGATCCAACCATGGATGTGTAACTATGTGCAATAGAATAGAAAACTCATTCTAAATCCCATGAGGCTTTCAGTGGAAAAGTACAGAAAAGTATTTTGTATTTAACTTCATAGTCCTGTCATTTTAACCAAGAGATTATTCTTGTCCTAAGAAGATAACTTTTCATAATGATATCCTCATTATGTATCCTGATTACTATAAGCTTTAAAATTTAATCAAAGAATCATGGTATTTATGGCAGTGTGTGGGTTTACATTCCCCATCTTACATGTGTCTGAGATATATTCAGGCTTATTTGCTCAGTGCCTCAACTGTTATAATCTGTCTACACAGTGTATCCATTCATTCATCTTAGTTCGTGGTGCAAATAAGGCCAGGTAGCACGTTCAGTCCCTCTAAAAGTCATGCGTTTTACATGGTGACAAACTGCTGCTTGAGCGCCCCTGAAAGGACCATAAAGGAGACTGGGCATCCGTGGATAGTTCATCCCAGACCTATTGCCTGCCAATGAAAAACAAGCTGTTGGGATCTACTAAATGTGGGCTCTGTACCATTATCTCCATCTGCAAACTCCTAATCTAGTTGTAGAGCCTATGAAATAATTTCACACAGCCAGCGAACTCCCAACAAAAGCCCTTGGAGCACTGGGAAATCAGTGTGTGTCCAGAGCTTCCACCACGAGCCGTCTTCACTGATTGCACCACTTCTTTGTCCTCGCCAAGACTGCATGTACTCACTTCAATCCCTGGGATGATGGAGTTCAATGCTGGGATGGCGGAGTTCCTCATCCCCTATGATCACGACTCTACATGGCTTTCATTAACTAAGCAAAGCAGAGAATGCAAGTTACATTAGAACCAAACTAACATGTGGTAGAAATTCCCTGAGGGTATTAAAGTGAGTATGATGTCCCCTCCCTTTGAGAGAGAATGTCAGAAGAGTGACAAATCTGAATTCTGCTTCATTAGACGAAATATGCAATCCCTGAGGGTTTTATCTGAAAGGAATCTAAGGACCAGTGAAATATCATAGAAGTTCTACCCTACAAATGGAGAAACTGATAAACCAAGAACTTGGAGAGGTTATTAATACAAGTCAGTAATAGAACAATACATCAGTTTCCTTTAGCTGCATAAGAAATTGCTGCAAGCTTAAAACAGCACAAATTTATTTCTTAGAGTTCTGGAAGTCAGCAGTGTAAACAGCTAGCAAAGTTGTGTTTCTTCTGGAAGCTCTACAGAAAATCCATTTCTTAGCCTTTTCTAGCTTCTAGAGGCTACTGGCATCCTTGACTCATGGCCCCATTGTCCATCTTCAAAGCCAGCAGCATAGCGTTATCAAATATCTTTCATCTCTGACCTGTGCACCTGTTGTCACATCTCCTTCTGAGTCTGACCATTCTGCCTCCCTCTTACAAGGGCCCTTATGATTACATCTGGCCCAGCTGAAAAATGCAGGGTAATCTCCCCAACTCAAGATCCTTAACTGAACCACAAATACAGTTTCTTTAGGTAATATAATCACAAATTTTGGGTGTTTGGTGGGGGGAGGGAGCAGGATATTTTTCTGTCTACCACAAATAACCAAAAGGCTAAACCTCACCAGTGATTAAGGATTTAGCAAATCCACGTGTTAATTTAATTTAAAAAATATTTAAGAATTGGGGTGCCTGGCTGGCCCAGTCAGAAGAGCATTCGGCTCTTGATCTCAGGGACATGAGTTAGAGCCCCATGTTGGGTATTAAGATTGCTTAAATAAATAAATAAATAAACTTAAAAAAAATACTTAAGAATTTACTAGGTACCAGATACTATGATTGACAAACATGGCAAAGCAAATAGTAGCTTTGAAATGCTCTTTAATTTGCAAAGGTATATTTTAAATGTAATTTACAAGTACAGAAAACTTCTTAAAGATCTTTTAGAAAGAAAAAAATTAAGAATGAAACTGTGCTGACATATGAGACAAAGAGTTCATACTCTCAATATTTTTTTAAGATTTATTTATTTATTTAAGATAGAGTGAGAGCACGAGCAGGGGGAGTAGCAGAGGGAGAAAAGGAAAGAAAGAGAGAGAGGCAGAACCTGATGCAGGGCTCCATCCCAGGACCCTGAGATCTTGACCTTAGTTGAAATTAAGAGTCGGACACTCAACCTACTTAGTCACCTACTGAGCCACCAGCTGCCCCTAAAATATTATCTTACAAATCAAAAAGAATGGGATGCATAATCCTATAGAAATCATGAGCAAAGAGGGCAATTTAGATAATAAAACATACAATGGATAATGCATATATAATAAGAAATCCTCTTTTACGTCTCAGATTGGCAGAAGCAAAAAGATTAAAAAGATTGATGGTGAAAGTCTTTACAATGACCTACAAGGCCTGCACGATCTAGCTTTTCTGTGCCTCTCTGATCCTTTTCTGTCTTTCCCTGATCTAATTTCCTTCTTACCTACACCTCACTTGTTCCAGCCAAAAAAATGCCTTTCCCACATTGTGATAGAACAGTCTTGCAATGTTGACTAAAACTCAAATGTATGCATACACCATTTGATCTAGCAATGTACTTGTAGGAATTTAACTTTCATAAATATTTATACAAATGAGAAAGTTTGTATTACAAAAATATAATTTAAAAACTTGGAAATAACCTAGATGTTCCTTAACAGAGATTTGGTTAGATAAATCAGGGTACCAGCTTGGTAGGGTAAGGGCTCCCTTCTGACTGGTTTACTCCTCTTTGCATACTTACATGATGGAAGAGGCTAGAGATTCTCTGGAACCTCTTTTATAAGCACGTTAAACCCATTCATGAGGATTCCAACCTCATGATTTGAACACCTCCCAAAGGCCCCATCTACTAATACCATCACACCACTTTGGGAGTTAGGATTTCAACATATGAATTTAAGAGAGACACAAATATTCACTTCATAGTATAAACCTGGAGGAAACATTTCTTCGAATCATCTTTTTATTTTTCCTTCAGATAAGAGAGAAAATACTTTTTCTCTCTGGATTCTCTTTCTCTTTCACCTTCTTAGGTCCATCCAAGCAAAAACTGGATTTTTCAAGACATTGGAAAATCTCATTTCTTGTAGGCTATGTTTTACTATTCAAAGTCAACACTGTCTGTTATATACATTATACTCAAAGCCCTCTGGATATTTTCATTACATTGTATATTACACAGAGAAGTCTTAGGCATCCCTCGAACTTTTATAAGCATATGTTCTCCCTTCCTCATGAGATAATATAGACCTCATTAAAGTAAAATTTTCTAAAATGAAATATTTTAATGTATGGGCTTAGTGAGATTGTATCTGAAAGCCACAGACTTTTGCTACAGTCTCAAATGTGGCCAAACTAATCCACAGCAAATTTTATTAAAGAAGCAGCAATAACAACTTTGCCTTATCCCTTCAGAAAACTCAAAGAGTGGTTTCCATAGGCATAATTTCTTCTGGTTTTTACATGTAAATTATATTCTTGATCTTACTAAAATGCTTTCTAATCGTATAGTGTCACCAGATAAAATTATTTTGGATAACCAAATTCTCTAAATAATTATGTTTAATGGAGTCATTTCCAAACAATAATTCCCAAGGTTGTTTTTCATGTAACATTTTTTTTCTCTACACATTCATACATGCAATGCTATAAGCAGTTTCTCTTCGGACAACATCCTCTCTAGTCAACCAAACCTGTTTGGTTTTAATAAAAGAAACTTCACTGTATAAGGTCAAGTTAAAGCAAATTAAATTTGAATTAGAGGCACTTCTAGTATTAACATGGATGTGTTAGTATTTTTCCTCTTCTACTCTTGGAAATCAAACGGAAGAAGCAAGAAATACCAAAAGAACCCACAAACTCCATTTTTGGCAAACTAGGTAGCAGACTTACATGACAGTTTCCAAAATAAGTGTAAAGGCTACCCAAAGCAGCCAAGACCAGGCAGAAGCCCCACATAAAACATGAGGAAAGAAGCAAAGAGAATTACCAGATGACAGGCAGATTTCAGAAAAATACACTTCCCTGCAAGCGAGAGGTTCACCGAGAAGAGGGGAAGCTGTATCCATGTGAGCAGCAATGCATGGAGGATCTGTGTGAGCTGGGCTGGCAGCAGAAGTCCTCATGGACCCGGTTAATTTGAGAGAAGTACAGAAGGCAGGGCTACATACCAAATACCCAGCTAAGCCATATTGGAAGAAAGAAGTCTGTCTCTGAGGAAGCGGGATGGATAGGAGAGAGCTCTACATTAGGAAGCTCGACAGACTACCATTGTACATTTTCTCCTGCAGAAACTTCCTGCAAAAAGTTGCTTATGAGGGCGCCTGGGTGGCTTAGTAGGTTAAGCGTCTGCCTTCAGCTCAGGTCATGATCCCAGGATCCTGGGATCGAGTCCTGCATCGGGCTCCCTGCTCTGTGGGGAGCCTGCTTCTCCCTCTCCTCCCCATTTGTCCTCTCTCTCTCTCACTATCTCTGTCTCTCTCTCTCAAATAAATAAAATCTAAAAAAAAAAAAGTTGCTTAGGAAAACCCAAACTATAAATTAATAAAAGGAATCGACACATTCTTGACACCAAGATTATGTAAGAAAAGATACAGAAAATAGCAAACAAACCTCCAACTATGAAGAATGTTGCCACAAAGTGAATGCAAATTATAGCCAAATGTTTCATTGGGAATTTAAAATTTTAACAAATCAATTTTCTCTATGAAGGAAAATTACAAAGCAGAAGTATAAACAAGAAAAAAAAAGGAAGAAGCATGGGGGAACAGAATGCAAAAACAAGTAGGGAACTTAGAGGATGGGAATGAAAAAAGTGGGGGGAAGTGTATAGCTTTACAAACAGGGAAAGGAAATTAAACAGTCTTTGGAAGCCGTCAAAGGGGGTGGGGGGGGGCAGCAATCCAATGGAACAGAACTCATAGCTGAAGATATTCAAGAAAACCTTTCTAAAATGGAAGATGACTTAAAACTATGTACTGAAAGAGTACATGTGTGCTAGGGAATATTAACACAAAATGGTCAACACCCAGTCATATTCAGTAAGCATATTGAATTTTAAAGATACAGAAACAATTGTAAGCAAAATAATCAGGTAATTTCTAAGAGGAAAAAATGTTAGATGGTCCTCAGACTTTTCTATACCTTTATTCAATGTCAGAGGTAGTGAAACAATACCTATAAGATTCTCAGGGAAAGAAATTGTGAGACAAGGACAAGCTATCCTTCAGTATAAAGGGTACAAACAAGCAGTTTAACATTCAGGAACCCAGGAAATGCTGTTTCCCAAAGTCCTTCTTGATAAAACTGCTACAGAACAAACTTGAGCCAGTGATAATTCAGAAATTATGGCAAAAGAGTTGGTGGTGATCACAGAGTATATTTAAATGCAATACAGAATCTAAAACAAATGTGTAGCTGAATGGGACCAAATAAAATATAAATTTTATAAGTGCTGGCAATGTGGAAATGATACAGATAAGAAAAATTAGGAGAGAAAAAGAAAAGGAAGGAGGATACTAGAGTAAATTTCCTCACTGATCTTTTTAAAATAAGTGGAAGTTAAGTCTATTTAACAGTAACAATTAACATGTAGGAAAGATAATGTTGTTATTAAGTTGGGTGGTAGAAGTTGGGACGGGAAGGGGAAGAGAGAAGAAATAATCAATTCTGCATTGTTTATAGGAGGAACTAACATATACAGTCTAAATAAACGTATTATTCTCTTCATTCACAGTATGCATTTGCAGCATTTACCTCTAAATAAACTAATTTCATGGGATTGCTATTATTTTTGTTGTTGCTTTTTAATTGTTGACAACTCCATGGTTTCATAATTCATGGTAATTTACTTTCTGAGTCATTCATATATATCATTATCAGATCAGAAGAAGTTTCTGACAATGATAAACAAATGACTGACCTTTCTTTTATATCATTTAAACATTTTTAAACATCTTTCTTATTCATTAGATTAGGGTTTTTTTAAGATTTTTTATTTATTCATTTGAGACACAGAGATACAGAGAGAGAGAGAGAGAGCATGAGCAGGGAGAGAGGCAGAGGGAGAGGGAGAAGCAGGCTCCCCGCTGGGCCAGGAGCCCGATGTGGGGCTCAATCCCAGGACCCTGGGATCATGACCCGAGCTGAAGGCAGACGCTCAACCATCTGAGCCACCCAGGCGCCCCTAGTTTTTAAAAAAAGGAATCATTTTTAAATAGTTAATGTTTCTGTTTGGTTTACCATTACTTTGAGGAATAGGTTTAGTGCATCTAAGTCAGTATTGCTTGAATTTCAGCAACATAGCATTTTAAATGAAAAAAAAAGTCATAAACCATCAGTGTTAACTATAATTTTTCATTATAATATTAATTGTGCACATACCAAAAAAATAATTGCAAGCTGTTTCCTCATAGTTGTGATACAACTATAAAATCAAAGCAGATTTATAAATCACTATAAACAGAATTATGTAAACAACAAAATAAAATTGAAATTAACAGATTATGTGACAAACTATATTTTATGGAAATGAAGTCACCATTCATGAGACAAGCAGAGGAATCACATGCCAACACCTCTGTAGGCCTTTTGAAGATTCAATTTTCCTTCCAAGTTTTTTTCAATTTGAAATTCTGCCTAATGATGTAATTTGTTCTTTACTTAGTGGGAAGCCATCATTTCTAAATTAAGTTATCTTTTGTTCTTTTTCTAACTAGCACATAACAAAAATGTGCTACTTTTGGCGCCATTAAGAAAGTTGACAAAAATACAACTGAAGCACTAAAATTACACGGTGTTGTTCAGCTGTAATCATTCTGAATAGTAAAATAGGCTTCCATGAATTTTATTTTAGCTCATTGTTGAATGCAAAACACAGAATTTTTAAAAAACTATTGTTAGTGTTCTTTCAGACTCCTGTTTGAGAAACATTATTCTAGACTTTTAGAACCCTAGAATTTCCCCATAACCATTTTAACCATCTTAACCTTACAGCCCAGATAACCATACTTCTTTGTAGACCAAATCTGATTTTATCACATCCCATGATTCTTGCTGCCTGAGTCTCACACTATGCACAAGAGTGACACTCTTTGGCTGGTTTTAAGGCTTACATCAGGGTGGGAGTGTCAGGAATTTAATGTTTCACCTTCTCTCAGAGTAATGAAGAGTGATGCTCAGAATTAAGTTCTGTAGATTTAAAGGGGAGTCAACTAGAAGACTTACCAGGACTAGGATATATAATTGGGGGTCAGAATCTGAGCCCTACTGGACAGATGGGAGGACCTTAGAGGTGGCAAAGAATGAAAACACCAAGGAATATAAAGATATAAAGTGTTATTATCAGTACGTAGTGCATTATATATATATGCTGAAGGGGAGATTTGCAAATAATCAGTGGATAGACCTAGAGTCATCCCCCCCCCCCAAAAAAGACTGGGATTCCACCAGTCTCATCCTAAGCATTGAAGTTGTAGTGCCTCTAGGCTTTTATAGGTGCCCTCCACACAGAAGCTCACAACCCACTTGCTGCTCAACTATCTTTATGATAATTGTCATGCCCTCTTCCATACCTTGTCTCTTTTCTCTACCCACTTGTTCTAGAAAGAAATACTGTGGAAGTCCCTTTAAGGCATTGTCTTTTCTGAAAGAAAACGGATAACAGCAGGTGCTTGAGAGGTGTTTGCTCCATAAGAATAAAGATAGAAAATATTTTATGTCGGGGCACCTCAGTGGCTCAGTTGGTTAAGTGTCTGCCTTTGGCTCAGGTCATGATCTCAGGGTCCTGGTATTGAGCCCCACATTGGGCTCCGAGCAGGGAGCCTGCTTCTCCCTCTCCCTCTATCTCCCTCTGTCCCCAGCTTGTGCTCTCTCTCTGTCAAATAAATAAATAAAATCTTAAAAAAAAAAGAAAATACTTTAGTTCTCTCTTAAAAGATAGAATTAAGTTAACACTTAAGCCATGGCTAAGAGCTATAAACAGATCAGCCAGTTCTTGACTACATTCTGTACTTGTAACTGTAAAAAAAAAAAAAAAATATTCAGATTAAAAGTTTCAGGAATTGGGTTAGTTGATGCTTTCAATGTTTTGTCATGGAGAGCACTTTTAAGAAATGAAAACTAACTCAGGGCGCCTGGGTGGCTCAGTCGGTTGGACGCCCCACTCTTGGTTTCAGCTCCGGTGGTGATCTCAACCATCATGGGATCAAGGCCCTCATCGGGCTCTAGAGTCAGTGTGGAGTTTGCTTCAGATTCTTCCTCTCTCTCCTTCCCCCTCTGCCCCTTCTCACTTGCTCTCTCTCTAAGATAAATAAAATCTTAAAAAAAAAAAAGAAAAGAAATGAGAACTAATTAAAAATACTGGCCCAAACCATACTAATTTTATCATAAAAATATGGTAAACAAACAAAAACGAAAACCAGAGCCAGTACAGTGTAGTTAACTATACAGATGTTGTCACACAGGCCTGGGTTATTAAAGGGAAACCTCAACAAAACTCTCATGTCTAGACCCAGAATCTAGGTTCCCTAGTAAGAATGCACTATAGCTAACAGAAGTGAGGGTTTATTCCTGCATTTGCTTGAATTTGCTATGCTAACTCATTTTTTTTTAAAGGTGTGTCAAAGATAGGTTTTCTCTCCTTGGGCTTTATTTCCAAATTATGGTATTTAGTTCAGTGCTATTCCCAGTCTCTAACATACTAGCAGTAACTAGTGATGTACTACCAATACCCTGGGGAGTTCTGTTAGCTGTGTCCTTGCAGCAATGTAACAACACAGCACCATGCATCTTGCATAGTTATGGATCACACATGAGAGCAAATATTGTCCTGTTATATTTTGTTCTACTTTAAGTGTTTTCATTTTTTTTAAAGATTTTTTATTTATCTATTTGAGAGAGAGACAGAGAAAATATGAGCAGGGGTAGGGGCAGAGGGAGAAGCAGACTCCCTGCTGAGCAGGGAGACCAATGTGGGGCTCAATCCCAGGAATCTGAGATCATGACCTGAGCTGAAGTCAGTCACTTAACCAACTAAGCCACCCAGGTCTAAGTTTTTTCAGCGATACCCCCAGAACTGCAAGCTTTCTTTTTTTCCCATTGTAGATAGAAAGATACTGCATGATTTAAGATACCTGACTACACACACACACTGTCTGATCACCACTAACATTTAAAATGTCTGAATGCCAATAAATAAATAAATAAATAAATAAATAAATAAATAAATAAATAAATAAAATAAAATAAAATGTCTGAATGCCATACTTCCCCTGCACATTGCTCTTAGAAGTGGTCCTTGCTAACTAAGGAAATAGCTTTGATTCATGTATTAGACTTCTAGGGCTGCCTTAACAAAATACCACACACTGGGTGGCTTAAACAACAAATTTATTTTCTCACAGTTCAGGAGACTAGAAGTCCAAGATCAAAGTGTCTGAAGGATTGGCTTCTCCCAAGACCTTTTTCCTTGACTTGCAGATGGCTGTCTTCTTGCTGTGTCCCCACAGAGTCTTTTCTCTGTGTGTGAACATTGCTGATGTCTCTTACTCTTCTTATAAAGACACTAGCCCTATTGGACCAGGGCCTCTCCTTGTGACCTCATTTAACCTTAATTACCTCTTTGAAGGCCTTATTTCCAAATATATGAATTTCGGAGGAACACACTCAATGCATAACAGCTTACAAACTTAAGGAGATAATGGAGAAGTATCTCGGGCACAGATAAAAACAGCATCACAATTTTCCTCTAGACTGTATAGATCTTCACATGATTTGTATAATCTAAACCCCAGGGTACCATGTCATGCCATGTGTCTTTCCAACTGATATTATTATGGACACAAATACTCCCAGATGTTCTCTGTGGTCTGAATCAGCCTAAAGCAGGCTTCATCATCCCTTTTTGTTCCAGAGATTGGAGAAATAATTCTATCATGTTCTCCAACTAATCAATGTATAAGTGGCTAGGGTTACTTCAAGTGGTATCTTTTTATCTGACCAAATTAAAATATGGCCTCATAAAGCAAACAAACAACCAAAGAGGGTTGAAGTTATGCAGGTTAGAGAATATAGACCACACTGACAGTCCAGTCTGTGATGGAAGGCATGCTCAAGTAAGACTTTAATGATCCATCAAGCCAACAGAACATCTCTATTGATAAGAACACTGTAGTATCACTGTCCTAACAAGTGTCCTTTAAATTAGAGCTAGAATGTCTCCTCTTTGCTGGGATTATTGGCTTTTTATAAAATGTATAGTCAATCCACTTGTTCTAGAGGGGAGGGACTGGGTAAAACACCAACACAGAATGTGACCACTTGGTACCCAGACAGAAGTTAGGGGAAGAGAACTGTGCTCTAAGAAAAAGATCTTCTGTCAGTACCCCAAACTGGAAACTCTGTAGACTCTTTCCATCCCTTATCAAAAGTACAACTAGGAGATACACAGTGGATACACAGGTCAGGATAACAGAAAATAACAAATGCAAGACTGCATTTCCTTCTCATTAACCACTTAAGTTTAATTTTGAAGTAGAGGAAAAAGGAATCTCCCCCAGAACAACTTTGCCATTGTTGATACTCTCCAGATCTCAGCCTGATTCCCTCCTAAGTACTCTGAATGAGCAAAGAACCACACAAGACTGTTAGTGCAAATAAAATCATATACACCAATGGGCTAAATGTTGATTTGTATAATTAGCCAACCCTGAAAGCTTTCAGTAGAAACTGCTTTGATTTTTGACTTTTAGAAAGTTGTTCTACCAGAGGATTATTATGGTAATTGAAATTAGGAATGGAATTATGGTTGAACCCTAAATAACATGATGTAGACGCTGAAACTGATATTTAGCTGTTATACTCAACAATTAGGAACAATGGAAGGGACAGGGTGTACTTGTGAGAGCTCTAATTTTAATTTTGGGATTGCCAATTTGTTAGCCTTTCACTCCTTCCTTGAAGGAAATGTAGGGTCTTAAAGAACTTGCCCAAGGCCTATATTCAAGTAGAAAATTATGAGCTTCACTTCCTAGGGAGAAGATATTTATATTCTTCCTCTTTTAAGGGTGGCGCAGCCTTCACATTCACAGGTCTCAAAATCTCTGCTACAAAATGAGAGATTCTCTGTGATGGATCAGTTGTAAGATTACTCTGGGAACAATCTCTTTCTTTACAAGTGTTTGCATAGCTCATTATTTTTCTGGAAAATAAAAGGTATGTGGGGTGCTACTATAAAGATGTGATTTATAGGTGGGATAATATATGATAGAAGATCAGGGCCAGAGTTAAATTGTCATAAAACGTAATTCTGACAGTTAATTTACTCATATCTTATCTGCTGAGACATTAGCAGACATCTGAATATATGGGTATCAATGGCAAAGAGTTGTTATATATCTTCATTAGATGAAGAGGATTATTATGGTAATTGGAATCAGGAGTAACAAAGAATCAAATTAGAAATTAGTCACAGGAAGCAAATCAGTGAAAATTAGGAAACATTCATTTTTGAAAAAAGAAAAGGTATGGCCTGTCCTGTTTCCCCCAAATCAACAGTGCATTTTATTTTTTGTACTTACCTTTAAAAAAGTACTTTAAAAAATACATGCATGTTGGGGTATCCATTCACAACAGAACTAGTGAGTCCTTGGTATCATCAGCTTCTCAAGGGATAAGCACTATTCATAGTGTGGTATGTTATTTTTTCAAATGTATTTTATGTATATACTATCATGTTGCTATTGCTGTAAGAATGGGTATATATAATATATGTTGGTCTGCAATATTAAACATTATGAGTAACTTTCTATGTCACTGTATGACGGAGAATGGTTTTAATCACACACCTGTGCTAATAAATGCATTCCTTTTTTTTTGAACAAACATAACAAGCTATAAACTGCTTTGCTCTACCAAGTGGACATAGAGATGAAGACAGTGGTTGGAGGACTTTTAATTATCAAATTTGTCCTCTTCTGAATGATCTAAATTTTATCCATTACCATGTATCATTTTAATGTTAGATAGCTAGATAAAGCAAGTGAGCAAGAGAGAGAAAAAGATAGGCTAAATTTGAAAGGATAAATTTCAAAGGATAAAGTAGAAAATAACTCAGTTTGCCCAGTTGTGATTTTTACACACACACACTGATATGAAAGGTTGAATATATTTAATCGATTAAATCTTTGGCCATTCGTAGAAAAATCCACAAACAGAATTTTTTAAATTTTTATTTTATTTTTTTATGTAGTGTTCCGTGATTCATTGTTTGCATATAACACCCAGTGCTCCATGCAATATGTACCCTCCTTAATACCCATCACCAGGCTAAACCATTCCCCCACCCCCTCCCTTCTAAAACCCTCAGTTTGTTTCTCAGAGTCTATAGTCTCTCATAGTTCATCTCCCCCTCCGATTTCCCCCCCTTCAATTTCCCCTTCCTACTATCTTTTTTTTTTTTTAACATATATGTATTATTTGTTTCAGAGGTACAGGTCTGTGACTCATCAGTCTTACACAATTCACAGTGCTCACCATAGCACATACCCTCCCCAATGTCTATCACCCAGCCACCTCATCCCTCCCACCCCACCACCACTCCAGCAACCCTTAGTTTGTTTCCTGAGATTAAGAATTACAGACGGAATTTTTATACACATTTCCAAGACTAATCATTAGCGCTGGTACAACCAAATCAACCCCTGTAGTCCTCTTGGATGAGGTCCATCCTGAGCAGCCCGATCCTGTTCTATTCATGTGCACTCTATTACTGTGAGGGATAATTCTAATCCAAAGATTTTTTTTTTTTTTGTGGCCATCCTGACTCTAATGAACAGAAGGTCCAGTAAATTCCCTGAGAAGTTTGATTTCTACAGCCTAGCTTTTAGTAATTTTTTATTCTGAAGTAATGCCTAGACCCAGAGGAGGGAAACCTTTATTTACTTTGGTCTTAGTCATTGCTCATTTAAAACAAAGGTCTAGGGGCACCTGGGTGGTTCAGTCCATTAAGTATCCAACTCTTGGTTTCAGCTCAGGTCATGATCTCAGGGTCATGGGATGAGCCCCATGTTGGGCTCCATGCTCAGTGTAGAGTCTGCTTGTCCCTCTTCTTCCCCCTCTGCTCCTTCCTTCACTCTCTCTCTCTCTCCAAAAGTGAATAAATGAAAATCTTTTTAAGAAAATAAGCAAAGATCCCAGCTAGGGACCTGCATGTAAGAACAAATATACTAAAAAGTATGATTGCTTGGCATCGTGTTTCTTTCCAGTACATTGTACAGAATGTCCTCTATGAGGACTTCAGGGAAAATTTTCTTTTTGGTCTCAGAAACAGTTGAAAGCAACTGAACAATTAATTTGTTTTTACATTATAGACAATGTGGATTTTGCAATAAAGCCTGTTTCTGGTTTTTATATTATTTTAAATGTGTAACTTAGATGTCCCTAGACCCCACCAGCCTAGGAGCACAAATGAGTCACATTAACATTAATTCCCAAATACTCTTGGCTGATAGGCCTCAACCCCCTACAGAGAAGACCCCTTGCTCCAAACATTTCAGTATATCCCTTAGGGTATATCACATGTGCTTATGTTTGTTGATTGTAAGTAGAAGAAACAAACTGTGTTAGCTTACACAAAGAAAAAGAAATTTATTGTAAGGATTAGGAGACGATCTGTGGAACCTAAGGGCAAGATGCACCCTTGCATCGGAAAAGACTAGAACCAGAGTCAAGTGCCATCAGGAAGTTCCCTCCATGTCATCTCTGCTCCCTCCTGCATACTTATTCTCTCTCTGTCTCTTTCTTTTTTGCTTGCTCTCTCTTTATCAGTTTCTTCTGCTGATCCAACTCAATAACAGAAAATGAAGGCAACTGAGAACTTCCCAGTTTACGTGACACAAGTCCAGTTGCCTGGAGAGAGACTGAAAGTGTTTTTTGGGTCTCGAGAGTATGGCTGCTCTTTTCCCAAGGCCCCAGAGTGAGCTGCCAAGCTCCCGGGAGACTCTGTTCTGCACTGCTCATCTTACAGGACAGTGTCTTTCTTCTGTGTTTCCCAAGGCCGCCGCACCTGAAATCACACCCCCGCCCTGCCTATAGTAATGCCCTTGCAACAAATCTCAAAGCAGCAAGCCCTCAAGATGCTGAAACATCATTAGGGCCATCTGTGCACCTGCAGAAAGGTGAGAAGCATGTCTCCGCATAGGAGGCAGATATCCCTGAGTCCAGGCTACATTTATTCTGCCCAAGTTTACACAACACAGAGTACAAATGATATTTGAGCCCACATGATATTTGAGTGATTCTGAAGCCCCTCATTTTTTCCCATCCTAGAAATAAATATAAAATACCCAGTGTGTATACTTTGCTTTAGTCAAATCCTATAAGGCCCAACACATAGAGGAAATAAAGGCTGGGGTCTTTGGGAGAACCCGAGTAAAGACAGGGCAGGAGATACCCACATCCGTGCTGCCTGCCTCCTGAGGTTGATGCTGGGAGATTCCTTGACACCTTTCAGCTCTGCTACCTTATAGATGAGGTGGGCAGAGAAGTCAGACTAAGTTTTTAAAACTTTTTAAATGCTTGGGTGTTGCTATCTAATGTTACTGCTGGCATAAAATTTGAGAGTACACTGATGTTACGTGTGTGTCTCTGGAAGAACATTAAAAAGTGAACCCAATTTGGACCTGTGTGAGTGAGAAGTGCCATCGTGAATTTTTTCCTACCCCTCTAATCACCACACAGAGACACCTGGTTCTCCATGTTAATTTGAGTTCACTTTCCCTCCAAGTCCCATTGACACATTTTTACAGTAAAAATTAAAAAGACAAAAAAATTTATGTCTTATTGATTCAAAAGAGAGAAGGGAACCATCAATAAGCCAAACATTTAGGAAGAATTTCTAAAAGATAAGTGGACATGGGACTCCATTTCAGATGTAGTAAACTGCCTGCAATTTAACAAACACAAAGAAAAACATCTTTATGGGCCAGCTAGCTTTAGAAGGAAATTTCATTCAATTCTTCCTGGAATGGATAATTCGAATGACACATAAGCTGTTCAACAACTTAAAAAAATGAACTTCTCCATCAGGAATATGAAATTCAAGAATATAACATTCTGTAGGCTATTTAAAGTTTTTGTTGTGGTTATCTAATCAAATATTCTTCTTTATCCCCCTTGAAAATAAGAAGAAAAAGTCATATTGACGGGTCTAGGTTTCAGACAATGAGTATGTTTTTGTTTAACGTATCATGAATCAAAGATGGCTTTATACATTTTAAGCCAGGGTCCAGAAGAAGTCATTAATATTAAACCTATTACAAGATCCTTCTATTTTGGGGAAAAAAAATTGTGATTCTATCTCCAGAGCACAGGTCAGAATGCAGGCAAATGGGCTATTTGGATCCACTTCCTCATTTGCCTTTTAGTCAAAAACAAATAACTTGGCTTCTTTCCTTTTAAGGGTTTGGTTGTAAATATGCTTGATTTAATTAAAATATACAAGAGGGTTAGGCAGTTGAAAAAGGTATTTATAATTACTCAAGGTAACCTAAGAGCTGTTCTGTAACTCCAAGCTAGCAGTACCTAATACAACAAAGCATACAAGAAACTAGAGTTTTAGCTCAGTTATTTATATGTACAAAAATCTTATATAAACATTAGTAATTCAGAAGCCCTAATGTATACACAGTGTTTAAAATAGGTATTGGTTTAGGAAAATGTCTATAAATGTAAAGATGATTCACCATTTTATTTTTTATTTTTAAAATTTTAATTCCAGTGTAATTAACATACACTGTTACATTAGTTTCAGGAGTACACTGTAGTGATTTAAGACTTCCATGTATCACCTGGTACTCATCACAACAAGTTCACTCCTTAATATATATATATAAATATATATATACACATATATATAATATACATAAATATATATGTATATATATACATAATATACATACATATATACATATACATATAAATATATATATTTATACACGCACACATCACTTCTTTATCCGTTCATCTATTGATGAATGCTTGGATTGCTTTCATAATTTGGCTTTTGTAAATAATGCTGCAATAACCATAGGGGTGCATATATCTTTTTGAATTAGTGTTTTCATATACCTTGGGTAAATACCCAGTAGTGGAATTCTGGATTGTATGGTAATTCTATTTTTAACTTTTTGAGGAAACTCCATACCGTTTTCCACAATGACTGCACCAGTTTGCAGTCCCATCAAGAATGCATGAGGGTTCTTTTTTCTCCACATCCTCACCAACACCTGTTGCTGCTTGTGTTTATGATGTTAGCCATTCTGACAGATGTGAGGTAATATCTCATTATGGTTTTGATTTGCACTTTTCTGATGATGAGTGATGTTGAGCATCTTCTCATGTGTCTGTTAGCCATCTGGATATCTTCTTTGGAGAAATGTCTGTTCATGTCTTCTGCCCATTTTTAATTGGATTATTTAGTTTTTTGGTGTTAGCTTATATAAGGTCTTTATATATTTTGGATACTAACCCTGTATCAGATATGTCATTTGCAAATATCTTCTCCCATTCAGTAGGTTGTCTTTTAGTTTTGTTGATTGTTTCCTTTGCTGTGCAGAAACTTTATTTTGGTGTAATCCCAATAGTTTATTTTTGCTTTTGTTTTCCTTGCCTAAGGAGACCTACCTGGAAAAATGTTGCTATGGCCAACATCAGATAAATTATTCCCTGTGCTCTCTTCTAGGAGTTTTGTGGTTTAAGTGTCATATTTAGGTCTTTAATCTATTTTGAGTTTATTTTTTTGTATGTTGAAAGCAAGTGGTCCAGTTTTTTCTTTTGCATGTAACTGTCCAGTTTTCCCAATACCATTTGTTGTTGTCTTTTCCCATTCCATAATCTTGCCTCCTTCATTGAAGATTAATTTACCACATAATTGTGGGTTTAGTTCTGGGCTCTCTATTCTGTTCTGTTGATCTATGTGTCTTCTTTTGTGTCAGTACCACACTGTTTTGATCACTGCAGCTTTGAAGTATATCTTGAAATTGAAGATTGTGGTATCTCCAGTTTTGTTTTTCTTTTTCAAGATTGCTTTGACTATGTGGGGTCTTTGGTGGTTCCATACAAATTTTAGGATTACTTGTCCTAGTTCTGTGGAAAATGCCATTGGTATTTTGTTAGAGATTGCATTAAATCTGTAGATTGCATTGGGTGGTATAGGTATTTTAATAATATTCATTTGTGTCATCTTCAATTTCTTTCATTAGTGTTTTATAGTTTTCAGAGTACAGGTCTTTTTTTTAACCTCTTTGGTTAAGTTTATTCCTAGGCATTATATTGGCTTTGGTGCAGTTGTAAATGGGACTGTTTTCTTAATTTCTCTCTCTGCTACTTCATTATTAGTGTATAGAAACAAAACGGATTTCTGTACATTGATTTTATATCCTGTGGCCTTACAGAACTCATTTATCAGTTCTAGTAGTTTTTTGGTGGAGTCTTTAGGGTTTTCTTTATAGAGTATCATGTCATCTGTAAATAGTTAAAGTTTTACTTCTTCCTTACCCATTTGGGTGCCTTTAATTTTTTTTTTTTTTGTCTGGTTGTTGTGGCTGGGAATTGTAGTACCATGTTGAATAAAAGTGGTTAGTGTGGATATCCTTATCTTATGCCTGATTTTAGGAGAAGCATTCTCAGTTTTTCACCATTGAGTATGATGTCACCTGTGGGGTTGTCACATAAGGCCTTTATCATGTTGATGTATGTTTCCTCTAAACCTACTTTTTTGAAGGTTTTTATCATGAATTGGTGTTGTAGTTTCTCAAATGCTTTTTCTGAATCTATAGAAATGATCTTATGGTTTTTATCCTTTCTTTTGTTGATGTGCTGTATCACGTTGATTGATTTGTGAACATTGAGCCACCCTTGCATTCCAAGAATCACCAAGAATGGTCGTGCTGAATGATTTTTTTAATGTATTGTTGGATTCAGTTTGCTAATATTTTGTTGAGAATGTCTTCATCTATGTTTCTCAGAGATATTGGCCTATAGTTCTCTTTTTTTTTTTTTTTGTATAACCTTTATCTGGTTTTGGTATCAAGTAATGCTGGCCTCCTAGAATGAATTTGGAAGCTTTCTTTCCTCTTCTATTTTTTAGAATAGTTTGAGAAGAACAGGTATTAACTCTCATTTAAATGTTTGGTAGAATTCTCCTGTGATGCTATCTAGTCCTGAACTTTTGTTTGTTGGAAGTTTTTTGATTACTGATCCAATGTCATTGCTGGTAATTGGTCTGTTCAAATTTTCCATTTCTTCCAGATTCAGTTTTAGGAAGTTATATATTCCTAGGAATTTATCAGTTTCTTCTAGTTGTCCATTTTGTTGGCATATAATATTTCATAGTATTCTCTTATAATCCTTTGTATTTCTGTAGTGTTGATTATTATTTTTTCCTTTTACTTCTGATTTTGTTTATTTGAGAACTCTCTCTCTCTTTTGATAAACCTGGCTAAAAGTTTATCAATTTTGATGATCTTTTCAAAGTTTTTTTAAAATCGATTAATAGATCTCATAAAATCTTACCTTGACAGAAACTAAAAAGGCATTTGGTGAAATATTGCTGATTAAAGCAAAATTTTTGGTAAAACAGGAAGAAAAATGTAATTCCTCTGCATAATAAATAGCTGTCTCAAACACATCATCCCATTACTTGCAAAATATCAAAGAGTTACTGTTAAAATTTATAACAAGATAACATTATAACCATTGTTATTTAATATTGCTCTACATGTCCTAGCCAATACAATTAAGCAAAAAAAAAAAGAAAAAAAAACAGTTATAGAAAATAGGCAGAAGGTAGCAAAATTCTAGATAATGAAATTCTTTACCTGAAAATTCCAAGTAAATCAATTTTAAAACTTAAAAATTTAATTGAAAACTTAATAAGGTGACCAGCTATAAAATAATATATACACTTTCTTATATACCAAATTTGTAAGTTAAAAATTGAAATTCAAAAAAAATGACCAAATAAAATATCCCAAAACAAACACAAGTATTTATATAGGAATCTGATATATGACTGAAGTAGTATTTGAAATTAGTAGGAAAAAATAAAATATTCAATAACTGAGAGTAAGACAAATGGCCAACAATTTGGGAAAGTACAAAGTTAGAGGCCTATCCTATCACTTAGAGCAAAATAAATTCTATAAGAGTTAAAAATTGAATGTAAAATATGAAATCATAAGTTACTAGAACAAATATGAATACGTATTTAGATAACCTTGGGTTAAATATGTGCTATCTAAAGAAAAACAAAAGATAAAGCAAAAGGTGATAGTTTATGTTTCATTATCTATCAAAATCTTTAGAATGTTTAAAGCAAGCAACATAAACAATATTGAAAGACAAATGACAACATTTATATATAGCAAAGACTAAGTAGTTATGCCATCTAAAGAAAAAGATGAAAAATGCTCAAAATCCAATTCACAGAAGTGGAAATAAATGATTAATAAACATATGAAACAGGAAAAAAATCCAGATCCACAGATATTCAAGTAAATGCACATAATAATGCTATTTGAGTGTCTGGTTACTTTTTTTAATAAGCAGTTGCTAAGCAGTTTTAAAAGAGATTTTTATTTTTTATTATTTATTTTAAAGATTTTATTTGAGGGGGGCCTGGGTGGCTCAGTCGTTAAGCGTCTGCCTTCAGCTCAGGTCATGATCCCAGAGTCCTGGGATCGAGCCCCGCATTGGGCTCCCTGCTTGGCGGGAAGGCTGCTTCTCCCTCTCCCCCTCCCTCTGCTTGTGTTCCCTCTCTCGCTGTGTCTCTGTCAAATGAATAAATAAAAAAATATTTAAAAAAAAGATTTTATTTGAGAGAGAGCACAAGTGGAGAGGAAGGACAGAGAGAGGGAGAAGCAGGCTCCCTGCTGAGCAGGGAGCCCGACGGGCTTGATCCCAGGACCCTGGGATCATGACCGGAGCTGAAGGTAGATGCTTAACCGACTGAGACACCCAGGTGCCCTAAAAGAGATTTTTTTTTAAAGAAAGCAGTATTTACTAAGGATATGAACAAACTGGCACACTTATTTGATTGGTGAAAAATCTTTCTGGAAAAAATTTTGAAAATACATATTTTAAAGCCTTATAATATGAAAACCTTTTGATCCATTTCTGGGAATTTATCTAAGAAAACAAACAGATGTACATAGAGGTTTATCACATAATGGAATTGTTTATAATAAAAAATTGGTGTAATGTTAAAATGTTATAATGGTTGGATAAATTATAGCACATTCATATCATGGAATATAACAATCATTTAAACATACAATATGATTATTTATTGACCTGGAAGGATTGTTACATATAATAGTAGGTTTGAATCAGAAAGAATACACAGCCTATGTTAACTGGTTGTTCCTGGTTGATTAAATATGACTGATTTCTATTTTTTCCATATTTGCCCCCAATGATCATGTGTCACTTGTATAATACTTTTCTAAAAGTTTTTGAAAAATCAATTCAGTGATACAAATTCTTTCTATACATAAATGTTACCCCAACACTGGAAATATGTTTGTCCATCCTTCTTTTAAAAGCAGAAAGAACTGCTCCCATAGTTATTTACATTATGATATATAAGCCTCTGTATATTAAGTTTGCAGTGAGTAGGAGGAGGATCAGAATAAAGAAAAAGTGAACAGAGGATCTAATTACAAAACCACTCTGTTTAACACCTTTTGTCAACTCTCCATCTTTTCAGGGGTTCTCAAGCAGGGATGGTCCCACTCCTAAAGGCTTTTTGGACATATGGGGTGTAGGGCCTTTTTTGGTTGTCAGAGAGACTAGTGAGCACTACTGACATTTAGCGGGTATAGGGAAGAGAAGCTAATTATCCTGCAATGCTTGGAAAATTCAGAACAAGAACGATTTTTCCTGTCTGAAATGTCAGTAAGCACTCTCCACTGAGAAACTCTGCTAAACTAAACCATAAAAACCTATACTATAAACCCTAAAGCAACCACTAAAATAACAAAGTGTTCTAGGTAATGTGTCAATAAAGGATATGAAATAGAATCGTAAAAAATATTTTAAAACAAGAACAGCAAAACACCCTGCTTATCTCTCTGGCCTAATTCTCTACTCCCTTCCTCTTGTAGACCTGCATTCACACCTCAACATTGCCCAACTTCAAACAAAATGAATTTCAGAACGAAAAATTATTACATGGGATAAAGAAGGCCATTGAATAATGATACATGAGTTAATCCATGAAATGGATATAATGATCCTAAGAGTTTATGCACCTAATAACAGAGTTTCAAAAACCCTGAAGCAACACTGATAGAATAGTAAAGAGAAATTGACAATACCCCAATTGTAGTAAAAAATTCCAATACCAAAGATATATGTAGAATCCCCCAATTTTTGGAAACTAAATAAGACATTTCTAAAAGGCCTGTGGGTCAATGAAGAAATCAAAATGGAGATAAAAAATAATTTTGAGCCAAGTGAAAATGAAAACATAATGTATCAATATATATGAGATACTGCTAAGGGAAATATATCTAAATGCCTATATTAGAGGGGCGCCTGGGTGGCTTAGTCGTTGGGCGTCTGCCTTTGGCTCGGGTCAGGATCCCAGGGTCCTGGGATCGAGCCCTGCATGGGGCTCCCTGCTTGGCGGGAAGCCTGCTTCTCCCTCTCCCACTCCCCCTGCTTGTGTTCCCTCTCCCGCTGTGTCTCTCTCTGTCAAATAAATAAATAAAATCTTAAAAATAAATAAATAAATAAATAAATAAATAAATAAATAAATAAATGCCTATATTAGAAAAGAAAAAAAGGTCCATCTTTAAAAGGGAAAAGCAAACAAGACCAAAATTAAGCCAAAAGAAGAAAATGAAAAATATCAGAAAGGAAATCAATGAAAACCAAAAGTTAAGTGTTTTTTTAAAATCAATAAAATAATAAATCCCTATCTAGACTAATTAGAGGAGAGAGAGAAAGAATATAGATATTAATAATACCCTGACAAGATTTGCTCATTTTTTTTTCAGTGAAACCATAACTTCTTCATGGGTATTAAGTGCTAAACGATCATTGAACAAATGTATTTTTCTACTTGTCTTGCAACTTATTGAAAACAGAAATGTCTTCAGGTTTGTATGTATGAAAAAAAAAGTCTAAAATGGGTAACAGATTGTCTTATTAAAAAAGCCAAAACATCCCAGCACCAGGAGATTATGTCTGAAAATGAAACTGCTTATGACCACCATCATTTAAAAAAATAATTGCTCTTTGTCAAGGGAAAGCAGTGGAAAACCCATTTTTCTTTAAATGTATATAAGCTTTCCCTCACAACCCTATGACATTTCACTGTGAATTGAACAGTCTTTCAGTGCCCAGGCCTCAAGTGTACAAACATGTCTGTATTTTCCTCCTGTCTTGAAGACTGACCTGTATGTCTTCCAGCTGTGCTCTACACATCGCTATCAAGATTTGATTGCTTCAAAAAAAATGAAAATCCTCTGAGATTTGTCAAATAACAGGCATCGTGTTCAGTGCTTATTTTCATCTTTTGGGTGTTGTGAGGATAGAAGAAGCTTGTGATGTAAATTTCTCAAGTGAGCATTTCTTGATTTATCAGAATTTGAGTTCTCACCAACACTTTACATTTAACATCAGAAAGATGAAGGGAAGAAAGGCAGTGTTTATACAAGGATGCTGGGCAGTTGTTCAAGAATGAGTTCCAGATGCTGTAACCTTGAAGACCTTGGTTTCCAAGGAAAGCCTTGTGTCTTTCATGGGATAAGACGCTCAGAAGGGTAAATTTCCTTTTGAAACCAGATGAGTCCATTGCTCCAGTAGTTGCAACTTGAAAGAAGAGGATTTATTTACCCTGTCAGGTTACATCAGTCTGCCTAACAGAACCGTAGTGCGGGCAGGTTGGTCAGAGCAATCAGAACATCTCAGAGGAATCTGGGTGTGGGTAATATCCATGTATCAAGGGTTCTGCTGCTATTTTTGTTCTGTTGCTCATTTGTCACAAGAATGAGGAGGTTTTGGTAACCTCGTGTATGGAAAATGGCAAAAGTCAGAATTTATTGGATGACTTGTTTTTTGAGGGGTTTTCTTAAAGAGGACTTTAATGTCTTTATGGTTGCTTGTTGGAAAAAAAGATTATAAGACATGAATGCCTGTTAAAAGGAAGGCTTTCTGTTACCAGTTTTATAGACTTACCGAGTGATGACAAATTTACTGAACAGCAACTGTGTCCAGAACTGAGGCTCGCTTATAGCTCATCCCTCCCCTCTCAGTTCCACCATTGCTTTCTTACAATTTATTCTCCAAACAAAAACAGTCACAATGATTTTTTTTTTTCACAATGTAAACAAGTCATCTTTCTTCTGCTCAAGACCCTTCGGTAGGTTTCCATTGAATTAGAATAAACTCTGAACTCCTTATCCTAGCCTTAGAATTTCTTCATATTCTGGCCCCTGATTATGTCCCCATCATCCTTTTCTTCTTCTCCCCATTCACTCACTCTACTCCATCCACTTTCACCCAGGCAGCCAAGATTTATAGATTGCATTTATTACAGAGGGCTTTAACCTATCAATTGCCACTTCCCATCATTAGCTCTCACCTCAAACACTGAAACAGTCCCTACCTCTAGCTTTGGTCTCCACACCGTAGCCAGAGTGATCTTTTGAAAACACTACTCAGATTATATCTCTTGCATGCTTAAAATATTTAAATAGTACCTCATTTCCATCATGATTGCATAAAAACTTTTTACCCTGGCTTATGAGGTATGTTACAATATGTTTGCTGTTTATCTCACTGGTCAAATTCTATACTCCACACTCACAACCTGCCTTACACACCCCCACCCCACAGCTGCCAGACTCCTGCCATAATTTGCAATTTTAGTCATGGTCTCAAATCACATTTGTAATGTTCTTTTCACTAACTGTAATGTCCCTTCCATCTTTCTTTGCCTTAAAAATGTCTTACCCATGACCAAAAGCATGTAGACCCCAAATGTTACAGCTTTTTAATAATGCAGCTCTTTTAAAGGTTATACATGCAATATTTTCCCAAGGTATGTCCATAACATCAAGGTGTGACATGATTAGAATAGATTCCAGCATCAGTATTAGGCTGGCACTTTCCCTCTGCCAGGTAAGTTCTCTTAGCACTTCTCACCCCAAACTCAGCACCAGACCAGACCCCCTTACTCTTAGGTGAGCTTAACATCATAGCATTCTTGCTCATTCCTGCAAGCTGACCCTAAACAGAAGAGCCTAGCCATCAAACACAGTTTATGTCTTTTGCCCTCAAAGGAAAAAAAAGCAAATTACCTTTCTTTTTTCATTCAGTAGGCTTATAGCAATATCCAGAACCTAAATGCAAATGCCTATGTTGTGGGGAGAGAAGGAGGGCTCACGACTCCTCCAACCAAAGCCTCTAAGCCCCAGGGCCTTGACCAGCCCCAAATTTCTTGTTATATACAATTCAACAATGTCATACATAACTGCAACATTAAGTTTTCCTTTAAATGATGTAGATGATTTTATGCTAGCATGCTGAGTTTAAGAAATTATTTCCAAGCAAGACAAAGCATTAAAATAATTTATTACTCTGCTGTACTTAGGACACAGTTTCTCACCCTGTTACTTTCATGTGTTCTTTCCCCCAAAAGGACAGGGAGATTGTGCTTTCTCTTAGGTTCTAAAAGGCCTGGACCTACATGAGGAACCCAGAAACTCTGAACACATTTGCTTTCTAGGACCTACAGGGTTGTAAAAGAGAGCATCTTACCTCTAATAGTAGTTGAGTTGTTTGATGGTAGTTGCTGCCTGGAAAAAAAACCCAGAAGGCTGAAGACGTCTGATATCTATAGTTCCCATCAGCAGTGTAAGCACAGGTTTCCTTTTTTTTCTACAGACATGGAAAGATGGTACTTATTGTATGTTAACAAATAACATGCATTCAAAGGAATTATTCTGCAGGTGGCAACTAAATATGTCTGGAGAGCCTTCTACCCAGCTTTTCCTCCTATGTGTGGACAAACTGCACTCCTCCATTAATTTCTTCTTTATACATCCCTGTTATGATGGATATGCTGAAGTAAGAGATTAAGGAAAGAAGGAGATAACTAAGAAGTCCTCCTCAAATTAAAGCAGGTTTAAAAATTAGTTTATTTCTTATTTAATATCACATAGACCCCTTCTCAATAGCTTATATCTACATCCATAGATTGAGAATCATTCATACTTGGGAAATCCCATAGAAAAATGGGAATAATGAATTGGGGAATCCTGGCTACATTATTCGAATATTATTTGCATTCTGGCTGCTTTGCTTTTGCTTACTTATGGAACAAGAAAAGGAAGGGGCAGCATCAACCTGCCTTTAGGTTCAGATATCCTACAGTTGCAAACGAGGGCTCTGCGTTTGTATTTTAATATGATGTGTTGTTTTTTTTTTTTTTTAACTGAAGTATAGTTGATGCACAATGTTACATTTGTTTCAGGTGTACAACATAGTGATTCCACAACTCTACGCATTACACTATGCTCACCACAAGTGTAGCTGCCATCTGTCACCATACAACACTATCAGAGTAACATTGACTATATTCTCTATGTGTACCTTTCATCCCTGTGACTTCTTCATTTCCAAACTGGAAGCCTATACCTTCCCCTTCCCTTCACCCATTTTGTCCATCCCCTCACCCCTCTGGCAACCATAGTTTCTGCTTTTGTTTTGTTTTGCTTTTAGATTCCACATATAAGTGAAATCATATGGTATTTGCCTTTCTTTGACTGATCTATTTCACTTAGGCTAATACCCTATAGGTCCATCCATGTTGTCACAAATGTCAACATCTTATTCTTTTTTATGGCTCAGTAATATTCCACTGTATACATATAACACTTCTTCTTTATCCATTCATCTGTTGATGGACACTTAGGTTACTTCCATATCTTGGCTATTGTAAATAATGCTGCAATAAACACAGATCTGTATAGATCTTTTTGAATTAGTGTTTTCATTTAATTTGGGTAAATACCCAGTAGTGGAACTACTGGATCATGTGGTAATTCTATTTTTAATTTTTTGAGGAACCTCCATACTGTTTTCCACAATGGTTGCACTAATTTACATTCCCACCACCATTGCACAAGGCTTCCTTTTTCTTTGCATACTTGCCAGCACTTGTTACTTCTAGTCTTTTTGATATTAGCCATTCTGACAAGTGTAAGGTGATACCTCATTGTGGTTTTGATTTGCATTTCTCTGATGATGAGTGATGTGAGCATCTTTTCATGTGTCTGCTGGCCATCTGGATGTCTTCTTGGCAAAATATTTAATCAGGTCATCTGCCCATTTTTAAATCAGAGTATTTGGGTTGTTTTTTGTTTGTTTGTTTGTTTTTGGTGTTGAGTTGTGTAAGTTCTTTATACATTTCAGATACTAACCCTTTATTGGATGTCATTTGCAAATATCTTCTCCCATGCAGTAGGTTGTCTTTTAGTGTTGTTGATTGTTTCCTTCACTGCAAAAACTTTATTTTGGTTTAATCCCAGTAGTTTATTTTTGCTTTTGTTTCCCTTGACTGAAGAGGCATATCTAGAAAAATGTTGCTAAGGCCAATGTCAAGAAATTCCTGCCTATGGTTTCAGTGCATTCCCTATCAAAATACCAACAGCATTTTTCACAGAACTGGAACAAATAATACTAAAGTTTGTATGGAACCACAAAAGACTCTGAAGAGCCAAAGCAATCTTAAGAAAGAAGAATAAAAACTGGAGGTATCACAATCCCAGATGTCAAGATTCATTACAGAGCTGTAGTAATCAAAACAGTGTAGTACTGGCACAAATATAGACGCCTAGATCAATGGAACAGAATAGAGAACCCAGTTATAAACCCATACTTATATGATCCATTAATCTGTGACAAAGAATATATAACGGGGAAAATTTTCTTCAATACATGGTGCTGGGAAAACTGGACAGCTACATACAAAAGAATGAAACTGGATCACTTTCTCACAGTGTATTCAAAAAAATAAAGTCAAAACGGGTTAAAAGACCTAAATGTGACACCGGAAACCATAAAATTCCCAGATCAGTGTTGTTATTTTAAGTTTCCTATACATTAAATAGCAATCTCCATTTTTCAATTCAATCTCTACCACCACTTCAACTGTTGATTATTGAGCACTTGCTAAGGACTGGAATCTAATCTACATCGTTTAAATGCAGCAACCCATAGGTACCTTGCAAGGTAGAATCATGGTGGCCATTTTATACTCAAGGAAAGAGAGTTTAAGTGGCTTATCTAAATTCATGCATCTGATAAATGCAACTGGGCTGCACAATAAAGGAACTTTCTTTTATCTTAGCCTAGTAAAGCACTTGTGGTTGGTTAGCTCAGCTGGTTAGAGGTTAAAGTTCAGTGCTAATGAGGTCAAAGTCATAAATGTGAAGCTTAAGTAAAGGCTTTCCTCTGATTCATAACTGAAGGTTCAACATTTAACCCTCGCCAGTCAATGTGTGCTGTTATTCACAAAAATAGAATGGAAGAATGGGTGGCTCAATATAAATCCTTCACTAATGCTGGAGGCAGTACTCAGAAAACATGGTTCCTGACAAATAGTCAAAATCATTTTTTTCCAACAACAATCATTATATTTAAGCTAGCAAGTCATCTATCGTTTTCACTCTAATAGGCAGGCAATGGTAAAATCAGAAAATGGTTGCGCTGGATGCTACCATCTGATGTCTCTGGTACAATCCCTTCATTTGACAAGTAACAGAACAAATTGAAATTCATGAGTGGGGGCAGAGGCAGGGGTTATTAGATTGTTTCTTCAATGTCTCAGTCAGAGGCAGAGAGCAGAGAATAGAACTTGATTTTTCTGACTCCTGGCTTATGACTCTTTTTTACCAAACTAGAGAGATTTATACCAGTGAGCAACTATAGTGAGCTTCAGGATCACTGGGAGGACTTGTCAAACACAGATTGCTGGGGCCCCAATCCCAGAGTTTCTGATTGGGTAGGTCTGGGTAAGGCCTGAGAATTTGTATTCCTAACAAAGTTCCCAGGTAAGGCTGGTCCTGAGACCACATTTTGCAAACAACTGATTCATACCAATAGAAGTCTGAATCCTTTCTTTCCGTCGGTGTTAAATAGACACCTTAACATAAAAGCAACCTCAGACACTAACCATTTGACAAGAATCAGATTTGGATTTTTTAAAAGTCTGGAGAAAATTATTGTGACATTTTCACTTTGCCTGTCTTCCACAAAGTTGCTTGGTCCAGGTGAGTCTCAAGTTACTCACTCCCAGCCAGCCTGTCAAATCTAATTCCAAATATAAGGATATTGGAAAATACAATAAAATGTTTATAAATGCAATTGATCTTGTGAACATCTAACAACTGTCGATGGGAAACTAGTAGTTCATGGTACAAATTATGTAAATGTTGCCTAATGTTCATAATGTGCAAATGGGAAATACTACAGACAGGAGAAACAAACACTCAGCAGTTTTGTTATTAGGAGCTAGCTGGGTGGCACCATTCGTTCAGCCTTGTTATCATCCTGAATGAAGTCAGTCACCTTGCTGAGTAGTCAAAATAAATATTAGCAAGATAAGAAAGAGGGAAATAAGGAGGAAAGACTTCTATAAATAATTGCCTTGTAGCAACTTGTAACATCCCTGCAGTTTCTGTGCACAGTAGAAATAGTTTCAGCTTTTCTCCCTTTAAAAAAAAAGTGGTCTAAATTGTAATATATATCACGCTCATTTACTTTCACCGTGACAGAGTCTGCTTCAACAATGCAGCTTACGGAGATTTATTGTGCTAGACAACTGTTTTAGATACACAGAAGCTGTTTGGAGAGTAGATAAGCACAGCCTAACTTGAGAAACGCTCACTTTACTTCAGTGTGGTCTTTATGGATACTTGTTTTTCTCAGGACTACTTCCTGAATGGAAATAAGCTGTTTTGCAGTAGATTTTAGTACCTTTTGTTAGAGACACTCTCTGCTTCTGGCCGTAAGAGGGAACATCAGGCTTCATGGCATCTGGCCTCCCCTGAAAGGCCAGCATCAGCTATGAAAGGACTTTATAATTTAAGGTGAAAAGGCATGATTATGAGTCTCAAAACCCTAAATGCCAAAAAGCATTTTAAACAGAAGAAGACTGACAGGCCTGTCAAGCAGTAATGCATCTGTATTTGCATCTGACCTGAAAGCATTTTCAACATCTGCAAGGCTGAAAAAAAAAATCAGCCGAAGAAAAGTTGTCTTGGAATGAAAGATTAACGACACAGCAAACTGCCTTCTTCTGGCAGAAGAGCCTGTCACCCTAGCTCTTCAGCTGTCACCCGGAATCGGACATTCTCTGGAATGAGCGCTGTCTTTAGGGTTATATATTTGGGTTTTTGCAGGCCATAGTCAGGGCAAGAGGGACAGAAAGAATGCATTTCATGTCTTTTTAACTACAGTGAAACCACAGGCACTGGTTCAAAGATGAAGACCAGAGCTGTCTGTCAAATTGGGTAGACATCTCCTTTGCAAACATTTTTGTGATCAGCTTCCTTCTGGTCTGGTCATGGTGTTTATAATCATTTCTTAGAACAAGGGTAAAAGGAAAAAGGTATCAGTTTCATTAGACTGACAATAGGCCAAAGTCTCCGTTGACAAGGTTTGGACAAGGAAACCAAAAATATTTTAACCTTGGACTTTTTATTTTGTTCCAGTATAATAAACCTATACATGAAATTAATGACTGGATCTTGCAAAGGCATACACAAATTAGAAAAAATAAGTATGAAATGTTTCTCTTATAGTTATCTGCCCATTAGTCTCAACTGGCATTGTGTCTGTAACATGATATGGATTTCTGGGTTTGATTGGGAATTTGAAAGTAAGCTTATTGCACTGTACATTTTAAGTGCTGTATTTTGTGAATCGATCAAATATATATGTTTTTGTAAGAAGCTACATTTTACACTAATTTTACACTAATTTCCAGATATGCTTAAGTCCAGTTTCAGTGTGATTAACATATGGGGATCTCTCTTAAAGCTATTTACAGAATGAAATGTCTCTAGGGGTTAGTAAATTGCATGCTTTTGAGGTAATTTCCTAAGGAAGAAGCTTTTATACCTTACTATGAAATCTCTTAGACACCTCCTATGTAGCTACAGTAGACTTTCATAAACAACATAATAACTACATGTCAAAGAAAGAGTGATAAACTGTGGGTCTTCAAAGAAGTAAAAGGAGCCCACAAGCTTGCTTGCTTTCTGTTGACATGTATAACATAAAATTAGCCCACAAAGACATTTGAAAAATATACTTTCTTCTGCAAACGTGGGTAATTATTTTTAACATCAGAAAGCAACTGTAGCTTCCTTGTTTAAAATATTGTTTCTCACTGTTTTGTTAGGGAAGAAGAAAATTCTTCAACAGTGTAAGGATTTTTAAAAAATATAAACCTTAATAAAAATCATATCACATGCTACACAGGAAACAAACAAAATCTCTTATGCTGGTTTCAAAGGAGCCCACTCAACATTCAGGTTAAGAGTGACCAGAAGCATGAGGAAATAAACACTAAGTGAGGCAATCCACAATGGGGAAAGGCACACAAAGGACAAAGCTTCTTCCTTTCATTCCCTGTGTAGACAATTCTGAGAAGCCTTTTAGAAGGAGCTTTTTTAGAAGGCTCCTGAGAAGACCAGCATCATGACATGTACTTTAAACAGATTCTCTTCCACTTTTCACTCTTCCTGGTCCCAAACTCCTGTTCCCTGTATCATATCCCAGGATAAACTCTTGTCTCAGACTCTAGCAGAAGAGTCTATCTTGTCTCCAGCAAAAGAGAAAGAGAAAGGATAGTCAGAGAAAACCAGAAGATAGTCATGGAGGTCAAGAGAGGAATTTCTAGGCTCCCAGGTGGCTCAGTCGGTTAAGCATTGGACTCTTGATTTTGGCTCAAATCATGATCTCAGGGTCATGAGATCGAATCCTGCCTGGGCCGCACTAAGTTGGAACCTGCTTAAGATTCTCTCTCCCGGGGCGCCTGGGTGGCTCAGTCGTTAGGCGTCTGCCTTCGGCTCAGGTCATGATCCCAGGGTCCTGGGATCGAGCCCCACATCGGGCTCCTTGCTCAGCGGGAAGCCTGCTTCTCCCTCTTCCACTCCCCCTGCTTGTGTTCCCTCTCTCGCTGTGTCTCTCTCTGTCAAATAAATAAAATAAATAAAATCTTAAAAAAAAAAACTTAAAAAAAAAAAAAGATTCTCTCTCCCTCTGCCCCTCCCTGCTCCACTCTCATGCACCTTCTCTCTTTCTATCCCTGTATAAATAAAGTTTGTTTAAAAAGAGAGAGAGAGAGAGAGAGGGGAGTTTCTAGAGGAGCCATTTTTCACCTCTGTCCATGCTGTGTTCCAAAATGCCCAATATGAAAGACTGAACAAAAGTAGACAAAGTATGGAAAGAAGAAACAGTGTACTGTGCTGAACACATATTTGTTTTTTGTTGTGCTACAGAGTATACATGCACATACAGAGAACAGGCACAATTTGGGAGTCTCCTTCTTGGCAACTGGTAGATATGGTTTGTACGAGTTTCTGATTGTGACCTCCTACATCCCCAAGCTGAGAGACACAGCTCACAGTGATTATCTCTATGTATGTTCCCAAGCATAGTTTATAAAATAAAAGGCCAGTTGTCCAGGGAAATTATCATCTTCTCTGGGTAACAGTGCAATGATCTAGACCATCATACCACAATTATTTTCCAAGATTATTAGTTTTCTTCTTAAAAGTAACTTGCTACCATCCTACATTTGTAAGTAAGTTTGTGTTAAAAAGTTTTGAAGGACATATGCCAACATAACAGTTGCTATAATTGGGTATTGGGGTAATTGGAAACTTTTACTTTTTAAAAATACATTTATGGGGGTGCCTGGGTGGCTCAGTCGGTTAAGTGTCTGCCTTTGGCTGGGGTCATGATCCCAGGGTCGTGGGACTGAGTCCCACGTCGGGCTCCCTGCTCGGTGGAGAGCCCGCTTCTCCCTCTCCATCTGCCCCTCCCCCACACTAGTGCTCGTGCGCGCTCTCGCTCTCTCTCAAATAAATGAATAAAATCTTAAAAAATAAACATTTATTTCAAAGAATAATCAATTTTTAATAGGTCTCTGACATTATATATATTTCCTTAATCAACAACTATAACACACAGTTCTGATATTTCAAAATTTTTGGCAGAGTGAGTTCTTAGAATTGAACCAAAGAGACTCCTATTGCCTTCAGGCTTCACCCACCACCAAATCTTTAGCAGGGTTCAAAGTCATGCCTTTGAAGACACAACTTATCTCTTGTAAATTAAAGACTTTTGCTGAGGAATTTCCCTTCCCTATACTAAACTCTATATACTTTAAACCCTAGAAGAGAAAACATTTCAGGCTCTTCTCAGAGAAAATCAACTAACTTCTGCTGAATCCATTCAAAGCTCAACATTGCTAATGACAGCATGAAAGCTGACACATTTCCTAGACTGAACAAGTGAAATTGAAAAAACAAAAATAAATCCAACCATCTCCTTCTAAGGAAATACCTGTGATTCAGAATTAGGTAATTTTAGAATTAAGTTTTGTCAGGTTCCTTCACACCTCTCCTCCAAGGGAAAATTAATTCACAGCTGATGTCCCACATATTTACAATAAGAACTAATACATTTTAATCCATGGACAATAAAAGCTGCTTTTGTGTGCAGTTCTCCTGCCTTGATCTGCTCGCACCAAGCCCGCGGGGAGACATTTCTGTACTACTTTTACCTCCACCTGCAGGTAACTGCTTTCCAACAAAACCCGTTTATCTGGGCTGAAAAAAAGAAAGTAGGTAGCACTGTGACAATATATTGAAGGTAAGATGTTTTAAGCAGCAAACAATTTATGAAGGAAATATTTCTACATTACTCAACTTTAGCTTTATCTTTAAAAGTTTTCTATAGTTTCTGTATTGATTATGAGAAAAATGTCCTTTGCAAAAATCCCAGAAGATACATAAAGGTATTTTTCTTAAGATTTTACTCATTTATTTGTCAGAGAGGGGCGCCTGGGTGGCTCAGTAATTAAGCGTCTGCCTTCGGCTCAGGTCATGATCCCAGGGTCCTGGAATTGAGCTCCGCATCGGGCTCCCTGCTCGGCGGGAAGCCTGCTTCTCCTTCTCCCACTCCCCCTACTTGTGTTCCCTATCTCCTTGTGTCTCTCTCTGTCAAATAAATAAATAAAATCTTATTTATTTGTCAGAGAGAGAGAGCACAAGCAGGGGAAGCGACAGGCAGAGGGATAAGGAGGCACCCCCCTGAGCAGGGAGCCCGATGGACACCTTAGTGACTGAGCCACCCAGGCGCCCCTAAATGTTTTATTTAAATAGCACCTACGTGCATTTGAATATACAGGTCATTTATCTGGCAGTCTAACCAACGAAAACATCAAAAATGGAACTTTCCAATTTTTCTATGTGACCATCCATCTTTTAAAAAACACACCACTATAACAATTGAAGGATAATTTGTTATAATGTATAATGTGTAATGAAGACATCATACTGTGGAAGCAAATAAGCAATATTGACAAGGTGATATGACTGAAACAATTGGAATTCTCATACATCAGCCTTGTTGTTTGTATATTTTGGCAAATAACAAATATTTTTTTTCTTTTCAAATTTTTACTTAAATTCCAGTTAAGTATCATACAGTGCAATATTGGCTTCAGGAGTAGAATTTAGTGATTCATCACTTACATACAACACCGAGTGCTCATCATAATAAGTTCCCTCCTTAATGCCCATGACCTACCTAGCTCATCCCCCACCCACTTCCCTCCATCAACCCTCTTATGGTTTATTTCCCTCTCTCTCTTTTCCCCCCTCCCATATGTTCATCTATTTTGTTTCTTAAATTCCATATATAAGTGAAATCATATGGTATTTGTCTTTCTTATTTCACTTAGCATAATACACTCTAGCTCTTTCCGTGTCATTGCAAATGGCAAGATTTCATTCTTTTTCATGGCTGAGTAATATTCCATTATGTATATGTGGTATATATGTATATATACATATATATACCACCTCTTCCTTATCTATTCATCAGTCAATGGACATTTGGGCTCTTTCCATGATTTGGCCATTGTTGATAATGCTGCTATAAACATCGGGGTGCATGTGCCCCTTCAAATCTGTACTTTTGTATCATTTGGGTAAATACCTAATAGTGCTGGATCTTAGGGTATTTCAATTTTTAACTTTTTGAGGACGCTCCATACTGTTTTCCAGAGTGGCTACACCAGTTTGCCTTCCCACCAACAGTGTAAGAGGGTCCCCCTTTCTCCACATTCGTGCCAATATGTGTTGTTCCTGTGTTGTTAATTTTAGCCATTCTGACAGGTGTGAGCTGGTATCTCATCATGGTTTTGATTTGTATTTCCCTGATGATGAATGATGTTGAGCATCTTTTCATGTGCCTATTAGCCATCTGGATGTTTTCTTTGGGAAAAATGTCTATTCATGTCTTCTGGCAAGTAACAAATATTTTAAAGATTTAAGCTGCAATGGTTAAAATATCTATTTTATGCATTTCCTTTATTAATCTATATAACAGAAAGAAAATACAAAAGAATACATCCAGAAATTTGGGGGAATGAATCAAGTTGGTTATTATTATATTATTATGCTTTTTTTGAATTGACCTACCTAAATTTTGGAAATGTCATTAATTTGGAACAGGTTATTTGCATGTAGTCTGAATAAACACTGTTCTGTGTAAGGTGTATGTGGAAGGGTAATTTTTTTGAGCTCTTCATATATGTTTTGTTTGATTTGTACATTTTCCCTCTCCTGCCCTATGCGTTTGAGGCACAGTATATCAGTGCAGACTATGATGACTCTCAATCACAATGCAAAGTGAAGTCACCACAAAGCTTGATTGTCTTCGCTGGAAAGTCCAAGTATGGCTAGATCCAAAGCTCAAATGATGTACCTGTCTCTGTCCCTCTCTGCTCTACTTTCTTTGGGCTGGTTCCATTCTCTTGCAGGCTTTCTTTCCAGCTCCCAGTAGCTCCAGGCCTACTAACTCTAGGAAAGGGAGAGCCTCGATCCCAGAGTTCCACCTTTCCTGGATTGAGTGGGTCTCCCCAGCCTGGCTTGGCTCTTCCGACCGTCTCTTAGCCAATCACTGTGGTCCAAGAGATGAAATGCTCTTATTGGCCAGAAATGGGTCATGCGTCCATGCCGGCAAAGATTCCTCTCTTATAAACCAAACAAACTAATAGTGGGGAAGAGGTGTATTTCCTCAGGAAACCAAAATAAGGAATAATTACTGGGCAGACAAAAGCAAAAATATTCAAATCACCATGTCTCAGGAATTTTTACTGAGATGAAAGCAGAAGTTGCTTGAAGATCCCATTCCGATGTGCTGAGCGCATAGGGATCCATCCAGCCCAGGAGCCAGAGAACAGTGGCCCTTGCAGGATGACCAGTAGGAAATATAGGGGCCTCCTCATGCTTTGGTGCTACACAAAACCTTGATACAACCATGGAGAAGGAAACCCAGTGGTGACTGTGATGGAATATCCTGTCAGCCTAGTATATCGGGTACTTGGTATTTGATGACAAAGATTTATGTGATCACTCACATTATTTATTCAGAAATCAGAAAGTATTTAGAGAACATATGGAATCACACTATCTTTGAAGAAATTATGACACTCTAGGAGCCTGTGAGCTCTGACTTGGAAACCGCATCCCAGATCCAGTTCAGTAGTGTTAAATATATACACATTGGTATGAAACAGATCTCCGGAACTTTTTCATCTTACTTTGAAACTCTATACCCACTAAAAAACAACTCCTCTTTTCCTCCTCCCAGTCCCTGGTAACTGCCATTCTACTTTCTAGTTTCTTTCTATTGTGATCAGAAAAGACATTTTGCGTGATTTCAACCTTCTTGAATTTGTTAAGACTGGTCTTGTGGCCTAACGTATGTTCTATCCTGGAGAATGTTTCATTTGCACTTGAGAAGAATGTATATTCCGTTATTGGGTAGAGTATTCTGTATATTTCTGTTAGGTCTAATTGGTCTATACTGTTATTCAAGTCGTCTGCTTCCTTATTAATCCACTGACTGGTTGTTTTAATTAACCTTTGTAAGTCTAAGTTCCTCATCTGTAAAAAATGGCAGTATAAGCAGTACCTACCTCACAGGTTGATGCAAAGACTAAAAAAGCTACTCATTAGAAAGTGTTAACACACTTGTTATACAGCAACTGCTCAATAAATATCAGCTACTAGAAATAATCTCCAAGCAAGTATGAAAGGGTCATGGTATATCCACCACTGTGATTCAAACATGAATGCAAAACACTTAGCCTAAGTCTCTGAACGTACAGTTGACTGAATTAGTAAAAGACAGATTTGCGAAGCAGTAGAAAAAAAAAGGAATATTACTAATTTTGTTTGTCTGTATTATAACCCAGTTGTCAGCTGGATGCCTTCATACATCTACCCGCAGTTATCAACCAATCAAAAAGTCTCCCTGCCCTCACCTAGATGCTCCCATCAAAAGATTTAGGCGGACTTGTCATGAACTCCTCATTTTGATGACCCAGCAGGGTCCAGAGTCTTCCCCACACTTTCCACTGATTCTTAATAATTTGTACTCTGATATTTTCCCTGAACCTATCCATGATAGCTTGTGTCAGCCTCTGCTGACCTAACTCCAAAATTCAGTTTCTTTGCTGATTTCCACAAAAGATCGATTTGAACCAACAATTTCATGCATTCTAAAACATTCCTAAAGTTTCACAAGGTCATGGGAAGAGGTCACGTCCCATTCTACCATTTTGCTAGACCTACCCCACTCTCTTCTTTCTTTGCTCCTACCTCTCCAGAATAACAAGAAATCCTTACTCATATCCCTTAGAATGAACTTTTTACTTCCAAGTAAAATCATCAAAACATATTTTCCAAACAAAAACAGTTTTCTTATTGAGAAATTATGCTGCAAATGTTAGACAAATAATATTTTTAACCCTTTGACATTTTGTTAGACTTCACTATATACTTTCCATTCAGGAATTATGGGCTGTGCACCTACTTTGTAAAAGATACTGTACAGGGGAAGAAACTTTAAGCAAAGGTGCTACTCAATTTACTGCAAATGAAATAACATTATATCTCAAAGTACCAATAATGAATGCCAAGAATATAATGAATTTTCAAGAATTTTAAAGTGAAATGTTACTATGCCTAAGTGAGGCAATACACAAACAATGGGGAAAGGCAGACAATGGACAAAGCTGCTTCCTTTCATTCCCTGTGTAGGTAATTCTGAGAAGCCTCTTAGAAGGAGCTTTTTTAGAAGCATTTTAGAAGGCTCCTGAGAAAACCAGTGCCATAACATGTACCTTAAACAGATTCTCTTCTTCCAATTTTCACTCTTCCTGGTCCCCAACTCCTGTTCCCTATATCATATCCCAGGATAAACTATCTTGTCTCAGACCCTAGCAGAAGAGTCTCTCTTATCTCTAGCAAAAGAGAAAGAGAAAGAATACTCAGAGAAAACCAGATGGAAGTGTCCAAATTATTGTGAATATTTATATTTAAGTGTTGACAATTGACAGACTTTTACTTTTGTCTCTATTTTCAATGCTGATATTTTGTATAATTTATATTCATTTCATTAAACTCGGGATTGCCACTAAGATAAAGAACTTGATTTTCCGGCCTGTAGGAAATTGAGGTTCTCTCAAAGAATCTGTGTTTCCAAGAGAAGAGAATCCTGAGATAAAATTATTTACTTAGAAAGTTAATAATGAATATAAACTTCAGGAACGCAAGAGATTTTATCTCTTTTGTTCACTAAAGGATTCCAAGTTCCTAGAATAGCTTCTGGCAGGTACTCAATCCTCACTTGGTAAATTAGTTAACACATAATAATTTATAAAACTTCATTTATCCAACACACATTTATTATGTACCTATTTCATGTCTGGCTGGTTCTAGGTTAATTAGATATTCAACTTATACAGCTTTATTTTTAAGGTCCTCAAGTATTGAAACTTCCACCACTTTCTTAGAGAGATTAATTACTCTTACATTTAGGAAGCTTTCTCTAACAATTAAATATTTTGTTTTTCTTTCTGTTTTCTCACAACTCAATCCTTCAATTTCCTTTCCAGTTGATCTTTAGTGACCTATGTGCAATTAACTAATATCTTTCCTGAGCTGTATGACATACCCTAAACAAAGCATCAGGTTCCAGCTGTGAACTCTTGAGTCATTTTGCAAAGAACTATCAACTCTCTGGATTTAGGTACAATAATTGTTTAAGGGTAGCTTTTCGTGGCATTGAGTTTTTATATTTTCACTGATATAATGCTACTGAGAATTACCTTTCCTTTCTTACTGTTATTTGAGATTTTTCAGAATGACTGCTTTTTATGTTTTCATCAGTCTTTTGCTATAGTTAACATGTAAGAAACATCTATAGCTAACTCCAAGGACCATTTTATATACATTATCTCGTGCAATTCTCACAAAATAAAATCTCTGTGACATCAGTATTATTAGCATGGCCATCATATAGATGGAGGAGAGGGGTCACATGACTACAATGAATCTGAATTTGAATCTGTTTGTTGTAACTCAGATTCTTAACCACTCTGCTATTGTTAAGTTCATTTACACTGTCTTTCCTTCATTACATTTGGTAATATTTTTAACTTCTGTGCTTATTGTTGGCTTATATCTCAGGGCAAAATCTTGGGATAACGTTCTTCTTTTTCCCCATGTTTGGTGCAGAAATACATGCTCAACTTGGAAGTAGATGTTTGTTGGTGCCATACCAAGTGTCCATTCCTATCTTTTCCCTTGCCAGGAACAACCGGGTTTTCCTCTGGAGAATCAGTCTTCTCCCACTGAGGAGCAGGCATGTGGTTTGAATGGAATTAACCCCCCTTCCTGCTTTTAGGTATAGATTCTTAAGAGGTGTCAATCCATGTGTTAATCTAATCCCTGATGGTTGAGAAAGGAACAGTCATTTAGGTTAAAGTCAGTTAGGACACATTCATCTGACTTCAGTGATTGGTTTGGGTTGGTGCAGAGTGAAGTTCAGGTGTTTATGCCGTGGTGCAGAGCAGAAAAGATCTCTCTCTGGCTCTGGATATTGTGAGGTATACATATGAGATGTGGAATTGCTGCGGCTATTTTAACATGATGGAAGCCCACCTAAAATAAGCCAAGACACATAGCAAGACTGAGGCAAGTGAACTGCCAAGAAATTCAGCCACATTCCTACTCAAACCATGACTGATGCCCACTCAGTACAACTGGACTAACAGTTGTTAACTGGGAGAAGTGGGTGAGATATTTATGCCTTGTTTTGTTTTAATTTAAATATAGTTCATTTATTTTGCCACTTATTTTGGCATATTTATATAAATGTCTTCCATTGTTTGTCTAGGCTTTTTGTTACTTGGAAAGGCTATCATTCAAACTGATAGAACCTCTCTCACTTTTTTTTCTTTTTCTCCCTTTTTTTTCTTGAGAGAGAGAGAGAGAAAGCATAGGGGGAGGGGCAGAGGGAGAGGGAAAGAGAATCTCAAGCTGGCAGGACACTCAGTGCAGAGCCCAATGAGGGGCTCGATTTCACTGAGATCGTGACCTGAGCTGAAATCAAGAGTCAGATGCTTAACTGACTGAGCCACCCAGGCGCCCCTCTCACTTTTATTTCCAAATTTAACTTTTCTTTTCTTTTACGTGACTAAGAAATTTCTCCCAAATTTCTTTTTTTGAAAGATATCTTCGATGTTTAATTTTGTCCTTGGAATAACATTAGTTTTAAAAATTCATTTGTTTCTAGATTTTTCTAACTTCTTAATCTTTTCTTCCTTGAAACTCAGTTCACTTGAAATACTTTTCATGAGGTCCATTTATTAATGGACAATTCAAGGTCACCAGTTACAGAGTCATTTCGTAACTTTACATTGCAAATTAATTAGTTCCTGCCAATAAGTTGTAAATATAATATAGATATTGCTGCCAATAAGCTGCAAATATAATATGGCTTTGCCTCCATTCAGAACACGAAAACCATATAATGTTAATGGTGGAAGGAACCTTAGGGGTCATCTAATTCAACTTAATTATTTTACAGATGGGAAAATTGGAGCCCAAAGAAATTAAGTGATCTGCCTAAGGTCACACAGTTAATGGTAGGTCTCCAGTGATTCCTGACTCTTTCCATTAAATCATGCCTCCTCATGAGCAATGAAGCCTGCCAAAATTAAATAAATAAAACACAGTATTTTAGGAGAGTAGTATGATTCCATAATGTCTGGTACAATCAGTGTGCACCATAAAAAAGGGCACTGAATTGAATTGAATTGATTTTTAAGTCTCAGTGGAAATTAATTTTCTATAGTTAAAATTCTATTTGAACTTTGACAGTCACTGAAGATTAAATTTTAATACATTTTGGATCATAAAAATTGACTTCTTAATGTTAGAAAAATTCATTGAAGATACATATGGGTTGTTCTATTGAACAACTGAAATTCCAGTTATGAAAGAAATAATTTTTGGTTGATTTTTCTTTCCCTACTTTAAGACAGTGATATTAAAATTTTGAAATTTTGGGGGGTGCTTCCTATAGAGCAGATAGACATTTCTCTTTGTTCTCATCTGTAGCATAGCTCCTAAAACCTCTGTGGTCATCAGGATTAGCCTGGGAGCTTTCTGAAATTGCAGCTACATCCGGAACCAAAACCTCAGAAGTAGGGCTCAGACATTTGTATTGTTTTGAAAGCTCCTCTGGTGATTCTGCTCATTGGTCAAGTATAGGAAGCACAGTTCTATAGCATTCAATAAAATACGTATCTAGAAATGTTTTATTATTAAAAAAATCCACCAAACACACACACTGGTTCTGTGAATAATGGATGATGGCTGGAATAGTTATCAATAGTCACATCTTCTGTGTTGGTGAAAATACACATGCAAATGAAAGCCAAATTTTATTGACTCTAAGATGGCACTGAGCAGAAAATGCATCATTATTTATGTACCACTGGGGGAAAAAAGATTATTAATTAAGCTGACATGCTATCCATTGTAAGATGCCTTGTGATTTCAAAGATGATAAAAACATACACCTTAAAAGTGATGAGGTGCAGTTAGGTTCTACTCTTATAATTGGAGTTATAATGATGCCTGTCAGGTTCAAAGTGAATAAAAGAGGGAGATTAACTTCTACAACATAAGGAGAAGAGGAAATCATATTAACGATCCTAGCAATGCTACTAAGACACCTCTTTGGATCTTATACGCATCTACTTCTAAGGCTTTTATGATAACTAGAAATCTGAGTTCCCATAATGTCTTGGGCAGCTTTGGATAAAATTGGTAAGAGTCTGGGGCCCTAGAGGTCTGCAGATCTGACTCTGATGCACACCACACATACACATGCACACACACACGCACACATGTAACTCTCAAGTCACCAAAAAACAAAAGCAAAAGCAAAAACATTCTAAAAAAAATAGTAAGGTATCTCACATGGGTGGCATTCAATTGTTGTTGTGTACTGAGGTGGGAGAATCTAATTTTAGTTTCACATCATTGCTTAGACCAAAACTGTAGTTGTATTTCCTGTCTAGCTACTCAACTTGGTTCCTATATGTAACTGCAGAAGTGCTTTTACTTTGTCTTATTTTAAAAAGGTTGGTGGGGGGAGGCCAAGATTTAAACTGAAAGTTTTGGTTTTAGTAGGTGAGTAGTTACTGAAAAATATGGACTAAACTTACATTCTAGCTAAAGCAAACCTCTTGTCCATTCTCCTCCCTTGATATTCATGAATAACGATGGAATTGGATTTGTCTCTTTTTTGGTTTCAAAACTATGTATACTAATTTCAATGACATAATATCCTTTCTTATTTATAATATTAATTTTATATATTTTTGCATTCTGTCCTGGTTGCTTTTCTAACTTGCTTTCTTTGGGTACTAAGTATACTGCCTTCCTTTATGTGGCTGGTTTTCCATAATGTATGTTACTGTGGATTGTGCATTCATCTTTATCACTTGAGAGGCCTTATTAGATTGTCTGCAGCATCTACATGTAGTCTCTTTGGGAGAAGATGGTAATTGCTGCTGCGGCTTGCACGCCAGGCTGTTTTTAGTGGAGGAGGGGCAGGGGCGAGATATACTGTTGGGCAGTGGCTGTTCTCATGGTCTTGAGCGATCTTCCTTCAATCAGGGTGCTCGTTTTCATTGTTCAGTGGGAGGCAGACTTCCTGTTTAGGTTTTGTAGTCCAAGGTAAGTAGATGAGGAGAGCTCAGTGTGTGTTTCTGCTCCTTACTACTGACCTCCAAATAATGATCCTATTCGACGCTATGGCTCCAATGATGCTTGGCTTCCTCTCCCTGTTTCTGTGTTCCACCATTAGGATTCCCCTATGCATATCCAGACCCACAGTTTCTCTGTTCAACTTGATCTCATCTGCTTTCCAACATTCATTTATTCATCATAGGTTCTGGTCTTCTAAGTTCCATGCCCTGTTTTCAAGTACAGTTATGTATTTATGCATGCGTATCTGTACTTTCAGAGGTTCAGTGAAGGAAGGTTGAATGTCAGTTTGCTCTCTTTTCACCTCTTTGCTCCATATTGCAGGGAACTACAGTTTCTAGTTCCTATGTCTATTTCTGGGTCACTTTGCTAATAAGAGACACTGGTAAAATATTTGAAAGTTTAGAGGAGGGGTAAATCCAGTGTATTTCTTTCCCTTCTCTCTGTTTCTTTTGGCATTTCTAACAATGATTCTGTTTTCTTTGCTGCTTGGGTACCCACTCACCCCTTTCTTTTAGGATCCCAGACCATGGCTAGCCCCACAGCTAGATGGCCCCACCTTCTGAGCTCTGTTTCCACAGTCTAGAAATAGTGGCTTTCTTTTCTTGCATATGTTTTATTTCTCTCATTGCCCTCCATTTTCCTTTTCGGCATTTCCATTATGTGGTAACCAATCTCCTGTGTTAAATGCCATTCATTTAAAAGATCTAGAATGGTTTTTCTTGATAGTCCCTGAATGACACAGAGTAAAAGACTAAAGCATGTTCTCAATCCACCATCTTGAAATGAACATCTAGAAATATTAGTATATTTTAAGAGCACAGGTTTTTTTTTGTTTGTTTGTTTGTTTGTTTTTAAGTAGGCTCCACACTGGGTGCCAATGCAAGGTTTGAACTCATGACCCTGAGATCAAGACCTGAGCTGAGATCAAGAGTCGGAAACTTAATTGACCGAGCCACCCAAGCACCCCAAGAGCACAGTTTGAATGCCACTTAAAATCGTGTAGAAACCATGAACCTCCTCTCTGTTCTGATTTAGAAGTCCTTAGCTAAGTAATCTGATAGAGCAGGTGGGACTACCCCGGCCTTACACAGTTCTCCATTTTCCAGTGTACCTGTAGCAGTGCCTTGGTGATAGTGATTATTATTTCTCTAATACTGTTTATTTCAGTTTTTATATTTGCAACCTGGTCTAAATAAACAGACCATTTTCAACTTGCACTGCACCCACTTTATATTCCAAAGAATTTTGATGTCAGAGTTCAGAATCCCTTCGGTGCCTTCACGATTGACATGAAAGTCATTGCTTCAGCCACCAAGAGCCTTGAATCATCTGCATATTTTAATTGCTTTGGCAGGCACTTTACCTGTGTTTGTTGTCTATTTAACCCAAGAAATCAAAATCCTTGGATTTTCTTTGTCCCAAAGAGAATTCCTTCCTTACATTCTCCTTGTCTCATGGCAGGTAAGGAAGAGACAGTTATCAAGGAGCTACTGTTATGCAAGCCATATTTCTCCAAGGCCATGCTCCTCTTAAGAATCATCTGCTATTGGGGCGCCTGGGTGGCTCAGTTGGTTAAGCGACTGCCTTTGGCTCAGGTCATGATCCTGAAGTCCCGGGATCGAGTCCTGCATCGGGCTCCCTGCTCGGCAGGGAGTCTGCTTCTCCCTCTGACCCTCCTCCCTCTCATGCTCTCTGTCTCTCATTCTCTCTCTCGCAAATAAATAAATAAAATCTTTAAAAAAAAAAAAAGAATCATCTGCTATACTGTATTAATACTTTATATCAAATGATTCAAGATTATTCATTAACTAGTTCAGCATGATATTTTTTAACTAGAGCCTTTTAAGCGACCTCTTTTTTTCTCATGATATTTATATTTTTGAACTAAACACAAGAGCTCTAAGTCATCCAGATGATGGTTTTGTTCACAGGTATTTGTAATGAAAGCTAATCAATTTTAAATTGATATTTTATATGCTGATACATCTTGTACTATGAAGTATAAACATTCATTATAATTAAATATGATAACTAAAACTTTTCAATTTGGATCTTTCTTCTCTAAATTCAAAATCAACTTCAGATTTTTTTAAAGGCTCTGAGAAATGGCAGTTTGATAGCCACGTAGAAACTTTGAAAAATAGCCTATGACAAAGCATCTTCCAAACAGAATTTCCCTAGAGTAGTAAGAGGTCCATCGTTTCTTTGTCAAATCACCAAGTCACAAAAACGTGTTGGTTTACTCCGTCTAAAAGATTAGACCCTTTGAAAATGGCCAAAGAACTAAAAGTCAACAAAAAAAGGTTTAATTGCTATTCTGGAACTTATAACAGATGCTTCTTCATTCTACACGATCTTACCCACGAACAATTTCACCTACCGGTCTCACTGAAGCAAGAGAGGTCATGTGCTTTATCTCAGATATTTGTTCTGATGAGAAAAGTCTTACTTTTAAAAGAAGCTCAAAGAAGGCACCACGGGATATCGATGCCTTTATGACCAAGACCCTCTACCAAGGAAGTGGACAATGTGTATCACTTCTCTTCTGATTTACTTGCCCTTCCCCAGCTCTCCACTGGAACTGCCATTTTTAAGCAATCACCACAAATATGCGAAGGGCCAAACTGGCAGGCTGTGTAAGTACTTATGCTTCAGAAAACTCTTCTATTCATGGCAAGACTGGATTCCACAGGGACAGCCAATGTGGGTACATTTAGCATCGGCGTTTAGCCTCGGCTCCCTCCTTCCTGCTTGAGTTTCTGTGCCACATATGCTTTAATCATTCCAGCCCACTGATTCATTGAAAAATAAACACTGAGGTGATAATTAATTAGAAAGGCTGCATATTCCTCTCGTACAAGTTAAGTGTTTCTTCCTGCCAGAAATTGGTTTTCAGGAAAGGAGGTGTGTAATGTCCTTATGTTTTGTGTTTACATTGGTTCGTTTTTCATCAGATTCTCCAAGCTTTGATACCTGTGGCTTAATATTCATAACATTTTGCTTGGATTTTCAACTTTATTCAAAACCCATATAACTTCCACAACCCGTTGAGACAAACCAGATGAAAGATTTCAACCGCATCCACTCACCAAACCAATTTGTTGCTGTTTTCTTAGGTTTCTGATTCCCCATGTGTGGCTTGGTTCGTGTGAGGCCTGATTCAGAAATGGGTGGGAAAATATTGCCTAACTGAAGGAGTGTTAATCATTTCCACTTAATAGAGGGAACATTTTTATTGCTACTTTACTGATGGAAGAAAGACAAGAAACAATAACAAAGTCTCAAAAGAATTCTAATCTATCTGGGAAATAACCATCCCCAAGAAACGTTTATTGAATACCCTCGTGTGGGTGTGGGGGGCATTGGGCTGGTACTCCTTTGGAAGTAAGCCTCGGGTTAGGAAAGACCGGGCACTGAACTTGGGTTCAGAGGTTCTGAGTGCTAGTTCTGATCTGCCATTGATCAGCTATGACCCTGGAGAAGAACATCTCACATTTACCAGACATTTTACATTCATTTCTTAAAAAGTCAATAACATGACAGCAGTTACTAAACTTTCATTTTATAGATTAAAATGAAATAGGGCCCAGAGAGGTTCAGTGACCTGCTCTATACTAACTAACTCAAGTACTCAAGTACTTAAGGCAAGCTAGCAACTTGCTGAGCCAGGAACTAGCCTCCGGGTTTTATTTTTCAGGCTCCAAAGCCCACTGCCATTTCACTATACGATGACAAGTAATTTTCCTTTTCTGGGTTTTAGTTTTGATTTATTTTAATCTGAAAAACAAGATGATTGGGCAAAACCTTAAAAAAAAAACTCCTTTGAACTTGGATACCCTATGATCCTATAATTGAGCCTAAGCCTTAAACTTGTAGAGATTATAGTTTGGTTCAGTTCAGCCCAAACAATACACATATTTATAAAATAAAGTTGAGCAGCATTGGGTAGGAGGTGGTATGAGATTAAGGGTCTGGTATTAATCTGGGAAAGCTTCCGGACTAAAGGGTTTTCATCTGGTAGAGGCAGGAAGAGACACGATGAAGGGTGGCAGATGGGAGGAGGCCAGCTCTGGCCTCAGAGGGTCTCTGGGAAAACACTGTTGGGGGGGGCAGGGATTCAAAGTGAGAGACCATTAGCAGGTCTGGCTGGCTGAGTGACAGACTCTGTGCATCAAGGCACCCGTGCTGAGGAAAATGAAAATGGACCCTTCACTCAGTATTCTTCCCTCCATGGGAATTCAATAAACATTATTGACTGGCTGAGGTGAACTGAATTGCAGAATTGCTTTGAAGCCTACAGTTACAAGCTATAATTGAGAAACCGTCAAGAAATGCAAATTCATGGAAAACCAAGAAAGAATAATGTTTCTACCTTTCAGAGCTTGCCAAAATATAAAGTTTCCTTTCTGCTGTTAATTTCCTCCCTCTTCTAATTCATTTTGTAAAACTTTTCCATCAAGGAGAAATCTATTTTGTAACATGAGTAATTAATATTCAGTATCCTTCTTTTCAGAATCTTCAAAATGTTAGCAAATGTTAACAATTGTAACTTTTCTAGCATCTTGGGGGAAAAGGGCACTAGTTGCAAATAAGGCTCTATCCCCCCCCCACCCCCGACACCACCAACAAACAGGACCACTATTAAGAATGGAATTCTAATATCCACAAGATCACTAACTACAAAATAACCATAAATAAATGCAGGCTGGGAACCATAGCTTAACTCTTTATAGTGAGTATTCCTAGTTCTCTTCCTTTAACACAGCAGTCATAACTTGTTCCTAAGAGTGCCCTGAAAGATGCAATCTTTAAACCTGTACAAAACAATCACCGTGTGCCTGCACCTTTTGCTAGTCACTTTACATATATTATCTTTAATCAAGCAATTCTTTAAGATAGAGGAAATTTCAGGACAGAGTCGTTCAATAAGATGCCCACGGTGGCAGAGCCAGGGTGGCAACACTGGTCTGTTTGACCTCAATCCCTTGTTCTTTCTGCTCTGCACTTTACAAAAGCCATGTATGGACCAACAGGTGCCTGTACTTGTCCTCTAACAGCAGTCATTTCAGAATATCTTTAGGCGAGTCCTTCACAGGTGAAATGTGCCATAAAGCTCAGCTACTCCTAAATATTTCTCTCAACTGTGGCCTGGAAGGGAAATTTTCAATTTTGAAGTTAATGGATAAAACTTTAAAAAAGGAAAATAGGTGTGAAGGTTTACCAGAAAGTTAAGCTTACTGTTTAAATGGACCTCTCTGTTAAAAAATAAAGGCAAACCTTAGGATGAGTTAGATCCTCCTACATTCTCACACAGATTAATAATTGCCTCACAGATAGGACACAGCATGTAGGTACTGAATAGCTCCAAGTGAATTCTATTTCTACCAAAGACAAACAATGACATGGGGCAGCATGAAAATGAAATCCATCTGCATTTAAACATACATGCCTATTGCAAACACAAATGGGTATATTTATATTATAATTAGAGTATATAGTATATTACTATACTAGTATATCATATATTAGATTGTTTTCATATGATGATTTTTTCATTAATAAAATTCATTCACAATTTGACTTTTTTTTTTAAAGATTTTATTTATTTATTTTGCCAGAGAGAGAGAAAGAGCAAGCAGGGGGGAGTGGCAGGCAGAGGGAAAAGCAGGCTCCCTGCTGAGTGAGGAGCCTGATATGGGACTCAATCCCAGGACCCTGAGACCATGACCTGAGCTGAAGGCAGACACTTAACCGACTAAGCCACCCAAGCGCCCCTCACAATCTGACTTTCTAAGGAAAACCCAGTGATTGACAATCCTCTAGGTCATGCAGCTACCTCTAGGTAGCTCTAAATAGTGGTTTGTCATTCTCAAACAATTCATATAATATACATCATAAGAAATTCACTAAATGTATTTAAGTAAAGGAACAAGAGGTCTCAGAAATCAAAATAATATTTAGAATCGTGTTCATTTTGTTTTATCAAAGAAGAACCTGTAGATGCTTTGGGGAAGGTAAGCAGCAACCAAAGCTAAGAAAACAGAAAGTTAGCTGCATCCCATGAGGAAATTGGGAGAACATGGGGAACAATCTTGATCTCCTGGTTTTGATTCCATTGCAATTCATTAGATATTTTCACATTTTGAATCTGTGAGTCTCTGTGAAAGTTGCATCCTTGTTCTTAAGGCAGAAGTGAGGTGCAAATACTAGGAAGGAGGCAGATGTAAACAGATATGGTTGGCCCATGAACTTAGGGCTAACTAGAACTTTTTCAAGTCAAAACAAATGTGTAAACTAAGAAATATTTTTGGTAAATGCCACCAACCTGACCTCCCCACAGGCACTCAAAAGGCCTCAGCTACAAAATTGCCATGAAAGTGTTGGGTAGTTGGAGATTGAGTAGCCCTAGTCAGCAGGTAGTATTTGGATCAATAGTACCCCCAAAACAGTCAAAAGGTTTATTGTTTACATCAGAAATTTTTTATTCATGCACTTACTCTGACTACTAAAATAGTAAGTCTTTTGTTCAAAGTAGAAAACACCCATTTTATTGATTTCATGTCTTTATGATTAATATGTTATCCTCTTTCTATGGTACCACTAATAAACTTTGTATGTTCCTTTTTTGTAAATTCTTGAAAGAAGATAACATTTAATAAAGACAATTGTTAAATTTCTTGAGATGTACATAGACTCTTTTTCAGTCCTTTCCTATATAATTCCTTCCTTTTCCTGCTTTTTTAAAAAACATGGCACAAAGTTAAGACTCAAGAGGATTTTTTTTTCAAATTCCAAATTTAGTTAGAAAATCTTATTCATTATATACAGTAATTCAGTATCACCGTAGAGCCATTTTCCCACAGAGGATTGGCAGTATTGGTGAGAGACTTTGAAATTTTCTGGCACATCATACACCTAACACTTTCAGCCTTTCCTTTCAGGGGAAGAACAATGCCCGTGGAAATGTTTCACTACAGTTTTCACTATAGTTTTATTAAGGAAGCTAGTGATAAATATTATTATTTATCTACTGAGGGAGATAACTTATATGCCTTGACCTATTGGCTCACTCTTCTGAAAACTTTTAACATATACTGTGCTCATATTTTAAATTATACGATAACAAATAGGCTTGCCTAGTCATTGCAATGGATAATCTCTAGGATACAGACCACTATTCACAGAATTAACTGCTATGAGTGTCTGATATCTGAATTATAATTAATCTCATCAGTAGCATTATCTTTGATTACAAAACAAAAACCAAGCTTTTATTTTATGGTTCCGAATTAGGCACCACACCATCAAGCCCAATAGACATGATCTCTTCCTGCTATAAGCTTCAAAAATAAAACTGATTATATCTTCATGTCACCACATATAATGTATGTTAATTCCATCAACGTGATTTAAGTCCTGATTTCTTTCACTTTTTAAAATTTTGCTTCCAGGGTAGTAAACAGACAGTGTTATATTAGTTTCACATGTACAATATAGTGATTCAAAAATTCTCTACATTACTCGGTGCTCATCATGATGAGTGTACTCTTCATCCCCTTCATCTGTTTTGCCCATCTCCCCACTGACTTTCCCTCTGGTAACCACCTACTTTTTGGTTTGTCTTTCTTCCCCCAAGCCCCTTTTTCATTTGTTTTGTTTCTTTTTTCTTTTTTTTTAGAAGGTGCTGTCTTAATTATATTTCTTTTTTGTTAATTTTATTATGTCATATTAATTACCATACATTACATCATTAGTTTTTGATGTAGTGTTCCATGATTCATTGTTTGCGTATAACACCCAGTGCTCCATTCAGTACGTGCCCTCTTTAATACCCATCACCAGGCTAACCCATCCCCCCACCCCCTCCCCTCTAGAACCCTCAGTTTCTCAGAGTCCATAGTCTCTCATGGTTCGTCTCCCCCTCCAATTTCCCCCCCTTCATTTTTCCCTTCCTACTATCTTCTTCTTTTTTAACATATAATGTATTATTTGTTTCAGAGGTACAGGTCTGGGATTCAACAGTCTTACACAATTCACAGCATTCACCATAGCACATACCCTCCCCAATGTCTATCACCCAGCCACCCCATCCCTCACACCCCACACCACTCCAGCAACCCTCAGTTTGTTTCCTGAGATTAAGAATTCCTCATATCAGTGAGATCATATGATACATGTCTTTCTCTGATTGACTTATTTTGCTCAGCATAATACCCTCCAGTTCCATCCACGTCGTGACAAATGGCAAGATTTCATTCCTTCTGATGGCTGCATAATATTCCTGTGTGTGTGTGTGTGTGTGTGTGTATACCAAATCTTCTTTATCCATTCATCTGTCAATGGACATCTTGGCTCTTTCCATAGTTTGGCTATTGTGGACATTGCTGCTATAAACATCGGGGTGCACGTATCCCTTCGGATCATTACATTTGTATCTTTGGGGTAAATACCTAGTAGTGCAATTGCTGGGTTGTATGGTAGTTCTATTTTCAACTTTCTGGGGAACCTCCATGCTGTTTTCCAGAGTGGTTGCACCAGCTTGCATTCCCACCAACAGTATAGGAGGGTTCCCCTTTCTCCACATCCCCGCCAACATCTGTCGTTTCCTGACTTGTTAATTTTAGCCATTCTGACTGGTGTGAGGTGGTATCTCATTGAGGTTTTGATTTGGATCTCCCTGATGCCGAGCAATGTTGAGCGCTTTTTCATGTGTCTGTTGGCCATTTGGATGTCTTCTTTGGAGAAATGTCTGTTCATGTCTTCTGCCCATTTCTTGATTGGATCATTTGTTCTTTGGGTGTTGAGTTTGAGAAGTTCTTTATAGATTTTGGATACTAGCCCTTTATCTGATATGTCATTTGCAAATATCTTCTCCCATTCTGTCGGTTGTCTTTTGGTTTTGTTGACTGTTTCCTTTGCTGTACAAAAGCTTTTTATCTTGATGAAGTCCCAATAGTTCATTTTTGCCCTTGCTTCCCTTGCCTTTGACGATGTTTCTAGGAAGAAGTTGCTGCGACTGAGGTCAGAGAAGTTGCTGCCTATGTTCTCCTTTAGGATTTTGATGGACTCCTGTCTCACATTTAGGTCTTCCATCTGTTTTGAGTCTATTTTTGTGTGTGGTGTAAGGAAATGGTCCAGTTTCATTCTTCTGCATGTGGCTGTCCAATTTTCCCAACACCATTTGTTGAAGAGACTTTTTTTCCACTGGACATTCTTTCCTGCTTTGTCAAAGATTAGTTGACCATAGAGTGGAGGATCCCTATCTGGGTTCTCTGTTCTGTTCCATTGATCTATGTGTCTGTTTTTGTGCCAGTACCATACTGGGTCTTGATGATTACAGCTTTGTAATAGAGCTTGAAGTCTGGAATTGTGATGCTACCAGCTTTGCTTTTCTTTTTCAACATCCCTTTGGCTATTTGGGGTCTTTTCTGGTTCCATACAAATTGTAGGATTATTTGTTCCATTTCTTTGAAAAAAGTTGATGGTATTTTGATAGGGATTGCATTGAATGTGTAGATTGCTCTAGGTAGCATTGACATCTTCACAGTATTTGTTCTTCCAATCCATGAGCATGGAACGTTTTTCCATTTCTTTGTGTCTTCCTCAATTTCTTTCATGAGTATTTTATAGTTTTCCGAGTAGACATTCTTTGCCTCTTTGGTTAGATTTAGTCCTAGATATCTTATGGTTTTGGGTGCAATTGTAAATGGGATCGGCTCCTTTATTTCCCATCATTTGGTCTTCTATATCACTAATTTTCTCTTCTGCCTCATTTATCCTAGCAGTTCGAGCCCCCATTTTTTATTGCACCTCATTAATAGCCTTTTTGATTTCGACTTGGTTAGATTTTAGTTCTTTTATTTCTCCAGAAAGGGTTTCTCTAAAATCTTCCATGCTTTTTTCAAGCCCAGCTAGTATCTTTAAAATGGTCATTCTGAACGCTAGTTCCAACATCTTACTAATGTCCATATTGATTAGGTCCCTGGCAGTCGGTACTGCCTCTTGTTCTTTTTTTTTGAGGTGATTTTTTCCATCTTGTCATTTTTTTCAGAGGACAAGAGATGAATCAGAGAACAAAATGCTAACAGGGTAACAACGACCCCAGAAAAATATACACTAAACAAATCAGAAGAGACCTTAAACCGGGGTAAAAGAAAGGGAAAGAAAGAAAAAAGAAAAAAAAAGAAAAAGAAAAAAGAATTTGATCAAATATGATCAGGCTGGTGCATAGATCAGTGCCACACACTAGATTTTGGGTGTATTTTGGTCTGTTAGTAGAAACTGCCTCCCAAAATTTTAAAGAAAGAAAAACTTATATATGTACAAAAATAAGGGTAAATAAGATGAAGGGATGGAATATGACTGTAAAGGTGAAAATTTTAAAAGACTTTATAAAAGGAATTGATAAGATAAGAAGTTGGTTGAAAAAAGAAAGAAGAGGAAGTAAAAAAAAGGGGGGGAGAGAATGTGATCAGGCAGGAACTAGAACAAAGCCATACACTAGAGATTTAGGGTATCATTTGGTCTGTTAGAAGAAACTGTATCCCAAAATTTTAAATAGAGAACAACTTATATATATATATATATCAAAAATAAGGTTAACTACTATGAAGGGATAGAATATGACTCTAAAAATGAAAAATAAAAAAGATTTTTAAAAAAAGGTATTGATAAGGTGTTGGTTGAAAAAGGGAAAAAGAAAGAAAAAAAAGAAAGAAAAAAAGAAAATTAAAAAAATTAACTTTGAAAGACTAAAGATTCAGGGGGAAAAAGCCATGAATTCTATGTGCTATATTCCCCTAGTGCTGGCGTTCTGCCGTTCAGCTGTTTTCATTGATCAGTAAACTTGGTCTTGGCTGGCTGTTCTCGCTGATCTTCTGGGGGAGGGGCCTGTTGCCGTGGTTCTCAAATGTCTTTGCTGGAGGTGGAATTGCCCTGCCCTTGCCGGGGTCTGGCTAAGTAATCTGCTCGGGTTTGCTCTCTGGGGCTTTTGTTCCCTGCAAGCTTTCCGTACAGCTTCGGAGGACGAGAGTAAAAATGGCGGCCTCCCAATCTCGGCCGGAGGCGGGAACTTGGGGCCTGACTCCTCAGTGTGCCCCCAGAGAAAAGCCGTCAGTCACTCCCGTCTCCCCGGTCTCCGGCCGCACTCCATGCTCACCCGGCCTGTGACTGAGCATTTCTATCTCTGGCACCCGACTGGGTGTGGAGTCTCCAAACCTAGCAGATCCCTGCGGTGCACTCCTGCGCAGCTCCTCCCCGGGGAGGAAGGTGAGTCTCCCCGGATCTGCTGCTTGTCGGGTCCCTGCTGGAGGAGCAGGGGCCCGACTGTGCCGCGGATCACGGTTTATGGCAGCCCCGAGCTGAGAGCCCGCGCCTGGGCTCCGCCTCTGCAGCCGGCTTCCCTGCTCCGTTACCTGGGAGTCTGCCACACTCAGGCACCCCCGGTCTTTCTCTGACCCCGACGGTCCTGAGACCACACTGTCCCAGAGGGTTCCACCCCCCCGCTTAGCCACCAGAGTGACGTCCCTCGGCGGAGCAGACTTTTAAAAGTTCCGATTTTGTGCTCCGTGGTTCTATCACTTGCCAGAAGCGGCCGACGGAGGCCCCTCCCCCGCCGTCTATCCTCCCGAATATCGCCTCCGATTCATTTCTCCGAACGTCCTACCTTCCAGACAGTGGTCGCTTTTCTGTTCAGAGAGTTGTTGCTATTCTTTTCTTCGATCTCCTGTTGAGTTCGTAGGTGTTCAGAATGGTTTGATCCCTATCCAGCTGAATTCCTGAGACCAGACGAAATCCAGGTCTCCTACTTCACCATCTTGCTCCTCCCTTCTGTTTTGTTTCTTAAATTCCACATAAGAGTGAAATCAAACGGTATTTGTCTTTCTCTGAGTGGCTCATTTTGCTTAACGTACTCTTTAGATCTGTCCATTTTGTTGCAAATAGCAAGATTTCATTCTTTTTTATTAGGTGTATGAGGTGGTATCTTTATCCTATCGTGGACACTTGCGTTGCTTCTGTAATTTGGCTATTGTAAGTAATACTACAGTAAACATCGGGGTGCATATATCCTTTTGCATTTGTATTTTCATATGCTTTGGGTAAATACCTAGCAGTGCAATTACTAGATCACAGAGTAGTTCTATTTTTAACTTTTTGAGGAACTTCCATACTGTCTTCCACGGTGGCTGCACTAGGTTCCAGTCCCCCAACAGTGCATGATAGTTCTTTTTTTCCACATCCTCGCCAACACTTGCTGTATCTAGATTAAGTCCTGATTTCTAATCTGCGTTAGTATAAAACAAAAACAAAAAATTGTGTTGACAAGAATTCCTTTCAGGGAGGGCACTGAAGTTCTTCAGAAAAAACTTCACAGACACTTGAAGTTAAAGGTACAAGTCTGTTTCACCAGACAAAGTGGAAAAATTTCCTGGTCCTATCAGAGAGGTATAGAAAGGAATGGAATTAAAGACTGATGAAAGGAGAGGAGAAAAAAAGAGATGACACAAAGCTGCTACTCCACAGTGAGACCCAATTCCCCTAAGATCTTCAATGAATGTATTCACTTGTTTATTTACTTATTAAAACAGGTGCTAAGGGGACGCCGGAGTGGCTCAGTAGGTTAAGCATCTGCCTTTGGCTCAAGTCATGATTCCAGGGTCCTGGGATCGAGCCCTGCGTTGGGCTCCTGCTCGGCTGGAAGCCTGCCTCCCCCTCTCCCACTCCCCCTGCTTGTGTTCCTCTCTCCCTGTGTCTTTCTCTCTGCCAAATAAATAAATAAAATCTTAAAAAAAAAATAAATAACAGGTGCTAATGACGGTAGGCTTTCATAGAGAGGTGAAATGGGAACATACCTCAATATGCATAAAAGCCATATACAAAGAGCCTACAGCAAATATCATTCTCAACAGGGAAAAACTGAGAGCTTTTCCCTAAAGTCAGGAACACAACAGGAATGTCCACTGTCACCACTGTTGTTCAACATAGTACATTTTCCTAGTCTCAGCAATCAGACAACAAAAAGAAATAAAAGACATCCAAATCAGCAAAGAAGTCAAACTCTCATTCTTTGCAGATGACATGATACTCTATGTGGAAAACCCAAAAGACTCCACCCCAAAATTGCTAGAACTCATACAGGAATTCAGCAAAGTGGCAGGATATAAAATCAATGCACAGAAATCAGTTACATTTCTATTCACTAACAATGAGATGGAAGAAAGAGAAATTAAGGAGTCAATCCCATTTGCAATTGCACGGAAAACCGTAAGATACCTAGGAATAAACCTAAACCAAAGAGGCAAAGGATCTGTCCTCTGAAGACTGTAGAATACCCATGAAAGAAATTGAGGAAGACACAAAGAAATGGAAAAACATTCCATGCTCATGGATTGGAAGAACAAATATTGTTAAAATGTCTATACTACCCAAAGCAATCTATACTCAGTACAATCCCTATCAAAATACCATCAGGGGCGCCTGAGTGGCTCAGTTGGTTAAGCGACTGCCTTCAGCTCAGGTCATGATCCTGGAGTCCTGGGATCGAGTCCCGCATCGGGCTCCCCGCTCGGCGGGGAGTCTGCTTCTCCCTCTGACGCTCCCCCTCTCATGCTCTGTCTCTATTTCATTCTCTCTCTCAAATAAATAAATAAAATCTTTAAAAAAAAAAAAAATACCGGGCGCCTTGGTGGCTCAGTTGGTTAAGTGGCTGCCTTCGGCTCAGGTCATGATCCTGGAGTCCCTGGATCAAGTCCCGCATCGGGCTCCCTGCTCAGTGAGGAGCCTGCTTCTCCCTCTAACCCTCCCCCATCTCATGTACTCTCTCTCTCTCATTCTCGCTCTCTCAAATAAATAAATAAATCTTAAAAAAAAAAAAAATACCATCAGCTTTTTTCACAGAGCTGGGACAAATAATCCTAAAATTTGTGTGGAACCAGAAAAGACCCCGAATAGCCAAAGGAATGTTGAAAAAGAAAACCAAACTGGTGGCATAACAATTCCAGACTTCAAGCTCTATTACAAAGCTGTAATTATCAAGACAGTATAGTACTGGCACAAAAACAGACACATAGATCACTATAAAAGAGTAGAGAATCAGAAATGGACCCTCAACTTTATGATCAACTAAATCCATCAAAATCCTGGAGGAGAAGACAGGTAGCAACCTCTTTGACCTTGGCTTCAGCAACTTCTTGCTCGACACATCTCCAAAGGCAAGGAAAACAAAGGCAAAAATGAACTACTGGGACTTCCTCAAGATATAAAGTTTTTCACAGCAAAGGAAACAGTCAACAAAATCAAAGACAACCTACAGAATGGGAGAAGTATTTGCAAATGACACATCAGATAAAGGGCTAGTATCCAAGATCTATAAAGAATTTATCAAACTCAACACCCAAAGAACAAATAATCCAATCAAGAAATTGGCAGAAGACATGAACAGACATTTCTCCAAAGACATACAAATGGCCAACAGACACATGAAAAAAATGCTCTACATCACTCAGCATCAGGGAAATGCAAATCAAAACCACAATGGGATACCACCTCACACTTGCCAGAACAGCTAAAATTAACAAGTCAGGAAATGACAGATGTTGGTGAGGATGTGGACAAAGGGGAACCTTCTTACTCTATTGGTGGGAATGCAAGCTGGTACAGCCACTCTGGAAAACAGTATGGAAGGTTCCTCAAAAAAGTAAATATAGAGCTACCCTATAACCCAGCAATTGCACTACTAGGTATTTATCCCAAAGATACAAATGTAGTGATCCGAAAGGGCACCTGCACCCCAGTGTTTATAGCAGCAGTGTCCACAATAGCCAAAGTTTGGAAAGAGCCCAGATGTCCATGGACAGATGAATAGATAAAAAAGATACAGTATATATATATACACACAATGGAATAATATTACTCAACAATCAAAAACTTGCCATTTACAACAATATGGATGGAACTAGAGGATGTATGCTAAGTGAAATAAGTCAGTCAGAGAAAGACAAATACCATATGATTTCACTCATATATGGAACTTAGGAAACAAAACAGAAGAGCATAAGAGAAGGGGGGAAAAATAAAACAAGACAAAATCAGAGGAGACAAACCATAAAGAGACTCTTAATCATAGGAAACAAACTGAGGGTTGCTGGAGGGGAGGAGGGCTGGGGGGATGAGGTAACTGGGTGATGGACATTAAGGAGGGCACATGAGGTAATGAGCACTGGGTGTTATATATCACTAATGAATCACAGACCTGTACCTCTGAAACTAATAATACACTATATGTTAATTGAATTTAAATAAAGAAAAAAAAACAGGTGATAAGGACTGTAGGCTTTCATAGAGAGGTGAAGTGGACAGAAAGAAGAGAAAGTAAGGTGTAAATTTTAGGAGATTTGAGTCAAGTTTTACCAATACTTCAGGAGGAAAAAGGGCCTCAAATGGAGATGTGTTACATAAGGTTTTTCCAGACTTTTCTGGACATAGCACAGTGAGATTCGCAAGCATAATAGTCTCATATGTGGAAAACTATCTCTGAGAGACAATATTCATTGCTGTTTGCCTTAGATCCTTAGATGAAAAGTGTATATTAACCTTTTTTACTAAATATTTTTATATCATAGTCTTACCTCTTATGCCTACAATTCTGAGTATCCTTCTCATAGCTGAGTTGGCTATGGACAAATAGAGGTATTCCATGTAACTTTTTATGTACAGGTTTCAAAATAATGTACCTCTCTCAAAAGGTTTAATATTTCCCAAGAATTATGTATCTTAAAGGTATGAAGATGAAGTAAATAATAAATTGTCTGTATGCTATTACCACATGATAGTCTTACTTTAGCTGATAAAATAGAAGTATGTTTCACACTTTTTGATTCAAATGGGAAAATTAGTCTTGAATTAGTCATATTATTCAAAGTGACCAGGAATGCTTCTTTGGCATAGATGATGATTTAAAGAAATCATCAATCAAATCTAAAGATAGAAAAGTGTCATAGAGTAGCTGGCATAAGATACAGAACTTGAATGATGGGACTGCAATAGGCAGAAATGAGAAGGTATCATTTCAGAAAGAGGGAAGGAAGACAGGAAGACAAGAAATCAGAGTATGTTTGGTGAAGGGCCTATGGTTCCATTCATCTGAAGGGTGAGGTACAGAAGTCAGCTTTAGGAGCCAGCTCTTGGCATAAGTGTTGATGTTCTCATGATGGAACAGTGGTCAGGTTCTTCAATGAGTTTTTTATGCAATGGGCACTGATAAGTGGAAACCAAAAAGGGAGAAGCTAGAGGATGACAAGTGTTGACTACTCTGGCAAATGGGCATGATTGGGACCAAAATTATTATTATTTTTTAAGATTTTATTTATTATTTGACAGAGAGCACAAGTAGGGGGAGCAGCAGAGGGAGAGGGAGAAGCAGACTCCCCGCTGAGCAGGGAGCCCAATGTGGGGCTTGATCCCAGGACCCTGGGATCATGACCTGAGCCGAAGGCAGACACTTAACAGAGCCACCCAGGTGCCTCATGGGGACCAAAATTATTGATGTATGACTGTTGCCAGTCATCCCCATCCACTTACTTGCTCTGACAATTTTATACATTTCTTCCTTCTCTCCACCTGTGTAGGAGGGACTTGCCTTGTCAGCTCCATTTTTTGGTTCTCACAGTCAAGAATGAAAAATGAAAAGATGTTCAATATCACTCATCATCAGAGAAGTACAAATCAAAACCTTGATAAGATACCACCTCATACCTGTCAGAAGGGCTAAAATTAACAACACAGGAAACAACACATGTTGGCAAGGATGCAGAGAAAGGGGGACCCTCTTGCACTGTTGGTGGGAATGCCAACTGATGTAGCCACTCTGGAAAATAGTATGGAGGTTTCTCAAAAAGTTAAAGATAGAAATACCCTATGACCCAGCAATTGCTCTACTAGGTATTTACCCAAAGGATACAAAAATACAGATTTGAAGGGGTACATGCACCCTGATGTTTATAGCAACATTATCAAAATAACCAAATTATGGAAAGAACCCAAATGTCCATTGACTGATGAATAGATAAGGAAGAGGTGGTGTGTGTATGTATATATATATATAATGGAATATTACTCAGTCGTGGAAAAGAATGAAATCTTGCCATTTGCAATGGTGTGGATGGAGCTAGAATGTATAATGCTAAGTGAAATAAGTCAGTCAGAGAAAGACAGATACCATATGATTTCACTCATATGTGGAACTTAAGAAATGCAATGGATGAATATAGGGGGGAAAAGGGAGAGAGACAAACCATAAAACAGACTCTTTAAAGAGTACAAACTGAGGGTTGCCAGAGGGGAGGTTGGTGGGGGGTTGGGTTAAATTGGAAATGGGAATTAAGGAGGGCACTTCTTGAGATAAAGCACTAGGTGTTGTATGTAAGTGATCAATTACTAAATTCTGTTCCTGGAACCAATATTACACTATATTTAAATACAAAATTGAAACAAAAAGGAGAAGAAAAGGAATGAAAAATAGAAAAAAAAATACAAAAAGGCAGAAAGCCTGTGCCATTGTTATTAGAATGGAATGGAATGAAATAATCTCCAGAAAAAACCAATACATCAGCTGAAAAACAGTTTTCTTTCTTTCTTTCTCTTTTCCTTCCTTCCTTCCTTCCTACCGTCCTTCCTTCCTTCCTTCCTTTTATAAATCCATAACAAAGTTAGATAATCAGAACCAGAAATTTAAGGAACTATTCCCTGTAGGGAGTAACTCAGTGCCATTATAATTTAGACATAAATACAAATTATATTCATTGATTAGTGGGATCGGTTTATGGTGGAAATAAATGATAAACTACGGGAATTTTGCTTAATTAGACAAGGACTGAGGAGACTTTTAGGACTCCTGAACAAGGTGCTGATGTGATTGGTATTCTTCTCTAGGAAGAATCATCTAATAGCTTTATTTATATAAAGGAGAGAGGAAAAAAATAGAAGACAAGTGAAATCAGATAAGAGATATTACAGTATGCCAGGTGAAAGATAATGAGAGGTGTACTAAAAGGTGAGAGTGAGGATAGATAAGAGAGGATACCAAGGTATTTGGAAGCAGAATCAACAGAACCATTATGAGAAGCAAAGGAAAAGAGTTGACAATTTGATGTTTGAGGTCTCAAGAACAGAAAGAATGGAAGTGCCATTAACAGAAGAGGGGATGCCAGAGGAAGAGATGACTTCAGGGTAGAAATAGTAAGTTCAATTTCACATGAGGTGTTTTTGATATACAGGTGTAACATCTGGGTTGTCACGTGGACAACTGGAAATGTAAGCTCTCTGAGGAAAGGTCTGCGTCAGGCCTGCTCACCTTGGTATCTCTGAAGCCCAGCATGTAACAGGTGATCAACAAACACAGCTAAATGAATGACAAGTGAATGTAAGTCAATTCAGTTCTCTGAATTCTTATGACATTTTATTGCAATTATTTCCTGCTTCTGTCTCTTTATTTATAGTCTCTGAGTTTTACATATATATCTTGGATCTCCATGGCTACGTGCTTGCTATACATTAAGCTCTCAATACATGTTTGTTGAACTGATAAGTTAGGAGATATCAACTCTTAGTTTACAACCCTATTCACCATCCTCATCTCCTTTTCTTTATATTCAAATAAGATATAGCTCACGGAATGTCATTTTAATGTAAAAAAATAAAAATGCATATCCATAAAATTTATTTTAAAGAAAGCGTGACAGTAGTATATCATGGGTTTTCCCATTACTTTGGGAGTAACTATAGGTATTTCAACATTTGGCAATTCTGTTTGGGCTAATAGCCTACTTGCAGTTGTCAAAAATTTTAGTTCCTTTCAACTATAAAAAGTCTGGAAAAGACCTTTGGGACACAGCTTGGAAATGACTGTTTAAAAGGTAAACATTTTTTAAATTTCATGAATGGTTGGAGTTCCCCATACTCAGCAGTTACACGTGACTCACTTTTGTCCCCAGGACAAGCTTTCAGAGCTAATGCAGACTGCCAAACTGAGTGTCTCCCAAGGCTCCTGTGATAACAAGTTCTTCTCAAGGTCCTCTCTCTACCCCTGCAGTGTGCAGGGTCTTTTAAGGAACACAGCATTTCCATTTTGGGCAAACTTCTCATCCCATATTCTATGTTTGACAATATATGAACGTTGTATATAGACAGTCCCTAATTTATGATGGTTCAACTTAACAAGCTTTTTCCCTTACAGTGGTGTGAAATTGAGGCACATTCAGTGGAAACCATACTTAGAGTTTTGGATTTTGATCTTTTTCCTGGACTAGCAAGATGTGGTGCCATACTCCCGGTGACACTGGGCAGGGGCAGCGAGCTGTGGCTCCCAGTCAGCCACGTGATCACAGGGGTAACAACTGATACACCTACAACCATTCTGTACCCATACAACTATTTTGTTCTTCACTTCTAGTACAGTATTCAATAAACTACATGAGATACCCAACACTTTATTATAAAGTAAACTTTTGTTGGATGATTTTGCCCAACTGGAGGGTACTACAAGTGTTGTAAGCACATTTAAGGGTAGGCTGGGCTAAGCTATGATATTTGGCAGGTTAGGTGTATTAAATGCATTTTTGACTCATGATGTTTTCAATTTACGATGGATTTACCAGCATGTGACCCCATCGTAGGTCGAGGAAGATCTATATAATATATTTACACTGAAAATGTCTCTTTGGTCATTATGGATCATTTACTGGAGCTGTTCTTCCCTCATACACATGGTTTAATAGTAAGATATAAAATTAAAAATTTTAATCTGCAGCCATTTTTCACCCTTTGGGCTGAGATGTCTTCATAAAAGTTAATTTTTTTTTAGAAAAGGCAAACCTTGAAAACAACATCTGGAGTTGAGTTCAGAAATTAGAACCAAGGGCGCCTGGGTGGCTCAGTCGTTAACCGTCTGCCTTCGACTCAGGTCATGATCCCAGGGTCCTGGGATCGAGCCCCACGTCGGGCTCCCTGCTCGGCGGGAGGCCTGTTTCTCCCTCTCTCACTCCCCCTGCTTGTGTTCCCTCTCTCGCTGTGCCTCTCTCTGTCAAATAAATAAATAAAATCTTAAAAAAAAAAAAAAAAAGAAATTAGAACCAGATATGCTTCCTTTTTTTTTTTTTTTTTTTAAGATTTTATTTATTTATTTGACGGTGAGAGAGGGAACACAAGCAGGGGATGTGGGAGAGGAAGAAGCAGGCTCCCCGTGGATCAGGGAGCACGATGCAGGGCTGGATCCCAGGACCCTGGGATCATGACCTGAGCCGAAGGCAGACACTTAACTGACTGAGCCACCCAGGTGCCCCCAGATACGCTTCCTTATCCATATTTCAGTTCACATGATAGCCTGCCAGAATGGAGAAAGGGAAAAGATTTACTAATTTATTTTTGTTTTGTTTTTGAAGAAATAATGAAAATATTTCAATGCTCAAAGTAGTTATGAGTCTTTTTTTAAATGAAGACTGAATATAGTTATCCCAGAATATGTATAAAGAAATGTTAAAATTAGTATAAATTTTAGATATAGTTAGCATTATTACCATACACGTTCAGAGGATTTACTTAAGGGTTTCCTTAAGTAGCAACAGCCAAACAGTATAAACTGCTAATAGCTTGATTCTAAAACCAGTTTTCCAAGTAATTTATGTTATATGGGTTTGTAAACAAAAACAGAGAGCATCGTGGATCACCACATCAAAAACCAATGATGTATTTTATGGTGACTAACATAACATAATAAAATAAAATTAAAAAAAAAAAAACAGAAATTAGCCATTTGATTCGGCCATGTTACAAGCATTAGTATGCATCCCATTCAGAATGCCGTCATAAAAGAGCAAGTAGGGTTTTTGTTTTCTTAAAACTTCAACAGTGATTCATATTATGAAAAGAATAATTAGACATATGCACAGAATATTTTGGGAAGGTGATTAGTAGAATTCTAAGTTGGTATTTACAATTTACCAAGCACTATGGGACCCATTGTGTTTTACATTTACAATAACCTTTAAGAAAACCAAACACGTATTTTTCCATGAAACAGATGATAAAATTGAAATCTGCAAATGTAGTATGTTACATAGTTACTTTCATGAAGCCAATAAGTACTAGAACCTAGAACTTCTATGTCTTAGATCAGAGCTTTTTCTTTTCTTTTCTTTTCTTTTTTAATATTTTATTCATTTATTTGACAGAGAGAGACACAGCGAGAGAGGGAACACAAGCAGGGGGAGTGGGAGAGGGAGAAGCAGGCTTCCCGCGGAGCAAGGAGCCCGATGCGGGGCTCGATCCCAGGACCCCGGGATCACGACCTGAGCCGACGGCAGGCGCCTAACGACTGAGCCACCCAGGCGCCCCAGATCAGAGCTTTTTCTATTATTGCATGTTATTTTTTTTGCATGATGAAAATCCAAAAACCATATCCCTAACTGGCTGGTATTTGGGACCTAGACTGACTGCACTCAATCCTAGAAAAATCTACCTAATGCTAATCTGAAATATTAGCATTAAAAAATAAACATATTAACATTGCACTTGGAGTATCTTTGTAGTAAGGAATCCATTAAATCGGGAACTCATTACTTTGATGGGATATCTTTATTAATGGATTTTTCTAATTGGCTTTGTAAATACGGTTTCATTTTCTACTTTTTCAATTGTTTTACATGTAAATTTCTCCATAATTTTTCCTTTTTAAGGAATTCTACAGTCATAAAAATAAGGCCTTTGTTCATTTAAGTGTTGAAAGAGAATTAAAATAAATAAAATCTTTAAAAAAAAAAAAAAAGGGGGCGCCTGGGTGGCTCAGTTGGTTAAGCGACTGCCTTCGGCTCAGGTCATGATCCTGGAGTCCCTGGATCGAGTCCCGCATCGGGCTCCCTGCTCGGCAGGGAGTCTGCTTCTCCCTCTGTCCCTACCCCTCTCATGTGCTCTCTCTCATTCTCTCTCTCTCAAATAAATAAATAAAATCTTTAAAAAAAAAAAAAAGAGAATTAAACTATCCAATGAATATACCACATTAATATTTATTTTCAGTTTTTTGAGAGGGTAAGCAAAGACATCTATTAAAATCCACTCTACATCTCATAAATGAGAAAATTGAAGTAGAGTGCTCCTTTTTTAAAAAATATTTTATTTATTTATTTTTAAATCAGAGAGAGAGAGTGAGTACAAGCAGGGGGAGCGGCAGGCAGAGGGAGAAGCAGACTCCCCGCTGAGCAAGGAGCCCAATGGGGGGCTCAATCCCAGGACCTCATGACCCGAGCCAAAGGCAGCCGCTTACCCGGCTGAGCCACCCAGGTGTCTAGAGTGCTCCTTTTTTAATGTAGGGTTTTCTAAGTTTCATGGTGGCACAGCCCTTTGGATATTCTCTTGAGGTCAGTTCCAAAGTCTCATTCTAGTACTAGATTATGGTGTTCCCAATAAGCATGAGCCTGGAACTTTTTTTTCCTTTTTCTAACCCCCTTCCCAATTAATGAATAGTCAATCTGGTCTCTTTATATAGGATTAACAACAACAGTAGCAGTGGCAGCAATAATAACAATAAATGTCTCTCATTGTAACAATTTTGTATTACCAGGTGTGAAAAAGCAGTAGCTGCGATGAGAAAATCACAAAATAATGATAATGCATACTTTATAGTATATAGAGTTTGGCTTACTCCTCAAAACCTATGACATAAGAAGTGAAATTTGTATTCTTTCCATGCTAAAGAAATAGAATAAGGGCTCAGAGAAGGTAAATAGGGTATGCAAGGTTCCATGGACAGTAAATGGCACAGTTGTGTTAAGAATCCAGGCATCTCTACGCTACTGCAAATTTGCAATGGGTTCACTCTACCAAATTCTCTAATTCTGAAGCTGCATTCAGTTTGATTAGCCAGGTGAGACAAGTGTGGGCCAGTCTGGAATTCAAGAGCTCTGAATTCCTGTCTTCACCACATCTAGACTGATTTAGTACTCTCCAGTAGCATGACATCATAGTTAAGCATGGGCTCTAGAGACATCCAGACCTGGCTTAAGGCCCCAGTCGTCCAATTACTAGCTCAATGAGCTTCAGCAAGCTAGTTTCTCTAGGCCTCAGTTTCCTCATCGGTAAAACAAAGATTCTTATGAAACTTATGTAAGATAACAAATGTAAAATTCTTGGCCACAATAGAGGTGTTGCATAAATCATTGCTCCCAGCATTTCACATTATGCTGATTTCTCTTCTCCCAGGAATGCTCAGCAAATGATAATATGTAGATCAAAGTTTTTTGGAGGAAAGAAAATGAAAAGCAATATAGGTTTCATCACACATAAAATGCTGAACACACATGGAAACCTTTCCTCTGGTCATTTACATTCTACCTCTTGCACACCTTGGAATTATTGCAAGGTCCTTGAATCCAGATATATATGAAGTATTTCTTTGAACTGGATAAACAATATGTCTTATATCGTTATATGACTCCATCTTTTTTGTCTCTAGGTTTTCAATCTCATAATAAATAAATTTAAAACTTACTAAAAAGTTTTACTGAATTCTATTATGAATTTTCTTGATCAACAAATGGTTAGAGTATCACTGGTGTTACAGATGAGGTAGGAAGGCATTGCTTTGTGAAAATATTTGACATCATTGAAAAGGGATAGGAATCAAGGTTAGCTTTCAAACCTCAATTGACTTGAATTTATACACATTTCTAAAATCAGGTCAAATTGATTAAAATCAATTTGATTTTGATTCTTAAAGGTTAGAGGATTCCTTTTTATTTATGGGATAGATCTATTTCCTTGAATGTATCTCAACAACTAAATCAAGATAATGTTTAATTAAATAATCATCATTAGCAGTTAATGCCGTGTTTTTTTCTGTCTCCTTTTAATTTTGTTACCATCCAAAAATGTAGGATTGAAATACAGTAGTTACAAATATAAAGGTGAGAAACTCGCTTGTAATTCCAATGGATTCATTCAAAGACACCCCAAAATCTTTATATTAGGTGGTGATGACTTCAACAATGTGCTTGTATGCATAAATTCAGAATTTTTCTGTATCATTTAGCATGCCCTCAGTCACAAGCAATAGAAAACTCAAAATGGATGAAACATTGGGGAAATTATTGGCTTGCATACCTGGAAATTCAGTGGTAAGGTAAACTTTGAAGGAGGAATTATCCAATGGTTCTGATTGAATTTCCCTACAGTTCTCTCAGTTCTGTCCCACTCAGGATGTGATCCTTAGAATGGAGCAGGATGGCTTCAGAAGATACAAACCCCACCACAACGAATGACCACAGGCTTGAGGGAAAAAAACAAGAGCTTTCAGAACTTTCTCATAAAAGAGAGAAAACTTCCTGAAATCCCCAGCAAGCTCCCTTTTGTGTGTTTTTGGTTAAAGTTGGGTTGCATGCCCACTTGTGTAGCAATGTTTGAGGCAGTAGAGTGGTGGAACTGTGGCCACCCTACGTCAGTTTTCCCTGTGGTACTTGGCTGCATAATAGGAGGGGGATGAGTAAAACAAAATTGGGATTCTCTTGGGGAGGAAAAGTGGAGAACACATACTTCTGTGGAGACAACCATCAGTGTCCTCTGCCTCTTCTAATATCTACCCATTCATTTTTCTAAGACAGATTAACTGAATTTTATGATCCTAAAACACAAATACTCCTTCTGATATGCCCTTGTAAGAAAAGTAAAAATGTTTTAAGTATTAAATAAATCGGCTGCCGCTATGAAATTTTTACACTGTTGGCAAGCAACCATGTCACATGGCATGGACAAGATTAAACTTTAATGGCTGGGTTAAGTCCAAGTATAGTAAAACAGGCCTGTGCAAATATGTTTCATGCACATATAATGGTACATATTGCCTCTTAAAAATGTAAACCAAAAGATTGCTTGCAAACTAATGTTAAACAAGAAAAATTAGATTTCTCAGCTTTAGGATAGGCCTGCAGGAGTGGTATGGTATTAAGATTTCTGTAATGCTAGATATTACTGTGATCTATGGATTGATTTCAGCCAGTGATCTGTCCAGAATCCAGTAACAAAAAAGAACCTTGCTGGAAATGAGATATTACTGACAAGAAGATTTATATGCAACTGGTAATGTTCACCATGATTTTTAAAAAATGAGAAATTAGAATTTTCAGAGCTGTAATGGATCCAAATATAGATTTTCTGGAAATAGTATTTTGGGGCTTGATGACTGCCTCAAAGTAGGAAATATTCATTTTATTTTAGAATTTCTTTTTGTTCACTGCCCTGTAATTGTTCTTAAAGTGCTTCCCAATCTTTATCCCAAAGAGGCAATTGGACTTTTCTCTAAAACTAATGTTAGTTTGAAAAATAATCAATTTTTATTATAGTTGATTATTTAAATATGCAACAGGCACTGTCTGCTCAGAAAGAATTATAATGAAATTCATAGTTCCTGTGCTTAAAGAATTTAAAATCTATTTGAGGGCGTCAATCAAAAAATATAAGAAATGATTAATAAACAATAAAAGATAGCATTTAACTAACCACTACATTGTGACTCAGGGTATATTGATGTAGAGAAGACCGGAGAAGGAAAATCATGTGCTTCAGAGAAATTGCAGAATCTTTACCGTCACATTAACATCTATTAAACACTCCCCATGTACCCAATATATTTAATGATATATCATTTAATCTCACAACAGCCCTATAAATTCCAATCGTTATCATCAATATTATACAGACAAAGAAATTGAGGCTTAGAGAGATTAACTTGCCCAAAGTTGAAAGGTAGGATTAGGCATTGAGCACATATAGTCAATTCCTACAGTGTCGTTGCTTGGCTACTAAAGTATTCTGCCTTCCTGGCATAAAACGAACCTGAGTACTCTGCAGACTTAGCACTCCTTAATCAAGGGGGACAAAGAAGGGTATTTTAGGAAGGGGCACCAGCATGAGTGAAAGCATAGTCACTGAAGTGTCCATAGTATATACTGGGACCCTTAAAGAAACTACCCCAATTGAGACCAAAGTTTAGACAAGGGCAAAGAGAAAGAAAAGCTTGCACAAATCCAGTGGAGCTGAACCATAGAGATTAATAAAGGCATCGAGGAGTTTTACAAAACGATTGCCCAGTAGAAAGTAATTGCTGAAACTTGTCACCTCTCTTTCTCATCCTCAGCTCTATCTTCAAACTCCAGAGGCCTTGAAATGAATCACTGGAGACCACACAACATCTTTCAGACACGTAGATTAACTCAAAAGTGGAGAAGTGTTCTTCATAGCTAAAAGGTTAATACTTTTCAAATCCTGGGTCAGACGACCCGAGGGAGCAAGCCAGGGACCTTCTGGTGACCTGGAAATCCCGGCCGGCCCCAGGTGCCCTCGCAGGGCTGCTCCTGCACATTCCAAGCATTTTGCATTCTCCCATCGCCATGGCAGCTTGAAATGGAACGCAGGCTCCCATGGCAGCACAGCTAAAATTCTCCTTCTAATTTGAAGTGAAAGGAGCTCCAAAATTGAAATAGTTCATACGTGCGTTTTTATAAATATGTGGATAATCTCTGGGAAAAAAAACATAAAAACTGGTCATTGCCATGGCCTCTGGGAAAGACAGCTGGGTGCTTAGAGGACATTCAAAGAGAGGAGACTTACTTTTCCTTACCAGCCCTTTGTACTTTTTCAATTTAGAAGGCTCTACGCACTTTGTTATGTACTCGAAAATATGTATATTGCAAACGACTTGACTTCCTAGTGGCCTTTTTGCCTGTCCCATGGTGCATTCAGAGCATAATTGCTAGTTAATCTTTCCCGAAGCACAATTCCCATCACACGCTACCTCTAGTCCAAAACCTTTTGAGGTGGCCTATCACTAATAATACCTAATTGACAAGGTTGACAAGAATTGACTTACTGGTATGATTTATATTTCACACCGCATTTTGAAGTAGGTGACACCTCACAGACAAGTAGGAAAATGGCATGTAGGGAATTTAAAAGGTTTGTCCAGGGCTACACCACCGACTGGACTGGTAGGACCGTTGAGCCTTAAGCCTGGCATACTTGCCCCTTTCTGTGATATAGCACTTCCTCATCCTGCCTCTCACACACTGCTTGTTGAATTACATCAGACTCTTTAGCCGGCGTTTGATCTTTAGATCTTAGAAGTTTTCTCATACAAATCCCCAACACCTCTCCTTTGTTCCAGGTAAACTACTTAAACGCTAGTTCTTGAAATACCTCTCTTTCTAGCCCTGTACCTTTCCTCATGTCCTTTCTTCCCCCCGAGAATGGCTCCCCACTTCATTTATCACCTATGACAATCTTCTGTGGCTAACCACAGATGGTCCTCTTTAGTGCAACTTCCTCTCACTCTCCCAAGATTCCAGTATTTCCCTTCCCAGCACTGTATTTGTACCACGCATAAAACTGCATGTTAATCTTAAATTATAGTTGTATTGGTGTTTGTCCTAACCTGACTGCAAAGCTGTAAACTTTGGAAACAAAGATCATAGCTATCCATGTTCAGATTTTCCCAATATCTAGCAAACTGCTTTTCCCTTTTAAGGGCTCAAAAATATTTGTTTAATTGGGTTTGAGAATTGATTTTCTGGGGCACCAAAGGTGCACTGTAAGGTGAAGTGGACTTTGGAGAGAACCCAGAAACTCATTTTTACAGCTGCAATCACAAACTCTCTGAAATACAGATGTATTGTGTTAGCACTGGGCTTGTTTCTTTTTGTGATTTAGTTTTTAATTTGAATTACTTGCCAGCATTTAAAATCAGAAGATTTCATATAAAAATCTGGATTCCTAGGTTTTCCTGAAAATGGGAAAATCTAACAACACTGAGACTGCCCTACCACATGAAAGAGTTGTCTGGAGTTGGTTATATCTGTCCGGTTTTTTTTGTTTTTTGTTTTAAGATTTTATTTATTTATTTGACACAGAGAGAGAGCACATAAGCAAGGGGAGCTGCAAGCAGAGGGAGAAGGAGAAGCAGGCCTCCCCGCTGAGCAGGGAGCCCAATGCAGGGCTCGATCCCAGAATCCGAGGATCATGACCTGAGCTCAAGGCAGCTGCTTAACCAACTGAGCCAGGCAGGCGCCCCCCACACCTGTCCATTTTTGATGAGGTCCAGGCTGCCTGGTAAGCCACCACTCACTGCTGTCCTACACCTGGCTGGCTATACTGATTCGTAATACCTGTTGGATGCCATATATTTACATTTGCAATTCCTTCTAGAAATGTTGATCCTTTTTCTTTCAGAAAAAAACTCCCCAAGATTCATCTCCTCTTCCCAGAGCTTTATGCCCCGTTTAACAATGGCCTGGTGAAAGCAATTTTCTCAGTCATACTTGAAAGAGTAATTCACCCTCTTCATGCAGGAAACCTCACGCAGAAGTTAAGCCAGTTGTTACATTCAGGAATGTTAATGATAATACAGGGAAATTCTATACACAGGGGAAAAAGACTCATTTGAACCACAGGATTTCACGTTGAGACATTGCCAGTGAGGTTACTTACTAGTGTCCCACAAGTGGGGAGACCCCTCATAGACCCCTCATTCTCATAGACTACAATGAAGGTGACAGCATTGCATGGCCCGAAGGACTCTAAAGAAGGACAATCCAGTGCTTTAATTATTTCTGTGACATTCCTACCAAGTTCCTTTCTAAAACCTTCAGCTCAGGGCGCCTGGGTGGCTCAGTCGTTAAGCGTCTGCCTTCGGCTCAGGTCATGATCCCAGGGTCCTGGGATCGAGCCCCACATCCGGCTCCCTGCTCAGCAGGAAGCCTGCTTCTCCTTCTCCCACTCCCCCTGCTTGTGTTCCTTCTCTCACTGTGTCTCTCTCTGTCAAATAAATAAATAAAATCTTTAAAAAAAAAAATAAAAAAAATAAAACCTTCAGCTCTCTGATGAGGGCAAGCCGTTTTAATTTTCACAATGTGTGCTGCACAAGCATTCTCTCTCATGTGTAAGGAAAGATGATTTACTGTCACTTTCCCTCATTGGTCCTTCATTTTTCCTCTGGAATAACAATAATCACGTGGAGACTTTTTAATATATAAAGACCATGATCATGTTACCTCAAAGTCTTCCATTCTTCAGGTGAAATACCTATGGTTTCTGGTTAGTAATGCCCTCATAACTGGTTTGTTAAGTCTTCTCTGGTTTGTTACATTCCATCAAGATTTTTGGCACCCCAAACTAGACATAGCATTACAGGTATTGTCTGGTCCAACAAGGTATAGCAGAAATGTATTGAATCACTTCATTACTATAACTTTATTTATGCAGCCTCAAAGCTTAATTAGTTTTTTTGACAGCTATAAATCTCTGTTGACTCACATTATGATTGCAGTCAACTGGAACCCTCCAAGTTCTGTTCAAGCTCATCTTCCTCATCATGTGCTTCCACAGTTGGATTTTTAGGCTTCATATTTATCCCTGTTAAATCTCATCGTGTTTATATTGGCCTATTATTTCAACTGTCGAAGTCTTTTGGGATTGGATTTGCGAATTCTCCCTTCTTGATTTCTGCCTCTGCAAATTTAATGTGTGTGTAGTTAAATCTTTCCTCCAGGCCACTAGAAAACAAGCAGAATGGGAAAAGACCTGACTTAAGTTCTCCCTCATGGGTTCCAGATTAAAGCTGGCACCTCAAAATTTCTTTAAAGAGTAGTCATTTACTTGTCACTGATCTACCTTACTCCTGTGTTAGTTGTCTCATCTTGTCTTCAAGTTCCTGTGAAGAAAGCATTGGATTTCTCACATGCACGTATATGAAAATAGGCATTTTCTTTGGGAGAGGACTCATAGCTAACACTGGGTTTTCAGAAAGTTTCCTGACATAAAAAAAGATCAAGACCACTAATTTAGTAAATTATTCCGATATACAATACATAAAAACAATTCTGCTTTTTAAAATCTTTAGTGATCCTTATTAATTGAGTGCCTATTATATGCCAGGAATGCTCTAGATATTGAGGATACAGTTATGAACAAAATAGACCAAGACTCTGTCCTCATGGTGTTTATATTCTAATAAAGGGAGAATGCTAGCCTACAATGACTGAGATTAATAAAGAAATAGATAATATTTTTAATAGTGGGAAGTGCTAGGGAACAAAAATAAAGCAGAGCGAGGAAATATGAAGTAATTGGTGAGAAGACTGTCTCCCTGGGAAGATGACATTTGTGTAAAGACCTATAACAACAGAGGTAACTTGGTGGGTAGAGATCTCTATCAGGTAGAGATAACAGCAAGTTCAAGGCACCTGGATGGCAAGATTGTTAGCCTCCCCCAGAAACAGCAAGACTATGACAGAATAAACCAAAGGCAAGTAGGTGGAGATGTGTTAAGGGACGAGTATGAATAGGGAAGCTAAAATGGCTCTCCAGCCAGGGGTGGCGGAAGGGCGGCCTCCTTAAAGTGTATTTAGAAATGTTGTGGTAAGATATTCTTTGGTTGTCACAATGACACTGGGACTCTACTGGCACTTAGGGAGAGCAGAGATAACAAAGATTTTGTAATCTCCAAGACATTTTGTACAGTGAAAAACTGTTTTGCACAAAATGCCAACGTCATCCTCATTCAGAGACCATTTAGCCATTTATATAAATTTTGGATTTTCCTCTGAATGAGGTGAGAAGCCAATGGAGACCTCAGTGCAGAAGAGTGAATGGTCCAACTTATATTTAGTAAGTCTCAGCCTTGCCATTGTGCTGGAGGGGAAGGAGACCAAGGCAAGGCACAGAGACCAGTTAAGAAGCTGTCACAGTAATTAAGGCAGGAGATGATGATAGCTGGACAGGTTGGCAGGATGGAGAAGATGATAACTAGCTGGATTCTGAATAAATACTTCAGATAGAGCCAGTAGGTATTGCTGATGCATTAGAGCAGAGTGCTAGAGAAAGAGAGGAGTAGAGGATGAATCTAAGATTTTAGGCCTGGTCAATATCTGTCATTTGGAGAGAGAATTGTCATTTGTGGTTGTGATGGGAAACACAGGGGGAAAGCAATTTTGGTTGAAGGCAGAGGGATTAGGAAGACTGCATCAGATGCCACTTAGGTTGTTAGTTGTGCGTAAGGATGTGTAATGTATATAAGGATATGTGTGCAAGTATGTAAGGGTGCGGAATGTATGCGGATATAGTTACAGAGAGATGAAGATATGGATATTAGTATTCTCATGGACAAAATATAGAGATAGAGATACAGAAATGTAGAAAGAAATCTAAAAGAGATCAGCAATGTTAAATTAGCTATCTCTAGTTTTTGAGTTCATTGATTTTTCTCTTACGTGCTTCCTAACTTATTTATATTAAACGTCTTAATTTTATGAAATGGAAAAATGTTTCATATCTACAACATTACTTTCTAAAGCTCACTTGTGACAGAGCGCTGATTTGATTTCTCTTCTTATAGACTCTCTGTTCTCTCTCCAACTGCTTACCCATCAGCGACCAATGGACTCGCCACTTATGGATGCCACTTTTAGGGATTTTAAATCTCAGCTTCACTCACTCTACTGTGGTCATTATAACCATGCAATACATTTCCAGACCCTCAGGATTTTCCTTCCAAGGAGAAATGGCAGAATTGTTAGCAGCTGGATCCTCTTTGAAAGAGCAAGCCACACATATTTACTGAGGCTTTGGGGGATTGTAGGAGGAGAGAAACAGTTGTCGCTTGGGTCCCCTTTCCTGGCAGCACCTCAAAGGTTACCAAGTGAGAATAGCAGTGCCCAGCTGCCCTGAAAAGCCAAAGAAAGAGTGAAATTTAAAACTTGAATTGCCTCTCTCTTCTCATTATGTATTATTTGTCAATCATGGATAAAAAGTGGTTTTTGCCCTCCAGCTGCTAGCCCTGGGGTGCATATATCACTCAGTGGTGCCACTTTCCTGGGGAACATTGCAAGAAAAAAAATCAGTGATTGCACCTTTCCTTCTTTTTCTCATTCTTTTTTTTCCCCATTTTTAACCCAGTGGCTTAAACTAAGAGGGCAAATCTCTTTGGGGGAAAAAAAATGTATACTTTGGTTTTTATGGTGATAGACATCTTAGATACTGAAATAAGGTATATTAGAACACATATGAGGAAATGTTTCCCTCTTTCCTATTGGAACCAAAATGTCTGAAATTTAATGGATTGTTGAAACCTGTGGAAGAGGGGATATTCTATTCCTTTGTACTGGGCCTTGGAAATGAACAATAAAACGCACATTACCACTCCATATGAAATGCAGACCTTTAAAAATAGATTCATTTTGATTTCTGCCTTTCATACTTATTTTATAATATCAAAACACATTGCCTTCACTTGTACATTTTATTCATGTGACATAGAAAGTGCTTTTTAAGTTTCTTTGAGCACCATTTTAGGACCTAAGTAACTTTTTATGGTACTATGAAGGGAAGCGAAGACAGAGAGCTCAGGTGTGTTTTAAGTTGTTGTAATAAATACACATTAAACCATATTACACATGACTTTCTGTCTAATGCTTCTAAACAAAGCACCAAAGCATCACCTCAGCTAATCAAGCGTATTCAAATAGGAATCACTTTAGCATCTATTTGGTTTTAAAGTTTGCATCTTCAGTTTTTATAAAGGAGAAAAGTCCCAATAGAGGCAATGCTGAACTTTCTTAAGATTTGTTTCAGCGGGACGCCTGGGTGGCTCAGTCGGTTAAGCGCCTGCCTTCGGCTCAGGTCATCGAGCCCCACATCGGGCTCCCTGCTCAGCAGAGAGCCTGCTTCTCCCTTTCCCTCTGCCTGCCACTCTGCCTACTTGTGCTATCTCTCTGTCAAATAAATAAATTTTTTAAAAAATCTTAAAAAAAAAAAAGATTTGTTTCAGCAAAAAAGTGCACTAAAAGCATTAGTCGTCACAGCTTTTATTCTTTTGTAAGTTAAACACTACTCACAATTCAGAATTGTGATAAGTGGATCCATTGTACAGGTGAATCAAAATGCTAACATAATTGATAATCTGCAATAAAACATCCTGTTCAGTAAGATGAGGCGTTTTCTCTTTTTTTTTCTGTAATTCTGTCTAGGAACGGAAGTTGATGCCAACTGGAAAAATCCAGTAATGGGAGCCCAGACAAGTCAAACTTCTCCTTTCATCCTCTGATTTACATGGAAATATGGGGTGATAGCATCTGTCATAAATTTTATAGAACATAGGTTTGGACAGTGAGGGTAGTGCAATAGTTCGAGCCCACCTATTTCTTCAAGCTTCTTATTTTCTGTGGGCAGGATAGGCACCCTGCAGTAAGCTCAGGATCAAATGGAAATAAAACCATTGAGAGAGAGCTAGTGGAAGGCACTGAGCCGGCCAGGCTTACGGCTAAAACTGTTCAGTGCCCTGGCATTTCATATGGTTTCCATCTGAAGCCACAAAGGACTGGGGCATGCCAGTCTGACCTATGGATGCATGTTTGCAGGCCACCACACCGGCTGGTTCTGATTTATGCCTGACTTTCTCCAGGCTCCCTAGAAGTGAACTTCATACAAGTTCAGTGTTCTTAACCAAACCTGAAATTCCAGAAGTCTTGTCTGGGAGTCAGTTTCAAAATGAGGACATGTCTTTCCAAGGTCCATGTTTCCAACTATTGTTAATTATTTGGCCCCGGAATCTATCATGTTTAATGTTGTGCATTCCTGAATAACTAGATAATGTAAGAGAATGGGAACTTAGAGAACCAGCATCATCAGAGTGGGTTGGTTGTAGGACACCTAAATTTCAAAGTCTGCCTCATACAGGAGCTTCCAAATAAATGAGGATTCTATGGTGGTCCTTGGCAATAAGCACCTATTAGCTGCTTTTGACACTGCTCTTTTCTCTTTGTATCTCCTCACCTTCCCCAACCTACCCAACAGACCTGAAATGAGAAGTCAGCCAAACTGAACGCTTCTCTTGCTTGTTGATGCTCTCTGAGCTCCCAACTTTATGCCTTTTTTTTTTTTCTGTCCTTCACCTAGGATATCCTTTTCCTTTTGCCATTTGTTCATAACCTCACTAATCATAAGGCCCCATTTATAGCCTCTTCATCCATGGAGGTTTTCCTGACCCTGTCAACTGGAAATAATTCCTCCTTTAACTGAACTTCCATAATCCTGTTGAGTGACATCTTCCCAATCATGTTATACATATGTTATCACCCATGCTAGACCATAAGATGCTTGAGGGCAGAACTAATTCATCTTTCTATCACTCAATTGTTAGAAAGATGATAGAGTCACTCAAATAATATTTGTTGAAAGAATAATGAATGAATGAATGTAAACTGACAGGAGCACTTGAACATAACCTCTAAGTACTATTACAGAGGCCGAAGTGAAAGAAAGCAGTTAAAAGGGAAAGAAACTTCCAGGGCTTTTACTGCTCTTGTGTACTGTCTACTTAATGCCAATCACCCCACCACTGTGAGCCCCAGAAAGGCAAGCATCTCGTTGTCCTCATCCACTGTGACATCCCCAGCCTCCTAGTATGGTAACTTGCACATAATACACAATAAATACTTGTTGGATGAATAATATATTTTAAAAAGCAAGGACTCTGTATACAATGTAATTCTTTGGGCAAAAAAGGGAAATTTTAGAGATATCAAAAGGAGAAGATAAGATAAATAAAACCAAAAAAACCTAAATAATTTTAAGGCAAATCACTAAAAATGGTCTCTCAATTTCTACTTGTTTGACCTTGTCTGAGCCTCCTTGTGCTTTGAGTTCTCCTATATAATGTCAAGTTGATGAGACAGCCACAAGTGATAATCTGTGTAAATTTAACCACTGTCTCATTAGCCCAGACAGATTATAAAAACTGATACTGGCTCTTGAGGGTATCAAGTAGCTCCTAAGCTTGATAAGATCCAAGCCTTTAGAGGAGAGATTAGCATCAGACCCAGTGGAGATTTTTAATCACATCAAAACAGGATAACATGTTATCTGAGAGAAGATTAATCCTCACTTCTAGACTATGTTATTTATGCAACTTGACACGCGAGAATTCTTTTAAATAGTTATCTGGCCCATTTCATTTCATAGGCTTTATTGCCTTGACATCTAAATATATTTATGAGTATTCAAATGGATTTTGATTAAAAGAGCTAACAGTTTTATAATTATTTCTTTTTTCATAAAACAAGTAATATAATCAAATACCTAAAGAAAGCATATTAATATCATTTTTCCAACTAGAACTCTGGGTTTAAAACACCAGGTACTCAAAGCTGACAACATAAACAAATTTATGTAATTCTGCACTTATAATTTAAAATTAGCTGGAAGAGATCTGCAGAAAATTGCATAGCAGCCTATGCTTATTCATAAAGGGATGAAGAAAGGTTGATGCACATTTGAAGGAACTTTGTAAAACAAGTAATTGCTTGTTTAAAAATTCCTCACATTTCCAGACAGTTCTTGTGATTTTTGAAGGCATCATATCCTATTTCAAAATATACAAAACTTTATTTATAGAGGTAGCTATTCACCTTTTTCTACAAATGACTTTAAATGGAGTCCTCACTCTTTTATGATTTCATTAGGAGGGGAAGGGGAAGTTTACCTTTATTTAACAAACTTTATATACCTGGTTAATGAAAATAAAAGGTATAAATAAAATTATAAGGAAATAGTTTAAGATATTATAATACCTCAAATACCTTAAAAAATGTAATAAATATCATGTATACATCAATTACACAGCCAGGATACATTTCTCAACCACTAATATTAAATGAGGCAAGCACAATCAGAAGCTGTTTCAATCCAGTTACATACCAATTATCATTATTACATTATTGCCAAATTAGATCCAGTGAATTACCAGTTATTCTTATTTACTTATTATAAAGAAAGCTAGTCCCAAAAGATTCTTTTTAACCTGGCTTTTTACTGTTTATAATTGTAGTTACAGTAGCAATCAAATTCCTATAAAATCACTTAAAGTATATTAATATCACCCAGTTAAACTAGAGATTTACAACATCAAGCATTAAAAGGTAAGAGTATAAACAAATTCATTTAGTTCTACCACTTATTTTAGTTTAAAATGTTCCATAATTCTGGTATTTTGTGTCTGATGTGCATTCTAGCAAACTACTCATAGGATGAACTCTAATCTCCAAATACAAACTATAATGACTTGTGTAATTGCATTTCTGAGTTGGGTTAGTGCGGTAAAATAGCTTCAGAATTTTGATTAGGAAAGCATTCACGCGATATTTTAGGTAATGTTTAATTTTCCATTTGAAAACACAAAGTGACTATCTCAATAATGAGTTCAAGTTTAATCATAGTTTCCAAACCCATAAAGTGGGGAGTAGTCATTCCCACCTTCTTCCCCACTCTGTATTACATAAGAGAAATTTGAGATTCAGAGAATCTAAGTTCCTCAAGATCGTACACTTGGTAAGAAGAAGACCCAGAGAGCCAGATAGAAGGGATTTGCCTGCAAAAATTAATGGAACATTAGGCATTCCAGTCAACCAGAACCACTAGCTTTCCATTTCCTTTTTTTTTTCCCCAAGAATCCTTACTTGCTTTCCTGTGGGTTATCCTAATCTGTTTCTACTTTACTCATATGGTAGCATGTCTTCTATATGGGATCACTTTATTCCAGTCAGGTTTCTGTTTTCCATTAATCTTGGATTTAAGTGTTGGTATCCTTACACAGTTGTTCTTTTCTTTCTTTCTTTCTTTTTTTTTTTTTAAAGACTGTTAGCTAAAGGTCCTGTAAATCTTCCTTCCTTTCAAAGTATGCTGTGCTTGGGAGAAATCCAAAGAGCAGAAATAAAATTCAGCCAATTCAAAAACATATCTTAGGAATAAAATTGCTTTCTGTATTGTCATTTAACAAAGATTCACTTGATTCCCACCATGTATCTGGCAATGACCGAAGAAGTCACTACCTAATATAGATCACCTAGAGTAAGCCAATAGATGACTACAGTGTACATAGTATGTGTTTAATAAGAAGTAAGAAGTTCTGCTTACCAACCCAAGGGGGTAGGTAACACTGAAGGAGTTAGGGAGATAGAGAAGACAATCAAAATAGCCACTGAAAGATAAAAAGGAATCAGCAAAGAAGGGCAATCCAGACAGAGAAGAGAGTTGCCCAACCTGGTGTGGCACTTTTAAGCATCTGTCCCCTTCTGGCAGAATGGGATATGTGCCACAGTGTAGAATTTTCTATTGCATGCTCAGTTTTGCTAAACTTTGCTTCTTGAGACACCAGTTTTTAACCAGTTTTGTATGACCCGTCTCCTCCCAGTTGGCTTAATAAGGAAGCCAATCGATCTTACACTTTGACACAGCAATGGTTTCATCTCTCAGCATATTCATGGAGGATTCCTGAGTTACACCACCCTGGTTCATCCCAAACTCTAGCACCTTCCAATGAGCCATAGCTCCTTTAGGCATTTCTCTATCAAGTCTGCTTCATCCTCCTGGGCAGGGCCAGACAACAGTCTCTTGTTCAGGGACAGACAACAGTTGAAAATGGTTGGAAAATATGGAAGTTTGGGAAAAAGCAAATACTAGAGATAGAAAATAAAAACAAGAACAAAACAATAATAAAACTTTATAAGAATTGAGCAGTAACTATCTGTCAGGTACCATGTCAAGTGTTTTTTATATTATTTAATCTAATCCTCACAACAGTTCTGTGAAATAGATAATGTTACTATTCCTATTTTACAAATGAAGTGACTAAAGTTCAGAGAGGTTGAGTAATTCCCTAAAATCATACAACCAGTGAAAGGAACAACTGTTCTCCCACCCACACTCCAGAACCCCAACTCTTAAGTTATATGTCTCCCAAATATAGGTTGGGTTGGCTTGCAAACCCCCATTTTATGCCTCATTAAAAATCTGAACCTGATCCTGATAAGGTGAGCGATGGGAGGTTTTTAAGCAGGACTGTGTTTGGACTTGAATTTTAGAAAGATCATTCTGAGGGTATAGGATGGAATGGAGAGAATGTAGAGAGTTCAAGACCATTGCTTGACCCCATCATTAGAAGATGAGGGCCTCGACTTGCGTGGTAGCAGGGGCAAAGGAGGAGACAAGAGTCTCTGAGAAGTACCTCACTGTGCCTGTGGATGAGGAAGGTGAGATGGGGGGGATCCAAAGTCTCTGGCCCGGCTGCTGTTGGCAGCTGCCCATAGGGTCAGCAAAGAGAGAGAGGGGATGAAGGACGAGCTGGTCTGAGAGACAAGAAACCGAGTTGTGTTACAGCCCGCCACAAGACACAGTTTCTGCTGTGCTCAAGCTTGCCTGTGTCCAGATTGTTCTTCCAAGTCAATGTTATAGCTGATTTTTTAAATTTTATTTTTTTTATTATTAACGTATAAGGTATTATTTGTTTTAGGGGTACAGGTCTGTGATTCATCAGTCTTACACAATACACTACAGCTGATTTTTTTTTTTAAAGTATCCTTCTTGGGGTGCCTGCACCCAGTTGGTTGGTTAAGTGCTCCGCTCTTGATTTTGGCTCAGGTCATGATTTCAGGGTCCTAAGATCTGCCAGCATGGGGCTCCGCACTCAGTGGGGAGAATGCTTGAGGATTCTCTCTCTGCCCCATCCCCCTCCTCTCTCTCAAATAAATAAATAAATCTTAAAAAAAAAAAAGAAAAAGTAACCTTCCTAGAGACCTGTCAAAAAGACTATAAAATACTTGAGGGCTAAGAATATGTGGACTGTCTGTTCTGATGAGTTTGTCTTCACATCCCCTTCCTACTCCATTTTCTAGAATATTTGTAGGCACCACAAAGAGAATCCACTGTTGTCTTCTAAATCTGCATCCAGGCCTTACAGGAAAAGAGCCCACCCAGCAGGTTTTTAATTGCCTCTATATTTAACCAGCCAAATAGCCTTGTTATCTTCTCTCTCTCTCTCTCTCTTTTTTTTTTTTTTTGGTGAATGCCATGACTCATCAGACCACCAGGTAAAAAGCTCCAGGTCAGCAAGCCAGCAGCCAGGGAGAGCACAGAAAGGATAGAGAATGGCTTCTGAAGTCTGTCATTGAAGTGGTTCAATTTATTGAGATACCACAAGGCTGAAACAGTTGAGATTCATCCTAATATGAAAATATGAATTGGTTTTCCATGCTAAGAAAAACAAAACTAGTGACATTTTCTCAGAGCCAAATATTTCATCACATGAACTGAAGCCTCTGTCTTCGTTGTAGGTCATGTGTCAACAAGAGGGTTGTTTATTTTTTTTTCCCCGTGTGGCACAGGACCCAACTGCATCATCTATAATACTTTTCTGGAGTGAACCAGACAACCAGGACCCTCTCTCAAACACAAATACTGAGGCTAAGTCAAATGGGCAGCTGCTCTGTGTTTCTGAATGGGCTGTTGTAATTTAAATGTCTCATTCCATTGGGAGCTGGGGGAGGTGACCTAAGCCAGAAGAAGCTCGGAAGTGAGAGTGTTTGTGGGGGTGGCTGAACTGCGTGACCCTTAAGGTCTGCCCTCCAATTCTGTCTCTGGTAGTCAATGAGTGTACTTCAGGAGTGTTAGGCACTCAGGGCAAGCTTCTTGGGAGGTTTATTTGAAAGGCAAAGAAAAGTTAGTCTGCAAGTAGGTGGATATGATGAAAGGTTTTCTTGACATCATCTTTCACAGAAAGGATTTTTAAGAGGCTAGTTAAATTGTGGATGTCTGCTATGTTCTGTATTATGAGAAAAAAAAAAGAAGTTCTTTGCCTGAACCAAATCCATACTACAATGGAGGGTACAACAGGCAGAGATCAAGTTGATTCTAATACTTTGCTTGAATTTAGCTAAGAAGAGTATCATTAAGCACCCAATACTTTCTGTTGTTTAAAAAAACAAGTAGAGATAATTAAAGGAAACTTAGAAGCTGATGCACAAACTGTCACTTCAGTATTGTGGTTAAATTTTCTCTTGAAGGGTGGATCTTAATTTTTTGTCTAAAATTTTAATCCTTAAATTATACACATGTGTACTAAATGATATCATTCAGTTAGCATTCAACAATTGTTAATAAAAAATCCTATAATTATCTCAGTACATGCAGAAAAAGCATCTGATAAGATGGTAAGATTCAAAACTTTCATGATAAATATCCTCAACAAACTGGGAACAGAAGGAAACTACCACAACATAATAAAAGTCATTTATGAAAAGCTCATAGCTAACATCATATACAACAGTAAATGCCAAAAGTTTTTTTTCTAAGATCAGGAACAATACATGAGTGCTCACTATCACCACTTCTATTCAACGTAATACTAGAAGTCCTACCCAGATCAACCAGAGGGAAAAAAAAAAGGAACATTAAATTGGGAAGTAAGAAGTCAAATTGTCTGTGTTTGCAGATGATATGATCATCTGATGATATAGAAAACTCCAAATACTCCACCAAAAAACTGTTCAGTAATAAACAAATTCAGTGAAGTTGCAGAACACAAAGTCAACACAACAAAATCAACTGTGTTCCCATGCACTAACAATGAACTATCTGAAAAAGAAATTAAGAAAACAGTCCCATTTATCTCCCTCTTTGCAGATGACATGATACTTCATGTGGACAATCCAAAAGACTCCACCCCAAAATTAGAACTCCTACAGCAATTGAGCAATGTGGCAGGAAACACAATTAATGCACAGAAATCAGTTGCTTTTCTATATGCTAACAATGTAACTGTAGAAAGAGAAATTTTTTTTTTAAAGATTTTATTTATTTATTTGACAGAGAGAGACAGTGAGAGCAGGAACACAAGCAGGGGGAGTGGGAGAGGGAGAAGCAGGCTTCCTGCTGGGCAGGGAGCCCGATGTGGGGACTCGATCCCAGGACCCTGGGATCATGACCTGAGCCGAAGGCAGACGTTTAACGACTGAGCCACCCAGGCGCCCTAGAAAGAGAAATTTTAAGGAATCCATTCCATTCACAATAGCAATAAAAACCATAAGATACCTAGGAATAAACCTAACTAAAGAGGTAAAGGATCTATACTCTAGAAACTACAGAACACTTATGAAAGAAATTGAGGAAGACACAAAAAGATGGAAAAACATTCCATGCTCATGGATTGGAGGAACAAATATTGTTAAAATGTCCCAGAGCAATTTACACTTTCAATGCCATCCCTATTAAAATACCATTGGCATTTTTCAAAGAGCTGGAACAAAAAATCCTAAAATTTGTATGGAACCAGAAAAGACCCCAAATCACCGAAGGAATGATGAAAAAGAAAAACAAAGCTGGGGGCATCACATTGCCTGACTTCAAGCTGTACTACAAGCTGTGATCACCAAGACAGCATGGTATTGGCACAAAAACAGACACATAGACCAATGGGACAGAAAATGGACACTCGACTCTATGGTCAACTAATCTTCAACAAATCAGGAAAAAATATCTAATGGAAAAAAGATAGTCTCTTCAATAAGTGGTGCTGGGAAAATTGGACAGCTACATACAGAAGAATGAAACTGGACCATTCCCTTACACCATACACAAAGATAAACTCAAAATGAATGAAAGACCTCATGAACTGAAGCCTCTGTCTTCAGCATTCTTAAAAAAAAAAAAAGTACTGTATGGTGATTAACATAACAATAAAAAATTAAAACACATACAATATATGTTAAAAAAAAAGATAACAGGAGGGGAAGAATGAAAGGGGGGAAATCGGAGGGGGAGACGAACCATGAGAGACTATGGACTCTGAGAAACAAACTGAGGGTTCTAGAGGGGAGGGGGGTGGAAGATGGGTTAGCCTGGTGATGGGTATTAAAGAGGGCACGTTCTGCATGGAGCACTGGGTGTTATATGCAAACAATGAATCATGGAACACTACATCAAAAACTAATGATGTAATGTATGGTGATTAACATGACAACAAAAAATTTTTAAAAAATGAGATTGCATCAAATGAAAAAGCTTCTCTCTAGCAAAGGAAATGATCAACACACTAAAGAGACAGTCTACAGAATGGGAGAAAATATTTTCAAGCCATCTAATAAGGGGTCAATGTCCAAAATACGAAAGGGACTCAAACAGGTTAATTGCAAGAAAACAACCCAATTAAAAAATGGACAAAGAACATGAATAGACATTTCTCAAAAGTAGGCATACAAATGGCCAACACGTATATGAAAAGGTGGTCAACATCACTAATCATCAGGGAGATGAAATCAAAACCCACAATGAGCTATCACCTCTCACCTGTTAGAATGTCTATCATCAGAAAGATAAAGATAACAAGTGTTGGTGATGACGTGGAGAAAAGGGAACCCTGGCATACTGTTGGTGGGAATGTAAATTGGTACAGCTACTATGGAAAACAGTACCGTGTTCCCTCCATTTAAAAATAGAATTACCGGGCGCCTGGGTGGCTCAGATGGTTAAGCGTCTGCCTTCGGCTCAGGTCATGATCTCAGGGTCCTGGGATCGAGTCCCGCATCGGGCTTCCTGTTGCTTGGGAGCCTGCTTCTCCCTCTGCCTCTCTCTCTCTCTCTGTCTCTCATGAATAAATAAATAAAATCTTAAAAAATAAATAAATAAATAAATAAATAAATAAATAAATAAATAAATAAAAATAAATAGAATTACCATCTGGTCCATCAATCCCACTTTTGGGTATATATCCAAAGGAAATAAAATCAATATATCAAAGAGATATCTGTGCTTCCATGTTCATTGCAGCATTATTTACAGTACCCAACACATGGATACAACCTAAGTGTCCATCTACACATGAATGGATGAAGAAAATGTGATGTGTTTATGCAGTAAGATATTACTCTTAAAAAAGAAAGAAATCCTATCATTTGCAACATGGATGACCCTGGGGACATTATGCAAAGTGAAATAAGCCAAACACAGAAAGACAAATCTCACTTTTATGTGGATCTCACTTGTATGTGGAATCTACAAAGGTTGAACTATTAGAAGCAGAAATTGGAACAGTAGTTACCAGAGGATGAGGGTGGGGGGAATGGGGAGATATTGGTCAAAGGATATAAAGTTTCAGTTATGGAGGATAAATAAGTTCTAGAGATTTAATATAAAGCATGGTAACTATACTTAATAATTTGTATTGTATACTTAAAATTAGCTAAGAAAGTATATCTTACTCTTTCACACACACACATACACACACACGAAAGGTAACAATGTAAAGTGGTGGGTATATTAACTACTGTGATTAACTGTGGTAATCATTTTACAATGTATATATTTATCAAAACAACAGGTTGCACACCTTAAATATATATAATTTTAATTTGTCAGTTATGTCTCAGGAAAACAAAAAAAGAATAATAAAAAATGCCTAATATAATTTCACTTAGAATTTGGTTTATTGTGTTATACTCCAAGAAGTATGATGCTATATAAAACTTCTAAGACATAACACTTAATATTGACTAAATATTTAAGATGGTGTTTTTACTATGCATTATTGATATTCTTTGAAGAAAACTTACTGGTATGATCTTTTGGTTGGGCCAAGAGCATTTTATAAATGTATGTTATATTCATTATATTGAGCAGTAATGTGTACAATAAATACTTTAGAAATTTTCTATACTTTAAGCCTCTTATCCAAAAGTTAAGACTGCTGTCAAAGCTAACATTTATGAAAGAACCATGATGAGATTAATAAGGTATTTAAAGACACTGTCTCTGGAAAAGCATATAAAGTCACTGAGTATAAGGGTCTAATTATCATGGTATAAGTTCGTGTTCCATATCCTAGACCTTCCCATGAACTCTGAATTTATGTTCCAAGTGATATATAGTACTAATTTCAATTCCAAACGATCTAGAAGTTACTCATATTTATCATTTATGTTCTGTATTGAACCAGTGTCTCACCCTCTGTGAGGACTGCCTGGTAAATTTTATGAGCCTGAAATTCCCCCAAAGGCGATCTCATGTCTATCCAAGTGTTCTGTGTTACTTGAATCAAGGTAATCTATTTACAGCTTTTTGAAATACCACATAGCCTCATGTGATTTCTGACCATGGATGGAAGTTTGGAAATGGGACTGCTTGTCACATTTGTCCAGAGGACACCGGTAGACATGAGGTCAGGTCCTGTTCCCCTCTTGCCCTTTTTTGACCCCCAAATCCAGAACTGCTAGCAGTTTACCCATTGCTCAGCTTTCAAGCTGAACACACCCGACCAAGCCTTAAAAACTGTTCCCACAGTTATATTCTGAGAGTAAGTTTGGGGATCTTTTCATGGCATCATCTGGGACTCTTTTGCAAACTAGCGCTGTTTTTTATTTAGTGGGTCCAGAATTGGAACAATTTCTCAAATACTCCGAGGTTGTCTTTGACCATGAGGAGAGAAGCAAGAAATGCATGAAACCACTGCCTCCACTAATTTCAAAGACAGCAGTGTCCTAACCAGCAGAGAGACTCAGTCACACCCACCTCCTCTAGCTCCTGCTGGCTCTTGATCAGCCTTAGTCCTTAGGTCCTGGTTTTCTTCCTGTTTTGGGGGTTTAAAAACTATTTTTGAGCTTTTGGTTTAGGCTGGTCTTTGTCTTTCATTGCTTAAATAGAACTATTTAAAGAACACGGATTAATGGATTCATGTTACCCTGGAAGGAGCTATGTGGAAACCTGTGCAGGGTTTGTTAGCGTTCACGCCCTATTCTCATATTCATCTATTCCAGTAACTTGGATAGGACAGCATGCTTGTCAAATTTTCCAACTCTACGTGGTGAAATTGACCTAGATCTTATATTTATTCGTCACTTTGCTGCTTCAAAAAGTTTCTGCAGATAGAATCTCATTTGATAGGTGCAGATGATACTATAGATTTCAGTTCTGTATGAAGGACAGTTTTCCACAAATTGACCTGTCCAAAAATGAAACAGTAAGCTTCCCAAAGAAGTGAGTTTCACACAATGAAGATGTTTGCATGGAAGAGAGAAGGAGGGCGAGGAGGTAGAGAGACCGAGAGAGGATGCATATTAATCCAAATGTTGTCTAGGGAGAGAGAGCAATTGAGAACACAGGCTGTAGTTTTCTCAAAATCTTCATTTGGCAGGATTATGGAACTCCTCAATACAGGTTTAAGATAGGACCTTAAGCACATGTAGTTGAGCAATTCATCGTTTTTTACATTTTGTTTCAAAAGGTCAATAAAAATCTGCAGTAGTGTAGGCTTAAATCATTATCTCCAGATTTACTGGGAATGTGTGGTTTATTCCTCCTGACACCAAATCGACTGAAAACTGCTGAGTTAGTGGGAATAGTGGAGGGGTAAGTGCAAGTGGGAACAAGGTGCATGTGAAGCCTGAAGATGCTGCCCCGATATGGAGAGTGGGAGAGGGACGAGGAGAGGAGCTGGCTGGGGAAAATGCGGCGGTGGCCAATGAAGAGTAGGATTACTAAACCGGCATGAGGAAGGACTAGAATGAGGTCACTGCTCTACTGAATTAGAAGCAGAAGAATCAAACCAAGCACCAGAACTGGTTTGCATTAGTGCTGCCATAGTTGGAAGGAATGCTTCCCTAGTTTTCTCCGAGACAAGCTCCAGTAGAATGTTTTCCTGAAATAGTCACTTGGTCTAGTCCAACTTTACCTTAAGAAATGATCATTCTATGACTTCTTAGAAGAAATGTTTGAATGATTTTGTGGTACTGGAGCAGGTAGGGCAAGGACGGCACAGGATTCGGCAATTGAATAGACCAGAGTGTGATATTATTCAGTGTGAACATCTGTTCTTTAAGAACAGAAAAATATCCTCTTAAATTCCTTTTGATTATTTGAATATGATGCAACTGTATGGTTATGGTAAAGTTAAGAAGCAATACTTAAAAACCTAATTACAATTCAGTTTAGTGGTTTAAGAAATGTTGGACTATATACCAGGCACTGTGCTTCTAACAAGTCATTAAAAACATGATCTTTAAACATCTTACAACCTCATGAACACACAGTCAAGCCCAGTTGTTTAATTTTAATCCTTTTTCTATTTTTCAGTATTCTCTCGTCTCTCTTGGGCCAACACATTTTCTTTACTATTCCACTGAGGTGATTTTTTGTTTCAGGTGGTGTATAATATGATATAATATAATATAATATTCTAATTGCTGGCCATGTTTCATATTTGACTCACAGGAAAAGCTTGTGAGAAGTCTTAATTTGCCTTACTTAGGTACATTTTCTGTCTTCCACCTGGACTGCCATTGACAGGAATGCCGCAGTAATGTCCCATGAGGCGAGAGATCCAGATACTCTTCACATTTTACAATGTGTAAATGTGTCCCTTGGAAAATGTTCAAGGAAGTATATTTTGCTTATTTTTTTCCCAAGGAAAACTGTTTATAAATTACTAATTATGCTCTAGAAAATGTTAAATATCTAGCACTCTGATCTTGTTTTTGTTGTTGTTGTCATTTTATTGTTTGCTCGTCTTTAACCATCCTCCAAGAAAAGGAACCAGCGCTCTTTGGAGAAACAAATGATTCTATGCCTAGGGCCGGAAGAATACAAAATGCCAGAAAGTAAGGAGGTTGTCAAAAACAAAACAAAGCAGAATGACAAAGCAAAAGAACCCCAAAAACCCACAGTGATAAGGACATGTGAAGAGAGACAGGAGCCCGCCGAAAGTGCTCCCAATGGCCCAGTCAAAGCTGAAATGATTTGAGCAACAAAGTAAATTAAATTCTATTGGATAACAACTGAAGTATAAAATAAATATCCACAAGCCCAAACTGATTTTAAAAACATGATTGGGTTAAAAAATTAATTGGGGAAAGAGGCAAATCTTTCATGCCAAAAGAACTCCGAATAATATAGGGACATATTCTGCCCTTGAGGAGGTGGAACGCAACTCTTCTTTTAATTCCAACTATACACGGTGACCTCTGTTCCAAGAGTAGAGTATAAAAAGGGCACAAAAGTGTAGCTCTAGGGTGTAGACACCTGACAAACACTATCTCAATCAAGTGATCAAGGTTAACATCACACAGTACGTGATAAGAATGGCACTTTACCTCTCGGCTTTTCCTCCCCAAAACTCATAACCTAAGTCTAATGATGAAAAAAAAGAACCAAACAAATCCCAATTGAGAGCCATTCTACAAAATGCCTGACCAATCCTCCTCCGAACTGCCAAGCTTGCTAAAAACAAGGCAAGTCTGAGAAACCGTCACAGCCAAGAGGAGCCTCGGGAGACACGAAGACTAAATATAATGTGGTATCCTGGAACAGAAAAAGGAAATTCGGTTAAAAACCAAGAAAACAGGAATAAAGCATGGACTTTACTTAATAACCATGTATCTGTGTTGGTTCATTGTGACAGATGTACCATCCTAATGTAAGATACTAATACTTGGGGAAATTGGGAATGAGACGTATGGGACATCGAACTATCTTCACGATTTTTCTCTAAGTCTAAAACTATTCTAGAATAAAACTTTATTAAAAGAAATCTAAATATGTGATCCTGTCAGTAGAAATGCCGTGTTTCAGTTATTCATCTTTCAAAGTTGTGAGGTCAGACAAGCTCAGTGCCCAGCAATCACTAAGTATTGAAGGGACAAGTGACTATATGATTCAGTGCATCAAAGAGCCCGCTTTGCTCTAGGGCTTTTTGAAAAAGGTTTGGTAAAAACCAAAGGTGATAATCTGCTCACAGTTTGGAGCCCACATCAATTCCTTCTGGTCCCTCGGGCACCATTACATGTTCTGGTAAAAAGCAGCGGATTAAATCTGCTTTGTCTAATACCCTAGGTATTTATTAGCCACATGTGACAACTGAGCATTTGAAATGTGGCTGGACTAAACCGGATGTGCCTGATGTCAGTACAAAACGCTGAATTTTGAAGACTCGATATCAACAAAAAGAACGCAAAATAGTTCATTGATAATTTTTAGACTGCTTATATGATAAAGCAATGTTTTGGATATAGTGGGTTAAGTTAAATATACCATTAAAGTTTATTTGACTTGTTTCTTTTTATTTGTTCCTGTATGGCCAGTAGAAAACTTACAATTACATATGTGGCTCATGTTAGACCTCTGTTAGACAGTGCTGGACTCAGTGGATCCCAGGAGCCTGGAAGAGTTCAGGGAGCTCTCAAAAGCAAACAGGGTCTCTTCCACAGCGCATCAGACGGTTGTGGACTTCCCAGTCCCCACCCCAAAGAGCCGAAACTATGCTGCATTAAGGCAATGTCTCTGAAATGACTTTTGCCACTATGTAAAACCACCTACAGAGACAACAGGTTTTCTTGACTTTGTTCCCTGTATGTCCTCGAAGATTACACATAAAAAGGAAGGTTGGAGGGGCCCCTGGGTGGCTCAGTCATTAAGCGTCTGCCTTCAGCTCGGGTCATGATCCCCGGGTCCTGGGATCGAGCCCTACATCGGGCTCCCTGCTTGGCGGGAAGCCTGCTTCTCCCTCTCTCACTCCCCCTGCTTGTGTTCCCTCTCTCACTGTGTCTCTGTCAAATAAATAAACAAAATCTTTAAAAAAAAAAAAAAAAAAAGGAAGGTTGGAGAGCTACTTCTTGAAGAATTGGCCAATGAGAAAATGAAAAATGCATAATGGAAATATGTGCCAGTATATACAGCGTCTCTTCTAATACCACCTTTACTGTGGCTTTGCCTTTGAGGTGGCATTGTAGCGTCTTTCAAATTCCATTTGGAACAACATTTTTAAAAGCATGCAGATATTTTCAGGCAGGATCCGTATTACAGCAAAGCAACTGGTGGAAAAACAAAATGTTGACCTATCAGTTGTTTGGGCTATAGAGGCTGTCGGACAACCAATATGAACAATTGGTAGGCAACGTCTTGTCCGCTGAGTTTAATTTTTCTCTTGAAAGATGAGTGGAGGACAGGTTTCAGTTGGAATGTGGGGAAAATGTGTGTGTGCGTTTTTATTTTGAACACAATTTTGGCTTTTTAATTATACGTCCTTGAGTCCATTACCTTGGGAAGAAAGAGTAATAAAAGTCACACGGAATGTTTTAGTTTTACATAAGCAATACAGGTACATCTGATCATAAAAGTGTACTAAAGTTCGTCACTATTAGCAAGATAAATTGATTGTCAATGATTATTGTTACTTCTGCTGGGGGGCTCTTCGAACAAAGTTATTCAGGAAGAGATAAAACCCTGTTTTTTCACATAAGAGCCTTGGGGAACAGGGTTCAGTGTGGAGTTTACCCCATTTCGATGGGTTGAACTGAGTGTGAGATGTGGGGAGGGGACAGTAGAAAAATATCTTTTATGTTATGTACAATTTGACAATTCATTCAATTCTGTTTCCATTGGCATTGCAGGAGATTCATCCTAAAAGTGTGGCAAATAGCCAAGACTAGCAATCTATGTGTATACACAAGCAGGAGACAGATGAGGAAACGGAGAAAGCCCAAGTGATTTGCAGTCATACACCATGCAGGGGGTCTTGGGCTGGAATTCCGTGACCCTGGGTTCTATGTTCTTTTCTTCCCTGCCTCCTTTACAAATACCGTACTCAGCAGACATACCTCACTGGGTCCTGGGAGACTATGGGACATGTAGTGTCAGATTAAAAACACCTGTTGGCAAAGCACAGGTAGATGGGTGTGTGATTTTCTTTAAGTGGAAGGAAGAAAAGCTCCCTCCCTCTGTCACTGTAGTCTCCTGCTGAGACCATTCTTCCTCAGCTTTATGAAAACTCTGTCTGAATGGTGTTACTTTGCCTCGGAAGTTCCATTTGAGGAATTCATCTGCCTATGCAGAACCCACCAAGGTTCTCGAGCAATCACTTTAGGCTCATGGTGGGAGTCTACACAAGTTCTTATGCACACGAAGAGCATGAAACGGGTCTACTGCATTTCAGTCTGAGCAGGACAGACATGCTCACCACTCTGCCCTGGGCAGAAGCCACCTCATTTTGCCCCCTTTATTCCAATTCTGAAACCCAAGTCCTGTGTTAAGGGCCAGGGGAGAGGCTCAGTGTTGCATTAGGCCAGCCCTGCTGTGCACGGCTGGAGAAGCACATGAGTAATAGTTTAGCACTCAGCAGCTGCAAGAGCAGAGGCCCCTGCCAAGTACCAGTCTTTGATTCTCCTCTCTACCAGGCAGTAGCTAGTTCATTCTCTGGGCACCCAGCCACATTTCAGAGAGAGCAGGACTGGTGAGGGCTGGGAGAGCACAGAGACACAGTCCCCTTAACAAGTCACTACTACGAACTAGCCTGAACCGTTAACAGTGTTAAAGAATCAAGCCATTAGCAACTAAGAGGATACAGGGGATGATTTATTGAAAGAATTATAGAGTCAGTGATAAAATATAAAGTTCTAAATAAACACATTATAATAAATAGAACATGATTTAGAGTACTAGTTTGTAGGGTGGCTTCTAATTGAGACTCAATTTCAAATACAGGGGTTCTGGAGCTCAGTTAGTTTTCTAATTAAATAATGAATAAATAATCCACCATTTCCTGTCAGATCCCTGGATCCGAAGGGGCATCAGTCATTCCAAATGAGATAATCAATGGATTGGAGCATGTGTGGGACTCAGGGTCTATGAAACACTGGCAACCTCACCAGTGTGTGGGGAGGTCCTCACATCACCTCTACCCAATGTAAAATGTCACTCATGTCCTCCCTAGTTTTTCACCCTCAATCTCATCTAGATCAAGTCCGCAATTTCAACATCAAGTCCTGCTCACTATGGCATTATTGCAGCAATCTGTTTTTATTGGAAATGGCAGCTCTCTTCCAACAGACCTCCAGGCTTCTGTTTGTGGCAATCTGGGTTTGTGTTTGTTGTCAGCCTAAGGGGTTAAAATTCATTTTAAATAACAGCATGATGGATGCAGTCCTTCTTTTCAGTTGCCTCAGGAACAGTTTGGTAATTTGCATTTAAAGTCACAGAACCTGTTTGGGTTGGAGAAAACATTTTATTCCAATTAGACTTTTTTTTTTGGAAGGTACAAGAAAAAATACAATTGTTATTTAATAGACATTGAGCTAACATGGCATGTTGCAGAAAAGTTTTTGAGTGCTAACGATAGGTTCATTGCGTCATTTAAAAATAGGTGACAATGTTCTTGTAGTCACCATGTTTGAAAAATCTGTATGTATGTTTTTTCAAGAAAGAAAGAACCTTGAAGCATCCTGTGGTCTTAATATCGTAGAAGTCCTAAGGGATGCTTGAGCCAATTAATAAAGAGCCCCTGCACTTGAAGTATTTGAAAGCCAATCTTTGTGGTGAACAGGGAACATCAGTTAATCACACATTAGGGATGATTCCTTTGTTCGCTGTGTGAAAATAGTTTCTAGCAGACATTCTTATATTCTCACACACAGTATTTATCTCCTCGAAGCCAAACTAATTCAAACAACCAGCATGACCTTTTAAATAGTATTCTTTTTTCTGTCTCTTGGAAAACAATTTAGGGGTTTCACTGTATTAGTGGGATTTTCCCTTTTTTTCTAGTCTTCAAAAGATTTTTCTTTCATCTTCTTTTCTTTCTCTCCAGCTACAAAATGTGCTCATTATGGGCCTATCTGTCAGCTATAAAAGGGAGGAGACGCCTGCTATTTCAGCAGGTATGAATCTCAATAGCGACTTTCATCTCCAGAGAGTTCACTTCTGCTCTATTTAATAAAACCCAACACTTCAGTTATCACAGTCATTAGGAGGAAGCAGGGCTGGAAGAAGGAAAGCCTTCATTTATTTTAGTGTCATATATAATTGTACTGTTTATTTCCCCAATGGGCTCTACACTTTTCTACCTTTTTTTTCTTTCAGAATATTTCTGAAGGAAATATTTTCTGAAACGAAAACCAGCAGCAACAACAACAACAACAACAACAATAAACACTCCTTCAGAAACCAAAGTAGTTCTAGTACTGGGCAATTAGCTCAAGAAGTGCGGGGATGCCATTCATCTCTAACTTAACCAAATCCCCCTGAATATCTTTGTCACTTTATTTATTGTCTTTTCCCCTCAACTAATGGGGAGTTTATTTGCTGAGCCAAGTTTGCTGTGGCACAGCACAAAAGGGATTTATGTTTGATAATTTTAAAGGGCCACAAGTCTCCGTGGACTGTCGATAGGACCAATGAATGTTATAAATGTATCTTCTGAAGCTATTGTCAGAATTCCAGTATTACACTAGCACATGAAAACCAAGCTCAATTAATTACTTCTAACCAACCATCCCTTGCTTAAGAAACTAAAAAAAATATAAGAAGTTGCAATTAGTTACAAGTACAAAATATCCTGAAAATTATTAGTGTTAGGTCTGTAGAGAAGGAGATTTCAGGGGCTTTCCACCAAAGTCACCCATATCCTGGTCCCCCAGGTTTCTGTGAGCTATGTGATAAGCCGTCAGCTGATCCTAACTGATATTAATTCAGATGATTTAAACAATAGAATCCTATCATCTAAGAGATTTTTTAAAGATTTCATTTACTTATTTCAGAGAGAGAGAGAGCACACACAAGTGGGGGGAGGGAGGAGCAGAGAGAGGAGCAGACTCCCCACTGAGCAGGGAGCCCGAGATCATGACCTGAGCTGAAGGCAGACACTTAACCGACTGAACCACCCAGGTGCCCCTCATCTAAGACATTTTTAATCAGAAGAAACCCCAAAACCCATGCTGTTTGGAAATTTTTAACCTAAGGTTCAAAACCTCCTAAATTAATAAGTATAATCGTTTATAGGTATATGCATACTTATAGGAAGAGGATTCTTAAATTTTATCAGCTTTCCTAAGAGATTGATGACCCAAGGAAATGTAAAAATTATTAATCTAGTTCATCTTCATCTCTGCAAGAACTTGCTATATAAGGCTGCATTTTTTCTAAAGTTCTAAGCTAATCCATCAATTGATGATCAGTCTGCATACAGTCAGCTAGTATTATGTGACATTGTCCACATATAGCTGTTTCAGTGTATTTAATGAACAGAGTCAGAAACTTTGCAACACAAAGCAAAATTTTCTCTAACTAGCCCTTGGTCTCCTAGGTCAATTGCTTTATTATAACCATATAGATCAACACGACAATTTTCATTCTTCAGAAATTAAAACTGGTTCTCATTGAATATCTATTCCATATGTAAAATAAAATAAAAAACTAATTTTTATATAGTTCTCATATTTTTTCAATGCATTTCTAAGGTGTGCAGAGCTATAATTCCTACTCTTTCTAAGCTGAAACCGGAAATGTGAATTTCACTGAGGAGTGAACTAGAAACCTGTAAAGATTATGGATGACATGTGCACCATATGGAAAACATTGTTCAAAAATTAAATTGTACCTTTCAAGTGTCTCTCACATCTCGACATGTTTTGTTTTTCTGATATAAAAAGGTCAAATCACTGGTATTAGGTGTCTTTTGCCTCGATTTGACATCCTACAGTACCAGGAATCTTTTTTCGGTTTTGTTTTTCCACTTCTATTTGTTCTGGTGTTGGTTTACTCCTCATCTCCCCCCACCTCCCTCTCCCCTTCCTGCTCAGTCTTCCCTACCAAAAAAAAAAGAATTAAAGCTTGCCATGCCATGCAAAAGTAAACCAAAGTAAACTATTCTGACAATTATGTGGAAAACAACAAAGGCAAGTAAGTAATTACGATCTATATAATAAAGCAAATGTCAGAGACTCTCGGTCATCTGAAAATGAGGGGGAGGAAAAATCTTGCTTTTTAAATTTATGTAAAATATACAAGGCAAAGAAATAGATTTTAGTAGGTGGCCACAGGTAGTGGTAGCATTTCCTCCAGATCTACTCAAGAAAAGACTGCGTGGTTTAGTTGCAACTATTACCTGGCAGGAAGAGAATGGAGTTATAAGAGCCTCTTACTCTGTACAAAATGTATACCACTGACTTCAAAACTGATGGTGTTCAGTGCATCACTTTCTTTTTTTCAGTAAGGCTTCCGTTTATCTAGACTACCTAACTCAAAGTTATATGACATGAAGAGGTCTGACCCTGGTGTGAAACCACTGAGGTCTCAGCCAGGAGCCACCACTTACCAACACCCGGTAGTCAGTCAGTCTCATGAAGCTTCAATTTATTTATCACAAAATGATGATAATAATAGTAACTACTTTGTATATGTATTGTGAGGTTTTAATAAGATCATTAATATAAAGCAAAATGTCTGACACACTTTAAGTTTGCCATAAACATCACAATTATTAGTATTGTTATTTTTTTTAATTTTTAAGAAGATTTTATTTATTTATTTGATAATAAAGCAAGCGAGAGAGCATGACGGGGAGGGGCAAAGGAAGAGGGAGAAGCAGACTCTCCGCTGAGCAGGGAGCGCAACACGGGGCTCAATTCCAGGACCATAACCCAAGCCAAAGGCAGACGCTTAACCAGCTGAGCAATCCAGGCTCCCCAGTACTATGATTTTTATTATTATTAAGCTCCATACCTTCAGCTCTTGCATCAGAAAACACTGTACAGTGCCCCTCTTCTTGAGGTTGCAACTTCAGATGTTTTTCCTCTTAGCATTCTTCTGTACTAGTGGTGAGAACCACTTTTGCCTACATCAGAGTCACCTAGACGGCTTGTAAAAAACACAGATTACTGGACTTCACTTGCAGAGTTTCTCATTCAGAAGTCTGGGGTGGGTCCAGGATAGCATTTATAACAAGTTTCCAGATGGTAATGATGCTGCTAGTCAGGGATTATACCTTTTTTTTCATCTGTAAATGGAATAATAAAAGCACCTATCCCTTTGCATGGTTTCCAAGACTAGGAAATAGTGCATTGGAAGTTCCTGGCACGGTGCCTGGCACTGTGAGTACTCAAATGTTAACTGTGATGAAGGCTCTTATAAAAGTATTTGACAAGTCTATTGTATCAAAAGGCTGTTTGGGGGAGTGGGTGGATTGTCAGGGCAAGTTGCCGGGAATTACAAGCATCCTTTGATTTCCTTTCATATACTGGATCTCATTTTAGAAAGATGACCTATCACTTATCTAGAAACATCTGGATACTTTGAGGAATCTTCCAAGAACTTTGTTCTTACTAAAGGACATGAATACACACAAAGTGCTTGACAAATAAGCATAATTATGTCTAGAGTCATAAGTAGAGTAGATAACATTTTAATCATGTCTTACGGCGTTTTCCAGGTTTAAAAGCATCACTTAGCTGCTGCTTAACTTCATCCTGTCCCTGTCCTAGATAGAAGATGTGAAACATTCAGCCAGCCACCTGTTCTGGAGGATGTTAATAGTAGGGGCAGAGTGAGCCCTTCCTGGATTCTCCAGTAGGAAATAATACTGTCTAACTGTGAACTTCTCTGGATAACTTGTATGTCCCTGAACCCTGGTTTGCCCCCATTCCAAAAGGAATGTGTTTGGAATAGTTATTTTATTTTTTATTTATTTATTTTGAAAGATTTTATTTATTTATTTGAGAGAGAGCGAGAACGCACAAGTGGGGCAGGGAGGGGCAGAGGGAGAGGGAGAAGCAGGCCCCCCACTGAGCAGCGAGCCAGACTTGGGGCTCGATCCCAGGACCCCGAGATCATGACCTGAGCCAAAGGCAAACGCTTAACCGACTGAGCCACCCAGGTGCCCCTGGAATAGTTATTTTAGTTTCAAACAATAAATACAAAATTCTGCTAATTTAATTTTTTTTAAGAAAGAAAGGAGTAGGAAAGTTACTGGAAAGCTTTTGAGGGTTTTCATGTGCATCTCATCAGAACGCTACCTTAACTCCACTTAACTCCAAGCCTTACTCTCTCTCCAAACCAGATTTTAAATACCCAGGGGAAAGAGTATGATTGTCTACGTTGACCAGGGGTCATCCATACCTTGACGAATCAGCCTCATGGGGGGCTGTTTTCAGAAAAGCAGGAACACTGAGTTGGGTTGGCATTCCAAAAGGATCCAGTTCAGGAAATATATGCCAACCACACATCGCTCAAACATGCGTGAATTCCGTGAAAGTGCCAGAGGTGAGGGCAAGAATCTTAGTTCCACGGAAGGAAGACATCTATTTTTTTGTTTAACTCAATCAGACTGATGTGTTTGTTGCTGAGGGAAAATTCAGTACTAAGTGTACATCTGCATTTTGATGTCAGGTCACGCCAGATGCCACATTGCCTTGATGTTCAGTAGGAAGATAGGAGCTGTTTAACATGTTCTTCAGGGACTGGGTGACGTTAACCATAGATACTTGGTGACTTTAAGAAGGTCACCTTGGAGCCTCATTCTTACCTCGAGAAATCAGTATCACATATTTCCACCCAATTGCAACTGCTGCTTATTTACAAAATTCACCTGCCCCTGAATCCCTTTTGCCATGCCAGTCGCAATATAATAACTGGCCCATTTCTAAGCCTACCAGGATTTTCCAGTGAATGGCCCTGGAACGCTCTCCAGCAATAAGTGAGGTAGACCTCATTCCAATGGTGGGGGGAGGAGAAGCAACTGAACTCAATTTCCCATGGGAACTTGGATCCCTAAAGTCTCCAGGTGCCAGGCAGCTGGTAACTCCTATTATTGCCCAAAACAACTAATGGCTTATTTTGCTTGGCAGCTGAGTCCAAAATATGTATTCCTCCAACCGATGTTGCTTTCATACCTGACTTATAAAAAGGGGGCAACAGGGGGCAAGGTCCCTTTCCTGGTGCCCGTTCCTATGTACCAGCTAGACACCAGCCCAGCCATGCCCGGCTGAAGGATGTGGAGTAAATAGTTCCTCACGGACCAGCTCATCTTTCTGCCTCCACAATCTCATCTTCATCAAGTCATGCCACTCATGTTAAATTCTGGACTTTTCGCCCAACCCATAAGCTGTGCCTAACTCACATTTAGGGAGGTTAAAGAAGTCAAGAGACTAGAGGGAGAATCGGACTAGATTTGCCCCCAATTTCTGTTTTTGTTCCTACAGGGGTGTCAGAGTAATGATTGTTAAAGTTCTTAAGAGAAAAAAGTGGTGTTTGGCGGAAGATTTCACTGAGGTTTGTTTTGTTTTGTTTTGAAGGAGGTTAGCTCTTGCTTATGGGATGTGTGTGAGCAGGGATTGAACATCTTCATAAATAAGAGTGTTCCTTCCTTTCCATTTCACATATATTTGATTCCAGTATATCTTTTTGGGTAGAAGGATGAGAGAAGAAGAGCATATTCATCCAGGGTTCTGTGTAGAGCCAGAGCAAAGGTCTTACAAGTGTGATCATCCCATTGTCATTATTCTGGAAAAATGATGTTGCTTCCTATTTTCCTGCTACATAGCCCAAGTCTCCAAATTCCTACTCTGACTTAATTCCCACTTGTCAGGTGTGCCATTTCTTTACAGTCTACTGCAACTTTATCGAAGGGAATGGGAAAGCCTGACTGGGCACTTTTGATGGATATTTTTTGCTTTGATGGCTGGTTAGCATTTGAACCCTCTTGTGGTAGGACCCTTTCACTGCTACAGAAGTCAAAAGGGCCAGACACTTGCTCTACTCATCCCCTTGGCAGCTAGGGCACTATTACAAGGCTTGAACTTGACCAATAGGAATTATCACTAGAGTAAATTAAAATATTAGCCCCATTTCTTCGTCACATTCTGTGTCCATGACTTGTGCTATGCGACTTCATGGCTCTTCTCATTAGAGGTGCAATGCTCTTCACTGGCCACTTGACTTTGGGCTTGCCATATAACTTGTATTTGCCGATAGAATGTAGGTAGATTTGATATGGCAGAGGTTTGAAATGTACTTGTATGGTTTGGCTTGCTATCTTGGAACTTCTGCCATCACCTTGAGAAGAAAGGTCAGGCATCCCACTGATCCAATCAGAGTAAGAGATAAGGATTGAAATGGAACCTAACCTGAAGTTTGGAGCCAAATACAGCCAAGCACAGCTTAGATCAGCTACTCTCAGCTGACCCACATACAAATAAGCAAAAATAAACTATCGTTGTTTTAAGTCACTGATTTTGTGGAGTGGTTTCTTTATGCAGCTCTTGGTGTGGCAGCAGTTGACCAAGACACTTAATCTTGGGACTTTGAATTTGTAGCACATGATGCATGGAAGCAGAGAAAGTGAAGAATTTATATTGTCTACAGAGATACTACCCTCAGGACCATCTGGCACAGTGCTAATGGCAATGCCCAGGGTTCAGCCATGGCATCAGTTTGGCTGAGGTCTCAGCTCCCCCATGTTCTTCTTTCAGTTTCTTCTTTGGTTTCCCAGCCTTCTGAGTTATTCTATAAGATAACTAATATCCTTAGGAGATAACTAATAGCCTTCCAATAAATTTGTTTTCTGCTTAATTTGGTCTGGGTCGAGCTGTGTTGTTTGCAAATAAGAACCCTATCTGAGGGGCACCTGGGTGGCTCAGATGGTTAAACGTCTGCCTTCAGCTCAGGTCATGATCCCAGGGTCCTGGGATCGAGCCCCGCATCGGGCTCCCTGCTCGGCGGGGAGTCTGCTTCTCCCTCTCCCACTCCCCCTGCTTGTGTTCCCTCTCTCGCTGTGTCTCTCTCTGTCAAATAAATAAATAAAATCTTTAAAAAAAAAAAAAAAAGAACCCTGTCTGAATCAGCCCTTATATTTCACTGGAAGTGGAGGATTTGGAAAAGCAGAGAGTGAAACTGGCCAATAGTGGAAGAAGCAGAGACATTCGTCCATAAGTCCACAATTCTGGTGGCGTGGTGTGCAGGAGAATCTCTGTACGGTATGAGGCAGGCTTCTTATTTTATTTTTATTTTATGCCTCTGAGAATGTGCAACAGTTCCTACTTGGTCAGAGTGCACATGAATCATGGGGTTGGTCAGTAGGCTATCTTTCAAAAGGAGTGACCAACGTTCTTCAATCAGTAAGCTATGTCCATCAACAATCCTAAAACTAATAGATTATGCCTCATTGACACTTCTTTTCCTTACCTAATTGTTAATACTTAGATGTCTTTTTGATATGCTAAGAACTTCTAGTGAGGAAGGTGGAATATGTGATCAGATTAGAAAGATTTTAGTCATTAGCCACAACTCCTATGTAATGGGCTTCTTCAACATGCCATCCATTAACCAGGTTTTATTACATAAAAATTTTTTTTAAATGTCTAAAGCCATATACAACTACTACAAAATCACTCATGCACAGTTTTTTTTTAATAAGACTTGTCAAATATTTAGTTTTTTCTAAAGCCTCAAAGTATACATAATTGAATGGTATAATAAATACCAAATTCTCCAGTGTTTCATAAAGTATGTAAAGTGAATGGAGTTAGGTTTGCCAGTATTGTCATAAAGCAGAGAATCAGGAATATTTATGATGTTGACGTCCTTGTGCCATGTAATCTCAGATAGATGCATTTCATTTCATTTAAGGTAGAAGAGAACTGAGTTTCATCACTCAGAAAATAAGCTCATTTACTTGGCATTAGTTTTATATTCAACCCAAGACATTTATTTCTGGAACTTGGATCACATTTACTCTACTGTATATGTAAAACGTTCACTGCCTAGTATATACATTTTAAGTTTATTATCTTTTGCCTTTACACAAAACCCTTGGCAGACTATTCTTAATGCATATATGTTAGAGATAACGGAGTCTGTTTCTTGTCAGTTCTAAATTTAAATGATTTACTTTCTTGATGGTTGAAAATGCTTGAAGTCAGGGCATTAGGGGGCAAATCAGTCCATTTGTGCTTCTTCAAAGAATTAAGGATTTACATGATAGATGAAAGTTTACTAAATACTGTTCACAAAGGCAAATAAGGAGTGACCACCCTTAAATACTTTAAGTTCATTTGAAACATCTAGTTTGAGGAGCAAGTGGGAAAAAGGGGAGATAGAGAAACAGAATTGGAGATAAAATGACAAAGACCTTTCATATTCTCATGGGAATGAAACAAAGAGGAAAAAATCAATAAAGCAAGTTGCATCAAGAGCCTGATGGTCTGAAAATAACAAGCATGAAGAAAAAAAGTAGAGCATGAAATTCAAATGTCCCTTCTTAGCATTTGTTTTATCATAGATCTTCACCATAAAAATACAGATTTAACAAAGTAAAAGGAAATAAAAACCATCGTTATTCCTACCTCCTAGGGAAAGCCATTATTAGCATGTTGGAATGCATCTTTTTTAAATGTGTGTGTGTGCGTGCATGAACAAATATATTTTTTTATACTAACGAATCACATTTTATAGTGTTTTGTAACTATATCACCACCTAATATATTGTGTGCATCCCTTCATGTCAAAAATATACCTCAACATACAATTAATGGCTGCACAAACATTTCATTTTGTAGAATAAACAAATAAATGAATTCTACCAATAACTTCTGTAAATTTCCCTCCTACAACTTCCATTATTAAAATGAAGCTATAGCCTCACTGCACCCTGAATGACTGAAAAACTGTAGAATTAATGGTGGCAGTAAGATAGATGGCCTTCTGATATCAGGCTGTTGAATCCAGAGGTGTTTTGCTAAGTCTGAATGTTCTGCAGCGTGCCCACAGCCCCGGCTCACTTTTCAAGCTCCTGTGTCTGTTTTTAGTCTGTCTCTCTCAGACGCTTCATTTCTTTTGCCCAGCCTGGGGAACATCTCTGTTTTGCTCAGTGTCCTGCAGTGTTTAATAGAACTGGATTCAAATATGGTACTTCAGTGCTGATCCCTTCGCCTAATGCATGCAGATACTTCGTTGAAGACTCATGGTGGTAGGGGAGGGAATGACTTAAATTGCATTGTGCCCTACTGTAGTAAAGGTCCATAAAATATGAATGTTAGTTAAGCTTCTTAAGGGTGTGATTTTAGTTTGCAAGTAGAGGTGGAGTGGAGAGAAATTTCCAAGTGCCCATGAAATAATGAGCAGTAAGTAGTCAAGTCTTGTGCCTACATGTGCTTCTTATCCTAAACAAAAGACTGTGCATGCAGAGCTACTTAGAAACTTGGGATATCCATTTCACTAAAAAAAAAATGCAACCTTAGAGGACACTGATGTGATTTGTGCTGTGCTGTCCTTTAAAATGTATCATTTCTGAAGAGGAAACAATGTAATTGTCCAGTAACAGGCTATAGGTTAAATAAATTGTTGTATTTTATAGTGGGATACTTCCTAATTATTCAAAAATGGTATAATTGCAAAAATCTATAGTGTGTGTAAAGATATTCATGTTAAATGGGGAGGCTATAAAATAGCGTGTACTATTTTTTATCCCATTTTGTAAAAATAAATTATATTTTATCTTTACATCAGTCATTAATGGTGGTTATTTCGGACTGGTAAGATTACTGGAAGCCTTTCTTTCTTTTTGTGTATTTGCATTTCCTAAATTTTCTTTAAAGATTTAAATTTTGTAGCGAGAAAAAACATTTTTAATCATTTCTAGGTATGAGACTAAAGGTGCTATGGAATTTTGTCTCCCATATGATTCTGAAGGGCTTCATTGTGCCATCTCTCAAGCACAGGGCTTGTCATTCAGACGTCACCAGCCTCGTAGAAGAATAAACAGTGTAAAATAGAAGCATCTCTTGTCCAGTGAGTCATACTGTGCTAGGGTGGTTAGAGGTGAGGGGCAGCTACATTGGCAAATTACCTTGGATCATAATGAGTAAAAACTTATGAAGAGCACAGAGTAAGGGAAAATGACAAGCAGTTAAAAGCCTAGAAGTAATTTTCTTCCTGTTTTTTCTCCTTTTCTTTTTTCAGGTTGATGTGGATATTTCCCTGAGCCTGGTGTAGCCAGTGGGTGAGTTGATTCTTGCTGATATTCATAAATAAGGTTAATCTCAGGATTAGGGAGAGGGAGGAGTAACAAGCACATGTCTACTGAAGTGACCACTCTTGTTAACACACAGTGTTTCCTGTAACTCTTCAAAAAGACCGAAGTGAGCCCTCACATAATTTCTGGCAAGGTGAAGTCCTGGGTAAATTTCACAAAGTAGAACTTCCAACCACAGTGGGATTTCCAGGAACGTGCCTCAAACAAACAAACAAACAAACAAAAAAACCACAAGTGAATTATCATTCTCTAAAAGCTCTTTGTCAGCATTTAAGCAACTACTGAGAAAAAGAAGTAGGGGGTCAGTGCAGAACGACTTCACTATACTATAGATACAGGACAGTCATTGGTTTTCAGAGCAACACATCTTTTGGACATCTTCTAACCCAAACCTGTGGGAAATGAGACTTGCCCCGAAGTTCTGGATCTATCACTCTCCCACCACGTACCCCTTAGGTAAATGGAAAACAACAGTACTCACTTTCTTAGGCTGGAGTTCTATTCCTCATTCATATATTTTTCATAAGGCCTTTTGGCATCTGTGCCATAACTGCGAGTATATACATACTTCAGTGGAAGGAAGAAATAGGAGTGGGAAGTGTACCATGACCCATACCTACATCATGTGGACAGAAATACTAACTAGGATGTATTGTGTGATATTGTCCCCTTTAAAAGGAAATTAGACATAAGAATTGAGTATGTTTCAGTCTTAAATCTCAACAACTTTCTTTTCTGAGAGCCAATTTCTCTACATTTCCATGACTAATTAAAAGATGACAAACCTGGATGGAGCAGGAAAAGTCCCTATGGAATAGAGAGTGTCAATATGCTTAAGTAGAAGGGAAACTTCTGGAAGAATTAGTGATACATGACTCAGGTTCTGTCAAGTCTGCTGACCAGACCGGCACCAGCTCACTAGTACCTTCTAATGACCACTTATTTCCTTGTAACTCCATCGGGTGTGATATTCAGAGCGTCCAAGATCATCGATCATTTTGCTGGACTTCTTCACAGCCCTTCTGCTTCCTGGCTGAGTTATTTATGTAACATTACTCCACATGGGAAAGCCCAGCTGTTAAAGTTTTAGAATCAGGAATAAGAACACATTTTTATTAGATCTTTCATCTTGTCTACAGTATGTTTTTCTTGCTTTAAATAATGATAACAGCATGCTAGCGCCTCCACCATAACTCATTTGCCTGTACATGCCTTTGGAGGGGAGAGCTGCCCATTGTACTTCTGGGGTTCCAAAATGGGGCAGATAGCAAACTGAGTATGAAATCAATGTGTGGGATTGTATGATCACCTGGTGGGTTTGAATTCATACGCCTGGGGTCAGTACTGCAGAGGTAAAAACGCTAGAACTAAGTTACATATTGGTGGGAGCAAGATGGGAATATGAGAGAGAAAGAGTTTAGGGAATTAGAAAGTTTTGATCATAGAAGAAAAGTACTATTTAGAAATAGGGAAACCCAGAAAGAGGAGGAGGAGGAGGAGGTTTAGAAGGGAAGATGAAGAGCTTTGTCATATGCAGTTGGAGTTGCTGGGGAGAGATCCAGGTAAAAGGGTCTTAGAGGGCATGATGACCTTGTGATGTGTCAACTTGGTTAGGCTAACCTACATGTCCTAGAATTCCCTTCCCTGTAAGGTTCCGGTGAGAATGGGCCACAGGGGAGTCTTGTATGAAATTCGGAGGGCAGAGGTAAAGCAGTGGCTCTCTTATTAGCTCATACATGTTGTCACAGAAATGCTGATGAACTTGTTGATGAGGGGACAGCTGGGCCTACTACTGTTCTTACCTTCCTTCAGCTTCTCTGACTCCTGTGCCACGTGTATTTTTAGCTGTGGTCACTGGCTTCTTTCTGCAGGATATCCACAGCACCAAGATAGAGCAACAGTTGACATGGATTTTTAGCCCATTCTGCAGCTTCTAGCCCTCCCTTCTTCACTATCTGCCCTGTGGATTTCAGCTCCAATATAGCAAATACATTAGCCTTACAGAGACTACTATACCTGCTCCGGTTGTGGAAGGTCAGATCCTCTGCATGAGCTGGCCGGCCTTTTCTGTGGTTCAAAGAACTGCATGGTTTGGTCTGTTTACACCATTCTTGGTCTTAGTAATATTCCTCATGCCAGTTTCCTATCAATTTCTCCACCACATCAATCCTCAAGTCCTTTCCGATTGACTCCATGGACTGGCCTTCTCTGACCACTCCATCTAAATCATCCTTTGTTTTCTCCAAGGTCCTTACTAGAGATTGTGTTTATGTAATCTCTTGGTTAGTCGGTCTTCACAACCTAGGTTCCACGACGGCAGATAGATTTGTCTTGTTCCACACTGTACACCCTGAACCCAGCACTGTAGCTAGCACACAGCCAGTTCTCAAAGGATTCTTCCAGAAATGGAAAGGGAGAGCTGGAGGACTCTACTTGGTGGGGTAGGAATGTCAAAGGGGTTAGTTTTCCATTCCTTGAGGGGCACATGTATGATCCCGAGTTCTACCCCTATTTCTGTTTTCATGGGAAGTCAGACTAATTGCCGAGGGATTCAGAAGACATCTCAGCAGTTCCCTATATCCAATTTCTAAGTGTTAACAGATTCAATTACACTTCTTTGAAAAGATGCTTGTGATAGTTAATACTTAAAAACAACTAGTATTGGAGTTGCCAGTGGTTTGAATGCAATTTTACTTTGCGGGTTTAGAATTATGTCGCTATATGTTATTTTGGCCTTGATTCACTTAGAGCTAAGAATGTGACCCATTAACAGAGATCTGAATGAGGTTTAGAGTTCTTATAAAACTCAATTTTCAGAAAACCCATCCAACTTTATTACCCTATATTTTGTGTTCTACAGCTCTCTTAATTTCATATTGCAAACTTCTTAAACATATTTTACAAGTCGAAGTACTCTCATCATTTTCCAAGATTTAATAAAGTTTCCATTTGTGAATAACACACTAGTTAAAAAGGAAGCAAAGAGTTTACTTATTAAATAAAATCAAAAGGAAAATGCTATCTTCTGTTTTTTTAGGAGCCCTAATGAAATGTTATTGAGTATTCTATCTTTATAACTTACATTTTCCAATGTCAAATCTTTTTGTGTTACCCTGAGCCTGTAGGTCACTTTTCTTTAACACTTCAATACTGGAAATATTCCTTCTTCAATGCCGACCCTCTTGAAATCCTTCATGCCTTAACGGTTCCTTACTTTTTTTTTTTTCTTACTTTTTAAATAGTATCTTTGCACATCATTTTTCCAACATTTAGCCTAGACATAATACTTGATCAAAAATGTTGAAATGACTCATAAATTACACGTTTTGGCAACTTGGCTACACACCCTCAATCACTATACATTTGCTCCTAGGTTACTTCCCTTACCAAATAAAGCTCAAACAGTAGTAGTGTCTGTTATTTTGCAGTTCTTGTGTGTTCTTGTCTTCCACGTGGTGTGTGTGAAGTGATTTACCCTCATTTCCAATCTGTTATGGTTAGGGATATTAATACAAACCCTCTGAATTGAAAACAAAAATTCAATGGTCTCAAGCAAAGCCATTTTTAGTTGTTTTGACCTGAGTTAGGAATCAGAAATTTAGTGATTTTTCTCTCTGAAGTCTCAGATCAACTGGTAGTTATGATGGAGCAGTGAGGGAGGTTTACAATATACATTGAAGGAAGTAACTAAGATACTGTTTTTCTATTCATACCTGAAAATGTTTTTTGAGTTCAAAGTTCAACTAAAAAAATAGTTGTTCCAATTCATTTGGTTAAGTAAATCCTTTCTAGTTACACTGTAACAAGTTTATCTGTGTCAGTTCAGTGCTGGAAAGATAACAGAAAGACCATGCTGTGCAAAGCAAGGTACATAATATATATAGACTTTGTCATATTTCTTAATAAATGGCATAAACTGTCTGAATAATTGATGGACACTGCTCACCTATTTTGCATTGAATGTTTGGGTATCTCAAGGCTCTTAGTGGAGGACAAGGTTAAAGTAACTGTCAGCAACTAATACTGTCACTTTCATTCAGAATCCAATTTCTACTGTATCTGGGGGTGTGTGAATCAATGACTTCCTACCTAAAGCAAGTCATTTAGGTTCTTGAAGGGTTCCTTCAGAGAAACGGCAATAGAACAGCTTTAAGATGCAAAACAACATAAATTCCCCCGAAAGAATCTTGACCAGCCATGAATTAAAATGCAGGTAAAATGAACAGAAACACTTCTCTTTTCCCATCTTACTCAAAAGATGCCAATTTCAATTTTTTAACCTCTTAAGAAACTGTTCTTACTCATCTGACAATAAGACAAAATTGGGAGGCTCTTGAGAGTTCGTTCTGATTTTTATTACACACCACAGACATGTTCACTAACCAGAGTAGGATGATTCTGTTCTCTTAAAATCACAGGAAATAGATTTCCTCCTTCCCCCTTTTTTGATGTCGGAGGTGCATTTCAGATTATTTTGGGATTAGTTTAGGGCAAAGTAAAAGAAATCATGGAAGGCAGTATATAAATGACATAATTACGAAGCTATTTTTGGAAGCCAGCGGTAACTTGCTGATTGAGACTGACAAGGCTATCGTATTCACAACGCTTTACTCAGTTACTTCTATTTTGAACATCTACTGTTTACTGAACACCAAATAAGTTCAAAGTGGTCCCTAAGAATCTTCAATTCCTTTCAGCCTCCTATGATCCAGCACCTTCCCAAAGCTTTTGAAGAGAGTACAAGTCCTTGCTTACTAGAAATCTTTCCTGTGCACACGGGAAACGTAGACAGTGCAACCACCTCCACTTCTTGTGCAGATGTGTGCTCTGAGAATCATGGCTGCTTTTTAGGCATTGACGAAGTATGAGCTGAAAATACTTGACCTGACTAATGTTACCTTGGCTTTAGATACTACACAGGGGAGTCTCTGGAGAGTATACTATTGTATTCCTGGTCCAAATTAAGGTTGGCATGGATATACTTAACCTTGTTTACACATACACCAAAGGTTTTTTTTTTTCCCAGGCAGGAGGGAACATTGTATTCAACTTCAATTTTGAGGTAGGTAATAGTGAGAAAAAATACAAGACCCTCTAGGATCTAACCTCTGTCCACCTTTATAGGCTTATTGTCTTAATACTCCCCAAGTGGCACAACAAGCTAGGTGCTTATGGTTCATGACATGCACATGGCTCTTAAATTCAGCTTAAGCACTGCTTCTCTGGCAGGAAATTCTTACCTCTAAGTTGTCACCCTTATTTTCTTCCAGAATCCTGGCATTATTTCAATAATAAACGCTATCACATTGCACTTTGTATAAATAATTTCATCTCTCTCATCTACTGCACTGTGCACTACTAGAGGACAGAAATTATGTACTTGTTTTTCTGTCTTCAGTGATAAGGTCCTGTATACTCCACAAATGCTTCTTGAAAGAAGGGTCAAATGTATAAATTCTATATACAAATGCTAGGTCTTTCCCACAAAACTAGGCAGAGACCTGTTCATTTTTCACTCTGTCCACCTGGAGAAGTCACTTCATTCTGACCTCTTCTATTGATGTGCATATTACTAAGATGCAGAAATCCGTTACAGATGACCTATTTCTATTATCCCCAGTGTGAAGAGGCTGTTTTGAACTTGAACATGGAAAGTGCCTGGCACAGGCATTTACGAGACACTGGACTTGAGTCCAAATTTTTTTAAGCTACGGATGGAATTCAACAGACTAAGTGGTCTTTTAATTGACCATTTTTTAAGACTGCCCAGAAGGAAGACTGGCTCCTGCCATGGACAAAGCTGAGGCCATTCAGGAACCAAGTATCAGCACAGAACAATTTCCAGGAGAGATGGAATCAAAAAATTCTGGAGCCAGGAAAGAGATTAGGGAGAGTATCCAAACCTTGGAAGCTGTGGACCTCCGTGCCCACCATCCACCCCTTCCAGCCCCGCAGTAAGACTGTGTGACAGAGGCGGTCTATCTGGTGCTAAATTGATCCTTAATCCTCTTCTGCATCCTACCACCCCACCAAGACCACCACAGGAATATCTGAATATTCTGTGGGCCTAAAACTACCTACACTGCCCTTTGGAGTAGAGAATAGGATTCAGTGGTAGCTCTTTGAAAAAAGTACATTAAAGAAAATGTTAATTGCTTTTCTTCATAGAATCCTCTATCTCCCAAAGAGCTTGTGTTTCAAAAGGTCACAGTGTCTGGGGTCAGAAATAAGCTGCCTCCCACTCTGTTGAGCATCTACACACAGCAAGATTTTTTGTATGTTACCACAAACTTTTCAAAGAACTTTTTTCTTCCTCCACTTTCCACCTACCTTCTCCAAAATGCCAAAATTAAAGAAATGCCCTAGAACTGATTATCTAGAATATTCTTCCCTTTATTCATATTAGATTTGTGTTAGCATATAAAAAATTAGTTGACATAGCTTTTGAAAGTCTAGTTGGCAACAGAGTGGGACAACAGATGGCCACTCTGAAGCCAGACCCAGAAAGGTGACTTACTCTGCATGTATATGCTGATAAGAGTCCTATTTTTAGGATACCCTGAAAAGTCTTGACCTGACGCAAAGCCCAAGAGACAGTTCAGAGTAGGCACAATGATCATAACCTGATTCCCTGCCTAAAGCAAAATATACAACTTTTAGCAAGTGAGATATGCCAAAAATAGAAAATAAACAATTATATTGATAGCTTACAGCAGCTTTTATCTTTTTAAGAGGCAATGCTTAACAAGCTTTTCTTACATGTTTCCTAGAATTCTTTTCAAGTACTTTAAAGTGTTCTTTAAAAATAGATGGCTTTTAGTTCCAAACTTTGTTTCTACAGAAAGAGCTACTGGCAGATTCACTTTCAAATAACTCTAAATATTTTCTTAAAAAAAGAAAAGGAATTAATAGCTGAGGACAATATCTAATTAGTACCACCTACGATGGGCAATTTTTAGCTAAGATGTTTAAGTTCCTCTTAGCTTCGAAATTCTAACAGAATTTCAGTTGAAACTTAAGAAATGATAACTAAACTTATAACTGCTCTACTGCAAATTTTTTAAGTCACATTCCAAATGTTTCACTTGCTTTGATGGAAACCGTTGAAGCTCTTTCTCTGTTATCAAAACTCAAAGATAATTATGACAAGGTATATGGATAAGCAGATTTGAAAACTGTTACCATCACCTACTGAGTTATGCAGAAGATTCTAGTTCAAGTTGACACAAAAAGTAAACTAGATTTAAAGTGCTGTATTTAAAAACAAACAAAATACACTTTGTTTTGGGGCAATTAAAATAAGTGGAGACCTGACACTAAAAAGAATAAAAGAATGAAAAACACAAATAGGATAATCATTCTGTAATTAATTGTTCTATTTTGCTACTTTCACTCTAAGAATGCAGTCTTATTTAGAGAATGACAGCTGGTCACATTTATGCTTAAGATCTTTATCCATACTTATCCAGAGTTTTCAGAGGCTACTATGCCAGTCAGCTATTCTAAACTCTTTTATGCTAAGTGTGAATATCTTCCCGGTACTACTCTTAAGTCTGATCTCATTTATCTTCTTCCTTAAGAACTGCATAGGCTTGTTATAAAAGGCTGAAACACCTGGGATACACTAGCGAGTTTGCTTCGAGGTACTCTGTTAATGCTCTGGTGTGACCAGAGGAAAAAGCAAGCATTATTAAATATGAATGCAATCCTTATCAACACAAATGGAACCTTTTTTTTTTCCAATAAAAAAGCTAGTCCAGAAAAATGTCTCATTCTATAAGGATTTATCATTCCCGAATCACAGTGAAAGAAACTTGGGTCATTTACCAATTTTGTTTTCTATTATGCGCCTTAGAGATACCTCACTAAAAACTGGTATCTGACATAACAGAATAACATTTGCAGAATGTAATATTGTAGTGATGGTACTGAGGTTGATTGTTACAGACATATTAACCTCGTCGAGTATTAAATGGTTACATCCTATTTATATAGAACATTGGTCCAATAATAAAAATAGAGAACAGCAGCTGGAAATTTATCTCATTCAATGTTCAGAGATAAAAGGGTTAACCATTCATTCCATTATTTTCTGTAAATAAGTCCTTTTTTCATACTGAAATCTGATAGCAATTAAATTCTGATATTCTTCCAAGCTACTGTATGAAGAGGATGCTGAAGGCCATCACTACACAGCATACTGCAACGTAAGGACTCTTCCGTTCACCTGTTGAAAAAAAGGGGAAGATATTCATGTTGATAAACTGAGTTTAAGTTAACATGGATATGATAAGGTTATTACTTACTACGGGAGAGGGGTACATAAGGCTCAAGATAAAGTTCTTACCTAGGAGGCCCACACATTTGGGGGGATGGGCCAAACAAGAACTAGATGCAGCATAAAAGCAAGTACAATATAGAATGAGTTAAATCATGCTGATTTATTTCTAAGACCACCTCCTTTCCATGTGTTTAGAAAACCCTTAATGCACAATTCCTGTGCCACTGCACAAACCCAGATATTGAAAAATACAACATAAAATGTAGGACACAGATCCAAGACAAATGATCTCAAATAATTCAATTAAGGGCAAAAAATATTGCTTCTTTTCCTGTAAAAGGAAATTTCTACCTATAAAAAGAAATTCAACATACAATTTTTAGCTATAACTTTTTTCCTCAGTGGTAGCAATTCATGACACTTAAATGGGGAAAAATAAGCATTCATGGATGAACATAAACAAAGAGCGATCAGTAAAACTTCACTTGAAAAATGGGCATAAGCTACAAACCAAGAAAGAGACTCTTAACTATAGGGAACAAACTGATGGTTACCAGAGGGGAGGTGGGGGGGGGGATGGGTGAAACAGGTGATGGGGATTAAGGGGTACACTTGTCCTGATGAGCACCACCTGATATATGGAAGTGTTGAATCACTATATTATACATCTGAAACTAGTATTACACTGTATATTAACTAGAATCTCTAAAGAAAGACTTCATGATTACTCTTGGGTTAGAAGTGTAGAACATAAAACCACTTATTTATATGTCAATTTTCACATGTGTTTTTTAAGTGTTTTTACTTGGAGACTTTCCTTTGCATGAAGTAGAATGGAGTTGGCTTGTGAAATTATATAGAGACCCTGTAATTGTGAGTTATCCCAAACTCATCTCGTTCTTTCCTGCTTTTCATTTATTGAAGGGCTGTACAAAGCACCAGGCATTTATGCTGCTCGGGGGGATGCATAAGAAAGGAAGAAGGAAGAAGAGGGAGTGATGTGCTACTTCTAGAAATAATCATAGACATATACCTGGTGTCCTGTAGTAGAGACTGTTTTTGTGTTTTTCTATGATGTTTAATATCAGCTCTCTTCCAGTAACTAAGTTTCTTCAGCAAGGAACTATTTTATTTGGCAAGTTTAATGACCTCTGGAAAATGTCAATCTTGACCATCCTCATCAACTAAAATCCTCAAGGTCGTTTTTATTTTCAGAGCTTCCTCGAAGAGCTCACAAGGTCATATTGCTATTAATTTTACCTTTGTGTCTGCTCAATAACAATATTCACAAAAGATATTATACACATACAAGTAAAAGAAACATTTGTTGTTTGTCTGAAAGTGTTTTTCTATCCATAGACATTGGGCTGCGTTCTAGCTAAAGGAAAATTTAAAATGTGAGACAAAAGCATTTTCACAATGCCACTATCTCAACTGGAAAAAAACAATTTTTTTTTTTTAATTCTGGAAAAAAACAATTTTTAAACTAAAAAATAACTTGGGTCATCATTTTTAACCAATGTTAATTTTCTGGGCAACAACCCAAGTTATCAAGCCAAACCAAACCATTCAGACATAACTTTCAGGTGGACTTCATAAGCAAGCCAGTCACTCTAATTAGGGCTAGATACTCTAATTGTCAATATTGTCTTATTAAACACCTAAAAAAAGAAATTAATATTGCCCTAAATTTTCCATCTGCTGGAAATTAAGTTTTGAGAAAGTTTTTCTCTTCCTCATCTTCCAACTCAGAATGCTATAATTTACATATGGGTTTCATTTTCCTGTTTTTAATTTTCTTAAAAGAGATTGCCATGTGGTAGAACTAAACATCTTTAGTTGAACTTGGGTAAGAATGTTACTTCTTGTCTGGTCTTAGGTCTGTTTAAGTGAATGTGAAACAGTTGCTGTAATGTGATGTGTAACATGATAAGATGATTTGGCTGGGCCTTTTCCTATTAAAATTGCATCCTTCCTTGGTGGATATATTCTGTGTCAAGATAAGAGAGGAGCATATGGCTGAGAAAGCAGCATATCAGCATCAACATTTTCTGAGCCATTTTGCCAAAATGAAAAACTAATGCTTTCACATAATTGGCATGAACGAATACTTTAATTGAACCATTTAACCTATGACATTCATACAGTCAAGAGAAAAAAATGAAAATAACTGACCAAGCAAAAAGAAAGGCACAGTTTATAATTAGACAAAAAAACAGATGATACTACAGGAAATCATTGAGAGAGCTACAGACTAGATGCCTTAAACTTTCAGCTATACTTTTTTTTTTTTTAAATCTGGTCTTTTTTTTTTTTTTTAATTTTTATTCTTACGTTAATCCCCATACATTACATCATTAGTTTTAGATATAGTGTTCCATGATTCATTGTTTGTGCATAACACCCAGTGCTCCATACAGAATGTGCCCTCCTCAATACCCATCACCAGGCTAACCCATCCTCCCACCCCTCTCCCCTCTAGAACCCTGTTTGTTTTTCAGAGTCCATCGTCTCTCGTGGTTCGTCTACCCCTCCAATTTCCCCCCTTCATTCTTTCCCTCCTGCTACCTTCTTCTTCTTTTTTTTTCTCCCTTAACATATATTGCATTATTTGTTTCAGAGGTACAGATCTGAGATTCAACAGTCTTGCACAATTCACAGCACTTACCAGAGCACATACCCTCCCCAGTGTCTATCACCCAGTCACCCCATCCCTCCCACCCCACCCCCCACTCCAGCAACCCTCACTTTCAGCTATACTTTTAAGTGACAATTGTTGAAAACGGTCACCTAGGTTGGCTACTGAATGAAGCTGTACATACTTCTCTAATTTATTACACAAAATGGATTTAAAATACCTTAACATTTAATTTAAAATCCCTTAATTAAAATCTTTTATTTATGAATTAGCAACTTCATAATATTAAGGTGAAAGCTCTACCTCCTAACTCCAGACTTTTTATATTTTTACCAATGAATATTCAGTATTACTCTGATCCAGAGAATTTCACTGTATTAGAACGGTCTTGTTCTTCCATTATGTTCTCTCTTTGAAGTTTTCTTGAGGTATTCTTTGCATTCTGTTCCTTGACAATATTATTTCATTTTCTGCGTGACTTGGCTTTGAAACAAGCAATTTGGTTTACATGTATTTACATTTACTACTAGCTATCATAATTGGCCATCAAGGGTGCTCTTCTGTCTCTTTATCTCTCCCTTCTTGGTTATTTTTAAAGTGATTAAGATTTCTACTGTTATTTCAGGCTTTGCAGCTGTTCAGCATGACTGGATGTCAGATAAGTCTGTACCACAAATCTCCATAAATCTAGGTTGGGCCCTCTCAACTTTGGCACTACTGACGTTTTGGGCTCATTCTATGTAAGGGGCTGTTCTGTTCCCCTTGTAGGATGTTTAGCAACATCCATGATTTATACTCAGTATATGTCCCCCCACTCTAGTTGTGACAGACAAAAGTGTCTCCAGACACAGTTAAATGCCCTGATTGATAACCACTTATCTAGGGTTTACGTATCTAAAGTCAGTGATCAAGATTCACATGTCTATCACCCTATGAGATAATAAAGTATGACAAAGAACACTGAGGAAGGACAGGTTAACATGTTAAAAGCACTATGAATTCTCAAGAAGATGTCTGTTTCAATGGTCAATACATTAGATTGAGGGCCCCAAAAGTACTCTGAAACTATTTATAGTACACTGTCATTTTCTATAGCAAGACACCTGAAAGGCCAACAAATCTTATAATCTCATTGTAACAGATTTTAAAAGGAGTTCTATATAATTTGGTATGACGCTGAAAACTTCCACTGTTAACGGGTCTTGCCTATCACCAAAAGCTCAAGGGAAGAAAACCTGCTCCTTCACACTTATTTATGTTAGTGGCTAACAACATATTTCTGATGTTTTATTTAGAAAAACTTCTAAATGTTACAAAATCTTAGTCTGTAGTGGTTTTTAATCTTTAATCAATTTTGCTTCCTGTTATGGACCATCTTCTAAATTTTCCATTATCTATGATAAATGAATCCAAAAGAAAACAATACTCTAGATAGAAAGCAGCTTATCTAAGGGACATGACTCCTAAACTCCCCCTTCCTATTTAAAGTGATTCATTGGGGTGGGTAATTCAGGCTGTTGTCAGACTGGCTAACTAGACTAACCATCAAATGCAGCAACATTTTTCTCTTATTATGAAAGTCTCATAACTTTATAAAAGAAAAAAACAGTTACATACAAATTAAATACTGGAAGAGTACTAAAATCTAACTTTTTTTGGAGGGGGTCATGTAAATAATTCCAAAGAGGAGAAATATTCATTTTGCTCCATCCAAGTGGAACAATCACAAATGCTCTGTAATGTTTTTTTTAGAACTAGCTATGTTTAAAAGGGTATAACCTATTATTTGAGAATACTGGCAAATTACATCAGTAAAGTACATTTTAATTCATTGACTTGCCAATCATTTGAGAGTCTGCCATGAACTGGGCACTGTGCTAAGTGTTATATACATATAGGGATGGGATAAGAGTATATTATTATTTAAACATAAACACACGATGACACTACTAATTTTATAATGAAAAGTTAGAAGATAATCATATTTAACTTTAATCAATTAGAACAAAACTCAGCTATGATCACAAATTTGATAGGTGAAACAGTTAATGCTTTCCAAAAGCAACAAATAACATTCTAACATTCTTGGACTTAGCATAGGGGAATAAAATGAGTATGTTTAGATGGTTGCTTAGCAAGCCTTTCATTAGATGGGAAAGTTATCCTTAGTTATAAAAATAGTACACATTATACAGAGTAGCATGTTCTATACTATAAGCATGTGTGCATAAAACTGTACACATTTGTCTGAAATCTCAACACTAGGGAATGCATAGAATTTGATATCTGAATTAGATTTTTCTTGTAGTTTCCATCTTCCTGCTAATTAAGTATTTTGAGGTATCTACCACGTCTAGCTTTAAATAGCATAAGGAAAGAGTTTGGGGAATTCTACAAACTTCTAGAAGTGCACAAAATTGGGAAGCCTGGAGTTTTAAAACTGACATTTGACTTGTGTGAATATGCCATAAGTAAACTGCCCAACAATTTACAGCTGAAGATGTGGAGATTATAACAGACACTTACCAATTCTGGCACACTTCCAAAATATACCCAACAATCTGCATAGAATAAAAAAGGAAAAAGTAGCTATTGATTATTGGGAAAGGTAAATCATTTTCTCAGTATCCTAGACAGCATTCATTACCAACTGGCATTTTTACCTTCTCGTACTTCAAAACTGAAATTTATTTGATATTGAGCCACCATTTATGTAGGAAAGTAGGACACACTTGCTTACCAAATGTTAGTGTATATAAACTGTTACAAACTGGAATACATGTGGTATCCCAGGTTAAACCCACGGTAAACTAATACGTGCAGCAAAAATGTGCACAGGGCTTTTTATTGTAGAATTAATTCAGTCAACTTCAAGTGCTTTACTCTCAAAAGTAGAAAATACATATGCCATTTTACATAAACATTAATTTTGAGAAAATGGTAAATGAACACAGTTGGTTCGGGTGTTTTTGACATGAAAAAATAAAACTCTCATACTAAAGAAATTACTTTTACAGAATGTAGTTCTATATTTAAATGATTTATAACCATGAACTCCAATGATAGCATTTATATAACTATGTCAACTCAATAAGGAAGGATATAAAAAAAAATATGTGCTTAGAGTACACTGTGTATGAGTCAACTAAATATGGCATTTAAAACACATACATTCTGGAAATAAGAATTAGAATGAAGATGTTCATCACAATTCTATGAATGAATATACTATGAATTAAATACAAATTATATGCATATTTCACTTATTCAGCATGTATAAAAAGTACGAGCTTTAGAAGAAAATCAACTGAGTCATTCAATGAATAGAGATAGCTAAAAGATATAAAAACATTGTAGACAACTATTTTGTTGTTCTGACAAAAGAAGAGAATTATAAATGGTGTTATACAAGGCTACAAATCAAGATAAATTAGTGGTACTTAGAGGTACTTATTGCATAGGTTAGGACTGGTGTAACAAAATTGAAATACTTAAATTCCAGGGAAATTTATGTCATGCTTTTTTTTTTTTTTTTTTTTGCCCTAAGAGATGGCTGGCTGATGAATAATTATATATGCGTGGTTAAGACTGAAAGAAATTACTGTTCGATTAAGTTCTATATATATTCCTCCTCTGAAGTATAACTTCCTGACCTCAAAGCAAAAAGTCTGTTAGTTCAGATGACATGAAATGGGCAAAGATACAAGTTTATTTTGAAGGATGGACATTCTGACAGGTGCAACAATTCTACTATAGGAATAAAAGGACAAAAATCAAATATACTCTTGAAAATAATGTAGGATAACATAAAGGCCAGATTGTGCCTAAGTTTAATCCTACTTAATTGGTTGTATAACTGTGAGCAAGTTATTTTCTCTTTAATAGCACTCACCTTCATAGGCTTGTTATAAGGATTAAATGTGTTATTACACAGAAATTCTTCAGAATAGTAACTAACATGTGCTGTGTTCAGTAATACATAGGTTAAAGGCACATGTGACAGTAACTTCAGATATCACTTAAAATTGGCTTACACGTCATCAAAAAATGGAAGACAATTGGTTAGTCATCTGCAATGCCATGGTTCCTTGATTCTAAAAACCTATTGATTATAACATGCACATTGATTTAAAGCTACTATGGATGAGGGCCTCAGAGGCGGGACACCCGAAGCTCCTCCATGGGAAGCTAAGAGTCCCACAGAACATAATCTAAAACCCTATGATCACAATCAGGGTCATTTCAGGTTTGATAACCTAGAAATAACTCAGAGCATCATTAGGAAGTTGTTATAACACATATACTAAAAATTATACAAATGAAAAAAGTTTCCTAACTCGGGCAACTTAAGAGATTTATCAGTACCACTTTGGCCTTTCCCATATTTCCCTACCTAGACATATTTCTGTCATATGCCAAATGCTATTTATTAAAATACAAGAACTTTATTAGTTAGGAAAAACCAATACAATTACATTGCTTGGTTTCTATGGCTATAAGCCAATAAGTATATCTGCTGATAAAGCTAATCAGGTCTATGATAACAGGAAATGAGGCAAAGTACCAACTGTTTATTGCTGCTTTTTAATTATTATTTGAAGCAGCAAAAAAATTGTTATTTTCAAGAGTGAATTCATCAAGAACCTGTTTTATCCAATTAGGCTAGATATCTCTACTTAAACATGGAATATTCACTATAACGAAAGGGCAGTTTAATGAGTCTCATAAAAACACATATTGTAACAGAAAAGGACAATAGCCTGTTAAGAATTTCTCCCAGAGAAAATATTTCTTATATACAAGTGAAAATAAAATGGGGCCTAACATTTATATAAATAGAAGTAAAATTTTTTAAAAAGTCTTTTAATGGTTGACTGTATCAGTATATGGTTCAAAATATAGAAATAGGCATGCTATTTCTTTGGTATTACATGTAGGAGAAATATACTACTACTCAACCTCTACTGTAAGGTTGGCAGCCCTGAGAACTCCTTTTCTTAATGTAGCATGTAATGGATGTACTCCTGCTCCCCAAAGAATGAGGAGCAGACTTTTCCACATGCAACCTACTTTCTTCACAACAACATCAGACAAGCATAATTATTCTATTCTACTATGTGATTGTTTTTATAATGAAATAAACAGTTAAATATCTTATTAGGTAGATGTTATGTATTATATTACAATACCAAGCAACCCATCAACGAGGATGTTTACTGGTTTCCACCATATGCTTTAAGTCAATAGTCAGGGGTTGCAGAAAAAGGGAAGGAAGAAATAAAACAATGTGGTTGGGTGGAAAGGCTTCACGCACAGCTAAGCAACAAGTAAGATTATACAACTTCAACAAAGGGACAATGTACTATATAATTTCAAAAAATGGACAAAGTGAGTGAAGACTAAGTGCAAGAGGACTTCAGAGAAAAAAACGTGGTGAAAAGTCAATGTTTACAAAGGAAGAGGGGCATTGTCATAAAAACTGATGGACAAATAACATCAGTAGGTAAAATAAAATCCCTCAGGCTAATAGCAACAGATGATCAGTTTATTAGAACAGGATTAGGGATTTTTAATATTCAAACTCGTTAAAGGTTCTATTTATTCCTTTATACATGTTTGAACAACCCTAGGAAATAAAAAGGAAGAAATGGTAACAAAAGCCAAATAATTTAGATGACAGAATGTCTGAATAAATGCTAATTATGTCCTCAAAGATAGCATGGAGGTGAAGGAGAGAAGCAGAAATTATTATTCTCATAGCTGACTATATCACCTTGCCTCTTATAGATTTTTATTAGTGGAAAAACAGAATTTGATGTTGCAGGATCCTTATTTGGCCCAATACAGGTGCTGGAGATAATTATTCCTATGTGCAGTGTTCTTTCATTCTTTTATTTCTTAAAATGATTAAGAGGTATAGGCTTTTATTAAGAAAGGATTAAGATAATTTTTCATAGAAATTAATAAATATGCAAGGTGAAGAAAATTTACATAGCTTCCACCACATAGTCTCTGTTTTTTTATATACTTTTCCTTTTGGTTGAATTCAACATGTATTTTTGTGTTATGAAGATGGCACTTTAAAATTTTAATTCTGTGTGGTATCATACTGAGCTCAAATTTTTTCAGGGTGTGAACATATAATATAAGAGATGTGTCAAGCCCAAGACTTAATTTTTATTACTGCTTTATGTAAGCTAAATAAATTTCTCCAAAGATATTTGCTTTCTGATACTAATAGGGAGCCCATATGATTAGAGCAGTCTTGGACTGGAGAGGGAAATGTCTACATTATATTTTTATGGACACAGTGCTTGCAAACTGTTTTATGCTTCAAAAACATGACAACCAACTTTTGTTTTTTTTTTTTAATAACCAACTTTACTAATTATTGCATAAAAAATTAAGGCCAAACACTATCTTTGAAAGTGTTAAACTGTATTTCTAATCCCAGAAAAATACCTGTCGTATCTTTTTAAGTATACTTTTTATTGACACATGTCCGGTCCCTTCTGATATTTATCTTTTTATTTATTAAGATTCTGTGCATACAAAGTTTTTAGATTTAAAAATAGAGGGAGAATGTAAAAAGTTATTACAAAACTAAGTTACATATAGGAATTAGATTATTTAATGACTTTTATGGTAATTTACCTTCAATGTCTATAGGACCTAATTTGGGTGATTAGATATCATTAGTAACATACCCAGTTTTATTTTTGTCCAGGAGGCTGGGTGCCAAGGATCGGATATAAGCACAGGTACATATAAGCAGCAAGATTACAGTCAACAGACTCTGAAAATTGAAAATGGCAGACTAAAAAGAGAAAAAGAAAAATTAATATCACAAGAAAAACAGCATAGGTAAAAACTGCTAGACAATTCTATATTAAGAATCGTACTTTTGTTCTTCTCAAAGACAAACAGAATGGCATGTCTGAGAACACTTAAAACCCCAAATCATAAGGTATTCCAAGAGTGTACTTTCCTCTCCATTCTTTGGGCTAAGGAATGCAGAAGATGCAACAAAAATTCTAAATTCGAGAACTTGAAAACACTACCAAAAATGTCATGAATCTAAAATATCTCACCAAAACTGAATCAATATGTAATTAATACAGATGTTCTAGGAGCCCAGACTACTAGGTAGGACATAAAGTTTACAGGCTCTGAGCGTAGCTGGCCGTATGACTTCAGCTGAACCATTAACCTCAGTCTCTCTTTCACATCCGTAAAACTGGGTGGAGAATGGGGATATAGACTAAATGTTGGCTAAGGTTTCTTTCAATTCTGAAATTCTGTTAAGAATGCTCCACATTTAAGCAATCATGTTGCATGCACTGACTAATACTAAGCTATTAGGTTTTGGTGAAGAAAAACTACTTGCTCTTTCACTGTTCATTCTTAAAAGTTATTCAAAAAATTTAACATCGGAATCACAGGAAATCAGTTTTCCAATCAAAGGAAAATGGAGGTGGACTCAATCTATTCAAAATTCAGCTCAAGCATCATCTTCTCCACGAAGTCTCCTTGAACCCATTGACCTCCTCTCTCCTTTTTTTCACACAGAACTCTCCTTTCTGTTCTCACAGGAACTGTTATACATTTTATAATACTCATCCTGAAAGTGGACGTCTCATCAGGCTCTGAACTCCAGGATATAACTGTGTACCTACCACATAGGAGACCAGTAAGTAATGGCCGAATAAATAAAACAATTTTTTGAAAGTGCAGGAATACCATTATATATATATGTATATATATATATGTGTATAGATTTAAAACAATAATATTTCCATTACATAAGGTAGATAAAATATATCAGTCTCACACAGTAGCTAGCAATATGCTTCTTTAGTAAACTCAGAAGGACCTTCTATGGTATCAGAAGTTAGACAAAGAGTAAGAGTTACAAAATTTTTTGAGAAAGGCAAAATTGTTACTTACAAATAGTAAGTGCTACCTGAAAAGCCCAAAAGAATCCAGTGAAAAATGATTATACACAACAAGGGAATTGAGTAAGGTGGCTCGGTACCTAACTAAAATATTTAGATCAACAGCCTTCAGAATTACGTTACCAACTAGCAGAAAGACATAATGGAAACAAAGTTTCTATTTATAATAGCAAGTAGAACAAAAAGCTGAAATATCTAGGAATAAGCTTAACAAGGAGTGCAGCACTGGCATCAAAGAACAAAACTGGCAAAACCTTTAAATGTACTGAAAAAATAAAAGTAGAATGGAGTGGTATACCATGTTCTTACATTGGAAGGCAACATCATAAAGCTAATCTATAAATTTAAAGTGAACTCAATACCAGTTATTTCTGAAATACACAACTGATTCTGAAGCTCATATGGAAAAATAAATAAGCAAGAACAGCCAGGAGAATCCTAAAACAAGAACGAACCTTGTCAGAAACTGTCAATATTTTTTAACCTGTTACATACTTTTATGATAAGTATTTACAAACTATTCAAAACATTAAGAAATTATATATGGTATTTACCAATATTCTTAAAGACAAAAAAATGCTTAGGTACAATGCTAAACAGTGGGGAAAACAGCACACAAAATTTCATAATCAGCATATCTTCAGCTATGTAAACGTTTATGTGAACAAGAGGGGGGAATGCATTATCTTTGGAAGGTTTTTGGCCCAATTCTCAACTTTTCTGGAATTCTCAAATTACTTTTATGGTCTGAAAAAGATAAAATTTGTAATTACTATTTTAATAGTTGTTTTGTATGCAAATCATTTCTTTTTTTTTTTTTTTAAGATTTTATTTATTTATTTGAGACAGAGAGAATGAGAGACAGAGAACATGAGAGGGAGGAGGGTCAGAGGGAGAAGCAGACTCCCCGCCGAGCAGGGAGCCCGATGCGGGACTCGATCCCGGGACTCCAGGATCATGACCTGAGCCGAAGGCAGTCAGTCGCTTAACCGACTGAGCCACCCAGGCGCCCGCAAATCATTTCTTCATGGATATACAAAGGATAAAGTTTAGTATATCTTGGTTTCTTATTGAATTGGATTTTAATTTTACATTTGTGAAAGGCGTACAAATTTTATAACTTGAAATAAACCAATAAATGAACTCTAAATTCTATATAGAAAACAGTAAGTTTTTCACAATGTTTATCTTTCAAAGATATTTTGAACATGTATGTGACTATATTAATATAGTACCTGATTAACAACCTCATGAAATACAAAGCACAGATTTCTTGCCAGCCAACATAACGAAACCTGTATCTAGTAACTACTCTGTCTGGACCATGAGGCTAGACACAGGATTAAAAAGGTACATAGCACAGGATTCCTTCCCTCCAGGAGTCTGTAGCTAACAACAATAACTGATATTCACTGAAGGCTTATTTTAATTATTTATCCTCATATATTTGAGGTAGGTGTTACTAATACCTGTATTTTATATATGAGACAACTGAGGCATACAGCAGTTATAATCAACTCAGAACAGGACATATATTTTTAAAATAACTAGCAATTCTTTGTAGCATGTACTGAGTGGCGACTGAACCATACTGGCAAAAAATGCTGTTTTCATAAAGAAAAATCAGGAAAAGCTTCAAGGAGAAAGCAAGGACTGAGTGAAGTCAAGAAAGGGCACAATTAGGTTGGCAAATAGAGAGCAGGCTCCAGAAGAGACAAAAGCATGGAAAACATCCTCAGAATCAGGAATTTGCATGTTTAAGGAATAATGAGCAGGCTTATTGTATTAAGCAAAGGACTGATGTAGTAGCGTGGCTGGAAAATCAGTTTGCAAAGTAGGTTTATCATGTTCCTAATGGAGTATCTAAATTTCACAATTTTGCAATGTGTACTTTTTCTTTCCCTGAAATGTCTAGTGAAAAAAAAAATGCTGAAATGATACGATGTCTGGGATTGGTTTCTAAATAATTCATTATGTGTGGTGGGAGGTGTGGGGTTGATGATGAAATACCGAGGATGTGAGGCTTCATTATACTCTTCTTTCTACCTTTGTTATGTTTGAATTTTTATATAATAAAAGATTTTAAGAGGCACTTAAAGACATGCCTATTATTACAGAAGTGGGGTGTGTATATATACATTTGTGTGTGAAACCATTTATAAGTGAAAACCATTTACAAATGTGCAATATATGATACATACAACTTTGTTTCTGGGGTTTATAGACCCTAAAATTTAAACAAATAATCTTAGGTGGTAAAGTCTTTTAGATTCAAACAAGAATGTTTCAAAGCTATAGACATTAGCCTACCATTTCTTACCCTACCTAAGTATTCCTTTTAATGCTTAGCATCTGTTGTCCGCTGATATAAAATTTTCATCTCAGTTTTAAAAGAAACAGATGTTCCTATTCTTGTAGAAAAAATAATTGGGATTTTCAATAGGAAAACGTTATTAAAAAGGAAGAAGTTAAGAAAAAAAGTAAGCATAGTCGATCACAAAATAGAGGAAAAGATGATTTAAAAAAGGTAATGGAAGTAAAATTCATTTACTGTTTAATTTTTTTCAGATCATGACATCCTTTTCAAGGTACTCTGTGTTTCTGCACAGGCCATCTATTTTTGCCTGCCTGGTGAACTGACTTAATCTTTGGGTTTCAACTCAAGAGTCACCTCCTCTGTGAAGTCTTCCCTGTCCCCACTTGCCATACGAAGCAGTCAGGATTGTAGTGCAGGTGTGTATCATAGATAGCACCCATCAAACTGTATTGTAATGGTCTCCTCTATTTTACTGAGGTTCACATCGACCCCTTGTGCCTATTAAAATAGAGCACAGAAGTCACTGAAAAATGTTGAATGAACAGGAACTTGAAAACAACTGCAAATAATGAACATTTCAACAAATTCAAGAGCATACTTAAATTCCAAATTAACAATGCATGATATTAAAAAAATGTAGATTAGACTGCTGAATATTTGGCTAACTATTCAAGAGAAACTGCCACACATGGCTCTGCATTGATACTTACTTGTCAATGAGATTTTGGAAAATGCAGACGGAAGAAACAAATACCCCCATGTTTATGTTAAGGGCCCAGGCTGGAGGGTAAAATAAAGGCCTGAGGTAATTCCCTCTCAACATTTCAGTCTCCTTATATCACCAACTGGAATTCAGAGAAAGTTCTACCAAGAAGCCAGCTTCAAAGTACTTGCATATGGGACAATGAGTGTTTTTGACTCCACCTAATTTGTTAAGAGATATACATCTTCCAGAGGTGTGGATGACCTGACCAAGCAGGCTAGCTGGCTGGCATCAAATTCCACAACCTCAATTCTCAAATCTAAGGTTTACCTACTTTTCAGTCAGGCAGTGCCAGGGAGTTTAACAAGTTTAGCCAACTATTAAATATCAAATAATGTACACTGCAACTAAGGAGTTATAAAATACAACTCATTCCTTCTGGAGGCTCTGGGAAAAGAATCTGTTTTCTTGCCTTCTCCAGTTTCTAGAGGCTGTCTGCAATCCTTAGCTAGTGACCCCTCATCCCACTGACCTTGATACTTCTTTTGTGACTATGATCCTATTGCCTCCCTCTTAAAGGGAAACTTGTGATGAATTGATCCCCCTCCCCATTCCAAATTTCTTAATCACATATGTCGGGTCTCTTTTGCCAAGTAAGATAACATATTTACAGGGTTTTATTTTTGTTTTTAGTGGGGGAGGGCATTCTGCTATACCAATGAACACTTCCGTTTTATTAAGAGGTATCCAATAACATTCCCTAGACTCTCTGGAGCACAACCTCAAATATAATCAGAACGGTAACACTTGGGGTTGTGGAATACAGCAGTCTTGCCCTTTTGACGGTTACTCTCGCAGTTGTGTTCATTCTTCTAAAAAACTGCAATGGACATCCTAAACTGTTTTTCTCCAAAGGCCCCTTTTATTATCCCTCCACACTCCAGACCTATCTACTACTCATAGACTTTGATATGCTTCAAATAATTAGTACTATTATACTAAATTAAATTATGCAAACCAGAAAGAAATCAACTTGATGAGTCACTTTGTATAATCATTCTGAAGTAAATCACAATTTGTTAGGCCTTCTGAAATAACGAAAATAATTCACTTTCATCTGGCCACCACTACAGTAGATGAAATAATTTATCAGTGAATAGATGAAGATTTGTTGATGCAAAGCTTAGTGCTAAAACAAAAAACTACTTGCGATGTTAACACATCTTTTAAAAAACTCTCTACTCTCAAGTCAATCTGAAGTTAGGAATATTTTCAGATTCAATTTTTATCATTTTATCTATGAAGATACAATTTCTTGTTTTCAGTCACAAGTGAATGTTAAAACTATATTCATTAAGCTTGGTTATAAAGGCAAGAATTCAGCGTAAGGTTTTGTTTTTAGATGTATATATAAAAATAGTTTAAGAAACCATCCAAAACATTATGAATAGAGAGAAAACAGGGGAAAGATCCCAGCAGTATAAAGGCACAAAGAAGCAATGAGAAAGGCAGCAGAAATATACATATTAATATGCTGAACAGTTGTCTGGAGTGCTCAGTGACTGGTTGCTAACTGTACTTAATCTACAGAAAAGACTAAGCCTACAGTCTTCATTAGTCCTGGATCACTTGAGCTCCCTACTGCTTATTTATTTATTTTTAGCATTATCAAAATAAACTGTTTAACCAATATGTGGATGAAGGGCCTTCTTTATGCGTAACACTGCATGGGAGCTTCAAATGTTGATTGCATCTTACGTGGAATTAACGGACATATTAATTCCTCGGTTTAACTGGAATTCACTTTAAAACAATAATTGAATACCAAAGACTTACAATTTTTAAAACTCCAAATAGTAACAATTTTACTTGTTTTAAGACTTACGGCTTTTACACAAAACTAGTCATTTATCCCTCTCAGAAGGTAAAAGGACCCAGAAATGATATTCCTGACCTAATTGTCATAAAAACTATACAGTACTGCAAAAGTGGGTCAGCATTTTATCACATACAAATCTAGGTCAGACCAGCATTTTCCAACAGTTTCTACTTGTAAATTTATATGTACCACTCTTTTCTCTTAAAATGGAAAACATGGAAATGCAGGGATAACTGAAGCCTGTATATAAATGTGCAAACACACCCCTCCCCACTTGCCCAAGATAAATGACCACAGGTGATTAATATTTCCATTAACACACAGAAATACTGACATTTTATTTTGGTGTTATTAGCACCTAAGTTCAACCTTTGTTGCTTACTGTAAGGCAGCACTGAAATTGTACCCCATATGCAGATTATCTTGGTTTAATTTGAAACCAAGAAACCAGGATTACTTAATGTCTTGATGTTAAAAACCTCTTAACATCAGTGGCCATTAAACATTTGCATTATTTAGGAAGTAATCCAGTATATTAATTTGTTCTTGGATAAATCTGCACCTCTATATTATTAGTTTAATTTCACTTGTAAAATGAGGAGTTGGACTAAATAGCCATTTGATCTCATTGGTCCTGTTTCAAAAATGTAGACCTTTTCTATTTAACCTTTCCACTTAAAATTAAGAACTTTCATGACTATGAGAAAAGGTACAGTTCAGAGTAGAAGCACCTCACTGCAGTGTTCTCCCCTGGCAATATAGGTGGTCATTTGCACTTATTTTCATCTCATTGTCATGGTATCTATAATGTATTTGCTGTGTTTGTGTTGCTTAGTTTCAGAGCGATTTTATAGACACCAGAGATCTAAATATAAAACAAGGGGATCAAAGGTGTTAATAGGACAAAGTATACATAGAACCATGATAAGCAGACTTAAAAAAAATATGAAGGACTAATACTTTACATGTTGATAATTTGGTAAGACAAAAGTATTCCAAAGGACAAACTGCAAATCCTGTTATGAAGAAAAGTGTTCTGACCATGCAGTTGGAAATGACAAAGATTGATAAAAGGGAAAAACTTTTCAATGTTTGGAGTCAAATGTGGTATGAAGCCTGGCTGTTCATAAGAATCCCTTGAAGCTTTTGGGTGCCTCGGTGGCTCAGTCAGTTAAGTGTCTATCTTTGGCTCAGGTCATGATCCCATGGTTCTGGAATCGAGTCCCACATTTTTGGGCTCCTCCCTCTGCCCCTCCCCCCACTCATTCTCTCAATCTTTCTCTCTCTCAAATAATAAATAAAATCTAAAAAAAAAAGAATCACTTGAAGCTTTTAAAAACTATTGATGCCCAGAAATTTGGACTGAATTGGTTGGCCATCTCATTTCTCAGAGCTCTTTCCACTACACATGATATTTCTCTTTATCATAACAGAAAACACGTGGAATTTACTTATTTAATAATCTCCTTCAGTGGACTGTGAAGTCCTTAAAGACACTTAGCATATTTTACATGACTCTGTTTCCCCAGATGTGCAATCCTTTGAGTACTAACTCTACCTGTCATTGTGAGGTAGATATTAGAAGACCGGGTCTCTAGAAAACTCCAGCTAGAGAGGGAAGAAATATATGCAACAATGTATTGCTGTTTTTTTGTGGTAAGTGCTATGGCTGGAGGTACACTGGAGGTATATACATGGACTGTGGATGCCCAAATGGAGACCCAGGAGAAGAAAATAGAAGGAGTAGGGAAGGATTTTTGGGAAGAGATGAAACTTGAGATAAATCTTGAACGATACTAAGAGGGAGAAAAGGCACTCTGAAGTTCTTAAAAGTTTAAATACTGTTAATCTTAAACACAGTATCTGTCTTGCTATTAGCTAGTTGATAAGACACTAAGATGATGAAAATGGATCTTTGACTTGTACTATGAGTAGAATAACTAAACTTCAGCATCTAGGAAGAAGTACAAGAATTAAGAGTGACAATTTCTAGGGGCACCTGGCTGGCTCAGTCAGAAGAGCATGTTTCTTGTTGCAGATAGAGATTACTTAAAAAAAAGAAAAAGTAACAGTCTCTATTCTTTTTAAATTGAAAAAGGAATCAAATTCTCTAAGTTCTCTAATGACACTCTTTAAGAGCAAGTATACTCATCCGATCGTGTGGTAGGTAGGCAAAGAAGCTGGAGTACATTCTTGGCTAGGAAAGGAATAACCTGTCTAAATAGACTGCCATTTTCTCTGTAAGTTCTCCAGGAAAGACGCTGTGACTTATGCCCCATTTATAATCAAAGTAGTTGGGCTAAAGCAAGAAACAATGAGTTTTCGATTAAATGTCTAAGGGTTTAGTGTTGTATGGGGTACTGCAGGAACCTCTGGAAACATAAGCTCAGTAACTTTCACCCCACAATAGCTTTTTTGGGGGTCATGTTTGCTTTTGATACCATAATCATCCTTTCCCCAGAAACATGCTTATAAATGCAACATTTGGCCCGTGGATTTCATTAAGTTCACCCGGTGTAGAGACGGTTGGCATTTACTATAACAAAGGTAAAAGGGCTTCAGACAGCTTGGGAGATTTCAGTATTACTACTACTGTATCTGTCCTCCGGCCATGCTGGCTCTACCTTTTTTTCCTCTGCCTGAAAACGTAGGCATTTCTTTTGAATACTTTTCATGACTCATTTTAAATTTTCCTAAGAGGCCCAAACTACCAAAGAATCTGCAATAACACAAAATCATAAATACAACCGTAAAAATGTGTGGGGAAGGAAGGTCCGAGGCCAAACGCCACCCCAAGTACAGTCCTAGAAGAAAAACCGCTTCTCCAGAGATCGCCAATGTTTAAAATCTAGTTTGTAGAGTAGGAAGAGCCTGAAAGGTCACTAACTCAACAGACGAAAATTAAGAGGTGGAGCTTGGGGTTTCTAAAGACAACAATGAAACACCTGGGCCAGGCCCTCAGACATTAGAGGACGCGAAATAACAAGCGCAAACTCAAGAAGCTCCATGCCTCCAAGGGTCAATGGCCATAGAAAGTCTTAAAAACGACTGGGTTAAGCCAACCAGCGCACTTCTTCGAAACAAGTCAGAAAGGTGGAGTGTGCGGGAGGCGCTGGGCCCTGCGACCGCGGGGTCTCTCGGGCGCTGGGCCCTGGTTCTCCCTGGCTGGGCGTGCAGGGGCCACATGGTTCCCGGGTCTGAGCATCTTCCGAGCCCCGGCAGAATCAAGCTAGTGACAAGGCTCCCTGGCCCGCGCACCGAGGGCCCCCGCCCAACCCTCCAGCCCTAGCTCGCGCCCACAGCCCCTTCACAAAGCCAGGCTGCGACCCCACCGCCCCAATTCTTACCATAGTGAGGCCGGCGAAGCCCCAGCCACATCACCCTTCCGGGCCCAGGGCGGAAGAGGCGTGCCCGCCCCGCCTGCCCGTCTCGCTCCCTCCCCGCGTCCGGTTGGGCCTGTCAGGGTACCTCCTCCCGAGCCGCGCGATCCGGACACGAGGATAGGCTCCTCGCAACCGGAAAAGGCCGGAGCTAAAAGACGTCAGGCGTCCTTGCGGAAGTGGACGACGCTCTCATTGGCTGCGGGACGTCTGGCTGCGGGAGCGGGCCTTTTGGAGGAGACCGGAAGTGGAGGAACTGAGAGGTAGGGTCCGGAAGCGTGAGCTGCGTATTTTAGTAATAGTAAATTAGTGATAGTAATAGCCCTTTGTTTTGTCCTTGTTTTGTTTTTCTTTCTTACTTTCGTTTTTTTTTTAGTTCCCTATTATTTCCCTTTAGAATTCCTCAGTGCATGATTTTTCCCAGCTCGGATCCCCCTCAATGTGTAAGCTCCTGGACCTTCCGTTTTTGCACTCTCGGACGCCTGGGTTCCCTAAACTTACGTGCAGGGTGTGCACCTGCTACACGCCCTCTTCAGTTTCTCCGTTTGCGCCTGAGGGATTCTCTAGAATGCAGAGCGCCTTTGAAGTGCCCTGTAATGGTTGTGGAAGTAGTAAGACACTTGAATCCGGAGGGTTGTGTTGAGTAGGCTGTTGGACACTTTTCTGACGCAGCCTTCTCTCTCTCTCTCTCTCTCTCTCTCTCTCCCTCTCCCTCTCCCTCTCCCTCTCTCCCCCTCTGTCCCAATCCCTCGCTCTTTGTAAACTGTCTATGGGTTTCACCTGGGGCCTGAAGCGTACTAGGCCCTTTTGGGTAAGGGATGAACTTTCTGTAGTAACAAATGGAAAGAAACTGCCCTTTCCTAAGTTGAATAGTTGCATAGGTATTCTAGAGAAGTGGTCCATCAGCGAGAGGAATTACATGCCAACTTTCTCTTTTAATCAGTAGTAGTAGTATTTAGTTTCTTTCAGTTCTGATAATCCCATTAGATGAGGGTTTATTTTCCACCCGATTTTGTCTTTGCATAATCCAAATGGAGAAACAGGTGTTTTGACGTGTTCAGTTCGCATAGTTATTGGGAACTCAATATAAGGTTTTTGAATTAAAGTGGTATTGCTTTTTTACCACTAGTCAGCCTCCCTCATCCCCCACCCCCTTTCACTTTGTATCTAGTGTTGATAATGTTAATGGTTTCCTTTTGTATGATTTCCTTTTTTTTTTTTTTAATTCACTGATGGTCACACATATATTAAAAGGTAATGGTTTTACTTAACTGCTTGTTTTCTCTAATCCTCAGCTAGCCTCCGTAGTTTAAGATTAAGGCTGTTTGTGTTCTAAGTTTTGTCTTTGTCCTTCTCCCCTCCCCCCTCTTTTTTATATGCTTTCCCTGTGGCTCTTAGATTAAGACCCATTTTTGACCTTAACGTTATTTCTTTTACTTTATGAACTGCTTCTCTTAACCTTTCTCCACTTCTAACCCCATTTAGTGCTCTTCTGAACAAAAATCCTCTAAGGATTTTATGTTCCAAATCCCAATTCCTCTTTTTCTATTCTTTCTATTCATTCTTTCAGCATGGTTTTTCTCCCACCCTTTCCCAAAATCCTCTTCTTAGTGTCACCAGTGGTCTCCAGGTGTTGATTATTCCCAGTCTTTTTCCTGTTTGAGCTATCAGCAACCTTTGGCGCAGTTAATCACTTCCTTCTTCATGATGTATTTTCTTCACTTCATTTCCAGGACATCACACTCTCTTGGTTTTCCTTCTACCTCACTGGTTCCTTCTGTCTTTCTTCTGTTCTTCATGATCTCTTATTGTTGAGTGTTCCAGGGCTCAATCTTTGCTTCTCTTCTTTTCCTCTTTCTTTACTTCCATTTGATTATATCAAATCTTAATGACTTTAAATAACCATCTGTATACTGAAGCCTCCCGAGTTCATATTCTTAGTTCCCTCTCTTTCTGAATGCCAGACGTTAATATTAGAGGAAACTGGGTGAGATGTATATGGGAACTCTGTGTTATCTTTGCAGCTTTCCTGTAAATTCAGTATTACTCCAAAATAAAAAGTTTATTAGAAGGAATGTAACATTACTAATTTGCTTAAAAACATTGTATGACTTCTCATTTGATTCACGATAAAAGCTGACATCCTGACATTGGCCTACAAAACTACATGATCTGGTTTCCTATTACCTCCTTGACTTCAGCCTTTGTGTCCTCTCCCCTCACTCTGTCCCAGCCATACTGGCTTCCTTGTTTCTTAAATACACTAAGCCCACTTCTGCCCTAGGGCCTTTGCACTGGCTGCTTCATCTGCTTGGAATGCTTTTTCCCAGACATCCACACAACTGATCTTTATGTACGTGCTCAAATATCACCTTTTCAATAAAGCTTACCTCAACCTCCTATTTAAAATTGCAGCTTTGCAACTATCCCCCTTTCCCCCACTGGCCTCTGTACTCCCAGTTTTCTCTATCCTGTGTATCTTCTCTTTTTACTCTAGCACTTATCACCTTACTATGTATTTTACATATTTATTAGGTGGTTTTTCATTTTTGATCTATTAAAATACAGGAAAGAATTGTTATCTGTTTTGTTTCCTTATGCCAAGTTCTAAAGCACTGTCTGATGCACAGAAGTGCACGTGCTTTGGTTGAATGAATGAACTCTACTGGGTATTTGAATTTAGTCACCCTTGATTGGCAGTCATTGTGAAACATTGAATTGTTTATCGTGTCCAGGTATTATGCTGTTTCTTGCCTCCAAGCCTTTCATCATGCAGGGTCTTCTGCATGGAATGCCTTTTCTTATCTCTTTCCTTTTCACCTTTTAAGGTTCATATCAGGTGTAGCTCAGGGAAGCCTTCCCCGAAATGTCAGGCTGGCTTAAGTGAACTCTTGAGAGGAGGTATCACCCTGCCTCTGCACTTTACAAGCTTGTAAAATGATTTATTTTTGGGTGTTTTTATCTCACTCGAGAGGTGGGAATGTGTCTTAACTCATTCTGGGGATATCAAAGCCTGGTACATAGGAAGCAGTCAGTGAATGTTTTTAATGCATTAATAGCATGACCAAAGTCACTCAGCTATGAAGCAGTAGAGTTTTGATCTCAAGCTGACTCTTTGAGTATAAAACCGATGGTCTATTTGCTATACCTTGTTTTCTAGGAAAAGGTGGCTGTCCTTAAAATAATAGAAGGATAGTTTTTATACAGGTAGGAGGTAGTTAATGCATTTTATAGTCCAGGGCAATTTGTTCCTTGTCATTTGTGAAGCTGCCAGCGCTGATGAGAACATGAGTTGTGCTTTTTTTTTCCTAAGACATTGGCTGAAATAGATGAACAGAGGGTTATTATAGTCAGCAGTTTTTAATGTTGATGAGACGGGGCTCTTTTTGGAAGAACACCCTTGAGACTTTTGTTGCCTCAAAGGGGAAATCCATGCTGGAATTCCAAACTGCTCATGAGACATCCGTGCTTTTGCTAGCTGCCAGTCCTGCCAATAGCTTTAAAGTAAACTTTTGGTTGTGTGCCATTGGGGAATCCTGGGCTGTTTTCAAGATATTGTGAAGATTTTTCTAACAATGATATGGAAATTTGTTGTTAAGGTTGAGTTAAAGATAATTAGTTTGTTAACATAATTTCTGATACTTGGCACAAAAATTAGGTAAGGTAATTCTGTATTTAAAACAGTTTAATTGTAGATAATGAACCAGACCTCAAACTACCTTTTATGGTAAACATTCTGAATTTAAACTGTCCCCTGAATATTATCATCATTGTTGTAGTCCGTAAACCAGTCTTTTTTGTAATGCTGGATAGCCTTTAGGACTAACAGAAAAGGAAATAATCTGAGTATAAATTCTGAAAAGGCCTCAGCGGTTTTCGGCTGCAGCAGTGGGGTTGAAAATGATGATTAAGCTTGGGATCAAGTAATCAAAAACGACTATTCCTAAATTTGTGCCTTGTTTCTTTGAACTTTACTAACCCTGTAAAAGTGTCCAAAATGTTGAAATAAGCCAGAGAGTCAATCTGGTCTTTGTGTGAGAGGATGCTGTTGAATAAAGAAAGACCTTGCTCAATTGGAACAGAAGTGGCTGCTAAGAAATAAGATGCAGCCATTGTTGAGGAGACTCATCAAAGTGTTGGCAGTATAAATATTGACATGCTGAGATACGTCAATATTTACCATGGAATTTGGAAGTTGCCAAGTTCCTGTTTAAGAAATGTGACACTAGCATTGAACACAGTATATCAATAAATAAGGAACATGTCCAATGAACAGCTGCTCAGAGAAAGTAGGATAACATCTGTCTAAACTCTGGAGCACTTAAAGTTGAATTTAAAAAATTTATTGACAGTTCTTTGTTAATTTGTAGGTAGATGCTTGTATAACAGTATCCTAATATAGTTCCATTTGTGGGCTTAACTTATGTGTTTTTAAAAAATGACAGCATGGTTGCAATTTATAATTTCGTAAATTACTTGTGCAATGATACTCATCTATAAATTGAATAAAAAACTCTTGCCTTAATCCTGGGTTTAGGAACCAACCTCATCATTTTACGTATTATACTTACAAAAATTGGCTCAACTCAAGACTCAGAAATTACTTTTGGGAACCAAAAGTTTATGCTCTGAGAATTTAGCAATAGAGAAAACAAAATAAGTTTCTGAAGTTTAAATGTGATAAGAAGATTTGTTCTGATTATTTGACAGCTGTATCTCAGAAGAAAATGAGTGGATTAAAGAGCAAGTAAAGGTGGTATGTTTGGTTGAATATCACAGATCACCACTTTTAATTCCCATATGAATATCACTGTAATAGAGCATTTGATGCAAAATAAAGACACATTTGAAGCTTTTTTATCAAGTTGGAATTATTGGAACCATACAAACAGTCTTACATCTGTTTTGCACACGTCTAGAGGAAGGTTAAACTGAGCATTGTTTGAATGATAGTCCTAAAACAGTCCTAGAAGAGCATAAACCATGAGTATCAAGACTGGTCCTCTCATTGCTTTTCTAATAACAGAGACTGATGGCTTTTATATAGTAATCTAGTTGTTTAACCACATCACACTCTTAAGTTTATATTATGAAGAATGGATGCAAAGTATAGTTGAGGTCATATGTTCGGCCAGGAGCTACATTTATTGCTATAAATATTTTATAAACAAATTTTCAAATATGAAAAACAAATTGCATTAGAGGTTCATAAAAGGCTTTTAATGTATTTTTTTTTAGTATATTAAGGATGGAAGGGAAAGAAACAATTTTAAAATTTAAATTGATTGGAGCCCTCTTTTAGAGCACATTTGCCAATATTTTGAGGTAAGCTGTTGAGTTTTAAGGAGAAACATTAAACTTATTAATTAATGATTTTAAAACTTGGAAAACATTTTTTTTGCATGTAACCAAGACTTGAACCTTTGTTTTGAATAGACATTTTTTTTCTAGAATCATTAGGGCCTTCTGGAAAATATTCACCAGTTGTCTTCTTGAACCACCTGTTACCAGTTATTTATCATGTAGTGATAACAAAGTTGCCCAGTACTTTCAAATGTCACGTATTTTAGAACTGATGAGAGTGTAAACATATTAAGCTGAAAATGTGAAACTTCCTGTTTGGTGTTAAATACTATGAATTTAATATAGTGTTTCCCGAAGTTTGGTACTCATGCCAATGACGGAATACACACACTGCTGACTGACAACTGTTTTTGCAGGTACCATTTAGAGAATTAAATAATTTGCTGAAGTCCACACAACCAAGAAATGACAGTGAGGATTCATACTGAAGTCTGACTGATTCCAAAGCCTGAAACCAAGTAGCTTAAACAGAAAGGAACTTCTTGGCCTCATACCTAAAACATCTGTGATTAGATCTAGATTCTGGTGTTGCTGGAACCAGATCTGAGATGCTGCCCACACCTCAGTTTCACTTTCTGCTCTGTTGGTTTTGTTGTCAGCAGCTTCAGGCTCACAGTGTTATGGCATCAAATCCAGTAGAGAAGAATCTATATCCTTAAGTCGTGGAATTAGGCTTCACTGGTCTTACTTGTCCTAACTTGAATCATGTGCTCATCTCTGAGTCAGTCACCAGAGCATTACATACCAGTATTTCAGGTGTCATGCTTATCAGATAAAGACTATTTACCAAAGAGTCAACACTGAACTCGCTATTTCTTAAATAGCCTCCTAAGTTTTGAAGTATTGAATTATATATTTAAGAATAAATTTCTAATAGGTGACTTTGTCTCTTTTTACAAAGGTACTCTGTAACAATATAACCAGCCTGATGGTCAAATAATACTTAGTGAACTATTTTCTTTTTATTCATTTTATTGTAGAAAATTTCAAACATATATAAAGGTAGAACATAATGGATTCCTGTGTACCCATCACCTAGCACAATTACCAGCTCGTGAATCTTTTGCTTTTATCTTGGAACAGCCTCCCACTACAGTCCAAAATATGTTCAGGGATGTGGTTGAAAATGACTTAGAGTCAAAAATTACAGCATGGGAAATAAATAGTAATTATTCATCCAATTTGGAATGTGTTGTTTATAACTTGCTGTCATTCAAACCATGTGAAATTGCCATTTTTTGTAAGTTAAACATTGTTAAATACCAGCAATTTCGCATAGTTCCTAAATTTTTTTGAGTGGCTGAATTAGGTACTGTCACCAGTTAAGGATATGTTATAGGGTTCTTTTTTTCAGGATTAACTCTCATTTGTACCCCAGTCTTACCATTCATCGCCTGTTTGCCATTTGAAATAGGCAGATAAATGGGTACAGTTGTAAGTAAATGGTGGGTTTGTGCGTAGGGGAAAAAGTACAGTGCAAGTCCTGTTTCTTTTCCATACAAATGCTTTTAGTTACATTTCAGTTCTGAGCAGCACATTCTTGAAGTAGAAAAGACTGTATATACACTTAACTGATGGTATTTCATAGGAACACCCTCTCTCTTCTGAAATTAAAATACGAGAGAAGTGTCAAAATTTCACGGCTTAAGAAATCAAAATTACTACATTCTTAATGAAGAAAGACTGTTGTTTAGCTAATGCTGTATTTTCAGGTATTATCTTATCTCTTCAGTTCTGTTAAGTGTCATTCTCACAGGAAATTCTGCAATTAGGACTGAAGTGTTCTTGTAAAGTTCAGAAAGTTTCCAAAATGATAAGTATGCTCTCATCCTTTCTGCCAAGTTTATTTGTAATTAAGAGTGTCCATTTGATGAATAGGAAGTCCTGGAGCTCTGGGTCCAATTTTTAGGGCATTTTGGATCTAGGTGTTAGGTTTTATGTGGGAAATTTAGTCAAGCTATTTTACTGTTTTAAAATACTTAGTTCATTGGGTAAAGAAAAAAGAAAAGAGGAGGTGAACTTGAATCACTGAAACTAATGATTACTAATGGTATTTGTAAAAGATAAGTAGAGGAAATGAGTAGTAATATGATATTTGGAATGGCTGCAGGTGGCATTCCACAGTCATAAGGGGTAACTGAGAATGGACTATGACTATGGCAAAGATGCCTTACTTTTTAGACTAATTTTATAGTTCTAATGCTTTATTCCTGAAGCATCAGACTGTTAATCTGACATCTAACTTGAACATGAGCTGTATTTTACGAGTTTTTGAACAAGATTACGCCCACAGTCTTAACTGTATTTTACTCTTACTCTGGGTGACCATCCATCCCAGTTGGCCTGAGGTTGGGAGGCTTCCTGCACCTGGGACTTCGAAAGTTGAAACCAAGAAAGTCTCAGGGAAACCTGGACAGCCGGTCACCTTACTTTCATTTCTAAATTAATAGAATGAAGGTAATATTGACATGATTAGAAAAGTATTTAATGATACTATGAATTCTTTACCCTTAAAGTTTAGATAATTGGAACTGGAAAATATTCTTTCAAGAAACCATTTCTTCTATAGAAAGTTAGCTTGATATTTTTGTTTAATTGCTTTGGAAATTTAAAGGTAAATTGATTTTGATTTTGTGGTCATTTAGGAAAAAAAAAAGGCTTAATTTACCCTTTATTCAGATAGATAACTCCAACCAGCAAGTTGACTTGCTGTTAATGAAAATGATAGGAAAGGAATAATGAAAATGCTAGGAATCAATTATTAATTTTTAAAAAAAAGTCTTCAGTGTGGGAATTCTGGTAAGATAAACATTAATAACCAATGCTTTTTAAAAACACTGAACAAACAGGAAAATCATCATTTTCTTTGCACTTAGTTTTCTGACTTGTGTGATGTTTTTCTTATTAAAAGTAAAGTAAATAGCCCAGTGGTTGTTGCATAAGACTTTCTTTCCTTTTTATCTAGCCATACGTATGGTACTACCCTTGAATTTTTATATGATAGAACTTTAAAAAAATTTATCACCATACTTTCAATTTAGAATTTACATTTTTTTCTTTTCTTCCCTTTTTAAAAAAATAAGGTTAAACAAAATAATATGATCAGGAATCTAATTACAGACTTAGCGTGTGCTGTGTGCTCATCTTTATTCTGAATTCACTTTAGGTATCAGCCTACTTTTCTGAACAAGGGGGCACTTAAGTTAATTGCTTCATTAGAAACATGCCTTTAGTCCTTTCTGATCTCTAAGTACAACTCCTTGGCATAGCTGCAGAAGTTTGAACACCTGCAGCCCAAGCCGCTTGAAAAGACCCCGTAACTTAGCTATAAAGGAAAATAAAAGAAGCTCAAGTTCAAAATGGTGTTATCAATGATATAGTGTTGTCACTAAGTTGAGCTGACCTAAGAGAGTTGGCTTCTGCACTGCTCCTTATCAGCATCCAAAAGGGCATACAAAATTCTTTGTAAACTAATTTAAAAAGCGTCTTGTTTATTCAGAGGCAACTGTGAATGGTATTTGTTCAGAGTGTAGATCACATCAACTGCATACCAGCCAACAACTTATTTCTCTTCTAAGAAGGAAGCCAAGTATCAAAGGCACAAAGTACTAAAGATAAGCTGCTCAATTCTCAACTGTTCTGAGCTCTCAATAAAGCTACTGATGTACAAATTGGGGTGGGACTCAACTGTTTCCACCTGCAGGCTTGTCTTAGCTCCTGGGCTCTGATGCTGATACTAGTGCGACCTTTAGTGCCCTTAGAAAATAAAACACACGCTTTCTTATGGCCCTAATCAATCAGTCCCTCTAAAGAGGATTCCACCCCTTTCTTCAAGTATTCTTGGGGCAGAAAAATTATGGCTGACTATTCCCATTTACAGGGCTGCTGAAAGCAAAGAGATCATTGGTTCACTCTTAAGATTCTTGAAAGACCTGGCAAGTCATCCTTTTTCCTATTTTTGTGGTTGGTTCTTAGATATTTTGTATTCGATATTTAATGAGGGGGTGACTTCAGTAAGTAGAAGAAAGAATTTCATTCAAAAGTCGTTCAAATAATATATTATCAGGAAATTAAAACTCAGTTGATACAGAGAAAACATCTGAGGCTACTGAGGCACAAAATATTTATAGGAGTACCTGAGTGGTCACATTTGGGCTATAAATGTTAAGTGCTTGAACATGACTCACGGCATCCAAAGTTTCAAATCTGAGTTTAGTAAAATAATGGAATCTTTAAAATAATACGGTTTAATTTTAGCTGTAAGTACCTAGAGTTGGTCAGAAAACTGGAAAATATTTGAAACACAAATAATTCAAAGATGTTATTAAAACTAATCTGATCCCTAAATGTCTTTTTAACATTACTGAGATGAAAGCCCTTTATGTCATTGTGAAAGTAGAATGAAGCATCTGGAATATTGAATTTTAAACTACTTTGTATCATTAGCAGTTTGTCACTTGTTTCAAATATGGTGAAAAATAGCAGCGAAACCAATTGCTGTTTTAGAGCAATTCTAAGTGCTGAGATTTTCTTTCACAAAGTTGCATTAATTGCTAACAATAGCCGTGCCTCTTGAGGCACATTTAAGAAGAAATAACCTGTGCCAGTGTATCTGGGTGTTTGTATATAAATTCTGGAGAGGCAAAAAGTGGCCTTCATAAGTAGTTTCTATTACCCTTCCCACTCCGAAGTTGTGTGTTTGGGGCCTATTAGAATTAGGTAAGTCTCTAACTATGTGTCTTTTTCAGTGATTGGCATAGAAAAATAGTAATACACATTTTCCAGCAATTTTCAAATTTAAGGATTACAGAGCATGTGGGTAATTAACTGCATGTTAGGTGTTTTGACCAACTCATTTAAAAGAAAATATTCACAAATGGATAACGCATTTCAGAAGTAAGCATACTGAGGCAAGAAAGACCGCTAAATGAAATATTTAAAAATTATATTTTTTCAATGGTTATGATGTAGTCAAACCTACAAATTTACATATTTTTAACACATAAACATGCTTAATTGATGTGGCTACAAGTATGGTTATTTTAAAACTTGGTCTTTTACTGGGAAGAATAATAAACAGTCTTCTGAGTACACTTTAGGTAGAAGTTAGAATTATTGTTAATTTACCAATTTGGAGGTATCTTAGACTCTTAATTTTAGATATTTTTTTTTCTTTTATTCTGGAAATCGCCCCGCTTCCTTGCGCTTTTTACTGTAAGATAGAATAGCTCTAGCATTCTATAATTAAGCATCCCTCCCACTCCCAGAAGATAGAGATCTGTAGTAAGTTAGTTTTGTTTTGTGAAGAGCTGACAAAGTGAGTTTTTATTTTCATATTCAGTTGTGTGAAGAGCTGACAAAGTGAGTTTTTCATATTCAGTTGTTTTTATTTTCATATTCAATTGTTAATTGAGAAAAATAATGTGCTTTATTTATGAAAATGTAATAGTTTTAAATTGAGAAAGCAAATTAAAACTGATTTAAAAATTTGCTTTTGTTAAAACTTAGTAATCAGTTGTCAGTGAAGTGCCAATTAATAATTTGCTTTTGGATTTTTATAGCCTATTATATATGCTGGTCATAAAAATTGAAGCAATTTTATACTCTTCTCCCCAAATAAAAAATTGAAGAATTTTCTTTAGCTTTTTCAGGATTATCTAGGAAGAGATTCATGCTTTGTGATTAAAGAAAAATTCTCTCTAGTTTTTCATCTTTGGAAGTTTGTGCTTTGTTCCTGGTTTTGACTTTTTGTAGTGTTTTTTTCTTTGCATGTTTGTAATTTTTAGGGTATTTTTGTTTTGCATGTTAGCTTCTACAGCTTAAGCATCTCTTAATGAAGTGCACGTGGTCAGGGGATATTCCAGTATTAGAAAAAATATAGTTATTTGCTTTGAACCAAATATATGTCGTACCACAGTTTGGTAAGTTTGAGGTCAATCTGGGGAAGATTCTAGAGTAGATTACCAGAAGAATGGTTTTTGAATTCATAGAAAAAGAACCTCTAATCATTAGAAATGGAAGTGGGATCAGTAAGAAAAGTCTTTACTCTTCATATTGTTGGATATAGTAATTTTTTTCAACATTCAACTTGGGCAACTCATTTGCCATTTATGGGCCTCTGTTTTTCTTATCTGTAAAAATTATAAATCAGTGTTGAATAGAACTATGATTTACTGAGTTTTGTAGTTGGCGAACTGTTACATGTTTTTTTTGTTTTACTTATTTCCTTGGTGCTTTGTGTAGCTGAGAGACCAATATACAAAACATCACTATATGATAGTCACGGTTTCTTGCAAAAATATTAATTTTATTTTTTTAAAACAGGTGACCAGAAATGGAGAGAAAAGTAAGCAGAATCTGTCTTGCTTCTGAACCTGATGTAATTCATTTTCTACAAGTGGCTTGGGAGAAAACACTAGGATCTGGTTTTGTTATTACACTTACTGATGGTCAGTCAGCATGGACCGGGACAGGTAATATTCAAAGCAAATTTTTTAAAAGTGAAATTTCGGTAATGTGCTGTTCTTCAGTCCTCAGTGACACTTCAGATTAAGGTGTTTCTTTAGTAGATTCTGGGTAAAATTAACATTGCTGTACTTGTTATTGCGTCTAATTTACATTATAATATTTAATGCCAGTTTCTATAATAGGAGGATAGAGAAATAAGCATCTGCCCCAGCAAATTCTGGTTACTAGTTGAGTCTTAAAACTTGGGGTTGGTCAGGGTTTTTAAATGATCTCTTTTTACAAAACATAAATAGTACTTTATACATGTATTTTTTTTTCAGGACCCCAGGGAAATATTGGGAGGCATAGGGAGGTGGGTTGGCTGGGCCAAGGGATTTGTTAGCTTGGTGGAGTGGGGTGGTGGTGATTTTCTTTTTATTTTAGACACTTATTGTTTGAATTATTTTCTGGTGAACATGTATTACGTTTGTAACAAAAACAAAACAGTATTAGAGATTTTGTAAACCAAGGTTCAAACCCACATGTGGGATTTTGGCTATTATTTCATGAAATAAACTTTAAATTTTTTCTGTCTTTGGCAGTGATCTTTTAAAAAGTCTAATGGCCCTGAAATTATTTATGGAAGATGGCAGTTATAAAGTGAAAATATATAGAATTATGTTTTGCTCATATAGTGAAGTTTTTATACTCTTCTAATTTTTGAAAGATTTGAAAAACTATTTCTATAGTTATGCAACAGTCCTTTCTAGAGTTATGTTGTAAATAATTTTTAGGTAAAATAATTTTGGCATGTTAATTTACATACCATTTATATATTCTATTAATTTTGAAATATTTCCCTAAAACTTGTTACTGTAATTATTATATCTTCTAAAATTACACAGTGAAGTTTTGTTTCTTTCTTGGATGTTACAAATTCTGTTACACAGTACAGTCAAACTGAATTTATAATTGCAGGGTTTTTTAAAAAAAACTCTTCTTTTATGACAGGGTAAGGCATGCTGATGTAAGTATTAATAAAATAAAGAAAATTCAAGGATAGTGTTTGCAGTACGTATTATGGGATCTATTTAAGCTGTAAACTTCTATGTAAGAGAAACCAGTTGTTGCTTGGTTGTTGCCATGTAGGAGTGGGAGGAAAATTTTCAGGTTAGCTCTATTTATGCTGGTGTACCCAAGTGGCAATAGCTCTGTTTTGGAAAGGGGGGGCACAGGCCTGAAGATAATGGCAGGAGGTTAATGCCATTTGTCTGGACAGAAGAGCAGTTCCAACCATACAGCCCAGGAGGCAGGTCCTAGGTGAAGTGGTTGCTTGTATGTAAGGAATACTGTATTTGTAACTTAGATGTTCCCAACTGACAAATGGCTTATTGTGAATAATTAGTTCTGATTAGACAGATGACCTTGAGATGCTTTAAGAGCCTTAATTATCAAAAGAAAATACTAAATTCTAATTTAGTTAGTAAACCTCATTCACTAAAGCAAAGAACAATATTATGTTGTTTAAATTTTTTTTTTTTTAATCATTAAGGATTGGGAATAAAAGAATACACTGATGAACTCTTAAATCTTGATTTAACCAGAAATTTAAGCTGAATTTACATTTATGGAACAATTTGTGTATGTCATAAAAAATGTGCTGGCAGTTGTTCTTAATATTATTATTATCAATATTGTTTCACTAGATTCATTAGGAGCAAGGAATGCATCTGATTTTTCTGTCACTCATTCTTTATAAGTATCTAGACCAGTGCCTGGGATCTACATGCTCAATAGATATTCTTTGGAAGGATGCCTCAGATGTATAAAACTTCCTAGGAAAAAAGAAAGTGAACCATTTATTTTAGAATTAACATTTTTTAATGAAAACTCCAGTTTCATATTTATTTATTGTTGGCATTGATCAGAAATACAGTATGCTTTTGCCATTTTTTTTTAGCTAATGAATAGTAGTGTGAGAAAAATGTGTTAGAAAACTTCCATATCCTTTGTGTTGTTAACATTTTGGCTTGCTTACTAACCAGGCTTTCAAACAGAAAATTTTGTAGTGCACCATATATGGTTGTTTTATTTTCAAAGACACTAAAGTTTTGAATCTCATAAATGTTTTATATATCTTTCATTATTCATTTCTGTTTTCTTGTATAAATTTCAGGGACAAAATATCAAACCAAATAATATAATTGTTTCCATGGTTAGTTGAGGTTTATTATGTGAATATGATTTGGTTTGGCACTTTATAGAGACAATAACATGATTAAGAACATTGAAACAATTACATAATTGAAACTTGAAGATGGATTTCCTTCCTATACCTCATCCTGTTTTTTTTTTGTACAACTTTTTGATTGCTGCAACCTTCAATTTGGATAATTTTTTTTCTCTTTTCATTTGAGTGAAATTAAAAGGATGTGGGGTTCCTTTTAATCTCCCACACACTAAATTCACTGATTTCTTTTCCAGTAGTAATGTTTTATCTAATGAATGTTTTGAGGTCTCATTATCATGTGGTCTATCATCACTTCAACATTATAGAGGACTGTATCGCAAAGTTAAGTCACAAAGTAGGTTAATGATTGATGACTATTATGTGACCTTTATAACTCCATCAGTCAGCAGTAAGAAACTTAAATCACCCATCTCTGGAGTAGTTCACTGAGAAGTAGACTTTATTAATACATTTATTATCGAGTAATTATATTCATTTATATTTGTTCTAAACATTGATATTTGGTGACCTATATGGAGATTATGTGACAGAGCTCAGGGGAAAAAGGATTTTTAATAAATGCAGTAAAGTAGGTCCATGATGTGATACCAACAAGCTCTCTAATGTGATGATAAGGCTGTCTTCAAAGCACCAACACAAACTTAGGCTATGCACAGTCTTCGGTTCATTATACATAAGGATCCAAAAGAAAAAAATCTTCCTTTCCTTACTTACATCTTCATCTACCCACAAATATTGTTAAAATGCTGCTTTCTTGGATCCTATGTGTCTGAGAACAATTCCTTGGTTTTTGGTCATGTTGGCCTGCTCACTTTTTATGCTATTATTATGTGGTTCAGCTGTATCCTTGCTGATTTTTATTATTTCCATGGCTTTTATTTCTGGTCACCAAAGTTTTTGGAAGAGTGAATGCTTACAGCTGTGCTTCTTCCAGATGTTCTTAGCACAAAATTCAAAACTGGTGACCACACTGTTTTTCCAGGCCTGAAGTTCTAAATAGGCAGTCAAAATTTTACATTTACTATTAATGGAAATATTCAATTAAACTTTTTCTTAATTTTTTCTCACAGTTTTTAAAGGGGAAGTATAAATAGAAAATTTTCTTTCATATTTTTTTCTCTCAAAAATGAAATATTCCATAATAATAGAACAGCGTTCACAGGTGGTGTAACGTAAGAGAATATCTAAGATGTCAGCACTTGAATTAGGGTACATGAGGCTGGAATTCTGTCTGTTTGTTAAACTTTTGTATCCTTGGTGCCCAGAATAGTACCTGGCACATAGTAGGTGCTGAGTAAGCATTGTTTTAAATAAGTGAATCAAACCAATAAATGCTATGAAATATTTTCAGATACATATCTTTTCATTTTAATGAAACTTAGAATGCTTTTCACTGGATGTTTTATCAGTAGGCATGCTTTATTTCTTGTGTTTTTTTTTTTTTAAAGATTTTATTTATTTATTTGAGAGAGAGATAGGGAGAGAGAGCATGAGCAGCGGGGAGAGGGAGAAGCAGGCTCCCCACTGAGCAGGGAGGCCTGATTCAGGGCTCGATCCCAGGACCCCAGGATCATGACCTGAGCCAAAGGCAGACGCTTAACTGACTGAGCCAACCCAGGCGTCCTCTTTTGTATTTTCTGTAGTTGCATTAAAGGTGGTTTCTACAGATTTATTTCCTATTTCTCTATGAAATATTTTCTCTTCTTACGTATTTATAACTCTTCAGAATTACCCAACACAAAATATGAAATTGTTCCTTAACTAGGAAGCATTAATCTTCTTATTTTTGTTTTTGTTTCTTTTTTTTTTTTCCAGAAGAGCTAGTAAGGTAACTGAAAGGTCAATAGATTTGATAAATAGATTTGATGGTGGTGATCATCTTAAATATGCATCTGCTTCAGAGAGAGACAAAATATATGAAAGGATTTTAGAAGCTGTAAAATCACATAAAAAATATAAAAGTTTTCATTCTTACCTCTTTTTGACATCTGTGTTGAGATTCATATTTCGCTATCAGAAATGACCAAAAATGGATAATGAAAAATATATGGATATGCTTCAAAATTCTCTTACTCTTTGCCTGTCATGGGGCTTCCAGACATACTTGATAGGACACAGACCAAAGGTATGAAAATCTGTGTTATATTTTAGGGATTCTTTAGTCAAGCTTTTATTGATTTCTGTAGTATGTCCTAGTAGTGTGTTTTTTTAATTCCGTGGAAGGAAATAGTTTTTCCAGTGTCCCATATCTGCCTCACCACAAAACCAAACAACCAAGAGACCATAAGTATGAATCTGTTTGACCACTTAATCTACTCCATGGCCATAGACCATTACTTGATCTGAGCATCAGTTTTATCATTTGAAACATCTTTCAGTGTTATAAGGAATAAAATCGATAGATGTAAAAGTATATATATAAAAGTATAGAACCACATGAGTCTTTCATCATTGTACTAGTGGGAACTGACACAGGAAATCACCCAACCACATGCACACATTCCAAACAAATGTTAGATTAAATCTTATAATTTTAAAAGCAAACAGATAACAGTGCAGCTTTTGGATGTAAGAAAGGGAACCCTCCAGGTGCCATCTATGAAGAAGTGTCTGAAAACCAAAGTGGTTAATAGGAACTAAAGCTTAACTGTAGGTTCATGGAATATCTGAATTAGATACATGTCTTAATGACTGTGGGTGTAGTACCTAAGTGGGGTGGAATGTTGAGACGGCAGGCCTCTTAAGGAACTGGAACTGAGCTCTCAATGTAAAGAAAGGAAACTGAAAGGTATCTTGTTAATGAAATCATCTTAAAAAAGCAAAACAGAACAAAAACAAAAGACTACTCTCTGGTTTGAAGATGCAGTGTAGAATCAAACTAGTCACTAAGAGCTGTGAGTGGATAAAAGTCCAAACAAAAATCAGAACCCTGAGTCTCTGTTATGTAGGGATGTGGGACGGGGGATTTAAGATTGAACTCTTTGCTTCAAGAGTAAAAACCAAGTTAAGAAATTAACCTTCAAAACTGGTCCAGAGCTGTTGAAACCTGTAGAGACTCCAAGAAAGGTAAACTAGCAATCTGGATTCAAGGCCAGCGCTGTTGCCCAGAGCAGATGATACTCTGGCTAGAGGAGAGCCTTGTTCAAACATTGCAAAGCATGAAAGGGAAAAAAAACAGAATGAGAATGTGTCAGCAGTAGAAATGGAATTAATAAGGAACCATGCATAAAGACTGACCTGAAAGAGATCTTAAATATGTTTAAAGCCTTCAAATATTTAAAGGAAGGGTGTGGCAAGAACAGGATATTATGAAAAAGAAAGAGAATATCAGTCTAGAATTGAGAATATAATTGTTGAAGTAAAAATCTCTGTAGATGAGTAAAGCATCAGCTTTCAGTATACCTAGATGGGAGAACTAGAAGCCGGATCTGTGATATAATGTGTGTCAAACAGGTGACACTCAATAAATATTAATTCCCTTCTCTTTCATTCCTCATCACCTACCTTCATCCACCTTCTTTATTTTTTGGCATATAATGAGATGAGAAGAATGAACTCCATTTTTACTTTAATTCGACTCAGCCCATGTGAGTGAGAAATAGACTATTGACTATTTAATCTCTTTAATAATTGAGGCAAGGAAGAAAGATGTTATAAAATACTGAACTTATTAATCATTATTAAGAAATAATTTATCGGCTTTGACCTAGGAGCAGGTATATAAGATGGTAGTTTTTCTAGTAATTTACAATGCATGTATTTCATCTGAGGACAGAGGAAAAAAAATGCAAGGAATCTAATGTTTTTCAGATGAGATTTGAGACTAAATTAATGTGTTTCTTGAAAATTGCTTGTTCAATGGTATAATTTGACTTAAAAATGTGTGGTATGGGGATTGGTTTTATCTTTTGTTTAAATATCTGTTACATAAGTGATAAATTAGTAGCAATAGGTAATAAATATGTACTCATGTTTAGAAATTTATTTTTCATGTCAAAACTTTTTATTAATGTTTCCCATAGTTTCTGAGTCCGAGATTTCCCAAGAAGCCGATGACATGGCATTGGAAAAAGAGAAATATGTTGATGAACTGAGAAAAGCACTGGTATTAGGAGGAGGACCAGCTGATGCATACAAATTTGATTTTTCTAGAGAGTCTTGTCATTTCTCCTTTGAGAAAAACCTGAAAGATGTTTCAGTAAGTAAAACTTTCCATAATATTATAAGTGGTAAAATGTCAGAGCCCTTATTGAGGAATTATCTAAGTAACTAGCTTATTATTCCCAGAATACCTGGGAAATAGAAGTGTGAAATGTACTTGGTTTTCAAGTTGGAAGAATGCTTCTTCATTCAACGTTATTCATTAAGTGCTTCATACTTATCAATTGCCAAAAATAATTAATTAGAAAATGTATTGAGTTTTAATGCTTTAAAAATAAGTATTATAGAGACAATTACATGAATGAGCAGTTCTACCAAGTGGGGTCAGAAACTTTAGACTGTTGAGACAGGGTTTATTGTAATAAGTTTTGGGAAATACTGATTTTAAGAAAGAAGATAATTTATTTACCATTGAATATTTAATAATTACAACTTATTCTCTACTTTATTAGAGTGTATAGAAATTACAAAATGAGATAACTAAGTGTAGTAAGACATATCATTAGGCATTAAAGTATTTTATTTATATGTCAAACTTAGAAATACTAAAATAGAAATAACATTCAACCCAGGCTTTTGAAGGCTTGCATGCTTTATAGACAAGGATATCTGCTACTTGTCCTGTTTAGTTCCTGTACCAGTTCAGATCAAGGTGGGCAGCTTTGATATGTATCAAAAATATTTATCAAAATTTACTGCTTGTATATTTTGCTCAAGTTTATGGGATAATTAGAGGTTGAATTATTTGCTTTTGCCAGTGGTTTATATTCTGATACGAGGTCTTTAGTAGAAGAAAGGGAGGGAAATCTTTAGCACATTAAGGTTAGAGACAGTATTGACAATTTGTGTTGGAACTAAATTGAGTTTAAAAAAATTCCTTGAAAATGACTAATTCAGAATGATTAAAGGGATTTCACCAATTACAGAAACATATAAAGTAACAGACGGGATCATTATTTTGAAATGTATGTTAACCTATAGAGAATAATACAGTTGAATGTATGCCAATTTATGTAAGTTTCAATATGCTGAGGTCCTTAAAATGATAGTTTAGAATGGGTTAAGAAAGGTTTGAACTGGCTGCTGAAATTTGGTTATTTATCACAAAGTCTTCTTTCCTATGGCCGAAGCCCAATCAGATGATGTTACGTACTCCTAAGACTGCTGAGTGTTTCTTTTAATATTTTGAAGCAGATCATTTTCAGATTGGGAGTTCTGCCATTTCCCATTCAATGAGCATTTGTATGTAATGACTAACATTAGGTGGTTTGCTACATCGGGGTTGGATGGAGTACTTACCATGCTTGGCAGTACATCTGATTTTGCTGCTTTTGTGAAGAAAGAACTTCAAGTATTCATAACCTACGTCTTTTACAGTTGGCTTGGCATGAATCAGCATTAAAAACTGTGACAATTATCCTAAAAGATACTTGCTTACCACCCTGAACGTAATCAACTTTATTGAGTCAGAACCATGAACCACTCACTACCTATTAACAGGTTTTCTCAAGAAGTGGAAATAGAATAAGAGATTCCCAGTAATGCAGAAGTGCATTGGTTCCTTGAAGGATATGTCTTAAAGCACTACACTGCAGTTTAGATAGCTGCCTCCTTATTTATTGTCTATTAAATTTGCTTATGAGAGAAAGAAATGCTACTCTCGGGACAGCTGGACAAGTTTATTTGTGACTTGACTTACTTGAGGGATATTTTTGGATATTTGAATGAAATAAAAGTTCTACTTTGCGGTGCTGTAGTCTGCCTTATGGATGCGGATGAAAATCACAAGTTCATTTAGCCAAACTGCCATGGGGATCTTCCAGTGCTTCAGGATGTGCTTCTGCAAATTGAATTTGAGTGACAGTATCTTGTAAATTCGTCTGCTGGCAAAAATATGCAGACAATTAGAAACATGGCAGAATACTTTTTAAGGCTTATAGTGCTTTGGGTGACCTAAAAATTTAAAAGGAATTTGTAATCCTTTCCTTGATGACACAGACATCTGATTGTTGCAAAAATGACCTCTTATACTTAGAAAAAAAGAAAAGAATGAACGTAGATTCAATTCAGAAAGTTGTAGTGAATTCTGTTGTTTGTTGACATAAGGTTACTCTCCCATGGCAAAGAATATTCTGTGAGTCCTAAGTACATTTACTACCAGATTCATACTCTCAGAATCATGGTTTTCAGGCATTTGTTGCCATCAGTTCAAGAAGTTTTATGTTTTTAATTCTGCGTTGGAGATCACTGAGTAATTTGAACACTTCGAGTATTCAAGTCATATAAGACTTACTTGGAATTTATATAAAATGTTCTTTTTTAAAAAAAAAAAATTTTTTAGAGGCATCTGGCTGGCTGAGCATGTGAGTCTTGATCTCGGGTTGTGAGTTCAAGCCCCACCTTGGGCATAGAGCTTACTTAAAAAAAAAAAAAAAAAAAAACTTTTTAAAAGGAAGTAACTCCTCATTTTTGTACTTAAAAAGACCTGAGTTTTTGGGAATATCATCTTGTGTTTTATTAGAGTGAAAGAATTTTCAATCCAAAGCAATGAAATATTAAAAATGTATAATGTATATGTTGCACATTTTTTGGAGGGAGCATGTGCATAATTTTCATGAGATTGCTTTTGAGATCATAACACCCAAAATTTCATTTACGCTCTATAATTAGTTTTTCTTTATAGATAACCTAGGTTTTTTAAATTTTAGCTTAATTCCCATTGGAATAAGTGTTGAATGATCAGCAAGACATTAACTCTTTTTCTCCATGTGGGACAAACCTCTGGGACCCTTCCTGCCCCATCACCAGTGTTCTTCAGTTGGCAGTAGATTATTCTAGATGAAAACATACTCTCGTGCAAGCATTTAGAACTCATTATAATGTCTCTACTGTAAGTAGTAGCCCCATTCAAGAGATTATTCATATACTTTGTGTCATGGCTTTTTCTCTGCCATTCACAGTTCATACTGATTTTGCAGTATATTCTTCATCATGCAAACAATACATCTTAATAATGTTTTCCTTTTTTGCTTTTATAAGTTGATCTGTTCTTCAGAAAAAATTATGAGTTACAAAAAAAAGAACACGTAATAATTTTTGATAAGAATAACCTTGCGCTCATAATTTGCTTGCTCATACCTCTGTTTTCTCATCTCTCAAGTTTTAAAGTGATTTCTTGGGTTCATTCCAGGTCATCTAACATACTAGTCTTGTATTTCTAAAAATAACCCTAATGAAGGAAAGCCATGAATTTTGAAGAACAAATAAACATGATACACACACACACCCACACACACAAGAATTGGCTACAGGTTTCTGTTAGAATTAAAGTCTATTTTCATTTCCTTTTCCTTTGTCTCCCTTGCCCCCACCATGATAAACTGGGATACAGTTTAGGCTGAATATTTGACAACTTAAGTACCGTGGAGGCATATTTTTCTCTGATTTAAAAATCCAAATAAGCAGTCCTGGGTTAATATGATGGCTTTATGATGTTGGAGGTCCAGGCTTCTCTAATCATGTTGCTTTGCCATTTTTAACAGGTAGTTTTTATCTCATGGTCCAAGAAGGCTGCTCTAGCTTCAGGGTATGTTCACCTTTTAGGCAACAGGACTGAGTTAAGCAGAGAATAAAGAGCCTGTCCATTTTCTTTAAGGCCATCACCTAACGTTGCATACATTGCTTTTGCTTACATCCCATTGTCTAGAACTAAGTCACAAAGCTTCACCTAGCTGCAGGGGAATCTTTAGCTGTGTCCTATGCCCAGAAATTTCCATTACTGTGTAAAAAGGGGAAGGAGGGGTACGGAAGGACAACTAGCAATCTCTGCATGTTAACGTTTAAGAGAGATTGAAATGTCATTTAGAAGGGTTTACTTTTATTGTTACGGGGGTATTTCTGTAGTATTTTCCTTACAAATAATTGTTTAGGTTGTATTTTAGTTACAAAAATGTTGCAAATATAGTGAGGAACAGGCTAGTTTGTATCTTGCTATATATTGTAACTTTTTTTTTTTTAAAGATTTTATTTATTTATCTGACAGAGAGATACACAGTGAGAGAGGGAATACAAGCAGGGGGAGTGGGAGAGGGAGAAGCAGGCTTCCCGCGGAGCAGGGAGCCCGATGAGGGGCTCGATCCCAGGACCCTGGGATCACGACCCGAGCCAAAGGCAGCCGCTTAAAGGCAGCGCCACCCAGGCGCCCCTATATTGTAACTTTTTAAGTAAAAAAAAAATGCATTCCAAGTTCAAACAACTTCCCTACAGTAATTGAATTTTCATTCTCAGATGTATAAAAATGAGGTAAAATAACTTAGCCAAAAGCAGCCAAAGTTGTTTGTAAAAACACTAGTCCAGAATCCTTTATTACTACCATCTGTCCCTGTGGTTTGGGGACTTTGAATTCACATGGGTATTTCCAGATGAAATATCAGAATTTGAGCATTTATTATGATACTCTGCTAAAGACTTTGTCAAAAATAGTAATGGCTTTCAGGTTTGTGGAAGTATGGGTTGCAAATGTGTTGTTTGAATGCCTGAAAAAAAAATAATAGTATTCTTTATGTCTGTGATAGAAATACTTGTATACATCTGCCATTTTTATATTAAACACTTTATAATTTCCTGACCTCTTTGGAATGTGGGAACTAAATGAGTAATGTAAGTGGTACAGAAATCCTGCTCAAAGTATATGCTCTCTAGTTAAGCCATAGGAAAGACATTAGAATTTTTACTTTAAGAAAATTATTAATTTTTAGCTATACTATTTAATCTTTGAGAACTTTTGCTTTTTCTTGCTTCATATTGCTCAACTTTGATGTAAAATGTTTTCTTCTTTTTTTTTTTTAAAGATTTTATTTATTTATTTGAGAGAGAGAGAATGAGAGAGAGCACATGAGAGGGGGGAGGGTCAGAGGGAGAAGCAGACTCCCTGCCAAGCAGGGAGCCCGATGCGGGACTCGATCCCGGGACTCCAGGATCATGACCTGAGCCGAAGGCAGTCGCTTAACCAACTGAGCCACCCAGGCACCCAAAAATGTTTTCTTCTTTTAAAAGAACATCTCAAAGTGATTATATTTTAGTTTTTTAGCTACTCCAGGATGGTGCAGGAAAGAAATAGCTTAAAGACAGAAGTAGAAAATAACATGTAAAAACCATGCTCTAGAAGGACTTTTGAGTGTTAATAATATTAGTATTTGCTTCTTACCTTTCAGTTAATCTCCTTTGACATGTACTTTCACTTCACCCTGTGGACTTGGCATTGTCACTATTTATATGTGAGGAAACAGATGCTGAAGGCCTAAGCAAGTTCTTAAGGAAAGCAGAGGTATTAAGTTAGGATAGAATCTAGGCCTCTTTTTAAAAATCCAAAACAATTTTTTTTTTTAATTTGTTGAGGTGTTATGTGTAATGTACATATGATAAAATGTACCCTGCGTTAAATACACAGTTTTCATCACTCCAGACAGTTCCTTCATGCCTCTTTTCAGTCAGTCCCCGATTACCCCTTTTGCCCCCCCCAACCCTGCCCATCCTCTCTAGGCCCCAGGCAACCACTGAACTGTTGTTCTCTGTCACTATAGATTAGCTTTGCCTGTTTTAGAATTTCATATAAATGGAACTATACAGTATGTACTCTCGCATGTAACTTTACATAGTATAAAATTTTTGAGCTTCATCATAATGTGTTGTGTATCAGCAATTCATTTCTTTTGACTGGTGAGTAGTATTCCATTGTGCAGATATACCACATTCACTTCTTGATGGATATGTGGGTGGTTGCCAGTTGTGGGCTCCTATGAGTAAAGCAGCTATTATTTATCTCTGTGCCAACCCCAAACTGTTTTTGAATACTTAGATTTATAATAAATACTGAAATCAAGTAGTATAAGTCCTTCAACTTTGTTCTTTTTCAGAGTCGTTTTGGATTTTTTGTATACTTCAAATTTTCTTGTGAGATTTAGAATCAATTTGCAAATTTCTACCATTAAGTTTTTTGAGATCTTGTTTGGGAATGCTTTGAATCTACAGACTTGACATCTTAATATTGAGTCTTCTGTCTTGTAAACAAGATCTCTCTCTCCATTTATTTAGGTTAGTGGTCTCAACTGGGGGAGATTTTGCTCTATCAGGGACATTTGGCAAGGAGACATTTTTGATTGTCACAGTTAGCGGCTGCTATTAGCATCCTTAGAGATGCTGCTAAACATCCTACAGTGCACAGGAGCAGGCTTTTTACAACAAAGAAGTATCTGGCCCAGAACATCATTAGTGCCACAGTTGAGAAATACTGATTTAATATTCTTTAATCACTCAGCAGCTGTTTGGAGTTTTCAAAGTGTAGGTTTTGTAAATATTTTACCAGTTTATCATTCTGAAATAGAAGCTTAGGTCATTGATTTGAGACGTTTCTTTTTACTAATATAGTCATTTTAGGTTCTAACTTTTCTTTCAAGTGCTGCTTTAACTGCATTTCAAAAATTTTGGTATGTCATTTTTTTTTAATTTAGTTTAATAAAGTACTTTCTAATTTCCCTTTTGATTTCATTTTTCACTTATGAATTATTTGGAAGCTTGTAATTTAGTTCTAATTTTTTTTAATATTCCAGATATTTTTCTGTTACTGGTTTTTAATTTAGGTCCATTGTTGTTAGAAAATATTATATGACTTGAAACCTTTTAAGTTTATTTGGGTTCATAGTAAGGCCCTGAATATGATTTCTCCTGTTCATTGGTCTGAGTGTACTTGAAAGAAAGATTCTTCTGTTGTTAGGTGGATTGTTTTTTAAATGTCAGATCAAGTCGGTTAATCTTGTTTAAGTTTTCTGTATTCTAGCTTCTTTTCTTTTAGATTTTATTTATTTATTTATTTATTCATTCATTCATTCATTCATTCATTTATTTATTTATTTATTTATTTATTTATTTATTTATTTTAGAAAGAGAGTTCAGGAGAATGTGGGGAGGATCAGAGGGGGAGAGAGAAGGAAGGGGAAAGAATCTCAAGCAGGCTTCGCACTGAGCATGGAGCCAGACTTGGGGCTAGATCTCACAACCCTGAGATCATGACCTAAGCCAAAACCAAGAGTTGGATGCTTAACCAGCTAAGCCTACCAGGCACCCGGACTTACTTTCTGTTTACCTGTTCTACCAATGACTGAGAATGTGTTCAAATCTACAACTGTTAATTATGGATTTGTTTACTTCTCCTTGAAGTACTATCAAGTCTCCCTTTATGTATTTTTAATTTTTGTTATAAGATGCAAAGCATTAAGGTTTGTCATGTCCTCTTGGTGATTTGACCCCTTATCTCTTGAAGTGACCTTCAAACTCTTAATATTTTTTGATCTAAAATCTACTTTATATATTAGTAATCCCACTTTTTTTTTTCTAATTTTTTGATAGGAGTTAGCATGGTCTTTTTCCGTCCTTTTGCTTTTGACTGTTTTTGTCTTTATTTAAATTGGGTTTCTTTTAAGAGACATACAGTTGGATTTTGCTTTTTAAAATTCAGCTTGTCCAATCTCTGTCTTTGATTGGCTTATTTAACTCATTTTTATGCTATTTTAGTGCATGCTGTAGGGTTTATAGCATACATCTTTACCTTATCACAGTCTACCTTGAAGTGATTCTACTTCACGGATAGCTTAAGAATCTTAAAACAACAACAAAAAGAATCTTACAACAAAATACCTTCATTTCACCTCTCCTAGGTGTTATACTACTGTGGTCATTCTTTTTACTTACACAAGTTATAAACTACATAACATTTTGTTATTATTTTTATTTTTAGCTTTTAACCTTTAAAGTTTAACTTCTAAAAATCATTTTGAAATAATTTTAGACTCAACAAAAAGTTTCAAAAATAATACGTAGAGTTTCAGTGTACCCTTTACCATGCTTTCCCAATGATATAAATCATAACCATAGTACATTAGTAAAAGCAAGAAATTGACATTGGTATAACACTATTGACTAAACTACAGACCTTATACAGATTTTACCAGTTCTTACGAGCATTCTGTTTTGTTGTTGTTGTTGTGTTTTGTTTTGTTTTGCTTTTGTGTGTTTATGGTTATATGAATTTTATTATATAAATGGATTCATGTAATCACCACCACAATCATAGTACAGAACTGTTCTATTACCACAAAGAAACCCCTTCATTCTCTCATGCTGTACCTTTTATAGTCATACCCTCTTTCCAGTGTAACTACCAGGAGCTGCTTATCATTGTGGTTTTGTCATTTCAAGAATATTGTATTGGGGCGCCTGGGAGGCTCAGATGGTTAAGCGTCTGCCTTCAGTTCAGGTCATGATCTCAGGGTCCTGGGATCGAGTCCCACGTCGGGCTCCCTGCTCCTTGGGAGCCTGCTTCTCCCTCTGCCTCTCTCTCTCTCTCTCTCTCTGTCTGTCATGAATAAATAAATTAAAAAAATAAATAAATAAAAAGAATATTGTATTAATGGAATCATACAGTATGTAACTTTTAGAGATTGGCTTCCTTTTCTGTGGAGCATAATGCCCTTGAGATGGATCCGAGTTTGCATGTATCACTAATTTGTTTTTATTTATTGCTTAGTAGTCTGTTGTATGGATGAGGGTTTGTTTATCCATTTACAGACTGAAGAACATTTGGGTTGTTTCCACTTTTTGGCTGTTACAAAGCTGCTTTGAACATATATGTAGAGCCTTCTGTGTGAGCGTAAGTTTTCATTTCTCTAGTGCAAAGGTTGGCCTGTAGATTGGCCATGTATTTTGGTAAATACATAAGCATTCCCATTTGTTTATGTATTGTCTGTGGCTGCTTTTTGTGTTACAATGGGAGAGCTGAATAGTTGCAATAGAGACCTTATGGTGCATAATGGCTAAAATATTTACTTTTGGTCCTTTTAGAAAGAGTTTGCTGACCTCTGCTGTAGGATAAATATTTAGGATTGTGAATGCAGGGTTGTATGGTAGTATATGATTAATTTTATTTAGAAACTGCTAAACTGGGACACCTGGGTGTCCGACGCTCAGTTGGTTAAACATCTGCCTTCGGCTCAGGTCATGATCCGAGTCCCGCATCAGTGGGGAGCCTGCTTCCCCTCTGCCTGCCGCTCCCCTTCCTTGTGCTTGCGTGTGCTCTCTCTCTGACAAATACATAAATGAAATCTTAAAAAAAAAAACTGCTAAACTTTTCCAAAATGGTTATACCATTTTACATTTCTACCTGAAACATAATGATGAAGTGCCACATTCTCACCAGCTCTTGGTATTGTCAGTATTTTTTATGTTAGCCATTCTTGTAGGTATGCTAGACCTTATTGTGTCTTTAATTTGTATTTCCCTCATGGATAAAGATGTTGAATATCTTTTCATGTCCTTATTTGCCATCTGTATATCCTGCTTGGTTAAGTGTCTATTCAAATCTTTCACTCTTTTTCCTTTTTTTTTTTTTTAAGATTTTATTTATTTGTCAGAGAGAGAGAGCACAAGCAGGGGGAGCGGCAGGCAGAGGGAGAAGCAGGCTCCCCAGTGAGCTAGGAGCCTGATGTGGGACTAGATTCCGGGACCCTGGGATCATGACCTGAGCTGAAGGCAGTCGCTTAACCCACTGAGCCATCCAGGCGTCTCGTTTCACACATTTTTTTAGTTGGATTGTTTTTCTTTGTCAGATACGTGACTTGTAAATATCTTCTTAACAGTCTGTTGCCAATCTGTTCATTTTATTCATAGGGTCTTTTGTATAGCAAAAAATTTTATTTTTGGTGAAGTCCAATTTGTGGACTTTTCCTCTTTTATGGATTAGGCTTTTGGTGTCATGTCTACGAATTCTTCACCTAACTCTGGAGTGCCCTCTGATTAGTGTAGGGTGAGAATGGATGATAAGTTTCTACTCACAATTTCCATGGCCACAGTATCAAGTTGGAAGAGGAGGGGACTTTACCTTGTTAGTTCAGGGTGAAGATGGTGGACTAGACTTCACCTACAATTTCCTTTCTATAGTACTAGATGAGGATAAAGATGTGGATAAGCATAGCTTGTTTTGGGTTCTTTGCCTGGACCAGAAGGGGCAGGGAAGGGTTCTAGGCAAAAGGCTTTTGTCCTTCATGGCTACCCTTTCTTGCTTCCATTGGCCAGATAGAGGTGGCTTTTCTTTTTGTTTGTGTATTTGCATTCAATGGTGTTTTCTTGTTGCAGGCTTATCTGATATCCAGACTGGATATATAGAAGGCAACAAAACGAAACCAGTCGGGGAACTCTCTGACAAGTCTTTCCTCACATTCCAAGGTCCCCACTAAATCTTTCTTTTTTCTACCATAGAGAGTCTTTTCATAGTTGCTGTATCTTTTCAGGTGTTCTTAGTTATAATTAGTGAGAGTATTGGGATATAATGAATTATCTTCATCTTGTCTAGAATCAGAATTCTGAGTTATTTTTTAAAGTGATTCAAATGTCTTTAAGAAGAAGGTTTTTATATTTACCCGCAAAGTTTCCTCTTCCAAAGCAATTTATTCCTTTGTGTAGATTTAGATTTCCTTATAACAAATTATCTTCCATCAGAAGGACTTTAGTATTTCTTTTTGTGCAGGTCTGATTGTGATCATTCTATCAGATCTGTATTTCACCCTTCTTTTTAAAAGATATTTATGGGGGGCGCCTGGGTGGCTCAGTTGGTTAAGCGACTGCCTTCGGCTCAGGTCATATCCTGGAGTCCCGGGATCGAGTCCCGCATCGGGCTCCCTGCTCGGCAGGGAGCCTGCTTCTCCCTCTGACCCTCCCCCCTCTCATGTACTCTCTCTCATTCTCGCTCTCTCAAATAAATAAATAAATCTTTAAAAAAAAAAAAAAAAGATATTTATGGGTATAAAATTCTAAGTTGACATTTTTTTCCTTTCAGTGCCTAAAAATGCTTCTGTATTGTCTTCTGGCTACACAGCTGTCATTCTTATCATTGTTCCTACCTAAGCAATGTGCCTTGTTTCTCCGGCTCCTTCTAAGATTTTTCTCTTTATCATTTCCCTTAAACAATCTGATTATGATGTGACTTGGTGAGTTTTCTTTTTTTATTGAGTCTCTTTGATCTGTTAGCTTATATTTTTAGTCAGTTTTGGCAAAATTTTAGCCATTATTCACATAGTTTTTCTGTTTCTCTTCCTCCTTATTTGGAGACTACAAGTACATATATATTATGTTGCTTGAATTTGTTCCACAGCTCACTAATCCTCTCCCCCAACCTTTTTTCTGTTTTCTACTTTAAATAGTTTTCATTGTTCTATCTTCATATTCACTGATTGTTTCTTCTGCTATGTCTAATGCACTGTTAATTCCATCCAGCATATTTTTCATCTCAGACATTGTGGTTTTCACCAGTTTCATTTGTACCTTTTAAATGTCTTTCATAACTCCTAGCATTTTTAGTCTTTTACATTGTTGAATGTGTGGAATAGGATTATAATAACTTTTAAGGACCTTGTTTACTAATTCTGCAATCTATTCTTTTGGGGTAGGTTTTGATAGATTTTTCTGCTCATTGCGTATCTATTTTCCTTTTTTTTGCCTTCCTATTAATCTTTGGTTGGAATGCCAAACTTTATAAATCTCATTTTGTGTTGTATAGTTTTGTATTTCTGTAAACTTGTGCTTTGGGGACTAGATAAGTTACTTGGAAACTATGTAATACTTAGGGTCTTGCTTTTAAAGCTTTGTTAGAGGACCAGAACATTTATTTTAGGTCTAATTTTATACCACTGTTGAGGTAAAATATTTCTGAGTGCCTTACCCAATCCCCATTGTTTCTACACAGGGTAGTAAAATGAAGGATTCTATGATTGTGTGTGGCATTTTAGCTTTGTCTGCCAATTACAGTATCTTGTCGTTAACTTCTTAAATTAGATTGCATGGTGTGATAATTCATCTCTTAGATTGTTGCTTATTTTGTTCTTGCAGAAACTTAAAAAAAATTGAGATTATTTTCCTCCTCTAGGTAAGATGACATAGTCTTTTAGTTATCATTTCTTCGTTCTGTGTACCTACAACATTAACATTCAGGAAGAGAATCATTAGGGCACCTGAGTCAAAGTTGTGATAATCTTCATTATTTAGTTACTTTTTTTGGAATTTGGGTTTTCTTTTGATTCTCATGACTTTCTAGCTTTAAAAAGTAAGCCATATAGTCATTAATTATCATCACTTAAAATTAAATCTATGAAGGATTGAGTATTTAAGGTGATTGTAGGCCTTGAAAGTCTTACTTCAGAATTTTAAATTTTCAAAATATTTTTAGATCACCTACAGTCTTAATGTCAACCTCTGAGAGTCGGGGACCTGGGGTGGCAAAGGAATTGAGAAAAAGAGACAACAGTATAGTGAGGCACAGGGGACCCCGAGCAAATAGCCCGAGGCGCCGAGGTTTATTTTCCATACTCTTATATACCTTCCACAGCTATATAGATCTATAATGATTTACAGCAGGGGGGTAAGTAAGGCACATTCCTCCATGTACCCAGGATTAGTCAAGCACGTAAGAATCTTTAAAACAGAATAAAGGAACAAAGAGGGGAGTGCCCAGTGTGCTGTTTACAGCTGGCTTCCTATCTACAAAACATCTTCTGCTGCGTACTTTAGAACTGACCACACACATTCCAAGGGCATTTCACTCTGATCCTTTTGGGTTATTTTTAACCCTGCAATCTCGAGTTTTCTCAGAGATCTGGAGTCTGAGCGAACATGCACCAGTGGTCGTTGTGGCGTTCTGTTTCCTACAGTCTTAATACTGTTTTAAGTTATTGCATAGAAAAAAATTTTAAATTAGTCATACTTTGACAAATTAATTTTGTGAAGCTATAAAGATATATAATCCACTTTATCAATTAAATTATGTTTAATTATTTGTTTTCTTAAATAGGCATTACTTTTTGTTTCTAAAAGCAAACTGTTTATCATGAAATTCCGTCGAGTCAGATTTCCATTTACTATTACTGTCCTGAAGTTATAAGTAAATAACCAGTTAAGAAAATCAATAAAATCTAAAACATTTTAGGAGCATCTAAGATCAGATGGTGATAAGGATGATAATGATGGCATATACTTTTCTGTTAACAGGAAGAATTGTGGAAAATAATTGCTAATTAAATTGATATTAAAACTCAGTTATTCTTTAAATGGATACAGAATAGAAATCTTCACTGTTGATAAGTAAATCACAACTAATATAATAATTAGACCACCTAGGATGTTTCAGTGGGTAAGTTTGGAAGAGATGCAATGTAGGAGCTGTGTACCTCCTCAAAAAATTACTGAATTTAGGAAGTTTATAGAAGGAGAAATACTGTTCAAATGATGTTAAAACTATTACATGTTTTTGAATGCCTATACTTTTATACTTTAAAATATTACTGCTGAAACAGTTCATAGCCATGAGAATCCTATTGCATATCTGTAACCCATTCTGGACATTTTATTGTCCAAATGCCTAGTAGTGATAAACATTAGCCCAACTACCTAATTTGAATCTCAGCCCTTTACTTATTAGGTATGACTGTGGCCAGCTTATTCAATTGTTTGTCCTCAGTTTTTACTTTATAATTTGAAAATAATACTAATACCTAACCGTAGGTTGGTTGTAAGGATTTAATAATTTAGTATATGGGGGTGTGTGTGGGTACATTTTTTCTAGGACAGTCTTTGCTATAAAAGGCACTTCATAAGTGTTTGTTTTAATTATTTACTTGAGTGTCTCTTCCATTATACAGTAAATTCCTTGAGGTCAGTGACCATGTCTTAGCTGAACTTGAAATTCCAGCAGATCCAGATGTTTTGGGGATGGCTTCTGTTGAGAGGAAATGTAGCATAGTGGAAATAACTTAAGATCTTGGTTTGAGTCTTGAATCTATTTCTAATTTTATGGGTTTCAGCAAATCATTTATGTTTATTTTATGATGAAAAAACCAAGTTCAGATAGGCTAATAATGCTGACTCACAGGGTTTATGGTTGTGGGTACTCAGATTGATGTGTGTGCAAATGTTTTGTAAACTGTGAATTGGTGTACCATGTGTCCTATCTCAAGAGGCCATTGAGTTGATGCCTTGCATTCAGAAGGACCTCAAGCATATACTTGTGATGTTACCTTTATACACATGGTCATAGTAGACTTTTTTCATACCAGTTTAAAGTTGTATGGTACAAGCCATACTGCTTGAAGTACATTAGGAATAGCATCAATTTAAATATGTCAGTACAATTTGTATAACCTTGTTTTGACTCTTAATATATCTGGTGACTAAAAAATTGGGCATAGCTTGGATCTCCCTTGACCTCAGAGAAGCCTTGTTAAACAGATGTTTGTTATTGTTATGCTGTATACTCTATTAGATGTAAGTTTACTGGTGGCCCCAGAGCTTTTGTTTTCTTTATTGAATTTTATGGTATAGTACATATCATTAATTAAAATTGGCCACATAGTAAGTAACTTTTATTCAAAACTAGAAGCATCCATACAAAAGTTATTTTTAAAAAATATATCATTGTAATAATTGCTTTATTTGTACATATTCCTAGAGGGAATATGATATTTCTAGCTACAAATGGTCCAAAACCAGTCCAATAGTGGGGATATGCCCATAGTGACTAGGACCATAATGGTGAATTATGATAATATTTTCCTGATTTTTTATGGTTATTAGTTTATATTTTTTGTCAGCTATCTTTTTTAACACTTTAATTTTAGACTTAGGAAAAGTGGCTAAGATAGTAAAGAGAATTCTTGAATACCCTTTACTCTACATCCCTAATATTCACATTTTACATAACCATGATATAATTATTAAAATTAAGAAATTAACATTGACATAGTAATCTATAGATTTTATTTGAATTTCACCATTTTTTCCCACTGTCTGTTATGGAAGCCCAAGTTTGCTTTGGCTTCCATAACAAAATGCCTTAGACTAGGTGGCTTAAACAATTGGGAATTTATTTCTCATAGTTCTGGAGGGTGGGAAGTCTAAGATAAAGGTACCAGCAGATTCAGTTTTTGGTGAGGGCCTTGGCTCCTATCCTCTTGTGGTGGAGACAGAGCCAGTTCTAGGGTCTTCTTGTTATAAGGAAACTAATCCCATCATGAGGGTCCTTTCCTTGTGAACTCATCTAAACCAAATTACCTCTTAAAGGCTCCACCTCTGAATACACTCACATTGTTGGGGGGCAGGGCTTCAACATGAATTCTGCATAGGGAAGACACAAACATTCAGTCCATAGCACCCATTGAAGTTCTTTTTCTGGTCTAGAATACAATTAAGTGTGTTACATTGCATTTAATGGTCTAAATAATATTTTACAGTCTGTGAAAGTCTTTCAGTCTTTGTCTTCAGTTTCTGTCTTTCATGACTTTGACACTTCTGAAGAGTACTGGCCAGTTATTTTGTAGAATGTCCTACAGTTTGGGTTTGTCTGATGTTTTCTCATGGTTAGTTTGAGTTTATGGATTTTTGACAATACTACCATAGAAGTGATGTTGTACCCTTCTCAATGCAACATATTGGGAGGTATATGATATCTAATACATGCGTTACTATGGGTGATGTTAATTTCAAATACTTGGTTAAGGTGGTGTCTGCCAGATTTCTCCATTGTGAACTTAGTATTTTTTTTTATTATTAATAAATATCTTATATGGAGATATTTTGGCAGTATACAAATACCCTATTTTTTAAAATCATACTTTTACCCACTAATTTTAGTACCCATTGATAATTTTTTCTCCAACAGTTATTACTATGATATACCTATGATTTTCCATTTTATTTTTTTTTACTTTATTAATTGGATTCCTACCATAGGTAAAACTGTACCTTCTCCTCCATTTATTTTTTCACTTATTTATTTATATCAGCATGTACTCTTGTGAGTATATTTATTTTCTTCTATGGATTAAATTTCTCTCATTATTTATTTTGTTGCTCAAATTGTTCTGGATGTGGCCAATGGGAATTTCTTCAGCTTGGCTACTGTGTCTTTAAGATACGTCTCCATTACTTTGAGCCCTTCCTTGCTTTCTGGCACCACAAGATGTACTAGGGTCATCTTGTGTTTCCTACCCCAGCCATAGAATCAGCCATTTATCTAAAGAGCCACAGTTCATTTTATTTGAGACTGTATTTTGTTTGTTTGTTTTTAAAGATTTTATTTATTTATTAGAGAGAGAGAGAGCATGAGCAGGGAGAGTGGCAGAGGGAGAGGCAGAAGCAGACTTCCCGCTGAGCAGGGAGCCCGATGCAGGGCTCGATCCCAGGACCCTGGGATCATGACCTGAGCCAAAGGCAGACGCTTAACTGAGCCCGCAGGTGCCCCTGAGACTGTATTTTGTAATCAATATCTGGGAGCAAGGCATGCTCATTGCTACTGAGGTGCTGTTGTTCTGGGTCCTCTCGGCAGACCAGCAGAGCTAGCAAATATATGTGTATATTTATACATATATGTGCACACATCTGTATTTCTCCATCTGTGCATATGTTAAAAGCCATTATTCAGTCCAGTGTCACAGAGTTCATCCTTCCCTACTTTCTTGTTGGTAACTTTGTCTCATGGTGAAAAGTCTGGCTTTCATTTTCTACAATGTTTACTTATTTACTCAGTGCTTGTATACATGTAAAGTAGTTTCAGAATTGCTAATACATATCCCTGTAAAAAGCAAATTTTCTGAATACAGTATACTATTTGTATATTCTTCTTACAGTATACATTCAAAATATGATTTTCCAAAATGTTTTAAATTAGTTCTATTCCTTCTCATCCCCGCTAGTGTCCTTGTTCCATTTGGGGTTCATCTCACATTATCATTATTAATTATTTCTTTTTTTGCTATGTGAACAATTACCAAGAATCAAAGCTATATAAAAAGGTGTATTCAAAGAAGGGTTACTTTTCCCTCATCCCTACTACTCTCTTCCCATTCCCATACTTTTTTGTTACATTTCCAGCCACCTCCTCTAGGTGAGCAAGTTCTTTAGTTTCTGGTTTATGGGCCCCTTCTTTTGTATAATGAGCACATGTGTTTTCTTGTATTCTGCTTTTTTCTTATATGAATGGTAGTACGCTATAAATACTTTGATTTTTTTCACGTAACAACATATCCTGGAAATCACTCCATGTCAATTCATAAAAATTTTTCACTTTCAGTTTTAGCGGGGCTTCATACTCTAATTGTATGGCTATATCAATTTTCAACCACTCTCCTATATATGAGCTTTTAAGCTGTTTCCAGTATTTTGCAAATTCAAACAATGCTGAAGTGAGTTATCTATGTATTTTTGTGTTGTGGAGGTTTGTCCTCAGGATAAATTCCTAGATGTGTGATTGCTCGAAAATAAGTGCATATATTGTTTTCTTAGATATTGCCAGATTCCCCTCCAGAAGAGTTGGACTAATTTTCATTACCACCAGCAGTATATGAAATTGTCTAGCTCCCTGCAGCCTCACTAACAGAATGTGCTGTTACACTTTTTAATTTTCTCCAATCTGATAGGTGTGAAATGTATCCCAGTGTTGTTTTAATTTGCATTTCTCTGATTCTGAGTAAATTTGAACACGTTCTCATACGTTTAAGGATCATTTTCAGATTTTTTTGTCCTGTCTTTTTCATTTTTTTCTTTTGGTTTTTGGTTCTTTCTCAAATTTTAGTAGTTCTTTATATATTAGAGACCTTAGCCCTTTGTATGAGTATTACTTACTTTAAAGCACTGCACCTGAGATTTATTCATTCAGTGTGCTTCTTTGTGTTAAACTTCCCAAAATATTAATCTGGAACAAGTTAGGTCTCAGATATTGTAGATAAATAGTCTTGTACTGAAAAAAAAATGCTATTTCAATTTCTCTGTGACAGAAAATAAATCCTACATTTTGGTCACCTCTTTATGGTTCATGTTATTCTCTAAATATCTTTTATTTATACTGTCCCATATTTGGAAAGTGTATATTTCTGTGGGTTTGTGGGAATGCCTGATCTTCAAGAGGTTTTCACTTACTTCATTTTAATTTGAAGTAAAAGTACTTTTATTGCCTTTCTTGGTATTCCTATAGGTTTTCTGTATTTCATAATTCCATTTACATTGAATTGTGTTCAGCTATTACAGTTTCCTAAGGTTTAGGGCCTTGTCATTGTCATATTTTACTCCTTTACTGTGCTTTATAATGGATATGACCACTGTGTGCCACACATTATATTACATGCCACCCTGATGATTTTATGAAATAGGTTCTCTTATCATTTTAATATTATGGATGAAGAAACTAACAGTGGTATATAACTTACCCAAAGCCAAGTAACTTGTGAGTGGCAGAGCTGGGATTGAGCACAGGTGATGGGATTTCACAGCATTTGGGGCTAATTATCACCATGCTATATATAATGTCTCTTAATTTTGTATGTAGTTGCTGTGCTCAAATTTTTATTGAATTCATCTATTAAAGTTCTGTGGGGCAAAAAAAAAAAAAACACAAAACACAAAGACAAAAACAAAACCCACCAATGTCTGTGGCATTCACAATATTCCAAGTATAAAGTTGGGAGGGCCTTAGCTAAGGGAGCTGCAGTAAAAGGAGAGTCATAGCAAGACATATTGCGTATCCACATGCAGTCCAGTATACACTGAGCTAATCTGGCCAAGTTTGTAAGGATCATTGAAGTTTTGTCATGGTGAGCCTCCTTGATTTTTAAGAAATTATCATTGATTCTGATTACACTGGCAAAAGAAACCCATTTTGTACATGGCTACTGGAAAGGTGACATCCCAGAGAAACCCATTTTCTTTATGTGTTGTTTAAAACTTGCTAGTTAGAGAGATCCCAGCTGTCGTTAGATGTTTTTAAAATTTCCTTCAGAGAAATTGTTTAAATAATTTTCACAAATCTTTGATTAACATAAATGTTTTTCAGTGGGTTTTCATGTCAATTTGGGATATGGTGCTTATGATAAAATTTTGATTACATAAGGTGATTTTTATATCCTTTGATGCAACTTAAATATAGAGTTTTAAAGAGTTATCAGTGATAGAATACTTTTTGATGAAAAATGATATCCTTTTTTCACATTATTTTACAGGCCTTTTATAACTCTATGGAATAGGTATTATTATTTGTTAGAGTGATGCCAAGATTAAATAATTAATCAAAATCGTACTCCAGGGCTGTTTTGATATTTGGAGAATCAGTTTTGTTCGTGTTGTTTTTTAAACCACTGTTTTTAAACCCCATAATACTTAAATATAGTAAAGTCTGTTGTACTTACAAATGAAATGAAAGTAGAGAAATGTAGTATAAAACAGCTATGTTACTTTCCTTTGAAGGTATTCATCACTTTATGTTGCAAGTTCATCAAACTTGATTAACTTTTCCTCTTAATTAAAAAAAATCACTACTAAAAGCAAGAATTATATTATACTGTGGGATTGATATTTACCATTTCTTTTGCTCCTTATTCCTTCTTGCTAATCATTATTCCCATCTGGTATCATTTCCTTTCATCCTGAAGAAGTTCCTATAGCACTTCTCGTAGTATGGGTTTGCTGGCAGTAAATTCTTTTATTTTATCTGATACTGTCTCTATTTTGCCCTCAATCTTGAAGTATCTTTTTGTTGTACAAAGGATTTTGGATTGGCAATTTTTTTGTTGTTTCAGGAATTTCAGTATGTTAATTTCCTGTTTTTTCATCTTTGTTGTGTCGGATGAGAAGTTAGCATTTGTTTGAATTATTGTTCTCCTGTATGTTACGTGTCTTTTCCTGGCTGCTGCTAATATTTTTCTTTATCTTTGGTTTCCAACAGTTTGAACATTGTCAAATATATCTAAGGTATGTCTAGGAATGGACTTTAAAAATGTCTTTTCCAGAGGTTTCTGAGTTTCTTGAATATGTAAATTTATGTCTAACTAAAATTGGGAAATTATTAGCCATTATTTCTCAAATATATATATCCATATATATATGTATATTCTTTTCACTCCCATTCTTTTGTGCTTTTCCTTTTGAGACCTTAATTAAACATCCTTTAGGTTCTGTGTTTTTTAAAAATCCTTTTTTTTCTCAGTTCTTCATATTAGATAATTTATATTGATCTTGCTTCAAGTTCATTGTCTCTTTTTTCATCTCAATGCAGTGATTTTTAAAAAAATCCGATCTTTTTTCATTTTTAAAATTTCCATTTGGTTCTTCTTTATAACTTTTGTTTCTCTACTGAGATTTTCTGTCTTTTCATTTATTATCATATTTTACTTTAAACTCTTGATCATAATTATATTAGCTGATTTAAAATCTTTTTCTCTTCATGTTAACATCTGGATAAACTTATGTCAATCTCCACTGATTGTATGCATTGTATCTTTAATATGTTTTTGTTTCTTCATTTGTTGAGAACTTACAGATTTTGTCCTGGACATAGTGAATGATTTATTATAGAAAGTTTATTCTATTAGACTAATTTGAAGAGTATTGACTTTTTTTTTTGGTCCGTTTGTTTTTTAAGTCCATTAACTTGGCTAAACTCCAACTTCAAAATTCTGTTTTCCACTTGGTGGGTGTTAGCTGAAATTTCAGGTCAGTTCTTTTAACCTTAGGAAGGCTGTTTGGAGTCTGTCTCTTACATATTTGGTTTGGGGATTAGCAGAAGACCTGAACAGTTTATCTATGGAATTTAGAGTTTCCCTTCTCTGGTTCTCTCCTTTCTAGAATTCCACCCTTCTTTTTCTTGCTGTGGTTTCCCTGGGCCCTGTCTTCAAATTCTATAACAGAGTAAGACTACTGGTTTCTATTAAATTTTAATTGCTCTTCATGGCAGGTATTGGGATCCTTACTCAGACTAAAAACTATAAAATGGAAATCTTGTTCAGTATATGACCCTTTCTTCAAGATTCAGGCAGCTTTTGTTCACTCTCTTGTGCCCTCAGGTTTCCTTCTCCTTCTAAAATATTTGTTCCGAGCCCATAATTGTTATCTCTGGTAGGGGTGGTCCTATGGGAACTATCTAATGATGACTAGAAGCAGAGATCTATACTTAGCTTTTGAGTTCTCCAGTCCCTGTGGTCTTGTGGCTTTTCTCCATATTTCAACAAAAGTATGTTTATATTGTTCTTTCGGCCTATTTGGATCTTTTGGCTTCTTCAGAAATTGGTGCTCTGGCCTAATTTCTTAGAATCAGTCTTTCTGCTGTCCTAGTTTATGCCTTGTCTAATTAAAGTCATGCCTGTATTTGAAAAGTGGAAGATTTCCAGGGAAAGTGAGCAGCTGGTATTGACACTCAAAAGAGTTTTATGCAATGAAAGTAAGCAAAGGTCCAGTTAGGCTGAACCTCAGGAAAAAGTATCTAATGGTAAGATTCGTGAGACTGAACAATCTGGCAAGGGGACTTTATCTGAGCTATTTCATACTGAATTGGAAAAGTCAGAGGAAAAACAAGTAATAAGCCCAGGTCTCATATTGGCAGATAGACAGTTTGTATGATCTCATAGTTAACTTTCCCAGTGGCTATTTGACTGTGGTCATTAGCAGGAAAGCCCTTTAGGTTTTACATTATTAATACACGTGTCTGATTTGGATTAAAAAAAATCGATTCCTCTAGAAAATTTATAATTGATAGTAAAAATTCTCATGGAAAGGAAGAAATTTCTGTATGTTCTTATGCAATTCCCTTATAGCAGGGACTCAAACTGTCTTGTCTCATCATTGTATTTCTACTGCCCAGGCTAGTGTTTGACACTCAGAAGGCATTCAATAAGTGTTAATATCCCTTGTACTTTTATTACACTTCACAGAAAAAGCAGTACACTCTCAAATGGATGTCAGTTACTGAGAGTGACGTTTGTGACCTTTGAAACCTTCCTTAACCTTTTTGGATCTCAGTTTTCTAATCTTTAAAAAATGTGGATAATTAGTACCTATTTCATATAGCAGATATGAGTTTAAAATGACATTAGTATGTAGAGTTGTTTAGCATCATACCAGATATACAGTAGGCTGTTATGGTAGTTTTTCTATTCATCTTAATCTTTATAGTTTCTTCATTCTTGCTTTTGGGATAATTTTATATTTTATCATGGGACCAATTACTTGCCATGTGACTTCGAACCTTTTTGGCTTAACCTTTGATTCTCAGTTAAATTACTTATGCATTGAGGAGTTGAGTTAACTCAGAGTCTCTTTGTTGTGCCATCTGTGATTGGTGGGAACTTCTAGGAGGTTCTTCACAGTACTCTGGGGGCTACTTTCATGGTTCACTGGAAGATGTCCTGTAGTGATACGAGTCTGTGAACCAGATTTAATATCACTTACCTGTTCATAGCCTCAGTTTTCAACGTTCACTAAATGAGAGTCTAAGACAAGTCCTTAAAGATATACTCATGTAACTTTACAGTTTTTAAAACACATAGTAACTGAGTGCTCACTTTATATAATACATGGTGTTAGGTGTTTCCTTTAGGTCTGTGAGGGTTGAAGGTATCAAGTAAGTGATACTTTTCCGGGATTCTTTTCCTGGAATAGATAGCTTAATCAGGACATTCATTATAATAATAAGTTGTAGTAAAGAAAATAGTTAAGCCATTGTATCAAATGTACTCCAAATGAGGAAATATACTTTTTAATAGAGTATTTAACAAGCTGTAAAGAACTTTAACTCTTACCTGCAAAAATACATTCATGATATTTTTTGCAACATTGTACAATGAATAGCCCTATCTAAAACAAGAACTTTATTATTAAATCAGAATTCTGGAAGACTACATTTTGTACTTAATTTTCAGATCGTATCATTGATATGTTAATATGGCCATATTGATTTATATTTAATTTTAATTAATTAATTAATTTTTTATTTTTTTTAAAGATTTTATTTATTTATTTGACAGAGAGATAGCGAGAGCAGGAACACAAACAGGGGGAGTGGGAGAGGGAGAAGCAAGCTTCCCACTAAGCAGGGAGCCCGATGCGGGGCTCGATCCCAGGACCCCCGGATCATGACCTGAGCTGAAGGCAGACGCTTAATGACTGAGCCACCCAGGCACCCCTGATTTATATTTTAATTTTCTAATGGTTTTTTCAGCCATTTTGGATCTCTGCAGAGATCTGAGTCACTCTATTGATGGTTTTTTTTTTTTTTTTAATTTATTTCATGTAATCTCTACACCCAGTGTGGGGCTCAGCCTCATGACCCCAAGATTAAGAGTTGCCTACTCCTCTGACTGAGCCAATCTGGTGCCCCAATCTGTTGATGTTTCTTTTTGATAGGTCCTGAAATGTGGGAAAAGTCTCCAACTTTGCATGATATTAAGCTCTTTACAGAGGTTATGTTGGGCTCTTGTTCTCTTTCATTAATCAGTAGTATATAAGATATTTAGATGTTTGTTTGTTTGTTTGTTTTTTTAAGTAGGCTCCACATCCAGTGTGGAGCCCAATGTGGGGCCCAAACTCTCAACCCTGAGATCAAGACCCTAGCTGAAATCAAGAGTCGGTTGAAATCAAGAGTCAGCTGAAATCAAGAGTAGGAAGCCTAACTGACTGAGCCACCCAGGTGCCCCAGGTGTTCTTTTAATTAGCATTTAGTTAGCAATTTAGTTAGCATGTATTTTTCAGATGGTTGAACTACATTGAAGTGTGTTGTATTATCTTACTCCTGGTCTTCAGTATTTTGATTTTTTTGAAATACAGAAAATATATATGTGATAGGTACGTCATTACATGTTATACTTTGTTGCATGTTATATTTTAACAGTAGCATAATGATTAAATGCAGCTTTAAAGCAAAATGAATAATTCATTCAATACAAGAAACTACAAATATTTCTAGCATTCTTAATTATAATTATTGCTTTCCTTTTCGTCTCTTGAAACAGTGATCAAAGAAGTTACATTTCTGTGTGACTCAGTATTTTGAAATATTTACTCCCAACTAAAGTAATACTTCATCAAAAGAGATGGTGTCATTAGAACTGAATTATAAATATATTGACATGCTGACCCACTAAGCTGCTATCTGACAGGTTGTAAATGTTCTGCAAGGGCGCGCTCTTTTTGGGTTTTGAGTAGTGAGAGAAGAGGGTGTTGTTTATTCCTATTATAATAACAGCTTGTTTGGTATATTGTCTGCTAAACCAGCTGCAACACCAAAATGGGCCACCCACAGAGAGTCCAGTGAGGGATTATTAGGCTTGACTAAACTGCTACCACCTAAGCAAATAGTATTGCTGATTTTGTGATTTAGTGCTTGATCTAAATTAGAAATGAATCTTTCCAAGTGTCTGAGCTGCTGAGATTCTATATTAAAAAAGTAATAAAAAGATAAAAACCTTCCTTGACATAAATTTAGTATGTAAAATTAAGTTGAATTTCCAATAATATTAAATTATAATATTTAGTTTTAATACAGTAAACATTTTAAATAATGTCTAAATAGCTTTCTTTGCAATGCTGTCATTCCTTATAAGATAATACATTTGTATTATCTTTCTCTATGTTTTGCCACTACAGTGCGATTTTTGGGACTACTGAAAAAGCAAATACCACTCTGATAACAATTTTTTTGGGTATCTTTGAGTGATGCACATTAATAGCAATCTTTCATAATGAAGTATGTGTTTTACTTTGCAGAGTAAACTTCTTGGTGTTAAAAGCTTTCTAAGCACAATTTGGTCAATCAGGGTTTGAGTGGTAATGTAACTGATCTGTGATGTAGTGTTTGGATAGCATAATTCATTTGGAGTTCAGAGTGTTTCCCAGGAATTTAACTAACTGCTCAATTAAGGAAAAAAAAGATGAAGTTATGCTTTCAATGGTCACAGAAAATATAGATTCAGTGAAGACTTATTTGACTATTAACTACTTACTGAGGGTTCAGCGTAAATACACACACATAGACATACATAAACACAAAAGTCCTTGCATGCATGGTTGGTATATGAACAATGAGATAAGATCACTGGACCTGTGTGCTGTGAAATTATTCCAAAAATATATTCTAACTTTTTGGGAATTTATTCTGTGCTATCACACAGCTGTAAATTAGTATGAAATGTTTCTAGGATTTACTGTGGTTAGAATTGTTACCTCCATGATAAACATAAACCTAATTATTTAGGCAATTTCATGTTTGTATAGTTTATCGTCTGCTTGGTTAAGAGGATGTCTTATATTGGAATATAAATAGAGCTTGTGTGTGTGTGTGTGTGTGTTTTTAATATAGCAGGTTTTAAAATAAGATTTATTTAAAATAAAAACAAAATTCCTACATAAACATTCTTATGTAAACATAAGCATATAGCACTTTTTAAGTGGTTTATTTGTCTATGGCCTTAACATAGAGAGTGGTAGGTTAAGTGAAAATGAGTTAGTGTAAATCATGGTGGATTATGTTACAATTATAGTAGAGTCTTGAATGAGGGCTAACTTTTAAAGTCAGTGTCTAAGGTAAAAGTTGAATGCAGTAAAAATTACCCTTGAAAGTCCTTTAAGTTGTCATTAAGTATAATATCCATAACACTATCTACCAGTAGTGATAAAAGATATTGCTGCTTCTTTCACAGATGACTAGGTAAAAAAAGTTTCCTTTAATTTAAGTGCTATGTTGAATAACAGTATTTGTTTGAATTTCTTTTCATTAGCACATAGAGTTGGTTTTGCATATCTTAAGTATGATATAACTTTGCTGCATTACTTGTGATAGCCTAAGACAGGTATTTATAGTCTTGCCAATACATTAATCAGAAGAGCATGGGCTTTGATGATGGGTAACTCCTGGTTCAAATCCAGCCCTTTCACTCACAGTGTGGCCTAGGGCATTTTGCTAAACCTCTGTGCCTCAGCCCACTTGTAACACTATAGTATTTCTCTAGTGGTATGTGAAAGTGGCCTAGCAGTAAGTCGGCATCACTATATTTCTGTTTTCCTTTTCTATCTCACCATGAATGTAACTACAAACACTTCTGAAAAGTAACTAGAATTACACCGTTATTTAAAATGCATGTAATTTATGAAGAGCTATTAAAGCAAAATAATTTGTTATTAGAACACCTTCTGTATCCATCCCCTCCTTAAAATATTTTAACAGTTCTCAAAAGCTTTCTGGTAAACTTTTTAGCATGACATATAAGGCCCTTTATGGTTTTTCCCTACTTTCCCTGTGTATTTCCACCAAGAAATTCTTTGTGAGGGTGCTGCTAGCTGTCCCACTATTATTATTCTGACTAACTCCTAGTACTTTGAGACTTACCTCAGTTATCAACATTCATCTCCTGGTTTCTTAAGCCATCCTCATTCCCACCTCACCTTCTCTCCCAGGTCTGAATTCTGTTCTGTGTATATAAATTCTGTATGCCCTGTATACTGACATAGGTATTATAATCATTTAACCCACTTCTCTTAAATGCTGTGCTTTACTTTATTTGAGGTCATGGACCATATTCCATAGTACTTAGTATAAATGTATGAGTCATTGATCAGTGTTTGGCTCAATTAAAGTGTGGAATTATTGAAAAATAGAGAAAGGTTTATATGAGTGAGTACTGCCATGTTCCTCTGGGTTAGTTTTTGAGACTCCTAGTTTTTAGTTGCATACTAAATTGTGAATATTTTTGTGGACAGCCAAGTTCCCAACTGCATCATATTTTTATGTTATAAATTAAATATTTTTGCTTTTTGGTAAGTAGTGGTTTCCCATGAACAATACTGTAGGTTTGAAAATGTCTTATACACTTTACTCAGAGGATTAATCACTCTTTTAATTCTGTCAGTGTTAGAAGGAAAAATAATTATCATCAGTAGTAGATCTTTGTCAGAGCATCCAGATGTACCGGTCAAAAGGAGCTGTGAGAAATGGGTGGGGATGTAATTAACTCACTGGGCATTGCATAGAAGCAGCTGGCCATGCTACAACCAGGAAACAACCATTCCATCCTTGATAGATCCATGGGAGTGGTTTGCTTGTAAATGTGGGTGTTATTTTAGGAAAAGATTGAGAACTGTTTTTCCAAAACAGTAACATATTAGGCCATGTTGGCAAACTACAGTCAGTGGACCAAATTCAGCCTGTCTTCTGTTTTTGTAAATAGAGTTTTATTGGAACATAGCCATACTCATTCCTTTATATATTGTCTGTGGCTATTTTTGTGTGATATGGGCAGAGATGAATTGCTGCATCAGAGAACTGTGTGGTCCTCAAAGCCTAAAATATTAACTGTTTGACCCTTAACGAAAATGGTTTGCTGACTCTTGCATTAGGTATTTTGCCAGTTTTTTTTTTTTTTCTAAAGATTTTATTTATTTATTTGACAGAGAGAGACACAGCGAGAGAGGGAACACAAGCAGGGGGAGTGGGAGAGGGAGAAGCAGGCTTCCCGCCAAGCGGAGAGCCCGATGTGGGGCTCGATCCCAGGACCCTGGGATCATGACCTGAGCCGAAGGCAGACGCTTAACGACTGAGCCACCCAGGCGCCCCGATATTTTGCCAGTTTTACAGTTTGACAGTTGTGGATTGAGAAATTCATAGCTCCATATCCTAACAAGAAAGGTATACTCCTTCAGATGCAGTATTTTGGTTTTTATTAAATGACTTTTGGTTTTTATTAAATCTATTAAACTATAATTTCAAAAAAGGTAAAATCATGACTCTTATATAAATATAAAATGAACCTATAAGAGGTTTTGATTTCTTAATTAGTGAGGGAACCTGTGAGGTAATAAAACTGTGTCAAAGGAGAATGATATATATGTAATTGTAATGCTGAAATAAATTTACTAATCCATGTAAAATTGGGTAATATTCTATGGGGCAGTGTAATGTTTGGAATCATATATTCAATGGGTGGAAATTAGTGTATTTATACCAGACAAAATTAATTTCTGTGGGTAAAATCATTAGCATTACTCTTAGTTTTCTGTAACTTACAAAGTTATAAAAGAGCCTACTCAAAGACAGTCATATTTGTACACCTCTGTAGAATCCAGTAACATAGGAGGCTCTCTAGAGACCAGTATTCTGTTGAAAAGATACTCAGAAAGAGCTTTTTACCTATTTCAGAGTCTTAAAGAATTTTCTCTATCAAATGTAAGCCAGTTAAAAAATAATTTAAAAAACGAACACGTAGGAACTAAAATAAAAAATAATGCTATCAACTGTTGCTCTAAAGAAAATGAAATACTAAGATATAAATTTAATAAAACATGTACAGATCTCTATCAGAAATCAAAGAAGACCTAAATCAATGGAGAAACCTATTGTGTTCATGGATTAGAAGACTCAACATAGTAAGGATTTCGTTTCTTCTCAAATTGGTCCATGGATTTAATGCAATTTCTGTCAAATCACAGTGAGATTTTCTATAGACACATTCAAAATTGTTCTAAGTTTTATTCAAGTGGAAAGGCACAGACCCTAGAATAGCTAGGACAATCTTTTTTTTTTTTTTTTTTAAACATTTTATCGATTTATTTGACAGAGAGACACAGCGAGAGAGGGAACACAAGCAGGGGGAGTGGGAGAGGGAGAAGCAGGCCTCCTGCCGAGCAGGGAGCCCGATGCGGGGCTGGATCTCAGGACTCTGGGATCATGACCTGAGCCAAAGGCAGACGCTTAACGACTGAGCCACCCAGGCGCCCCTAAGACAATCTTGATGAGGAAGAATAAAGTGGGAAGAATCACTACTTGATATGAAGACTTGTTATTTAGCTATGCTAGTCAAGACAGTATGGTATTGGCAGAGACATAGACACAGATCAATGGAACACAATTGAGAATCCCTGAAATGGACCCACACAAATGTGCACAATTAGTGTTTTCAAGAAATCATTTTACTTTAATTCATTAAGTGTTACAGTTAAAGTAGATATGAAGTCCTAAGGCAGTAATTACCAAGGAATGGTCAACTGAGCTTTAAGGAGCCAGGAAATGCCTCAGAGAGAGACCTAATAATTATGATGGTTCTGTTCCACTTTGCATCATTGTTTATGATTTATGCCAGTCTAAAATTATATAACAGACTTTTTAGTTCCCAATGACTCTCCTTGTGGAAGATGATAAAGGGAAATGAAGTGGAAGAAGTCACTACAGCCACTCGGGACTACTCCACCTTTTTTTTTTTTTTTCCCCAACTGATTTTGATACAAGTGTAAAAGCAGTTCAGTGGAGGAGGGATAGCTTTTTCAACAACTGGTACTGGAGCATCAATAGGCAAGAAAATGAAGCTTGACCTAAACCATATATTTTATAGAAAAAATAACTCAAAGTGGATTTCAGATTTATTTATTTTTTTAAAGATTTATTTATTTATTTGACAGAGAGAGAGATAGCGAGAGCAGCAACACAAGCAGGGGGAATGGGACTCAATCCCATCATGACCTGAGCCAAAGACAGACACTTTATGACTGAGCCACCCAGGCGCCCCTGGATTTCAGAATAAATGTAGAACATAAGACCATATAACTTTTGGAAAGGAAAACATAAGGAAAAATCTTTGGGATGTTTTTGGGATCTAGGTATAGGTAAAAAGTTCTTAGTACACTAAGAGCATGATTCATGAAAGGAAAAATTGGTAAAACACAACTAAAAAATTAAAACTTTTGCTTTGTGAAAATCCTACGAAGAGGAGGATAAGACAAGCTGCAGTAAAAGCACTGACCTATTCTTACATGCAACTTGGATGAATCTCAAGGTAATTATGCTGACCGAAAAAAGCCAATCCCCAAATGATTCCATTTATATGACAAAATTCTTGAAATAACAAAATCATAGAGTTGGAGAACAGTTGAGTGTTTGCCAAGAGGTAGAGGTACAGCAACAGGAGGGATTCTTATGGTGATGGAACTGTGGTAATGGAATGTGTTCTTGACTCTGGTGTTAGATACAGGAAGCTATACATGAAATACAATTACATAGAACTTAATACAGACACCCATAAATAAATAAATACATGTAAAAGTGGGGAAATCTTTTGTAATTTTCATCTTTACCATTATATTCCATCCCTTCATCATATTTACTCTTATTTTTGTACATATGTAAGTTTTTCTTTCTTTAACATTTTGGGAGGCAGTTTCTTCTAACAGACCAAAATACGCCCCAAATCTAGTGTGTGGCACTGATCTATTCACCAACCTGATCATATTTCATCAAAATTTTTTTTTTCTTTCTTTCCCTTTCTTTTCCCCTGGTTTCAGGTCTCTTCTGATTTGTTTAGAGTATATTTTTCTGGGATCGTTGTTACCCTGTTAGTATTTTGTTCTCTCATTCATCTGTTCTCCTTTGGACAAAATGACAAGATGGAAAAACTCACCTCAAAGAAAAAGAACAAGAGGCAGTACTGACTGCCAGGGACCTAATCAGTACAGACATTAGTGAGATGTTGGAACTAGAGTTCAGAATGACGATTATAAAGATACTAGCTGGGCTTGAAAAAAGCATGGAAGATACTAGAGAAACCCTTTCTGGAGAAATAAAAGAACTAAAATCTAACCAAGTCGAAATCAAAAAGGCTAGTAGTGCAGTAAAATAAATGGAGGCTCTAACTGCTAGGATAAATGAGGCAGAAGAGAGAATTAGTGATATAGAAGACCAAATGATGGAGAATAAAGAAGCTGAGAAAAAGAGATAAACAACTACTGGATCACGAGGGCAGAATTCGAGAGATAAGTGATACTATGAGACAAAACAATATTAGAATAATTGGGATCCCAGAACAAGAAGAAAGAGAGAGAGGGGCAGAAGGTATATTGGAGCAAATTATAGCAGAGAACTTCCCTAATTTGGGGAAGGAAACAGGCATCAAAATCCAGGAGGCACAGAGAACCCCCCCTCAAAATCAATAAAAATAGGTAACACCCAACATCTAATAGTAAAACTTACAAGTCTCAGAGACAAAGAGAAAATCCTGAAAGCAGCTCGGGACAAGAGGTCTGTAACCTACAATGGTAGAAACATTAGATTGGCAACAGACCTATCCACAGAGACCTGGCAGGCCAGAAAGGACTGGCATGATATATTCAGAGCACTAAATGAGAAAAATATGCAGCCATGAATACTATATCCAGCCAGGCTGTCATTGAAAATAGAAGGAGAGATAAAAAGCTTCCAGGACAAACAAAAACTAAAGGAATTTGCAAACACGAAACCAGCCCTACAAGAAATATTGAAAGGGGTCCTCTAAGCAAAGAGTGAGCCTAAAAGTGACATAAGACCAGAAAGGAACAGAGAAAATATACAGTAACAAGTCACCTTACAGGCAATACGATGGCACTAAATTCATACCTTTCAGTAGTTACCCTGAATGTAAATGGGCTAACTGCCCCAATCAAAAGACACAGGCTATCAGATTGGATTACAAAAACAAGACCCATCGATATGCTGTCTGCAAGAGACTCATTTTAGACCCAAAGACACCACCAGATTGAAAGTGAAGGGGTGGAAAACCATTTACCATGCTAATGGACACCAAAAGAAAGCTGGGGTGACAATCCTTATATCAGACAAATTAGATTTTAAACCAAAGACTGTAATAAGAGATGAGGAGGGACACTATATCCTACTTAAAGGGTCTATCCAACAAGAAGATCTAACAATTGTAAATATCTATGCCCCTAACATGGGGGCAGCCAATTATATAAGCCAATTAATAACAAAAGCAAAGAAACACATCGACAACAATACAATAATATTAGGGGACTTTAACACCCCCCTCACTGAAATGGACAGATCATGTAAGCAAAAGATCACCAAGGAAATAAAGACTTTAAATGACACACTGGACCAAATGGACTTCACAGACATGTTCAGAACATCCCATCCCAAAACAAACGGAATACACATTCTTCTCAAGTGCCCATGGAACATCCTCCAGAATAGATCACATCCTAGGTCACAAATCAGGTCTCAACCGGTACCAAAAGATTGGGATCATTCCCTGCCTATTTTCAGACCATAATGCTTTGAAACTAGAACTCAATCATAAGAGGAAAATCGGAAAGAACTCAAATACATGGAGGCTAAAGAGCATCCTACTAAAGAATGAATGGGTCAACCAGGAAATTAAAGAAGAATTAACAAAATTCATGGAAACAAATGAAAATGAAAACACAACTGTTCAAAATCTTTGGGATGCAGCAAAGGTGGTCCTAAGAGGAAAGTATATAGCAGTACAAGCCTTTCTCAAGAAACAAGAAAAGTCTCAAATACACAACCTAACCCTACACCTAAAGGAGCTGGGGAAAGAACAGCAAATAAAGCCTAAACCCAGCAGGAGATGAGAAATATTAAAGATCAGAGCAGAAATCAGTGAAATAGAAACCCAAAGAACAGTAGAACAGATCAATGAAACTATGAGCTGGTTCTTTGAAAGAATTAATAAGATTGATAAACCCCTGGCCAGACTTATGAAAAAGAAAAGAGAAAGGAGCCAAATAAATAAAATCATGAATGAAAGAGGAGAGATCACAACCAACACCAAAGAAATACAAACAATTATAAGAATATATCATGAGCAACTCTATGCCAGCTAAAAAATAGATGATCTGGAAGAAATGGATGCATTCCTAAGATGTATCAACTACCAAAACTGAACCAGGAAGAAATAGAAAACCTGAACAGACCTATAACCACTAAGGAAATTGAAGCAGCAATCAAAAATTTCCCAACAAAGAGCCCAGGGCCAGATGGCTTCCCAGGGGAATTCTACCAAACATTTAAAGAAGAATTAATACCTATTCTTCTGAAACTGTTCCAAAAAATAGAAATGGAAGGAAAACTTCCAAACTCATTTTATGAGGCCAGCATTCTCTCGATCCCAAAATCAGACAAAGACCCTATCAAAAAGGAGAATTACAGACCAATGTCCCTGATGAACATGGATGCAAAAATTCTCACCAAAATACTAGCCAATAGGATCCAACAGTACATTAAAAGGATTATTCACCACAACCAAGTGGGATTTATTCCTGGGCTGCAAAGTTGGTTCAACATCTGCAAATCTGTCAATGTGATACAATACATTAATAAAAGAAAGAAAAGAACCATATGATCCTCTCAGTAGATGCAGAAAAAGCATTTGACAAAGTACAGCATCCTTTCTTGATTAAAAGTCTTCACAGTGTAGGGATAGAGGGTACATACCTGAATATCATAAAAGCTACATATGAAAAACTCACAGCGAATATCATTCTCAATGGGGAAAAACTGAGAGCTTTCCCCCTAAGGTCAGGAACGCAGCAGGGATGTCCACTATCACCACTGCTATTCAACATAGTATTACAAGTCCTAGCCACAGCAATCAGATAACAAATAAAAAGGCATCCAGATCGGCAAAGAAGAAGTGAAACTCTCACTCTTTGCAGATGATATGATACTTTATGTGGAAAATCCAAAAGACTCCACCCCAAAACTGCTAGAACTCATACAGGAATTCAGTAAAGTGGCAGGATATAAAATCAATGCACAGAAATCAGTGGCATTTCTATACACCAACAACAAGACAGAAGAAATAGAAATTAAGGAGTCAATCCCATTTGCAGTTGCACTCAAAATCCTAAGATACCTAGGAATAAATCTAACCAAAGAGGCAAAGGATCTGTACTCAGAAAACTATAAAATACTCATGAAAGAAATTGAGGAAGACACAAAGAAATGGAAAAACTTTCCATGCTCATGGATTGGAAGAGCAATTATTGTGAAGATGTCAATGCTATCTACAGCAATCTACACATTTAATGCAATCCCTATCAAAATACCATTCACTTTTTTCAAAGAAATGGAACAAAGAATCCTAAAGTTTGTATGGAACCAGAAAAGACCCTGAATAGCCAGAGATATGTTGATAAAGAAAAGCAAAGCTGGTGGCATCACAATCCCGGACTTCAAGCTCTATTACAAAGCTGTAATCATCAAGACAGAATTGGTACTGGCACAAAAACACATAGATCAATGGAACAGAATAGAGAGCCCAGAAATGGACGCTCAACTCTATGGTCAACTAATCTTCAACAAAGCAGGAAAGAATGTCCAGAGGAAAAAAGACAGTCTTTTCAACAAATGGTAGGAAAATTGGACAGCCACATGCAGAAGAATCAAACTGTACCATTTCCTGACACCTCACACAAAAATAGACTCAAATTGGATGAAAGACCTAAATGTGAGACAGGAGTCCATTAAAATCCTAGAGAACACAGGCAGCAACGTCCTTGACTCCAGCCGCAGCAACTTCTTAGAAACATTGCCAAAGGCAAGGGAAGCATGGGCAAAAATAAACTATTGGGACTTCATCAAGATAAAAAGCTTTTGCACAGCAAAGGAAACAATCAACAAAACCAAAAGACAACCGATGGGAGAAGGTATTTGCAAATGACATATCAGATAAAGGGCTAGTATCGAAAAATCTATTAAGAACTTTCCAAACTCGGGGCACTTGGGTGGCTCAGTCATAAGCGTCTGCCTTCGGGTCAGGTCGTGATCCCGAGGTCCTGGGATTGAGTCCCACATCGGGCTCCCTGCTCAGTGGGAAGCCTGCTTTTCCCTCTCCCACTACCCCTGCTTGTGTTCCTTCTCTCACTGTCTCCCTCTGTCAAATAAATAAAATCTTTAAAAAAAAAAAAATGAACTTATCAAATTCAACACCCAAAGAACAAATAATCCAATCAAGAAATGGGCAGAAGACATGAACAGGCATTTTTCCAAAGAAGACATCCAAATGGCCAACAGACACATGATAAAGTGCTCAACATCACTCAGCATCAGGGAAATCCAAATCAAAACCTCAATGATATACCACCTCCCACCAGTCAGAATGGCTAAAATTAACATGTCAGGAAAGGACAGATGTTGGCGAGGATGCGGAGAAAGGGGAACCCTCCTACACTGTTGGTGGGAATGCAAGCTGGTGCACCCACTTTGGGAAACAGCATGGAGGTTCCTCAAAAAGTTGAAAATAGAGCTACTGTACAACCCAGCAATTGCCCTCCCAGGTATTTACCCCAAGGATACAAATGTGGTGATCCAAAGGTGTACTTGCACCCCAATGTTAATAGCAGCAATGTCCACAATAGCCAAACTATGGAAAGAGCCATGATGCCCATTGACAGATGAATGGATAAAGAAGACATGGTATATATATTCAATGGAATATTATGCAGCCATCAAAAGGAACGAAATCTTGCCATTTGCAACAATGTCGATGGAACTAGAGGGCAATATGCTAAGCGAAATAAGTCAATCAGAGAAAGATATGTATCATATGATCTCACTGATATGAGGAATTCTTAATCTCAGGAAACAAACTGAGCATTGCTGGAGTGGTGGGGGGGTGGGAAGGATGGGATGGCTGGGTGATAGACATTGGGGAGGGTATGTGCTATGGTGAGCGCTGTGAATTGTGTCAGACTGATGAATCACAGACCTGTACCTCTGAAACAAATAATACATTTATGTTAAAAAAAAAAAAAAAAAGAAGATAGTAGGAAGGGAAAAATGAAGGGGCGGTATAAGAGGGGGAGCCGAAGCATGAGAGAATATGGACTCTGAGAAACAAACTGAGGGTTTCTAGAGCGGAGGGGGCTGGGGGGATGGGTTAGCCTGGTAATGAGTATTAAATACAATACGTATTGCATGGAACACTGGGTGTTATACGCAAACAATGAATCATGGAAGACTACATCAAAAACTAATGATGTTATGTATGGTGACTAATGTAACATAATAAAATAAAATTTTAAAAAATGTGGGGAAATCTGGGTGAAATGGGTAGATTGTATCAATGTCAATTTCCTGGTTGGAATGTTGTTCTGTAGTTTTGTAGGATGTTAACAATTGGAAAACTGGTTGGAATCTACCTAGGATCTGTTTGTACTGCTACAACTGCCTGGGAATCCACAGTTATCTCAACGTTAAAAATTTAATAAGAAAATAAAGTGGATCTTTTAAGAACATTCTTTTAAACTTAGAACAGTTCTTTAAATATATTTGATGTCCTACAACAATTGTGCATAAATATATGGTTAAATATTCTTAGGTATTAAGTTTAAGTTAGGAAAAGGGGACTCTCTTAGTCCTTTAATTTTATTTTTATATCCCCCATTAAAGCCAAGTTGAATAATTTGAATAATTTGAATCAATATTAAACTATTATTAACATCAATGGAATTAAAATTTTTAATGTTCTATAGTTTAGTAACAGCTAATTCAGTACTTTAGTTAACTGAGAAATGTAACATTTTGTTTTTGAATTTCTATCAAATATTAGGTACAAATGATTATGTTTTATATCATATACGTGTAGAAAATGATAAATAATTTTAAGACATTCTTTTGGAGTTTTAAGTAGTTCTTTCAACACTTGGGTAACCATAACTCTACTTTGAAGTACTACTTGGGATCAGTCCTAGGGCAGTAGTGACACAGTGCTTTGAGAAAGAAAGCAATGCATACAGAAAATATTCTAATTATGTGTGGTTTTGAATAATCTCTGCTGAATTGAATCTATATTATAAAATGTAACTGTTTATTCTATATCAAACCACATATTCAGGTGGCATTATTATTTACTGTCATCTAATTTGTCTTTCCACTCAGTTTCAGATTCTTCCCTAATGGTGCAATTTCAGCAGATATGTGTTTATCAAAAATAAGTGCACAAGAACCCTGGTAATCAAAATAGAAAAATGTGTTAGTGGCTTTGAATGAAGTATTTTGTATTGTTAATATATTAATATATAATATTGTTAATATAGGCACAACTAAACTGAGATACCTTCCTTCATGTTTATGTTAACTAAAGATTTTATAGCTTTCGTGGAAATAATTTCTGTTCATTAGCTTTTAGAGTCTGATAAAAAATAACATATATATAAGAACTTTTCATTGATTGGATCTTCTATAAACCTTGCAAAGGAAAAGATAATTTCTTTTAGGTTCAGTTCAGTGACAGTTCTTTTCTTGATATGTCATATGTTTTGACATTTTGTAAACCTAGAATACTAGGAGGAAAGCCGCCTGCATAGTAAGTATTCTGGGTTCTCATATTATTTCCTACAGTTGTGATAGTCAGTGGGTATATATTATTATTACAAAAGGCTATCCTTTGAAGAAAATACTGTCATGTTTATGATATATGTTTTCCATAGATTTCAGAATCAAATTTTTAAATGTCATATTTTTTAAGGTAAAATACACATTAATGATCCTATTTTAATATGAGGATATTTGGTATTTTTTCCATAATGTTTTCCCATGTGTAAAATTTACATAAATATATATATAAATCTATTTATTCTCTCTCCTTGCCATGTTAGCATACATGGTTTTTGTGTTTATAGTAGCTATAACTTTCCTTTGGTGCTGTAACAAATTACCACTAGCTGGATGGCTTAAAACAGAAGTTTATTCTCTCATCGTTTTTGGAGACCAGAAACCTCAAATCAGGGTTTCTGTGTAGACAGAGCCACACTCCCTTCAGAGCCTCTGGGGGAAGAATATCTTCCTTTCCTTGTCTAGGTGTCTTCACCCTCACGCCCCCGCACCCCCCCACCATTTAAAAAAATTGTGGTGAAATACTCATAAAATTTACCGTCCTGTTTTAAAGTGTGCAATTTATTAATGTTCATATACATTCACATCTGTGTATTTGCCTTTCTAGTTTTTATAACCCCTGTTTCTTGGCTTGTGGCTACACCACTTACTTCTGCCTCATCTTCACATCACCTTCTGCGTGTGTGTGTGTGTGTATGTGTGTGTGTGTGAAAACTGTGACCTTCTCTTATAAGGAGGGTAAGCCCTTTCTCTCAGGATCCTTAGCATAATCACATCTTCTGTCATGGAAGTTAATATTTACAGGTTCCAGGATTAGGAAGTGAATATATTTATTTTGGGGAGCCCATTATTTCAGCTTGCCGTAGTAGGCAGTCATTAAATATTTAATTATAACCAATGTATGGAGTTATTTTTAGGATTAAGTCAGTGATTTCTTTACATATCAACTTTACAAGTCCACTGGACAAATCAAAAAGCTACAAGGTGCCTCTTGGTCCCCTACAGGTATGACTCAGTCTTCTTCATACAGCCTTTAAGGTGCCCATTAACTGACCCGTGCCTTTATCTGCTTTCATCTCTTATCATTCCCAATCATAAGGAAGTTGATGTATCCCTAAACACATGTGTGAGATTTAGTTTCTCCCTAGAAACCATACTATTTTTCTATTCTGTACTCTTGCTGTGTTATTACTTTGAATGGATAAATAAACAGTGGTACATAAGACTAATAGAGTATGTTGGTAACGGGAGGCTGTGCAGGTGTGGGGTATATGGGAAATTTCTGTACTACTTCTCAGTTCTGCCGTGAACCTAAATTTATTCTAAAAAATTAAGTCTTAAAATAATTAAATTACTAAGAACAAAGCTTGCCATAACCTTGTGTGCTAGAATACACTCAAGATATGATTCTTGATCAGAGTTCATTGGGGGACTCCTCATCAGACTCTTTGACGAGAACTTGGATGTATTTCTAATGGGAGAAAGGATTAAAAATGTAGGAAGATAGTACTTTTGTCCTCATTAAGAAACTTTCCCTCAGTCCCTATATTCAAGCAAGTAGTGTACGAGACTAATTTTTCATATGTACCAATCATATGCTTATTATATATCACTAGGTTAGAAGCGGTTTGCAAGCATTGATTTTATGTGATCTTACATGATATGAAATTGGAAGCTGACTAGTTACATGTAAAGTACAAAAAATGTATATTATTTGAATCTTTAATTCTGTCCTCAATGGATTTTATTCCAACATGTGAAGATTCATCTTAGACCAGCCTATAGTAGAGTGATTTGAAGTTTAAGTGAGAAAAGAGCTCTTAGACGATCATGGTTGAGACATTTTTCCAACACATAAAAGTGTACCTAAAAATACTGTTAAATCTGTAAGACTGGAATATGATTAATTGAAACTTAGCTTATAGAATACTATAAAAACATTTATATAATTTGAAAGTCAGTATTAATTTTGGTACCAACATAAAACTTAAGAAAAATCCCTTTTAAAAAAATGGTTTCTTTCAAAAGTAATTTTAAAACCGGGTATATCTAGGAAAGTTTGTTTAAACATATTGTTTTTTTAGCTCTTTTTTCCCCCTCTGGCTTTATATAGGCAATATGAACTGTAATTTTTGTCTTTCTACATGATAATATTATTCTCACTAGTTAAATGCTTTCTGGAAATTGGTAGCTTAAAAGTAGAAGAGCAAATAAAACATAACTGATAGTTGTGAATGAAATATGTTCAGTGCAACATATTGAAATTTTTAGAAGGGCATGCCAAAAGAACATAACATTTCATTTTAAAGTCAGGTCTTCATGCATCATTTATTTACAGATATATTCTTCAGGGAATGTAACCAATCTTGTCTTTTGAATGACAAACTTAGTTGAAAATTTAGGACAGTCATCAAAGCAATTCTCCTGCCAATACTAGTCTGGTCCTTATGGGATTTTCTCAAGTGCTTTGTCTGGGCTAGTTCTTAGCTTAAGTGATGGAGCTTTTATTGCATTCCTGCAGAGATTATTTCATCATTTAATGGACTTCACTTTCAGAAAAGGTTCACTTTGTGCAGATTTATACCATTATTATGGTATGCCCTTTCTATCACCCTTGCTTTTCCTACTCATCCTCCTCCTTGCCCTCACTGCCATATTTATATTTGTTCCAAGGTGCTTTATTCATTGTAGAGAAAGCAGAGTCTTTCATGAAATGATCCTCATAGTATATGTGAGTCTTAGGGAGTGAATTTAGGTTTCTAGAAGACCTAAATGCTAGTAGTAGTAATTTCTAATTTGTATTGCTTTTAAATTACACTTAGAATGTTTTTCATATATCTTTTTCAGCTATTTTTAAATAAAGTATGAGTTTTTATTTTTTGAATGATTTGTACAGTTTATATTCAGGAATATTCGTACTTTTCTTATTTTGATGCAAACATCAAACATAGAAGAGAAGGGGATTCCAGCAGAATTGCTGAAAGGTTCCTATCAGGCATACATAATGCTATTTAATTTTGAGTATATATTTTGAAATCATATTACTATTATATTATGTAATTATGTAATTATATTATGCGTTTGTACCAATATCATCTGAGACAAATTAAATATAATGAAAATTGTATTTTCACTCATAAGAAATTAGATTTCATGTAGTTGAGTAAGTAATAGTTATATAACAGACATCAGTTCTGGTTACCATATATATCTTTATATGTATTTTGTGTAATAGCTCATTTCTGGCTGAATTTTATGCTGTTACCTTTGGTTTCTTTTTGTCTCATCTTTCTGAACATTGTTCTTTTTGTGGATAATATGGGGTATAAGTAGAATTTCTTTAAAAAATTAATACATTCTATTATGTTAGTGTTTTTCATGTGTTTTTAGTGTCACTGGAAAAAAACTTTATGAAATCATTAAAGCCAAATGATAAAATTAAAATCCTCTGTGAAGAATAAGACTAAAGACCTGCGGCTCTCAGTATATCCGTGTCATTCAAGAATTTTAAATGGGGGTGCCTGGGTGGCTCAGTCATTAAGCGTCTGCCTTCGGCTCAGGTCATGATCCTGGGGTCCTGGGATCGAGTCCCACATCGGGCTCCCTGCTTGGCAGGAAGCCTGCCTCTCCCTCTCCCACTCCCCCTGCTTGTGTTCCTGCTCTAGCTATCTCTCTCTCTCTGTCAAATAAATAAATAAAATCTTTAAAAAAAAAAAAAAGAATTTTACATGGGTGTGCTACTCAAGTTTGTGATATAACGTAATTTTTTTCTAAGGCACAAAATTAAATTCTGTATTCCATGAAGTATCTTCTGTAGGAATTAAGTCACTTCCTAAGTGAGAGAGCAAAATTGATGAATTGGTATCTCAAAATAGCTTTTTTTTTTTTTTACCACCCACTGTGTTATATACAAAAATTGTCATGAAGTAATAAAACTATTTCTTAGTGAAATGGTTATCCACAAGAAAACACATATGCAAGTGATAAACCAGCATTAGGAAACAACATATAAAATGTAAAAAGCTTACAAAAATTAAGCTAATTGAGTACTACCATGTGAATATGCCATTTATTAACTAGGGTATGGTCGTTACTCTTTAAAAGTTTCTAGTATTTCTTGAGCATTAAAATGTTCTCAGTGATATACTTTAAAAATAATCAGAAGTCATTTCTAAGAAATACTAACACACAATCAAATTAAGTTTCCTAGTGAGATAATATTTTTAGGAAGGGAAGAAATCTAAGAAATCCATGAATCTTACTAAAAAAATAGTTCTTATTAGTTGGAAGTTGAAACTAGGGAGTATCAGATCTATGACTTAAACTTATTCAGAACTGAAATCTTCAGTATTTATTTGATAAAGGTTATTGTTGCGAAAAATCTGTTCGAAGGTATATACTGCCTTCAATATTAAATATATCACTAATCTTACAGCAAAACTTTTGGCTTTGTAACTAGTTGGAGATAGGAGTATATGTGTATTTTCTTTAATCTCTTTCTCCTTTCTGATAAAATTTATATGTAGTGAAATGCCCTGATCTTAAATGTACGGTTTGCAGTTTTGAAGATGTATATACCCTTGTAACTACTACCTCAATCAAGATACAGAACCTTAATATCACTTCAGTCAGTCCCCATCCCTCACAGGCAACCACTCTTCTAATTTCCCTCATGATAGTTTACCTAATTTTGCCTGTTCTTACTCTTGATGTAAATAGAGTCAGACAGTATATAGTCTTATATGGCCAGCTTCTTTTGCTCAGCTTAACATCTGTGAGATTCATCCATGTTGGTGCTTGCATCCGTATTTCATCCCTTCTCATTTTACATGGATAGACCACAAATTGATTATCCATTAACCATTTGATGGAGTTTTACACAATTATAGTTGCAACTACATTTTTACTAACTTCTTTTTTTTTTTTTTGAACAATGTTTTTGGAGCAATTGTAGGTTTATAGCAAAATTAAGTGGAAGGTACACAGATTTCCCATACTCCCTATTCTCCCAGATAGCCTCCCTCATTATCAGAGTGGTGTATTTTTTGGAATTGATGAATCTACACTGATACATCATTATCACCCAAACTCTAGTTTATTTTGGGTTAAGTCTTGGTGTTGTATATTCTGTGGATATGGACAAATGTCTAATGACATGTATCCATCATTATGATTTAATACAGGGTATTTTCACTGCCCTAACAATCCTCTGTGCTCTGCCTACTTATCTTTATCTCTGCCCCAAACCCTGGCAACCACTGATATTTTTACTGTCTCCCTAGTTTTGCCTTTTCCAGAATGCCATAAGTTGGAACCAAACAGTAGGTAGCATTGTAAATTGGCTTTTTTCATTTATTAATATGCATTTAAGGTTTCTCCACATCTTGCATGGCTTGATAGCTTGTATCTTTTTAGTGCTAAATAATATTCCATTTTTCTGGATGTACCATGGTTTATCTATTCACCTGTTGAAGGACATCTTGGTGGCTTCCAGGTTTTGGCAGTTATGAATAAAGCTGCTATACACATCGATGTGCAAGTTTATATGTGGGTGTAAGTTTTCAAATCTCGTGGATAAATTTCAACTCCTTTGGACTACCAAGGAGTTCAGTTGCTGGGTATTATGTTCTTAAGTGTATGTTTAGTTCTGTAAGAAATTGCCAAACTGTCTTCCAAAGTGGCTGTACCATTTTACAATCCCACCAGCAATGAAAGAGAGTTCCTTCTGCTCCATACACTTGCCAGCATTTGGTGTTGCCAGTATTCTAGATTTTGGGTATTTTGATAGGTGTGTAATGTTATCTCATTGTTGTTTTATTTTGCATTTCCCTGATGACCTATGATGTGGAGCATCTTATCATGTGCTCATTTACCATCTGTATATCTTTTTTGGTGAGGTGTCTGTTAAGGGCTTTGCCTCATTTTTTAATCAGGTTGTTTTCTTACATTGAGTTTTAAGAGTTTTTTATGTATTTTGGATAGCAATCCTTTATCAGTTAGGTCTTTTTCAAATATTTTCTCCCAGACTGTGGCTTATTTTCTCATTCTCTTGGCATTATCTTTTGCAGAGAAGAAGTCTTTAATATTTTTTTGAGTAAATTTAAAGATCGAATTGGTTTTATTTAAGGATTCATAAAATGGGCAGCATCCCATCTAGGAAATAGAAAAAAGCTCCAGAAGTTTTTCATTTTAGCGAACTCCAGTTTATCCAATATTTCTTGGTAAATGGTGCCTTTGGTGTTTGTATTTAAAAACTCATTGCCATATCCAAGATCATCTAGGTTTTCTCCTATGTTATCTTTTAGGAGTTTTTAGTTTTGCTTTTCCATTTCTGTTTATGATCCATTTTGAGTTAATTTTTGTGAAGGGCATAGGGTTTGTGTCTAGATTCCTTTTTTGGTTTTTGTGTTTTTGTTTTTTTGTTTTGGTTCTGGATGTCCAGTTGTTCCACCATTGTTAAATCAGCTGTCTTTGCTCCATTGTATTGCCTTTGCTCCTTTGTCAAAGATGAGTGTTTTGTTAGTTTTTGAATATCAAAGACTGTTTATTTAGACTATGTTTATTTCTTAAAATTTTCCACTCAACCATCCCTTTTAGCTAAGGGGAGTGAACTTGGTGCATGGCCTGTTAGTTAGCATAAGTGCAACATTTCTTTGTAGTGTCTTTATTGCTTTAAATATTTTATACAAGACTTTCCTTTACATGGCTGAAACCCAGTATAAATTCACAAACCCAAGAAGAATACTAGAGGCATCTAAGAAAGACCTATAAAATTTTTGAAGATGGAAGGCAAATGAATGATTTGTAACTTAGTAAGTGGAATGGACAAAGAGTCTAATAATTTTAGGTTGCTATAAGCAGACTAATTCCTAAGCAGAAAGCCTCAGGAATTGGAGGTACCAGTTACCTCCACAGGTGATGGTACAAAACAGAGTGTTGAAACTATGAATATTTGTATAAGGCATTATAATGAGGGACTTAGACCACCCAAGTAGCCACGTGCCTAATTTTCTCTCTTCTTGTTCCCAGGAAAAAATCTGTTTCCACAGAAACCAGACACAGCTAAGGGAAGATTAAGGGACTATACTAAAAACATGAAGATTAAATGAAAGTCTACATAATTAGCAGTGGAGCCGGTTACCTTCCCTTGTTTGATTTTAAGGATAGTAGCAGCCAGTCTTACAACTCCTAAGAACAAGAATGAGCTGATCAAGAAAAAAGACTCTCAGATATTGGCAGGTTTATGGGGTCTCAGAATATGACGTCTCTCCAAGACTATACTATACTGAGGCTTCCCCACACAGAGTTTACAGTTCCGTTTTTTAGTTCTTCACTCTTAAATCTGAATGTATAGCCAAGGGTTGCCAGGCATTGGGGACAATCCTAATAGTATAAAGTACAGTGATCAAATCAAACAAAAAGTACTAAACAGCTTTGCATAAACAGAAACCTTGAAAGGGACAGAATAAATGTCTAATAACTTACGATTAATATGTTCAGATAAATAAGAAGTTTGTGTCAGTAAGGCAAAAAATAAGGATATATGCTATTAAAACAAAATTCTCAGAGAAAGAATAGAAGTCTTGGAAATCAAAGTAAGTTTTAAAAAATATTAGAATGGTGGGGGGCGCCTGGGTGTCTCAGTCGTTAAGCGTCTGCCTTTGGCTCAGGTCATGATCCCAGGGTTCTGGGATCAAGCCCCACATCGGGCTCCCTGCTCGGTGGGAAGCCTGCTTCTCCCTCTCCCACTCCCCCTGCTTGTGTTCCCTCTCACTGTGTGTCTCTCTGTGAAATAAATAAATAAAATCTTAAAAAAATATATTAGAATGGTGGAATATAAATGGAGGCAGTCTTCAGGAAGTAAAATTAAAAGAAAAAGAGATGAACAAAATGGGAGAGGAAAGAAAAGAAAATTTGATCACCAATCTAGAAATTGGATTCCTTGGTAACAGGTGCAGGAAGAAATAAAGAGTAAAATAAGAGAGAAACTAATTTTAATAAAGACAAAGTATAAGAACATATATATATATATATATGAATATATGGGACATATGTAACATATATGAAAGGCCTACAAAATGAATGAAAAGAGACCCATACTGGGTCACACAGCCTTGTGCAATTTCAAAGCACTAGTAAAATCCATGGATGACCCCAAAAAATCTGGAAAGGGAAAAATAGTAAAATAAATACACGCAAAACATTGGAAATGAAAATGTCTTTGAACTTATCAATAGCAACACCTAAAGCTAGTAAAAAGTAGACCAAATTTTGAGAGAGAGTAATTTTTAACCTGGAATTCTTAATCATCAGTAAAGATACTTTAAAGCATTCTAAGTCTCAGGTGTGTTATTAACAGGAAATTCTTCTCATTAAGTTTCTGAAGAGTGCATTTCACTAAAACAAGGGAGTACATTGAGAAAGAAGAAAAAGACCAATAATCAAGTAAATAGATAACCAGTACAAGAGAGAGGCAAAGGGAATAAGGGGTTGATGGTGATGGGCAGAAATCTCAGGATAACTGCTTTGCTTCAGCCCAAGGGAGTAGCCACCGCATGGATGAACAAAAAGATGGAGAGTTTCAGGAAGGTTTTGCCCAAGGGGAAAAATGTATTGCCCAATTAATGGTTATCCATGTTGAGAGGCATTTTTAATTCTATTGGAAACTTTGAGGATGAGTTACTGATAAGTATATAGAAAACAAATGCAAAAATGAGTCAAAAATTAATTCAAAGAAAACAAATAGTTGTATAAGAAAGAAAATAATAAAATCATAGTGTATTACATAGTTCAGCCATGAATAATTGTATGCATTCATAATTACATAATAAATTCATTTAAATATATCAATAAATTCAATTTAATATATATAGCTATATATATAACTATATATATTCATATATAGAGAAAGTGAATTGGAGGAAGAAGTGGTAAAAGAGTTAAGTCCACAGCTTGCATAGTGAGTAGACTGAAGAAAGATAGACTAAAGGAAATCAGTAGTAAATGGCCAAATGACTAAAATTGAAAGTTGTGAAAAATAGCCAACAGTGTTGACAGGGGCTGTTTATGTGGAACTGGAATCTGGGTGGCAGGGGCGGGATGGGGCTTTTTTTCTTTTTTTTAATTTAATTTAATTTATTATGTTAATCACCATACATTACATCATTAGTTTTTGATGTAGTGTTCCATGATTCACTGTTTGTGTATAACACCCAGTGCTCCATGCAGTACGTGCCCTCTTGAATACCCATCACCAGGCTAACCCATCCCTCCCCACTCCCCTTCCCTCTAGAACCCTCAGTTTGTTTCTCAGAGTCCATAGTCTCTCATAGTTTGTCTCCCCCTCCGATTCCCGCCCCCCCCCATGAATTGTGTGAGAGTCTTGAATCGCAGACCTGTACCTCTGAAACAAATAATACATTATATGTTAAAAAAAAAAAAAGAAAGAAAGAAAAAGAAGATAGCAGGAAGGGAAAAATGAAGGGGGGGAAATCAGAGGGGCTTTTTTTCATTATAAATCTTGTGGAACTCTTTGACTTTTTAAACTATGTATGTGTATTATTTTGGTTAATAGTGGAACTAAAATTTGCCTGTGACTTTGGTATTCTCTTTGCTATTGTACCTGTGGTTGTTTTATTATAAAGAAAATTGTCCACCTCTCAAAAATGCTTTAGTTAAATGTTCGCTTTATGTACTAGGTTAATTATGTGGATTGCTGTATGTACTTCTTGGCCCATGGCCACATGCTTCTAATAGGATATAAAACCCACTTTGAGAAATATGGATTTAAATATTTCTTTGTAACATAAAGTAGTACTGTGAACATTTAAGAACATAAGTAAGTTTTGATAAAGAGGAGGTTATGATCTTAGCCACTGGTGTATGAATGGAAAATTATTTTTAAAAAACCCCAGCACCCCAAAACTTTGGATATTCTGTGATTGAAAACAGCTTTCCTTATTTTGAAATTTGTAGTCCATCCACTTAGCTGTTTATCAAGAATCTACATTGGTGGATAGTGCATTATATGGTGAAGAGTTTGTTTACTCAAATACCATTTGGAAGATTTTATAAATATAGATATGACTGCTTAATAATAATCTCATTGTATGAGGAAGCAATCCCTAAATCTAAATGCTTATGTGGGATTTTATATCTTGGAAACAATTTGAGAAAAGCTGACTACATTCAGTAACTTTAAATTTGTGAAACCATGGGATTTCTACCAAGTAAAGGACTCGGACATCGCCTTCTGTAATGGTCTTTTATGCTTCTGTGCTAGGAAGAACTATATGGCAGCAGATGGATTAGAGGATTTAGTAGTTATTTTTCCATTTAAAAAGAATTCTTGTTTTTTTTTAATACTCAGAAAAACAACCACTCCACTTAAGACATTTTATGACAGAGATTAGATCTCTTTCTAGATTGTGAAAGAATCTTTGTCTATATTCCAACCAATATAAAAAGATTTTATATTGATAATTAAGATCATTGTCAACCATGAAAGATACTTTATCTTGACTATATTTTAAAAAATAAAATTCACCTAATATTCATAACAGTTATTTCATGCAAAGATAATAATACTGTCAAATAATATAAAGTCATGATGAATTTTGAGAAATAAAAGAAGAAAGTAGGGAAAAAGTAATCTGTGAATGGGCAAAGATAATTTGATGTTTGCATTTTATGATTCATAAAATAATAAAATAATTTTTTCTATAAGACTGTTAAAATTTTTTCCAAGAACTGTAAACTCTTTTAATCATAGGAGGCAGTAGGGAATGTTGCCCAGTTTTGCTGAAAGAAACTGTGCCTTTTTCTTTAATTATGAAATAGAAAATACAATTATCACAAAGAACTGATCTTGTGTGCGCAACACTGAGCAAAAGGTACAAAATATTTATTTTTTCTAGTTGGTACAGTTATGTTCTTTCCTTTCATAGGTCTTCTCTTATACCATTCACCAAATTGCTTTACTTCTCCAAGTGATATATGCTATGACACAGACATCAGTATCAGCCTGTACTGTACCCCAGGCATACAGATTAAGAGAAGAAATATATTGGAAATTAAATTCCTATAACTTGTTAAGTTTTATGAAATGTTTGTTAGTACAGAATTCTGAGATTAGTAAATAGATAGTAAGAAATGTATTGGACAATTATGTGGAAGATATGAAAAAATTAATTTTAAGGTAATGGTTTAAAATTACTAAAATTCTTCCATATTTTATTATTTGAAACAAATAATGATTCATTTCAGTGCTGCTTCTATTTCCAAATCATATTTTGATCTATTTGCAAGGTAGGTAATTCCCTTCCCTTAGAGAATTTAGAATCTATTAGGACTGTCGGTTATTTAGATAGGGTATTTGAAGAACATAAGAAAGTTTGACCGCAGTGGGAATGTTTGACCTGGAGTGCTAGTTTATTTATTTATTTATTTATTTTTAAAAGATGTTATTTTTTCATTTCAGAGAGAGAGAGAGCACGTGCACAGAAGGTGAGACTGAGGGAGAAGCAGACTCCCTCTGAGCAGGGAGCCTGATGCGGGACTTGATCCCAGGACTCTGGGATCATGACCTGAGCTGAAGGCAGATGCTTAACTGACTGAGCCACCCAGGCGCCCTAGTTTATGCAACTTAAGAAGCATCCATGAATGTTCCAGAACATTGCCGTATGGCAGAAACAATTGGATGGACACACTGAAAGAAGAAATATTTGAATTTAGGAAATTTGGTGAAGGTGCAATTATAATATAGTCATAGCATGACCAAGGTATGTGTGTTTATGCAAAAGACTTTGCTGTGATAGGTAAAGAACCGAGGGACCTCCCTCGACTATATTTCATGCAGTTTTAATCGCTTTTTAAATTCTTCCTGTATGGGAAATATGGGAGTGATTTTGTCATTATGAAAATTTGGGGGGAAAAAAAATCTCAGAAAATCTAAAATATAAAATAATAGAATAATTAAAATTTTGTGTAGAAATTCATTGAAACATTTTTGTGAGCAAAGTTCACATTTGTGAAAGATTTCAAATTTAGGCTTTTTGATGTTATTTCCAAATAAGATTTCACCTACACTTTCAGAGATACCCTGATAGGATGAAAGAACATATTCTTTAACCTTATCACTTAAGATTTGCATCCTATTATCAGATCATCATATCGTTTATATTACCCTATGAATATTTTCAAAACTTCTGTTTATTATCATAAATGCAAAAATTTACATTAACCATAGTTATAAATGCATATAATTTATATTAAGTCAATAATTTGTTAAATGTACACATTTAGAAGAGTTCCTAAGTTTAATATTTCTCACTTTGAATTTGTCATGAGAAAAAATTAAAAAGAAAAAGAGGGACATTTGCGTGGTTCAGTTGGTTAAGTGTCCGACTCTTGGTTTCAGCTCTAGTCATGATCTCAAGGTTGTGATCTCAGTCAGGGTCATGAGATTGAGCCCCACATGGGGCTGCATACTCAGCACAGAGTCTGCTTGGGATTCTTTCCCCCACCTTTTGCCTCTCCCTCTGCTCTTCCCCTTGCTTGTGTTTGCGTGCGCTCTCATATAAATAAATAAAATCTTTAAAAAAAAATCTTTTTTAAAGTGGTTCTAAATAAATCTTACCTTGTAAATTTTATCCTTTTTTGAAATTAAAGAAAAAATAAAATTTATCAAATAATTACATTTCTGAGAGTCCTGTTAAGAGAACTTTGATAGGGTATGCCATTTGAATTGTATCAACCAGAGAATATTAAATTAATTGTTCTCAGTTCTTTTTATTCCTGTTAGGTGAATTATCAGAAATTTTTACCTTAAAAAGTGGACCTGTGATTACAAATCATAACTTTTAAAAGATAAAAGAATGAAAACAATATCTAAATAAAAACCAAATACTAATTAAAGAAGTCTAGGGAATCCCTTCATATTTATTAATATACTCAACTTCCATTTATTTTATTTCAGTTCAGTTGCATTTGGATAATTTTTTAGGCTTCAGTAGAATTAGGTGCTAATAAAAGACTCATGAAGGTTACTTGTGAAGTTCTATTTTTTCCTTCACTCAGCGTATTTGTTTATTTGTCTTGTGTATTAGAAGTATAAAGAACTTCAGTGAATAGGCTATATTTCCTATCTTGTCCTTGAATCTGGACTCATGATTTCAAGTGAATTTGGAGTTTATAAACTTTTAAGAGTTAACTGATACCAGCAGTTGTTTGGTATTGCTTATCTTAAATTCTGGTCTGGCATATGCCTTTAAAATCTTATTCAGTCTATTTGAGTAACTGTTGAAACCAAATTTATGTTCACTTATTTTCTGCCTTGAAGATGCTATTTCCCTCATCTGTTGGGTTTTCCTGCTTGTTCCTATTATTTTAACTAGATAACTCTGAGCTTCCTTAACTTTACCTGGCTATTATTAATTTTTAATCAGGAGAAAAAAATTAAAGTGAAATAAGTTGCCTTTTATTTTCTCCCTTATCTCTGGGTTCCTATTTTAATGACAATCATTTTGCAATAATGGCTTATAACGGAGTTCACTTTCAGTAAACTCCTGACCACCTCTTTAGCTGCTAAAATGTCTCACACATTTGGCCACTGAGTCATTTCATAACTGTCTCCTTTTTGTTTCTAATATATGTTTTTTTTCCATGTGAATACATCTCCAAAGTTATTGGGTTTCTGGAAACATAAATAACAGATGGCTGCTCACACCTTATGACAAATACGCTGGAGACAGAGGACTTTCATCATGTCCCTTATGGTCAGCATGTTAGCTCTCATGTGGTGGACATCTGTGGCTATTTGAAATAGACCTTGCTGCTGTTTTGGAGTCTCTCAGGTCTGGTCAGTCCTCTTTATAGTAGCTTATTTTTAAGCAGTTGGGTTTCTCAGTTATTTATTAGTCTGAAAAAAAAAAAAAAAGATAACTCTGAATAAATAAGAATTAGGAAATGTCCCAAATAAGGGCATTCTTCTGTAGATCATTCTATAGTTGTTCAAACTGATTCCTTAATGTTGATTGATATCTCTCTACTTTGATATCAGCTTTGCCAAATTTGGGAATCAAGCTTCATTAATGGACACACTCTCTTAATGGACACATTTCTGTACTTGTATGCCTATTAACAGAGTACTGTAAAACAAAATAAAACATTGTAATTCAGAGTAATTCAGGGAGAAGACCAAATGTAAAAATTTAAATCATGGATTATATTAGTAGACTTTTGATATTTATAACTTTAATATCCAAATCATGAGCAATCCCCGAGTGTTTATGACATGAAATGATCTGTAAATTTATATAGCTATGAATTTTAATTTTAGACCACAGATTCTTAGGTGGGCGAGTTGCCTCTTTATCTACATCTGAGTTTTTGTTCTGTACTGTCACTACAGTAACGTTTGAAATATTCAAAACATTGTGTCTTTGTGGAAAAACAGTCACCAAATCAGAAGGAAAATTTTAGTGAATATTGAGAATGCTCTTAACTTGTAACAAAACACATTGGAAACATGTCTCCTGAGAGCAGCACTATGGGTTTGAAAATGCTAGGAGCTAGTAGAAGGTTTATGTTTTTGTAAATGTTCAGAATTCCTAAGGTCTTCGAAAATCTAGCCAAAATAACAGAGGTCTTCTGTATGGAATTTTTAAAGAAATACTATAATAGAGGGCATTAAGGTTCTTACACAAAACAAAACAATAACAAAAATGAAAAAAGTTATTAGTTGTTCAAGGATAACTTCTTTAAATTACCTGGTTTTTAGCTTAGAAATCTGATTTATTAAGAAGTCTTATTCACCATAATGACCTCTGATATCTATATAACAATTTGTTAAATAGAAAAATTCTTCAGCTTTGTACTCTCTAAATTACCATGAAATTTGAAATGGAATGTATAATAGTTTTATTACATCAGCTCAGCCTGTAAGTGAATTTCACATATTTAAGTTGTTCTTCAGAAAAATTTTTGTACATGTTTTACAGAATAATATTTTTAATAAACCACTTTTTAAAAAGTTAAAAACCATTACTCTTTAGACATTATTAAGATCAAAAACAGGAAATTTAAGAAGTTTTACAGTTTGGGATATGTTTTGGGTATGTAACATATTGCATGAAAGTATCTTAAAGAATTTGTCAGTCTTTCATATTTTCTCTTACATTAAATAAGAATGCCTCTATAAATCACATTGATTTCATTTTTTAAAAAACTTTAAAAAATTATTAGTAATATAAAAACTTGTTAGGAATATGAAATTGCTTTATGGATGACATAAGTTATTATGTTTCATTTGCTATGTTTATTTTATTTTATTTTCATTAAAATGTCTTTTCCCTCAAGGCTCCAAATAACATGAAATGATAAACTATTATCTGATTAGGTAAGGGTTTAAGATAATCCCATTACAAAACAGCATCCTGGAGCTTGACAACTTTGAGCAAACATGCAGAATTAGTTGTGTTTTTCAATTCAAAATGAAAACAAATGCAAAATTTTCCTGATCCAGGTCATAATGAAGTAACCCTTTTATCTAAATAAACATAATCTGTAAGAGTAAAATTAGTTTCTGTTAAGAGATACTCTTTCTGAAAAATTTCTTAGCATTTCTTGAGGTGATAAATACATCTGGATTAGGGTAATCTCTAGACATAGTTGATTTATATTAGATTTAATTTAAAATTATTGTGAAAAAGACACTATGGAATTAGAAGATTTTACATCTTGGATAGAAAACTGGAACAGTGGTAGTATTGCATGTTCAAATTGCAGAGGACAATGATGAATAATCTTCAGGCATTTTGTAAACTCCAGGCGGGTAGGGAACGTGACTTTCTTGTCATTCACGTTTGTGCTGAGCTGAGCACTCAGTAAATACTGATGTTATTCATGAAAGCAATACGAATGATTAGAAAAGTGTTATATGGATTTTTGGGCCTGACCTGTGGACATGATGATCCCATTCCAGGTACATAGAAATGCTGAGGCAAGGAAAGAAGTAGAAACTCTCCAGAGTACAGAAGTGAAAAGATAACTTGAAGCCAGAGTTATGCTGCATTGCTCAGAGAGTTCATTTGGCCTATATACAAGTTCTGTGGGCTTGAGTTTAGTGGCTATGTGGTGATAGGATATTACGGATGCAGGGGGAGGGTAGAAGGAGCCTCTGAATGGAGTCAGAATTTGTATTGTCTCTATAGCACAGGGATCCCAAGCCAAGAGACTTGTCAGAATTTTTGAAACTCTTGCAAAAGCAAATGCTAAGCTATTTAGAAACTAATACAAAGCCCACACAGATGGGCATCTTATGGAAAGAATATCCCCTCTGAAGATAAGTTCAAAATAAAAAAATCCAGCTGTATGAATTATCTAACATGAATAACATGATATAGTTAGCTACATTGAAAAGAAGTGTTATTGCCATAAAACATGAAATAATATTAAAAATGAAAAGTAATGTAGAATAAGTATATTTTAAGTGATTAAGGAGATTTTAAATGACTATTAAACATAATAAAATGGAGCAAAGGGAAAATAAATACAAAGAAAATAGGGGAACAATAAGATGGTAGAAATAAGTCAGTAAATCAGTTATGTGAATATAAACTCTTCTGTTGAAGGACAGATTCTAGATTCTATAAAATGCAAAATACTGGATGCCTGGGTGGTTCAATTTGTTGGGTGTCTGGCTCTTGATTTTGGATCAGGTCATGATCTCAGGGTCATGGGATCGAGCCCCGCATCAGACTTTGCACTGAGCATGGAGCCTGCTCAGTTATCTCTCTTCCTATCCCTCTGTCTCCCCCTGTGCCCTCCACCCCTGTCATGCTCTCTTTCTCCCTAAAAAAAAAATGCAGAATACAACTTTATGCTGTTTATAAGAAACACATCTTGAATATAAGGATCATAAAGGTTGGAAAAAAGATAAAAGCAATACATGAGGCAAATATTAAAATATAACTTGTGAGGTCACTTTATTATCATACAAAAAATTAACACTTTAAGGCAATAAGTGTTGCTAGGAATAGGGAAGACCAAATGACTGGAAAGATAATTCTGAGAACCTATACTCACTTGACAACATAACCTCAAAATGCACAAAGCAAAAGTTGACTCAATTACAAATTGAAATTAAAAAATACCAAATCATATGAAACTTTTGAAAATACCTTTCTTGAAAACCAACATATTAAGCTGATCAGAAAATAGCAACAAAATAGAAGGTTTGAACATTATATTTTAACAAGGTTGTTTGGATGGATGGATGGATAAAGAGGTAGATCCCTTAAAAAAGAGATCCCTTTATCTAATAATTAGAGAATATACATTTGTTTCAAGCATATTAAAACATGACAATATTCATGTACTAGGCCACAAAGACTTCTCAACTCTAGTTGAGAGAATAAGTGTAGAGTTCAAGATTTTGTAATTCTTAATTACAAAAAAGATTGTCTCTCCCACCATGTAAAACACACACATATAAGAAAATCCATGGGCCAAAGCAGAAATTTAAAGAAAGATTATGAAATATTTAGAATTGAACAACAGCCAAAACACTGCATATCATAACTTGAAGCTGAAGAATTAGTATAGTTTTAAATGCATATTTTAGCAATGACTGAAAATTGATGAGGCAAGCTCTCATGTCATGCCATGCGATGTAAGAAACAGGGTGTACAACCTAGAGAATCCTTACGATGCTGCTGCAAGGAGATCCAGGATGACTTCATACAGTGGACGTAAGAGACTGCCAGTCCATCTTGGAGGGGGGCTTGGTCCGAGGGCCAGGAGGGATGAATTGAAGGGGGCTGGTGGTTGAGGGTGGTGATTATTTGTGTTGGATTGTTATGAGTTAGAGTTGAAATTTGCTGAACATAAATTGTTTTTAATATTTTCCCATTCTCATTTTCCATCTATTTTATGCATCTTTTTTTATGCCTCCATCTTTAAAGAAATATGTTTCAGATTTATTTTCTTATTTCTCAAAAATAGTTTTCTATAGCTTATTTCCTTTTTAAAATTATGGATGATTATATTTTTTTTCTAAATTTAAAAGGAAGTACTTTTTGTTGTGTTTAAAAGATATGCTGATTGAGCAACAAGGACTACCTCCTTGAAACTATTTGAAGACAACTCTAAGTTTTAAATTCTGTTTTCTCAGTGGTTGATTTATTATTATTTCCCTTGATTTTGGAATAGACTTTCATTTTAATGTAAAGGGAGCTTTCTTTGTTCTCTTTAGGGAAAGAGAGTTGAAAATTGACAAGAGAAAGATGAAACACAAAGCCAGTGCTGTGCTTACTAACGTAAAATGAACAAAATGGACACATTATGTCATAGGCTGCTTGTCTCCCTCAGGAGACAAAGACTAGGCCAATCTGGGCTATCCTTCTATTAAGTTAGAACAGCTGGAGTTTGACATTTTTCTTCTCTAAGTCTAAAGACTGGATAATGTTCATATTGGAGCTTTCTTGTCTTTTACACATTTAGTCTCCTGTGTTCTTTTTGGCTTGGGAGCTTGGTTAGTGTGCAGTATGATTTTGAGAGAAAAAAAAAAAGCTTCTTGTTTCAGGATAGAATATTTAAAATAAACAGGCTGTGTGTTTATTACTGTGGAAACCAGAGAGCAAGTATGACTGTAAACAGAATGATTTCAAAAGCCTAAGTGATTAAATGCCAAGAAGACTGCAGTAATACTATTATTCTTTCATAATTTTTTATTTCTACCATAATTTTGAAATTTTTTCTGAAATAATTTTATGACATATGTTCATCTTTTGCCATGCATACATTGATTTTTTTTTTTTTAGAGTTTTGGTAGAAACTTTTAGTCTTTTATTCTACCAAATGGAGAAACTTGAATATATACTTCTTTATAGCAATTATGATAGCTAGAACCTTCTAAAGGTGTTCAATTCTCAGGATTTACTTGATAACATTTTTCATGTTTGTTGACTACCAGTGAACTACCATTGAATAGTGACTTTGCATCTTGTGTATTTGCTGCATGCATCTTTTCATGGAAGTATACTCTGAAAACCTAGTTGTAACTGTCCAACTCCTTTAGTATAGAACTTAAAATTTCATGTACACAAGAAGTGATTTCTCTTTCTGGTGAATCATTTTATGCCTGATGTGACATTTGAATAAAGCTTGATGAGACCAAAGTTGCTAGAAAATAAATTCAGCCTGACACTCATTCATGGCAGTTCTACCAACTTTATCTTAAAGCAATGCCTATTGTTTCATTCAAAAAATGATGTTCTGTTTACTAAGCATGTTAGTTTTCTGTTGTGGCACAACTAGGTTCTCCGCTGAGGGTCTCACAAGGCTAGAATCAAAGTGTCAGCCAGACTGCATTCTCACCTGGAGCTCAGATTCCTCTTCCATGCTCACATGGTTGTTGGCAGCATTCATTTCCTTGCTGGCTTTTAGCCAGAGGTTGTTCTCAGCTCTTAGAAGCCATTTTCATGACACCCTCCCTCTTAAATCCCATAACAGAGAATTTCATTCAAGTCAAATTCCTGCTCTTGATGAAGATCCCAATCCATTTTAAGGGCTCACTTAATGTGATCAGGCCCAACCAGAATAATCTCTCTCTTTTTTTTTAAAGTCAGCTTTCCCATGTCACCTAACCTAATGGAAGTGAATATCTCCTTAAATCCACAAGTACTCACCCACATGCAAAAGGAAAGGATTATACAGTGTGTGTGCTTTAAAGTTGGGAATCTGGAGGGCCATCTTAGTGCCTACCACTAAAATAATAGGAGGCGATGAGGTGTGTATTTCTTGTTTCTTTTTTCCATCTTCATATGTGTCTGGATTCTTTTCCTCCTTTAGTTTCATAAAAGGAAGATTCTTTATTCTAAGTTTAAATTCTTCCCCCTGGTCTTTCCCACCCCTCTTTCAATTCACTCTATTAGACCTGCTTGTGGTCCCATTCACACACTCTTGTATTTTCATTTTTCCCTGTTTATTTGCTCCTTCCTTTCAACTTGCATGTTGGCTAGTCCTCAGTTCTTCCCTGAAGTGAATCTGCCTTTTCTATAGCTCACGTTTAAGTCCACTCTTTTTTTGCAAACGGGTAATCTTCCTGTCTCTGGCCCTCCCTACTCTCATCTACCACCAGGGAGACATTTCTAAAATGCAAATCTAATCACATTATTCTGCTTAAAAATCATTGGAAGCCCTACCTTGTTGTCTTCAGCAAAAGACCAAATACAGCCGATAGACATGCTATGTTGGCCCTAACATCTAGAAAAAATTAGAAATGAGTCTCTATCAATCAACATCAGGAGCTTATATCTAAAAATCTAAGTTTCTGGTCTCTCTTGAAAAATTAAAAATCTGAGTATTCTGGCCCCCATTTCCACCAGACAATAATCCACTACTACTACCTAGTGGCTCCCCCTGTAGAAGGGAAAAGCTTTCTGTAGTTTGTCAGCCCATCAGCTTTATTCATTCACTTTACCTGCCTGGCTCCTGAGGACAGTTGATTCCACAAGCCCTTAACTAGAGAATAAAGGCTAAATGTCTTAGCATGACATTCATAATTGTTTCCTAACTTCCTCCCATTCATTCTTTTCAAATCAAGTTCAATTTTAGTTGGATGATAGCATTTCAGTTCCTTCTGCCATATTGTGATTTCCATAAGGATGGGAAGTATGCATTGTTTATGCTTTCATTCTCAGCCTCTAACATAATTTTTAACACATATTAGGAACTTAATGAAATTGAATTGAATGGTGTTGATTATACTTTCACACTGACACACTGATTTTATGTGCCCATGTAATTGCTCAAAAGGCAATACAGATGAAAGTATCAGCTCTCAGCACTATTGAAAAATCTACAATCAAAACTTTATTCACTACCAAAAATGAGTCAATAGAGTTATTTTGATTTACAAAAAATATATTGTAGTACTATGATGGTGGCAGCGGTTGTGGAAGTTCTTTAACATAATCAGTATCTTGACCCTTCCATTCTTTAATAGGAGTGAGAATTGGGATTTCCCTGACAATGTTACATGTTCAGTCTACTGGAGAACACAGAGAAAATAGGGCTTCCAGCTGGCTCTAGTTCTTTCCTTTGCAAGGTATTGAAAGGCTTTCTATTTGTTGATATCCATAAAATCAGGAAATATTTATAAATTTTCTAAATAGATTTCCTAACCATTGCTAGGCATTAAGGAGCATTTTTAAAACTGATTCTTTAAGGTAGTTTTGAGAATGATGGGTTTGGTTATTGGAGAATTATATAGAGATAATGGAATTTCTACTGTATCTCTTCATGGTTGGATTAAAACATGAAAATGTAAATGGGATTATTGAATATATCTCAGTCTAGGAGGGTAAGTTTTATAGTGTTCTTTGTAATTAAATTGTCCTTTTAGGGTTTGAGGATGGCCTTTCCGCTGCATATTTTAGTTCTGTTTTTCCAAAATGTCATATTGAACTAATTAAAAAAATATATATCTACAGTATCCCACAAGAGCATTATTGCATGAAGTAGAGGTACCTACTACTCATGTTAAAAAGGATCATAGATTATTGTTGGCAAATAGAAAGAAATCCTATTTAATCCAAGACAGGGTGGTTCCTCTAGGTTACTCACTGATGAGACAGTAACAATGGAAAAATTTGCATCATTGCTCTTTCTCGGCTCAGTTAAATTGTTAAATTGTGAACAAATTCTCTTTGTGATCTTGTTTTTGTGTTGCTCTTAAAGGTTCATAATATTCTGGACTGCTCTTTTTTCAATGATAATTAACAGTGATGATGTTAGTTATGTGTGATAAATTGTTTTGTGCATATGTTCCAACAATAGTCATTATTTTCAGTACACTCTGGTTTTATTTTTATTTTTATTTTTTTTTACACTCTGGTTTTATTTTTAGATATTGTTCTAGTATTGCCTTTTTTTTTTTAAGTAGCTCCACATCCAATGCAGGGCTTCAACTCAAAACCCTAAGATCAAGACCTGAGCTGAGATCCAGAGTCAGATGTTTAACCAACTGAGCCACCCATGCACCCAAGTATTTCTTTATTTTGTTATTTATAATGTTCAGTCCATACTCATGGGAAAAAAAAAAAAAAAAAAGCCTGGATAGAAGTAGTTCTTACCCCCCTCCCCCACTTTTTTTTTTAACTGAATTGACCAGAGGTTGCTCAAGGCATAGTGGGGGAATTTAGGAAATGAATTTAGGATATAACCATAGACTCTGTAAGGTTGAAATACTACCTGTATTAAAGTTTTCAAGAGCAACAATGCCAGTATATAAAGAGATACATTATAAGGTATTGGTTTACACAATTGTGGAGACTGAGAAGGCTTACTATCTGCCATTGAAGTCTGGAGACCCAGCAAAACTGATGGTGTAGTTAAAGGTCTGAAGGCTGGAGAGCTGGTGGTGTAGATTCAAGTCCAGGTCTCAAGACCTGAGAATCAGAAGCACCAGGGACAGGAAACGATCTGTGTCCCAGTTCAGGTTATCAGGCAGAGTGAATTCAACTTTCATCTGCATTTTGTTCTATTCTGGCCCTGAGCTGATTGGTTAGGCTGATCTGTTTTACTCATTCCACCAATTCAAATGCTAATCTCTTCCATAAACAACCTCACAGACACACCTAGAAATAATGTTTAACTGGCTCCCTGGGCATTCAGTGACCCCATAAAGTTGACACATAAAATGAATTACCACACCAGCTTTTGCCAGTCTTGAGATTGAGAATCTGATTATGGCCCTGTATATTGATACTTTGCTAATATTTCATGCTGCTACTATTATCCTGAAAATATGCTTATCCTGGAATTGATGTACTTGTGAAAAATATTGAATACTCCATTAATGAGCACCTTTTTATAACACTTCTCGTACTATATAAGGGGTACATCCTTACAAGTCTCTTTGCAGGCAGGGGCATTGCTTTATCCTCTTTGTTGCTTTGATGTATATATTAGTATCTGGTGAAAAATTACATAAAAATGTTTGTTGAATGAAATTATAAGGATGAACAGTTCTTTGAGGCTATATAGTAGTTTCTCATTTTCTTCTTGAATGCCGTTTATATAATACCTGTGAATTAGGGTAAATTGGGCAGTAGCACTGTTACAAATTTTTGAAGTTCAAAGATTAAGGTCATAGCTTATTGGTAAGGGAACCTCATCTGGACTATAATATTTATCTCATGTATATCTTGTTTTGTATTTAAGTACAAAGATTGTGGATAACATTGTAAAGAAGGGAATTTGAAATTTTAGGGCATTTTGTAGCATATCTTGTTTTTCTTCATATTTTTAGTTTTAGCTAAGAGGAAGTTATTCCTAGGAAGAAAAATGTGTATTAAGAAAAATCAGAATTTAAATCTGATTGTCAGTCTTTCATAGGTATGTAGGTCCAGGAAATGGCTATTAAAACCAGTTTAGTTGTTACATTTGACAACCTCAGAATTTAAAGTAGATTGTGAATTTATGCTCATTTAGCACAGATGTTTCTAAGATACACAGTTCAAAGTGAAAATATCAGTTAAACAAATAGAAATTTGCTTTTGAGGTAGCCAAATCGATAGAAATTCATGTCTAGAAAATATTTCTAGATTGTAGAGCCAAGTTGGTCAGATTTCTTAAGATCAGTAAGAGGAGGTATATATATAAATGACCTTTGAGGATGGAGGTATGTTAGGAATATCCGTACAAATCAGAGTATTTGGATCAAGGGTAAAGTAAGGACAGATTGGAAAACCACCTCTTTTGGCCCCCCAATAATACCTGGTTTCTAGCTCCTGTGATTGATATATGATGAACTGAAATCTTAGCTCTGTCCAGTTTAAGAAAGCAACCTAACTTCATGGGAATGTCTTTTATTTGTTTGCTTAAAATCACCACTTTAGTAATTCTAAGGGGATATGGAATGTGACAGTTACTGTCCCTTAATACATAGAATCCCTTTGGGAAGAGTTTCTGTCAAGTCATTTCAAAAGCAGTAGCCATCCCCATAATCAGTCCTTAGGTTTTTGTTTTGGCTTTTTGGTTTTTTTTTTTAGTTTGTGCCTTGATCCAGTTAGTAATGATTGGGTAGCAAATCTGAGTTTATCCAAAGCATGAACTTGTAAATGCTTGCCATGAACTTGTAGAAGTTTACTTACCTAGGTTAAAAATTAAATAAACTGGTCGGAGCTACCTTTCCCAAAAGGAGCTCGGTATGTGACAGGCATATCAGGCATCATGGCCTCCTTCTTCAGTTTATAGCCAAACACTGATTTATAAAATTATGATAATTTTTAAAGAGTCTACATTCCGTAGTTTTCTGACCTGGTTTATTAAGGGGAATGCTTTTTTCCTCCCTTAATATACTGTAACCATGACAGTAAGTGCAAAAGCATTTCTAGTAGTTGAACATAAATCTTTGATCTGACCTTTTGAGTCATATGATCAAAGAAAAATTGCCCTTTTAAAAATTTTATGAAATACTCATTTTGCATCTGACATTATTTCCCCATGGATATAACTCTTCATATAACTGTGTATCTCAGTGTATACTGTGTTTTCAGATTGCCACCCTCCTTTCCACTGCTCCCTCACTCTAGTTTTAGAGATTTATCCCTTAGCTCCCTGTTGAATAAATTGAGATTACTACATTGTCAAAATACAATAACTGCTATACCATTTGGACACTTTTGGCAATGAGTAAGTGTTCTCATTTGAGAGCTGCTTCATAAGAAACAGTTCACAGAGGTGGAAATATAGTATGCCAAAATAGTTGATTTCTTTTGGACTTAACTGAAACTAGGTTTCTGCTTTTAATATTTCCTAACAGCAAGGTGCTATTCTATGTAACATGACTTATTTACATAGTTACCACAAAACACTTGGTATTTCATGCAGCAATGACATTATTTCATTGAAAACAGTAATTTTAGTACTGCAGTATTTCAACATTTTTGTCTGGCTACATTTTTACTTTGTGCTTATAAAAGTTGAAAATTCATGGTTGGGATATGATGGTTTATCTTGATTTTTCTGAAATTAATTTATTAACATCGTAAGCGTTATAGAATACTACTCTCTTTACATTTATGTAAAGCAGATATTTTATCTGACTTATCTTTGTATAATGTAGATTGCCTTGTACATACACATGGTAGGAGTTAAACAAAATATTTAATTGAATTTCAAGTTTTTATATAGGATTCTTACTAACTACACTTCATATATTTCTTATGAAGTATTTTACTATAGAGCTCAAAATCTGAATTTATTACTATTAGCCCCAGAGAGACTTCTTATAGTCTTAGTACTTATAGTATTATACTATTTTGTACTTAAACTATTATACTATTTTAGTCTTAGGTCCATAGAGCTCAAAATCTGAATTTATTACTATTAGCCCCAGAGAGACTTCTCTATTAACTGAATGCCTGAAACATAGTAAGTACCCAATAAATGTTACTTATTATTTAAAAATACTATGATATAATTTGGCTTATTTCATCACATTGATGGAATATATTCCCTGAATATTTCTTTATTATTTTGAAGACATTAATTTATTGATTTTTGGTATCCAGCATTGCGATAGAAATCCAGTGCCATTTTAACTCCTGATCATTCACATATAACCTGTTTTTATTTTATTTTATTTTATTATGTTATGTTAATCACCATACATTACACCATACATTACATACATACATTACACCATACACCATACACCATACATGTTAATCACCATACACCATACATTTTTGATGTAGTGTTCCATGATTCATTGTTTGCATATAACACCCAGTGCTCCATTCAATACGTGTCCTCTTTAATACCCATCACCAGGCTAATCCATCCCCCCACCCCCTTCCTCTCTAGAACCCTCAGTTTGTTTCTCAGAGTCCATAGTCTCTCGTGGTTCGTCTTGCCCTCCGATATCCCCACCTTCATTTTTCCCTTCCTACTATCTTCTTTCTTTTTTAAACATATAATGTATTATTCGTTTCAGAGGTACAGATCTGTGATTCATCAGTCTTACACAATTCACACCGCTCACCATAGCACATACCCTCCCCAATGTCTATCATCCAGCCACCTCATCCCTCCCACTCCCCACCACTCCAGCAAACCTCAGTTTGTTTCCTGAGAAAAGCACATATAACCTGTTTTAATGGAATCTGGAATCTTCTGGGATTCTCTTTTTGTCCCAGTCTGAAATTTAATGTTGTTATGTCTTGATAGAAGTCCTTTTTTAAATCCAGTGTGCTGGGACCTTAGTAGTCTCTTTCTGTCTGGAAATTTCAGTTCATGTATTTTTCCTACTTTTTAAGTTCCTTTCCTGTTTTGTTTTATGTTTTGGCTAACTTTATTATGTGGATTTTAACTGATCATCTTTTGGCTAACTCTATTATATGGATTTTCACTGATCCTGTACTGTGCTTATCCTCTAATCTTCTTATAATTTCTCTCCTATTTTCTATCTATTTCTTTATGAGTGTGTGTGTGTGTGTGTGTTATGTGCAGCCCAGAATTTTATTCTTTGAAACCTCAAGTCAGTATGTATGGTTTCTACTTATCTATATGAGCTCTAGGTCAGGGGAGATTGCCTTGTGAGGAACTCATGGGAACATGGGTCTCACCCTGTTTTAGTACCTTCCAGTTGCTGCCTGTTGTCAGTCGTTCTTCAGTTCCTTGATAGGTTTTGTTTTTTGGTTTTTGGTTCAAAGTTTATAATTGTTACCTCAAGGGGACTTAGTCTAATATAGCTTACTTTGCCATTACCTGAACTGGAACTACCTCAGTGTTAATTCTTAATTACATTTTTCTTTGCAAGAAAATTCAATTAGATGCATGGTTACTATCTGTTGTGCTCTTCGGTTCTTCTCAAGTATCAATAGATAGTAATTTTTATACCTAATAGGCAGTTTTCCCCTTTAGTGATTATTCACCTAAAAAAAGTCTTGAAAATTTTTAAAATGTTTTTTAGACGAATGCTTTGTTTTTATCTTGTCTCTAGGTAAATAAGGGAAAAAATCAAAGTAAATATTATTAGTTTTCTGTATAAATATTTTAGATAGAAATTTATTTCCTAAAGATCTGCCACTGAATTACAATAAAGTTTTTTTAGGATTCTTATTTTTTTTTATTTTATTTTTTTAAGTAGGTTCCACACCCAGTGTGGAGCTCAGTGCAGGGCTTGAACTCATGACCCTGAGAGCAAGACCTGAGCTGGAGATCAAGAGTCAGACGCTTAACTGACTGAGCCACCCAGGTGCCCCATTAGTAAATATTTTTGAATGAAAAAATATGGCAGAAGAATTTTTAATCCATAGTTTAAAAAGGCAATTATTTAAAATTTTTTTAGAAGTAAATTCATAAACCATACAGGAAAATTTTTGATTTTGTCTTTGATTTCATGTTTCATCATTTCATTTAAGTTGAGGATTTAAAGATACTTGGTACTTTTATGATTTTTTAAGGATCACTAGTTTTGAGTTTATTAGTTTATGATAATTGATTTTAAGAATATTAGAGTTACAGTTAACAATATTTTTTTATTAAAATATTTTGTTTCCAAATGTTTCTAATGTCAATTTAATGACTTTTAACCAGTTATGCTATTTCATCAATAAATGTAATTTAGTGCCTTGGGGGCAAGATAGGGGAGGTTAGCCTTAAGTTTCTGAAATGTTTAAAGGACAAAGGGCCAGAATTTTATAATCAGAAAAAAAATTACAAGATTCTATTGTTTTAATTTTCCTAGAGAATGTTATGAGAGACCTGAACAATTGTTACTTAACAGGATAAGCTGGTTTAAGTTCTGAAGTCAATGATCCAATCCATTTCATTTTATGTTTTATTAACACATTTCCTAATTATCCCACAGCAGGATATTTTATCATAAGTTTTGTCTAGTGTTTGCTTGCTTACTATTTCTTTGGGGCCTTAGAAGCTAAGCAACAGCAGTGATCCCAGCCCCAATGACATTTTTCTCTGTCATAACCACTCTGGAATGCTACTGTGTTAAAGTAATCAACCATTTTTAGAAGACAAATCAAATTCAAACTAACTTAAGAGAATGGAGTTTTTTGTGTCTTTAGGTGTTACTTCCGTTGTGGTTTATTTGCAAAATCCTTCATTATCAGCGCTTAGGTTTTTGTTCACAAATCTTGTATAGGATAAGTCATTATTACGCAAACAATGAATCATGGAACCCTACGTCAAAAACTAATGGTGTAATGTATGGTGATTAACATAACATAATAATAAAAAAATAAATAAAATTTATATGGATATAAAAAAAAAGGATAGGTCATTATTTTGAATACAGTGGTTACAATTACTTGTGCAGGACCCCACTGAAAATAAATGTCAGTATTGGGATTCTAAAATAGAGATTTCTAAGGTTCCTGTACACCATGTAATTCTTTTGATATGATCAAGGTATCAAAAATAAGACGAAGTAGACAGTTGCATTTATATTTCTACCTACAGATCATTTGGTAATCTTATCAGCTGCAGTGGAGGGAGTCTGATTTAAACAAAGCAATAAGAAACTTAGCCAAAGGACATAAAAATAACTCTTGATTAGATGAAGAAACATAATGATCCTGAATGGAGGAATTACACTGTTAATTCATATTGGAAATAAGTTAATTCCTTATAAAATAATTTGAAAATGAGTGTAATTCCAAACAAAGTTCCTAGTATTTTTTAGTCGCTTTTTTTTGTTTGTTTTTAGTTTGTCTGAAATTTACAGTCAAAATTCTTGGGATGTGCTTGGCAAAACTAGACAATAAATACAATATTGAAAAAGGAATTAGGTGGAATTTATAATCTTCAATAATAAAACATTATAAAGCTGTCATAATTAAAGGAGCATCTTAGCACTAGTAAAAGAATAGTGAATGATGGTAGTGAAGAGGAAACTCAAGAAAATACTTAAGTATACATAAATATGTAGTTTCTAATAATCATGGCGTTTTATATCAGGGAGAGAGTGGTTCACTGAGTAAATGGTGAGGGAACATTGCTTATGTATTTGGAGAAGTAAATTAAAAATGAAAATATAGGTAAGTAGTCACTTTCTCTGATTTGTAAAGACCTTGAAAGGAAACTATTTTTATTTTTTTAAGATTTTATTTTTAAGTATTCTCTACACCTGGTGCGGGGTTAAACCTACAATCCCAAGATCAGGAGATGCATGTTTCACTGACTGAGCCAGCCAGGCACCCCAAAGGAAACTATTTTTACATTTAAGTACATTAACTCTATAAGTAATATTGCCAGACCAGAAGAATATTTGTAGCATTTATGACCAAGTATTCATTCACTCAGGTAACAGACATATTTTGAATCCCTACTATGAGTGTGGGGAAGGGAGACAATAACCATTTATAAATAAAATGAATTAAGATGATGACAACTGCTGCAAAGATTATAAAATATTGTTTAATACCTGTACTATTGCTATTTCTTTGTAGGACTATTTGAAGGATTCTGGAATGCTTATATCATAGTTAAGGTAGTCAAGACAGTGTTTCCAGAGGTAACATTGAATAGAGACCTGAATAAAATACAAGAGGAAGCCATGTGCAATTCAGGGAGAAGAACATTCCAGAAGAATATGCAAAGACTATTAGTTTCCTGTTACCACCGTAACAAAGTAGGACAGACTTAGTGGTTTTCTTATTTCTTTTAGCATCAAGAGGCTGCCAGCCTTCCTTGGCCTGTGTCCACATCATTCCAATGTCTTTTCATCTTTACACTGCCTTAGCTCAGTCTGATCTCCTGCTTCCCCCTTATAAGGACCCTTGTGATTACATTGGGCCACCTGGATGATCCATGATAATAGCCCCATCTCAGGATCACTGATACAATCACATTTGCGAAGTCCCTTCTGCTATATAAGGTAATATTCACAGATTCTGGGAATTAGGATGTGGGCATCACTGGGGGTCAATTACTTATCCTGCCATAGACCCTGATACACTATATTCATTTTTAGTTGCTACTGTAACAAATAACCAGAAACTTAGCAGCTCAAAATAATGTAAATTCACTATCCCATGTTTCTGTAGGTCAAAAGTCCAACACGGGCACCTGGGTGGCTCAGTCAGTTAAGGGTCCAACTATTGATTTCGGCTCAGGTCATGATCTCAGGGTCATGGGACTGAGCCCTGCATTGGGCTCTACGCTCAGTGTAGAGTCTGCTTGAGATTGTCTCTCCCCTTTCCCTCTTCTCCTCCCCCCACCCTGCTCGCAGGCTCTCTCTTTCTCGAAAGAAAGAAAGAAAGGAAAACAGAAAGAAAGACCATCTTTAAAAAAAAAAAAAAAAGTCCGACATAGTAGTCTCATCTAGCTAAAATCAATGTGTCAGAAGTACTGTATTTCTTTTTGGAAGCTCTACAGAAGAACCCATTGCCTTGCCTTTTCCCAGCTTTTGGACACCACCCACATTTTGGTTCAAGGTCTCCTTCTGTCTTCAAAGCCAGCAATTTTGCATCTTTCTGTGCTTCTCTTCAAATTCCATGTCCTTCTGACTGTAGCTGAGAAAGAAAACTCTGATTGTAAGGATTTATGTGAATAGATTGGGCTCATCCAGATAATCCACAATAATCTCATCATCTCAAGGTCTGTATCCTTAACACATCTGCAAAGTCCCTTTTTCACAGAGAAAGTAACATTCACAAGTTACAGAAAGTAGGGTATAGACATTTTGTGGGGAGCACCATTAATTACATTTGGGGGTAGCTGCTTATTACATATTGGAATAATTGACCTATTCAAGTGAGAGATGCAATTAGAGAGGTAGTAATGGGCCAGATTATAAAAAGCCTTTTCGTCCATTGGAGTATTTAAAGAGAAAATGTTGTAATAAAATGAGGGAACAGATCGATGCTATTCTAAAAAACTTACTGGGATGATAGATTCTGTATCTGTGCTATCTGATACAGCAATTACTAGCTACATGTCGCTGTTGAGCCCTAAAATGTGGCTTGTGTTACTGAGGAGTTCAGTTTTTAATTTTAGCTAATTTAAAGTTACATAGCTCATGTGTGGCTAGTAACTGTTGGTAGCAGGACTACTGAAAGAACTATTGGAAGATACTACGTATATTTTTGGAGATATTTTGCTCTGACAGAAGCAGAAAACTGAACAGTAGCTAGAATTAGATATGACATTAAAGTGGTTTTGTTTTGTTTTGCTTTGCTTTTGTTTTTAGACTGGTAATATTGAAGCACATTTGTATTAATTATGTGTTGTTGAGTAACAGGTTATCACAAACTTGGCAGCTTGAAACCATGTACATTTATTATTTCATGGTTTCCATGGGTCAGAAATCCAGGCATGGCTTTGCTAGGACTCCTGTGAAAGCTGCAATCAAGGTTTTGTCCAGAGCTGCAGTCTCATCTCAAAGGTGAAAGATTTGTTTTTAAGGTCATGTTCTTGCTGGCACAATTCAGTTCCTTATAGCCTGTTGGACTGAGGGCCTCAGTTTCTTTGCTGGCTGTGATGGTTAACTTTATGTGTTAACTTGGATGGGCTAAAAGTGCCTAGATATGTGGTCAAACCTTATTCTGGATATCTGTGAGGAAGTGTTTGGATGAGATTAACATTTAGATAAGCGGACTTTGGGTAAAGCAGAATGCCCTCCAAATGAGGGAGGACCTTAGTTGAAGGCCTGAACAGTACAAAAGACCGATCTCCCCAGAACAAGGAAATCTGCCGAGAGATTTCATTGACTCTTCCTAGATTCCCAGCCTGCTGGTCCACCCAGCAGATTTTGGACTTAACCAACCTTCACAATCACGTCAGCCGGGGCGCGCCTGGGTGGCTCAGTCTTTAAGCGTCTGCCTTCGGCTCAGGTCATGATCCTAGGGTCCTGGGATCGAGCCCCAAATCGGGCTCCCTGCTCGGTGGGAAGCCTGCTTCTCACCCTCCGACTCCCCCTGCTTGTGTTCTTTCTCTCACTGTGTCTCTCTCTGTCAAAAAAAATAAAATTAAAAAAAAAAAAATCATGTCAGCCAATTGCTTACAGTAAGTCTCTATATGTATAAACATCTTATTGTTTCTCTGTCTTTAGAAAACCCATCTAATGCACTGGCTGTTGGTCAGAGGCCTCCTACGGTTTTAAAATGATTATTTGTCAGAAATCACTCTCCGTTCCCTGCTGCATGGGCTTCTCCAACATGGCTGCTAGTGTCATAAAAGCCAGCAAGGAAAAACTCTATTAGCAAGGTGGATATTATAATCTTATATAACTTAATCACTGAAGTGATATATGTTACCTTTGCTGTATTCTGTTCATAAGAAGCAAATCACAGTCCTCCTTGCACTTAAGGGAGGGGATTACACAGGATATGAGTCCCAGGAGGTTGAGATAATCAGGTGCTGTGTACTATTTAAGCAGTCATTTTCCTGCATCTAACCTTCCAGTGGCTTTTTGTTATAATTGGAATAAATGCTCAACTTCTTACTGTAGCCTACAAAATCCTGTGTGATCTAGTCTCCTGTCTCCCTTTTCCATTGCCTCAACCGTGTTCTCCCCCTAAGTTTTTGCAAGGTCTTTTTCCCTGACTACCATATCCAAAGATATGCTGCCCTCTAGTCACAGTCTCATTATTTTATTTTCTTCATTGATTCTACAGCTGTGTGAAATTATAATCATTGTGCACCATCAACTCTTTCCAAGAGAACACATTGTTTTCCTTTCTAACAGCAGTATCTCCAATGCCTAGTACATAGTACATATTCAAAAAGTCTGATAAATGAATGAATGAATGTATTCTGCGTTTCACCGTGTAAGAATAGGGATACTAACTTTTGACTCCCCCAAAACTTAATTCCTAATAGTCTTATGTTGACCAGGAGCCTTACCAGTAACATAAACCATCGCCTAACACATGTTTTGTATTTTATATGTGTTATATACTGTATTCTTACAATAAAGTAAGCTAGAGGAAAGAAAATGTTACTAAGAAAGTCTTAAGGAACTGAAAATACCTTTACAGGACTGTACTGTAAAAAGTCCACATGTAAGTGGACCTGTGCAGTTCAAACCCATGTCACTCAAGGGTCACCTGTGCAACATAAATAATTAACCCTGCTATAAAATATGGAGTTTAAGTATTACTAGCTAGACAATATTGATCTCATCTATTGTGGCAAATGTAGCACATGCATGCAGATGTTAATATTAGGGGCACCTGCAGGTGGGGGTGTGTGAATGGGAACTGTCCCCATTCTATTATTCTATAAAACTAAAAGTGCTCCAAAAAAATAAAGTCTATTAATTTAAGAAAAAAAAACTGGGGATACTATGTGTAATATGTAGCCACTATCCTTTTGCAGCTTTTAGCATACTACAAAAAAAAAAAGTAAATACTGTAATGCTATGATAGATATCCATACTTACTCACTAGACCACCCAAGTATAACTGAGTGAACGGTGAATGTCTAGTGGAAAATGCAGGGAAGAGCTAGGTTAGTAGTGAGGGGGGATGGACAATGAATTCTGTTTGGGCATTTAAAGTTTGAGGTTTGCATAGGTCATTTTGCTGGCACCATTCCAAAACAGAGTTAAATGTGTACGTAAGTCTCGAGTTTGGGAGAGCCCTCACCTACATATACATTTGGCAGTTTTCAATTTATCGGTAATAATGGAAGCTGTGATATTGGATAATCCTATAACTATAGAGGAAAAAGAAAAGTAGGTCAAGAGACCATACCAAGAAATATTACCATTTAGCATCTAAGTGGAGGACGGAGAAGCATACTGCACAGATGTGATTAGATAAGTATTATGAGATTTAGAAGAGTGTTAGGGAATCCAAGGCAATATTTCTTTATCAGCACCTAATACCAAAAATAAAGTAACAGGCAAATAATAGGTATCTACTGCTTTCTATCACCTCCCCCCCAATCCAGTTACTATAAAAAATCTTCCATTTGATTCTAAATCCCTGTATAGTATAATCTTTAATTATTAATTTTAACTCCTAATTAGGCTGAGATAAATCTAGATTTTACTGTATGTCTCATGAACCAAAAGACTCATCATCCATTTTAAGACAGTAGTGGAGTGAACATTTATAGTCATTCAAAGTAAAAGTAACTTTGGAGATTCCCTTACCACATAGGCTTTGGGTTTTTGTTGTGAAGGATTCTCTGACATCTACCAATGATTTTTACAATTATGAAGACCAAAATAAGAATTCTTAGATGATATTTAATATATTAAAGCATATAGCATGGCCTTAAAATTCTAATAATTTTGTAGCACTCTAATTCGAGATCAGAGTATTTTTCACTTTTAGATGATTGCATTTTGATTGTAAGAACCTACAGAATCTAAAATATACAGAGCCTTGCTTGACCATACAATCATCTTGAGATATTTAAACATTTTTTTTATGAGCTGTAAGAAATTTGGGCAAGAAAATAGTGGGAAAAGTGGGATTAGTATTCTCCTAGTATATATAGCTCTTTTATCTTTTTTAGAAGGAGTCCTTATCGGTATTCTTTTCTAAGTTCTAGATATCTTCGAAAAGAAATGTGATCAGTTGTCAACCTAGAGAAATTACTGCTTTAGGAGGTACATTTGTAATGTTATTTATTTAAATATGAAATAAACATTTCAACAGGCCACTAAACCGAAGAGTTCATGATACGTATCTTAGTAAAAACATATTTGATCCAAAATATGAACAAGTGATAATTAACATAAGTAGGGCAAAATAATACAGTTTAGTCTCTTTTTTTAAAACTTGACTGATTTCCTGTATTACTGAATTTTGTAACTGTGTATTATAACAGCTAAGTATATGCAACTGTGTATTTGTCTAAAATAGACAAAACATTCTGTATTATAAACTATAATGGGCAGGCTTTACTTTTTTAGTGTACACATATCTAGATACAGCTAAACTTTTGTCTGATAGGAATAAATTAAAAACATACTGAAAAAAATGAGTTCCTCTTTGCCGTCATTTGCCTTGTAATAACATCAAGGTATCTTTATTCCTCCTTTTCCTTTAGCTTTACATTTTGGTTCCCAGGACAGTAGCAAAGATTAAGTCTGCAAGGCTATTTAGACTACTTTGATAATGTATCAAAACTCAAATTCTTTAAATAATGTGTTCTAAGCAGAATATCAGCTCATTCTGTGATAACTCTCCTCTCCCCAGAAACATTCAGAAGGGCCACAAACAATCCCCCAGGAATTGGTTAGTAATTATCCATAGTGTTTATTTTGTATACTTTAGTAATGCTATATATTCTCTTTAATCTGGTCACTCCAAAGAACCTGAAAACATTCTTTAAAAGAATCTGACAAAAAAAAATCTGTGTAGGTTTTATTAAACATATATATTATCATAGTATCAAGTGCTATTATATAGTTTTTTAACATGCATTTTTTTGTTTCAGTTATACTGTTCAATAAGATAAAACTTTGTTATATTCTTGAACTATTTAAAATATTTTTTAATTTGTGTTCAGAGCATCACAGTCCCATTTTTTTTTTGCTTTTTGTTTTTTTTTAAGTAGGCTCTGCCCCCAGTGGGGAACCCAGCGTGGGGCTTGAACTCACCCTGAGATCAAGACCTGAGCTGAGATCAAAAGTTGGACACTTAACTGACTGAGCCACCCAGGCGCCCCATTGTCCCAGTTTTTTTTATTTGCCTGCCCCATTATAGTTACATTCCTTTATTAATAAGGATCATTCCAATTGGAGTCTTTATTTAGTGCTTAATATTTGTCTAGAGCTGTGCAAAATACTGTAGAGACAGTGAAAAAATATAAGATAGGCCCTCTGATCTTAAAGAGCTAGTTATTTAAAAGACTACATTTCTGAAACAACCAGAGGAAAATATAAGGAGGATGACAGGAAGGAAAAATTGTGAGACGAACTGTGAAGTATTAAGAATAGACAGGTCAGTATAGGCTAAAGTAGTTATAGAGAATGTGACCTGGGCTTTGAAGTGGGTGGGTAAGGAGGTATGGCATTTAATCTTGGATTTAAGAATTGACAGATACCCAGAATAAACAAAGCACTGGCTAAAGAAAATAGATAAGTTTTCTGAAATTGAGACCTTTTAATGCAGATGGGAATTTTTTTTTTTTTTAAAGATTTTATTTATTTATTTGACAGAGGGAGACACAGTGAGAGAGGGAACACAAGCAGGGGGAGTGGGAGAAGGAGAAGCAGGCTTCTGGCAGAGCAGGGAGCCCGATGCAGGGCTTGATCCCAGGACCCTGGGATCATGACCCGAGCCGAAGGCAGACGCCTAACAACTGAGCCACCCAGGTGCCCCTGCAGATTGGATTTTAAAAATGTTATTATTTACTTGTTTTAATATCTAAAATTATGATACTTTAGAACTAACTAATGCAAACTCCTACAGTTATCAACATTTAAAAAGTTAATTGTTCTCAACTTAAAATCCTAGATTATAGACTGTGTCTTAAAGATGTGTCTTAAAATTTTAGAGTAAAGACTGAATGAGGTGCCTAGTATAGGTCTATGTACCAAATTATCTACAAGATCTTGAGAACTGACTACAAAAAAATGTTTTTGACCATGCCTCTAAAGGAGAGACATGCTTTCAGGATGCCTTTAATTTGTGGTTTCTGATTCTGGTGTACCATTTGAAGTCCTGATTTTATATTTAGATTATTTTGAAATTACAGAACTATTAAAAGCTGTGCTAATAGCCTTCTATGTCAAACAAAAAGCTAAAGTAGAAGTTTTTAAAACCATCGCATCCATATAATGTGGCTTTTGTGTAAATTTGCTTGTTTTAAAAATAATACTTTTTTAAGTTGCCACTTTTTATTTGTAGGCTAGTATAAAGGTCTGCTGGATATAGGGGCACATGGGTGGCTCAGTTGGTTAAGCGTCAGACTCTTGATTTCGGCTCAGATCATGATCTCAGGGCCTTTGGATTCAGCCCCCTGTTGAGCTTTGCACTCAGCACAGAGTCTGCTTGTCCCTCTCCCTCTGCTCCTCCCCCCACCCATGCTCTCTTGCTCTCCCTCTGTCTTTAAAATAAATAAAACCTTTTTTTTTTAAATTGGCTTGATACAGAGTGAGAGTGCAGAAATACTTTACGCTTCTCGTTTCATTAGGTCTGATAAAAGGCCCTGATCAGAGTTCAGTGCATATGTCCCCTTCCATCTTCAGTGATGCGGAAAGGCTGGAACAGCAGCAGTGAGGGTAGAAGGGAGCTTTGTGCCGTGGCTCTGAACTGCGTGTGTTACAGGAAGGATGGCCCAGCAGAGTTCCTCTGCCATTTCAAAATTTTTCTAAGAAATAAGTTGAATGTTTCAAGTAAATTTCTTTTCTTGGATTGAATTTCTAGATACTTCTTGTATATTTTTATGGTTTAGAAAAACATGTTCACACCCATTTAAGGACCAAATACTAGTGAATATAATTAGAAAACGGAAACAGAAAATAGTTGTCTATTCCTAAGAAATGACATTTTAAGTTTATTCTATAGTGACTAGCCAAGAGAAGATTTAAGAATTCTCTTTTGGAATTTGAATATATAGGTTTGAATGATATTTTGAAAGAAATGGCTTATTAGTGATTTAGAATTGGTTCCCTTCTTCCTTTGCCATCTAAGATAGATGAGTAGGCAGCTGGACTTATGCTTATCTGTACATTTGTATTTTACCAATTACTTTATTCAGGATCAAAGTGTGGCATGAATTCATTATCCATTTGGCATTGTTGAAACTTTCAAATAATTAAAAACTCTTTCATTTCTAAAAATGTCTATCTCTGCCTGACAATTGTGATAATGAGAAAATACAGAATCATTTTGTGGGCTTATGTTTTACTGATAATGTAATGTATTATATAACAATAAGCTTAATTTTTCTTCTATTTTATATCAATTCAAAGTTATATTCTATATATTCTATAGGTGTTCTTTAACTTTTGTGTGTGTGTGTGTGTGTTTATAACTAAGAAAAGCTTCAAAAGGTAAATGCTTAAATTTATTTTTGCCCTTAAATTTACTTTCAATTTATATATTCTTTACACAGATAAAGCTTTCTTTTCATATGTGTGTGTGTATATGTGTATATATATATATACCATGTATATATGTATGTGGGTGTATATGTGTGTGTGTGTGTGTATAAATACCCACATATATATACTATGTTCCTATTAAATGAATACCATAGTAGAAATTACTGACCTGGCAACCCAAAAAACCTTCAGTTTTGCTCTCAGTTCTACCACTCAATGCCATTAGAGTCTCTCTTAAGAATTATGTGTAGGTTGTGAATCTAATTCTTCCTTTTACTAGTTTTTAAATTTTTAATGTTTCATTATTTTTTAAAAGATTTATTTATTTAAGAGAGAGAGAGTGTGTGTAGGGAAGGGGCAGAGGGACAGAATGTCCAAGCAGACTCCTGCTGAGCAGGGAGTCTGATATGGGCCTCTATCTCACGAGTCATGACGTCAGGACCTGAACTGAATCCAAAAGTCAGATGCTTAACTGAGTGAGCCACCCAGGCGCACCACTAGGTTTTTAATTTTATTTATTTATTTATTTATTTTGTTGTTGTTGTTCAGTTAGATACCACTAGTTTTTAAATTAGGTTATTCTCTTATGTCAGGAAACAGCATAACAGCATAGCATAGTAGAATTTTGGCTATATTCCTTCAATATATTAGATAACTACTCTGAACCTCAGTTTACTAATTTATGAAGTAGATATGATAGTTTCATTCTGGTGATGATTAGACGAGTTGTATGTGTGTTTTGCCTGAGTTAAATTTCAACTGCAGGACATGGTAACTATATAATAATAATTATCATTTTTAAAATCTTACATGTAGCTGTTATAATAATTTTAATAGTAAGGATAATTATAATTATGATTAAATCACTATATTTCATTATTTTTATCTACCAAATGAGAACAACACATGTCCCCTTCTAAATTCCATAACTATAATGAAACTGTATTACACTATTTTATTTTAAAGTGCCTTCTAGTAGAGGATATATTTTCACAAGTCTTACCTTTATGAAGAAGTACACAAACTTGACATTGGACAGTATTATTTGTAATTTATTGGTTTTTGAATCAGAGGTAATTACTGAATGGTACCTCAGGTTTATCAGTTTCCTAAAACCCTGCATTTCTCTTAACTATTACCAAAATTTTGCTCTTTCTTCAGAAATATATTATGTCACTTATTCTCTGTTATCGCTAGTAACAGAAAGTACAGTTAAAAATCTTCGTGTATAGGGATGCCTGGGTGGCTCACCCAGTTAATCATCTGCCTTTGGATCTTGTTATGATCTCTGGGTCCTGGGATCGAGTCCTGCATCAGGCTCCTTGCTCAGCGGGGAGTCTGCTTCTCCCTCTGCCTGCCACTCCCCCTGCTTGTGCTCTCTCTCTCCGACGAATAAATAAATTTTAAAAAATCTTCGTGTATAATTCCTTTTCTTACTCTGAGAGGTGACTTAAGTTGTAATAAACAAATGGTAGTATGCTTATATGGTATTTAGTTGTTTTCTTCTCTGCTAGGAGATGGGAGAGTGACTTACCACTTATACAAATTATTCTTGGGTTATATGTTGATTTACATGATAAACTTCCGTAAGAAGGTAGGAAGTTGCCCAGTTTTTCTTCACTGTATTTGTATCTGATAAATGTACTGCATTTTTTCCCCCTCAGAAGAAATTATGTATATTTAAAACTGGGCCACTCAATTTTGATATTCTCCCAAAACTAATAATGTTTTCCTTTTGTTCTAGTTCAGACTTGGTTCCTTCAACCTGGAGAAAGTTGCAAATCCAGCTGAGGTCATTAGAAAACTTATTTGTGATTGCCTGGATACTATCACAGAAAACCAAGCCAAAAATGAGCACCTGCAGAAGGAAAATGAAAGGCTTCTGAGAGATTGGAATGATGTTCAAGGACGGTATGTGCTAATGTTCTTGTATTATAAAAACACTAAGCTCTCATATTGGTATAGATTTAAGTTAATGATTTGTAAGTTTATAATATATGTAGACTAGCATATATTTAGCATAAAATCTTTACGTAGTATGATTAAATCAAACTCTCGGTCATTACTGTACATCACCAGAGTACATTAACACTTACTGGTCTTGGTCATTAGTATTTGGTGGCACCAGCAAACTAATGAACAATACGGAGTAATCAGGCAATGAGAATCAGAAGCCATTAATATTAATCAAAATTTAGGAAGTTGATATTTATAAATTTAATTTACCTCAAATTATAGGATTAATAATGAATAAAAAAAAAGACATGAAATGTAAGTATGCCAATTGATTACTTATATGGACTCTTTATATAAATGGTAACTATTTCAGATGCTGTGTGCGTTGGCTCCTGATATAGACTTATTTTGTTCACTGAGAATTCATACTACCAGCATTTTAAAAAGATGAAGTAATTGTGTTTACTAGATAAGACATTTGGAAGCCCTTATTTTCCTGATTTTGCCTCTTTTTTTTTTAAAAAAAAAAAAACGAAGAAAGTCACTTTACTTCTTATTATGCATTTTTTTCAACTGTAATCTAGGCCAGCCCAGGGTATATTTTTATTACTCTGTTACGTAAGAGATGTTTGAAGGAAACAAAATATATGTTGTGACCATTTATATCTCTACAGAGACGTATAACATCATATGCATGTGTTTATACATATGTGCATGGCAACATCTGAAAGAATTATATGGAATATATATAATAATAACATTATTATTATATCCAGTATATCCAGTAGATTTTTTATCTTTCAGTCAAACCAGTAGCTCTGAAACATAAGAACAGTTTTCCAATTTAGGATCTTTTTAGGATAATCCTTAAGATTGTTTAAAGTGGATTGGTAAGTAAACGTGAGAGTATATGAAAAATGTGAAGGGTTTACCACTATCAATGTATGTTTGTGGAAAGGGTGTTAACTAGAAGGAATTATGTTTCTATATATCCAATTATATTTATTAATGTAAGACATGTAAACTTAACACCTAGAACTTGACTATATTTGGCTGTCAGTGATTATATTAAGAAAGTATCTTGTTCTCTTTTATTTCTGAATTAACATTTATCTCCAGTTGTATTAAAAAAATGAGACCAAATCAAAACTGTGTAAATATTAGGAAACCATATGGAAAAATAAGTTAATTTTGCTCTTCCTCTTTCTCCTTAAAGTCATGTTAGTATGAATCAATACCAAATATCTGTGCTAGAAAGCATGGTTCTGGGTCTTTATCTGTAGTTTGGATATGCTTTTCTATTTTATATATGCAATACATCAAATTAAGGGAGATGTACTGTGACTGTGATAAGCCATTATATTTAAAACTCAAAATATCCTCAAGATGATAGGAAATTTGTTCCACAAATTGCCCACAAAAATGCATACTGGGTACTTGGTCCTTGAACTAATTGCTTGAAAATGTCTGCCAGAGGTTGAAAGAGGTGTTATCTCATCAGTATTCAACACCACTTTCGTAGACTGGAAAGCAGCAGGGAACAAAGATGAGACCGGTGGAGACAAACGCACCCCTGTGCTGTAAAACAGTGGGGGAGGGCTGTGTATAATATGTGGCCCCCTGATGCTTGATTTGCTATTCCTGAACTGTCCGGAAAGTGCTTTTGCATTATTGTGGCAAAACGTTTCCATTTGATCAAAAGCACAACCATATCTCTCATGCCAGGCTTATTATGCTCCAGCTATTCTTTTTTTGTAAATACCGGGTCACGTATTTTCTCCAGCGGTTGAAGATTGTGTGCCATTGTGGTAGCTTCCCAAACAGGAAATGAGCCTTCTCCAGAGAATTCTGGATTAGTTAGCTCTATCTATTTTCCAATTTTCCAAATGGTTTTCTTTCCTATCAGAGGAGAAGGTGGCCATTTTAAGGAGCTGTAAATACATCTTGGTCATGGCCAAGCAGTACTTTTCTAAATGTTCCCTCTCTAGAGCCTTAGTATGGTGGAAAATGAGCAAAGCATTTAGATTTCCACCTTCTACATGGCAGTAGTACTGATGAAGAGTCTTTAGGGAAATTAGAAATAGGACATGAACACAGTGAGTTCGGTAACTGAGGACATAGAAAGTAGAGAATCATTAGAGTGGCAGCCATCATGTTAGGCCTGGCCATAGTTCAGTTTTCTGGGCAGCCTCTGATACTCCTAAATCAGTGTCCATCCATGCTCCAATCATTTCTTCCCCATCATTGTTTCAGACTGTGTATATATGGGAGGATGAAGGGGGGACCAACACAAAATAGATGCTGAGAATTCCCTTAGACCTATGGTAGATAGGTCCTAAGTAATTGGAATACACAATGGGATATTATATGAGCAAAAAACAGTCATATACGCATGTGCTTGTACCATGGAAAATGTTAATATGTTAAGATGAGAAATGTGAGTTATCAAAAAGAGGAATAGTATGCCAGTTTTTGCAAAATATATCTTTAGATAGAAAATATCTAGAGGGAGAAAATTAAATGTAATAGTATATGTCTGGAATTACGGATTAAATTTCTTTTTTTACTTTTTGGGGGTATTTTTTGTACACATTTTGAAATTGAAATATGTATAGTTATAATCAGAACCAACTCTAAAGCTATTTCCATTTGGGATGACAGTGGAGAATAAATGAAGTTTCAATAAGAAATGAGGAATTACAGTATGAGTGAAGAAATGAGTTTTAATGTGCAGACTTTTAACATATATATCTGCTGTTATTTTTTATTGACTGTTTAATAATTGTGGTCTTAGCTCCATTTTGAACAAGTGACATTACTGGATCAATTTAATTTTGTATAGTTTAGGTGAAGGAGAAAACATTAGAAATATTATATGTGAATCCTTAAGTTATTAGCTATATTTATTTCACTTGTTTTTCCTATTTAGTTTCAAATACAACTCTCGAGTTGTATTTAGTTACTAAATAGGTCTTTTGTTTGCATTCAGACATCAAGTTAGAAACTCTAGCTTTATTCTGCATTATAGTTATTAAACCTGTAATTGGAGGCAGTTCTCAGCAGATTGAATTGGGTTGACACTCATGAAATCATTAGAATACAAGAGACCTTGCAAGCTCTTTTACTTCATCTCTCTGCCTTCAAGCTAGGATCACATTATATCCAGATGAATTCAGTCTGATTTTTAAAGACCTCAGGAGATAGCTTCAACTCCCCTTCGTAGCCCATTATAGTGTTTAAGAACAGTCACAGTCAGAAAATTCTTCCTTCCATCTCTTGGTAATCTGAGTCCTTCATGGTATAGTTGAAGGCCATTTCCTCTTGTTCTGTCGTCAGAGAGGATGAGGAACAGCTGTTTACCATCTTCTTCAGTACTTAAAGGCTTATTAAATCTCTTTACCACTGCTTTCTTTTCCAGTTCTTTTTAGCATTCTTTGTCCTCTGAACTCCATTCACATTTTCTTTTGCTGTACATCCCTGACCTGGATATAAATTTGGCCAGAGCGGATTGTAAATATAAGGATTACTACACGATTTCTAAGCACCACATGTTCACATTTATGTATCTGATGTTTTATTTGGGTTATCTTTTAATCTCTTTTATTTTGGATTGTATTTTTGCATGAAATTGCCTTGTTTCCGCTCTTATTTTTGTTGTTATTTTTTGATGTTATTCTTCTTAGACTCTTTGTTTTCCTGCATAGAAGTATTTTATTTAGAATATTCAGTATTTCCCATACTTAGTCTTTATCCTTTTAATTTTTTTAAATTACTATTCTTTCATCATAGTTTTTAGATATGTCAGCCCTACAGTACTAATTAACCTTAACACTACTGTTCTTTTGTCTTAGTCACTGTTGAAAGGATGAAGCATCATTAGCCCTCTCCTGTTTGATGTTATTTATGTTTTCATCAGGTTTGAGTTTTGCCTTCGAGATGATCCTTGGACTAGTTGTAATCTAATCTAGTTGTATGTGAGTTCTCCTTTAGTATCACTGACTTGGCAGTGAATCCCATGTCTCTCTTTCACTGAATGGCCTCAACTTCTAATACCTGTCTAGTTCTTTCAGTGAAAGGTTGGCAGGAGGCAAGTAATATGGAAGGCCTAGTAGCATCATAATGCTGTAAGAGAGGATTGGCATTAAAAATGGGGTAAGGAAGATGGTATGTACTTCTTAGTTACTGAGTATTTAATAGAAGAATAATGTTCTCCAAATTTGTTGATAAATTAATAATTGAGAATAAATTTTTGTCCTGTTCACAATAATACTCTATCCCAGCCAACCCCCCACTCCCTAGCTTTGTCTAGGAAGTGTTAACCAGTTTGATAGTCGGAAGTTTGGTTGCAAGAAAATACTAAAGGTTTGCTAAAATCGAGCAAGATTAAGTCATAGGATGCCATTTATTCTATTGTTTATTCTCCTATCACAGACATGTTACCTTTGACAGTGTAGTTGTGATACTAGTTATTAGGATTAACAGTATTCTTTAGACAAAGTACATGATACTTATTTTGATATTTATTTTCATTTGTAATCCTTGTGTTGTACCAAATATTAATTTTAATAAATGTTTTGAAATTTGCTTGATAGTTGTTAAGTGCACATAATCTTTCAATTAAGAATTATTGAAGTGATTTATATGGAAATTAAATATGCATTTAAATCAGATAAATAACCAAGTGGTTCCTGTTCCTAAAACTTTATATAATGCACAAGATTTTTATTGTACATTCTTATAATTGGTTTTTAATTTGCCTTTGTGTAAAGTATTTCATAGTGTACGCAAGTATTTTGGTGGTATGTATATTCTGTTCATCTTTTAAAATTTTTTTCTTATGTTACATTAGAAAAGAGTACAAGAAAATGAGATACAATGTTTATATAACACTTTGCATCTGAAATAAAAATGCAGTGACATATTCCTGCTTAACATAAGCCATTGATACTGGCAGCTCCTCTTCAACTTTGTCTCTGTTTTCCTCCCCCACACCTTTTGGTATACTTCTTTCTCAAAGAGCTTTGCTTGATGAAAGGAGTACTGTTATATTAATATTTACCACAAATTTTATTAGAAGCTGGAGGGGATGAAAAATGGTGCTCTTAAAATGGTGAATAGCTGTTAAAGGAGTGAAAAATAAATTCAGAATCACTGATTTTCCATTTCCTTATAAGATGTCCATATTAACTCCCTTTATTAATTTTTCTAATAGCTACTCCACATCTGTTGAATGCCAAACACTATGTTAGGCACTGAAGATAAAGCAGTCAATAAAACACACATGCTCTCTGCCCTTATGGAGTTCACAGCTGTGGCAATGATTGTACTATGAGTGTTATAATTGCTCCCAGAAAATGTACTGCTTTTTGTTCCTTTTCATTCCATAAGAGGCCCTGATTCTTTGCATCTCTAAATAGGTAGATTATTGAAAGCATAGGAACATGTATATCAAGGGTATCAAATTTTGACATTTTTGTTTATAATTTTTCAATGAAAAATTCTATATTGCAAATATATAAAATATATGTACATAAATACATGTATATTGAAAATACTAGAATACCTGCATAGAACAAGTATAAATAAATAGTAAAGAGAAAACAAGGCAGAGCAAGACTGTATTTAAAAGAATATTTTATATGGAATAATATATGTTTGAATCTTTAAAATACAGGTTTATTCATGGTTTTTGTGTATGAGCATATCTTATATATACAGTCTCTGTTAGCTCTCTTTATATCTAGAAGAATAAAATTAGTATAATCGCTTGTTAGCTCATTTGAACATTGTAGAAAGAATTATAAATGATAGAGAGAATTTTATATTTTGTCTTATATATCTAAAATTGAAGATATATAGTGTTCCTCATTTGCTGCTTCATTAATCTCTCCTTGGAAATTTCAAGTTGGATATTCTCATTCATTATATATATGCATCCGTGAGTGTGTGTATGTGGTGCTGATAACTGCCTAAGTCATGTTCTTGCCATGGAGCAGTTCATAGTCTAGGGAAAACTGATTAGGTAAATCACCTAATCACAAAACAAGATCATGGTTGGGCGCCTGGGTGGCTCAGTTGGTTAAGCGACTGCCTTCGGCTCAGGTCATGATCCTGGAGTCCCTGGATCGAGTCCCGCATCGGGCTCCGTGCTTGGCAGGGAGTCTGCTTCTCCCTCTGACCCTCCCCCCTCTCATGTCCTTGCTCTCTCTCATTCTCTCTCTCTCAAATAAATAAATAAAATCTTTAAAAAAAAAAACAAGATCATGGTTGCTATTATAGTAATACTAGTAAAGTACAGGAAACATAGGCTCTAATTACTCTTGTGTGAAATTCCTCCCATAGAAATACTCTTTTGGAAATAAATCGTAGATGTAAATAAATGATTACATTTAGGCATTTAGATGTTCTAAAAGCTTTTTGGGTATCATTTTCCAATTTGATCCTTATCTCACTGCATAATTACTAACATTAATAAACAATAAATTCTAATTGTTTAATTATCTGTATAAAACTTTTAAGTCAATGAAAGTCTATGAAAGTGATTTTTAATTGTATTTTCCTTGAAAAGTTTTCTTGAAATCATCTTCAGTACTGGATTGAATAATATTAATGCTAAGAAAAACTGCATGATTTATTTATTTGTTTATTTACATTTTAGATTTGAAAAATGCGTGAGTGCTAAGGAAGCTGTGGAGACTGATCTTTATAAACGGTTTATTCTGGTGCTGAATGAGAAGAAAGCGAAGATTAGAAGCTTACATAAATTATTAAATGAAGTTCAAGAACTAGAAAAGAACATTGAGCCTGAAAGGTATTTTGAGTTGTCTGTTTTGAGATGGCAGATACAGAAATTTGGATGGAAGTTTTTCCCAAACTTAATGAAAGTTAGGTGCCAACTTTTTAGTAATACGAGATCATTTGATAGTCTGGGGTTGGATGCTCTGGCTGTTGGATGCAGTGGGCTGGAGAATTCTCAGCATGATCTCTCCTTGTCTGCCCGCTGCCATAACTACACTTAAATCCCTAAAACAGGCATATGACTTATCTAAGTATTATTTGTGTAATTCTTAGACATCATTAAAAATAATAAAAACTTTTATCTTCTGCAAACCTGCAGAGTTGAATACACATTTGTAATCTTGGTGTCTAAGTAGGGGTTAATTTTAGAATCAAGTGGCTCTGAGAGTGGACATAGCCTTGATTTTTAAGGAAAAATCATAGGTGACTTGTAGCTGGTATGGTTTGGACATTTATAATTATTTTAGTCTGATTTTTATTGTTTTATTATTTTATTTATTATTTATCCACTTAATTATTTTAGTGGACCCAGGTTTGGATCTTTTGCCCTGAATCCAAGAGAATGCACAGGTTTACTAATGGCGTCATATGAAGAATACAGCATTTGATGTCAGATGGTCCTAGTTCAAGTGCTGTCTGGCACTGATATCTGTTAGTACATGACTTTGGGCAAACTGTAAACTCTCTGTGCCTTACTTGGCATCTTCATAATAAGACGAAAGGTACCTCTCTGAGAATTTGGGGGCAATCAAAAGCAAGGCAGAACTGCTTTGAGATCAATAAAATACTGAATACTCTGTGAGCCATAGAAGATAATTTGGAAGAATAGTATTTTGATAGATGATTAATATGATAAGAAACTGATTTAAGAGTTGATTATAGTGAGCACTAAATCACATTTAAATTAGGTAGAAGGGAAACTTGTTCTTAAGAGAGTTAACATATAGTCTTTAAAGTGCTTTCATCTTAATCATATATATTTCAATATATGTTTATTTAACTACAGTATTTTTCCAGGGATATTTTCTATATTTACTTACTGGTGAATTTGATACCTAGCCAGGGGTGAGCCAAAAATTTATAATTCTACCTTTCTCTGCTTCTAGGGAAACCACAACATGTTCTGAAATGACTGCTGACAGAGATGCAGTCTATGATGAAAGCACTGATGAGGAAAGGGAAAACCTGCCTGATCCTTCTGTGTTAGCTCCAGGTAAGAGGAATGCATTCATTACCTTTTTTGAATATCTCACTCGGGCTTCTTATTCTAAAGGTAATAAACGGTAATGAAAAATGTTATGAAAAAAGTCTTTTCTACGAAAATTCTTCAGGGTTTTTAGTCTGAAACCTCAAGTACTTAATGTTAAAAATTAATATTTATTATAAAACGCAGCAACTCATTAGCAAGCAAGCATGCATACTTACACACACACACCAAGGCATGCTATTTCTTATTAAAGAAGGGTGCATAAGGAATAAGCAAGATATGTATGTGTTCATGCTAGTTATCTCCAGCTCGAAGCTGGCTGCCTTTAACATGTGAGATCTTCTCTAGCTAGAACTATGGATGGTCAAGGAGCAGGGTGATCTAGAATGCTTCTGATTGTCTTGAGGCTGGGCCTTCTTTCACTATTCAGAAAAGGGGAAGAGAAGGGGAAATGGCAGTTTAAGGTAAAGTACCTGAGCCTTACTCAGTCCCTCAGATCTAAATCCATGAATTATTTTTCTAAACATTTATAGATTTCCTAGAGGCAGGACCCCCTGAACTCATCTTACACTTACATGGTTCTGGCAGGAGCCTAGTAGTCTCAAAATAAATGTTTGATTCATTTATTTAGCAAATATTTTCTGAGTGTCTCTTCTGTACCAGGAACTATTCTGTGTCGGGGAGAGCAAAAAACAAATATTTTTGCTTTCATGGAGTTTATAAATTCTAGTCAGGGAAACCGACAATAATAAGATGAATAAATTGAATATCAACTATATTAGATAGTGATAAATGCTGAAGAGAAAAATAAACCAGGGAAGGACAATAGAAAATGTCAGGGTGGAAGTAGGATAAAGGTTATAATTTTAGCCAGGGCACCAGAAAAAGCCTTGGTGAGAAGGTGACAAGTCTATCTGGGGTGAGCATGCTAGGCAGAAAAAAAGCAATTAGTACAAAGGCCCTGATGTGGGAGCTTTCATCAGCTTTTTATTGATGTGTTTAAGCAACAGCATGGAGGGAGGTATGGGTAAAATAGGACGATGAAGATAGGGGGAATGGAGGTATGAGGTCAGAGAGAGGGCAGATCATGTGTAGGGCCTTATAGGCTATTGTAAGCATTTCAAGGTTTGCTTTCAGTTATACTGGAAACTGTTGGAGGGTTTCAAACATCAGGTGATGTGATCTGACTCACAGTTTTAGCAGGATTAATCTGGCTGTTGTGTTGAGAATGGAGTATACGTAGTGTGGTAAGCACAGAAGAAGTAAGAACAGTGGAAAGCTGGTTCAACAATCGTGAAGGATGTGAGCGGCTTACACCAGAGTGATAGCAGTGAAGATGATAAACAATGGGCAGATTCTAGCTATGTTGAGAGGCAACATATTATTGTTGATGAAGTGGGTATTGTCCTGAGAGACAGACACACAACAATCATGATAAGTGTTTTGGATTGAATACCAAAGGCATGCAGTTGACTTACTGAATTAGGGGAGTACGCAAAAGGGGGGTTAGGAACTCAGTTTTACAAACCTTAATTCTGAGATACTGAGTTGGGAGTTGGGTATACAAATTTGGAATTAGGGAGAGGGCTTCCTGCCGAAGATGTGTAAGTAAAGAGATATTTAAAGCTGGCTGAGCTATCAAGGGAGTTTGAGAAGACAGAAAAGGGCAGTGATCAAGGACTCCACCCTAGTACACTTGGATGTGTAGAGTGAGGAGACCAGCAAAGAAGGCTGAGAGGGAGCAGCCAGGAGGTTGCAGGCAAACACTGTAGGACACAGGTGTTCCTGGGGATCTTAATAAGACATGTTCAGTGGGATAGCAGGAATAGGAGGTTCAAAAGAGTGAGAGGAGAGAGTTGGGAAGAAACAGCAAGCCTAATAACACTTTTAGCAAGTTTCACTGTAAAGAAAAGGAAAGACCTGGGTAGCTGCTGGAGGGGTGCATAGGGCCAAGGGGTTTTTTTTGTCTTTTTCTTAGAGGAGAGAAATAATACCACGTTTGCATATTGATGGGAGTAAGAAAGGAAAGGGGGGAAATGTTGCCAGAATTGCTGGAATACTGTTTCTCCTAAGTGAAGATGGGATCAAATGGACAAGTGGCAGGATTTGGTTAACTAGGAGCATGGGCACTTTCCATAAGGACAGAAAAGAAAGTAGAATAAATGGACAAAGACATAGGAAGGTATCTAATTGGGGGTCATGGACATTTACTGATATTGATTAGATAAGTTGGTTGATTAACCTGATTCTAATTAGATTTGAATTGCATCACACAATCACACACACTCTCACTTTTGCACAGCAGAGTTAAGTTTGAAGGCAATGCTTGTTTTACATTAGTGACCCAATATAAAATGAAGTCATTCTTTAATAATCAAATGTAATTGAAAGCTCACTAAAAAGGGAATCTGTACTCTTTCCAATCTAAATGTTCAAAATTTTTATTAAATACAATGGACTTTGATTTTGTTCCTTACTCAGAGTGTCTTACTAACCTTTGAAGTAGATGAAAATTATTGTTGACGAGAAAAATCCATGGTTAAATAATAGGTATATGAGAGTGGGGTCCTTTATGTGTTCAGTCTATTTTAGGTAAAGCTTTACTACAATTGTACTATTTTATTTTATTTTAAGTATTTTTTTTAAAGGTTTTATTTATTTATTTGAGAGAGAGAGTGAGAGAGAGAGAGAGAGCACAAGAGGGGGGAGCGGGAGAGGGAGAAGCAGACTCCCCGCCGAGCAGGGAGCCCGAAGCGGGACTCGATCCAGGGACTCCAGGATCATGACCTGAGCCGAAGGCAGTCGCCCAACCAACTGAGCCACCCAGGCGCCCTCAATTGTACTATTTTAAATCTGGCAAAATTTCTCTTCTGTCTTCAAAAATGTTTAGTTCATTGTACCTTTTTCTCTATCTTTTACCTGGCATATTTTCTTTAACTCAAATCTAGTTCACTACATATTTGACATATAGGTCTCCGATTCTCTCTCTCTTTTTTTTTTTTTTTTGCACTTAACTTGCTTTTGGCAGGTTTTGAGGTCAAGAATTAAGAGCATTTTTATTCGACATTTTAACTATCCTTTTCCTTCTGCTTCAGTAAGAAATATTTAGGAAACTGAATTTTGGAGAAAAAAAAAGAGCCTCAGACCTAAAATGCTTGATATTGAGTAAGAACCGGATTCCATACATCTGAGAAACATTTTATGTGTTAAACAACAGACTAAGCTTCCTTATAACTTACCAGATTCTATAATTCATTCTTTTACAGAGACAAAATTGTACTCTTAGTCCGTGGGATATATGTTTATATATATAATCATAGCTTCGTCTTTTGGTATTTTATATATTATTACTATGTATTTGGACCAGAACAATGAAAGTTTCTTCCTGAACTTACTCTGCCATCTTGATAATGAATTACCTATTCTTATTGTACAAGTAAATATTTGAATTTATTTTAGATATGCAGGTTCATGTGTGCTTTCCCTACAATAAGAACAGGAGTAAAAAAATTGATGCGATTTAATACATTTATTCTTTCAGAAAGCCATTTATTTAAATTGCTAAATGTTTAACTTGGTAGTCATTTCTATTATGTAAATGTGTTTTCATCATTAATTTTTAAAACCATCAAATTTCCTCATGAGTCATTCACATTTTTACCCCATTCCTGTATGATAAAAGTTTAGTGAGACCAAGATCACTTAGTGATTCCACAGTATTCATTCAAGGAAAAGGTCTGCTTCTTTTTATACATATATCCAGATGTATGATAGGGATATTGTAGTTTGCAGGAAACTTGATAGGTAACTTTTTTATGTATAGGCAATCTCTTTTATTACTTTTTTTCTCCAAGGTTTTAAATTTCCCCCCCATCATTAAGGCTGTTGAGGAAATAACTGATGACAGTACTCCAATCTAATAAACTACATCATGCTCGTATGTATTATACCATATAGTATGAAAAACCCCTAAAATTTTTAGAAGTTGGTTATCTAAAAGGAGATCTCCAAAGTATTCTGAAACTTGAACATCACAGTCTATACCACTCATACCTACATTTTACAGTTTTCTGTAACTATATAAAGCAAGATTTACTTTCTATCGTTCTTAGCTTCCAGAATTTCTAGATAGGTAGCAATGGTATTACAGACTTAGTTTAAGAAATAAATGATTAATGCATACTAAAGCCCATAGGCATTTAACTTTGTTTCAGGTTAAGGTTAAGATAGATAAACTGGTTGCTGTGGTCTCTGTTTATATCTCCACCCCTGGATTACCAAGGAGGATGGATTACTTTCACTCTCACCTAGTTTGTCTAATTCCTTGTGGCTTTAAGGATTTCCTGGTTTGTCTGGATTTGTCCTACCTCCAATGTTGTTTTTGTTCTTTGTTTTGTTTTTTAATTGAATGGAAAAATAACCCTGTTGGGTTTTTATAGATATAGTAAAACAACCTTCTCTACAGGAAATCTTCTGTGTTTTTGGATACAAATCAAGGTAACATCTGATGTCCGTGTCTTTGGAGAAACTTTAGGTTGAAGTAGGTCTGGCGAACAACAGAACCTCACCAAAATACAAAGAGAGAGAAGTATAATGAGTATAGCATCTGAGTGCCAAAACCTCTAGCAGTGCATCCACGTGGCCTTTTATTTGCCCCAACAATATCTGCTATAACCTAAAAATTAATTTATGGTTATGCAGTTTTTCATATTTATAACCATTTTGATACTGTAATAATAGTAAAATTGTATGTGAAAATAATTTTTAAATATATATGAATATTCTAAGAATTTTAACCATTATTATAAATGATTTCTTCGTGTTAACATAATTCAGAATGTGGGTGAATATTTAGTACAAAGATTGGGCTTATTTCATTGAAATAGGATCTTTCCTATGAAGCATTTTGAAAACTTACGCTTAATTTGTTCCTAATTGGCTTTTACAAGAGGAATTATTTTAATGTCTCCTTAATTATTTTAAATTATTTATTTTTAAATTAATATAATTAATATTTTTAAATTGTAACTACTTCTATTAGTAGAAATTGACAATACTTCTTAAAATAAAGACCAATTAAATCAGCCTTACTAAAAGATAAATACGAAAAATACTTATTCTAGAATGTTTTATTCTTCTTAGCTTCATTTTAAAAGTTCACAACCAGTAAAAACAAATAAAATAAGCTTAACACTCATCTGCATAATTATTAGCCTGGGATTTAGCACATTAGTTTAATTAGTCTTGATTCTTAACCAACAGGAAGGTCCCTGTATTACTGCTATCAGTAATTTAGGCTTCTACTTAGTTGGTGGGCTTCCTGAAAGGAAGTGTGATTATAGAATAGCCTTTTAGAAAATAAATGAATGGCTATGTCAAAGAGTTGATGAATACTGATATAGTAGCTTTTAAAAATAGAACAGAATCCAAAATTTCTAAGTATCAAAGAGCTCGTTGCTTCAAACAGTGAATGTCTACTCACAGAAGGGGTAACAACATGTACTGCCAAAGAGATTAGTCAGAAATTCAACTTTAGAATCACAGATTATTCCCTTAACCTTATCCAGCTTGTTTATCATAGAGTCATTTATTGATAAATTATGAATAAGAAGCTTGATTTAGGGCACACCTGGGTGGCTCAGTCGGTTAAGCGTCTGCCTTCCCCTCAGGTCTTGATCCCCAAGTCCTGGTATTGAGCCCTACCTCAGGCTCCATGCTCAGTGGGTAGTCTGCTTCCTCCTCTCCCTCTGCCCCTCCCCCACTGCTCGTGCTCTCTCTCTCAAATAAATAAAATCTTAAAAAGAAAAGCTTGATTTAATGAAACCTGTCACAAAACTGGAAGAGCAATTTGAGTGTATTTTGTAGCAGTTATGGGCTCTTATACATAAGCAACACTGCTGAGGAGTGATATTATGTACTTCAGAAGTCTAGGTCTCATGTAGTTCTAGATCTTCTAGTTCAAGCCTGTCATTTTTCAGATGAAGAAACAGAGGCCTAGAAAGGTTAAATATGTTACAGGAGAAAAGAATGAGAAAATATTTGACTTCTGTAGTCGTAAACCACATTTGCACATCTCTTTCTGAGATATTTTTAAAAGCCTTGGAAATTTCCTAACACTGAGGAAATTGCAATTAATGCAATAGAGTGATGAGAACACTTCTGCTGAAGAGGAGATTCTATTTGTGCGTAAATTCTCCGGAAAGAGAGTCAACATCATCAGATTAAACAAACAAGACTTCATGGTACATAGTTAGGAAAAAAATTCCAGAATGCACATATTTCTATTGAGGTTATTCCTTGTATATTTTTCTATGGGAGATATAGTTGACATATAACATTGTGTAATTTTAAGGTATACAATGTGTTGGGGCGCCTGGGTGGCTCAGTTGGTTAAGCGACTGCCTTCGGCTCAGGTCATGATCCTGGAGTCCCAGGATCGAGTCCCGCATCGGGCTCCCTGTTCGGCAGGGAGTCTGCTTCTCCCTCTGACCCTCCCCCCTCTCATGCTCTCTGTCTCTCATTCTCTCTCTCAAATAAATAAATAAAATCTTAAAAAAAAAAAAGGTGTACAATGTGTTGATTTGATGTAGTTGTCTATTACAGTACGACAACCACAGTAGCATTGGCTATAACACCTGTACTGTATCACGTATTTATCATTGCTTTTTTGTGGGGAGAACATTTAAGGTCTAGTCTCTTAGCAGCTTTGAAGTTATAATACAGTATTGTTGCCTATAATCACTATGCTGGGCATTAGATCTTAAAGACTTACTTATCTACTTAGTTGCAAGTTTGTACCCTAAGCATCTTCCCAATTCCCGTACCCTAGCGCCCGTTAACTATCATTCTATTCTGTTTTTATGAATTTGGCCTTTTTTAGTTTCCACATAGAAGTGATATCATACAGTATTTATCTTCTTCTGTTTGACTTCTTTCACTCCCCCTGTATATTAATTGCTTCAGGTTTTGATTTAGTATTTATCTACCTGAGAATCTCAAATATACCAAAGATTCGTAGTAAATCTGTGATAATATCTCTATACTACATTATTAAAATAAAACTTAGATATAACCTCCTAGGCAACTATTTCTATATCTTTATATATATTCTTGGAGAGACAGAGGGAAATTCTGTTAAGAAAATTTATCTCTGGGGGCACCTGGGTGGCTCAGTCATTGAGTATCTGCCTTCGGCTCAGGTCGTGATCCCCCACATCGGGCTCCCTGCTTGGCGGGAAGCCTGCTTCTCCCTCTCCCACTCCCCCTGCTTGTGTTCCTCTCTCACTGTGTCTCTCTCTATCAAATAAATAAATATTTAAAAAAAAAAATATTTATCTTTGCCTATGGATGAATGAGAAGGTTAGCTAATCTCCCCAAAAAGTAACTAGAAATCTAAACTGACAATAAAGAAACAAACATTGAAGGGCTCTGCACTTGATCTTAGCCAGGAAGCCAAGAAAGCGATTCACTGAAATGCTCTGGAAATTAGTAAAGGCAAAGAGCAATTTGAGAAGTATTTATACTTGAAAAATTGCTGAAATTCCATTAAGAACTGGGAGTCTGTGCACTTCTTGCCTAGGGCTGCCACCACTGCTGTCCTGTGCCCTCCTTTCTTGCCCTCTCCCATATTTCTTGAGTTTGGTCGGTATGGAAGTTCTTTCAGAACCTGGGAGGCTGTGAGGACTGGCAACTGTTAGGCCTGGGTCAAAAAAGCCTCACTCAGTGTGAAGGAGAATACCCACATTTAGCGGTGTTGCTGGAAGTAACGATCTTGGCAGCAGTGGCTAAGTGCATTGGGCCAATCAATCTGCTAACCTAAAGTTAGCCTGCTACGTGGCTACAATAGTACCATCTTGCTCCAAGCATCTAAGACTAGGATTTTACAGAGTATGGTGACTTGACATAAGTATTCATCTATCTGCTGTTTCAATGAGTAATATGTTGTGGGAGAAAAATTATGTGGTCACTTACTCATTTTCTTTCTTTTCTGCATAGCTTCTCAGGGTCTTTAATATGCTAATGTAGACAGTAATGAAGGGTAGAATGTACTGGGAAACATTTCTCAAGATTATAAGACCTTAGGAACTTTTTCAATGGTAGTTATGCCATGCACTCCATGTGAGAAATCCTGCTTTAGACTGTTTGGATTTGTATATAAATTAGGTGAAAAAAGGAGAAGCATCTAAAGAAAACAAATATTTTCCCAGAAAAGTCTCTCTATGTCTCTATTTTAAGAGGACATGTAGTAAACATGGGGAGTGGAGCATATAATCAAGGATATATTCTTTTTTTTTTTTTTTAAGATTTTATTTATTTAAAGATTTTATTTATTTATTTGAGAGAGAGAGAATGAGAGACAGAGAGCATGAGAGGGAGGAGGGTCAGAGGGAGAAGCAGACTCCCTACCGAGCAGGGAGCCCGATGCGGGACTCGATCCCGGGACTCCAGGATCATGACCTGAGCCGAAGGCAGTCGCTTAACCAACTGAGCCACCCAGGCGCCCAATCAAGGATATATTCTTAAAATGTAGTATGAACCCATGTGAATATTAAACCTCAGAACGTGCAGTGAGTGATTTTCAGGATTCTGAAGACAGTTTAAAAATTATATTTTTGCCATTGTTGTAGTAAGAGGACTGATCTGAGAATGGACTTAGGACAAATGTTGGCTGATAAAGTTAATGTTAATAGTTGACAGAAAACACTACTTAAATGCTATTTAATTTGGTTTGTTCTAATCTCAAAGTGAGTTCTTAACCTCTGGTTAAGTAGTTAGCAGGGGGATCTTTGAACCCTTTGGAATTATATGTAAAATTATATGTATAAATGCATGTATTAGTTTGCTGGGGTGCTATAACTGAGTACCACAAACTGGGTGGCTTAAACAACAGAAATATATTGTCTCATAGTTCTGGAGAATAGAAGTCCCAAGCTGAGATATCAGCAAGGTTGATTCTTTCTGAGGGCCAGGAGGGAAGACTCTGTCCGGGCGTCTCTCCTCGGCTTGTTGAAGGTCATCTTCTCCCTGTGTCTCTTCACATCACTGTCCCTTTATGCTGCATCCAAATTTCCCTTTTTTATAAGGACACCAGTCTCATTGGGTAAGGCCCATGCCAGTAACCTCATTAATTGATTACCTTGGTGAATCCTCTGTCTCCACATAAGAATCACATTGTTAGGCACTAGGGATTAGGACCCCAAAATGTCTTTTTGGGAGGGATACAGTTCATCTCATAACAAGTTCACAGGTACATTTTTCTAGAGTAAAGTTCAAATTATTATATATTTTCAATAGGAAGTATATTCCAAAAATGATTCAGAATCATTGACCTAGGAGAATGGTATTTAAACCAAATAAGATGGATTAAGACATGTTAAAAGGAAACTGCACCTTAGAACAAATGAAGATGAGAAGAAGAGAAAACAGCAGTCAGGCAGAACTAAATCACCATCTGTCAGTTCCTTGGATTGGATTTTGTCTAGAGCTGCTCTGCCGTGTTCGGTCAGGTAGCCACTAGTGACCTGAGACTGTTGAACCCTGGAAATGTGATTTGTCTAAATTGAAATGTACCATAAGTATATTGGATTTCAAAAACTTAGTATGAAAAAAGAAGTAATGTGTAAAAAAATTTTTACATGTGTCTTTAATATTAATTGAATCTTGAATTAGTTATTTTGGATGTATTGAGTTAAACATATTATTATTACCTTCATTTGCTTCTTTTTTACTTCTTCAGATGTGTTTAATAGGAGATTTAAAATTCTATATGTGACTCCCATATTTCTATTTGACATACTGATCTTGGTGTTCTAAAAAGTTCCATCTCAGGCTGATTTTGTGGTTCTATGATAGAAGTATATTATTATGAAAATGAAATCAATTTTTATTACCAAGTTTTTATGAAGCTGTTAATGTAAGGCCATGAGACGTTTAGGTGGGTGTAGATGACTATGGGTGTAATTGAGTATATCTAAGAAATGCAAAAGGTTTCGCACTGTTTTATTTATTTATTGTTTTTTGATTCATTATAGTAAAACAGACTTAAGAAAGCCTGGCTCATTTTTGTCCTAGGAAAATGAAGCTAAACATTTTTATTGACCCTGTATAACTGCAATCATGACCCAGTTGAGACAAAAGTTGGGGTAATGTAGCAGTAGTCTCTAAATCAGCTGAATGTCTATAATATAATATATAGGATTCTTGTCTCTTTGTGATTGTGACAGGGATCTCCACCACAAACAGCATATCTGGTTCCTTGAACCAATTCGTCAACATCATTTATAAGCCATATTTAAGATCAAAAGGATAGAGAAGGTTACTAGTGATGAGGTTCTGGAATGTTGCCAGCCCACCAGCACTGACATGATGCTTGCTGAAGCTTCCACTCTGGAGGGCTTGGGTATGTGTGAAGGATGGATATCAGCAGGCTTGCTGAGTAGAGTCTGAATATGTGGTGTCCTGAAAGAGAACTGTTGTAAGTGGGGTGGGCGGAAGAAGAAATCAAAGTGAGACCCTGAGTGCCAGTTTCAAGCCTGTGGTAAAACTCAGTGCATTGAGAAATAGTAGGTGCAAACATACATCTGTGACACTCAGCATTTTGTGGGGGTAGTTGTAATTTGGGAGATGACCGAGTATAAAAAGAACTTAGAGTACTGCTAGCCATGTTACTTTGCAAGCATAATGGCTAGCCATATTAACAGTTAACATATTAACTGTTTTTTTAATTTAAATATAACTCGGACTGTATCAGAGATTGTAACTGTTATCTTTTGTATGATCTAGGTCACATACTTTGCTTTTCCTTTGATAACATCAGTGTTTTACATAATAAATCTGAATCCATTTATGTAGGAAATAGGTTCCTATTTTTCTATAGTCTTTAACACTTCCTTTTATATTTGATCTGGCTCATTTTATTCATTGATGTCATTTGCATGATTTCTGGAAATATTTGAGTTTATAACCCCTGGAATATGATGATTACTCTGACAGTGATGACTAGTTCAACTAGTTCTTCTAATTCTAATTCTACTACTACAATTATTGTTCCTTCTCCTCCTTTACTATTACAGTTGCTATTGCTGTTACTTCTATTGTTCCATTACAGTTCCACCACCACTGTTATAGTAATGTCATCCCCATCACCACAACTACTGTAGACTTGGTTACTTAGCATTTATATGGGTGCCAGAATGTATTCTAGGTTTCTTAGATGCATTACTTTATTTACATCTAATAGCAGTCCCTTGAAATATGTACTATTATTATCACCATTTTATAGCTGAGAGAATTGAGGCACAGAAAGATTAGAAAACTTGTCTAAGGTAACACAGCTAGTAAATTATAGAACCGGGGTTCTAATCCAGGCAGTCTGACTACAGAACTCATCTCTGAGAACCCTTCCTGTGTTAAAGTGCCATGTATTTAGTAGAACACTCTTAATTTTTTAAAATCTAAGAGGTGTCTATAATTTTATATTTTAAATTTAAATGTATTTGATGCCTTTTGTTTTTACAAAATGACTTAAGGCTCTTAAAAAAGAAAGGGTGGAATATATGGCTTCCTTGATTTCTTACTTAATGGGGTGGGCACACATTTAACTGGAAAAAGATATGGCTTGGGGTCATTAATGCACCATTAAGATGAATGGGGATGTTCATATCTGTGTTGGAGGTTTATTATGATTTGATGGCAAAGCAAATAAGACAACGGAACATTGATTTATACTCAGTCCTTGATTAAAAGGCTTGTGTATAGAGGTGCTAAATAAATATTAAATAATACTACCAAATGTCCATGTAGACATTTAAAAAATACAGAAATCTATAGTTTTAAAATATAAAAAATATAGTTTTAAAATAAAGACACTACACTATATACTGTTTATGTATTATTCAGGGTATATAGATTTAGAATTGTTATATCTTTTTGGTGAATTGACTTTTTCTTACCATTATGAAATATCTCTTGTTGGTCTAGTATTGCTTCTTTCCCTTAAAAGTTCTCTTTGTCTGATGATAGTATAGTTATACCAGCTCTCTTTTTCTTGATGTTTACATAGCATATCTTTTAATCTTTTTTTACTCTTCTACTTTCAACCTTTTATATATTTAAAAATCTATAGTTGTTGGGGCGCCTGGGTGACTCAGTTGGTTAAGCAACTGCCTTCAGCTCAGGTCATGAACCTGGAGTCCCGGGATAGAGTCCCGTATTGGGCTCCCTGCTCGGCGGGGAGTCTGCTTCTCCCTCTGACCCTCCTCCCTCTCATGCTCTCTGTCTCTCATTCTCTCTCTCTCAAATAAATAAATAAAATCTTAAAAAAAAAAAACTATAGTTGTTTTTTAAACCCAGTCTAATAATCTTTGTCTTTTAATTGGAGTGTTTATTCCATTTATATTTCATGTAGTTACTTGCATATTTAGATTTAGATCTACTAATGTACTCTTTGTTTTTTATTCTCATTATTCTAACTTTCTCTCTTTATTAACTTGTTACTTACAGATTTATGTATTCTTGTTTTAGTGACGATCCTTGAGCTGTCAACAAACATCCATGACCTATTAAGTCCCATGTTAATTTAACTTGCATGCTCCCTAGATAATGCTAGGACTTTGGACACTTTAAGTCCACTTAACTTTTTTGCATTATTGTAATGTATATTTCAATTTGCCATGTATTTTAGACCCCATAAAGCATTATTATTGTATAGAAATATATATATATAAATACACAGTTTTAAAATATAAAAAATATGGTTTTATAATACATTATGATGTCAATTATTGTGATGTGACTTTGGTGACCCAGAGGTTATTAAAACTCCTGGGGCCAGTAGTGGTGACAGTGATGATGGGATATTAGGGATGATTCTATTATTGTTAACTCAAGAGACCAAGGGTGGATTCTGAAAAAGATGCTATATGCACTGCTTTGAATACATTTTCAGTGGTTTTTATTTAGAAAAACAATTTTTTTTTAATTGAGTACTAATTGGAAGATGACTTTGAACTGGAGAAATACCTTCTGAGAAATTATATTCATTCATTAAAACTGTATTCCAGGAGACAAATGTTAAAATATTCTTTGCTAAAAATGAATTTTATGACCAAATAAATCCAGAAAACACTGAGTTAATAAAAATTAAACATATTTCTTTCACTCTAAATAGTTGAGTCTTTAAGATGGTAATTAGTATACATTTTTAATCTGATTAAATGAGGACTACAACATTCACTGTTTTCCACAGTTCAACATTTGCATTATTGGAAAGTTAATTTATTTTCAACAGAACGTGAGATTATTGAAAATTAAATAAAGTGCATAACAATATTTGATATACTTTACTTTTTAATTTGACCTTCTGTACTGATACTAATTTCATTGATATTAAACTAGGTCTTTAATAAATGATGTTTACTGAAATAGAGGCTCCTTTACATTACTCTGTGATTTATCTTTCCTTTATTCCCTTTTATTGGTTATTCTGTTTCAGAGATATTTGTGACATGCTTAATTTGGAAGTACAAAATTGTGAAGTTAGATAATTCTACCTTTTAAAATAAAATTTTTAGTAGTAACAATTGTTGAGAGATTTTAAAAAGTAATAAATAGGTTGAGTTTACCTGACAAAACTCTTGGCACTTTCCTTACTAAAAAAATAACAAATTTCAAAGGCTAATTCATTATGTGACTTTCTTTTTAAAAACTCTGAAATTTTCATGATTTTCCACATGGAGATCAAGCTGTTTCTCTGCTATATTGTGGTATAGCTTTTCAAAGTGAAATAAAATTAGACTTTGTTACCATTAGAGTCAGAATTCCTGTAATTACTATCTTAAGACATTGCGTGTGCAAAGTATTAGATACTTGCTGTAATTTCCATTACAAAGGAAATCAGGAATAATGAATCATTTTTTTTAAAAATTTAATTGCTTTTTAAGTGACAACCTTTCTTTTAAACCCAAAGATAAACAAAACAAACAAAAAAAAATAGCATCTGATCGTTATATGGAGAACTTACTGTAGACATGCTGTCATTTGAAAAGACTTGTTTTCAAAGCTGAGTTCTTGTAGCTCGTGTTACAAAGAGTGTGATTGGCAGAAACTCAGAATAAGAAGTGTATTGTTTTAAAAACATAAAATGAAGGTGCCACCATTTTATTAGCATCTTTCTGTTGCTTCACCTCATGCTTATTTAGGAACAAAAAATTAAAAACAAAGAATTAAATACTTTAAAAACTAACCTGTGTTCTCTTTTAGAAGGAAAATTTGACATCTCTTGAATCACTAGCTCTTTCTAATTCTGGAGAGGAAAAGTTACCTTTTGATAAGAATTTCTTTTTGGCCTAGAATTGTTTGTGTATTGTTCTGCTTGTTCAGATATCACATAATTGTAATAACCCACTTGATTTAGATGGTACCACATTCCAATCCTACTTCCTTATTTGAATGTTAGCATCATGAAAATAAAGTACATATCCATAAAGAGAGGCAGCATAGCCTATTTTAATGGAAAAGATTTAGAATGAGCTGAGAGCTCATGTATAATCTTCTCTTTATTATTGTGGATAGGATACCTGTTTTTTTCTTACCTCTGTGTCAGGCAGGGACTCTGGAAACCATATAGCATAATATATGTGAAAGTATTTTCACTTCTTATCGATGTTACTCTTTTATTTAGGAATATATGGATTCCAAAGAACTTTTTAGATAGTTTTCTTCGTTTCCCATACTCTTCGTTCTCTGTATCGTAAAAGTTAGTTGATTTAGTGTTATTCCTGCATCACCAAGCATAGTGCCTTGCACACAGTAGGGTTTTTAACATTTGTTCATGAAATAGTGAGTATCTCCATTGCAGTATAATTGAATATATTTGAAATGAACACAGTAAATGCAGTTTAAATTAGATTATAATTTTTAATTCATTTTACCTGCCATGTTGTTTGAGCACCATTAGTAAAATGTTGACACATTTGGACTTCTATCGTTATTACCTGGCATAGCATCAGAATTGCCTCAGAGTTTATTTTAGCATCATCATATTGCTAAACAAAGCCCCGCAGTTATGACTTTTATTTGGCACAATTTCCTACCTATTTCAGAAGGATAAAGTATAATTTATACTAGTTGTTTTTCCCTGAGCTTCATAACACTTACTTAAACATTGTGTTATATCCAAATTAGCCTAAAAGACTCCATTCATTCTCTGTTCTTTGGCTGGTATGCCACTTACTCACAAATTCATTGACTATGATTGATTATAAACTGCCTGTGAGACCCACTTACATGGATTGGTCATTTGTTAGAGTTTAAATGAGTCACAATTCCCTCTGCTATTGGACTTTACAACGTGTAATAAGGTGTTTTTAATGACTTTCACTGCAAAATACACTCCCTTTATCTGCAGGCCAGCTTGGTTTAAGTCTCTGTTTTGTTGGACACTACCCTAAAGAAAACTTTTGTCCCCCATTATATATACTTTTCTTTCCATGAAACCATATCCTAGCATATTTTAAAAGCCAGAGGGCAAACTAATTATGCCTCCATAAAAATATTTTCACAAAAATAAACACAATATTCTACATCAGCCTTTTCACCAAAATCACCTTTTACATTTTCAGCATCCCTGATAAATTTAAAAGTGCACAGCAGATATCATCATTATAGATAGTTGTGTACTTGCCTGATTGTGAATTTCTAAAGAAAAGGGATAAATCCATGGTTTACTCATCTTTGCTACTCAGCATCAGCACAGTGCTTTGTGGTAGCCAAAGTTTTTGTCAAAGTGAATTGTCCTCATGCTTGTATAAAAGATTTATGAAAAGTCTTACTAATGAGTGCTCCACAAAGGTCTTTAGTAGACTGTTACCTAAAACCAAAAAATCAAGAGCAGGAGCTAAGCTGTCACATAATTCTCAGGGGACTGGGTCAAAGACCAGGTGTTAAAGCATGAGGACTTTCATTGGGAACTATTTTTTTAGTTTGGGGAGAACTGAGTATGTGGAGTTTTGTCCAAATATGTCTGCCCTTTCAAAACAATATCAGAATTAAGAGTGCCTAGGATTCCTGAAATCAAACTTTGTTCAGACCAACGTCATTGAGTCTGCTAAATTTCTGGTCAAAAAGAATAATGGGAAAGTGAACCAACATTGATTTTATGCTGCTCTGTGTGGGAGGCTGTGCTGGGTGCCTTGCATAATTTATCTCATTTCATTTTGACCATAATCAATATCAGGGCTTCTAGCTCTTAGTTCAAAAGAGAGGTTAAGTAATTTGTCCAAGGTTACACAACTAGTAGGAGAAACAGCCAAAATTTGAACTCAGTTGTGGGTGACAGCAAAGCCTATGCTATTTAATTACCCATGCTATGATTCAGGTTCTTTTACTATTAATTAATAACTAGATTTGGTTGTTAAATCTTAAGTATTTTATATAGGTGAACTCACAAGATTTAGTGTAAAGAATATTGAAGTAAAAGAGCTTTTTTGTCATTTGTTATACTGGAAAATAAACAGTTATTAAGACATTATTTAAAATTCAATTGGATGCACAGAAAGGATCAGTCTGTAAAGAAGTCTGAGGTCAATATAAATCCTACCGATTTCTCTAACTTTGGCTTGGATAACCACATGTTCCTGTGTCTGTGCAGTTGGCAAATGGAAGTACCCAACTGATTCTGATTTTCTCTGGAAATGAATCCAGAGAGAAAATAAGAGCCTCCTCTACTCTTCTCTCTCCTTAGGCACTCTAGAGGAGGTTACTGTTGTTGTTAATAGTCAACTCTATCACTGTTGAAGTGTGAATTTAGAATAATGTAAGTTGATCTTTCGCTTCCTGATTGCCTCATTAGGGGGAACCCATTCTTCCTCAGAAAAAAACAGGTCTCTTTTATATTTACGTATTATCCAGAAACTTTTACTTCCCACAACTTCTATTCTTAAAAAGTTTTAGTTAATCACCAATAATTACTGGGTGGCTCAGTTGGTTAAGTGTCTAACTTTTGGTTTCTGCTCAGGTTGTGATCTCAGGGTCATGGGATTGAGCCCCGAGTTGGGCTCCCTGCTCAGTGCAGAGTCTGCTCCAGATTCTCTCTGCCTCTCCCTCCCTTCTCTCTCTCTACCTCATCCCCGACTCATGGGTGCACTTGCTTGCTCTCTCTCTCAAATAAATAAATAAAAATAAATCTTTAAAAAAAACAGTAATTACTGAGAGATTTACACCATAATTATTTATAGCACTGTGAAAATCTAGGTTTCAGTTGTAGTTCTTCCAATAACTTTCTGATCAAGGAATTTTTTTTTTTTTTTACCAATCTCTCTGCATCTCATTTTTCTTATCTGTAAAATGTGAGGAGAAAATTAGATAATCTCTGGAGTTTGATCAGTTCTAAATTTATAGTTTTCCAATGTATTTAAAATTTACTGTTTGTTTTTAATGAGGTCAGGAAAGTCAACAGTATGCCAGGAGGTAACTTGTTACTTGGTGGAAAAATGTTCCTAAAAAATGTTACCTATTGCCATCCCAGTAATTCTGAAAGGAATTAGGCTTCTAAATGGTGGGGGAGACTTTATTAATGGAGATAACTATATTAATGGAGGCTTAAATTTAAACATCTTTAAATACGTATATTTATATATTATTATATTATCAAAAATATAATTTAATACAGTACTTGTCATACTTAATAAGAATAACTGATTTTGGCATTGTTATTAATATTACTATTCATGGCAGTGATAGTGATGGTAAATACCACTATTAAATGCAATAAAATACTGCTATTTTATTTAAATTTTCAAAAAATATGTAAAGAAAATATGCTAATAGTATTAATTCTAGTAATTCAAGTATTTAAAAAATATATTCCTGGAATTTTATCTTAGTGGAATTTGATAATAGATTTATGAAGAAATATAATGGTGGTCCTCAGAAAATAAGATCTTGCCTCTTGAACAAATACTTTTGGATTTTGGGAAAGGATCTGCCAAGCTTCAGAGACATGTGAGTTGTTAGGATGAACAATGAGCCTTCATACCCCTGGGCGCTTTCAAAATTTGGACAAAGCTGCTGTGCTCTGAAGATTCTTTTAGTGCTTATTTGGGTCAGTAAATGTTATTAAATGCTCACAAAGCCCTTTCTTTAGCCATTTCTCTAATTTGCAGCCTGATTTTAAAGAACACAAAAATAAACATTAAAGAATGAGGTAGAAAAATATAATAATAAACACTAATAAATACTAATAGACACAAAGTGTTCATCTGTGTGTATATATGAACAAATAAGAGAGAGAATTGTATTTACCTAAGTGATTTTGTTGATGTTAGAGTAAGTTTGATTTTTCCACAAAGCAATTTAGTTTTCATAAAAAAGGAAGCTTAGATCATACCTTTTAGCTATATGGTTCTCAGGTTTAGTAATAAAAATTTACACCATTTTCTTAGGAAATGTAAAGGTTTTTAAGATAGTGAATTTTTCAAGCATAAGGAACTAGGCAAAATAGTTTTAACTTTTCCTTTAAGAAATGGTTAGTTGCTAGGAGACCACAAATAGGTGCTAATGATTCCAAGTTTCAGGCAGCTCTCAAGTAGGCTTGTATCTCTTAGAAAAGATGTTTAATCCTGTTCACACCAGACTATGCCATTAATAATTAAATGCCTGATGGTTCTGTTCTCACAACATTTAAATTTTGTTGAGGAAAATAGAAAATAGAAATAATTGGAGGGCAGAAGAAAATAGTGTGTTAGAAAGCATCAAATTAATTTACTTAGGCCAACATTTGTTAAATGCCTTTTAAGTGTTGGGCCTGTCATCTCACTCTAGGGAAGCCACATTAAGTAAGATGTTGCCTCTGCCTTTTAGGAGTTCCTTCTCTAGTTGAGGGAATAAACATCTAAACAATTAATTACAATGCAAAATCACAAGTATAGGACATAGATGGTACTCAGTATATGGTAAGTGAATGGAATTTTACAATGCTGTGTAGAAAATCTGCAAAGGTAAAGAGGAAGGAATGACAGTCTTCAGCAATAGTTTAGAGTTGTTGATCTTTGAACTGTAAATTGAAGAGTGAGTAGTAGAGCTAAAAAGTGAGCAGGTTGAGAAGGCAGCCCAGAACATTCCAAGTAGAGAAGACAACTTAGGCAAAGGCGTGAAGGTGTTTTTTAGGAAAAGAATGAAAGAATAGGACATATTAAAGGAAGGGAGACAAGTTGTATATGATTGACTCAGTGTGTGTACGGCAGAATGGGGAGAGAGAAGCTGGGTAGAAAGACTAGGCTTTCTAGAATACAAGTGGACTGGCATTTTAGAAAGATAACTGATTTAGTGTGGAAGATGGACTAGAAGGAGGAAACCCAAAAGGTGGAGATGAATTAAAAGGCTGTTGAATTAAAATGAGAGAAAATAATGTCCTCTGAGATGGATGGGGGAGAGACTGAGAGCTATTTGGAGACAAGATTGGTAGAACTTGATGATTTATTCCAAATGGATGGGAGCATTCTGACTTTTAGATTTCTATCTCAAACTAGAAGGTTAATGGTAAGGCTAGTAATCAAAACAAATGATTTTAAATTTTCACATATTGAATTTGTGCTTTAGGGATCTCAGATTAAAAAATGTCCCAGAAACAGTTGGAACTGTGTGTTCAGAGCTAAGGAAGCACATGACGGCAGGTTCTGTACTCTGTGTAGGTGACAGATGAGGCTGGGAAAAGTGGGTAGGATTACCAGGGGTAGCCAGCTGCATGAGATCCTGGAAGTCCTGAAACTTGTCTTCTAAGGCACTGTCAAGGAAGAACAAAGGTTAGTTTTGAGGTGTTTCTAAGAATCCAAAATAAATAACACAGGTGTATGAAAACCAGTCTTTATATTAATTGGCATCTAATGAATGTCCCGCAAGACTGTCAAAGAGTGCTTCATTCACTGTGTTAAAAATTCAGTAAAACAAAGAAATAACTTAAGAAAATAAGAATTTGAGTTGTAAGATCTTTAAGTGAATGCACTTGTTCAGTCATTTCACTCATAATTAATTCATTAACTTTAAATTTAAAATTTAAGAAGTACAACATAATTTTACACAAGTCTATTTCTTTTGTAATGAAGATAATGTATAGGTGAATTAATTTTGTTAAACAGAATAATACTTCTCCAGTCCCAGTTCACTGATACTTTTTTCTTCTCACCTCAGAAGAAAAGTCTCTTTCAAAAATGCCTTAGACTCTAAGAAAAGGTTTTCAACTCTCCACTGAGACCCACAGTGACAATATATTTCATTTCAGCGGAGTATACACGTGTCTTTATGTGTATGTAAAGCTGACACACACATTTCATGAGATACTACTTACCCTGTTATATCTCATAAACTCTGATATTCCCTAAGATATTTTATTTTTTAAAATCCAGTAATTGTCCTACTAGGTGTTTACCCAAAGGGTATAAAAATACTGATTCAAAGGGGTATATGTACCCTGATGTTTATAGCAGTATTATCAGAACCGCCAAATTATGGAAAGAGCCCAAATGTCCATTGACTGATGAATGGACCAAGAAGATGTGGTGTGCACACACACACACACGCTCGTGTGCACACACACACACACAGGAGTATTACTCAGCCATCAAAAAGGATGGAATCTTGCCATTTGCAACAATGTGGATGGAGGTAGTGTATTATGCTAAGTGAAGTGAGTCAATCAGAGAAAGACAAATATCGTTATGATTTTACTTATATGTGGAATTTAAGAAACAAAACAGATGAACATAGGGGAAGGAAGAAAACAAAAGAGAGAGGCAAACCATAAGAGAGTATTAACTATAGAGAACAAACTGAGAGTTGCTGGAGGGAGGTAGGGGATGGGGTAAATGGGTGATGGGCATTAAGGAGGGCACTTGTTGGGATGAGCATTGAGTGTTATATGTAAGTGATGAATCACTAAATTCTACTCCTGAAACCAGTATTACTCTCTATGTTAACTAACTAGAATTTAAATAAAAACTTGAAATAAAAATAAAGTAAAATCTGGTTACCACCCACTTAATTTATTTTATAGCTTACTAATGTGTCATGACCTGTCCAGACATTATTTGACCGCCTTAATCTCTTTTCAGTGTTTTGCTTTATTGATGCTTATTTTCTCACCTTCACTGAGTCTCTTTTATGAAATTGTAAGCATGTTCAATTCTCATTTATCTTAAAACAAAAAACTTTTCTCTCTTGCTCTAGTCATTTTTAAAATTATTACTGAATCTAACCTTCATTTACCTCAAATTTCTAATATATGTATAATAAATTTCTAATATATGTGTAATTCAACATTCCCATCACCTTGGCCCTTTTCCCTACACTTAGCAATCTTGTACAAAATCAGTTCCCTTGATAATAGCAAACACTTATGTAACAGTTAATGTGCCAGGCTAAATACTTTACAAATACTAACATATTTAACTTACAACAACAGTATAAAAAGTAGGTCTGTTACTGTCCACAGTGAGCTTCAGTAGCTTGCGGGGAAACCTGGTTTCAAATCCAGGTATCATAGGTAGCTCACTCTTAATTTCTATAACACCACATTGCTGTTTGTATTTTTCAACAAAGATATGTGTATACCCTCCTCCTCCTGATATATCATTTCCATTCAAAATCAATCTTATCAGCCTTAAGACTGAGATGTAATATTGGAATAATCGTGTAGAAGTAGCAGTAGTTAGTAAGTGGTCTGGCGATATGCTTGTCTTACTTCAAAGGATAAGAATGAGGTCTTATTGGATATGGTGTCATTAAGTTTATTTCACAATGATGAGGTTGGTTGAATGCCCAGCAAAAATGAAAATATATTCAGAGGTATATTGGTTTGCTAGGGCTGCCATAATAAAAGACCACAGCCTGGGTGGCTTAAATGACAGAAATGTATTTTCTCACCATTCTTGAGGCTGTAATTCCAAGATCAGGGTGTTGCAGGTGTAGTTTTTCATGAGGCCTCTCTCTCAGCTTGCAGATGGTTGCCTTCTAGCTGTGTCCTCACATGGCCTTTTCTTTTTGTGTGAACATTCCGGGTGTCTCTCTACTTACAAGTATAGCAATCATATGGGAATAGGGCCCACTCATATAACATCAGTAGACCTTACTTACCTCTTAAAGACCCTGTCTCTAAATACAGTCATGTTCTGAGGTATACGGGGGGTTAGGACTTTATTATATAAGTTTTTGGGGGACACAGTTCAGTGTTTAACAAGGAGTTTCTTAACCATAAAAAGGGCAATGAGTTGTACACAGTTACCCTGGAAAGGATTGCGAATCAATTTAATGAAAATGAGAGCTAGCAAAAAAATAACAACAGAGTATTGATCCTGAATACTGACATCAGCAGGATAAAGGAGGCAATAGATTAGGAAATTGGAAGCACATTTTAATGATGTGTAGGAAGGAAGGACAAGACAGAATAATGTCCTAGCTTTGTTGACCTAACCAGCCTCCTTAGGTATAAGCAGAAAGTTAATGTTCAGGGCTCTAAATAGCTTACATCTTTGTTGTGTGCCTGCCACTGAGAAAGTCTAAATTAATAGAGAGGGAGTAACCGATAGTGGGGATGTGGCAGATGAAGGCTCTTAGAGCATCTCTTTTTGAGATAATGTGCAAAGTTAAAATGTATTTTTTTGTTTTACAAATGAAGGGGTATTACTAACTTACAGATGTTATTTTTCTGTAATTCCAAGAACTGTACTATTTTATAACGGTAAGTGTAGCGAATATAACTCCTAATGTACTCAAAGTGTTAATGATTTCTTCCTTATTTTGGATCACATTTTCCTATTCTATATATTTAGTAATTTTTTTATTATATACTGGGCATTATGGTTTCTATGTTGTTGAGAGTCTGGAATCTGTTGTCTTCCTTTAAAGAATGTTGAGTTTTGTTCTGGTAGGTAGTTAATTTACTGGCAAATAAACTTGATCCTTTTTTTTTAAGCTTCATTGGGGTGGATCTAGACCTTTTAGGGGTGTCACCTGAATGCTTAGCATTTTCAGCATGGTGTTTTACTCCACCAGTCAGATGTTCTGCATCTCCTAGTATATGTAACATTTGGAATTTCTATTCAGCTCACAGCTCTTACTCCTCAGTAGCTGTTTTCTACTGGTCCTTACAGTCTTGTGCATGTGCAGCTTATTATTCATCTAACAACTTAAGATCACCTCTTTTGGGCCTCATTTTTATGTGAAGTTCTCTCTTTTCCAGTACTTTGTCCTGCAGATTCCAACTATTTCAGCAGCACCAAACTCTGATTTCTACTTCTTCAGTTAAGTGAAATCATTGTGTTCTCCTTGGGCTCTTACCTACCTCCGTGTACTGAGGTCCAAAGAATGCCACCAGTCAGAAAGACAGAGTGATCCTGAGCTCACCTGTTGTATTTCTTTTCTTTCCGGAGACATATATTGACTGTTGTCCGATGTTGAAAACCAGTAATTTCTTCTTGAGAAATTGAAAGGATCTTTAACATGAGTTTTGATAAAATTAATTTCAGCGTGTTTTTTGCTGAGGTCAATTTTATATATTCATACTAACATTACTACTGTTTTGAAGAAGTTAAACATGGCTATATATTAGCAACATATCAAAGATAAATCACACCAGCTTGAAACATTAATGTAAAATACTTTATAAAAGCCTCATCCTGAGAAGGAGAAACCTGTTAAAATCACTTGTGTTCAGAAAAGTGTTCTGAGAATGGTTCTGTTAAGGAAAGTTTGTTTTCTTAGGTTTTGATGTCCTCGGGTAACAAAATCAACATTCTTCTGTATTTAATGAAAATAGTTTTGGAAGTAGCAACAGGTGTTTTGGTAATAAAAAAACTATTCATGGTTTAAATCATTAGGGTGCCCTATTTTCTTTATTATAATTACTGAAACAAGAGATTTTGAAATGAATCTGTTGCTATATAGACTTGAAGAAGAAGTTGAGGAAGTGGCCTTTTTGGTCTTTAGACCTATCATATGTAGCATAAAAATTTAGAGTTAGTAGATTTTAAAATAATTTATTACCTAAAACCAAAGCAGAAACATGTAGGTACAAGAAACCTAAGAATATCATTTTTATTGTCATCATAGAAGTAATACATTAATACATATAAAGTAAATGAGAAGTTAGTGACAAATTACTTTTTGAATAATTGTATAAGACTTTTTTTATGACTGTAAATGTGTTTATTTAAATCCCCAATTTTATATTTTTTAACTTTCCAATTTTAAAATGTTCATTTGATATCTGCATTTAATAGGAATAATTGTTTATCTTAAAAAATGAACATGGATGAAGTAAATAATTGTTTGAAAGACATTTTAAAATACTCCATTTGATAAGAGAAGAAAAAAATACAAATTAATTTTAGGTAACAGTTCGGTAAAAATTTACTTTTTTTCTCCCTCCCTTTCTTTTGCTCTTCACTCTTTCTCTTTTTCTTTTCTCCTACCTGCTTTCTTTTTCTATTTTAAAAAAAATTAGATGTAATATTATTGTGTATTATTGTGATCTAAAGAAGAAAGTTCGAGGCCAGGTCTCCCAAAGTAGTGAGATAGTTATTTGCTGGCAGAGCTGCCAGTTGGCAGAGCTTCCAGTTACTTTTCTGAGAGATGACATTTGCATTTTGCCAGTTTATCTGGATAATTGCCTCTAAGTCTTCATTTTCAATAACTATAGAGGCATGGCATTAAGATGTATTTACACCATCCTTGACCAACCTTGATTGTTTATGATTGAATTGCTTACTTTTCCTCATTTGTGCTCTTTCTACTTCCCTAAATTTAGGATTCAAGGCATTTGTTTGAGTGTCATGATGGACTTGATATCTAACTCACTGATAACCAAGGTCTAGCTCTTGGCAAGATCTTAAATTTTTCATGATTAAATTTAATGTTATTGTTACATAAGTTTTGGCAGCATACAATATGAAGCCACTTTAAGAAAAAATATTAAACTTTGCAAAATTTTTAATTGCCATCTACACCTTTTTAAAAATGTACAAAATGTTAAAGGGATTTTTTTTAAGAATATGTTTTCCATTTAATTGTTTTTTTTTTTTTAAGATTTTATTTATTTGAGAGAGAGAGCGATAGTGACAGAGATAGCAAGAGAGAGCACAAGCAGGGAGGAGAGGGGGAAGCAGGCTCCCACTGAGCAGGGAGCCTGATGTGGGGCTCCATCCCGGGGCCCTGGGATCATGACCCGAGCCAAAGGCAGCCGCTTAACCAATTGAGCCACCCAGGCGCCCCTCCATTTAATTGTTATTTCTGGATTATTATCCCTTTATAGGTAAACATTGTATCTTAATATTTTAAAGGGTAGTTTTATAATATTTTATAAAGTGCAGGTGTCTAAACTATTACAGTAGGCATCAAAGATGATATGCAGAAGAATGTAGGTATTCTTTTTTGTTTCTCTTGAATCAGTACCTGAATCAGAAGGTTTAAGCAAAAATTTTGTGCTGATTCCACTCTAAGAAAATAACATAGCTTTTACTCAAATGATTTATGAACTCATTAAATTTATCTTTTTCCTCTGCAATTCAAATTGGTCAAATAAATCCAATGGCAATTATGGAGACAGTTTAAAGCACTTTGTATAGAATCCACAACAATTCTGTGACCTACCCGAAGTGTGTTATTATCAGTTGAATACTGATTCTTGAAGGTACCTGTTTCTTTCACCCTTGTGTTTCTGTATTTTCTCTATCAAGTTATTTATCCTAGTTTCTTCCCAGTTATTTTTTCCCCTATTTTTGGCCTTAGTTAGGAATAATACTCTTCACTTTTATTTAGAGCACTTATAAATTTTTATTTTCATATATATAAATATGTATAGATCTGTTTATCTGTCTATATGAACAGTAACACACATACAGACTTTTTTTCTCCTTCTGTATTTTCCCAGCTGTGTTATGATAACTTACCCTGTGTTACTTGTTTTTTGGCTAAGATGTCTGATAACCATTATTTACAAATAATATACTCCTTTGTACAAGGTCAGAATATTCTCCACAAGGGCATTTTAAATGCCACCTCTAATGTAATGTCTTAGGTTTTGAATTTAGTGTTTGCTTTATAACAAATATTACAGGCTTCTTTTTTTTTAATAAGTTATGTTTATGAATAAACAAATAGATCAAACTTTTGTTATTTTTGCTCGTTTGTATTTAACTATAAAAGTTTTGCTGTCATTTAGATTTTATTTATAAAATCTTCAGTATTTTCCTTGCTGCTGTTTTCATTGAGAAATATTTTAAATACCTACAATATACTGAGCAATATGATGGACCATTATTCTAAATGATAGTTTATTATGGAATAATTACAAATATCAAAATGTGAGGGTACATATAGCATCTACTTCATTGGAAAGATGTTTCTTGTGTCAATAATTTTTACCTTTTTTTCATTTTATACAAAATTATAATGCCTAAATATTCTAGCCCGGTATAGTAGCAGTTTGTCCATTTTAATTCATGTCTAAGCATTCTAGTAAATGCATATGTGAAAAATCTTATTTTATGAATTTCAGGGAGAGTACGATGTGTAACTCTGTGAGGCCTACTATGCTATGATATCCCCACTTCCCATTTCATGATTAAAATACCTTAAAATCAAAATTTGGTCTTACTGGTCATTTATGAATTATAGTGGAGTAGCATTTTATACACACACACACACACACATATATACACACACACACACGTATACTTAATTGAACCTTAGTTAACTGTATTTTCTAGGTAATTATAAATTTTACCAGGGGTGAAGAAACTTATATTTTTAAATAGTTCTGCCACTTGCCTGCAATTCTACTTGATGACCACTGATAATGGATGAAATCAAGCCTGACAAGAGTTAGTATCACTAGGAAAAACTTACGAACAAGTATGAGTAACTTTGAGATGTGGGGCTATTTACAAAGAAATGGTAAGCACTATTTAGGTAGCTAAGCAAGTAAGGTGATATCTTCATCCAGGAAAGAAAACAATGAAAAATTAATTGGGAACCATAGAGAAATCTGACTAAGGAAGCATTAGAGGAACTGATATGTCTTCCATGGAAGATTAAAATGATGACATGACCTGGGGAGGGCTAGCAAGTCAAATTTTTCTATATTGATGTGTGGTTAGGTTATTGAAGGCCTTGAGTAATTTTTTTTCAAAATACAGTTTTTCTACAAAACTGCACATGGTGGTAGTCATGAAATATTTAGGCATGAGTAGTAGTATACTACAGAATTATATACACTATGTATTACTATATTTAATGGGTAATTTAAGGAATTTTCAAGGGCAGTTTTGATTAATTATGATTGTTTGCCATATGCACTGACTTTACAATAAGATTCAACCGTGCTGTGTATATTACTCCCTAGGGGACCCAGAACAGTTTTCCATACTTCATTTTTCCAAGTCTCTGACCTATTATGCAGTTATAGGATTAGTAAAAGATGCTATGGCAGCACGGAGGAGGGACATCTAATCAAGACATCTAAGGCTTCCTGACACAGTGAAATCTTTACTAAGATATCCAGATGGGTGAGAGTTAACCAGTTGAAGGGTAGGTGGTAGAACACTGTATCTGGAAGAAAATCATTACGTTCAAAGTCCAAGAGGAGAGAGAGAGAGAATGATGTATCAAACAAAATTCAGTAAGGCTGTAAAAGTAAGCTGATTCAGGAAAAGAAAGCCGTTAATGAGCATTAGTGAGTTTTACCTTTGTCCTCAAGGTAGTGAACAAGGACATGACTTGATCAGATTCGCAGTTTAAGAAAAATTCTCCTAGATGTTTTCTAGGGAATGAATTGTAACTGTTTTAGCTATTTATAAGCTATAGCAATAATCTAGTGAAGGGATGATGGAAATACTGTGGATGCAGAGAATTATTGGAGAGCTTAAGAGCCTTTTAGGGAGTGCTGATTGGATGTGCAAGATGAAGTTTTGGAAGGCATCAAGAATGATTCCCAGTTTGGCTTTTGGCTAGTTATGGGATAGTGGCATTATAAAGGCTTTGTCCTGAGATTGCACATTACTAAGATAGCACGCTTAAAATGAGAAGTTAACACATTGCCAACAGTGATTGCCAACAGTAATACTGAAGCTTGCCAAACAAGCCTCATATAGAAAATCTAATGTAAAGGGTATACATTCATAATAAGCTGTAATAAATTTCCCAGTGTTATTGTCTTTGTCAAATCAGTGCTTAAAATTATTTTGCTGTTGTTTGTCTAATTTTGAGTATTAAGGCAAAAGCATATACAATTATTTGTTTTAGAATAAAAACTATACAGAGTTTTTATTGAAAAATAAAAAAAAATCTATAGACAAAAATTCCCTAAGTTGCCCATTAAAAACAAAAGTGTAATGTAAAGAAAAGCATGTAGATGTTTGAAAATAAAATTTCTGAAGAAAAACTTTCGCATTTGGGCAAGACATTTAATCCAATACTAACTTATTAAAAGTGCCTAAAAATGGCCTTAGAATGCATTTAGTTTTTCTTCTCAAATTCAGATAATGCAAGATAATAATTTTTAAAAAGCATAATGAATTATAGAATCAGGGCTCTTTTTTGTTTGTTTGAGTCTCATTGATGTCCAGTGTTACATTAGTTGCAGGTGTACCACATAGTGATTTGACAAGTTTATACACTGTGCTGTATGCTCAACCACAAGTGTAGCTACCATCTGTCCCCATACAAGCCTTTTACAGTGTCAGTGACTATATACCCTATGCTGTGCCTTTTATTCCCATGACTTATTCATTCTTTAAGTGGGAGCCTGTATCTCCCTCTCCCCACCCATTTTGCCCAACTCCCACCCACCTCCCCTCTGGCAACTGTTCTCTGTATCTGTAGGTTTGATTCTGCTTCTTGTTTATTTGTTGTTGTTGTTTAGATTCCACTTTTGAGTGGAATCATATGGTATTTGTCTTTCTCAGTCTGAGTTACTTCACTTAGCATTACACCCTTCAGGTCCATACATGTTGTCTCAAATGGCACCATCTCATCCTCTTTCATGGCTGTGTAATAATTATGTTGTACACATACGCACACACCCCACATTTTCCTTATTCATTTGTCTGTTGATGGCTCTTAGGTTGCTTCCATATCTTGGCTATTGGAAATAATGCTGCAATAAACATAAGGGCAGTGTTTTCGTTTTCTTTGGATAAATACCCAGTAGTGGAATTATTAGATTATATGGAATTTCTATTTTAATTTTTTTTTAAGAACCTCCGTACTGTTTACCACAGTGGCTACACCAAGTTACATTCCCACCAGCAGTGCACAAGGTTCCTTTTTCTCCACATCCATGCCAACACTTGTTATTTCTTGTCATTTTGATTTTAGCCATTCTAACAGGTATGAGGTGATATCTCATTGTGGTTTTGATTTGCATTTCCCTGATGATAAGTGATGTTGAGCATCTTTTCATGTGTCTGTTGGCCATCTTTATGTCTTTGGGAAAATGTCTATTCAGGTCCTCTGCCCATTTTTAAATCAGATTGTTTGGGTATCTTTGGTGGTGAGTTGTGTAAGTTGTTTATATATTTTGGATATTAACCCCTTTATTGGATATATCATTTGCGAATATCTTCTCCTATTCAGTAGGTTGTCTTTGTTTTATTGATGGTTTCCTTTGCTGTGCAAAAGCCTTTTATTTTGTTTTAGTCCAAATAGTCTATTTTTGCTTTTGTTTCCCTTGCCTTAGGAGAAGTATCTCGAAAAATGTTGCTACAGCCGATGTCATAGAAATACTGCCTGTGTTCTCCTCTAGGATTTTTGTGGTTTCAGGTCTCACATCTAGGTCTTTAATCTATTTTGAGTTTATTTTTTTTCTATGGTGTTAAAAAGTGGTCCAGTTTCATTCTTTTACACGTAGCTATCCAGTTTTCCCAGCACCATTTATTTCAGGGCATTATTTATACCGGAAGTAACTATTTGGTCTCACTTCTCCACACCTATTTTATAGATTAAATTAAAAACCCTCACAGAATTGCCTATAGTCATTTTGTCAGGGATTAAGAGTAACATGTAGGATCCTTCTGCAGTATTTTATTAACTCAGTATAAACATTATCTTAGTTATTTGACAGTTTGGCAGAGAATTTTTTTTTTTTTTAATATTTAGTAAAAGTATTGCCTTAATCACATTTGGTTTGAAGGCTAGTTGGGACATGTCTAGCATCACGGATCTTTTTGAAAATCTTTCCACAGTTTTCAAGGGAAGCCTCTGAAATTTAGCCTCATATTTGCCTTTTTACAGAACCTCTATGAACTGGCTAAATTATGTCACAAGGGCATGAATCTTATTATAAAGGAATTTAAAGAAGTGCAAATAGAGTGCTTTTTCTTAATGTATCAAAATTATTCCAAAATTTCCTAAGATTAAATAGATATTGGCAAAATGAAGTGGAAAAGCACATCATGTCACATAAACTCAAGTTCTTCTTACCCCTGTTAATATTTAAAGTGAGGGTCTGTGATTTAGATTAGTGATTCTTATCTACCCATTTCACCGTTTAATTATGCAGCACTTCATTTTTGCCACTTTGATCCTATTCTGATTTTGACTTGCTAGTTAAGCTACTGGTCTTGTCGTAGTTCTAACCAGTTAACCTAGAGTCACTGTAGATAATATGCTGGCAATACATTATTTAAAACAAAATGAAACTGGAAGATTCCTTATATTACTTCTTTAAAACAGGTTTATATTTCATCTGTTGTCTGATTTTTTTTTCATTCATACCAGTTCAGTGAAATCCTAAACTCTGTAAAAAGTCTAGGTTTTATTAAAAGTTGATCCAAATTAAAAAAAATGAAAATTTCAAAAACCTTTCAGTCTCTATGAACGCCAAAAAAGTGCCTTCCGTTGACAGAAAACCATACCTGACTCATGTACAAGAATGAAAGCTTTATGTTGAGTCCAAACATTTCATGACATAGGTCACAGGCAGAGGCCACTTTACAAAGCTGGTGAAAGGTGAAAAATTGTAGTTTTGTTTTCTGAAAACTCATTAACCATTAAAATTGTTTCCAGTGTTTGTTATTTTTAACTACAAAGTGATATAAATTGAAGGCTAATGTTGTTCTTTCATAAACTGCTTTTCCTCACTGATATTCTTCTTAATGTTGACTGGCAGCAGCAAGCATAGCTAATCAGTGGTATAGGATTTTGCATAGATTCGAAATAATTTTTAAGAAGTTATTTGTTAACATTGTTAGTATTTAAGCATTTATATCAATCAACTAATATTTATTGATGAGTTACTATGTGTGTAGAGACCCAGCTAGTCTGTCTTGTACTAACAGTGAATAAGACAAACTCAGCCCCTGCCTTCTTGGAGCTTATAAATATTAGATAAATTATTACAGTGTGATGAAATCTAAAGATGTTGTGGGGCCATGTAAAGGATACCCAAAAAGGTCACAGTGTAGTTTCAATTTAGAAATGCTGTTTGAGGGGCGCCTGGGTGGCTCAGTCAGTTAAGCATCTGCCTTCAGCTCAGGGTCGTGATCCCATAGTCCTGGTATTGAGCCCCGCATCTGGCTCCCTACTCAAGTGGGGGGCTTGCTCCTCCCTCTCTCTCTGCCCCTTCCTCCCCCACTCGTGTGCTCGCTCTATTGCTCTACTTGCTCTCAAATAAATCTTTAAAAAGAAAAGAAATGCTGTTAGAGTTCACTCTTAAAGATCCTAATAATTTAATTTTAAAATAAAAAGAAAAATTGAAGCTTCACAGATCAATTTGGGAAAAAAAATAATGAAAGGTTGGAAAGCTGCACCTACTTTAGAACTTTCAAGTTAGTTCCTTTATAATTGCTTATGTGACTTATGGTTTTCTTGCGAATAGTAGTGTCCTTCTGCTCTACTCAACTGTAAAATTTTTGAATACCTGGTGGTGGTGTCGTCTGGATAATCCTTGACACAGAAAACAATATGTGTTGAATAAGTGAAGGAATGAATGAATCCTTAAGATTTAAAAAATTGAGTTCATTCGGAATTAAATTTTTTAAAAGTATTTTTTAAAAAGCATGTTGTTTTGTAGGTACAGAATAATACTTAATATACTCAAATTAATTTTTCTTAAATTCTCTGATTACTTTTAGAGTCTGTACTTTATCTTTAGTGGCCCACCCTGCTTCTGACATTGAGAGTATTGGATTTCCAAAGATGACCTCTTAAGTTATCCTAATGTCAGTAGGTATTTGTCATTAAGTCTCACTTCCAGCTGTGCTGGCTAAAAGAGGAGCCTGACTTTTGGAAAAGTATATGTATGTTGAATATGCACACACACACACACACACACACTCTTTTAAGTGTTTAGTGTGATGTTAATGATCAGTTTACTTGGTGATTGCTGATTAGTAAGTTAAACCATTGACTTTTTGTGTAGGGTGGTCATCATTTATTCAGATTAGATTGTGAAAACTGGGTAGCAGCTGATTACAGATTTGAAAAAGGGCTCTTTGATGAATGGTGAGGGAAAATAATGTTTGCTTGTTTGGTCAGATTTGAAATTTCCTACCTCCAGATAGCCCACTTTAAGATACTGTTCATTGAAGTATGGTGTGACCTACCTTATCTTAGCTTTTTTTTTTTGCTTATCTTTATACCTGTCAGTAAGACAAACCACAGAACATGAAGGAGCCCGAGTCATTGGTTTGTTGTTTTCTCTGGTGAAAGAAATAGTGTTGTGTGTGTGTGTGTGTGTTTTTTTTTCTTTTTTTGTAGTTTTGGATTTACTTAGGGTAGTATCTTAAGGTTTGGATTTTGGGTTTTCCTCTCAATATTTATATCTTTTGAAATAAAAAAGAATGACTTATTGAATGTAAACACTTCATAAAACATTTATGAAATTAATAATAGTGAAAACAGCCACAGCAGACAGGCTACTGTATATTCTTAACAGATAATAATTCCATGACAATTGGGCTGCTTTGAGTTTAGAAAACCATGAGTTCATCTGACTTTGAGTTTTTTATTGTTTTACTTTTATGTCTCTATTAAGCTATAGATGACAGCCTGAAAATTCTTTAAATTAATCTAAATTCCTCTCAACTTGATCTTTTATAAGGATACACACACTTTGTTAATAATATTTAACTGCTGAAATCAAATATTTCTGACACTGTGATTTATAAGTCATTTTGTCTCATTTAATCATGTCAGAAATCATGGTTAAAATATGTTTCTCGTCTTAGGAACTTAAATTCTGTAATATGCCCAAGGTAAATGGCAGAACTAGAGATCCAGACCCAGGTCTTCTGATTCTCTTTTTCTCTACACCTCATTTAGAAGGCCATAAGTAAATAAGTTTTGGTTTAAAAAAAGTAAAATAGGGGCGCCTGGGTGGCTCAGTTGGTTAAGCGGCTGCCTTCTGCTCAGGTCATGATCCTGGAGTCCCAGGATTGAGTCCCACATTAGGCTCCCTGCTCGGGGGAGGGAGTCTGCTTCTCCCTCTGACCCTCCCCCCTCTCATGCTCTCTCGCGATCTCATTCTCTCTCTTTCAAATAAATAAATAAAATCTTAAAAAAATAAAAAATAAAAAAAATAAAATACACATTTGAAAAAATTTTCAAGTCCTCATATATCTCATTGTAACACTATTGGGTAATATATTAGAGATATATCAAGGTATAAGGTATAGCCTCTAGCTGTAAGGTATTCATAGTCCTTGATCTAATTGAAGAAAAAATAGATATACATAAAAAGAGAATAACAAAATAAGACCATATGTGTGAAGTGAGTGGTTCAAACTGTAAGCCTTACAGAGTAAGGAGAGATTGCTGTGGACTGGAACTAGTAGGGATGACTGAAATGACCGAAGTGGGCTGTGCTGGAAGGGAGCACATAGCTGAGCCAATAGTTTACCAGATAGTTTAACTCATGGGATTTATGCAGATTGCTGGCAATTTAGCCAACAGTGTCATTTTGTCTGGACATTGAGACATTGGGAGTATGCAGAGAAGCCAACACTGCCTCTCATGTCTGAAATACGACTGCCAAACTCCTGCAGTTCTTCTGTCAGATGAGAAGAAGTGTGGCTTTCTGTGGAGCCACCTTTCACAATAACAAGGCTTGTGTAAAGATTCCCCATTTTCTAGGTTCAGTGAACCTAATGAGAACTTGAAATTCATCCCACAGCTCTGCCCATCAGTGTTTCAGTTGTAGTATGTTCATTGGCAAGAGTTTCTTCTTCTTTTGTTTTCTTTTTTAAAAAAATTCCTGGAAATGGTGAAAGACACATTGTTATGACAGAGACTGATGATAATAGTAAAAACTGAGAATTCTGGAGGTGAAATCTCAGGGGAAAAAAAAACAGTCAATATTGAATTCATAGTCTTCTGCCTAGATTTGAAAGGTTGAAAATTTATTTAGCGTATCTCTGTCTCCTTTTTCTTCTCCCCTCCTTCCTTGCTGCCCATACTTATCCAAGCATTTTCTGTATCTTTTGCTCGTGAACACTACTCCAGCCAGGCCACATTCCTTCTCATTAGCCTTTGAACATTTGCTGTTCTTTTCCAACTCTCTTCAAGTTCTTTTTCATACATAAAATGAGTATATACAACCAGGTAAACTTAATATGAATTGATTTTTTTCCTTAAAAATGGGATGCAGTACTTGAAAGTGAAAACTTCGGTTGTTGCCCTTAAAAATATGTATGGTTATGAATAATACAATTTGGAAGTCCCATGTTTGACTTCATAGATACAGATGGAGATGAAGGTTTATTTCGGATCCCTTCTGCTGAATATAAAATGGCTTTGCTTGTTTGGAGACCCTGAATCATTTTTCAAGGGATCCATTATCAGAATAGAAATAAAGTATCCAGCATCAAGACCAAATGAAATAAGACCAAACATTAGCACAGTAAAGGTTAGAGGTAGGATGGGTGGAAATTTGAAGACTGCTTGAGATGAGCAGTTAATATCTAGGTACCAGGTATGGGACTTGTGCCTCTTTTTCCTGGTTTCTGGCATTGAGGGGTGGAGAAGAAAGGATAGGATGGAACCTTTTCCCTTTTATTAAAGTCTATATAAATATTACCAAAACTTTCTTTTAAAGGAATTTATGAATTAAGAAAATCTATTATAATATAATTTGCTATTACGTGTATGTAATAAACTGAAGGGAAAACTTTCTCACAGTACAAATACAAACCAAAAAAGATATATTTAGTTTAAACAGTAATTAACTTATATGCTAGCCCTTTTTCGTCATGACAGCATTAGAGAGAGGCCACCCTGTAATTGTCAAGAGAAAGGAATACAAATAAGGTGCAGTGAACTGACCTGAAACATTTGGTTATACACAACTTCTAGGTTCTTTGTGATAAATAACGGTAGATACCAAGAGGTTTGAAGTATGAGGCTAATAATAACAAATTACCAGATTAGGTTTTCCCCCACACACAATTATCAGCTTAGTATTTACTAACAAGTAAGCACAAAATAATTCATAAACCTGTTCTATAAACTTGAAGAAATTCCAGCTGTCTTGTCTTTTTAGATGTCTCAGTCACACTCTCATATAAAAAGTTCACTTTTGGCAAATAAAAAGATTCCTGAGGCAGAAGTGATGCTTTTTCCTGACATCAGGCCACCAGTTGTCCAGAGTTCACAACTGGACCCAAAACCACTTAAAAATTTAGCACAGGGTATCGTCTCCAAGATTAAACAGACCTCAGTGGATTATAGCCTGTTTGTAAAATGGTGGAGAGTATCTCTAAAATATTTTAGTCAGTTCGTGTATCTGGAATACATTTAATTTCCACTCATGAGAGCCCATATGCAATATTCATCATGTTTGTTTTCATGCCTTGTGTTTGCTAAGAGACACACATTTTTGTCATTCACTATACTAATTAATAATCTATTATTCACTGATATACAAATAACAAAAGTGCTTCTAGAAGCCCCCTCAAGATATGGACTTTATTTTTAGAATCTCAACAGTCTGCTCCTAGGCTGTGCATTTTTTTTTTAAATTTATTTAAGTTCAATTTAGTTAACATATAGTGTATTATTAGTTTCAGGGATAGAATTTTGTGATTCATCAGTTGCATATAACACCCAGTGCCCATTACATTAAGTGCTCTCCTTCATGCCCATCACCCAGTTAAGCCATTCCCTATCCATCTCCCCTCCAGCAACCCTCAGATTGTTTCGTAGAGTTAAAGAGTCTCTTATGGTTTACCTTCCTCTCTGTTTTCATCTAATTTTATTTTTCCTTCCTTTCTTCTATGTTCATCTGTTTTGTTTCTTAAATTCCACATGAGTGAGATCATATGATAATTGTCTTTCTCTGACTTATTTCACTTAGCATAATACCCTCTAGTTCCGTCCATATTGTTGCAAATGGCAAGATTTCAGTTTTTTTGATGGCCGAATATTCCTGTGTGTGTGTACATTTTCTTTATCCATTCATCACTTGATGGACATCTGGGCTCTTTCCATATCTTGGCTATTATGGACATTGCTGCTATAAACACTGGGGTGCATGTGCCCCTTCAAATTACAATTTTTGTATCCTTTGAATAAATACCTAGTAGTGCAATTGCTGGATCATAGAGTACTATTTTTAACTTTTTGAGGAAACTCCATACTGTTTTCCAGAGTGGCTGCACCAGTTTGCATTCCCACTAACAGTTAAGAGGGTTCCCCTTTCTTCGCATCCTTGCCAACATCTGTTGTTTCCTGTGTTGTTAATTTTAGCCATTCTGACTGGTGTGAGGTGGTATCTCATTGTGGTTTTGATATGTATTTCCCTGATGCCGAGTGATGTTGATTAAAATTTTCATGTGTCTGTTGGCCATTTGTATATTTTCTTTGGAGAAATATCTGTTCATGTCTTCTGCCCATCTCTTGACTGGATTATTTGTTCTTTGGCTGTTGAGTTTGCTGAGTTCTTTATGGATTTTGAATACTAGCCCTTTATCTGATAAGACATTTGCAAATATCTTCTCCCATTCTGTAGGGTTGTCTTTTGATTTTGTTGACTGTTTCCTTTGCTGTGAAAAATCTTTTTATTTTGAGGAAGTCTCAATAGTTCATTTTTGCTTTTGTTTCCCTTGCCTTTGGAGATGTGCCTAGTGAGAAGTTGCTGCGGCCGAGGTCAAAGAGGTTGCTGCCTGTGTTTTCCCCTAGAATTTTGATAGATTCTTTTCTCACATTTAGGTCTTTCATCCATTTTGAGTTTATTTTTGTGTATGGTGTAAGAAAATAGTCCAGTTTCATTCTTCTGCATGTGTCTGTCCAATTTTCCCAACACCATTTATTGAAGAGACTGTCTTTTTTCCACTGGGCATTCTTTACTGCTTTGTCTAAGATTAGTTGAATATAAGTACTTGACAAAATGCAGCATCCTTTCTTGATAAAAACCCTCTACCATGTAGGGATGGAGGGAACATACCTCAACATCATAAAAGCCACACAGGAAATACCCACAGCAAATATCATCCTCAATGGAGAAGAACTGAGATCTTTTCCCCTAAGGTCAGGAACACGACAGGGATGTTCACTCTCACCACTGTTGTTCAACATAATACTGGAAGTCCTAGCCTAGCAATCAGATGACAAAAATAAATAAAAGACATCCAAATTGGCAAAGAACAAATCAAACTTTCAGTCTTCACAGATGACATGATACTCTATATAGAAAACCCAAAAGACTCCACCAAAAAATTGCTAGAACTGATAATAGGAATTCATCAAAGTCATAGGATATAAAATCAACGTACAGGAGTCAGTTGCATTTCTATAGACTAACAATGAAGCAGAAGTAGGAGAAATCAAGGAATTGATCCCATTTATAATTATGCCAAAGACAATAAGATACCTAGAATAAACCTAATCAAAGAGGAAAAGGATCTCTGAAAACTATAGAACACTTACAAAAGTAATTGAAGACACAAAGAAATGGAAAAACATTCCATGCTCATAGATTGGAAGGACAAATATTGTTAAAATCTCTGCTAACTGAACATAATAAAAAAAATGTCTATGCTGTCCAGAGCAATCTACACATTCAGTGCAATCCCTATCAAAATACTATTAGTATTTTTCACAGAGCTGGAACAAACAATCCTAAAATTTGTATGGAACTAGAAAAGACCCTGAATAGCCAAAGGAATGTTGAAAAAGAAAACCAAAGCTAGAGGCATCACAATTCTGGACTTAAAGCTGTGATCATTAAGACAGTATGGTACTGGAACGAAAACAGACACATAGATCAATGGAACAGAATAGAGACCCAGAAATGGACCTTCAACTCAATGGGCTGTGCATTTTTGAGTAGGTGCTAGCAACACCTGGGTTATAGCTCACCCTGACTAACAACATACATTTAATTGCATTGTATTTTAAAGTAAATTACTTATAAATTATATGCATAACAAGTAGTATAACCATATTACATATAAAACATGCTTTTGGGTGCCAATGTGTTAAGTCATTATTTGGAGTTTTAAAATGAATGGCAGAACTTTTTGATAACTTTATTTTTTTTAATCTTACCCTTACCATTTTAATTTAAACAAATTTAACATTATTACCTCCTAGATGTCCAACATGTCATTAAATGCATTTTTTTTTTCATTTTTCAAGTCTTTCTACAGTTGAAATATCTTCTAACTCTGACATTCTTACTAGCTTTGTTTATAGGCAAGCCTGTACTTTGTTATTGCTTATGTGACTGAGTAAACCCTGGGTGAGAGCAGACTGGCGAAAAAAAATCAGGAAACCAGAATTATCTTCCATAATCATCTCATGGCTTCATAAAATTATGGAAGTTGTTCAGCTTGATGTATTCAAAGAAACACCCTTTGTTATCTACCCTTCTCTATTCCTAGAATAGTACTAGCTAGTAAAATAATGTATGCGAAATGTAGTAGAACTTATGTGGCCTAATGACTCAAATAGCTTTGGAAAGTAAAATATCCTTTAATCAGTAATCAGTAAATATTTGATGAAGGAATACTTTATCCACTAAGGAGAAATATTTTTTTGTTGTCATGTGATAAAATATCAACTCAAAGTCTGTGTGATTTGGTCAAGTTACTTAACCTTTCTAAAGCCTTGGCTTCTTCATAAGTAAAATGAAGGTAATAATAGTTAAGTACTTCACAAGGTTAAAGATTAATAAAATAATATGTTTAAAACCCATAGCAAAGTGTCTACCACATATGTTCTAAAAAATGGAGCCATTTCAAAGAAAAAAAAAAAAAAGCACCCAAAGAAGACTTTCAAGAGAGTGGTCAACAGTGTCCAAGTGATCTCCGGTCACTCAGAGAAGCATGGGCTGCAGCAAGTGGGATTTCAAAATACCAGCTTTTCTTCTAGGATGTGATATATGTGTGCCTGATAAACCACTCATTCTGCAGAATTGCACACTAAAAATAATAGAGCCTATGGGGAAAAAAATTAAGGTTTAGGCAGACCACTCAAAATCTATGCAGCTTTACATTGTTGTTGTTAGTTCCCTAGTTACAATCCGAGTTACAATCCTAATGAAAATATTAACTCCGTTAACTCTCTAGCAACATTTGCACCCAACATCACAGTCCACTAACCATTTGCATCACATTTCCTCTCAAATGGAGTAGATGGCAGTTACTGAATGCATTCTAATAGTTTGATGAAAATTAAACATCTGATTCAGCTACAGGGAGAAACATTTTCACAGCTTCTTTCTGTAACAGAAAGCTTAACTGTTGAAAAGTCTAGGGTTCTTTTTTTTTTTTTTTAAGATTTTATTTATTTTTCAACAGAGAGAGACAGCGAGAGAGGGAACACAAGCAGGGGGAGTGGGAGGGGGAGAAGCAGGCTTCCCACTGAGCAGGGAGCTCGATGTGGGACTCGATCCCAGTACCCTGGGATCATGACCTGAGCCGAAGACAGACGCTTAACGACTGAGCCACCCAGGCGCCCGAAAAGTCTAGGGTTCTTGACTCCACTGAGCCAACCCCTCTTTGTGCTACAGGAATTGACTTGTCCAGGATTTTTGCCACTCATCTCCATCTTTTTAGGACTTTATACATTGTGAAGGCCTTCTCTTTAATTGGGATGAAAGCTCGCCCTTGATCACCTTAAAATGTTAACATGCTAGACAAAAATCATATGAACCAGCAAGACATCCAAAGTCCAAATTATATTGATATTGTTCATTATTTATCAATGGCAAAGGAGCTCTTTTATATAAATATGTATTTACTTAAGTATACTATATATTAGATGAATGAATTCTGAACTCCCCTAAAGCTCTTTGGAACTAAGTTGTTTATAGAGAATAAAGGAATATAAATCAAACATGTTTCTCTTGTTGCTTCTGTTTCATGTATATCAAACACTTTTAGGGGTAGTTTAATGACTTAGATACAATAGAGACATCTGTTAGACATTTTTCCTGTTCTCATTCCCTACAGTTGGCTGAAAAGTCTATGAAATTATCTCTGGATCACTAGCAGAAGTCTCCATTCCTGTTAATAATTACTGTTTAGTATCAATTTGATTTATCCTATTCCTATAGCAGTATTTGCGCCCCCCAAAAAAACATCTTACAGAGGCGCCTCTAAGGCATTCCTATCTAATTCTAGCATTGAAAGATCAAACTGTGCCTTCGATGTATTTGGGAGGGTTGTTGTGCAAGATAGGCAGAGACCATTTTGATCAAATTGAGAGAGATCAATTGTTAAAATCTCTGCTAACTGAACATGTCTTTTTTCCACTGGGCATTCTTTACTGCTTTGTCTAAGATTAGTTGAATATAAGTACTTGACAGAATGCAGCATCCTTTCTTGATAAAGGTATAATATACTTTATGTTTTATATTGGTATTAAAGTATTATAATCTAACTGGTCCACTTAACCAAATCTTCATGAATTTTTTAAAAATAGTTTTACTGTATTTTAAGTGTCACTTCATATCAGTGCAGCAAGTTCTTACTTTTTATGCATAATTTTGTTGGGTCACACTTTTATGTCATTTTATTTTAGCTACTTTAAGAGGAGATGATTCCATTATTTCAAGTCCTGATGTCACAGATATTGCACCAAGTAGAAAGAGGAGGCAGCGGATGCAAAAGAATCTTGGGACAGAACCTAAAATGGCTTCTCAGGTACATGGGCCTCAAGAAAAGGAGAAGTAAGTCATTTTATTTTTTGCCAAATGATGAAATATCATTTAAAAAAATCTAATATCTGATCTCAAAAATTATATTTTCATTTCTGAGTTTACTTAAGGCTATTTTTAAAGAACAAGAATTGTGATTTTGGAAAGTGTAAAATGTTCAAATCAATATATTTTCTCTGGTATTTGGTTAGTTCCTATTAATATTTAAAGCAGAAGTGCTAAAAATATAAGCAAAATGTTTTTTTCTTGTGGTTTTTATAGATTAATTAGAAATGGCGTGTAGATACTAAAAATATTAGAATCCAGCTTGTTTTCAGTAAAGTGTTTCAATCTAATTTACTGCTTTAAACAGACCCACATAGCATTTGAATTAGCTACTTGATTTGGTTATGCTTGGAATTTTCTCAAGTGAAAAGTCTCATTCTAGTCATCTATTTCTTTCTATTAAATTTTGGAATTACATGCTTTATTGTTAGAGTTTTTCACTCTTTCATTCACATACCCTCCTTTGATCTGCATCCCAGTTTAGTTGTAATGAGTTGAGGACTTGGGATAATTAACACTTTATTGTAGCAAAACAGTTAGCATTTATAAAGAATAATTTATCAGTTGAATCCAGAATGAATATGCACATCATTTGTATGCTTGGATATATGTATGTGTGCCCTTAAAATTTATTTCTTTTTCTGTAAACTTTTTATTAACTTTTAGCGAGTAGTTATTAAACAATAGCCATATGACAAATGATATTACAGGTCAGTGGTTTCACAGTGTGAAATGAGGACCTCTGGGGGTATCCATAAGTTCATCCCTTCTTCAATTCCATACCTGTGTGGAATATATTTCGTATAATGCAATTAAAATAACATGTAAGATCTGATGGAATGCAGGGCTTATGAGAATCCAACTCTTTTCATTCAAGCCAGCCATGAAACAGATATGCAAAAGTGTAAAAGATTGATCTCACAAGAGTTTTGGGGAAATATAATGATCTTTCATAAAGAATATGATATCCATATTATCATATACTGGGTTTATTATTACTTTTAAATGAATTAATAAAGATATAAAAATTTTCAGGTTTTAATTTTTTTTTTTTTAGGATTTCATTTATTTATTTGACAGAGAGAGAGACACAGCGAGAGAGGGAACACAAGCAGGGGGAGTGGGAGAGGGAGAGGCAGGCTTCCCGCGGAGCAGGGAACCTGATGTGGGGCTCAATCCCAGGACCCTGGGATCATGACCTGAGCGAAGGCAGACGCTTAATGACTGAGCCACCCAGCCTCCCCTTCAGGTTTTAATTTTTGAATATGATATAGTCCACATAAACAAAAGCTTTTGAGGTTCTCAAGAACTTTTAAAAGTGTGAAGACATCCTGAGAGCAGAAAGTTTTAGACAGTGAGGATACCAAGACAGGCACAATCCAAGCCTTCAGGAAACTGATGGTTTGATAGGAGGGAGTTTTCAAGTTTCTTGTTTGAAAATAAGCATCGTACAGTTAATAGTGGAATTGTTTTGTTTGTGTATTTATCATTGGATTTTTATTCTCTCCACAATTGGCCTGATCTATTGGTACTTGAAAATGCCTTTATGGTTTTATGCCCTTATGTCTTCAGACAATACATATAAAAACCCAATGTGTACTAAACTCTTACTGATTTGTGTTTATCATCTGAATTTATTCATTAGCTCATCAACTGCTAGCTTCATAGAATTCAAAGGTGTTGCATTATCTCTTTTAAATAATGAACCAAAAATATTTCCAGTTTGCAAACATTGGAGCAGCCAGGCTAATCCTACAGATTAATATGGGGAAAAATAAAATTACAAGCAGTTTGAAATATTCAGGAAACTCTGTACTTCATTCAGTCAATCTGTAAGCAAATGAGCAATGAGAATCAGTTGTGTGCAGACATAAACTGGATGTTGAAGATTCAGGAGGGTAGAAAACAGATGCAGCCCCGTCCTCATAGAACTTTTGGTTTTACGTTTTTTCTGATAAAGATTTCAGGGTCTGAGGGAAGAATGAAATATATTGGTTTTATGTTAGAGAGCTGCACCTTAGCTCTTTTCACGCTGTGTGTGAACGACATACAAAGTTTTGAGGTTACTAACATTTTCTGATTACACGATATTGCTTGAATAGGTTTCCAGTATGCATGGTACAGAGATGAAGAAAGTTTAGATCTGAATCAAGACTAAATATTTTATTTAGACTTTTTAATAAATGCAGTGTGTTTGTTTCTACCAAATATATGCAGTTAATGTTGTGTTCCTTTTCTGTGTTTTGATAATCGTGCCAGTACTTATTTTGTATATTTTCACTACTTTAAAAGTTGATATAAACCATATCAACTTCTTCAAATTGTCTGCTAATTATATTACTTTGGACCTTTAGGCTCAACTGGCCCTTACAAGAAATGAAAAACATATGTTAGATGTCAGGAAGAATTTTAAAGATGAAAGGAAATTTAGTTTAACATTTATCAATTGGATGGTGAGTGGTTGATACCCTGCTTTACAATTCCTCTTCCTTTGCCCAAATAAAGCAGAAAGAGAAATTATATTTTTTGTTTTTATTTTATTTTTATATACTTTTGGATTTTGTTTTTTCCATTTTGAATACAGAAGGCTGAAATTTTATGGCTGTTAAAGTCCTAGTTCTTTCCCAGTCTTCTTAATCAAAAACATGAGAAAGCTTCTACAAAACAAAAAATAAAGACAAGCTCTTAACTGTGAAGAAAACTTAAGACATTCTCAAATACTGATGATTAACCCTTATTTTATGTTTTTAAATTTAAACTATTACCTATTTCCTAACTTCCTAAACACCTTTTTTTCTCTGATGATTTCTCATGTACCTCAGTTAGGCAAATATACTCTAACTGTAGCCTCCCAAACAAATGCAGATGTGGATGTTTACTTCTTAGGGCTGAAAAGAAATTGGCCCCTAACTCTAAACTTCTTAGTGTCCTAAGCCCTCTTTGACAAATTCTGTGGCCTCTAGTCCCTTCAAATATTCCCACTGGGCACCTTCCATATTTTTTCTTTGGCTTCTCTTGGCTTCTCTAGCTCTGCACCTCAAAAACAAAGTGGAGGAAGGGAAAATCATAGGTACTCTGATTTAATTTAAAAAAATTTATGTCTGCTACTGGATTTTGTGCAAGTCGTTGCCTCTTTCTGGAATTTAGTTTTCTCCTTTGTAAAATGAAATGATTGAACTAGATGATCTGTAAAATCTCCCAATATCTATAATTTTATTATACTTTTAACTACTACTTTGAAAACATGAACATGATTCAGCAATAAATTACTCACCCATTTATTAGGTATTAGCAATTAAAATTCATGAAAAATATAAGATTAAAAAAATACAGATATCTATGAATGAGAAAATTGTCTTTTAAGTTTATATATTGATGAGTATTTCACAACGTAAAAATTTTAGTACATTTCTATATACCATGGGTTACTTTGTACTCATAAAAAAATCTAAATACTAAGGTATACTAATACTAATCCATAAAACAAAATCATGGTAATTTTTACATTTATTTAAAATTTATTGTGATACTGTCACTGGTACAGTGACAAGGTGTGGGATAAGAGAGAGAGAATAAATAAGAATTGTGGTAGATGCTTTATATGTGATCCCTCATTTAAATCTCACACAGATCCTACATGGTAGATATTGATTTACCCTTCTTACAGATGAAAAACAACTCAGGCTCAGAGTTATATTTTATTTTTCTAGAGCAACACAACCATTGTTTTATTTTAAAAGCCTGTGCTTGGTTCACTGCCTGAAGGGGCTTATAATCTATTGAGAGACAGAGATATACACAAATAATTTTGTGATTACAAGAACAGAGTGAGAGGAAAACACCAGCCTTAAGATTTTAAATTGGAATGTTATTCCAAAATTTTAAGTTATATCATAAGTGGGAGTAGTTTTAGGACATTTTATGTGAATCTGAGACCCACTTTTGATCTATATTAGAGAGGTATGCTTAGAACTAATCGATGGGGTCTCTAATTCCATCTCACCGGTGTGGCAATATTAGAAAATCAGAATGTGTTATTTATCTATCTTATTTAAGTGTGTTCGTGGTTAAAAAGCATAATAACCTAGTTTCTTATGAATTAATATGATAGCATTATGAAATAGTAATTGTAATTTAGCTGCCTTTGATAAAAATTGCATTATTTTTTAGCTGAGAGAAGTAAATCAATTTGTAAGTAAACTTTTAAAATTTCTGGGCGAACTCTGTGTATTAAATATGAAAGAGAACTTTGTAGTAAAGTTATTTTTACCAATAAAACTATTAAATAGTGAAATACACAGTTTTTAGCAGAAAACATGACTAATAACTATTATGGGAATGTTTACCATATTCTGTAAGATTTTATTCAAATATCTTGTTTATGTTGTATTAAGGATAGAAAAGTGAAGTCAAGCTTCATATATTTGCTTTTGATAAAAAGTATGCCTAAAACTTCAGGAATAAGATTAAACTAAATACCGAAGCCACATAAAGACCCAAGTCTGTTCAATTTCTTCATTCTCATTCGCTTTTACCTCCTTTCTACATTTTTCTATGGTAGAAAGACAACAGATTTTTCGTCAGATAGATGTAAGGACCCAGGCAAATCAGAAGTGACTTCTCAGAGTGTCTGGGCTCTAAAATACCATTTAATGAGTGGATAGAAATATGATTAGTGAACAACTAGATACCTTCCACACAAGAAAATTTAGCACATTAATTTGTCAATAAATGTAAAAGCTATAGTGAAGATAATTTCTCAATAGATAATCAAATGTTAACATAAAGTAAAATTCCACCCTTAATACGAAAACAATTATTCTTTAGCTATATAAGAAAATATTAATAAAAACTAGGAAGCTAAAACTGCATTTGTAATGGTTCACAGCTTTTATATTTAAATAGTCTAGTGTGTTTAGTAAGTTCTAAAAAAAATGTGTCACTCCCAGTGTCTTAAAAATATTTTGTAACTGAAGACAAATGTAATTTTCTAAGTCCTTGAGTTTACTCTAAAAAATAACGTTACCATCTTAAGTGGGAACTATTTACTATGGAAATATTAACCCAATTCTGTCAAATAATGCAAAAATTCTATTGCACAAAGATACAGAAAATTTAAGTAACTTATCCAAGGTCACATAGTGAGTAATTTTAAATAATTATTCTGTGGATTAATGAATAACATATTCTCCATTGTTCATAAGAGTGAGAGCTGTCTTTTTTTTTTTAATTTTTTTTTTTAAGATTTTATTTATTTGCGAGAGAGACAATGAGAGAGAGACAGAGAGCATGAGAGGGAGGAGGGTCAGAGGGAGAAGCAGACTCCCTGCTGAGCAGGGAGCCTGATGTGGGACTCGATCCCGGGACTCCAGGATCATGACCTGAGCCGAAGGCAGTCGCTTAACCAACTGAGCCACCCAGGCGCCTGAGTGAGAGCTGTCTTTACATGGATGAGTAATTGCATCTCGCCAAATTTGGCCATAAAATTAGTTTAATTATTATCACTGTCTATTACTGTTACTGTTATTATCTTACTAAATTAAACGGTTAGTTCTGCATCAACCAGTCACTAATGTTTATGAAGCTGTTTGACTAATGATGGTTTCTTTCAGTTTACTATACTGAAATAGGTTATGTCTGTTTATAAACCTGCACATCATGGTAAAAGCACATGAAATATTTGGTTGTATATCTCCTTAAATGTATTTTCTAAAGACATTCCATAGATGTAACTCTTAGATGACCATTTTCAAGAGTTTTCAAAATTCTGAATACTTAATGATCTAAATATAGATATTCTACCATATTGTTTTTCTTTGTATTCTTAGCCATGTTAAAGTAGAAAAAATTAAGCTGAGAATGAATGTATTATACAATTTTTTATACTTCTAGTGAAGAAAAATTGCACAGAAAGTTTTGAGTTTGTAGTTCACGATACCATGGTGTGTTAACCATTATATACCATTAAATTTATCAGGGAAGTTTGACTTCATTACTTGTTTTCAATTCTAAAAATATGCTTGATTTCACATGTTTTTGTCAGTCCCTCACAATGTCATTTCCTCCGTATCTTCTGCATTAACCACTGAGTAGAGTTTATATTCATTGTATGACTATTATTACATGATCTCACACTGACTAAAGAAGTACACAGTAGATGCTGTTTGTTGAGAAGAAAATTTTGACTATGGTTTTCCCTCATTCATTCATTCATTCATTCATTCACCATTCATTCATTTAACAGATGCTTACATGCTGAGCATGAGGGACATACTACTGAGATAGGCCCTGATCTCATAAAACTTAGTTTATATGAGAGAAGACAAGCATTAATTATATCATTACATCAATATATAATTGCAAACTTTTAAAGGATTTCAAGATTTAGGGGAAACATGACAAGGGGGTGTGGCTTGAGGAATCATCTGAGCTCTAATCTGAAGGTTAAAGAGAAGTACAATAGCAGAGTAGAGAGCAGAGTGCTCAAAATCCTGAGGAAACAGCCTGGGAGCATGTACCCAGGTGGAATGTGTAAGTGATGGTGTTGGGAGAGCTAGATGGGGCGGGGGGGAGTGTGATGAGGCTAAGGGCTGCTCAGAGGCCACACCAAGCTGGCTGTGTACTTCTTGTTAAAAATTCAGCCTTTCCTTGCATACATGTAAGCATTTTCATTTCTCACATCACGGGGGACTTTTCTTCTGTCTTCCCTGCTTTTTAATATTGTTTTTAAACTCAAGTTCTTGAGAGTTATAAAATATCATATTGACTAGAAAACTCTTATATTTTGGTCCTTTTTACATCTTCTTAGATATAATCATTTAAGATTATCTAAAGCTATTGTACCTAGTTTATTTTCTTTTTTTTAACTCTACTTTCAAACTGCTTAATGTTGTACAATTTTGGATTCCCAATAATACAACTTTCATTCTCTTGAAACACAGGAAACTAGAAAATTGAAAACATACTGAAACTTATGTAGAGTGTTCACAGGGATAATAGCTTAAATTGACATGTGTTAGTAGTCCTGAGGGGCAGAATTGTAGTGCTATTTTCCCTTTTTATGGTAAATGTAAATGCTTTTTTTCAGAAATATTTTTAGATCTTTGAAGAGTTCCCACTTCTAGTAAGACTCTGAACTCCTTGAATGTGGTATATGTTGGTAAATATTCATTAAAAAATTTTAGTGTGACTAATCCCCACAATATGATTATGCTTGGGGAACACTCATCCTGTTCTGTCAACTAGCATCAACACTAAGAGTTATTCAACATAAACATATGCTGTACATTCCTTGCTATTTACTATCTTACATCAGTTGAAATTGTGATTTATAGAGTTGTTCAGTATGAGTTTTTAATCCTATATATTAAACAAAATGAACCAGCTGAAAAGTACTACAGAAATTATAAAATTACTTTCATATTTGTATACTTTATTAATATCAGGTAAAATACTGAGTGTAAACAAGAACATTATAAAATTACTCTCTATAAATATATAAGGGCACAATACGTATCTCAACGAAATATCACCATGTTCAGGCTTTATTAGGCACTCAGTTTAAATTTTTAATGAGGTCATGCTTTATAATACAACATAATAACCATGGAAGATTTTTTCATTTAAAATTCTTTAAATTTTTGGAGCTCTTACTAATTCTTCCAACATCCTAAAAGAGTGAATATAATAAAAGTCTATTTGTAGCACTCTGTTGGTATGACATTAAGTCAGTTATGGCCAGGTGGACTAGTGGGATTATTTTAACAAATTAACTAATCCATTCATTATTTACTTACTTGGCTAAATTGAGTCAATGTCCCAGTCTTACTGAAATTAGCAACCAGTTAATAAAAATCAATTAACACAATGCTCAGATTAGATTATTTAATTAATACTTTAATGCTTGTCGTATCTTCAGCTGTTTCAGCCCATTTCTCCCCAGTTTTGCTTTTCCTTTTTCTAGCTGTTCTGTTTCTCAGCTCTGTAGTTTCTCTTTCTTGAAAGCAAACTAGTTTTAAGAGATATTGAAATTAGCATCTGATCTAAATGAAAACTTTGTCTAAGAATTAAGGCTCCGACACTGAGGAAAGGTGGCCAAGGAGAGCCAAAGCCTTGATGCAACCAAATGAAGATTATGCTGGAGACCAAGACAGGGAATCAAACACAGGGATATACCATACAGTCATTGTTACCAGAACTGGAGTATAAAGTTCTTATTAGGAACAATACTAACTTAATTTCGAGCTCCTTCTTAAGTGATCCTTAACTACAAAAATATTAGTCCCTGTGGTCAGAAGAGCTAAATATATAGAAAGGAACAAAATGCCCCCACCTCTGAGGTTTGGTAGGAAGAAATTCAAGATGTTTATTGAAGTTAGATGAGTCCAGAGTTTATTCTTTAGAATACCGTTAACATACTTCATTCTGTAGAATATGCAAAGGAGATCTTATCTGGTACTCAGTAAGGGGTTCCATATTCAAATGTTTGTAAATAGCTGTATACTATAGCTTCCACATTTCCATGTGCTCCAACCCATAGAACTTGGAGATTTATATTTTAAAGGCTCTGAGAAACCCATAGTAAATAATTCATTTGACTTTGTAATCACTTTTCAAATGTGCTTAAGCAGAGCATCCTCATGCAATTTGCCTCTCCCCTCCCTCCTAAGAAAGGCTTAGTAATGGTCCAAAGGGTAATATTCTGTGGGGCCCTAGTTTGGAATATGAACTCTCCAAATTCTCAAATATCAATGATTTTAGAAATATAAGAACCTTTAAACCATATTTATAGAATGTTAGGCATTGAACGTATCTCAAGAAAAAAAAATTAGTGTGTATATGGGACCTCACGAGAAAAGAAAATTGGTGCATATATGGGCCCTTCCTCCGCCACTCTCCACAATCCTACTACTTAGGGAAATTTCCTGCTTGTCCAGCATATGTCCCTGCTGGGAGCAGCAAGATCATTTTCTAAGAGAATTCTAGTGATTAGCACACATTGAGTATATCTCAAAAGGAACAGTTCCACATAATCTCAATGGCAGGATAAAACCTTAAAATAATTTGGGCCAAAAATACAAATAAATACGTGTGTAGTCTTTCAATACTTTTGTATAGTCTTTGTTTCTGCATGCTAACAAGTAAAAATATATAGGTTCACACATCTCATGCAAGGCTCAGATATGATTTAGTCTTCTATGTGATGAGTATCTTTTGAAAGTAAAGACTTCTAACATGTTGTTCCAAACAACCTTAAAAAATTATTAAATTATAACTTTTCACAGATGTTGCTCCTTGAACTGTAGTGAAGAAGTTTTAACTGTGTGTTCTGAATCAATCTGTAAGTGGCCCCATTAAGTAATTGTGTAGCTGTAATATTTTAGATTAGAGGTGGGTGGCAAAAGAGTACACATGTGCACACACACCCTCCTCAGATTAAGTTTATGGTTTAATTAGGAAAGGTTACACAATCTTATCAAGCCCACATAGCTACAAGGACCAGGGAAAGATAGAGCATATTTTAGCACAGTATTTTCCCACCTCCTTGAGTGGGGTTAGGTATTACACAGCCACCACTGAGATGGTTGGTATAATATAGGTCTTCCTGGACCTGGGAAAGCTCAATTCTTTCCTTTTTAATACTAGAAGCTTACAGCATCATCCAGGAAGAAATTGCACGATCCACGCACTTTTGTTTAGAGGAATGATTACACACGTCAGACTTCCCTGTCTACAAAAGCAAAGCTATCATGTCTTTCAAAGATTTTCAGGGTCCTAGAGTGCCCAGTTCTTTACAGTAACCCAGGCACAGTCAAATAGAGTTTTAAATAAAATCTTTACTATTAATAATATTATTCTTATGATGGAGGTTTGAAGAAACATATTTGTTTGCCTTCTGATACATGTCTATGTTACTATTGTCAATGTTATAGTTTATTAAAAACAAAAAAACAAAACCCAATAGTAGGGAGGGGAAGAGCCCAGTGTTGATCCATTTACTTATTTATTTATAAGTAAACTTTTTTTTTAAGAGTATTTTTAAGTTCACAGCAAAATTGAGCAGAAAGTACAGAGTTCCTATATATCCCTGGTCCCCACACATGTAGGACCTCCTTACTATCAACATCCCCCAACAGAGTGGTACATTTGTTACAGTTGATAAACTTTGATACACTATTATCACTCAAAGTCCATAGTTTGCATTAAGGTTCACTTTTGCTGTTATACTTTCTATAGATTTGGACAGATACATAATGACAAGTATACAGTACTGTAGTACCGTACAGAGAAGTTTCACTACCTTAAAAATCTTATGTGCTCCACCAGCTCATCCCTCCCTCTCCATAGTTTGGCCTTTTCCAGAATGTTATATAGTTGGAATCAGACAGTATGTAGCCCTTTCAGACTGGCTTCTTTCATTTATAATAATATGCATTCAAGATTCCCCCATGTCTTTTCATGGCTTGGTAGCTGATTTCTTTCTAGCACTGAATAATATTTCATCGTCTGGATATACCAGAGTTTATCCACTTACCTACTAAAGGAATCCATTTATTTTTCAGGATTACCATGTTACTCCATATTTATAGAACTCTTCTTTTACACTTTATTTGCAAAACGAGACTCATACCATTTATGATGTAGTCTGCTGTTTTTAAATTAAACTATACCTTATAAACATTTTATATTTAGTAAATACATTGCTTCCATATCATTTTATATTTATAATATTCCATTGTATAAATGTACCATAATATCTTTAAACAATTCCCCTACTATACATTTAGGCCTTGTCCACATTTGTATTATTACAAAGAGTGCTGTATATACTTATACATAAATTTGCACATATGACTGATTATTTTTTTAGACTGCATTCCCAAAAGTAGAGTTACAAGGTCAGAGAGCATATGTACTTGTTAGTCCTTTCTTATGTTTGGCAGAATTCCTCCAGAAGGCTGTAACAATCCATACTCTCACGAGTCATGTTTGCCTTTTGTTCTGTTGTTTTCCAGTTCATTTTGATCATTGCCAGATCATTTTAATTATTTAATCAATGAGTATGTCATTGCTTAATTTTTATATTTAACCATTAGAGAAGTCTAGTGTTTTTCTGGTATTTATTCACTATTGGCATTTTATCTTTTGTTTACTCTCTGTCCATAACCTCAGCTGATTTTCAGCGGAGGTCTTTGTCTCCTATTGTTTTATAAGAGTTTCATATACCTAAAAAATTAATCTTTCTTTTTCCCAGCTCATCATTTGCCCTTTAATTTTTGTTAGTGGCATTTTTTATGTATATAAGTTATTAGATCAATCCATCAATAATAATGATAATATTTAATATTGATTGAATATTTATTATGTCCTACATGCTGTACTAAGTTTTCATATGCAGTATCTCATTTAACTGTACCCATTTCATAGATCAGGAAGCTCAGATCTAGAGAGATTAGATAACTTGCCCAAAGACAAGTGGTACATCGTTGATTTTGGATCTAGGATCATCTTATTCGAAAGCAAGTTCTTTTAAGCTACTTTATTATACTGTCCAAAAATAAAATAATAACTAATATATGTTTGATTATTTATGCCAGGTTATGAGTTAAGTACTTCAATTCCATTAACTTATTATTTTTTTTAACTCTCACCACAACTCTGAATTAGGGCTCTATTTATAACCATATTTATTAAAAGCTAAATAAAGATGAGTTTCAATGAGGTTTAACTGCTAGTTCAAAATTTCTACAGTTACATGGTAGAAATAAAACTGTAAGCTCTGTGAGTTCAGGATTAGGTTAATAATACCTCCTGCCTACCTTTCAACATGAGTATCAGGGTCAGATGAGATCATGTGTATAAAAATACTATCTAAGTTGGATGCTTTAGGAATACGATGCATTGTTATTTTTAAAGTGGTATTATCCCTGGGTTTTCAGCTAAATCTTGGAAGTCTGTTCCCAAGAAGGAAACTGTGTTTATGCAATTTTCAAACCTGCAGTGTTTCCTTTTCTCATAACTCTTATGTAACTGAGGATTGCCCAGAGCTTTCTATGTGTTAACTCAGCACATTTTCCTACTTTATTGAGCAATCAATAAGATTATGTTGGAGAAAATAATACAATTGGAAGACCATGTTTTAAAAACAGTTGATTAATTTGATATACATATGTATATATGCATTTGTATTCTTTTATATCTTATATTATTAATCATTTAAGATTTAATTTTCAACTTACTCAAGTACTTATACATTTTTTTGTTACAGTTCAATCATTTCTACCTGCCATATTAAAATATAGTAGTTGGCCATCTTACTTTTTCCAAAAGGATCTGCTTTCATGTTTATAACTTAATTCTTAAAGATTCCTAACAACTTATTGCGATTTTTCTAGTATAAACATCAGTGTATTTGAAATTTGTGTGTGTGTGTATATGTGTATTTTAATTTTTCTGGAGAATATAATTTATCAGATTCAAATTTCTAATTCTTAAAGATTTTTAGTAACTGAACTTTAGAAGTTCTTTAGTGTCAAATTAGAGACATAAAATGAATGTGCAGTTGCTATATATTTACTTTGGTCATTGTGAGCAAACCTCATTTTTTTATACAACTTTAATTTTATCATAATGTTTATCTTAGTTGCAAAAGTAAACACAGTGGTGGTTTTAAAGCAAGATAGGTTTTTATTAGCTTCACTCTGTGTTTACCTAACTGTTCAGGCTGTGGCTCTCACTTTCCTTGCTGCGTGTTTTGATTAATGGCCCCCTGGACTTGTTCCAGAATATACTGATTATGGTCAGTACACTTCAAAGATGATTTATTAATTGTGTTTGCAGCTCAAAATAATTAAGTAAAGATTGATCATAGGTGTTATTATAGGTTTGCCAATAAGATCAGCAGTTATATATATATATTTTTTTCAGCAGTTATATTTTAAGATAAAGTTTCCCTGAGTGGATTTTTTTTAACCCTACAGAAAGGACAAAATATTAATATTAAAAAATATGTATATTCAGTATTAACCACGGCTTTGTGGCCTTTTAATTTAAAGCATGATGATTAAATGTATCAGGGATTTAGTCTTATAAGTGCATGTATTTTAAGTTCTGTTTTAACATAAATTCAAGATAATATAATATAATAATTTCTCTAGATCAAACTTATGCATGTTATTTTCAAGATAATATGTTTCAACATAGATGTTTAAATAAAGTATTTCCTTGTTTATAACTCACCCTGGGAACAACGTTTCCTACAATTCCCTCGGGCTGTTACATGCATTTAGATTTCAAACTACTGACTTGAATTTCTGTTTAAAATAATTTTTAGTAGGAAGCTGTTATAATTTTCTGTGTTTTAGGTAAAGGGAATTTATCATATATTTCACGTATATAATATTCCTATTTGAAAGACTTAACATCAAATTTCTCTAAATTTGGCATGACATAGTTACTGTTTCAGGCGTTTTAAGTGCTCTGTCAACAAAGAATAATGTGTAAATATTCATTATACTGGTCAGAGGAGTTAATCAAAAGAAATGACTCGTTGCTCATAATTTATAGTTCAGTATTGAAAGAAAAATAGGTATGTTTATTTTTTAATTATTTGGTATACTATATTCAAAATACACATTTTAACAGTGAAATTATATAACTTCAGTCATCTACTGTGATACATAACTAAATGTTAAATAGGTATTTGGTTTGTATTAAAACATTGTGAAATAAAATAAAATATTTTACCACAATGGAACTGAAAGTTGTTTCATGTTCTAAGCTTATGGGAAAGTACAAACTAGTTATGTCAAAACAAGAAGATATAAACCTTGCAGGTAACTAAGATGTTAGCAAATGGAGTAAAAAAATAAAATATGAGAATAAAAAACAACAAACAAAAACCTAAATAAATTAAAAATATATAATAATCCATAAACATTATTCAGTGATTTTGTTTGTTTTTGGTAAATCATTACTAAAGGGCAAAGAGCACAGAAATGCTTTATTTAAACATCATTATTAAAAATATTTTCAGTAAAATTTGAGGACAAATACTTTGTTTAGTTAAAGATCTTTTACAATAATTTCATTTCTGGACAGTTTCTAAAAATAATTTCTCTAGATCAAACTTATGCATGTTATTTTTTAAAATATTATTTTTGTGATAAAGGAGGATAAATTATAAGTCTGTTGAATAAAGCAGTGTTAATATTACCAGCATTATTGAGTTATTTATCCTGCATACACCACTTCTAGAAATTCAGAATAAAGAGGATGATGCAGGCTATGTCTTCAATAGTCTTTGTATATGATATAAAATAATGAAGGAAGATTAATCACTAGACCACATTTATCTTTTTCTTTTGGCTTCATTATATTTCCTGACAAACTGTCTTTAATATATATATGACTAAAATGTGCCAAATTCCATAGTAGGTATAAGAATCATGAAATTTCAGAGGAGGGAGAGTTAGTATTCCGTAAATCTGTAAAATAAGATGTGATAAAATCAGAGAAGACTGACTAGATGTTATTCAGTTTGACTTTGTATAGGAATGGATGTTTCTAGACACATAAACTGAAGAAGGATAATGCAGAGACTAATATTGAACCCAGACTCCTGATGCCCCATCTTTTTTTAGTAATAGAACCCCCTTCCAACACCCCGTGCATCCCCAAGTTTTAACAGATCGTGTGGTGCCAAACTAGAGGCTACATTTCTCAACTTCACTGGCAGCGAAGTATGGCCATGTGACAAAGTCCTTGGCAATGGGATGTGAGCGGAAATAATATGTATAATTTGGGGATCGTGCCCTTAAAATGAGTGGGTGTACATTCCTCCATTTTCCCTTCTCAGTCCGTTTTCTACCTTGTGTGGAAGGAAGACATCTTAGGAGATGGCAGAGAAACAAAAAAGGAAGAATCATAGTCCCTGGACAGTCTCAGGGAGCAGGGCAACATACCCACTGTGGACTACCCAGCTACCTCTACAGTATTGTGAGAGAGAAAAATGAAAGTCTAGCTTGAATAATCTATGTTGCTTTTTGGATCTCTTTGTTACAGAAACTTGAAATATTCCCTAACTAAAAAGAAGGGCTTTCGTGTCAGAGGAACAGAATACAATAAGTAAATGCATGGAGGAAGAGTCTGGAATATAGGGGACCATTGACCATATCATGAGGTGCATAGACATGTTGAATGAAGCTGGTAAAGTAGGTGGATCTCAGATCACAAAGGAACTTGAATGCTAAGCTGATTTGTTTGGATTTCTTTTATGAATGCAACTAGGAACTGTTACAGGTTTTGAGCCGAAGAATGGCATAATAAACAGTGCTTTAGGAAAATTTCTCTGGAAATTATATATTTGATGGAGGGAATGTTTACAGATTGTCAGTGAAGATAGGAGGATATTGCAGTAGTCCAGGAAGAGTTAGTCTGAAGAAGGATAGTGATTATAAGTGTGAGTGTGATTGGAAAGGAAAGGAAGAGATGAATTGAGAAACACTTAAGATTGCTGTCTTACTACCAAAGACCTTGGAAGCCTTATCGGTATTGAAAGCTATTTGTTAAACATGGTCTTTATCAAAATAAGTCCTCTGTCTTTAGAAATCAACCTACTACAAAAGCTGGATAAACAACTTGGTGGTCATAGGCATTGACTTCTGAAAAGACTGAGAAAGTTTCATTTCCAGTATATACTCAATTATCTAGGTATATAGTACATTAATATTATATTATTTTACTTCTTTTCATTTAGTTTTTTAAACTTAATTTAGCATATAGGTAAGCATGTTAATCAGTAAGCTATCTTCAAATCATACTTTAAGAAAGGTTGTCACTCTGGAAGGTGTATGTACTACAGCCTCTGAAAACCTTTCTTGATGAAAGCGTTCTTGTTAGCTCCAATCACAGGAAATACTCCTTTTGGACATGTGTCATGTATTTTCATTTCAATCTGAAGTTATGGGTTTCTCTTGCTTAGAGATATATGAAATTCTTATGGACTACAGAAAAAAACAACAACTTTTTTTGCCTTACAATCTATTATGGATTTAGTGCTGATTTTATAGAGTGTTTGCCTAGGGCCTAGATATATGACTTTCTAGAAATTTCCAGACTGTAGGGGATAAGATAGGTGTTACATTCCTGAGTGAATCTGACAAACTAATGAAGTTAAGAGATAATGTTATAAAACTGAACTGGCCTGTATATCCCTATTGCAAGGAAACCATGAAAATAATAATTATTTATTGAAGTTTATTTTTGGTTAAGCAATAAACGGTGCCATATAAGGCATAAAAACTGGGAAAGAGAACATTTCATTTGTTCTTAACTGTTACATGTTCAAGTAAGACAAATGAAGATCTCAATATTCTTACTGAATAATAACATTGTATATTGTATTTTTATTTTGTGCACTTGTTTCAGGTAATTATTGTATTATTATTAGAATGGAATTTATTAATAAAAATATGCAGCCACATAAAAGTCACATAAATGTTTTGTGGGACAAAAGGCTTACCGTATAAATGGAAGGAAGCCCATTTCACCTGGTAATATCCATCCATTGGCCCTAGAGCTGCCTTTTGTATTGTATCAGATAAATCTTCTACATTAAAGTCACTCGTACAGAGTGGAGTCATGTTATAAGTGCATATAACTTATGCGTATTCAGCATACACTCTTCATCCTCTTCTTTGACCCTAAAGAGGGTCTGGGGAGAAAGATATGAAAAAGAGCAATTTAAATACTTTTGGACATTCTTTTCAGACATATGCCTGGGAGTGAATATCAAGTAGGAAACATATCTCCTTTCCCCCTGTCTGAGTTTCTATTACCTTTCCATAACTTGAACAGCACATTTAAAAAGAAACCTTTTTCATATAACATTGCCATTAAACAAAGGCAACTACTTTATATCTTCTACCACTGGATGGAAAACAAATAGCCATTTATCAAAATAGGTGGAAAACTCTGTAATGCTGGGCTGATTGAAGTTGGTATATCATACTGGAGTAACAGTTTCCTAAGGATTTTTAAGGATACTGTGATTTTCACATTAAGTCCTACAGTTAGAACCCAACCCCTAAATAAAATAGAACCCCATTTAATATGGAAGCCATTGCATCCTCTAAGTTTTTTTCTTTTGTGAGGCAAAGCGCCTAAATGTATCAACATTCCCCAGGTATAACATGCTTTTCATGTGGTTAGTCTCTTGGTTGGAATTGCCTTTCACCGAATGCATATAGTTTGCTAGTGTTCCATTGAAGTCGTGTTCCCAGAGCCTGCTTATATCTCAAATGTGGTGTGATCTGTACAGAGAATAATGGGACACCATACTTCTGTTAATGTGGGATGTTCCCCAGCTGTTAACACTTTTCATTCCTGAGACATCACTAATTTTTTTTAAAAACCTACTTTAAAAAGGTAAGTACAGTGGTCCTGAGTTTCTCAAACTGCAGTCATGCCCAGGCTGTGTGATTTGGGTCAAGTTATCTACTCTGAGCCTCAATATTCTAACTTCTAAAATGGGAACAGTAATACCCACCTCATTAAAATTAATGAGATGATAAATAAAATGTGTCAAGCACATGATAAATGCTCAGTATTAGTTACTAATACTCTTGTTCATTTTATTTTTCCCTTCCAATGTCCAGATGAGTTTAAAGGCAGATTGTCTTCCAAGATAATTACTTGTGGTAAAAACTATACTATCAAAGCATGTATATTTTATTATGTTTAATAACTTACAATCAAATAATGTTCATCATCTGAAATTCCTATGCTTTTCGGGGCGCCTGGGTGGCTCAGTTGGTTAAGCGACTGCCTTAGGCTCAGGTCATGATCCTGGAGTCCCGGGATCAAGTCCCGCATTGGGCTCCCTGCTCGGCAGGGAGTCTGCTTCTCCCTCTGACCCTCCCCCTCTCATGCTCTCTCTCTCTCTCATTCTCTCTCTCAAATAAATAAATAAAATCTTTGAAATTTCTATGCTTTTGGCTTGAGAAAGTAGGTGAGTGGTACAGTTTTTAGACAAAGGATGGACTAAAAAGCAGGCTTGCAGAGCAGAAAATTGAGAAGTTTTGTTTTGGCTAGGTTATATATATATATATATTTTTAAAGATTTTATTTATTTATTTGACAGAGAGAGACACAGTGAGAGAGGGAACACAAGCAGGGGGTGTGGGAGAGGGAGAAGCAGGCTTCCCGCTGAGCAGGGAGCCCGATGCGGGGCTCGATCCCAGGACCCTGGGACCATGACCTGAGCCGAAGGCAGACGCTTAACGACTGAGCCACCCAGGCGCCCCTTGGCTAGGTTATATTTAAAATACTTACAGACATCAAAGCAGATACATCTTTTTTTAAACAGATAATGTTTTGTTTGTTTCAGAGGTACAGGTCTGGAAGAAAAAATATAGTAGGAAGGGAAAAATGAAGGGGGGGAATTGGAGGGGGAGATGAACCATGAGAGACTATGGACTCTGAGAAACAAACTGAGGGTTGTAGAGGGGAAGGGGGTGGGGGGATGGGTTAGCCTGGTGATGGGTATTAAAGAGGGCACGTATTGAATGGAGCACTGGGTGTTATATGCAAACATTGAATCATGGAACACTACATCAAAAACTAATGATGTAATTTATGGTGATTAACATAAGATAATAAAATAAAAATTTTTTTAAAAAGCAGATATATCAAGATATATGAGTGTGGAGTTCCTGGGAGAAGCGAGGTCTAGAGATAAAGATTTGAGAGTCCTAAACATTTGGGATGTATGGTTATGATTTTGAAGTGAGAACAGTCAGCATAGGTGGGTGTTTCTCTTCAACAAGGCTTGAGTAGTTCTTAATGTGGAGCTTTAAACAACGATACAGTAAAGGTAAAGAAGATACTATTGTAGTGCTAGATTCCGTGCTTTATTCTTTAATAGGTTATAACAGCTGTAGGAAAATGAGTTCAGTTCATTTCTAATTATCAGTCTTAGGGATTATATGTGGATTTAATAGCTAGGTGATTCCTTGCTGGGCTCTTAACTCATCTGAGCAATTTTATTTTCTGTTCCTGACAACTTTAGTGTTAGATCAATTGGGTTTTAAATTATATATAGTACTGGGGAGAAGTTCCAAAGCACACTTTAAATGAAACTATTCTCTTCCTGTATAATCATTGAATCAAAAGAATTTGTTGGGAGCCTTTTAAGTCATAGATTCCAACTTTATAGTCCAGGCAAGCAGAAAAAAACAGATACATAAAACCATAATAGAGCAATTATTTGGGTGACTGTGATAGTCATTAGTTCTGTTCACCAAATATTTCCAGCTCTCTGCCTTCTGGGCACATGGTAAAATTGCACTTCAATAACTGTAGTTGAGTGAGGCCATGAGACTAGGTCTTACCAGAAAGTTTTGATTAAAAATGTCATGTGTAATTTCCGAGCCAGAGAACTTTCTTTCCTTCTGCCATAGTGATTGGCAGTGTTGGTAGCTACCCTGTCATCCTAGGTCTTGGAATGAGGAAAGCACAGAGTGGAGCCCCCAGGCCACTCCTGAAGGACTTATGAGGAATGTTGAATGAGACATAAATGCATGGATGAGAAATTAAAGCTTTGTTGTTTTTAAATCACTGAGTTGTTGGGGTACTTGCTACTACAATATAGGTTAGGTTTAACCTGAGTGATGGAATACAGAGACTTGTCCAAATATAGCATATTCTTAGCACCATCACAGTACTGTTTAAAAAATAAGGAACCACAGACAACATTGAATCAAAGTTCAGCCCTAGTGCCATAAAGTGAATATCTACACCTTTACTCTAAACAGAGGGTCAGAATAAACCACTGCTTAGCTACGTTTTTACAAAGTTAAAAACATAGAACATATTTCCAAATGTTACAATTGGGAAGTTTCATTTTCTCTCAATACCAATGTCATTGTATAATATAGAAACTTTAGGGAAACTATAAATTCTTCAGTGATTTTGAAAAAAATTAATATTTTTTGTAATAAAGAAAAATAGCATTTTCAGGTTTTTCTCAAGCAGGTAGGAGTCATCGATTTTATTATTCACAGAGCTATTCAATAAATGGTCTTTTATAAGCTCATCTTGTGCCAGTCAGACAAATGGAGTCCAGCTCCCACTTAGAAGGTTAAGAGAGAAAACACTCAGAGATTTGACATCACTTCACCCCACCTAATGACTTCACTTTCCGTTTGACTTGCATTTTGTTATTTATTGAACTAAAAAATGTACTCTCCAAATTAAAGCTGTAGTCTTTGCTTCCACCAAGTATGCTGAGATTAACCACAATGCAGATGATCCAAAAACTCATAAACTGAGTAAGTTTTAGTCATAGAATTTTTAAGGTGGAAATAGAGTAAGATAGTCCTTTCTGTTCCTTTACCAAATAATGATATCTTTATCCATTGTTTAGTTGTAAACTGGCATAGAACTTTAGCCAGATGAAGCATGGTAGGAATTCATGGTCAGTGTCTATGCCCAGTGTCTTTCTCCTCATGATTTCTCTCTATATTACCTTTCCTGGAGTTTATTTTAGTGTAGTGTTTGCTTACACTACATGAATAGCATCTAAGGAAGAAATTCTGGTGTTTCAAGCTATTGTTTGCAAAGCATCTCCTCTGTACCTTATTAATGGCAAACTAAATAGTATTCCACTTAAAAAGAAATCTTACAATACTGGTAAAGGTACAGCAATATCAAGTAAGGAGGTAGGAGACCTGCGTCCAAGTTTCAGCTGAGTCGTTTACTTAAACTGTATGCTTTGTTTAACGTCTTTCAAATCTGTCTCCTTTCTATGACCCTGTCACTACTTTGGTTTAAGACCTTGTTACATAGCTCCCTTCCAGACTTCACACAGCTGTCAGAGTGACCCTTCTAAGATGCTAATCACTTCAAGTCTTTTAATGAGTCCCTACAGTTTTCAGGATACGGTCCAAGCCCCTCACCGTGGTACACAGAGCTTTTCATGAGCTGCCCCTTGCCTAACTCTGGCCCTGAGGTTGTAAACTGGCAGGCTGTTAGCAGAATTCAGCTCATATATGTGTTTGGTCTGGTTTGCACCATGTTTTCTTAAAAATGTGGTATAAATGTTGGTTTAAAAATTGAGAGATTTCTGGCTTCTCTTGAAATTAGAAGATTATCCTCTCACATGTTGGCAATTGGCTATTCTGACTATTCTCTTTAGAGAGGACATTTACTCTCTAATTTACCACAGTCCTCACCCATTGACATTTCACCCCTTTATGTAACTGGTGGGCATTTGAGTTTGCTTGAGTCTCCCTCTGGCCTTTGCTGCAGTCAGTCTTTAATGTTCATTGTTTATAGCTTTGAATTATACTCCAAGTTCTTTCAAAGTTTTATGCTTACTCTTGCCTGGAGTGTCCTCCTGTCCTTCTGTTTATTTATCTCACTGACCCATTCACTTCCTTCAAAGTACACTATAGTTGTTGCCCTCTTCAGAAAACTTATCCAACCTACCCTTCTGATGTACCCGCACCACCTTATTCTATCACATTGTATAGTATTTGATTTGTTTGTCTGAATCCCTCATGATGTAGTAAAGTTCTTGGGAGCATAGACAAGTGTCTAATTTGTTTTATGTCCCAGTTTGGGTTCAAAAGAGCCACTGTTGGCCTCAGTGTCATCATTTATAAATGATGAGCACGTGATCATAAAGAAGATCATATGACCTTCAGGGGTTCTTCTTATTTGCTCCCTTGTTCATTTTTGGGAATCGGGTCAGAGGCTGCTTTGAACAGATTTTAACCAGAGCTCAGATACATACTAGACAAGACTCAAGGGAATTAGGGCATGTGGTGGCCTAAAGCACTAAATAACAAAGGTATTCCCCTCCAAAAGAACCACATGCTTTGGTTAGTCATTCCTACATAGAAGCTGTGTGACAGATCATTGTCTAAAGGCAGCCAAAGGCTAATCCGTTAGGCATTTGATGACATTTAACGGAAAAGAAATATTAGTACTTCAAAGAGGGCATCTATTTAACCTTAACGGTAACCTATTTAGCATCATGAGGAAGAGAAAGGGAAGATGAGGAAATATGTTAGACAAATTAAATCTGATTCAAATGCTACAGCTGGGGTTAGTTGCCATGAAAAAAGCAGAATAGAAGATGAGTACTTCCTGCCAGTGGCAAATGGTTTGGGAGGAGATGATGATCAAAGTCAGTTCTCATGACAATGAATGCCTTAAAACTATCTGACCCAGAAATTCTGTCTTCAGGAATTTATCAAAAAAAAAAAAGAGAGAAAGAAGAAAGAAAATAACCATGTATGTCCATAGTGATCTGAATGTTATCTGTAATAACAACAGCAACAACAAAAAGGAAAAAATTTAAATGTCCAGTATAGGAAATTGTTTAAATCAGTGGTTTTATTATTTCTTTAAAGATGTTATTTGAGAGAGAGAGGGAGAGAAAGAATGCTTATGAGCAAGGGGGAGGGCAGAGAAGCAGACTCCCCGCTGAACAGGGAGCCAGACATGGGGCTCCATCCCAGGACTCTGGGATCATGACCTGAGCTGAAGGCAGATGCTTAACTGACTTAGCCACCCAGGTGCCCTAACTCAGTGGTTTTAAAACAGTTCTTCTTAGAATATAGGGTTCCATAGGACTGTGTTGATAACCATCTCAGGAAAACCTGGCCTTTCATTACCACTTCAACTAGAGTAGTTTCACTTTTATTTGTTGTATATATTTAGGTTACATGTGAAACTTTCTTTAAAAATTCTGCTCGGGGCACCTGGGTGGCTCAGATGGTTAAGTGTCTGCCTTCGGCTCAGGTCATGATCCCAGGGTCCTGGGATTGAGCCCCGCATCGGGCTCCCTGCTCCGCGGGAAGCCTGCTTCTCCCTCCTCCACTCCCCCTGCTTGTGTTCCCTCTCTCGCTGTGTCTCTCTCTGTCATATAAATAAAATCTTTAAAAATAAAATAAAATAAAATAAAAAAATAAAAATTCTGCTCATAAAAGTAAAAGTTTGAAATCCACTGGATTCAATAAATTACAATAATTCATTTAACAATATATAAGGAAATGTGTGTTAACAATTCAGGTTATCTTTGGGCAGTGACTAGTTCTTTTTTTTTTTTTTTTTTGCTTGCTTGGATTTGTCTCTATTTTCCACATTGTCTACAGATAACATATAATTATTTCTGTAACCAAACAAAAAATGGTTCTTGAAAAAAAAAATTAGTTGACAACAATAAATAGTCCACAAACCACTGAAAAGTTCCCAACTTAGCATTTTTGGCATTCAAATCATAGGTTTTGTAAACCTGCTACCATTTGGGATTTTTTTCCATGAAATATCATAGGTTGTTGAGAACATTGAAGATACAGCCCAGCCCTCTCATTTTATATTTGAAGAAACTATGATCCAAAATATTTTGGTATACAGAAGCTAGAGCTGGGGGCCTGTGATCTTCTGATGCCATGTGTTTTTTCTACTATCTACCCAATTTATAAATAATCATAATTTTCATTTCTCTCATTTATGTCTACCTTGTTGGAGCATTTACCATTGTGTTATTTCTTGTTTTTTTCCCTATGAGTGAAAACTAATTTTTTTTTTTGAAGTGCCAGTGGTCAAAACTTTTCTACTTAGAAAAATTGGCACAAACTAAGACATTAAAACATCCTAAAATTGTCATATGACTCATTGTTCTGATTTATACAATTAGAGTTTCCTGATCTACTTTATTCCTCTAATTCATTAAATGTGTATGTTCATTCAGATTTATAATTTGGTGTTGGACTGGATTGACCTCAAATCATTCTCAGAGTTTGCCTTCACTTTTGGCATCTAAAAGGTAGACATTAGATACATGTTCCATCTGCCCCACCTTCCTCCTCAGACATGAATGTACTTGGGAAACACTCTGTTTTACTTGTATTTTAGGATCTTAACTCATCTCTGAGTTATCTTGCTATGAGTACACTGACTCCTTCCCCCAACTATAATGGCTTTGTGTAATTTTTTTTTTTACATATATGTATATATGTCAGTACTTTCCCGTGGTTCTTTTTTGTTTTAATGCTGAGACGTGAAAATTGGGTAGCCGGTTGAACTCAGGGACTCTGGACAAACAGTGTGAGGTAATGTGTTTCAAATAAAGGGAAATGGGGAGTTTCAGAAACATCAGTCACTCCCCCAAACCCCTTACCAACCTCTAGCCAAACAAAACAAAACAAAACGATAATTCATAATGAAAAGCAATCAGAATAAATACATGGAGGTCTTTATTTAAGGTGATATTTGTTATTGATGATCCTATTTATGAACAATCCTAGAAATGAGAGGCTTTCTAGAGCGTTCTTTTTTAACCATTTCCCCCAAGTATCTTGACATCTTAATTAAAATGCCAACCTTTCAGGCTTGTATCATATAAAGAATATATCGCTTAAAAGAATTGCAGCTTAAAACTGAAGTCATTTATACAGTTGTTTTTTACTAAAATAATTCCTTTGAAGATCACATGTAGTAGATGTGGGGTAAATTTTAAAATATTTTTAAATGTCTTGGTTTCATAAACTCTTTTCTGATTTAGTCATTCTAGTTGTTTTAATACATTAGAGCTGCTGTTCATTTACTCTGAGAATTAAGCACAGAAGTTCATGGATATAAAAGTGAAATAAGGTTTGTAAATAATCAATTTAATAACATGGACTTACATGCAAATATATTTTCTTATGGTTAACCTTTGATATCATATATCAGAGTGTTTCCAAAGAAGCATTCAAAGCTAGGAATGACAATGCCACTAGCTAAAATTTTTAGTATGAAATATTCTTATGACACTTCCACATTAAAATTTAGGTAAAATATCTGTAGTATATACTTTGAGAATAGTAGAACTACCTCATTTTACTTTCCAGATACTATTTAAAAAAATATTTTATTTATATACAACACCATACAACTTTTAAAGTATACACACGCATATTACTTTATGTAATTTTTATGTAAACCCTGTGAGAAAGGGAGATTTCCCATCAAAATTGAGGATAGTGAGGTGAGTAACATACCCAAAATTTCATGGCTATGCAGAGGCCTAGAACCTTGTGCATTATTTTATATCCTAGTACCTGCCCAGCATTACTTCCATGAACCTTTTAGCCTCTATAAATGAATATGTATACCCTAGAATTTCTTACAGCTAACAAAAACAAGTTGCAAAATTGTACACATATTATAATGTCAGTTATTAAAAAACAGATCAGAAAATAGCAGGTATTTTCTCCTGATACATGAAGGCTCTGGAAGTTACCTATAAACTGTTAATGCTAGCTACCTGTGATGTGGGTGAGGGGTAGAATTGGTGGCATGGTGTGGGTGGTGTAAGTGTCTCAAAGATCTCAGCCTTCTCTGAAGTACAGTCTAAATATGTTCATGTATGGCTTGTGGAATTAAAAATAATTTTTAAAAAGTTTCAAGAATGGGGACTCCTGGGTAGCTCACTTGGTTAAGTATCTGCCTTTGGCTCAGGTCATGATCCCAGGATCCTGAGATCGAGTCCCACTTAGGGCTCCTTGCTCAGCGGGGAGCCTACTTCTCCCTCTGCCTGCCACTCCCCTGCTTGTGCACTCTCTCTCTCTGGCAAATAAATAAATAAAATCTTAAAAAAAAAGTTTCAAGAAAGTACAGTTGGATTCTGGAAGTTATTGAACTATACCAAGAAGGAGAAGGGATGGAAAGAGAGGTAAATGGGGGAGGGGGGTTCTCTGCTGTTTTGTGAATAAAAACAGGTTATTGCACTGTCTTTGGAATCTATGTAATACTTTTCATAGCTTGTTTTGACCTATTGGTTGACAGAAATAAAGGAATTGAATGTAAGCATCTTTTCAGAATCATTCTGATTTGTTCCTAGTTTTGGGTAATACTTAGCAATCAAAGAGGAATTGGCTGTGATGCTATATTGTGCAACAAATAAATAGTAATTGAAGAGGGGGTTGTTTGTTTCATCACAATAGCCTTGGTAAATTAAAAGTAATAAATTTAGTTGAAAACCATGAGTATGTTCTTGTAATTCTGAGCTGTATAAATTTTTTTTGGGGGGGGGCCTGTTGGTAATTCCTTTGGGCTTTTTCTAAGGGGCGGAGGCAGGGACTGATTACCTCCGATTTCACTCCACCCTCCTGGAATGTAACATCTGATTTACAAAAACTGAAAAACATGACTTTTCACAGGAGCTTGTTATTCTTTTTTTCAGTTTGAATCAGAAGTGGGATTAGTCTAAGATACCTCTGCCCTTGGCATGTGTTCGTTAGAAAAGCCAGACGATCCAGCCCTTAATTCCTGGTTAGTAAGATAATACCCATCACTGGGGTGAGGTTCTAGAGATGGAATAATTTGGCACAACACATCTCTGACTGAAATCTAAACACGACTCTTGGGACCAATGGACTGTGAATTGGTCTGTCTGTGTGACTTTCAGTTTCCTTTCCTTCTCATCTAATCAACTTTATGTCTGAAATATCTGAAGAAGCTCCCTGTTATAGTTCTTCTCTGACCTTTCTGACTCACACATTTGCCGTCTGACAACTTGTCGCCTATATTCTCTGCCCAAAGCAACCAGCAGTGGTCCTCACCCTCACTTAGTGGCTCTCAGAAGTGATTGTTTAAGATGTACTTTTTATGATACAGGGAACCATCTACATTTGTGATAACAAGAACAATGACAGCAATAATAGCAGCAGAAACCATTTATTTAACATGCTGTGTTTTCCCCCATTACACTACATAAATTCTCTCTACTCTTTACTGCAGTCTTTTTTTTTTTTTTAAAGATTTTATTTATTTGCGAGAGAGAGAAGGAGAGACAGAGAGCATGAGAGGGAGGAGGGTCAGAGGGAGAAGCAGACTCCCCGCCGAGCAAGGAGCCCGATGTGGGACTCGATCCCGGACTCCAGGATCATGACCTGAGCCGAAGGCAGTCGCTTAACCAACTGAGCCACCCAGGCGCCCTTCACTGCAGTCTTTACCCTTTCCTCTCTCTACTGTTTATTACAGTCTTGTAAGGTAGGTCTTATTATTCCCATTTGACACATGACACATGAAGAAACTGGGTACAGGGAGCTTTCCAAAAAGATTCATGACAAAGTAAGGACTTAGGTCCCTGTCTACATCCTGTGCTCCAGAGGAAGCTGGCCAGATAGCAAATCTCGCTCTGCAGGGGCCACAAACAGTGAGGTTTCAATGAGCACATATAGCCATCAAAATCAGTTCTGCACAGCATTGCAGTTCCTTGTTCATTTTGAGGTTGACTCTAAATTAAATAGGAGTTGAATTATTGAAAGATAGTTTCTCTTATTTTTCTTGGCATTTTGCTGTTTCAAAATTCTATTAAAGGCTCTTTTTCAGATATTTATACTAATCTGATGATCTGCTAAAGCTACATAATTGTTCTATCTTAGAAATCGTTCAGAAAAGTTTGCCACCGGCTTCTGTTCATCAAGAACTAAAACAATGTCAGTATATAGCCACCAGTTTGGAAAAGTGGAGTGAGTTTTATTCAGTCAAAATCATATCTTGGCTAAAAAACACTTAAGAATATAGGCTTTAGAATCATGAGCTGCACTACCTACTAGTTACTTTGACCTTAGGCAAATTACTTCATATCACTACACTTCATTTTCTTCCTCTGTTAAAGCACATAATGAGAAGTCTTAGCTGTTAGTGCTTTGGTTGGTTGTTTCATCTTATTTTAGTGGTAAATGAGATAACCCACATACAATACACAGCCTAGTGTGTGTCCATTGGTAATAAATGTTTCTTTTTATTATTAATGTAATTTTTATTTAAAAATAACTGCTTTACAGACACCTGGGTGGCTCAGTTGGTTAAGCATCTGCTTTGGCTCAGGTCATGATCCCAGGGTCCTAGAATGGAGTCCCACATCAGACTCCCTGCTCGGTGGGAAGCCTACTACTCCCTCTTCCTCTGCCTGCCACTCCCCCTGCTTGTGCTCTCTCTCTTTCTTTCTCCCTCTGTCAAATAAATAAATAAATCTTTAAAAAAAACAAACAAAAAGGATAGAACTACTTTAAATTGTAGTTATATAATAGAGTGACGATACCCTTAACACTGTAAAATGTATTGATGTAGGTCATAAGACATTGTAAGGTTTGGGGAAAGTTTTTCATTCTTAGCTAGATTTCAGATGCATACTAATGCATAGTGTGTATTTTGAAGCCCTTCTTCCTTAAAAATTTCTTAATTGTTAGTAAAAAATAGAATGAAGGACAGAATTCATTGTTTCCAATTTTCATCATGTGAAAATTGTATTTTTTCCATTGCTGCTTAGATCAGATGAGAAAAAAAGATTATTTAACATATTTATTCTGGTAACATGAACCGTCTATTTGGTCCTGAATGCCAAAGACCTGGGTATCATATCAGTGTCAATAGGAAGCTTAAGGCAGAAAAGAACAAATAGAGAGGTGTGTGTCAGTCAGGGTTTTCCAGAGAAAAGAACCAATAATAGAGTCTGTGTGTGTGTGTGTGTGTGTGTACGTACATATACTTACATATGTACATATTCATACACATAAGGTTTATTTTAAGGAATTGATTGATACGGTTCTGGGCACTGGCAAGTCTGAAATACGTATAGCAAGCAGGCTGGAAACTCCGGTAAGAGTTCATGCTGCAGTCTTGAGGCAGAATTCTTCTCTGGGAAACTTAAGTTTTTGCTCTAAGGCCTTCCACTGATGGGATAAGGCCTACCTATGTTATCAAGAGCACTCTCCTTTACTGAGAGTCAGCTGGTTGAAAATAGTAATCCATACCTTCACAGCAACACCTAGATTAGTGTTGACTGTAAAACTGGGTATTCTAGCCTAGTCAGTTGACACATAAAACTACAATCACAGGCTAGGAACAGAAAGTACATGAGAATATTCAGACAGGGAAGAATATTGAGAGAGGTGTACAATAGAGGGTTGTTAAAATAATGCAGATAACTGAAGGTGACCACCAAAAGTCATTGAAGCTTAGGTGAAAATTGTGGGACAGATACAATATGAAAGAGGTAGAGTTGACAGTACTTGGTTACCAGTTAGACAAATTATGTAATCAGCAGTGAAATCCTGTCATCAATAATAATTTATTAACCATCTGCATTCTAGTTTGGCCTGTGCAGGATTTTACCAACTTCATTGGTATATGTGATCTTTGATTTTTTTTAGTTATGCTTCCATGGAGTAATTAGGCAGATTTTTGGTGATTCTTCCCCACCCCCATTCTCCTGCCCTCTTTTACCCCACCTTTTCACAGTTCTAGTCAAAATATTCTTAGATAGGAGATTGGAAAAGAAGGGCATATATATTGAAAAGATATGTCAGTGGAATTGGTGTTCTGTCCCTTCTTAAGGTTTCAGGGATAATATGGGAAAAAAGAAAAATTTTCAGTGCAAAATCATTGGCCAAGGCTTATCCATCTGACAAAGAAATCTGTGTTTGGAAACAAATTAGAACCCAAGGGAAAGATAGCATATCTCTTTGCTTCTTTCAAGATTTTCTCTTTGAATATGACATGCCTAGGTGTATGTTGTTTGTTTGTTTATTCAGGTGTTTATATGGCTTGGTGTGCTATGATGTTCCTGGATATGTGGCTTGGTGTCTTTCATTAATTTTGGAAAATTCTCAGACACTATTGTTTGAAATATTTCTTCTACTCTGTTTCCTTTTCTTTCTCCTTCTGTATTCCAACTACACATATGAAATGTCTCACAGTTCTTGGATATTTTGTTCAGTTTTTCATTCTTTTAGTCCTTTGCATTTCATTGTAGGTAATTTCTGTTGACCTATTCTCAAGCTCATTTTTTTCAATGGCTGTGTCCAGTTTGTTGATGAGCCCATCCCATGGATTGTCCATTTCCGTTCTAGTGCTTTTGATTTCTAGCATTTCATTTTGATTGTTTCTTGAAGTTTCTGTCTTTCTGCTTATATTACTCATCTGCTCTTGAAAATGGTCTACTTTTTTCATTAGCACCCTTAACATATTCATCATAATTATTTTAAATTCCTTGTATAATGATTCAAACATCTATTCCATATCTAAGTCTGGTTCTGACACTTGCTTTTACTCTTAAGATTGTTTTTTCGTGCTGTCTGGCATGCCTTATAATTTTTTGTAGAAAATTGACATTTTGTATTGAGTAATAGGAACTAAAGTGAAAAGGTCATTAATGTGAGGATTTATGTTAATATGACTAGGAGTTGTGCTATATTTAATGTTTATTATAGCTCTGGGTGTCAGGAGCTTCAGATTCCCCTGGTGTCTTTGTTTTTGTCTCCCCTCTTAATCCTTAGGCTTTTCTAAGTACTTCTTGTCAGAGAGAAAGTCAGCCTCTTCCAGCTCTTTCATTTAGAACTCACTGTTGTTTTACCAAAGTCTTGGGGCGCCTGAGTGGCTCAGTCGGTTAAATGTCTGCCTTCAGCTCAGGTCCTGATCTTGGGGTCCTGGGATTGAGCCCCACATCGGGCTCACTGCTCAGCGGGGAGCCTACTTCTCTCTCTCCCTCTGCCTGCCACTCCCCCTGCTTGTGTTATCTCCCCTTCTGTCAAATAAATAAATAAAAACTTAAAAAAAAAAAAAGTCTTTTAGCAGGCCTGTGTCTTGGGACTGTGACCTTCCTAAGTGTTTCTCTGGTGTTACAGCTTTTTTGTTTTCCTCCCTTGTTAGGTGAGATAAGAAGGGTAGAGGGGACTGGAGCATGAGAAATATCCTTACCCCAGGTGAGACTGAGCTCAGGTAGTCTTTTACCCTGGAGAGTAGGCCTTTGTTATGGAAGGGTTCTGGGCAAATTTCAGAGAGATCACTCTTTCCCTCCCTCAAAATCTGGAGGGGATCTTTCTTGAATCTTCAGTATGAGAATCTGTTGGGGTTCCTGGAAGTAAAATCCAGGAAACGGTGGGTGTGCCTCAAGACTATACCCACAGGAGTTTCTCACTCTGCTACATTCAGTCACCAGCATTTCATTAAAATTCCCACTTAAGTGTTAACTACCAATTTATGGCTCTAGAAGCCTCACCTCCAGGTAAGTAGACCTCAACTGTGACTCTGAATTGATCTGTCTTTCCAGATTTGGGGTGGTGGTTTGCCCTGTAATTTTCATTATCTGAAAGGTCCAAGAAAATTAGTTAATTTTCAGTTTGTTCAGCTTTTTCTTACAGGGATAGGGGTGATGACTTCCAAGCTCTTTACGTATGAGAAGTGAAACTTGACTTCCCCCATGTAATAAATTTACTTTATCCATAAACAAATGGAGAATTGAAATATTCTTCTTTTGACTAAGTTCAATTTTTGCAATTGAAAAATTATAAAAATGAACTTATATATATTATATGGGATTATATATAAAGTGGATACTTTTATTCTGTTTAAGAAAACCAAAACTTATATGTATTTTATTCATTTTGTAAATATTTATTGCATGATTAGTACATATCAAGTACTCTGATTATATTCTGTACTATGTGATTGCAGGGATTCTCTAGTAAAAACCAATCTTTATTACATGGAACTTTATAAAGCACATCACTAAGGCTCAAGCTAGCAGTTACTTAACTAAAAACTAATTGGAAAAAATCTGTTTCACTTTATATTTGCACAAAGGGAAAATTTTCATTATTTGTGACATTTTGTTCAAGATCTCATGAAGTAATTTAGAGAGCTCAGGGATTTAAAGAAGTACAAAGAAGTCTGAGTTCTTCCTAATTTTCTTTAATCTAAATAAATCAAAGTTTTATTCTTTTGTCAGTATTCAATATTTAGAGATTTTTAAAATGCTACAAAATTACTACCCTGAGGAACGTTGGCAGGTAAAAATGTATTCTTCCTTAGGTATGATAATAAACAATGTGACTTTTACAAAGGGAAATGTAGTGCACTCACATGAGCATTACTTTATTGGGCTTTGTATTTATTCAGTTTAAGTAGATTATGCATTTGTTTTTAAGACTTTTTTTTTAAAGATTTATTTTTGTGAGTGAGAGAGAGAGAGAGAGCACTTGCGTGCAAGCACGAGCGGGGGAATGTGGGGCAGAAGGAGAAGCAGACTCTTTGCTGAGCAGGGAGGCCAATGTGGGACTGGATCCCAGGACCCTGGGATCATGACCTGAGCCAAAGGCAGATGCTTAACCAACTGAGCCACCCAGGTGCCCTGTTTTTAAGACTTTTAAAATCAGAGGGTGAATATGAATAAACTCAGGTAGCAAATAGACAATAATGGTAGCTTTTCACTTCTCCAAACATTTAAGTATGTTAAAACGCAAGCACAAAATATGCTTGTGTATCTTTTTTTTCTGAAAAGTATGAAGAATTTTGAAAACAAAATAAAAGAGAAAGATGGGAGGCAATGTGGTGAAATGGAAAGCTAAGAGGACAATGAGTTTAAAGACCTGGGCTCTCCGCCTGGTTATGCCACAAATTTGTGTGACTTTGAGTTCATTTACCACCCCTCCACACCTTTTAAAATTTCATTTATAAATGAGAATGCTGGAGGTGCTAGGTCATTAGTAGGGGTCCTTTCAGCTCATCCATTTTATAATTGTACATCCCAGTCCACACCAAGTTTATAATTATGAAATTTATAAAATGTTTTTTAAGATATATCATTTTCCTATAAAATGTGCCTAAGTTTTCTTCCTGTATTTTTTTTATTCATTTTGTTTTTTGGAAGGATAAAAGAAGAACAAAAAATTTAAAGACATTTTCCTGAGTATAATCACAAAGCTTTCCTTGGATAAATACTTGTTACTGGATTTATATTTAAGCCAGATGGATAGACACTGGGGTAGAGTTCTTGGGCCAGCAGAATAGACCACCTTCCCTCAGACTATAGCTAGTCTTGTCCCACTTTCCTGTTTGTGATTTATATCTTAGAGCTACAGCCAGACCTATTCTTTTTTTTTTTTTAAAGATTCTATTTATTTATTATTTGTCAGAGAGAGAGAGTGAGAGAGAGAGGCTGGTAGAGGGAGATGCAGGCTCCCGCTGAGCAAGGAGCTCAATGAGGGACTTGATCCCAGGACCCAGGGATCATGACCTGAGCTGAAGGCGATGCTTAACTGAATGAGTCACCCAGGCATCCCCAGACCTATTCTTTTAAAATTTGTATACACCAGATTGATTACTTACCGACTTTATCTGCCAAATCATGAGACAGGATCCAGGAAGGGTAAATTTTGATCGATCGAAAGATAAAAGATATATACATATATAAAATTGTGTATTTATATATATATATATATATATATATATATACATATATATATATATATGTTGTGTGTAGTGGGGTGTAGGGCAAGGTGCAGGACTTGACGAGATTTTGTAAGATATAAAGAAAGGCAAAGCAGTACTATCAATTTTGTACAAAAAAATGAATTCCCTAATTTCTCCTTAGAACAGCATCTCAGAGTTGTTCCTTGAAATGGTAAGGTGTCTGGCAAATAACAAGTTCTAGTCATATGCTTTTAAGAAACTTTGCAGGCTATAACCCTTTCTTGAGATTCATAGTACACATTTGCATGTTAGCTTTATTGAACCAACATTCCCAAATGTGTCTGAATTTAGAACACCTTTATTGGAGTGTCTCATGGGATTTTGAAAAACACTTGCCCAGAGCAGTTTCTTTTTTTTTTTTTTTTTTTTAAAGATTTTATTTATTTGGGAGAGAGACAATGAGAGACAGAGAGCATGAGAGGGAGGAGGGTCAGAGGGAGAAGCAGACTCCCCGCCGAGCAGGGAGCCCGATGCGGGACTCGATCCCGGGACTCCAGGATCATGACCCGAGCCGAAGGCAGTCGCTTAACCAACTGAGCCACCCAGGTGCCCCCAGAGCAGTTTCTGATTACAATTATTACTATTTCTAGTAAGTATCCCCCAGAATAATTGAGATTGAATGTTTTTCTACTGAAGAATTTGGAGTGTTTCATGGTATTCATTACCGAAAAACTTAAGCTCCAAAATCTAATTTGAAGCAAATCTTTAAATATGCATTTCACTTTCCCACTGTTTGCGTTTGGTAATGAAATGACATTATTTCGTATAAATGACATTTTGAATAGTACCATATTTTCAAAATTAATGAAATGATTTAAGTTCTTTTTGTAGGTAAAATTAAGTTATAGTTCTGTAAGTTGAATACAACAGTACTTTTATTCTCTTTCTTATAGGCTAGTTAACATTCCAGTGAACTGAATGCACAGGAATCCTTTCTTTCCTTTTTTTTTTCTTCCCTAAACTATCTCTCTGCTTGCGGATTCTTATTCCCTTCTTCTTTCATAGTCCTATCCTTCTAAAATCACTTCTAGAAATCATGAGAACAATCTTTCTTTCCTCTTTGAACTTATAGGCTGTTAAGCACATCATCTAATATTTGACCCATTTTTGCCTGGTATTTATGTATATGCCTTACCTCCATTCTCAGTTTGTGTGCTGCTTGAGTGCTGAAATAGGACACCTGCATCTTCTGTATGCCATGGCACTTAGCAAGATACTTGGACGTTATTAGGTATGCATGAGCTATTTGCTAAACTAATAAATAAGTGAATGAATGTTTTTTTTTTTTTACCTCAGATTACCTAAGAAAAAGGTTAGAGTATACAAAAATTTATAAGGATAGAAGCAGTTCTGATTTTGAGCAGAGTAGGTTGCAAAAGATTCTTTTAAATTAATACTATAAAACAACCAATATATGGGTATTTTAAAATGTTGGTTTAATTTAAAAAACTGTGGATATTAATACCATTATTATCTAACTCTTTAAATCTTTTTCCCAAATGTTGAAAGATATATAACTTTTTCTCTTTTCATCATAAATAGGTATAAGCAATACTTTAAATGCTCTGTGGACTAAAGAATAAAATATGACCAAAAAAGTGAGCGTGACTAACCATTAATAATACCATCTGTTGGTAGGCAAACAAACACACTTGTGCTCTAACCAATGGTGTGTGTATCTACAAGTGTTAAAGTACATAGGGAGCACTTAGAAACCTTTTTCTGCCCAAGTAGGATTTTGTGCCAAAGAGATATAATAAAAAGGTAACAGGCAACAGAAACAAAGATCCAGTATTGTTGGATTTCAAGGTTTAAATTTTTGGTGTTTTGAACAAAAATGTAAAGTTATAAAATGGTTCGAAGATGGAGTAATAAAGTAACTTTACCAATGGAAATTTATCTTCACTATATCAGACTGTTAAAAAGTCTTGTACCCCAGGTGTTCATAACTATCAGTGAAACTTCTGGTGAAGTGCCTAAACAAAAGTGTTTTTAGGAGCCATGTACATCCAAGTAATACTTTAATCCCTTCAGAGGATATATGTAGCCTAGAAAAAGCATTAGCAGCAAATTCTACCTAGATAGCTTTGTAGGGATTGATTGAGAAGACTTCAGGTTGCTTTATTATTAGATCACAAGCAAAAATAAATAAGTAATAATAACAATACTAGCGTAGTTAGAGTTGAAGGACCATGTATCAAAAAGTAAACACACAAAATACAAAACCTGGGTTGAGGCCTGAATTTTAGGCATGCATAAATTAGTGACTTATTACTAGTTTATGTAAATTTACTTAGCTTTAGTGATAATGCTTATCTCCCAGCACTGGCATTTTTTGACCATTTTAGACATTCTTAAGACTTTTTCTTAGAACAATTTTAAAGATGTTTTTATAAAACAAGAGGTTTTATGGGAGCATGACTTGGTGCTTTGATGAAATCCTTGAATCCATTTAGGCAGGTAAATAGAAAAGTCAACAATTAGTTCTTCTGTGGAAATCTATAGCATTAGTTCTCAGAGTTTCTTATGTTGAACACTAGTACCTCAGGAGATTAATAAATGCTAAATAAGGAAATGAAGAAGGAGTTTGTAGAATCTACAAATACAGGAATCAGTGGATTGAATAAAAGGATTTATTTACTTTTCAAAGCTTTTCATATCCTAATGTGCATCATGGACCCTTAAGAGGCACATATAGTGGGTAGCACTTGCAAAGAATTGTTTGGCAATAGAACCACTCTTGCATCAAATGTCATGCAGTAGTATGGGACATATTTTCTAAAATGTTGTCCTCTTGTTTCAAAGTGGGAAAAAAATGATGTGCACGTAGAATAATCTACCTTGTATTTGTCATAAAAAGTTGTACGTTAAAAAGATGCCATCAGGGGATGCCTGGGTGGCTCAGTCGGTTAAGCGTCTGCCTTCGGCTCAGGTCATGATCTCAGGGTCCTGGGATCGAGCCCCGCATCGGGTTCCCTGCTCAGCGAGGAGTCTGCTTCTCCCTCTGCCTGCTGCTCCCCCTGCTTGTGCTCTCTCTCAATCTCTCTCTGTCAAATAAATAAATAAAATTAAAAAAAAAAGATGCCCTCAGAAAAGATACATACCTCTCTGTCATCGTGGAGTTTACATGTTAGTTTAGTAACTTTATAAAAAGCTGTCAAATATAAAAATTAATTGTACACAGTGATATATGCTAAAAAGAAAACAAATGGATAGTTGACATAGGTAGTCAGAAAGGACTCAAGGTCAGTAATATTTAAGATGCATGTAGACAGAAGGAGCTAGACTTTTAGAAGTGAGGTGTTCGTTCCATGAAGAAAGAATGACTTATGCAGCCTTTAAGGTGGGAAGAAACTTAGCATGGCTAGGTAGTAACATACCCAGGAGGGAACACATGCATATACTTGCATACACGTGTGCATACATGTCGTTGTGTGGGGGTGAGTATAGCTTGGGGTTGTAGGCAGAAGCCAGATCATGCAGATCCTGGAGGCCAAAGTGAGGGAACTTGGATTTTATTCTATATACTCTGGGAAGCTTTTGCAGGGTTTTAAACAGTGAATTTTGTTACTTGATTTACAGTGTGAGAGGATCACTTTTCCTGCTCTGTGGTAGATTGATTGAAAGTGGGCAAAAGTGGAGCTCTGGAAGATCAGTTAGGCGGCTGTTGTAAATCCGGATGAAAGATGCAAGGGATGATGTGTTGTGAAATTTAAGGTAGAGTTTGATGCTTTCCAGTGGGAGAAAAGGGAGAAGTAGCAAATAAGGATGACCTTGATCTTTTTTTCCTCCTCTGCTCTGCTTTCCAGATAGCTTAAGTATTTATTTAGCAATGCTTTATGGCAAAGTATAAACTACATGAATTCAAATCTCTCTTGAGTTTGACTTTATTTGATATAATGTTGGAAGATTTCCAAAATGATTGACAGAGATAATATATAAAATCCCTTGGAGTCACGTCTCCCTTTTGCCAGTTCTATTCATCTTCTTTTGACACTTTAATTTATTTCAGCACACCCTTTTGCTTTGAATGAAACTCATTTGCTTTCACCTTAATTATGATACTCTTGTATAGGACATGCAAATGAAAACTAAACTGGTATTATGAGAAATAACTCTTTGGGCACAGATATGCCACTGTGGCATTCTCCGCAATAGCTGTTATTACTATCATTTATACTGACCAGTTGTTTTTCCTCCTAAATTTAAATTTAAGTTGTGCTTCATACCACTTACAGGCTTTGAGTCTATGATAAAATAAAAAACAAAACTAAGTTATGGAGGAATCTCTTCCCAGTAGAATTCTTGTGCTATAAGGAAGTATCATGCAGATTAATTTTAACTTCACTTATTCACATTTAAGCTACATGTACTTTTATATTTGCTAACTTCCATCTAAATGAAAATTACAAAGAAAATAGAGAGTTTTGTTTGGTATTTGCTCCGTTTGCATTTGTGAAATGATTTTCATCGAAACTCTATGCTTAGAAACATTTGAGTTTTCTAAGATTGTTTAGTGAATACACCAGTATGTAAGTGTTGTTAAGTATCAGTTAATAGCAGGTAACGTATTTTTACTTTTGGAGATGGGCTGTGAAGAAGAGATACCTAACAATGAAGATTATTAAACTTTAGATAGTATTAGTAAGATCATAGATTGCTCTAAAAATAGACTTATGGAATATATATATGCAAATGAAAGATATCATAGCTCAGTTTCTTTTTCTTATAGGTCACAGAGACATTTGCCTTACAGATAGGCTCTTAAATTGCCTATTTTTGAGGGAGGAAAAAGTTATGTGCTTTAGCATCCTTATTGTAGTTTCATGTTTAATAGAAAACAAATTATGGAATATCTAATTCAAGGAGAAATAGTTATAAGTGTTCTTGGGATGATGAAAAATAACACCACCAATAAAAATAATAATCACTAATACTATTAAGGACTTAGAGCAGTTTTTCAAAGGGCTCTGTATGCATTATATCAGTTAATCCTTCCACTAATTCTATGAGATAGCCAGTATTTTTATCCCCATTTTATAATGAGAGGACTGAGCCACAAAGAGTGACAGATAATAATTAGTATAAAAGAGAATCAAGCTTAGGTAGTAACAATCTAAAGTCCATTCTATATACTGTATTGCTGCCCTATCAGTAAAGGAAAAATGAAGGATTATTTACTTATGCATAGAGAAAGTTTTCAAATATATCTCACTCAGGATAAAATTAAAGCCTGCATTTATAAGAACAATTATTATATAGTATAGGAAATGTCACATAAATGTTGGTTGGTGACAGAGTGTTTTTACTATGAGAAAGCTTTAATTATAATTGTAGTAATATAATAATAAAGTATAAGGAAAATAAGTACCAGAAATAATTTATAATACTTCTTAACTATAAAAGTGAGAAATTGCTTTTATGGCAAGCTTTTAAAAATGGGCCAGTAAAATATTCTTAATTGTATATTGCAGTAACTTGTGAAACTCAAGTATAATCTAGCAAAAAAACTACAAATAACACAATAGAAAATTCAATTAGAGAGACAAAGAACACCACATAGCCTACTTATATTTAGTTAATATTATGTGGAGTAAACTGTTTGAGAATGAAGGATTTGAGGTAATGATTCAAATGAGTACAATTTCAAGTTCAAAAAAATGGCTACAAATAGAATTAGGGAAAACTTTGATAATATTTGCAGATGACGCATGGCAAATAAGGAAACAATTTGAGAATATAGTAAAACTAATTGCTTTGAACTCAACTACAGTCAACCCTTGATTAACTGGCATAATTGGAGTGATGAATAGATTGAAAGGAAACCTCAGATTACCCAGAATTGTGGGTAAAACAAAACTACAAAACTAGTAAGAATATGACACAAAATAAAATTATTAGTAAACCAGTATTTCAGAACACAGTCCACAGATATTATCCAAAAGTGTAAAAGTAATACAAGTACTTTGATTTAAGGCCACATAAATTGTCTGTTGAAAAATAATGGGCTGTTAAACAACTTCTTAGCAAAGATCCCTTGTATTCATGAGACCTGAATTGAGCAGACACATGTCTCCTTTCTCTTCCATTGCTTACCCTTACCTAGGTTCAACCGAAGTCCTTGCACTTTAATATTAGAATATACCACAGCACTGCTGTATGGGCTGAGGAACGGGGAGGGCCTCATCTGTGAGGATATCTTGGAGGGCTCTGTACCGTCTCTTAGTTACTATAAAATATCTTTTGGTATCTAGATGTTTTATTGATTTATAGTAATTTTAATTTCTTCACAAATACACTCTCTATGGTTAATTATAACTTTAGTTATCTTCTACCAGATAATCAAGAGTTGAGTGGCCTCCCAAATAGGTAGTCATTTAAATAATCTCTAGAGGAAATTTACCTTTGCTTTGCTTCTATAAAATTTTCACATAAACTAATTGTGAATAAATGATATTTGGTAAGACTCTGGGAATAATGTTTCATTTGCTTCAGAAAACAAAAGCTTTTAAGTTTCTTTTTAAAGACACTCTGAAATTGGTTGTTATGAGATAGCTACCTAAAAATATTTCTTAAATTGAGTTACTGAACAGAAGATGAATTTCTGAATTAAAAGCAAATAAGCATAGAAACAAACTAATTTTACCTCTGTCATATTTTAGGAAGATTTTGTAGTGATGGGGGGGGGGGAAGGAAACCTTAATGATCATTTTGCAACCAAGAAAACTATTACAGTGAGTTGACCAAGGCCTCCTGGTACCAACTCCCTAAAACTGAGTCTAGAAGTTGGATTTCTTAATGTGCCTTTTTATGTTATTTAATGTTCCATTTGCAGCTCCCAAATTAACTTTTTTTATGATAGGCTTCATTTTTTAGAATAGTTTTAGATTTACAAAAAACTTGAAAAGATAATAGTGTTTCCATATATATCACCCTTTCTCTATTATTCACATCTTCTGTTAGTGTGGTACATTCATTATAGTTAATAACCAGTAGCAATACCTTATAAGTACATTATTTACTCAGATAGTTAGTCTTCAGTTCTAAAATAAATTAATTTTACAGGCTGCTTATTAGTGTTCTTGGGTAAGTGATAAAACATTGTTGCTAACTAAAATCATACACATATAACCTATCCTCGAATATGAGTTGATAAATTGTTTAATGTAAAACTATCAGTATAAGAATATTTTAGAAAATAACCAATACAAGGTGTTCTTAGATAAGGACATAGTAAGAAATCAGAAAATTATACTCAGAAGACATGCATGTCTATAATTTAATAGAATGAATAATGTAGTATGCTGATTGATTATAGTTTGGGGCTTAATATAAATAATATGTTTTTAAAAGTTGGTTATTGTGGAGAAATTAACCCAAATTTGCCAAAGAACATCAAAGTAAGTAAGGGTTCATTAAACAATATGTTTTACAATGAGAGATTCATCATAATTTAGCTTCAGTACAAAAAGCAACTTTCTCAGCTATTTCATTGGGAAATGTCTGTCCAAATAAAATTGTAGAATACTTGGCTAGAGGAGCCTCTACTATAGCATTTTATTCTGATCTACAAAAATCAAATAATAACCTACTGTTACTTCTTTCTTTTCCACATATTTATATTGTCATTACCAGTATCATCGTTATCATTGTTTTACCTGTACAATAGTCTTGGAAAGTATGTAGTATGGATTTATTGTTGATGCCACTTTATAAAACAGAGGATGGACACAGCAGCCAAGAGGCATTTCCTAGGTTACTCAGGGCACCGTCAGCTCCAGTCTCCTGACCCATCTCTTTGGTACCTTCTGTGAATATTATGATCCCTGACTGTAGCTGCAGCTTAATTATACAAAGCCTCAATAATAAGAAATTCAAGCAGAATTAATTAAAAGAGAGAAAGATGATATTAAGTATTTTTTTAAATAACAATGTCTAAGGAATTTCACAATCTCTTCAGAATCATAGCACAACGAGAACTGATTCTCAGAATGATCACCCAAAGGAGATGTTAAATTTTGATCTGCAGCCTCTGTTAATTAAGTCAGGAAAATGAAAGATTGTATTTTGCGGAATTTTTCAAGTGGCATCGTTTTCATGAGTGCTCAACTACCGAGAAACTGAATCAAAACCAATTTTACCAATTCATACCAATTTTATCCCTAAACATTCCAGTGCATTTTCTCCCGAAGATTGCAGATTCCTCGAATGCAGAAACCATGTGGACCTCATCAAGTGCTGTCATGATACCTATATGGGTGGAGATATATATATATGTGTGTGTGTGTGTATATATATATATATATATATATATATATATATATGTATGTATAAATATTCATGAGGATTAAGAAGCAGGAAAATGAGTAGTTATTAAAAACCATAGAATTTGTCATCACATTAAAATTTATTCAAGATTAATTAGTCAACTCTATGTTCATCTCATTTTAGATATGGAAAGGAAAACATTTCAGTACATGAAATCACAGATCATTATTGAATTCCCATGTTAGACTTGATAGTTATGTTTTAAAGCAGGGACAAACTTAATAAAAAACCTTTCAAGTAATCAGGGAAATCTCTTAAGATTATGGACTCTTAAGATTGACTTTTCAAGGGCCAAATGATTAAGACTTTGTGTTAACAAGAATAATTATATAATCAACAGGGAGTGTCAGTATCATAGAAATGGTTTAATATAGTTCCCAGCCATTGTCATTTGATACTTTCCATAGTTCAGGATTTTCAAATTAAGTAAGCAGTACATGGCATGATGGACTGTGGACGATGGGAACAAAGCCACAGTGGCCATATCCCTCCCAACTCTGTCAAAGGACTGATTAGGCAACAGCAGTCTGCATCACTGAAGTGCTTCAGCTGGGGCAGTGTCTCTATTAGAGGCTGGAAACCCTGACTCATCTTTGTGGCTTCTTTTCTTCCTTCGCGAGGCACAAAATACAGAACAGAGAACAGAATATACCAAAAAAGGCAGGGGGAGGGGGAAGGAAGAGGGAAATTTTAAGTCTCTAAAATATTTCAATGTTTCACTCTTTGGTCAGATCATATTTTTGTGGGAGTAAGTAGTCAGAATTGCTTGTATTTGGGATTCCAGGCTTTTACTGTGCCAGACGGAGGGGGGCACGCTTACCGTCGTTCCTTCTTGCCTGGTATGTGTTCCAGCCTCGCTCTGGCCAAATATTGAAAAGAGGAATGTGTACTGATTTATTCTAAAAAGTAGTTATACATTGTTTCTGCCAGCTGTTTGGGGCTTGGGGGCAGGTGAGGAGTTGTAGAGAATAGATGCTATTTCTTCTACCTGTGGCCCTTCCACAGCAATTTTAAAAGATTTTACAATATATTCAACACTCAGGGGCTACCAGCTTTCTCTAATGTAGGCCCTGAATACATCCGAAGAATTTAGCTGAGTGATGAACAAATGCCCCAAATCTGTACTTGTAAGGCAAAATAGGATATATGTGTTAGGAAAACTATAAAGGGAGTGTTTTTAGTTGTTTTAAGAGACTCCTAAGCAGAGTGTCATGCACCGGGGTGGAGGGTATATTCAGTCATGACTACCAGGAAGCTTTATACCAAAATGGTAAAGGGCTGGATTTATGAATGGTGGAGGCAAGGCAGAATCCTAACAGAGCATGACAGATTCAGAAGTCCAGAAATAGGAAAACACAAACTGTGTGTAAGGAGCAGAAAGCAGTTCTTTTTAGTTGTAGTGTAGGACATTGTGGGAAGGTTGAAGAGAGAGTGTATCAAAAGTAGGGTGAAAGCCAGGAGGCATTTTGTGGTTATGTATACAACTTCCTACTATATGACGCACTGTATAAGATTAGCTGTCTAGAACGATAAGAAATTCCAGATAGAAAATTCTAGATCAGATAACTTAGAGTTAATACTGAATAATTGAACCCTATATTTTAACTTTTATGAAGGAGGTCCTTATGAAGCACGTGGTATACTCTGTGTCTTACTAAAGTGTATTGTGTGTTCCCCTTTTTCCAACTCTATTTCATGAAGCCTGAAAAATTTGTCAAATATACTTTGGAGGACCAAGGGAGCTGGTGGTAAATAAGAGGATCTTCCTCCCACCTCTTCTCCCTCATTCTCGCAGCAGTTCAACATTTTACTATTTTTGTTTGTTAGATGATACCTACAAGATTTCATTTAAAGAAGGAGTTTCACCAGTAAAATGAATTTGGGTCCAGTGAGAAAGTCTTGTGTAGTTGTATTACTGAGAAAGCATTAACTCATTGTAGCAGTCCATTTTTTTTAAATATAATAGACATAAACATCATGGGTAGATGAATGGATAGTAGCATAGGCATAGGGTGTGAGATATTTGAATGAAAAATATGTATGTGGGACTAAGCTAATACCATGTAGAAATTGGCCTACTTTTAACCATTTCTACTTTGGAGAATATAAAAATCTTGTTTAATACATAGATATAGGCAAAGTAGTTCCCTGGTTTCCTTAGAAAGGTCAATGCTAAAAGTCCTCCACACTTTTTTTTTTTTTGAAGATTTTATTGATTTTAGGAGCACCTGGGTGGCTCAATTGTTAAGCATCTGCCTTCGGCTCAGGTCATGATCCCAGGGTCCCCTCTCTCGCTGTGTCTCTCTCTGTCAAATAAATAAATAAAATCTTTAAAAAAAAAAAAGATTTTATTTATTTGTCAGAGAGAGAGAGCTACAGAGCACAAGCTGGGGAGCAGCAGAGGGAGAGGGAGAAGCAGGCTCCCCGCTGAGCAGAGAGCCCGATGCGGGGCTCGATCCCAGGACCCTGGGATCATGACCTGAGCCGAAGGAAGACTCTTAACCAGCTGAGCCACCCAGGTGTCCCAGTCCTCCACACTTTTAAATGTATTTTTTGTCCTTAATTCAAAAGCTCTCTTTGAGAATATTTACCTTTATGTTCTAAGAAAATGTAAGTACTTGTAATATTTGGGACATTCTTTACCTAATAGGAGAAGAGTCTTATTAAATATGTATCTCCATAACTTAAAATAGCAGTAAGTGCATTCCTAGTTGTTTTTTTTTTAATGAAATGTTTCAAACTAATAGGAACTTTTTTATATACCATCTATTGTCATTTCTCTGCAATCAATGACTGATTAAAGTACAAAGTGAAAACACAGCAATTAATAAAAATTTCAAAACTAACTTTTTGTGTTATAAGAAGTTTAGTCATATTCTGGAGATAGGAGACACATTCTAATATATAAATGTATCAGGTCAAATATGTCAAACTTGAACTATGTCATATGCCAATTCCTTGAGCTTAGTAGTATGAATTTTCTTTATGGTATATCAGGAATGGCAAGTAATTAGCTGTGAATGAAGAATAGAGTTTCTGACCTCTGGGAGCTTACATTTCTGACAGGGATAAAGATGTGGTCATATGTGAAGAAAACTGCACATCGTCATAAATATTATAGTGGTAAAGGCAGCACTACAGGATTTCCCTGAAGTGATGGGGGAAGATTTTAAGAAGTGGGAAGGATTTTTGTTGGTGGCTGCAGTAATGAGTGAGGATTACAGCTGTGTGGAGAGGAAGGAGGAAGCCATTCTACCTACATGAGCAAGATAAGCAAAGACAGGGAGGCAGATTGGTCACTAGTTGAGATTTGATTGGCTCTAAGCAGGAGGCTTAGGAGAGCAGCAAGAAGAGCTAAATAGGAAGGACAGGCTAGATGTGGGGAAGGCGATAAAGAAAAACTCCTCCTAGCAGCGCTAAAAGTTTCATTATTTGTTGTCACATTTTCACATTTATTCTATGTACCTTTTTTGTGGCCGGCAGAGTAATGCCTCCTCCTGTGCTCCCCTCCAAAGATGTCAACTTCCTACTGCCTGGAACCTGTGACTATATTACCCCCATATGGTGACAGGTGAAAGAGGAAGGCGTCGTGTAGTAGGCTGAAAAACAGTTCCTAAAGATATATCTAGGTCCTAGTCTTTGGATCCTCTGAATGTTGCCACTTATGGCAAATAGATTATATAGCTCTGATTAAATTAAGGATATTGAGATGCAGAAATTATCCTGGATTACCTAGATGAGCCCTGTATGCAGTTGCAAGTGTTCTTATTAGAAGGAGGAAGAGGCTATGTGATAAAACAGAGAGAGAAGATGCTAAGCTGTTGACTTTGACCATACAGGAAGGGGGCACGAGTCAAGGACTGAAAGAAAAGTAACTATAGACACTGAAAAAAGCAAGGGAATAGATATATTCTAGACGTTCTGGAGGGAAAATAGCCCTGCGATCACCTTGTCTTGAGCCCCTTAAGACTCATTTCAGACTTGTGGTCTCCAGAAATGTAAGAGGATAAATTTCTGTTGTGTAAGGCACCAAGTTTGTTGTAATTAGCCACAGAAGATTAATACACGTAAGGCATTAGGTGCTCATAAAGTCATTGGAAAGCCTTGCCTGGGCTATAGTGGGCTTCTAAGAATGATTAACCTTAGGGGGCTATCAGAACACAAGAAGCTACTACCATAACTCTAGTACAGTTGCTAGGAAACTCTTCTGCATGACAGCCTCAAAATTGATGAATGGCCATAGGAATATGTCTTCTGGTCATCACCTCTACTGGGACAACTGCCTCTTGACACACAGAAAGCTGAAAAATGGGCACAGGACTCTGCTCCAGAAAAGCCTGTTAGACTCCAGTAAGACTTTGCTGTCGGAGAAGGAGAGGAAAACAGTACAATGAGTCAAGAAGATATCCTTTGCTGCATTTTCACTTTCCAGATACCTCAACAGTTTCACAGAACAGACTGGGAAATAAGAGGTTTTAGCTCTCCAGTTTTTGCAGTAGTAAAAATTTAACCCAGAAAGATGAGCAGAAAAATCTACAGAATTTACCACAAAGGGTTTGAGGTTATTTATAGACCATTCTAGGCTCCATCATTCCCTGTGTTTTTATAGAATTACTTTCCAAGCAGTATGAATTAATAAAATAAAGTCAGTTAATGCAACAACTTGGATAGAACACCTGTTGTTTTGGGAGCATCATATAAGGTCAAGAGGGGATAATGCTAAAGAAAGGAAAAACTAGGCCCTTGCTCTTACAGAGAATATGTGCTTAATGCAAAATGGAACTGCTACCTACATATGGTTAATATAGGATAAAGTATGTTCAGAAGTTCTGAGTGATAAAAATAAGTTGGAAATGAATTCAGAGTCTTCATTTGGGAGGAGAGTTTGGAAAGCAGAGACTGTTTCTCTGAGCAGAGTAGAAAAGGCATTTCTGGATGATGGAAGACGAAGCTTTTGTGCAGGTGGCGGCAGGAGGGATTATAGTCGAATGAGTGATTCTGGGTGGTTGGTACACGAGTCCGTGTGGAGAAGTTTCAGGAGGGAAAGGCTGATGTAGTTGCTAAGTAGCCAGGAGGCTCAAACTGAGGAACTAATTTTTCTTAGTAAAGTTGTTATGACTTAGAAAGATCATTGGGATAAGCTGTGAGAAAGGAAGTTAGGAAACAACACTTGCAACGTTTATTTCCCGAGGCTGCAATGGCATCCGAAGGGCAAAGGGCAACACTTTTGGCAACTGCTGATGAGGTTTGACCGAAAAGAGACCATGCTGCAGATATACATGCAGTTCTCTCTCTTGTCCTTTTAAAGTACAATTACTATATGGAGATGGTTTAACAAGGCAGTACAGTAAAGTATAAAATAAAAAGTAAAAACCTCTCATACTCCACTTCACCTCTAAAGGTTACTGCTATTAACTGGTTCTTACGTGTCCTTTTGGAAAGCCTTTCTCATGTACAAAATGGAATCTTGGCGTGGGTACGGTACTTAACCCGTCCATTGAGTCCTTTTAATGCCAACACATTGAGATCTAACCCATTCTTGGTAATGGCTCCACTGTATCTCCTTGTGCAGCTTTCCTGTGATACATGCAGCCAGTCTAATCCTGCAGGACTTTTATGCTGTACTTTTCACCTGTCTGCCCATCTACCTTTCTGAGCTCATCTGCTTTTCTCTCTGTGCTCACTCTGCTCCGGCCACACCAGGCTCCTGCATATTCTGCAAACACATGAGTAGTAGTCCTGCTTCTGCACGAGCATTCCTCTGCCTAGAATACTCTTCCTTTAGGTTTAAGCTTGCTCCCTTCTTCCACACCTTAGCTCACATTTTGATTTCTGGGTAAGACGGTCTTTGATCACACTGTTTAATATTGTAAACCCATCCTACTCCCATTCTACTTCCTTTTCAGATTTTTCTTCATGTAACACTTTACTGTCTAAAATATTATATACCGATTTATTTTCTCTCTTTTTTTTACTGAGATATGTTTCATAAAGATAGCAATTTTTGTGTTATTTGTTACAAATACCTTTTTGAGTAGAGAATTGCTAGATATCTTATGTCCAGACAAGAATATTGTCTTAAACAAAATCTTATTCCCCTTTAATATTATTTATTGTTTAATCACATCCATGCTCTAGATATTTCCCTTTTGATTCTCAAATATCCCCTAAAACTGTAGACTTCCCTTTAGTAAATGTTACTTAAATGTATATTCCTTTAAAAAGCATAATCATAGGGGTCCCTTCCTGGCTCAGTCAGGGGGGTATGTGACCCTTGATCTCAGGGTTGTGAGTTCAAGCCCTATGTTTGGTGTAGAGATTACTTAAAAAAATAAAACTTTTAAAAAAGGGGAAAAAAGCATAATTATAGCACATGGTAGATACCAGTTTAAAAAAGAACTGTACCAGTCAAATAAATAAATCCTACCTCTTGTTCTGATAACTAGATAAAATTAATGTAGTCCTCTACTTTGATAATTATTCTTGAACCCCAGTTTTTGGTAATTCATAGCCTAGTGAGAGAAAATCATTTGATTGCACAAAAAAGTTCTAATTGTAACTGAAATTGTTATGTACAGTATTTTAGATTCTCTGTATCCAAAGTGGAAAGAAGTAGTTATCTTAATGATGTACATGATAACAGCTTTCAATAGACAGTGTTTTTCCAGTATTCAGTAAATAATAGTTTCGAGCGTTATGACTGCAATAAATCCTTATCACTTTCACTTCAATTTTTTACAGTTGCAAAAATTTGCCACAAATTTCATCAGGTATCTTGGAGTGACATAGCAGAATGCATCAAGGAAATCTCTAACCTTTTTGACAATAAGTGTTTTCAGAGCTTCTAGATTCCTCCCCTTCATGGAAACATTTATGTTATTAATATGAAAAAAACTTAAATTATTTTCTTGGTAGCTTTGTATATTCTATTAAGCCACAGCAAATGTAAATAAATATGTTAACTTTTATTTTTCACGTTGGTGTCAATCTTAAGTACACTTTGGAGAACGAACATACAAATAAGTTGATATCTCATAAAATAAAGTATGAGATGAGTTAGATCTGTCTACCTTACAGGCACAGGTATGAAGGGCTTATTTCATAGAATTAATTGGAACTGTAGAATACAGATAGGAACATAATATAATTGCAGAGATATAGTGTTCCCCAAAGAACGACCTGTACCAAGCCATTTATCATTCATGATCAAGATGCAAAGAAGTTGTAATGTGTTGTGATACTGTCCCTCAGGACCCATGATTAAGTCACACAAAAATGGCACAAAGACCAAGGAAACAGCTAGACATTCACCAGAGGCATTTATATTTAGTCTTTGAGAGATCCAATTGATTTCCGTGAATTAGTGAAGATTTCATTATCTAGTATTCTGTGATTTTTAAATAAAACAACCCTTTTAAAGATAGTAATTGCAAATACGTGAGTTATATTTTTAATTGGAAAAATAATAAGCTTGTACTGGTAAGCTATTTCTTATTATATGTTCTGTGCTTTTACACTTAACAGTTACTTAATTGTAAATTGTGCTGGCTGCAGAATTTTTTCTTATTTGATGTCTTTGTAATTTTTTAATATTGTTAGGTGTTAAATGGGAACCTAATTATAAAATAAATGTATTCAATATATATGGCCACTAAAAACATTACTATTAGCCTATTAAAGCCTCTGGTCAGTTTTTCTCAATACTGAATTCTAATAAACACTGTATACAAACTCACAATTTTTTATGAATTTATATGCAATTATAACCTCAGTGAAATTATGTATATATTTGTTTATCAATAATTATATAGCTTCTGTTCTGTGCCAGGTCATATACCAAGGACTGAAGGTTTCAACGTGAATAAGATACTTCTTCCTCACTGAGTGTGGTAGCCTTAATAATTGCCCCCTGAGAGGTCCACATCCTAATCTCTGGAATATGTGGATGGTACCATATATGGTAAAGACTTGGTAGATGTGATCAAGTTAAGCATCTTGAGAATGTCCTGGGATTATTTGGGAGTGTTGAGGTGGATCCACATGCATTTATATGTATCCTTACAAGGTGTAGGTGTAGGGAGATTTGACACTGATGCAAGAGAAGACAGTGTGATAATGGAGGCAGCAACTGAAGTGTTATGACTGCCAGCCAGGGAGTATGGTCGTCACCAGGAACTGGAAGAGGCAAGGAACAGATTTCTCCCTTAGTGGATAGAGAGGGAGCCGAGCCCTGCCAGCCCCTTGATTTTGGCGCAGTTAAACTGATTTCAGACCTTCAGACTCCAGAACTATGAGAACATAAATGTGTGTTGTTTTTAATCGCCACGTTTGTGGTAATTCATTGCGGCAGTCACAGGGAGTGAATATCCTGGGGTACTCAACATTTAGTGAAAGAGACAAACACAAAAACTAATAATGATGCTGCAGGGAAAACCCTAGCAAAGGTCTACAGGAAAGGAAGTGGGAGTACGGGGCTGGGGCATTAGCTCTGGCAGATCAGATTCTTTAAAGCTACTTAGAAGGTGTGAACTGAGGCTTGAAGTAAAAAATAAGAGTTTTTCAAACAAAGAATAGAGTGCAAACATGCAGAAACAAAAAAAGTGTGGTGAGTTTTATAATACAAAACTATACTTTGAAATGTATATTTTATTTCAGGAACTCTTAAGCCCTAAGATAATTTTCATGGATTTTTAAAATTTTGATTCATTATGTTTATCGAAGAAGACTGCAAAGCATAAATAAGTCACAGCAATGAAAAAGTACAGCCTAAGGGAATATAGTCAATAATTCTGTAATAATTTTGTTGGGTGACAGATGGTTACTACACTTAAAATAGTGAGCATTGTGTTTGTAATTGTTAAATCACTATGTTGTACAGCTGAACCTAATATATGTCAGCTATACTTCAATTAAAAAATTTCAATTTTTTATTTTATTTATTCTTTAAGATTTTATTTATTTATTTGACAGAGAGAGAGACACACACAGCGAGACAGGGAACACAAGCAGGGGGAGTGGGAGAAGGAGAAGCAGGCTTCCCGCAGAGCAGGGAGCCCAATGCGGGGCTCGATCCCAGGACCCTGGGATCATGACCTGAGCCGAAGGCAGACACTTAACGACTGAGCCACCCAGGTGCCCCCCAAAATTTCAATTTTTTAAATAATAAAAGTTTTCGAGGAAAAGAGTAGTGTAAGGCTATGAAGCATTCTTGGAAAGAGTAATATCATCTATACTACAAGTAATAAAAATATTCTACTGTTACAAAAGTAAAGAATAATTTATAATTTCATAACATTGCCAATAGCTGAGGGTTTTAGAGAAGTTATTACCTGGAAGTTTTGATTAGAAGATCTCAGCAGTGCCATAGATTAATCAGTTGGGGAGAGAGAGTTAATTTATACTAGTTAGACAAATAATTGCCAACCCCTCAAATCATAATAAAAACAAGGCAACAGTTGTTTTTTTTTTTTTTAAGATTTTATTTATTTATTTGACAGAGAGATAGCGAGAGCAGGAACACAAGCAGGGGGAGTGGGAGAGGGAGAAGCAGGCTTCCCGCCGAGCAGGGAGCCTGACGTGGGACTCGATCCCAGGACCCTGGAATCATGACCTGAGCCGAAGGCAGACGTTTAATGACTGAGCCACCCAGGCGCCCCAAGGCAACAGTTTTAATAAAAATATTTCTCTTCTCTTTTTCCATTTTATTTGGATTAGTAAGAACTTTGCCTAAAAGTTTTTGGCCAAGTGAAAAACATAGAGAAGTTATTTCTCTGTGTTCTCTTGTCAAAATTAAACAGTAGATGTAGTGAGGTTAGCTGAACAAAGCATCTGATACTGTGTTGGGGACCCCTAGCAATTTTGCAGACTGGACAGAATTTGGATGAGTTCTGATACCTATTTTCAAAGTTGTTATAAATACGTGAGGAAAAATGGTAAAGGAGATGTTACAAACCAAATGGCGATTTACTATGACGTGTTTCAGGTATCAGTGATGTGGCTATGAGAACAAAGAGGGGAAGACAAATAAATTATAATATAAAGGACAATTCGATTATCCAGGGATGACAAGAAAAGTAGAAGTAAAAAGGCAGCTATCGATTTTAGTTCTTTTCCCAGAGCCAAGAGACTAGATTAACTCATCACTAGATACTGAGAATTTCATTCCCACACCCTTCACAGCATTAGGCATTATCAAACTTTTCAGTTTTGTAGGAAAGAGGCCAAATACGGCATTTCCCAAAGCAGCAGGGAATAAAAATTTTTAATTGATGTTTTAGCCATATTCATTAGGCTTCCTGTGGAGGCCCAACACTTGCTCCCCTCCTCAGCATCTCCAGCTCACCTGAGAGCCATGGAACTCACAGCCCCTTCCCAGACCTTCCTGGCTTCTGGCCCAAACATGGTACATTGAGCCAGGTCTATGCTCCAGTTAAAAACAGGCTTGCAAACAAAGCCAGTCAGGGAGGTCTCACTTCACGTATTATTTTGGCAGAGGGTTTTCTGGGATAATTGCCTCCAATCCAGTCTAAAAAACTTTGCTATTAATGCAAATAGACGTGGAACTGAAAGGGAGATTCGAATTCATTTAGACAGATGGCAATATTCTGTTTGTTTGTTTTTATGAGTGGTCCAAGAGCACTTTCCTGTTGATAAAACTTTAAAAAATATTTTATTCATGAGCACAGTAATTATGCTTAAATGATGGATGGCACATAGTTGAGGCAGTTCTCTGTCTCATTATTCCTATAAGCATTGTTTCTTTTTTCCCCAGTATATATCACTGGGATACCTATAAAAATAATTGATACAGTAGTATGGTAACCCATAGGAACAATACATATATAATATTCACTTACAGAAAGGTATATTTATTTATTTATTTTTAAAGATTTTAGTTATTTATTTGACAGGCAGAGAGAGCACAAGCAGGGGGAGTGGCAGGCAGAGGGAGAGGGAGAAGCAGTCTCCCCACTGAGCAAGGAGTCGGATGCAGGGCTTGATCTCAGGACCCTGGGATCATGACCTAATCCAAAGGCAGACGCTTAACCGACTGAGCCACCCAGGTACCCCAGAAAGATTTCTTTTAAATATTTAACTATTTGTTCTTTTCATTTTACTGTAAAACAAAAGATTTCTGTATCCTAAAAATATGTGTATCTCTTAGTTTTCTAATCAGATATCCAAATATTGATAATGTCATCTGTATACAGAGATGTATACCTTACCATTAATTTTCAAGGGTGTTTTTTTGTTTTGTTTTTAAGATTTATTTATTTGAGAGCGAGTGTGAGCACGGGGAGGGGCAGAGGGACGGGGTGAGAGAAACTTTTGTAGACTTTGCACTGAGGTTGGAACCCAATGCAGGGTTCGATCCCACAACCCAACAATCATGACCTGAGCTGAAACTGAGTCAGTTGCTTAACTGACTGAGCCACCCAGGTGCCCCAAGGTTTTGTTTTGTTTTGTTTTAATATATATATAAGCTGTGTCCACTGGCTACTTTGTCAACAAAAAATATAATCCTGTGCTGTCACTATCCATGCCAGCCTAAGCCTGGGAAGTTCAATCATTCCGAAATTTATTTGGTCTGCCAGTCTCTAGATAATGAATTACTTCTTTTTGTCACCCCTGACAATAATAGGGAAACTAGGCTGAAAAATAACTATCAGTTTAATCAGCCAGTATGCCAATGGGAATTTTACAAAAGTCACAGTTATACTTGGGATACTGTGTGAATTTATTTAGAATTTCAACAGATCTTTTTCTTGCCTCAACCTAACAGATGTAAGAGAAACAGTTGAATGTTGAATGTCTGCATCATTGCTTTTTTTTTTTTTTTTTTTTTTTTTAAAGATTTATTTATTTGACACAGAGAGAGAGACAGCTAGAGAGGGAACACAAGCAGGGGGAGTGGAAGAGGGAGAAGCAGGCTCCTGGCTGAGCAGGGAGCCCGATGTGGGGCTTGATCCCAGGACCCTGGGATCATGACCTGAGCCGAAGGCAGACGCTTAACAACTGAGCCACCCAGGCGCCCCTGCATCATTGCTTTTTTTAAGTACATAAGATGGGATTGGCTTTTTTCTATTTCTGCAGCTTTTTTTTTTTTTTTTTTTTCCTGTGCATCTGGAAGAAGGAAAATAGAGTTGTTCTTATTCTAGGAGGAAATTGATATGCTCTGGTAATTAGCCATAAGACTTTGCTAAGCTTGGCACCTATTTGACATTAGGTAGTCACCTTAGGTGAGTAAGGATTTTGACTGACTCAATAATATAACTATTGTCACCATCTAAATTCAAAAACGCACTCTTGTAAAAGCAGACTAAAAATCATTTGGAAATAGACTCACTGGGAACTCAGAGGATCGATTTGAGTCTTGGGCAGTCATGTAGAATGAGATCTCTTTTCACTTTTTGCTACTTTCACAGATAGACTGGGAACCCTGCAAGTGATTATTTAATGAAGTTGCTTCCTAGAACAAGGTAGAGCAGAACAGTCTTTTTTGGCGCATAGACATTTCCTATTCTACTCCATACTATGACCGAATTTCAAAATCAACATTCCCCTTTTGTAGTGAGACTGGAAATGTTTCTGCCTCATAATCCAAGCTATCACATAGCTGAGCATATTGTACTTTTAGGAATTGGGACTTCACCTGCTTTCAGCCCGATTCTCTTATTATTAATAGATAGTTTTCCTCCAAATTTCATTTTATTTAATTATTCTTCATAATAGAATCTGTCTCTAATTTCTTAAGGATAATAGAAAAAAAATTAAGTAGTTCTTCTAACCAAGTTTGAGTCATTTCACATTTCATATTCTTTATAAGAAAATCCATTTTGGGGTGCCTGGGTGGCTCAGATGGTTGAGCGTCTGCCTTCGGCTCAGGTCATGATCCCAGGGTCCTGGGATCGAGTCCCGCATTGGGCTCCCTGCTCCTTGGGAGCCTGCTTCTCCCTCTGCCTCTCTCTCTCTCTGTCTCTCATGAATAAATAAATAAAACCTTAAAAAAAAAAAAAAAGAAAATCCATTTTGGATCTATATATTCTACTAACATCACATTTTCCACTCTTCATTTTGAACTAAATATGGTTTATTTCTTGAAGTTTTGCTTTGACAAGTGTAATTTTGTCATTGCATAATGTGAGTTTTTAGTAATGTACAGTCACATTTCTTCTGGTCATATAGCAGATATTCTTGCCAGAAAGCAGGTTGTAATCTATCTCTTAAAGAGTGTAGAAAGAAATAGAAAATCTAAAGAAAGATGTTAAGTATCCCTTGATAGTTTCAAACTAGCAAGCCCTCTTCCTAAATTGCTTCCCTCCATTCCCAGAGGATTCGTAAGGAACTCTTATTGCTGTTCCATGGATATATGTATATTTCATAATTAATAATACACTGTACTTTTTAAACCAGTAGATTTTAGAAATAATTAATGGCATAATTCTGTATGTTAATCAAAGACAAAAGATCATGAGTATAGCCTGAAAATGGTCTTTCAGGGGAAAGATTGCTTCCTGTTTTTTATTTGTTTTGCTCATTGAGATACAGTGAACATAAAATAAAATTCACGATTCTTAGGTGTATAGTTCTGTGAATTTTTTTTGGCAAACGTACAATCAGGCTAGGAAATATTTCTATCATGCCGAATAGTTTCTTCATGCCTGTTCCTCGTCAATCCTGTCTTCCCACACCCAGACCTCGCAACTGCTGATCTGTCCCAATAGTTTTGCTTTTTCTAGGATGTCATATAAAATTGTACACTATGTAGCCATTTTGAGTTTAACTTCTTTCATGTAGCATAATGCCCTGGAGATTTTTCCATGTAGAACTGTGTCAGTATTCCATTGCTTTTTTTTTTTTTTTTTTTTTTTAAGATTTTATTTATTTATTCATGAGAGACAGAGAGAGAGAGGCAGAGGGAGAAGCAGGCTCCCAAGGAGCAGGGAGCCCGATGTGGGACTCGATCCCAGACCCTGGGATCATGACCTGAGCCGAAGGCAGACGCTTAACCATCTGAGCCACCCAGGCGCCCTCCATTGCTTTTAATAAGTAATACTCCAGGTATGGATATATCACATTTGTTTATCCATTTGCCTTATAAACTCTTTCACTATTAATAATTATGTTATTATTAAAATTTAGCTATTATTTAAAAGTACTTACTGTGTGCCAGGTACTATGGTAGATTTTTTACATAAATTAAATGATTTAGTGCTGTAAATCATAACATAGTACATCTTTGAAATCTAGTTTGTGTGTGTGTATGTGTTGTGTGTGTGTGTGTGTGTGTGTGTATGTATATTTGAAACTACTACAGACGTTAATAGCCCTGACTCTAGAGCAAGACTGCCTGGGTTCAAATCCCACTTTAGCCGTTTAATAATGATCAACAGGAACTTTTAAACACTGGTAATGGGAGTAGAAATTAGAAACACTTTGAGAAACAATTTCTGGTGTTATTTTGTTAAAAAAAAAAAAGTTAAACATTCACATACAGTATGACCCCAAGCCCAAGTCCTAGGTATATTACCAAAGAGAAATTCTAGTATACGTGCTCTAAAAATTTTATATAAGAAAGCTTATGGCAGTGTTGTTTGTGTTTTATATATATGTACACATGTATATCTATATATATATGGATATATATAGATATATATATAGAGAGAGAGAGGATTATATATATTGTATTCTATCTAATGTGTACGTAGGTATATAAAATCACACAACATAATATTATACAGCAGTGAAAATGAATGCAATGGATGAATCCTAGTTACTTAATGTTGAATAAAAGAAGCAAGTCACAGAAGGCTAGCCATAGTATGGTTCCATAAAAGCTCAAAAATAAAGCAGCATTTAAACAAGATGTTATTTAGGAATATGTATACGTGTAATAAAACTTCTCTTTTTAAGGCAAAGGATTGATTAACACACAATATAGGATAGGTTATGCCTCTCAGGGGAGGCAAGGAGAGAAGGTTGGAGAATGGAGCATGTTGGGAGTAGCCATATTGGTAATTTTGTATTCTTAAGTAGTAGCAATGCAGGAGTTTGATTTATTATTATGCTTTATAACATATGAATTTACATGTTATATGTATATTGTATGTATCAAATATTACATAAAACTTTGTTTAAATTATTGGAAAAAAAACATTTTAAGGCTGAAGAGAAATAGCATAACACCCTGCCATGACATTTTTGTCCATGTGGTCAAACAGTAAACAAAAGAAAACCCTGAGGCTGCATCATTAAAATACTGCTCAGTGTTACGGTTCCTAGAGCCTGAGTTACTTGAGAATACTTAAAACTGTTTCTACCTCCGTAAAAACAACAACAACAAAACCCTGTTTCTACCTCAGCCTTAAAGTACAACAAGGATAGCTGGATACAGTTATTCTAGATGCCTTTCATGCTATGCCCTCCTGGTGTAGTTTCCTAACCAAAGTGTTCCATAGAAATAGACTTTGGTGTGCTGATTTTCTTTGTTTTAAAGTCTCTCTGAAGCAGAAAATTAAACTCCTCTTAAAGGCTTTGCTCTTAACTAAAGAGTTCCATTGCTATTTGTCAGGCAGTGCTCTGACACATTAAGAAAACAAGCAAATCGAATATGTAAATAGGTAGACAGCTTTACGAAACACAGACTGGTGACCCTTGGAGCTCAGAGAATCAATGTTGTAAAACATAGATGCTTTCTGATGACTTTTACATGGGCTTTGTTTATCTGCAATGAATCCGTATTGAATTAACATTAAACTATATGCAAAAGAAAACACTGGTAATACTTTAGTGCTTGGCACACATTCAAGGTATTATAAATGAATATTTACCCTGACAGTCATTAATTAGCTATAGAGGAGTTGTGTGGTCACTAAGCATTTTATTTTCTGTTGGGGTAAAATCCTTTGAAGAGGAAAGGGTATAATGTAAACTTTATTGACATAGTCTTTATTAGTAAGAGGCAGCGGTGGACCTCTATCCCAAGACATTTGACTGAACACATACATCATCACTTACCTTGCCACAAGGATAGCAAAGCAGCAGCAGAGTGTCTGTTGAAGATCTCACAGTACCCATTTTCGTATTTTCCACTAGTTCCGGATGGACGGTACCATATGGCTTCCACATAAGCGGACCTGCTACTAATAAACGAGGACTGATGTGTAATTACGTTTTCAGTGATTCATCTGTGAAACACCCTGGGTTATTTTACATGGAAGCATCTGGTTCACATGTGTACAGTGGTTATTCTGTGGTGATTGACATCTGTATCCTAATAAAGTCCTAGTTACACAGATGTGAACTCTTCCCTTCTTTTTTACATAGACAAAACCTGCATTTAAAAAATCCTTACCTTGACCCTGAATATGAACATTTCAGTCTTCTACACACACACACACACACACACACACACACACACACAGCCCTTGTACTGTGGCACTGTAACTGGAACATAATATAAATATTTCATGCGTGCAGTGTATGTCAATTGTTGAACAGATGCATGTCGGCACCTTTATCTCTTTTTATGTTTGTTTACACCAGGACATCTGTTTTAGATTGTAAGCTCAAAGAGGGTAGTGACCATGGCAATTTAATATGCAGACAATGTCCAGTAAAGCATAAGTCACTTTCAAATATTTGCTAAGTACTTGTCAGTCAAGATGGTGACATTAATGACTTTAAGGGAAAATAGAACTTGCAATCTGACTATAAACACCTTTTGTACTTTAAGAAATATTTGCTGGAAATGGCCCTGCTTTCAGCTTCACACATTGTAATTAGGCAGGTAACACATAAAACTTACGTGTCTGGCTTTGAGCCAGAATTAGTTTATTTTGTTAGAATGATTCTCTAGTGGTATGTGATAAGAGGTTTTAAAGAGGCTGAATTCAAGGCAGGTTTCATGAAGCATGTAACATTTTAGCTGAGCCTTCTAGGGTAGGTAGAAGAATTTGGGTACATAGTAGTGAAGGAAGACATTTGAGGCAAAGGGAAAAAGGGAGGGGCGCCTGGGTGGCTCAGTCGGTTAAGCAACGGCCTTCGGCTCAGGTCATGATCCTGGAGTCCCTGGATCGAGTCCCGCATCGGGCTCCCTGCTCGGCAGGGAGTCTGCTTCTCCCTCTGACCCTCCTCCCTCCCTCTCTGTCTCTCATTCTCTCTGTCTCAAATAAATAAAAATAAAAATAAAAGGGAAAAAGGGAAAGATGCGTTGGTTAAGAGCATGGAGTAGACCTGGGTTCAAGTCCTGCTTTAACCATTTATAAATTGTGAGAGCTTAGGCAAGTGGATCAGGTATCTAAGGTTTTGGTTTCTCATTTGGAAAATAGAGACCGTAACAAGACATAGGGTTATTGTGACAATTGCATGAACAAGGAGCTTAACACAGCACCTGGTGTAAGGAGAACATTTAATAAGTGTTAACTGTTAGTTTCGGTGACAGATGAGCAACTCTGAATAGACTCTGAACAGAATTTTGCATTTGAATTAAAAAGAAAAAGCCATGGAGGACAGACTCAGGTTAAGTGTGAAGATTTGAAACTTCTAGTTAGAATTCTTATTTGCATCCAGAAAGGTCAAGGTCCTCTTTTTTTTTTTTAAGATTTTATTTATTTATTTATTTCACAGAGAGAGAGAGAGAGAGTGAGAGCAGGAACACAAGCAGGGGGAGCGGGAGAGGGAGAAGCAGGCTTCCCGCTGAGCAGGGAGCCCGATGCGGGACTCGATCCCAGGACCCTGGGATCATGACCTGAGCCGAAGGCAGACGCTTAACCAACTGAGCCACCCAGGCACCCCAAGGTCCTCTTTTTTATAAAGTCATCTTTATACCTCTTAAATTATTCTCTATAATTACATGTGTGGCAGAGTGACATCAGAGTATAATGATGTATACTTGGATTAAAATACCAGTATCACAAGAAATAAGACACTTTTTCAATACAGATGTTATCTTTATCTTTTAATCCTTTTGCTTATCCTCTGCATGCTAAGTTTAGAAATATTGTCAGGTCTGACTCTTCCTGCATCCCATGAAAAATCTCTTTTTGCCTTATTTCCAAATTAATAATAACCATTTAGTTCATATATAAGAGAGAGAGTTTGACCCACACCTCAACAAACAGATGCAAAACATTCCTGTAATAGGTCATATGACCTTATCCAATTTTCCCAAGAAAAATGAACAAAAATAGTGTGTATAATATGTATGAAGTCTACCTCTGATGTGTAATATCAAAACTTTTTATGACTGGAAAGCAAGGGGTGGGGTAGTCTTTAAGGAGAAACCTAAGGAATGTCTGATCTTTTTCTATTTGGTAATATACAAGTATTTTAATGAATATTCTCTTCACTTCTCAAGGTTTTAATCATTTTATTTCCCAGGTTTATATTGATAGTTACTGTAGTCGTTGCTTCCATTAACATTTTTATCTCTATGTAGTACTTTAATTTGCCTATGGCAAAAATCACATCATTTCAAAATGGAACTTTCATTAAAAAATAATTTAATTTTCAGGTAGTTAAAAAGCATATATGCTACTCTCTTGATTGTAAACTTTACTTCTCCCTTTAGCATTCCTAAGAGTAAGAACTATCAGGAACTACAGTGTTACAATAAACCATTTTCAATTAGAAGTAAATAGAACTGTTGTCTGAAGAACATTACCTAGAAGGAGTACATTCAAGGATGTTCAATGAAATGTGATTTACAATAGGTATTTAAATTGCTTATAATTTTTGCCTATGATTGGAGACTCAGTTATGGTACCTCACCATAATGGAATATACTATGAGACCATTAAAAATGATGATGTAGGGCCATAATTATTCACAAGGAAAGGAAATCCCCAGCAAATTAAGAGAAATGTGATACAAAGTATTTTTCATAGTATAGTTATTTTTAAAAGACTGTATATGTATATCATATATATATATAATATATAAATCCAAAAAAGATATCTAAAATATCAACAGGCAAATGGAAAGAGGACAATTTTTATTTTTATTCTATTTCTCTGAAGTTTTTGAAGTGTTTGTAATTTGCATATACTACTTTATATACCAAAAAGTAAGTATTTTGTTGTTGTTGCTTGCATCCACTGGGATTGATATAAGAATTAGACTTTCTGAATTTGAAAACCAAGTCATCTTAAGAAGTGATTTGGGAAATTCATAATTTCTTCTTACCAAATGTTTATTTTAAGTAGTAACTCTTTCACTTTAAGGAATATTTATTTGATTATGATTCATCACCCAAAATAAGGTAAGGAGAAATTTTAGATTCATGTCTTTGGATAAAACCTAAGAGTTGCACTGTGGTCTTCTGTCCTGAAAATACAATACCAAAATTTTGGACCTGGAAGGGACAATTCAGATGTGGAAGTAGCCTTTTAACCACCTCCCTCCCCCATCCTAAATGTTGGATATTCGGGTTGGGTTTGTCTAGGTATCTAATAGTGTTTATCATTATTTTAATAAAATTTCGATGAATATAAGTAAGCATTTCCCTTAAGTATTCAGTGTTCTGATACAGCATTAATTCCATTTCTTTTTGAAAAAAGTTGCTTAAAGAAAGAAAACATTTATGGCTCTTCTGAATAAGAATTACTTTTAACCATTAACCGCCAAGTATTGCTTTAAGAGTTTTGGGAAATTACCATGTAGTAAACATCAAATAGCATTTTATGTGTAACATATTAATTTTTATGTATGTAACTGCAAATACAAATAAGCCTTCTGTAAGGAAAGATGTGTTCCTGACATCTGGATTTGAAACTTAAAATATTTTTTAATCTTCTAAATTGGTATTTTTGTGTACCTCATCAGAGCATGTTACACTTAATTAAATTTTTTTAAAGAATTTTCAGAGTTTGGAGTTATGTTTTACTTCATCTCAGAGGCTAGCACAGTGCATTACATTGAGAAAATATTGGTTGAAGTGAAAAAAGTATGAAAAACAGGTTTTTATAATTGTGTTGACTATTCTTATCATTAGTACTTTCTAATAGTTTGTTCATCATAGGCTAAGTAGTTTAGTGGAATGACCTGAGAAAATCTGTTATTTATAACATTTCTAAAAATTGTGTCTTATGTTTAAGTTAAAAACAAACTTTTTAAAGAAAACAACTTTTTCCTTAGTTGCAAATATCCTGTATGGGTTAAACTATACATAGACAACCATGGTTCCTGCCTTCTAGAAACTTGTAATCTTACAAACAGGATTTTTAATTGCTCCTTTTAGTCACTTCCAAATTTCTTAGTTACAGAAAACTGTTCACTGATAAAACAGTAAATATCAAACATCCTTTTTCTTTTATAGTATGACAGATGAGCCTGTTTTTACTGAAATAATAAAAGAATGCACTGTGGACAGCAATTTAAATGAATTAACTTAAAATGTTCTCTGTTTACCCATCCAGAGAAGCCCAATGACATTTTGAGGGGAATTTGGATGTTATATATATTTTAAGGGAAATTATGATCAGACTGTAGCATCTAGCTGAATGTTTTTCATGCATGTTTGTAGCCTGTTCAGTTTTCATGCTTTTATTTGGGGACTGCATGTGAGTTTACGGATGACAGCTTTCCTAATTCCAAACAAGTGTTAGAATTTCTTGGTTCAACATTTTAATTTCTCTTTATGGTTTCTGATATTTGAAATCTGATTCCCCTTCTTCATTGCTCACTGATGGTAAGATTGATAGTGATAACTCCCTGTTGCTAACAGGGGTCACATTTCTTCTCAGAGTAAAGGATATATAGAGCTGAAGATTTTGTTTTACCTTTGACTTTTAGTTGCATTTTTAAGGAAAGTATGATTGCTTATTTTTCCTAGTCATTTCTCAATAGCCAGATAAAAGAGGTTTAGATGGACTAACATTTCTAAAGCTTAAATAATAATAATAATAGCAACAATGACAACTCAGTGAAACTTAAGTTAATAGAAAATTCCACTAATGAGAGTCTTCCAGTAGTTGTTATATAATTCTGCGTATATGTTTACTTAGAACATCGCCAGCATTTGCTAGTGAAGCTTTTAGCCATGAGGATTGAAAACATCATTAATTTAACCACAACTTTTCCTTCCCAAACATTCCAGTAAAGTGGAGTATAACTAAACTAATGGTATTAGTTATGAACTTGTAAGCATAGAAATTTATAAACAGCCAAAACTACTTGGAAAAAATAAATTAAGTTACTTCATAATGGAAAGTGAGCTAGCTACTAGACAGCAGTAGTTGTCAGAAATTAAAATTTCCTTGTAGAGCCCATAAATAAGGTTTCAATTTATTTTATGTGAGGGGATTTCTAAAAAGTCTATATTATTTCTATTCTCATCTGGAATGGTTTTTATTCTGTGTAAATTATATATGAAAGTAGCTGTAGCTTTTTTCACACTCAACTCTAAGAGAAAAAAGGCAAATGCCCTTGACAGGACACTTTTTAGTCAGTTTCAGTGCACGTAATTCTTTATTCTAGGAATTGCGCCAAATTCTGAATGAAACAATTATTCTAAATCATAGTTCGTGTTCTCCAGTTGCTTACAGTATAAGTGACAAAGATGTACAGAATTAAAAGCTGTGGTTGATACTCCTATTGAGAGGTGGTTTCTGTGTCTCCTCCCCTTCAGTCTGGGTGAGCTTTTGACTCACTTGTAACAGCAGAATGCAAGAAAGGAGATGCTATTTGATTTCCAGAGACTAGGTCAGAAAAGGCAACCTTGTGCTTAGAGCCCCTAAGCTTTTATATAAGAAGTCTGAGTATGCTAGGCTGACATGCTATAGGGAAACCAAACCACTGAAGACTCTCCAGTAGCCAGTCCTGATCTTTGAGGGCTTGCAGTCCAAACACCAGATAGGATTGAATGAGCTTTCAGAGAATTCGAGCTCCCAGCCATTATGTCAGCCCGGTTTTCCAGTATTCCTAGTTAATGACCTGATGCCATGGCACAAAGATAAGCCATCCTCCACTGTGCCCTGTCCAAATTCCTGATTGACAGAAAGTGTGAGCATAATACAGAAGTCATTGTTTGGGGCTGCTAAAGGGTGGTTTATTACACAGCAATGACCTACTTGATTTAGGATATACTATGGGAGATTAGGAGATAATTAATTTCTCTGCCTAGGAAAATATGGAAGCCTTCCCAAGAGCAGTGACATCTGAATTTGGCTTTTTTTTTTTTTTTAAGATTTATTTATTTATTTTGGGGGGAGAGAGAGAGAGAGAGAGAGTGGGGGAAGGGCAGAGGGAGAGACTCTTCAAGCAAACTTCCCACTGAGCGCAGAGCCTGATGCGGGGCTTGATCTCATGAACCATGAGATGATGACCTGTGCTGAGACCAAGAGTCAGACCCTTAAGCAACTGAGCCACCCAGGCGCCCTGAATTTGGCTTTTAATGATGAGTAGGAATCTGCTAAGTAAAGAACTTACGAGAAAGAGACCTCAGGCTGAGGGAACTATGTGGAAAAGTCTGGCAACGAAAGAATGGTGTGTTTAGTGGATGACAAGAAGTTTAGTGTAGAAGAGCACTGGATAGTTAGAGCCAGAAAGATAGCCATGAAGCCAGAAATTATGCAATGATTTCTTTCTTTATTTGCTATGCCAAGGGAGTTTCAACTACAGCATTGTAGGAGTGAGAGATAATAATCAGACTTGTGTCATAAAAAGATAACTAATTAGCAGCAGTTGGAAGATGGGCTGAAGGAGAAAGAAATGAAAAGATAGGGGAAAAGTTAATAATTATATAGTTCAGATGACAGACAATTAAGGCTGAGCTGGCCTTCTGGTAGCAAAATAAGATCAATTAGGTAACAAGGGTTGTTTGAATTGTTAATCGATTATTTCCTGAATTTGTCTGCTCAAGCCTTAATAATTAAATGCTATAGCCGGTCCTGCTTTTGACAAATCAAACCATTGCCTTTACAAAGCACTGATTTAATTAAATTTGTTAATGATACTTCTGAATGCTGTGTAAAAACTTCTTCCACTATGAATTTTGGAAAATTATGATTAAATAATACTATTTTTATATTTTTCTTAAGGCATTGATTACACTAGGACTTTTAAAAAATGAAATTAAATTGCATAAGTTAATATACTGATGGAACCATGTGTCATATTTCCTCTCCTTCCTCAAAATAAACATTAGTTAAGTACAAAATCTTGAAAAAATTGGTAATTTATATAATGATGAAGATACTACAATGAGAAAATGTATATGATTCGTTTAGTAAATATAGTTATGTAAACATAGAACACAACTGTAGTCAACAGCTTTCTGTGTGGTTTTGGTTGACTTTGAAATAACATTTGAGTTTATTTCATGTATTTTTAGTGTGATAAATAGAAGTTCAGTGGTGACATTTGAACTTTTACTAGAATCAGAACATCATCCATGTAATAAATTTTTCTAGGGTCAAAAGGGTAGATAGGTCTTTCTTCAGTCACTTTGAGCACGTAGATTACATCTTCCATGCCTTGTACTGCCTTATCTACAACAGTGAATTGCTACCAGTTGTGAGATAAAATGAGTTTTTAAAACACTCCGCCTCCCTAATCAGCTTGGCTTTACTTTACAGTTTGGTTAATTTTTTTTTTTAAATCAACTGAAAAGTGTAATCTTTATAATTCAGAATCAAAATCCACAGAAGTTTGTAGATTATTTCCATCTGCCTTCTTCCAGGGCTCTGGCTCCTTTCTGGCATGGTTCTATAAAACAGAACATCTCCCAGAACTTGAGCGGTGACTCTCTTTGCATTTCACCCGTAAAACCAAGTTGCATTAGCACACTTTGTGAAGAAGTGGTGTTTTGGTTTGTGTACTTTATGGATCAGTTATATGGTACTCTACTCATTTTATATAAAAGTTATTATGATATTAGTGATGTTAAAAATAGTTCGACTTCTTTAAAAAAGTCTGACTGTTTAATCATCGTTACTCACCTTTTCCATGAAAAGCCTAGGAAGATATTCAGGAAGGATTTGGAACAGGCTGATAAGCAATAAATCCAAAGGGAAGGAGATAGGTAAGCCACAGCACAATGGCACTAATGACAGGCTTGCTGCTCTGCGAGTGGAGGAATTAATTAGACTGGGTAATTTTAAGAACACTAAGAATAAAGCCCACTAGCAAGGACTAGAATAATGGAAAAAACTGTTAATTAAAGTAGAAATTGAGGGGTGCCTGGGTGGCTCAGTCGTTAAGCGTCTGCCTTCGGCTCAGGTCATGATCCCAGGGTCCTGGGATCGAGCCCCACATCGGGCTCCCTGCTCCGCGGGAAGCCTGCTTCTCCCTCTCCCACTCCCCCTGCTTGTGTTCCCTCTCTCGCTGTGTCTCTCTCTGGCAAATAAATAAAATCTTAAAAAAAAATAAAATAAATAAAGTAGAAATTGAGTTCTCTTACTGTAAAACAAAAGACAGTGGTGCTTTAAAAAGAAAAAAGAGGAGGAAAGGAAGGAGAAGGAAAAGCCTAATAAAGAAGAGTATATATTTATCAGGAAAATACATGTTTATTTATATGCAGGCAAAAATAAAAATTCACCAAGTATTTCCCAGAAGAGAAAAAGCAGGTGTGTTTTAAGTGATAGAAAGGAGGTTTACTGGTGTTTATGGTAATTAAGGATCAAAACTAGATTCTGATTAGGACAGAATGAGTCCATACATCAGCACATAATTGGTTTTTTAAAAATCCCATTGTTTATCGGTCCAGAAGTCTGAGCAATTGGCTAGGTGCGGTTTGGAACTGGTATACTGAGGTCACTCAAAATTTGTGGTCAGGACAAACTACGATACATTGCAGGCTCAATGCAAAATGAAAAGGCGGAGCCCCTTTGTTCAAAATTCTTAACAGTTTCAAGATAACAATAGCAGAGCAGTAAGCCAGGGATGAGGGCCTCTAAGTACATGGCCCTGTATGACTGACAGCACATGTCACATGCCCATGAGGGTGGCATTTCCATAGTTCTTTAACAGCCTTACTCTTTTGAACTGTCGTAATAAAACATGGCACTGTAGACAGGCCTCTAAACTCAGCCTTGACAAGGGCTGCAGTAAGCCTGATTTCAGGGGAGCTCAGCAGCTGAGTGCTGCTTCTGCCTTGGGTGGTCTGTATGCTCACCTTTGTATCCTAAACATCTAATACAGTCTTCTGGGTCTCTGACCTATGGTAGGCACTCAGTAAATAGTGGATGGGTAGATGACGGATGATAGTAATTGCCAGCCTTTCTCAGGGAATCCGGTTCAGTTTATTTCTGGATGAGAAGATATAGTGTAGGTTCTTTGGAATTTTAGTTCCTATTGCATAGACCTTGCAGATGCCTCCTCCAGCCAGGCTGAGGGTTTCTTTTAACTCTGGGCCTGGCATGTCCTCATACACAACCTGTTCGTCTTTTAAGTTATCCTGAACCATATTTAAGCTAATAGGTTAGAATAACAATTGAGCCCTAACCAAGTTAAGGTAGGAGTAGGCAGAAGAATGGTCACCACCCTTCCAAAGATGTCTCAATTCCTGGAACCAAAGCCTATGTTAGATCACATGGCAAAAGGGTTGCAGATGAATTAAAGCTGCTAATCAGCTGACCTTAAAAGTAGCTAAATATCCTGGATTATCCTGGCAGGTCCAATATATCACAAGGCTCTTAAATGGGAGAGAGAGAAGGAGAGGCAGAGAAAGATGTGATGAAGGCAGCAAGGTCAGAGTGATGCGCTGTGAGACAGCGTCCTTCTGACATTGCTGGGTTTTTTAGATGGAGGAATGGGGTAGCTCTGGAAGCTGGAAAAGGCAAGGAAATAAATTCTCCACTAGAGCCTCCAGAGAGGAACACAGCTCTGCCAACACCTTGATTTTAGTCCAGTGAAATCTGGGTCAGACAGCAGACTTCCAGAATGGTAAGAGAATGAATTTGTGTTATTATAAGCCGTTATGTTATGGTGATTTGTTACAGCAGCGGCTGGAAACTCAAACAGCTGGTTCCACACTGTGGTGAAACTAGAGATCACTAACTTCCATGGCTGGGTATTAGTGTCTACCCATGGTTTTTTCCATTTCTCTTGGTAACCAAAAGTAGAGTTCTGTCTCTTTTTTCTGTATTTTTATTTTCCTTCATTGGACCACTAAATTTAGGGGTTCAGGCTAGCAGATGTTGTATTCTCAAGGAAGCAAGTAATGCAGTCTGTTCCAGAGAACACTGGTTTCTTGGGATACTAATAGTTGAGAGATAGTGAAGAAAAAGGCCTCCACTTCCAAGTTCACGTCCAAAATCCAGGCTAAACAAGCTTCTTTTTTCTTAAACACTTCATAAAGATATGATCTATGTATAAGGTTTAAAAAAAAAAAAAACTTAACTGTTTAAGAGAATATCCAGCAAGAAGTATCTTTGTTCTTCTACCCAAGTTCTTTTACCCAGAGTTGGCCATTACTAGTTTCTTGCGAATCCTTCCAGCCTAGAGCTATTCTGTATACATATAAATACACACACACACACACAATTATCTACACATACTCTTCTGTACCTTGCTTTTGTTTTACTTAATAATTTAATTAACAAATTTATTTATGGAAGAATTTTCATAGCTTTTAATGTACAATATGCACATAAAACACTAAGAGAACTTCATGGAGAAAAATGCCTATTTTTCAAATATTCTGGACCACAGATTTCACTCTTTGAGAGCGTCTCATAGAACAACTTTTGAGATACACTGTTTAACACCAAGCTGCCTTCGTCTGTACTAGAAGTAAGAATTAGTGACTCCCATACACCAGTGTAGCATGATAGGTGTGGATTTTGGAGTGAGGGAAATGTAGACTAATATCCTGGCTCCTGGATTGCCTGGTTGTTGCTCACATTCATGTTTACTGGCTGTGTGGCTTTGGGGAGGTTGTTTATTGAGACTTTGCTTCTCTTAATACTGTCTACCTCACTCAGTCATTTGTTCATTAACAAATACATGCAATTATTAGAACGTTTATGAGCTAGGTCAGGTAAAGCAGAGTCTCTTCACCTGAGAAGCTTTCTAGTCTTGTGAGGGAGGCTGCATTTGTAGCACATGAAGCAGTAATAAGCAATGGCCTGTCTTAAAATTAAGGTTGGGGAGAATCATTTTCTACCAAGATGACAGTTTTCTACTTTTATAGGCATAGATCAACAGTAGCAAAGTCACACCATTTCACAACGTGCAATGAATGTAGGAAGAAGTGAGGTTTGATATAGGGTTTTTCAGGTATTGATTTTTCAAAGCATGTATAGACTCTAATATTAATCATCTGATGAATTATCAGAGTAATATTATTTATCTGAATAAAGTACAGTAAGAGTAACAAAATCTTCCAATTTATTATGAAATTTCTGCATAAATTTTAGCATCCTTGTGGATTGGGGACATATATTTCTTAATGGTTGTGACTTTAAACATTGCATTATGTAAAACCACAGAATCTTTTTTTCAAATCCATAATATATACATTTTACAGGAAAATTTTTGAATTATCTTTCTTTCCCAATACCTATAAAGCATCTTAGCATTAAGTATAGTCACTCTTCATAATTCTCCTTTGTTTCAATCAGAATTACTTATTTCAAAAGCATATTTCTGTTTTCTTCTTGCTCTTAGTAAATTTGAACAGCAAAATCATATTCTTTGGAAAGAGATATCTTTAGAAATTTAATTGAAATTAACTAACACTATTTAATTGCCATTTCACTTGCCAGAAAGAAAGTTTCAGCTTCTCTTCTTTCATTTTCCCAGGCCAACACAATGTTGTCTGGGCCCACTGAATTCCAGACAACATTCAACACTTGTTTTACTGAGTCCTGATGACTTCAATCTGTTAATTTATTTAGGATATGCTTTTGGTTTTTATAAGGTCAACTAGAAATTTGAAGCTACTTTTCCCACTTCTTCTAAGATCAAAAAATTTTTAGATACTGAAATTTAATTTGAGAATAACTGTGGTAACTCTGGTGTTGTCAAATCTTTAAGCATACATTTAAGACTTTTCCATTTAAAGAATGTTTCTGTAATTGAGTTTATTTCATAATGGGAACTCTGTCAAGGTCAGAATGTTAGCTGCCCAGTTATTTAATAGTAGCAAGTACAGAATACCTTGATTTGGCTATTTTTTGTGGTCCTTTTGATGAAGGTTTGATTTGTTACATCCTAAAAAACAAATCATTTGCTATTTGGCTTTTATTATTACCAAATAATGTATGTCCTTGCCAGTGCTCAGGTCTGATTCTCTTCCAGTACATTGCCCCTACCTTACCCCTCCTCTTTATCCCTCACACCACATCTGACCTTTACCCTGATCCCAGGGGAAGTCAGAGATGAGGTGGGTGGATGCCAGGGAAGTTGGTAGTATACACACACATATATATATATATACACATATACATAGATATGAATAAAATGTGAGAGAAACAGCTACTTTAGGATGATCTGCTTTGGTGGCCAGGCAGGAACTGACCATTTTGCTAGATTCTTGCCGTGGCTGCTGCAGTCCAAGAATTTAAGACTTCCTTCTTTCCAAAAGAAAACATGGTCTTTTCTTTTCTGTAATGAATCACAGGTATAGCAGCATCCTTCCAAGCTATTCTTCTCAACTCCAGATAATTCATAGTGGGTGAAAACGTGGATTTGTAGATTGAGCAAAGTTGTATAGAAAGCCAGCGTTTGGGTGGCATGTGGAAAGAACATGTGAGCACACAAAACAAACTTGGCCCTTGGCTCTCATGACAGTGCTTCTCTCTGGTTCTCCCTGTATCTCTCACACCATTCCTTTTCATCATTTCTGTCTGCCCTGCAATTTTAATACTCCCCAGAATTCTACACTGAACTGTTTTCTCTGATAGTGTAGTTCTCTTCAGCTCGTTTGCCTGCAGTGCCAGTAATATGGCAGTGACTGCTGTCTCTCTACACAAAGTCCCATCTTCTCCCCTGAGCTCTCCATCTATGTAATGGCTTACCTGTTCACCATCTATCCCCATTCACATATCCTGCAGGCTCTTGAGACTCACCAAGCCCTTTACCCCTAATCTAAGTTAAAAGTTTAAAAGCAAACCCTTTACACCTAATACTAAACTTTTCCCTCTTCTATTTCACCATCTTCACAGAAGCCAAACTTAGAAGATCCAGAAATCTGAGAACATTGTCATGGAACAGCAAAGAACTATTATGTACCTACACTGTTACTCTAACACACTACACACACACACACACACACACACACGAACATACTGGTGTTCAGAGAGGAATACTGCCTAGTTTTGCATGTTTTTGAACTTTGAATAATAGAATCATATTATGTGTATTCCTTTGTGCCTTGCTGTTTTGTTCAACACTGAGATTCATTCATGTGTACAGCTGTATTATCGTAGTCCATGGTGTAAAAATTCTGTGACTTATTTGCCCATTTTCCTGTGGAGAAACATTTGGGTAGTTTTCAGTTTTTCAGTATTAAAAAAAATGCACCAATGAACATTTGTGCACATATCTCCTGACATAGATATGCAAATGTTTCTTTAGAATGTGTGCGTAGCGGGGCGCCTGGGTGGCTCAGTCGTTAAGCGTCTGCCTTTGGCTCAGGTCATGATCTCAGAGTCCTGGGATCGAGCCCTGCATCGGGCTCCCTGCTCCGCTGGAAGCCTGCTTCTCCCTCTCCCACTCCCCCTGCTTGTGTTCCTTCTCTCTCTGTGTCTCTCCCTGTCAAATAAATAAAATCTTTAAAAAAAAAAAAAATGTGTGTGTAGGAGTGGAATTCCTGGGTATACGTATATAGGTCTCCATATACCTGGGTAGTTGTTGCCAGATTGTTATCCAAAAATGATTTCACTGTTTATACTCTAACCAGTAGTAATTTATCTTGTTATAGTCCATGTCCTCCACGATCTCTGCTATTGTTGAACATTTTCATTGTTGCTAATCTGGTGTAAAATATTTCATAGTGGTTTTCATTTCCTTGGTTACCAGTGAAGTTGAGTTTATTATCATATGCTTATTTGCCCCCACTGTTCCCTTCTCGTGGAAGTTCTGTGGTCTTTGGCAACATTGTTAAATTATGTTGGATTTTTAAAATGTTATAGGAGTTTTAGATAGTAATCCTCTGTCAGTAGCATATGTTGCAATATCTCCTTTCAGTTTGTAACTTGTCTTTTCATTCTCTTTAAGGTATCTACTGATTAATAGAAGTATTTGCTTCTAATGCTTCTAATGTAATTGAATTGATCAATCTTCATGGTTTCCCTTTCTGCTTAAAAAACAAAACAAAACAAAACTTATCTATCCTAAGATCCTAAAGACATTCTCCTGAATTTTATGGGTGTATTGTGTGGGTAGAGAGATAGTTAGGCCACATAAAAATTGACCTTTGATTTTTTATATGTGTCATAGTCGAATGGCATGATTTTTCAAGTGTCCCAGTGCCATTAATCATTTCACATTTTTCTGGATCTCTCATTTTGCTCAGCTTGGCACCTTGACGTGTTTCAGGAATATTATTCTCAGAATATGTAACAAAATGCAAGTAATTCACTCCAAAGTATATTAATGTTTCTCATTTGAGTAAGAAAAGGTTGATATTCCAGCCATGGTAACACCAGTATTAAACTAGGCTGAGAAAATGCCCTTACAAAATGAGCCAGTAACTGGAAATAACATTTCAAAAGATGTTGGTAATTCAACTCCCAGATAGTTAAAAGAGAAGCCAATCTTCATTCAAACATTTTAGAGAGACTTTCCCAGGATGAGATACATTTTTTGACAAATCTAACTTTTGATCTACATTGTTCATTGTTAATAGATGGTGGTCATGCAGTTTTGATGTTTTGATTCAGAATGTAGTTCCTGTGTAGTTGTGTATATGTGTGTGTTGTCATACAGTGTGAAATCAAGCTAATAAAACAGAAATCTATGCAGTTGTGTTATTGAGAACATAAGTCTTCTTTTAGTAAAAGCTGTCATCATCTAGTTTCATTTATTCTCTTCATTTAAAAATGTCCTTATACTTAAGCATTAAGCTCTACAAAGGTGGTTTCTTCCTGTCATTAGCCATTCATCTTTAATTTACAGTATTTACTTATTCCACAGATATTTATTGAGAACCTATGTTTTGGAAGGTAGCCTATGCTCAACTGAGTATAACTGTTTCAGAATTCAGGAACTGGAAGAATTCCAAGATCATTTATAGTAATCCTAACTTCCCACAAATTAAATTCAGAAACTGAGATCCAGAAAAGTGCAGTCACCTGACCAAAATCTCAAAGTGATGAAGAATAAATAAAAATCCTTGACCCTGGATTCAGAATTCCTCCTGTTGAATAATGTTTTCCACAAAAAATATCTAAAAAATCTTCTTGAGTCCTAAATCTTGATACAATGTTTATAGAGATTCCTAAAAGGATAAATCACTGTTTGTGAGCAAATTATATTACATAGTTACTTCAAGCTACTTACAAAATTTTTAGGATGAAAAGACACATTTTTTAAAAATGAGAAAAAGCAAAAAGTTTAACTGAAAGCTTCTTGAGGGCAAGAATCATTTGATAACTTTATCAATTTGTTTTATTCCCCTAACACAATGAGCTGTTCATAGTACATACTAAACAAATATTGATTAAATGAATAAAATTATATATTGAAATACAGGATAAAGACATTAGTTACTTTAAATGATTAAAGAAAAGAAAAATCAGCCTGAATTTGGAAAGTCTTTGTGGAACATTTATGACTTAAAATGGCCATAATTAATGTTATGGTGGAACTCCCAAGTTTCAACAGTTTCAAATTACTTGTTTAGCTCACTTTCTATTAAGACTTTAGATACAGATTCTCTGAGCTATTTGCTTTCAAATTTCACCTCTAAGCATGAATTCTTGGAATAAGCATATTCATGAAAAAATAATGTGATAAATATGCTAAGATATATGTTTAAGGATATTAATTGTTTTGTTGTTTATAAGAGCGTTAAAAAATGGAAACAACCCAAATATCCATCAGTAGATTAATGGTTAGTACAACCAAAATAAAATGAATGATTAATGTAGATATGTATCTTTTAACATGCAGAGACTTTGCTAATGTGTAGAGTAAAAAAAAATTCTCTAAAAACAAAATTATGTATTTCAGAATGATCCCATTTGTGTGAAAATGAAAACCATGAAAATACAAATAATGTAAAATAGAATGATGGACATTTTTATTTTCTTCTTATGCTTTTTAGAATTTATAAGAAATCTTAGAGTATTTATTACTTATATAAATGATTAAACTTTTCTTTTGGTTGTGGGAAGAGTTCTAAATTTATTCTGTTGACTTACCACAGATAAAAAAGCTGTAGAAAAATGATCTCCATTCATTGAACAACTTTTGTTGAACATCTGTTATGTACTAGGCACTAAAAACAAAAGAGTCAGAATCTAATTCTTGAGCTCCTTGTGACTTTAGATAGAGATGGGAATCATAAATGGAGCAATAGGGATCCATGTCCTTCAGACTTGTCACTTCAGAGTGGACCTTTTGTCTTATGCCAGTTTTTTTTCTTTAAACTAAACCGATTGATCTCTGTGTTCTGGCTGTAAACTATGAACAAAATCAGAGATTTTTCAAGGTCTGACTTTTTAATTGAAAAAAAATCAATTCTCCATTTTGCCAGGAGGAGAAAAAGCAACTCTGAGACATTTGGGGCCAGAGAAAAATGTTTAAATGTGTTGAGTTGACATTGAAAACTTATGCATGTAATAATTATACTTTTATTCTGTACTGTATCATTTTCTCCTATGAAATATATTTTTAGATATTTAATTACACGTTACAATAATTGTGTCCGTATTTATTGTTAATTTTAACATTGAAGTTCCCAGAGGGAGGACTTGTCATCTTGATAATGCAGTAATGCCTAGCACCCTGGCATTCCTGTGAGCGTAACGTTGTCTGAACTTGGCTTGCTCAGGATAAGACAGAACACATCGCAGGTCTAGTGGCAGCCAACCACGGTTAATTGTATGCAGCCGGGAGGCCAAGGAGGACCCTGTGGCAGATTCATTTTTGATAATCTGTTGCGACTAAGTGTGGGTGCTGGATTTTTGAAATACTCATAATCTAAACAAAGTCAGTGTTTGGGGATTTTTAATTGGTTATCCTTTTAAATTAAAGAAGCTGTTAGACTGAGCTTTTTTTTTTTTTTTTTTTTTGTAGTTTATGCAGTCGTAGAGGCTAATAATAATAGTTTCCAAACGTTTTGTGGGAATTTACAAGCATTTTCATATATGATACTTCATTTAATCTTTAGACCACCTCTGAGGCAGATATTATTCCAGCTTTACAGGTGAGAAAACAGAAATCTAGTTAGGTTAAATGACTTGTCTAAAGTCACAGAGCTAAGAAGAAATAGACCTGGATCCACATGTAGGTGTCTGGACTTCAAGTACCATTCTCTTTCAGCTATACCCAGCTGCTATGACTCTCTCTCTGCCTTTTAAGTTGGAAATATGGGGGCATTACTGAGTTTTAGTGGCTTGACTCAGCCTAGTCATAACTGCCCCTGAAGCCACCTCTAATTGTCAATATTAAGCATGTTTTCTTTACGTTCCACAAAGAACCACTGACAAGGTTTATACAAGAGTCCTTCTGATTGAGCTGTTACCCTGCAACTTACCGTTTTATAAGTCCAGTTAACAGTCTGGGATCATCATGCCTTTTATCCTAGGACTCAAAGAGAACATTTACATAAATACAGAGATCAGCCCATTGATGTGGTAACTCCAATACTGAAATGGAATAAAATTTAGTTATTAAATAAAGATATGTAAATTCAGTAAGTGAATGTGGACCAACATTTCACCAACAACTGCTAAAATGTGAAGTCGTTATCAGTTATATACACTTATAATCGAAAGACCACTAAAGGAAATTCATGTGATCAGAACTTTCTGATATTAAGAGATTAAAATACATGTTAATAGGTAGAATTTAAGGGAGCCAAAGGAAGATGTAAATTGTGATGGGATTATTAAAGAAATGGGTTGAGAGACCTTCTGTATCTTGGCATAAAAAGGCTTACTACACAGAGGATATTTTGTTTCTTGACCTTAATTATGAGTATTGTTGTAGGCCCTTAAATTTTTGTTAGCTCAGAATAGAGACAGATTAATCCAAAAGCAGTTAATTAAATTCTCTTCATCTCTTTTTTTTATATTAATGCAGCGTAGGGAAATGAGTCTCTAAACCAATTCTGAAATAGAATTTAACTTTTATTTCACTTATGTATCTCTTAATTTTCTTTTACCCTATATGGCATTCTCTAGAATAAAATTCTCTTGATTTTTTTTTTACTCTAGGCTTGATCCTTCACTACCTGAGACGTCAAAAAAGGAGCACAGCTCAGCTGAAAACATGTCTTTAGAAACTCTAAGAAACAGTAGTTCAGAAGACCTCTTTGATGAGATTTAACTGTCTCAAAAAGGTACTTTGATGTTCACGAGACTATGTTTTCTGTTCATTTCTTTAAAAAAGCAAGATTTCAACTCAGCAGCAGCTATTACTGTACCTTACAATTTAATTACATACACACTGAATTGAAACCATTGTGCAAAATGGATTATACATGTATATGAAGATGTGATTTGATGACAGTGGTACATTATTCTAAACTATTCATTCACATGCCTGTAATTACATAAAACCTCAGACTTTTTATTGCAAAGGACACATTTTATCTTATTTAATTCACACATATTATATGTGGTAGCTGTCTAACATCCTGTCTAGGAAGATTTTAGAAATAGGACAAAGAAAATGTCTACAGTTCTTTTTTGAATAATCATATTCTGAACAGTGAGCATTTTAATTTGTGAAGTGATGTATAAAATTTATTTTTAGTTTGTACACAATCTCAAAATCTGATGACAAAATTGTTGATGCATTGAAGATTTTGTGTTCCTAATAAAATATGTTATTTAACTTAGCTTTTTCCTTTTTTATAGTAACAGGCTTTGCAAGGTGCTTATTAATATAAATGAAACCGCTTTTTTATCAAAAATATATTTTTCAGAGATTGTTGATGAAAGATTTCGTACACATTAAGGGCCTTCTTTGAAAATAAGGACCGTGCGATATTATCATCCTCAATAACATCTAGCACAATTAAAAAAAAAAAAAAAACTTACTGTTTCTACCTCCTACCTTCTCATTTTGTCCTCACTTCTCTCCAGTTGAACATCCATTTTCTCTGTGATTCTCAAAGTTAACAGTGACCACCGTGTTGCTAAATTCAATGGTTGGTCCATTTTCAGTCCTAATCTTACTAAGCCTCTCAGCTACACCTGACATAGTCAATCACTTCTCCTCAATAAACATTTTTTTCACCTGACTTTTGCAATAACATAGGCTGTTTGTATTCCTTTCTTTTTGGCCCCTGAGTCTTTGTCCTTGACGACCAACAGTTAAGTGTTTGTGTGCCTTGGGCTTAATCTTCAGCTTTCTTCCTTTTCATTACCTACATTGTCTCCCTAGCTTTTCTTTGGCTTTAAATACCATTCGCATGCTAATATCTCCAAAATTAGAAGAGTTCTATTTCCGTAGTTGTATATCTATCTATCTATCTATCTATATATATATATGTACAGTTGACCCTTGAACACTGTAGGGGTTGGGGCACTGATACCCTGGGTAGTCAAAAAAGTGTGTATAACTTTTGATTCCCTAAAAACTTAACTACTAAGAGCCTACTCTTGACTGGAAGCCTTACAGATAATTTAAATTCAATTAATACATATTTTGTATTTATATGTATTATATATTGGATTCTTATAATAAACTAAGCTAGAGAAAGGAAAATGTTACTAAGAAATCCTAGGGAAGAGACAATACATTTAACTAGAATCCTGTAAAAAAAAAATCTGTGTATAAGTGAACCTGCACGGTTCAAACCCATGTTGTTCAAAGGTCAGGTGTATAATTTATCATTAATTTATCGCAAAAGGAGCTTCTTAAAAATCTGACTGAGTACATCTGTCTGTTTTGGATGATTATTTGGATGTTTAGATACATCTAAAGTGGAGATCTGAATGTGTTCCATCATTTTTCCCCCCAGTCTTCCCCATCCAACAAATTGTGCAACCATGTACCTAGTTGCTCCATGCTAAAAACCCAGTGCCTCTGCTTCCCTCATCTTCACATCCTGGCATTTTTACCTCCAAATTACAGCTTGACTCTGTCTACTTCTCTCTCTCTCTCTCTGCTACATCTGCCTCCTGACTGGTCTCCCTGCTCATCTCCTACTCTGCAATGCAGACAAACTGAATTTTTTAAATTTTAGGTAAGATCATTTCACGCCTGGATCAAAACCTTCCAGTAGTAATCCATTGCCCTTTGAATAAAGTTCACACTCCTTACCACAGCGTATAAGGTCTGATATGATCTGGCCCCTACCTATCTTTCCCCTTGATTTCCGGCTCCTTTCTCTTTGCTTGCCTTGCTCTTTACTGTCCCTCAAGGAGGCCAGATCTCAGAACAATTGTATTGTTGGGCACTATACTCAGAATGTTCATCTTTATATGGTTGGTTTCTTCTCTTCTTTCAGGTCTAGAACCAAATGTCACCTCCTCAGAGGTGCTTTCCCTGAAATACCCTTTCTAAAGATGAGCACACTCCCAGTCACTGTCTCATTGGAGTGTTTTTTCATTGTGCATATTACTACCTAGAGTTATTTTTTCATCTCTCTCTCTCTTTCATGTCTCCCAGTAGGAAATAAGCCCATCATAGCAAAGGCATGACCATCTGTTTTATCTATTTTCAGTTCCTACAACAGGGCGCAAGATTCACAAAGGCTTTTAGTAAGCATTTGTTGAATGAATAAATGCATGTCTATCACAACATAGGCACTCGAAGTGTTTCTTTATTAATCTGTTTTGAAAAGAAACTTAAGGTTGAAATTTAGTCAGTTGATTTGATACAAAGAAATAATTGTTTAGAAAGCTCAAGTATCTTTTATGATTAATTATAAATAATATATGCATAAATATGTATGCATGTAGGCTTGATCACAGAGAGTGAATGAGAAAGGATTACACATATTGTTGATATCAGAAATAGGATTTTATTAAGTCAATGGAACAACAGAACATTTTAAATAGAAATTTTACTTCATTTTTATTTCTATAGTGGCTTCCATTTAAGAGGGGAAACTTTAAAATAAATGTAAATGTAAATATGTAAAATATAAAAATATAATTATAAGTCTATAGACATAATTTATAAGTCTGAAATTCTACTCAGTTACATAGGAACTTCACTATAATAATGAGTTTCATATAATCTGAGATTTGTCTTGGAATTTTCCAAGGGGATTTTGTACATAAAGTACCAGAATCTCAAAATAATGTCATCTTATCTGAATAACCAAAGTTAGTATACAACTGTGTGTGTGTGTGTGTGTGTATACAGACATGTACAATTTTTTTAAGTGAAAGAGAAGAAGAAAACAATTTTGGCTATTAACTCACTGGTAGTGGGAGAGTGAGAGAGTGATGTACAAAATGTTTCCTAGTAATTGTAACAACAGAATCTATAAAGTTCATAATATTTACAAAATTTTGATAGTATTTTTCCAGGGCAGTGGATCTTTTCAACCAGTATTGTGTGTCAGATTGATTCAGCTGGTTAGAACAGGACATAATAAGCCCATAGTTATGGTTCCCTCCTTTATATCTAATGTGGAGAAATTGAAGGGATAGTTTTACATTTTGTGCTATGTAGACAGATACCTATAGATTTGGTGTTAAGATATCCAGATCTGGTCATTCTATGCCATGATTTTTCCTCACATTTTCCATTGTCTGTACTCAAAAACAGATTGTTGCAGGAAAACCCTGAAATGGAAGGCACGAGAATTAAGTTGTAATGCAGCATGTCTTTTGTTTTCTTTTTAATTCTTTTGACCTTTTTTGATCTCTGTTGTAAAACAAGGTGTTTGCATTTTTGAAGTTTTTTTCAACTTAAAATTGTATAATTCTTGGCTCTGGTCTATAATCAGATGGTATGACTTAGGCCTCATTAGGGAAGTTCATGAAAGAAAAAGTCCCATCTCAGGAAGAGATGTCTTTATTATGTAGTTTAAAAAGGTCAGGAAACTACTTTAGATGAATTTTTCTTGGTGACCTGTAACTCAAATTTATAAAATACTAGACCCTATGTTTTAGAGCCAGGTAACTCTTAATTGGGTAAATTTGATTCAACAACTGTTTATAAAGGATCAGTTATGCACAAAATACAGAACTGGGCCACATGGAGAATTAAAGGATAAATCCATCCATTCACCAAATATTTGTTAAGCATTTGTGTCAGTCTCTATTTTGGGCAGTAGATGCAACAATGAGTAATACATGTGCTCTGTTGATGTGGAGCTTATGTTCTAGTAAGTGAAATTTGGGGCCTGCTCTCAACGAGTGGAAGTATATGGAAGGGGGTTGAGATTGGGGCCCCAAACCACTCTGTGACGAAGTATGATATCAAGGTATGGTAGGATAAGTGGCATAAAGAGAAGAACAAAGAATTAAAAGTTATGGGTGAGGATCCATAGAAGATAAAAGATCCAACCAGGGGGGTAGGAGAAATTGGTAGGGTTGAGGACAGTGAGCTGAGGATGAAGCTATCTGCCAGATCAGAGAGAGTGCAGAAGGTACTGGGGTTAGGGCCTTGGGGTTAATGTTCGAGTTTGTAATTGTGAGTCATTAGAATGAAGGAGACAAGTTAGAAGGCTTTCTGGGAGGAATATTGACCAGATGGATTTAGTGTGAAACTAAGTTATGTAATAAAGACATAACAAGAATTGAGCTCTATAGTTTGAGCTGACACTTCCATGGGAAGATATACAGTGCCAGAAATCTTCATGTCATGGAGCCCTTCCTGGATATCTGGGAATGAGAAAGGAAAACCAGTCAGTGGGTCCTCTACAGAGAGTGCCCAGAAGCAGCCAACCCTCCTCCTTTTGTTGTCTCTAATTCTTGCACTCAGTATTATTTAGAATCCATTTTTAATAAAATGATATTAAATAGCTGACATCTAAATTCATGAAAGACCTCATGAATTTGCCTATACATCAGGAAATGCAAAACATAGGTAGTTAACACATTTTGTAAGGGAGAATGATAGTCACAAAAGAACTATTTATCCATTTCTAGCTATTGTCTGAATTAAAATTTTTCACTGCTGTTCTGAAAACTTCCAATGAATCCTTTTCAGGAGGGCAGATTTCATTTGCATGTGTTCTGTGAGCAAGCCTGCAATGATTTTTCTCTATATTTTAATAATCAGAAAAGGATACCTTGAAAAATACATGACAAGCATTTTGTGGTTGCTACATAATTGACCGACCATCTCCTGTTCTCTGATCTACTAACTACCACCTCTCTGATCTTCTCAACCTAAAACACTCCCCAGCCTACCTTCTACTCACTTTCTCCCTTTCAGTTATCCACATGTCATTTCATTTACCAACTATCACTATCACTTTCTGATTTTCCTCTGCATTCAAATAAAATTCATTATGAATTTTATTGTTCATATGTTGATTTTTCTTCCCTCTTTTGGAGGCCATTCATCCTAAACTCTCATCTCAAATCTCAGAGGGAACTTTATTTTCTGAATGAGGGTCTCTTTGTCCCTGAAGGCTCTTGGTTCTTCAGGAGAGGAGAGGGAGATTGGAGCCTGCCCTTATCTTGATAGTAGCTATTCTCATTAAGGGCAGGAGCAATTTTGGTGGCAACTGTTCCACTAAATGAAACATAGGCTAGTCCTGAACTACTTACTTTTGGTTTAGAGACAGTTTCCAACTTAATTACTATCTTAGAAATAACACAGCCAGGCAAATATATGTAGGTGGATTAGATAATTTTTATGGAAGCTGCTCATACAAGACCCTTGTAGGAATCTGTCCTAACTCTACATTCCTCTGAAAACTGAGCCTGAGATAAGGGCTTGCATACAGGCAATTTATTTGGATATCTGATCCCAGGGAGCGGGAGTGCTGCACTAGAAGCATTTAAAAGGAAAGGAGGAAAAATCGGTGCAATGATGCCTTATCAAGGCGGCCAGCCCTATGGATGATATGCTCCACCCCCCCAGGATCTTCTGAGGTACCTTCTGAAAGTTATCTCAGGACCATACATCCAGGGGCAGAAGGGGAGAAGCGTTTATCCATGGGTTGCTGTTTCCATTGGTAAAGGGTGTCCTGGAAGCCTCATTCCCACATATTTCACTTGGCCCTGTTGAATACATAGCGGGTTCCTGTAGGTGACCAAAGCTGCAATCTCAGGGAGGCCCTAGACAGGGAATAGGAGCAGCACAATAGCCATTGCCTGCCTGAAGAAGAGCAAAACCTGCTGGGTCTGATTGCCAAAGAAATGGCGGCTATTGAGGATTTTGAGGTGGTGTACAAGGGGTGTCCAATATGGCACCCTTGTTTTATGCACCTGCCCCTGCATCGCCTCCCAACGCGAGCCATAGCTTACTAGACCGGGGAAAGAAATGGGACCCTCATGGCGTGGCTGAACTTGAGTTCACTGAAAAAGCCGCTATGTAAGTTAGCACAGAGATGGATTAGAAGAAAAAGAAGGCAGATAGAGGTGCCATGTGACTGGTGAGACTGACTGGGAGAGTAGCCAGGGCCTGGAGCAGCTTCAGGGCCTTCTGTAGTTCAGAGCCAGTTTCAGTACAGGCATATCTCTAAGAATTACTGCTCCTTTTTTGAGGTCTTATTAGTGAAATGGTTCTTTAAAGCAAAGCAAAAAGTACCCAACTAATAAGGAAATCAAATATATTCTCCACTGAACATTTTAATTAAGTTTTATTTTCTTCAGTTAACAAGTTGTCACGAGTTAACACTACCATTAAAAGAATATTTCAAGTGAGCTTTAGAGTAGATTGGTATAGACAAACTTTGGAATATGAGGGGAAAGTAAAACCACTTTTATAATTAAAATTTATATCATTTTTATAATATAAATTCTAAAATTCATTAAAATGCCATTATAGCTAAGGTCTTACCTACATTAGATGTGTTTTCAAATCACTGATGGATTCTTTTTTCATTGATGAATTTTAGTGATAGTATGAAATGTCTGTGATCTTTGGCAACATAGGACAGTACTGTAAATTTTATTTGAAAATGAATTTTAAATGTAAGGTGCCGCCAAGTTGCCACCATTGGTAGATTAATGTGTATGCTAATCCTTTAAAGAATACAAAACAGTATAATTTTTCTTGATCTTACCAAATAGTGAAAAGACTACCATCAAGTTGTAGTATTCTTATATGATGATAATGGGTTCTCTGTCTCTTTCTCTCATATGTGGTCTGATTGAAAACTTTCTGAGACTTCTAGATCCCCTATGAGGACGAGATGCTGGTAGTGATGATGGGAGCAGTATGCTTTGTCATTGTGCTTTGCAAACATTTAGGGAATTTATCTGAAATTTTCCAGAGCCTCTACTGGGTAATGTTGGAAACAATCTTGTTCTACTCCTTTAAGAGATATAGTATATCTCTCTGAGGAACTAAGTTTACAGAGGAGTGCTTAGATTACTATGGAAGATTAAATTATTGTCAGTAAATATTTATTCGCCATCACTACCAGCTCCTTTGACTTGCTTTGGACTATAAAGTGTGGATGAAATAAAAATATACCAGTTTTTGAGCGTGCGAGTTAAGAGATATTACATGTTTCTGTTTTTTCCTCTGGGAGCATCTCATCTCTGCTGTGAGAGAAACATGCCCCAGGTAGCTGCTATCCCTCCTGCCTAGGCCCCTGGTGAGATACGGAGCAGACCTGAGCTCAGTCTTAATCTGGAGTCAAGCTCACTACCCTGAAACCTTTAGAAGAACCATCCATCTGACCCCATTCTAAATAGACTGAACTGTAGTCAACCATGCTGACCATGAGCATGAGAATAATAGCTTGCTATTCATAGCCACTAAGATTTGGGCTAGTATATTATATAATGGTATTTTGACAATAGCTGACTAATAAAGTTCATATAGAATAACATACAGTGACAACTTTACATTTGTAGTAGCTTTTAGTATATACATGGCACAAATATCTGGTGTCTTCTGGCTGGAATTCACTAATAAAATAAGTAGGAATTACGAATGTGGATTTGAGAACAAGATTAAGCCACGTTTCTACACTGTGTCTGCCACCTATTAACCGTCTGAGTCTGGGCAACAGACTTATTTTCTCTGAACTTGAGGTTTCTCATCCATGCAGTGAAAATTACATAAGATAATGCAGATAAAGCACTTAGGACAGTGAAGCAGGTATCGAAGCCCTTATCATGAATGTTACTGTTACACTATCAAATCAGCGTATAATGGATCAGCATACAGTTATGTAAAACCAGATGATCAGCTAAATTGACTCTCTGAAATTTATTAGCTCAAGCTCCCCATTCTTGGTTCTTTCTGAAGTCTCATACTTTTCCCAAGATTTTTATGAATTCCTGTAGGATTTATTTTCATGGCCATTTCTGCTCTGAATTCCTGCTTCCACTGGGTTTGGAATCTCACTTATGTTTTGTAGTAAAACTAATTTTCTTTTTTCTCTGCTCCATGGCCACTCAGCCATGGAAATCCCCTCCTTTCCTTTGACTTCCATGACAAAAGCACTGAGAAATCTCTGTGTATAGTGGAGTTTATTGAAGGTTTGGGTTAGAGAGAAGTAGCTTACCTCAAAGAAAATGAGCAATTTATATTTGATTGTACTGTGACTCTAAAGTCTTCTGGCTTTCCTACGGCCTGAATTTTCCATTGGCAACGTGTCACCTTAGAGACCAACCTCCTGCCATACTGTCCATCCTCTCTCAGCTTTTCTTATTTTCTTATGAAGAACTGTTTAGCTCTCTATTTTGATCACCCCATGTGTTTATCAAATAGTTATGCAACATGTTTTCAGGTAACACTGTCCCCAGTGTTAAGTGTTGAAATAATACCGTCTGCCCCCACCATATATGTAATGTCATGTTAAAAAGATGACATGACTTCTAAGCAGAGCAAGACGTAATTGAAGGTATTGACCTATCTAAAAAAATAATGTGACAATCAGAAGGGAGGCAGATTTACCACAGAAATATAAAAAAGGAGGAACTCCAGAGGAAAACATCGTAAGTGTCTGCCCAAGTGCTGTCTAGGAGAAAGAAAAATCTATCCCAGAGCTTTAAGTATGTTTATGTATCCACCCATTAATTCATTTATTCATATTCTCCCCCAGAAGATAAAATTGCAACTCTATGTTGGCAATAACTGGTCATCTTTCCTTATGATTTGGAATCTCAAAGTGTGGTTACTTCTGACATGGAGACAGATTTTCAGACTCAATAATGTGTCATCCAAAGGCTATGCTTGTTTAACAAGAATTTTATGTTCTGCAAGAATTATGGTATTTGAGGAAGGTAAGAGAAAAAAGAAAGTATATGATAAAACAAATACTAGTATTTTCCTGAGGAATTCCATATAAAATATTGCCATTTCTGAAGAGCATTTCTTTCTTCCTTTGATTTTTCCATTATAGCCCTAACCTATCATATATGATATCAATAACTTTCATAATCTCATGCAATCAGCAAATGTTAAGTTTTTTCAGTAACACAATGTGTGTTTTCACTGTCACCACTCTATGTGTCAGTAATCATTCATCTCAAGAATTTGAAATTTGGGCTATGTGCAAGGACATGGGAATCTGTCCTATGTCCTTCAGCTTACATGAAATTCTCAACTATGATTAGAAGAATGCAGATGCTAATGTGTATGTGCTTATTCAGTCATCAAATGTTTACTGAACACTTTGTGTCAAGCGCTCTGCCAGGCACTGGGGATATAAGAATGAGTAACGCCATCTTGTCTCATAGTGCCTGGAAGTCTAGACCAAGGAAGGAGGCAGACATGTACACAGACAATCAAGATATGTGACAACGTGCTCTAAGAGAGGAGCCCAGGAAGCTCAGAGGGCACAAGGAAGAATCGGCCTGCATTTATTTTGTTGGGAGGGTACAGGCAGAAGAGGTTGTGGGTGAGGGAAACTTTAAGAGAGGAGATGGACAAAGTTTGAGCTGAACTTCTGGGATGACTGAGGATATGCCAGGTGGCTGAGGTACACTTGGCCATGTGTGAGGCACGGAGGAGTGGGGGAGTGTGGCATCTTCAGTGCTTTGTGGCTGGAGTGAAGGGAGAGAAAAAGATGCAGTGTGAGGCTGAGAAGGTAGTGTGGCTCCTCACTGATTTTTAATGCGAATGGACAATTATAGAAGGATCTTAAGAGAAGAAAAGGAGTGACCTGATGCAATTTGTGCTTTTGAAAGAGCAATTTCAAAGTAGCTTACCTCAAAGAAAATGTAAGCAAAACCACAGGCACCCAGAGGTCTCCCACTTCTCTGCAGGTTGTGTAACTCTCTGATGCTGTTCCCAGCCTGTCTGGAAGATTGTCAAACTCCACTTCATACCAAGCAATATCCACAGATTAAACTTTCCCAACAATCTTTGGAAGTTGAAAGACTCCCGATGGTAGAGTGACACAACCGGCCCACAACAGAGAGACCCCTTTCTAGTGCCCGGGCCTTGGGCTTTGATACAAGCAAGAGTGGTTTCATCATTTCCTTTAGGAGTGATTTCAGGATTTTTTAACCTCTTGGGAAATTGGCCTCCTTTCTTGAACATTCCCAGCCCTGCTTTGACTTTCCCATGTCCTGCAGAATGTGGCTTATATACACCTTTGGAGGAATTGCTGTTGCTGTCCTCATTACTTCACTTCTTACACCTCTTTCTGGAGGCTGTAGGTGCCACCGTGCTGTTGGAAGCAGTATTCACATCTCCTTCCTAAGGCTTCAGCACTTCATGCAAAGGTACCAGTTCTGGATCCAAAACCTGTGCAGGAGGGAGGGAGTGGAGTTCAATACACTGGTGCCACTCAATGGATGTGAAATACCATAAAGCATCATGAAAGAGGGGCTTAAATCCTGAAAAGAGACATTGTGAGCTAACCTTTTATTCCCTGGGATTTTGATCCCAGGACAATTAAAAGGTATAGAGTATCCTTTTCCCCAAAATAAAGTGGCAGAAATAACACTTTCAAGAAAAATCAAATTACATTTTGTTTTTCAGGTTTCATCAGAGAACTCGAGACAGTATTTTTCACAGTCTTGCTAGTAGACACACACTCATCTTGTCCGCTATTTCTCCATAGATTTCAGTGGGCGGGTGCATGAGGAGGCACTTTCTCCACCTCACTGATGATTTCTGCAGTGACTGAACTTTATACAAATATCAAAAAGAATCTTCATGAGTCAGTCTTCCACTGTAATTGAAAATAATTAGGTTTTCTATCACTTCCCTTACTCCCCTTATCAGAGAAGCATTTGCAACCAGGCATTCTCTGAATGTGGCTAAATCCTTGAGAATATCTTAAATATTAAAATGACTACCAAGGGCCCTGGAGCCCTGACGCAGGGGCCGGTATCCCCACTCAGGATCCTCTCTCAGTCCTGCAAAGAGAACAACCCAGCAGCCTCTCTTTATAAAGAAATGTGAGGTTTCGTCCTTATTTTATTCCATTTAATTAAAGAACAGCTGAAAAAATCCCGTCTTGCATTTTCAACACATGGTTCCAATTAGTGCAGCAGAGCAGGACCCTGAATTTGATAAAAGCACTGACGTGTACCTTTGGTGCCTGTACAATGTACTCTTTCATTTTACAAGGTGGCTGAAGTGCAGTTTTAAATATCTTTTTTAAATGTTAACAAAAACCCAGGGGTGTAAGCTTAGGAAAAAAGTGAAGAGAAGCGAACACAGTTTTGTTTGAATGGCCTGCCATAGACTTCTAGAACCTTGTATGCAGAGGAGGCTTATTTGGTGAAATCTGCAGTGGGCATTTACAGGTTTATATGCAAAAAACATTAGGCTTCATGAGACTTGTGCTCAGAAGCTATTAGATGGCAGATCCATCACCTCAGGAAATGCCACGTATTACGGTACTGTAAATTTCCTGCATCTGACCAGTCTGCTCAAGAGGTAATGGAAACCCCATTCCAATAAATTGTTGCAGACCATGCTAAAACTGATAGGACATTTGCCTTCAGTGGGACTCCTTCTGGGTAACTTCTGGAAGTTCATATGTTTTTAAATAGGAAAGTAAACCTTTTGTCCCTGAATCTGGAAATTAGATGTGGAAAAGCCTCATTTAGGTCATCACATCCCACCTCCTGCCAAAATAAAGGGAACTAGCAAGAGGAAAAAGTAAGATAAAACAAGTAAAATATTTTATGACAGCTTCACCTGGTGTGTGTTCTATGCCGTCCCAGAAACATTGGAATGATTTTCCATTTCAGGTCATGGGAAAGCATGATGTCTTTAGTCCCAGAAGGGCGAGACACTTAAACTGTTATAGGGCCCTTCGTGAAGGTTAACAACAAACGTCTTTGTGCCTGGCTTTTACTTTCAGAGCTACCATTCTATTTTTGGCCCACAATTTACAGACTAGAGAAATGTGCCCATCAAGAACAAACTCCATCTCATAGACTTACTACCAATTGCATTCAGAAATATTATCCCAAAGTGCCAAGGTAAGAACAAAAATCTAAATAGAATAAAATGGAGTAGATGGAGTCCTTACAACTAACTTCAACTAAAGAAAAATAGTCATTGAGATGGTCTTTCTGATACCCTCAGTGTTAGGGACTGTGTCAACAGATAAACTGTGTGTCCTCCCTTAGTTCCCATAAGTATAAATCACCTTTCCACTTTTCTAGAAGAAAATTTCTAGCTCCAAATAGTAACTGATTTAAACTGTAGACAGACCACTCCTCAGCATATGCCCTCTGGTACCACTGGTGATATATCTTGATCAGATGACTTAGAAGGAACGAGCTATGTCATCTTTGATGATTTTTTTTAAACAGGCTCATGAATTTTCACCGTGAGTTGACTTATTAATACATAGATATTATTCTGCCTCATTAGTGAACCATCCTAGATTTAGAATGTCTCTAAATCTCCAAATCATAGTCTTAACTGAACCATGCTAAAGTCATTGTTCATTTCTGTCCTCATCTTAGTCACATGGAAACACTGATAACTTAAAACACTTGGTCTCTGCTTCATTGTTGTCTCTTGGTTCTCTTCCTATTCCACTGGCTTTTCCTTCTTTACTCCTTTTTTGCTTCCTTCTAATTTTCCCAATCTCTATACAGGGATCAGTACTCAGACCTCTTCTCTTCATATTGTTGGCTAAGTGGTCTCATCTAGTCATGGCTTTAAGTAACTTTACACAGTGAAAATTGCCAACTGCCTCCTGGCCTCTCTTCTTGGATGTACAATAGACATGGTAAATCTAACATTAAATTCTTTATTTTCTCCTTAAATATACTTCTTTACAAGCTTTTTCCATTTCGTAAATAATGAAATTATTATGAATTTATTATCTTTTCAACCAGTTGCCCAGGCAAAAACTCTTCTGGAGACATCCTTGATTCATCTGTTTCTCTCACATCCTGTATCCAGTTTCTGAGCAACAGACACCCAGATTCTGATTTTTTTCTTTTTTTCATTTTTACCAATTTCAGAGCTAGAATAAGCCAACATCCTCTTTTACCTGGGTTATTGGCAGTATATATGGCACACCCGACTAGTCTCCCTGCAGTCTCTTCCCATAGCAGCCGGTAACCATTTAAAAATATCAGATCAGGGGCGCCTGGGTGGCTCAGTCCATTGGGCGTCCAACTCTTGATTTCGGCTGAGGTCATGATCTCAGGGTCATGGGATTGAGCCCTGCATCGGGTTCTCTGCTCAGTGTGGAGTCTGCTTGAGATTCTCTCTCTCCCTCTCACTCTGCCCCTTTCCCCGCTCATGCACCTTCTCTCTCTCTCTCTCTCAAATAAATAAATAAAATATATATATATTTTAAAATATCAGGTCATGTTGCTTCTCTGCTCAAAACTCTTCTGTGCCATCCCTGCACACCCAAGTAAAAGCCAAGATCTTTACCATCTCTTATAGGTTCTAACCATCTGCCCCCAACTCCATCTCTCTGGCTTTTACCTCCTACCATGCCCTCTTTTGCCTTCTCTCTGTTCCAACCACAGTCATGTCATCACTGTGCCTTGAACATGCTGTTCCTCTGGCTGGAATGCTCTTCCTTCAGATAACTACATAGTCACTCCCTTACTTTCATGTTTCTACTCAGGTTCCATGTTATCAGGGAGGTCTTCCCTGACCATCCTATGTAAAATAGCACCTTTCCCTCTCTACCTGCCACACTTTTGTTTCTCTTGCTCTGATTCATTATTTTCCCTAGCACTTATCAGAACTTGGCATATTATATAATGTGGTCATTTGTTTATTGACTGTCTCTTCTCACTAAATTGCCAACACCATTAAAAGAGGGACTTAGTCTATTTTGTACTCCCCTATTATCTCCTTTGCCTGGAGTGGTGCTTTGTACACAGTAGATTATTAATAGATTTTTCTGAGTTAATGGATTAAATGTTTGTCATGGTAACTACAAGAGCAATAAGGCATGGGATGTTTTATTAATTAGACTCACTGACCTGTTAGTAGAACAAACCCTTCACTGAACCTAACTTGAGAGATTGGTCTAAATTATATCAGACTCTCAGAATTTATAGTGTTCACGTTTTACTTTTCTTTGTACAAATCATATATCCAAGACCCATCAGTGTAAGGCTAAAAATGAGATAATTAACTTTACTATTTTTTCTGAGTTTTATTTATTTTTGACAAATAAAATTTGTATATATTTAAGGTGTACAATATAATATTTTGATATATGCATATACATTGTGAAATGATTACCATAGTCAAACTAATGAGTTTATATATCACCTCCCATAGTTACCATTTTGTGTGTGTGTATGGTGGGAACATTTGAGATCTACTCTCTTAGCAAATTTCAAGTATACAAAACATCACTGACAACTGTACTCACCATACTATACATTAGGTCTCTAGAACTTATCTTAAAACCTGAAAGCTCGTATCCTTTGATCAATATCTCTCCTTTTCCTCCATCCCCCTGACTCTGATTACCATTATTCCAGTCTGTGTTACTATAACTTTGACTTTTTTTTTTAAGATTAAACATTTAATTGAGATCATACAATATTTATCTTTCTGTGTGTCTAGCTTATTTTACTTACCATAAGGTCCTCCAGTTTCGTTCATATTCTTGCAAATGACAGGATTTCCTTCTTTTTAAAGGCTGAATAATAGTCCATTGTGTTTATATACTGCATTTTACTTTATTCATTCATCTATCGGCGGACACTTACTTTATTTCTATATCTTGGATGCTGTGAATAATAATGGTCCAATGAACTAATTTTCAACAAAGACACCAAGAATACTCAATAGGGAAAGATAATCTCTTCAGTAAATCATCTTGGGAAAACTGGATTGACCCATGCAAAATAGGACCCTTTATCTTACACCATACATAAAAATCAACTCAAAATGACTTAAAAACTTAAATGTAAGCCCTAAAACCATAAAACTCCTAGAAGAAAACATAAGGGGTAAGTTCCTTGATGTTGGTCTTAGAAATGATTTTTTTTTTTTTTAAGATTTATTTATTTATTTATTTATTTGACAGAGAGAGAGAGACAGTGAGAGAGGGAACACAAGCAGAGGAAGTGAGAGAGGGAGAAGCAGGCTTCCTGCGGAGCAGGAAGCCCGATGCGGGGCTCGATCCCAGGACCCCGGGATCACGACCTGAGCCGAAGGCAGATGCTTAACAACTGAGCCACCCAGGCGCCCCGGTCTTAGAAATGATTTTTTGGAACTGACACAAAGCATGAGCAACAAAAGCAAAAATAAACAAATGGGACTACAGTCAAAAAGTTTTTGCACAGTTAAGGAAACCGTCAACAAAATGCAAAGGCAACCTGTGAAATGGGAGAAAATATTTTCAAATCACATATCTAATCAGGAATTAATATCCAAAATATATAAGGAATTTATATTTAAACAACAAATAACCCAATTTTAAAATGGAAAAAGGACCCGAGAGACATATTTTCCAAAGAAGACATGTAAATACTCAACAGGGATATGAAAAGATGATCCATATCACTAATCTTCAGGGGAATAAAAATCAAAGCCACAGTGAGATATCGCCTCATACCTCTTAGAATGGCTGTCATCAAAAAGTCAAAAGATAACAGGTGCTGATGAAGATGTGGGAAAAAGGAAACCTTTGTGCACTGTTGGTGAGAATGTACATTGGTTTAACCATTATGGAAAACATTATGGAGGTTCCTCAAAAAATTATAAATAGGACTACCATGTGATCCAGCAAACCCACTTCTGGGTATATATCCGAAGGAAATGAAATCATTGTTTTGAAGAGATATTTGTGCCCCCATGTTTTTAAATATCCAAAATAAAGACCTGAGCCTTCACCCTATGTGACAGTTGGGTTGTTCCCTCTACAGGTGCATCCTGGTTGTCGTTTTATCATTTCAGCCAACCATCTGGCTCAGAGCTTAGGTCTTTGCTCCTTCTGTGGGCCACTGCTCACTCCTTTATCTCCCTAGAATAGGTTTCCTTCAGCTGCTGCTGCTGCACCATACTGCCTCCCTACTATCCTTCTTCATCCCAAAATGGGGCAGCAAGCCTTCTTTGATTCCCATAGCACAGCAGATCAAGCTTATTTACTTTAAATAAGATCTTATCAAACTCTCCAGTATCTTCCATATTGCTAAATTTGGTGGTCATTCTGCAGTCATCATTTTGTTCACACCGTTACTTGAAAACCTCAAAGGTTGGGAATAATACAAGGAAAGTGCATCACACTGACTAATTTAATGTACTGTGGCTGGACCTATACGGTCACCAGTAACAGGTGACCATGTTGCAAGAACCAGCTTATCAACATGCACCATCTAGCACACACATATGCACACTCCTAAATGTGATTCTCCTCTACTAAGTGTCCCCTCTACGCCCAATCATCATGAGGCTCCAAAGGAAAAAAATTCCTTCTCTCCTTATCCTAAATTTTGCCTCCTGTGCCACTGCATATCCCAGAATCTGTCTCTTTCCAGAATGATTCTATAAATTCTCCAAGGAAAGCCCCACACTCTCCCTCTGAGTCAGCCTTAACCTATATAATTGAGCAGGCAAATTGTTCAATATCAGTATATTTCTCCCAAACTAGGGCTATTGGACCATTTATTACAGTAAGTATGGGGCATCTACAGTCCATTTTAAGCTGTACCAAGCCCAATCAAGAATCTTTTATAAAATGTCAAGTTCAGACATACCCAACTTCATTTTTTTGTTGTTTTTTTTGCTTTGTTTTTTGTTTTATTTTATTTTATTATGTTATGTTAGTCACCATATAGTACATCATTAGTTTTTGATGTAGTGTTCAATGATTCATTGTTTTCCTATGACTCCCAGTGCTCCATGCAATACGTGCCCTCCTTATTACCCACCCCCCCCCACCCCTCTCCCCTCTAGAACCCTCAGGTTGTTTCTCAGAGTCCATAGTCTCTCATGGTTCGTCTCCCCCTCCGGTCTCCCCCTCTTCATTTTTCCCTTCCTTCTCCTACTGTCCTCCATGCTATTCTTTATGTTCCACAAATAAGTGTCATATGATAATTGACTTTCTCTGCTTGACTTATTTCTTGTAGTCTTCAGATTCCCTGAAAATAAGATCTTGACATATGGGAACAATAGCAAACACATGCATTTTTTAAATTTTTTTATCTATTCGAGAGAGAGAGAGAGAGACAGGGCAAGCAGGGGGAGAGGGAGAGGGAGAGAATGTGAAGCAGAGTCACCACTGAGCATGGAGCCCGACACAAGCCAGATCCCATGACCCCGAGATCATGACCTGAGCTGAAATCAAGAGTCAGAGGCTCAACTGACTTGAGCCCCCCAGGCACCCCAACACTTGCATTTATTGTACACACACACATGCGCACACACACACACACCATAGACCTGTGTGCTCTAAGAGGGTCCTCCTAACAATAAACAATAATATGCTTTGGTAAAGCAGCCTAAATCCATATAATGACAAAAACAAGTTTCTGCCCTGGACTCTGCTCTCCTCCACCCCAAAAACTATCTGCAGAGAAAGAGAACTCCGTGAAATTGTATCTGATTTATACAACTAAATGGAAGACCCATCCTCTGGGCTTAAAGGGTCTAAATCCAGGTCGTTATTTTGGCTTCAAGAATAGAGATACTTACTTTCTTTATTATTCATAACTGACAGGCATATAGGTTGTTTTTCCCAAAATAGAAAGGCTATCTACGGCATCAAAATGGCAGATTCCTCTGCTTTTGCCGTTTGGTGTCCAAAAACTTTGAAGTACAGTCCAATGCAGGAAATCCCTTGCAGATGATGTGCTGAGTGTTTGTGTCTAATACACATTCCTCCTGTAAAATCTGGGCTTCCTTTATCTATTAGATAATAATACTACTTTGAGTCCAAAAGTTTTCCATGCCATATAATAAATTCTCGCAACCTTTTCTCTGAATTGTGAGATGATAGCTGTCTCTAGAATGAAGACAGTGATATTTTTTTAGCTGTAAAACTGTCATTAGGAAAAACTGTAGCCAGTCTCAGCGTGTGGTTTCTTAGAGTGGCCTGTAATAAATTAAATCTGATTAGTTGCCCTTTAAGTACGCAACAAATAGGAGCTCTCTCTCTCTCTCCAAGTTTTTGTTACATTTGCTTTTTCTCGATCTGTCCCACTTGATCTCTCATGATCTCTTCACTAGGTCCCCACTATTATAACATGTTTCCAGCCATCCCACTAACAAAATGTACCTGCCCATTTCTCTTGTCCTGGGATGTTCCAGCATGACAAGGTGGCTAATAAATTGATGCCAAAGATGGAGGATAGTGGCCTTGTACTGGCTGCCCTTTGTCTTGTTATATGATCCCTTTAACAGACCTTCATTGATCTAACCCAGAATTACTGACATGAGATTTTAGACTTTGTGGCCCATCAGTGAGGCTTTTCTTTTAGTCAGACACTAAAGCACATGAAGCAGGCAGTTCTGGATTCTATGTCAGGTAAGGAGCTGGTTTACTGAGAGAGCAGAGCAAACTCAGGAACTTCAAACTGTTCTTAAAACGTGGCTGTGCTTTCTTATTTCAGTGAGCTCTACACTGAACCTAAGTATCTAAAGCAACAAAAGAAGAGTTGGGGTAGGATCCAAGAGTTCTTTCCCCCTCACCCTTTGGGAACAAAATTTGCAAGCCATTGGTCCAGTGACTGAGAGATTCAGATTATGAGAACAGATTCAGGAGTCAAACAGTGGAGTTCAAACCTCCATTTTCGGTGACCCTTGGGAAATGTCTTCCTCTCCCTGAACTTCAGTTTTGTCATTTCTAAAATGCAGCCAATAATCTCACATCACAGGTGGATCTGAAGATAAATGAGTTCACGTGAAACGGCACTTAGCACAGTGCCCAAGAAGAGCTGCATTGAAGGTGCAGGCTTGTTGCAGCTAATCCGCTGCCACTTCCGGTGCAGCCAGAACAATTAGGAAAGAGAGATGGGCGCAGTATGATGCCCGATGCAACAGAACTGGTGCCTGTGACCAGACAGTCCCCTGAGAGTAGACTCAGAACAATCGCTTTTTTGTAAACTGAGTTAAACCACTCCCTGGTGTGGCTAATGATGACTAATAGAGCAGAAGGGAGGTGGCCACCCTTGTGCAAGGCACTGTGGTGAAGCTGACTATGCTCTGCTTACAGAAATTCAGGTCATCCACAAGCTCTCGTCCTTGTTGCTCCTGCCATAGTTCTAATCTTAGAAGAAAGGAACTCATTTGCAGAAGAAATTTCAGCTTTTAACATATACTAATGATAATTTTCTGGGAATTCCCCACCGACTTCCTAAAGTAAAATACACTGCATTCATAGTGTACTGATAGCCTTTTGATGAGGCAAGTTGTGTTGGCATATAAAGTATTAGCATGGAGAGAGACATAGCCCTCGATAGATAAATAATGGGAATATAAACTGGAAAACTCAGGTTGAAAACAGAAAAATGGTTCCCTTGAACCACAATATTTGAATTCTTTGATTTTTGTCCTGCTAACAGCACAGAGAGGCACAATATCTCAAGTCAGGGTGTTGGGAAGCTATTGGCATAAAACAAACATCTAGCAATTTAAGTGATTTCTTAAAAGGGACTGAAATACTCATCCTCATTTTACATATATATTCCTTTTTACGTATTGCTCCAGGTAAGATTGCAAAAGCAATGATCTTGTAAGAAATGAGAGACCTCCACTGAAAGTGATACGCACCGTTAAAATACAAAATAAAATGGACAAGCCAACAAAGCTGAGATTTAGAAAACTGATCTTTTTCTTCCCTTATATTTCATCTATCGTCTTTCCAACTTGGCCCAATTTGCTGATCCCAAACCTGGATATATTGCCAAGACCTTGTCAGGATCCTGTGAAAGGACAAGAGCCCCCAATTTGGGTTTTAGCTATTTTAGGGCTACTTCTGCTTCCCCTAAACTCCTTACCCTTTATGACCCCTGAGGCCTCTTAAAGCCTATTTCCAAAGACTTGGCAATGAGGTCATGTGTCTTTTGTCACTACCTGTCTGATTCTTGTTAGAGATTCCCTGATACGCTAGTTCTCAGAGCCATGGATCTGGAGCTGTGGCTTCTGTCTGTCTGTAGTGGGAAGCGTCCTCCTGCTTAGAAGAAAGGTGGATTCCATGCTAGAAGCGTGTTGCCCCCACACTTTACATCTTGTGTTACGGGTCACTTAGACACACTTCCTGAGAAAGCTCCTAGGAACAGAGAAGTCCTCATTATTTCTTCACTCCTTATCTTTGAGAGAGATAGAGGAGAGCCAGTCCTCTTCAGGGTCCTCACTGCCTGTCCAAGTGTGTCTCTGCTTTTGACATATCAATAAGCTCCAACTAAACTCATAATCTCACTTCTGCTTTTAACCACATGTCATTCCTACTTGGGTGCTTTCCACATTGGTGAAAAGCACCACCTTTATCATAGTTGTTATTATTGACTCTTCCATCTCGTGACCAGACATTTTCTTCCATCATGGCCCCCATCCAATCATCAAATTCTGTTGCTTCTTCTCTATAATGGCCGATTTTCTCTATCCCCACTAAGCCTACTGCCACTAACACTACCACTGTTGTCTGGATCAGTGTCACAGACTCCTAACAAGTCTTGCCCTCTAACCTTGCCCCTTTCCGGTCCTTTCTCCTGGTTCAGTCATTTTCTAGTTCCACATTCCTCACTTGCTCCCCAGTGCCTTCAATAAAAAATTCCAGTATTCTTAAATTGTCTTATAAGACAATGATGTGATGCCTCCCTATTTTGGTGACATTTTTATTATTATCTCTTTTGTTACTGTTCCCCTGCCCAAACAAACAAACAAAACCCTCTGCATTTTATTGACACTAAGTTACTCCATATTTCCATGTGCTCTCTTCACTTCCAGGCCCTTGCATGTGCTCTTCCCTTTGTCTTGGGTACCCTTTCTCACTATACTTACTCCATTCTTTGAGTTAATTCCTATTCATCTTTCAAGTCTTGGACTAAATGTCACTTCCTCAGAAAGCTTCCTCAGTACCCACTGTCTTGGGTACCCTTTCTCGCTATACTTACCCCATTCTTTGAGTTAATTCCTATTCATCTTTCAAGTCTTGGACTAAATGTCACTTCCTCAGAAACCTTCTAAATCCTGATTAGGCATTCCTCATAGGTCCTGTGTTCACACCCTATTTTCCCCACCACAGCATTAGCACATCTAGTGTACATGACCTTTGTAACTGCATATTTGCTTCTCTGTCTGTCACAGTCATTCATAAACACAAGAACCCAGTCTTTATTACTGTTCTATTCTTTGGGTCTTCCTGAATGAATAAATACATGAGTATAATGGAAACAAACTTAAGTAACTATTTGAAGTGTCAGTGTGTCAGATGCATCTGAGAGAGCAAGTGTGCCAAAAACCAAAAAGTGACCTTTGGGCCCATGTGGAAGTGGTCTGTGACTATGACAAGGGCAATTTCCTTGGTATCGCAGAGATAGAAGTTGGAGTGAAGTGGCTTGGTCCTGACATTGTTAGTATCTGTAGACAGGAAACGTAGACAAGTTTATTGTAAGTTGTGCCATAGTAAGAGGAAGATCCTGCTGCTACAGGAGAGAGGGGAGGCTGCAGGAACATATATGTGACCCGTTGAAGACACTGCTTATAAGAAAGTCACAAAGGTCCTTAGCGTCACGCAAAAGGCAGACCCAAAAGAAGGAATGCACTTTTGGGCTAAAGTTCACGAGCACATTTTGAATCGCAAGTCCTGATAAAATGTGCTAGGACAAATGAGTTAAAATTCCAGAAAACACTCAGAAAGTAAGTTTACAGTGTTACATCACTATGCTTTGTGTAGCAAGTAATTTTATCGGTAGATTTTGTTGGCTTGTTGTGATAGCAATGTCAAGGAAAAGAGCTGTAACTGTGCAGGAAATTCTTGTGCTTTTATTTATTATTAAATATGGATGTCACAAAGGTATGAAGAATCACACAGCAAACACCCATATGTTCACCACCTAGCTTCAGGACATTAGTAAATGTAGCAGAAGACCTGGTGCCTCTGGAATTTAAAATGACTTTTCTCCTAGTTGTGAAGGTCTCCAATTAAAGCACAAATTCATTTTTTAGCATGAAAAAAATGTTCCCACTGTGGAAAATCATAACCAACTTGTTGAAGTTTATACAGAAAATATTTTCAGTAAACAAAGAGGAGTACAGAGTTTCAGGAAGAAAGCGTGAGGGTCATGATGATAAAAGCAATGAAGGACCCGCAGATGTGCCCCAGGCCCTCCTTACTGCCATCAATCATAAGCCTGTCCTACTCCATGGTTACCAACCAGTAGGTCTTGGACCCCCGGGGGTAGCAGAATTTATTGTGAGGAGTCTGTAAATCCATATGCACATTCAGTATGGGTAGACTAAATAAATAATATGTCATATACGCACACAGAACTATTTTTTAAATGTCTGTAGATGAGGTGATGAATAAAATATAAATTCACTTACTTGCTTTGCTGAATTAATAGAAGCCTTTGATCATTATGTATTTTCTCAGTCTACAGACATTGAAAGTATAATGTCTAGCATGATACAGTCTTCATACTCAGAAGAGATTGGACATTTGCCATTGTTACTTGCTAGAAAACATGTATAAAGCCACTGGATGATGATTTAAACAAGAGGCAAAGCATTTTCTTTAATATTTTGATAATTATTTGCATTACAAAGATCTGTTCTTTAAAACACTTGCCATATGTTTCAACAAACAAACTTGCTTTATTCGCTCTGTTTCTGCAGGATACTTGTGCTAACACCCTCCTTAGTCCATAGTTGACACAACAAACACCATCAGATCATGGAAAACAAAATGGAATGTCTAAGGTCTAATTCTTTAGGAGTCTGGGGCTTCTCTCCCTCCTTTGAACACAGAGAGTGCCCCTGGGGCAGGAAAGTAAGACCAGAAATCCCATTTTTCTTTTTCTTGCCTTCTGCTCACCATGCCTTGAGCCCCACGGGGCTGCTTCCATCCAGATGCTGCCCGTTGCTAATTTGTGTATCTCTACTGAGTGTCATTTTGTGCTTTATTCATGCAGAGGAACCTAAAGGCTCTTCGGTTGCTCTTTTCTGCCTCACTACTTAGCATGCCGCCTGAAGGGTGTTGATTTGTTTTGTAGTTATTTGTTTCAAATGTCTTTGTGTCTCCTCACCAATAAGATAATAAACTACTTGAAATAGCTGAGCACGTAATTCATATTTTGTGTTGAGTGGAATTGACTGTGAAGGAAAAGCAACACCCATCCTTGTCTGAGTTCTCTTTCTCACTAGGGTCTAAGTGAGCAATGCTCTTTCAGGGGTGCCTGGGTGGCTCAATCGGTTAAGCATCTGACTCTTGATCTCAGCTCAGGTCTTGATCTCAGGATTGTGAGCTCAAGCCCCACATTGGGCACTGTGCTGGGCGTGGAGCCTACTTAGGAAAAAAACATGCGCTTTAAAATTTAGGCATGTTTTACAAAAACTCTTCACTGAAATATTTCCTGAAGCGAGAGAGCACACGAGATGGCACAATGACCCAGCATCATTACTCTGATTCCCATAATGAAAAGTTGTTTTTTTTATTAGTTTTCTTTCAATCTTTCTGATCACACAAAAGAAGAAATCTTAATTTAGTGTTTTTAGTGTTTGCATATATTGAACACTTCTTACAGTGTCCCCTGCCCTCCCTCTGTTTTTCATTTACTTTTTAACAGAGAGAGTGTATTTGGCCTCACATTCAGAGCCTTTAGCACAAGGTATCAATATTTACATAAACTTTAAAGCACTGTTCTGTACAGATTGTATATATATTTTATAGCTACCATCTATTTAAGGCCAATTATATATTGTTTATCCATCTACAGTAGTGATATAATCTTTTAAAATAATAGAGTGTGTCAATTTAAAGAAAAATATTATAGATATTGGTGGTTTCATAGTACAGCAGAAACCATGTGAGTTACTCAAGAGCGAGGTTTGTGAGGTCCTGCCCTATCACATAGAATATTAACCTTTGAACACCAAGTATTTTATCAAGGTGGAAAAGCTAGTCATCACCCAACATTCTGAAGAAGAGATTAATTTTCTGGCCATACAGAAGTGAGTAGGCATGCGTGAGTCACAGAGTTCTGACGTGACCCTTTCCACCACACGCTATCATACAGTTACCACTGGCCTTGGCTTCTGCATCTTTGAATGTGAAGAAGAATAAAAGCAGTTTAAATTTTGTTGTTTTTAACCTGACAGTGTATCATTTGTCCGATGCCACAGTGTCACCGGATCCAAAATAAAAGGGGTTAAAGATTACATTCTGAGAGGTTGGCAGAACAGCTCTGGAGTGCATTACTCAGCTTGAGGCCCACGTCACAAGGGGAACTGGCTGTCGTTTTAAAGCCAGTGGGTGTAAAACTTGCTGTTCCCTTCTATTTGTCTGTGAGATAATTCTGGCTCTCCCTTTCCCTCCAGGGCACAGCTGCCAAAAAGAATGAATCCCATACCTACCCCATTCTTTATGATCTCCGAAACAGGAGACGCAAATGTTTCTTACTGTTAACCAGAAACATTTCCCCAAATGACTGCAAATAGCACAAATGTCTGTTCCATTGACAGATAATTCCAGCAACACTTTTTTTTTTTTCCCCCAGCAGTGTGAAGATAGTGTCACAGTGGGGTAAAGTGGGCTGGAGTCACTAACTTTGACGTTCTAATCCTGGATCTCCCACTGCCTAGCTCTCTTCTCTCAAGCTAGCCACTTAACCTCTCTTTGGAAGTCAGCTTCCTCACGAATGAGACCTGCTCACATGTACTTCTTGTCTAAGCACCAGATAAGGCAGATACTGTACAGAGGCAGTAGCCCAGCATAATCCACAGTGTAAAAGCGCTTTCCGGAAGGTTGTGCCCCTCCCCCCCCACCCCCCACCCCCTACCCCCCGCAGGATTTCTTAAATTACTCAACTTAATATGTTCCCCACCGGTGTCAAAGGCTACAGCCAGACAAAAGGGCTTTCCTTGTACTGAAGACCAGCCCTTTGCCTGGTTGGGGGGCTCATTTTAATCATGAACCTTGATATACTTGTAAAATAAAGCGGACTTGCTTTTCTTCATGTCTCCCTGTTGGTGGATATCATTTAATGAAGTTTTTCAGGTTTTTTTGTTTTTGTTTTTGCTTTGAGACTCTAAATTTCCAGGTATGTATAGAAGACTCGAAAAATACTCCTTACTTCCCAGAGAAATAGTTTTGGTAAAACAGAGATGCCATTTGTACCCATGAAACATTCCTTTTTTTTTTGACATCACCTGTAATACAGAGAAGACATAGTCGTGTATTTACTTGGGCTGAGAATAGATAGCAAAATTTAATCTTGGAAATATATAAAGATAACTCTGTTATCTTGGTTAGAATTGGTATTTGCCGAGCAATAGGGAATGCTAAGGGACAGACTTCATTTAGAAGTGGTATCTTGTGTGGACAAATTAGTTTGTGTACTTGATTCAAGTAGTTAGCATAGAGCAAGAGGGACCTGGTTTTCTGGAACCCTGTACCATACATTGTTGACCCCTGCTAGTCATTTCCTCTAGGAATACTCTGATGAACTGAAAAAGCAAATTGACATTCAAAACTTAACCTATACATAGATAAAAGGACAACAGACAAAGAATGTTTTAGTCATACTAAATTCTTTGATGTCCCATCTTCAATAAGGAGCTAATTAGATTAAATTTAAATTCCTAAGATACAAAGTAAAATATGTATTTAGTACATTTTACAACTTTTGAGACTAGAGTGATAAATGATTATTTTGTAAAAAGATTTTTGAGCTTTACCTTGATTCTTAGGGTTCAAGGGAACAAGTTGTGACTGAGAAGACCTGTAAGAAACTATGTATATCAAAGACTGTGGTGAAATGAAATTTAAAAAGCCCTAGGGATGTTTTTTATGCCTCATTTGGCCTGATCTATTGACCACTTTAGCTTTTCATCCATCTCATTAGAAATAGTTTTCAAGAAAGATATCCATTAGGCAAATTACAAATGGTGTGTTAATGTGTGTGATGAGGTTTTCCATTTTTCTTTCTTTGAAACTTTGAAAAAAACTTTGGGTGGTTATGACAATTGAAGTCCACTCTTGCATGCTGGATTTCTTTCATCTCTCTTTGCTGTGATTTTGAGCTGAATCTCCACCAAGGGGGAAGTAGCACTGGTGCTAATCCCAACTTGGCAGAATTATTGGGTTCCACCCCAACAGTCACCAAAACATTTGGGTTTAGTCAGAACACCAATTCATCACTTCATAAAACCAAATCTCTTCTCCATCCCACAATAACCTGTTCATGGACCATAGGGAGAGTGAGAGAGATGTGAATAGACTCACTGAATAATAGGGCCTGGCCCTCTCAGACGTCCAGAGAGAGCCGAGATACTCCCATTTTTTGAGGCTCCTGGAATATTAAAACAAGAAGGAGAAGAGAAATGCCAGAAGAGGATAGAAAAAAAAGTGTAGCATATTTTAAGTATTTAAAATCATGCTTCAAACACATAAAAAATAAAACAACCTTTTTGGAAGACAAGATCAAATGGCCAGATCTGAGGCTATTTGTGAATATAATGTCCCTAGCTTAAATAGCTTTACTAAAGACACATATTTTCCAACCATCATAGCTCCTGCTCGGAGCTGGATGGACGTTCCAGGATCATTTAGGCTCATTTGATAGATAAGAAAACTGAGACCAAAGTGTAAATGATGTGCTTTAGAGCGCAGTCTATTAGTTGGTGTCAAAGCATATCTCAGTATACTCTCTATGCAAGTGCAAGGCACATGGGAGGCACAGAGGAGGTCTGGAGTGAGTGGGACGGCTACTAGCAGTTGATAAGGTGGTAAATATTGAGAGCAATACTACAGGGAAAATGAGTATTGGGTAAAGCCACCATAAGATGCACTGAGTCATGGCCAGATGTGGCTAATCAAGATTCCAGATTGATATTTCCACATCATCTCAGTGAGGGCTGCCATTATGCCACTACCATAAGGTGAAATCGGAGGTTCTTTATTTCCAATACTCCTGTGTTTAGTTCTCTAGCTGGAAATCTCCGTGAGATCCTCGTGGAGACAGGTGGCAACTTTTTCCAGTGAAATTTTAAGCTAGGAAGCAGGGATGTTAGGAGTTGATTTTAACTCAGTCTTTTGTGAGATACTCTCTTCTTTGAGTCATGCTTTAATAATTTGGATCTCAGCAATGATTTTATTTATCTTGGGGAATTTTACTTTTCTAGAGAGCCAGAATAATTCCTTCCTTTTAGATATCAGAAGCAGACAGTGGAAAAGCTGCTTTCTGTGTCTTTTTCATACTGTTGGGATTCTGGGCTCCCTAGTAACTTGGCCAACCATCTTGAATCAAATGTTAGGCAAGTGCTGTTGGCTCTATCTCCTCATAGATCATTTCCAGCTGTTAGAACAACACAAATATGAAATCTTCTGAGCCAGGAAAACTTGAAGTTTTCATTAGATCCCCATACAAAGATTGGATGCAGTGATTAAAAAGAAGCCTCAGTCCCCTGTGTTTTGAGGGTGATGGGCTATTGATACCATCACACTGTTAGTGGAAATGTAATTTGATACAAACATTCTAGTAGGCACTTTGGCAATATGTATCAAAAGCTTCAAAATGTATATATTTTCCAATTCAAGATGGCAGACTAAACATATGCATTGGCCTCTCATTTCTTCCAAGGCCTTATTGAATTAAAAGTATAGAAATGTAGAATAGAATCTCCCTTTATATCTGTATCTCCCAAGTTCAGTCAAGAAAATTGAACCAAGTAGTTCAATAGAGAGAACTGAATATAGGCACCTATCTATGAAAGTGTGGGCACATCTAAAAAGCCAGATGAATTTGCAACATCAGGCATTACTGCCACTACTAGGGCTCAAGGAAGGGGTCAAGGAAGAAACTACTGTTGCTGGAGCCTAAGAAGCCTGGCCTGCATGGCAGGAGCTGAAACCATGCCGAAAGGGGCTGCTTGGTAGCAATGTCCACAATAGCCAAACTGTGGAAGGAGCCAAGATGCCCTTCAACAGACAAATGGATAAAGAAGATGTGGTTCATATATACAATGGAATATTACTCAGCCATCAGAAAGGATGAATACCCACCATTTGCATTGACATGGATGGAACTGGAGGGGATAATGCTAAGTGAAATAAGTCAAGCAGAGAAAGACAATTATATGGTTTCACCCATATGTGGAACATAAGGAATAGCACGGAAGACATTAGGGGAAGGAGGGGAAAACTGAAGGGGGGTAAATCAGAGGGGGGGATGAGCCATGAGAGACTATGGACTCTGAGTAAACAGTCTGAAGGTTTCAGACGGGAGGGGGGTGTGTGCATGGGGTAGCCAGGTGATGGGTATTAAGGAGGGCCCGTGTTGTAATGAGCACTGGGTGTTATACACAAATAATGAATCATTGAACACTACATCAAAAACTAATAATGTACTGTAGGGTGACTAACATAATAAAAAAAAATAATAAAAAAGAAAATAAAAACAAAAACAAAAAAAGAAAGGGGCTGCTTGGGGTCAGTAGGTTTTGGACAAGAAAGAAGAAATGCAACACTTCTAGAGATTCTGCCCAGGGCAGAAAGAGAAGGGAGAAATATATTGCCTTCTTCCTTGTTCTTTTTCTCCAGTATCCTACCAGTGCTTCCCACTGGCTGAAACTCCATGGAAGCCAATTGGCATGTAAATGTCACTTACAGGGGCTGGTCACTGCTCTGTGATGGAGAGCAGAGCAGGGGAAACATTGAGTAATGACTAAAAGCAAAAAGGCAACTGCCTGGCACAACAGACAAGCGAGAATGGAAAGTGTGTGTCACTAAAGGTTGAGCTATTTAATAAATTCCTGGAATACAAAAAAGGTAAACGGGAGCCATTAGACAAAAAGAGGGCAGAGAAATTGTAAGCCTAGAATACCCTCTGACAACTCTGTAGATGAAGAAAGCTTATCTGCCCTGTGGACCTCCTGGAATGCCTTGGGTGCAGAGTCAGTAGACACAACAGAGGGAGAGAGTCAAAGATGGAGCTAAACACAGATTACTCAAAGGTCTGAATATGTCCAGAATTCTTCCAGTCAGCACCCTATCTCCAACGTATGTAAGCAGGCCGCTCACATTTTACCCCCAGGCAAAATATATGATGACTCCTTTCTAAAGGAAGTGGGCATACTGGGAGAAGATAACATTTCTAAATTTGTTGATGCCTCAGAGGGAAGCCATTATCATTTGAGCATTGTGCAGGCACTCAGCCTGACAGCCAGCTCCCACTACCATTGGTCCTCATAGTTTACTGGTCGACACTGCCTGGCCCAACCCAGGAAAAAATTTCAAAAGTGGGGAGACCCGCTAGGAGAACAGTCTTACGCCACTACAAAAGCAGAAACATCTACTCCATCTACCCAGGCCTGCTTTCTTAATAACAGAGAGAAGTCACTAGAACGTGAGGAGAACTAGCCATATAAAAAGAGAAGTTCCAAATTCTAAAAAATAGAAACACAACCTCAGAGGAAGCTGAAACAATTTAGGGAACAAAAAGAACTTAAAAAATCATCCTAAGAAATATTCTCAAAAAGATCCAAGAAAATACTGCATCTACAGAACGAGAAATAGGAGAATGAGAGAATGAGAAAGCAGTCTTAGAGATTTAAAATATAATTTGTCAAAATAAAAAAAATTAGTAGAGATACTAGAAAAAATAATACCAAAGAAATCTTCCAAAACATTAAATAAAAAGCAAAAGATGGAAAATATGAAGAAAAAATGAGGGCCTATATTCAACTAATGAAAACGTCAGAAAGAGAAGGAGGCAAAGAAGTGTTCAAATTATTCAACCAAATAATAAAAGAGATGCGTGCTAGAGCTAAAGAACAATAAGACTCTGGTTTGAAATGGCTCACTGAGTGTCCAACCCAGTGAATGGAAACAGACCTCCCAACTAGACACATTGTGGTGAAATTTCAGAACAATGTAATTAAAAAGAAAACCTTGCAAGCCTCTAGGAAGAAAAAAGTCACAATTCACAAAGGAAAGGGATTCAGACTGATGCCTTTAAAGTTCTGAAGTAAAACTTTTTATCTGGAATTCTCTAGAAATACAGTTTCAAAGATACAAGCCCTAAGTACATTTATCATCTAGGTGTCATCTCTTCTGAAGCTCCTTGAGTGTCTTTAGCAGAAAAGATCAGTAACCAAGGCAGGTGAGAACAATGGTTCTGACCCAGAAAAGGTATAAAGGAATGTTCCAGGTAGCCACAAGCCTAGGAGCCCCCAGTCCTGATGAGAATGGGACAGTAAGCCCTAGGGTTAGGCTTCAGGGACAGTCTGTGCCTTACCGAATAGCTAATATGGCTTAGAGTGTGGAAAATAACTAAAAGCAAGTAACAAAAGGGGTGGGAGTAGCAAGTAATAGAAATTCCAGGGGAAAGATTGTACTACAAAATATTGATCAAAATGAGATGAAAACTAAATGCTATGCTTTTAAGGAATCCATGGACCTTCATGCTACAAATAATATTCTTTGAGTGGCCAATTCCTATACAAGGGCCCATGGAAAAGGCACTGGAATCCTAGTGCATCGATTGGCATGGTATATATCTGTTTTTGTATTAAAGCATAACACTGGCAAATCACTTTGTTGGTTTTCTACTTAAGAGACAACCTAATGACATAACATGGAAGATTTATTTGTATTTGCAGCAGAGAACAGAAATAATTAACTACTCGGATTACATGTCAAAGCAAAAGCTAACAAGAGGTGAACCAAACGTTTTCTGGGAGGAAAGATGGAAAAAATAGAAGACTATCTCTTCTTTTAAGGAGTGGTCAAGATCAAGAAATACTGTCAAAATTGGAAAACGAAATAATCATTTAGTTTTATTGCCAAAAAGTAACCTAAAGCTAAAAGTAATATAACAAATATTGACGTGGAAATAAAAATAAAAATGAGCAAACTCCTGTCTTCGTCTCAGGAAGTCACCACATATTGTCTAAAGGAGTTGAATAGAATACATGTATATCTAGCATCTTCATACAGCAAAATGAAGTGTTGACATCACTTCAGAAAAAGCCCAATCTCGTTTCACTTGCCTTTAGAGACATGTCTTGAAAGAAATTGCTGTGGCCAATGTCGAAGAGTTTACTGCCTATGTTCTCCTCTAGGATTTTGGCAGATTCCTGTCTCACATTGAGGTCTTTCATCCATTTTGAGTTTATCTTTGTGTATGGTGCAAGAGAGTGGTCCAGTTTCATTCTTCTGCATGTGGTTGTCCAGTTTTCCCGGCACCATTTATTGAAGAGACTATCTTTTTTTCCATTGGATGTTCTTTCCTGCTTTGTCAAAGATTAGTTGACCATAGAGTTGAGGGTCCATTTCTGGGTTGTCTATTCTGTTCCATTGATCTATGTGTCTGTTTTTGTGCCAGTACCATACTGTCTTGATGATGATAGCTTTGTAATAGAGCTTGAAGTCAGGCATTGTGATGTCCCCAGTTTTGGTTTTCTTTTTCAACATTCCCCTGGCGATTCGGGGTCTTTTCTGGTTCCATACAAATTTTAGGATTGTTTGTTCCAGCTCTGTGAAAAATGTCAGTGGTATTTTGATAGGGATTGCATTGAAAGTGTAAGTTGCTCTGGGCCGCATAGACATTTTAATGATATTTATTCTTCCAATCCATGAGCATAGAATGTTTTTCCATCTCTTTGTGTCTTCCTTAATTTCTTTCATAAGTGTTCTGTAGTTTCTAGAGTATAGATCCTTTACCTCTTTGGTTAGGTTTGTTCCTAGGTATCTTATGGTTTTTGGAGCTATTATAAATGGAATTGATTCCTTAATTTCTCTTTCTTTGGTTACTTGTTAGTGTATAGAAATGCAACTGATTTCTGTGCATTGATTTTATTTCCTGCCACATTGCTGAATTACTGTATGAGTTCCAATAACTTGGGGGTGGAGTCTTTTGGGTTTTCCACATAAAATATCATGTCAAAAATGAACTTTTGGGACTTCATCAAGATAAAAATCTTTTGCACAGCAAAGGAAACAGTCAACAAAACTAAGAGGCAATCCATGGAATGGAAAGAAGTTATTTGCAAATGACATTTCAGATAAAGGGCTGGTATCCAGGATCTATAAAGAACTTGTCAAACTCAACACCCAAAAAACAAATAATCCAGTCAGGAAATGGGCAGAAGACATGAACAGACATTTTTCCAAAAAAGACATACAAATAGTTAACAGACACATGAAAAAATGTTCAACATCACTAACCATCATGGAAATACAAATCAAAATCACAATGAGATACCCCCTTACACCAGTTAGAATGGCAAAAATTAACAAGACAGGAAACAACAAGTGTTGGTGAGGATATGGAGAAAGGGGAACCCTCTTACACTGTTGGTGGGAATGCAGGCTGGTACAGCCACTCTGGAAAAAAGTATGGAGGTTCCTCAAGACATTAAAAATAGAGCTACCCTATGACCCAGCAAGTGCACTATTAGGTATTTATCCCAAAGATACAGATGTAGTGAAAAGAAGGGGCCCATGCACCCCAATGTTCATAGCAGCTATGTCCACAATAGCCAAACTGTGGAAGGAGCTGAGATGCCCTTCAACAGATGAACGGATAAAGAGGATGTGGTCCATATATACAATGGACTGTTACTCAGCCATCAGAAAGGATGAATACCCACCATTTGCATCGACATGGATGGAATTGGAGGGGATTATGCTAAGTGAAGTAAGTCAAGCAGAGAAAGACAATTATATGGAGTAGCACGGAGGACCACAGGGGAAGGGAAGGAAAACTGAATGGGAAGAAATCAGAGAGGGAGACAAACCCTGAGAGACTCTGGACTCCAGGAAACAAACTGAGGGTTACAGAAGGGAAGGGGCTGGGGGGATGGAGTAACCAGGTGATGGGTATTAAGGAGGGCACGTGTTGTGATGAGCACTGGGTGTTATATGCAACTAATGGATCATTGAACCCTACATCAGAAACTAATGATGTATTATATGCTGGCTAACTGAACATAAAAAAGAAAGAGAAAGAAAGAAAGAAAAAGAAAAAGCCCAATCTCAGCCCCTCTCCCCATGGGAGAATTATTGAAATGGGATCTGCATTTTAACAAGATCCATCAGTGTCTTACCTGCACATTAAAGTTTGAATAGCACTCCTCTAAAAGAGTAATTCTCAGCTTTGGTTATGGGTTATTGGAATCACCTGGGGAGCTTTTAAAAAAATATTATTTAGAAAGGGGCCAAGCCCAAGCCCCACTTTAAGAGATGATGCTTTAAATAGGATAGAGTACAGAAATCAGTATTTTTTAACAGCTTCTGAAGTGGTTCCAGTGTGTAGTCATGGTTGAGAACCAGTAATCTAGAATAACTGTGGTTAAGTGACAGAGAAAGAAACCAAAACAATTTTAAAAATTTGCTTCTGGATCTATTGGGGCATTGGGCTGAGGATGGAGAGGCATGGAAAAGAAGATTTTTTTTTTTTTTAATGAATAAACAAGCAAAAAGCAGAATCAGACCTATAAATGCAGAGAACAAACTGATGGTTGCTAGAGGGAAGGGGGGTGGGAGCTGGGCAAAATGGGTGAAGAGGAGAGGGGAAGACAGGCTTCCTGTCATGGGATGAATAAATCATGGGAATACAAGCACAGCATAAGGAATATAGTCAATGACATTGTAATAGTGATGCATGGGGACAGAGGGTAGCTATACATATTGTGAGCATAGCATAATGTATTAACTTACCTGAATTACTGTCTTGTACAATTGAAACTAATGTTAACATTGTGTGTCAACTATAGTCAAATAAAAAGAAAAGAATAAAAAGACTTGTTTTAATAAGAAATGTTGTAATGTTTGATCTGTACCTTGCACATGTATTACTTGAAATACAGATTCCTTTTTATGCATATAGCCTTTGACTCAGAAATTCTCTTATAGGAGCTTTTTGTTTTGTTTTGTTTTTTAATTTTATTATGTTATGTTAATCACCATACAGTACATCATTAGTTTTTGATGTAGTGTTCCGTGATTCATTGTTTGCGTATAACACCCAGTGCTCTATTCAGTACGTGCCCTCCTTAACATCCATCACCAGGCTAACCCATCCACCCACCCCCCTCCCTTCTAGAACCCTCAGTTTGTTTCTCAGAGTCCATATTCTCTCATGGTTCGTCTCTCCTCCAATTTCCCCCCCCTTCATTATTCCCTTCCTACTATCTTTTTTTTTTTTTTTAACATATAATGTATTATTTGTTTCAGAGGTACAGGTCTGTGATTTATCAGTCTTACACATGGTGAGCGCTGTGAATTATAGGAATCTAAAATATTTCAACTCATAGAGTAGACTGGTAGTTACCAGGGGCTGGGGGAGAGCTTTTATTTAAATGGACGCAGAGTTTCAGTTCTACAGGTGGAAAAGTGCTGGAGATCTGTTCCAGAACAACGTGGATAAACTTTAACAGTGCTGAACTGTACACTTAAGATGGTAAATTTTATTTTATGTGTTTTTTACTACAATAATTTCAGAAAGTATGTATTTTGTGAAGCAACTCTGTGTATGTTTGCATAGTAAAAATTGTAGAAGAGTATGCAACAAAATGGTTGTACAGCTTGCAAAGCTACAGTTGAGACCTCTTCTCTTACCTTTCTAGATTCTGTGATATTTTAAGAGTAAGCGCAGAATATTATAATTATGGGGGGGGGGAGAAGAAAGAAGCTGTTTCCACTCTGAGAAATATAAAACAAAACTTCCATTGGAGCTTACTATGAGTGAATGACTCACATACTGCCCTCCCTTATTTGCCAAAGAAGCATTACATTCTCCTGAGAAATTCAAGGCTTCGCATCCCTGTAGGGATTGTTGTGCAGTGTCTGGATCTTCTGAGACTTCTTAGTCTTCCCTCTAGTCTTGGGAAAAAGAAGCAAAAGCTATGTAGCCATTTTACTCATGAAGTAGAAAAACTAGTTAACGTCATGGAACAGATTTTCTTTCATCAATTCCTTTAACTTCAAGGAGTGGTAAAGCAGACTGGATGGACATTGGGGAAAAAGAGGAGGAAGGGGAATGGAGGAATTAATTTCTCTAGACAGAATTGCCCAGTCCAAGTGTATGTTGACATTTTGTCTTCTGTCTGGGTATCCTGAATCCCAGTGACAAAAATGTGGGTTATTACATCACAGTTATTTTACAACTATTTGTGTTTACCCTTTTGGCACTTGAGCCTGTGGTCCTTTGCTACACTGTGTTGTGCTAAGAGGGGATCATTAACCATTTTTCTTTTATTTTGAAAGGCTGGCTTAATCAAGTGTCTATAAAAGTGAAAGAAAGTTAAACTAGAAGATCCTCAAGATCATTAAAACCAAATGCTCAGAAAAGAGTTTCACTATAAATGTCAAAATATCTCTGTGGCTCTGTAAAGCTTTTAGAGTCTATCAGATGTTAAAGTCCATCGATAAGCTCATATACATTGTGATCAAGTCCATGGATTATGTCTGTGTGGGACTTCTTTTATGTTGTTTAACCATTCTAATACGAATGGCTCCATACACCAGGCTGAGGGCTTTTTATCCTCACAAAAATTGGATGGCATTGCATTAATCTTGGCATCAAGAGTTAAAAAAAAAAAAATTATTGAAGGTATTGTAGAATGAATAGAGCAGTTAGTTACCTTTCCACCAAAAAATTTAACAAATCTTATCTTCAGTCTAATGTTGGAATTGTGATCCTAGCCTATTTCTAGTCTTGTTATTAGGCCTGAATGTACAGCTTCAGTTTGTCATCATTTTTTATGGAATAATCCAGAAATATCACATTTCTGGTTCCTCTTTTCCTTTCTGTAATCAATCATTACCCAATTTAGAATACATCTTCAATCCTGTGAAGAGAATTAATATACTTGGTGAAGACAAAATAGTTTAACAATTCAATAATTTTGAATTTTTTGCACTATAATTATAGTGACCCAAGTTTTTATCTACCTAATCTTTTATGATATTGATTGTTAATCTTTGGAGTCAGGAGAAAGAAAGAAGGGGTGGGAGATGAAAGTAAATGAGAGAAAGAAGGAAATAAGGAGGGAAATAAAAAGGAAGGAAGACGAGATGAAGGCAAACGATCATGAGCTGATTTTTCAGATAAGTGTTTCTTCCAATATTGGCAGTAGTCCAGAAAAATGAATTGAGTTTCCACCCCAAAACCAATTTGAACAAATGTTCAAATCTATAGAATAAAAATAAAATACAGATAAAAATAGCCCCAAGTTGTTTTGTTGAATCTGTAAGGATGTTCTCCCTAAATCATAGAAGTAAAATGTTGCTACAGTTTTTTCAAAACAATATTATAAGTTTTAAATAATACCATGCAAAGGGAAAATAAACAAATTTTCTTATTGCTTCCAGGATAATTTGGGTAGCAAGCCACACAAAATTTTTGAGTGGATTTGTGCTGACTTAGAAGACAGTCTCAATATCTAGGTCTTAAAAAATTGTGCTAAGCTTGCAAGTCCATAGCAGATCAAGAATAAGAACGGTCTTAGGACGTTTGTTGGTTTTTCTTTAGTTTATATGTAGCCAGCTGGTTTCTGACCTCTTTGTATAAATATCCAGCTTTGCACATAATCAGATTCCATATTACCTTGTTATGACATCATTCTGGGCAGACTTTGATCCCTTACTAACTTCTCCAAACCATACACGTAGACTTAAATAACAATAAGAAGATTGCTACTTATCCACCAAATACCACTGCTGGTGGTGTAAAAAAAAAAAAAAAAAAAAAGTATACATGTATACTTTTTACATTTATTTTTGTATATTTGTAGATGTGTAATATATATGCATAATAATGGATAGACCTAGAGCAGGATTAGAAATACACTAAAAGGAAAACTATATTCTATTTGATACTAAATTATTGAATTTTCAAAAATGTATATCTCTGTTGAAATATACATCTAAGTTCCCTCTTTTCTGCAGTTGTTACCAATTGATATTTTTGTTCAAGTGGTATTTCAAAAGCAAATGAATTGAAATGTAGAATATGAGACCTTGTTACATGTTATTTTTCTCCATGGATAGATGAAAATAAAGGTTAAGCTGTATTCTTTGGTGATCCGGAAGCCTGGGTGTAAAAGACACAATGATCTTGTAAATTACCCAGAAATGGCTTCTTTAGTGTCTGATCAAGATAAATGACACAAGGCAGCTGTAAAAAGAATTCCCACTAGCCGTTGACCCATAAACAGTGGTGTCATTTTTCATTTTTAGAAAAGTATCAAAATCAATTTAAAATAACACCAAATCTTTAAAGTTATAATTAAATGTCCTAAATTCTGCTTCAGAGGATATTATTTTAACTGATGTTATTTTTTAAGTTAAAATACATTAAAACATTCTGGTTGCTATAGAACTTTGATGGCTGTTAAATATGAATCATTTTTCTATGGGTCCACTGTATCCCCAACACCTAGAACAATGCCTGATACATAGTAAATGGTCAATAAATATGGTTGAATGAATGAGTGGGTGAAATAATAATATATTAAGGTAATAATAATATATTAACTCATGGAGCTTTGGATACTAAAAGTGATGTCATACACACAAAAGACAAAGGTACAGAACTAACAGATACACTGATAATGAATATTTATCGAGAACTTTTTATGTGTCAGGTATTCTACTAACTGCTTTGCATGCATTTTCTTATATAATGATCAAAATAGCCCTATAGAAAATACTGACTAGAGTATCCCACATGAGAAACTGTGGCCTAGTGAGTAGTAATAATGTTTTCAAGGTTACACAGCTAATAAATGGTGGTGCCTAAGTTAAAATTCACATCATCCTGGCCTACAATATACATATTCGAACAACTATGTACCACTCTCTCTCTTTTTTTTTTTTTTTTTTATGTACCACTTTCTTGATGTACTGTGTTTTCATGCCAACTTCATGGTCTCTAGGATCATTGATACACTCTGTCTACAAAGAAATGAAAAACTATGTTTTACTAATTCTAGAAGAATTAAGGCTCTCATGGTATATTGAATTTTCTATCAATGGATTAGATGTTTTTATTATTGCGGTATATAGCAATTTAAATATCGGTCAATTATATGTCTTTTCTACACAGTACATAGGAATTTATCTGGTAAATACATTTGGTACAAATGGGAAAAGAAGTAGCTATAAGGATTTAGCTGTTGCATTTTTTCCATAATAGTAAAAAACTGGCAACAGCCTCAATGCAACTTGATAGAGTTTTGGTTAAGCAAATTATGAATGTATAGTAGATGGCTACACAGTTATTTAAAAAATTGACAAATGACATTCCAAGATTGAAGAAAATTAGCAAAGTGTTCATGAGTACCACAGACTTTAGAATCAGGTAGATCTGGTTCAATACCAGCTCATGCCCACCCATGCCCAGATATCTTACTCTAGGCAATTTCTTAACTTTTATAGGCTTAATTTTCCTCAGCTGTAAAATGTGGATACTAATAGTATATACAACAGGAGCTGTAAATGGTATTGGTGAGAAGATGTAGGGCAGAGGACGCTGATACACAGATTCAGCCTGTATTTTTCTCTTGGTGTCACAGTTATTTTAAGTGGATTCACATCAGTAGGCAATTACCAATGACAGTGGTAATGAAATTTGGCCAGATTGCTAACCAGAGTTACAACATTTTCAGATTCCTTTTGTAAAAGACAATATTTCAGATAGAAATTTTAAATGTCACGAACTGTATCCTTTTACTGACCAGTCTAATTCCTACTTTAAATGGCATATACGGTGGATCTCCAATCAGATTCTTTCATTGAATGAGGAAAATGTTCTTCAAATTTCTTTTTCAGGGCAGAAGGAGATGATTGACAATGCTTTTCCCCTTGAAATCATTAATATGTTGTTTACATGTCAGTAAGTAAAGAAAGAGAGACAGACATTTCGGGCACAAGATCAGCTCTCTGCATCCAATACTTAAACTCCATTCTCAGTGGAGCTTTCTTCTGTCAGCATACAGGGAAAACAGTCATAGCTTGGCCAATAGAATTATCAACTGGCTTCAGGAAAAAAAAAAAAATGCTAAATAGGCCAGCTCTCTGAGCCAATCTTAATTATTGGAAGCATAATGAACTCATTAATTTTATTCAGAGTTTTATCTTTGTCCTCATTCTTTTGTTCGTTTTTCTTCAGGAAGAAAAACATGTTTTTATCTATTTTATTTTTAATTTTATTTTTTTATCTGAGTATAGGTGACACACAATGTTGCATTAGTTTCAGGTGTACAACCTAGTGATTCGACAAGTTTATATATTATGCTGTGCTCACCACAGTGTAGCTACCATCTGTCCCCATACAGTGCTGTTTAGAGTATCATTGGTGATAGGGGTGCTTGGCTGGCTTCATCAGTAGAGCATGCAACTCTTGATTTCGGTGGTATCAATTCGAGCTCCACGTTGGTATAGAGATTACTTAAAAATAAAATCTTTAAAAAAAACCCACAATATGTTTGGCTATATTCCTTATGCTCTGCCTTTTATTCCCATGACCTATTCATTCCGTAACTAGAAGCCTGTATCTTCTACTTCCCTTCACCCATTTTTCCCATTCCCCTACTGCCGTCCCCTCTGGCAACCATCAGTTTGTTCTCTGTATTTATAGGTGTGAGTCTGCTATTTATTTATTCTTTTTTTAATTCCACTTATGAGTGAAATCCTACAGTATTTGTCTTTTTCAGTCTTATTTCACTTAACATAATACCCTCCAGATCCGTTCATGTTGTCTCCAGTGGCACCATCTCATGACTGCATAACAAACGGTACATTACTACTATGCTCTAGTTGGTCAGGCTGTTCTTCACACGGGACATTTTGCAATTCTTAGTACGTGTATATTATTAGGGGTGAACAAAAAGGTAAATACATTGTGATCCTGAGAGCCAGGGTTCTTGCCGTCAGAGAGAGAGGTCGCAGATACAGGAGTGAAGGCTAGAATGAAAACTGCCATGCTGGATTAGTATCTGTGAGATCTGAAGGAACCATGTTTATTTAATAGTAGGTGGCTAGATAGAGTGAGCAGAGATATTTAAATACGTATTCGCATATATACAGATAAAGAGAGACAAATAAATATGTATAATTTATATTTATATATGTGTGTATGTGTGTCTGATTTGTCAAGGGGAAGGCAGCGGGGCCCTCAGCAGGTTCCAGCAAGTTTAGTGGAGAGAGAACCGACCTGACTACACGTTCTGCTGTGCCAGGGTGGGGGCTGGGAGCAGTCATGGCTCCAAACAAGAGCAGACCAGGCCACATGTGTGAACAATACCTGTGTTCCTAATTTACAACACTAAATGCCAATCATAATCTTTTATTTAAAATACAGCATTTACACCAGTGTTCATACTCTGGCACTGCTTTAGTTAAGGTAAGTAATGTTAGTTGCTATAAAAATCTCAATGGCTTAATACAATACAAGTTTATTTCTCACTCTTGTCACTCTCTAGTGAAGGTTGTGAGGGTGGCTCTGCCCCATCTAGTCATTCGAGGACCTGATTTGCTTTCTTCTTTATCACAAGATTGTCTGGTGTCATCTAGCAGGTGGATAAGGAAGGAGAGAATAGAGGATCTCAAGAGAGGTTGTTAGAGACCAGACACATTGCTTCTGCCCACATTTCATTGGTCAGAATGTCAAGAGGCTAGGAAATGTGATGTAGTGCTGGCCTTGGGTAGAAAAGGAAAGTCATGTGTATCTCTGGGCACTGGCCTTCTCTGCTATAAAAGCTCTAACCAGTTTCATCTACTGTTTATGTGGTAGGACTTACAGGCTTCAACAAATGTAGGAGATAACCTGCGGCCAAAGGGAGAAAATCTCTTTACAAATTAGTTTGTAGGATTCTGCATTACTCACCTGACTTCTCGCCAACCTTCTTTGCTGTGTTCTTTTGCTTCCTTATGGGATCTGCAGGTAAACCTGTCACCTCACTTTAAATTGGCTTCCTCTTCAAGCTCTGCTGTTAATCCCTTAAATTCTGTCAAGGAAATGTCCTCACCACAGTTCTTCCCAGTCCTAAGGTACTCATGATTATACCTGAGAATGAATTTCTTTGTCTCCCCAACATTGTCTTAGCAGAATGAATTGCTATTAACTATGCAAATAGTTCTTAATTTGATTTTATTTAAAAAATCATGACTAATTTCTTAAAAGGTATGTTTTAACACTAACTTTATAAAATACTGAGGCATGAAATACAAGATAGTCTGAAATTATAATCTTCAATATTTGTGTTGGGTAACATAGGCCATATACAAACTCTCAGAAAAATGCTCTAAAGTTAAGAACCTAGGAGCATGTTAGGAGAGCTAAATGGCTTACCCTGAATGGCCCACTCCAGCAAAGCATTTCGCACTTTTTACTGTACTTTCTTTGGAAGCAGTCAACCTTGCTTTAGTGATACGAGAAGAATTTGGCTGATTTCTAATGATTACAGTCAGGAGTAAAGGTTGAGTTTAGGCTCTGAGGCAGATGTCTTGGGTTTTATTAGCTGTGTGTCCTTAGACAAGTCACTTAATCTTTTTGTGCCGCAGTCTCCTCAACTATAAATAGATAATAACAGTAACTGTCCCATAGGGTTGATGGAATAATTAAATGAATTTAATCCTCATAACAATCTTTTTGGGCTGGCTACTATTATTTTATATTGGTACATGTAAAAAAAAAACTTAGAGTAGTCTTGGCACATGCTAAGTCATCAGTAAGTATTAGCCACAATCATTATAATTATTATTATTACTATCACCCTTCCCAATAAAGAAAGAACTTTTGCATTTTCAGATAAAAACTCTTATTTTTGTTTTGAGATAGTTGAAAACCATAGTGTTAGGCTGTGGTCCAGAAAGGAATGCTACAATGAAGATTAGTTGTCAATACATCCAATAGTCCAAGGTCACCAGGCTTGTGCCTCCTTCTCAGCCATCACCCACCCATCCACCCACCCACCCACCCATCCATCCATCCATCCATCCATCCATCCATCCATCCACCCATCCACCCATCCATCCACCCATCCACCCATCCATCCACCCATCCATCCATCCATCCATCCATCCATCCATCCATCCATCCACCCATCCATCCACCCATCCACCTACCCATCCACCCACCCACCCATCCATCCATCCATCCATCCATCCATCCATCCATCCATCCATCCATCCATCCACCCATCCATCCACCCATCCACCCACCCATCCACCCATCCATCCATCCATCCATCCATCCATCCATCCACCCATCCATCCACCCATCCACCCACCCATCCACCCACCCATCCACCCATTCATCCACCCATCCATCCACCCATCCATCCATCCACCCACCCATCCATTCATTCAGTGCTTATTGTGTGCTTACTATGTGCCAGCAGTGTCGCTCCGCCACTTACCAGCTGTGGGCACTAGAGCAACTTTCTTTACTGCTCTAAGCTTGATTTTCTGCATCTGAAAAGTGGAATAATACCTGTCTTTGTTGTTGAGAATAAGTTAGAAATTTTTTGAAAGTAATGGCAGAGTGCGTGGCCTATCATAAGTACTCATAAATAAATTGCAATTCTTACAAAAATTAATACATAAAGGGCTTTATCTTGAGACCTTGGTTCTTTCATACAGTTTTCCAAACTATAGATCTTGGTTTATTAGTAAGTGGTAAAATCAGTTTTTAAAAAGAATCGACATTGCTAGAGTGGAGGGGGGCTGGAGGGATGGGGTGGCTGGGTGATGGACATTGGGGAGGGTATGTACTATGATGAGTGCTGTGAATTGTGTAAGACTGATGAATCACAGACCTGTACCCCTGAAACAAATAATACATTATATGTTAATAAAAAGTTTAAAAAAAATAAAAAGAATCGACATTTTTAAAAACCAACATTTTAAAAAACACAATAGCCTACAATAGAATACTGTAAATGCAGAGATTAAAATAGGACCGCACAGATAAGAGTACATCACATGTACTGAAACGTTAACTTCACCCATATAAATACCTGTAAGTATATTGGTATTGGTTGTGTGTAATACATATTTCTTACTAAGGATTTCAGTCAAAAAAAAGTTTGAAAGCTTTTTAATAGTATATGAACAGTGCTACATTGGCACCTTTAATTGTCCAGAAGTCAGGACTTTGTGTTTTTTTATGAAGCTAGTTCAAACATCTTTACAACATCTTTACCAGCATGTGGCAGAAATAGCACATAGCGTTTTTTTAAATCAATCCACACCAAGCTTGCTTGGTGGTTTGGTGGAGAGGATTAAGACCATTACCTAAAAATAAAATAGGATTACTGGTAGATTGCATTTTTCTATGCTACTTCTGCTCACTGTCAGTCTGTAAAATAAAAAAGCCATTTATAATGGAGGTAAGTCCTCTGGATGTATGGTGCCTTTGAAACATTCTGCATTCAACCTGCCTCCCCATAGGTGAGGGGGGATCCGGGAGTCTGCTGTTGTCCCTAGTGTATATACTGACACAGACTGAAGAGAAGAGAGCTGTCACCGATGCCTGGAAAGCTAGGTGCATAATTACCATCTTCTCAAGAGAGTCCTTTGCCCTAAAAACCTTCAATTCCAGCTCATCTGTCTTTAGAGTTTCTTGGCCACACAGGCCTCCTGTCTCTTTTCCAAATTAAGGGCCCTCAGCAGAGCTGCCACACTGGGCACTAATGAATTCTCTGAGACTAATCTACACAGTAATGAGAACTGGAATCTGTCACTTACTCTCCCAGGAGGTAACAGTTCACACGCCGTTACATCACCCTATTAAAATAACTTATTAGCTGTGTTGCTTGTCTGCTACCATTCATTAAGAAGGTGTGACCAGAGAGACACATATTTGAACAAATGATGAAATTTAATTTGAATTGTTCTCCGTTTTGGTTTTATGGCTGAATGCACACATGCAGTAAGTACATTTAAGCATTTTATACAGATCACAGGTACCTTAGGGAAGTGTCAGCACAGTTATGACTTTTCACCAATTAGATGAAAAAGAAGTTAAATAAGAATCTGCATCCCATTCAAAATGTGTGAGAATCTTGTACATTCCATTCTCTGCATTTTTGTCTTCCAGGAGCTATGTGTGTTTCTACCGGAGGCTTTCATTACAGACATAATGTGCTATGCCATGAAATAATTGATAAATCATTGAGAGCTAAATTGGGGAGGATAAATTTAGATGGAGTAATAGGAAGTTGGGTGCAGTTTTTATTGCAAATCCACCAAATTATGTAAATTTTTATTTGCTGTTTATTTTTGTCACTATCTCAGAGAATGGGTTTGACCTTATACGGAGGTTACTTAAGTCCCTGCTCTTCTTTTTGATCTTAGAGAAAAATTACTTTGCTTTTTTATTCTCATTTGCTTCATCTGTAGAATGAGAGTAAAATGATATCTATCTTACACTTGAGGTTGTTGGGAGGATTAAGTGTGCTAAAATAGCTTTGGCCCGTGGTAAGTACTCACTAATACCTATTATTGTTATCATAATCACCATCATTATCTAGTCTTCCTCCTCCAAGGAAAAAAAATCAGGGAGAGATTTTTTGCACTTCTAGATTTTTTTTTCTTTTGATGCAGCTGTCTGAAAACAGCAACTATATAGTATAGCTCAAAAAATATTGGAAAGCCAACATCAATGCTTTAGGAAGCTCAGCAGCCCTGTCACCTGCTCTGTAGGCCTATCCTCAAGAACCTTTCTTTGAAGAAGAGCATTTCTTTTTTTTTTTTTAAAAGATTTTATTTATTTATTTGACAGAGAGATAGACAGAAGAGCACAAGCAGAGGGAGTGGCAGAGGGAGAGGGAGAGGGAGAAGCAGGCTCTGCACTGAGCAGGGAACCCGATGCGGGACTCGATCCCAGGACCCTGAGATCATGACCTGAGCCGAAGGCAGACGCTTAACCATCTGAGCCACCCAGGCGCCCAGAAGAAGAGCATTTCTTACATGCAGTGTGATGCTTCTACCAGTGATCAGCTGTGTCATTTTGAGCAAGTTTCCTTACCTCTCTAAGCTTTGTGTTCTTCATCTTTGGAAAAGAGGTGGTAATACCTCCTTCATTGTGTTGTTGCAAAGATTAAGTCAAATGAAATTAACTTTGTAAAACATCTGTCAACACATCTAGCATGTATTTATACCCTCAATGTATAAATACTCAGTAAACTGCGATTGTTAGAATTATTATCACTCATAATGCCACTGACTACCATCTGTAAGACACAGCTCTGGATTTTTTTCTAACGCTGTACACGTGCAGGCTATACCCCTTCCACCTTGCCTGGTCTCTCTTTCGTCCTCAAAGCCTGCAATCCCAGGGGGCTGCCTGGAAGTGCACTGGTTGTAGAACAGCGCTTTTCAAATTAGACCACATCAGACTTCAGTAGAATCTATAACTTTGGCCTCATTCACTCATCCTTCTAGCACACTATACAAAGTAGCCTATGTTAATATCCTAGTTGTTTTATTATTAGATCATTACTTGGATTAACTATTATTTTAACAACTTTAAAAATAACATGGGAATCATATTATTGGTGAACAGCATAAACCACTCATAGTGTTTCAAAACTACCAGAATTAAAAGAATATTCCAAAGATAACAGTCCCTTAAGCATAGTTATTTTATAATACGTAGAGAATTTTTTTAGATAATTTTGTACTTTCAGAGTCAAGTTAAATTCATGAATAACTGGCCATTAAAATTGCACCCAAATGCTATTTAAAACAAATTGGATTCCTTCTTTTACTTTGGGACTGGCATGAATATGTCCTGAGAAGTTTTACAGCCATGTGGTGCATACACAATGAGGTGCTAAATTTTCATTATTTGCCTGAAATATGTCTTCCCAGATTTGTGTTTCTCACAATTATGAAAAATACAGTATGGTTTAGTTAAAAGCAAATTCTTAATAATAATCTTGAAAATACATTTAAAAAGTATCTCCTCTTCTTGTCTATCTTCAAATATCTTCAAAAGACAACTCACCATCTTTTTTTAAATTTTATTTTATTATGTTATGTTAGTCACCATACAATACATCATTAGTTTTTGATGTAGTCATCCATGATTCATTGTTTTCGTATAATAGCCAGTGCTCCATGCAGTAAGTGCCCTCCTTAATACCCATCACTGGGCTAACCCACCCCCACCCGCCTCCCCTCTAACACCCTGTTTGTTTCTCAGACTCCATAATCTCTCATGGTTCATCTCTCCCTCCAATTTCTCCCCCTTCATTTTTCCCTTCCTTCTCCTGATGTCCTCCATGCTATTCCTCATGTTCCACAAATAAGTGAAACCATATGATAATTGACTTTCTCTGCTTGACTTATTTCACTTAGCATAATCTCCTCCAGTCCCATCCATGTTGATGTAAAAGTTGGGTATTCATCCTATGGCTGAATAATATTCCATTGTATATATGGACCACATCTTCTCTATCCATTCATCTGTTGAAGGGCATCTCTGCTCTTTCCACAGTTTGGCTATTGCGGACATTGCTGCTATGAACATTGGGGTGCAAGTGGCCCTTCTTTTCACTACCTCTGTATCTTTGGGGTAAATACCCAGGAGTGCAATTACTGGGTCATAGGGTAGCTCTATTTTTAATTTTTGGGGGCACCTCCACACTGCTTTCCAAAGTGGCTGTACCAACTTGCATCCCCAACAGTGTAAGAGGGTTCCCCATTCTCCACAACCTCTCCAACATTTGTTGTTTCTTGCCTTGTCAATTTTTGCCATTCTAACTGGTGTAAGGTGGTGTCTCAATGTGGTTTTGATTTGAATTTCCCTGATGGCTAATGATGAACATTTTTTCATGTGTCTGTTAGCCATTTGTATGTCTTCTTTGGAGAAGTGTCTGTTCATGTCTTCTGCCCATTTTTTGACTTGATTATTTGGTTTTTGGGTGTTGAGTTTGAGAAGTTCTTTATAGGTCTTGGATACCAGCCCTTTATCTGTAGTGTCATTTGCAAATATCTTCTCCCATTCTGTGGGTTGCCTCTTAAGACAGCTCACCATCTTGAAGTAGAAGACAAAAATACTGATAACAATATGATAACTACCAATACTTCTGTTTCCACATCCTGCCATGTAATAAACCCTTGACATATATTAAGTCATTTAATCCTCATATCAACCCTATACACTAGGTGCTATTTTTATCTCCATTTTACACTGCAGGAAATTGAGCCACAGAACAGTCAAGTGACTTGCTGTGGGTCACACAGAGAGGGCAAGAACCAGGACTCAAGCATCGAGTTTTTACCCTACAAAATCATGTGACTAAAATTGTTACATAGCCAGAGCTTTTATTTTTATTAACATCAAACTTATGACACATCAGTGGGTGGTGAAGACCCCTGTTTTGGGATACAGTACTGATATTTAATTCCTAACTAGGAAACAAACAAACAAATACCTTCTTTCCTAAGGCTTGGTTTCTCTCAAAATAAGCTAAATTTCTTTCCCTTTGCATGGTCTGGGCTAATTTGCATGATTAGTTTAGATAAAGCAAGCAAGAGAAGATAATTTTTTACATTCCAAATTTCTGACTCTAAATTGAGTGGGTTATTGGTTTTTGAAGGTGACACGCATCCAATTATTTTAAAAGACCTCTATAGGTCTTCTAGAAAAAGCTGGTTACAGGAATATTATGATTGACCCCCTAACATGAAGCAGCCATATGGTTTTAGAGGTGACCCTAATTCTAGAAGCAGCTTCTGATTCGATTAAGCCAATTACAATAATCTCACCTTCCTTGCTGGTATTGCTGGAAGAACCAGTGTTTAAGCCAATCAGAATACAACATTCCCCTGGCTGTCATTTGCTCAGGAATGCATAACCTAAATTGGCCCAGTCAGACTCAAAGGAGAGACTTAACCAAATGGTTGAAAGGAGCTACTTTCACTCCCACTGCAGAGAGAGACTTGGGATGAAGTTAAGGTTGGGGACAACAGAGGAAAAAGGGAAAGAACCTGGATGTATGATGACCAGCCCTGAAGGCCACACTACCTTTAATTTCCTCTTGAGGGGGAAAAAAATACATTTTTATCAGAGTTTAAGCTTGAGTCTGGCTTTCTGTTAATTTGCAGCTCAAGCATGACCAGGAAACACATTTTCACCCCTTAGCACCTGTCCTATAGTCCTGGTTTTAAAGTGGCAATTAATCTGTGTATTTTGAATTACTGATAATTTGGTTCAAACATATGACTGATCCAGATTCCTATCTACATTTATTAAGCACATAATATAGAAGTTTTCATAAACATTAAAAAAATCTTTGCATCAGGTACAGGGAGAAAGATATCATTAACCACATTTTCTAGGTCAATAAGTAAAGGTTCAGAATGGTTAAGTAACTTTCCTCAACCCACACTGTTATTTGTTGGAAAATTCTTACTTGAGATCAGGTCTTTTGACTCCAGTTTCCAGTGGTGCTATTACTCTGCCACTTTGACTTAGATGATTCAGGGCAGAAAGGATGGGGATGCATGAAGAACTCTAGAACGTTTCAGTTGGAGACAATTTCTATTCATGGGATAGACCATTACTTCTCACCTTAAAGATACTCTGTCACTTTTCTCCCCATTATATCTTGTGGAAAATCACCAAAATCATAATGAGTATAACATTCTATAATTCCATGTAAACTGAAGTAGAAATATCTATTCTGGCATAGTTAACACATTCCTCAAGTTTCTTTCAGGCACATAATAAAATTATGTGTAGATATATATGAAATAAATATAATATAAATATATAGATATATATCTGAAGCATATTTAATTTAGCTTTTAATTTCTTTATTGTCTCATGATTCCCTCTGTCTTGGATTTGCTGATTTAAAACATTCTAATGCAGTTCTAAATGGGAAACATTTGTTCCTCGTTCTAGGGGTGCATACTGAATTAGGTTTGGATAACATAGCAAATCAAGATGATTATCCCACATGAGAGTGAAGCAATCCAATATAACGTAATGTCCCTCAAAGATGACTAGGTCTCCGTAGGGCTCTATTTGTTGCTTTTAAAAGCCTGACATTCTTTATAGAGTGCTACTGCATATTCTCTTGATTCATACGGACCACTTGGTCTAGATGGGTAAAAACTCAAATAACCAACAATATTCCCTCTGCCTTTCTCATATAGTGCTATTTCCTGAGTGTTTCTTTTCAAAGCCAAGGGAACTTGGATTTGTTGCAGATCCATACCTTAGCATGAAATTAATCTTTACCATTGCCAAAAACTGCTGTCCAAGCCCAAGCCCAAGCATGCCACACACATTGTCTGGAGATGTTGTAAGCCAAGAGCCAGGTCATAAAGCTGACCAAATGCAGATCTTGAGGAAGCAGGATAAGTTGACTTTGACCAGTTAAGCTAGCAATGGCTTAACTTCAAGGAGCTCAGTACCCAGGAAGAGCCCATGCAAGGCTGCTCAAAGTGTCTTGGGCTGAAGAGAGATTCCACTGGATATTGATAGATATTATGTTAAAGAGTACGTAGATTTGCCTCAATTTATTCATCCAAAGAACCGCGCGCGTGTGTGTGTGTGTGGCATCTTAAAGAGTCAGTGATCTACAAAGCACACCTTTTTAAGTGTTGGGCTATGGCATGGCCAAGCTTCATTTGAAATAGGATATCTAAAAACAAAACGAAAAGAAATAGGGTATCTTCATGAGTAAATAGAATTCAGGGTAGAAAATTTGTTTCTTTTTTTTATTTTTTAAATTAACATATAATGTATTATTTGTTTCAGGGGTACAGGTCTGTGATTCATCGGTCTTACACAATTCACGGCGCTCACCATAGCACATACCCTCCCCAATGTGCATCACCCAGCCACCCCATCTCTTCCACCCCCCTCCACTCGAGCAACCCTCAGTTTGTTTCCTGAGATTAAGAGTCTCTTATGTTTTCTCGAAAATATGTTTCTTTTTAACTGTGTTTGTTTGGAAGTATTGCTTTGTATCATTATTTAAATTGAAATAACACTTTGCACAGCATATAACATTACTTTTTTCCTAAATAATTTCATTGTGACTTCTTTTTTTAATCTCAGGGAAACTCTGAGAGGATAATTAGGACAGTTGTATTCTATTTCACAGCTGAAGAAAGTGATGCAGAGAGGATAGATGCCTTCTACACTTAGCACAGGCTAGGTTAGGGCATTGGAAAACTAAGGCCCACAAGCCAAATCTGGTCTGCAGCTTCTTTTTATACAGTCTGGAAATTAAGAATTTTTTTAAAGTTTGTTAAAAAAAAAAAAAGGAACATTTACTATCTAGCCTTTTACAGAAAAATTATGTTAACTCCTGGACTAGATTATGTTGCAGCAACAAAGTCCATATCTCAGTGGTTTTGCCAACACAAATGTCTTTCTTGGGTGATACCACATGCCCAACACAGGCTGTCAGGAGGCTCTGCTTATCCAGATCACTCAGAAACCCAAGCTGACAGAGACTTCATGACATTATGTGCTTCCATGGTCATCACAGTAACAGAAAGGGAGTGTGATGAGATGAACACTGGCTCTCAAAATTTCCACCTTGGTGTGAAATATACCACTTCTGCTCATATTTTACTGGCCAAGCAAGTCACATGGCCTCATCTTGCTTCAAAGGGGCAGAGAAGTGCTGTCCTACCTTGTGCCTGCAAGAAGGAAATCCAAAAACATTTCATGAACAATGGCACTAATACAGGGTACATGTACATGCTCATACACATGTATGTGTATAGAAAGCTAGTTCAAGAATAAATTAGTTAGAATCCATATCCTGTGAAACTTGGTTTATTGATTCCCTCCTCTCTCTAGATATATATAGATATAGTTGTGTGGATATCTCTATAGCATATATTGTTATATAGAGATCTCTATTACATATATGTAGAATTCTTATCCTATATTGAATTCCATATATATCAACATATATATCTCTATATAGATCTTTCTATATAATGAAAAATATTAGTAGTAGAAGGGAACCTACAGTTGATTCTAAGGAAACATAATTTATAAAGGCAGGTGAGGGAGGGGGGAAAGATGACAGAGGAGTAGGGGACCCTATTTCAACTGGTCCATGGAATTGAGCTGGATATCTACCAGACCACTCTGAGTACCCACGAAACCAGCCTGAGATGTAAGAAGATCTGGATCTCTACAAACGGAATATTGCAGGCAGTTGGTTTTGAGGTACGAAGTGGGGATCCATGATTCCGCAGGCCGATACCAGAGGATAAACGGCAGCGGAAGGGTGCCTGGCTGTGGGGATCCTACACCGCTGGTGAGCGACAGCCTCACACGCTGCGGACGGGCACAGACTCGCAGACCGGTAGCATCGGGGAAAGGACTCTAGGGCAGCCCCCGGGGTGGAAACCCGGAGCGGTGGGGTCACGCCTGCGAACTGCAGCCCCCGGGCGGAATCCCGGAGTGGCGGGGTTGTGCTAGCGAGAACTGGGAGCAGCTGGCGGTTTTAGAAGCACAAAGGGCAGAGACGTGTTGGAGGCAGGCCTGGGAGTGCTGCGGAGGGGCGCACAATCCAGGACGCTGCAGTTTATAGCAGCACAAACAGAAACGGGGACAGTGTGGCCTGGAGAGCTCACTGAAGAACAGACTGCGATCTCTCTGCTCTGAGGCAGAGGGTTGGAAACGGTCTCTTCTGCTCTGACTCACGGAAGAGACATGGAAAGCCACCAGGGAAAGCCGCCAGAGAACAAAAGCCCCCAAAACTGATTCCCACTGAGCCCATCCCCTGCCACAGGGGCACAGGGCAACTCTGCCTGAACAGGGTTGCCTGAGTAACAGCGTGGCAGGCCCCTCCCGCAGAAGACAGGCTGGGAAAACAAGAGACCAGCAACCCTAAGGTCCCAAGAAAACAGGTGCGTCTTGCTTGGGTTCTGGTCAATAATTTGGACTCTATACATTCCCTCAAACACCCATCAACAGAATGACTAGGAGGAGGATCCCCCAAAATAGAAAAGACTCAGAGATTATGACTTATGCTGCAGATTTACAAATGGATGCAGATATAACCAAGATGTCAGAGATGGAATTCAGGCTAGCAATTGTGAAGACAATGGCTAGAATGGAGAAATCAATTAATGGCAACATAGAGTCTCTAAGGGCAGAAATAAAAGGTGAATTGGCAGAACTTAAAAATGCTATCAATGAGATCCAATCCAATCTAGATAATCTAACAGCTAGGGTAACTGAGGCAGAAGAGAGAATAAGCGACCTGGAAGACAATATAATAGATAAAAAGGGAAAAGAGGAGTCCAGGGAAAAACAACTCAGAATCCATGAAAATAGAATCAGAGAAATAAGTGACACCATGAAGTGTTCCAATGTCAGAATAATTGGAATCCTGGAGGGAGTGGAGAGAGAGAGAGGACTAGAAGACGTATTTGAGCAAATCGTAGCTGAGAACTTCCCTAATCTGGGGAATGAAACAAACATTTGAGTCTTAGAGGCAGAGAGGACCCCTCCTAAGATCAAGGAAAATAGGCCAACACCCCAGCATGTAATAGTAAAACTTGCAAATCTTAGAACCAAGGAAACCATCTTAAGGGCAGTTAGGGGGAAGAGATTCCTTACGTACAGAGGGAGGAACATCAGAATAATGTCAGACCTATCCACAGAGACCTGGCAAGCCAGAAAGGCCTGGCAAGACATACTCAGGGTACTAAATGAGAAAAACATGCAGCCAAGAATTCTTTATCCAGCAAGGCTTTCATTTAGGATGGATGGAGAGATGCAGAGCTTCCACGACTGGCAGAAACTGAAAGAATATGTGACCACTAAGCCGGCCCTGCAAGAAATATTAAGGGGGGTTCTGTAAAAGGAGAAAGACCCCCAAGAGTGATATACAACAGAAATATACAGGGACAGTCTATAAAAACAACGTCTTCACAGGCAACATGATGACAATTAATGCATATCTTCCAATAATCACTCTCAACGTGAATGGCCTAAATGCTCCCATAAAACGGAACAAGGTTGCAGATTGGATAAAAAGACAGGACCCATCCATATGCTGTCTACAAGAGACTCATTTTGAACCTAAAGATACATCCAGACTGAAAGTGAAGGGATGGAGATCCATCTTCCATGCCAGCGGATCTCAAAAGAAAGCTGGGGTAGCAATTCTTACAGCAGACAAATTAGATTTTAAACTAAAGTCTGTAATTAGAGACACAGAAGGACACTATATCATTCTTAAAGGGTCTATCCAACAAGAAGATCTAACACTTGTAAATATCTATGCCCCCAACATGGGAGCAGCCATCTGCATAAGCCAACTGTTAACCAAAATAAAGTGTCATATTGATAACAATACGTTAATTGTAGGAGACCTCAATACTCCACTCTCAGCAATGGACAGATCATCTAAGCAGAAAATCAACAAGGAAACAAGAGCTTTGAATGATACATTGGGCCAGATGGACCTCATAGATATTTATAGAACATTCTACCCTAAAACAACAGAATACTCATTCTTCTCGAGCGCACATGGAACTTTCTCCAGAATAGACCATATACTGGGTCACAGATCAGGTCTCAACCGATACCAAAAGATTGAGATTATTCCCTGCATATTCTCAGACCACAATGCTCTAAAACTGGAACTCAATCACAAGAAAAAATTTGGCAGAAATTCAAACACTTGGAAGCTAAAGACCTCTCTGCTCAAGAATGTTTCGGTCAACCAAGAAATCAAAGAAGAACTTAAACAATTCATGGAAATCAATGAGAACGAAAACACATCGGTCCAAAACCTATGGGATACTGCAAAGGCAGTCCTAAGGGGGAAATACATAGCCATCCAAGCCTCACTCAAAAAAATAGAAAAATCCCAAATTCACCAACTAACTCTACACCTTAAAGAACTAGAGAAAAAGCAACAAACGATGCCTAAGCCACACATTAGAAGAGAAATAATTAAAATTAGAGCAGAAATCAATGAATTAGAAACCAGAAACACAGTAGATCAGATCAACAAAACTAGAAGTTGGTTCTTTGAAAGAATTAATAAGATCGATAAACCACTGGCCAGACTTACCCAAAAGAAAAGAGAAAGGACCCAAATTAATAAAATTATGAATGAAAGGGGAGAGATCATGACTAACACCAAGGAAATAGAAACAATTATTAGAAATTATTATCAACAACTATATGCCAATAAACTGAGCAATCTGGATGAAATGGAGGCCTTCCTGGAAACCTATAAGCTGCCAAGACTGAAACAGGAAGAAATTGACAGCCTGAATAGGCCAATAACTAGTAACGAGATTGAAGCAGTGATCAAAAACCTCCCAAAAAACAAGAGTCCAGGGCCTGATGGATTCCCTGGGGAATTCTACCAAACATTCAAAGAAGAAATAATACCTATTCTACTGAAGCTGTTTCAAAAAATAGAAACAGAAGGAAAACTTCCAAACTCATTCTATGAGGCCGGCATTACCTTAATCCCCAAACCAGGCAAAGACCCCATCAAAAAGGAGAATTTCAGACCAATATCCCTGATGAATATGGATTCCAAAATCCTCAACAAAATCCTAGCTAGTAGGATCCAACAATACATTAAAAGGATCATCCACCATGACCAAGTGAGATTTATCCCCAGGATGCAAGGGTGGTTCAACATTCACAGATCAGTCAGTGTGATAGAACACATTAATAAGAGGAGGGAGAAGAACCATATGATCCTCTCAATTGATGCAGAAAAAGCATTCGACAAAATACAACATCCCTTCCTGATTAAAACTCTTCAGAGTATAGGGATAGAGGGAACATTCCTCAAGTTCATAAAATCCATCTATGAAAAACCCACAGCGAATATCATCCTCAATTGGGAAAAGCTGAGAGCCTTTCTCTTAAGATCAGGAACACATCAAGGATGCCCACTCTCGCCACTATTGTTCAGCATAGTACTAGAAGTCCTAGCAACAGCAATCAGACAACAAAAAGAAATAAAAGGTATTCAGATTGGCAAAGAAGAAATCAAACTCTCTCTTTTCGCAGATGACATGATACTTTATGTGGAAAACCCAAAAGACTCCACCCCCAAATTTCTAGAACTCATCCAGCAATTCAGTAATGTGGCAGGATACAAAATCAATGCACAGAAATCAGTTGCTTTCTTATACACTAACAACGCAACTGTAGAAAGAGAAATTAGAGAAACGATTCCATTTACAATAGCACCAAAAACCACAAGATACCTCAGAATAAACCTAACCAAAGAGGTAAAGGATCTATACTCTAGGAACTACAAAACACTCATGAAAGAAATTGAAGAAGACACAAAAAGATGGAAAAACATTCCATGCTCATGGATCGGAAGAATAAACATTGTTAAAATGTCTATGCGACCCAGAGCAATCTATACCTTCAATGCCATCCCGATCAAAATTCCAATGACATTTTTCAAAGTGCTGGAACAAACAATCCTAAAATTTGTATGGAATCAGAAAAGACTCTGAATCACCAAGGAAATGTTGAAAAAGAAAAAGCCGGGGGCATCACATTGCCCAATTTCAAGCTATATTACAAAGCTGTGATTGCCAAGACAGCATGGTACTGGCACAAAAACAGAAATATAGACCAATGGAACAGAATAGAGAGCCCAGATATGGACACTCCACTCTATGGTGAAATAATCTTCGACAAAGCAGGAAAAAAATATGCAATGGAAAAAAGACAGTCTCTTCAATAAATGCTGCTGGGAAAATTGAACAGCTATATACAGAAGAATGAAACTCGACCATTCTCTAACACCATACACAAAGATAAACTCAAAATGGATGAAAGACCTCAATATGAGACAGGAATCCATCAAAATCCTAGAGGAGAACATAGGCAGTAACCTCTTAGACATCAGCCACAGTAACTTCTTTCAAGATACATCTCCAAAGGCTAGTGAAACAAAAGCAAAAATGAACTTTTGGGACTTCATCAAAATAAAAAGCTTCTGCACAGCAAAGGAAACAGTCAGCAAAACAAAGAGGCAACCCACAGAATGGGAGAAGATATTTGCAAATGATACTACAGATAAAGGGCTGGTATCGGAGATCTGTAAAGAACTTCTCAAACTCAACACCCAAAAAACAAGTAAGTCAAAAAATGGGCAGAAGACATGAACAGACACTTCTCCAAAGAAGACATACACATGGCTAACAGACACATGAATAAATTGTCATTTAAAAAAAAATGTTTTGGGAGCCTGGGTGGCTCAGTGGGTTAAGCGTCTGCCTTCGGCTTGGGTCATGATCCCAGGGTCTTGGGATCGAGTCCCACATCGGGCTCCCTGCTCAGCGGGGAGTCTGCTTCTCCCTCTTCCCCTCCCCCCACTTGTGCTGTCGCTCTCTGTCATGCTCTCTCTCAAGTAAATAAATAAAATCTTTTTAAAAAATTTAAAAAACTGTTTTCCTCCCCATAGAGGAAAATTAAATTTAAGGTTGCTTGCTGAATCATTTCCATCAGCTAGGGTTCAACTCGTGAGCATCACTGATATCCATCTCAGTTGGCTTCTCTGTGTTTTTCCATCTTTTCTCTGAAAGTCTCTATATTTCCACTGAGCTTCTTCTGGAATTAACCTGCGCTACCAAGAAATGTGATTCAACTGCTTTTTAAAGCCCCTAGTTTCCATCTTGAAAGAGAAAATATAAAAACAAAGAGTGTCATAGCTACTAGCTCAGTTTCCAAGGAATCTGGTTGTCAGCAAGTTAGAGAATAAATTGGGGAAGGTATTTGATCACACAATATGCAAAGTCATGAAGAAACCCCAGAGAAAATGGGAACTTTCTTTTTAAGGAGTACGAATGTCCAGTCATCAAGGCTACATTTTAGTTAATGATTACGTCCACTGAAATGATAAGCGTTGGAAGAATTATTTTATATGACTTTGTTGGCTTATGAAAACAAACAACTTAAAAATACTGTAAGTACTCTAAAAGGAGGCAGTAATATTTTTAGTATTTAGTTAACTTCAAAGAGAAAAAAATTTAAGATTCTCAGCTATTCACCAATGAAATTATAGATTATCTGATTCTCTATGAAATTATGATAATGATAAAGGAGCTTATGTAAAATCATCCCTGCATATTTAAACACTCCTTATTTGTGTAAATTTAAGTATATGTGTATATATATGTGTGTGTGTATTCATATATACATATAAATGTAAAAACATAGGTCATATTTGGCATGAAATTAAACTTATTCCAAAGAAAATATTCAAATATATAATATATCATTCAATTTCAGAAAATGAAAAGTCTTAAGCTTTACATCTTACAAGCTTTACATTTTGGTGGGTCATAGTTAATCACCAAAGGGTTAATAGTCTATGCATACTGTAATTAAAAATAAATAGCCACTTAGTCCCCAACTGTGCCAGATGAGGCAAACATTTCACTTCTGTAAAAATAAATTTCTAATTTTGAAGCATTAGTTGAGCCACCCATCAAAGAATTCTGTGATGTCTGCTCATTTATCTAAGATATTTTTTTCACACTTATGAGTATTTATGAGCCGCAGGGTTCAATTGAGCATTATAAGAAGTGAGAGGTAGTGTCTTCCAGATGTAAAGGGTGCTTTTAATTCTACTGCTTCTTCAGATACTCACTGGCATCTTGTCACGCTTGAATGAACCATTAAAAATAGAGCTGCCATCTAACTGAAGTACCTGAAGTGCAAAAATGAGAGGGGAATTTAATGAACCATAAATTGTCTGTTCAGTTGGAGGTACAGACCCCTTTCCTGTAGCACAATTAAATAAAACATAATGGAGGTTTCTACTAATCAACCCCAACCATCTTCTCTTTTGCAGATAGGAAGCTTATGAGATCAATTAATGTCTTTATTGTGAAGTGTGGTGCATGGACAGCAGATGTATTCTCTGTGTGTTGGGGTGTGTGTGTGTGTGTTTATAATCAAGATTCTTCAGGTATAAGATACTTGTGTCCAGTGCTGGTGGGGGATACTCAGATTAATCGAAATGGTCCCACGACCTATAGGAAACAATAGTCCTTATCAGGTATCAACTGGCTTATTTTAACAAAAGAATTATTATGCAGTCCTCCAGGTTAAGGTTCTGAAAGCCTGTTGGGATTTGGAGTGATGGTGGCTCTAGTGACTCAATGAGAAAAAACCCAGCTCTTTCTGAGATAGTGCCCTTTCTCCTGGTTGTGAGCTATATTAAATTTCTCAATCTTATGATATGTCCGTGGGGTGACTATGGGCATGAAAGTCATTGGCTTAGTCATTAGCGGGGAGGAAGCAGGGGACAGTAGGAAGATTAGCAACAGTCAATACACCCTCTCACCACTTATTTATTCTGTAGGAACCAAGAAGTTCAGCAAATGGAAATGGCAAGTGGCTGAAAAACCAACCGAATTCAGAAAATGAGAATGGCAACTAAAATATCTAAAAATCTACCAAGAATACACTATTTATGTATTCCTTATTTTAGAAAATATTTCTTAACTACCTATGTATGTGAAGCATTTTGGCCCGTAGTCACTGAGTGTATAGTAATGAGTAAGTCTGACATGGTTCCTGCCTTTTTGTCACTTATAATCAAGTGGTAAATGATTGGCTGTTTATGCCAAGAGGCTTTATCACCTAACGCTTTTCCTTGTACCATTACAAGAGCTCTAAGATCCAATTTAGCATCATTCATTGCATTTAGTTACTATGTTAGACTCATTTAATCTGGAACAATTCTTCAGGCTTCCTTTCATTTTCTTGACCTTGACTCTTCAAAAAATATTATTTTGTAGAATGTTCCTTAATTTTGATTGTCTCATGTTTCTTTATGATTAGAATCAGGTAAACCTTTATGGGGAGATATTTCACAGAAGTGACGTTGTGTCCTTCTCAGGGCATCATGTCAGGAGGGAGACACATTGCACTTTTGGAAAACTAAATATGCCATAGTTTTGTCTTGTTTTGTTTTTTTATCTTTTCACTCTATAATTTTTCCCCTAACTTCTTCCATCATTATACTTTACATATCTATCTTACTACTGTGTATTTAGTCTGAACATTCCCTCTGAACTCCAGACCTCTAAATACAATTGCTTATTTACAACTCATTTAAAAACTTAACATACTTAAAATACCTGAGATTAAATTCATGATCTTCTGCTAAGGACTCATACAGGCCTCACCATCCAATCAACTTCTAAAAGTGATCTGTGATGTTTCCTTCTTCCTTACCTCCCCCAATTCAAATCTGTCATCAAGTTCTGTCAATTTTACCTCTTAAATGTCTCAAATCATAGCTCATTTCTCTCATTCTTTACTCACAAGATTTTGGTATGAAGACTGTTCCTCCCACCAAGTCTACTGGCAAAATCTACTGGCTGTCTTCCTATATTCATGCTGGTGCCTTCTAGACTTACCCCATATTGAAAATAGGGTGGTATTTTCAAAATGTTATTCCTGGTAACTCACTCTCCAGCTTCCTTCCCCCACCCCTCCCCAAATTCCCTCTAATTGCTTCTTGTTTCTCTTAGGATAAAGACTAGAACATTTCAATCTCTTAAAGCTCTACATAGTCAAACCTCTGCATGCCTCTCTGCCCCATCTCCAACTGCCATCTCCCTCGATTTATGCCACTTAGCTCTACTAATCTGAAGTCCCTAAAGTGATACTTGGCACGTGGCCTTTGCACATGCTGTTCACTTCATCTAAACCAGACCTCTTCCACTCATTTAGTTAATCCTCATTCATGCTGTATATCTCAGATTCAAAGAAACCCTTTCTGACTACCTCAGTCTAGGTCAGATTCTCTTGTTATATGCTTTTATAAAACACATTCCTTAGAAGGAGAGCACGTATCTCCACTTGTAATTTTACATTATTTATTGTGATTGTTGGAACAGTATCTATCTTCCCAAGCAATGTGTAAACAACACAAGGGCAAGAATTGTATTTGATTTTGCTCACTTTCCTCTCCTAATACCTGCAGCACTTAGCACAGCACCTAGCATATAACAGGTGGTCTATACATGTTTGTTGAGTGATTGAGTAACTTAAGCTGTAAAGGTTTGCTGTACAATTCAATGGAATAAGCAATGAAATAGACATGAACTGAGACAGTCTATTGGGGCTATACTTCTTAAGAAAAACAATGTGCCTTTATGACTTCTGGGTCACCAAACCTGAAATGTCTATTGGGGCACACCATCACACAGCCACAAAGTATCCTTTTCACTCATGAGTATTGAGTGTTTCTAATTTTTCTTGGAGTTCCTGAAATATACTACACTTATTATTCATTTGAATTCCTCAGGAAAAAAAATTGTTATCTTTAAATAGGTTCATAAACCTAATGTTCAAGTTACCAACAAAAATGAACAAAGCAAAGATGATATATTTTTTTAAAGATTTTATTTATTTATTTGACAGAGAGAGACACAGCGAGAGAGGGAACACAAGCAGGGGGAGTGGGAGAGGGAGAAGCAGGCTCCCCGCAGAGCAGGGAGCCCGATACAGGACTCGATCCCAGGACCCTGGGATCATGACCTGAGCTGAAGGCAGTCGCTTAACCAACTGAGCCACCCAGGCGCCCGCAAAGATGATATTTTTATATCCACAATTTTTTTCAGATAAGTGAATGGCTCTCTCTTTTCTCAGCCTCAGTCATGCTCTGTTTTATGTGTCATTTTGACTGGGCTAACACATGCCCAAATAACTGGTAAACATTTTGAGGCATGTCTGTGAGGGTGTTTCTGGAAGAGATTAACATTTGAATCATTAGGCTAAATAAAGAAGATCCTCCCTCACCGATGTGGTTAGGCATCATCCAATCCTTTTAGGACCTGAGTAGAACAAAAAGGCAGAGAAAGGGCAAATTCTCTCTCTTCTTGTGCTGGGACACCCATCATCTCCTGTCCTAGAACATTGGAGCTCCTATTCTATGGACTTTGGACTCTGGGACTTAGACCAGCAGCCCCCGTTCCTGCTGTTCTTTTCAGCCCTTTGGCCTCCATGGGGATTTACATTATCAGCTCCCCTGCTGCTCAGGCCTTCAAACTCAGAGTGAATTACACCACCACCTTTCCTGGGTCTCTAGCTTACAAATAGCAAATTGTGTGACTTACTGACCTCCGGAACAATGTAAGCCAATTCCTACATATGTATTTCCTATTGGTTTTATTTCTCTAGAGAACTCTGACTAATAATACATGCCAATCTCTGCATTGACAAAACAGCCCAATGGTATTAACTTCTAGAGATTTTCTCAACACAGCATCTATCAAGCCTACATGTTAATTTGATTATAGTTTCATTCAGCCAATCTGTTTCTCTGTGATCTGTGTAGATCTTCAGTCAAAATGTAGCTAAGGTTATTTTGCTACAATGAAATTTTGTTATCATAAGATTAGGCTAGGGTCAAGACTTGTTGAGAAAAGAGAAGAGGAAAGTTGCTGCATGCTGTTCATAAATTTTCAGGACAGGAATTTTATTCGGAGACACCATCTATCCTAATTGCATGTAGAAATGAATAGTGTTAACCCACCTCAAGCAACATACACAGTTGTGTTTAAAATCAGTCTTGGTGAATCAGATTGTTTTTGAGATTACAAATTGTGTTTGCTATTTAGAGTAATACTACCACAAACTCTTACCTGTGATTAGTCTGGAGGGTGGCACTAAGGGACTGTCAATATTTATGTATCTGAGATTTTTGTCATTTTCATATAAAATGAGTTTTAATAATGAAAATGCAATACTTTTTAATTTGGTAAAAAAACAGACAATTTTTAAAAGACTTGTTTGTGAATCTTTTTAAAACTCAAATTTCATCTTTTGCTTCCACTTACAGTTTAGTAAGTCACAAGTTTGTCATTCCTAACAATGAGAACAGTCCAGATAACTTACATAATTTTGGTATTTAAAACTAATCAGAGTACTGAAGATGTAAGAAAGCTAAATGAACTAAAATCCAGAAAGTAATTAACCATTCCCAGGAAAGAAGAGAGATCCATGGCTACTTTAATGTCTAATGCACAGTGGGAGGAGAAGTCTGTCACAGAACCGAGTGACATAAAAACAGCCAAGCTTTCTACAACCTTTTAGCAGCTGCATGTGAGCTGGTGGGACAGATTAGGATCTCAAGGAGTCCAGACCCAGAGCAAGTCTCCCTCCGCCTACCTACCACCTCATTCCCACAGGCTTCACTGAGTCGTGGGGTAAAACACTGAAGGCTGCAGTCAGGGCAGGAGAATGAGGAGAAATGCCTCCGAGGATCTCCAGGCCTTCCTTGAGAGCATGGTAGCACCTGCTGAAGGCTGCGAGCAGGGCAAGAGAGTGAAATCTCTTCCAAGACTTTTAAGGCCTGCATTGAATGCATCATCTCGGCCCTCCCAAGGCTAAGACAAGAAATTTCCTGGGATACAGAAGGCCAATAACAGCCCTAGTGAGCAAAGGGAACTCTTTAGACTCCCCAAAACTGGCTTTCACAAGCTGTAAAGCAAAGGGACACATCCCACATTCAAAGAGGTGGAAGCTAGGCTATAGAGTGCAAAGATCTCTAGAGCGTTGTGACGGCTCAGATCTCAGGTCCTACTGAAAGGAAGGTCCTGATTCCTCCATCAAGTCATTTGAATCCAGTGGTGGACTAAATAAGTACAGCTGTAACAAAGCCAAGACCCAACTAATCTGCAGATTGACTTAGCCTTTATACTGGTGGGATGACAGAAATAGGGCACGCCTTTTTCTAGGGGTAAATATTTCTTCAGTTTCCACTGTTCTTATATACACAGTAGTAGGCACACAGTAAAAAAAGTTTGGGTTCTGCTACGTGGTAAAAAACTTGGGGCCACAGTCAAGAGGAGAAAAGAATCAGATGGTCAATAGAATCAGATGCAAAGACAGCCAAGTGTAAGATCTATCAGACAGGGACTTTAATTTTGCTATGATAAATACACTGAAGGATCTAGTGGAAAGACAACAGTGTTTTACTTTGTTTGGCCTGTTTTTGGTATTGTATCATATAAATGATAAGCAATACTTGACTTGCTGTTTTTGTTTAATGTTATGGTTCTGTGATTTAGTCACATTTTGCATGTAATCATAAATTGTTTTTTTTAACTGGTGTACAGTGTATCATTGTAAAACTATACTATAATTAACTTATCCATTCAGTTGTCAGCATACACTTAAGTTTCTAAGTTTTTAGTGCTACAAAGATTGTCATGATGCACATTCTTGTATAGATCCCAGTATACATACTCAAGAGTTTCTCTACAGACTATACATAGGAGTAGAATTTTACTAGACAGTGCATTTTTCCCCCATAGTAGTTACACCAGCACACAATGAGTCTCTATTTCTATATTGTCACCCACACCCAATGTTCTTAAACTTTCTAATTTTTGCCAATTGGTGGATTTTAGGTGGGATCTCATTGTGATATTAAGCTGCATCTCATTAATTTCTCATGAGAATCTTTTCAAATGCTCATGGGCCATTTGTGTTTTCTCTTTTGTGAGAAACTTAATTCTGTCCTTATTAATTCATGGGAATTACTCCTATATTCTGCAAACAGATCATTCTGTCATTTTTCTATATGTTGCAAATCTTTCTCACTTGTATATATATTCTAAACTCCACAGTACATTGCTATTACTTTTGCTGTAAACATTCAGTTGTCTTAACATATAAAAAATGAGAAAAAATGTATTTTATATTCACCATTCTTGACAGACCTCATTCCTTTGTACAGATCCAGATTTTATTTTGATTTCATTTTCCTTTGGTCTGAAGAATTTCCTTTAACATATTTGATAGTTTTAGATCTACCGATAATGAATTCTCTCAACATTTATTTGTCTGTTAACAGGCCATTTAATCTTGCTTTTTGAAACGTATCTTCACCAGATGTAGAATTCTGTGTTGATAGTTCTTTCTTTCAGGACTTTACAGGTGCAGCTGCACTGTTTACTGGCTTATACAGTGTCTGACAAGAAGTCTGCTTATTTTCGTACCTCTATTTGTAACGACTTTTTTTTTTCCTTTTAGCACTTTAGAGAAGTGTCGCTGCCTTATGGAATTTGTGGTTTCTGCTGATAAATCTGTGATCATTTACATTGTTTTTCTGCCATATGTCATTTTCTCTAGATTCATTTAAGGTTTTCTGCTTCTCACCGATTATCGGCATTTGATTATGAGATGCCTTGTTTGGGTTTTCCTTGTTTCTTCTGCCTGGAGGTAATTAGATTATTTGATCTGTGGCATTCTAGTTTTCAACACATTTGAAAAATGTTGTCTTTATTGCTTGAAACATTTTTCTGTTCTCTTTTCTCCCGTTCTTCAGGGACTGTAATTCTATGTACGTTAGACCTGTTGATACCGTCCCACAGCTCAGTGAGATTCAACTTATTAGTTTTGGTTCTCTCTCTCTTGCTCTGCTTCATTTAGGATGATTCCTACTGCTGTCACTTCAAGTTTCCTGAGATTTTCTTCTGCAGGATCTAATCACCCATTAATCCCACCCATGATTTTCTTTTTTTGTTTATTTCAAATACTCTAGTTTTCATCTCTTTGAAGCCTAGTTGAGCATTTTTATATCTTCTTTTTCTCTTATCATGTTCATGTTTCCTCCACCTTGTTGAATGTGCAAGCATATTGAAAATTGTTGTTTTAAATGGCCTGGTATGTATGTTAATCCCCTCATCTCCATTACTTAATGTGTTTGTGTCCATAATTAATATATTTCTGCTAGTTATTGATCATATTTTCCTACTTGTTTTCATGATTGGTAACTTTTGATTGGATGACAGATGTTATGAATTTTACATTACTGTCTGCTGGATTTTGTTGTTTTCCTTTAAGGAGTATGTTTCTGGCTTGCAGTTAAGATACTGGAAATTGGCTGGGTCCTTTCTAGTCTTGCTTTTAAGCTTTGTTAGGGCATGTCTAGAGCAACCTTTAGTGTAGGGCTGATTTAGCCCCATGCCTAAGGCAATACCCTTCAGAGGACTCTACCCAAGGCCCTGTATACTACAAGACCATTCTACTCTAACTGGTAAAAACTAGAAATGTTCCCAGTCTTATGTGAGCTCTGGCGGTTGTCTAGCTTGCTGCTTTGTAGAGGTTCTTTCCCAGGTCTTGATTATTTTCCTTTCATGGTTGTGTACCTCAGTACTCAGCCCAAGACTTAAGGGGATCCCTCTATAGATTAGAGAGTTTGCTCTCTCTCACTCCTCGTTTCTCTCTGTGTATTTCCTTCCTTTGGTACTCTGTCCCATGAATTCTAACTTCCTTGGCTTTCCCAAGCTCTGCTGTCTGTGTCTCCCCAGCTGAGTGAAACCTGCGTGCTTTATACATTCCACATTGTTCCATGCTGTGGCCTGCAGACTACTTCCAGGCAATAAGCCCCCCACTCTTTTGCCCTTCTCTGAGATAATGGTCCTGTGATTTTTCTTGTCCAAGGTCTGAAAATTATTCTTTCACATCTTTTGTTAGGATTTCTAGTTGTTTAAGAGAAAGGGACTTACCTGGTTCCTATGACTCCTTTATGGCTGGAAGCAGAAGTCTATTCTTATTTTCTGACAATTGAAACTCCTGCATAAAAATTGTAGTGAGTGGGCAGATGCTCCGTGCAGAGAATGACCAGAGTTTCCTTCTTCAGCTGCAGTTGGCCAGAACCTGAGACTTGCTCCTGATCAGCCGCTCAGAGCCATGCCCCCAACTTGACTGGCACATTCTATGCTCAAGCTGCCCCAAAGGCACCACCACTCCCCTATCATGCAGCCACCACCTCTTCCCAGTTACCTGCCATGATGACCGCATCCTCCCTGCAGGGGCCCCACAACCACTGCCAGGCCTGCAGAACCGAAAAGCTGGACGAATTTGCTTCAGGATATCAGTAAAGCTGCCCCTAATGATGGCAATGTGGGCTGACTGCAATGGAATGTGTGCAACACACCTAGATCGTGTGTGAGTCCGTTACTGCTACAACTGTAAAGCGATCCACTGATGAAAAGGACCCCCATTTGTTTGACTTTCTTGCGACACATGATCTAAATAAGCAGGTAAAATCCATTTAAAAAATGGATGATTGTGTAATAAACTTAGGCAAGACAGGGGTTCCCAAATCTGGCATCACACCCTCTGTCTTTGACAAGCACACCCTGGGAGACAGTGGTACTGAGCGTGAATGGAGCCTCCGGCAGCCTTCTCATCACCAGTGGGAACAACTCCCCATGGTGAATAACACCGTGCACTTAACACGTGTCGCCTGCGCACTTTCTGGAAGCCTCCCCAAAACAGGCACCTCTGCTTTCTTCGTACATTTGCACCATTCCATTCAATAAAGTACTTTGGTATTAAAAAATAAAAGGTACTAACTTATCTATGAAAAAAATGTTAAATTAGTAGCAAAGGTTAAAAATTTGTATATAGTAGTTGGTTATTGGCAGAGAAAAATTTCATCTGTGCATCCCGATTTCTAACCCGACCTGTTTTGTTTTGTTTTTTTTTTTCAATAAACTAAGTAAAATTATTTCAGCATTTCTCTTTGAGGTCAATTTCAAGGACTAGGTTTTTTTCTCTTTAGTATTTTAAATATATAAAAGTATAAGCTAGTTTTGGAAGTTTTAGACTTCTGTTAAATACAAATTATTTTGTATCAAGTACATTTTCTTTGTGTTCCTTATTAGATTCTTCCAGGTTTTATTTCCTTATCGTGAATGTTTAACTTACTAAATTCACTCACTCCATGATAATTTGCTTTCTAAGAATTTATTAGATAGGCAAGAAGCCTTTGAGCCTAATAATAAGTCATTCTTGGAAACAGGAAGCAAACCTGTGCCAAAATTAAACAGTCCCAAACACCAAAGGTTCAAGGTTGGTTTGAAACAGAAACCACAAATTTTGATTGGATCTAAACTTGGCAGTATAAGACTCACATGGTTTGTTTCTAGTATTATATAAAGGAGATATATACACAGTCTAACAAAGGGAGACAGGAAAACCAGTTTAAACTAGCAGAACATTCAGGAAAGGATTAAGAACTCAGATCTGGTGTAGTGAACATGGATCTGGAGCCCCTGAATCTCACAGTCTGTCTCTAACACAACTAGAGTAAGTGCACAGAAGGATAAATGCTTTTGGAGAAGTCAGCTATCTTTTCTGAGGTGAATGAATGGCAGATAGCACTATGCCAGGAACACATTCCTCAGAGAGGAAGTCTAAAACTAAGAAGTGAGAATTCAAAAGATAGTTTAATCATGAAAAAATTGCTTTCAGAATTCCCATTTTCTTAATTTATATGATATGGTTAACTGGGCCAACATCCCCTCACCTGGGTATCAGGAGTCTAGAAAAAGCAAAAAGGTGTTTGTGAAGTGTTTTCAAGTCACTAAAAAGACAGTGGAAATATACGTTAAAATACTTTACTGTCAAAGTGCAGCTATGAAAGAAACTATGATGTAGTTGGAAACTGGTTTTTCATTGTCAGTGGATCTCACGGAATATTGCTGTTGAATTTGCTAGCACTTCACTGAGTTTCTTGAAGGGCCTCACAGATTCAAAAATACAGACCGTAACATTTGTTAAACCTTTTTTTTTTTTTTTTGGTACTGTGAAACGCAATGAAAAAAAGTATAAAACATAAACACAATGAATGATTATAAGACAAAATATCCTAGAACTATCATATAGAGGTCAAGAAATAGAACAATGTCAGCAACCCACAAGCCCTCCCCAAGGCCTCTACCATACCGAGTTTTTCATTAAAATAATGCCACAGTGTTTTTGGAGGATAAAAACACTGTAAATCGTGTCTTCAAAAATTAATATCCCATGTAAATGGCATATTCCAGACACGTTTGAACAGTCCTGGTAAATTCAAACCAACAAGCCAAGATTTATATTTAGTTTGAGTGAAACATTTCAAGACAGGAGTTAGAGATAATAAATACAGTCAGCATCCACCAGAAAGCTCAGCTTTGCCCTAGTGGTGCCTTGCCTCCCGGTATTTACCCTGTTCGCATCTGACACTCCCCTGTGGGCTTTTCTCTGTGGTCTGAAAAGCTAGTTCCCTGAAAGAGAAAACAGGCACATATTTAAGATCTACAGGCCCAATCTGTGTAGGAGTGGATTACTGTTGGCCTGCTCCGGCATTCGTGTTTTAGTATAAAGGAAGAACTTGTCTTCCTCACACACAATTTACTTTGTGTTTTCACTTCTGTCTTTCCCAGGACCCAAGGCTTCTTCTCAATTGAAAACTGTTTCTGGCAGCATGTATATGGTAAGTCTTGCGTAGCTAGAGATTCTTCAGAAATGGATTCCAAGACAGTTTCTCTTCAAAAGGGGCTATGTCCCTACTCTCTGTGATGCCTCCTCCCCCCCCCCCTCACCAATCTTTGTTCGGGTGTTTTGAGATGAGCGTGGGTTTGTGAGATTTTGCGTGCAGGTTTTGTTAGACTTTTGATGGGAACAATGCCACGGCTGGTCGCAGTTGCCAGGTGAGTAAACTCAATGTCTCTCTGTATAGCTTTATCAAGGGAAGCAGAAAGAGTGGATGGGGTTCTACTTGTGTAGAACCAGCAGCTTCTGAGCGGCTCAGGTCCTGGAACTGCTTCTTGTCCCAGCGCAATGGGTATTAGAAGCTTCTTGACTAGGAGAGCATTGACTCGTACACCAGATTCGTGTGTCTTTACTCTGTTATCTGATCAACTGCTGCTCAGCTTCCTTGTCCAGGTGTTTTTCTCACCACCTTGCCTGGCCCTCTGGCTCCCCGCGGGATTGCATCCTGCCCATCTGATGTCTGCCACTTGCCTGCACTTGCCATCTGTGAGGCAGTCTGACTCCAGTGTGGGTCCTGGAGCAAGGGGTTGCCGCACCGCCTACTGTTAACCTCCGGCACGATGTGTCCTATTTCTAATCAAACTGCTGGCTTAGGATACCTAGCCTTTGCCTTTGGTAGAAGTCCCTAGCCAGCTTCTGAACTCGCCCCCTCTCCCAAACCCTCAGCCTCGCCTCACTTTTCTGAGGACTCACGCCTGCTTTGTCCTCTGACACATTCTGCTCTGGGCAACAGACAGACATCAGCACTGGTCCTTGTTTAATGCACTCTGCATTGCTATTGCCTATTCAATTATTCGTTTCTCCAACCATACTATAAGGGGTGATCCAAGACAGGTGCTATTTCTGCATCCCCAGAATCTAGAACTGTGCCTAGAATTTAACAGGCATGTCAGCACATTTATTGACAAAAGCTTTTAACCTGGACCAAGATGACTATAAAGTGTTATAGAATCTAATTCTAGCTCTCTCACTGTCTAATACTAAAATCTTAGGCAAGTGAATTGATATTTTTGGCTTGCAGTGTCTTCATTTGCAAAACAAGGCTGAGTGGATGATCATTGGGATGGTTTCTAAGATTGCTTTCAGCTTCAGAGTTCCTCAACTCTGCTTAATGCTCAGAACCTTGATTAGGACATCTTCAAAATGATAGGGCTCAATTTTCACCCTGACAGTGATATCTGGATTGTTCAAAACTGATTTTCAGGGAAAAGCAATTTTTAACCCAAATGATCCGTGTTTTCCTTTCTCATGCCCATTATAATGCTAAGCAGATTGGGCCTTCAATTGTAGGACAAATGTAAGAGATAAATCGCCACCTAGTGGACACATCCCTAGACAGTGGCCTCCCCTCCAGAACAAGGGGGAGCTTTGTTCTTTGGAGCCCATAGGTCCTTACCCATAGTTTCTCCTTCCTCCCCCTGACACACATCTCAACCTTGTCATTGCCTCTGCCTCTAAAGAAATCACAGAAATATTCATTTTGGCAAGAGAAGACATATTTATTTTGACCACGTTTGATTTTATTTTTACCTATTTGTGTTTCACATTTACAGTGTGGTAGGCATTTTAAGGAAAAAAAGGGTAAGGTCCAGCAAACTTAGACTGGGTCTTTTTAGTCTCTTATCAATCTGGTTTGAAAACAATCCTTGAGCATTCAGAGACGCCTTGGCTAGACAGACAGAAAAGGGATAGTAGAGTTCACATGTCTCCCAAGCAGAACTGTCTAGAGAGCCCAGCCTTTCATCCAGTTCCTCACCAAGTGTTCAGAGTTTTACAGTTTTCCTTGTTTAAAGGAAAACCATTTAGAGGCTACTCTAAGGCTTTGGATTAGTAGTTATTTCAGTGTGAAGTGGAGTCTTCGCCTGGATAATGTTTTCACTGAGCTTAAGGGAACCTATGTGACCTCTACTTAAAATGAACAAAAGGATATGATTATGCTAGGTTTTCTTTCTCCACCTTAGAAAAGGTGTCCATAAGTTCTGTCAGTGGAGGTTCAAAGAGGCTTAGAGAAGGTATTCTTGGTTAATTAATGAAACGTCAAGAGGATTGCTACAAATCTTCAGCCCAGCTTCTGATGCCTCTATGGTACTTTATTATTTTAACGCAAGACCTTATTCATTTAATCAGCACTAATGATTCCTTCCAGCAACCCCAGATTGGCCAGCTATTCATACTGTAATTGCAGCACTGAGGCTCTATATTTCTCTAGCCTTCTCCACAAGCATATATTTTTCCTTGTTCATTAGTATTTCTCTGCTATTAAGTGCCACTAGCTAGCTCATGACATTCCGATATTTTAATTTCTGTTTCCTACTCCACCAACCCAGTGCAAAATTTCTTCACTTCTCTACAAACTTTTGTTTAATTTCTCTTTCTCTGACATCCCTTACTATGTCTCAAAAAACTTTTGGAATGCTCTGAACCTAAAAATAACTCTTCTATTGATCCTAATATCTATTCAAACAAGTTCTCTCCGACCCTCCCTCCTTCCTTCTTTCCTCCCTTTCTTCCAAGAAAGCCGTTCAGAACAGTTCCAACTAAGGGATTAATACACTCTCCCTGAGTTCTATAGACATATCTCCCAGTGGCCATTCTGTAGAGCCTCAGTCCTGACTAAGTCACTCAAAGGATGCCGTCAAGATTCCTAAGCCATATTCTTGTATTCCTGCTCTCAAACAGGCTTTATAGGCTTGCTCTTCTTACCTGTAACTTCTGGAAGCCGATACGTACATTAATCCAAACAGCCAAAGAGAAGGACTCAGTGAGGGGGAAAAAATGAAGAAATTATATGCCTAGAGCTAACCTTGGTCATGCATCCCCCTACCCCTGAAGGAAATACACTCTCAGACAAAAACTGCCCTTGTTCCTCCCATATATTCATATCCTTAGCACAATCTCTACAGAAACTGCAGACAAAGTAATTTGAAATGAATGTGCTCATCCATAAGCATGCAATAAATATCTATCTATATACATTAGACTGTCTTCAGTGTTGAGTAGAAAACCGAAATAAATATAAGGCACAGTTCTTGGATTCTCAGAGCTTACATTGTTATTTTGGCAAAACTTATATTTAAATATTTACAGAAAACAGATAAGAGGCATGCCATAAATCGTATCTAATTTTCATATAGAAATAATGGCAGAATTAAAGCTTGTGTTGTTGACCAAGGACTTGATGCTAAACCCTTTATAGAATTAATCATGAGCATCACATTGAATTAAGTAGAAGTAGTACTTCTGTATGGTATAAATGTTTCTGAAAGGTGATCAAGAGCTCAAGCAGTGAAACATAGTATAGTCAGTCAAAATGGTGGAGTAACAACAACTAAAATATATGTCCATTATCTTAACCCCTGGAACCTGTGAATGTGACTGTATTTAGAAAAAAGGGTCTTTGCACATGTAATTAAGTTAAGGATTTGAAAATGAGATTATCCTGGTTTACCCTGATAATCCTATGACAAGTACCCTTATAAGAGACAGAAGAGGAGACACAGACACAGAGGAAAAGGTCCTATGAAGACAAAAGCAGGTATTTTAACTTTGCAGCCACAAACCCAGGAACCCCCGAACCACAAGAAGTTGGGAAAGGCAAGGAATGTTCACCCCTAGTGCTTTCAGAGGGAGAGTGGCCCTGCCAACATCTTGACTTCTAGGTTTAGACTTCTAGTCCATAACTGTGAGAAAATAAATTTCTGTTGTTTTAAACCACTAAGTTTTACTAATTTGCTATGGCAGCCACGAGATATTAATACACATGGTAATAAATCACATAAAAACTTTTTTGATGGTCTCTTTTTCCTTACCATAATTTCCTGCCTTTCCTTTACTGTAATGAATCAGAAATTAAAGGCATACCCATATAGAATTAATGAAATTCAGTAGAGTTTCTTTTCTTTTCTTTTTTTTTTTTTTAAGATTTTATCTATTTATTTGAGAGAGAGGGAGGGAGAGCACAAGCAGGGCCAGGGGCAGAGGGAGAACAGACTCCTTACTGAGCGGGGAGCCAGACATGGGGCTCGATCCCAGGACACCTGAGCTGAAGGCAGATGCCTAACCAACTGAGCCATCCAGGCACCCCAAGTAGAGTTTCTACAGGGAGTGGAATAGCAGCTTTGAAGAGATGTCTGGGGATGAAAATAAGATTTAGAGAAGCTTATCCATGTATCTGCTTTGCGCTCACCTTTTCATGTATTCAAAGTTCTGGGTAACACATAAAGGAATTAAGGAATAAGCTTTTGTTCATCTGTTATCTCCAAACCAAAGTCTGTCTGGCTTCTTGAGGCAAACCCAATTAAAAACTTGTATGTTTTTCTATGTAACACATTTGAAGAAACAAAATCATAAATCTTTAGAATATCCAAACCAACCCTTCTGCACCTTGATCTATTACAGGTTATTTCATCATTTGGGAATCCTTAAAGCTCTGCTTGGATTTTATGACCAAATCATTGTTGAAATTTGATCCTGAATATGCATAATTAAGAGTGTTTGTATCTTAGACATAAGACTGACTCTTTACCAGATAGTAATTGTAATTGTTAGTCATCTTAGAGGAAAACTAAGATATGACTTTGAATTAAGGAGATTGATTCCTAAACAATGCCAGGTACACAGCAGGCAGTCCATGAAGATTTGTTTCATGAATAAATTTATTCAGCTAAAAAAGAGTTTGACTTCAGGTAGCCCTCTAATTTTTAGTAGTTAAAATAAACCCATTCAAGCTGACCATATCTATAGAAAGCCCAAGACAGCCATAAAATGAAGCCCATCGGATTTCTTTATGCAGAAGAAACAGCTGCAAATCCCTCAAGAAGCTGCAAGAGCGATGCTACCTGGAGTCACGTAAGAGAGAGTGTTGGGACTGGGGTACACTGGAGGGCACACACTCTGTCTTAAGGGGGCGGCCACTACTCAGCTGGAGCAAATTGTCGCCACGCAGAAATTTGAGCCTAATTTGCCATTCATCTCATATTTTCAAGAGAAGCCAGAAATATAGATGAGAACACTTGCCATTTTAAAAGTTGGCAATGAATTCAGTCTTTTCAAAAACGCTCTGTGGTGGCCAAACAAAACACATCTGCTAGCCAGATAGGCCTAGAGTCCTTCAGTCTGGGTCTCTACTTCTTAATATCTTTCCCTTTCTTTACTTCCCTTGGACTTCTATTTCCTCTTTCTTTCTTTCTCTCCTTTCAGCCTCTTGAATCACTAATTGTCTAGGAACTAGTGTCTGGGATAAAAGTTGTGCAGGGCAGGAAGACTGGAGAACTGGATGTGTTCTGAATGTCAGAACAAGGCTTAGTTTGATCAAGTCAGAAAACAGACCAGGAAGCAAGTAAATGGGCTTTGGATGTCATAAATGCTGGGTTTGGTCCATAATCTAACAACTGTCTAATCATTGAAACATTACTTAACTTCTTTGGTTCTTACCTGCACCATCCACAAAATGGGAATAATTGCACCAATATCCATTGCACCATTATTGTGAAATCAAATGAGATAATGGTTTTAAATGAACCTTATCGATATAAAGGGCCATAAAGTTCTTAATCATACAGTAATTATTAATAACAAGAGGCTTACTGGTGTGCTGCATTCTTGTTATCATATAATAGTTACAACTTACAGAGCACCAGCAACGTGCATCACCAGAAGTCAAATAGTCATAAATCAAACATGCTGTAGTGAGTTCTACAAGATAGTGTATAAATTATATGGTAAAGACTAAAAGTGCTATAACATTTCAGAGGAGAAGATTGATGACAACTGGAGTGAAAGTGTGCTAGGAGTAGTGAGACTTACACCAGACTTAAAAGGCTGCAAAGGATAGTCATAGTGTTACTGGCTTGTTTCAGGCATCAAAACAGATTTTACTTTGGAATTACATTTTTATGTATGTGGCCTATGGAAAGCACCAAACCAATTTAGTTGTTGGTTTCCCAAACTTCATTCATTCATTCATTCATTCACCTGATGCTGGTTGACATCTCTCTGTGCTAGGTACTTTGATAGGTGCTAGAGATATACTGTCTTTGCCCTCAGGGAACTCACCATCAAGATGTTAAGTTTGGGGAAATGCTAGGTTAGTTGAGGTAAACCTTCTTGGGTGGGGGCTATTGTATGTAGGTGTGTGTGTATATATGTGTGCATTTAGCTGAAGGATTTTCAGATCATTTAATATTCTTGAGTCTGAAGGTAATAGAATAGTGTATGGAGAGTTCCTTTTATAGATTAGCAATTGGGACCTATTGTTTAAATTTAGAGATGCTGTACCTGAAAAGTTATCTAGAGATGGAAGAAAAAATATTATATATGTCTTTGAAAATGTAAATATTGACTGTTTAAACAAAAATTTCTCATATTTTCTGGCTTGTCAGATACCATGTATAGTAAGTGTAGCCCATTTGTGCATTACAGAGATATTTGAGGGTATCCATGGGCTCATCTAGTCTCACTGGTTAATAGGGTTTGTACATAGGTATGACCACTGTGATTAACAAAATACAGAACCATTTAAAGTTGTTCTTTCATGTTGCTATTACATACTTTATCAGTTTCTACCGTTTATAGAATGTCTACCATTTATAGAATGTCTGTGTTCATTTTTTTTTTTTAATTTTAGAAAAGGATTCTCTGATGAACATTATTACCAAGTCTTACAGGCACATTAAAATACCCACATACATTTAAATTTTGTATGTAACTATGTTGCTCTGTTGTTTTCTCATTAAACTAGAACCCCAATTTAGAAGTTTTAGAGTTAAGAAAACAATTCTATTTATAGTAACATTAAAAAGAATAAAATACTTAGGAATTAATTTAGCCAAGGAGGTGAAGGACTTGTATGATGAAAATTACAAAACATTAGTGAAATAAATTAAAGAAGACATAGAAGACTTAATATTGTTATGATGGTCATGCTACCCAAAGTGACCTATAGATTTAATGCAATTTCTCTCAAAATCTCAATGACATTTTTTGCAGAAATAGAAAAATCTCGAGGGACCTAGAATAGCCAAAAAATCCTGCAAAAGAAGAACAAAGCTGGAGGACTCATACTTCCTGATTTCAAAGCTTGCCACAAAGCTACGGTTATCAAAACAGAGTGGTACTGACATAAGGATAGACATTTCATTCTGTGAGGTACATGGAATAGTCAAAACCATAGAGACAGAAGGTAAAATGGTGGTTGCCAGGGATTGGGGGGACATGAGGGGCATGAGGAGTTAGTGTTTAATGGGCATTGAATTTCAGTTTTGCAACATAAAAACAGCTCTAGAGATGGGTGGTGCTGATGGTTGCACAACCATCTTGAGTGTACTAAATATCGCTGAACTCTACACCTAAAGATGGTTGTTCAAAACAGTATGCTTTATGTTATGTGATTTTGCCACAATCCAAAGTTGGGGAAAACAATAAAAATGATTTTCCAATAATTATGGTAGAACATTGACTTTATCGTTTTAAAGACTTCAGCCTATGCCACTTAAGTTTTCTGTTCTTTCTCACACTTTACTCTTTACCATTGTTTTTTGTTTTGCCTCACTCCAGGGCCTCTGGCACCAAAAAAGTTAATGTTTGAAGCTCTTGAAAAGTAGGCCTTTTATACGTAGTGAGGGTATTTCACTTCCGCAGTCCCATCCCCAGTCTATACCTGCATTGGAGGGATTTATTACAAATGCACATCTTGTAGTCAGGACCTCTCTTTGCCTCAGGACACTCACCACCTGTGAGAGGCTCCCCCAGAGATTGCCCAACCTCCTGGGACCCACTTCTCTTCTGAAGATTTGTCACTTTCCACCCCCACCACCTCACTGTGTACATGTCAGCAGTTTCACCTAGAGTCTAGAATAGTTTTCTCATCTAAATTGGCTTTCATTTGAAACAAAGCAAAGATGGAAGGATAACATGAGGGGACTGGATCCTAAACTGTGCACTAATTAGAACACTCACATCCAGAAGCCTATGACCTCTCCTCTCTGTGACTTCCCATAAAACTTTAGCCAGTGGCTCAGGTCACAGTGTCTCAGGGGCTGTCCTTCCTCTTGGGATGTTGGAGGGCTGCATTTAGCTCACACTAACTCCCCAAAGCCAGGAAATATTCTTTTAACAGAGGAAGCGCTCTGTTGACACCAGAAAAGATGCAAAGCATAACGTGGTATGTGTTCGTCAGCTCCCAGAGCAAGGGAAGCAAAGCAAGTGGGCTCTTTACAAACCCTATTTAGTGAGAGTTGCTTGATAAACCACAGGAGAGGTAAAATAGGATAAGTGAAAATTCCTTCGACGTATCTCTTGCAGTTCAGCTGATGTGTAATTGTGTTTCTGAGCTACCCAAACCAACAACCATCTTCATTTATTAAGCTCTTACAATTGGGTGCAGAGCTGAGAAACTCCACACTGCACTGTCTTCTCTGATCCAAATGTGCCAATAGTATAAAATCAACTAACTGACCAGTTATATGTATCCAGGATATAATCAACTAACTGGCCAGGATATATCCCTTTTGCTTCTCTTCTTCCCAGATAAATAAGTGAGAAATTGCATTTTCTTAAGCTCAACCTACTTTATAATGAAGATTCAACATGCAAATGTAACACAATATATATAATAGACTATTTGACGTCCATTGTAAACTGAAAGATTAGAAAGCATGAGATATGACTGCAGTTTCATTTAATGATCACATCTTTCTTGGTTTACTTGGTGAATCAGACTGTTCACATCATTCGAATGAAGGCATGCAAGAGTTACACTTGTGACCAAGGTAAAATAAAAAGGCCTAGATCTATCCTCTTCCCAGAAATAGCTGGAATATTGGACAAAATGTATTAAACAGTGGTTTGCAAGTAACTGGAAGTCAGGCAAGAAAATAGAAGAGATACCAAGAGGAAATAAACAAGGTGAGCCCCACCACTGTCTCACTTTACTTCCAAGAGAGTTTCCAGGCCATGGTGTCATGTGTCCAAGCCACTGAGGAACTGAAACTCTCAGTCACTGCTGGTGGTCATATAAAGGGCTCAGTGACTTTGGACAACAAGTTAGAAGTTTCTTTAAAAAGTTAAACAGAAACATGCCGTGAGAGCCAGCTGTTCCAGTCCTAGTTATTTACACAATAGAATGAAAGCATATGTCCTTAGATTTGTGTGTGTGACTCTTCATAGCATCTTTATTTGCAATGGCTAAAAAACTGGAAACAAACCAAATGTCCATCAAGAGATGAATGAATAAACACATTGGTAAAATACATACAATAGTATACTACCCAACAATAAAGAGGAATGATCTGTTGATACTTAAAGAGCATGGGTAAATCTCAAAGCAAGAAGCCAGACTACATAGAATACATACTCATTCCACTTATATGAAATTCTAGAAGACATATATTAATCTATAGTGACAAAGAATATCAGCGGTTGGCTAGGAATGAGGGCAGAGGTGGAGGAAGGGCAGGATTACATAGGGACACAATGAATATTTTGGAGATGATAAATATGTTCATTGTTTTACTGTGTGATGGTGTCACAGGTGTATATATATGTCAAAAGTTGTCAAAAATATTGTACACTTTTAATATATGAAGTTTATTTTATGCCATTGGAAAAGTATGTTTTAAATGTTTAAAATTGTAGTAAAAGATACATAACAGAAAATTTACCATTTTGATCATTTTTTAACTGTACAGTTCAGTGACATTAAGTACATTCACGTTGTCTGGTGCAGCCATCACCAGAACTTTTTTCATCTTGCAGCCCTGAACACATTAATATGTTTGTCGCTCATATCTCAGTAAAGCTGTTGGAGGAGGGGGAAGCCACCACAAAGTGAGGTTGTTTTTTTTTTCCAGCTTTTTAAAAAGCAAATAGATTATGAGACGCTAGCCTGATAATTTGTCATTTATAAAAGCTGATCCCATGATGCTGGACCTTGGGCAAAGCCTCCTGTGTACATCAGATCCTTCATTCCTCACAAGAACCCTATGCGGTGTAAATAGTATACAATCCCTGTTTTACACGTGAGTAGATCGAGGACTTTTTTTTTTTTTTTGAGGCGAGGGTAGAATGAAGTTACTTTTCCAAGTTTATTTGATGAGTAAAATGGTGAAGGCACGTTTCAAGCGCCAGCAGTCTTACTATTCAACTTTCATATGTCCATGAATAATTTTTCAGTGACGACAAAATAGGTGCACTGATGATTTTACTTCATTTGGAGGACTGAGAAGGAAACAAAAGTTTCCTGAAGTATCTGAAATCTGAAATTCCTGAAAAAATCTGAAATGGAAAACAGATGTGTTTTTTCTCATCATTCATTTTTCACCAAATAATTTTTTAGGATACCTAGGTGTTAAGCACTGCTCCAGAAATTTGGGATACAAGTACAAAGAAAACAAAACAAAACAAAACATGGCCCTTGCTTTTAAAGTCTCACATAGTCCGTGAATTGTAACAATACTGTGATACATGTAATAATGAAAGGGCATGCAATTTACAATAGCTATTCTGAAAGGCAGGAGGAGCAGGTGTGGGGTATAAGCAGGAGAATCACCTCAGAAAAACTTGAACTACTATACATTTAATCCAGGTCTTGAAATTTTGGTCAGTTTTTTCTAGATAAAGGTGGGAGACAGGAAAAGAAGCTTATAAGCTATAGAAATGACATACATGAAGGCAAGAGGATGTTATAAAAGAGCAGATGTTTTCAAAGGTAGAAGCCACAGGGAAATTAACTCTTTAAGTTGATTTGTTATAAGGAAGATCATCAGTATTTGGAGTTGGAAATTTCTGGAATGTGCAAAGTGTTCATTAGGAGTTCATTAGGCTATTGTAATTTCTAGAAATAATTAAAACTGAAACACATTGTGCTTTGTGGCCAAGAGGTAATAAAAATAGATGAACTTGAGGAGGTTTGCTGTGATATACACTTCAGGTCACAACGTGTGACCTAGGATTGCTAAGTACATGGTATCTCTAAGTGGTATATCAGTAAGATGAAAATACTTTGTGTCTGGTCTAAACTTTTCCTGGTAAGCTAAACTTTACATGGCTACAAGACTGCCTCAAAGCTATTTTAACAAATGAACTGATGTTTATAAAACATCCTTTACAAACTTTACACTTTCATTTAAATGTCAAAAAACTCTTTTTCTAAATCCCAATTTCTCTTTATAATAAGAAAATGGAGCACTTGAAACACTGAAACATTTAATGCTCATTTTCCCCTTACGGAGTCCTATTCTTATGAAATCACTGTCTTACTTTTGTTGGAAAATTTTAAGTCTGTAATTTTTAGTACCATTTAAACAGAGATTTCTTAGTTATTTTCTTAAATGATTCCTGTTTTTATTTTTATAGATTATTGACCCAATTTATAAACATTACATTAACTTTGGAGAGACCTCCAAAGACAGTTTTTTTTTTTTTTTAAGGCCAGAATTTCCTGAAGATTTTGAGGTTTTAGTTCGTGTTTATTATGACTACCTCAGAGACTGATAGGGGTCTGAGAGCATGGGTAATGTATTACAAAAAGTCCTACTGAGCTTATTTCAAGAACATTTCTATCTGTGAGGGCTAATATCCAAGGCTGATGCTATCACGTTGTTACTTTGAAGCATGGTAGAAAAAAAAAAAAGGTAAAAGGAAGCATTTAATTGAATAAAAGCAATGAAACAAAACACCAATTGATTTTTCTGTGTTCTTGCGTAAAACGGAAAGAGGTTGAAGACAAATTATCAAAATAAAAATAATATGTCCCCAGAACTGAGTTTATCAGAATGTCCGGGATGGTAAGGATTTACAGAGTGCTTAACTACATCTGAGGCCATTCACATGTGATAACTAGTTTTGCGACACACTTCCCCTCCTCTTTTTATTTATTTTTTTATTTTTTATTCTTTCTTTAAAGAGGGTGGGAGCAGGGCAGTCCTTGTTCTGTTCAGCTTCAGTTTAGTAAAGAAGAAGAAAATAGTAATAATAAGTGGGCCCCTGTCTAAACAGTAACAACTTCCTGGAAAGTTACAATATTCTTTGGAAATTCAGTTGCAGCCTAACATGGGAATATATAACTATATAGAGACTAGACTGTATGCGGTACATGGAAGTAGCAGTCGTGGGATCAGACAGATTTTGGCTGCTTGAGGTAGTGACCTTCCCCTCTGAACTTCACATTTCTCTTCTGTACAACTAGAATAATATCATCTACTTTTCAATATTATCATGAAGATATGCTTGGCCTACATTAGGTGCTCAACAATTGGTGGCTATTATAACTATTATTTTTACTATTGTCATTATTATTTTTATTATTATCATAATCGTATTTGGAGAATGAATAAGAGAAATTTAGAGTTCATCTGAGACTGTAGTATCTTTTGGACGAACACTACCCTGGAAACAAAATATTTTGGTTTCCATAACAGGGAAATAGTATGATGATTAGACTTGTCAACCAAAATAGAAGTTAGAAATCAATGCTAGCCATGTGCATTTACTTTAACCAAAGACAACATTCTTCTTAAAACCTAATGGTGGTTGTCCCATTCAATTTAAAAACTACTATTGGCTGGGCGCCTGGGTGGCTCAGTCAGTGAAGCATCGGACTCTTGGTTTTGGCTCAGGTCATGATTTTGGGGTCATGAGATAGAGCCTCATGTAGTCTGCTTGGGATTTTCTTTCTCCCTCTGCCTCTGCCCCTCCCCTGCTTATGCTCTCCCTCTCTCTCCCTTCTAAAATAAATAAAATCTTTAAAAAAATTTTTTTAAATAAAAAAAAATAAAAACTACTATTGGCTGCAAACTTTTTGAATGTAACTTTACCCAGCATTTTAGGTTAAAATTGTTTTAAAATCATTATTTCAAAATGGTTAACAGTACTGCCCCATGCCAACCACCAGCAGCCAGATGAGCCCAGCATCGCCAGGGACCTTCACCTCAGGCCACAAGTCCACCTGCTTTCCTTCTGACTCTCAGCGAGAACTGGAGACCGTCTCTCAGACTTGCAAACACAAAGCTAATTTTCAAGCAATAGGAGAGTAGTTGAAAGCACTCATTACAACTTGGGGTATAGTAGATAAAATAATGTTTTGTTTATAGTAATACAGCACTAGGTATGGGTAAGAAAACTGCTTTAGTAAAAATTGCTTGCTTTTAAGACTATTCCATTTCCTATGGAACATATTTGCACAAAAGGGGGCAAGAAGTGACTTTTCAAGAAAGCAGAAAACTTTTGTGAATATTAAACTATAAATCCCTATAAACTAAAAAGGTGTTTGTAGAAGAGTATCTCTTAGGACTGTGGAGGCAAAATTTAATTTTGCAATTGCTAGTACTAGGCGTGTGTGTGTTTTAGAACAACTGACAGATAATTGCAGAACGTTTTTATAAGTCTTTTAAATATAAAATGTTGACACTTTTTCTGAAAGCTGCAGAGCTGATATGATATATCCTACTGATAAAAATGATACTTTGTGGCTGTTTTCTTATTACAAATTATTTCAATCATCACTTAACTATAGCTCCCAATTAAAGTGCAATTTTAAGTGCAGAAAATCAAATTGGACCCTTCAAATAAATGAATCCCCAAATATCAAATGTTTTAAATAAACTAAATTTGAATCCTGTATCTAATCTTTCTTTCATTAAAAAAGTCTCGTCATTTATGTCAAAACTGGACCTCCGAAATGGAGTTACTGTGTACCTATTTCCATCCTTAAACCACACATTTGGTTCACAAATCAAGTAATTATGTGTACAAAGAGATCTTGGGAAGTGCAATCACTTCACTGACACATGTAAGTAAAATATGGATGCTCAATTTCCATCTTAATGCATGCAAATGATAGACCCACACATACAGGCATTATAACTGGCCCTGTGCATAGCCTGTCACTTTGGCTATTGAATTTAAAAAGATACCCTGTTCCTCCGAGCATGTTGAACAACATTCAGCAGGAGAATTGTCTCCAATTCTATTTTTGTTTAAATTTCTTACTTTGATTTCTAAATAAATAAATATTGAATTCTGATACTTAATGTATTTTTATCATTTGCCTAAGAACGTTGATATATTACTGTATTTCATTTTATAGTGAAACTGGCATATTATCCTTTTTGGTTCTATAATCCTTGTAGGGCTTTGGATCTAGGATTTACTAAAGGTATGGCCTAACCTCCTTGAGACTTTCTGTCCTCATCTGAGAAATGGGACTGTATTCATGGCTGCCATGTACGGTACAGAGGCTGTACACTGTACGGTGGGAAAGATGCTTGCACAACTATACACAGCAGCTCACCCCTATCAGTTACAATATAGGTTTAATCTTTCCAGCAGAGGCTCGAAATTAGAGTGACGTGATAAGCTGCAAGTTTATTTCTCTCTCATGGAACAATCTGATTAATTTAATGTAAGCACATCAACACTAGTATGGCAAATTCACAGTGCCAGGGACCCAGGCTCCTTCTCTCTTGCTCTTCTGCCATCCCTAGGCTGTTGTCCTTATACACATGATCCAAGAAAGCGAACTGGGACATCAGCATTTTAGGCAGCAGGATGAAGGAAGAAGGGAAGAGGAATCGTGTTGCCATCCTTGAATGACATATCCTAGAAGTTGCTCACGTCATTTCCTCTCCTGTCCTATTAACCAGAATTCAATCATGTGGTCCTTCCTGGCTGCAAGAGAATCTGGGAAATGTTGCCATTTTCCCGGTAGTGGTGATCCAAGCATGCTATGAAAGAGGTGTGACCGACTGAGCAGACAATTAGTTGGGGGGAGTATGTTGATTTTATTTCCTTATTTTCTGTATTCTTGATGTGCTGGCATTTGGAGCCTTGATCATGGAGAGACTACCCCTCCTAGAGCTAGCTAATTCCTAGAGATGGTAAATAATTCTCCTGGGAATATGCCTTCCATATACAAACCAACCAATCTGTAGCCCACACCCCCAACCAGCCCCTTTATCAAACACACACCAAGCCAACACCTACCCTAGATCTCCCCAGCGCCAGGTACTAGACCACTAGGGACCATCTCTCTAGTCCAGAGCCTGCCCAAACTATTCAAACTATCCAATCCTGAAGTTACTCAGTGTACCTACCCTGTCTCACCCATTACTTTCCACACACTAAATAAATAAAATAAAATAAAATAAAATAAAATAAAATAAAATAAAATAAAATAAAATAAAATAAAATAAAATAAAATAAAAACTAGTAATAAAGGCTCTGGGCCATGCTCTGCTTTCACCCCTCATCTGACTCCTGACCATCCCTGGTCCTTCTCCATGTGACCCTGTGTGGCATGCAGTGCATCTATTTCTAGAGATCTATGTGTGCAAACTTCTTCCTTCATGACAATCATTTCCATGTTTGATGCCTTACCAAATCTAATAAAAACAAATTCTGGGTACATTTTCAACTTAGGGAACAACTAGATGCCTCTGCCAGAAGGCCTATTATTATCTTCCACATACACTACGCAGGGATTGTTCAAGGATTAAGTGACTAGTGAATACTAACTTTGTAACTTTGTAAATACTAACATTCTGTACAAATATAAAGGCAGATATGCAATCCAAGTGTAAAAAAATCTTTAATAGGAAAATTTTAAATTTTTAACATTGTGTCATGCAGTTGAAATTAACAACTTTCACCTCAAACTTTTATTCTGATTTAGTAAACACTGTAAAAGGAATGGCCAGGGTTGGAAATGTGAAAGATGAAATCTCCTCCCAGTGGTTGGTGGTGAAGGGGAAAGTAGAAACTGGATCCCCCAAGTTTTAGAAACTTTCCAGAGTCTTCTTGTCTTTATTTTGGTTGGTGATGATGATGGAAATTTTTACCCTGAATTACTGAAATTTTACTTGGTTTTTCTTTTTTTACACCTTTAACTTTTATCATTGAGCACATGAGTGAGAAGGGTGGAAAGATAGACTCTTCCAATTTGTTGCCTTTAACTGTTCACATGGAAAAAAGAGGGTTTTTTGTTTGTTTGTTTGCTTGTTTGTTTTTATCCAAACTATTTGTCAACTGTTGGACTTCAAATGCCACACTTATTACAAGGAAAAATCTCCCAGCAAAAGCTATAACAAAAATATAATACAGTTAATTCGTATGACAGACTGGTTGTGTGGTTGACAAACTTATGGCATAAAAGAATGACTCAGTGTACTTGTTTATATTACACATTCCTGGGTTTCACTCATAGAAATTCTAATTTAGTAAGTCTGGGGAAGGGCTCTGGCATCTATATTTTACGAGCATCACAAGTAAGATTTTTAAAGACACATTTACATTTCTTTAGTAACACCTTTGAGATATAATTCGCATACCATACAATTCACATTTAAAGTGTACAATTAAATGCCTTTTATTATATTTACAGAGTTATGCATCTACCAGCACTAACATAGTCCAGAGCATTTTCATTACCACAAAAAGAGACACCACACACATTAACAGTCAACCCCATTTCCCCATACTGTTCAGCCCTAGGTAGCCCTATTAATCTACCTTCTGTCTCTGTAGAGTGGAATCATACAATATGTGGTCTTCTGTGTCTGGCTTTTTTCCCCTTAACATAATGTTTTCAAGGTCCATCGATTTGTAGCATGTCTCAGCACTTCACTCTTTTTTATTGCTGAATAATATTCCCTCGTGTGGATATACCATATTTTATTTATTCATTCATCAGTTTATAGACATATAGGTTGTTCCCACTCTTGGAACAGTGCTACTATGAACGTTTATAAACAAATTTTTATGTTGACATATGTTTTATTTTCTCTCAGATATATACCTAGGAGTGGAATCGCTAGGGCAAATGAGTGACCTTTGGAGAAACTCCCAGACCACTTTCCAAAGTAACAGTACCATCTTACACTCCTACCAACAGTGTACAGGCTTCTAAATTCTGCATATTCTCAACAACACTTGTTATTATCTGACATTTTGATTCTAGCCATCTTAGTGGCTGTGAAGTAGAATCTCATGGCTTTGAATTGTGTTTTCCAGGTGGCTAATGATACTGAGCATCTTTCATGTGTTTACTGGTTATTTGTTTATCTTCTTTGGAGAAAAGTCCATTCATATACTTTGATCATTTTAAAAAATTAGGTTGTCTTTTTATTATTGAGCTGTAAAAGTTCCTCATCTCTTCTAGATAAAAGTTCCTTCTCAGATCTATGATTTGCAAAAATTGTGTCCTATTTTGCGCTGTCTTTTCACTTTCTTGATGGTGTGCTTTGACATCGTGGAAGTTTTTAATCGTGATGAAGTCCCATTTTTAAATTTTTTCTTCTATTGCTTGTGACTTTGGTGTCAGAACTATAAAATACAGATTATTTTCTACAGTGGCACAAGATACACATTGAAAAATACTGATCTAGTTGTAGATGGTCCTTGACTTGAACCAGTTCATTCATTTGGAACCTGTTCTTGTGGATTTACTGAGAGCTGTCCTCTGGAGGAAGATTAGCCGAAGCTATGCTCCAGTAATAAGACACTGCCTTCCATTTATTCGTTCATCTAGTGGCTATCCCCAAGTTTGCAGGCACTGTGAAAATTAGAAAGAGGTGCCAGCTTGTGGGAAAATAGAGTCCCTTGGTAAAAGTCTCGGTAGGGTGTGTCAGAGGTGGAAGAAATTTTGCCCCTTGCTCCTGTCGATTATAGACGTTTGCTGGGTCAATGGCTTGACTGGCAGAGCTTGGATGCTGTTTCAGCCCCTGCTCATTTGCTTGGCTGGACACTTGTGTAGTGCAAAGATTGCACAGCTGTACATGGTGGCCCTGGCCAATTTATCAGGTGCTTTATTTTCTTGTCAAATCTTGTTAACTCTGTTGTGTAGGTATTGTTATCACTGTTTTGCCAGTGAGGAAACTCAGGTGGGTCGGTTGGCTTGTTCAAATTCATGAAACTAGTAAGTAGCCAAACTAAGATTTGTGCTCCCCTCCTATGACTTCAATTCTAAAAGGCTTTCCACTCTGCCACTGTTTTGTATTCTGTTTGTCACTCAGGTTTTAAGACCTTAAAGCTTATTAAATTCCTCCATCTGAAACCAGATCAGGAACTGCCAGACGTGTCGGGAACCTATTTACCTTGCTGGAATCTGTACTCAGATTACTACTTCCTTCCCGTTGCTTCCCTGTATCAAACTCCTGGCCTTCTAATTTAGGACTTTCTGAGGCTTGGCAGTGTTTCTCTTCCCTTATTGCTGAACCGTAGCCAGATCTCTTCTCCCTTCATGGAGTTGCCAAAATGCTATGAATCAGAGGAAACCCTGGCATTTGGTATGGAATTGCCTTACCACTGGAATGCTGGAAGACTTCTTATTCAAATGAGACATAAAGGTCTAGGATATGAAGCACATGCACACCTACAGTTACATAAAGGCACAGATAGGAAGCCGGGGGGCTATGGCAGAGGAGACTGGAGGAAAGTCTTTTGTAATTTCTTTCTTGCTGGACGAATCTGTTTTCACCAGCAAGAGACATCTTGCTGCATCTCTAGACAACCCAACAACCTGCTTTTCTCCTCACCAATATCTCTTGCGCTGCCTTCCGCCAAGCTATATGCCACTATTTTTTCTGTGGAAAGTACTGTCCATTTTCCCTCTTCTCCTCAAGGGAGAGGTGAAGGGGAGACTCCAAGAGAAGTCACAGAAATTGAGGATGTTTCTAAGAAGTGGAGCTCAGCATATGTACTCAGAAAGGGACTTTGTTGATCGTCCTTGTGCCTACCCGACAGGAGCAAAGGTATTTGGTGAGAAGTAACTGGAAGGAGAGAGGGCACGGGGAGCCTGAACTCCCACTATTTGATCTGGCGAAGCCCAGGATTTGGGTTTTTGTTTGTTTGTTTGTTTGTTTTGTCTTTTAGTGAGCTAAGTGATAGAGCAGGAGGTAGCTGTACTAAAGCTGCCTTGCTGGTGTCCCGAGAGTAGCCTGTCAGACTTGGGGAACAGTAGCAGGGGCGTGGGGCATATCAACTGAGATTGAGTTGAGGAGGGTGAGGGGAGAAGCACAATGGCACCTCCCAGGGCAGGAGATTGCACAGCAAGATGTCCTCTAGAGACTCCTGGAAAGTGCACACATGTCCTCCAGGTGGCCAGCACTGGGACACCTGACCCACAGAGGGCATCAGCTGCCAGTCGCTGTGGTCCAGAGAAGCTTTAATGATCCCAGAGAGGATTCTAACAGCAGCCGGTAAGGAAGAGGGTCTTGTCCCTTTCCTTCACCCTCACTTCTGCCTGTTTGTAGCAGAAATGCTGAAGCTAGAAGAGAGCGCATACAGAGGTCCCAGAGTAGCCAACCCAGCCTTGCCCCATGCCAGAGTCAGGCAGCCCCAGGAAGAGTAAAAATACAGACATCCTCCTTCTCTGGTTTAAATCCCTTGAGCCACAGGTAGAGAAGCTTTGGTGGAAGGAGAGCCTTAATTAGTCTATGATATTCGTATTTTCAACTATGTAAAAATAAGCATATGTTAATGAAAAGTGTACAGAGAATTATGGAACCTTACTGTCATTGGGAAGGGGGCATTTGACACAGCAGTTTGGACAGTGATTGGGAACAAAAACAATAGCATTCGGGTTCTTTTTTAACTTGGAAGCTCACAAATAGCCTGGTTTCAAGCAACCGAATTTTTCATTCACCTTTGCTTTTTTTTTTTTTAATGTTCAGTTAGCCACTGTATAGTACATAATTAGTTTTTGATGTAGTGTTCAATGATTCATTAGTTAAGTATAACACCCAGTGCTCATCACCTTTGCTTTTTACTACCCCCAGTCCCACTGTTTCCTAGGCATCAGCCATCCGTCTGTCCCCAGGTGAAAACTGCCCTCCCTCAGCTTCTTCCTTTTCCCATCTGGATCTGCCATCTCTATTAGGCATGGCTGGATCATTTTAGGAAGTGATTCCCAATTATAATCCAGATTCCAGCTTCTTTCTCACTCTCTTGATATCTGCTTCCCCAGTTCCCTCTCCAAAAATGCAATTGTCTGTCACAGGAGGTATTCTTTCCTATTTTGTTTATAGCTTCCTGGGCCAGTCTCTATTTATGAATAGTGTAAAATTGTGCTTTATGTCCTCACAATACATCGCCTCAAAGATAAAAAGTCAAGAATGTACATTGAAGAGTGCAGATTAACAGTGTTCTTGGTTAAGACCCCCTTAGGAAGATGCATTGTTACCACTTGGGTTGCTGGGTATTTGGATCCCTCAACTACAAGGGGAAAAGGGACTTTCTTGGCCCCTAGAACAGGAGCTCAGGTGGAGTCATGGGCCCCGGTTGCACATGGCAAGGATAGGTGGCCCCAAGGGAGGGAGCTGCGTAGGGAGGCGGAGTCTTCTTTGCCTGCTACATTTTGGTTTCAGCCTTCCTTGATGCTTCAGAAATCCTGGTGTATTGCTCCCCTTTCATCCTTGAAAACTCCCTGCCATTGCCTCCTCCCCTTCCTAAGCCTCTGTACAGCACACTGGCCTTTTGGGGATTCATAAGGGTGTTTACTATGGGGCGGGGGGGAGGATAAGCAGATGAAGAAAAGGAGAGAGTAGATAAAGGGAATAAAATGAGTCCTACCCTCCACTAGTTTCCCACCAGCCTTCCCTTGGATCGTTTAAACTTATGGTCAGAATCTTAGGATCCTTCCAGTGGGAATCAGTCCACAGACCGGTTTTGCAGGGCCTATTGAATGTTTTAAGAGCAGGAAGCACTGGATCAACAGTCCCACATTCCGATTGACAAGGCTCCCTTGCTTCCAAACGTCTTACCATTTTCTCTTGTTTACTTCTCTGCCTACTTCACTCTTTTGTGGTGTCCTCATGGCCTTTGTGAATCATTTGAGTTTTCACTGTTTCTTGAGGCAGAGAGTATGTTTTATTCCTATTTTCATTTCTATTCTTTAATGATAGTCCTTAGGACATAGGACATAATCAACAGATGTATCCATTCCACGTCTATTAACGCATATCTGTTGAGCACCTCCTACGGGCTAGGCACTGTGCTAAGGAGCTGTGTGAGAATGTGAACCGGACACATAAAGACCCTACTCTCGCACAGCTTCCATCAGTGATGACATGTTGAAAGTAAGAGGAAGTCCTCATTAGGTGAATTTACAAGCTAGATCTGTCAGAGGGAGAAGAGACACTGAGATTTAGACTAGGGATCCTGCTAATGAGGCAGCCCTGGGTGTGACCAAGTAGCTGTGATGTGATCCCGGCGTGGGGAGCATGGCCTACACCGAAGGAGCCGTGGCTGGATTCACACTCCTCCCTGATACCTTAAAACTTGCAGCCTCATCTTGCCCCAACCAAGGCAGGAAACCTATTGTTGCCAGTCCTGCCTTTCTAGCCAGCCAAGTGGTGATTAGAGTATTGAGAATTATAGCAGATGTGATTGGTACCCCACCTGCATCCCCTTACCTCTATCATTTCCATGCAGGCTGGCCCAGTTTCCCATCACAAGCCCTGGATCTTTTAGCCCGAGAGCCTTCGCTGGCCACCAGAGCCCAGGCGGCTGGCACATATACCCAAGTGGCAGGAGATTAACACCCCTTGGAAAAGCCCTCACCAACAACAAGTATATAAATAGCCCAGAAGGGATAGCTCTGCGGTGCACATTCTCTACTCTTTCTCAACAGTCCCCAGTGGGATTAAGCTCTAACTGCCTATAGTGACAGCCTGCTTGAAGTGCGTCCCCCACTAGCCTCCTTTCCTTCCCTGTCTCATGCCTTCTTTATAGATGTTGCTTGGTCTTGCCTCCTAAATGAACTGCTTGCATTTGAATCCTGGCCTCAGGGCTTGCCTCTGTGGGAACCCAAACTAAGATAGATAGGTGCTTTTTTTGTTTTTCCTTTTAAATTTCTGTGGAAAACGCCATTGGAATTTTGGTAGGGATTGCATAGAATCTATAGATAGCTTTGGGTAGTAGGGACATTTTCACAATATTAACTTTTCCGGATATATTTCCATTTATTTATGGCATCTTCAACTTTTTTTCCTCAGTGTCTTACAGTTTTCAGTGCCTAGTTCTTTCACTTCCTTGGTTAAATTTATACCTAAGTATTTTATTGTTTTTGATGCTACTGTACGTGGATTGTTTTCTTTATTTCTTTCGCAGGTGACTGTTATTAGATAGAAATGCAACTGATTGTTGTATGTTGATTTTTACTGAAACTTTACTGAATTCCTTTATTAGGTCTAACAGTTTCGTAATGAAGTATTTAGGATTTTCTATATACAAGGTCATGTCATCAACAAACAGGGACAGTTTTTCTTCTCTCTTTCTGATTTGCATGCCTTTTATTTCTCTTTCTTGACTAATTGCTCTGGATAGGACATCCAGTACTGTGTTGAATAAGAGTGGTAAAAGTGGACACCTGACCTTAGAGAAAAAGCTTTCCACCTTTCACCATGGAGTGTGATGTTAGCTGTGGGCTTGTCATATATGGCCAGCCTTTTATCATGTTGAGAGTAAAATGGTGGTTGCCTGAGCCTAAAGGATGGGGGAAATGGGGAGATGTTGGTCAAAGGCTACAAACTTTCAGTTATAAGACGAGTAAGTTCTGGGAATCTAATGTACAGAGCGGTGACTACAGTTAACAATACTGTATTGTATACTTGAAAGTCTCTATGGGAGTAGAGCTTTAATGTTCTCACCAGAACAACAGCAACAAAATGATAATTATGCAGGTAAAAGATGTGTTAACCAACCTTACTGGGGTAACCATTTCACAGTATGCACATATATCAAGTCATCACATTGTACACCTTCAACTTACATAATGCTCTATGTGATTTATATCTCAATAAAGCTGGAGAGAGATATTGTGTGAAATGATATGGGGAGAGGAGGCAGTCACAGGTAACTACCACCAGAGAGAAATAGACAAAAGTTCCCCCAAAGAGTTGCAGAAATGGGGATAGGAAGGGCGATTACACATTCTCAACTGCATTTTTGAGGGAAGCCTATAAATTCAATACAATATTTAAAATCAAATTATTTCAGCTTTGTGATGACTAAGAAGAAGAATTTTTAGTGCCTATTCTTTTCTCTTGTTTTCTAATGCCTACATTTGATACTCATGTCCAGCAGCCAGAGACCCTAATGTCCTTGGTGTGATCAATTTCCCTGACCTTCCTTTCTTGTTAGGATGACATTTAATGCTTTCCTTCCACCATTCAACTTTGGTTTGATTTATCAACTCTAGAAGACCTTCAAAAACTTAAAATGAACCCTGAGTACATGACATCTACTGAGCTATTTTTATTGTGGAAAAATAAGAAACACAATCTCTTCATATACAACAAGATTAATGCCTGGACTCAATGTCAGTAGAATATGTGCATGCAAGTGATTTTCCAGTAAAGGAGATTTGTTGAGCTATCATTCTCTCCTGATCCATTTGTAATCAGTGACATGTTTTTAAAAGATGGCTGATTAGACCAGCCAATGGACACACACACACACACACACACACACACTTTTTTCCCTTTAAATTCATTAGTCATTACATAGATAAATAATAACCTTGGCTACTCCAATAAATTAATTTTTTCTATAGAGATTAGAAACTTCTTTAGGCTGAGAAGCAATCCTTACCTTTTGAATAATGCCTGAATGCCTAAGGTCTAAAACAGTACACATTAACAGTGCTCGGTAAATGCTTGTTGGATTGAACAAAGAAAATAGAAATGAAATTGAGAGCAGTCTGTTTGTGATAAGTATTTGCTGCATCTTATAGATATTCTTCTCTTCTTTTTTCTTGATGAGCTATAGCAATATTTAATGTCCTTTGAATTGCAGGGTTAAAATGGGATCATTCATATTTTTTGACAAAAGCCTAAAGTCCCTGGCATTCAACTTGTCCTGCAATTCTTTTTGCTGAAAAAACTAAAATGGAATGACTGCCTGTTACTTCTGTGTCTTGTTCTGATACCTATACTGGAGTTCGTCAAACGTTCTTCTCACTACGTCGAACTTCCTTTGTTTCCTGTCTTGCTTTCCACCTTTGCTCACCAGAGACACTAATGATGCTGTGGTGGCTTTTTGCACCATCCATAGAGCTTTCATCAAATTTCTTGTCTCTGGGTCCGGTTGTACTCCGATTAAATAAATGGAAGCTGGTACTCACTGAAAAAAAAACAGCAACTGCAGAAGTTTTGCCTCTTAAGAAAACCTCTGCGTTGTTCTCAGCCCTACAGCATAGATTATAAGATCTCTTGGGCGCCTGGGTGGCTCAGTTGGTTGAGCGACTGCCTTCGGCTCAGGTCATCATCCTGGAGTCCCGGGATCGAGTCCCGCATCGGGCTCCCTGCTCGGCGGGGAGTCTGCTTCTCCCTCTGACCCTCCCCCCTCTCATGTGCTCTCTCTCTCTCTCTCATTCTCTCTCTCAAATAAATAAATAAAATCTTAAAAAAAAAGATTTTAAAGTATGAATATCAATAAAGATCTCAGTATTTTTAAAAAAGATGATCTAAATGAAAAAGTCAGTGTAAAACATTAAGGACATTGCTTAGCATGTAAGAAAATAATAATGTTAGATTATTGTTATTATTATTAGTTGGGTGGTAGAGTAATATGAAGCTTTGTTTTAAAAAGAATAATCCAGGGGCACCTGGGTGGCATAGTCAGTTAAGCATCTGATTCTTGGTTTCAGTTCAGGTTGTAATCTCAGGGTTGCGAGATGAGCCCTGTATCAGGCTCCATGCTCAGTAGGGAGTCTGCTTCTCCCTCTGACCCTCCCCCCTCTCATGTGCTCTCTCTCTCTCTCTCATTCTCTCTCTCAAATAAATAAATAAAATCTTAAAAAAAAAAAGATCTCTACCGCTTCCTTGTGTTCAGAAACCAAATCCTTCAGTTCATCTTGGTTCAGTGAGACAAATGCTTTATAAGAAGTGACCTATATTTCTCAGGCTGTAGGAGGGGAAGAAAAGAGTTTGAGAAAGTGACTAAGGAGGGGAGTAAGGTCGATACTATCTCTGATTCAATTTAGTTGGACTGCTTCATTTACGTCTTAATCTTTTTCTTTATAAACGTGATGGCATTTTGGATACTGTGCTCCGAACAGCTTTCCTGGGGGCGAGCGCAGATGCGCTGAGCCATTTGGCTGCCCTGTGGACCGGCTCAGAGAACTTCTCTGCTCCCTAATGAAGTCATCCTCTGGGCAGCCCAGCCTTTCCCATCACTCCATGTTGGAACTTGGCTTTTGCTTGCATAGTTCCGTCGTGATGTAGATGGTCTTCCAGTTAAGTTCTGGAATAATCTGCCCAACCATGAACAGGACATTTACAGCAAAGAAGGAAAAAAAACTTTTACTGAAAGAAACATTTTACTGTAACATTTTGATTTGGGGGTTGGGGAGCAAAGTCTTGCTCTGGGAAAAATCAAATTTTTCATGGCTTTCTGAAGGTATTTGTCTGTGTTTAATTTTTCTGAGTAATTTATATACTTCAGGCTAAAGAGTAATAAGATTGCCACCATCACTTTGCCTTTTGTAGAGTTTCTTTTCTTTTTTAAGGAAGGCAAAAGACCTCATATTACTTCTGCATTTCCTAGAAAACCAAAGAGGACTTAAAGTGTTGGATAAAATATCAGTCCCTAACCTATTAAAAAAAATAATAATGAAGCAATTTTAGAGGTTGGATTCCTTTTTCTAGGCACTGTGGAATTCATTAAAGGTACATTTTTTAACCACACATTTTTTTCACCATCCACAGAGGATATTTGCTTCATTGTGCCTAGGATCGGCCAGATCAGGGACTTGAAATGTGAACCTATTTTCTGCATGTGGGTGGGACTGGAACCTTGTCATCCCTAGTGCAGCAAAAGATGATACCATGTCTAAGAACACTTCACCTGATCACTAAAAAAGAAGACGTGAAATGTGATCCTAAAGCTCAGAAGGAGGTTCAGATGAAGATAATGAAATTCCCTGGACACCCACCTGCCAGCTACACCTTTCTTGTCCAGTCATTGGCTGACTGCCCCTGACTCCTGCCAAGTTCCTGAAGACAAGATCAAGGCAACGAAGCAAGGCACGCAGCTTCTGGCTTCTGGTTTCTTGTAGACACCTGCACTAGGAATGAAGATCTTGCTTTATCGATACCTGGGACTATGGAGTTTACATACAGAATATCCCCAGTATAAGGACATGATTTAAAGGGGGATACATAGAATGAGATTTTAGTTACTGTTTGATTCAGACTTGAGTGTAATGGGCAAAGTAGTTTTAGTTATAAAGGTTACAAAAATATACTTTCCCATTCAAAACCTTGTGATAATTTTTAAAACGTGGGAGAATCAGAAATAACTGCTTTGTCATTCATTTTGTCTTCATGAAGAGAGAAAGAGAGACACAGGGAGAGAGAGGCAGGGAGGGAGAGGGAGAAAGAGAGAGAGAGGGAGAAGTCCTCAAGGACAGTTAAATGGAAATAATACATCTATAGAGTCTATTCTGAATGTACCTTGTATACTTTCCTTTTTATTCCCTATTATAGGGAAATTAGAGAAAGCAAGCTGATATTTGGGGGTGTCGTTTCATTTTGCTTATTTGGCAGCCTGCAGGAGTGTTTAATTTTCTAAATAATGTTACAAGCCGAGGTAAAGAAAAGGCATGCGGTATAAAGCTGTTCAGAATTGTCCATGTTCTGACTAGTGAAGTCTGCCTGAGAAAGTGCCTTTGCCCTATAGAACTGCTCTGTCAAGAGTTGTAATGTCCGTGGACATTATAAGGGACTATAAACATTAGAGGGCTAGAGAAACACATTTGGGAAGATAAAGGAAAATATCTCAGGATGTACGTAGTCTCTGACCCTTATTTTTCATCATGTTTCATCATGTAAAGTTGGCATTATTTACAGGGACTGTTAAATATTAACATTTCCTTAAAAATGGTTATTAATCTGCTATTAGTTGCTTTCTTCCGCCTTAGGTCTCCTTTGCAGAAATGTTTTACTTAACTGTATTATGAAGGGAGAGCAGGGTAATGGAAAGATAATAAGCTTTTCAGATTGGCAGATGTACCACTTAGAAAGTAGCCACAGGCAAGACATTTAAACTCTTTGGAACTCAACTAGGTTTACTCAAATTTAAGAATGAGAACAATAATATATACTTTGAGGTGTCTCAGAGAAAGGTCTGTCCTAATACCTGGAGTATAAATTTCGATAAGGAGTTTTCTCCCTTTTTGAGTGAAGTGATCTTGTTTATAAAGTTGCTAGGAGGGGCACCTGGGTGGCTCAGTCATTAAAGCGTGTGCCTTAAGCTCAGGTCATGATCCCAGGACCCTGGGATCTAGCCCGCTTTGGGCTCCCTGCTTGGCCGGAAGCCTGCTTCTCCCTCTCCCACTTCCCCTGCTTGTGTTCCCTCTCTCTCTGTGTCTTTCTCTGTCAAATAAATAAAATCTTTAAAAAAAGTTGCTAGGAGGAGTGCTGGAAAGACCACTGGACCTGGAGTCAAGAGTTGTGTTCTGGTAATAGCTCTGCTGTTAATTGTCTGACTTTAGGAAAAATCACTTTCTGAGCTTTAGTTTGCTTATCTGCTAAATGTAAAGGTTGAAATCTGATTCTGTTCTGTGACTCTGTTATTCTAAATACTTAATGAAATAGAACTTCAATGTTAAGAACGGTGGTATAAAAACTATAGTAAGAATAAAAAAATAATTGTAAAACAAACAAAAAAATTGATTCCTAAATCCTGTAGTTAATAGTTATGTTATTCACTGTAGTGAGCTGATAAATAAATAAATAATGAGAAATGGAAAGCACACATTTTGAGGGCTGAAATTCTCCCAGCAAAACTTCTACCTGTCTATAACTTAAAATCTAGCATCATGCAGAATGCATACAACTTGCAAAAGAAACTTAGAAAAGAAACATTATAAATGTGCGTGCACAGAAGTCTAGGCTTCTACAAGTTTTAAAGTATGAGTCTAAAGCCAACCCACTCAAAGAAATTCAGAGTGAAACTGGACTTTTTTCTTTAATCATCACTGTTGTATTTGATATAATTTTCTAAGTAGAGACTTCAGAGAGAATAATCATGAGGATACTTCCATGTTTGTGTAGAAAGAAAAATTTGCTGTCCACTCCAGTATCCATGTTGAAACTGATGTGCACCTTGGACTTATTTTGTTCCCATTGTATAAACTCATACTTGACTTCAAAGAAAAGGAAAATACAAAGTCCCTCTTTTCTAAGAGGGAGAAATCCTTTGTGTCAACTGGTTGACCCTTTGCTCTCTAAGGTCCTATAGGAAACCTTTTGTAACACAATGCAGGGGACTCTTCCTTGTGTTGATGTTGTTTACATAGTTGGTCAGCCTGGCTGAAAACAAAAATCACAAAAACTCAAGAAAGATTATGGTCCCATTTCCTGACCACAAGGAAGGGGATTGGTACATCCAAGGAGTCTCTGTTACTCAGAAAAATTATTAAATATTCTACCATGAGGGACACTTTGAAAAACTGAGGGAAAAGAAGAAGGAAGAAAGCAAAATCTAGACTTCTGTACGTTTGCGGCAGAGTTAGAGAATCTGTTGAAATCCGACAGGGGATTTGCTTGGGGGAATTTCCTGTCCAAGCCTTTATTACCAGGGTCTTTGTAAATTGCGCTATGACGTCGGGCTCCCCTTGGGGCAGTTCCCGGGTACGGCAGTTCTTACACTTTCCCTCTAGGTCTTAGAAGGATCTGGTTTTCTCAGTGTCTCTTTCAGGTTGGCTGGAGGCGCAAGCCTGACACTTCCCTCAGATGGGACAGGCAGGTTCTGTGGCCTCGTAAACACGCTGTAACCAAGTTCTCTGCTGATTTTGCAGAGTTTCATTCGCTCCCAAGAAGAACTGAGGGTGCGCAATTGTCTAGTGCTGGCCTGCCCCACCAGAGCCTGGGGGCTCCTTTCCCCTAACCCAGAACTGGCAGCACAGGGGGCGGGGAAGTGGGGGTGGGGAGGGGTAGGAGGGCAGTGGTTTCCGTGCGCACAGCGCGATGTTACTTAGTGAGTCGCTGAATGGGGAGCGCTGCTGTCCCCAAGCCGATTGGTACTTCTTGTCAGGAAGAAACGCCGAGAGGTGGGAGTGCCTGGGGAGGGAGGCAGGCGGTCCCTACCGCAGGCGCGGGGAGCTGCCTTTCCGCCCCTCTGCCTGCTTTCCAAGCCTGGGCTCTTAGGAGTGGCTGAAGCTGCCGAGCGCTTCAGGAGCCTGTGAATGAACCCTCCTCCTCTTCCTCCTCCTCCTCCTCGCTGAGTCTCCTCCTCGGTGCTGACGGTACAGTGATATAATGATGATGGGTGTCACAACCCGCATTTGAACTTGCAGGCGAGCTGCCCCGAGCCTTTCTGGGGAAGAACTCCAGGCGGGCGGGAGCAACAGCCGCGAACATTAGGTGCTGTGGACAGGCGCTGGGACGGGGATCTGCGGCCAGCCCCGCATCCTCCTGCATCCTTCAGCACCGTCCCGCACCCTCCGCACCCTTCCCCAGGCCACCGAGCTTCCTATGTGACCCGCCCCGGCAACACCGAGCCCATTCGCGCAGCGCTGCGGTGATTTTTATCCCCCAAACTGCAATAAGCCGCCTTTCAAGGTAATCACGTTTCTTTTGTTCCCCCTTTAACAAAAAAAAAAAAAAGAAAGAAAGAAAGAAAAAAAAAAACCAACAAAAACGAGCGAGCTTAGAAAAACGAAGTACATTTTAATTGGTAGAAGGTTTTAATTAAGGCAAAGAGAACTAGCTGTAAGGCGAAGTTAAGAAAATATATGCACTTTAAAAATGCAGGTAACTTTCAGAAGGACGTTTGGAGAGAGGAATACCGAGGGACCGTGGTGCTGAAAAGATCCAGACAAAAGAAGCCCGGAATGGGGTGGGGGTAGAAGGACTAACGGAATTGGGGGAAGGGAGGGAAGAGAATTGTAGAGAATCCTTAGAAAAGTATTGGGGTCTTGAGCTGGAGAGCTGGAGGGACCGCTGGCACCTTGAGCTTTTTTTGTTAACCTGCTCGAGGCAAAAGTTTGAATGGGGACTCCCGAGACTTGTCCACTTGCAAGTCCCCGAAGCCGCCTTGGTGCGGGCCACCTGGCTTCCGGGCCCCTGGTGTGTGGTCAGTGCCCGGCGTTCCTGGAATGCTGCTCCAGGGCAGCTCCTGACAGGACGATCCCGCGCCGCAGCAACCCGGGACCTGGGCAGACGTGACCCCCCCCCCCGCCCGCAAGCAGTCTGGAAAGAGGTCCGGCCGGGGGATGTGCGGGGTGCCTGGGCTGCGTCTCTTTGGAGACTTGGGGGCTGTCAAGGCCCTCCCTGGTGCCCCTCGGTTCTTTTGTCCTGCGCGCGGAGCACAGGGGCTGGCCGGGAGGGAGCAGGGGATGGGGGTGGGGTTGTTGGAGTGCCGCGGCGGTCTGGGAAGCGCCTGGGCGGGAAAAGCTTGCCTTGAACCATCAGCGAAGTGCAAAAATTTTCTCTCACCCAGAAGAGCGAAGTGGAGGCTTCCACTCTGGTCTTAACGAGCAAACCAGGGCTCAGAGCGCTCTCTAGACAAAGGTGGTGCGGGGACCCGAATCTGGGGCCTCTAGGACCAGCCTTCTCGCCCCGACTAAAGCGGTCCTTCTTTTCCTTCCATCTCCCCACACCCTCCCAGCTCTTCGCCCTAGTTGAGCAACTTTACTGGCTAATCCAGCGGCCAGGGAGAGCGAGTGCCGGGAGCCCCGGTGGACGCCCTAGGCTGGAGCGTCCCACCACCCTACAGAGGTGTGGGCGCCACGGGGCGACATCCCCAGTGCGTGCGGATATGGGGGCCACAGGGCTGTCCCGGCTTGCTGTCTGTGTCACTGGGCGTGGAGCGGTCTGTGTGTTAGGCAGCGGAGAGCGGGTTAGAAATACGGTGTCATAGCTTAAACTATTTGCTCTCCGATCCAGCTGCGCCCCAGCAAGTCCTGCTTGTCCCCGGGAGATGCTGCGGGAGGGGGAAGAAATCTACGCAACGCCTGGAGAGCTGTCGCACCGTGCGCACACCCACAGACTGAAAGACAGTTTCGCTGTGTCCCGTTTCTCATCTTTGTGTCTCCCTCTTCTGTCTCCATCTTCTCTGCCTCCCTTCCCCTCTCCCAGCCTCTGTTCAGTCTCTCTCGCTCCTGCGTCCCCTCCCCCACGGCTGACAAATGAATGGCTAGTGTGAAATCCCTGCCTCCCGGGTCCGCGGAGGCAGGCTAGGAGGGAGGAGCGAGAGAGGCAGTGAGCTCCCTCGGATCTGCCCCCAGTAGGCGTGCTTAGGGCTTGCAGAACCCAGATGTCTAGGAATAGGGTGTTTTGTGGCGGGTGTGGGCGCCCCCTGATGGAGAAGTGCAGCACAGGTGGAGGAAACCGAGCCCCCCACCTCCCCCCTCAAAACACCCCAAGCGAGCCACTTTTACAACCAGATATTCAAGGATGAAGAACCTTTAGTCGTTAGTTTTCTATTTCAGACTCTGCGACGTAAATCTAGGGATTTGGAGGGCCCTGAAAGGAGACCTTGTCTTTGCGAAGTGCAGAAGCGCCAGCTCGCGGGTCCTCGGGGATGTGCGCAGCGCCCTGGGCCAAGTCTGAAGCTTGCCGGGGGCGAATCCAGGTTTTGGAGGGCTTGATGTTCAATCTTACGCATCACTTTAAGAAATATAATACAGAATGCTTTACTTTTGGAAACTTTACTAAGGCCCTTGACTACTTGAACCCAATACTAGGGCCCCGCCCCAGGATATGGCAAAAGAAAGGCCCCTAATCCAAAGTTTAAACTTAATCAATTTCAAGACACACATCGAACGTGGAAATTTGGGGGAAGGAGTGCGACGGGAGGAAAAAGAAGAGAAGGCAAGGGAAGGGTAGGAAGCGGGAAGAAGAAGAGAGCGGAGATGGGGCTGACGGACGCAAACAGCCAGGAGAGGACAGGTAGGGTACGTTTCGAAGTTTGAGGCCGAATTTCGCGTCTTGTTTTAAGATATATTTTAAATAAGTGACAACAAACGCGACTCAAGCGGCGTCCCAGGATGGAAGGGTAGGGGAGAAACGAGCCCTTTAAAGTGGCTGGGGCCTCGGGCCGAGCCCCACTCGCTCAGCAGGCGCGGGGTAGGAGCCGCGCCGGGCGCTCCTCGCTACGCCGGAGTGCTCCAGCCGCCGCCACGTGGGCTGGGGCTTTAGTTCCCGGCCAGAGACGGGTGTGACTTGGGCTCTGAGACAACCGCTCTGCCGAACCGGCCGTCCGCCCAGCCTGAACGCTGGCGCCGCGCCTCGGGTCCCCGCCCAGAGGCCAATGGGGGCGGGGCCTTGCGCTTTCGGCGGGGGCGGGGCGGGGCGGGGAAAGGCTGGGCGGGGCTCACGGCGGGAAGCTCCGCGGTCGCGCCCTCGGTGCTTAGGCTGCGGGCTGCTGCTGGAGGCTACCCGACTTCTGTCCAGAAGGTGCTAAGCACTCTTATTAATAATGTGAAAACAATTTTTCTTGCTTCTTGGGAGCGGTAGGAGGACTGTTTGCCTTGCAACAGGGAGGAAGTAAAGATTTACTCCAAGCAAACTTTTTCGGCAGAAAAATGACACGAGTTTATTCTGTACTCCATATATTGACTTTTAAAATACGTTCAAGTAGGTTTAAAGACTATTTTTAGTCAATTACAGGATAATCACGTCCAGACTGTCCTGTGTCTAGAATGGCGAATGATTGCCATTTGACAGGACTGATGTAATTCCAATGAGCTCAAACATTAAGGGGCTGCGGGTGTAACTCAGGTCCCTGTGCATCAGGACCCTTAGCACGGGTTTGGCCCACAGTGGGAGCTCAGCACACATTTATGAAATGACGGAGCTAGTAACTTGGGGGAACGTGGCGCAGTCTAGACACTGCCACTTAGAGCTGCATTTTAAACTCTCTTGCTTCCTCGCTTTACTTCAGAGAACAGGGTTTTAAGGATCTCTGAGATCTCAAATTCTGATTATCTAATTGGTACACTTTCCCTTTCTTTTTGACTCCTTCTAAAAGCTGTGACCTAAATTATTTTAAGTACTGCTTGTCAACTGTGCCAAAGCTATCATGAAAATATTCATGTGAAGTCCTGAAATAGGATGTTGTGGGTTTAATGTAAAAATGGGAAGGCATCAATGGGAGCAACAACTAGTTTTCTGAGATGAAATCTATTCCCAGTTCCGAGAATATGTCACTTGGATATAAGAGCATATCAGGCAGAAGGTCTCAGGGACTGACTTCTAGTGCAATCTCTCAGTAAAAAAGGAAGATTTCATAATTGTATATGTCTGTCCAAACTAATACAGCGAAGGGTTCCAGTGGATTCCAAAGTGATTGAGCAATTATTTCCTCCAGCAGGAAGTCCACAGTCCTTAATCTTGTGGGTGGTGGGAAGAGGGATAAGAACAAGACCATCTAAGGGTTTATGTCAGAATTCAAGCTTTTAGTTTGTTTTTCCTAGTAGATAAATTAAAAGTTATTCCTAAATTGTTTCTGCTTTAAAAAAATGAAGTTTGAAAAGAATCCCCCCCTAGCTTTATATGTTTACCCGTGTAGGTTTCCTCTAATTTTTCTCTGTGCTTGCAAACTGGAGGGGAATGTCTCTGATATTCTAAGATACCTATGTCTGCATGCTTGTAAATTCTGTTTGCAAAGGACTTAAAAAGCTAACTTAAGGTTGAATACGATTAATATTAAAAATATAGTCTTTGTTCTCTCTTTCCTCACATTATTATGCATAAGTACTTTGTGGTTGATGAGTGATCACTAATTGAGCTTTAGAGCCTTTGAGAGCATAAAGACCCACCAAGGCTGTCTTCCAATAGTCACACAACCAATCTTTTCTTTCCTACTGCGGTTTAAACAGTTTTGTTGACTTTATTCATTGACAGACATCAGTAGACACGATATTTAAAATGGGATATTGCCCTTTGACTGACCCAACTTCTCAAGATACACAGTTATCTTGAGAAGAATCAGTGACTATACTACAGTAGGTGATTATTTCACCACTCACCTAGAGAAACCAGTGAGGACTCACACTCATTGTTGGGGGTGAGTTGCTCTAGTCTGAGAAAACATGCTCATTGTTGCATAGGTCTATACTTTACCAGAAAACACAAGGCTGGTACTCCCTCTGATTGGGAATCAGAACAAGAGGAAGTAGATGGGCACCTGGGTGGCTCAGTCAGTTAAGCGTCTGCTTTCGGCTCAGGTCATGATCTCAGGGTCCTGGGATCAAGCCCCGCATCAGGCTCTCCTGATGGGGAGAGTCTGCTTCTCCCCCTGCCCCTGCTTGTTCTCTCTCTCTCTCAAATAAATATATAAAATCTTTAAAAAAGAAAAAAAAAAAGACCAAGAGGAAGTAGAGATAAATGTCTTTTTTTTTTTTAATTTTATTTGTCAGAGAGAGAGAGAGCACACACTGGGGGGAGCAGCAGCCTGAGGGAGAGGGAGAAGCAGACTCCCTGCTAAGCAAGGAGCACAATTCGGGACTCGATCCCAGGACCCTGGGATCATGACCTGAGCCGAAGGCAGACACTGAACCAACTGAGCCACCCAGGCATGCCTAGAGATAAATGTCTTGGTCAAGCTCTGCTTCAATTAGTGAGTTTTTGCCTGTTTCCTCTGGTAGCCTAGATTTAGAAAATTACACCCACTCTCCCCACACCCCCCATACATAAATGTACATTTATGTGTTTATATTGTATTTATATGTATTCTCCAGTGTTTGGGTTGTTTTTTTGTTTGTTTGTTTTGTTTTTACTCTGCTAGGTTCTTATCATTGAATGTGCCAGGGTGGTTGTATTTCAGTGGTCAGGGCAAAGTGACTTTGTTGAATGTGTTTGTCTGTTATGTTTCCTGAAACTCCTCTGGATAGATCTATCAACTATAAAAGGGTGTGAATGCACATCTATGTTTAAATTTACCTAATTTCTGTATCTATATATATCCTACCTTGTTCTTTTAAGAATTTTAAGAGGTGCTTATGTCTATAAAAATGAGGACTACATAGCTTATAATAAATACATATATAATATGTGACAATAATTTTTTATTATTAAATTACTGAGTTGCTATTACCTATGGTGTGGTGGAATGAACACTAGACTTGGAATCAAAAAGCTTGATGTCAGAATCTATTAAATGCATATACAGTTATACACATCAAAACGGTGAATACCTGTGGGAAAGCTTTGGCAAATGGAAAACTATACAAATAAGTGGTGTTAATATTATATCCATGGGACTCATATTGATCTAATTCTATAATCTCAATAAAAACACTATTACCTAAATCACATATTTCCTACTAAATCTATAAAGTGAGTTAGATAGGAGCATTTTGCTTTAAGAATTGTCTAGTTTCACTTAACAGGAGACAGAGTCCAGAAATATACTAGAATAGACATGGAAATTCAGTGGAAAAGAAGGATTATTCAACAAATGATTTGGGGACAACTGATTGGTCCACTCAGAATAAGAGTCAATCTCTACTTCATTTCTTTTCCTTAAATAAAGTTAAGATGACCAAATATGAGATGTAGGGAATGATATTAAAAAAATAACTAGAGGGGGCGCCTGGGAGGCTCAGTTGGTTAAGCTTCCTACTCTTGGTTTCAGCTCAGGTCATGATCTGAGGGTCATGAGATCCAGCTCCATGTGGGGCTCTATCCTGGGTGTGGAGCCTGCTTAAGAGTCTCTCTCTCCCTCTGCCTCTGCCCCCCCTCCCCCTGCCCTGGCTTGTACATGTTCTCTCTCTCTCTCTCTCTCTCTCTCAAAACTAAAATAAAATAAAAAAATAACTAGAAGAACTTATAGGATTTTTAAAATAATAAAATAGGAGTAGAGAAACCTGTTCTAAGCAAAAGATAAAATCCAGAAGCCATACTAGAAAAGACTGATAAGTATGAGTAAATAACAATTAAATTATTTACACAAAAACAAGTAACACATTGGAACATATGAGAGACAAAGAGCTAATAACTCTTTTGGTATACCAAGAACTTTTACAAATAAGTAAAAGACCAAAACCCATCCAAAAAATATCAAATGTGAAATACAGGCAGTTGGCAGAAGAAAAAATATTTTTTTAATCATATAAGAAATTGCTCAGTCTCATTCATAATTAAAGAAATAGTAATTGAAAAACAATGATATACTGCACTATTTTTTCATCCATCACAGTAGTAAAGATAAAAAAGTTCGATGAAGGTTTTGTCAGCCATGTTGTGGGGAAAGTGGATCTCTCACATACTACTGTGGCAATATAAATAGGTTCATCTTCTTTACAAAATAATTTGGTAAGAGCTACCAAAAAATTTAAAAACTGCATATACTCTTTGACCCAGCGATTCTCTTCTGGACATTGTCATATAGATACTGGCACAAATGTTACCCAAGACAAATGGACAAGGATGCCCTTTGCAGCATTGTTTCTAATAGCAAAAATAATGAAGCCAGCTTAAAGGCTTATCATAGGAACTGGTGAAATACAAGGTGCTGCATTCATCTAATGGAAAACTATATGGTTGTTAAAAACAACCCAGAAAAACTGTATTTGCTGATTTGGAACATTCTCCAAGATACACTGTATTTTAAATGAAGAAAGGAATGTACCAAACAGTGTTTATAATATGCAGCTTATTATGTAAAAAAAAAAAAAAAAAAAAGAGCATATTTTACTGAGTGTCCTGAGTAATGAACAAAACATCAAAGACTGCTCTCCCAGAGCTTATATTATGGTGGGTAGAGAAAGGCAATTCCCAAATATATAAATAAAATGATATGTGCTATGTGCTGTGATGAAAATAGAGCATGGCAAAAGGAATAGAGAATGCAGTGTGTTTTAGACAGAGTAATGAGGAAGGAGTTAACCAGGCAGAGAAAAGGGCAGTACCAAGGGGCAATGACATGAGAAAGCTTAGCTATGTCCCAGTTCAGGAATCCAGTCACAGGTTAGTGATAAATTCACATGGCACAATTACTCCTGTGAAATAAATTTATAAGATGTCCTGCTTAAACCATGATATTTCTCTCTGCGTTGCAGTGATTCTTCCTGTGAGAATGCACCCAGGAGCAATATGGTAGGCAATACTCATTATATTCACCTTGTGGTTGAGGTGTCCTAGACAATTGGTTGTCCAAGGTAACTAATTTGAAGACTAGAAGACAAAATCTCTATGTCTGTGTCCTTAAGTCACCCTTTGCTCAGAGGATCTTCCCCAAGATTAAGGGAGGATTAAGGGAGAATATTAAATATCTGTTTACTAGAACCTTGGCTCTCTTTCTTCAAGGCAGCCCATCCTTGGCATGACCCTTACCCTTTTTGCAGACATTTGTCATGTACAGGAGTCTTGTTAACCTTGTCTCTTCTGTCTCCCAGGCAATTAAACAGCTTCAGTCAGCTGTGCCTTGATTGTTTGATGACTTTCTCCTCTTCTCACTGATTTCACTGGAGTGAAGGCTAAATATAGGCACTGGCTTTCATATCTCCTAGGTCTTTCTATGCAGACAGACATGTTATCACTAGCAGATTATGCTTACAAGACATGGAAGAGGGAAGAATAGAAGTGGGGGGTTAGAGTGGTACTAAAAAAAAGAAAGAGGTTTTAGAAAGTTTCTTATCTAGTAAGATCAAATGCAGAAGGTAAATAGTGTGCCTTAACAACATGAACATGGACATAGCCTTAAGAAAATTAGAGAAATGGAATGAATGCCCGTAGACGCCAAGGAAGAGACCACAGAAATGTAGTTCTAAGGCAATTAAGATCAGTAAAAGCACTCTGAGATATTGACTAAAGAAATAAATGACCATTCTTTAAATCAGGTGCCTAAAGGGAACTGGAATGGAGTAGAAATGGATAAGAAGCCGAGTGGGGCGAGTGATGACCTTGAGTACACGGAGCCAGGGTGAGAGCCTGCTCCTTGCCTAGTGCTGATGGCTGGCCAGCAAGAATATGGACCTAGACTTGTTTGATCTGATTTGTCAAAAGAGATCTAAGACTTACTGTGAAAACCCTAGTTTTTGAATGTTGGGAATTTGTTAAAATATATTTATGTAGATATATTTAAGACATGACTGATCTCTCCCTTGTATTTTTAATGCACTGGCTTCCTTCACTAGCCTTGTCTTGGGGCAATCTTAAGGCAAGTGATGAATATACTTGTTATATAGATGAAAAACCATTTTACTCCCTCTCTTAAAAAAAAAAAGATACTTTTATAAGGTTGAAGTATGGCACAAAAAGTTACACTTTGAGTATTGGTCTTAGAGAGGAAATTAGGATGCAGAAGACCCATTCCTGGGTCATGGTCACACTTTCTCTGATCTTGTTATGAGATCTAACACCAATGTCCAAATACTGACAAACATCAAATATTATCATGACATGATGAATAGTCAACTGGACTGGTTTAAATGTATTTCACGTTTAATTAGCCTACTTTCCCATAGTCATAAGAGATTGTTGGCCCTTGGCTTCAGAGTGTGTTTCAGAATAGGAAGTGGAGGCAGTGGTCCTGCATTTGGTCTATAAACCTTCCTCAAGGTCTACTCTGAAGCTGGCCCTGTGGAAATATTATGGGAATATTACGGGAATTAGTAAATTGAATGTAATACTAGCTCTGTTCTACGGAGCCTACTGTTCTACAGAGAAGATAAAACATGTTTACAAGAAATGACTCAAAGCACATAGAAAAAAGTTTTAGAGCAATTTATTATAAGCATAAACTTATCTACTGCTTCTATAGTGGCAACCAAGGTTATAATTTTCCAATCCAACAGCTTCAAATACTTTTCTTTTTACTATTAATGATATGAAAGCAGGAAGAGAACATCTGTAGAAAACCTGAATTAGTAATTTTAGTAAGAAATATTGAGTACTGAATACACTGTGTATCCCTGAGCTATATTTCATATGCATTATTTTATCAATCCTCACATTCACTCCAATAGTTAAGTACTACTTTTCACAATTAAAAAGCTACTGAAAATGAGAGAGTTAGTAATTTACCCCCAAATTGCAGAGTATTAGTAAAGGATTCAAAACTTGCATTCAGGTGGAGACCAGGCTTTTACCATTATGCTTATAAAAGTCTCCTGAAAAAATAAAAAAAATTGACGACAATTTTTTCTCTAATGAAGATAGGAAATTACTGTTTATAAGTATATTTATAAAAAGGTTTCTTAGTTAGATTCAGTTAATACTCATGGAATGCATTTTCTTTAATAGCTTTTTTATGATACAACCTGAAATTTCACTTTCTACTCTTAAGATGAATGTCCCTCTCCCAGGAGCATCCCTTCTGCCCTGCTGAGATCCCCTCACATCTCATTAGTAAAGACTGCCTCATATACTCATTCCAAAACCAGTCATTGGTGAAAGGAATGGGAGCAGTGTGACTGACAGGATAATCAAGATCATTCCCTCGGGCTGGGTTTGACTCAGGCTTCTCTAAGGTGTATGGCTGTGTGAAGGAGGGTAGACAGGAGAACGGAATGGGAATTTTGTTAGAAAGGAGAAAGAAGAAAGCTGCTGGGTAGCCAACCAAGAAGGACCGTTACAGAACAGTTCTAAATGTAGCTGAGAAAGGAACAACCATGGGGATCAAATAATCTGCAGTTCTTCTGAGATTGTCTCTTTGCGTTCCAGATGGTCCCCAACACTGGTACTTATCTGCCTCATAATTACAGCTTCATAGAAATTCAAGCTGGAAGGGACCATTCTGAGACCCAGACTGTTAAATGTCTTCCCCGAAGTCACACAATAAATTAATGGCAAAGCCAGGGCAGGGTTTCTTGACTCTCTGAATAGAGTTTTTCTTTCTTTTTTTCACCCTTCAGACTTAGGAACTGTTGGAACTGCTTTAAAACTCATGGCAGGGCGCCTGGGTAGCTCAGTTGGTTAAGCGACTGCCTTCAGCTCAGGTCATGATCCTGGAGTCCCGGGATCGAGTCCCACGGCGGGCTCCCTGCTCAGCAGGGGGTCTGCTTCTCCTCTGATCCCCTTCCCTCGCGTGCTCTCTGTCTCTCATTCTCTCTCTCAAATAAATAAATAAAATCTTAAAAAAAAAAAACAAACTCATGGCAAGCACTGGTCTTTTTGTAATTAACAGCTCCTTATAATACATTTGTTTTGTTTGTTCAGCCTCCTAGAAACTAAATTGAGTCTGTGCTTTAAAAAGCCTGCTGAAGTCCTTATTCCCTGTTTTGATACCATGTGCGGGAACCACCACCATGTTCCTTCCCACCTCACATTTGATATGAATCCCTCTCTTTCAACATCTCTACCTATTGCTTCCCCATCTTCTTCTGCTCCATCTGTGACCAGCTTCCTGTTTCTAAATAGACATTGTGGTCACCCCTCCCTCTTTGTGCCAGTTCCTAGCCACTAGTTGCTCGGGCTATGGTCTCAGTTGTTCTTTCTACAGCCTACCCAGTTGTGGTTGTCCCGTGCATCCATATTGTTGTATGTTCCCAAAGTGGGTTCTGGGATTATTTTGGTAACAACTGCATTGGGTGAGAGTCAAACTAATAATTAAAGTGTTGGGATGACTTTTCCTATTACAGGTTCTATCTTGTTTTTACAATCTAAGGGGAGCTGCTCCTTATACTCTTATTACATATACTGCACAAATAGCATGTGATTTATGGCCCACCACAAACCTGAATGCTTATGGTTTCCTTTGTGTTTTTCTTCATTTCTAGAACAAGATGTTGATAAATATAAAGAGCATCTTATGGTTGTGCTCTACCTTAATAGCAACCCATGCACTACATAAAGGTGAGTGTGGTAACAATTTCTTTGGTGCTTAGTGAAATAAAAATGTAAGTACTAGGGCATAGAATAGCAATATGGGGCCACTAGAATAAAGAATTAATTTTAATCTATTTAGTGATTTATAGTGCTGAACACTTTCAGCTAAAATATTATTTTTTATTTAATAAATGGTTTTAAATCAATCAATCAAAATGAAATAATGAACAGAATGCTAAAGAAGCGAACGGATTTTCAGTAAATTCCCAGATTACTTTCAGACTGCAAAAAGGCTCATATATGGCATTGGACATATTTTTAAAATCTGTCTTCTTCAATATACTCAAAGACTTTCCTATGAAGAAAAGAAAGCCTATCAAACCCTCAGGAGGCTAGGGTTTGAGAAGAGTCAAAAAGACAAAGAGCAGGCTGACAGCCAAGTTTTTACCCACATCTATATTTCTTTTCTCTTCTCTTCCCTCCCCTTCTCTCCTCTCCCCTCCTCTCCTCTCCTCTCCTCTCCTCTCTTTACTTCTCCTCTCCCCTCCCCTCCTCTCCTCCTCTTCTCTCTCTCTCTCTCTCTCTCTCTCCCTCAAAGTAACTGGGTAAGTGCACATGCACTGTTTTCCTCAGCTTTAAATTATATATTCATCTAATGAAGGTTCTATAATTCCAAATTCCTGGACCGTAGTCCATGAGGGAAGATACTGCCCTGAGTTCTTTCTTTGTTTTAAGCCAAAGTCTAAACTCTATTTTAAGTGTCCCTCAAGGTTCTCCCCCTCTTTCCTCTATTATCCCTCTTCTGTTACTACCCATCTAAACCAACTCCATTTTCCATATTTCCTTTCTGTGTTCTCCCTTGTCCCTGGCTGCTTTTATCCTTCCCTGTCTGTGACCTTCCCCTTTACTTCCTGAAAGTAAGTAAACTTCCCCAAAGTCGCACAATAAATTAATGGCAAAGCCAGGGCAGGGTTCCCCCCCTCTCTTCTCCTCTCCTCTCCTCTCCTCTCCTCTCCTCTCCTCTCCTCTCCTCTCCTCTCCTCTCCTCTCCTCTCCTCTCCTTTCTCTCTCTTTCTCTCCCTCAGAGTAACTGGGTAAGTGCACATGCACTGTTTTCCTCAGCTTTAAATTATATATTCACCTAATGAAGGTTCTATAATTCCAAATTCCTGGACCGTAGTCCATGAGGGAAGATACTGCCCTGAGTTTCAGTGATCTGCTCCTCTCCAGACTCAGCTTCCACGTTTTTCTCACACTTACTCTATGCTTCAGACTCTCTGAACTAATTTGCAGTTCCACACATAGACTTTCATATTCCCAGACAGCCCAGGTGCTGTCTTCTTCAGTGTTTTCAGGAAGTAAAGGGGAAGGTCACAGACAGGGAAGGATAATAGCATCCAGGGACAAGGGAGAACACAGAAAGGAAATATGGAAAATGGAGTTGGTTTAGATGGGTAGTAACAGAAGAAGAATAATACAGAAAAGAGGGGGAGAACCTTGAGGGACACTTAGAGTTTAGACTTTCTGCTTAAAACAAAGAAAGAACTCACACAAACAATGGGGAAAAAACCCAGAACACTTATGATATAGCCCCTTGACGGTTTTTTAAAATAATAATAATTATAGCTAGCAATATTGAATGATTTCTACATGTCAGGCCTTCTTCTGAGTATTTCACATAGTAAATTTATTGAATCTTAACTTTCCAGTGAGACAGATGCTTCTATTCTCCCCATTTGGCAGATGAGGAAACTGTATTATCAAAAGCTTTGGAGGCATAGCTAATGTAGAAGATTATATAGCAGTTTAGTTATGGAGCCTGGAGTTGAACCTGGGCAGTCAGGCTCCATAGTCCATGCTCTTAACCACTGTATTATACGTTAGGCCAAGAATCAAGTTCTTTGTACATATGTGATCATGATTAAGAGATGTAATTAGTTGGGGGCTGATTTCAGAAGAATTTAATTTTTTCATATGAGGGGCAAGAGTTGAAAACATAAGATCCACATAAAGCAGAGTTGCCAAGTTCATAGTGTGATACACTGCAGTAACTTGCTATGAGTCAACACAAGTATTTTCATCTTAAGCTTTTCTCTGCTTATTCCTAAGCACTCAAAAGATCAATAACTAATATTAATGAATACCTTGTCTCCTGATTTTTGGCTTTATTTTAATGCATGAAGAGGTCTGTGCTTTAACAATACTTATTATATTGATTATCTAGTGTTGACTTGGTTGTTTGGATATTCCTCTAATATCAGTAAATGAGTCATGCAGTTATGAGTAAATGAATGAACAAGAGAGTGATATTTATCACCTGAGAGAGTAATAAATTCCCATATTCTCAATCTGACATTTATTTGGCCAAGGTGTGTGTGTGTGTGTGTGTGTGTGTGTGTGTGTTTGGTCAAATTGTGTAGATGGAATTTACGTCATTCTTCTCCACAGAATTTACTGACAAAGAATGAAAGGTAAATGATCATTCATTATTCAGAGATTTCTCCCTCAATATACTCATTTGGACCACAAACCATCTGGTGGGAACAGTGAACTTTTTTTAACATTCATTTTTATAACTTGCATTGTTCACAATTTCAGACAAGTTCTTGCAGGTAGCATTTTTTAAAAACATGCATGGTCTATAAACATAATCTTCTGAACTACTAAATTTCTTCCTTAAAATATTTAGATTCAGTGAACTTAGTTCTTGCGACCCAGTGCATTAAGACTCAAAATTTTATACACAAAAGACTTGACCACACAGCTTCTTGTTAATCCTGTTGTTAAGACTGGATTCTACGTGAATATATTTATATCCAACTGAAGCTTTTAATTTTCTTGTATCTATAAACATCTAGAACAATAAATAACCCTTGGGAAATTTGCCTTTTGACATCATTTTGTTCCAATATATTTTTTCATAACAGCACAGTTATTGAGCAATGCTCTGAGTTTCAAAAACCACCCAAATGGATAGATTTGACTGACTCTCATATCTGCCTCTACACATCTAAAATTGTGAAAAGAATTATAATTTAGTAATAAATATTACAGAATTGAATATCATTTATCTTAAATTCATTTTTTAGGGAAATGATAAAGAATCTCATAATTTATATCATAATTGAGGTTGATGGTAAAGCTGTTTATTTTCCATTAAAAGAGCAATACTTTATTTGTGGTGAAGTTAATCATCTAAATAATTCTTCAGGAAGGAAGATGGGATTTCCTAGAACATATGATAAATGTAAATTAGGAGATTTTTAGATCATAGAATTCTCACCCCTTCCCTTCTCAGAACCCCTATTCTTGGCAAAAAAAAAAAAAAAATCTTTGTGTCATCATCATCTCCCTAATGGGGCCCAAATTAAAGGATTATGAATCAGGTAGGGAGTCCCCTGTGGACTTTATAGATTTATTTAAAAGATCATGAAATTACTAAGAGCTGCCAATGCAGATAGCAATTAAAGAAATAGGATGGGATAGAAATAGGATGGGATAGAAATAGGATGGGTCTAGACTCTGCAAAGGAACTAAAACTAATTTAGGGACAATGGGAAAACCCAATAAATACCAAAGCTGAAAGATCCCTTGATTAGTTGTGAGGAGACTTTCCTTCTCACCACCCAGGTATGTAACCAGCCAGCTGGGAGCTTGAATGTCACTTCCTCTCAGTGGAGCATCTGTAGAAAGTGATTGGACTAGTTTCACTCTGAGGGTTCACTTTAAGTGAGATAATTTATTTTGTCAGCCAAGGAGTTAATAGAATGGAATTGTCCCCTTGATACTATATTCTAAGATGATAATGATCTTAGTAACATCTTAAAGACTAACTTAGTGCAGTTAATAGTATATTTTATTTTTATTTAATTTTGTTAAGTGCCTTAAATCCTGTTTTGGGACAAGTTATATATAGATTAGTAAGATGACAAAGAAATGCATGACAACAATGACCATTATAAATTAGAAATATGTGAGTGATTTCTATCAAATACTGTAAATATAATACTGTATTGATTATTTTAGATTTATTTGTATCATATAAAATGTTTTATAGGCCAGTCATCTTGAAGTTAAATTTCAGTCCTTAATAGTAGAGAGTATTTTTTTCTTTTCTTTCTTTTTTTTTTAAAGATTTTATTTATGTATTTGACAGAGAGATACACAGCGAGAGAGGGAACACAAGCAGTGGGAGTGGGAGAGGGAGAAGCAGGCTTCCCGCCGAGCAGAGAGCCCGATGTGGGGCTCGATCCCAGGGCCCTGGGATCATGACCTGAGCCGAAGGCAGACGCTTAACGGCTGAGCCCCCCAGGCGCCCCGAAAGTATTTTTTTCTTAAAGTCCATAATATCTCCTTATCTTCCTGCAGTTTTCAAAATGACTTATCCGCAACTGAATCCTCAGTGCTGTGTTGACAGCTATATAATTTCTGATGCATGTTTATATTGAGATGTATGTTACCAATACCTTGACTACTAACACACACTAGGTGTTAGACACACGGCATTTTGTTAATTAAGAAATATTATTTCACTCCATCTGGAGGCTACTGTTAACTTGTTCATCATATTTTCATGAAGTAGGGCTGCTTGTGTATTGACATAATTTCTATTGTTATTGCCAACACATTGTCTAGCCAATTTGTAGGAACTAGAAGATGGGGGGGGGGAGGAAAGAAAGGGGTATGAATTCCTGTAAGAGTAAAAGAACAGGTTTTTTTTTGCATGTGATAGTGTTAAATTGCAGTCAAGGTATTCTTTCTTATTAAAAGTTTAAGGGCTTAAACAGAAAGACATTATGCAGATTAATACTCTAGGTGGGTTAGATAAACAGACCAAAATTTCCCCCCAGGATACAATTGAGAGGTAATGTTTCACTGCAAAGTGATTGCAGCTGGATTTGTCATTATGATGAAAGCCTTTGGTTCGAACACTGAACCAAATGAGGGTCCTTCAAGTGTTAAACTTCCTCTTGCTCCAGTCTACTAAAGTACATTTTTAAAATTTTTGCTTCCTCTTTGCATTTTATTTTCATTTCCTCTAAGGTAATGTGGCAGTTATCTTAAATGTTTTTCCTCTTCTGACCTGTAGATATAAATTTGCCTTTCAACTGCTCTTCCTAACATCGGTCCAGTCTTTGAAACCTGCATTACTGATTCTAGTCTCTGCCTTCCTGTACAGCCTTATTCTATCACCTATTTTGTTCGTGTTGAACCCTAAGTTACAAATACTTCAAAATAAATGCCATATTTTTAGTACATAAAAATGAGCATTATGAATCCCTGTCTTTGTTGCAAAACATTATTAAAATTGTATACTATTCTTTATATATAAAATCATTCTAATTATCTCACATATTGAAGATGTAACCAAACCAAGGCAAGGGTTTCTTATCCATTCACTTATTTAATAGACTCAGTTGAGTTTTCTAGGACCGTTAATTTGGTATTTTCTCTTTCTTCTAGTCAAAGTGGAAGAAAGCCCACCTGTTAAGGGCTCCCTCTCTGGAAAAGTCAACCTACCTTGTCATTTTTCAACCCTGCCTACCTTACCACCCAGTTACAACACCTCCAGCGAATTTCTCAGAATCAAATGGTCTAAGATTGAATTGGACAAGAATGGAAAAGATCTGAAGGAGACTACGGTTCTTGTAGCCCAAAATGGGAATATCAAGATTGGTCAAGGCTATCAAGGAAGAGTGTCCGTGCCCACACATTCCGAGGTCGTGGGTGATGCCTCACTCACCATGGTCAAACTGCGCGCCAGTGACGCGGGTCTCTACCGCTGCGATGTCATGTACGGGATTGAAGACACACAAGACATGGTGTCATTGGCGGTGGATGGTAAGGCTTTCTAAGTCTGGAAGACAGTAGTGTAACATGATACCTGGTTCAGAAGTGTTGTGAAACTGTACCCAAAGTAACTATAGTTCAGGGTTTGGGCAAGTGCAAGAAATATCAGTCATTTCAACAGTTCATGCCTTTCACCAAAAATGAGCTGTTATTTCTTCAAGGGTCAAGGAAGGTGACTTTTTGCACAGCAACTTCCCTGACTCAATACAGTCAAGAGCAAGTGCAGTATTGCGGAAATGATGAATACCTCAAGACATGATAAATAGCTCAAGAATTATTACTTCATTATTGAGACCTATCAATGATACTTTTTTTTTTTTAAGATTTTATTTATTTATTTGACAGAGAGAGAGACAGCGAGAGAAGGAACACAAGCAGGGGGAGTGGGAGAGGGAGAAGCAGGCTTCCTGCGGAGCAGGGAGCCCGATGTGGGGCTCGATCCCAGGACCCCGGGATCATGATCTGAGCCGAAGGCAGACGCTTAACGACTGAGCCACCCAGGCGCCCCTCAATGATACTTTTTAAGACCATAAAGACTGATCTACAGTTTAATTTTTACAATATGTGTGTATGCACATATACACACACACACATACTCACATGCTACCTTTTCTCCTTTTTTCTCGCTGTCCTAGCATGATTATTAAAACCTTTGAGTTTGTTCTTAAGAAATATAAATTCCATCTTACATTGAAGAAATGAAGCACTTAATAAGTATCATGGTACCTTTCACAGTGCCTTAGAAAGACCAGACTTAATAAACATTTGAATTGGATCAAAATAAAACTCAGTGAATTTTTTTTAAAGGTAATACGCTAGCTGTTATACATTAAGTCTTGCAATGAGGCATTTTCATTTTAGCCCCTTTTCTGTGGTGGTTTATATGTCATTTGAATTTAAGTTAGGAGACAAAGCAAAGAAAAATCGCTTTAATTGGGTACACACATAAGACCATAGCTCTTGGAAACAGAATATTTTGGCAAGTTATTAAGCAAAATTCTAATACCCAAACATGATGGAACAGATTTTTCTTCCATCCCTCCATTTCCCTGTAAAATATTTACCTTTCAGAAATATATACAAAGGGTTTTATTAAAACTTTCTTGTGTAGCCAAAAGGAAATTCTTTGAATTTCAGATGCAACGAATTAATTTTCTGTACATCCTTTTATGTTCAGATTCTGTTTCTCTCTCCTTCCAATCTATTTTTATATTGTCCAGGCATCCACTAAATATTCTGGGCTCTTCATTCTTTTAACCTTTTTATTATTTATTTTAGTTAGCCTAGGACTGTTTTGCTCTAGTGATATTTTTCTATTTCTCTTTGTGTGTGTGTTTGTATGTTTGTGTGTATTATATTTATATCTTGTATAAACATACAGATTATTAATAAATTATAAATATATATAATAGTGGTAGATACACACTATGTATAATTTATATATATGTTTTTAAAATCCCAAAAGGAGTTTAACAATTTCTTACTATTTTCATCATTAAAGAATTAGCAATGGATTTGCCCCTTGCCCCTCTTAAACAATGAAAATCCTCCACTTAATCTCCTTAGCCCCATGAGGTCTTCAAATTATCCCAACAATTGCAGATACTTATACCGACTGATATGCCCTGCCCTGCTCTTAGAGGCCCCTTTGTGCCCCCTTACTGCCAGTCTTCAGTGCACATGGAAGATTTTTAATTACCAAGAGGACTATTTGAAGCTTTGATCAACATAAGACTAATTTAAAACCGTTTCAATTCTTGCTTAAGCCTTAGAGATCATTATAAACTCTCTCATACTTACCAGATAGCACAATATATACTTCCTGGCAATTTTATTGTAGTTCTATAGAGGTACAGATTTTCTGAAAGGCATGTGATGAATTTTTCGTTGCAATATCAGAAATGGGAAAATGAATGTTAATTGTCAGTACATCTACTCGGTGACTGTGCAGGTCTTTTTGAGTTGACACTTATCAGAGGTGCTTATCTATGACATGGCTAGTTTGTCACCCTGTAGTTATTTTATTGGCACATACCTGTCTCGGGAGAAGGAGACAGTCTAAGGATGGGCATGTGGAAGACAGTCTCTTAAGTCAGGCTTTGGGATATAGACTGTTGTCAACCCCAGGGAATTACTAGGAATAAAAAGACAGTGGAAGGTATCTTGGAAACCAAAGTTCATTCTGCATAACAAAAAAAAGTGGTCTTAGGCAATATGACCTTTTCTTTTAAAAAAAAAAGATTTATTTATTTATTTGAGAGAGAGGGAGAGTGTGAGTGGGGTGAGGGACTGAGGGAGAAGGAGAGCATCCCAGGCAGACTTGCACTGAGCGTGGAACCTGGCACCAGACTCAATCTCACAACCCTAAGATCATGACCTGAGCTGAAATCAAGAGTCAGACACTCAACCGACTGAGCAAACCAGGCCTCCCGGCAGTGCAACTCTTAATAAATTCTCATCCATAAGACCCAGTTGCCCCAATTTCTATTTTCCAATGACTTCCCAGGTACTTACTGTGACTCACTTTGCAGTCTTGTAGAAATGAGTCACTATATTTACTCCAGTTAAAAATAAAGATGCTCCTGTTGAAGTTGGGGGGAGCTCCACCCCCCCACCCCCCAGCTGCTCTTCCCTCAGCCCTTTGACAATTCCTTGAGCCCTGGAGCACCATTCAAGAACCACTAGATTATGGAACTCCTAACATACAGCAGAGTGGAATTTGAAGCAAGTACTGAGATGCCTAGCTTCAACTCAGGGGATAAAAATCATACATTTTATCTGTCTTAGTGGAAACCCTCAGTTATGCTAGTCACATGGTGAATATGATAAACATTGGGTAGTGTTCAGTAGCCTATCCAACATTTTTAAAGCCTTTACATAATTTGACTTTTATATCAGATAACGTAAGCAATATCCGTTATACTTTATGGTGGGGGAGATTAACATATATGGTTAAGGAACAAATTAGGGACTGGAACAAGCTCTCACTCATACACAGTCCATTGTCTTTGCCATCTTAGTACATTATTTCTGGAAGTAAATATCTCAAATGTTTTATGTTTGGAGGAAGTGGTGTTAGTGAATGTTCCATGGGCTTCTGTTGAGTCGCCCCGGGTAAAATCATGAAGTAGGGCAAGTTGATCCTGTGACCCCCTTAACTCTTTGTATCTCCTGCAGCACCAACTCCCTTTAGTTGTCCAGTCTCCCCATGATAATGTGAAGACTACCTGTAATTAGAACAACTCTCCACCACTTGGGATTTAGTGGCTTAAATCTTTTTCTTAGATTGTCTTCATGAGAATAGAACATTCCTGGCCAGGAAACTTCCTAATGGAGCAGAATAGGACACCTGGGTGAATGGCATTTCTAGGGCTCCTCACATCACCATAATTCTGTGTGGTGCTACACCAAGTGAAAATAAAGGATCACCATAGTGTTATACCATGTGAGCAATGACTTTGATGTATTGCGCCAGTAAAAAACTTTGCAAAGTATGGTGGGATATTTTAACCTGCCTGTAATCGCTTGCTGCTCTCTTGGCAGGGGTTGTGTTTCACTACAGAGCGGCGACCAGCAGGTATACTCTGAATTTTGAGGCGGCACAGAAGGTTTGTTTGGATGTTGGAGCAGTCATAGCAACCCCAGAGCAGCTCTATGCCGCCTATGAAGATGGATTTGAGCAGTGTGACGCAGGCTGGCTGGCTGATCAGACTGTCCGGTGAGAGGTCTGGGGGCCTCAGGCTGTAATTCATTCATCTGAGAGGAAGAATCAAGTGCTATTGACTAGTCTTTTATTTCCCCAGGTATCCCATCCGGGCTCCCCGAGTAGGCTGTTACGGAGATATGATGGGGAAGGAAGGAGTCAGGACTTACGGATTCCGTTCGCCTCATGAAACTTACGACGTGTACTGCTACGTGGACCACCTGGATGGTACGATGTTTGAATTCCTAATGCTTCCTTCGAACTCAGGAAATTGAAGACAGACTGGGAGCACGTAGGACTAGAGCAAGTTTTCATACTTGTTTGGATTCCAAGCAGCAGCATTTAGTTTAAATGACCATATGATCGTGGTAAAATAAGCTTAAATTAAAGTGGAAAGAGAAGGAGGAGTGTGCAAATGGTTATGCAGGTTAGAAATGTCTTCAGTTAATGGCAGGTTTTCTTTCAGGCATGCTGCTGTTGGACTGTTTCCAATACACTTTTAGAGCCTTAAGAATAGAAAGCTGTATGGGTGGTACCTATTCTTGTGAGAACTTCAGGTAAAGTCCTGTGATGACAAACCACTGTGAATCCAAGTGCTGATAAACACCCTGAAGCTCAACTAAATAGCTGAAACTAGCCCAGGAGGGACTGTCAGGTTTTACTTCTTTTCCTGTTAACTTTGCTGCACTAATATTCAGGGCAATTGTTCATTCATTAAAGAAACCACCGACCGTGTGCTGGGTGCTCTGCTAGTTGTTAGGGATATGAAGCCAGGAGGATAAAGGCCTTGCTTTTAAGATGCTTACAGCCTGATTGATTTTGGCACAATCATCTCTCACTTGGCATGAGTTAGAGGTTCTTAAAGACAAGTATGAGTTCAATAGTGGCATCCAAGGGGCACAGTACAGTTTTATTGTAAGACGCATGGAACAGAAGTTTCTGTGACTTTTGAAATGGAGTCTCCTTTGTATTAACAGGCAGCTTAAAGTCTAAATATATAAGGGGGAGTTCTGAATTGAGTTACTCTTTTAATTTTGGCTGGGTGCATATAGAAAGGATAATCTCAATTTTCTTACGCGTAAAATAAAGAGGTTGGACTAGATAATTTCCATGGTCCCTTCCAACATTAAAATTCTATGATTCTGTGAATTGAATAAACCACCTCAGAGACTGAAAGCTACAAACTAAGCAGCTTATATTTTCCTAATGCCCTGACCAAATTTGAATAAGAAGCCCGGCTTACCAGAAGGCTGCTTAAGTGGGGTTCTCTAACATCTTAACATTCTTATTATAACTGTCCTTTAAAACTGGTAAATGTATTTTCTAAAGTAGAACTTCAGATGCTAACCATTTCCATTTTTGCATAGGGACGAAGGGAAAACATACAAAATCCAACCTATGATATATATGTGATATATATATTGAATTTTGAATATAAAATATATGTATATATATACAGAATTTGAATGTTTTTATTTGGGCACATAAAAGTTGAAAGAGAAAGGCAGAAGAATCAGTATAACTACTAATTCAAGCACTGACTGAAATTTCTGTGAGCAGAGTAACAAGGTTTTTCATTGTTTTATAGAAGGAATTTAACAGTTCTGAAGGATATTCAGTATGTTTACAGTGACATTGTTCTGGAAATTTTTTCTTCCGTGTTTTTTGTCCCTTGGAATAATTTGCAAATCTCTGGACACTGGTTTTTTCTCTCTTGACCTGAAATTGGACTGGTGTGGTGGGGGAGGTTAGAGAGGCCTTTGTGACTGGCGATGAATGAGGAAGATCACAAGATCACTCTTGTAAACGTCTGTCTCCTTCCTTTACTGAAGTGTATGCCTCTCTTTGAAGTAAAGGCCATTGGCTGAACTTTGAATTGATAAAAACTCTTGTGGAAAGTTGACTATATAAAGTTACATCTGATGTTTCAATTGCCACATCAATGACAGATTATTTGAAAGTAAGCCAAAATTCCTCATAAGAGAGATTTATTACTATATTCAGGGGTATCATAATTGCCACCTATATTTTATTGTATTTTTGACAGCCAAGTGTGTGTGTGAGCGTCAGTAAAAAATAGAGATATTGATGCAATCAGAGTGCATGTGATGGAAAATATATCCAGTTACGAACTAAGGTGCAATAACTTTCGATCAGAAGCCAAATATTGCAGGTGGCCTAATGAAAAAGTCAATTAAGTGTAAAATGAAGCATAGTTTAAAAAGGTAATTAATTTTGTTTTAATTTAGTCATTTAAAATGAAAGGCATTTAGTTAACAGAATGTCAACCCTCTTTTTTTTCTTCTTGTTTTATAATGTCATATTCATTCTGTTGTATGTATTTCTTTATAAAATTCAAATAATTATACTCTATTAAATCCAGCTAGTTTAGGGAGAAAAAAAAACTAATCTGGTTCTTATTCTAAGATGGTGATTATAGCACAGTTATACATACTAATATAATATTCAATTCTATTTTTAAAAATAACCTAGTAAATGTAAAACAGCAGTTATATTAGCTATATCCACAAGCCAGAATTCCAGTATGAGCCTGTATTTTTGGAAATGGTCTAGACACTGTGGTGGCTTATTAGCCATGATTCGGTAACAGAGCACTATTACCAAGAAATTAAGGGAATTAAGATTCTAAAGTAGGAAATCTAGAAATTAAGATAATCACAAAATAATTCTTATTAGAAAGTTTAATCTGTGTTTCCTGGTGAGGTAGCTTTGGAAAACATTGAGAGGGTTCCTTATTAGGAAGTTTAATTTGGGTTTCCTGGAAACATAGGTTTGGAGAACTTTGAGAGCATTTAGAATAGAATTGAGATGATCATACAGTTCGGAAAATTGAGTAAAGGACTGGCGTTATTTAGGAGTGGTAAAGACAATGCTGAGAGAGGAGTCTGGGGAGGTAGTTAAGGTCCCTGTAATTAAGAACAGGAAGGACCTCAACTGAATCCCAGCTCTGTCACTTACTAGTTGTGAGATCCTAAACAAGGCTTTACCTCTGTTTCAGTTTCTTCTTCTCTGTCATAGCGACAATTAGAATACTTACTTTTTAATCAGGGTATGAAAATGAAGCAAGTTAACGTGTAAAGCTTTTATCACAGTGCGTGTCTCAAAGTAAGTGCTCAATAAATAATAGCTTATGGATATATGAAAGGTTCTTTATTTCCACTGAATTCATAAAAAGAATAAATGACTTAAAATTGCAACTCTGTGAATTAGGTTCAATATAAGGAAAAATTTTCTGATAATACTGCAAAATGTAGAAATAATCCTGACAGACTGTAAAATTTCTTCTCTGGAGTGTTCTTAAAACTAGAATTTTTCTGAGATGTTCTGACTGCAATGTTCTGTCAAAGTCTGAGTCCTGGTACTTTGAAGTGTATAGAAAAGAACTGGAAATGGCTCATTTTATGAAGAAGGATGACTTTCATGTCAAGGCATTTTGAATACGATAAATTGCTTGAATATTACTTGAATATTACTAAGAATTAAAATTAATACAGTGACAAAACCAGAATTCCTGTGTTATCCCTCCTAAATAGTATAAAATAAGTTTATTCTCTGATTAGAATATTATATTCTTGACTAACAGTGTTCAGGAATCAATCTGGTATCTGATTCCTCATAGGAGGTCATGCTAGTGGGAGATTTAAATAATTCTGAGAGTGCTTTGTGAATTAATGCATTCTGTGCTGAAAACTGGCCATTTGAATGCAATATATGTTAAGAAAAAAAAAAAGAAGAAGAAAAAGGTAGCAGGAGGGGAAGAATGAAGCAGGGGGAAATCGGAGGGGTAGACGAACCATGAGAGACGATGGACTCTGAAAAACAAACTGAGGGTTCTACAGGGGAGGGGGGTGGGAGGATGGGTTAGCCTGGTGGTGGGTATTGAGGAGGGCACATTCTGCATGGAGCACTGGGTGTTATGCACAGACAATGAATCATGGAACACTTCATCTAAAACTAATGATGTAATGTATGGGGATTAACATAAGAATAAAAAAAAAAAAACAAAAAAACCTGGCCGTTTGATAGGAAGTATGTGTGTCATAGCAAAACAAAATAAAACAAACAAACAAACAAACAAAAAACTATCCTAAATAAGATAGATAAGCGAATGTTGGAAAGAATGGTGGTAGGTGAGGTCAGTCTGCTTTCATTGTCACGGGTGACCTGCTTAGTTTCCTTGCAAGTGAGTCAATACTTCCAGTCTCGTCCCTAGACCTGACAAATGATTGATCTAGGAGCTTCTTGCTCCTCTGATATAGGCACCCTTGGGGACTTACATCTCATCCTTCTATGGCCTATATTTTCTATGTAACCCTACCCTGTGGCTATTACTTCTCCTGGAATAACTACTACCCTACTATTCTGATTTCCTGGTTTCACATAAGGTTCCCAGCACTTTGATGTGTCTGCACTATGGGCTGTCTCCTTCATCTCATATCCTCTTCCTAAGTCCTAGTTGATTTTTCTCACCTTTACATCTCCAAACCTTGAATATATGACTAACCACCCCCAAAGGTTTGCTTTGTCTCTGTCTCTCCCCTAAGACTGTGGCTTATGTATATCCCCACTATGTCCATGCTCCATAGATGGAATCACATAAATGTGTGAATTACTGAATTAACCTGCAAGCTAAAAGTGCCCACTCTACTCGCCTTGCTTTGCACTTACCCCTTGGATAACTTCACCCCTCTCCAGGCTTAATCGCTATTCTACTTGCTTCCCAAATTTTCATTGCTCCAATTTCCTTATTAGTTTGTATAATGTCATACTTGTTCTTGTAGGTAAACTGTACATCAAATGCCTTGTAGGATGGGGCATGAAAGTACACCAAAATAACAAATAAGTGAAAATGGAAATGTTAGTTTCTAGTTTTGCATGTTTACCCCCGAATTCTCTTCTGATTTCCATACCCATGTTTCTAGTTTGTGAATCATTTCCGTGTCTCATCTCTGGTTTTGATTCTCACAGATAATCCCTATGCCTTTAACAGACCTTCAAGGGGCCTGTTTTACAACCATCAAAGAGCTTGAACACTGTGTCCATGTTCTTCTCCTATTCAAAATCCCGTGGTGAATTTTCTGTCGTCTTCCTCCTCAAGCATAAACTCTGCATAATCTTTGAAGTCCCCCAAACCTGGCTAGAGGGTAACCAATTCAACCTTGTTTCCCTCTTTCCAACATGACACGTGCACCAGCCCTCCACAGACCCTGTGTTTGCTCCCACCTGCAGTTCTGCTTTGGTCCTCTCAGAGAACATACACCCCTCAGCTTTCCAACACTCTGCTCTTCCCTGTACCTGAAAACTTACTGCTTCCAAGAGCCCATCTTTGGCTCTTCCAGATCACATGATTTCCGTAGTCTGAACTCCCTCTTCCACATGTTTGGTGTTTAATTGTCCTTTAGTTGCTATATAGTCACCAAATACAAAATGTGATCTGTTAGTTTTGTTTTGCAAAACTTCTGTAACTGCCTGTAGAGATAAGGCCATAAACATCTTCTCTACCTCTCTCAATCTCAATGAAGGACCTATTCCATTAATACGAACATAATAGTTACTCAAGAAATACTTGGTGGTAAATGCATTATTTTTTTCAGACTTTGTCTCTTTTGGAATACAATTACTACTACCCTTCCATTTCTATAATATTTGAAAAAAATGCTTCACTTTGTTCACCAAATTTACTAAGAATCTATTTTTTCTCATCTTTACTTGATCACCATGATACTAATTTTTCTCTTTGAATTGCTCCTCTCACTCTTCTCCATGGTGTCTCTTAGAAAGAATTCCTTCCTAGTGATACATTTTCTCTTTTCCAGCTTCTCACAGTAATTTTTCCCTTTCTTGCCATCCTAGCCAGTCATCCCCTCTGGGATTGGTTCCTTTGTCCCTATTCACAATTTAGCACTTAATTTTTATACTGCTTCCACATGTCAAAATCAAAGATAGTTCTATCACCTTCATAACTGTGTAATACTTCTATGACATCCTTGTGTCTGGCCTAAAACCAAAAAATAACCTTTCCTTTTTGTTATGATATGATCCCCTTTAGATATGCAAAGCTAAAAATTTAGGTGAAGGCCCGAATGTCCTTAAACAGAACTTAAGCAGGGCTTAAAGGTTCAGGCTTTTTTGGAGGCTTTGATTGGATAGAAATCAGATATCAAATCTGGAAATTGTGTGATTTCCTGCGATAGATTCTCAGATTGACTTTTAATTTTGTTTCTTTCTTTCTTTTATTTTATTATGTTATGTTAATCACCATACATTACATCATTAGTTTTTGATGTAGTGTTCCATGATTCATTGTTTGTGTATAACAACCGGTGCTCCATTCAGTACGTGCCCTCTTTAATACCCATCACCAGGCCAACCCACCCTCCTCCCCTCTAGAACCCTCAGTTTGTTTCTCAGAGTCCATAGTTTCTCATGGTTTGTCTCCCCCTCCGAATTCCCCCCCTTCATTTTTCCCTTCCTACTATCCTCTTTTTTTTAACATATAATGTATTAGTTTCAGAGGTACAGGTCTGTGATTCAACAGTCTTACACAATTCACAGCGCTCACCATAGCACATACCCTCCACAATGTCTATCACCCAGCCACCCCATCCCTCCCACCCTCCACCACTCCAGCAACCCTCAGTTTGTTTCCTGAGATTAAGAATTCCTCCTGTCAGTGAGATCATATGATACATGTCTTTCTCTGATTGACTTATTTCGCTCAGCATAATACCCTCCAGTTCCATCCACGTCGTTGCAAATGGCAAGGTTTCATTCCTTTTGATGGCTGCATAATATTCCATTGTGTGTGTGTGTGTGTGTGTGTGTGTATATATATATATATATACCACGTCTGCTTTATCCATTCATCTCTCGATGGACATCTTGGCTCTTTCCATAGTTTGGCTATTGTGGACATTGCTGCTATAAACATCAGGGTGCACGTACCCCTTTGGATCCCTACATTTGTATCTTTGGGGTACATACCCAGTAGTGCAATTGCTAGGTCGTAGGTAGCTCTATTTTCAATTTTTGAGGAACCTCCATACTGTTTTCCAGAGTGGCTGCACCAGCTTGCATTCCCACCAACAGTGTAGGAGGGTTCCCCTTTCTCCACATCCCTGCCAACATATGTCATTTCCTGGCTTGTTAGTTTTAGCCATTCTGACTGGGGTGAGGTGGTATCTCATTGAGATTTTGATTTGGATTTCCCTGATTCCGAGTGATGTTGAGCACTTTTTCATGTGTATGTTGGCCATTTGGATGTCTTCTTTGGAAAAAATGTCTGTTGATGTCTTCTGCCCATTTCCTGATTGGATCATTTGTACTTTGGGTGTTGAGTTTGGTAAATTCTTTAAAGATTTTGGATAATAGCCCTTTATCTGATGTGTGATTTGCAAATATCTTCTCCCATTCTGTCGGTTGTCTTTTGGTTTTGTTGACTGTTTCCTTTGCTGTGCAAAAGCGTTTTATCTTGATGAAGTCCCAATAGTTCATTTTTGCCCTTGCTTCCCTTGCCTTTGGCCATGTTTCTAGGAAGAAGCTGCTGCGGCTGAGGTCAAAGAGGTTGCTGCCTGTGTTCTCCTTTAGGATTTTGATGGACTCCTGTCTCACATTGAGGTCTTTCAACCACTTGAAGTTTATTTTTGTGTGTGGTGTCAGGAAATGGTTTCATTCTTCTGCATGTGGCTGTCCAATTTTCCCAACACCATTTGTTGAAGAGACTATCTTTTTTCCATTGGACATTCTTTCCTGCTTTGTTGAAGATGAGTTGACCATAGAGTGGAGGGTCCATTTCTGGGCTCTCTATTCTGTTCCATTGATCTTTGTGTCTGTTTTTGTGCCAGTACCATACTGTCTTGATGATTACAGCTTTGTAATAGAGCTTGAAGTTCGGAATTATGATGCCGCCAGCTTTGCTTTTCTTTTTCAACATTCCCCTGGCTATTCGGGGTCTTTTCTGGTTCCATACAAATTGTAGGATTATTTGTTCCATTTCTTTGAAAAAAGTGGATGGTATTTTGATAAGGATTGCATTAAATGTGTAGATTGCTCTAGGTAGCATTGACATCTTCACAATATTTGTTCTTCTAATCCATGAGCATGGAACATTTTTCCATTTCTTTGTGTCTTCCTCAATTTCTTTCATGAGTATTTTATAGTTTTCTGAGTACAGGTTCTTTGCCTCTTTGGTTAGATTTATTCCTAGGTATCTTACGGTTTTGGGTGCAATTGTAAATGAGATCGACTCCTTAATTTCTCTTTCTTCTGTCTTGTTGTTGGTGTATAGAAATGCCACTGATTTCTGTGCATTGATTTTATATCCTGCCACTTTACTGAATTCCTGTATGAGTTCTAGCAGTTTTGGGGTGGAGTCTTTGGGGTTTTCCACATAAAGTATCATATCATCTGCAAAGAATGAGAGTTTGACTTCTTCTTTGCTGATTTGGATGCCTTTGATTTCTTTTTGTTGTCTGATTGCTGTGGCTAGGACTTCTAATACTATGTTGAATAGCAGTGGTGATAGTGGACATCCCTGCTGTGTTCCTGACCTTAGGGGGAAAGCTCTCAGTTTTTCCCCATTGAGAATGATATTCGCTGTGGGTTTTTCATAGATGGCTTTTATGATATTGAGGTATGTACCCTCTATCCCTATACTCTGAAGAGTTTTGATCAAGAAAGGATGCTGTACTTTGTCAAATGCTTTTTCTGCATCTATTGAGAGGATCATATGGTTCTTGTTCTTTCTTTTATTAAGGTATTGTATCACACTGATTGATTTGCAGATGTTGAACCAACCTTGCAGCCCAGGGATAAATCCCACTTGGTTGTGGTGAATAATCCTTTTAATGTACTGTTGGATCCTATTGGCTGGGTGAGATCCTATTTTGTTGAGAATTTTTGCATCCATGTTCATCAAGGATATTGGTCTGTAATTCTCCTTTTTGATGGGGTCTTTGTCTAGTTTTGGGATCAAGGTAATGGTGGCCTCATAAAACGAGTTTGGAAGTTTTCCTTCTATTTCTATTTTTTGGAACAGTTTCAGAAGAATAGGTATTAATTCTTCTTGAAATGTTTGGTAGAATTCCCCTGGGAAGCGATCTGGCCCTGGGCTTTTGTTTGTTGAGAGATTTTTGATGACTGCTTCAATTTCCTTAGTGGTTATAGGTCTGTTCAGGTTTTCTATTTTCCTGGTCAGTTTTGATAGTTGATACATCTCTAGGAATGCATCCATTTCTTCCAGATCATCTAATTTGCTGGCATATAGTTGCTCATAATATGTTCTTGTAATTGTATTTCTTTGGTGTTGGTTGTGATCTCTCCTCTTTCATTCATGATTTTATTTATTTGGCTCCTTTCTCTTTTCTTTTTGTTAAGTCTGGCCAGGGGTTTATCAATCTTATTAATTCTTTCAAAGAACCAGCTCCTAGTTTCATTGATCTGTTCTACTGTTCTTTTGGTTTCTATTTCATTGATTTCAGTTCTGATCTTTATTATTTCTCTTCTCCTGCTGGGTTTAGGCTTTATTTACTGTTCTTTCTCCAGCTCCTTTAGGTGTAGGGTTAGGTTGTGTATTTGAGACCTTTCTTGTTTCTTGAGAAAGGCTTGTATTGCTATATACTTTCCTCTTAGGAGCGCCTTTGCTGCATCCCAAAGATTTTGAACAGTTGTGTTTTCATTTTCATTTGTTTCCATGAATTTTGTTAATTCTTCTTCAATTTCTTGGTTGACCCATTCATTCTTTAGTAGGATGCTCTTTAGCCTCCATGTATTTGAGTTCTTTCTGACTTTCCTCTTGTGATTGAGTTCTAGTTTCAAAGCGTTGTTGTCTGAAAATATGTAGGGAATGATCCCAGTCTTTTGGTACCAGTTGAGACCTGATTTGTGACCTAGGATGTGACCTATTCTGGAGAATGTTCCACGGGCCCTAAAGAAGAATGTGTATTCTGTTGCTTTGGGATGGGATGTTCTGAATATATCTGTGAAGTCCATTTGGTCCAGTGTGTCATTTAAAGTCTTTATTTCCTTGGTGATCTTTTGCTTAGATAATCTGTCCATTTCAGTGAGGGGGGTGTTAAAGTCCCCCACTATTTTTGTATTGTTGTCGATGTGTTTCTTTACTTTTGTTATTAATTGGCTTATATAATTGGCTGCTCCCATGTTAAGGGCATAAATATTTACAATTGTTAGATCTTCTTGTTGGATAGACCCTTTAAGTATGATATGTGTCCTTCCTCATCTCTTATTATAGTCTTTGGTTTAAAATCTAATTTGTCTGATATAAGGATTGCCACCCCAGCTTTCTTTTGGTCTCCATTAGCATGGCAAATGGTTTTCCACCCCCTCACTTTCAATCTGGTGGTGTCTTTGGGTCTAAAATGAATCTCTTACAGACAGCATATTGATGGGTCTTGCTTTTTTATCCAATCCGATAGCCTGTGTCTTTTGATTGGGGCATTTAGCCCATTTACATTTGGGTAACTATTGAAAGATAAGAATTTAGTGCCATTGTATTACCTGTAAGTTGACTGTTACTATATATTGTCTGTGTTCCTTTCTGGTCTGTGTTACTTTTAGGCTCTCTCTTTGCTTAGAGGACGACCCCTTTCAATATTTCTTGTAGGGCTAGTTTCATGTTTTCAAATTCCTTTAGTTTTTTTTGTCCTGGAAGCTTTTTATCTCTCCTTCTATTTTCAATGACAGCCTAGCTGGATATAGTATTCTTGGCTGCATATTTTTCTCATTTAGTGCTCTGAATATATCATGCCAGTCCTTTCTGGCCTGCCAGGTCTCTGTGGATAGGTCTGTTGCCAGTCTAATGTTTCTACCATTATAGGGTACAGATCTCTTGTCCCGAGCTGCTTTCAGGATTTTCTCTTTGTCTCTGAGTCTCATAAGTTTTACTTTACTACAGACTTTACTTTACTACTTTTACTACTACTTTACTTTACTACTCTGCTGCACTCAGGCACCCCCGGTCTCTCTGTAGTAAAGTAAGTTTTACTTACTTTACTCATAAGTTTAGATGCTGGGTGTTGACCTATTTTTATTGATTTTGAGGGGGTTCTCTGTGCCTCCTGGATTTTGATGCCTGTTTCCTTCCCCAGATTAGGGAAGTTCTTTGCTATAATTTGCTCTGATATACTTTCTGCCCCTCTCTGTCTTTCTTCTTCTTCTGAGATCCCAATTATTCTAATATTGTTTCATCTTGTGGTATCACTTATCTCTCGAATTCTGCCCTCGTGATCCAGTTGTTTATCTCTCTTTTTCTCAGCTTCTTTATTTTCCATCATTTGATCTTCTATAGCACTAATTCTCTCTTCTGCCTCATTTATCCTAGCAGTTAGAGCCTCCTTTTTTGATTGCCCTCATTAATAGCCTTTTTGATTTCGACTTGGTTAGATTTTAGTTCTTTTATTTCTCCAGAAAGGGTTTCTCTAAAATCTTCCATGCTTTTTTCAAGCCCAGCTAGTATCTTTAAAATAGTCATTCTGAACTCTAGTTCCGACATCTGTATTGATTAGGTCCCTGGCAGTCGGTACTGCCTCTTGTTCTTTTTTTTTGAGGTGATTTTTTCCATCTTGTCATTATGTCCAGACGAGAACAGATGAATGAGAGAACAAAATGCTAACAGGGTAACAATGACCCCAGAAAAATATACACTAAACAAATCAGAAGAGACCTGAAACAGGGGGAAAAGAAAGGGAAAGAATGAAAAAAGAAAAAAAAAGAAAAAGTTTAAAAAAAAAGAATATGATCAAATATGATCAGGCTGGTGCATAGATCAGTGCCACACACTAGATTTTGGGTGTATTTGGGTCTGTTAGAAGAAACTGCCTCCCAAAATTTTTAAAGAAAGAAAAACTTATATATGTATAAAAATAAGGGTAAATAAGATGAAGGGATGGAATATGACTGTAAAGATGAAAATTATAAAAGATTTTTCGAAAGGAATTGATCAGATAAGAAGTTGGTTGAAAAAAGAAAGAAGAGGAATTAAAAAAAAGGGAGAGAATGTGATCAGGCAGGAGACTGGAACAAAGCCATACACTAGAGATTTAGGGTATCTTTTGGTCTGTTAGAAGAAACTGTATCCCAAAATTTTAAAGAGAGAACAACATATATATATCAAAAATAAGGTTAACTACAATGAAGGGATAGAATATGACTCTAAAAATGAAAAATAAAAAAGATTTTTTAAAAAATGATTGATAAGATGTTGGTTGAAAAAGGGAAAAAGAAAAATTAAAAAAAAAAGATTAAAAAAATTAACTTTGAAAGAGTAAAGAATCATGGTAAAAAAGTCATGAATTCTATGTGCAGTATTCCCCTAGCGCTGGAGTTCTGCCGTTCAGCTGTTCTCATTGATCGGTAAACTTGGTCTTGGCTGGCTGTTCTTGCTGATCTTCTGGGGGAGGGGCCTGTTGCTGTGGTTCCCAAATGTCTTTGCCGGAGGCGGAATTGCCCCGCCCTTGCTGGGGTCTGGCTAAGTAATCTGCTCGGGTTTGCTCTTGGGAGCGTTTTTTCCCTGCAAGCTTTCCGTACAGCTTTGGAGGCCAAGAGTGAAAATGGTGGCCTCCCAGTCTCTGCTCCGGAGGAGCTGAGAACTCGGGGCCTGACTTCTCAGTGTGCCCCAGAGAAAAGCAATCACTCCCGTCTCCCTGGTCTCTGGCCGCACTCCGTGCTCCCCTGGCCTGTGACCGAGTGTTTCTATCTCTGGCACCCGACCCCGTGTGGAGTCTCCAAACCTAGCAGATCCCTGTGGTGAGCTCCAGCGCCACTCCTCCCAGGAGTGGAAGGTGAGTCTCCCCGGATCTGCCACTTGTTGGGTCTCTGCTGGAGGAGCAGTGGCCCAACTGTGCCCCGGATCACGGTTTATGGCAACCCCGAGCTGAGAGCCCGCTCCTCCTCTCTGTCTCTGCAGCTGGCTTCCCTACTCCAATACCTGGGAGCTCTGCTGCACTCAGGCACCCCCGGTCTCTCTGTGACCCCGTCGGTCCTGAGACCACACTGTCCCACGAGGGTTCCACGCCCCGCTTAGCTGCTGGAGCGACGTCCCTCAGTGGAGCCGACTTATAAAAGTTCTGATTTTGTGCTCCGCTGCTCTGTCACTTGGCAGAAGTGGCCGACGGAGGCCCCCTCCCCCGTCGTCTATCTTCCTGAATATCGCCTCCGATTCACTTCTCCGCATACCTTCCAGAAAGTAGTCGCTTGTCTCTTCAGAGAGTTGCTGCTATTCCTTTCTTCAATCTCCTGTTGAGTTCATAGTTGTTCAGAATGGTTTGATCCTTATCTAGCTTAATTCCTGGGACCAGACGAAATTTAGGTCTCCTACTCCTCTGCCATCTTGCTCCTCCCCATATTGACTTTTAATTTTAATGGGATTTACAACATATAATCTACAAAATACTTCACCAGCGGGAGTTATCTAAGAATTAGTGATACTGGTCTTATTCCGTTAAAATGTTCTGTGTCAGCTAGAAGAGTTTCCTACTTACTATGGGTCAGCAAATGATTCAAATATTGATTCTGGATTACAGAAACTCCTCACTTCCATTCACTTTGGTTTGGTGCTAGAAGATGCTGAAAACTTTTCATTTATTCTCTGTAGAACTCGTAGAACCATAGATCATAGCTGCAGCTGTGGCTTCTTACATAAGCTTTGGAAATTAACATGTCTTGCTAGGGACCTGAAACTGACCTTGGGAGTTTTGAAGAGTGTAGCTAAGAGTCAGTGAGGAAAGCAAGCAGGCATGGCACCCTGGCAGCCCCTCTGGAAAATGATATCCTCATTCAGTATAATGATTTCCATAGATTGACCGTGAAGTAGCTCCACAGATAAGGTAAGGAAGGAAACTATTTATTATTTGGTTGTATTATTGTTTAACTTAATCCTCATGAGAACCTTGTCAAGAATTTCTTTTTTTAATCCTGCTTTTTGCCATAAGGAAAGGTTAAATAATGGGATATGCCCTTTTTCCTATTTCCCGGTGGTAAACTTTTGTGGCTGCAGATTCCCCAGAGGAGAACAGACAGTCCTCCCAGCCAAGAAGAGATAAAGTGCTCTCCAGACTCCCCCAAATTTCTGATTTCTCGCATAAGAATATCTTCATTCTTATTTGAGTAATGATTTGTTTACTCATTGTGTTGTAATGATTAGAATTGCTGGGTTAAATGGTAACTCCATTTTTAACTTTTTGAAGAACTGCTTGCCTGTTTTCCAGTGTGGCCACACCATTTTAAATTCTCACCAGCACTATATTAGGGTCCTGGTTCTTTCACATCCTTGCCAACACTTGTTTTTATCTGAGATTTTGATTACAGCCAAAAATATTTCATTGTGGTTTTAATTTTTATTTCTCTTATGGCTAGTGATGTTAAGCAACTTTTCATGTGCTTATTGGCCATTTGTATATTTTCTTGGAGAAATGTCTATTCAGTCGAGTTATAAAATGAGTAAGTCATGGGGATGTAACATATAGCATGGAAACCATAGTTAATAATTTATATTGCATATATGAATGTTGCTAAGAGAGTAAATATTAAAAGTTCTCATCACAAGAAAAAATATTAGTAATTATGTATAGTGATGGATGTTAACAAGACTTATTGTGGTGATCATTTTGCAATATATACAAATATTGAATCATTATGTTGTACACATGAAATGAATATAATTTATGTCAATTAAACCTCAATTAAAAGAAAAAAAGAAATGTCTAGGGGCACCTGGGTGGCTCAGTCTGTTAAGCATCTGCCTTTGGCTCAGGTCATGGTCCCAGGGTACTGGGATCGAGCCCCACATCGGGCTCCCTGCTCAGCGGAGAGCCTACTTCTCCCTCTCCCTCTGCTTGCAGCTCTGCCTACCTGTGCTCTCTCTCTATCTCTCTGTCAAGTAAATAAATAAAATCTTTTTTTTAAAGATTTTATTTATTTGACAGAGAGAGACACAGCGAGAGAGGGAACACAAGCAGGGGGAGTGGGAGAGGGAGAAGCAGGCTCCTCACGGAGCAGGGAGCCCAATGCAGGACTCGATCCCAGGACTCTGGGATCCTGACCTGAGCCGAAGGCAGACACTTAATGACTGAGCCACCCAGGCGCCCCAATAAATAAAATCTTAAAAGTAAAAAAAAAAGAAATGTCTATTCAGAACCTTTACCCATTTTTGTTTTGTTTTGTTTTTTTACCTTTACCCATTTTTAACTGGGGTGTCTTTTTGTTATTTAGTTGCAGGAGCTCTTTATATACTCTAGATTAAAGTGTCTTTTTGGAAGATTTGCACATTTTTTTCCCCAATTCCATGAGTTGTCTTTTTTACTTTCTCAGTAGGGTCCTTTGACACACAAAATTTTTGAATTTTAATGAAGTCCAATTTATCTCTGTTCTTTGGTTGTTTGTGCTTGTGGTGTCATATCTAAGAAAACACTGCCAAATCCCCAGTCATGAAGACTTGCTTCTGTGTTTTCTTCTATAAGTTTTATAAGTTTTAAGTTTTACTTTTCTTTTGATTGATTTTGAGTTAATTTTTGTATGTGGTATGAGTTAAGAGTCCAGATTCATTCTTTTGTATGTATAGACATCCAGTTGTCCCTGCACCACTTATTGAAAAGACTATTCTTTCTCCCATTTAATGGCTTTGGCATCTTTTTGAAAATCAACTGTTCATAGATATATGGGTTTGTTTCTGGACTTTCCATTCTATTCCATTGATCTATATGTCTCTACTTATGTTAGTCCCACATTGTCTTAAATACTGTTGCTTTGTAGTAAATTTTGAAATTGGAATGTATGAGACCTCTAACTGTGTTCTTTTTCAAAATTATTTTAGTTATTCTGGGCCCTTGAGTTCTCATATGAATTTTAAGATCAGCTTGTCGATTTCTACAAAGAGGCCAGCTGGGATTCTGATAGGGGTTGCATTGAATCTTTAGATCAATTTGTGGCATATTGCCATCTTAACCATATTAAATCTTCAGATCCATGAATATGGGACATTTTTCCAATTCTTAAGACCTTCTTTAATTTCTTTCATCAGTGTTTTATAGCTTTTAGAGTATAAGTTTTACAGTACTTTTGTCAAATTTCATCCTAAATATTTTGTTCTTTTTTGATGCAAATGGAGTTTTCTTTATTTCTTTTTCTGATTGTTTGTGGGAAGTATATGGAAATGCAATTGATTTTTATATATTGGTCTTGTATCTTGTATCCTGCAACTCTGCCAAACTTGTTTATTATTTCTAATAGCTCTTTAATGGCATGCTTAGATTTTCTCTATATATACCCTTGCATTTATAATCTTACCATAATAGTAGACTTGTCATGATATACATCCCTTGAAGCATGTGACATTTGCTCTAAGATTTTGATGTCAAGATCTTTTGGAATTCTGAACTGAAAGAGCTTCTTAGGAAATATAGTGGCCATTTACCTTTCAGCTGTGAAAAGTAAAAAGAAAAAAAAAAAAGCCAAACTAGGCTGATTGTCCTGTGTTGACCCATAGCCATACCGTGCCTGTCAAATCAAATAACATGTTCAATCTCTTAGATATTTTGAAGACTCAGACACCCAGAAATATTTTAGAATTTCTTTCTCACTCTAATTAAAATCTTACTGCTTTGTCAGTGGGAAAGAAGGAGCTATGACATCCTGAAAAACCATAAAAATACGTTTAAATTTTAAATTTTAGTGCGGTTTCCTATCTCTTTAAGCTCTTCAAATCGACATACATGAGATCTTGTATAATAACACATTGACAAATACATGGATTCCTTTCCTTATCTGACTTAGAGCATTTTAACTGACTCTAAGAGCCAACTGATGACAATTCTTTAGTAATTAATTGGAAGTTAAAAATTCAAAATTCTGTCTGTGCTCTAAGCCACATCATGCTTCTCCTTCAGCCTAAGACAAGTGAAAAATCTGAAAGGTGCTGATCTGTCCTTCCAGTCTCATTACCCCTAAATTGGGAATAATGCCAGGCTTGCACTCGAGATGGAATGAAGATAGGTTGGCAGCCCCTGAGGTTTTCTTGTCACTGTGAACAGAAGGGTGGTCTCTGTGCAGGTTGAAGGACCAAATCTTAGGGGAACTGACATGCTTTTGAATTATCTTCAAATGTTGGCCCTCAAAAGATTATATAGCAGTGTATGTTAGCTGTTAATCAAACATGTACAGCTGATGGATACTGTGATCCAGAGTATAATGAGCATTAGTCTTCAATGCTTTGATCGTGTGTACGTAGACACAAAAAAGAGCAAGAGTGAGAGAGGGCGAGAGAGAGAGAGAAAGGGAGAGAAAGAAAAGAAAAAATAAACATCCTTTGAAACTTAAAAGTCCAAAACTTCAAAGCTAATAATAATTATGCTGAATTGCTTTTATCATCAGGATATTTGCCATAAATGGTTTTATTATATCGGCATTTAGAAGCTCATGTCACATGACTACTTCCTGCTTACACACTGTAGCTACTTTTACATATATTTATTACTTATTATAACTTAAATAGCAAGGCAATGTGGTAACATTTTTAAATCCTGAACTTCCTTAAAGTGAAAAAAAAATCAGAGTTCTTTTTTCAGATGGATAAAGGGAATCATGATTAGCTTATAAGAACTTATTTTCAGACTGGACAGTTCATGATAGAAGGGTTATGAGCACAAATAAGCAGAAACAAACAATAAACATTTATCACACTACCCAGCAAATATACCCAGCCCAGAAAACTGTGATGGAATTTTGGCTTTGACTACCTGTCCACTGAATCCAGGAGAGAATGGAGTAATTATGTATGTCCTGCCCCTGCCAATTCCCCTTTTCTCCTTGGTATTTACAGGGAATTGTCTGCAGGAAAGAAAGATCTTATCCTCGCTTTGCTCTAGAACCGGACTCTTAAATAGTTGTTCTGAGTTACTCCTGGGTATAAATTCTAGCTTTTGAACAGTGCAGGTCATTTTTAATGTTTGATTTATTTTCATCATTGTTTGCCATTTCAGTATGTGTCATTTTTTAGTCTGCCAAGAAGCCACTTTCCCATTTAGCAATCAGAAGTGTGGAAAAAAGAACACGCATGGTCCAATTTCCAGGGAGTCTTGTAGCAGTTAGTTGTCAAACAAAAGTATTTTTTTCCTTAATATTTCTGATGATGTTAATTCCCTTGATTAAAGTAAATTTAATTTGTGGAATGTCACCAGATATTAAAGTCTCACCAGCGGTGTCTTCCAGTTTCTTCTAGGATATCCCTAGAAAGTTGAAATAACAGGAATAATTCAAACCAATAACATTTAATTTGAGATTTTGGAAAAATATGCATTAAGATACCACATATATGTTTTTCAGATAAGTATGCAAATTATCCTATATCTGCAATCCTCTGTTCAGCATTATTATATCTCATGTGTGTACTAATGTGAGCATATATGTATACACCTCAATGAATTCTTACTTATGCTAACTTAAATTAACTTGACCTTTTATGTTAAGTAATTATATGTAAAACATTTTGTATATTTCTTTCCTGACATTTTATTTGTTCTCTTTAGAGAAAAATTAAGTATTCTCTCATAGGTAGATAACATTTACAAACATGTTCCGAATCTTTACTCTAGTTACCAATTTGATGATAAGTGTCTTATAGATGTAGCTACCTTGAAGAGGCTTCTTCTGGAACTTAGAGAGCAGACTCATTGTCAACTTGTAAAAGTAATGTCTACCATCCAGGAAGGCAACTATCCAGTAAATCTAAAGTACATTAAATGGCTCAGTTACAAGTATTCAGTGGTAGAAAGAGAACACAGCCTTGTCCTGTGCTAATAAAACGGGCATTTTATCTCACAAAAGGTTTTGCTTTCTCTCCCTCTCTAACGCAGTACTATGATTCAGAAGGAACTTTTATTACCTACATCAGAGGCAAAAAGGTGCCTTTAAGATACCTTTGGGGCAGGAACTTATACAACCTGACCAATTAAGTTGTGTTGTAGAGAAAGAAACTAAGCTAATGCACTGAGTTGCTTTGCTTGATTTCCCAGGTTTGCTTTCTCTTTCTCTTGATTCTTTGGTGCCTGATGTGCCCTTGACTCTGAACTTCAGACTTTATGTCTTGATGCATCCTGTTATGATCATTCATTTTTGGACCAAGGCTGGAGTTACATTATTGTTACTGGCCCAGACTTAGTATCTGTCTCATTTCATTCTGCTGCGTTATAGTTTAGAACATATAATCTGACCTGTAAATAATTCCTGATTATGGATTTAAAAACTGAGAGTAGATCACTGGAAACATTGAAAATCTTAACATCTTGACTGCTTTATCATTGTAAAGTGGTCAGTGTTTAGCTTAAAATCTGCATTTTTTTTCCTGTGGTATCGATATGCTTTTTTTTCTGTGGGAAAGCTTTGTGCCTACCACTTATTATTGAGGAGAAAGCCTGCTTTTATCTGCTATTCCTTGGCTTACTTTTCTCAGAAAGATCTTCTTTTAAGAAATGAACCTCCATGTTCATTAAATACCATCTTAGATGCTTCATCGAGGTCCCTGCCTCTTCCCCGTCCCCTGTGCTCACTGGCAGGCTTTGATGCAACCCTAGGAGGCAATGGACTTCATATACCCTTTGCTTTGTACTCTAGCTTTTTGGCTCCTGCTTAATGCTGTTTGCTTACCTGGTCCACTTTGCTTCTATCTTAAGTAGGTTGACACGTAGGCAACCAGAAACTTAATAGCAAATTATACTTGCTATGGATTCATTGAGTTTGGAAAATGAGTCCACGAAACAGGTCCATGGACTATTAATTAGTATTCTATGAGTAAAGGAGGCTTCTCTGGTCAGATGGCTTACAAATTTTAACTTCCTGTGGGAACTCTCAATAAATAAGCTATAATATTAAATGCTCTGAGAAGTCTTGCAGAAACCTGTCAGATCACTTGCATTTGTTTTCCAAATGCAGTTGTCCGTGGAACCTCTTTTCTATAGAATACCTACTCGCATCTAAAGGATCACCAGTTTTCTGTAGAAGACATTTTTGGGAATTATGTTCTTTGAACTTGGACCATAAATTAACAGTCTTTCTGATCCACATCTTCAACAATAAGCTTTTAATAGGTTAATTCTGATTTAAACAATAGGTCACCTATGTTTGTATTATGTTAGATAAAAGATATATAATGTCAAAGGATTATCTAATTAAAACCAGGCATCTAATGAATAAAAACAAAACAGGAGGTCATAGATGTCTTAGGAATCCAAGACACTTAGTAATACAAATTAGTTCAATTACTGCTGTGCATTACCTATTGACTTACCTTTTCTATTTTCTGGTTTGGGTTTCAGTATAAAATGGATGCTAGGATATTCTGGCATATTTTAGAAAAGTATAAGATGTCCTGGCCTTAATATTTTGAGGTTGATACATAGGATGGGCAAAGTTTGGATGTTTGACTCAATGCCAATTAAATCTTTTTTTTTTAAATCTGAGTTGAATGAAACCCAATGGTGCTATCTTTTTCAATGTTTTTTTTTTTTTTAATTTTATTTTCAGTGTTTGAAAAGTTCCTACATATAAAGGAAAATAGGTGGCCTTGTGGATAATAGAATTTAATCAAATAAGTAAAATGATTATTTTATGGGTATTGGATAGATGGATGGAAATTATATCTTCCAAACAAATGAATTAAATAATTGACTGCAATATAGTCAGACTTAACAAGAGTTTCTATATAAAAATTCTATAAGTAGATCTTTATTGACTTAATAATAATAAGGGAATTCTCTTTTTAACCTACCAGCATCTTCTGAAACCTTTCTTTCCTCTAACACCCCAAATATGTTTGCTGTTTAAAAGAGGGGAAACCAGTTACCCATGAAATCCTGCTGTCATTCTTCTTCACTGGCCCTTTGGTCTGGCCACATTTGGAGAAGTTGATTTCCCCCCATATACAGACTGGCATTGCTGTTTGGAATAGCAGACTTCTACTCTCTCAATTCTATTTCTCTGCCTGCTTTGATTGGCTGATCACTCTTATTACTATAAAGGAGCAGTCATTTTGCCTCAAAATTGCAGTACATCACAGGGAACTAAGGCAACAGAAGGATATTCCAGCTGTAATAACAAATGCAAGTGTTCTACCTTGGAGGGAAACGGTTTGGCGTGCTGCCCTCTCTCACTCTTGCATTCCTTTGAAGTGCATGAGGCTGCTCAGGAGCACACAGTCTCTCTGTCTGCCTTGCCCCAGGTTGCTTTAAGCCAAATCCATAGGTGAGATGAATCAGCTCTTCTGGACCGCAGCTCCCCACAGCTCGGCTGCAGTCAGCTTTTTTGAATGTGCTGCTTGGGGAGGACGGAAGAAAAAGAGCACCTTGTTTCTTAACAAGAACTTGAAATGCCATTCACTTAGCAAGGATTATTGAAGATCTACTCCGTAAGTGGTACTGTGACCCTTATGCTTTTAAAATTTCTTAGGGAGGGAGATGGTGCAGGAATGCGGCTGGAACTTACGTTCTTACAGTGTATTTTGGATTTGAGGTTACTGTCCTTGCCAACCTACACAGTTAAGGACAAAAAGCGATTCCCACCGCCCCACCCCCCTTACTTTTTTTCAGTTAGGTAGAAGTCATTTTTCTCTCTCTTCAAATAGCTCTTATAGGGATTTGGCCTATTTTAGATTCATAGTGACCAAAGCTGACGTGTGTGATTTGGCCATTTTTCCCGCGATTAATTTTTCTTGTTTTATGAAGCTATTGCACACTCAGAGAGAGTAATGGCTCTATTCATTGTAAACAATCGCTTGTTACATCTGGCTTTAGTCAGGTGAAGAGCCGAATCGTGAGAGCTCTGGAGTCCCCTTGTCTAATAAATCATACAGTCAGAGACGGCCTCAGTGAGATGCAGCCGGGATGCGCGGCTGCAGTAATGGGCTATCAATATTTTCGCTTCCCCCTGCCTCATTTTCTCTCCCTCCTGCCTGCTGTATTTGCTTAGGTATTCTCTCACCCTGCCTCTGTCTTCGAGCCACTTGTGCTCTAATGTGAGAAGCATCGTTTAATTTGCATTGAATTTATTTACGCCCCTTGTTTCGTTAGCTTCCCACGTACCGATTCAACAAAGCATTTATTCTAGCATTTCCAGAATATTTTATTGTGACATGTTAAGTTATTGTGAACAGATTCTCTGCTAATTGGGCCTGGCGATGAACAAAGTAAACGTTCAGCCTTCCTTTGTTAATCAATAAGCAAATAGAAGAGTCTCTCAAACTAGCTAGAGCCCCGGCTAGCGCTAGCGCGTATGATGTCTTTGTGAGACGTGGAAAAGGGCGCCCCCTTTGGGCAGACATATTGTGAGAGGTATGCACCCTGGGCAGAGGGAGGAGCAAACAAAAACGTGCCTCTTCCTCCGGGGGGACCTTGGTCTCTTGGGCCAGTTGGAGTGGGAGCGAACGTTAGGGGGCCTCCATGCACTCTCAGCCCCGGATGACGTTACAACCATGGAACCCATCTTGCTTCTGTCCCTTTGCATCTTCAAACCCTGGAGTTTTTCTTGTTTTGTTGTTTAATTTGATGGGAGTTCATCCATTTTGATGGTAGTGATAGGTGAGAAGGAGGGTTCGAGAGCTACTGTTGGATTTCAGGTGAAACGACGTGAAATAACCCGGGTGACATTTTAGTATAGTTTCCCTTTCCAGCCTGCTCTTTCACGGAAAAGAAAACTCGTTTCCCAGATGATAATCGAAAGACTCAATGGAGAAGGTGTGTTCATTTTAAAGAATTGATTGTAACTTTATTATCAAATGGTTGCTTCTGTTTACCCGTGGGCCATAGAAGCAGTCATTTGATATTAAAGTTAACGTATATGAACTTTTCTGGTATGTGTCACACTAATAGTGGCAAAATTGAGTCGCCATGCTGTTTACTGCTTTAAAGAACCAGAAGCTGGGCGCCTGGGTGGCTCAGTCGTTAGGTGTCTGCCTTCAGCTCTGGTCGTGGTCCTGGAGTCCTGGGATCGAGCCCAGCATCGGGCTCCCTGCTCCGCGGGAAGCCTGCTTCTCCCACTCCCACTCCCCCTGCTTGTGTTCCCTCTCTCGCTGTGTTTCTCTCTGTCAAATAAATAAATAAAATCTTAAAAAGAAAGAAAAAGAAAGAAAGAAAGAAAGAAGAAAGAAAGAAAGAAAAAGAACCAGAAGCTGCTACCTTGCCATGAAAAAAGTATTATGTCCTTCTAGCCGCTCCCTCCACCCACCCACCCATAAAGTGGAGAGGAATGAATAGTAAAACTTAACGTTTGTTGTCGTGTTGTTTTCCCTCCTTATTTCAGGTGATGTGTTCCATATCACTGCTCCCGATAAATTTACCTTTGAAGAAGCTGAAGAAGAGTGTGAAAACCAGGACGCCCGGCTGGCGACAGTGGGGGAGCTCCACGCAGCTTGGAGGAATGGCTTTGACCAGTGCGATTACGGGTGGCTGTCGGACACCAGCGTTCGCCACCCTGTGACTGTGGCCAGGGCGCAGTGTGGAGGTGGTTTACTTGGGGTGAGAACCCTGTATCGTTTTGAGAACCAGACAGGCTTCCCTCCCCCTGATAGCAGATTTGATGCCTACTGCTTTAAACGTAAGTGTTTGAGACCTTTTTAAAAATTACAGATTTAAAAAAAAAATACTTCGAAGACATGCCTTGGTGTTCACCTAGTGGTGGGAATGGATTCCATGTCTTGCAGTGTATGCACAGAACGCAAGCAGTTCAGTGACTTTCAAAAGCTAGTAAACGGAACAGCAGCGATATGGTTAAAACAACAGGAAGTTTGACAGATGTTTTTTAGAGGTGATGAGGAAATGTCAAGTTAAGGTCTTAACTATGCTCCATTGCACCTAGAACCACAGAACATAGTTCTGATTCTTTGTTTTTGTTTTGTTTTGTTTAACATTAATTGCAGTCCTTAATGTAATTAGATTGTTGGTGCTGTAATGTTGAGGCCAGCTGTGGCTGAGTTGAATCCTTGAATTCTGCTTATTTTGTCTTTGTTTGGTATGTCTTTCTTTGAAATGGCGGAGAATTCAAATTTCAGTAATTGCAGGTGAGTACTTGGAACAGATATGGATAATCATAACATTCAATTAATACCCTACAGGAAACCATGCTATAAATAAGTATCTCCTTTCATCTTATTTTAATTCAAGTAATGGAAATATGTGCCTTCTAATCACTAATTCTCTAGTACCATATCGAAGTACAGTCTATGTTCTTTGAAAGGTGTAATGTAGGCTATCCTCAGTTAGGTTTGCTATTTAAAATTGATCTTAAGTGACATCTCTCCACATTCATGATATAATTGCTTAAATTTTTCAGATGTCCTTAAATTATTTTAGCAGTAGTAGTCACATGATAGAGTATCATGCTCGTAGGATGCTTGATCAAACAAGCGAGTAATCCAGAGTCTCACTGTGATTTTTACTGAAGGGCCTGTATTGTTGTGACAGCTAAACAAAGATTTCCTAGCATTTGGGGTGAGTATGTTCAAAGTAGAGCCATGTTATATTGAAATAGAGTAAAGGGTTTTACTAAGTTTCCAATATATCTTATTTTAGTAATACATAACTGAAATGAATAGAAAATATTATGGAATTGGTTTCTAAACTGAAGTGCACAGGCATTCTTTATCAACCAAACAGTCACCGCTAGGGTGTCCGAGTAGAAGAGCCATTAGCGCTGTGGAGAGGCGTGATCTCACACGCCGTGGCCTCCCCGCTGAGCTGCCTCTGCCCACATCTCCTCCTACAGACTCGGCTTTCCGAGTGTGAGAGCCATGTGTTGAGTGTCAGGGCAATACAGGCTGGCCATAAAAAGCCACTTGAAAATACTGACTTTTGTTCCTAGGCCCTGAAGCAGCAGAAAAGTTCTTCCTTACTTATTTTCAGGAAAAGAAACAACAATAAAGAGGAAAGCCTATCTCTAAAAGTAGAAAGATAGACATTCTTTTAACAGTGACTTTCAAGTAGTTGAAGCTCTAAAATCAGTTTTTCATTAAGTGACTATGATTAAGAACTGAAATCAGATTGGTGTTGGGGGGCAGGGTTAGGGAGGTTTAATTAGGGAAGGAGTGGAATTATCCAACTGGACTACCTTGCTCAATTGGATTTTCTTGTGCTTGATAAAACTGGCAAGAGAGCACTTTTAAACAACACTTTTTTTTTTCTCCCTGAGGGTAAAACTTAAACCGAAGGCTGTCTGTAGACACAGAGAATTCATCCTGATGTGTTTTAAATTATTTATTTAAATGAGGAATTCACATGAACGCATGAAATGACAAGATACTTAGTTTCAAATACAGTAACCACCTACTAAAAATCTATATAATATCTGAGAAAAGTTTGAAAGTTTAGGTCCAGTTTTTTCTAATTCATCTGAATCGATAGAACTTGGAAATATATAACTTGCAAATATCATGGTTCAAATTTTGAGTTTTTTCCAAACCAAAGTGTAATCTAAACTAATCCAAATCTAATCTAAGGGTTAGAGTCTTGTTTATTTCTTCCCTAAAGCCTATTATATTTAAAATGCATTCAGCATCTAAAAGATTTAGAAGGCTTAGTCATAACATAAAAATCTTTCTTAAATCAAACACAGTGCCAACAGCTTCCCCAAATTTCTTAATTCATTTTTCAAGGATTCTTTTAATGTATACATTTTAACGAATTTTAAAAATATTCTCAAAATGACTTGACTGCTACTCACTTATCCCACACAGTTGAGCGGTGGCTAAATACTTAGGGTGAAGTGTATGAGTTGTGACCTCAGCAAGAGTTCCGAAAGCGATTTCAGAGATGTACCGCTGGTTGGTTAAGTAGAGGAATTTAGAAATTTAACCATATTTCTCTTGCTTGCTTTTTACCAAATGTAGAAGGGGTTTTTAAAGCCACCTCTTGGTGAATGAACAATACCAAACCTCACTGTGCTCTAATTCTCTTTTCCTTCTACCGTCACTGAATAGAATATTAACAATGGCTGATGACAAGCATAATTAGAATCTATTCATGTCAAGTAGATTTGAAAAACAAGGAAATTAGTACATTTGTGAAATGAAATTTTCCTGTGTATTTTCCTGTGATGATTAAACTAAATTGTGCACTTTTGATTTTTCTTTGACCTCAGAGTTAAGCAAGTTCTGTGATAGTTAGAGACTTAGGACTTTGAAAAATCACCCATACATCCCCAAATTTAAGTCAGTCAAAGCCACTCAAGACTCATGATAATCCCTCACGTTATGTTATTAATGATCTCCAAGACAGGGAGATAGAACATGTTTCCTAGAAAACCCATTCTCATATCCTTTTACCATTTGGTCAGATAGTTTTTCTAATTATCTAAATTCATTGCATTGGACTTTAAGCCCATTTTTCCTTTTTAAGTTGGAGACCAAACTCTAAATAACAGCCATTTCTATTATTGAACACAGTTGTTCAGTTGTTTCTCAGCATCTTCCTCAACTGACCTAATTTTCTTGTTTTGAAATTTTAATTTCTAAGTGTCTGGTCATCTATGGGATCTAGCTTTGAACCCTCATTTTTTTCTATCCCTCTGTTTGATTAAGCTAGGAACTAGAATTGTGGCTTAGAGAAGGCTAAATAAGTTCCCACCACTTCATGTGCTACACTTCTTACATATTTGTTCACTTTTAAAGTCGGCCTGCCCTTCTAACCTATGGTGTGCTTATGATTCTTTTTGTCCCCTCAACTATAATCTGACTGTAGGCACCAAAACTAATACTTCCCTAAATGGCATTCTAAATATGTTTTCTGTTTTTTGAATTTCAATCTGTTAGCATTCAATCACTCATAAAACTTTTTAAAAAGAGTTTGAATTCTAATGCCATTGTTCCAGCCTTTATTCTATTTACCGATGAAGTCCGAATCAACTTATTGAATATCTGCTCTATTTGTGAATTCTCATGTTTACAGTTATTTATGTGGAAAACATTTTAATGTAGAAGAACTAATTTGAAATTAGTCACTTTCATATAATGTAGGCAGTATGGGTGTGCATTAAATCTACTATCATGCTGCTAAATAGGATCTTTATATCTTACTGGGAAAATCTGCCTCGTGTCTTATAACAGAAGCACAGAGAAGAGAGTCCATAGGACGTAAAATACCATAAGTACAGTGATGCAAAACATCTGTGTGGCAGACAGCTGCAAAGGTTGGAATGGGGCTTTTGTGGGAAAAGAAATATGCTGATTTCTGTTGGCTTCCTTAATAATGAAGCTAAAGGGACACTGGTAGGTTTCCAATTCAGAAATTTCTCCATGTGAATTCTTCTGGAAGGACACTTCGGGAATAACTTGGAGTTGCATTTTCACCTTTGTAATAGCCACCATTAATATAGTAACATTTATTCTTAAGATATCTCTTTGGAGATATTTGTGGTTTTTAAAATTATTTCCTCTTTTTGGAATGGTTGAAACAATGATCAGATATTCTGAGTTATGATGGAAATCAGCTGTTAAGTTGACGAAAAAGCCCCCCAGCCCCAAAGGAAGTCTGAGGTTTTCCATTCCAAATAGTAGAATTAATTAACTTAATTATAAGCAGACTTTTAAACAGAACTCTAAAATTATCGAAAACCCTTGTTTTTGAAAACAAAGTCACATACATCCTGGCTTTGTAAGGGAGAGTCTCTTAGACACAGTGCTGTCACTTTACTATGCTCCAGGACTAGACGAAGGCAACACCAGTGGTACAGTAATAATGGGCATTGATGTACAATTTAGTTTTTAAAATCTGAATCCTTTATTTTTATAACACTATAAAAGTATTTTCATAGCATTGTAAGAAGTTGCTAGCCCAGAACTTGGGTTGGAACATGGGACAGCCTGATCCACAGGACTTCTGTTTGGCCCTAATGCCATATCATCTCCTTTTAAGTTAATTTCGTCAGCCACAGAAATACTCAGAGGAAAAAAGCAAAATTAGCTATTTTGCTGTTCTTAACAATAATATGATTATTTTTTCTCTAATATGCAGTGTGTAAGTGACTACGTTATGTTTCCATGGGAACTTTCTCTGTATGTACATTTTACTATTTCCCCAAAGAAAGCTGTTAGAAGACGAAGATGATATTTGGCCATGAAATGAGGTAATAGTTATGGAATTTCAGAGGATAGAGAATTGAATTAAAAGAAAGATCATCAACCATGCTTTGGCTCCTTAAGTTCATGTCAATCAAAATAGACCAAATCTTCTTCCAGGAAGTGAATATAGAAAAGGATTTTCTTATGAGGAGAAAAAAAATTATTTAATGTTTTTGAAGAATCCAATTATTTTTTGTTTAGTTTTGTTCCAGCATAAAATAGTAATAGGTAAATAGTGACAGACTTTGGAGAATATTTAAATGTTACCATAATGTAAATGGCCACCAAGTTTTCATTCTAAAATTAGTGAATCTGGGCTTCAGAATGGTCTGGGAATGACCACAGCTAATAACAGCTCATCCCAGACAAAAATAAAGAACCTGTTACAACTCAAGTCTGATTTACAACAAAATCGCATCATTTTATCCTCAAAGTATTTTGATAGGCTTTAGTTTTTAGAGCAGTTATAGGTTTTAGAGCAGTTAGATTTCCTGTGTACGCCTGCCCCCTCTCATGCACAGCCTCCCGCATTATCAGCATTGCCCACCAAAGCGGTACATTTGTTACAACTGATGAGCACACATGGACATACCATGATCAAAATTCATAGTACATAAAGGTTCATCCTTTGTGCTGGACATTCTGTGGGTTTGGACAAATACATAACGACATATATTTATGATTCTTGTATCATACACAGCAGTTTCACTGCCCTAATATCATTAAGTTTTGACAGAATAGATGGAGTTCAAAGATAGCCAGTTTAGTTTTCCAAGGACTCCTGTTTTGGGATTATTGAGAGTTAGACAGAGATATTACAGATACTACAGATGTGACAACTCTCATCAGGGAGAACAGGCATTCCCCGTACAGCTAGTTTTAAGTCATACTGGATGTGGCGAGAGAATGACTACAGGTTTCCTTAGAACAGTTCCTTCTGAGTTTAGTGGTGACTAGTTGTTGGTTTTTGAAAATCCGATTTTTTCGTAAGAAACAAAATCTTTGCATGCTAGGTTGCTGCATTTTCCCTATGTTGAAAGGGAATCTTGTCTGTAACATTGTCACTTTTATACTCAATTTAAATTTCTTTAAAAAGGAGAGGCCATTCTCTGTAAATCTGGAGGCATTATAATGTAGCATTTTATGATGACATGTTCCTTTTTATTGCCTGAGCCCATTCTTTCTGATGCTCAGAGTTGTTTCCAGTGATTTGTAATTACAGACCTAAAATATATCATGTGGGTACTTTACTCATGTTTTACTTTTGCGTTTCATGCTAAAGTAAGCCTGGAACCAAGACCCTTATAAGAGTTACAAACATAGTGTGTAGAACAGAGCTAAACGTAGAACTATCACAAATGCCAAGCAGCCTCTGCCAGAAATGTCTTACTGTTTATTAGAAACCCAAGGCTACACTACAGAGTTGAAATGAAGGTGAAGACAAATGTCCCAACACCTGGACTCAAGTGAAGGGTGGTATTAAAAAGTTTAATATCCTGTTTTTATGAAACCCTCCGCATTATGGACAATGTAATAGTTCATATGTAACTCAGGTACATTTGATGTGGCTTTTTTGTTGTTTTGCAATCTGAGGCACTCCCTCTCCCCTGAGACACAGCACAGCTTGAGAAGGAGGGAGAAAGCTAGAGGCGGGGGACAGAAGAAGCCTTCAGAATAGTATCACCACGTTTTTCTACTAGGCCCCAAGTTGCTGCTGTCGTTTCTGATACGTAAGCTGTCTATTGTTTCCAAACTCTGAGTTTATATGGTTTTGGACTTCTCCTTGTCTTAAAACTACAAAATATTCATTTTCCTTAACCGAAAGCAGTCATTCATCCTTATGGGTGAAAGCAGTGATAAACCTTACAATGTAAAACAAGTGATGAGTTTGTGACTATGAAATGTTCGATTGTCTGCCCTTGAGTTAATATAATTACAGTTTCTAGATACCTTCATCACAAAACACTTCTGGGTAACCCCAAAATACACAGCAGCACTTCACAATACTGGACGTACAACTTTTTATTAGTGACTTATCTAATCAACTCTTTGAAATTATTTTTCTAGCTGAACAGAATATATCAGAGGCTACAACCATCGCACTGAATATCCTTGCAGAAACTGCATCATCCAGTCTTTCTGAAGAACTACAAATGGTACCCAACAGAACCACACCAATCATCCCTCTAATCACCGAATTACCTATCATTACAACAAGGTCCCCTCCTGTGGGAAATATAGTCAATTTTGAGCAGAAAACCACAGTTCAGGGTCAAGCTATCACACACAGATTAGCCACTGACTCATCCACACCTGCTGGGAGTACCATGAAGCCTTGGGAGATGGACTACTACTCACCTGCTTTAGAACCACTTGGAAGGCCAGACATACCTGAAATTCAGAAAGAAGTACCCCAAAGTACAACTGTCATCTCCCATCATGCTACTGATTCATGGGATGGTGTCAGGGAAGACCTACAAACCCAAGAATCAGTTACACAGATTGAACAAATAGAAGTGGGTCCCTTGGTAACATCTATGGAAATCTCAAAGCACATTCCTTCCAGGGAATTGTCCGTAACAGAAACACCATTTGTGTCTATGACAATGACCCTGGAATCCAAAACTGAAAAGAAAACAGTAAGCACTATTTCTGAATCTCTGACCACAAGCCACTATGGATTCACCTTGGGAGAAGATGACAGTGAAGACAGAACATTTACAGTTAGATCTGCTCAGAGCACCTTGGTCTTTAGCCAAATACCTGAAGTCGTTACAGTGTCAAAGACTTCAGAAGACACTGCCTCCACTCCGCTAGAGGACAGGGAGCCAGTCTCAGCATCTACAATTCTTTCACCTGTAACTATGCCTGACAGTGATGGATCATCCACAGACAACTGGGAAGAGAAACAAACTAATGGAAGAATAACTGAAGATTTTTTTGGCCAATATATGTCCACCACATCTTTCCCGTCACAGCATCATACAGAAGTAGAATTGTTTCCTTATTCTGGTGATAAAAGATTAGTCGAGGGAATGCCCACAGTTATTTATCCCTCTCCACAAACAGAAATGGCAGAAGGAAGAGAGAGAACAGAAACACTAAGTCCAGAGATGAGAACAGATACTTATATTGATGATGAGATACAGGAAAAGATCACCAAAGATCCATTTATAGGAAAAATAGAGGAGGAAGGCTTCTCTGGAATGAAGTTCTCTACAGCTTCCTCAGAGGAAATTCATCTTACAGAGTCTTCAGTGGAAATGACCAGATCTTTCGATTCCCCAACACTGACAACAACAAAACTAAGTGTAGTGCCAACAGAGGCAAGAGATGTGGAGGAAGACTCTGTGACAACACCGGCTGAATTAGAAACAGACAGCTATCCAGATACTACAAAGTATGATGAGGGTATTACAACAGTGCATTTGAGCCACAGCACTTTAACTGCGGAGGTGGTCACTGTATCAAAATGGTCCTGGGATGAAGATAATACAACAGCGAAGCCTTTAGGGTCCACAGAAGATGCAGGCCCTCCAAAATTACCCCCTGCCTTACTCACCACTACAGAAGTGAGTGGGAAGGATAAAGAAATCCCAAGTTTCACTGAAGATGAAGGAGATGAATTTACTCTTATCCCAGATAGTACTCAAAAGCCACTAGAAGAGTTTACTGAGGAAGACACAACAGACCATGGGAAATTCACAGTTGGATTTCAGCCAACTACATTAATTGGTGTTGCAGAAAGGCCGACTTTGAGAGAGTCTACAACTGAGGAAAGAGTTCCACCTATCACAAGCGTGGAAGGCCAAGTTGTTTATGCAACCACAGAAGGAAGTGCTTTGGATGAAGGAGAAGATATGGATGTCTCTAAGCTGGTATCCACTGTCCCCCAATATGCAGACATTTCAGACATGGAAGGATTGGCATTTGTTAATTATAGTAGCACCCAAGAACCTCCTGCTTATGTAGACAGCTCCCATACCGTTCCTCTTTCTGTAATTCCCAAGGCAGAATTGGGAGTATTGATACCTTCTGTTCCACCAGAAGGTGAAGTTCTAGGTGGACCCTCTCAAGACATACACGTCATTAATCAGACTCGCCTCGAAGCAACGATTTCCTCTGAAACTGTAAGAACAACAACAGAAATTACACGGGGACCAGGTCAGGAAGAACTCCCTTGGAAAGAATCAACCGCAGAGAAACCAGTTCCTACTCTCAGTTCTACAGCTGCCACAGCTGAGGAGACAGCAACACCTGTGGGTAAACAAGAACGTGACGGGCCACCATATACAGTCTCTGAAGACAAGTTGGTGACAGCTTCTGAGAGAGTCCCAGTTGTCGAAACAACTCGAATTGGAAAAATTGAGCACAGTATGCCTTATCCACCTGGTGCTGTCACGGAGCACAGAGCAAAAACAGATGAAGTGGTCACACCAAGCATGGGGCCAACAGTGTCTTTGAGTCCAGAGCCTGAAGAGAAGTATGAGACAGAAAGTGCTAGTCCAGGGGTATTTGTATCACCTTTCAGCACCCATGTTACCCAGCTTATAGAGGAAACCACTCCTGAGAAAAGAGAGAAAACATCCCTAGACTATACTGATGTAGGCTCAGGTTTATTCGAAAAGCCCACAGTGACAGAACTCCCAGAATTTTCAACAGTTAAAGCCACAGTTCCAAGTGATATCACTGCTGCCTTCAGTTCAGTAGAAAGACTCCACACAACCTCAGCATCCAAGCCATCCTCAGTACCCACTGAGAAACCACCTCTCATTGACAGGGAGCCTGGAGAAGACACAACGCGTGACATGGTAATCATCGGAGAGTCAACATTTCGTGTTCCTCCCACTACCCTGGAGGATGTTCTGGAGAAGGAGACAGAAACTGATATTGACAGAGAGTATTTCACAATTTCAAGTACTCCCTCCCCTACGCAGCCAGCAAGACCGCCCACTGTGGAAGGCAAAGAGGCCGGCAGACCTCAGGCAATTGCCACTCCAGAACCCCCAGCAGGGACAAAATTCCACCCTGACATTAATGTTTTTATTATTGAGGTCAGAGAAAACAAGACAGGTAAGTCTTTGCTTTCTAGACATGTCAGTCAAGGCAATCAGCATTTTATCTTGAAAATTACTTTTGGAAAAAAAAAATCAACGTACCAAATGCTGCCATTAGAAGATAACTGGAGTGTGAAAAAAATTCTGTATTTTAGCTTCATGTATTTGTACAAGAATTGGAAGAATATGTTATTTGGAAGAATGTTAGATACAGTTGCATTTTAAAAGTCCTAAGAAGCCCTGCTTTGTCATCTAATATAACCAATCATCACTGTTACATCACTTCAGAACATGCAGAACAAAATGTTTTAATTTCAGTGTCTTTCCATGCATTACTACTCAAGTGTAGTACTAGACTGTGTTAACATTCCATTGGTCTTTAACTATTAACCTTCAGTACTTACATTGTGGACAGCTAAAACTGTATTGCACATGTCCAGGGCTGGTAGAAGGACGTCTAAAGGTTTGCTTTGGTTTTTTTCTCTCCCAGGATTTTATAGGTTGTACGGCTTGTGGGGTGGGTACCAGGTCTGTAGTTGAAATGTTATTTTAATGCCAGTTCAGCATACTGTTAAGCAGTGGTCCTTGGGTATTTTAATGAGGCTTTACGTATTTAGAGCAAATACAACCTAGCTCAGTTCTAGAAAATGCTGTAATTCATTGTGTCACATATAATTTTGGATACGGGTATGTCAGCATTACCTCTGTTCCCTAAAAACCAGGCTGTTAATGGTATTTATTTTATGATTTAATTGTTTCATCTCTAGGAATTTTTATGATGCCTTCTATTCTGCCCAAATATTTTCTTTTTCTCTCCGGCAAAATTCTTAAAAACTGTTTCTTTACGTTGAATAATACTTGCAGTTTTCATTATGCTCGATAATGTTCCTTCCTAAAGGACAGACCAACCATCTTTTGACTTTGGTAAGCTGAATTGAGAACATATAGTGAATACTGTTTAATAGATCAATTCAGGTTTGTATCTTTTTAATTTAGAAGTTGAGATCACTGATTTTAGTGAAGTTGCTGTATTCTTGTTTGAATATGTGAATTGAAAGAATAAATAGTTATTTTTTCCTTGACTGGGGTCCGAGGGGTTGGGCTAGAAGATTTTTTTTTTTTAGCATATTTTCTCTCTTACTGTTGAGATACTTATCTCAGGGTGTCATTTTCTTAAGAGTGATGCCATCCTCATTAGAGTGCTCAGGAGTGCACCTGTTGGAAACAAACAGGCAGCTCCATTGTCAGGTCAGCTGGCTTCCAGTACTGTAGGGGGAAACTTCACACTTCTAGTATCCAGAATGTTCTCAGTTTAAAAGCTCTTGCGGAGCAGTAAATAGAAGGAAATACATTTCCAGAGTATTGCAGTTAATCTCCACTTTTCTAGTACAGCTGAAAGAGCCCAGGATTGGACATTACTGTCCTGCTAATGATGCCGTTTCTTGGAAACTGTATCATGTCTCCTGTCTCTTACATTCCTTTTCCACCTCTTGAAACTGGGGTCAGAGAGAGATGAGTTGCCAAGTAGTGGAAATGAGGAATGCTGTTAGTAGGGCTGGAAAAGTGACAAGACGGTATTACTATGAAAAAGAAAAAACAGAAGTGAAAAGAAATTTCTACTAGCACTTAATATGAGAATTTAAAAAAAATGCTTGAGTGACTGACTATGCAGAGGTTTTTCCCAATTTAGATGACTCTCAAGTTAATGTAGATATTAAGGTGAATCAAATAGTATAGAAAACAGTAAAAACTATTCTGCATTTAAGAACTCTTCTAAATGGGAAACTGTGTGATAAGGTGTAGGTGATCAAATTACAAAATAGAAAATGTTCAACATGATCTCCCTGGAAGCATTGACAGTCATCAGGAAAAAAAAAATCTAAGTTTGTAAATGGTGCCTCGAAATGGAGGGTCTGAGTAACCTGACCCAGAAACCATTTATACAAATGTGCGTGTTTAAATTGGGAGTTGTTAACTTAGTTCAGCTGGGTTTGGGAGATGTACCTAGGTCTGTCCTCTTCCTTCTTCCACTTTTAAAACACGGGATCATGATTTGCTTGTCTAGTTTTTCTTCAGCGTTGATAAGAGTAGGTCAGAAAACTCTATGGAAAGGGAATTGTTGGGTTTCTCCATCAGGACGCGATTCCAGTGTGTGTGTGGTGGGGCGGGGCAGGGTATAGCCTGTGTCTATCTAGTTCCCTCCCTCCGTCTCTCTGTCTCTCTCTTTCATCTATCATTTTTGTATACTTTATATATGTCTTTCTTAAGACTAAAAGCATTGTTTATTGTCTTGAGAAGACAAAGAGGTTTATTCAGATCCAACTGCTTACTTTTATTAATTTTACTTGTTTTCTATGAGAAATTTAATTTTTCAAGCATCTTGAACTTTGGCAAGGGAAAACATTAAAGCAGATGTTAAATTAACGGGTTCTAAGGCAGGTGTACGTTAATAAGGAAAATACATATGTGCCTTTATGTATCGAGGTACATTTTTCCAGATTGGAAAATCCTTGGTTCATGTATGAACTTGTATAAATCTATTCACAAACATAGAACTGACCTCTACATGTACTGTTATATCCAAGTAAGCAAAAATGCCACCCATGCTACACTAAACCAAAGCATTCATAATTTTTTGCTGAGCTCAGCAAGTCATATAAATCTTGATTTTTTTTGAACTACTATGAAACAAAACATGCTACTCAAGACACGTTTATGTTATATTTGCTGAAATGGATCTTAATAGCAACTTAAGGTGCTATTGCTGGAGGGCAACTGTAGTTAGCAGTTAAAAAAAATCTGAAGGAACTTCTCAGCTCATAAAAGTTTTATGAGCTGAAAAATGCTATGGGGTGTATTTAACAGTGGTTCAGGGGATACTGAAAACATGACTCCTGTCTACTTCAGGGGTAATTTGCACACCTGCATTTTGAAAAATTATTGAAAGATTTTCTTTGTGAACACATAGAAGTCTACAGGATTTAGTAGTATGGGAAGAGTTTCTTCAATTCTATACTTTTTTTTTTTTTTAAAAGAACACTCCTCTAAATCGTCGAAAATGTCACAAGTTGGTGTGACAAAACTGTGAATGTTTCAAAAACTGGTGTGCTGTTATCTTTAAACCAAAGAATTATTTAGAAATGTACAGATATTAAATTCAAACATTATTACGTAAATGCTCATAGTTATAACCTTAAAATAGATGGTTTATTAGTTGTTTTTTTTTTAATGAGTTCATATGTACTCCATACTACTTGTCAGGCCAGCCTGATATTATTTGTTTCATCAAGCATTCTTTTTTGCTAGTTTTATAATTTATACCTTAAGTGTAAGGCAAGTGTAAAGCCAATATTAAACTAAAATGATACAGATATTAAAATATGGATAAAATTATTAATGTGATGGTATTAGAGATTAATGAGATGGTGAGAAAGATAATTTTGGCCTCTATCTTAGAATTCATTTTGCTCAGTTTCTGTATTGAAATTTATGGCACCTTATTGTTTTCATCATTGAGAAATAACTCTCATATGATTAATTCCTCCTGCATTTTTGTTTGTAGTTTGGAGAAATGTACACAAAGCTAAAGGTGTTGAGGAGAGGATGAAGAATAAGGGACACTGGCTCTGGGAATAGGAGATAGACACCTGGGCAAATGGCAATATTGATCTCATTGCATGCACAGTCATCACTTTTTAAAAGGCAATGTTTATATGAGATTGCTTCATATAACTTTTCAAAATTACATATTTTTCATTTTGATAGAATTGATTATATAGAAAAATTACTTTCAGATTTTTTATTATAGGAGAAGATTCCTTTCTTCAAACAAAATCTTATTAGGAACACTATATGTTAAGCAGATAAGAGTGGCTGTTCTGGTTAACATTTGAGAAAGGAGATCAGGATCCCCAATTTCTTGGGACCTCTCTCTTACCTTGTGGTAATTTCTAAATTAACATGTACCTCAGACCATGGCTAGAAAAAGAATAATACCATCTAGCTAATTCAAAAGAAAGCAGCAACAATTATTCATTCCTGAATGAGTTGATTTTTTTTAATGTAAAAACATTTTTTAAATTGGTCTGATTATCAGTACTTTATTTCACTTTCATCATACACATTCACTGATATTTACCTTTGAATAACTTGGTATGATGAGGAATAAAGCAAATTAAGCAAATCTAGGATTTGTTTTTTTTCAAAGATTTTATTTATTTATTTATTTGACAGAGAGAGAGAGAGAGAGAGAGAGTGCGTGCACAAGCAAGGGAAGCGGCAGGCAGAGGGAGAAAGAGAAGCAGGCTCCCTGCTTAGCAGGGAGCCCGATGCGGGGCTCCATCCCAGGACCCTGGGATCATGACCTGAGCTGAAGGCAGATGCTTAACTGACTGAGCCATCCAGGCACCTGCAAATCTAGTTTCAATCTCATTGATGCCTATGTGTCATCAAGGTAGTACATAGTTACATTTCAGAATATCACGTGAATGTGCAGAGCTAAATCATCATCAAGCTCACAGAGCTTGATACTTTCAGGGCATGGTTTACGTATATTTTCATGTTTAAACTTCAGAGATCATTGCGAGACAGCTAGGGAAAGTATCGCCGATGGGCAAATGGAGGCACGCGTTTAGGTTTAGTTTGCTGCTAATATGGGGGGGCCACGCATGCTGTTCCGATACCTGCCGTGGCAAGAGAACAGCATCATGAAATCGGTAGCCCTGGGTGTGGGCTGCCTCTTTCCTGCAGGATTTTGGAGCACATCCCTGAAACTGGTTGGGGCCGGTGCTCGCACACACGAGTGGCTCTCCTTGCTGGGCCCCGCTGTGGCTCCCTGCCAGAGAAGCACATGTTTTTCTGCAGGGAATTAGGATGGCTTCTCCCATCCTTCCTTCACTGCCTGAAATCCAGAAAAGGATTGAGTTCCTCTTCTTTTTTTTTTTTTAAAGATTTTTATTTATCTATTTGAGAGAGAGAGAATGAGATAGAGAGCATGAGAGGGGGGAGGGTCAGAGGGAGAAGCAGACTCCCTGCCGAGCAGGGAGCCCGATGCGGGACTCGATCCCGGGACTCCAGGATCATGACCCGAGCCGAAGGCAATCGCTTAACCAACTGAGCCACCCAGGCGCCCATCTTTTTTTTTTTTTTTTAAAGATTTTTATTCATTTATTTGAGAGAGAATGAGAGAGAGCACATGAGGGGGGGGAGGGTCAGAGGGAGAAGCAGACTCCCTGCCGAGCAGGGAGCCCGATGCGGGACTCGATCCCGGGACTCCAGGATCATGACCTGAGCCGAAGGCAGTCGCTTAACCAACTGAGCCACCCAGGCGCCCATCTTTTTTTTTTTAAAGATTTTTATTCATTTATTTGAGAGAGAATGAGAGAGAGCACATGAGGGGGGGGAGGGTCAGAGGGAGAAGCAGGCTCCCTGCTGAGCAGGGAGCCCGATGCGGGACTCGATCCTGGGACTCCAGGATCACGACCTGAGCCGAAGGCAGTCGCTTAACCCACTGAGCCACCCAGGCGCCCCGAGTTCCTCTTCTATTAGTCAAATCATGAAAAGGAAGAGGCTATCTTCCCTTTGTTTCTATACTTTGAAGAAAAGAATTGACCTTAGTGTGTTTCTGAATTATTAGTGAGTTTAACCCTATACTGCAGATCAATGGTTACCTTTAAAAAGTCCTTATAAGTGAAGTATCTTGTATGTGTCACACATACATGTGCATACCACTCACATGTAGACACGCATACACAAACACACAGTAGATCCTCCATTTTTAAAATGCTCTATGAATGTTTGATAACTCACTCACCTCGAGGAAAAATTTAAGAAACTGAAATTGTTTCTTCACAGGTTGAAGTTTAATAAAAGACGTGTTCCACAGATAGCTAAAAAGACCTTTGTTATCTGCTAACATGAGCCTCTTCTTTCTGAAAATAGCATTTGCAGTTATAACTTAGAGTCATCAAAACTACTGCTGAGGTGGGGCACCTCAGTTCGCCCCATAAGATCCATGGCAGAGGCAGTTGACATCATGGAAGGAGCCTTTGGAAACAGTCCTGGGTTCATTGTCAGCATTGTGATTTCCATCTGTTTGGTCTTAAAAATTGCCTTATCTCCAGAGGCCTCAGTTGTTACAACATTTAAAACGTATAATAAGACTACACACTCGCCAGGTTGCTAGGAGGAGAAAGGGATCTCTTCAAGGGCTTGTCCATCGCTGTGGTAGGCACCTCACACAGTTAATCCTCCCGTGACAACAAAGCACTCTGCATAGTGCCTGGCACATGAGGACTACTGAGGACAAATTAATGCCCTCTCTGCTTTAGCAGGTATTTTACTCTGGACTTCTACACGTAGGGAAACTTAGATTGTTTTGTACTGTGAATAGGTAAAAAAAGAATTATCTTAAAATTCAAGATTTAGACCACAGGGAGCCAAATATAACTATACTATAGTATCTACGTGACTGTAAGAGCTTGTTAAAATTTTAATCCTCTGTGAATTGTGGTTGTCTAGGGTGATGCCATTTTGGGTGCAAATCAGAAGCAGCTGCAACCCTTATTTAAAATGTAAATGTAGTATTGATTCTACAGCACCTACATGTAGAATTCATTAGCTTTCTGCTCTTTTTTCATGTATGAGAATTGGGCTTATGATTTTGATAACCACCCATTTAATTTTTTTTCCCAAAGACAAAGATCTTTTTACAAATTCTTTATAAATTTTTTCCAGGTACTAGGCCTAGTCTCTTCTTGCATATTCATGGAATGCATGGGCATTCCCTGCTGTCTTTTTGTTGTTGTCAAGGAAACCCCCAGTTCTCTACACAGGGATTACATTCTTCTTTCTTAATAGCTCTTAGATCATTCATTTGTGCAATGAATAAAAAATGTATTCATGGGCCCAGACAGTGTTCAGAACATTTTTGAGGGAAGGGATGTAGCCAAGGGGAGAGACATGCATCGTGAGAGGAGCAATAGGGATAAAAGAAAAGGAAAAAGAAAATGCTCTCTGAGATTTCATTTTAATGAGGTAAAGCTGAAAATTGTATGTTTTTAATAAGGCATTGCCTTTTTGTATCAGTTCAGAAAATGTATAACGTTACACCTCAGTGAGGTCAGTTTGTCAGGTACAAGAAGAAGAGTTGGCTAATCATTTGCTTTATTGGTGGAATGATTCCAAGAAGGGGGCCCTGGCTGCAGGGTAGGGATTGGGGATGTGTTTTGGTGAAAACTGTTGTATATTTTTTTCATTTGTATCGAAGTGCTTTGAATTTTTAACACCATACTTGAGGTGATAGAAAATGTAACATCATGTGGGCATGATGTGAACAACTGAGAACCTATTTTATTGTATGAAAAAATGGTGTTCCTTAGAGAGATATGCTGGTGTTTAGACTTTGTGAGTATGAATCAGGAGGAAAACACCTATCTATTGGCAAAAAGCCTGTTAATTGTTCTTAAAAAGAATGATTTGATTCTTGGGAGGAAAATAAATTATGATGAACCCTCTAAATACTTACTGGAATCATTGCGATAATGGACAAAGTATTTCTTCATAAATAATTTAAAGTGTAAACAGGAAAGGAAGAATCTCTGGAGTGAGAGGAAAAGTTTATTTATATTTCAGCATCTGTGTCTATAAAAATTTGATCTATCATGTCACGATATTATGCCCAGATTTGCTTGCACACATGTGTAATCACTACACACTACCTTGACTGGCTTCTGGTGGCTTCGTCCTTTGGCTTTGTGCCATAGTCTTCTTTCTCACAGGGTGACTTAGTTGCTTTGGCTATGTGCTGCAAAGAGTAAGTTTCTCAAGGTTTTGGTTTTCCTAAGTTGAGAAAGGAAAAAGGAAATATATTAAGGTATATTTCTGTAGAGTATAACGGAATATAGTATAGTTACCATTTTTCACTATGCTGCACTCTCACCTTGCTCTGCTCTGTAGGGAAGCCATTTTACTCTCTGCAGATGAAACATTCTCCTCCCATCTCTTCACACTTACTTCCAGGAGATAATTGGAGGCATTGAAATAAAATCATTCAGTCAGGGGCGCCTGGGTGGCTCAGTCGTTTAGAATCTGCCTTCGACTCTGGTCGTGATCCCAGGGTCCTGGGATCGAGCCCTGCCGCGTCAGGCTCCCTGCTCGGCGGGAGGCCTGCTTCTCTCTCTCCCACTCCCCCTGCTTGTGTTCCCTCTCTTGCTGTGTCTCTCTCTGTCAAATAAATAAATAAAATCTTTAGAATAAATAAATAAATAATAAATTAAAAAAAAATAAAGTCATTCAGTCAGGCTATTGTGTGCCTGGAGAAAAGAAGATAAGGCAATCTATTGCGTAATAGGGAAGGCAACTTGAAATAATTAGTAAGCAAAAACATATAATAAAGGCTATTTGCTTGCTTGAGTAAAAAGATAAAATTAGACGTAATATGAAATAAATTAATAGAAGAAGCATCTTTAGATTTGGCTTCACAGGAAACTCTGGACACTCATTCCCTCACTGAGCAACCACCCAGCTTGCCCCAGGACAGAGGGGCAGGGTGGGCCAGAGCTAAACTAACCAGGCACCAGGCAGCTAACCAACAGTGACGCATTCTGACTATAGGGGTTTGAGAAACACCAGGAAATGGCCCAGTGCATAAATATTGCCAACACTGCTTCTCAACGCTCGCTGTCTATTAGAATGGCCAGGGAGCCTTTAAGTAAAAATGCCCACGTCCCCATCCCTCATCAGACAACCTGAATCTGGATTTCTGGTGGGGGGACTCGGGCATTTGTACTTTTTGTTAGTTTCTTTTCTTAAATTTGCTTCATTTATTTTTCATTACTAGATATCTGTATTTTAAAACGCATCTCATGTGATTTTGATACACAGTGAGTGTTGAACATTAGTAAAGTAAAGGCTTTCTGACCTGCCGACAGCTGGCTAAAGTAGACACTCCTGGGGAAGGGGATGCTTTAAGCCTCTGCCAGTTAAGCTGTACTTTACCAATTTTAAGGAGAAAAAGAATTATGTCTGATTCAGTCTCCTCTGAGTGAAATGGTGCTCTTTGATCATATTTTGGGAAGTGTAGCTTTTGTCACAGGTGTTAAAATGAGCCTTGGCATCTGTAAGTAAGGAAGAAAATAGAATTAAATATCATTAAAATACATGTTTTTTAAAAGTTTCAGGAATAATTGTAATTGAATCAGAAGTAATGGTAAGGGGTGGAAAATATGTCTTGAATTACCCAGACTGCATACCTCACTTTGTGGTATCCATGTTACCTTCTCTATATCAACATGGAAACTGTAAGGAAATACATATGGTTATGGCTTAGGGATTCTTCTGACTCTACTACCAAAGTGACTTTGTTCATTATACATTTACATTAAGAAAAACAGTGATTACCACCCTGATACAAGCCTATATGGAATCCTGGATTTGGAATAAGGTGAATGATAAAAAAAAAAAATTGAAACTGTGTCTGCACATTTGGATTATCTGGATTATTATATCCAGAAGAGTCTTTACTGTTTGCGTTATCTGTATGGTTCTTTAGTTGTATCTTAAGAATTCGATCCGCTACTGCAATCAAAAGACAACAATTTCTTCAGCCTAAAATTCACATTTTTCAAAGGAAGTATTGAACTCTAATAGTAAACATTTTCTTTCTTGATGATAAAAACCTGAGCAGACATTCTTCCAACAAAATTCTCAAAGAGGGGCTGTGTGGCAAGAGTATGAAGGGCATTCATGTTTAAAGGATCCCTTCACTCACTTTAATTACGGAATACAGAATTTAGAATGGGAGGTGAGACAAAAATATAAACACAGCTAAGGAATTTATAAATAAGAAACAATATGACCTAAGTCCTGTGGCATACACATCAAAGATACAACCAGTTTGGGCTGAGGAGTTTTAGAGAAGATGTCCTGGAGAACTGAGGCTTTAGCTGGATCATTCATAAATGCATGGGTGAAGTTCAAAGGAGGATTTGTGAAGCATTCCAAGTTGGGGGTGGGAGGGCTCTTCTTGAACGGAAGTTGAGCAGGGAATGAGGAGGATAATAAGAAAGGGACATGGAGTTGCTGGGCTCCAAGGCAGAGAAGCAGAGAATTCTAACAGAGAACTGAAGGAAGAGGATAAATATGGGGACAGTCAATGGGACTGTTCGAACACCCTGTGTGAAGAGGTCAGGTGGAAGGAGGTGAGCAGAAACTGTGGACTTTTGAAGAAAGGAGTAACATAATTAAAAATAACCTGGTGTCTGGCAAAGTTTATCTTACCAGCTATAATTTAGAGGTCTTAGAAAGGAAGTATAAGCATATTTATTTAGGGGAGGCAGTTGTTTTACTTTACTCAAAGCTTTTACTTAAATTTTAAATCCTTGATCCTGACCGAAGTGGTTTTCTGGTGTTAGGATATTTGGTACCTATCTATCTCTTTATCTATCTGTCATCTATCAAAGGCTTTGACAATGTTGGAGAACTAAAGTGAAAAAGATAATAAGTGTAATGTCTTTTGTTGGTTTTTGTTTGTTATATTTTTAAGCAACTGTGAAACCTAGATAACCTGGCTTACTTCTCTTTCATATAGCTCTTTCTCTTATTGTTCAGAAATGCTTGAAGGTCCCAAACTTACTTGATTATGCTCTCCAGGAAAGCCCTTGCTCTTTAAAAATTGGAAGTTATGAAGTCCCCGGGGCCTTTTTTATAAGTAAGAAGAGGCCACACTTGGTGATATCTCCTTAAGCGCACTTAGACCAGATGACTGTATCTAAACACATTCTTTCCACTTGAAGGAACAGCATCATTAGTGGATTATCTCAAGTTGGGGAGAAGAGATGATTCCCATTTATCATCCTCATAACATGTCTGCCTCTTAAATTTGAGGCCATCAGAAACGCTTATGTTGTTTATACACATATATCACTTTGTGGGTATAAAATTCATGAATTGAGAAATACCGAGCCCCTTGCTCAGCAAGAGGAGGCTGTCAGTATAAGATAACATGCTTGGGAGTTGCACCAAATGAACCTCAACTAGCAGAGTTAATAGGGAGATATGGGTCACAGAATCTAATGCTGGTCTCCCAAACTTTAATCTCTCTCATCTCTGGGGAGATTGAGTATTGATATAAATATCACTTGATTTTCAGTTATTGAGGTAATTAATTAAGGATGCAAAAATATCTGAAGAGATTTGGGGAGGGTGTTTATATCTTGATTACTAATGTCAATTTTTGTAACATATTGAGTTGGCACTATTTTTAGTGTCTCAAATTTTGAAAATATTGGGGGAATTTAGGATGTCTGAAACAATCTGATTGAAATTTATGTTAGGTGGGAGTGCCTAGGTGGCTCAGTGGATTAAGCATTTGATTTCAGCTCAGGTGATCTCAGGGTCCTGGGATTGAGCCTGTATGGGGCTCCCTGCTCAGTGGGGAGTCTGCTTCTCCCTTTCCTCTGCCCCTCCCCCGGCTTGTACGAACTCTCTCTCCCTCCCTCTCTCCCTCTCTCTCTTTCTCTCTCAAATAAATAAATAAAATCTTAAAAAAAAAAGGAAGTTTATATTAGGGGATTGTCTTTGCTTCCTGAGGTGCCAGCATTTTATTTTAAATTAAGAACACATCAAATATGAATGAAATTGAGGCATTTGTTTCTGCCTGGCTGTTGGACCTATAGGTATGTGTCAGAAAACATATAAACATCTTAAAGAACTTCAAAATTCCTCTAAATTCTGTAAGTATTGCTCAGGCACTTCAGTATGGTTGCCTATTGTATTTTTAAAATAAGGAAACAAAATATTTCTGTTACACATTAAAATGAAATTCATTTTACTAAAGAAATGTGATCCTAATAGATCTCTGCTGAGTAAATTGGTATATAGTTATATTTAATTAAAAGCTCTTAAACTTATATTGTAAAATTCCCCAAAGAGAATGTGAACTTTAGCCAGCTGCCTGTGCATCTTAGCAACTATATTTTGTGTCTGCTAACATCATGACTGGAAGATTGCGCTATGTCCACAAAATTCTGCCGTGAAGTACTTAAAAATACTTGGTGAATAATTTGAGGTCGGCTCGCAATTAAGCGTTATGTGAAAGGCCATTAAAGAATCTATTAACTGTGGTACTAGTATATTCAAGTCAAGCTGTAAAAATATATTCGTATAAACATAGAACAGATTATACATACACTGTGTAGAGTTCTGTGGTTTGACTCTTGAAATCCAAATAAAAGTTATATTATCCTTAGAATAAAATTTAAAATAGAGAGTCTTTTATAAGGACTTGTTCATCTAAGAGCTGGGAGTGTTAATTACTCCATTAGGTTGCACTGTTAATAGGAAATAGAGCAGATCATGATTCTGGAATAAGATACCTACTTTTATAATAGCACAAGTGTCCCCGCCACCACACCCCACAAAGAAATTTTTATGGTTTGCAATAATGGTAGTACTTATAACTCCCTAATAACATGTGTGGTAGGTGGGGGCAGTACCAAGAATGAGGGATGAAGAAGTAATTTTAAAGACTGAATCACGAAGAGGAGCAAATAGGAATCTGGGTGAGTTGTCAGGTAGAAATGACAGGAGTATGGGATGGTGGGAAAGAACTCGTCCATCCATACTGGGTAGATTTCAGAGCTCCACACCCCCTGTGAGATTTTAAAAGTATGGGAACACACTAGCCACACTGACAGAATAAAATGTAGATTGATCTGCAGAGAATCTGTTGGTGGAAAAAAAATTACCTTTAAAGCCCTAGATAATGAACATTTCCCTCACCCTCAAAACAATATTAAGAAATCTGATGAAACCATTTGGAAGCTGACACAACTTATTTAAGCAATGAATATTAGCCACTTAATTGTGAGACTAGGGAAAAAGGAAACAAAATAATTTCAGCTCTTATTTTGTATCTGTTTTATTTAAGAATTCCCCTTTAGTAGAACATTTTTGTGATACACATCAAATGAGCACTTTTTAAAATATATCTCTTCTTCTCAGTTACTGTTTAGTGTGATGCGCTGGTAGTTCTTTGGTGATTGCCAGCCTCATGGTACAATGAGGAGCATGAGACAAAACAGCTTAAGATGATTCTATGTTTTCTTGGGCGCCTGGGTGGCTCAGTTGGTTAAGCGACTGCCTTCGGCTCAGGTCATGATCCTGGAGTCCCGGGATCGAGTCCCGCATCGGGCTCCCTGCTCGGCAGGGAGCCTGCTTCTCCCTCTGACCCTTCCCCCTCTCATGTGCTCTCTGTCTCTCTCATTCTCTCTGTCTCAAATAAATAAATAAAATCTAAAAAAAAAAAAACGTTTGGGCGCCTGGGTGGCTCAGATGGTTAAGCGTCTGCCTTCGGCTCAGGTCATGATCTCAGGGTCCTGGGATCGAGTCCCGCATTGGGCTTCCTGCTCCTTGGGAGCCTGCTTCTCCCTCTGCCTCTCTCTCTCTCTCTCTCTCTGTCTCTCATGAATAAATAAATAAATAAATCTTTAAAAAAAAAAAGATGATTCTATGTTTTCTACTATTCTGAAAGCAAGTCAGATCAGATACTTGGGAGGCAGGTGCAAGAAGGAATCCTAGATTAAATGTAATGATTGATAGTTTGCAATATGTACACTCAAAAATTTTCCTTTTCAAATAAAGAGAAAAGAGTTTAGTAAGGCCATTTTTCTAACCTATTGGAAAGAGCATCTGTTTGAAAGAGAGAGAGAGGCAGGCAGACAGACAAACAGACTTGGAAGATATTCTTGGAGGTCCTAGGTCTCTATAGAGTTGGTAAGCAAGTGTCTGCAATACAATCTGATACATAATAGGTAGTACATTTTATGCAGTCAGTTGTCTTCTGGGAAGATAATACAGTTGGGTGGCATGCACGGTTGTGGTAGTGAATTTAATTTTGTGTGCAAAAACCAGTATGAAACCGACTGTTCGTGAAGAATATGCAAAGGCCAACTCTGCTATGTTTGTATTGCTGTGATTGAAATATTGTGATATTTACTTAGGTTAGAAAATGGAATATATTGCATCTAACAGTTGAATCTTTTAGTAAAATGTTCTGATACAATAGTCTACAATGCTAAGGGAAGTCCCCATAGATTCATGTGCAATAAGAAATGTTGAAGTTCATTATCCAAGTGGAAACTGGACTAAAACAATGTTATACTTTGTTCATTGGAACTAAAATGAGAGAATATAAAGTGAATGCCAGGGTGTTTTATTAATTGAATTAAGTAGATTTAATAAGAATTGATAGTCAATGAAATTATTATATAAATTGTTGATTTACAATTGTAGTTTTTCTTTGTTTTCTATCCTGGGGGCGGGGGAAACATTTTATTTGAAATTATTCATTCCTTTGTAAAACATCTAAGTGAACATCATGACATGTCGGTTCCTTTGACACACAGATAGTTGATACACTGACATACCTTAGTGTCTTCTCTCTTTCTCTCTGCTTTTCTTCACTCCACTAATTTTTAGAGCTACCAACATCCTACATTGATGGGACCTCCATTTATATTCACTAAGAAGATCATGAGATATGTTTATATCAGGTTTTCTTTTTTTACTATTTTTTTAAGTAAGGAATTTATGTAGAAACCTATATAAACCTATACAGGCAATGAGTGTTGTTTGTCCTGTTCCTGGCCTAGGAGTTTATAAATAAACACTATTAAGCAGTCATTTCCTTATTTATCCCATGTTTGTTTGGAGAAGCTTGGCTGAATGGTTAGTTTTATCTCCATTATTTGTAAAACAGTACAAAATGTGGTGGGGATTCTTTCTATGCTTGACACAGACCTATGTGTTTCTTATTTAAAATTCTTTCCATATTTAAATGAAAGATATTGTGTGAATTTAGTGTCTGTGTGTGTGATAATTCTTGATGTGAATTCTAGTTTTATTTACACCTCATGAAACCTAATGCAAAAGGTTGAATGCAAAACGAGAGTATTAACAACTGAAGATATGCATATTTTTGAAGCTCCAGTTAGATGCTATAAAGTTGTACAAAATAGTTTAACTGAGTCTGGCTTACCTCAACTATGTTAAAATAGTATGAGCAATGAAAGACTACTTAGTTTGTTGATTAGATAAAATTACTGATGTGATATTTCAAAAGATTCATTTGTACAAAGGCATTTAAAACGTATTCACATATACATATCTGTACATATGCATATATATTATCACACATTTTTTTTCATAGCAAAACAGTGGGCTTCATTGCAAGCCATATTAAGAGGTGTTATTATCTGAAGATCTTAAAAGTGTCCTCTTTTAAAACATACACCATGAGACACTGTAAGATCACAGTAACAACTTTAGTGATCTAATATTGAAAGAGCTTATGCTTTTAATTATACTTTTTTGAAAAAATGTAAGGCATTTAGTCATGTTCTTGTTTGGCAATTAGGAGTTGTTACAGCATCTGTGGCAGAAATCATTTGTCTTCATTTTATATTTTTGTAATGTACTAGAGTTACGCGTTGATCTCACTTCTCTTATGGTAGAAGTATTTTTTATTCATTTGACTACCCATAAGCTCTTGTGTCCATAGTTGAGAGGCTGAATGTCTGAGGTGGAATGAGAAGGAGATTTGGTTATAGGGCATATGGTTAGGGTAAGAATATGCATAGGGTAAGAATAATCCTATGCAAGTAATAGTTTATGGAGATTACGCAGTGAAGATGTGATGGGATACAGAAAAGAGTTTTCTTTTTTGCTTTTATTAGGGCCAAAGGGATAAAGGTAAATATAGTATATGTCTTCCAGTTCCATAAAAGTCTTGTGGTCTTTGGTTTTCTAAGCAAACCATAGTTAAAAACATAGAGGAGTTTCTTAAAGTTTTTACTGATAGTTCATATACTTCTGAATTTATTTTGATGCATAAAGAATACAGGCAAGACCCGTTCTTTCTCAATAGGGTTTTTTCCTCGTCTGACTTGTCAGTAAATGCTAGATGTTGATCCTTTCATGCATGGAAAGGAGTGGCTTCTTGCTACAGGAACAATCTCCCTACTAATGGGGGACAGGGGTGGCTCCGTCGTAATTATTCCTTCTGTAAGCTGCTCAGGTTTCGCCTGAGCATTTGTGGCATGAATTGGGGCTCAGCCGAAAATGAATTCTGCAGCAGTATTCCTGGGGTGGGAGAGCGAGACACTGTGCAGTCCTCCATGCTGCTTTTTGTCTTCTTCATGGGTCCTTGCATGCACAGACACCTTTCGCCATGACACTGGGACAAGGACAGCTGCAGTGGCAGAACTCTGTCCTCGGACAACTGAATTCCACTCTGATAAAAGTGATACAACCCAGAATTTCCTCCTTCCTGATGCCCAGACAAGGGGTTTGGCTGGTGTATTTCTGGAAGCAGAAGAGCCCATGGAGCTTAGTGGTTGGTACCTTATAGCAATTTACAATCTAGGGAGTGCTCTGAGGATATGTGTTACTTAAATTTTGCTAGTTCGGATGTTTAGGTGTGACTCCTGAACTTCCGTTGGAGAAAATGTTAATAAAAAGAACTGTATGTAACTGACCCAATCCAGATCGCCTCTCATGAAGGACAAAGGTGTAAAGCATGGTGGGCTCTTCCTTCCTTCCTGGTGTTCTCAGTGAGCTCTCCCTGCGCGGAGCCCCCCATGCAGGGCTTCCTATCCTGGTGTCTGGTCCATGGCTGCAGCCTACACAGCTAAATCTTGTCTCACTGTTACACTGGGGAGGGACTGTTGATGCACTGTGAAAAGGCTATAAAGAAACCTCTCTTTTGCTTTTCTGAAAACAGTCTTCTCTAGGACAGATTATGGCAAGAGAAGGAATCTCTTCCCATTTCCTTATTGAATAGAGGGTGTCTCAGCCTCCCCTTACATAAAACAGTAATCGCTTACTTTTTCTGTATGATCTGGTCAAATGGTCTTAATTTTTCTTTTTTTTTCAGTTCACACGCATATGAATTCCCACATTTCATGATTACAATGTACATATGTGACTCCTTGTTTCATTTTAAGGGCCTTGCTTTGTTAGACATGTTGAAGAGTTCTCATAACCTGTTTCTATAATCTTATATTGGATTTATTTTTCCTATTGTTAATGTGACTCCACAAATTTGGAGACTGAGAACCATGTGTAGAAGGGTGATTGCACTTTATGTGAAAAGATTTGAATCCTTCCTTGTGTGCGTGAGTGTGATCAGCCAGCCTTGCTATCGATTTCTTCTGTCGTACACTGCCAAATCTTCTATTCAAGTATTGTGAAAACTCTTTGTTTTTTTCAGGTCGAATGAGTGATTTGAGTGTAAGTGGTCATCCAATAGATTCAGAATCTAAAGAAGATGAACCTTGTAGTGAAGAAACAGATCCAGAGCACGATCTAATTGCTGAAATTTTACCTGAGTTAATTGAATTAGATCTGTACCACAGTGAAGAAGACGAAGGGGAAGACGAAGAGTGTGCAAACGCTACTGACGTAACGACCACCCCATCAGTGCAGTACATTAACGGCAAACATCTGGTCACCACGGTGCCCAAGGACCCAGAAGCAGCAGAAGCTAGGCGTGGCCAGTTTGAGAGTGTTGCACCTTCTCAAAATCTTTCAGACAGCAGTGAAAGTGAAACGCATCCGTTTGTGATAGCTGATCCTGGATTGTCTACCGCCGTGCAACCTAACGAATCGCAAGAAACAACTGAGTCGCTTGAACTGACGTGGAAGCCCAAGACTTACCCTGAAACACCCGAACATTTTTCAAGTGGTGAGCCTGATGTTTTCCCCACAGCCCCGTTCCATGAGAGAGAAGCCACAGAGGGGCCAGAATCGGTCACAGAGAGGGGGCCTGAACTTGATAATCTGGTCCATGAACATATAGAACCTGTACCTCTGTTTTCTGAAGAGTCTTCAGGAGATGCTGCCATTGACCAAGAATCTCAAAAACTGATCTTTTCAAGGGCTACTGAAGGAACATTTGGTGAAGAGGCAGATAAAAGTACTTCTATCACGTATACTCCAAGTATAGTTCCAAGTTCTGTGTCAGCCAATGTTTCAGAGGAAGTATCGGTTGCCTTCATAGGAAATGCCCTCCCTGATGGCCCATTGCCCACTGTAGAAAACTGGGTAGAAATAACCCCTAGAGAAAATGTAGAGCTCTCAGGGAGTCCTTCAATCCCATTTCCAGAAGGCTCTGGAGAAGCAGAAGAAGATAAAATGTTCACTGTGACAACTGATTTATCACAGAGAAATACTACGGATACACTGGTTACTTTAGACACCAGCAAGATCATGATCACAGAAAGTCTTTTTGATATTCCTGCAACGACCTTTTATTCCATTTCTCAACAACCTTCTGCAGAAGTCATGCCTACCAAATTTGGAGGGGAAACAGACACTTCTGAGTGGGTCTTCAGTACAGCTCTTGAAGGAAAGAAGAGGAAAGATGAGGAGAAGGGAACCCCAAGTACAGCTCCTACAGTTCAGGTGCATTCATCTACACAGAGATTAGATCAATTGATTTTACTCTCTGAATTAGAAAGCTCAAGTGAAGCTACATCTAGCGATTCAGCATCTACTACCAGGAACAGGTTTATGTCCTCGACAAAACCCACAGAATCTGAAAAGGAAATGACAAGTTCTACTCTTGTCTTTACAGAAACGAATGTTTTAGATGGTCTGGGGGCACAGACTGCTGAGCCCAGCAGTAGCAGTCAACCTGGGGTTCAGGGGGGGCTGTCCACTGTTCCAGGGAGCCCCACCTCTCTCTCTATGGAGCTGGGCTCTGGGGAAGCTGCTGCTGACCCAGAAATAGCCACTGTTTCTTCATTTTCATTAAGTTTAGAGTCTGAAATCCCAACCAGAAAGGAGATAGCTGGCACTCTGTCTCCCCATGTGGAAACTATATTCCCTTTTGAGCCAACAGGATTAGTTTTGAGCACTGTAATGGACAGAGAGGTGGCTGAAATTATAAGCCAAACATCCAAAGAGAACTTGATTTCAGAGGTCTCAGGAGAACAAAATCGTGGGACAGAAATAAAGGGCATTTCTACAGATTTTCCTTTGGAAGAAGATTTCAGTGGTGACTTTAGAGAGTACTCAACAGTAACTTATCCCATAGCAAAAGAAGAAACAGTAATGATGGAAGGCTCTGGGGATGCAGCATTTAAGGATACCCAGATTTCATCATCTGTGATACCTACTTCAGATCACAGCAACCACAGAGCTGACTCAGAAGGACCCAATAGCACCTCTGTCAGCATTTCCACCTTCCCTTGGGAAGAGTTCACAGCCTCAGCTGAGGGCTCAGGTGAGCAGCTGGTCTCGGTAAGCAGCAAGGTGGACCAAGTGTTTCCCGGTGCTATGGGAAATATTTCTGGTACAGATTCCCCATTTAGTGACCAAGGACTGGGAGAAGAAGGTGCTGTTAATGAAGCCGATAAAAGGATCACCATTTTACCAACAGCAGAAGCTAAAGGTACTAAAGCCGCAACAGAAAAGGGAGAAGTGACAGTCAATGGCACAGTTTCAGTGAACTTTCCCCAGACTATGGAGCCAGCCAAATTATGGTCCATGCAAGAAGTCAACCCTGTAAGGCAAGGAACTGAAAGTGAGACAGCATCGGAGGAGAAGATTCAAGAACCAAAATCTTTTGAATCCCCTCAAAGCTCTGTTGCACCAGAACAAACAATTTTTGATTCACAAACATTTACTGAAACTGGACTCCGAACCACAGATTATTCTACGCTAACAGTGAAGAGAACTGACAGTACTGGTGAGGAAATGGAGAAGGAAGGCATTTCCTTTGCTGATATGTCTACTCCAGATCCAGAGGCAAAGGGCTTGGAACCCTATACTGCTCTCCCTGAAGTTACCAAAAAATCCCATTTTTTCTTAGCTACTACCTCAGTGACTGAATCTTTATCAGCTGAAAGTGTAGTTACAGATTCTCCAATCCAAAAGGAGGAAACTCTAAAATCTTTTCCCAAGGTTGTGAGGCCCACAGTGAAAGAGTCAGATACCGATCTTTTATTTTCTGGACTGGGATCAGGAGAAGAAGTTTGGGCTACTACGGCATCAGTGAATTTTACTGAAACGGAACAAATCACTACCACATTCTCTCCCCAGGCTTCTCACATGGAGAGTTTAGAAACCAGCCTCATAAGTGATACAACCAAAGACTATGAGGAAATGGAAAATGTAGCAAATGAAGTTAGACCACCCATTTCCAAAACAGACAGCCTCTCTGAAGGTATTGAGACAGCATCCAGCCCAACCTTACTAGAAATTTTAAGTGACACCAGAACTGAAGGACCTTCTATGGCACCTCTCACTTTCTCCACAGATACTGAACATCCTCAAAATCAGACCCGTGGTCGGGCAGAAGAAATCCAGACTAGTAGACTACAACCAATGACTGAACAAGTCTCTAACGAGAATTCTTCAACAGCAGAAACAAAAGAAACGGCAACCCCTCCCTCTGATTTTCTGGCTAGAACTTATGGTCTTGAAATGGCCACAGGATTTGTTACATCACCAAAACCATCTGACTTGCTTTATGAACATTCTGGAGAGGGATCTGGGGAATTGGATATGGTTGATTTAGTCCACACTTCTGGAACTACTCAGGCAACCAGGCAAGGAAGCACCACATTTGTTTCTGATAGATCCCTGGAAAAACATCCTGAGGTTCCAAGTGCTAAAGCTGTTACTGTTGATGGATTCCCAACTGTTTCAATGTTGCTACCTCTTCATTTAGAGCAGAATGAAAGCTCCCCTGATCCAACTAGCACACTGTCAAATACAGTGTCATACGAGAGGTCCACAGAAGATGCTGCAGATAGTTTCCAAGACCATCTCAGAGGATTTGAGGATTCCACTGTAAAACCTAACAGAAGAAAAACCACTGAAAACATCATTATAGATCTGGACAAAGAGGACAAGGATTTAATATTGACAATTACAGAGAGTACCATCCTTGAAATTCTACCTGAGCTGACATCAGATAAAAATACTATCATAGATATTGATCACACTAAACCTATATATGTAGACATCCTTGGAATGCAAACGGACATAGATCCAGAGGTACTATCAGGACCACATGGCAGTAGTGAAGAAAGCGCTCAAGTGCAAGAGAAGTATGAGGTAGCTGTTAACCTTTCTTTAACTGAAGAAAACGTTGAGGGCTCTGGTGACCCTCTTCTGGCTAACTACACTCAGACAACACATAATGAATCGATACCTTCTGAAGACAGAAGCCACTTAGATCCCATGGGCTTTACCTTCACAACTGAGCTCCCTGTTCCTAGCATAGAAACAGAATTAGATATTTTGCTTCCCACAGTGACATCCCTGCCCCTTCCTAGTACATCTGCCACAGTTAATCCAGAGACTGAAGAACCAAAAATTGAAGCAAAAGCCCTGGATGACGTCTTTGAATCAAGTACCTTGTCTGATGGTCAAGCTATTGCAGACCAAAGTGAAGTAATATCAACATTGGGCCATTTGGAGACACAGGATGAGTATGAAGAAAAGAAACATGTAGGTCCTTCATTTCAGCCAGAATTCTCATCAGGAGCCGAGGAGGCACTGATCGATCCTACACCCTACGTAAGTATTGGTACTGTGCACCTTATGGCTCAGAGTTTAACAGAGGCACCTAACATGATAGAAGGATCCAATCCCTCAGATTACACTGATACAACATCAGCAGTTTCAGCTTTTGCCAAGTTGTCCTCTCAGACACCATCATCTCTGCTCACTGTCTACTTAGGCAGTGGAGCCTCTGAACATGCAGAAGACCCCCCAGCAAGCGCTCTGCCTGGTACAGATGCTGGCACATCTCAGAGGTCTCTAGGAAAACTTGCAGATATTGAGGTGACTGTCACATCATCGACTGAAGAGCTCGTTCACACAACCGAGCCTCCATCCTTATCTCCTGACGCTGGATTAGAACCTTCAGAAGATGAAAGTCATCCTAAGTTATTAGAACACATGGAAACTTCTCCCACAGAACTGACTGCTGAAGAGGGAACTGAGATTCTCCAGGATTCCCAAACCCAAACCAATATTCAACTTTCTGAAGAAACAATGAAGAGCAGTATTCGAACCACTGAGCCTGGAACTGTGGTCATAACCGCAGGTGACATTAAGTTAGAAGGTGCTACACTGTGGCCACATTCTACTTCTGCTTCTGCAGTTTATGGAGTTGAGGCAGATGTCGTGCCTCAGCCCAGCCCACAGACTTCTGAGAGGCCCACCGTTCCTTCCTCTCTGGAAATAAACCCTGAAACACAAGCAGCTTTGATCAGAGGGGAGGATTACACAGTAGCAGCATCAGAAGAGAAAGTAGCGGCGAGAATTCTTGATTCCAATACTCAGGCAACAGTAAGCATTGCAGAGTTAAATACTGAGCTTGCAACACCGTCATTTTCCCTTCTGGAAACTTCTAATGAAACCGGTTTCCTGATTGGCATTAATGAAGAGTCAGTGGAAGGCACAGCAGTCTATTTACCAGGTAAGGTCACAACATTGATAAATCTGTTTCCAAACTTGGAAACAGTCCCTTGGTCCTAACACATCTATGCATATAGTTTTTATTGTGATATTAAATCAGTGGAGAATTTTATATTATTCACATAATAACAGGACAGACCACATTACTGAGTCCATAATTAGATGCAAAGAAAGTGAGTGTAGATTATTTCTGGGCTTTATGGATATCCTTTGTATTCTTCTGGGTTTTAGAGACAACCTATGATTGCGACATAGGAAAAGTGAAATTGTTAATGGTGTAAAAATTCAATTTGGTTTTACCCATAACTAAAATATTGCTTTGTCATATGCCCTGTAGTTATACATCTTAGTTAAAAACAGGGGGAAAAAAATCCCATTTTTAAAAATCTCTCATTGATGGGTGCTATTATGGCAATATCAAGATCTGTCAGTCCTTTAAAATTTTTTGAGTAGTAAATAACTCTAATAAACATTCACTATAGTTTGTGTAATATCAGTTATCAGTTCATACTTTTATGTAATTTCCTTGCTCCAGATAGTCTGCCTAATGCTTCTAGCACAGCGCCTAGCCAGAGTGGGTATGTATTTGCGCCCTGCTTGTCGAAAAAGGATTTCTGTGTTTTTTTGTTTTGTTTTGTTTTTTACCTGAATGGACAGAAAGCATGAGTTTGATATTGGTTCATACAGACTCTCTTATATGATCACAAAAATGCTGTGTTGTTATTATCATCATCCCCATATTATTATCCCTACTTAAGGGTGGGATGTGGATGTTCAGAGAAGTTCTGTAATTTGCCGGGGGTTGCATAGCCACACACACCATGGCATTGGTGGGATTTGAACCCAGATCAGCTCCATGCCAAAGTCATGGTCTTTTCATTGCTCTTTCCTGGTTTCTAGTTAATATAGTATAAAAGTGAATAATTGACATTTAATGATTTATAAGCCAGAAATCTTGGAGTATTTACTTTGTAGAATATATTTCCTTTTCATCTAGCTTGATAATGGTGAGAAGTCTCCTTTAACAGGGTATTTTCTAGTAATGTTATTTAAATAACAATGTCAGTGGAATCCACAAATAGCCATTACTACCTAGTGACGTAGATTAAAAAAAAAAATCAGTACTTCAAGGGCTGTGTTGTTGAAAATATGTTTTATTTTAATGAATATGTCTTACAGCATGGCTATGCTTAGGATTATTCTCCCGATCATTTCAATGTTATCTTTTGTGCCAGTAATGCTTCTGTTTGTTGTGCTTCAGATAGAGTAAAATAATCAATCATAAAGTGCAACTTTTATAAATGACTTGAAGTATTTTATGAATAAAATTAATCAGAGGTGGTCGATGGATTTTTTTTTTTTTGCTGTCACTCTATATTTAATCTGTAAATGATAACCTAGTAATCTGGCCAGTATTTATTCTCTTATAATTTAGTTGAAAATACCTCAGGTTGGTGAAAATACAATACAGAAATCATTGTTAAGTCATAGAGAGTTAGGTTTGACAGATGGATGAGAAATGTGTACCAGTAATCCAGACCACAGTATTTACTTAGAATGAGAGCTTGCGTCTTCATTACAAAGCAAATTGTGACTTTAGGCGAATTCAGTAAACAGCAGCTCACATTGGATTGCCTGGTTTCTCTGTCACAGGTTCAGCTTTCAGAGAGTAATACAAACTGTTTAGGGAAGAACAGAATTTGTCAAAACAAAACTTTCCTCCTAACCTAAACTACTTTAGGTTCACAGAAGGACCCACTTTCTTGCCAAGTCCTTGTCCCATAGTCTCAGCATGGTGTTGGAGTCTGTGGTGGGAATAATAATACTTCACATTTGTGTGGCACATCACAGTTTATCAAGTGCTGTCACATATGTGTCATTTTGGTTTTGCACCGAGGGCAGTGCGTAGATGTGTTGTGGATGGCATCCTTGACAGAGAAACAGTGTACTTTCAAAGGCAGAAGGCTAAAATGGCTAGGGAGATTTTGCATATTTTTAGAACTATAGGAGAAAGAGTCTTAGAAAAATTGGGGTCATATTTCAAGAAGTAGGTGTAAGCATCTGAATCAACCTGATTATAATGTTGAACCCATAGATGTGAATGTAGTATCTATCAAGTCTTTCTTGTAGTCCAGAATTTACCTAACACTCGGAAAGTTTGAGTTTGACTTTCTTGTGTGGAAAGACTCAGTTACCTTCTAGAGCAGTGCCTGCTTATTCCAATATTCCTTAAGTTCGTGTTTCTTAAGTAGATATCTTTTTTCATGTGTAATTACTTCAGGGTTTTGGGACTGAAGATTCTTGAAAATATAGTTTTTATTCCATATATAGCCTATTTATCTCAATTATTTTGTAAGACTTTCAACTCTTATCTGGATTTTTGAACATTTTGAAACATAAGCAATTCTGAAAAAGCATTCATAATAAATAGAAGCGACTCATGTAAATACAATTATCCAAGCAATACCACAGAATAATATATGTGCTTGAAGTATTGTAAAAGTATTTGCCTTTAGGAAACATATTTTAAAGTGTTTCTTCTCAGAAATTTGTGTCTCTGGCCTTTACATTTATCTTCTAGGACTGTTGATTTTATTTGTGTTTTAATAAGAAAATTGTAATAAAAATTTGGGGTTTCAAAAAAATTGGGAGTCTCATTTTAGGTGAGATTTTTGTCTTTGGGTGTGTTTTTATACAGTAGAGTTTAATTTATGTGTTGCTTTTCTTCAAGTATAGTTTAAAGGAGTACATTTGGAACGTGTTTTTGGAAAAAGCATATTAATGTAGCAGAAGAGACTTCAGTGCACACTTTCGAAGAAAAACAGTTTCTGAGCAATAAGTGGTAAAAGGCAATAATAATTCAAATGATGATAACAAGCCAAACTGCTAAAAAGAATGCATGTTTTGTGTATCCAGCCATTTCACATGAACTAACCTCGTTTAAAAGAATACATTTTCCATTCACTGTGCACATATGTGTAATCATTTTTGACTAAAATCAATTGCCATTATCATGCCGACTAAATCTGCAGTAGAATATATTAGTTGCCAGATACTGTACAAATTATTGTTTAAAAATAATGATGACTGAATCCCAGAAATGAATAGATGCAATTTGTAACAATTAGTTGTAATGCCAAGAAACACTCCAGAGAGTAAAGTTAATGTTAATTTTTGTGCGTAGTATCTAAATTGCTATGGTAAAGCTTATATTATGGTAGCAGTCAGTGGCAATTTATGCTACAATATATTAAAACCTGGATATGAGCCTAATTGTTTTTCTTACTTTCCTGAACATGGTAGGACCTGATCGTTGCAAAATGAACCCATGCCTTAATGGAGGCACCTGTTATCCTACTGAAACTTCCTATGTATGTACCTGTGTGCCGGGATTCAGTGGCGACCAGTGTGAACTTGGTAAGATGTTCTTGTCTGAAAGAGTGTAATGCTTTTCCAGAAGATATATTGGGGCAGAATTTATATTGCTCAAAGGATTTCAGGGAAACCCATGTGTAGATGAATTATTTGTTAAATGATGTTAAAATCATAGAGTAATTTAAGTAGAGTCTGGGAAATGGGGACAGGTGTTTACTGAATTTTGTTAATATGCCCAAAACTCAGTGAAGCTTTCTGAGGTGAACTGTGTCTTTTTATATTTTTTCCAGAGAGGCTTTACAAATGTAAAGTTGCATAAATAGTAAGGAAATATTTTAATCTCCTTCCCCAAATCTGCATATCAATAATCAATTTAAATACAAAAAAATATTAAAAAGCTGTATTTAAAAGATGAGGGAGTTTAGTTTTTGTGTTTTGAGTTAACTTGCTCCTCTGAGGTGGAATGGGCAGGATCCTTCTCTGGGTGTCTCCAGAGGCCAGCCTAACCCACCTCTACCTCAGTAAGTTTTGAGGTGGTTGTCCTCCTCTTCTTTAATATCATTGTCTGTTTACTAAATCAGTTCCTTTCACTCTCATTTTTATTTAGGTTTCCTTTTTTTTTTTTTTTTTTTAAAAAAAGACCCCAGTTCTGATTTGGGTAAATATGGATAGACCTTTCCTCTGAGAAAAGAGATGATGAGAATACACTGGCCAGGTGATCCTTTTAGAGGTCCCATAAAGGTTTTTTCCTACGATTGAGTAAAGAAGGCCCATGGATAATGCTTTAGATTACACAGAAATACTGAGATAAAATCCTCAACATTCATATTAAAAGAGTGCTTGTCTTTAAAAAAATAGTCAATGGAGCTAGTCAGCTCTATCTGTGTGCTAACTAGTAGGGACATAGAAATAGCAATAGGTTACATTTAAGGAATAATTACATCTTAAGTATCATATTTACCTATATATGTATAAAAACATCTCTTTGGCCCCCATTCTGTTTTACATTAAAGTCAATTTAAAATAATGTGATGAGTTAATATCTGTGAAGCTGTTAAAACAGTGGCTGGCACTTAGCAAGCATCATAAAAGTGTTTGGTATCACTGCTGTGTAATATCATCATTACCAAGGCCATTTCCTTAGGTACCCATACATTATATACCTCTTGGAAACTTAATGTATTGTGTATAAGTCATATGTTTTAATATTCTTTTTATTTAATATAAGCATAAATTAAATTTTTAGTGGGATTGCAAACTGCTGAGGGAATAAAGCATTAATTTCATCAGAGATCATGGAGGTCTGGGTAGGAAGGTGGCACTTACTAAGATCTTAAAGTTGGGAGGATTTTGATAGCTGGTGGGGCGAGACTCAGACACAGCAAACAAAGGCACAGACACCCGGCCTGCAGAAGACATTTGGGTGACTGCGAGTATTCCAGGTATGCCTATTTATGGGTTTGTGGGAGAAAATCCTTGAAAGCAGGTTGGATCTCGATAGGTCTGAGAAGGTTCTGAATCCAGTGTACCGACGAGTTTACTTCCTACTCTAGTAGAGTGATTTTGACTTCAGTGGGCCTCAAAATCATGGGCATGGCTTCTGCAACCCCAGGTGTTGTTCCCATCCCCCCACAGGGTCTAACTCTGTAGGTCTGGGGTGGGCCTGGGAATGTGCATCTCTGACATTTCTGAGGTGACGCTGATGCTGCTTGTCCAGGGACTACATTTGGAAGATATCTGCCCTGGGCAGTTGGGATCTATTGAAGGTTTGGAAGCCAAGGAGTAAATTGTCATGACCGTGTTTAAAGGAGATGGCAGTCAGCAGAATGATGTGTTGGAAACAGAGAGAGGCCCAGAAGCAATCAGGCCAGTTACATATTTTCAGTATTCCACGGGTGGGGTAATCAGAGCATGAGCCACGATTGTGGGTAGGAAGTTCCAGAGAATTCTTTACCATTTCTAGGACTCATGTGACCATCTAAATGCAATGGAAACAATGACCCTCCTATGAATAACTTTGAAATTTTCTTAGGGTTGCCAGATTGAGCAAATCAAGTGCAGGAAGGTCAGTTAAATTTGAATTTCAGGTTAAAAAAAAAAGAATAATTTTTTTTAGTGTAAGTAGCCCTAAATATAGCATGGGATATATTTATACTGAAAAATTATTATTTTTTTAAATCTGAAATTCAAATTTAACTGGCTATTTTGTTCTTTATCTGGCAACCTTACACTAAATAGGATCTTCTGACCTTTTCTGAAAGTACTTTTGTGGCCTTTTATGATTTTATTTCAGATTTTGATGAATGTCACTCTAACCCCTGTCGCAATGGAGCCACATGCGTTGATGGTTTTAATACGTTCAGGTGCCTCTGCCTTCCGAGCTATGTTGGTGCACTTTGTGAACAAGGTAAGAGCTGATGCAACATCTGTAGGATGAACAGTATGGTTGTTTCATTTCAAATGTTACTTCTAGACAGCTTTTTGCCATCATTATTTGGATGTTTTTAGCAATGTTGGCCATACTGCATGTTTTTTCCTGCAAGGGAAATTCACAGATTACCTAAGTGTATTAGGTTTCCTTATGTGTCCGTAGCCCGTGAAAAATAGTGTTGACTTAATCACTGCTGTTTTGCTGCTAGAACAGAATTGTAGACAGGCACACTGAGCTGAATTTAAGGACATCTAGCTGACAAAAGGAACCTTGTTATAAGTATTCTTCCTGAGGACAAATTAGGCATTGACCTTAATCCATCTGTGTGGCTTATACCAAGGAGTATCGAATTCTATACTCGTTGCCTTTATTTTCTCCTCCAAAACACTTGGGAGTCAATGGGTTTATTTTTCATCGTCAATCATCTCTGGAGAATGCATTGATATAGTTGTTAGAATACATTAGCTTTGGCTTGGTAAACGTTACATAAAAGGTATTGTAAATCTGCTCAACAGGGACTTTTCCTACTACAGAAGCATCTGCTTTTTCTGAATGAAACAAAGGCCGGTGTTCATGATTGCTTGAATCTCATGATCCCTGTAATTTGTATTTTATGGCCAACCTGAGAATGTATTTCAGGTGGTTAATGATAACATTTCTTAGTCATCAATCAGAAACAGATTGCATGTTCAGCTATACTCAGCTTTGAAATGTCGTTTTCCTTTACTGCAAGTCATACAGTGGTTTGGCTTTGACAAAAGTGCCCAGTGCCAAACTTCTGTTCCACCAGACAGAATGAAAATGTATTAGACACTCAGACACATTGGTCTGGCCCCACATTCTGGTTTACAGTGTTAATCCAGACATCACCACAATTAGAACAACCGAAAGCAGCATGTATTGAACTGCCAATCAAAAAGGATGGGTGATGGCTCCATTTTTAGTTTTTTCTCTCTGTTGCATAGGATGAGTCTGTTTAGAATTTAAGAGGTAAATATGAAAATTGGCCAGGCAAGATCCTCTTCTTAAGGAAAACAGTAAGGAAGATGCCATTTATTGAAGAAAACCTAAAGGGCGAGATCCTTGAAACATCGCATGTGTTAAAATGATTCTGGCTTCCCTTAGTTCCAAGTCTGAGGAGCAATTCAAAAAATCATTCATTCAACAAATGTTTACTGAGCACATACTGTCTTCCAAGTGCTATCCTGGGTACGGGAGGTAGAACTTTGAGCAAAATAGACAAGGTCCGAAGTTTGGGTGACTCAGCGTAATTCTTGGCAGGAAATAAAAAGAGATGCTATTTGTTGAATGCCTTATAGTTTACCAGATGTTCCCAGGTATATCATTTCGTTTAGTTGACAATATTTCGATGTGGTAAGTTGGGCCAGAAATCAAGGCTCAGAAAGGAAAAGTGATGTGTTCAAGGTCACACAGCTAGTAAATCAGAGTGGGAAAAATGAACTTAGGCTGCCTTGTAAAGCCCAGGTTTTTCTCAATATCTTCCCACTTTTAAAGTAACTCTCACAGATAAGCATTTTATTTTCATGTGTATTAAAAAGGTTTGCTTTTTTTCTCATTGGTGGTACCACTTAGTTTTCAGGTGCGTTCTATTTTGTCTTAAAGCGAGTGTACTTTCATCCACATTATTTGCTGAGAAATAGCTATCCTGGCCTGTTTATCCGATGCAGCTGTGCTTCTGTGATTTATTGCCAGGACCCTGAAAGATTTTTTTCTCCTCTTTGCAGGTTGCCTAAGAACAAATGTTTTTTTCATTAACAGCAGCATTGTTGTCTAAACAGTTTTCTCTCCACATTTCAGTGATGACTGTGTTGTTGTTTCTTCAGCTGATCTTTTCTTCTCTGCATTGGTAACCTCCCAACTCCCAGTAACTCTGGAATAAGGGACCTATTTTGGTAGAATGATAACTGATATAAAATCTAGAAGGGGCTCGTAGGACAGTATGGAAACAATTCTCACCACGGCCAACACACACAGGCAGCCAGCTCACACACACACAACTAAATGTAGGTCTTTGTGATATGACCTATGCATTATAGTGGTCTTAAAGCATAAGAAGTATTTCCATATGTCAGATGATTTTTACAAAAATATCGCCCAAAGGTGTTGCTTTTAATGAATGAAATGTGTATCACGCTATTTTTAGGTGAGATTGGAAAAGGAGACTGCTTCTGGTAACTCCTATCGGAATAGCATCCTAGAAGATGCTGCTTGACGCCTAGTCCTGTGTTACATATTTAGTGAATTCATGAATAATAACAGTTAAGTAAATCCACATGGATTTTTGGCTTTTTTAAAGTAAAGAGTCACTTTGTTAAGTAGTATTTGCACATATATTCATAATCATTAGGACCGTAAGTCTATGGTTTCAGTAGCATAGATGAATAAATAAACAAGCAAAAACAAATGGTCCCAGTTTGGACCTGTGTTCCAATAGGAATATACACACCTGTTAACTGAGAAAGGCATTGTAGCAATGATGTGGTCATGCATCTAAATTTTATGATCATTTGGGTTTTTTGGTGTAAGAGAAAAAAATACTTAATGTTAATCTGTTTTAATGATAAAACACAAAGAAAGAAGACCGGACTAAAACCATTGGGTTAATAGAGGATATGAGTGTGTAGAATTTTTTTTTTCTAATGTCTTAACTTAGTAAGTTAGGGATCCTCTAGGATTTTAAGCTGTATCTTAAAATACATATTCATTTCCGTAGTTAAGGCAAGCTATGCTGGTATAATATCACATTATTGACTTTGGCAGTAAGAGTTTTCTAAAAAATCTTTCCAATTCTCCTCCTTTATAAACTAACTCCCTCATATATGAAGATCCGTTTCCTTCCCACCCCTCCTACCCCACCTTCCATGGGAACATCGCAAAAGGAAATTTACTGCATCTAAGTAACCCAACTGCACTTTATCTTTGGAGGCTGAATGCTACTTTTATCCCAAATCATCTAGCTGTGCCTTGATTCTTTTCCTATGAGATTTGGTGGTCTCCAAAACACTTTAGTAAAACTCAAAACTTCCAGTGCACAGTATTTAAACCAGTTAGTCAGCTGGCTGTAACTAAAGAAGAAGCCCGATAGACTAAACTGAAATAAAGCCCGCTCTCCAAGATAAGCTGCATCTGTTGTATGATGATGGTCGAAATCCCTGGAGCCAGGAAAACATGAAAAGCTCTCAGAATGCATACTTTCCCACAATTATAGAAAGAGGAGCAAATGGTGTGAGAGGCAGGAGATGATCTGACTATCAGTTTGGCCCCCAGGTCTGACGTATACAGCAAGCATGTATTTCATCTAGAAGGATTTTTTTCCTTCATCAACCAGTAAGATTAGGGGAAGGGAGGGTGGTTTGTAGGTAATTTGGAAAGTTTCCTTGGTGCCTAAAATTTTATAAATGTTGCAGTTCTGTTAGTGTTTGCATATAACTAGTTCAGTGTGTTTGTGAGGTATGTTTTGTGATAGTCAAAATTATTTCCGTTGATCATCGTTGAATACATACCGTTGAACCAGCCCCCCACTGTGAGTGGATGAGTCTGAGGAAGGTCGCTAGCAAGAATGTAGTACTATGGAGCCAGACTGCTTTCCTGTGAAAATATTTAAAAACTGGCAATCTAGAATCTAGAAGGTACAGCTGAAGCTTCCTGCCAATGTAGAATTTAGATATATTTGAACAATGTTCTTATCCAAACAGGATACTGGTTATAGCGTGCTTGTTACAAAAGAGAAAATATACATATACATGTATACACACACATATATGTGTGTATACATGGCTTGGTGGAATGTGGGCCATGAAGTTAAAGAACTTAGGTTATTTCATTCTTAAGAAACTTAAAATCCTGGGGGTGCCTGGGTGGCTCAGTCGGTTGGGCATCTGCCTTCGGCTCTGGTCATGGTCCTGGGGTGCTTGGATCGAGCCCCATGTCGGGCTCCCTGCTCAGCAGGGAGCCTGCTTCTCCCTCTCCTCCCCACTCGTGCTCTCTCTCGCTATCTCTGTCTCTGCCTCTCTCTCTCTCAAATAAATAAAGAAATCTTAAAAAAAGGAACAACTTAAAATCCTGATGCATTGGCACGGGGAGTTACCTATATTTCCTCTCCTTTGGGGAAAGAAGGCCCACAGTTCTAGCTATATCCCAGAAGCTGCCTACGGATGACGACTTTTTTTTTTTTTTCCTCTCTTTGTAAATCTTACTTGACAGGAGCCTGTGGCCACCCAACTATCTCTCTGGGAAGTGGTAAAGGAACTACTTACAGAGCCTTTGAAGTCCTTATTCAAATAGAGCAGTCATAATCCTATTAGCCGGAATTCTTATCTTATCACTTGAATAATTCTCTTCAGAGAAGTTGTGTTGGTAAGGACTTAGCCCCAGTTGCTTCACAAGTGAGTCAGTCGGTAGACATTGCAGCCTAAGAAGTTTTGTCTGGCCCCTCTGCCAGTTTTCTTTCCTGCTGACACTGGCTCTAATCAAGGAAACTGAAGTTAGATACTGCCTCTTCAGTCCAGAGATGTACAGCCACCCACTTGGCAGGAGTCAGCGGGCTATCTTTATAATACTTTCTTTGTCATCGTGACCAAATTTATTAATAATATAACTTCAGGGACATTGCACTGATATTGGCTTAGGTCTTCTTACTAACACTCAGATCCATGAGGCTAAATTGAATGACGTCGGTGAGATTACTAAGCCTCTGCCTTGTTTCTTCCAGACACAGAGACGTGTGACTACGGTTGGCACAAATTCCAAGGGCAGTGCTACAAATACTTTGCCCATCGGCGCACATGGGACGCAGCTGAACGGGAATGCCGTCTGCAGGGCGCGCATCTCACAAGCATCCTGTCTCATGAAGAACAGATGTTTGTGAATCGTATGTACCAAATATACGCAGGTTTCCTGAAGCTTCGCTCAGTGTCCCCATCTTCTTAGTTTTCTCTGTATCTAACTGAACAGATGTAGCTTTCTCTGTTGCAGTTCAACTTACTAAATCCCTCGTCTGAACTACTTAAAGTCATCTCTTCTACCTGAGTCCCCTACTTTGAGAAACACTCAGCTCTAACAGAGGAAGGCATTTCCTAGTCTACCAGCAGTAATAGGTGAAATGGCATGCTATAGCTTGGGTCCTGTGACATTGCTGCTTGATTATTTTCTGATGAAAATGGCCAATCATTCTTCTCATGGCTGCCTTTGTAGTTCTATTTTGAAGATGGGCATATGTTGTCTCGAGTTAAAGAGAAAATTGCTTTTAGCTATTTTTATCCCACTAATTAAAATTGAATTGTCAATTATACCTTAATCCTACCCTCTGCACAAAATTGGTTCTCATCCAAGCTGCTAATGGTTTTAGGCCATAGAAAGTGGGTTTCATATTAAGAACGTGAACAAATAGAGACTGTAAAGCTAATGAAACTTACTACCAGAGCTGTTGAATAACTCCTTAAACTATAGCAAAGAGGAGGGCAGCTAGCTTTTATGTAGTGAATATGTAGAAGTTTTTTGATATGAAGCATTGTTTGATGCTCTATTAAATATGTTCTCATAATGCCTGCTATCTTTTAGAAGTTTGATTGTTAGTTTACAATCTGTATGGAGGTTCAGTTAACTTTTTTGCATGGTATTCTTGCCAGTGACTCATCTCATGATGAAAGTAATTATTTTTGAAGATCTACAATTTTGTAGAACTGTCTGGTCTAGGTAGTCACTGTTTAAAATGCTTTAAGAAGAAACACGTGGCTTCCAAAGTGAGGCTAGCATGGGAATGATCTGTCACATTTTATTGGGTCACTGAATTTTTGCCAATGGCATAGCTTAATAAAAAAAATGGAAAGTTTTTATCATGAGTAAGGATGGAAAAATATTTAATTATAGTAAACTGCTAGGGAAATTATTTTCTTATGTCTGATATTTTAATGTTTCTCAATGTTTGTGAATTAGCTTTTTAGTTTAGAGCACATTGGGTAGAAGAACAAAAGATAGTTAGACTATGAGAGGTTTTTATGAGCAACTAAACAAAAATCTAGCCGGGAAAGAGGATGTATGATTCACTCTGAAAATAATTTTCTTTGATACATTTCATCCATATATGGGAAAGGTAGTAAAAATATCTGCGTTGTTTCCCTTTTTCTTAGGTGTGGGCCATGATTATCAGTGGATAGGACTCAATGACAAAATGTTTGAACATGACTTCCGTTGGACCGATGGCAGCACACTGGTAAGTTGCTCATGAAAAGTGATACCAATTCTGGGAACTCGGTAGCGTGTGCTGATTGCATGTTACAGAGGGCATATTTGATCAGAGACCAGTTAAGTGACTTGCTCAGGGTCACTCAGTAAGATAAATGAGTGTTAGAATGGAGTCCATGCTGACTGTTTCCAGTCACTGTGGCTCTCTTGGAAAGAAGAGTGTATCAGAATCCATTGAACTGGAAAACCACACCTCAGGTTTGTCTTTCAGACGGTTATCTTTGCTTTTTATGGCTTCAAAAAAAGGGGAAGAACAGAGGTAAGAGAAAAGGCCTTAAAACAAACAAACAAACAAACAAAAAACCTACCTTGCCCTCTTATATAATTGCACTGGAAATCTCTGTGGCACGGCTCGTTTTCATCCAAACCAAGGTGCTCATTTTTTTCATCTTAAAAAAGATTGCTGAATTAGGATCTTGTGGATTTTCTTCCATTCACACTCTGCTGGCTAATTATATAGTTTTTAGCTTTTTATGCTTCTTAAAGGAAGGAGTGAAATGGTAATACTGGCCCCAAACTTGAGTTAGCTGAAATAAGATCCTTAGGACAGCTGAACCTGTTTTGAGTCACTACTCTGAATACATATGAGTCTAACTTTTTAGAAATAGTTCAAGTGTGGTTAGCTATATACTAGTGGTTCTAGGCACTGGCTGTTCATTAGAATCACCTGGGGAACATAATTTAACAACTGGTGCCTAGGCATCAACTCAGATTCATTAAAGCAAAACCCCTGGCGGCTGGCTCTATTTTCCATGTGTTCTCCAGGTGATTCCAAAATTCAGACAAGTTGGGCTCCACGGGGCTGGACAATAAGTGTAAATTCAATTCTAAATTAGATAAATAACAGGAAAAATTGAAAGTAATGTTTAGCTCTTTTTGTGAATTTATTTAGGTGCCTAAATTTCACTCGCTACTTGCCACTCATCTGGATTTAATGAGTTTGGCAAAATGTAAAGTTCATCCTTAGAATGGATGCCAAAGGAATCTCCACTTTTCGAAGTTCTACTCCGTGTGCTCAAGAAAGCTTTTCTGTGTTCTTATGGACGTACCGCTCAGTTCATCTTTGTGTCAGTTGCTATACTCGGCACCTTGCATTTGTTTATTCCCCACAATAACCTTTAAGAGAGGTATGAGGTATTTTACAGGTAAAGAAAGGGAAGGTCGGTTAGGTTGAGATTTTTGCCCAGAGCCCCAGTGCCAGTGCCGTTAAGTGGTGAAGCCAGTCTCCAAAGCCGCGCTTTATTCTGGCCGGCACCTCCTAGACTTGAAAAGATATCCCTTATTACATATTTTGCCTTGAGCAACCCTAAAATAAAGTCTGGCCTGCCCTCTCTCTGTCATCACTCCTTATGTTTAATCAGCACTCTTTGTCATTCAGGTCCATAAGTAGGTCCTTTGGCGAGATGCAGAGAAGATAAGGAAGTTAGATTGTCCATAAAATACATTCCCAGTAAGATATATGAACCACACCCTCTGGATCAATACTCATTGTTTTCTTTCTTTCTTTTTTTTTTTTTTAAAGATTTTATTTATTTATTTGACAGATTCGTGGCGAGAGAGGGAACACAAGCAGGGGGAGCGGGGGAGGGAGAAGCAGGCTTCCCGCTGAGCAGGGAGCCCGATGTGGGGCTTGATCCCAGGACCCTGGGATCATGACCTGAGCCAAAGGCAGACGCTTAATGGCTGAGCCACCCAGGCGCCCCAATACTCATTGTTTTCTAATTGTCCTGACTAGATGGTGTATCTGCAGTTGTTTCATCTGTATATTTTTATTTTGCTAAAATGAATAATAATTTCAGGGGCACTAATTTTGGTCAGAGTAATAGTGGCTGGTAGGCCATGAGTTCTTTTGTTAATTTTAACTGAGGATGAACTATTTTGATTTTATTAATTTAATTTATATGTGAACAAAAAACGAAAGGATTTTTTCCTTTAGTTCTGAGTATGTTAAAGATAGTTAAAACTGTTCTTATAATTTTGTTGATGTGTTTTATATAGTTTAGGCATTTATCAAGTTTTCTTTTGTTGAAGGAATATTTCGTTCCTATGGGATAAATTGGGTCTGAAGACCCTCTGTTAATCTTCCTCCCACACACTTTCCCTTATACATAGCCCACTGAAAAGTGCAGGTCCTGTGAGGTCCCAACGGGACCTGTATTACAGAAGCTAGAAAGCCAAGGAGTCAGGTGGGGTTCTGGTTGGTACTTACTTGTGCCTTGCAGACCTTGACCACAGCGTATCTCAGAGCATCCCTGTGTGTTCTTGCCCTGAGCCTGGAATAGCTGCATTTGGCCAGGTGTAGTGTAGGTAAAGTCTGCCATTTGCTACACACTGACCTGATTAGGCCAAGTCTCCAACTTCCAATCTGTCATTGATTATATAGAATTGATTTGTTTTCATTCATAGCATTTTTATGTGTTTCTAGATGTTTATTCTGGTCATTAGCAGTTCAGCTTTTCAGAGAAGTGTTTCTCTTGCTTTTTCTTTCTTACGGTGTTTGGGACAAGGCCCTGTACTACCTATGAGCTTGGTTAATGACACTGAATATCGGCTTCTAGCTGGCAGCTGTGTGAGGTCTCTAAAACATCTTAGGGAAATTTTCTTTTCTGCCAGGTGCCATTCAGGGGAGCTTCACTCATCAGATGTCATTATTCCACTTAGCCAAAGCAAGCCAACTCAACTATTTTTTTTGGTCTGTGTCCATTAATTTTTAATGGACAGTGAAAAATACTGTAAAAAAAAAAATAACTTCATTGTCATTTCCGTGGTCTAGATTGGTCCTCAACTTAGTAAATAAGAGAGCATTGCACTTTGCAAAAAACAGATCTTGATCTTCCCAGGAAATTTTCAGAGGAAGGTAACATCCCTCATGTAGATAACTGTACAATGTAAACAAGAACCTTACCCTAAATTATTTTACATTTTTACATTAAAACCTAAAGGTTATGAAGAGAGCATCAAGTGAGGGCCTCAGTTTGAAGAAGGCAGAGGATGAATTACATAAACAAGTAAAGTGTATTAAAGAAATGATACAAGTAAAAAAATAAAGAAAGAAAGAAAAGAAAAGAAAAAAAAATGACAAGCAAATCCAGAAAGCACTCTGACAGACCCTTGGTTTCTTCTTAATTCCCTCTTTGTTGTAAAATAAAAGTGTGCTAAGGAGTGTCCCTAACTTTGAACATTTTTGGAACAGAAAAGACCATCTGCCCAACAGCCTGTCTCCCTCCCATTTGACTGATCTCTGGCCCACTCTGCTTTTGTAACCACCCTCGCCTCTATCCCTCCCTTTCTGAGACAGCCTAGGTGTCTCTTAAACTCTTTGGAGTTCTTTCTGCAGCCACCATCCCCTTAACAGGTTCCATATGTTTGCAGGCTTTGAATAAAATAAGTCTTCTTTGTTTCGCTGTTTACTCCAAGTGTCTTGACTTTGAAAAAAAATTCCGTAATAGTAAACTCTACATCTTCAGGGGAAAGCAGTATCTGCTTACACTTGGAAATGGTGTTACCTTGACTGTGTGCAATTTTAAGGACTTTGTTTATGTTTTAGAGTGATTTCTCCCCTCTCCCCTTTGCCCCCATTTTTTGTTTGAAAGATTTATCAGAGCTTATTCTTCTTGGGAGGTAGAGCAGTATTAAAACCAAAAGAACCTTTGATATTTACCATATATTACCTTTTGTTATTCAGTCTTACAATTCAGTAAAAACAAACTAGTTTATATTGGGTTTTTCAGTCTCAGTAATTTCTTTTCTTGAAATAATTAAACTGTGCTTCCAATAAACTTGCAGTATATCATATTTACGTGATTATGCTTTATAGCTAGACTAAGTCAATTTATATGCTTATACTAAATTAATAATGTTATTTGGCCAAGTTATCTAAATTGCCCTTGTTCTTCAAATTCTGACTGACCCATTCCACATTATTGGCCCCTATAATATGGCGTAGATAACATGCCAAACTCTTGCTTTTGTTGTATCTTCGAAATCTTTTTTTATTATTATTTGGGGTGTTTACCCAATAAGTTTCACAAAAGTGTACGCACGCAGAGATCGGGTCTAGCCTTACCCTTGTGATTTCCATTAAGGTTATTTTCTCCTAACACATTTCAGTTTTTATTTTGTCACTTGGTTTTCAAATAACTAGTCACATTTCAATGTGTCCCTTGGTTTTCTACTAATGAGTTATTCTTTAACTTGACTATTGATCTCTTAACAGTGAAATGCCCCAAGTGCTTTATTAGAAACTCTGACAAATAACTTCAATAATGAATTACTTGTCACCCAAGTAATGTCTTCAAAGACACTAAGTTAAACCATCCAAGTTAAATACACATTAAAGCTGGCAAACTTAAACAAACATTTCTTATCTAGCTTCTATACTTTTAGCTGACTTTTAAGTTCTTTCTTTAACCTAATTGTTAAATGAATGACTAGTCTGAAGTGTTTCCCCCAGATCTGTTTTCCAGTGCCTATGACCTGCCTCTCCCCCTGCTATGAACTCTTGTTGCTCTCTTTTTGAAATTCTGCAATACCTTCCTCTTGCAATACCTTCCTCTAGCCTTCAGTAGAAAATTCTAATTATTAGTGTGCCATACCAACCCAACAATTCCACCTGCCCTCCTAAGCTGTATCAGTCTTGTCTCAAAATACTCACAGTTCCTGGAATAAGCCATGACAATCTAACTCCTGAAGGTCTTTGCATAGTCTTGCCCTAGTGCTTAGAATGTCCTCATCTCTTGTCCTGATTTTATTGAATTAATGTTCAAATGCCTTGCATAGCCAAGAGTCTCCTTCTTCCAGGAAGCCTTCCCATTTGGGTGTGACTAAGAGCTCCTCCACTGTGTTCCAGAGCCCCTTGTGTCCTTTTCCCATCTTACCACTGATTTCCTGCCTTGTGGGGCTGATTTCCTGCCACTGAGCTTTCTGAGGCAGGGATTAACTTTCATCTCTATTTTTTCAGCACCTAGCAGAATTGTTGACAAAAATAGATACTTAATAAATGATTTTTTTGAATGATAATTAATATTTATACATTGCTCAACCAACTTACTGTGTTAGCTTTTCAATCATGAAATGACCAACTAGGTCTTTTGGCAGAATCTTTTTGTGACAATTCTTGTTCATCTAAGTTAAATATTTTATTTAATGTTGTACCAGTATGAAAAACTTAAAACATAATAGGTGAGATTTCAAAAATGGTGGAAAAAAAAAAGTTCCCCCCAAACAGATATACATAGCTGAGCATAATGCATCTTACAAAAGTTATTAACCCAAAGGAAAACAGATGTGCCTACTGGAAGTGACAACAGTCTTGTCCATGGTTGTCCCAAGAATACATTTACAATAAGCTCTGGGAAGAAAAAATGGAAAGCAAACTTCTCAGCCTCTGCCACCCATGCAGGTTTGAGTTATATCAGGACAGATTTTCCATGAAGCTTTAGGAAACCAACAATTACTCAAAACTTGGAAGAGGATTTTTTTTTTTTCAAGATAGGCACGTATTCTGTCATTGCACTTTCTGAAGAGAATGACTTAAAAAAAAAACCTTATTATCCAAATCCAAAATGTAGTAAAACAAGCAAAAGAAAATCTTACTCCTGAATGTTATGAGACAATTTTATTTGTTATAGATTGGTTGACCAAGGATGAATTGGTCCCCTAAGGCTGGACAGAGCTTCATTTATTCACCTTCTATCTGAGTCTGTTCTTTCAAGCACAGAGGGAACCAGACATGAGGGAACGCTATGGAGTCATTTATCTTGCCTTGTCAATATGCTTCCTAGCAAAATCATTTCCACAACTTTCTTTTCAACTATAGACTATGGTGTGTCCATGGATAGCACAGTTAGGGACTGGAAACTGTTAGGTGCCTTTGTGACACTACTTTTTATAACAGAGCTCCCCAGCCAATGGTTTAAAATCAACCTGTGGACCTCAGAGATGAAAACTGTTACCGCCTTGCTCCCTCCTCTCTCTGACCCTTAGGAATAAATTCTCACAGGGGGAGAATTTGGTCCCTTCTCTCTTCTCTTTAGTGAGTTTCTGTAGCACCATCAAAGCTTACCCCTCACCACTGGGGATTGGATGCTTCAGCGGATCAGAAGCAGTCACTTCAAAGGAAAATGTCACCTTAGGTAGTGTTGGCCAGAGGTTGAGGATTGAACGGAACTGACAATGCAGTTCCCTTTTAAAAATGTTGAGGAACCTTTGGAGAGTTTGATTTGTTTGGCGCAAAAACAAACAAACAAAAAAACCAAACAAAGACCCTGACTTTACTCTCAGGCATTTTTTAAAAAACATTTTCTTACGTCCCTTTCACATTTTCCTTCTGCCATCTCTATTCTGTCGGCACTCCGCCTCGCCCTGAGAGGCTGCTTGCTGGCTTGTCAGCTTCCCGGGAAGTAGTCATGGCCTCCTTCACGGTCCAGCGTACTGCTGGAGGAAACAGAAAGACTTCCTCTCCTCTGCACTTGTCTGACTCTAACCAGCAAGTTCTCAAACAAGTTACTAATTCACAGAACCATAAATATCTTATTTTCTAGCTCTAACCAACTCATCTTACCCCTTGGTAGTTATGAAAGGGATTATAAAAGGCTAACTGGTAGCCTTTTGCACTTAAAAAATCCCACTTGAAAAATATTTCTGGGAGATAAGTGAATTTTGCCTTTTTGTTTGTTTGTTTTTTCATTTGGATAAGCATGGTTCAGCACTGGCAAAAGCTAGCATACCTGGAATTCAGGACAGCAGTTTACCCTCCTGGTTAGAGTCGATTCGTGAGAAGAGCCAGATTTGTGGATTGACTTTAAATACGGAGGCCCCTTTACTTTTTTTCATAAATAAACATGTCAGTCTGTCACACAAAGTATTGTGAGAAAACCCAGCTTTGATAAAAGGTAGAAACCATAAAGAAATAGCCCTTAACTCAGGAAGAGACACTTAAAAGGGGCAGAGAAAAGGAGTAACAAGTCGCAGGCCATAAACCATTATTTTTTTATGCGGGATGTATCATTATTCCCCTTTTATAAACACAAAAGGTTCCTATCCTCCTCCCTCTCCCAGATGTCTTGGACATTGAAAAGAGAATCAAGAGTATGAACTAATTCCCGGTGTTTTCCAAGCTTGTTTGTAGCTTTCTGCTCGTTTGAAAGGATTGCCCATGATTTGGCAGAAAACAATGAAAAACAAAACCCCCAAACCAAAAACTTAAGTTTTACTTTTTCTACCTGAAAATGTTAGAAGACTTTCGAAAAATATTTGCAGATGGATGTGTGTCAGCTGTGGTGTGGTTTGAGCTCCAAGTCAAATGCCACTTCTCTGTGAACAAGTCACACTGCATATCAACATTAATTATGTTAAACCTCACAGGCTTCATTATATTAACCTAAAAGCCAAGGAAAACATATGCTGTTTCCTCATCCTTTAACACATTACTCATGAGTGGAAGAATTCTCAGTTTCAGTTCTGCAAAAGACCACTGAGCTCTTCATAAAAATTTTTACTTATGCTGCAGTTCAACTTGATTGGAAACCAAGAACTGGTTCTTGTGATTCTGTGTGTGAAATATAACAAGTCATAGAGTGGTTCCGGAACACAAAACCCTCATCTCTGCCTTGCCTTTCCTTGAGTGAGATAGCTAGTGATACGTCAGATAGCTGGAAGAACACTTACCTATCACTGGAAAACCATTGCATCATTGAAAAGATTATCCTTAAAAAAATTATCAATGCAGTAGTTCCTCTCACAGATGCTTTTGAAGCAGTGCTCTGTGAAACTCTAAAATCCCGTACAGATATTTAAATTTAATTGCTAATTGCTTTAGCGCAATTCATGGAAAAGGCAAACAAAAATGTGGAATGGGTTTTGGCAGTTTCCCACTGCATGTGGATTGTTAGCACTTCCTGACTGAAGACCTGTGCAAACAAGCAGGGGCTGAAGGAACCCACCGGCACCATTTGAGGTGGGGGTTAAATGCAAAGGGCTCCGTGGGGCTCTGTCTGCCCCCCTCCCGCCCCCCCCCCCAACAAGTGCTCTCACAGTGGGAGGAACTCACATCCTTTGGAAAATGCTGTTGATAATTACAGCTTTGTAGGGCAGTGAGCTCACGCTATTACGCGAGATTAGTGCTGGACTCAAGAGCTGCCAGATTGTCTCTCCCGCACAGAGATTTGCCAGCCAGGAAAATAATGGGCATATTGCCACTTTAACAACTATCAGGAGACCCCAAGTTAGTTTTTCTTCCCTTCAGCATATTCAAGTTTGTAGGATCCAATTCCAGCCTGCCAGCCCAGGACAATGACACTAAAACAAATGTCTCTTTCTCTGTTAAAACAAAGCTACTCTTTTCCTTTTGGTGTTCCACTGAAAGACAACAGCAAAACCATAACCTCCTTTAAAACATAAATAAAGCGGGACCCAGGCCAGAGGAACCTTAAGCAAGTACAAGGATCAAAAGAGGTATATCTCTCCTGGAAGGCAGGTCATTTGCCCCTAGGAGTTAAGTGAAACAAAGTGAAATATGCCCCCCACAGACTGGAGACAAATGCCTATTGTGTACCACAGCCATCTAGGGGGGACAAAGGCATTTTAAAGTGACCAAATGTTTTGATTTCTGTAATAAGTAGTCCTCCTAACTTCCTTGCAGATAACCGTTTGACCTCTGTTCTGAAAGGCTGGGGGTAACCCAGAGTGCTTATTCTGAGTTCTTTATTTCGTGAAAAGGTGGTTTCTTATCAGCATATGGTTCAAATGGGGAAGCAGTCCTTTTGGGAAAGCGTTTTCTATTTGTGGAGTTTGCTTTTATACCTGGTGGTTATCTGTTTCCCCTTGGCATCGCCTGCATTTGGGTGTTACTTGTAGCCGTGAGAGCACAGCCGTGGCACCCTCAGTCCCAGGTGACAGGGCTTTGCACACAGAGAAATCGGCTCTTAGTCCGAGTGCCACTTTTTATGATTAGTCTGGATAAGTTTTTGCCTAAAAACAAACAACATGTGAATCTCACTGCAGACATTAATTTGCATGCATAGGTGGGTGTTTATGATCTGGCCTGTTGTAAGATATATTTGTCTTTGTTCCTGATGCAGTTTCACCATTGATGTAAACATAAATGATCTGATAATTTTAAAAGGCGGGGTGCCTGGGTGGCTTAGTCGTTAAGCATCTGCCTTCGGCTCAGGTCATGATCCCAGGGTCCTAGGATCAAGCCCCACATCGAGCCGTGCATCTCTCTGTCAAATAAATAAATAAAATCTTAAAAAAAAAAAAAGGCAAAATGGAGAAAAATAAACTATCGTAGATGAACTTTCCAGTCAGATAGGAAATTCAGATTATAGCTGCCATGACCTGTGACAAAAAAGAATGCAATCACATTGGTAAACCCTGTTTAGCCGAGGTCCATCTTCTAGCAAAGTATTCTCTTCATGCTTTCCCTCCCAAAACTGAGAGGACATGTCACAGATAATCCTGTAATCTTGCCACATGAAGTAAATAATCATGACTTTGGTGGGTATTGTAAATTCCGTTAAGTAACTTAGTTCGTAATTCATAATATAATAATGGATGGAGATCACCACCTAGTGGCCATATTGTATTTTGTGTTTCAAAACTTCGCTTACCCAGAACTCCTCTTAGATCTAGTAAGAATAGTATTCCCCGTGAATTAAGTGCCTGTAATTTTGAGTTTAAAAATTCTAGTATGGTTTGCATTATATTGTGAACCTGAAAGTTAAATGTGAAATTAGATGATTTTTCAAATGCAGTGTGAAGCTAACACACGGGAGTCACATGCTTAGTAAAGTCCTAACAACTGAGGCAAATATTAGATCCAGTCTTTTCCATATCTTTACTTTATACACAGTAATAGAACACAGTGGAAAGTTTTTCTTGGCCAGTTTCATTGGTATGTGAACCTAGAGAACTTTTTTGGTTTTCATATGAAACTTTTTACAGTGAATTAAATTAGCAGTGTTTGGGGGGAAGGAGAGGAGGTAGAAAGCAGTGACTAGACTCTTCATGGAAAAAGATTCTGAATTATAGCTGGAAGACTTAGTGTTTTCCCAACAAGTACAATAATATATTATGTCATAGGACAGCTTCACTGGACAAATGTCAAGAATGGTTTCTATCAATGGAATGTGTATGATTTATTGTTTAAGTGTACTTGGCAAAATCCATAATAGTTCTAAAACATAGAGGCTTTAAGTGGCCATTTAAGATCATCTAACTTATAGTGAATTTTAAAGAATAAAAAGTGACTCCATCTAAGCTAAAAAATTATAGCTAAATATGTGGATAGGTGGATGATAAATAAATAGATGATAGATGATAGATAGATAGATAGATAGATAGATAGATAGATAGATAGATAGATAGATAGACAGACAGAGTAGGCCCTTGGCAGCTGTAGATTCAAGATTTGCAGTTTCAGTTATAATGAGAGACCCTAAAGATCCACAATCTGAAATAATTTGTACTTCTTTCTCAGGCACAAATTCGAACCGTACTCAGTGGTTGACTAGTGTGTAAGAATTGTTCATTTAGCTATCAAGTCTGTCTAATGGACAGATTGATTTTAGCATCTCAAGAGGTCTATTGCTGTTTATTCCTCTAACTCTTTAACCATTTTGGATCTGTGTTGTATTTATGGTGAGAACCTATCTGCCACACAGGTCTGTGGAAATAGGGACATTTCTAAACATCTTAGATAATTCTTCCCTAGTGCCAAGAAGTACTGTATTTGTGTGTGTGTGTGTATGTGTGTGTGTGTCTGTCTGTCTGTGTTTCTATGTATGTGAGTGATAGTGATAAATCTCACCTTTGTGTGTCACAAAAAGATGAACTTCAGTTTGATCTAGTGTCTGTGAAAATTCTGTTTTCTTTTCAGTAGAGAGGAAGAGAAATCAAGAGATTCTAAAGAGTATCTGACTTTTTAGAACTAGTTAGTGCCAGTGATTATTCTTTGTAATTATTTGACCAAGTTAAGAAATCATAAAAACTCAATGAAAAGAATTTGAAATGGGTCAAATATTATGGAGAAGAGTTAATTATCAATGAAGTTTTGATAGGACCAATTGCTTTGAAAACTTCTTTGTTTTAAGATGCTGATAAAAGGGATTTAAAAACAAGAGTTTAGGGTTTTGGGGATTCTTTCTCCACTAGAGGTTGAAACATGACCTTGTACCTTCTAAGTTTTGATTTCTGAATTGACGTTCTCTTGGAAAGACGTTTTTAAAAAAAACTTGATACAGAAAAACATACTATTTGGAATGTTGCATGGAGGGATAAGACTAAGTCATTCTGTGTTTCAAGAACCTTCCTTGCTCCAGTCTTTCCTTTTCACTACCTAGCTGTTCACATTTTTCCTCATAAATGGATTTGCTTATATATGTATCAAGTAAAGGACCAGCTGGGTTGTGACTGTCACAGCAGTAACTGATTAATGCTGGATATCTTGTTTCTTTTCTTTAACTGAGAGCCATGCTCAAAGCTGAACCCAAGAAACTCCTTTTTTAAAGCAAAGCAAGGCACCTGGTTTATTTCTAAATCTTCTGTATTTCTGAAATAATTTTTTTTAACCTCAGAAAAAAAGGCAGTTATCTATCTCTGCATAAGGAAAAGGTCAATTAGCCACATTACATTTTTATCATCAATTTATTTTGTTCATGCTGTGATACCAGTTATCTGCTGAGATTTTAGGGCCATTGATCATGGCCATGTGGTGTGTATTTTAAAGATAAAAAGATCGTCCGGTATCTCTGAATGATAGTTGGGACTCCTAGACGCTATATAACCAGAGATTGAGCTTGAAAGGATGTCAACCCTGCCTAACTTTAGTAGATTGCTAATAACTTTCAAAAGAAGAGACCCCCACTTCTACCCGCAAACACACACACACATACTTTACCCTCCTTAGTATGTTTATGGAATCAAGTTGGACACTTGCAAAGAGCTGGGAGGAGAGAATAGCTCTTCAGCCATGCTGCTTGAGAAAAATGAGTCAGGTCCCTTGTAGGTGTGTGGAATTGAGGTCACTCACTGAGAGTGAAGAACTTTGGCAGGCAGGGAAGTCTTGTGTGCCCCAGAGAACCTGCAGGTTAATTCTTCACTTCTATGTCAATGTGAGACAGCAACAAATTTTTGACAATAACATACAGATTATTTGGAACAAAGTAAGCTAAGCATATATAAAGTTTGATTGATTTTGATGAATAACTTCAGTCTTTTCTGAGTTTTTCCTTTTGATATTAGGAGTGGTTCAAAATGAGTTCTCTGGTTTGTGGAGACAGTTTTCATGTGAAAGAACCATGCTTCGCTGTTGTATTTTGGCCAGGGTTTTTTGAATCATTTTATGCTTTTGGCAGTTGACTTGTTTGAACCCATTTGGGGGGAAAAAGAAAGAGAAAACAAAAACCGAAAGTTACTAAATCCAATTTAATTGAAATGGTTGTCTTTTTTGGCACTTTTGTTTTCCACAGATACAGAGAATAGTCATTTAACTGAAACTCTAAGAGTAACTTTGTCATATAATGTACAACATTAAGCAATTTCATACTGATATAAAATAATTATCTCTTAATAAAGTACAAGTTTGTTATAGAACATGTAGAAAATTTTCTATCTTGAGTTGGCTTCTTCTACATCAACTACTTGAGTTTTATGTCATAATTTAGAGTTCTCTTTTCAGACATAGTCTTTGTCTAATTCTGCTTTCTGGGGGAGGCAATGAGAGTTTGGGGTTTGGGTTGGGGTCACATGAGTCTCTGAGACACAGAAAAACGTGCAGAGGTCTAATCAGCATTTGTTTTTGTTGATGGTGTTAAAATGAATTCTCTGCAAACCATGCTGGCTTTTTTGGAATAATTCTTAGTTTGCCCATCCAGCCCTATAAGAGGGTTGATCTAGGGTAGATCACCCAGGATGTTTGCTTAGAATTCCAAATGAAGAGAAAAATATCAAGATGGAAGTGGGGGCATTTTTCTCTGCTCATTCCAAGAACCTACGTTTCTGTATGTATAAGACACTTCCTATATGAGAGAGGCTCTATTACATTCTTATAATGCAGAATTGATTTCCTGAGCAGAGATCTTTTTCTAACATTTAATTTTAGTGAAAAAAAAATACATTATTAAACCTGAAGTCAACGATTTATTTTTTATACCCTTTCCTCTGCAAGTGATATTAAAAATAAAGCTGTAAAGAATTTAGGGGGAAACAAAGAAAGTTATTCAGAAAAGTGAAGTTTCCTTTGCTAAGTTAGTTAAGCAATAACATGGAGCAAAATCAAAGCATCCTAGCCAAAATAAATCTGCACAATGGAGCTATCAGATATGAGGTAATAGTGTGACATGCCTGTGGGTATCAGACATTCCTGTAAAAACCACAGACCCAAAGTTTGGTCCTGCACCATTAACCCACAGTTCTGCCCAGGCAACAACACAGAACACAGGTTTGAAATGACTGTTGCAAGCCAAATGTAATTCCCACCAAAAACAATTAAATCTTTTACCAGGGGTCTGAGTCTGGGCAGCTTAAGCCCTGAGAATCACTTCAGTGGCATGGAATCTGAATCTCATTTCAGTGTGAAAATGAGATGGTCATTGTTCAGATCAGGAGGAAATGTCAGCTGCAAAATCCATGGCAGTCAAGTAACTGGTAACTTGAAGTGGTATTTGTTGAGGTTAGATTAGAAAAGGGTTAGCTAAGAATTTTATAAGTTCTTTCTGATTGCTGCATAGATCATTTTACAATGTTCATTTTTACCGATTCGAAAAATAATTCATGCTCACTCTAGGGAAGTGGAAAGCATATAAGTGTATAGAATAAAATATTATCTCTGTTTCATATAACTCAGATATAAACTTTGTCACATTTTACTGCATTTCCTTTTGGTCTTTCACAGACATGCACATGGGTGTGCACACGCACCACACACAGCTGTATGTGAGAGTATGTGTAAAATTTGGATCATTGCGTATTTTTAGTATTTTGCTTTTTAATTTTAACTTAACACGTCTTTTAATATTTTCCATCTCCTTATATATTTTTCGCAGACAAGATATTTAATGGTTATATAATATACCACTTGTCTGACCATACCCATGCCATAATTTATTGAATATGTATTCACTCTATAGATTTTTACCCATTTACTGCTAGTATAAATAATATTTTAGATAAACTATTGTTCACATTTCTGATTACTTTTTAGGATAGAATTTTAGAAGTGGAATTATGGGGTCTAAGGCTTGGAACTTTTTGAGGCTCTTGATATGTATTACCAGCTGTTTTCCAGGATGGTGCTGCCTGTCTGGCCTAGCAGTTGGTGGCAGCAAGCAACATCTTCGATTAGTAGATATGGATGAGGAAGAATGCAACACATGCTGTTGTTCATTATTCCTAAATATCAGGACCAGTGTGTGCCAGGCATAATTCCTAGCACTGAAGATACACTAGTAAACAAAAGAACCCTAAATTCGTGTCTTCAATGAGCTTACATTCTACTAAGGAGGAGAAAATACAATACATAAATTATGTGGGACATGAGAAGTTAATAATTGTTATGAAGACAAATAAAGCAAGGAAGAGACATGAGCAGTGTAGGCAGGGACAAGGAGGCAGGGAGCATTACAACATTCTTTTGAGATGTTGTAAAATTGTCCACCTTTGAGGACTTTAACTCGTTTCCTGAAAGAGGTTAGTTAGAAAGTAACCTAGAAATTACTGAGCTCCAGAATCCATAAGTATTTGAAGAACTCTGGAACCTTTGGCCATTAAATAGAATTAAATACAGATCTTTGTTAGTTTCAAGGCATTCCTATTCCTTTGTTAATTTAATTTCATTTAGTTTAAGAATTTTTATTTTGATCCTGCTTTAATTTGTCTGTTAAAGGCCACTTAGTTATATTATATACATCAGCAACAGACTGAATGTGACTTATATCTCTGCTTTCTTGTCCCAGTTCCTTTTATCTATTTAAAAAGAGTAGCAAAAAACAAAACAAAAAAAGGTTTCATGGGTGAAAGGTGAGAGATGATAAGGGAGGTCAGTTAGCAAAGCGAAGGAAAATAGAGAAATAATTAGAAACCCATTTTAGAGCAAATGTCATTCCTGGTTGCAGGGAGACCTGCCAGTCAAAGACGCTTTGGTGAGTATGGTCCTGTGAGCAACCTTCCCAAGACCATCTGGACAGTAACTCAGTGGTACCATTCAGGCTACTAGAATTGGATTTCAGTCCATATAATTTCTGGATTTCCACTAGGAAAAAACAAAAACACCACAGTACCTTCACTAAGCTTACCTTGGTTCTTTGCAATTTTATTACTTTCCAAAGACTCTTTTTTACAGAACAGGAATCTCTTATCTCCTCTCTTAATTTTGGCATGATTGAGGAGGATTTTAAAGCAAAGCTAGGCAAAGAGATTGAAGGAGAAGTAGAAGGTCTCTTAATCTGGAGGCTTTCAAACTTTAGATCTTCTCACAAATTATTTTATCAAAGATCAAGGTTTTTACCATACTTAAAAGTTTTAAAAGCTATTTGTTTTTCTGAGAAGAAAAAAATACAGATATTCTCTCATCTCTTTATTATATGTTTTTAAAAGATGTAAAAGTAACCATGGTGCCTTTTTTGTTTGTTTGTTTGTTTTGTTTTTTTTGGCATGTCCTGAATTGGAAACAATTGCCTTACTCTTACATACAGTTCTTTCTTCTCTGACTTTATCTTTCCCAAATAAAATATCGTAATTCATTGTTTCAAGCCACAGACTTATTTTAAATATAATTCAAGGGAAGACTTATAGATCTGTAGGCCCAGGAAAGATAGGCATATTAGCCATCATCACATAAATCTGAATCTGTCCTTCTACTAAGTGAAGGCAGTTTGTCTCTACCAGTGTTGTCAGTGTTAGATGGGATGTACAACGTGACAGTAGGCAAAGCAGATTGGCAAAGTGATTCTCAAGTTGAGCCAGAAAGACACTGAACAGACTTGTCCCATATCACATTCTAGTTACAAGGATACCCAAGACCAGGAGGTCACTCTCTGATTTATAGTCCAAAGTTTATTATTTTGGAATCGGCAGGGGCTGTGTTTTTCATATAATTATTGGTTATGGGGGCAGCATTTTAAGGTAATAGAAATTGAAAGTAAACCCAAGAATCTTGGGTGCTTAATATCTCAGAGGTCCAAGTTACTCTTAATCCTGCTAGATACTTTTAAGAGATAATGCGTACCAAGAACCTAGAAGAGGGCTTCATCCATTATAGGTGTGAAACAAATGACAGCTGTTACTTTGATAGAAGGCAAAATATATTTCTGGTTATATATCATTGCTCAGACTGGGGAATCAAAAGATACCATCTAGGGATGCCTGGGTGGCTCAGTCGGTTAAGCATCTGCCTTCAGCTCAGGTCATGATCCCAGGGTCCTGGGATTGAGTCCTGCATCGGGCTCCCTGCTCAGCGGGGAGCCTGCTTCTCCCTCTGCCTGCCGCTCCCCCTGCTTGTGCTCTCTCTCTCTCAAATAAATGAATAAAATCTTTTAAAAAAAAGATATCATCTAAAGATATAGATATAAAGATAACCAGTGGAAAAACATCAAATCAGTAAAATTCAATACAGTATCTGAACATACATTACACAAAGAAAAGCAAATATATATTTATAGTAAGATATATATAAATATTTTAAAGATTTATTTATTTGAGAGAGAGCACATACACACACACACACACCCATGTGTGAGTTGGGGTAGGGGCAGAGGGAGAGACTCTCAAGCAGAAACCCCACTGAGCTTGGAGCCCATGAGATCATGACCTGAGCTGAAACCAAGGGTTAGATGCTCAACTGACTGAGCCACCCAGCACCCCATAGTAAGATATTTTTAAAAGCTTATCTTTTATATCAATATGCTTAAATGTGATAAATATTCCTATTAAGAGAGAACAACTTCCAGTTTAGATTGTAAAGCAAAACTTAACTGTATGGTGCACATAGGAATCACATCTACAACAGAATTACTCAGGAAGGTTGAATATGAAATAATGGGTATATGTATATTGGATAACTATAAAAAATAAATATAGCAAAAGTCTCAATTCTTTTAACCAAATAAATGAACTTAGATAAAGACAATCACATTAAATAAGGCAAGAAAAGGTACTTTATAGTACCTATAGATATACTACTTTATAGTACCTATAGATAAAGATGTACAAGGAAGAATAAAAATCCTATTGCCCTATAATCACAACTACATAAAATTATACCTGCACATAAGGCCTGGAAGAAAACATGACCAAGTGACTGGATTATGGATTTTTTTTCTCTATTTCCACTTCCATTAATATTGTTACATTTAATAATAATAACATGATTAAATTTCTTAAGTTGAGCATTGATTATGTATTTAGAAATCTAGTATAACTAGAACAAAATTTCTCAGACAGATCTCACTGCCAAAGGATAAAAAATACGTATTTGTTGAAGAGAGATTTTGAGATACATATATTTTCCACTCAGAGTGTAAAAGTCTTTACCATTAAAATAATTTCAGTTAGATGGTTCAAAAGTCTGGTTGTTCTCATTCCATTGTGATGTCATGGCTCCGTCACTCTTATCATTTGCTACTTTTTAACTATCAAGTATTTAGTTCTGTCCTTCTTCCATTTTCACAGCAATATGAGAACTGGAGGCCCAACCAGCCAGACAGCTTCTTTTCTGCTGGAGAAGATTGTGTTGTAATCATTTGGCATGAGAATGGCCAATGGAATGATGTTCCCTGCAATTATCATCTCACCTATACCTGCAAGAAAGGAACAGGTAATGATTAATTAATAATGTACTTAATCTGCATTTCAGTTATCAAGTGAATTCAGGAAGAATAAACTTCATTACTTCAAGACACGAACTGCATGTCATGTATGGCCTCTCTTGCTGCTTCTGGAATATTTCACTCTTCCAATACATTTGAAAAGTTTGTTTTCAGTAAGGTCTTTACCTTAGATGTCAGATGCTAAGATAACAATGTAGCATTTATATTAAAACAAAACAAAACAACTACCTGGCAGTATCTTTAAGAAAACAAAGTGCCAGCCCAAGAGCCCTATCCACCTGCTTATTCTAATGAGGAGAACATTTAGAAAAATTCGTTGTCAACATTTAAAAATTGGGATATATTATAAAATAATCTGGATTTTTTACTTTTGTAAAAAAATAAGAACTGGTACCACTTGGTCCCTGTTCAAATTTATGAGTGTTCAAAACCACCACCCTCCTTCAGTGGGGACTGCAATCTCCAGCTCTTTGCTCCTTCCCTCATTGTGGTTAAGTGCCTGGTCTTTGTAGGCATTTGAATTTTTTCATCATTCCCTTAGGAGTTCCATGGGTGTAAACAATAGCACAAAACAGCATTGTTATATCTCTGGCTAAATACCTTCAACATATGATAAAATAATAACATTTGAAATGTAAGCTTTGTAATGAGACTTGCTTAGTTGACATTAAACAGATAAAATTATGAATGCTGATTTTAAAAAGTGTTTATTATTGACCAATATGTTTGCATTTCTAAGGCACACTGTCTAGACTTCTTCCTGTAAAAAATAGGAATTCCATAAAATTTTTTTAACCTACTTCCAATTGATAATGGTGTTAGAACATGAACATTTAGCCTCCAAATTTACCCAGACTTTTTGATCGAGGAAGAGTACAAATGTAAAATATGAAATCCATTTGATTTATTTGTCTTTGGATAAAAAATAATCAACTAAAAATACACACTCTGTAGATGTTTTAGGAAAGACTAATAGTAAAATTCTATCAGAAGAAAGAAAACACTGAGATACACAGAGCTTGAGTGAAACTCAACTGTTGGCGTGTCACTCTCTCTGCTTTTCTCTTACCTAAAGCGGAATTGACTCTGAATATCCTTCCTGTATGAGCAGCTTCCCCGGCCCTGTGCGTTACTTCCTCACTTCTGCATGGGACTCATGAAAATAGCAAATCAAGTGTTTGCTGTTTTCCCTGTTTCTAGTGAAGAAGTCTTTAATGAACTGTTTGTCTTAATCCGAATGTCATGTTTGTCTTCTTAGATCTCCAAATGTTCCCTGGAGTCATGCTTTTCCCTTTGTGATCCGAGCATTCTTCTATTTACCCTGTTACTTTTTCCTAGAGCAGGGTTTCTCAACAGCAACGCTGTTCATCTTTTGGTCCAAATAATGCTTAGTTGTGGGGGCTGTCCTGTGCATTGCAGGTTTGGCAGCATTTCTGCTCTCCATGCACTGAATGCCAGTAACATTCTCCTCCACTCCACATCCTCCTCCTTTGCTTTGTAATAACCCTCAGTGTCTCTAGACTTTACCACCTATCCCTGGGGAGGGAGGGAGAGGAAGAGAACTGCCCCCAGGTTGACCACCACAGCCCTACAGCTACAAAGGTTTCACAAAAACAGCACCATGGTTTGCATTTCCCAAGGGGGAAAGAGATTTATAAAACATTGGATCCACCTCATTAAAGGGAAAACAAAACAAAACAACAAAACAAAACGATTCTTGTATTTTATCATCCTCCTGTCTGACTTTGAATCATAGAGACTTACCTCTTTGTTAAGCAGTACTCTGGGGAATTTTATAAATGTCTGTAGACTTTTATAAACGACTCATTTCTCCTTTCAGATTATCTTAGACACCTTTAAACATATAGACCTAAGTAATTCTACTTTCAATTAAATACTTGTAAAGAGGATTATATTTTCCAGTTTTACTGAGAGATAATTGACAGACATCCCTGTATAAGTTTAAGGCATACCACATGATGGTTTGATTTATATATATATTGTGAAATGATTACCACAGTTCGGCTAACATCCATCTTCTCACATAGATAAAATAAAAGGAAAAGAAAGAAGAAAAGAATAAAGGGAAAAAATTTTCCCCTTGTGATGAGAACTCTTAGGATTTACTCTCTTCAACTTTCCTGTGTATCATACAGCGGTGTTGGCCACAGTCATCATGTTACATTATATCCTTAGAACTTACCTTACAACTGGAAGTTTGTACCTTTCACCACTTTCCTCCGATTCCTCCACCTCCTACCCCCAACCCTGGTAACCACATGTCTGATCTCCTTTTCCGAGTCTGTTCGGTTTTATTTTTGTTCCTCCTCTTCCTGTTTTTTTGTTTGTTTGTTTTAGATTCCACATACTTAGATTTAGATTTTAGATTTGCTTTAGATTCCACATGTAAGGGAGATCATACAGTATTTGTCTTTCTCTGTCTGACATACTTCACTTAGCATAATGCCCTCAAGGTCCATTCACGTTGTCCTAAATAGTAGGATTTCCTCATTCTTTATGGCTGAATAATATTCCATTGTACATGTATGTATATATACCACCGCTTTATCCACTCATTCCTTGGTGGACACTTAGGTTGTTTCCATGTCTTGGCTATTGTAAATAATGCTGCAGTGAACATGGGGGTGCAGATACCTTTTAGCGTTGGTGTTTTTGTTACCTTTGGATATGTTCCCAGAAGCAGAATTACTGGATATATGGCAGTTCTATTTTAATTTTTTGAGGATCCCCCAAACCTACTCCCTACTTTCCTAGTATCTGTTCCAATTTACAGTCTCACAAGGGTTCCCTTTTCTCCACATCCTCTCCAGCATCTGCTATCTTTTGTCTTTTTGATGATAGCCATTCTAACAGGTGTGAGGTGATACGTCATTATGATTTTAATTTGCATTTCCTTCATGACTAGTGATGTTGAGTATCTTTTCACCTACCTCTTGGCCTTTCATAGATCTTGGGAGAAATGTCTCTTCAGGCCCTTTGCCCATTTTTTTTTTTAATTTTTATTTAATTGACAGAAAGAGACAGTGAGAGCAGGAACACAAGCAGGGGGAGTGGGAGAGGGAGAAGCAGGCTTCCTGCTGAGAAGGGAGCCCAAAGCGGGGCTCGATCCCAGGACCCTGGGATCATGACCTGAGCCGAAGGCAGTAGCTTAACCAACTGAGTCACTCAGGCGCCCCTGCCCATTTTTAAACTGAGTTGTTTGGACTTGTCATCAGCACTACTGGTCAGAGGGCCTGGAAGACACTGTCCACAGCAGGTGGGGCTGTGACCCAGCACCTTGCCTGGATGTGGGCAAACCGGGCTCTAGGGCTGGCAAAAGTCCTTATTTGAGGATCTGAATGAGGCGAGCTGTCCCCCGCCAAGGTCCGTGGTCACAGTGTGCTTCTGCCTGGGCTCTGCAGGTAAGCAAAGCTGCTGCCTGGGGCTACTACTTAGGCACTGCACGTATGAATTTGGTCTGCCAAGGTTCAAGTGCTGGTTGTTGCAGGGCCCTCCCCCATTCACAGTCACACTCAGATTCCCAATGGCTGGACCCTAAATAGCCCCCTGTAAGCCCTGTGGTGCAAGAGCAGAGTAGGGCTCCCACAAAGCAACCCACAATGCTGGGGGGAGGCTGGTTGTCTTCCGGGGTTCTTTTTTTCAACTGTGGGAACGTGCGGCTCAGGAAAGACCTCTGCACATGGTGCTGCACAGTCCTGGGGGAGGAGCAAAGTGGTCAACATTTAACCCCTTCTCTTATCCACTAATGTCGTCTGTCTTGGTTTCTGTGGTGCAGGGCTATGCTTCAACCTCACCTCCCTGTACTAGGAATCGCTCAGTGGTGTCTTGTTCTTGAACAGATGCTAGTTGTTCTTGGTAACGTCATTCTCAAAGCATATGTATGTATTTATTTATTTTTTAAGAACACAGTGCATGCTGTCCACGCGTCTTTGGAGCATCCTGAAGGTCCCTTACAATCCCATCTGTTTACTTTCCAATTCCAACCATAGATAATGACTTAATTCCCTCACTTTTCTCTTTAGTATTATCACACATGCTTGTATTTGTAAATGACAAATTGTTTCATTTTGCACATTTTTGAACTTCAAGTAGAATCATCCTGTATGTATTTTGTGACTTGCTTTTTTCAGCATCGTTTGTGAGATTTATCCATGTTGACACATTTAGCTGTATTTCTTCATTTTGCTGCTTATAGTATTTTATGTATAACTATATAATATTTTATTTTTTTTTAAAGATTTTATTTATTTATTTGAGAGAGAGAGAATGAGAGACAGAGAGCATGAGAGGGAGGAGGGTCAGAGGGAGAAGCAGACTCCCTGCCGAGCAGGGAGCCTGATGCGGGACTCGATCCTAGGACTCCAGGATCATGACCTGAGCCGAAGGCAGTCGCTTAACCGACTGAGCCACCCAGGCGCCCTAACTATATAATATTTTATTTACCAATTCTCCTGTCAGTAGACATTTGGGTTATTATGAGTGTTTTTGCTATTATAAACACTGTTTCTATCAACATTCTTGAACTTGTTCCTAGCAGGCCTATGTGAGCTTCCGTAGGGTATTTTTCCAGGAGTGATGTTGCTGAGTCATAGGATATATGTACCATCAAATTTACTAGAAAATGCCAGATTGTTTTCCAAAGTAGTTGTACCAATTTGCACTCCCACCAGCAATATGTAAGAGGTCCTGTTACTCTACATCTTCTCTAACATTTGATATTATTGGACTTTGAGATTTTTGCCAATCTAGTGGGTATAAAATATTATCTCTTGTGATTTAATCTGCATTTTCTTGGATAGCTTTCCCTGAATATCATTTCATATACTTACATGCCACTCATTTATAGCTCTTTTGTAAAGTTTCTGTTCATGTCTATTCCTTATTTTTAAAAATTGATTGCTTTTCCTTTATATGATGATTTATTGGCATCCTTTTTATATCCTGGTTAGTAATCCTTTGACAATTATATATGTTGCATATTATCTTTTCCCAGTTTGTACATTGTTTTTACTTTTACCCTATGGTATTTATGGATGAACAGAATTCTCTTATTTTGTTGCATTTTCCTTTAGAGTTCAAACCCTTTTGTGTCTTAAGAAATTTATACCTACCCTAAAGTCAGAAAGATATTCTATATTATTTTCTAAATGTTTTATAGTTTTTGCCTTTTTTATTTTTATATATAAACCATCTAGAATTGATTTCCCATGTATTCTCTGAGGTTGGGAACCAAGTGCATATTTATCCATAATAATACCCAGTTGTCCAAGTGAAAAAACTACCTTTCCCCCACTCTTCTGCCATGTTGCTTCTGTCAAGTATCGAGCATGTATGTGTGGATCTATTTCTGGTCTATTTGCCTGCCCTTTCCAATACTACACTCATTGAATTATTTTAGCTTTATTTTAAGTCTTCATATATAGTTTTGGAAGAAATCTATACACTGATAATGACAACTTTTAATTTATTGACATAGCACAGAATCAAGTATAAATGAATTATCTAATTGATAGTTTTAACCTTCTGTATCTCTTTGGTTTCCTTCTATCTGATACTTGCTAGTATCTAGACCAGTATAGGCTATAGAGATCTCAGATTGGAGTTATTGTTGATCCATATACATAGTGTAGTTTACTAATTGAAAATGACATTTTTTAATAGAGATTTCAGTTTATCTTATAGGAATTTGTGAAGATCAAATATTTACATGAATAAATATTTCTAATTTCTTAGTTATAGATAGTATGACTTCATAATGTATTTTTAGGTTATGTCTGAGTGACAATCCCTTATGTGAATAAAAAGATATGCTTGGATTGTGTTTCTTTAAAGATAACTTTGTCATGAGGTCAATATGTTCCAAGCTATTTTGTCAGGCAGAAATAAATTAGAGGAACAGAATATTTAAGTGAAACCACATTTGTTATTGCAAAAGAATATGGTTGTAAACAGCCTTCTGAATATGTAAATACATTAAAATTTGTAAACTTTTGATATTAGGATGTTGACATCCAGACATCTTGGTACCAAGGTTTCTGGTAATCATTCTCCCGTTAAAGATTTGCATTATTTCATGAGAGCATATGACATGGGCTTTGTGATATCAGAATTCTCAAAGTAAACTATGGAAAGGAGGTGCCATTTAGGGAAATTATTTTGAAGTTATGTTTTTATTAGAGACATACAGCAAAACACAATCACTTAATAAAAGTTAATTATTGAAGTATATCATTTTAACAACACACTAATGTTGAATACAACTGTAAGTTAATACACACTCAGTTGAATCAATTTTCCCAGCTTTTTGAATTTCAAAATTGCTAGGTTTCTTTTACTGCTATTTCTTTTTTGTTATTTCTACATTGCTAGGTTTGTTGATATTCAGAATTATTCATTGTAAATTTAAAATGATGGTTATATATTCCAAGATTTACCTTTATTAGCCCTTCTGAAGAGTTGAAATTTATAAGTTAATTACAAAACTGAGGCATGGATGCTATGTCCTGACTTTCCCCCTGTTGCCAGGCAGAAGACAGACAGAGAAAATAAACATAAAGGGAACCAGAGATATTTTCTTTATACTTAGGAATCCATATTTTGTCCATATTTTATCCATATTTTGTCCATATTTTATCCATATTTTAAAACTACGAAGTTATTATAGATTGTAAGTTTTTTCAGGGAGGTGACTGTGATAGTTAATTGTCACAAATCCATATTGTTCCAATTGAAGGTGGGTAATAAATACAAACTTTAGGATGCTGATGGAGACAATACCGACAAGCCACATGTTGGCACGAGACAGATGCTTTTTAATTTGGAATTTTTCAGAAAAGTGACCCTTCCAGATGGATAGATGAATATATGATCACTTAGCCCAATGGTTTTTAATAAAACACAGCTGAAGGTGATATAATCTGAGATTTAAACTCGGCCCAGAGCCTCAGTATTTAGTATTTCTCTTGAAGAATTTCAATTCTTTAATTCTAAATGATTGCCTTTGATGAGGGTGCTTGATTGGGTAGCAGAAAAAGGGAAAGAGAAAAAAAAAAAGATTCATACTAATAGAAATATTTAGATTACTTGGCAATAACCCAGTTTACTTTTCTTTAGTTGCCTGCGGCCAGCCCCCTGTTGTAGAAAACGCCAAGACCTTTGGAAAGATGAAACCTCGTTATGAAATCAACTCTCTGATTAGATATCACTGCAAAGATGGTTTCATTCAACGCCACCTTCCAACTATCCGTTGCCTCGGAAATGGAAGATGGGCTATGCCTAAAATTACCTGCCTGAACCGTAAGTGGTCCTTTAGAAAGAATGGACAACCGTGCTATAACAACTACTAGACACGCTCATTTTATGGCTACGGTATTGGTAGTTTAGGGTATGGAGCAAGTAATATTGTTGTGTTTTCTTTCTTTCTTTCTTTCCTTCCATGTAGCGTCTGCATACCAAAGGACTTACTCTAAGAAATACTTTAAAAATTCCTCATCAGCAAAGGACAATTCAATAAATACAACAAAACATGATCACCGTTGGAGCCGGAGGTGGCAGGAGTCCAGGCGCTGACCCCTAACATGGCGAACCTGTGTTTTCATCATTGCAGCCAAAGTCCTAACTTCCTGTGCCTTTCCTATCACCTCAAGAAGTACTATCAGTTGGTTCGGATTTTTGGACCACCGTCCAGTCATTTGGGGTTGCTGTGCTCCCAAAACGTTTCAGATGAAAGTATTGGCATTCAAAAAGAGCGCTAACAAAATGAAAGAAAATGAGGGCAGAAAGTAACTGTTTCCAGCCTATCTAATTTCTTTAGTTTTCTATTTGCCTCCAGTGCAGACCATTTTCTAACGTATACCAGCCTACTGTACTATTTAAAAAGCTCCATTTCAGCACCAATGGCAATGTAAATAAGATGATTTAATGTTGATTTTAATCCTGTATATAAAATAAAAAGTCACACAGAGTTTGGGCATATTTAATGATGATTATGGAGCCTCAGAGGTCTTTAATCATTGGTTCGGCTGCTTTTTGTAGTTTGTTTAGGCTGGAAATGGTTTCACTTGCCCTTTGTCAGCAAGACTGAGGACGGCTTTTCCGAGACAACTAACAAACACAAGGTCTTGTAGGTCACTGCGCCATGTCAGCCGTAAGTGCAGTTTGCTTCCGTGTGACCCTGAAGCCCGGCTGACAGGATCCCCACAGAACTAAGGACTGCACCGTGGAACTCTTCTTTGCTGCGTTCCTTTTTCTTCACTTACAAGAAAGGCCTGAATGGAGGACTTTTCTAGGACCAGGAGCATTTTTTTAGGGGTCAACGTGCTAATTATTAACTCAACCAGGTCTCCTTTTTAATGGCTTTCATAACACTAACTTGCAAGATCACAGATCAACACATTTCAAATGGATACAGACCTAAGGGTTCTGGAGGGTGGGGGATTGTTAAAACAACCACACACATTCAAAGAAAGAAATTTTGTATATATAACCATTTTAATCTTTTATAAAGTTTTGAATGTTCATGTATGAATGCTGCAGCTGTGAAGCATACATAAATAAATGAAGTAAGCCATACTGATTTAATTTATTGGATGTTATTTTCCCCCAAACCTGCAAATTGACCTAGTATGCTAGTTATTTTTCAGTGTTAGCCTTTATGCTTCCCCCACACTGTTTGGGACCACATAATCTAGGTATTTTGTCCCTGATTAAATAATGTGATGGATAGAATGCATCCAGTGTTTATTATGAGAAGAGTGGAAAATGTATAGCTTTTGGCAAATGGTGTTTGCCCATTCTAAGCAAGGAGCTACAGATGGAGTGTGGGCATTTCTTCCTGTTAGGTGGAGTGTACATGTTGACATTTCTCCCTATCTCTTCCTACTGTGTTTTCCCCCCTTTATTTGAATAAAGTGACTGCTGAAGATGAAGTCCAATCATTATCCACTTAACGTTTAAGGAAAACCCCGTAATGGAAAGAAGGCATTTGGGAGTCTTTCCCTAATTTTAGTTAGAACAACCTTGAGAAGAGTAGACAACAAATAAAATACAAAAAGAGCAGACCCAACACGATTCGTTTTCACGAAAACTCCTTTGGCTTGGAAGGAACAACAGTAGCTCCCATCATCCTCAGAGTCTTTGAGCAAGTTCCCTTGGTTGCTGCACTAAGTATAATCCACCTCTGAGTGTTCCAGAGCACAGAACAACACTGTGTTGACCTCTTAGGTTTTAATTTTTCTCCTTCATTACAATGCACATAATACGTTCCTGTATTTATATTATAACGTGTATAGTGTAAAATGTGAATGACTGTTGGTTTTTTTTTTTTTGTGTGTGAAAGAAAATCTAAAACCTTTGTAACTTTTTATACCTGCTTTTGTTTCACCAAAGAAACCTAAAGTCCTTCTTTTACTATTCTGTGACTGGTCTGGTTATTTACAACTTGAAATGCTAATGTGCACCGACATTTTTACGTTCTAGTTGCATCACAAAGTGCAAGCTGCTGGCTTGGATGAAATGATTTTGTGGCTAGCAGAGAAGTGATTATATATGTACCCGCAAAAATTGAGAGAGTAATTCCGATAGTGTTATACATCTACACAGTCAGGCATTAATCTCACATGTGCAAGAAACATGCACTAGTAAAAGTGATACCTCACATTTACAAAATGTTTCCTGTGAACCAGGCCCAGTGCTTTATATGTATCATCTCCCGACAGGCCTGTGAGACAGGTGTCGTTACTGATTAATGAGAGATCAGCTGTAAAAAACTCAAGTCCTCGGTCCAAAGTCACATAATTAGTTTTTAGTCAATGAGGTAATCTCCAGGGCCTGCGTGACATCCTCAAGAAAAATACAAAATATTATGTTCCAGTTGCTATACATTTAGGAGGTTAATTTACTGCCTAGAAGATTCTATCTAAAAAGTGATCAGAAGATCTCAAAAACATCAAGTTTCTATCCACCCAGATTTCCATCCATTCCTTCATGTTTGATTCATTCACTATTTATTGAGTGCTTACTACAACAGGCACTGTCCTAGGCTCTGGAGATTCAGCAGTGAATGAGTTAGACAGGTCTCTGCCCACATAAAGGTTTTATATTGGATGTATCCCATGGGGATTTTTTTACAGCCCATTCCATTCAATATATTTACGGATAATTTGGAAGAACAAATCCGTGATATGTTCTAAGCTTGTATCGAAGGTATCAGAAAGGACGAAGGTGAGTTGAAAATTATTTTGAGGTTTCTTTCTTGGAATGTCAAAAAATATATGGGAAGTCGGGCATGAATAGATGCAGAAGAGATTCTTTTCCTTGCTGAGCTTGTCCTTATAATGTGCAATCCAGTCTGTCATATCTTTCACCCAGAGCTTTAAACAGAAATTACCCAAGGGAGTGGATAAGAATTTTCAATACTTGTGCATATACACTCTTATTAGACGTTTATAAACCCATCAAGTAAATTTTTATTGATCTAGGTGCAAATAGTGGAGTCTCTGGGATGTTCCAATACCCAGAATACTGGGACAGAGTGAGACGTTTAAGGAGGCTTGTAACACCCAAAGTCAGCCAGAGGGGGTTTTCAGTTTCTAAAGGCTAGGCTGCCTATCAGGAGGAAGAATGTGCCCCTATCATTGGGGGCTATTGAGAAGAGGTAGTCTTCCAGAGTAGCTAAAATGAAAAAGAGGTAAGAGATTGTATAGGGAGGGATGTATCATTTTAATGTGATAGCAAATAGACCTTGGCTAATCTTAAGTGAATTTTCAATACAGTACAGGAAATAGGAACTGGGTTAGCCTTGAGCTAATTGTCCAAAAGTCATATATCATGTAAAATGAAGTTAGGGAGTTTAGAAATGGACAGAAAAAATGTAATAGGTCGCAAAAAAGTTCAGAGTAGATTTTGTGCATAACCTGAGCATGAATGTCTCCCAAGAAAATAATCTACAAGAGAACATATATATTAGAAAAAGGCAAAGATGTTATTATCAAGTGGCTAAAGAGTCGATGATGTAAATGTGTTTTAATGTGTTTCTTTTTGTGTTTCCTAATATTACAAATGCAGTGAAATGTTTTTTGAAGAAAAATGCCCACAGCAATGTTTTTGTATGGATATTTGGGCATCCTTTTTTTTTTAGCTGCAATTTCCATTTGCTAAACAAACTAGAATTCAGGAAAATGATTCTTTTCTGGAACAAGTCTAAATAGAAAGTTTATAAAGGTCTTTGAGTGAGTCATTCAAGATTGTATAATCTTTTCCCATTATTACTCATTTCTGTATGCTTGGATCCCAGCTGGACAAGAAAGAGTGAATGCCAAACAAGAACAGAAATGGTTTTTGTTGAGGTGTTTACAGAATAAGCAAAGCTTGGGTTTTAATTAAAATTTAATTCAGAGTTCTGTCTGAGCCTATCAAATGATCCCTGCTGAAGATTAAAAATTTACTGCCTTAAAGCAGGAAGTCTTAAATGATTTTTGGTAGTGTTTATTCTAAAACAAAATTTTAAAACTTATATGGTCATCACATTTAAAGTTGTCAACAAAAACATTTTCTATCATAAAGTCAAACAGTTGTGAAGGATGATATATTTGGCATATTTTAAATATTGCTCTTCTAAAATAAACAAGTAACATTACTCTTTTAAATATATTCAGTGGAATCTAAATACCATAGTGGTTTCATACCTACTATTATCCATTTTAAAAATGCTTGAAGAGGGCGCCTGGGTGGCTCAGTCGCTTAAGCGTCTTCCTTCAGCTCAGGTCATGATCCCAGGGTCCTGGGATCAAGTCCCGCATCCGGCTCCCTGCTCAGCGGGGAGTCTGCTTCTCCCTCTGCCTGACGCTCCCCCTGCTTGTGCTCTCTCTGTGTCAAATAAATAAATATTTAAAAAAATAAATAAAAATGCTTGAAGAAAAAGACTCGTCAGACATTTTATATTTTTCCTTTCTTATTTTTAGACTTTTTTTTTTTCAGTTTTCCCCATGGAATTTTAAACAAATATTATACATTTATATGCCTGAAAGTCTTCTACTGAATTAGCTATCAAACATATATACATCAAAATTTATATTTAAAAGTTGAAAATTAATTTTTCATGTGAACATAAAGGTGTAAGTTTAAAATCTTCTCCCATATTGAATTGTCATTGTAATTTACTGATTATACAATTGATCAAAACAATATTACACTATTACAAACCTTGAAAGATAATTATACAAACTGTAAAATTTTATTAGAAGTATATCTCAGGGGGCACTTGGGTGGCTCAGTGAGTTAAGCAGCTGCCTTCAGCTCAGGGTCCTGGGATCAAGCTTCTTCGGGCTCCCTGCTCAGCAGGGAGTCTGCTTCTCCCTCTCCCTCTCCCCCTCCCTTTTCCCTTCCCCCTGCTCATGTTCTCCCGCTCTCACTCTTGCTCTCACTCTCTCTCAAATAAATAAAATCTTAAAAAAAAAAATCTATCTCAGTGAGATGGTTAGAGCTATTTTTCCCAATTCACATTTCTGTGAGTAAATATTACTTAAAAACTGGAAATGTGTCATGGCTTAACTTCAATTCTGTTCCTATTTTGTTTTTACAGATTTAAACTCAGAAAACTTGTTCACATACAAGGAAATGATGGAAATCATAGTTTTATTATGCAGTGCTACTCAATTTTTTACCTCTTTCTGAATTATGTGCCAAAAATCCCATAGCATTCTATTGAAAGTTTTTTTTTTTAAGATTTTATTTATTTATTTGTCAGATATAGAGAGAAAGTACAAGCAGGGGGAGCAGCAGGTAGAAGGAGAAGCAGGCTTCTGCTGAGCAAGGAGCGCAATGCAGGACTTGATCCCAGAACCCTGGGATCATGACCTGAGCCAAAGGCAGACACCTAACTGACTGAGCCACCCAGGCATCCCAAAAGTTATTTTCAATTACCTTTCAGCTGACAACTCAACAAATTCTTTCTTAATATTTTTGCAAAGACCTGCCTTAAAAATGATTTGATTTGTACACTGTTATCAGAATAATTAATTTTGATTTGTCCTGTTTGCTCATAGTTTTCACATTCCATGGAAAAGCATCCTAAGACTCAGGATGGATTAGAAGTGTGTTTGATGTGGTGGTTGTTTTTTATAAAGTGGGAAAGGGCCGATTGTCTGAAGCCTTTGGTTCTCAAAGTTTGTTCCTGAAACAACTTCAGCACCACCTAGAAACTTATAAGAAATGCACATCCTCAGACCATACCCTACACTACTGAATTAGAAATTTTGGTAATGGGAGAGCAACCTGGGTTTTCACAAGCATTCCAGATGATTCTGTTCCATTCTGAAGTTTATGAGAACTGGTAAAGAAGATGCAAAAGTAGAATGACCAACCTCCACCACAGACACCTTCTTTTAGACAGATGAGTCCTAGGCAAGAAGCCAGATAAGACTTGAAGTTCTGGAAATTGCTTCCCTTTGTGTATCCATGTACCCCTTGGGGGGTCTTGGGGTACTCTCAGGGTAAGCAACCCTGGTTTGGAGACCACTGCTTTAAGATACACAGTCATTAAAGTACTTGTGATTTTTGGTACATGATCTATCCATATTTATGAGCGTGTGTCCTATCAGTCTGGTGATTATTACTATCCAAACTTTGAATGGACCTCTGGTTTTACAGGAAAAAAGAAGTGAGATAATCTTTCTCTACAGGAAAAAAAAAATTATTTCTTAAAGGATAGACCTGAAACAAAGTCTGAAATACAGGAATTAAAAACTACGCAATTCAATGAATCATTCTGATGACAAATTTAAAAACTGAAAAATAGAAGCAAAGAAGATATAACTTCCCAGCAACAGAGTCAGGGAAAGGAACTTCAGATTTAGCGGGGAGCCCTAAAAAAGGCAGAGGTGGGAGAATCTTGGGAGTAAATTAATCTCTGAATAACCCCAGTTGCTAAATCAGATCACCTTCTCCTGTGCCCATTAGCAAACTGAACCCACCAGTCATTCAATAATATGTAGCGAGCGCTTAACTGTGTGCCAGGCACTGCTAGATCTTGGGGAAAAACAAGACAGGCCAAGTCTCTGTCCTTGATAGGGCTTACAGTCATGGGAAAGATTTGCAATGGCACTAAAAACAGGGAGAGGTCTGATTTCTCAAAATGTTGTTACCAAAGCCTCCATTCTGGCCATCTCTTTGTGCTGCCCTCCATCTTTACCTGATTCTACTCATAACCATGGCCTTCACTACTTCCTACATTATGGCAAATTCCCTATCTCTTTCTTTTGTGTGACGGGTATGTATCCAGTTGGTTGGATTTTGTAGGCACATTGAGCTCCATATGTCCCAAATTGAATCAGTATCCACCTCTCCCACTAACCAGCTACACGTGTTTTTTATTTTTTAAACTAGGAGTCTAAGAGTCACTCTGCACTCATAATTTAATGCTGATATTCAATTAAGGATGGAATTCTATTAATGTTACCTCTGCAAGTTTCTCACATCCATCACCTTCTCTTTCTCCCAACTGTCCTCAATATCTCAGATAGTATTACTATCTCTAGATGCATCACTTTCAAAATAATCTTTTAAATACCATAGGGTATTCTTTCAAATATGCAAATCAGAGCTTGGCATTCTCCAGCTCAAAATTCTTCAGAAACTATGACCTATAAAATAAAATCTAATTTCAGATGCATAGCAAAATGTTTTGGGAAAAACAAAACAAAAAACCCTGTTCTAGGTATTATGCACCAAAGAAGAATGGAGGAATTGATAAAAATCTTAAGTAAGTCAATCACTAAATTTAAGTCTTATTTTTTTTCCTTCTATTAAATCAGCGTGGCTTCCTGTTAAATAACTGATCAAAAGTCAGACTCCCCTTGTACCAGTTGTGTACAAGGCAGAAATGAAGGCCAGAAATATTTTCTGACTTAGTGAGACATAGGTTTGCCCCTCCAGATACACTCTGTACCCTTCTCCTCCGGCTTCGTGCTCTGTGAGACTCTGTACAGACTGTTCCTATTGGATTCAGCCATGCGGAGCAATGGTAGGTGATCACAGGGAAAGAGAAGGCTGACAGCAGTGTGTGTTTCCTCTTGGCTTCTTCCCAACGCTGTGGGATTGTCATAGGCTGCCCTATCCCTACAATAAAGTCATTAACTTCTACAAGGCCCCCATCTCCACATAGCCCTCTCTGCCTGCTGGTTCCCACCTGTTCTCTCTTCTTCACCATTCAGGACAGAGGTAGTAAGACCTCACCACTATTGGCCCAGGAGTGCTGCACTACAAATTGTGATTTCCTTAAGCTGCCCACCTTTATAAATAGTTCCTGTATTAAACTGTCTTTAATTTATCCAATTTGATTGTGCCATCTGTTTCCTACTGGATTCCTGACTGGCAGAGTGTTTTAGATGCATTTCTTTAGAGAAATTATGGAAGTAACCCAGTTCATAGCAATCATAGGATGGGCATGCTACATTATAGTCTGGAAGACTATGCGTCAATTCCTTTGGGTTTCTTCCTGTTGTGTGCTTTTATGCGCTTATATCTTTACTTCCTTCCTTCCAACCCCTAAACATTAACCATGCAATTGTTGCAACTGCCAGTCATTTTTGTGCCTCGGCTCTGCATAAACATGGCCACACGGCAACTGGTTGGTCCTGAGGTTATGTTCTCTGCCTTAAATTTCCAAAATAAAGTATGACGCTCCTTAGCTTGAAATCAAGCAGGTTTGGTTTTCAATGCTTGTCTTACAATCAGGAGTGAAGAAAAGAGTAGGAGTCAAGTTGCACATGTGCGTAACAACTTTCTCTGAGGCTAAACCCCAATATTTTTGAAGCATTATGGCCATATACAGGGCAAGTGTGAAGAGTAAGTAGGGAAGGGAGGTTATTTTAAAGCTGCCAGCCCATTTTGTTTCTCTGGATAGAGGCATGCCTTTATCCTTCAGAGAGACTTCTTCCCCTTTGTTTTTGGAGGAACTATTCCAGTGAGTCTTTGAGTTCTACAAGTTTAAGGACAAGCTCCTACTTCGGAATGAATTGGTAAAAAGGAGGAACTAAGCTGCTTTGCATTAAAAAGTTGATGTTATTTTTTTCTTCTACAAAATGTTGTATTTTTAGAGTAGACTTTTACTTTAAGAAATATTCTGTTTATTTTCTCTGGGGTCTTGATTCCAAGGAGTGAAAGAATATTGGTAGATGTGATGAAAGTAAGAGACACCTCTAGCGGAGATCAGTGGAACAGCCTATAAACTCTGGAAGTAGTCCAATAAAGTACACAGTTTTAAGTGTTGCTTGACTATGTTAGAAATCTTTATGTTTCCTTAAGTCCTTGGGATAGTTTTGTTAAGACTTGACTGACCTTTTCAGAAGTAAGGGATGGGTCATTCCCTTGCTGGGGAGGGAGAAGGAGAAATCAGCCCCAGTCCTAGCTGGCCACCTAGGGATGGTGTGATGTGCTCTGCCATCCTATGCATGGTATCAGACTTGCTGGGGTCGGAGTGACATGCAAGGTGGATTTATGAAACGGACCAGTGTGCCAGGAATGTTTTGGGGAAAGGAGACTGCTAAAATTGTTATGTGTTTTTCAAGTACCATGTGGTCTTAGGAATATTGTTTTAGCGCTAAAGGGAAGTGCAATTTTTTAGACCTAAATTTAGGAACATCTGTATGACATAGGCTTTCTTATAAGTAATATCTTTGATGCTTACTATGTGGCAATACTTTTGATTTTTTTTTAAAGATTTTATCTATTTATTTGACAGAGAGAAAGAGAGCACAGGCAAGGGGAGCGGTAGGCAGAGGGAGAGGGGGAAGCAGGCTCCCCACTGAGCAGGGAGCCTGATGTGGGGCTCGATCCCAGGACCCTGGGATCGTGACCTGAGCCGAAGGCAGACCCTTAACGACTGAGCCACCCAGGCGCCCCGATACTTTTGATTTTTAACTTTGAGTCTTTTCTCTTTAAAGTGTGATGGAAATTAACAGATATTTTAATTTTGTATAAGGATATGTAGGACAAAAGAGTAATTTGGGAATTTAAAAATGAACGTCATGAGCAAGGAAGAAAGGTAACCCAACAAAATTAAATAGCCAAGTAATTCCTGCAGAATGAGAGTAGCACAACCATATCATGGTTTTGGAAAATGATTTAGGGAAGGAAGGTCATTTGCTGGGATTTTAGAGGTTGTACTAATTTAGGTAGAGCCAAAACATGTCATTAAAAAGAAGGTGTTGGGATTTGGTGAGGCTCTGATGATGAAAGATAGAAAGAAGAAAAATATTAATTATAACATTTAGCATCCACAGTTAGGGAAAACAGAAATACTACAAAGCATTCATGCTGAAGAGAGAGAAGGCAGTTGCCTGAAAAACCAAGAAATAGTTGAAGCTCACGAGCAATAGGGCAAATAGTTGCTTGGGAATTTGTGGTTGTACAAGGATGAAAAAAATTTGGAGTGATTTTTTTTATTATTATTAAATACAGGTTTGAAAACACAAAAATAACAGTCGTGTCCATCCACAGAGGAGGAGGTTCAGGATAGAGACTAGACCAAAGGATGAGAGATGCTGAAGTAACAGAATGAATGGGCCGGAAACTACGCATCTGGGCTGAAAAGAGACTGGGCAGTGAATGTTCATGGAATCATTACCAGAACCATAGCTCTCTCCAGCAGACACCATGAGGTATTTGTTAAATTATGTCATTGCTCTTTTGTTGTTGTTGTTAATTTACTACCTAAGTAACCAGTGCTCGTTGTAAATGTGTTGGAAAATACAGAAAAGCATAACTAGGAAAGAAAAGGTTCAAGAGAATATTTGCTTGAGATCACTGTTCTTAACCCTCATGGCCCCAAAGAGTGCTCAATTACTAAGTGCAGAAGGTACTATTTATGGGGTGCCAGTCGCTCTTCTAAGTGTATTTCCATCTGTTTTTTTCCTCGCAAGAATGTAAGCTCCGTGAGCACAGGGACTTTCTTTTCTGTCTTGATCATCACTCTGTCTGCATAGTGTCCGACATGCAGTGAGCACTCGAGAAACGTTTGTTAAATGGGTGACTAAACCACCTTCCTTAATATTCACAGTGATGTTATTGTCACTCCTATTTACTGATGGAGAAACAGGCGCAGGGAGGTTACGGCGACAGCCCCATGTCGCTTAGTGCGTAAGCTGGGATGTACACCCACGAAGTCGGACTCTGGAGCTCGTTGATACATTTGGTTGTTACTCCTTCGGTAGAGGGGGGAGCCTGTTGAAATTAAGGTCAGTGGGATGATGTTAACACGACACTGAAACTAAGACAGACACTCATTACCTCCTTTCCACAGGTGCCATCAAGAACTTATGTTTTATTCATTGAGCGGTACTATTAACCAGTAGCTTCAGAAGCTGAGGACAAAAGAAGAAAAACGTGAAGCTGTTTGTCTCTCTGTCTCTCACCGTTCTGCTCCAAGAATATGCCATCCACGGTTTGTCGGCCACCTAAGGTTAGTGGCTGAATAGTTTAGCAGATGAGGATTATATGGACTATTGGGATTTCTAGAATATCACAGGAATGAATGTTTAGAAAAATACAGGTGCAATTCATGTCTATATAAGCCTATGTTGTCATCAGTATGTTGTGACTTTCACTGTTGCCTTTTTATTTTTTAAAGATTTTATTTATTTATTTGACAGAGAGAGACACAGCGAGAGAGGGAACACAAGCAGGGGGAGTGGAAGAGGGAGAAGCAGGCTCCTGGCTGAGCAGGGAGCCCGATGCGGGGCTCGATCCCAGGACCCTGGGATCATGACCTGAGCCGAAGGCAGACGCTTAACGACTGAGCCACCCAGGCACCCCTTGCCTTTTTAACCTAAGGAAATATTAGTCATTAGAACAGAACCAGAATTTGCTTTCCAGGAAGATGTGGGCAAATCTCCATACAGCCATTTAACTTGATCCCAGAGATCAAGAAAATATTGGAGGAAATTTGCAAGTAGAGCCCACATCACAGCACGCACAATAGTGAAGTACTGATATACTTTTAACCACGTGTCCTGCGAATGTTTATGTAAGTATGTGAATACGTGAATTTGTGAAGTGAAAATAGAGATCAAATAAAATATCCGACCTTTTACTTTCAAAGAAAATGTAGCAAAAATAATTAGGGAAATAATGCGCTCCACGTTTTCGTAAGTCTTAGAAATCTATTTAGGTTCAGGCTACCAACGTAAAAGCAGAAATGGATTCATTTGTACACCAATTTTTTCATTCATTCAACAAGTATTTTTTGAGCAGGGACTATAACCCAGGAACAATTCTACTGACTTTCTTCGATTCATTGCAGACTTTATTACATTGTTATGACCATGGAGCAAGGAAGGTACTTCTGGTTTTCAGTAGTTGGTCCTGAAAAGCTTCAAAGTTTTCAGCTTTCCAGAAATGATGTGAGAACATCGTACATCTATACTGACACACTGAAAATATATATTATCTTCTTCACGATTAAAGACATTGGGGAGCAAAACAAACTTTGCTGGAAACTAGAAATAGCCTGTGAGTTCGGAATGAAGATAAATGTTTGAGTGTAGGAAGGAAGATTTGTTTTCAAGCAACAAGTAGTTTGTAATAATTCTGTGGTAAATAAGGACCTTCTTGAAAACATTGCCTCAAATATTTCTTTTAAAGTCGTGTCTTCTGCCATCTTGTAAGTTGATTTACAATGTACTGATGTGGTGCCAAACAAGTTTTGGCCAAACTTTCTGTATTTACATCTGCCAGTTCCTTGCCGGGGAGTTGGGAACTGTGTACTTAAGTCTCCAAGTGGTGGGAAAGCCCCCTTTGTATCTGGAACACCACGGAAAGATCCTAAGTTAGCTCCCCAGAGGGTGCAGGGGAGGAGGGATCGTCAGACCACAGGTGACAGTGGCAGAAAGCAGATCTGCCTGAGAGCAGCCCGTGTAGAAACTTGGGCTCCGGCACCTCCATCGATTCCGTAAGGGGCTTCTTGAGCCTTGGCTCCGAGAGGACTCCGTTGGCTCACGATATACAGCTGCTCCTACCACGACCTGAAGTGGGGGGTAGGATCTGGTGGTGTCTGATACACCCTGGGAAGATATAATTCTTGGAAATCGTGTACATTGCTATGGGGGATTTTCATTTCACTGAAAACTAAAGGGAAAGGCTTTTCCTTTCTGTTCTTGACGAGGAAGTGGGGAGGACAGGGATCTACCCCATCTATGCCTACCACGGAAGCAGAGCAACTTTTTTTTTGAGACTCTGAAACCAAGGCTTAGGCAGTGCTGTGGCTTTAAGCTAAAAGGGACAACATGAGACCCCCAGTTAAGGGGAGAAGGGCAGGGTAAATCGAGTGGCTTTGGCACAGTGTGGGCTTCGTGGGAGTGTCGAGACACCCAGAAAGAACCAGAGGCTGCTTTGGGAGCTAGGGATACTATGAAGCTCTCGGAGCATAGACAGAAGCAAGAGTTGTGCTAATTAAGTTATTTCAGCCATTGTGAGGCTGTTCTGGTGAAAAGGGGGTAGATGAAGCCCAAAGCATTTAGTTGTAGTAGAGCCTTTCTTACAAGGGGAGCTTATTCCAAAACGATGAAAGTGGAGCTTTCTGTGTTGAAATGGGAGACCCAGGAGCTCCCTGCTCAGCTTACCAGGCATCTGTAATTTTTACAGCTCCTCCAGATTCTTCCAATTTGCAGCCAAGGTTGAGAACCATTATGTCAGAGTAGTGCCTCTCAAACTTTCATATGACTACCTATCACCTGGGGATTTTGTTCAAATGCAGATTCGGCTTCAGGAGGTCTGGGATAGGGCTGAGATTCTGCATGTCCAGCAAGCTCCCAGGCGGTGCTGAGGTTGCTGGAAGGAAAGTAAACACACTTGGAATGGCATGACCTCGTAGCACTGCTTCTCATCCTTCAGTGTATATCAAAATCTGCCAGAGTGTTTACTAAAACAGATCATTGTGTCCCACTCTCAGCTTCTGATTCAGTTGGTCTAATGTGGGGTCTGATAACTTGCATTTCTTATAAGCTTGCAGGCAATGTAGCTCCAGACACAATCACGTGGGACAAGGGTTCTCAAACCTGTCCACACTCGGCACACTTATAAAGCATACTGAGGCTAGCCACCTCCAGCCCTCTCCAGCCTTTTCACCTCCCCATACCCTGCTCTCACAGAATCCAAGCTGACCCCCCCCAGCTGATCCTACTGTCCAGTCAGGTTTGTGAACCCTTGATAAAAGGCCTCACAGGTCACATGAGGACTTCAGACTTTATTCTAAATATAATACTATGTACTAGAGCTGATGAAATTCTGACATCTCAACTATATGCCTCTCTCTGGATGGGTGAATAAGTAATCCCTACGAGGCAGATACTATCTTCATTATTATCTCTTTTATTACAAATGAGGGAGACTTGGAAAGGTTAGCCAGACAGCTTTTTAATTCCTGCAGAGAAAAAATAAAAAGTACACAAATTGGTTCATTTTGAAATCTACTCATGCCAAACTGGCTATATAGTTTTGCTCCTACTTTCTATTAACTTCGGTCTGTTCCATTATGGGTTATGTGGCAGAAGCTAATTACTGGGAGCCTGTAATTTGAAGTGGCAGGTAATTGAAACTTGGGTTCTCTGTGAATATTCCTGTAATGCATAATACATTATTAAATACTAATTATTTAAAACACAAATGAAGCCAATTGAAGTCAGCCCCAGCAGTTAGTGGTTAAAAATAAAATTGAGACTACAGGTAATTAACATGGGTCCAAAAAAGCTCATTTCAAGTTAGCCTGCAAAAATTATTTTTTTTCACTTGGCATTGATGAGGGCATGCTAATATATCTATTTTCAATTAGTTTAAATTAATTTTATTTAAAATTATGTTTAATTTTATTTTATCTGCACTCACCTCATGTACTTGGAATAAAAAGCAGAACAAAGCTCTGAATCCAAGAAATAAAGAACATGATCTATCACATACTTATATTAATATCTAATCTTCTTTACTGAATTAATACTCTGATGTTGCCAATGCAAAACTCAGTGGAAATGGTGACTCTTCTAAAAGAATATGAAATTGGATTTTAGTTTCAAATGGGATGTTATTATCTTATAAAATTTGATCACTTGGTTATTTTCTAAAATTTTGGGGGGGGAGGGGTAGAGGGAGAGGGAGAATCGTAAGCAGGCTCCATGCCCAGTGTGAAGCCCAACACGGGGCCTGATCTCACAACCCTGAGATCATGACCTGAGCCAAAATCAAGAGTCAGATGCTTAACCAACTGAGCCACCCAGGCGCCCCACACTTGATTGTTTTCTAAATGGAAAAATGTCTAATTAGAGCAATGGGATGTACACATTGAAGTAAATATAATAAAAATGTAACTATAAATAATATATTATATATTATATAACAAGTATTTGCATATAATATAAATTATATATCCATGTCTGTTTCTGTATCTATAAGTTTCCTTCCTGTTTTTCCTTCGGAAATTGTCCATCTGAGACCTTGGATCATGCATAGCATCATTTATAATGATGCATCTTGTAGAAGAGCAGAAAAAATGTGCAGATTTCTAAAAGTATAGTCTAAGTAATCGCTATTGCTAAACGTATGTCTATGAATTACAGAAAAGATTCCAGAATTCTGTAGTGTGCACTTCTCCTGTACAAATATGCCATACTGCTGTGAAAAGAACAGCCCTAACTTCCTCTGACATCTATCTGCATTGGGGGATTGGTAGCAAAATTCTAGACCATTAACATCCTTATGGAGGCTTTAGGACCCTAACCACTGGTATTTCATTTCCTACAAGAGCAACAATCTATAAGGCTAGTTATAGTTGTCATGAAAACAAACCTACCAGAGTTGTAAAGATTTGTAGCTATAAATATAGATAGAAAGAATATATCTTTCTGCCCATGGACCTTCTTGTTGGCTATCCTAGATAGATAGATAGATAGATAGATAGATAGATAGATAGATAATAGATAGATGATAGATAGATAATCTTTCTAGTATTTAAAAACAAACAAAAAATTGATAAAGACAAGGTTTTCCAAAGGACCCCCGGCCAAGGAAGACACAATGGTTGTGTTTTATATTAATATCTTATATTAATTATGAATTGATTATGAAGGCCAGTAACATTTGACCCAGTTGATCATTCATTTAGATTTCCCCTGTAAACACTGTCTGCATTTGATGTCCAGGAATTCTTCTGTTTTTTCTTCTACTCCTTGGGCATCTCCCTTCTTTGTTGGTTCATCTACATCTTTCCTGCTTATATACTTTCTTTTGTTAATCTCATCAAGCCTCCTGTGACTGTAAATGTCAGGTGTTTATTTATGACTCAGCCTGGTTGTCCTTGAACTCCAGACTCACATAGACCGTTGCCCATCCTACATCTCCACTTGAATGTTAATAGGCATCTCAAACGTAACATGTCCAAATACAAACTCCTGCTCTACCCTTCTATCTCCTCTCTCTATTGTCTTTCCTATCTCAGCACCTCCATTGCTACCATGCTGGTCCAAGCCACTGTTATCTCTTGCCTGGACTAAGCAATAGCCTACTATCTGGACTCACAGGTCCATCCTGGCTCCACTTTAGTTCAATCTTATCAGAGCAGCTAGAATGACCCTGTTAAAACCCAAGTCAGACTATGTCATTCCACTATTGAATATCCTCCAGTGGCTCCCCATATCTCTCTAAAGGAAGTCACAAATGGGCCAAATTTGTGTAGGATGTTTCTATACCTGCCTTGATAATACCTCTCTAATTCCTTTTTCTACTGCTCTCCCTCACCATACTGGTCTCCTTGCTTTTCCTTAAAGCACACTGAGTCCGCTCCCATCTTAGCACTTTACACTTGCTTTTTTTTTTTTTTTTTTCTTTGCCTGGACCTCTCCGCCTTCAGATACCTGCTTGGCTTGTTCTTTCATCTCCTTCAGATCTGTATTAAAATGTCACCTTTTTTTTTTTAAGATTTTATTTATTTATTTGACAGAGAGAGACACAGCGAGAGAGGGAACACAAGCAGAGGGAGTGGGAGAGGGAAAAGCAGGCTCCCGGCCGAGCAGGGAGCCCAATGCGGGGCTCGATCCCAGGACCCCGGGATCATGACCTGAGCTGAAGGCAGACGCTTAATGACTAAGTCACCCAGATGCCCCAAAATGTCACCTTTTCAGTGAAGACTTCACTGAACATCTATTTAAAATACCAACTCCCTTGCTCAACACTCCTTGCCCCTCTTCTTTGATTTATTTTTCATTTTTAGCCTATTATTTATCAATTTTGTTCATTACCGCCCACTAGATTGTATGTCCCATGAGGGCAGGTATTTTTGTCTGTTTTGTTTACTACTGCATTCACTCCCAGTGACCCAAGGACACTTGACCTTTATGAAGTAGCCAATAATATTTGTTGAATGAAAGAATGACTATCTCCTTATATGTGATTCTTCTGAACATTGAGCAATGTGTGACCTGTTTTACAGAACACTTTCTCAATATGCTCTTTCTCCCTCTTCCTCATTACCTGTCTGTTCAAAAGCTAGGTTTCAAAACATTTTCTGTTTTTTTCATTCAGTGCTCACTGAGTGACGGCTCTGTTTCCAACACCGTGTTAGGTGACGAAAAATACCGTAATGAAACACACAATGTCCCTGGTGTCGTGGAGACTGTCACGTGGTTGTTGGAGAAGGACACTGGATGAATAATAACACAAATACATGTAAGCTGTAGATTATAGTAAAAGATTATGAAGGCAGAAACAGAGTAGTGTAATAAAAAGGAAAACAGTGGAGGGAGGGAACTCTAGATAGGATGAAAAGTCCACCGTAAGGAGGTGACATTGAAGCTGAGGGAAGGTGTGAAGGATAAGAAGGGATGAGTAAAGCAGAACGTAAAGTCTGGTGGGGATGCATTTCAAGGCAAGAAAACAAGCCCATATGAAGGCACCAGGGGAATAAAAACACCATGACCTCTTTGAGAAACCAAAAGAAAGCCGAAGTGATTGAGGTGAGAGATTGGCAGTTCCTGTAGTTTCTACAACATCGTGTAATGGTAAAGAGATGGGAAATCTAGCGCCAGACCCCTGAGGTCAAATCCAGGCTTCACCTCTTACTTAGCCTGTGATATTTGACAAGTTACTTAACTACTCTGTGCCTTAGTTTGCTCATCTGTAAAATGGGGATATTTATTGTGCCCACATCATATGGTTGTTGTAGTATCAAATGAGCTATTGCATGAAAGTACTTCGAACAGTATCTGCAGTGTAGGAAATATTTTAATATAAATTTGAACATGTGTTCTGAATTCAGTTGCTTCTCCCCACACCTACAGCTGCCACTCTGGTCCACCATCATTTCTTGCCCTGTGCCTCAAATTGCCTTCTACTTTGGCTCTTTGTATTCACTCTTAACCTGGTATAATCCATTCTCCACCCAGAAGTCAGGGTGAATTGTTTTTTATTGAAATTTAATCATGTTATTCACCTGCTCGAAACATTCTCAGATTTAAAGTAAATCCACTTAGAATAAAATACCAAGCTCTTTCTATGATCTGGCTTTGCCTGCCATTCTGGACTCATTTTCTAGCAGGTTCCCTTCATTCACTATGCTCTTCTGTCTGAACCTCATTCTCATCTCATGGGCTTTCGATGTCATGTTTTCCATATCCAGAATTTTGGTCTCTAGCTCTCCACTCTTCACTTTTCAGGTCTCTCAGCTCAAATGACCTCTTAAAAATGACTTTTAGGATTATCATGTCTAAATAGGCACATACTTTGTCCTCAGTCCCAATGAATCATTTACTGTTTTATTGTTTACTTTAGGTTCTTTCTCAGCTGAAATGATGTTACTTATTTCATTGTTGACTTGTGTCTTGCTTGTCTTCCTTACTGGTTGTGACAGGCTGTAACAGTTATATACTAGGGACTCAATGCCTATTTGTGGGATACATGGATTCTTTTACGTATTCTGAAAAATGAAAGAAGAATGATTGAAGATATTTTCCCGGAGGTGGTGAATTATTTCCACTTTTCAGCCATACAGGTGGAAAGGCATCTTTTTAGTTGTCTCATTTGTTTCTCCTCTCTCAGGGGCTGCTGTCAGGTGCTGCCTGTCATTCAGTATCTGAAAACCATTGTTTTATAGATTCTGTTTTGTTGTCCTTTAGTTGTGGTTTAACACCAAAGAGTAAACCTGGTCCTCATTTCTCTGTCTTGGTGGAAACTAAATAATTCCACATATGTGATTCTTATGGCTCCGAATGAGTGTTCTTTTTATGGACTTTAACAAATGGAGAGCGTCTCAATAAAGGCAGGTCATGCAGATTATTGTGTTTCCTCTCCATTTGTATCCCAGATCCTCGATACCTAAGCCAGTATGCTTTCATCTTGGGATACCATGCATGATATTGGGAGTCATATGGATGCAAACTTAGAAGGGTCTATTTAGCATTTCCTTGCTCTTTTCCAAGCACTCATCTTTGTTATTTCAGATCTGGTTGGTTGGAGAACCAGGGCAGATCCCAGACTTGATGTTTCTGGGAGACCCCAAATCCAACATGTGACTGGACCCTACATGGTGCTTTGAGCAATTCTTGCTAATCTTTCCCTAAATCAGACAGACTGTTTCTAATTTCAGTGCTAGAAATGAAACACACTAAGTTAATCTCTGCAAGAATTTAATTGTTCTGAGAGTCAACCCCAATTTTTTTTTTGTAAGAAGAGTGCCCCTACCTCCCACCCTGGAAATATATTTAAATGCTAAAATTGAATAGATGTGGAAATTTATCCAATAGATCTATACTTGGAATGTGGAATATGGTTTTAAAAAGGTATTTTCTATAGAAAAATCAGGCTCCTATTTATTACATTGATTTTGAGGCAAGATATTTCAACTTAAATATCCTGGAATTGCCTTTCTACAAACTAAGATGTGGATAATTAGATATGAAGTCATCCACCAGTACTTATACTTTCTATTTTCATTTAGAACAAAACAAATTTTCTCCATCAGTTAAAAGGCTGAAAATGGATAAATTTATTATAGCATAGAAAATTGTTATTTAATCCTTTGTGTCATCAAAATAAAGAACAAAAAGACCCTGCTGTTGGTAATTGCTCTGATATGTGATGCCAGTTTTTGCATTCAGACCTAATCTGGCTCCAAGAAGTTGTGTATGGATACTTTTAATGTATTTTTTTATTATATTTATAATATTATATATATTTTTTTAAAAAAAGATTTTATTTATTTATTTGAGACAGAGAGAATGAGAGAGAGAGAGAGCACATGAGAGGGAGGAGGGTCAGAGGGAGAAGCAGGCTCCCTGCTGAGCAGGGAGCCCGACATGGGACTCGATCCTGGGACTCCAGGATCATGACCTGAGCCGAAGGCAGTCGCTTAACCAACTGAGCCACCCAGGCGCCCTATAATATTATATTTATAAGGCAGAAAGAACATAATGATACCCTGGAAGAAGGGAAAAAATCTAATTTAGACTGAACAACTAGTTCTAATATAAGTGGAGGATATCAACTAGTGAATTTTTTTATAACATAATTTGAATTTTAGATGTAAACAGAATATCAGGAATACCTGGGTGGCTCAGTTGGTTAAGCATCTGCCTTCTGCGCAGGTCACGATCCCAGGGTCCTGGGATCGAGCCCCACGTCGGGCTCCCTGCTTCTCCCTCTCCTCCCCACCTGTGCTCTCTCTTGCTATCTCTGTCACTCTCAAATAAATAAAAATAAAAATCTTTATTTTAAAAAAAGATGTAAACAGAATATCAAAAGATACTCTTCCATACTACTAGGTTAACCACAATGACCTGACATTGGCGTCTAGCATTTAGGTGCTAATTTGGATTAAAAGCTTCATTAAAATGTTTTGGTTAATAAGCTGGTTAGAAGGCTTGACTTGTGAAAATCTCATTCATCAGAAATCTCTGGAAGATATTTGCTATTATTGGGCAGGAAACAAAGGAAGAATTATGGCAAGAGAGGAAAGGAAAAATTATTTTCTCAGTCAAGCTTACATGGGCCAATCCTAAATTGATAGTTCTAAATTGACCTCGGGGTACCTGGATGGCTCAGTTGGTTAAGCGTCTGACTCTTGATTTCGGCTCAGGTCATGAACTCTTCGTCCTGAGATCGAGCTCCACGTCAGGCTCTGTACTGGGGATGGAGACTACTTAAGATTCTCTCTCTCCCTCTTTCCCTCCTCTCTCTCTTTCTCTCACTCTCCCTCCCTCTCTATAAATAAATAAATCAATAAATAAACAAACAAACAAACTTATTTTAATAAATTGACCTAAAAGTATTTCTGGGACCCTGGAACAAAATGTGAATGTACACTCATTCATTCACGATATATATAAATATATGATAGGCAAGAACAGTATTTCAATCACTGTTCTGGGTGATTTTGGAAGCATCAGTAGACAAAAACAAAAATGCCCATAATTCCTGCCCTGATAGAGCTTAGGTCCTATTAGGGGGTAGACACACAATAAAAATAAACATAATAACTGAGTACATGGCAAGGTAGGGAAAGCGATAATAACTTTGGGGAAAATAGTAGGGAGTGCAGTGGGGGCAGGCAAGCTGGCTGCAATGTCAATGATGTCTGGGTCGAAAACTTGAAGGAGATGAGGCACTTAGCTACAGTGCTATCAGAAGAAATCGCGTTGCATGCTGAGGGAGCACAAAGGCTCTAAGATGGGAGATTCCTGGAGGACAGTGGCAACAGCAAGGCCAGCGTGCACAGCCCAGAATGAGCAAGCAGTGGGGAGAGTAGGGTAATAGGAAAAAGATCAGAGATAATACAGAGCTAGACCTTTGGGTTTTACTCTGAGAGAGATGGTGGATCCACACTGTGGAGACATGGTGATGTCTCTCAAATCACCTCCCCATTCTTAAAGGATTCTATCCTCGGAGACCTTTTTTGCCCTCTCGGTCAAAAATGAATTATGTACATTGGTCCTTATGGCTGACGCTGTACTACCTCTGGTTCTGAGCACCGACCACTATCTTCTCTCCCAGGGCATCAGCATCATCATCACTTTATATTAAGGAGGGATAAATTTATGGTACTTAGGCAGTTAATGAAGAAATTAATAGCAGTAATAGTTTCATAATAGTTTCATAATTGCCAAAGTCAAATTCCTTTTTACAATGAGCTAGGGCACGAGTCGGCAAGCATTTTTTTTCCGCGAAGGAGCAGAGAGTAAATACCATCAGCTTCTCCGGCCATAAGAGGTCTGTTGCAAATACTCAGCACTGCCGTGGGGCTGTGAGAGCAGCAATAGATAGAGCAGAAACACATATGCGCAGCTGGGCTCCAGTAAAAATTTACTTACAAAACCAAACGGCAGGCTAGATTTGGGCCATGGGCTGTAGTTTGCTTGCCTTTATGACAGAATATAGAGGATATGTTAGCTTTGGAGCGGGGACCATTGGGTGAGGAGGGGTGCAGCACAGTCCTGCAAAAAGAGCAATCATTAAACCCTGGCATCAGACAGACCTGTCCTTCAGGCTCAATTCTTCTATTTGCACAGTGCACACAGCAGGTGTTATGGGCTGAATGTTTGTGCCCCCCCCACCCCGCCCCCTGCCGCCTCAAATTCATATGTTGAAGCCCTAACGCTCAATGCAATTGTATAGGAAGGTGGGGCCTTTGGGAAGTAATTAGATTTAGATGAGGTCATGAGAGTGGGGCCCCAGGATGGGATTAGTGTCCTTTTTTTTTTTTTTAAGATTTTATTTATTTATTTGATAGAGAGAGAGAGAACGAGAGCAGGAACACAAGCAGGGGCAGAGGGAGAGGGAGAAGCAGGCTTCCCGCCGAGCAGGGAGCCCGATGCGGGGCTCGATCCCAGGACCCTGGGATCATGACCCGAGCTGAAGGCAGACGCTTAGCCGACTGAGCCACCCAGGAGCCCCAGGAGAGGAGTATTTTTTTTTTTAAAGATTTTATTTATTTATTTGACAGAGAGAGACATAGAGCAGGAACACAAGCAGGGGGAGTAGGAGAGGGAGAAGCAGGCTTCCCGCGGAGCAGGGAGCCCGATGCGGGGCTCGATCCCAGGACCCTGGGATCATGACCTGAGCCAAAGGCAGACTTTTTTTTTTATATAAAGATTTTTATTTATTCATCTGACAGAGACACAGCGAGAGAGGGAACACAAGCAGCGGGATTGGGAGAGGGAGAAGCAGGCTTCCTGTGGGGCTCAATCCCAGAAGAACCCTGGGATCATGACCTGAGCTGAAGGCAGACGCTTAACGACTGAGCCACCCTGGCACCCAAGGATTACTGTCCTTATAAGAAGAGGAAGAGAGACCAGAGCTTTCTCTATTTCTTTCCACCATATGAACTCACAGCGAGAAGGCAGCCATTTACAAGCCAGGGAAAGGATCCTTAGTAGGAACTGAATCTACAGGCACCTTGATGTTGGACTTTCCAGCCTCCAGAACTGTGAGACATAAATGTGTGTTGTTTGAGCCACTCAATCATGACATTTTTTTAGAGCAGCCCAAGCTGACTAAGACAGCAGGGGTTCAAAAATACAAGAGAATGTTTACCAGATATCAGGCTTCGAGCAAAACTTAGTCACTTCAGGATACAATGATGACTTAAGAAATAAGGCAGCAAAGGTGGTAGGATAGACTATTCTCTCTGAATATTGCCCCTGTCCCCTTGCCTCACTCCTGTCTTCCCGGTACGCCAGTTAACACAGATTTATTTATCCCTTTGGCCTATGCCATACATGTCTCTTACTTTCTGTCTTGTTTCTTCTTTTTTTCTTTTTATGCCTCTGTTTTGCATATTCTTGTCTACCCGTCTTCCAGTTCTCCAACCCCGGCTCATATTGTGTTCAGTCTGCTGTAAAACCTACCCAATGGTTTCCTAATTTCAAATAGTGTATTTTTCCATTCTAAAATGTCCCCTTGATTTTTTTATGTGTTCCAATTTTTTGCTTAATTCTCAGTCTTTTCTACTCTTTGACCAACTTTTTCCTCTAATATGTGAATTACCAGTGGATCTTCTTTGCCCTCCCTTGGTTTTTATCAAACCTAGCTTGTCCTGTGTATTAGCATGCCTCGTAAGTTTAGATATTGTGGATTAAAAAAAGCACTGTAGAGGCTCTGTGATTTCTTTCAAAAAAAAAAAAGCTGGTTTTTTGTTTGTTTTTGGCAGGCAGACAGATCCTGCTGAGGTGTGATTTTAGGCTTTCTTAGGGCTAGACTGCTAAATTTTTTACTTTATTTGACCTTATTTCTTGTGGGTTCCCCTTGCTACTAAGGCATGCCCCTTCTGAAGCCTTGACTAAAATTTTATAATAGTTACTGATGCATCTCCTCCTTGGTAAGGCTTAAATTCTAACCTGTTTTCTCAGTACAGCGTGCGGCTGAAATCTGTGATCAGATTTTTATCTTTCCAGCTGCTGTTTTCATCTGGCTTGGCAGAATCTCACTGGACTCATGCACAGCTTAGACACTGTCCAACAGTTTGGGGGAAATATGTGGATCAGTTTCTGGGCCCCTTTTCTGAATTTCTCTCACTGTCCAGAAATTGCTTCTGGCATACCTCACCCCTGCAAGACAGCCACTTTCTACGGGGGCCCTATTTCCCCATGCTTGAATGTGGAAGACTACCTCAGAGAAAAAGCCAGGGAGAGTGTGGAGCTCACTCTCTATGCTTTCTTCTCTCAAGGCTGACAGCGCCTGTATTGCTGTGGCTCTCTCGAGCCGTTGTTTTGCATATGTTATCCAGTTCTTCTTACCATTCCAGTCATAGCATGAATCCCATACAAGACACTCTGCCATGCGGACACTAGCTCCCCATTACTCTTCAACTCACTGTGATGTAATTTCCATCCCACTCTTCCTGTGAAGCTGTCCTGCTGGGATCACCCATGACGTCCATTGTGCTACTCCAGTGGATTATCTCAGTCCTTATTCCACTTAGTAGCATTTGACATAGCTGACCGATTTCTGTCTTTGGCTTTCTTGCCATACACTCTTGGAATTCCTTCTACCTCTGTGACCATTTTTTCTTAGTCTTCTTTGTTGACTTATTTCTCCTTTACTCAGCCTTTAATGTTGGGGCCCCTCACGCCCTCTGGTAAGTGTTCTCTTCTCCTCACTCCATAGCCCCTTTGTAGGTCATCTCATTGAAATCTGACGACTGCCACAATATGCTGGAAACTTTTAGGTTTATATTCCCAGACCAGGCCCCATTTCTAAGCTTCACAACTTAGATCTAATGGTCTACTAAAGATCTCCACTTGGATGACTCACGGGATTTCCAAATTTAGCATGTCTAAAGCTGAACTATTTTTGTGCTGTATGCTGACTTCCCCCTCTTCCCAAGTTCTTTATCTCAGTAAAGGACCTCGTTCTCCCCAGCCTCCCTGCTCCAGCTGTAACTCTTGCCAGGCATTTGGGAATAACCTGAATTCTTCCCTCACATTACACCAGGGTTCCATAGCTCACCTTTTGCTTCGTCTTTCAACTTCATGAGAGTCCATCTCTTTGCTGGCTGATGACTTTATTTTGCTCTGCCCTGGGCCAAGTGCACAGTTCTGGAGCCCATCAGTCTTTTTTATTAGGGTGTTTGAGGTTTCAGGGGCTGTGAACCTTGAAATCACAGTATAGGACAGATACAGAAAATCATAGGTGAGACCAAAGTCATCAAATATAGATTAATTTATGTGTGCTATGCTTTGTTTTAGATGTTTAGAACATTTGTGATTAATTTTTAAATCATTAATTTAGAAATTTGGAGGCTAACAATGCGGGTTATGAGGTAAATTCTGTAAGGCTTGTCTTGGGGAATATAAGCCGTCTCACAGAACTCCATTTGCCATTTGTGAAACTGCTAGCAGCTGGGTGCACTATCAGTTTATGTTCCACAGCCTGCTTCTCCCTCTCCCGCTCCCCTTGCTTGTGTTCCCTCTCTCGCTGTGTCTCTCTCTGTCAAATAAATAAATAAACTCTTTTTTTAAAAAAAGATAAAAATAAAAAATAAAAAGAACAATATGTTTTGGTTAATGAGTTTCTAGAGAAATGGTCTAAATATAATGATACTTTTTTTTTTTTTTAATTTGCCTCAGATCCCCAAGACACAGCACAGTACCCGCTGACCCTGGGTGACCTTGGGCAAGTCACCCACCCTCCTGTGTTTATTGTCTTCATTTACAACGATAACTGTGCCTGCATCAGTTGTTATGAGGCTTAAATAATTTAGTATTTATGAAGTGCCTAGAATAGCACCCGGCACGGGGTAAACATGATGATAACTATTAAATAAATAAAGTATGCCTGGCTTTCCCTTTTTCATTTCTGTATTCTTTTGTGGAAGAACTAAGGAGTCAGCAACCCTGGATTCTTACCTCGGAGGTATATGTTTAGCTTTGTGGACTTAGTACACTTAATTTTTAGTATCCTGTAGCTTTGGTTCTGCGTCTGAAATGTAAGTAACATTAACTGGCTACTTCCCTTGTGCTTCTATGAAGCACTTGACCTACATCATGTCACATCTACATGTCTAGATAGGCTGTAGGATAATAATCTTTATTTTATCTGAGGCTTAGAGAAGATGATAACTTGCCTGAAGTCACACAGCTAGTTAACACGGCCACCAGGCAGCCTCTCTGATTGCAGAACTCAAAGCTCCTGGCCATGGCTCTCAGATGCCTCCTTCTTTCTCAGTGCTGCTTGTTTCTTGCTCACAGGGCTTTTAGGCATTGAAAAACAGCCCAGATTTCAGCCGGGTCTCTGCCACTGAAAATGTCTGGAGCTTTGGCTGTGAAAATCCTTGAGATTGTCTCCTTGTGACAGTGAGACATCTCCGTTGCCTGCCTCTTGCTGCAGGCTGGGGGCCAGCCCACTTGAGCAGCTCAGTAGCTCTCCCCAGAAATGAGTAATAGTGCAGTCTGCACTGGCCCTCCTTCCTTGGCTTTTAGCTCTCTTCTGTCATTGCTTTCTTTTGAGAATGCATTAGCAGTTATAAGAAAGGAATCATGCAGACCCTAAGCCCAGTGTTTTCTCTAAATCATGTCCTAGTTTCCCTTGGCAACCATGTAGCTTGACCCCCCCTACAAAGCAAGTCTCCCTGTAGTTTCAGCATTTCAAAACTGAATCCTGTTGTCAATAGAATTGTTGGTTTTCCAGAATCGAGATGATCCTTGCAGTGGCCCTCAATTGACAAGGTATTTGTTTGTCATTCGATACTTCTGTGACCCTAATAGTGAGAAAAGCAGGCCAGGAAGGAGGGAATCATAAGGTGGAGGGTAGTGTTCTTGGACCAGGAGAGTCTTGTGATACCTCTTAAACCACACTGTGTCTGGGGCATGGGGGGAGGATTCATCTACTCCTCCACTCTGGGCCAGTAGAATCAACCATCAGCGCTAGAAAGAATCTCCACCATAGAGATGAGGAAATCAAGACCACTAGAGGCTAATTGCCTTGCTCAAGGTCCTATGTTACGTCAACATTTGGCCAGGACCAGCCCCTGGACATCTATACTTTTAACCCTGCACAGTGTCATCTCCTTCACACCAAACTCATGTGTGTAGCAGGTATGAACCCCAGACCACAGACTCAGGTGTGGGGTGTATTGAAGTGTGACCCTCAAAAAGATATCTTCAAGCCCTGACTCCTAGAATCTGTGAAAATTTTAGGCTAATTAATTTTAAGAAATAGCAGACACAAGCTCTGAAGCCTGAGTCAAAGTTACCTTTCTGTAAGAGACATTTACATTTACAAGGGCAATCTCCACTTCTAGAGTGCCTTCCTGTCTGTCCCAGGAAGAGGAGGATAACCAAATCTCTACAAACTCTTACCAGTGGAGAAAGCAAGGACTTCAATCCGCATAGCCATGCTCCCTTTGTTTACTGGGCTTTGCCTGGTCACTTCTCATAACTGCCCTCCCCCAACATCTTCTTTCGTCTTGAGCTGGAGATGGTATTTAAGGGGGTAGCTTGGGTCATTTGAGGTGTCTCCCAGGAAAATAATACACATATCATTAAACTTCTGTGTGATTCTCTCCTGTTACTCTGTCTTTTATCATAACGGGCTCTCAGCAAGAACCTAGAAGGGTAAAGGGAAAATTGTTTTTCCTCCTGTATACTGGTAAGCACCAGAAGCCAGGAGGAGGCCCAAAGGGAGTTTTCCCTACAGTTTTCAGAGGGAGCATAGCCTGCAGCCGCCGTCATTTTGTGCTTCCAGCGTCCAGAACTGAGAGAATACATTTCCATTGTCTGAAGCCCCCCACTTTACGGCAGTTCATTATAGCAGTCCTAGGAAGCTAATACAAGGTGGCCATTAAATATAATTTTGTTTCTCTGTAATCCAACATGAAGTTTATTTTGTCCTTCAGTTCTTACAGGGGGTGAACCCTTAAACCCAGTCCACTTAGTTTCCCCACGCCTCCCAGGGGTGTGTGTAAACTGCGCTGCGTGCATGTCCGTGTAACCCAGTTGTCTGGGATGTGCCTTGTTTCTGTGACCTTGGCCCCTACAGATTGCATCGTTCTAGCGCTTCCAACTTACTACAGGGTGCGAGACTCTCAGACAGGTGGTTTATACTCATATACATCCAGTTGAGGTGTTTCGGACATTTCCACAGTGAGTGCCTCTTATCATGATGGCTCTGCCAGGGAAGAAGCTTTCGGGCCTCTCTTTCCAATGCACACCTGTCTTCTCTCAAATTTATCCCACCTCTGCAAGAAAAAGAAGTAGATCCAGTTCCCTTCACCTCAATTCTTGGCAGTCTTCCTATGCTCTTCTTCTATGCCCTGAGTCCTCTAACTTCCTAACTCAGGCTTTTGGAATACAAAATGTATGTCTCCCCACATCCCTCCCCTGAAGCAATAGACCCAGAATATTTGTTACAGGGGAGGGGGGCAAGAAAAGTGGAAAATACTGGTGGGAAAACAAAGAATATTAGTTTATGAAAACTATAATCTGGGTGAATGTGATATAGAAAAAATACGGACTCCTGAAGCCAAAGAGACATGGAATCAGTTGTCAGCAATGCTCCTTTCTAGCTGTAACTAGGGCAAGGTACAGACTCTCTGAGACTTTGTGTTCTCACTTACCAAAACAAGGAAGTAAAACACCTGCCTTCTAGAGTTGTTGTGGGGTCTAAGTTTAGGGAGATAACATATGCAAAGGCACAAAGGGGATACCAACTAGCCAAGTCAACATGGTTGCAGAAACGATTAAAGACTGGGTCGATTTCCCAGTTCTTTCCTAGTCTCCATGAAGACATCAGCCATTTATCCTGAAGTTCCATTCTGCGTATTTCCTCCCACTACTATGCAAGATGCTGCTATGGAGGCTAGCTGGCTCTTTAATGGCCTTTCTTGTGCTAAGGAATAGCTTGAGGATGGGAACCGGGTTTTCCATTCTTCCCTACCATTATTATTTTCTAGCTTTGGTGCACTTTGGCTTTTGTACTTTCTTAAATCCAAATAAATACTCGGCAGACAGACAAACACCTTATATTTTCATCTACTTGGCTGTGAAACTAGAACACTGCTGAACTTTTCTGGGGAATTAGGAGTGCTTTTGTGTTTTTTCAGGAACTGGTAAAACCCAGGCCGAACCAGTTGACTTTGCCAGATTTTCCTTCTCTAAGAGGTTGTCATTCAGATGCAGAGCCACTAGATGTCACAAATGGGGAAGTGTTCTGCCCTGATCCCTGTGTTTCTCCTGCAAGGAGAGATGGTGTTGTGCTATCATCCTTCTTGAAGAAACAAAATGAACAAAACATTTTATTTTATTTTATTTTTTTTAAAAGGTTTTATTCATTTATTTGAGAGAGAATGAGCTAGAGAGAGCATGAGAGGGGGGAGGATCAGAGGGAGAAGCAGACTCCCTGCTGAGCAGGGAGCCCGATGCGGGACTCGATCCAGGGACTCCAGGATCATGACCTGAGCCGAAGGCAGTCGCTTAACCAACTGAGCCACCCAGGCGCCCAGAACAAAACATTTTAAACAGACTTAATTTTTTAGAGCACTTTTAGGTTTATAACAAAATTGAGAGGAAGGTACAGAATTTCCCAAATATCCCCTGCCCCACACATATGTAGCCTCCCCCAACATTAACATCACTCACCAGAATGGTACATTTTTTACCAAGGATGAACCCACACTGACACAAGATTATCACCAAAAGTTCATTGTTTACTGCAGAGTTTACTCTTGTTGTTGCATATTCTATGGATCTGAACAAATATGTAGTGACATATAGCCATTGTTATGCTTATTTGCCATCCGTATATCTTCTTTGGTGAGGAGTCTGTTAAGGAATTTGGTCCATTTTTAAGTCAGGTTGTTCGGTTTCTTATTGAGTTTAGTAAGTGTTCTTGTATATTTTGAATAAAAGTCCTTTATCAGGTGTGTCTTTTGTAAATATTTTTCCAGTCTGTGGCTTGCCTTCTCATTCTCTTGACATTGTTTTTTACAGACTAAAGTTTTAAGTTGTAATCAAGTCCAGCTCAGCAATTCTTTCTTTCATAGACCACGTCTCTGCTGTTGTATCTGAAAGGGCATCACAGTCCCAACGGTCATCTAGGTTTTCTCCTGTATGATATACTAGGAGCTTTATAGTTTTGCATTTTACATTTAGGACTATGATCCATTTTGAGTGAATTTTCGTGAAGGTTGTAATGTCTGTGTCTAATTCATTTTTTGTATGGCCAGTAGTTCCAGCACGATCTGTTGAAGAAACTACTTTTGTTACACTGTGTACAGCAGTACCCTCCCCCGTCTCCATGGTTTCACAGTCTGTGGTTTTAGTCAACCTGTGGTCAGACACAGTCTGGAAGCAGATGATCTTTCTTCTGATGTCAGAAGGTCATTAGAAGCCTAACACTACGTCACAATGCTTATGTCATTCACCTCACGTCATCTCATCATGAAGGCATTTTATCATGTCACATGATCACCAGAAGAAGATGAATAAGTACAGTATGGTATTTAGAGAGAGAGAGACCACATTCACATAACTTTTATTACAGTATATGGTTATAATTGTTTTATTTTATTATTCATTATTGTTGTGAATTTCTTACTGTTGCCCAATTTATAAATTAAGCTTTATCACAGGTATGTATATACAGGAAAAAACATAGTATATACAAGGTTTGGTATTTTCTGTGGTTTTAGGCACCCACTGGGGTCTTGGAATGTATCCCCAGCAGATAAGGGGGGACTATTTGTACTGCTTTTGCTCCTTAATCAAAGATCGGTTGAGTATATTTATAGATGTCTATCTCTGGGCTCCCTAGTCAGTGTCATTGGTCTGTCTTTCCATTCTCTTACCAACACCACACTGTCTTGATTACTGTAGCTGCAGAGTAAGTCCTGAAGTTGGGTGACATCGGTCTAACTTTGTTCTTCTCCTTTAATACTGCATTGGCTGTTCTGGATCTTTCACCATCCATACAAACTTTAGAATCAGTTTGTCTATATCCATAAAATAACTTGTTGGGATTTTGACTGGAATTGCACTGAATCTCTAGGTCAACTTGGGAAGAACTGACATCTTGTGTTTTGTGCCAGTCTCAGCCTATCCATAAGCACTGTTGTGGCTGGACCCACCCTTGTGGTTCTCATTATGACTGCAAGACACCCTCAGCAATAACAATCAGGAAACTTTTTTTTTTTTTTTTGAGAGAGAGAGAGTGCACGCACATGGGGTGAGGGGTAGAGGGAGAGGGAAAGAGAGAATCTTAAGCAGGCTCCATGCCCAGTGTGGAGCCCGATGTGGGGCTCCATCTCACGACCCTGAAATCAGGACTTAAGCTGAAATCAGGAGTCACATGCTTAACCAGCTGAGCCACCCAGGGGCCCCACATCAGGAACTTAAAAAAAAAATATTTATTACTTATAAGTTCTGGAAATTACACGACACATTTGCGGGCACACCATGAGGCTGTAGATAGAGAGAGAGTGCGGGTCTGCTTTTTGGGGGATAGAGGATTGAAGTTTAGGGTTTTGAGAGCTTACTTTGTATTTGTGAATTTTAAAGCATTCGAGAGGAAATTTAAAGCACAGGAAGGGAAAAAAAAACAAACAAGCAGTCCAAATGGTCAGCTATCTAAACCAAATAAGATTTCTAAAACAAAGGAGCCATAGGGAGTGGGGGATAGGCGACTTGGCTCTTTATCTGGTGTGGTTCTCAGTGGGAACAAATGCTGAAGAAGCCAAGAATATGGTTAAATGAGGGCAAATGGCCCTTTTCGCTAGAATGATGGGGCAGGAGGTGGGAAGGGACAGAGCATTTCAGGGCTGGTACTGGCTACAGGTAGGTGTTGCTGCTTGCCCAAGGGCATACTTTCCTGACGTGGCTCCCATCCAACAACCATCAGGTATATAAAGGCTCAGTCATTTACAATGAAAGACCATTTTAACTCCAGAATTTCCTACAGGATCAGCTGGAGCTGTTTATTAGGCCGTCATCACAGCTTGTCTTTTCGCTCAACTAATCCTGCTTCTTTCTCCCCCTTCTGCAGGCACTTCCTCGTATGCATACTGCACGTGAACCTCTGCCTCAGGGTCAGCTTCGTAGAGAACCTAACCTGCATCCGTGTGCATGGAAAACAGGGTTTCTTTTCTCTCCTGGAGCAAAACTAGGTATTCCCGAGAGTGAGAAAGCTGAGCAAGCAAAATAATTGACCTGTTACATTAAAGAATAACAGTGGTTCTTTTTCTTCTTCTTCTTTTTTAAGATTTATCCATTTGAGAGAGAGAGAGAACATGGGGAGAGGGGGAGAGAGTCTCAAGAAGACTCCACGCTGAGCACAGAGCCAGACGCAGGGCTTGATCCCACGACCCTGAGATCATGACCTGAGCTGAAACCAAGAGTCGGACGCTCAGCCAACCGCACCACCCAGGCGCCACAGCGCTGGTACGCCTTAGCTGATTACGGCTGGAGGTAATACTGGTAAATGAATAGTGGTACACCACACAGAACAATGGGTTCCAAAATCCAGCAGGGAATTAATATTTTATAATATTTCATTCTAGATAACTAGGTGAACTCTTCTTTTCAAAATTCAGTTTCAATGTCGCTGGCCTTGTTATTCTTTCTGTAGCTTCCTCAGAAAAAGTCAATCTCTTCCTTCACTTTGCTCACACAGCAGTGCGAATCAGTGTCAGCCATACTAAAGATGGGAGATGGGGGAGGGGGAGAGCAATCTGCCCTGGGAGCAAGCAAAAAGGTGCTAAGTTGTCTGTGGAGAACTGAAAAACAATAAAACTGACTAGAGGTCAGCTGCTTTTTATTATCACCATGCACCAGCAACCCTAAACAATGTCAGTAACAAAATATTCCTTCCTTCCCTGAGGAGTGCTCCACCATATCTCATACACTCCTTTCCACCTTGGCCTACTATGACTCGGTCTATACCTTAATTATGGCATCTGTCACCTTGTATTATACTGTTACCCCAGACCATGGGTTCTTTATGATTTTGCTCCTTCTTTGTCATCTCTCTATGATCCCTATTATAGTTCCTAACCAAAGTCATCACCAATAATATTTAGTTGAATGAATAAAGGATAGTAGTTCAGTACTTCATCTACATGTGGGAGTAGCCGGTTATTAGGGAGGTAATAAAGTCTTCTAGCCTTAAAGCTCAACCAACATCCTAAATCAATGTCATTATCATCTCCTCAAACTTGATTTTCTTTTACTTTTTCACAATTATAAAATCAAAACTCCACTTCTGCTGGAACCACCAACCTATTGGAATAGATGAAGTCAGGTAAGAGTAATAACTTAAATGTCCCAGTCCATGTCTCTACCTGCCTACTCCATGGACTGCCAACCCCATGTATTCATGCATGTGCTCCTGCAATGGATAATTATTTACACAATGAGTAAATATTGATGACCATGTGCCAGGCATGGTCTCATCCAAGCATGTCTGACAGTTCCAAGTGAGTGTCTTAGCCATGACTGCAAATAGAGTGGAACCCAAACACACATTTCTCTTGCTACGAGTGACTTCCTCCCACAATGCAACTTTAATGCATTATTTCATAACATGTCTCTGATGTATATGAGTCTTTGCAAAGACTCCTTCTGGGGGTTAGGAGAAGAGGGCAAAAGGGAAAGAAAAGTCTCTTTTGCCATCTGTCACCCTTCATTTCTTCAATCTATCCTTTACCTTTCAGCCAGACTACCTTGTATGTATATGGATAGGCTTAAGGCAATTTCTTCACCAAATCTTATCAGTGGTTTCCTATTCCTATAAAGTAAACCCAAATCTCATGACATTCAAGGTTAGTTGAAGAAAAAAAAAAACATATAAATAAATGTCACTGAACCAAAATGACTAATTTGTGGGAACTCTCAAATTTTTTCTCCTCCCTGCCAACTGAAGAATTATCTGGCTCTGCCACGTAAGGGGTTTTCTTTCCCTTTTTCTCTTGAGGAGAGTTCTTCAGTGTCCCATGCACAGCTGCTGGCTGGTGGTCTAGTGTATGTATATAGTGCCCAAAGGCACCAGGGCCAGTGGGGAGCGGGCCTGAGCTTTAGCATGTGGGGCAAGTTTGTCTTACTCGAACAGAAGTCCTGCATGGTTGGGTTTTGTGATTTAAAATTGGGAGAACATAAGAAGTCTGGGCAAGAGAAGAGAAAGAAAGGGGACACAGAGAGAGAATGGCTAGAGTGGGGAAGGAGGGTTTTAGGGTAGTTAGTGGGAGAAAGGACCAGGGAAGCTGTGGGTCAGTAAGGAAATAGGGTAGAAATGAGATTTTAAGAAGCGTTGCTCAAATAAAGAATCTGAGTTAATATGAAATTTCTTTTGGTTGCTGGACTATGCTTTCTTTGTCTGCCATAGTGTTAGAAAAACCATTTTACACGCCAGACTCCCTGTCTTAGTCTAACTAGCTAACCGGTTAATTAAGGTCTGCAACTGCCTTCCAGGAAAATGAGTGTTGGAAGAAGAAATCCTTTCATCCTTGCAGTTATCAGCTGTTTGACCTTGAGAGAGTTAACGCTTTTCTGAACTTCCATTTTTTTTTTCCATCCGCAAAAGAGGGTAGTAATACCACCTGCCTCATGGAATAGACATTAGGATGAAGTGAAATCATGTTTATGGAAAGCTCTCTGCTCAGTATTCAGCCTAGTGTGAGCGCTAAATAAATGATCACATCCGTTATTGTTTATGTTGTTAGATGGGGAAAATAAAACAGAATCCTCAGAAGTCTCCAGGAAGAAATTAGGTCTCCTGGCAAGGTAGATGGGACCAAGAAGAGACCCTAGGGCTTGCTGACTTACGGCAAAGAGAATCAAATCATTCTACTCCTGCAGTGGTTCTTGTAGTCCGTAGACACGCCTATTTTTATTTCTAACTCCTAACATGTCCTACTTCCCTGAAGTACTAGTTGTTTATGGTAAGCCTTTCATATAATTTTAACATTTTTCTGCATCTCATTTGCTAAGTTGTTTGTTTGTCTTTTCCATATTCCATCTTGTTTGCTTGCTCCTACTCAATCCTATTTCTACTAAGATTTGAGGATAGCAAAGGTTCTCTGAACTTGAATTTAAATGGTGAAAATAAGCTTACCATCCCATCCCTTTCTCTCCCAACCATTGCCCTGTCCCTTCTTGTGGCCTAACAGCCCCCTACCCGCCTTCTGCCTTTCTCCCAAGAATGACTTGTTCCTTAAGATATCAGCTCTCACCTCCAGAGGTGAAAAGGATAGAGGCCTTTAATCAGTGGTATCTTTTTGTTTCCTATGGAATCAAAAACAAAACATCAAAACCACACTCCTTCAACAGCTAGTTGTAATCATAAGACAGATACAACTTGCAATTCAGACAAACACTGAAGCAAAAGCTCTTTGAGCCGGAGTGGTCCAAAGGGACACTGCCCGTCTTTCTTGTGGTTTTCTTCCACTTTCTCCTAAAACTTGCTCTTTGCTGTCTTACGGGGTTCTGCCCGCTCACACCATTTTCAGAGGCTCAATGTTCTTAATCTGTGGGCTGAGGTTACTAGCGCAAAAGCTTACCAGTGGAATCCACGGATGATTTCAAGGGAAAGAGACCATTTAAGACTATCTTAGGGGTTCCTGGGTGGTTCAGTCGGTTAAGAATCCAACTCTAGGTTTCAACTCAGGTCATGATCTCAGGGTCCTGAGACCAAGCCCCTACTCTGGCTCTGTGCTCAGCAGTGGTGGGGGGGCGGGTGTTGTCTGCCTGCGGATTCTCTCTCCCTCTCCCTCCTCCTCTGCCCCTCCCCCATACACATGCATACATACATGTACACATTCTCTCTCTAAAATAAATAAATAAAAATAAAATATTTTTTTAAAGTATCTTAAAGGGGTGTGTGTCTGTCTGTCTATCTGTGTGTGTGTTTATGTGTTCATGGGTATAAGCAGATGCATTTTCTGGGAAAAGGATCATATCTATTAGTAAAATCCCAAAGACCTCTCCAAAATTATTCAAAATTTGCAGGACTTTAATGGTTTATTTAAATACTTAATGCTGGAGCGCCTGGGTGGCTCAGTCATTAAGCATCTGCCTTCGGCTCAGGCCATGATCCCAGGGTCCTGGGATCGAGCCCCACGTCGGGCTCCCTGCTCAGCGGGGAGTCTGCTTCTCCCTCTCGCACTCCCCCTGCTGGTGTTCCCTCTCTCGCTGTGTCTGTCTCTGTCAAAATAAATAAATAAAATCTTAATAAATAAATAAATAAATAAATAAATAAATAAATAAATAATTCCACTTTTTTCTGTTTTGTTCCTGCTTCTCTCATTGAACTTTTATCTTTTTTTTTTTTAAAGATTTTATTTATTTATTTATTTGACAGAGAGAGAGAGAGAGCGAGAGCAGGAACACAAGTTCCTGGGATCATGGCCTGAGCCAAAGGCAGATGCTTAATGACTGAGCCACGCAGGCGCCCCTCAAGTCAGTGTTTTACTTGGTAAACATGTCTGAGACCACGCATCCCTGGCTGCTAAGCACCATGGCGGACAGGGCTAGAAAGGTAACAGCTTTATTTTGAGCAGGGGGCAAAGACAAGGAACTTTTATCTTTATATATCTTATATCTTTATATACTAATAACTCTTTCCAGGCATTGCAGATCTCAAAGCAGAAATATTTCTCCCTTATTCACTATCATTTGAGAGGATTACCTCCCAGTTTGGGCCTAGGTAATAACATTTCAATAAATGACGGTTTCAAACAATGAGGATGCATGCATTCTAGACAATGACGATTTTGTCTAAGCGTGCTGCTAATGTAAAGGTTTAAATCAAGAAACGCCAGGGATCATTCATTTTGGCCCTTGCTGTCTAGGAGCTTATAATATAACAGGAAGGCAGACAGAGTAACAAAAGAAAAGCACTACAACACCACTGTCACAGCAATGCAGACTCATATATATGGGGAATTAGGGGGGAAAACTGATAACCTTTTTGTTTTTTCTTAATTTTCTTATTTTTTTATTGTTATGTTAGTCACCATACATTACATCACTAGTTTTTGATGTAGTGATCCATGATTCATTATTTGCGTATAACACCCAGTGCTCCATGCAGTACGTGCCCTCTTTAATCTTTCTGGGAGAGTTAGGATAGACCTATTGATATAGGTGATGTTCAAATGTATCTTGAGGGGCACCTGGCTGGCTCAGTAGAGCATGCGACTCTTGGGGCCCCTGGGTGGCTCAGTCGTTAAGCGTCTGCCTTCGGCTCAGGTCATGATCCCGGGGTCCGGGGATCGAGCCCCGCATCGGGCTCCCTGCTCGGCGGGAAGCCTGCTTCTCCCTATCCCACTCCCCCTGCTTGTGTTTCCTCTCTCGCTGTGTCTCTCTGTCAAATAAATAAATAAAAAAAATCTTAAAAAAAAAAAAAGAGCATGCGACTCTTGATCTCGGGGTCATAAGTTCAAGCCCCACATTGGGTGTAGAGACTACTTAAATAAAATCTTTAAAAGAAATGTATCTTGAAAGGACTTGGGAATTTTTATAAGGAGAACAAGTGGGAATGAGCATTTTTGGCAGGAATGGGAAGACTGGTTAGTTTGGCTATATGTGGGGCCTGAGGGAAATGAGTAGGTGTGGTGGGATCTGTGACCGGTAGGGGGTGTTGGAATTAGGTGAACCATCCCAGGTGAATGTCTTGGGATTTCAGGTAGAATCATGTGTGTGTTTGTGTCCTTATAAATACGCAGATCTAAAGAAAATGTACTTCTTTTCAGTTGCCAAGAACTTCCAGGGTGTGAGAGATGAGGAGGTTTAAATCAAGATTTAAAGGTTTAAATCAAGAAACGCCAGAGCAGACAGAAACTACTTGGGAACCGAGTGATCCAGCATCTGAGCTGTAGAAAGCCTCAGGTCTGAGGGAAAGCTAGGGGGACGGTTCCCTGAGCCCTGAAAAAAGACCCAAATCTGTCAGAAGGGAGAGAAGACAAAGCTATTATAAACACCATTTAATGCTATGAGCACTTTAAAAGACATCAATGAATATAGAGCCTTAAACACTTCTCAGTTTGCTTATTTAAACTGGGAACTTTCAGCTTATTTTATCAAGAAGTATCTTGGGTTTTGTGAAGAGCATTGTGCAGAGCGCACACGGTTTAGGTCATGCAATTATGTTCCAAATGAAACTCTATTATTCACTTGTAAAGGTCAGAAGTAAAATGACTATTTTTGAAAAGGTGACTTTCACATAATTCTTTTGCATTTTAACAGCATGTTCGTGGACACTTTATTCTGAGCACATCTTTAGTGCCTTGGCCAACAGGCCTACATAATATTTTCACTGATAAACACATTACTGATGGTAGAGCCTATAGACCAAAGAATGCAAGACTAAACATTGTAAAGTTGTTTGTAAGTTATGGCTCTCTGTGAAAGAACCAGACATTTGTATCCTTTGCCTAAGGCTGCTTAGAGACAGTTCAGCTGTCAAATAAAGTTACTAAATGGGCTTTTAATTTACTGTATGTATCAGAACCTGAGGATAATGTTGCAAGTATCTGAGAATTGGCTTGTGGAAGAAGCTAAATTTGGCTGTTATCACCTTAAAGGGGCCATATTTGATTCATTGTTTTAGTTTGCAGAACTTAAGTGTTTTTAAGGAGGTGCTGAGATAATATATTTGAATTAAATATGGTGAGCAGAGTTAAGTATGGAAAAGATCTTTGGTCTGAAAATGGCTTTTATTCAGATAAAATGACTTTGGCCTTTTTTCCATGGGGGGAAAAAAACAAAGACAATGTATAGACTGTTGTTTTGTTTTTGTTTTGTTTTGTTTTCTCCGCCAAGTCATATCTACTAGCTATCTTTCTTGATGACACAGGCCTTGTTTCTTCCCATTGTTGCCCTTGATGATTTTGTCTAAGCGTGCTGCTAATGTAAAGGTTTAAATCAAGAAATGCCAGGGATTTGCAGGCAAGAAGATGCATAATAATGTATTACAGGTACAGTCACAGAGCATAGGATTTGCTAGAAGTGAGGGGAGGTTTGTGAAGAAGCATCCACCTGAAAATTGCTCTCCTCTTACCAATGCCTACGGCAGTCTGTGAAAATCACGACCAATAGAACCACAGAGACAAGAGCCCCTGCCTGAGTCCTCCCCAGAGGGTGCATTTGCAGATGGGAATAAGCAGACGATGAGCCTCTCAGAGTCTAGCCCTGCAGGACTCTGGACATACTGGATACAGACGTTTTCCAGAAAAACTGAACTGTGTTAGTAATAGCTGAAAAGTATTTCTCCATAGTTGATATACTATCCCTAACACAAAGATGTGATACATTCAGGGCAGGCCAATTTGGGACACAGAAGAAGAGAAGCAGACAATAAAGATCATAAGTTCAGGACAGATGAAGCTCTGGGCAGAACCTTCCTCCAAGCCTTTCTCCTTGAGGACCAGGAATATCCTGTGTGCATACTTGTTTGAACCTCACTTAGGTAGATTTATCTATAGGCTATAGATATTTGCTTGGGTAGTGGGTTGAAGAGAAGATCTTAACCACCCATGGTGGAATTTCTGTTAAAGAGAAAAGTGTCTTTCTTTAGGGAAATCATTTGTGCAGTGAATTGGGGTTAGAGATGAGAGCATGGAGGCAAATGAAGAGATGGGGAGTGGTTGTTCATTTAGGAATGAACAAGGGTCTGGGGAGAAGGGAGACAAAAGGAGAGGAGAAACAGAGATGTGGTTGAAGGGGATACATGCCAAACAACATTTCAGAATAGGTACTCCTAATGCTCAATTAGAAATTTTATGTTGCACATGACACCTCTCGTCCTGGCTCACGAAGAAAGTCGATGCAGTCAGCTGGGTACCCCAAGGCTTGGTATAGTTGCTAAGACAGCTCTTTTTTTTGGCCATCAGAGCCATATGCAAATAATAGAAGAATAAAAATATGTGTACATGTCTGACATCTGTTATTCACCCCTTTAAGCATAGTTTTAAGATGTTAAAATGTTAATCAGAACGTTAATGTATGTATCATGTCTAGGGCCTTTGCAGAATTAAACAATAGTTAAAAGTTGTTTGCAACTGTGCTTTTCTATTTATTTTCATTTTTTGAGAACCCACTTGAAATTTTGTCTAGACTATTTAAAAAGTAATTTTACCTGCGGGTTTAAAGTATCTTCATCCTACCTCTTATATGGCAAGTTATGATTGTTATTATTTAAAAGGCAATTTATTATTCCAATATGACAAATTGTCATAACCAATTAACTTCGGATGCTGGTACTCTACTGTGATTTCTAAAGCCTTACATATCCTTTGCATATACATTGTTAGCTAAGAACATTTTGTCCAGAAATTTTACCAGTTTGCAGTTTCATTCTTTCCAAAGATTTCTCTATGAAATCACAACTTAAACTTTTATCTGGGGACTACTTATCTAAAAACAGCGTTATTTTAAATTGTGGAGAAACTTAGTCACATAAAATTGTAGGATATGATATAGTTCAAGATATTACCGCTTTTCCTAACAAACAGTATCAGCAACGCTATCGCCCTGTATGTTAGAAGAACCTAGTTGCTCGTTTAGAAACACTTTTCTCTAAAGACACAAATGCTATCAATGATAGTTCAAAAGGATGTTAGGCAGTTGGTGTGTGGCATCTGATGGCTGAACACTTTTTAAAAATGACATGAGTCTAACAAATAAAAATAATCCAAATAGTCATTTTTTAAATGGAATTAAATCAATGCATGGTGGTTTGAGCATACACACACACACACACACGCACACACACACTTTTAATTCTCTCTTCTTAGTCCAATCTTGAATTACTTGAACATGTTTGTCTTGTATCTCTGCCAACCTTAGTCCCATTTCTCCAGCATTCTGCTCAGCAGCAGTCCTATATTATCATGAGGTTGTCACCAATACTAATTTAGAATTTACTTTGAATTCACAAAGTTTCCCTGCTCTCGACACGTAAAGAAAATGTATATATGTGAAAAAAAATTAAGTTCCTCTTCAATGCTTATAGGGAAATTGTTTACTTAAAATGCCTATTTCTTGAATTATCATTCCTTGATGCTACTTGTGCAATTCCATAGCTTTCGATTTTTGTTGGAGCAGAATGCATAAGAAAAGAGCTGTTAAAAACATTAATATTTTATTGCCATGGCTAACGTACATCAGAATCTTGAAAACCAGTCATTTGACCTATCAGATGACATCCGAAGGTAAATTAACTATGGAAGTCAGGAAAACCGTCTTTCGGACAGATTGTTTGTGGTAAACAGTGATGTTGCAGACGTGCCCTTCGATGATACTGTAGTCCTGGCCCAGAATCCCTTATAGCAGGAACCGTGATACAGGCTAGCTGCTTCCAAGTGTTCTGCAAGGCTACAAAGAAAAAAAATATGAGCTAGAATTTTAAAATTTTGGCTCAAGGCTTGGTCAGCGGATCAGGATTATTTTAGAATAATTTCTCTTTTATTACCACCGATTGTCATACATAAAATAAGACTGGAGGCTTGCCAATGATTAAGGAACTTGAACTTCAAGCCTTCCCGGATCACATGTCCGTGGCTGGGAAGGAGGACACCACGACGGGGATTGGAAAGGGAGCATTTGTATCTTTGTGGATGATGCTGAGCATGGCTGTCCCCAAGGGGCCCCCTTTGCCAGCACAGTAGCCCCTCCTTACTTGTCTGGGAAGCTGGTTCTGCCTCACCTGGAAACCTGCAAAGGTGAAGCTGCCTCCCCCTCCTGGCCGACAGGACACTTTCTATCTCTCGCTTTTCCAAACCTACAGTTAGGTCCCAGCACGCAGTAGGGGACAAATCCAAAGCGTGACTTGAGAGGAGAGAGCTGACATAAAAAGATTTGCAAGACTTTGGCAATTCCTGTAATCAGAAACCCAAGGGGTAAGTAAGCATGGGGATTGATACTAATGGTCGCAGACAGGGAGGAAAGAACCTGATTTGGGGAGGCACTCATTCTCCCAGCAGCTGGGCATGTTGGCTGCGGAAAACTCACATCTGAGTCCCTCCCTTGGAGTTGATCTCTGCTGAAGGGACTTCTTGGGGCGGCCTGCATCCAAGGACTGGTCAGCTCAGGGGCACATAGACCTTGCCCCTTTCTTAATTCAGGGAAGTCCAGCCTCGCTCTTAAGTGCCTATGGGGTGGGCCGAGGCCTCTGCGGCCCGCACCTTACAGTTCAGCGTTTCCCTCAGCTCAGTCCTGCTTCTGTTGCTCCCTCACAATGTTATTCTGAGACCCCTGCCCTAGAAGCTTCCTGCGTGCAAATCTGCAGCTTAGAATCTGGGTGGTTCTAGGAGAAATAGACCTGAGACAGTTGCTGCTAGGGCTAATCCACAGAAACAGACACTACAATGAAATATTGGACCTGAATCCTGGGCTGCTGGCTGGCAGGAAAAACCCTACCTCCCCTCACAGGGAGAGGTTGGCGAGCCCCTGGCTGATTAAGGTATTGCAATTGTGAAGTCTCACTGGCAGTGAATTGTTACGGATTTTGGTGAAGGAAATGCACTTGTGGGTGCAAGATCTCAAAAGTTTCAGAGATTCAGGGAAAAATAATTATCATAAAGGCTGTGCAATGGGATGGCTATTGCTAGTGGCCACTGATACATTAGTGAAAGACAAAGAACAGCTGAGGGTGATTAATCACCACGTAAAGGCAAAGTGTGTCAGCACGTGTTCTTGAAAGCCTGAGGGGCAACTCAACCTTCTGTTACCGTGAGGCAGGGAAAGCTAAGGATCAGACTCAGGACTTCACTGGAAGAGAAGCAAAGCTGTAGACAAGCAATGTGGAAATCCCACCGCCAGCAAGTCTGTCTCTCAAAGTCTGGGCTACCACAGGGCAAGTATGGGGCCCTGAGACGGGTCTTCGGTGTACTGAAGCACCTTAGATCTCTGAACTGAGTCTGCAGGAGTGACCCACTCCCCATGAGGGGCTAGCACTCTACCCTTGTTCTGATGATGACACTCAGGCCTCTGCCTCGGGAGATGATAAGCACTCCATTTAGGATATAACCCCACCTCTGCTACTGGCAACCAGATCAATCGCTAGAGTTGAGTCACAACCTAACCTGGCCAGAAAGTTCCAGGCCTACTAAGGGAGGAAAGCCAGTGTACCTTGAAGAAGCTATGGGACTTAGCCCACACATACCAATGGGAGCTGGGGGGACCATGGATTGGACCAGATCCTGAGGATGCTGGGTCAGAGGAATAGAATGTAAAGTTGGGGAAGAGGTAGTTTTTCACTATGGGACTTGGGAGTTAACACCCTGACGGGGACCTGGGAGACGGTGCCAAGGCGTTCTGAAGACAGCTCTCAGAAGCTTGGAAAGAGTAACGGCCCCCACGGCATGAAGTGGAAATGTGAGAACAGCCGAGACCGACGGTGGAAAAAGACGCGACACAGGCTGAAGGTGAGTGTCCTCGGTTGTTATATCATGTAAGAGCAGAAAACACCGGCTTGATTGAACTTGTAAAGCAAAAACAAAACTTGTGCTGTGTTCTGTGAATTCCCGGGCAGATGTCGTCCACCGTCAATGACTTGAGCCCTCACATTCGGAGCTGTCTTTATTGGATACGGTGAATAGGCTGTTTTTGTTGCTGTTGGTTTTTCAGCACGTGTGTGTCCTGAGAAAGAGAGTGTGGCAGGGCCTGTGTGTTCCAACTCAGATCCCATTCTGTACAGCTCTCCTTGCTCGGGGAAGGGGCTTTCCCTCTGTCGCAAATTGTATGCGTCTCCCGTGTGGTGGATGGGTCGAGTGGGGGGCTGGGCAGAGTCTCAGGCTGCAAACCGTCGTGGATGGTGGATGGATAGGCAGTGGGCTGAGCACTGGCATCAGTTCTGCCCGGGCTCAGGCCCAGACCAGAGTCTCCCTGGCTTTCCCGATCCACTGTCCTGCATCATTTTTCTAATCCTGGGGAGCAGTAAACCTGTCTGCAAGCGTTCGTCGGAAGCTCTCAGCTCCTATGAGGCCAGAGTGTTGCTGGAGAGTTGAGTATCATAGCTTTCTTTTTAGGCTCTGCATAGGTGACTTGTGTCTGCCTCTGAGCATTTGGGGGACAAAGGAAACCCTCAGGGTGTAAGTGAACACATTCAGTATTTGGGAGGGAAGATGCAAACTGTTACTTCAAAATATTATTGCACTGTGTCACAAAACTGTATTGTTTGTGGTGTGTGAGGTGACAGAAAATAGTTGGAGAACTGCTGAAATGCGTAACATTGACTATTCAGGATATATTTCAGTCAAGTCGGAAAATTGGTCTGCTTTGAAAATTTGTGGGTTCTTGTAAGTTCCACTGGGACAAGTTACATACATTTCCACTCATTTATTTACCAAGCTGAAGAGCACCTGCAGACTTGGAAATTTATCTTAGGACCCTAATTTCTTCCCATATTTACCAAGACTAACTCACATTAAATCACCCAACAAAACCCGAAAAAGCATCAATAACATTTGCTCCCTTACACAATTTGCTTTTCATTAAAGACTACATGAAGAGGAGAAACTCAATTATTTTGAGATAAAAAGTTAGATTAGGTGGAACTCTGCACATTTGCCAGCCATCTGGTTCAGTCACAAACACCCCAGGGATCCTGAACATATTTGAAACTGAAAAGAACTTGAACTTGAATGACTTTTAAATTGGGACATAAAATGTGGCAACCCAGACTATGTATAGATCCTTAGCAAGGACTAATGAATACATCTATTTTGAGCCTTATGCTCCACCATGTTGTTTTTCCTTCAGAGAGAACTAAAAGGATGCTGACACTTGTGAATATTGAATTAAAAACTCTTTCCCTAAAATTAAACCATGCCTGCAAAATAGATTTTAAATTAATGCATTAACTACCCAAACTGCATTTACCTCTGCTAAGGGACCTCAGACTACCACCACAGGCCCAGACAACAGGTATCTCAGGATTATCATTTGATGATATCTCAAAACTTTCATGCATATAGTTGACAGTGAACAATTTCAAGACAGTTGACTCTAATTTTAAATCCCAGAGGGAGGATCTTTGGTCAATGAAAGAAAGCTTCACTTGCTACAGGAGGATTTGCTAAACCAGGAAAGAGTATTTTCAGTTCAAATGTCACTCATCTTATATTTTAAGAAACTTCAACCAGTTCAGCCCATGAGAAAATTGTCAGAGCACATGGATGCATAAATTTTACATTGTATTTGATTTTACCACTCAGTAACTATAAAAACATATTTGTTAAGAATTTTGGTAATCTTTTTTGAAAAATACGTTGTCAAGGACAAAATCATTGTGTCTATTAGAAATATGGGTACAACTTACAGGGCTCAAATTTTGACTGTTGGGCACGAACTGTTGAGGTCTTAAACTGATCATCACCAGATTGGAGATAACTTGTTTTGTACAGAGCTTGGCATATGGTAGACTAAAGGGTAATCATTATAAGCATCCAGGCTTGGGCCTTTGGACAAAATTGCCGTTTGATATACTGAGCTTGCAAAGGAAATCACAAATGGTGATGATGATGATGATGATGATGATGATGTTGATGACAAATAAAGCATTTATCGATCATGTAGTAATGCCAGAATATAACATTTATTGAACATTCAGAAGTGCTTACACACATTAGCTGATTTCATTAACAAATAATCTTAAGCAGTGGGATAAATACTGAGGTTAGTTTATTTCTTTCATAATCGAAGACACTCCTCAAAGGACGGCAGCAGATAAAAGATTAGGGTTGGGTAAAATATCCTGGGGCTTCCCGGAGACCATCAACCCTGACTGAGCCCCACAGTGCTGGCTGGTTGAGGGAGGAACATCCCCATCCAGCTCTGGTGGACATTAAGGCAGGGGCTTGGTTGTGGCCATCTAGCAGATGTCACGAAGTTCCACTGGGGAACGTGACAGTTCCTTGAGTTCCCCTTCTACTCAGATCTGCCACCTGTAATAAAAAAGCTAGGCAGTTCTCAGAAAGGTGCTACTGCCTATCTTGGGGATGTAGGGAAATGTGTGGTGCGTTTTGAGTTGTTATAACTGGAAGGGAGTAATCTCTGGCAATGCGTGTCTTGAAAAGGGAGAGATGTTAAGTGGCAGTGGGGAGGAGTGTATGGAATTAAATATGGAATGTTTTCTCCAGTTTTTTTCCTGAAATTGTTAGGCTCCAAGGCACCAACATTGTGGCGCTTTACTTTGTTAAATAATTTTTGTAGAACATATCTTGGCTGTGGAAACTCAAGAAGCAGTTTTACTAGGCATGTGATTGATTGATTGATTACAGATAGTTGAGGTCATAAAGACAACAGACTTTTTAAAATTGATATTTTTGATTATTTGCATAGAAGTGAAGAACTTTCATAGCCTCAGATCAATACTGTATACTTGTAAATGTTTTTTTGAAGGCTTCTATATGTGACGAGTCATTAAATATTTATATTTCAGATAGGAGTAAGCTTTAATTATATTTGCAGTGTTTTATTTATCCTTGTATTATTTCAAACAAGATTGGAGGGAGTTTATTTACAATATGTGTCAAAATGGACTTGTGCAGGCAAGCTTGAGCTGGTAAGAGGCATGCCTTTCTCCAGACCAGTTGCCCCCTGATTAGCTTTCTTCCACGGACTCTCTCAAACATAGGCCGCCGTCCCTAGACACTGTTAAGCTGGTTCAGTATTTCTGTTTCCAAAGTACATCCCAAACAGTGTTCTCCCACCAAACCCTCCAAACCCTGATGCCTCAACTCTCCTCCACGGAGGCATTAATATAGAGTCAGCTCTCAATGAATCTGTCAGGTTTTGGTGGCTTCCTGTATCTTTTTGGTAGGAACTAACTGCTGTTACGTAGTCAATGCACCTTTCTAATTAATGTTTATTCTTTTTAATCCAGCCAGGTAATTGGTTATCATTCTTGTCTTTAAAACTTAGAATTATTCGTGCTGCTAGAGAGGATACAGAATAGAACTTCATTCTTTCTTTTGCATGGGAAGTATTCCGATAGGAAGTCTTCATGTCTTTAGCCCCTAATCTTGCCTTGGTTTTGTCTAAAGCTAGGGATGGAAGGGGTAGGCCTTTATCCCCTCTGCCAATGCTAGACCATTGGCTTCTGTGCTCTGCACAAACCATAGAATTAAGGAAGCTGAAGGTGACCGCTAAAGGACTTTTCATGCTGATTTATCATTGAACCGCATTGTTCCTGCCTTACATTTGCCTCAGAGTGTTGTAGCAGACTCAAGTAGCTAAACCAGACTCATAAACCAATTAGGAAAACACTTATAGTTTTATTAATGGCATCGTGTATACATTTTATAATTTGTAGAATTGATTAATCTATTAATTTATCTAGTATTCAAATAAAATCTATAATGGTCTAATTTTTATTAAAAATTATGACCTAGTCACATGCATAATGGAAAACATGATCCAATAAAACAAAATTTAACAGAGATTCCCCCCCGCCCCAGGTAATTTGGATTATGAGTGATCTTCATTTTTTGGGTGCTTATCTGTATTTTCTGGTATTTTTGCTATAAATATGTATTATTTTGTGATAAAAACATTAATTTTCAATTTACATGTATAGCAGTATGCTAGCCTTTGCTGTAAAGTATTATTAAAGTAATATATTGTCTGTGCTTTCGGAAACTTATAATGCAGCATGTTGACCGAGAGATTATGCAAATAAAAATTTAAATAATTATATATTAAAGAGTTACATAGTAAAAAAAATGAACAATAAAGATACTTCAAAGTAGTAGGTAATGATGAGTGATAATGAACTTTATACTTTCAAATAATCTCATTTCATTATGAGAGAAAAGAAGTTGTAATGTTGTTATTGTGATCCCTTTTTTCAGATGAGGAAACTGAGGCCTGTTTCTCTATTTGACTTGTGAATCTATGTATAAATTCTCATGTGAGAAGAGCTAATACTTACAGACTGCTTCCTATGTGCTAGGAGCTGTTTTATCATTTGCCATGAGGTTAAGTATGGTGCGGTGGCTAGGAGGGCAACTCTTTGAACCATCTGCTTTACTTTAAATTTTTACTTTGCTACTTCTAAGAAGCTCTGTGATTTGGGCAAGTCATTTAATCTCTCTGGGCCTTTATTTTCTCCTTGTAAAAATGTGGGTAATAATATATATATTATAGGGTTACGTGGATTAAATAAACTGTATACGTAAAGTACTTTTCATATAGTGTGGTATATTGTGTTAGCTACTACCAAAATATATTAACTCAATCAAATTTTATAATCCTATGAGGCAGGAGTTCATGAGATCATTAATACTAATATCTCCACTTTTAGATGGGGGGAGACCAAAGCCAAGAAATATTATATGATTTTCCCCAGAATCAGTAGGTGGCAGAACTAGATTCAAACTGCAGCACCCTCACTCTGGTGTCTATGCTCAGCGACCCTGTGGAACTCTGTCTTCAGATTATTCATAGCCCCATAGCTTTCATTTGATGAGTGAATTAGTGATAAAGTACTAAGGAATGCATGCCATGGAATAAGCATGTTTTTGGAAAATGGCAATATTTCTATATTTTAATGTGAACTCTTAAGAGTTTTAGAAAGTAGACAGTTGTCTCTGGTACTTGACAAGCTATTTTTAATAAACCATACGTCCTTACTCAGGGCAGGGGCAGAATTCTTTCTTTTCTCTCCTTAATTTCCTTTCTCTCTCTTAATCTTTGTGTCTCCTCCATCCCTGTGCCCCCGACCTCTTTTCTCTCTCACTGGCATTGTGTTGGCTTTCTTTCTTTCTTTCTTTCTTTCTTTCTTTCTTTCTTTCTTTCTTTCTTTCTTTCTTTCTTTCTTTCTTTCTTTCTTCTTTTTTTTTTTTAATCTGAGTGTCCATGTTTGTAAAGTAAGTAAAGTTCGTGGTGGACATTGGTCTTTTTTTCCTGAGATAGAACTGGAATCTCAAAAGCCATTGACTTCAGCATGGAGTTTCTTGTCCCCAAAATGTTCTCCACAGTTATTTTATAGTCCCTGACTATCAGTACTTTAGGTAGGTTAGAGTTTGATTTCAGGATAACATGTAAATGGCTTCAAGTCGTTTTTATAGGAGGAGTGACAATAATAGGGCAGGCAGGCCGAAAAATAGCTTATTAGATACACATTTGCTGACATGATGGGAACCATCACTAGAAGGAAAAACAAGTCAAATGAATTAAATATTTATATTTGAAGACTATTCTAAGTTCAGTAAATTCAAACGAATTATACTGGTTTAAAAATCATTTTTAATTGTGAGCTATAAATATCAATTGAATCATACATTAATCAAATGGCTTTGGTTTTTCATCTTAAATCTGTTAAGACTGATGGTTCTCAGGGGCACCTGGGTGGCCCAGTCGGTTGGGCATCCATCTCGTGGTTTCAGCTCAGATAGTGGGATCAGGCTGGCATCTGGCTCCGTGCTTAGTTCAGGGTCTGCTTGGGACTCTCCCTCCCCTTCTCTCTGCCCCTCCCCCCTGCTTTCTCTCTCCCTCTCTCTCTCTCACACACACACTCTCTCTCAAATAAATAAATAAATCTTTAACAAAGATAAAAGAAAAAAAAAAAAGGCAGGTGGTTCTCAACCCTGGCTGCATATTAGAATTGACTGGGGTTGAGAGGGTGGTTTAAAAATTTCCAAAGTCCAGAGAGCACCCTTCACCATGATCTGCTGCTTCACCATGATCTCAGTGTTTTTCTAAAGTTCCCCCAGGTGATTGCAATATGCTGAATACAACTGTTTTAACAGATCACTAAATTTTCATGTATATTGAACTTAAAGGTTGGCTTTTAAAAACATTATTTCTTTTTTTTAAAAAACATTTTTTTAATTTTATTATTTATTTATTTGAGAGAGAGAGAGCACAAGCAGGGGGAGAGGCAGAGGGACAAGCAGACTCACCACTGAGCACAGAGCTGGATGCGGGACTTGATTCCAGGACCCCGGGATTATGACCTGAGCCAAAGTCAGACACTTAACTGGCTGAGCCACCCAGGTGCCCCTAAAAACATTATTTCTTTCAGAACAATAGAACTTGCTTCTCAGCCATTTGAAATTTGGCTCTCATCACAGGATTAAGTATCTTCCCATGGAATAAGGATATTCAGTTTGGCAGAACTCAAACACAGGAAGAACCACAAAGGACTTTATCTTTTCTCTGGGCTCATGGCAATCATTACTCGGGAATATGTTTATTTATCAGAATAATAAATGAGTGGTTCTGCAAGCTCCATTTTAGATTCACATGCAAGATTCCCAGCATCTTCAAAGAAGAGCCTTTCAAAGACTCTAAAACCTCAAACTCAATCGCTTTTTATCTTTTTCTGCTCTCTACATATGAGTTTTGGCAGGCAGAATTTTCATTGATCAAAATCAGGAGAAACACTTTAAAACAAACAAATTTTAAAAACCCAGATATTTTAAGCAGGATGAAGAGCTGATGATTAGGGCCCTTAGAAAAAAGATGGCAATAAAATACTCCTAGAATTCTTTTGCCATCCAAGAATCATATTTGTTGTTAAAGCCAGTAGTTTTTCATTGTTAGGTACTGGGGAATCTGAGCTTTCTCTCCACCATGGGAGTATTCCCCTAAGTAAACAGAGCTCAGCCTGTAGTCAGACACCAACTAAATAAAGAGCCATCTTTTAATAGCTGAAGCCCGTGATGCTGAACAGCCCCAGTGGACAGAGATAAGCTGAGAAAGAAAATCGGTTGATTTCAAGAAAGACATGGAATCACCCTCTGGGCTGACCCAGGTTGTTTTAGATGATGAGTGGCTATGGAGGTGACAAACTTTATTGGCTGGAAAGAAATATAGAGAAAATAAATAAGCTTTGTTTGCTTCTTAGTGAAAAAAAAGTGTGCATAGTGTATTTCCTCCCTAAGATTGGGTTGCATAGCCTGCTGACAGTTTCCTAAATAGATCATCTACAGAGAAGTAAAGACTATAGAGATGTCTAAAGCTGCACGTCTAAGTAATTCTAAATAGAGAGCCCAAGAAATCGAGACACGAAAGGAAAAGATCCTTTTCTTACACTTTTGTATCAGTTTCTTCTTAGTGCCTACTTATCTCCCTCATACTACCCCATAATCCTTTACTGGCTTTAGTCTCCTTGAATATCTGACCATCCTGGACAGGGTCTGCTCTACTCAAGAATAGTCTCAGTATTAGGTGTTATCACTTGGTATGGAACTAAGGGCATCACATGTGAACAGTTTAACTTGTTTTTATTTAAGCACTTTGAAATTCCATACGACTCTTTGATACTGGTACCAAGCAGGCTTTGTATTTGACCGGGCAATAGTCATACATGAAATTTGCTTGCAAAGTCGAAGATGATATCTTTCATCTCTGTCAGAACTTAAGCACTTAAAGATTATTTAATTTCATATTTACTCTTGTACTTTCTTCTCCAAGGTTGTTCGTTGTATTCCAAATAAGTATGGGAGAAATTTTAAAGTGTACTTTTCTGTTTGAATGTCGATGACTCAAACTGTTTTGGGTGTGTTTGCATTCAAGTCATTGTACCAGCTATAGACTCATGTACCGAAGAAGCGATTTCTATATGGCAGCGATCTCCAGAAAGTATTCTCCATGTTGAAAATTCAGGGAAGGTATATTCCTTGTTATTGGGGTATAGGACTTTACTATGAAAATAAGAATCTTTCTTTTAATTCAATGCTAATAATTGAAGTCATAAAGCATGTCAAACATATTAATTTAATTAACAATACCACAGATTTCTGGGATTGCTAACCTGGTGAGCAAAATAAATGAAGATTTGAATCATATAAAAAGGAAAAAAAGCCAATAGATTTTGGGATATACTATGGCTGATTTAGCATTACCATTGATATGCACTTTATTCCCCCCTTAACTTTGCAATAATAATAGGAAATGGAAATTTTGTTATGTTGTTTACAGTCTGAACTGAAATGTATCAAAACAAGGATGAGTTAGATGTCTTTTCTTGAAATAATGTATTTATAGAGTTTGACCAAAGATTAATAGCTAAGATTCTACAACTCAGACGAATCAAAAGATACTGTGGTAACACAAAATTGCCTTTTAATGTTTGTTTACCAGTTCATTGTATCTTACAGAAAATGAAAACATTTTTTTTTTTTTGGTAATACAGATTGGTTCTTCTCCTCAGATTTGTATTCAGTAGGTATTAAATGCCTTTAAATACTGGTTTTTCTTTTAATCAGGTGGTTTAATGACTTCTGAATTTTTCATTTCTTTTGTTGTACATCAGAGCTGCTCTGGCAGTAGTGAGCTCTGTTACAGTTCACTTCTCAGCAAAACTCTTGTCAGTTATCCATTGATCCTTCTTGATGTGTTCTCTGCTGCAAACTGATAGGCAATTCCCTTTTACTCCTCCCCTCCTTAGTGGTCAGCTACTCCATGGGACCACTGTATTCTTTGGAGCGCTGAAATCAAGAAACCCAGTATGGCTGCCAGCAACCAAATTGGAATCTCCTTTGAGTCTACTTCTAATTGCCAAAATAATAAGTGACTATATTATTGCATAAAATAAAGCTTAAACAGGTACCGGCCCCCTTTCTATGACAGAAGGTTTAAATTTACAAATACCGTATTTGACTAAAAATTACTGTGATAAAATATGGCAGCAGTCATTTAAAGGTGGTTTCCAGTGTTAATATGACTTATTTTCATTCCTATTCCTTCTTTCCATGTGAATCATTTCTTTTTGTTGGTATTCTCAAATGGAGGTATCTCAGTGAAATTTGCAAGTCAACTTTGTTCCTTATATGGGCCACAACTGTTAATTATGGACAAAATGGTCAAAACAAGATTTCCTAACCCAGACTCCCATCTTATCCCTCTGATACTCTTGGAACCCAAGTCTGAGGAGTAATTTCTGAATTTGCCAGTGCTGCAATGAGTTTCTTTTAGGAACTGTATGTATTAGGATAGCTTTTCTTTTTTTAGAAATCCTCAGTGAGATATCTTGGGGAATGAAGTAGGAAAATAGACATTGATGGAAAAATGGTAAAATAAGAACATTTAAAAAAACCCTTATTCAGATAGGAGTCCAAAGGAGTAAGGGGATTCTGATCCTTTGGGGGAAGTCAGAAGATAAAAATTCTGCCCAGCAGTATTCATTCTGTTAAGATTTTTTTTTTTTTTTACAAGCATGGAAAAATGGTGTGCAATCAGTATAGATTTTAATTAGCTAACAGTCACTCCAGAGATTTTGAACAGCACCAATTCCAATACTAGTAAGTATTCAAAAGTTAAGAAAAGCTACTATGCTTAATATTATAAAGGTAGAGTTCTGCAGCAATAACTAAAGATTACATATCTGCTTCAATAGAAATGTGTTCCCACTTGCATTTCCGATAAAATGCTTGTAATGTGGGTCCTAATCTCAAGTATGGGCTCCCTCCAATATGCTAACCCCCATGTTTGAGGTGTTAAAGTTGGTATTTTGGAGATAGTCCCCTCTTTAAATCACGTATCCATCTTATCCTAGACCATTCAGGTATTTTTAATTTAGAATTTGAGTTCTAGTTGTATCAGCAGTGTTTGAGTTAAACTTTACAATCTCTTTGGATTTATATTTTTGTACAATTTGCATATCCAACCTAATGTAAAAATGTACATGCATACATTGTCCTCTTTTAATATTAATGCATCTGAAATTTCCCAGATATGCTTCGATAAAAGAAATGATCTGCTTTTATTTACAATATTTTCTCTAGATAATGTATGGATATAATTATGGTTTCATGGGCTTCCAATTGTTCTTATACCTTCCACACATGTAACTCTATATCTATAGAGTAAATTTATTAGAATTATTACAGAGCTTTCAATGCAACCACAATCAATTCAGGAAACAGATTTATTTACTCATGTTCATGGGAGGAAAATCTACATAAAAACATTGATGAAAGCATACCAGCTATGTCATACTTGGATTCTTATATTAAAGCCCATTTATTAGAATTCATTGTAAAACAATGGGAAACCATGAAATGTAATTTGAATACAAATATTGGTCCCTGCAGGGTCTCAACAGTCATAAAAATATAGGAAAACAGAACTTTATTTAATATTGGAGCTGCTAATGTCTAAAGTTGTTTTTCTGAAGCTGGCTTTACCCTTTCATTTAAAGCCCTGAAGATTTTAGTGTAAACTCTTTGATGGGAGCTTCTGCATTTCATTTAAGCCTAATGATGACCGGCAAGGAAAGTGACATCATTGACCGCATTTTCTATATGGAGGGAGGTTTAGAACGACTTTGTTCACTCATTTGCCCTCACACAGGCACCAGTTGGGCTTTCTAGTAGATATACAAAGAAGAGTAATGGGAATTTTGAAAGTTGGGTCTGTATTTCTTGGTTAGGCAAGTGTATAGTTATCCATTCCTTTTGTGATTTAAATTTTTTTCATGGAAGGTAAATAAGAAGGAAATATTAAATAGTTTAAAGTTATTTTTATAGGACAATATATTTCATAGGCTAACATAAAATCAAGCTGCTAAATTTTACAATTTTTCTGTCCAGCAGTTTATCTATATAACTGCCCTGAGTAGATGCTAATGCTGCTTAGCAGACGGCCCTTAGAATTTAAATATAACTCAGTAAAGCTACTCAAAAGATTTAACGATTCTTCTCAGGTATGTGTCATTTCAATTAAAAGAAGATTGGAGTCTCTCATTGGTTAAATATTATCTGCGTATTCACGTTTCATACTTCATATAAATGGGGTTATTAAGGAGTTTTAACTGTGCTTGTTACTATGCATTGGAGTCCATATGAATTTATTTATTTATTTTTGGTCAAAAAGGCAGGATTTTAAAGACTAAAACGTTCTGTTTATTGGAGTCTTGAAATAATACCTTTTAGAAAAGTGTAGATTGTTCCCTTGTGAAACTGAGTTTCGTGCAACCTCTCAGAATCTCAGTTTATGTAAAGAAGCCTGTATTTCAAATCCGTTGCTCTAATTTGTAGATTGTAGTGCATTTCAAAATTGTACAAATGTGTAAAATTTGTGCTTGTGGAAACTGCTGCTCTGAGTAGCTGTACTTTCCTTAATTTAATCCTCGCAATCCTCAAGCTATTGCATGCCCCGTTCATGAAAGGATACTTCACTGGGAACAATGTAGCCTAAACAATTGGGCTCTAAAACCTCCTTATCTAGCGCTTCCCTTAAAATTATATTAATTTATAATATATATTGAATGATAGCTTTACAAAAACAAATTCATGAATTGGTCTTTATGAAAATGACTCTTTCCAGTAAGTAAAAAAGGGTTATCACAGTTTTGGTAACTTGCATGAGTTCGTGTTGAAAAAAAACGAAAAACAAACAAAAAACACAAAAAACCCCTTTCACATGTTCTTAATGACTTTAAAACTGATGTGCTCTAGGGGCACGCTCAGTTGTATGCTCTGAAGCAGTAGACACCGTACAGCTTATGCTTTTTATCTGGGAACCCCACGAAGCGCACGGCAGCCTCGGTGGGACTGCAGCGTCTCCTCGGCCTCGAGATGGGGTAGCGGACACTGCCATCCGCCAGCCAGCCCGCATCGCAGCGGTCGTATCCTAGAAGTTTCCAGGCGGCGAAGATCTGGCCCACTTTTGCGATCTGAGCACCATCGTTGAGACAAGCCTGCACCGCTTCGTCGTAGGTCAGCTTGGTGGGATGGATCAGGTAGTAAAACCGGCCTGTGGAGAGAAGCAGAGAGAGTCAGGGGGCCTGTCTGCCCCTGAGCAGCCCAGAGATGGAAGGAGCCCAAACGGAAGTGTTTCTCAGGGAAGGGGGAGATGCAGTGTCTGTCAAGTTCGGGGAACATAGGGTTGTCAGTTAAACCTAGCGCCCCTCGGTCATTCTCCCATTTTCCTTGCCCCTTAGTATGTGTTCAGACATGCCCTTTTATAGCTTTGAAACCGAGAAGGGAAATGACAGATGCGGTTTCTGTTAGCTAATTAGTGACTAAAAGGGCCCTTCTGTAGTACCAGAGAAGACAGAATTCCATGTTAAAAGCAAGAGCTATTTAAATTCTAGCTGTAGCAAGACTGAACCCTAGCACAAGTTTCTGGAGAGGCAAAATTTGAATGTGAAAAGATCAAAAAACATTCCTGACATAAAAGTCCATTTAAAAAAAATCAAAAGCCCTCAAGTCCTTTTCATTACAGGTATCAATAAGACATTATTCTGATTCAAAGACTACAGTATGAAAATGCAAAAAATACAGGAAGTCACTTGCCATAAGTAATGCAGACCCAGAATGTGAACCCAGTCTGTTCAGTTACTAGCAAAGGGGATGAATTTATTTATTCAGTGGGAGCCCTGACACCTAACCATTTCTTGATTGCACAAGAAAGAGCAAATGAGTCTTAACCACTCACTGAATAAAGTTAATTCCTGACATACCTTCCATGTATATTAAAGATGCAGACAGTGTATAAAGTATGGCATCAACTGGCTGAAGTGCTCTGAAGATTTCCTCAGACTTGAGTCTCAGGTAGACTATCATCAGACTCTCTTACCTGATTACACATTGTAATGGGATGTCTCCTCGCCCTCCATTACATATAGTATAATGACTGAAGTATAAGTTAATGCTGGCCAGTTCTTTCTGGCAAGACTAAGACAATGTGATTTGGAGGATCGGTAGAGGCCACTGGGAACATGAGTTAGAAGGTTGGCTCTATCGTCCATACCAGAGGTCCACAAACTACAGCACAGGGGTCCCCAGAAGTTTTGTTAAAACACAGCCGTAGCCATCCGTTTAATACAGTCTGTGGCTGTTTTGCATTACAACATACAGAGCTGCATTGAGTAGTTGCGACAGAGACCGCGTGGCCCACAAAGCCAAAGACACTTATCATCTGGCCCTTTACAGAAAGTTGGTTCATCCCTGATCCCTTGCTATTTTTCCCAAAGCATGTCGCCAGGGGAGTGAAATAAAAAATGATGGGGCCGGGGTTTGCTTTGTGGGCGTGTGACCTGGGCAGTTGCACAGGGCCCCGCGTGTGTTGAATGTGCCACTGTCACCATCTTAAAATTCATAGTTTTTGGACAAGGAACTCATGTTTTCATCCTGCACTGGGCCCCACAAGTTGTGTGGCTGGTTCTGGTTGGGGCAAGACAGGGTTGGGAGTTACACTGAAGGCAACAGATCAGTCGTCAACATGGAGGCAACCTGGATCTCTTTTCTTCTGCTTCCATCTCCGGTGTTATTGCTACTTATTTATTTATTTTTTTTTTGCAAAGTTGTCTTTACTACTCTGAGCTTTCTCTTTATTTGAGTTTTGCTGATCAGCTATGAACATAATCGACTTTGTAATTTAGAGAAGGAGAGCGTGACATAGAGACTACTCTCACTTCCATTAAGAGATCTGTATCCCAGGGCACGCATCTCTATCACACACAGCGGCAGCATCATCTTCGTCAATAAGAAACAGACCCCATAGAATATCTCAGTTTAAACTATTTTCTAACTATAATCGGATGCAATAACACCTAGGAATAGTGGAAATACGCACTTTTGCTCACGTGGGTATTTTTGAAACTTATGACGTTAAAGAACATTGCTTCTTCTCAAACTAAGGGCGATACATCAAAGCCGTGTCCTTTTCTTTTTTAAGTAGATAAGATTAAAAACGGAGTGTGGTGTTACAGCACGTATTGGTCCCCAGGACAGGAAAGAAGGCGGTACCGTTAACAGCTTACCATTGAAGTTAGATGTAAAACAGAAAACATCGTATCTGCTTTTGTCTTTATCCCAAAACCCGTAGTTCCTGACACCGGGCACCGTGTTCTGGCCTCCGCAAGGCTCTCTGGGCTTTGTGATGGGATACTGCACAGACCCGTCACTGAGCCAGCCGGCATTGCACCAGTCCAGCCCGCCCCGCCAGGCATTGTAGAGCTGGTCGAAGGAGGCAATCACAGCATCCTGGTCCAGACAAGCCTGCTGTGCCTCGTGGAAGTTGAGATTGTAGCGCCCCAGTCGTGGAAAGTAAGGGAATACCACACCTGTGCAAAGGAGAGACCGAGGGATTAGTGGTACAGAAAGTACCAACTGTGAGCAAATGTTGCTTGACTGGTGAAAACAGAATCTCCAGCAGAAGAAGTTGCAGGTTCTGGTCAACTTGCAGTGGTTTCTTGTGGTCCCTTTCCCCTACAAACAGCCTCTGGGCTCTGAGCATCTCACAGTGAGATAGGCGGTTTGATGACTTCAGTGATTTACCTTTTCGCTAAGAGTTCAATACAAGCCTTAAAATTCTCCTTTCTGGAATGATTCACCCATAGATTATCTTTTTCAAATAGCCTCCTTGAGAATTTACCTTCTGCTACTTCTGTTAATAACCTTAAAATGGATTACTACTGAGTCCTTTTCAGCTAGGAAAAAGTCAATATTGAATACTAATAGTGGTAGAGGATGTAGAAACAGTGCTCAGAGAGAAGGTATTTATCAGGATTCTCCATGTTTTTTCTTAGTAGTTATTCTTATATAATTAGTAATTAGCTTAGGATAGCCTTCATTTTTTATCTGTTTTTTAAAAGACTTTATTTATTTATTTAGAGAGACAGTACCATGGGTGGGGGAGCAAAAGGAGAGGGGGAGAGAGAATCTCAAGCAGACTCCATGGTGCAGAGCATAGTGCAGACTCAGGGCTTGATCCCAAGACCCTGAGATCATGACTTGAGCCAAAATTAAGAGTTGGATGCTTAACCAACTGAGCCACATAGGTGCCCCACTTAGGATAGCCTTTTAAATGTATAAACAAATATGGTAACAAATGATTCAAATGTAGATACATATTTTCTTTTACATATGCTCCTAAAAACTTACTTGTCTAAGTAACTTTCACTTAGGAGGTTTCTTTTTTTTTTTTTTTTTTAAAGATTTTATTTATTCATTTTGACAGAGAGAGAGAGAGAGAGAGACAGCGAGAGAGGGAACACAAGCAGGGGGAGTGGGAGAGGGAGAAGCAGGCTTCCTGCGGAGCAGAGAGCCCGATGCGGGGCTCGATCCCAGGACCCTGGGATCATGACCTGAGCCGAAGGCAGGCGCTTAATGACTGAGCCACCCAGGTGCCCCCACTTAGGAGGTTTCTTACTTGGAGAAACTCCAAAGTGAGTTTACATATCTAACAGAAACCTAATTAAGCAGCCTTATTTCATATTAATAAGCCAGTTCTTTACAGTGGGGGCATACCTCACTCCATATTCCATTAAGGGTATCCTGGCTCTGTTATCCATTTCAACTTTTAAGGGTAGCCCTTAATCTTATTTTTTTTCTGTCCTTGAACAGCACAAACAAAATGAGAGCTTTCATTTAAAAATAATTCTTCAGCTTCCATATTCATATGTTGCCAATTGAAACCAGCTTTTAAAAACATTTTTATTACAAAAAAAAAAAAAACCTTCCCAAAGCTTGTCCTATACAAGGTGGATACAGCATAAACATCAGTTGAGTTAATGCCAAAGAATTAAGTTAACTATTTGGGCAAAAACCCTTAACAAATGTGAACAGTGTGACTTGGCACTTGACTTTGCCTGGGAAGATGCAATGGCTTCCCCAAAGCGTTCTTTTTGGTCAAATAATCACTGGAGGTGACTGAGCCACCTCCTGACTTTTGGGCGCATTTTCTTGAACCACTAAGAATTACATCAACAGAAAGCAAACTTGTATCATTTGCTGGACTTTCAGAAGGACCCCTGCATCAAAATGTCTCCCCGTAAAAGACAATTAATTCAGAGTGGTTAGTCAAGGCCTTGCCTTGGATTTTTGGTTATAATTAGAAATAATTAATACTTTAGCTTGTGGAATATAAACAGTTGTCCCACTGACACAGTAATTTGGTGGGTTATATCGCAAGTGCTGTTTTATGAGACCGCAGACCCTATTCAAGATGAATGGACAATTCACTCATCGTGTAACCAGGACACAGGAAATGTTTTCTTTTATAAATTGTCCTGGAAGACTCTACCAGAAGAAATTTCAATAGCCTAAATCAAGTCGTGTTCCCCCAAGGCCTCCGCAGGACACGTTTGTCCCTCTGGGGTAGTCCAGCTGGCACGGTTCCGTAAGAGGCAGGGATCCAGGAAGGCTTCCTGATCTCATCCTGCCTTCTCAGGTTCTTGGCTGAAGGATCTGTAAGCTGAATCAGTGCCACAAGGAAGGAGGAAAAGACTCTCTCAGTTGCCACTGCCCCCTGCAGTGATGGGGGTGGAGGGGAGCCTGAGATGGTTCTATCTAAGAAGAGCTATTTCCAGGCATCCAGCTAAGAACCCAGTTAGCACTGGGAAGGAACTGCTATAGCTCTCCCTGTCCCCTCGTGCCTTTCATCCTCTTTCCTCAGAACCCCAGCAATGCCAATGAAAATAAAAATATTTAATTTATCCAATTGAGATTTCCTTGGCAGCTAGACCCTAAGTGAGAGAAAAATCTCAAAGTGTTTCAGTCTGGAGAGAGAAACCATTTGGGTTGGATTCCGTTTCCCAAATGTCTCAAGAAGGGAACAGTGGAGACTGCAGGATATTTTAATTTACAATGATTTTCAAGACCTAGACAGCCTTTCTGGTTTGAACTCACTGTGGTGTTATTTGGTGGACTCTCATGGGCATTAGGAAAAAATTTTCTTGAGTAGTTGGTTCTTGATTAACCATTGAATGTTACTGAACCATGATTGATTCAGTTCCAAATTCAGTGTAATGTATTTTTAAGTTCCTTTCAAATTTAACATATTTTCATGCAAACATTTCTTAAAGTCACAGTGAAACCCAGTACTGAAACTTCATTATTTTTCAATTGTAGAAATAAATGGTCAACTTATCATTATATTAATTCAAAATATTTACTTGAATTTTAATTAATGTTTGATGATTATGGAAAGAATACATCCCAAGTAAATCGAGGTCATTTTCTGTGTCTCAGCCAAAGTTGTAAAAGTTTCACTGTATTGTGCACATTTGGTGCACAGATTTCAATAATCAGATGTTTCTTACAAGCAGGGGCATTTCTGGAACTGCATGTTTGTTAGTATTTTATTTATTTACTTATTTTACTTTCAGCGAGTTAAGATTTCAACATCTAAGACTATAATCGCAGAAACCTGTCTCAGTGGAAAAACGTGCACTTCCTGCAGCTGAATTATGGAGCGGATGTTTATTGCTTTCATCCAGTATTACAAAAATACAAGTTAAACTTCCATCGGTGAAAACGAAGGACATGTGATTATTTTCCAAGTATGATTATTTTATACTCCTATGTCAAAATGTAATCAAAAGTTGTTTCTTTTCCCATGAAGAGCTGGTATGCATCACGACAAAGGGAATTAATAAGGATGATCTATTGTATGGAAAAGAATGTGAGTAGTTTAGTCAGTAGAAATATGTTTTGAAAACACGCTCTTTAATATTTATAATTGCACAGTCAGTTCATCCTAGTTGTTGGCAAATATCAATTTGTTAGACATCTAAAAGATGTCCATACCGTAGCCCATGTAAAGCTAACGTAAATTTCAGGAACTTGAGTAATAGAAAGACAGACACCATGGAGTATAATTTTACCTTCTTCAGTGCCCCTTCTATTGCCTATCAGTGCTATACACATATCTGATTTTTTTTCTATTTCTAAAACCTCTCAGACTATATTTTTGTGTATCTAGCCCCATTTTCACCAGCAGAAAACCAGTACAATGGGAGATTGGAAAAAAAGTATCACGTTTTTCATATCCTTATTTATTTGTTAATTGCTGGAATGAATTCTGTAGACCAAGCTACTCATTAATTTCCAGTGACCTGAATCTCTTCGTTATAGTCACATAAGGCTAGTCTTGTTGGGTGTTGTTTCTAGCAGTGTGGGTAATTGGTAGTAATCAGAGGGTGTTACCCTATCGGAGATTCTATATGAAAAAATTGTTTCTGCAGCTAACTCCAACTCAGTCTTTCAAAAAATCTTACAATTTTTTTTATCAGTATGATTCAAAAAAAAAAAAAGAAACAATTCTTAAGTCACAGCTAAGAGTAAGGCACTGTGCTGGGTGCTCTAGAATACAGGTTTGGGGTGTGGCCTGTTCCTTCAAAGGGCCCATAATTTGATATGCAAACTATACATATATATGTATATATATATATATATATTAGTTTGAATCCAAGACAGAATAAATCTTGTACTATAAATACAAACCATATAATTTGGACATCTTAAAGAAGAATGATTTTTTTCCTAATTGGAAAAATTCTTTGGAGAACATAGCATTTAGCATGTTATTAAAGGACCAATATAATTTAAAACATTGTACAAGTACAGCTGAAAAACCATCATCATGACATTTAAAATGATATGCTTCCCTGGCCTTATTTATGTACATTAGAAGATTGACAAGGAGTTTGAGTGAAACTTGCCTGATGGTCACATGTAAGAATGTAACTGATAATGAAAAAAAGTAAAAAACTGGGTTGAAGGTATTAAGGGATAACCACAAAATCTCTTTTGCCACATAGCCCTTAAACTCTTAGGTATATAATCACTGCACCTTGCTCATCTGTCTCAGACTATGTGGAAATTACCAAGTCACTTTCAATGTTTATCCTCAGGTTAGCAACCAAGCTTCTTCAAATGCTATTCTACAGTGACTATCTTAAATTTTTTTTTTTGCAATTTCATTTAAAAATGAGTCCTTATCTCATATTGCAGCATATGTAGAGAAAATAATAGGCTGAGTTTTTCTTGAACATTATTCAGTGCAATTGGGATTATATAAAGCAAGATAAAATAAGGTGTCTTTATCATGATAACTTTTGAGCTGGACAATGGTATACGGGGATTCAGTATATGAGTCTATTTTTCCAAATGCTTGAAATTGGCTATGATAACAATTTTTATCTTATCCTATTGCCAAGCTGAGAGCCTTAAACCAGTCCATGTGGATGCAGACTCTCTATGGCATCTGTTGTTCACATTTTTTCCCTTTGAGAAATTTCTCTCAACCCCACGATGTCCTGTCTCTTGCTTTTTCATGCCCTCTACCTTTGGAAGGACCAGGTTTACCTTCCGTGGCCCCAATCAAGTGTTCCTTCCTTTGCGGGCCTTTCCATAGCCTCTCCATGGTGTGCATGCTTTTTTTGTGTATTCGAAAGTTTTAACCCGTTGTATCCAACATTCAATCACTTGTAAGCTCTTTGCTGAGTACTAACTTTGTTCTTGGCCCCTGACTGCCTTCGAGTAGATTGTAGTTAACGGGTGGAGAAGGCAAGTTGGCAAACCTTTACAAAACAAAGTGTGATGAGAGCTATAATGGAAATCTCTGTAAGGGGCTTGGAGAGCATCACAGCTGTGGAGCGGAACTCAGATCTTACTCTTTGAAGATTTGTATTTTATTCAGTTGTTCAGAAACGGATTTGTGTGTATAGTGCTACATGTTAAAATGTTAGCTATTTCAAGGCAGGCCCTCTGGCTAATGGCTGCTTCTACACTTTCTGCAGCACAGAAGAAAGACGGAAATGCACGACCTGCAGGGAGGGGAATGGAAGCGCTACCATGAGCGCACCAGTTAATGCCGTGTGACCAAAAGACAGCCTGTAGGTTGTCACCCAAGTCCCTGTGGGGCCGTTAAGAATCCCCTGCAGCTGGTGGCTGCCCTTCTGCCTGTTCGAGGTCTCTGGTCTTCTCTCCACCGGAGAATCCTTCCCGTGAGCCCCCAGATCACAGTGGATAAAAGCGTAGGCTTCTTCCAGTGTCCTTGGTATCAGATTCCAGTTCTAGCTCTTACTACTGGCCATGTTGCCTTAGAAAAGAAGTCCTCCCTGAGTCTCATCTGTCGGGGGCGGGGGGGGGAGGTTCCTGAAAGTGAGCCAAGCACAGCGCATGGGATTATAGCAACTGCTTTGTACCCGCTTACTTTATAACCAAATTCTACCTCATTTACTTTATTTATTGTATCTGAAGTGTAGTTGACCTACAAGATAATAATTTCTGCCTTATTTTAAGATTCTTACTCTTGAAAGTATATTAGAATCTTTAGTAGCCTGTCAGACTATTGAATGAAAAAAACCAAGATTTGGAAATCTTCACATCTCCTGGCACTGAAACAGTACTTATAAAAATATTTATCAGTTCAATTGGTTTCTTGGACACATTTCCTTGGCTCATATGCTAATGGGTTATATGGTAGGGAAGTGTACCAATAGCATGGAAAGCGTGGTGATTTGGGATGGTGAAGGGCCTAGGCAGGAAAAAAATTACTCTTTATAGTTTCTCTTCAACACCTCTAATTATATCTGGAATGCAGTTTGACCTTGGAGTGCATCATCCTCTGACACATTGTAAATCTCCTTTTTAAACAAAGGTATAGCAGGCTCCATGCTTAAAGCTATTAGCAAGCAGGTATCCAGGTGGAATATGGAAGTATTTTTATATTCGTTGTATTTATTTTTATGGTTCCCTTCTATTTCTGGCAAGTCCTACTGCTTTCTATTCACTTAAAATTTCATTTTAAAATAAATGTAGGGAGACAGTAAATATGGCAGGTGAATTACTTAGGTTTAGGAAATACATGGTATATAAACAGAACTTTAGATGAAAAAGTAACTGAACAGGTAATATCATTCAACCTGTTATTCATAGTTGAGGAAGCCAGGTATAAGGATTAAATAACTTGCACCAGTTACAAAACTCATACTGGTAGAGTTGGTACTAACATAAAAGTCTTGGTTGGTACTACTAGCTTGAGGGTCTGTCCACTGCCTGATGCCCCTTCAATCAGGAAAATCGGCTGTCATTAATATTTGATAATTAACTGTTTTCTCTAAGGCCATCACTTCTTTCATCTTGAATAATGCCAATGTTTATGGATATTCACGTGACTCAATAAAAACTGAAAGTACAAGGTGGTATGTAATCAGGAGCCAAGAACTACAACTAAGAGAGACAAAAGAAAAAAGGAGAGACAGGAGAAGGTCACAAAAATGTATTTTATGACATCGTGCAATTTATTAGATACATAAAGCTAATAAGTCTCCATACGTGTGATGGGATTCTGTGGGATTCAGAAGGTCAACTCTTCAGTGATACTCCAGTGGACCAAACAGAGTCTTTCCCAAAGGCACAAATCTGTCCTAGGATGTGAAAGGAGCGTCTAGCAAACACACACCTATAGTTTATGTGCATAAGGAAGGAAAGTATTCTATCAATGTAGCCAAAAAAATTCATCCTTCAGTGTAGAGAAACACTGAAATTCGTGAACATAAGATGTTTTGAGATGCGTGAGAAACAGAGAAGAGTTTCCCTCTTGGTGGGGCATATAGAGGGTGGGCTTTGGGCAGCGAGCACACTTTATTGTTTAGCATTCTCTACATTTTAGTTTTTGGACCTACTGAGTAGATTACATACTTAAAAAATAATTCTCCCAGAATGCCTATATTGTTTGGTATTTGGTGTCTAAAAGACTCTGGAGCATTAAAAGAGTTTACTTCTTACTTATTTAAATAAACTTGGAGGGCACTTTTTTGTTAAGATTTCACAGTTACTTTATAGAATACAATTACACGTATTTTAGTTAGCAGATGTCCTTCACAAAAGTTGCCATTATTTTGAAACTGAGATAATTTTAGAAGCATAATAAAAATGCATCCTATCTGAATTTCTCCATAACCATGTCATAAGATTTAAATTTTGAATAGCATAAGGCCATTTCCAAATATTAGTAATTCAGTTCCACTGCACGTTTCTCCTACTTGCAAATAGCTTCAATTTTGTGTATAACCATTGTGTGTACATTTCAAATATGAAAGCTGGAATCATTGACAGACTGCAAAATACAAAAGAAAAGAAACCCGCTATGCATGGACTTCTGATTTCTCACATCACTATGGTAGCCACTAGACATTACTTGTCGTGAAAAATGATTAATTATCATTTCCAAGTTTAAAATGATTTATAGATACCTACCTTGTAAATCTAATGCTACCACAGCAGTGTCATCTTCCAATCCTTCAATCACCTCACACTTATATTTCCCATAGTCCTCCAGGGTGAGGTCTGCGATCACCAGAGAAGCATCGTTATCACTGCCTCCCTTCAGAAACGCTCTACCCTGGTAGCCTCCATAGGCTTTCTTGTGATATCCCATGGAAACAAAAACGTCCACTTCCTTGAGGTAATCTGAAGTTAGCTTGGTCCACTTAATTCGGATCTTGTGGGTTCCTGAGCCAAATGCTGTAGGGTCTCGGTAAAATTTACATGGCAGTGTAACATTGCCACCTCTGTATGAGAACACCCTGGCTTGTTCTGCTTCCACGAGTAGACGGGGGCCATTTTCTGCTATAATTAAAAAAGAAGAAGAAGAAGAACCATTAATATGCTTTTAGGCTTTTTTTTTTAATAAAATGAAATATGCTACCTATACAGGGTATCTGACAAAGAGTAGCATTGGGTGATAAGCTTCTCTGCATTCTTGTACAGTAATATTTTTTGAACCACATAGAAAGGTAACCTCTAATACCTAGAGGGCACCTACAAGGTAGTCATGTCTTGTAAACCACTGATAAAAAGAAGGATGTTGGGCGCCTGGGTGGCTCAGTTGGTTAAGCGACTGCCTTCGGCTCAGGTCATGATCCTGGAGTCCCAGGATCGAGTCCCGCATCGGGCTCCCTGCTCGGCAGGGAGTCTGCTTCGTCCTCTGACCCTATCCCCTCTCATGTGTTCTCTCTCTCTCATTTTCTCTCAAATAAATAAAATCTTTAAAAAAAAAAAAAAGAAGGATGTTAATTACAATAACTGAAGATTACTGAATATAAAACTCCACAGTCATCAAAGTTTGATAACTTAACAACAAATTCTGTTTTATCCTACATTTAAATATCAAAAATGTGGAATCAAGACCAAGTGAAATGACATAGGTTATGATGAATTTCATCAATACAAACCAAAAAATTTCAAGGTAGGCAAATTTCTCTTCCCACTTGAGCTTTCTAATACGATAAATCTCTATTTTATTTACAGCAAAATTATAAAGCAACATGATCAATTTTCATCCTATTCTGGCCAAAGAACTTAGAGTATCCTCACATTTGTGGTTTCAATTCAAATATACACTTGTGATATGTCATTCTGGAGCAATTCAAGCAGTATGTATGTATTTTATTTTCACACAAAGAGTAGACATCAGAAAGGTATTTTTAGCCAATGCTTAAAAAAAACCAAAACAACAGGGCGCCTGGGTGGCACAGATGGTTAAGCGTCTGCCTTCGGCTCAGGTCATGATCCCAGGGTCCTGGGATCGAGTCCCACATCAGGCTCCCTGCTCCTTGGGAGCCTGCTTCTCCCTCTGCCTCTCTCTCTCTCTCTCTCTCTCTGTCTCTCATGAATAAATAAATAAAATCTTAAAAAAAAAACAACAACCAAGAACAACTCCAGGTTTTGAAATATATTCCTCAAAACTTAATTGCTGAAAGTATATCCAAAGTTATATTTATTTCCTGATTAACCACATAATTATTTGTTTCTTTGTTCCCTTAAGTCTCTTTCTACCCCTTCTTGTCTTTGCTTTCCGCTACATCTTGTTTTATAGTCTATCTTCTCGCTCCCACCTTTCTCTTCCTTGCCCTTTCGTTTCCCTCCTCCCTCCTCCAAGAATGAGCTAGCTTTCCAGAGAGCACTGCAATAGTCCAATCCTGCCAAGTCAGCGGGGCTGCCGTTCTCCAGGGAGCCAGCTCTACTTGTCACATCTTAGCTTTCTCTGGGGTTTCCCCTGGTTAGCTTACTGTGCTTTTGACCTTGACAGGGTCTCCTGGGGATGTGCAAGATTTGAAAATGAGAAAGCAATATAAAAACTCCCGGACACAGACACATCTTCGCATCTACACACAGCTTTCGAAGCTTGCCAAAAGCTGCCTTTCATGAAGCCCTGCAGCCCTTCCTGCATGGGGCAGGTAGGAACTGAGTGAATCTTGGCCGTGAATCATTTAGGATACACAGCTCAGGAAGAGCTCCGGACAGATCCCATAACTTAACTTAGTTAACGGCGTACACAGAATTCAGATTTTAAAATAAGAAGTGTCCAAAAATAGACAAGTGGTTATATTTTTAACATACGGCAATCAGAATGAGTATTTTAAAATGGCCATATTTCATTTATAAGTCAGCCCCAATCCTCAGAAACTGAAAAGTTTAACAAAGCCATTAATGCCCCCTCTTGGAATAGATAATAAAATAAGAGGATAATGGCTTAATTAAAATGAATCATAAATCCAGCTCATTAGGCATCTCCTTTATATTTTATTCTTTATCTTTTTATTTAGGATCATAGAATCCTAAGGGATGAAAGGTAAATCTCTCCAACTCTACCCTACCTGTTATCTTCCCCCTTCAATATCCCTAATGACTGCATCCACGTGTCCTCTTTCCAGGAGGAGGAAAGTGCTGTAGACTGCTCAGTAATGCTTGAAGGTTGTAGGGAACAGCTTCTACCTCGTACCTGGAAGGACACTTCCAAGGCTTGAGCTGAGACCCGACACAGAGCTTCAGGAGGTTGTGGTTTCATGATTCTCACAAGATTTTTACTTTAAAGTCAAAACTAATGTCCAAATCCACAGGGATAAGGGGTATTATAGTAGTTAGGAACAAGGGTTGCAATGTGACACCTTGTTATAACCTCACCTCCTCAATTTACTAGCTCTGTAGCCTTGAGCAAGTTGTGCAACCTCTAAGCTCCAATTTCTTTATCTGTGAATTAGGGGTAGGAGCATCTATCATATATAGCTGACCTCATAGACACAGAGAGCACTTAGAATCATATCTGATCAAAAGCTGAGCATGCACTCCTGGCTAACTGTTCCTACTGTATAGATCTTCCAGTTTTTCTCAAATATGATACTGCCTGATAACGAGGATAGTTTTGGCATACGTTAACCTTCTACTTTCTTATAAAGCTTTGAATCCTGCGGGGTGAAAAATACATAAAATGCCACCTGTGTTATAAAGGAGATGTAGAAATTATTCGGTGGTTTCACATAATCATAAGGTGTTCCAGAATGAATACAAGGTCTGAGTGTTTCATAAATTAAAGAGTTAAAGCAAAGATCAAAAGTCTTGTACAAGGCACTGGGACTTCTAATTTTTTTTCTGTGGTTTACTGTACCTCATCTTGTAGTATTTTAGTAGTGTAGGCTTCTGGTTTTTTTAGGTGATTTTTTTTTATGAGTAGATGATGACTTACGTGGTATAATATTGAGAATAGAGCAGATACCAAAAATCCACTGATTTCCCACAAAATAACTTTTCTAACAAGCCTGCCAGAATGTATAAAATTCTACCATTCTTATTTGGGGGGGCGGTGGGGGGCGGGGCTGTGGCGTGGAAGTAATCAATGCCAGAAGTGCATGGCTGAAAGCCTAAGAAAGATGTGTAATGTGTAACACATCGAGTGACTGAGCGCCATCAGTGTTCATTAATCTAAACCACCAGCATGGTTTTGAGAACAATGTTTTTTGTTGGTTTGCTTGTTTTTAGAAGATTGACACTGCAGATCATACAACACTGAGTATTTTGGCGAGCGTGGCCTGTTGCAGAACAAAAAAGACATAGGAGGGAGCACTGGTCAGTGAGTCAGGATCTTTGGGTGTTTCACTGACTGGTCTGCCTCATGGAAACATTGACTTTGGAATTTGTGTCAAGCTCCCCATGGCGGGTAGTCATGATGGGGATGAACCAGGAAACACATCAGCTGGAGAGGGGAGAGCACAGGGACAAAGAGCAGAAAAGGGAACTGAGCATGAATGCTGATGACCAACTTTGCACCCGGCTTGCCTAGAGTAAGTCTCAAATCTCATCTCTGGATGCAAAAACTTAAGCAGTTTGAAAGTAATGTTTAAATCAACCTGTTTGATCAATAGGCAGTTGCAAAGCAAATAAAATGCAAAAGATAAAAATACAACTCGATCATCAGAATGAGCACTGCTTGTTTTCCTGTTTTTTTAAACAAAAAATATAAAAGAATAAATAAAACTAGGCAGCATACATATGCTCATTTTGGAAGGACTGGATTTTTTATTTTTTATTTTTTTTACTGTTTTTTTTATTACATTATGTTAATCACCATACATTAATCATTAGTTTTTGTAGTGTTCCATGATTCATTGTTTGCGTATAACACCCAGTGCTCCATGCAGAACGTGCCCTCTTTAATACCCATCACCAGGCTAACCCGTCCCCCCACCCCTCCCCTCTAGAACTCTCAGTTTGTTTCTCAGAGTCCATAGTCTCTCATGGTTTGTCTCCCCCTCCGATTTCCCCCCCTTCATTTTTCCCTTCCTGCTATCTTCTTCTTTTTTTTTTAAATGATTTTTTTTAAAGATTTTATTTATTTATTCATGAGAGACAGGAGAGAGACAGAGGCAGAGGGAGAAGCAGGCTCCCCGCGGAGCAGGGAGCCCGATGCGGGACTTGATCCCAGGACCCCGGGATCATGACCTGAGCCGAAGGCAGACGCTTAACCGACTGAGCCACCCAGGCGTCCCCTTCTTTTTTTTTTAAAGGACTGGATTTTTTAAAAGTTTAATTTGTAAGTCACAGAAATTTCATATTTCTATTAGTGAGTGTCAGTGACCATGACTTGAAAGATTTGATACCCTTCAAAGACCATAGTTGTCTCCAGGGGAAACAGCAGGGCCTCATTATTATTTTACAAATTCTGCTGTGAAATCCAGAGGACATCACTCAATTTCACCAAATTATGAAAGCAACTGCATGACCAAACAACTCATCTTTGTATTGCTGTGTCATTTAGATGAACTCTTTCAGACAATAGGATACAAGTAATTAGCTGCAGAAAAACAATGTAGAAATATGGTATTGGACTATGATCTATTGTTCTTAATTCTTTTAAAAGTATAATCATTTTTTATGGCAGTTCATGGCCAAAGAAATACACGTGATGGAAAAAAGAGAAGGTGTTATGGATTGAAGTTTGTCTTTTTACAGTGAATTGTGGACTGTGCAAAATAACCAGTGTTAGTGTTGGTTACTTTCTCATTGGGGTATGGATGAATTAGGGTCAAGATTTTTGAATTTCCTAAACTAATGTAAAACGCAAAAAAAAGAAAAGTGGGCAATATATTTTAGATGGCTAAACAAGGACATTAAAAATACTCCTCTCCTGGGGCTCCTGGGTGGCTCAGTCATTAAGTGTCTGCCTTCAGCTCGGGTCATGATCCCAGGGTCCTGGGATTGAGCCCCGCATTGGGCTCCCTGCTCAGCGGGAAGCCCGCTTCTCCCTCTCACACTCCCCCTGCTTGTGTTCCCTCTCTCGCTGTGTCTCTCTCTGTCGAATAAATAAATGAAATCTTTAAAAAAAAATACTCCTCTCCTAAGAAAAAAACTCTGCCAACATCATTTGAATTCTTTTTATTGTGGTAAAAATGTACATAACATGAAATTTGCCATTTTAACCATTTTTAAGTGTAGAATTCAGTGGCATTAATTACTTTCACAGTGTTGAGAAACTACCAAAATTTTTTCATCACTCTGAAGAAAAAGCTAATTCCTTCCTGACATTCCAAACTGGTAGGCAGAGACTCAATTGTCAGCTTCATGATGAGTCATTTGAGAAAACTGCACCAGGTTTAAAAATGGTTCCTTATTTTTGTGGTATTTGTTGCCACATGGCGGGTTTGGATGTGTAAGACACACTGTGGAAGGTGCTAGTTTCCTGCGGGTAGACAGACTGGTGCTAGGGGGTTTTCACTGGAGCCTTGCTTGCCAGCAGGCATTTTTGCGGCAAATCTTTAGCTGCATAAATAATTGGCCATAAGGCAATTTTGCCATAAAAGATAAGACAAGACAAAACACAACAAAACAACTGGTTGCCCATTTGGTTTGATAGTTTGTTGGTTTTGTCAATTGGTGGACAGTTTGGTTTCATTTCTCCATTGACGCAATATTTCCATTTTATGTCATATAAATCTTAGCCTTCGTACAGCGACACAGAGTTTGAACCCATGTTTCCCATAGAACTTTGGAATGTCTATTAAGGGACAGGTAACAATATGCCAAGAACTAACAACAATGTAGCAGGCTTTTACAATGCAACACAAAGCTCGGTTACAGGGCCGCCTGTATGGCTCAGTTGGTTAAGCGGCTGACTCTTGATTTTGGCTCAGGTCATGATCCCAGGGTCGTGGGATAGAGGCCCTTGTGGGGCTCCGTGCTCAGCAGGGAATCTGCTCGTGTACTCTCTCTCTCTCTATATATATAAAATAAATAAGTCTTTAGAAAAAAAACACCTAAGTTACAAATATGCATCCAAGTATTTGGAAACTGGTCAGTCTCTTAATGAAGGAAGACATTTTATCGAAGAAAGAAAAAGTAAGATGCTGAACAAGGAAATGGACCAAGAGCAAAATACATACATACATACATACATACATACATACATACATACATACCACACACACAAAAAGGCATAATACCATGAATGAAAGACTCTGAAGATGAGTGCTTAGGTGTAATCCACAGAATAAAATCAGTTCTTTGCTCAGATTTGCCATGACTCTACACACATTTTAAATGTATTCAAATATTTTGTATTTCATAATAAAATCTTTTAAATTTAGTATTCATATTTCATGTTTCATTATATCCTTTTAAATGAATGTCCCTTTTTAAAAAAGATTTTATTTATTTATTTGATAGAGGGGGAGAGAGAATGCGCACAAGCTGGGGCAGAGGGAGAAGCAGGCTCCCCACTGAGCAGGGACCTGATGCAGGGATTTGATCCCAGGACCCCGGTATCATGACCTGAGCTGAAGGCAGATGCTTAACGGACTGAGCCACCCAGGCACCCCATGAATGTCCCTTTAAAACATTTTTTTTTGTGATTTTATCTTTTATGGCACAATTGCCTTACCACCAATCAGACCATGAAAATGTTTGCAGCAAAAATGCTTGTGGTGAAGACACTCACGGCATGCTCTTGGGTATTGACCATATCCATCTGCCTTCCTTGCCTTAGAGCTAAATTGATTCTGTAATGGGAAACTGCCTAACACCAAACTATAGTATTGTTTTGAGTGATGTTTATCATGAATGTGGACCATGTTATTTTATCCAAGTTTCATAGTAAAAAATAAGGATAAATGTTATCATTGTTTCGGAGCCTCAAGGTTGATCTATGGCACTGTTTGGAAAAAAAAAGATTTTTTTTTTTTTTTCTGGGATGGTAGAACTTTTTCTTCCCACAGGATGTCTTAGACAAAAATTTGCCACATAAATCTGATAAAAGGTGAGCTTCTTTGCTTGAAACAAGCACTGGGAGCCTCCAAGCAGCTTTAGGGGATCTACTGTTTAAAATTCTTTGTTCTCAGAGGTAAACCTGAAGCTGTGTTAGTATCCTGAAAGATTTTCCGTCTCTTCTTCAACTTTTTTTTTCTAGCAGGAAGAAGTAAAGTGTGATGAGGGTGTTTAACTCTGTCTGCTAAGTTCTTTGTGGGTTTTGTTTTTCCACGTTCATGATTCTTTCATCTGTTTTTTTGGCAGTTATAATTTACTGGTTAAGCTTATGGACTCTCGAACTGTGTTATTTAACCTTTCTGTGACTCAGTTTCCTCATGAGTAAAATGGAGTTAAGCCACCTTCTGCCTAGGTTTCTTATGAGAGTTAAGTGAGGTGATTCATTGAGAACTTAGCATCGTGCCTGGCACACCGTGAGTTCCCAGTGGCTCTTACTGCCCAACATTTACAGAGGTCCAGAGTGTGGCAGGTACGCGAACCGGCTTCTATCTTCGACATTGACTTCTTTCCTGTGCTCTTTCTGAAGTCAGTTCCTAGAAGGCATTGGTTCCTGAGAAATCCACATCTCATCAACTTTTGATGATTCTTCTAACCTACTAGTGCTTAACAGGACAGGAGTGACTTTAGGAACACCATCTTGAAGACTTTTCAAAAAACCCCAAATCTATATCTGTATAATCCAACTTCTTCATGTCTCCTCCATTTCCCTGGGGGTTCCAGATAGTCTTCATTTGCGGATAGGGATGGCATGTATTCATTTGCAGTCACCACCCCACCTTGCTCCTCTAACTCCTAAGAATCACCACGGTGGTCAGGTTTCTCCAAGAAATAGGAATGGTTCTTGGGGCGCCTGGCTGGCTCAGTCAGTTAAGTGTCTGCCTTCGGTCATGTATCTTCATACACAACACAGAATCCAGGCAAATTGTCTCACTTGAATTGTAAGACCAACTACTCACAAAGTAGCAGAAGAAAGGTGCTGTATGGGGCGCTAAAAGACAACAGAATTTAGGGGCGCCTGGGTGGCTCAGTCGGTTAAGCATCTGCCTTTGGCTCAGGTCATGATCCCAGGGTCCTGGGATTGACCCGGCGTTGGGCTCCCTGCTTAGTGGGAAGCCTGCTTCTCCCTCTCCCTCTCCCCCTGCTTGTGCAATCGCTCTTGCTCTCTCTCCCTCTCTCTCTCAAATAAATAACTAAAATCTTAAAAAAAAAAAAAGAAATAGGAATACCTGTCATAAGAATAGTTTCTCCAGGGGCACCTGGGTGGCTCAGTCGTTAAGTGTCTGCCTTTAGCTCAGGTCATGATCCCAGGGTCCTGGGATCGAGCCCCGCATCAGGCTCCCTGCTCCACGGGAGGCCTGCTTCTCCCTCTCCCACTCCCCTTGCTTGTGTTCCCTCTCTCACTGTCTCTCTCTCTGTCAAATAAATAAAATCTTAAAAAAAAAAAAAAAGAATAGTTTCTCCAAGGTCCAATACTGAACTTTTTTTTTTATAGTGATTTGATTTCTTCTGAGACATATTTATATCAATTGAATGGAATAAAATGAGAGCCATTTTTACCCACTGATTGACTCAACAGTCTCTAAGAAAAGGCTTAGGCGGAAGCTGTATTAGGAACATGAGAATCAGCCTGCTTGAGTTTGAATCTCAGCTTTCCACTTAATAACCATATGAGTAGGGGCAAGCTTTGAACCTCTCTCAACTTCAGTGGGGATAACCACCTTCATACAGAACTGTAGTGGGGACTAAATGAGATGACCTAGGTAGGGCATTTTCTCTTGGGCATCACACATAGTGGTTTTAAGTGTTAATATTCACTAATTAATATTATTGCCATTGCTAAGTCCAGTATAACTTGCCCCAGAACTAGAGACAGTATTGTTGTCAACTCAGGGTTATCTGCTCTGGTTAATAGTTTTCAGAGTTTAAATTTATCTATGTTATCAAAGACTTATGCATAAAAAATAGTAATTAATTCTTATAATTTTAGACTAAAAAACCAAATTGGATTATCACAGTGATAGATTAAGGAATATGTTACAGGAAAAAAATGAAAAATAAAATTTGAATATTTCACTAATATGGTCAATGGCATTCTTAATATAAACACACTTTCCAAGATTTTAATTGTAATACAGGTTTCTTTCAAAGGGTATGGGGAAACCAAAACATTCGCATGAGTCATTCTTCTTCATTTGGCTGTAATTAACCACACACTCTTTAATTATTGGAAATGTGTCTTTATGTGGTAAAGGGCTAGAGCTCAGATCTACTTGACTCTGCTCAGACCACTTCCACTTTGTGGTGAGATGTAAGGTCCAGTTATCCATAATTTGCAGAAAAGACATTGTTGGTTTTATACACTGGTATGGTTAATGTCTTCACTCAGTATGCAAGACATCAAGATAATACTATCACAGAATCAATCGTGGAGGCAAAAGGGATCTTTTGCTTCTTAATAAACAATGAAATTGATAACCTATAATGTGTCAAGTGTTGAGAACCGAAACAAATGAAAGCTAAATTGAACGCAAATACCCAGGTGGGCAGCAGGGCTGAGGGAAGTGACGGATGCACCACGGGGCTGAGAACGCCAGGGAGTGGAACAGACCATGCCAGTGCTGTGCACACATGCTCTGTTCTGAAGGGGAGCAGGGTATTGGTTCCCGCTGATGTTGTCCAATGCGAATGCCGGTGGAAAAATAGCAGGTCTTTGGACTTTACAACAGATGCCAGAAATGCAGATTTTCATGCAAATGTCTCCTATTTTTAAATGCTTGCAATTAATTTAGATTTTTTTAAAAAATTACGTGAGAAAAAATAAATATGTGACCTCTGCATCCTCTTTTCACCTTACCTGTTGGTGCTAAGGGTCTCCAAAGCTCAGACCAGGCTAGCTTCTTATCTCTACCTTCATTTCCTCCTTCTCCAGATGTTCTCAGCTGGTCTATGGCCAAAAATAGCACTGTGTGCTGATGATTCCAAAACTTTCTAGCAGTGTACTTTTCCCTGAGTACCAAATGAGTAAATCCATCTACCTGCTGGGCATATGTTGGATGCCGAAGGGACAACTTGAGTCCCTCTTCCCCTGCCCAGACCTGTCCTTTCCCCGATCTTCCTCAATTTATTTATGCCTCCATCATCCATGCATTTGTTCAAGGCAAAATCTAGAAGGTGTGTTTGATATATCCCTTTCCCTTAACCTCTATATCCAGTCTGTCAGCACGTGCTGCCATCTCTACCTCCTTTTTCTTTGTCCCCCTAATTGGTTGATCTCCATCTGTCTCTACCACCCATCTCTACTGCTAGCATCCTGGTCCACACCACTATGATTTCTCACCTAAACTACCTCAAAACCCTCTGAAAGATCTCACCTTTGCTCTTGGCGCACCATAATCCAGTAGTCATGTAGTCTTTTGTATTCGTAAATCATCTTACAGCACTCTCTTGCTCAAAATCTTTAACCATTTTTCAATGTTTTTAGAATAAAATCTGACCTCTGTACTATAGACCAAATATAAAGTACTATGGTCTCCTCCTGCTTACTCTTTCCACCTCATCTTAAACCATACTCTTGTCACGGTGAGACTGCAGTACCCCCAGCTTCTTTCCAGCTTGAAAACACCATGTTTACTCCCATCTCAGAGAATTTTCATTTCTCACTCACTACCTGGAGAGCTTTGTCCCTAGCTTTTGATGTGACTGGTTCCTGCTTACTATTCAGATCTCACCTCACAGAACCCCTCCTGACTCCCCTCTAAAGCGATTCATCCCATGACCCTTTGGGGCCCCCCTCATAACATTTTTTCCCTTAAAAACACTTTTATATTAATTGTTTATGAGTTCATTTGTTTCACTGATTTAATTAGTATACAGGCCAATATTAAATAGATATAAGAAAAGTTTAAGAAGCTTGGTCTTGAAGCAAGGTTGATCTTAATATATTGTGGGCAGTCTATAAAAACCTGTTACTTTATTCATCTTTTAGGATAAGGTGTTTTTTTTACATGAAAATAATTTCAGCGAAGTACAGTACTAATCATCTAATCAGCTTTTCAGTACTTTAAGCCATAAGACCCTTTGTTAATGATTATGCCATAAAAGACAAAGCAAAGTGAGAATTAAAAATATTCATATGCAGGTTTTGGAGATTTAAAGCCTGTCAGCATAATTTATGACACTTTTCAAGAGAAAGTAAGAATTACTCATAACCCACATTACACTAGGGAAGAAAATTTTAAAATTTACCCCTCGCCTCTTAAAAAAAAAGCAAAAAACCAGAAAAAAAGAGACCCTTGTGTGAAAATGTTAATTATTTTTCCTAGTAACATTATTAGTCACAGATAATCATAAATCCATAGTGACAAAATACAGTCATATAACTAAGAACGTAAGACATTTACGTAATGCCTATTGCGACTTGTAAAGACACCTATCTTTAACTGCCGTATCTCTCGTTCACCTGTGCCTTCACCAGCATTCAGTAACTCTGGGCCAAATACACAAACATCATTCCCAGTGCCCTCTAGGAACAAGGCAAAGCAAGGAGGCAAAGCGAGCACCATTACAAATAGAATCATCTAGAAGTGGGAATCTGCTCACTTCAAGGATATGTTTTCAACGGTATTCTTATTTTAAATTTATAGTCTCTTTTAGAAACAAGGTAAGACACTCCTCTTTTTCCCACCTTCTTCACCTAATCGACACACTTGACTGTAGTGAACGCTCCCTGTTCTAAGACGCCTTGTTAATGCGATGGACTGTGGACTTGCTGTGTTTTTACCTGTAATGTCCCTGTCCCTTTTGAGTTGACAGTGTTTGGAAAGGTAGGGAGAATTCTTGTTTAAGTTGTTCAGTAAACTTCACAGAGTAATCTGTAAGTGTGGGAAAACATGCTGCTCAGAACTCACACATGTGTTAATTAGTCACGGAGTCAACGCTGAAGTCAAGTAACCAACATGTGTAATTAAAACAAGATTAAAATGGCTACTATTTGTATTGGCTACTTGATAATCATTTTGGGGGGCACACATGTTTATTGCTACTACAACACACAAAAAATATTTTTGAAGAAGTTTCATAGAACTTTTAGATTTCTTATGTTTTCAGTGTCTTCATTTTGAAATAAAAATATTTCCAAACCAAGATTTATCCCCCCTGTGTATCATCACTTTGATAACCTCTTAATTGAATATTTTAACTTAGCATTTTGGTAGATTTTCCTATGCCAGAAGACTTTCCTGAAACAGTAATTTTCCACTTTATGTTTAAAATAAAGAGCCAAAGCAATAAAGAAATCTAAATCTATTTTTTTCTTGATATCTAGTAAAGTCAGAGAAACAGCATGTTAAAATTAACGTTAAGCCATTAAGCTGTAAGTCAGTGCTTTAGCTGAGTCAACATTGGTTCTTGCAAAGTTGCAACCAAAGGGAAAGGCTTCTCTGTTTAATGGATTTTCTGGGTACTTGGGAAAGTTTCCAAATAATTATTGGCTTCCTGCATGATTTGCCCATTTCAGCACCCAGAATGGAACAGAGAAAGCAATAGCTGGTAGTATGAATTTTTACCCGAAGAGATTATTAAATGTAGGTTTTTATACCTGGAAATAGTATAATAGTCTAAAATGTATTGCTTTAATATGCTTTATAGCATAACACAGAATCAGCGTTCTAGGGTACTCAATAACAAGTTTAGAAATGTTCTTAAGATGTATTTTATGGATTTAAATCTACGTGATAAAAAAGTTCAGTGAGTATGGATATAAAGTTCTAAATAGTAAGAGTTTTTTTGTTTAGTAGCTGTTTACTACATATTTTACTCCTTTTTGTCACCTTTTTCTTGTGCTGATACTCTTGTCAGCAAGCTCACTGAGGAGATGGTCTGTCCTTCCTCAGAGAGTAACCCAATGCTTTGCATGAAAGAGGCCAATGTTTATTAAGTGACTGCAGATTTTCTCAAAAGGACACACAAATGCAGGGAAGACTAGGGCAGGGCTAGCAGATGCAAAGTTGGTATGAAAATATACATATTTCTGAATCCAGATGAAGGAATTTAGAGAAATTGTATATTAATCTATAATCATTTCATTCCTTGCCTTTTCTATTTATAACCATTATGTATGCATATATATATATACACATATGTTTATATATGGGTGTGTATCTAATGTAGCAACTATGTAGTTGAAGAAAGGTATTGTCATGTTTGACTTATATCTATGGTTTAAAGAAACTGATATTTTGTATGTTTCTGTTTAAAAAAAAAGTAATAACAAGATAATGCTGTCTTCTCTCTGTAGCATTCCATAATTTTCCATCAGTTATCATAGTCAGTAGTTCCATATTCCTAGTAATGTCTGTCTCTCACTAGATTAAAAGCTGCATGAAGACAAAGACCAGGTGTTTTTTCATCATTCTACCCCCAGTGCCTAATGGAGGAGGAGCTTGCTGTAGCCTGAATGTTTGTATTCCTTCAAAATTCATATGTGGAATGGTGATCCCCATGTCATGGTTTTTAGAGGCAGAGCCTTTGGTATGTGATTAGTTCATGAGGGTGAAACCCTCATGAATGGGATTAGTGCCCTTATAAAAAAAAGACCCAGGAGGGGTCCCTTGTTCTTTCCCATCATGTGAGTTCACAGAGAAAAGACAGCCATCTGTGCACCAGGAAGCTAGCTCTCATCAGACACCAAATCTGTCACAGCTATGATTCTGGACTTCTCACCCTCCAGAACTGTGAGAAATAAATTTCTGTTGTTTATAAGCCACTTCAGTCTATGGTATTGTCTCATAGCAGCCCAAATAAATGTATATAGGTATGTGTGCAGTGTATGAGTATTTTTACATATGTATGTGTATGCCTATATATACTTTGCCTGCATCAGGGGACTCATCTATTATATTCATATGGTGATATTCTTAGTTTGATCAAATGATAAGCCTGTGTTTAATATAATTGGTTCTTATTATCGTATTTGGCTTTATGTCCTGTCATAAACTAGTAGATTTTAGAAAGGTCATCTAATACTTAATGATGTTGCTAATTTTTATAATCTCATGATTAAGTTAGTTGATATTATATAGCCAATAATTTCTAGATTGAATTATTAATATTAATTACTAATAGTGTATATGTTCTAAATGCAGTTTGGAAAATATACTTGATCTTTGTGGATTTTGCATTTGTGGCGAATAGCATTACCCTGCCTCAAAAATATAAAAATGAATTAATTTAACTTTTCAAAACAGACTCAGAGTCCAAATGAGTTTTAAGTGGAAGAGAGAAAATTAAGCTGGAGTAACACTTATCTAGTTCTCACATGAAATTTTGGCTCTGTGGATCATTTGTGATCATACATTATTAAATTCACTCCACCCTCTTTGATCTACTCTGCACCACCAGATCCCGACTCTGCGGATAATACAAGGAACAGGATAGCATTGCAGTGGCCATTTGTAAATTGGATACTCTTCAAAGCTTCATGCACACATCAGGAAGATTGCTGCCTCCTGCCCTGGGTGGACTCTCATGGAGTGTAAGATGCTATGTGCAGTGTGAGAACCATGCATACAACCGAATTTGCTACCAAACTCATAATCCTCTTCCTCATCTCATTCCATGAACTAGAAAGACATCTCTGAGCTTTGGAATTCTGACTAGGACTTGATTAGGAAAAGTACCTGGATTTTGGTCCTGGATTTATTCAACAAACATGTATCGACCACCTACTATGTGCCAGGTCATCGTTTAGGTGACTGGGACACAGACAAAGATCCCTACCTACCCTTGTGGAGGTGAGGGACACACGTGGCAGAGATGGATACAATTACATAAAAATAAGTGGAATAGATAACCCCAGTGCTGTAGAGAAAAGGAAAGGAAGGTATGAGAGAGATTGGGGTGCCAGAGGAGGGGCAGAATGCAGTTGACAGGGAGAATTCATTAAGAAAGTGGGAAATGACCCCAGATTTGAAGAAGGGGAGGAGATTAGCAGAGAGAAACTTCCCCTCATCAGCCATGCCACCTGGAACAAGCAACATAAAAGCTGTGGGTCTTGATTTCCTCATTGGTATGGTGGGATATTGATTTAGATGATCTACACTAGTTCTTTTAAGTTCTTAAATCCCATAAATGATGATTTAACTTATGCCAACGTTACAGAATGGAAGCAGTCATACAATGTTCATCCAGCCCTTACCATGTGTCACTAAATGCTGTGAATGCCACAGGATTTCAGAAGTCCTCATTATGATAGTACTCATTACACTCATTCATTTTTCGACAAACATGTTAAGCACCTACTGTATGCCAAGCACTACTATACAGTTGGGGTGTTCCAAAGCGCACAGTGTGATGAGGCAAGGGAGGTGTGTTAGCATAAAGGGACACATGTTACACTGGAACAGAGGGGTTTTTTGGGACACACACTGGTTGGAGGGGCTAACCACACTGAGTGGGAGTGTCCACTTCCCGCGGGGCTTCCAGATATACATTATTTTTTCCTCTTATTATTCTTTCAAAAAATTTAAAGTAGCTTATATGTGTTCACCTTAAATATTAAGTTTGGAAAGCGTCAGTTTCCACAAGGAAAGTAAAAATGATCAGATGAGGGGAAATCTTAAATTGTGAAATTAAAGAGGACAAAGAAGGCAACTTAGAGAATATTTACTTCCTTAGAACTAAGGTAATGATATGGTTCTGTTAACAAATGAATTTGACAAGTTGACATCTTTTCACCAGTATTTGGTCTCCCTTTTATGTTTAGAAGTCATTTTTTTGTTGCTGTATTATTTTCATTAATATTTTCCCCATGTTTTTATTTAAATTCTAGTTAGTTAAAATATGGTGCAATGTTAGTTTCAGATGTGGAATTTAGTGAACACTTGCACACAGCACCCAGCTCTCATCACAAGGGCCCTCCTTAATCCCCATCACCCATTTAACCCATCCCCCCCAAGCCCATAAAAGTCAGTTTTCCATGATGGTTAGGAAGTAATAAGCATGACAACAACAACTATTATCTACCAGGAGCTTATTGTTTGCCAGGCTCAGTACTAGGCACTTTTCTATGTATTATCTAATTTAATTCTCACAATGCTCTGTGGAATCTGTGATCATGCCCAGTTTTCTAGATGTGGTAACTGAGACTTGAGGAGATGAAGTTAGTTGTCCAAGGTCTAAAACCAGTAAGTGGCAGTAAGGCTAACAACCTTGAACTTGCCATCAGAACCCCTTTTCTTGAACACCAGAGGCAGGAAGTGCTGGCTCTCCAATCTGGGTAAGGTCAAGCACTTCAATATTCAGTGTAACTGTAACTACTTTGCTTTTCACATTGGTTAATGGGCAAGTGGTCATAACATTTCTCTGTTGTCTTAAGACTTGTATTTTGAAAAGTATATTCATCATCTCTGAATTTCTATTGGAAATTGAAAGTCTACACAAAGTGTTTTTGGACCCGATCCAAATATTTAAAAAATTGTGCTTTTGTGTGATTTGGCACTCCATACAAAATTCTTCCTAATGATCTCAAGTTTCAAAGGATTTAGAAGTTGTTTGACGAGGCACCTTATGAAATGAGGAGTCTAATCCATTAGTTGAGAGTGTTACGGAGAAGACATTAGCGAAAGCTATCTCTTCCTGTAGAAGTAATTGAGGAAATTACCCTTCCCTACACTGAGGACAGTGTATGGTATACAAGTGAATATACTGACTACGCATTTTCAACAGACTTCATGGACAAGTGGAATTTGCTTTCTCGTGTAACCAAATTGATTGAACAACAACAACAAAAAAAATAAAGGGAATGAATTAGTACTCATGCAATTTTATTTAAACCTGTGTTTTTCCCCATGGGAAGATGGGAGGGTTCTCATCACAAGAAAATGCTTTTCACTAGAAACACTTTGCACAGGGACCCCCACTTGCTGTTTTTTCCCCCCTCTAACCTGACCTTTTTATTTTTATTTTTTAACCCAGATTAAGATTCTTGTGCCTCTATCTCTGTGAAAGCTCCCACAACAAAACTGGGAGGAAGCCCTCAGAAAAATAATTAGGTAACTCTTACGCATGTGACTCAAGAATGTCTTAAAGTGTTGAACATCTTTATCATGGCAGCCAAGGAGAATTCGAGGATGATGGGCATTATTCCTCTGGTATTATTTAGGCCTGGAGAACTTATAGTACAAAAATAGAAATTTAAACAGGAGCTAGAAAAATTGTTTTTGTAGTAACATGAATTTTGAACAATTTCTTATCACTGAGAGAAGCTCATACTGCTTATCAGTCCAATTCAGGAATTTGAGATTTAGATTACTAATTTAATCTTCTGACTGTAAAATTCATATAAAAATTTAGGAGGATTTCAGCTCCCTTAAATTCCTTCTGGGCCAAGTTTGATAAATAACAGTTTTAAATGTGAGAAAATAATATAGTATTTCAGTACGTAGTAAAGGTCATCCGCTTCAGTGATTATTTACTGTGCTCTATGGTTCACTTTTGCATTGTAAAAGACAACTGAAAGTATGGCAGACCACTTGGGCGTATTTTTCTGAAGGACTGAAGAATATGAAAGTTCAATCTGAATGCAATCATGAAGGAGAAAGAAAACTTTTTATTGAATAAAAAAAACGATGATGGGTATTTAGAGCAATTTTAAAATAAATTCCGACTCATGGACGTAGCATCATGATCTTGTCCCAAATCACATTTCAGTATCAACTTCCACAAGCAGGGTATAGGCCTTGTAGTTTTATTACTTGAAAGCCGGGAGTAACTTTCTAAGCATATGAATTTACAATTAAAATGAAGTGGACTATTAAGTCACTTAAAAAAATTGTGTAGTATATGCAAATGATCTGGATAATTATGATCACTTGTGTCAGAAATGCCTTTGCACTAAATTTCAGCAGAGTATATGGGGCTGGAAAGGCTGGAGCAACAGAACTTTTCCTCACTGAGAACACTTGAGTCTGACTTACAGACTGCCCAGGAGTATTTTAAAAATGGTATTTTCATACTCTGGGTGCAACGTAGACTAAATGTTTTATACATGGTTAATAATGTAACAGGAATTTAATAATTACTTGAAACCACAGCCAAAATTTATTTTACAGAGGATTTAAAACTGCTATTGTTAATGAGTAGGTATTACTATTTTGGCTGAATTGAATTCTGCGATTAGATGTTAAAGGATGTTATCCCTCCTCAAGAAATCTTTTTGTGTAAATACCGTAAAGCCTTTGGGAGACCGCTTGGATTCTACTATACACATTAAAAGAGATAGCTGAGTCAGCAGCTTGCATAGTAAAATTTATGATTATATAATTCCTTTTCACGGTCCGACATTGGAAAACATAAAGCTGTGGGAAGCAAAGAGAACTGTAAGAGAGATGTCTAAAATAGCTAGACAGTGTCAAATTCAGAATTCTATTTGTGTAGTCATAATGTAGGCAGGAAAATACTTCTAGCAAGACTCACACTATCATTTGACCTTCACAAATCATACTTTCCAACAGTGGATGGCAGTTTTCTGAGAGTACACTTTTGACCTTGAAGATATAACTTAATGTTTTATGTCTCTTGGCAAACTTAGAATGCCTCTTGTCCCCAAACTGAGTTCATCTAAAATTAATATCATCATATGTTTAAGCTGTTATGGTCTATAATTCTTATTTGAATTATTCAGCATCCAAGGGCAAAGAGAGACGCGACAAAACTCTCTTTTTCTTATTGCATAAGTCTCTCAGTTTTCTTAATGCAGGATGTCCCTCATCTGAAGCTGGGACTGAGGAGACAGCTGCATTTTACTGCAGCCTCAAATCTTGCTACAGCTCTCAGGCTTAGCATTCAGCTGAGCTGAAAAGAAATAAACAATGGATCGTGGATCACCACATCAAAAACTAATGATGTATTGTATGGTGACTAACATAACATAACAAAATTTAAAAAAAAGAAAAAGAAAAAGAAAAAGAAAAAAAAAACCCAAAAAACAACAAAAAAAGAAATATGCAGGAGCAATATACTGGATCGGAAACTAAAGCTTTAGCAGAGGAGAGTGTCAGAAAGTGAGTTAATCTCTCTTGAACCTTAGCTTGTCTGACTTTCGTTTTCACATTGTTTTTCTTAATGATCACTCTCACAGAATAACCTTACATCCTAAGTTTCACTTCCTCTGTCTCCCCCCTCTCGCTTACATTTAAATAAATTGATGCCCTGCATTCTACTTAGAAGACAGCAACTGTACTACAAAGCCTTGAACAATGGCATCAACCCGCCTGCAGCTGGACATTCATAAGCCATTCCACTTTAATCATCCTCAATTCTCAACCCTACTGTAATGCAATAGCAGTCAAAAGCTGGAGAGCATGTTCACCAATTAACAGAAAGGAAAAGAAAAAGTCAATGCAGCAGAACTAAAATTCAGAAGCACCAACCAAACATCCGAACTCCAAGTGACTTGAAATTAATTTGACTTTCATAAGAGAACCTGTGTTTTCTTACCTTGGATGTGAATAACTCTGTCATGATCTAGAGTATAGTTGTCTGAATGATCATCAGCCCAGCAGATTGAAATCAGCACCAGAAGAAGTAGACTCTTCATCTTTATAACCCAGGGAGTCTTCTTCACTGTGAGAGCATCACATACAAAGAGGCTTGTGAGATTTGGAACCCTTTGGAGTATTGCACTGCACTACCTATTACCGCCTTATCATCATAGAATGTGTCTGTAAAAATATTTAACCCAATCTGTTCAGAAAGTTACTGTAGCTGTCTTTGGGAGCTGAAGACTGCAGCTTTGAAAAATTCCAGTTTCCCTTATGTAGCCAGAGTCCAAACAGTGTTTAACTCTATATCTGCAGAATTGTAAATCTAGAAATTTAAATCAGTATTGTTTTGATATAAAGAGTTATAGTTGGTTACAAAAAGCTATGGCAATGATATAGAAAGACTTTATAAAAAATATTTAAATCTCTGAATTTGAAGTATTACTTGACAGAACAACCGTTTGATGTATCTATAGGGGAGTGATCCCCAGTCGAATTAGAATCTTCAATCGGGGCAAATAAAGAATACGTGCTTGAAAGTTGACATCATCATTCATTTTACATGTAGCTTCCTGAGCAGGTTAGATTTGCTTGTTCTGAATAAAAAAAGAAGACCAAAAAAAAAAAAAAAATCCCTGGTGAAGCAAAAGCAACACATTTATTACAGATTCACTTACCATCTTAAACCTTGCTTGGGTCCATGGTGAAGAGTTGAAAATGAGGGACAAACTAGGTTCGGGTTGTGCATGCTACCACTGCAGTCATCCTGATTGATTTTTCATTCATTTCTACCTGAAATGCTGACGCACCAACTCCGAGCGCCAGGTAGGGTCTCTGCAGAGGGCCGAGGCACGGCCGGCTGCAGGCAACGTCCCTGCCAGCCTCCTGGGGCAATGAGGCGGATGGAGAGCAGAACCGGACAGCAAAGCGCAGCTCTGGTCGTAAGTGAAAGAGGCAGGGCCATCGCTGGGTTGTCCTTTATTGCAAGACCAATTTGAGGAAAAGGGACATGGTCCCCCCAAACTTTGTCATCTGAAGGACTAAAAAGTGACTCCAAGGGATACAAGCCTCATGACCTTGGCCGTATTTGCCAGGCAAGAATTTCAGGGTCGCTCCTCCGTTTTAATGTGAAAGCTGAGGCAAATATTAACAAGGGCTTTCTTTTTCTCTCGTTACATAGCAGCCCTAACAACACTTGGCTATTTTTAAAACTGAAATTGCACAGTACTGGCTTCTCACACTAATTTGTTTTTTCCAGGAAAGCTTGACTCCCTGGAATACTTATTAAAGAGCTTTGAGTCTGTTCCTGGAGGTCCTTGTAGGCCAGCCTCGACTCCGGAGCGTGATGATAACACGAGTCACGGGTGTCCCCTGTCTCTCCTGGGACAGAGCCACCTCCCTGCATTCTTCCCTCTAAAACTCAGCATCGCTGGGATGCCTACGGCTTCAGTCATTCGTGTTAGCTTTATTCCTTTTCTTTCTCTTCCTTATGTCACAGAAAGAAGATGATGGATGCACAAATTAAGAAACTTACTTTTCTAGGAAGCTCAGAGTGTCACCTTCAAAATTCTACCTGAGTTGCTAATCTTATTTTCTGAAGTTCACTTGCTTGTTCCTCTGAGGGTTTTTGGGAAATAATGATTTTTTTGAAGCTACAGATGTTTGTCCATAGAAATATTACTTACAAATATTATCAGTTTTCAGCCCAAAATTGCACTTTGGGTGAATAAACATAATAAAGGTGATCTCCTGGAATTTGGGATATCATTGGGGCAATTATATACACAAACATAAAACAATGAGCAAACCAGCACAAGAGGTATCGGGGGCTCTCTGCTTGCCACAGGAATCAAAGGAAAGGAAAATGTAGAAGAGAGTGTGAGGAAAGCATACAATTTCAGCAGTTAAAGGAGAAATTCGAAAAGTGAGGGATCAGAGGAACAGAGGCAGAGAAGTTGCTATATTAATTTTCCCATTTGTGTGGTCATTTACAGTATAATTTACACACACACACACACACACACACTTTTAGACTTGTGCATCATATCACTACAGTCATCCTGATTTTTATTCACTTTTCCTCAAAATATATTACACACAAATTTATATATCTCCTTTAATTCCATACCATAGTATTAAAAGTTATATCACCAAGAGTTCATCTCATTGAATTAACATACTAACTGTCCAAGGACTCGGTTTTTAATTGCAAACATCCCAAGTGGTGTGGGGGTGATAAATAATAATTCTGACAGCAATTCCTTTTTTTTTTTAAAAGATTTTATTTATTTATTTGACAGAGAGAGACATAGCGAGAGAGGGAACACAAGCAGGGGGAGTGGGAAAGGAAGGAGCAGGCTTCCGGTTGAGCAGGGAGCCCGATGCGGGGCTCGATCCCAGGACCCTGGGATCATGACCTGAGCCGAAGGCAGACGCTTAACGACTGAGCCACCCAGATGCCCCTAACAGCAATTCCTTTTAACTGAAAGTCTATTTGCCAAGTGCTATGCTAAGCATGGTACCGACAATGGTTCATGGAATGCTTGAGCTCATGAGACCAAAACTTCCGTATTTGCTGATTCAGACAGTTACCTTGCTGAAGGTCCCATATCTAGTAAGGAGTAAAGTTTGTATTTGCTTTCAAGCCAAAGCAACACCTACTATAAAAAGTTGCACTTACTTTTGTGAAAGTGAAGCTTAATGTGTTGTTTAATTGCCTTGTTTATTCAGGCTCTTTAACTTGAACCTACTATGGTCTTAAATCCTTAACTTGTGTTATATGTGAATATACACTTTTTGCCCCAAGACTTACATGGGAGAAGTTAGATGGTATTTTCTTTAACATGACTGTGCTCTGCCTCATTTCTATTCATTTATAATACCATCGGGTGTCATGAACACTTCCTTGGTGGCTCACATGCGTACACACACACACACACACACCCCATCATCATCTTCAATTTAAAAAGGATGTTGCACATCTTCAGTGATTTGTGATTAGAAGAGAGGCGCATGTCAGTGAGCGCTTCTGAGTGCCCACCAGGCATTCAGACACTCCTGGTAGGAGAGGGTGGGAGTTATCTTTGCTACCCCAGCAGCGTAACGACTGTCTTACCAAAAGAGGTGAAACTAGACAAACACACACTAGGGACACGATCTTCAGTGTTCAAGCAAACAGCAGTACAACATGAGGTACTGCACACCGGATGGAGGTCCTTGAGGACAAGGGCTGTGCCCGTTGTCTGAGCTGAGCGCTGGGCCTCAATGAGGGATGCCTCAGGCATAGCGGGTGGTCTTGCGAGTGAATGAAAGGACTCCTGTTTGTTTGCACTTTGTAACAATGTTTTCTCCGGGTATCCAGCTACGTTAGGTAAAAATTTTTCATTTTTGATATGAGTAGAACTTGGGAAATTTGGGGGACTTTTATACAACCTGTTATTACCAGCCTTGAACTAGCGCTCAGTTTAGCTGCAACTCACACATCAATGGTCTCTTTTTACAGCCTCCCAAACCTTGCCGCCCGATGCCACAACGAGTTTCAAGAGGAGTTCACGTGGAAATATCTGTGTTCTTGGTCAAAGACCTATGATAGGACTGTAATATTACAGTTCTGCTTGGGTGATAACTAAACCACTATTCAGAAGCAAGATACTGTGGCCAACATAAAAGTCTAATAGTTTGATAGAAATAAAGATAAACTAATACCAACAGTCTAATACCAAAGTGGCCAATTGCTAGTCCTTAAACTACTGTGTTAAAATTAGTGTTAGTGGGGCGCCTGGGTGGCTCAGTCGTTACACATCTCCCTTCGGCTCAGGTCATGATCCCAGGGTCCTGGGATCGAGCCCCGCATCGGGCTCCCTGCTCAGCGGGAAGCCTGCTTCTCCCTCTCCCGCTCCCCCTGCTTGTGTTCCCGCTCTAGCTGTCTCTCTGTGTCAAATAAATAAATAAAAACCTTTAAAAAAATTAGTGTTAGGATGGTAGCTACACTTGTGAACACAAGGTAACGTATAGACTTGTCAAATCACAATATTGTACCCCTTAAACTAATGTAACATTGCCTGTCAACTATACTTCAATTAAAAAATAAAATAATAAAATTACTGTATTAGGTAGTGGGGAACTAAGCCAGTCGGAAGGCATGCATGCTGTTTGCTGTGCCACGAGAGCTAGGCCACATATTTCCTGAGCAACTGCTATATGCTAGCCACTGCCCTGGGAACCTCACCCATTTAATCACTATTTCTCAAAACAACCCAATTGAAGAAGGATGTTATTTTTTTTAAAGATTTTATTTATTTATTTATTTATTTGAGAGAGGGGGAGGGAGGGAGGGAGGGAGAGCACAAGCAGGGTGAGGGGCAGAGGGAGAAGCAGACTCCCCACTGAGCAGGGAACCAGATGTGGGACTCAATCCCGGGACCCCGGCATCATGACTTGAGCTGAAGGCAGACGCCCAACTGACTGAGCCACCCAGGCGCCCCAAAGAAGTATGTTATTATACACATTTTGTAATTCCTGCAATAGAGTCAGTGTGGTGGAGTCCCAAGCATGCAGAGCGAGGTCCTGGGGATCTGGGCACTCTGACCCCAGAACTTGCACTCTCCAGCACCATCCATGGGGTCCTGTGTGCCCTGAGGAACACTTTCAGCTGTCCTAGCTGGTTCTCTCAGATCTCTTACAGTTCACACAAGTCAGAATGCTGTCCCTCATCCCTCTCTCACTGGGTTATAGGAGTAGCACTTATCACAGCCCTCTTTGCACAAGGCATGTTTGAGTGCAAAGTCTCAATGCTCTCCTCACTGTGTGCCCAAGACCCAGGACCTCCGTGTGCCAAGAGAAAGAATGAATGGAAAACTGGACCTGGGAGAAACAGCTATAAGGACTAAAGCAGCCAAGACTGAGGAGAGTTTAACACTATTTCAAGAGTTACCTGTATTATTATATGGAGGATGGTGAGAGTTACTTTTTTCCTCCACTGAGGACATAATGAACTAAACCAGGTTTCAATTTAGCACTTGAAATGTAGTTTAAAAATTATAAGAATCAATGCAAAGGTTGCTAAAGATTGAATAAGAATCTCATTTAACAGAATTACATTGAAATAGACTGAATCTTTTCCTCCTTGGTATCTTTTAAATCTGATCCAGTTATAGGCAGAAGAGGGTTCATGATCAGTGTTTCTTAAAAATTGGTCAGCGGTGCAGTGAAATGAAAAAAAAATACAAAAGAAAGAAAAGAAAGAAAGAGAAGGGACTGCTAAAGTGCACTTCTTCATTAGGTTACATTAATTCATTTAAAATTGGGGGTTTTTGTGAAGTAACTTTTTTTTTTTTTACCTTATTGCTGTTAGAATGGCCTCTATTTCATGGAATTAAAAATTGTAGGCTTCTCAAACTGTATATTTTTTTCATGTTTAACGATTTAAAAAAATGATAACCTTATGCTGGCTCCTCAGGTGTTCTGCTGTTGTTGGTCGGCTTTGGTTTCTGCTTCGACTCTCCAGGTGTGTGCAATCCCGAGGTCAGACCTCTGACCCAAAGGATAGCTAAAGAATTCAGACTAATGATGTATTTGAATTGTTCAGTGTGTGGAGGGACAATTGGTTCTTTACCTAAGCCCCAGGATTTATCGCACACAATGGGGTAATGCAGAACTGCTTGGAATATACCCAATGCTCAAGAGAGAAGCCATAACTAAAAAAAAAAAAAAAAAAAATCTCTGTTGAATGATACAACTCCCCTCAGGGAGTGAGTCTATATAAACTTCAAGTGAACATAGTTTTTCCCTATTATCTTGCATTGTTCTACGAAAGCACAAGCTACTGAAGAAGCTAAAGAGCGTTTATGATGCCCTGAATTAGATGGCCAGCCATGGGCCCTTTCTAATCTGGTCGTGCTCAGTCTTTGCTTTCTAGGATCCTCATGACTCTCAGAATAATCTGCATCTTAAAATTTATGGGTTATTTCTTTTTCTGTTCTTCTTCTGTATTTTGAAATCACCTACTTTACCTCCATTTTTCCTCTAAATTTTCCATCGTTTTATCTTTTCTTGTTTTTCTTCTCTCCTTCTATTTCTCCATTCATTGCGTACAAATCTCACCCAACCTCTCCATTTTTCTCTCCACTTTTCTCCTCTTCCTATGTTTTATAATATTTATCACATTATTTGATATCTGACACAATTGTATGATTTATCATCCGAACCAGGGCGCGGAGTGAACACGAGAACTATTTCTAGCTCGATGGAAAGCCAGTAGCATGTCCATTGGAGCTCTCCTAGGCCAGGTGGGGAGATATGGTGTTAAGTGTAAAGGAAGAAAGGGAAAATTTTGTTTCAGTCCTGGCTCTGCTATTTTCTAGTTGTGTCATCCTGACAGAAGTCATCCGGCTGCTTTTGGGTCATGTGTTTTTAGCCATCAATTGGAATAGTCAATGACAAATGTCACTGTCTTATACACGGTAGTTAATTAGTTACTATTGTTATTATGTGATGTTTTTCTTACTGGAGAGTTCAGGCCCTCCATTCTACTCATATCGCATTTTAGGACTGTCCTCAGCAAATAAATTCATGGATTCTAAAGGGATAATATCAGTAATGCTTGTTGAAATAGCAATTCAATTCACTTGCTGCTTTGGGCTGGTTGTTCTTTGCCATCTCTCTCTCTCGGAGAATACTGAAGGAGTTAGGGACAAACTCAGCATCCCTTCCTTTAATCAAAGTGCATTTGTTCATTAACCCATCTGAAACTGCTTTAAATAATTCTTGAGATGAGAGTTAGACTTCTCCCAAACCAGTTTTATGAAAGGATTCTGCAGTGGTTTTGTTTATAGGTTTTCCAAAACAAATTGAAAAAAGGCATACATGAATAAAAGTACAACTTGTATTTGGTGTTCCATATAGTATTCGATTCTGCAAGTTTTTGTTGAATACCTAGGGTGTGGGGGGGAAGCAGTGCGGACACATATTAACAAGTGTAGGGCCTTTTCTTGTTTCCAAGTAACAGTCTGGCATTGCTGGTTGAATAAATGAATAAAGCACATACAGTAGGATTCTGACACTTCTAGGTTGTAAACTATGTAAAACCCTAACCTTAAAGTGATGCTCAAAAGTTGCAAACATTTCATTCAAAATTTATTTGCATGCAATACCTTCAGTTGGAATTGTGTTCTCTATCCCATCTCACACTGAGGTTGGGGATGCATTTATAGGTATAATAAAGATAGTATTATGTACTTATTTTACATCTTATTTGACTCATTTTTTCTACTATTAAAACAGTAAGCAGAGTACACTAGGCCTCTCCAATTTTGTGGTGTGGCCTTTTCAGCCAGGAATCTCTTAAAATGGGTTAATACCACTGGACAGGTAGTTTCAAAATTCACTCCTATGACAGGAAGGAGAGAATATAAGTTGTAACTCTAGTAAAAGAGGACTTTCTTGTCATTGTGTGCTCTTAGTGACCTTTGCGTGTAGCCACATCATACAGGTGGGATGGCAAGTGTACTCAGACACACCAACTCATTCTGACATTACATACTTAAAAACGTCTGTTTCCCTGTGCATTTACATGGGCAGTCAGCAAGACTCTCCTCTCTGGTGGCTCAGAGGTTATCACAGACTTGCTCTCAATATATTCCAATATTCTAATTCTAACTCTAGTGGATAATTCACAATATGTTGGAGAAAGAACTGGTACATCAGGTGGACAAGAAGACCTATGGTTTCCAAGTTCTTGAGGGTAGTAGAAATGACTCCAGCAGTTTTGGCATGTTGTGGCCAGCTCTGTCTAGATATCATCCGTGGGCTTCTCACCATCTACTCAAAAGCTTTTCAGTTACATGAGATTTCTAAGTTTTCAGGGTTGGGCGGGAACATGTCTTCTATAATTAATAGTTTTTTCTTAACCAGATAGTTGTCAGTAGAGGAAGTCAATAAATACATTGTTAATGTATTAACAATAAATGCATTTTGATGATGACAGTAATATTAAAAGAAAATCAACCTCTTCCCTTCTATTTATCTTTGGAGAATGCAGCCTACATTTGGTGCCCTGAAAACCATAATTTTACCATAGAACATTAAAAATTAGACTGTAATCAATACGAATCTTATATTGCTATGCTCTTATAAGTGCATCCTTCATGGAATACAGAAGAAAATATTCATTTTCTATCATTACACATAAAGAAAATGGTAAAAAAAATCAAACCACGTCATGAAAAATTCTTAAAAGAGAACTAAATCTGTCAGCATAGAAATTAACATTGCTACCCCTTCTCAGGCTATCTCAGAGTTTCTTTATATTTTAATGTGCTCAATGCCGACACAGCGTGTTGGCATTATAACAATGACTGGATTATGGAACTAATAATTACTTCTATGTAGTAGAAGTAATTTTGACTAAAATAAAAGTTTCACTAAAATTTTCTTCATTTCTTCTGGCCAAGAGTAATTTCCTCCAAAACCAACAATAAAGCATATACATATGTTAGCGTCATTCTGGGGGAAAAAAAAAAGTTTTCTCTAAAAGTGAATAAGCGTACTCTAAAGACTATTCTTGCTAGGCATACTTGTGTAAGAAAGACCTTATTTTATAATTTATTCTTTGATTCCATGATCAGAAATCTCAGTAGTGTCAACAACAAGGCATTATATTGAGTAATATAAAATTAAACTTCAAAATTTTTTTCTTAATGTAAAAAATCAAATGACTTATTGTCATTATCAGTAACAATAAATGATTTCTGAACACTGAACAAGGAATTTGGCCCTACATTAAGAACTCCGCAGAGGTAGACATATTTCCTAGTGAATTGCAATTCAAATAGAACTTAAGCACAGGCATTTAAAAGAGATCGAAAGGCCCCCTTTAACCAAAAATGTAGAGTAAACAGGTTTTTCTGAAACACTCTAATAGAATGAATATATATATATATATATATAAAAGAATATTAAGAGCTTAGATTGTTAACTCATTGTTTCCCTTACAAATAACAAATCCAAAAACAGACTATAGCAAATAAAATAAAACAACTTCCATTTTTTTATTACTCATTGGCATCATTTTAAAACCATGGAAAATAACTCTCTTCTTTATATTTTAATGTGCAAATATCAATAAAATTGACAAGTGAGAGGACTGCTTTTAAATGTGGGTCATGTAAAAATGAATTTAGAATCGAGCTCACATGCCTCCAACTAAATGAATGGAAACCTCTACAGGCCCTTATAATTTGAAACAAAAGTTTTTAAGTAAAATATTTAGAAGTAGGGTTTATATGAGTAGAAAACTGATCATAACATCACTTTTAATTAACCTGTTTTTGAAAGTATTTCTAATTGAGCCAGCAAAACAGTATTTTTAAGACTGTTTCACTCACATGGGCGCCCGGGTGGCCCAGTCGTTAAGCGTCTGCCTTCGGCTCAGGTCATGATCCCAGAGTCCTGGGATCGAGTCCCACATTGGGTTCCCCGCTCAGCGGGAAGCCTGCTTCTCCCTCTCCCACTCCCCCTGCTTGTGTTCCTGCTCTCGTTGCCTCTGTCAAATAAATAAATAAAATCTTTAAGACTGTTTCACTCACAATTTTAGCATTTCTTAAAAAGTTCCAAATTCCAACAGCTCTCAGGTAAACCTTATATGAATACTGGATCTAAAAATACAACTGCAAACCATCTACAAGATAGCTTTGTGGCATCACAGATGCAAGAGTAACAAGCTTTCTACATAACACAAAATCCAACTCTCAACTCACCACTGAACCCCCCATGTAATTCTAAACTAGTTGACAAAAAATAAGAATCAGGTAACTCACATATATTTTATACGGTGATCAGACTCTGAGAAGGTGTAGAAAGATTTTAAATATATATCAGTTCTGATTTTTTTACAAAATACAAGGAAGAGTTTTATGATCGATGATTTACTGAGGTATCTGATTGTACTAAGTCAGGATAAAAACAAAAAAAATCCATTAATGTTCAGTAGCAGCAGAAACTTCTGTCTCCTCTGGGCTTGATGCAATCTCCACCTCTTTTGGCTGCCACTTTTAAGGTCTCTTCCAAGACCCTGAAGCAAGTTTACTATTGGTTCACATCCTACGTCAAAGCATGATCCTCATCAGAATTCAGTTCATTGGCTTAAGAGTAACAAAGCCTGTTCCAGTCCAAAAGGCTGTGTCTACACAGCACAAAGAGGGAGAATACAATACTCTCCAATTAACTTGGCAAATATCAACAGCTAAGCTCATTAAATTAAGTTTCCAAATTGGTTTTATGAAGTGAGATACAGCCCAAGAATTCACATTGGTAGCTTTTTAAGAGACAGTGATCTTTGAAAGTGTTTAAGAAGCTTTTAAAACTAAATAATCCTCGTTTACATCTTTAGCTGAGGCATTTGTTCATTCTGAAAACAACCAATACCATTTAACCAACCTTCTTTATAGGCACAGAAGCACTGATTTACTTAGTCACTTAGAACTGACTACTCTAGATCCAAAGATATCTACATAATTTATAACTTTCTTTCATAAATAACAATGCCATTTAATACTTTTGAGATACATAAGTATTAGGCTCATCTTTGACTCAGAACCAAATAACCATCTACGAGTACAAAACGTAAAAATATGGACAGCATTCTCCCAAGAAGTAGGGACAGTATGTACACCTAAACCTCAAAGGTTTTTCAATCCGCGAATACCATGAAATGACCACCCCCACCCTCCCCACAGACCCTTCCTTTCAACCTGGCTCCAAGTTCCCACCCCTAGAGTTACCAACACTAAGTCGCCAAGGTCTTTTCCATTTCAGACGTGACCATGGCTTTGTAAATTTTCAAGGAGAGTCTCAAGTCCATGCCAGTGAGAGCAGTGAGAGGAAACACTGTACCTGGTTGGGTTCTGTCAAAGTTCAGAGGAAAGGAACAACCGTAAAAACCACCTTTTTTCTCTTCCATAATTTTCACAGAAGGCAATGATCATTCCATGAACATAAAAGACCCAAGTTCTCATCACTGCTGAGCAAAGGACAGTTGAGGATTATTTGTGTAGTAATGACCTTTGAATATTCTCTTTCACCTTGTGAACTTTAGCAGCTATGCAGCTGTTTTTATACCTAGGTGATGAAATGTAATCCTGAGAGTATAGTACCTAGAAAGCAAGAGACATGGTAGCATTGCACAACTCTTCAAAAAAGAAACCGCTATCCCAAAACAGCACATACGCACCTCACACACACAGTTCTCAGACATTGCATTCAGACGTTGGTAATAACTTCACACCCAAAAATAATTTTTAATGCATGCCATACAACAGATACCGAGAGAACCACTAAAGATACGAACGTCATGGGAAATAAAATGTCAATGGCTGATTCAGAGATTGGCTTCTAAAAACGCATGCATGCTTTTGTAAGCAATTGTTTGAAGGGCAAAAGCCCCTACTGCTGAGAAGCCCTCAGAAGAGGAAAGAAGGAGAGAACAAAGCAGGGGAGGAGCAAGAGGGGAATGGGGAATTGGGGAGAGGGGTGAGAGAGAGAGAAGAGGAGGTAGGAGAGGGAGAGGAGGAGTTGGGAGGAGGGAGAAGGGGAGGAGAAGGGAGAAGAAAAACACAGCAGCTGGGAAGAGGAGAAGGAGCAGTGTTCCTTTGTGCTAATGGACACCTGAAAAAAGCGGCCAGCAGCAACAGTCCCTGGAAATGGGAGAAATGACCTGAAGGACAGAAATCACAACAAAGAAAAACCCGCCAGATAGGCTAAGTGAACAATCTGAGCAGATTCCAGGAGCGAAAACCCAGCCTCATATAGCTTAAGGGCCCCTGAATTAAGTCCTGTGCCGTATTTAGCCACAATTCAAGTACTTATCCACGGAGCACCAATTTATTCAAGTAGACATACGGCTTCAGATCCCAAAGCAGTCACCCTTCGGGGTGGCTGCGAAGGAGTAGAACAGAGCGGAATGCTAAGTGCATGGAGGCATACTCAGGACACTCCTGGAGAAAGAGGAGGGGTTCCCCAGTATGCAATGGGGATGGTCCCCTCCGAGGTTGTGCAATGCAGCAGGCTTGGCAGGCCCCTCACCCAGCCTTGGGGGGGGGATGTGTGGGGGCAGGAATGGTTTTACAAAGGAGATGATGGCTCAGCAGGATCTGCAAGACAAGGAGATCAAGAAGAGGGCGACAGGTATTGCTGTCTCTCAGGCCTTGGGCTGTTGGATGGCTGCGCACAGCTCCGCGGACTGCAGAGGAGGAGACTCCGAGTGATGACCTAGAGAAGCTGGGGCCAGGTTGGACAGGCAGCCAGGGCAGGGACAAGAAGGCCTTGCATGTCACGCCTATTTGCATTGTTCCTGATGCTAGCAGGTAATCTAAACAAAGCTTCACCACCACCACAAGTTATTTACCTTATCTTTACATACCTCAAAATAATACCCTAAAAATGTAACTGTTAGAACCCATTACAAAGAAGGATGGTCTTAATCGTGTCATGTATACTCTATTTAGTAAGGAAGATTGTCAATGTTTTACAAAAGTAAAATGTAAAAATTTCAAAATATATCAGGCTAACTTTTAGTTTTGGATTTTCACTTACTCTTCAGGAATGCCAGATTAACACAGATATTGCTGTAAGTTCAGCATCAGTGTAATCACAGAACACACCAAAATTTTAGTACATTTCCATATCGGGCTCTATCAAAAGATGGTCAACTCGTTTAAAGTAGTTCTAGGAATATTGTATGGGATTCAAGAGCAGAATCCAACCCGTTGCATGGGTGCATATGGAATGCAAGCTCCAAAACGGTAGAAACTATGTACCACGATACCGTCTGGGACCCACTAGGAGCTCAGAGGCTTTGGTTTTGTACCGTGCACTGCAGAGTGAACGGTAACCCCTGGTATTGTATAGTACGCAACCTGCACAACCCTATACTGTAACCCCCTAGATATTAGACATACCACACACATACACACACAACTTACCTCTTGAACAAATCATCACATTTCACACAAGTGAAGGAAACAATCATATAATTTCCAAATGATTAATGAAGCACCTAAAAGTGATTCCATGCTAAAAAAGTTTATACCCAACTGAGGACAAAAACCATCTTTTGTGAGTTTATGATATTTTATAAAGGTACTCCTAGCATCTAGTGAGTTTTCAGTGAGTGTACAATGAAGGAATAAAGGAGACTGACATCTCTGCGGTTCTAAGCACAGCTGATGCAAGGGCGAGCCAGAATGAACTAAATTGCTATGATCCTTTCCAGTCTGCCCCAACCTCAGCCTGCCATGGGCAAATCTTGCACGTTTGCCGCTCATCTGAAAAGCATGATCTCCTCTAACATAAAAAGACCGCTTTGGGCCAAGGGCATACATCTGCCCTTACCTTCCTGCCAGAATGTATGTCTACACATGTTTCTGCAGGCCATTTGTGGGAGAACATAAAGCATACAGGGACTAAGGCACTGCCACAAGCTCTCGTTGCTAACTGCCTGCCTCCTCTACCTCCACAGCCGATTCCCAGCCCATCTTATTGAGAGAATATTCTCACGCTGATGGAGAAGAAGCAGAGCATAAGCCACTGAAGGCTTCATGGGAGTGGGTTGATACTTCGTCAGTATTTACCATTTTATTCCTTCGCCTTGATACTCTGGAGAGAGTTGGAAGTTGTACCGTCGCCGATGTAAAATGTAGTCCAACGGGGCGGGGGGAGAGAACAAGACTTGAGACCAAATTACCTATCTCATTTCCTCCTATCTGCTAATTTAAAACTTACTTAAGGATTGTGCCCTTTGATCCACTCCTTGCATGATTTTCCGACCTTGTCTTAAAAAGGAAAAGTCATGGCAGACCCCACAAAGACGCAGCTGCTACTTGTGGTGGAAAGGTAGAAGAGGGAACAAGACAAGTCGGTCTAATATAATCACCTCAGTGAGGCTTTCTGAACTCTGCTTGTCTCTTCCTACACAGCTTCTGGAAACCTCCCTTGGCTTGTATAAGAGGCAAAGACAGTGAAATCCCCAGACTTGAATTCTTACCTGAGTTGGTAAGATCAAGAGCAGCGATGAAATGAAAAGGCTCAATATCGCTGAATTTCAGGTGGAAATTTCCAGCAATGAATTCTGAGGCAACCGTGTCACCTCTTCATTCTGCTAATGCTGACTGAAAATGGGATAGAGCAAATCCGATGCCAACACAGACACGTGCCCCATCCCCCACCCCACCCGGGCCAGTTTAGAGACTCGGCAAGTGAACTTAGGAAAGCCTTTGAATCCATGTTGCTGGGGCCAAAGTGTTGGAGAAGAGAGTAAAGCAGGTGGGGTGCAAAGTGACACAAAACAAAAAGAAGGTCATTTAAATTTCAGGAAGTTCAAAGCAGGATAGGGCTTATTTTCTCTACATCTGGAAGGGTGTGTTGTGTTTTTTTTTTTCATTCCTGAATTTCAAGGGAAGAATTTCATTCTGTGAAAATGCCATTGGGGGGGAAAAATAGCTTAAGTTGGCTGTAAGTTAAGGTAGTTAAGGTGAAAGGTATTTTAAAATATATACATTGTAAAATATATACAAAAGAGGAAATGTACTTAAAAATAATGAAAGGCCTACAACATAACTGGTATAGAAAGGGCAACTGGTTATTAAAAAGAATTAAAAAAAACACAGGAAAAGAGGAAAAGACAATGATCTCATTGAATCATTAACCTCAATGATCTTGTCAAGTCAACATCAATTTTTAAAAACTGTAAAGTTGGCAAATATTCTCTCAGTATGTAGTGAATGGCCTGAGGAACAATCTGCTGTTTCTCCCAGTGAGAGGAATAGCATGGCCCTCAGTTAAGGAACCCTTGACCATAATTTGCATTTTTAGTGATAGTTTAGGCAGGTCTTTGCAAAATAACCTATTCAGCAAAAGCATAAATTTCTGTTTTGTCATCTGCATAGACAGAATAAATATCTTCTTACTGGCATCATATTCAAAGCATTTATTCAACAATATTTCAGAGACAAGTATGTAAAATACAATCCATATCTCCAAATATCTCTCACCATTATGGAATCCAAACCAGGAATGACTTCTTTAAAGCCCATTGGATTGCATTTGGTGTCATACTAATGTGATTAGATTATCATTTTCCTCAACTAGAATGCAACTGCCTTGTCCAGAGTGTGTATCAGTCCTCGAATCTCCAGCATGCAGGCTGGAAGAATGCCCACATACTATTTTGCAATTTATTTGTCAATTTTAATGTTTTAGAACATTCTATTATTTAATCTGGATAATGGAATAAAAAAGAATCAGGAGAATTGATTAATTTTTTATTTGTGTTCTTTGGTGTTCCAATATCTAAATTATGGAAATGCATTTATAAGAACATTTCCAGTTACTGCTCTTCAACTGACACATCAGAAGGCTGGTTTTACCCCCTTGGTTTTCATTAGGATACAAATACTGGAGAAGCAGGAATTTCTAAATCACAAAATAGGCCAAATGGGATGAAAAAAAATTTGCTCTCCTATCCATCTATTCCTTCTTTGTTTCCATTCTTTCTTCTTTCTCTCTTTTTTAATTTTTTTTTAAAGATTTTATTTATTTATTTGAGAGAGAGAGAATGAGAGAGAGCACATGAGAGGGGGGAGGGTCAGAGGGAGAAGCAGACCCCCTGCCGAGCAGGGAGCCCGATGCGGGACTCGATCCCGGGACTCCAGGATCATGACCTGAGCTGAAGGCAGTCGCTTAACCAACTGAGCCACCCAGGCGCCCCTCTTCTTTCTCTCTTTAAAACATCCTGATGTCTGGCACATTTTAGCTACTCATGGATCTACACTTCCAGGCTCTCTCTTCAGACCTGCTTTCCTGACCCAAGTGATAGCTCCTTTCTGACCCCCTCTGCCCTTGAATCCAGCATTTAATCTTTAGTCTTCTGTTGGTCTCTTGCTTCTCTAACAATGCCTTTGATTTTTATCTTCCATAGTGAACATTTTAGGCAATGAGAGAACTATTTCGCTCAAGAAGTCATCCCAGTGAACACTCAATCACACTGTCTGCCTTGGCTGCCTATTCTGAGGCACAGGCTGTGGTTATCTCTCTGTAGCAGGGTAGTTCCTGCCATTCTTGATTTGGTTCTCTTCACAAGTTAAACTTTTCAGTATCCACAATGGCTCTGGCATGAAATCACTGGCATAATCCCCACTGTAGGAAGCCTTCATTCTCAATTGTAAAATGAAGTTGCTTCAAAATACTACCATAATTGGCAAATCAAATTCTCTCCAATAATTAAATGCACATGAAAAGCAAGTGGTCGTTGACCTCTTTTTTGGGCACCCACGATTGTGGATAATTTCCTGGGATAGTATATGCCAAATGCAGGCAGCTTTGTGTCTTTTTTTTTTTTAACTTTGGATAATGGGTATTTGAGGAAAGCTTATTTAAATAGGAGGCATTAATATAGACTTGGGAGACAATAGCAGTGGAAAATGATGCATTCCAGGCAATGGTGGAGAGAGGCAGAAAACTTCTATCACTTTCTGCTTATATACAGTGAGAAATAGTTACTAATAATTCCACTATAAAGCCATAAACCAAGAAAACTAAGCTGAAGGCCGTGGCAATATTCATTTGCCAACCAAGGCCCATTTGGCCAATAGCTGATGAACTTAGCACCACGGGGAAACTTATTCAGGCTGATGTACAATTCTTAGTACAGACATGCATTAGTACAGCCCAAAATGCCATTTCAAATGAGCTTGCCTGGAGGATTTGCAAAGTCTACAATGGGTACATGGTCTACTTTATTTGAATTTGCTCAGTCCATTAGCCAATCATCCCAACTATTAGGGAAGATTTTCTTTTTTCATGACAAAATTAATTTGATCATTCTTCCTGTTTGGGGCGGTTGGTGGGGAGGGTTGGAGTCACTGGATTTAGCCAAGGCCCAAACTGAACATTCTGAGCCTAAACGGTGACTGTTTTCACCGTCCAACTCTTAGGTAGACACCTAAGTAGTGTAGTAATGAAAACCACAGTTACGGGTATTTGAGTAGTGAAGATTACGAAGAATGTCAGCCTGTCCTATGTTTCTCTGGAGGGGATAGCTGCCTAAATGGTTTTTTTTCTGGGCAATAAATGGCCTTGCAGCTGAAATATAATTGTTTTTCACTGACCAGCCAAGAAGTGTAAAAAAGGAAAAAGGAGTCTTTTTAAGAATGGGGTACTGACAAAAACAACTTCAACAACTTTAGCAATTTTGCCTAGGGCAGACTGTAAGTGGCAGGGGTTGAGGGTGGGTAATATCTGTAGAACACACAGGGCTGATTTCAGTCTTGAAACTGGACTCAAATATGCAGACTAAGGCCAAGTCATGGACAATTTTCTCAGAAATGGAGGGAGTTCTTTATTTATTACATATCCTTAGATATTTTAATTTATCATACATTGACTTTCATATAAAATGCAGTATGTTTGTAGGCATCTATTTACATATAAAAATAAGTAAACTAAGTCATGTGGGAAACAAAGACAAAAGAAAAATTAAATTTCCTTACTACCTACAACCCACTGACAAGTCCTTGAAACAGGCAGTGTGACTTTCCTCTAGGATACTTTGCTAAGGGCAAAGAGCTCTTAATACTTTGTTAAGGGCAAAAAGCAACCTTAGCTTGACCCCCAGGATCCTGTAAGCTTACTTTAACATATAAAAATTCCTTTGGAAACTTCCTGTATCTCTACCTCCCAAGACACATATTGGCAAACATCCCCCAAGCATATGGCCCACTAAAATACATCCGAAGGGTTTCATGACTAATAGATTTATTAGACAGTAATAAATGACATTTTACTAACAATAGTTGGCCCCCTCAAGATCCTGGAAACCTTGCTTCCAAAATTCCTTAGAAATTTACTCTATCCCTAATCCCCTCCCAACTTGAGAGTATATAATCAGCCATTCCACATGACTCCAGTGTAGCTCTTTCTCCCCATGGGTCCTGTCCCCGTGCTTTAATAAAACCACCTTTTTCCACCAAAGACGTCTCAAGAATTCTTTCTTAGCCATGGGCTCTGAACACCAACTTCTTTCCTACATCATTTGGCAACCACAAAGGGAGACACACAGTCTTCTCATCCAGACTATGAGTCTTGGTGCAAACTTGGGGAGTACTTTCTCTTTTCTTCCTTTACTTTCATTTCAGGGGCTTTTCAAGGAGTAAGGTCTTATTGGTCTTATTGGAACAATTTCTTTCCTTTTCTTTTCTTTTTTTTTTTAAAAAGATTTTATTTATTTGATAGAGAGAGAGCAGGAACACAAGCAGGGGGAGTGGGAGAGGAAGAAGCAGGCTTCCCGCCAAGCAGGGAGTCCAATGCGGGGCTTGATCCCAGGACCCTGGGATCATGACTTGAGCCGAAGGCAGACACTTAATGACTGAGCCACCCAGGTGCCCCATTGGGACACTTTCATGTTGGTTGCTCAGCCTGCATTTTGGCTGGAAGTTAGTACCATGGCAGGGATGGTAATAAGACCCAGAAACTTGACACCTTCTTTTTTTTTTTTTTCTGTCCTTATACAAAGTTGTCTGTCTTGAGCACAGTACAGCCACCTAAGTCACCAGGAGAGTTGCCAATCATGAGACTCCCGTGTGAGGTTTCCTCCTCATTGGTCTAATGTGATCCCCTTCACCTCCCTGGTCTAGCTGCTTCTGACTGCTGGCCCTCTGCTCAGAGCTGTCTGAAGCCAGTACTCGATTGAATTAAAACCCAGCCAGGGACATTTCCTAGAGGAGATGTCTGTAAAGACCATATGTGTTAGAATATCTCTTAGATCATAATGGATTTCTATCTTTACTGTTTTTTGTCAGTGTCCTCTACTAACTACTTAAGTTACAAAATTGGGTAATTTCCCCTTTTAAAACTTTTCTAGTGTTTTCCATGGGTTAAAAATGGCAGGTTCTTCAAGGCAAGGTAAAATAAGGCACGACCCTCAGGGCAGGGCTATAATGCAGGCTTCAGGGCATGGGATGGCATGGTGCATTTCCTAGGCACCCATCTGTAGCCTAGGATGCAATGGAGAAGCGGGGGCACGCTAGCATCCCTGTGATGGGGCCTTTTACGACAGGAATGCCTTCATGGTAAGGCAGGGTGGTGATCAGTAGCGATTTTTGTTAGAGGGATGCCTCCAATCACTTTTGACACACAGAATCTTTGACATATCCTGCATGGGACACCACCCGGAAGTCGGGGGCGGGGCAATTTTTGGTAATAGACTTTCTCTACTTTTCTAGGAGTATGGCTTCAATGGGCTTCTTCAGTCCCCAAGGACTCTCCCTTGGGATGCCTTTTAATCCACTGGAAACAATATGAATTGCAAAATTTAGGAAAAGACTGATCTCCTGTAACACTGCATGGCCTCTGTAGAATCTATCAGTTAGATCTCTTCTGCAGGAAACAGGGAAGAATATGTTTAGTCAGTAACCAGACTAGTCAACTCCCTCCGGACACACTGGATGATAATTATCTAAATAGGCCTCCTCCTGGTAGAACCCAGATTGGAGGAAACACAGGCCATCTGTGATGGAGGGGACGCAGACTCTCTCTCACTGTTCTTGCTCCTAACAGATGTGGTGGTTTCTCCCTCATTTCCCAGGTTAATAGGTATAATTGGAGCTAACTATGGTTACTCTACCTCAGGACTGGGACTTTAAGGAATATTCCCAAGCAGCGGACAACACTCCCTTTGTTTTGGGCAAGTTCCGTCTTCACCCAGCGGAGGTGGACTGCAGATTCCCACGTTGGTGGAAAAAACCGTGGCGTCTGTTTAGAACCGGGAACCCTCTTTCTCTGCCTTCTGGCAGCACTCTGCCTCTTCTGCCTCCCCCGCTCCTTCTCCTGTCTCTGCACCACCTTGGGGTGCAGCCTGCACACACCGCCCACTTCTGATTTCCCCACCGGTGCCCCAGGTAAAAATTGATAACGGAGAACAGATTGATTGACTTTTTTTTTTACGTAAGATTCTATTTGCTTCTTTGAGAGAAAGCAAGTAAGAGAGAGAGCATGACCAGGAGAGGGGCAGCGGGAGAGGGAGAAGCAGGCTCCCTGCCGAGAAAGGAGCCCCTTGTGGGGCTTGATCCCAGGGCCCCAGGATCATGACCTGAGCCGAAGGCAGATGCTTAACTGCCTGAGCCACCCAGACACCCCCAAATTGACTGACTTTTAAGTGGCCTCAGGTGGAACATAATTCAGTATTTAAACTAAGTTAAGTTTGTTGGTTTAATTAAAATAGATATATCTTTGGAGTTACCGGCTTTAAATATCAAACTTGTTCTATCTAGTTTTGTTGAAAGTCAAATAAGCTTGTGTTATCTCTGTTGCAATTTGTTAGCAAAAAGATGACTTAAAATGATGGTTAATCTTGTCTGTCTCAAAGTTTTCATGCGTAATTTTTAAGATAGCTTTCAGTCTTTGGTAACCTGAAACTTTTTAAAGTTTGCTTGGGTGATAAATGGGATTAAATTCACTGGACATCTAAGTCTTTTCCAAATAAGCTAAAGTGCTAAAGCATTGATTAGTGGATATAGGTTTGTGCTTTTGACTTCCTATTGCAAAGAAACTAAGGGTATTTGGGTCTGTTGGTAAACATGCTTTGTGCTTAACTGATTCATAAATTTGCTGTCTAAAGAGCTCTGGTGTAACAGTTCACAATTGGTTACTACTTATTTTCACTAAGGTTTCTAAGAGTGTAAAATTCTGCTAAATGTAATTAAGACTGATGGAAATAAGGGAAGCAAGTCTGTATGTGTAAGAAAGATCTAAGGAATGGGAATACATTTTTGGTGAAGGTAAAAGAAAGTAATTTTGTCCTAAATGAGACTGGTTGTTTAGAGAAAAATGGCTTGGTACAAAATTTGAATACGAAGGAAAGTTGTAGAAGGTTTGTGAAGGGAAATCTTTGGAAAGGTATTTTATGTATGGTCAGGATGGACTGAGTTTGAAATGAATGGTTTTTAAAAGTACGTTGGTATAAGATTGAAAGTCAGCTTTCTTTCAGTTAAAAAGACAAAGTTTTCTTGAATTGTCACAAGTACTTTACACAAACACACACACAATTAAACTCAGCTAATTCTAAGCCCAAATATAGACACATCTTTAAAAAAATATTTTTTGTTCCATTGGATTTATGTAGAATTTTTCCCTCTTAAAAGTTAGAGATGATAAATTCTGTATTAATAACCAAAAAACACTAACTTGCAATTCATTCTTTCTTTGCTTCAAAGTTAAAGAATTAATACAATTTTATATTTACAGTATTATTAGTTCACTATTTTCTGCAAAGAGCTATTTTTTTAAAAGACCACCCAGAAGTTTGAGCTAATTGAGGAAGCAATCTTCAGCTTACTTAAGAGGAAAGATTGCATGGGACACATTCCTGGCACTAGTCCTCTGTCATATCTATTTGGATATAATGCAAAGGATAATCATTTTGAAAATAGCTTGGTCTTTTCTTTTTGCCCTTAAAAACCCAAAGCACCCATAGTTAAGAATCTCTGATGCTTTTTTTCAGAGAAATTGTTTCATAATTTGAGGTTTAGAAATGCCAGGAATAAGCGAGCCACCCAAGGAGATCATAAAAGCCAAAGTCACAGATGTAGAAACAGGTTTTAGTAGTGTGATGAATCTGATTTTGGGGAAAGTGCAAGATGTTATTCAAAGTAGAGTACTTAGGCCATGGAATTCTCATTAGCTGTTTGGTCATGAGAGAAACATCTGTAAATGGGGACTTGAGGGAACACATTGGAACCTAGAATAAGAAAAATGTTGGGTAATTTAGAGCCAAGTTAATGTTATTTTCTTAAGTACCATTGTAGCATTTTAGGGTTTTTAAACATGAGTTTTATGTATCTAAAGAGCCACATGTCTTTTTTAAAGATTTTTTCCCATTTTTCATCCTTAAATTATGATATTTGTGTGCCTTTGATTTTCTCCTCCAAGGGAAAAGCTATCTGATATAATTTGGATGTTGGTGAAAAAGTTGAAAACAATCTAATTATTTGTTATATATTCAAGCATGTTAATATGACTAATCTTCAAATAAATCCTTTAATATGATCCTGTCTCCTTTATTAAAATAAGTCACATATTTTTATTATTACAAGTTTCTATGTATATGTGTATTATTTTAGAAAAACTACAAAAATGAAGAAGAGCAAAATATGAAAATAAAACCATATAGAACTTCAGCTTCTGATCAAGATGGAGTAAGAGGGGCAGGATTTACCCTCTTGTCTAAAATAACTAAAAGAGAAGTGGACAAAATATAGAAAAAAAACACAGCACTCAAAATATTGAGGTGAGCTGTGTGATTGTCTCAGGTTATGGCCTAAAGAAATTTTCTATGCTTCAGTGCTGGATGATGGAATCTACACCAATGCCACTGGGAAGCTTGAGTTGAGGGGATGGAACCCAGAGTTCTGGAAATCCAAGGAAACCAGAGATCACAGGGCAGAATAATGGGGAAGAGAGAAGAGAGAGGAGAGGAGAGGTAAGAAGAGGGGAGGAAAGGGGAAGGAGGGGTGAGGAGGAGAAGAGAGAGTGGTTCAAAGAAAGAATTTAAGTAATCTGTATCCCCAATGTGGGGCTTGAACTCCAGCCCCTAGATCAAAAGTTGCATGCTCTACCGGCTAAGTCAGCCAGGCGCACCAAAATTTTTTTTAATGCAAAAATTAATCCAAAAAAAAAAAAAAAAAAGAAGAAGAAGAAAGAAAGAAAAGAGGGGGGAGGGAATGAAAAATAGAAGTGGCAAATAGAAAAATTAGCAAGCTGATAGAGTCAGAACCAACCATATCAATATTTATGTTAAATGTAAATGATCCAAGAAAAACTATTAAAAGGCAGAGATTGTCAATTGAATTTAAAAGAAAGATTTAACTGTGTATTTCCTAAAAGATATTCATTTCAAATGAAAAGGACAAAAATATATTAAAAATAAGAGGATGCAAAAGTATATAACATGCTAACGCTAATAAAAAGGAAGCTGGGGAGACTGTATTAAAATCAAACAAAGTAGATTACAGAACAAAAAACATCAGCAATGAAAAGAGAATAATTTTATAATGATAAAATAATAAAATCATTAGTAAGACATTACAGTCTTAAAAATGTATGCCCTTAATAACAGAGTTTCAAAATACATGAAGATTTTAACCTGATACAATTATAAGGAGAGATTAGAATATCTCTTTATCAATAATTTATAGAATAAGTAGTCAGAAAAATCAGTAAACATGTAAAAGACTTGGGCACTATAAATCAACCTGATCTCATTGATAGTATACAACATTCTTTCAATAACAGCAGAATATACGTTCCTTTCGAGTGTATACCAGGTATGTACCAAGATTCTACAAGATATTACATTCTAGGCCATAAAGTAATTCTCAATAAATGTAGAAGGATCAAACTCATACAAAATATACTCTCTAACCATAGTAGAATTAAGTTAGAAATCAATAGCAAAAGGAGAGATGGATACATCGATCAATGGAACAGGATAGAGAGTCCAGAAATAAACCCAAACTTATATGGTTAATTAATCTACAACAAAGGAGGCAAGAATATATAATGGAGAAAAGACAGTCTTTTCACTTAAACGTATTGGGAAACCTGAACAGCTACATGCAAAGAAAAGAAGGAAGGAAGGAAGGAAGGAAGGAAGGAAGGAAGGAAGGAAGGAAGGAAGGGAGGAAAGAAGGAAGGAAGGAAGGAAGGAAGGAAGGGAGGAAAGAAGGAAGGAAGGAAGGAAGGAAGGAAGGAAAGAAGAAACTGGATCACTTTCTTATAAAATATGAATGAAATCATTCAAAATGAATTAATGACCTACATGTTAGACCTGAAAACATAAAAGTCCTAAAAGAAAGTAGGGGCAGTAATCTCTTGGACATTGCCCTTAGCAACATATTTATGGATGTATCTCCTCAGTGAAGGGAAACAATAGCAAAAACAAATTATTGGGACTACATCAAAATTAAAAGCTTTTGCACAGCAAAAGAAACCATCAACAAAATGAAAAGGTAACCTACTGAATGAGCAGAGAGATTTGCAAATGATATATCTGATATGGGGTTAATATCCAAAATAGATGAAGAACTTATACAGCATAACACCAAAAAACCCAAATAATCTGATTAAAAATGGGCAGATGATCTGAATAGACATTTTTCCAAAGAAGACATACAGATGCTCAACATCCCTAATCATCAGGGAAATGCAAACGAAAACTACAGTGAGATACCACCTCATACCAGTCAGAATGGCTAGGATCAAAAAGACCAAACATAAGTTTTCGTGAGGGTGTAGAGAAAAGGGATCCCTTGTGCACTGTTGGTGGTAAATTGTTGCATCCATTGTGGAAAACAGTATGGAGACTCTTCCAAAAATTAAAAATAAGACCACCTTATAATCCAATAATTCCGCTAGTGGGTGTTTACCCAAAGAAAACAAAAATACTAACTCAAAACGATATATGTACCACTATGTGTTATTTACAATAGCCAAGATATTTATTGCATACCTTTAGCCAAATACAAATGCTCCTTTTATTTTTACTGAAATAAAACCAAATTATATGGTGTTTCAAAAAGTGATCTTTAAAATTGAATATATATGGGCACCTTTCCATTTCATTGAATCTTCTTTTACATGGATGCCAAAACTTTATGTGTATAAAATATATATGCCAAAAATATTTACCTATTTTTTGATATTTAAGTGTATTTTTACTGTTTTTCTCATAAAACATTATAGTAACATAAATATAGGTAAATTTTTAGCAGTCTAAATTTATTTTCTCAATTCTACAATGTGAGATTACTAAGTTAAAGATATACGTCCACAAAGTTGTGCAACCAGTAGAACTATCTACTTCTGGAACGTTTCGTTACTCCTAAAAGAAACCTTATACCCATGATGGTCACTCTCCATTCTCTGACAACCACAAATCTATTTTCTGTCTGTATGAATTACCTATTCTAGCCTTTTCATATAAATGGAATAATACAGTATGTGGTCCTTTTATGACTGGCTTCCTTCATTTAGCATCATGTTTTCAAGGTTCATCCATTCTGTAACATATATAAGTACATCATTTTTTTCATAGTCCTTTGCATGAATATATCACATTTGCTTATATTTGCAGTTGGTGAATATTAGGGTTATTTTTTCACTTTTTGCCTTTGATGAATAATGCTGATATGAACTAGTAATGGCATTGCTCTTCACCCATTTTACACTCCTACAAACAACGCACGAGGGTTACAATTTCTCCATGTCCTCACCAGGACTGTTTTAATTAAACAAATTATTGTGTGTCTTTTTAATTATAGCCATGCTAGTGGGTGTGAAGTGGCATCTCATTTTGTTTTTTGCTTTTCTTTTTTTAAAGATTTTATTTATTGGGCGCCTGGGTGGCTCAGTTGGTTAAGCAACTGCCTTCGGCTCAGGTCATGGTCCCGGAGTCCTGGGATCGAGTCCCACATCAGGCTCCCAGCTCAGCGGGGAGCCTGCTTCTCCCTCTAACCCTCTCCCCTCTCATGCTGTTTCTCTCTCTCTCTCTCTCAAATAAATAAATAAATAAAATCTTTAAAAAAAAGATTTTATTTATTTATTTGAGAGAAAGTGTGCATGCATGGGGGGAGGGGCAGGGGGGAGGGAGAGGAAGAGGAAGAGGGAAAGAATCCCAAGCAGACTCCACACTGAGCCCTCCCGACATGGGACTGACCCTGAGATCATGACCTGAGCTGAAATCAAGAGCCGGCCACCCAACCGACTGAACCTCCAGGTGCCCCTCATTTTGGTTTTTATTTGTGATTTCCCAGTGATTAATGATGTTGAGCAACTTTTCATTTGTTTATTGCTCAGTTGTGTATCTTCTTGGGAGAAATGTCTATTCAAATTCTTTGCTCATTTTTAAATTAAGTTGTCTTTCTATTGTTGAGTTGTAAGTGTTCTTTATATATTTTAGGTACCACTTAATAGATACATGATTTCAAATATTTCTTCCAATCCATCTTCCAATCTTTTCTTTTTCTTGACATTGCCCTTTGGAGCACAAAGGTTTTCAATTTTGATTAAGCCATATTTATCTGTTTTTTCTTTGTTTGCTTGTGCTTTTACTGTCCTATCTCGGAAACCATTATCTGACCCAAGGTCATGAATATCCATTTCTCTGTTTTCTTCTGTGAATTTTGTAGTTTTAGCTCTTACATTTAGGTGTTTGATCTATATAATTAATTTTGTGTATGGTATGAGGTAGAGGTCCAACTTAATTCTTCTGTATGTGGCTATTTAGTTGTCTCAGTGTCATTTGTTGAAAAGAGTATACTTTCTCCATTGAATTGTCTTGGCAGTCTTGTTGAAACTATGCTATTGATTTTTAAAAACTTTTTGCATATTAAGGTACTGCTCCTTTTGTCTTCAATGCATATTGAAAACATTTTCCCTTCATTTTGATTTATAGTGTTTTTTATGAATAGAATTACAAGCATTTACGTTAACTAAATATATTTCAATGATTTGTTCTGTCACTATTGGCCAAATATTCACTTATATGTCCCCTAGTAGTAGTTTATGAAAATAATATAAATAGCTATCAACTTTTTATTATTTTATAATAATAAAATACATGTATTTTCTTGGTAGATTCTCAGAACTACAAACACTATGAGGCAAATACTATCAATCATTCTATTTTAAAATGGATAATGAAGCTCAAGGCTTGAATAATTTGCACAAGGCACTCAGCGGCTAGTATATGGTAAAATCTGAGTTAGGATTTAAATGCAGGTCTACCTGAATCCATAGGACAAGTTCTAAAACAACTGAAATAACTTAAACTGGAGCTTCATCAGCATGGATATAGAAGTTACCCCCAAACTATTCTAACTTTTCTAATCTACATGTTCAATTTTATTTATATTCTATTTTAGTACAGAATATGCTATTTCAATTTTTAAAAACAAGTTAAATAAATTAATTTCCATGTAACATATTGGATAAGAAAAATCAAATTCACTGTTGTGTGTAAGTTACCAATAAATGATCAAATAATAGAATGCTAAGTCAGTGAAATGTAAACTTTGTCAGAATATATAAAATAGAGTTGAGGTTTTCAAATATACAGTTCAAGTTGTAAATTATCAAGGCCCAGGATGCTGTTGTTTTACTTCAAAGAGAAATCCTATGGGCTCTGTAGAAAGAACCATGATAGAACCAAACAAATGTAAAATATTCAGTACGATGTAGCTTACCATCAATAAACTACTGACAGAGTTTTTTTATTTGTTTGGTTTTTGGGTTTTTTGGTAGAATTTATTCCTTCTTTCCTCCATCTCCTTCCATACTGCCCCTTAAAATAAGCTTCCAATCCCTGTTACACTTTGTATCTCATTCAACAAGCAAAGGATGTATAGCCTCCAAATGCAAAGATCTGGCCTTACACATAAAGATACAGTTTGTTTTCATCTCCCTTACCTTTTCAATTTGCTATTCAACCAGTTAGTAATCGGCCAAGAGCAGAGAATCACGATTTTTTTTTTAAATCAGATGTATCCAAAATATTTTAGGTGACTTTATATGATGATTACTGTCATTAGGGTAACTTATATGGAGCCTGCTCATGCTGAATGATACTCCTCTGGTCTGGTTGTCCTTAAGGAGTAAGTCTGTAGTTCAAATTGTAAATTATCAAGGCCCAGCATGCCTTTGTTTTACTTCAAGAGAAATGCTATGGGCTGTGTAGAAAGTTGCTCTGCTCCAGAACAGTCTTCCTTAATCAAAGGATTGTAAGCATTACACAGAGCACGAATGCAATTATATCAAAATCTCAACTTCACAGGCAGTCAATACACTGTAAGACATTTTGTGTATATGCTTAAATAATTTTCAATTGTATATCAGGGCACAGATGAAGGGAAATGTTTCTACATTGTCCATTCAAACTTGAATTTCCTGTAGTGTTCACCCATGCACCAAAAATTTGGATTTACAATTCATGAGAACATTCTGATACATAAATGTATAAACAAAAAAAGAACTGATTCCTGATATATTTAATAGTAAATCAATCCTGTTCCATAGTTTAGGATAATAGGCTTAATCAACAACCAGTTAAAATGTTAATAATAACAGGAGTGTAATTCAAGTTATACTTTAACATAAGGAGCAGAATGCTGGCATTCCTTCTGTTGGTAAGTCACAACACATGCTTTATTTAAAACTACACTTATTGGGGTGCCTGGGTGGCTCACTTACTTAGCATCTGACTCTTGATTTGGCTCAGGTCATGATCTCAGTGTCTTGAGATCAAGCCCCGTATAGGGCTCTGCACTGGGGGTGGAGCCTGCTTAAGAGTCTCTTTCTCCCTCTCCCTCTGCCCTCCTCTCTACATAAACAAACAAACAAACAAACAAATAAACCCAGGAGTTTTAAAAAGTGGGAACCCTGGCATTCTAGGTAATGCAGATGTCTCATCCTTGAATGACCTTCTCCCCTCCTATCAGTTTGAGGTGGCAATTTCTGGCCTAGAGAAAAGCCATGGAATAATAGTTAACTAGGAGTCATAGATTGTTTACTTCTTATCCTTAGCATGGATATTTTCATGCTGGGGCAGGCAAAGAGGGATGAGGGGAGACAGTGCATTTTTTCACAGGATGTATAGTAATGCGAATTAAGATCACATTTTGCTTTTTACCAATCATAGTAAATCGGTATTTCCCTTTAATGTTTAGATCTCAAAGTCTTTGAACTATTTTGGTTTACCTTTGGGGAATTAATGCTCTACCACTAATGGTAACTATTAGACCAAGCTACATGTCAACTTTTGATATAACCTAGCATTTCATGGATGCAGATATTTAAATGATGATGCATTGCTCTTCTCCTTCTACCTGAAGATTAATTTGAAATAGTAACAATACGTAATGAGATAAAATCACAGTAAAGCAGTGCAGAAGATCAATGCCTTCTATTTTAACAATAAAGGTTTTCAACTCTGCATTGACATTTATTTTCCATTTCTCCGATGTACCAGATATTTGTTTAATAAAAGGAGACCTTTCCAGTGACAAGGACATTATCTTTTTCATTTCTATAATCCTGTGAGCACTATCAATCAGGAGGTTTGCTTTCAAGTCATGTTAATATAAATTAGGTTTTTCCTTTTAGTCATAGAGTTTCAAGACTCAAAGCCTGTACATGGGCTGTAAAGCTAAAACTAAGAGTAATTGCAATGTGACTTGGAAGCTAGAAGAAATAAAATAATCTGTAGGGTTTGGAATGATGTGCCCCAAGTAAACTTTTACAGAACAAAACCTACTGTTTTACATTTAGAAGTAAATTGCCCAAATATGAACTAGGAAGATAGTGAACTTATTCAAGGTAGCTTCACAGGACAAAGCTAGAACAAATGGATGAGGGTTAAGGAAGTCCATTTTGCACAATGTCAGGAAGAACTTTTTGGTAAGCCCTCTAAAAGTGAATTGAGTTGCCCTGTGAAAGACCTAGTGCTTTCGGCCACTGCAGGGGTTGAAGCAGATCAACAGATGATATCACATGAGGGATTCCTGCAGTGGGTGGAACGCTGGAACAGATCAGGTCCTTTGAACTCTGATTCATATCTAACCTTTGAGGTCAAAACTCTTAAAGACATCAGGTGGATAAAACGATCTACTAACAAGGAGACTTCAAATTAGTGAAAGACGTGTCAACAATTAATTACAGCATGAATACATAGAAAGATGTGTTAAGTAGAGTAATGGTGGTGCAGATAAAATATTAAGAGGAAACTGAGAAAAAAGTGACTTATTTCGGGGAGCAGTACAATGTAAGGGTGCCTGGAGGAAGTGTTTTCTATTAATGATCCTGGCAAGAGCCACAGTTCAGGTGGGAGGGATCAAGTGTGAGGGATTCCTCCTGAGAGAAGTGAATGAGCAAAGAATTAGAGTAGAGCTGCGTGAATGTTTGGAGAGAGAGGAGAGATAATCTGGAGACCTGAATTATCATCATCTTTGTGATAAATTTGCATTTACTTTAGCTACCAAGACCTGCCTTTCAGTGCTTTAAACAAATAATTATAGCATTGTAAAATATCCTATATAAATCCTAAACTTTGCAATCATTACATTGATTTCCTCTTTGTAATTCAAAGTAACATTCGATAGTGATAAAGTTACAAAGTTAGGAAGCTTCTTCCCTCACATGGAAAAAAAAAAAAAGAAATGATGTTTTAAGTCATATACTTAGTTCAAGTTTGCTCACAAGATCCATTGGGTCCACGATTCAGTTCAAGTAACTGTAAAATGCACGTGGCAGTTTGTGTTTAGCATGACTCTGTTTACTGAGTTCCATCCTTCAGTTATTCTCTGGAGAATTTTTTCTGGTTAACTGGGGTCTGCACTTTCCACTTCTTCAACAACAGGGTATCCCAGATAATCAAAAGAAATACATAGGTAACATGAGATAGTGATACAGATGGATACGAACCTCCCAAACTTGTCCAGAATTTTTCCTCGACAGCAGTAGGACAACATCTGAAAACACACTGCGGGAACTGAGTCACCACAGAACTGGATCAGTCCAGCTCCTTCAGGCAATGAGGGACACTGATAGCCCTGTGGGCCTGAAGATTCTGCTCTTTCAGAGAAAGTAGGCCAAGCAGATAAGAGCTACCCAGAGTACAGGCAAGCCCACCTGCTGACGTTGGGCATTTTCTAATGCGGAAAGAAAAGCAAAATTTCCAACTGGTTAATTTTGCTACCTGTTCATCTACTTGAAGTCTTTTGTTGCCGGACGCTATTGATAGTCTCTCTTTGTTTTTGTCAGCAGTTTATCTCTGCCATGCCTGGGTGTAGGTGTTTTATTTTTGTTTTGGTATTTATCCTGTTGTGGCTTTGGAGTGCTTGAATCTGTGACATGGACAGTCACAGCTATTATTTCTAAAAAATTGTTTCTGCCCCATTTGCTCTTTCTCCTTCAGGGATGGCAACGTCTGTATCCCATAGATCTTTTACTCCTCTCTCCTGTGTACCCCGCACCCTGCACCCCAGTACCTTCTTCCCTTTTCCTCTTAGGTCTCAGTCTGCTTTGTTGTTGTTGTTGTTGTTGTTGCTTTTCAGACCAGTTTTCCATTTACTAATTATCTCTTCATTGTGTCTCAACTTTTTATAAACTCATATATTGAGTTCTTAATTTTAGTTTTTACAATTTCCTAGTTTTAGAATTTCCATTTAAATCCCTTTTTTTTTGGTAGTTTCCAGTTCTTTGGTAAGAATCTCTTCAAGTCTAATTTCTTAAACATATTACTCACATAAAATCTGTACCTGGTAACTTTGATATTTAGATCTCCTACTGGTCTGTTTCTATTTTCTGTTTTACTATCTTGATTTTTTTGTTTGTTTGTGTGTTTGTTTTGGTCCTTTTGGTCCTATCATCTGGTATGCTGGATAATTTTAGATGAGGGGAGATGACACTGGAAAGGTAAGCTAGAGCTGGTCACTGAGAACCTTGTAAATAATATTAAATAATTTGAACTTAATTTTCACAGCAATAGATAAGTGTTGAAGGGCTTAAGCAGGCAACTGTTTTCAGATTTATACTTGAAAAACATTACTCTAGCTTCAGTGTGGGGGAATGCAATAGAAAGAAAGAAGATGGGAGGGCAGAAACCAGTTGGTAAGGTTTGCAAGAATTCAGGCAAGAGAGGATGGTCACAGAGGGTAAGGTTTATGCTAATGGAGATAGAAAAGGATGCATATATATTCAAGAGATACTTATGGGATACAGTCAACATGGTGACACCCTTCTTTCTGGTTTTGGAAATAGAGCGGAGAGGAAATGGTGTCATTTACTATACTAGATAAAATTGGAAACAGTTCAAATTTAGGAGAAAGAAAACATACTGAAAACAAATCATTGGTGACCCCAATGAGGAGCGTTCTATTGGAGTAGTTGCGGGAGAAAGCACATTGCTGTGAGTTGAGGAGGGGATGGGGTGAAGAGGTAGAGAGCGAGCATAGGTAATTCATGAAGTGTGGCTTTGATGGGAAGGAGAAAGATTGGTAGGTAGAATGTATGTGAGATTAGGGAGAATTATATATTTTCAAGACAAAAAGATATGACCGTGATTAAGTGCCATCAGGAAGAAATAATCAGAGTGGGAGAGGTTGAAGATGTAAGAGAGAAAAAGCTTAATTAATAGGGACTCTCTCTGAGAAGGGGACATGGGATCTAGAGTTCAGGGTATAATGTCTGCCTTAGACTCTTAGAAGTAAAGGATAGCTTTTTCTCCTAATAGAAGGGAAAAAAGAATATATGGGGGTGCTGGTGGTCAGGGACTAGTTTTGGTGGCAGGACAGTGACAGAGTTCTTTCTAGGTGGCTTCTATTTTCAGGGAGGCTTGGACATCTGCTACAGGAGGTTCAAGAAACAAAACTTCTAAGAAATATAGTAGAATTGCCACACAGCATTAGAGATCCAGCTGAAGTCAGATACAATGGTTATACAGTGGCCCCATTCTGCAGGGTGGTTATGGGTTTTTCCTAGCAGTTCCCAGCAATTTAGAGCAAGTATGGAAGAAGTGGGGCAGTTAGATTTTCCTGAAAAAGGATTTTGGGCTGGTGGGTTCATCTGCTGACAACAGGACCAAGACAGTGAGAATGTTGGCAAGCTGATGGACAGTGGAGGAGAATATGAAAGTAAAAGGGAGCAAACAGGTAGAAGGAAGAGAGGAAGTCTGGGATGGAGGTTCCAGGTCATTTTGGTGGACCAGTAGTCTAGAAATCCAAGTATTCTAGTTTGGATGACTGGGACTATGATGATTTTTGACTTACATATAAGATAATCAGTTTGCTTGAGAGAGTCTTGGTCTATATCACTTTGCTGGAATAATTAGTAAGGCACCCCATTTCATTTTCAAAGTGTTCTAGTTTAGCTCATAAATTATATGGCCTTGGTATCTATGTAGAGATGGCATGGACGAGGCTTGGTATACAGGATATAATGATTTCAATTTTGGACATGTTAAATACAAGTAGCTTATGGGAAATTCAGGTTGAAAGGTCAAGTGAACTTAATATACATGCAGATACAACCAAAATTCAGTCATAAAACATTAAACAGTACTAAATGATTTATAATTTATTATCTTAAGAATCATTTATTAATTTGTAGACAATATATTAAACTTCTAGAAAATATGTGCATTAAATACTTGAGAGCCCTTTCTAAGTATAACATGTATGGCATTCTTTGGTAAAATGAAAAATATTAATCATCTGAGGAATAATTTTAACATTGACCAAACGGTCAAGCTGGGAAAACAGGTTAATGGACTGGTGAAGTTGGATCATACCTCAACACATCACAAGGTGGCAGCACAACTACAGTCTGACGTAATTAACGAGGGAAAAGATCCCTTTCAGGTATTTCTGCAGTTAGAATACTTGGGAGTTTAGGGCGCCTGGGTGGCTCAGGTGGTTAAGCGTATGCCTTCGGCTCAGGTCATGATCCCAGAATCTTGGGATCGAGTCCCGCTTCAGGCTCCCTGTTTGGCGGGAAGTCTGCTCCTCTCTCTGTTTCTCTCTCTATCATGAATAAATAAATAAAATCTTTAAAAAAAAATACTTGGGAGTTTATACCCATTTTACATGTATGTATGAATGGAGGCTTTTTCATTTAAAAATGATTGCTTGTTTTATCATTACCAACTCGAAAAAGTGAATATTAAAAAGCTTAATTTTTTAACGTACATTATTTTAACACATTTTAGATAGACTGAAACACATGATCACTAATATACATTTATGTCATTCTTAATACAGCCCTTAGTGTATAGGCTATATATATAAAACACCATCATTATAAATGTTTGATACATTTGCACTGAATGGTATATCATAGTTAATTTTATTTCGATTATCTTTTCAATACATTTAACTTGTGAAGATAGATTCAGTAACTTCATTTGTTGACTTTAGAAGGAGAGTGTTCAGAAGTTTCATGGGGAAATTCTTGTTTGCCATATTCTAGTAACAGTAACTTCAAGTGTCGGGTAGTGTTATCTAATTTAGCCAATAAAAAATACAGGGCACCCAGCTAAATTTGAACTTCAGATGAACAACAAATAATCTCATTAGCATAAATATGTACCATGAAATATTTGAGACATACTTATACTAAACATCATTCAATTATCCTTTGGATTTTATATGGCAGTTGTAGTATGGAGGGCGGAGGGAAGGAGAAGAATTGGGGGGAAAAAAGCCAGTTGCTGGGAAAACCAGAGAAATTCAGGGTTCTGGGCTCCAAATCTGCTCTAAGATTAGGAGGTCTTCAAGATCAAGGAACTAGGAAAAGAATTATAAATGGACCTGAGCTAGGCTGCATTCTGTGATGAACTCATTTGTATGCTAAGCTAAACAACATGGGCTGAGGTTAATCAAGTACTCTGGTGAATTACCATCTACACCACACATTGATTACTGATTTTTAAACAACAAAATGCAACAACATATATTTAAAGCTAGCTCAGTATTGGACAAAATTGAATAAATAACTACAATTCAGACATTTTGGGGTCTTACCCAGGTTCAGAGTTATCATTATGAAAAATCTGTCTTTAGAGTATCAGGGCTTGGAAATGCCATTTTAATTTCATTTAATTCAACAAACATGTCTGGCACCTTCTATATGCAGAGGACTAAGACTGAGATATAAAGATTAATAACACTGATGTTATCCAACTCAGTGGACATTTATAGTTGATAAAATACAAGTTAAGATCATGCACAAACAATGGCAAAAGTCATTTTTATCAATTTTTTTCTTGTGTTTCAGTTCACAGTCAGCTGTTTTCCCCTTTGCTTTTTCCTAGGTGATCTCCTTCTCTCTTCTGTATGATTATCAACTACCATTTTAGTACCAAAGACTTCCAAATCTCTATTTTCAGCCACAACTTTCTCCCCTGTGCTGAAGATATATACATTCAACTCACATGGGTTCTTGGATGTCCCATTGTTCTTCCTAAATTAGATTTACCATATTCTCCCAGAAACTTTTATTCTTCCTTCATTCTTTTGTTTGTTTGTTTGTTAAAAGATTTTATTTATTTATTTATTTGACAGAGAGAGACACACTGAGAGAGGGAACACAAGCAGGGGGAGTGGGAGAAGGAGAAGCAGGCCTCCTGCTGAGCAGGGAGCCCGATGCGGGGCTCAATCCCAGGGGATCATGGGATCATGACCTGAGCTGAAGGCAGACGCTTAACGACTGAGCTTAATCTTAGTCTGTCACATCTCTCTTTGTGTTACCGTCTGCCCTGGAAACAGTCACACTATCCTTGACTTCTCTCTTCCATCCAATAAATGCATCCTTATTAGATCATGCCTACACTGGTCCAAGGCCTCTCTCAACTCATTTCCAGACTCTAGTCTTGCTTTCCTTAATTTTAGAGATTTATTGAAATTATCAATTAATTTTATGTATATTATTCATTTTATACCAATTATATTATTTAAATCTGGGAAGATTTTATGCATTTAACAACACTGAAAGATCAGAAGACAAAAAAGGAAACAGAGGCTGAGTCAGGGAATGGCCTGAGGTTGGGAAGTGTTCCGACATCTGGAATATAGGCACTTGGAATAAAAGGCCGGGAGACCCCGAAAGCCCCACGTTCTGCCCTGTACTGGGCATTGACAACAACAGTAAGCATTGGCAGGGCACCTACTGAATTTCTGCATCTAGATCTCCCAGCTAGGTGAAGAATGCAGACCAATGATCCTTCTACTTTAGGCCACAGGAAGAAGGGGAAGGAAAGTCTCTAAATCTGGGTTATCAGTCCTGGCATTATAAAATGTGGTGAGCACATCTTCATATAAGAACAGATCAGTATCTTATAGGAGTACCAAACTATGGTGGCATAATCAAAGGAATGTAATCAATGAGAACATAAATCTGAAACAACTAATAAGATATGGCTATCATTATGCTATATGTTAATTAAACAAAAAATGGGAAGGAATTAACACAAATGACTCTGATTAGCTTTCTTTATATAAAGGCAAAGCAGATCTTCATTTTCCCCCCGTAGTTAGTTTTCCAGAATCTATAATCAACATCAATGTCAAAATTTCTCTGTAACCAATTGTAGTGAAGTACCTTTCATATTTTAAAAGATGTTGACTTTGACCCACATTTTCAACATGGTGGCTAATTCCTATGCTTACCCCAAGCATATTTTGTCTTCTTCCCTTAGCCCCTTTACTTAGAGGAGTCCTCGGACCAAATATTCCCTCCCTCTAGACCTGGACATTTAGGGTGGCCCAAGGGCTCAAATGGTAGAACATAAGAAGCTCTAGGTGCTTTACCTGTCCAGGGGCAGTGACCCAAGCATGGCGATGAAGGGCTGAGAGGACTTGAGAGCAGGTTTTGGCAAAGTAAACGGAAGGGTTCAAAGGGATGGGCTTTGGAGGCTCCTCCAGGTGGGAGAGGGGACACTCGGTCTGGGCACAGCTCTGGGGAGAGGGTGAAAGGACAGGTTAATCAGGCTCAGCTAAAAGGAGCCAATCATTAACAGGACTCAAGATCCTTCAAGTTTCTAGAAACGGGCCTTGAGGGAGTCCCTCTAGCCTCACATACGGAGTGGGGTAAATGAGAGATTGAAGACCATGGAGGACTAAATCAGCTTAATTACACCCTTTGGTGTAACGATAGGAAGGCCCCCGAATGTTTGAAATTCTTTTCACAGAAAACAAAACATTTACTTTAGAGACATAAAAGGCTTGAAATGTAAATGCATGAGTGAAACTCATTCACACTGAAGTGTAATCAGTCAGTCAAGAAATCAATAAACCAGAGAAGTATCAGATCCTCTGGGGTGGGGGTAGAGAGCAGGAGTCTCACTTTATGAGATAGAGGCAGGGGGGAAAGTTTGGATAAAGGCAAAGAAAAGAGACCCAGGAGACTATGAAGACAAACTTCACCTACGTGGCAAATTTTACTAGTGATTCATGATGTGCATCCATCTGTCTTCCCCACCAGCTTGTGAATTCCTTGAGCCAATTACTCTGCAACACCTAGCATGGTGTCTGGTGCAAATGGTAAGCACTAAATCATTCTGTGTTCCATCTGAATTTTAGATGCAAACTGGCAGACAGCAACTGTGTGCAAATGAGTTTTTGCTTTTCCTGTCCATCCAAGCAGACAGATTATTGGAAGCCTCACCCTCCTGGAGGTCTGCAGAGCCACCCTCCCAGGCCCATCTGCGCCCACACAACCAAAAACCGAAGTTCTTATCCACTCAGCTAGATAGCAAACACGGAACATGATTTTAAAGATGCATGCTCAAAATTCTCTTAATACAAAAACTATGAGGCTAGAACTTTCTGCGTGTTTCTGTTGCTCCATGTACCTCAGGATCTTGCAGTGTTTTAGATTCATTATCAGTCAATTTTGACTTTCTGAATTTTTTAGAATGAATTTTCATGGTATAAAGTGAAGGTCCCAGCACATAGCGCTAGCACAGTGCCTGGCAAATAGCAAGGATTTAATACATTTTTGTTGAATGAACAAATGAGTGCATGAATGATCAAATGAGGTGATCTCCAAATCGAAATAAGAGAGTCAAAATGAGAAAACTTCACACGGTATAGGTGGAAACTGATGCAAGATATTATCCACGAAACTTTCGGGAAAGTTTGGGAAAATCCAGATTTACCATAAAAATAATTTGAATGTTATTTAACTTAATTGGATTTTATTTAGTACAGTAAATGTAACTGGAGTATCGTAATTGGAATTTAGGAACAAATCAAGTGATTTGTGTTCTCTCTGGGTTAAGGTAGGTTGGACAAAAGGGGAAATTTCTGTTGCCCTTACAAGTTTGAGAACCACTCCCTGAACAGTATGTAGTCAGTGTTCTGTGACTTTCATTTTGCGAGTTTGTTTTGCTTGTTTTTGTTTTGCCTTGTTTTGCAAATAGCCCCCTGGCCTTCTATTGTTGCCCCCCCACCCCCACATCTCAGGCGTCACTCTCTCACTCCCCTGTTAAACTATAAAACAATGAATAGAAGCTCAAAATAGTTCAGCACCGTTTGCTATTTTAAACAAATCCTGGCTGGATCTGCATGTGCCTAAGAACTCTGCACTAGGAGCAGCCCCCTCCGGGTCCCCATCACTGGGAGAAGCCATCAGGTGGACCCACTCTGTATGACATCACCGAGAACCCAGTAGCAGCAGACCATTTCGGAGAGCTTGGCGGGTTCTCGCTCACAAACTTGTTCTTGTCTAGTGTCACTAAGCCATCTGAAACCACGAATGACACATTTCCAATCCATGTCTAAAGTTCTGCTTTCATGGCCTCTGACTTTTAGGTCCTCGAAGTACAAGTATGGGATTCGTTCTAAATCATGAGGATGGTCCGATGAAATTGTTAACAGAATGGTTTGTTTCTGGTGGATAACAACTTATTGGAAATAAGAATTAAGATAATATGCTTTCTTTTACATGATTGATAGTGTTTCCAGCCACCGCCTCTGATCGACTCAGGCTATAATTTTGTGGCATTAATGATAAAGGACTTAATGAGAGGCTTTCCTTCTTTCCCCATGTAGGTCTCACTGCCATACACAAAACCAAAGTCCCCTAACTAGGAAGCTTCCATTCCACACAGGCAGGCCCAACTGGATTTATGGATTACACCACTAGAGCTCACTCAGCAAGTAACACATTAATCATTTTTTTTTCTTACCAAGGCATTTTACCTTCCAATGTGAATTTCAGAACTTGTCTTGATTAATGCTGATGTGCTGAACACTGTTGCCATTAAGTCATAGATCTTGCAAAAAGCCACTTGGAATAATTCACATACCTCCTGGAGAAAAGTTTTTCAAAATTCTCAGTGCAATATTCTGATGGATTAATCTATGATATCCTGATGCTTCTTTCAAACGGTGGCTTTCCTTCTAATAGTTCTTTTCTAGGATTTTTTCCCTATCATGTCAATTTAGTGAAAACAGTCTTCCTGCTTCAAAGCTGTATATGAACCACAGATATTGAAGTTGTTCTCCATGCTAATTTTTAGGGTTTGAGGGCAATACCTCTAGGACCCCCAAACAAATTTTACTACTATCCTTTTACATTTAATGAAAATATATCTAGAGAAGATGTAATATGTGCAAGTATCTGTGTGCTAGCCTTTTTTTTTTTTTAAAGATTTTATTTATTTATTTGAGAGAGAGAATGAGAGAGAGAGAGCATGAGAAGGGAGAGGGTCAGAGGGAGAAGCAGACTCCCTGCTGAGCGGGGATCCTGATGCGGGACTCGATCCCGGGACTCCAGGATCATGACCTGAGCCGAAGGCAGTGGCTTAACCAACTGAGCCACCCAGGCGCCCTGTGTGCTAGCCTTTTAAGCTAGTAATTATTTACCCATTTACCCTCAGCAACACTGAACTTTACAGAAGTGTATTTCCATAGGAGAAACAGTGATTCAAGATTCAAAGTCTCCCCATCCTTTCTTGAACTAGGTCATGACATCTCTGTAAAAAAAACACATTCTCTATTAGAAGCGAGTCACAGTTATTAAACTATATCCTCATGGAGGCAGAAAGTTGATGGTAAATTACCCAGGAAAGAGTAAACTGATTTTAAATGCAACCACCGGGAATTTAATCAACAGTTAAATGGCACCTTGATTTTTAAATTATATAAAAGACACTTGCTATATTTTCTACTGTGAGCACCTACCCCAACGTCTGCCATGCAGTTAGTGTTCAAAGTCAAGAGAATAGAAGTCTCAGAAGTTTTTAGTGAGAGGCTGGTGCGAAAGCCTTCTTCAATTCAACCACTAGGTGGCACACAGGGACCGCACTTCACACACTGAACCATCACAGACCCTACCTTTCATGGTGTAAATAAAGAGCTGCATTATTAATTTATGCCATCACGTCCACTCTACACCTAATATTTGTTTAACCAGTTCTTTCCTCTAATTCTCCTTAAACACTATTGATTAAAATCCTAAGTGTATTCAGGTTTCATCCCTCCTCATTTTCCTCCAACAATATTTTGTCACCTTTAAATAACAGACTAAGTACATTTAAATAACACAGACAAAGTACCATGGTTACTAATAATGAATCCAACATGTTGGAAAATTAACTAAAGGCAACAGAAGCCTCTGATGTAAAAGTTATTTTCAAATTTGCTTTGCATTTTGTTGGAATTTTAATTGGTGGAATATTATCTTAAAAAAGTAATCTGGAAAATAAAACATGCATGGGAAACAAGCAAAAGGAAATGAAAAGAAAACCAGCACTAGTGTTTTCTGGAAAAGGGAGTTATTTCCTGAAAAAGGATTCGTGTTCATTTTTCCAGAAACGAAGTACAGTTCTACCTTCAGATTTAAACCCTTCTTCAACTCTTCAGAAAATACCAGTATTCTGCAACCAAGATGTTAAAAGGCAGGACTTTGGTAAACCATCTACTTATAAAGTATCTTTCTGCATATTCTGCCAAATGTATTTATCCTGGATGTGTTACTTGCTCCCAAAGGAAGGAAGAGGAAGTGAAACCACTAGGGATATAATGAATTGATTCTTCTCTGTGAAAGTCTCTTCAGTACTTCTAAATTACAGTGTCAGTCATTCCTCTGAGAGACAGGGCCTGCTGACAATAAATAAATGGCTTGCTTTATAAGAACATGATGGTCTTCTCTTTTTTGTTTCTCATAGAAAGCTCAGACCCCCAGGACACTTCTGGAACACTGGCCTCTGGGTACATTCTCCCTAGGGACCAGCGATCTTTTGAGGTTGTTGCTTTTCTCTCACTCATTTAATTAAGTTTAAGGAAAACTACTTCTGCTTATCTAGTTTTCCCATTTTAAAAGCTGTTTCCAATTTTGTGAAGAGGTTACCAAAAATGTAACATCATTCTTTCAGCTTAAACAATTAAATTATTGAGAACAGATAGCCCCCAAATGACTAAAGACTAATAAATGCTCAATAGACCTCTGGCACACGTTCTAGTTTACTGAATGGAATCGAAAACTTCTTTATTAGTAGAAGTAAATGGGACTGAAGTTAAACACTGATGTAAGAATTATCACATTAAAAGTTATCCAGAGAGAGCTACTATGATACATTTCTGATAGAACAATGTTCCTATTTTATGATTCCATTGAAATATTGAAGTCATGGAAGTGTGTATAAAATTATTGCAATGTAGTACCCTGAAATAATCAAATAGAATGATTACCAGAAACTACAATTATAATGAATAAATATTACATTTCACTTAGAAATTAATTCACAGGCTTAATTTCTTAAAAACCGTTAACTTCCAAGATGCCAGCCAGTATGTTTGATTTTATGACATCACGTTGGAACATGTACAGGAACACTTTCCACCCTAAAAATTCCCAAATGTACTGGCCACTCGGTGTGTTTTTCCAGTGATAAATGAAAATAAAATAACTTATTTTCAAAATAATAAACCATCTCATTTTGAACACAACAGTCAAATTCAGTGGAAGAAAACAACTTCATTTAAGACCCAAAATGTTCGGATTTGCTTAGAGTGGTGAACCGTCTCAACACGTAAATCCTTTAAGCAACTTTTAATGGTAATCTTAACAACTATGATTTTAAAATATTTTTCAGTACCTTAAAATTAATTATCAAATCATTCAATGTATGAAGCACGTCATAACTCTATGATCTTAATTTCACAATTAACTGGAGCAGCAGGGACCAAAATTGGTAACATCTCAAAGTATCAATCTAACAGGTATTTCCTATGATTACAGTAACTTTCTTTTCCACACAAACCTATATATTCCCTAAAACAAAACTCTAAAATCTGGAATGGACATTCCCATTCCTCAGCATTTCCTTCAACCTATACTATCGTTTTTTTTTAAATCTCAGGTGCTATGAAAATGCTTGTTGAGACACAGATGGAAAAGCCACCGCTTGGAAACCACGCGCCTACCAGATTTATAGTAACAGGAGGAAAAGCCAGGATACTAGAGTTAATCCTTACCCCAATCTAGACTGAGCTTTTTTATTGCAATCCAGTATTTTATCTGACAATATGACTCTTCAAAAAAAAATTGAGATGTCATGTTAAACTCAAAAGAAAATGAGAGAAAATAAGAAAATCTGTTTTAATGTATATATACATCATAATATGTACTGCTCTCTGAAATCTTCAAGGCACTAATGTTTGAGAGGGAGAGTGAAAATTTTATGGAAGTTTTACCTTGTCCTGAAATCCAGAAGTTCAGATGCTCTCAAGTCCTGCTGAGGTTGGAGCCTGGAGATCAAGTGAAGCTAGGGCTCTTTCTCCTCACCTTAAGTTTGTCTCTGGGCAAGTGTGTGTGTGTGTGTGTGTGCGTGCGCGTGTGTGTGCGTGTGTGTGTGTGTGTGTGTGCGCGCAGAATGTCTCTTTGTGGCGCTGGATGGCAGAGGTCCTGGTCCTGGGAAGAAGGAGGCACTTTCTCACCAAGAGCAGAAGAAAAGCAAAGCGTCACCAGCAAAGTTCTCCTCCCAGATCCCCTAATTACAGCCTAACGTGCACTTCATGCAAACTTCAGGGAGGAAGGGAGGGGCAGCTCTGTGCCCAGATCTTGTGAAACAGCCGCTTCTTAGACGACTTTCCACTCCGCTCAGACCCCGGAGTATCCCGCTCAGGGCTTGGGAAAAGCAGCTACAGCCACAGCCCCCCCCCACACCACACCTCCTGCAGCCCCACCACTCCGGGGTCTGTACAGAGAGGCTGGGGCAAGGGGTCGGGAGAGCGAGCTATGGGGCAGCGGTGTGAGGCAGAAACGCCAGGACAGTACATTTTCGCTTTGATTTTTAGCCTCGGTTAAAAGGAAAACCCAAAGGTCGGAGATGTCCTAGCCTTTCCGTCTCCCTTTCCCCAGGAGATCCAGGGTGACTAGGTAGAGAGGCAATTATGGCAACAGCAGACAAAGTTTCCTAAACCGGAGGTGCCCTTCCACCCACATTGCAAGAAGTGTATTTTCTTGTTTATTGGACTCAATATCGATATTGGGTTTGAATCTCCGTTAACAGACAACTGCTATTGTATCCCTGGATGACGGAGCTCAAAGAACCTGGATTTATTTATAGAGTGAGGAATGCGAGGGGCGGACGAGATGGGTGGGGTTGGCTTATGGATCCATACCCAGGATTAGAACCAGATGGGCGCAGGGCGCGCGCGGGTGCGCGCACACACACGCACACACACCCCAAAATAACCACGGGGGAAGATGCTGGGACACGCGGGAAAACGCCTCCTGAACAAATAGACGTTTATTTATAACTCCGGGGAGGGTATATAGGTCCATTGATTCCCGCCTTGAGTAACCAAGGGTTTTGGAGAGGAAATGGCTTCATATTTCAATAACAGAGACACCTTTGATGGAGCCTGGGGGGGGGGGGGGGGGAAGAAACACACCGCAGGAAGCCAAGGGCTGTCGAAGCGGCCGGGAGGGAGCGGGGCCGGCCCGGGGGGGGATGAGGACAAGCAAACAAGCCCGAGGGCCCCGAGCCAAGGAGCGGGCGAGACGCGAGCTGGCTCGCCTGAGAGCCGGGGGAGCAGGGCACCCCGGGCGCGGGGCGTTGGGAGACCTCCAGAGGCTCGCGGCAGCTCTCCTGTTCCCGCCCGAGGGCCTGAGGGGGCGGGGGGCGCGGGCAGGACTGCAGGCTCCTCGCGACCCGCGCCTCAGCTTCACGGGCGCGCTGCTGGGGCGGGGGGCTGGGGGGCGGAGGGTCTGGCGGGCCGGCGGACTGATGCGCTGAGGGCTTGGTGCGGCCGGGGACTTGTGGGCAGAAAAGCCAAAGGAGTAGGGGCGTCCGTGGGACAGAAGCGCAGGTGAGACGCGGGGACCAGCGAGGCGGGGACGTCCGTGGGGCAGATGAGAGCGCTGGGCAGGGGGACAGGTCGGACGGGGGCGCGGGGAGGGCGGGGCGCGAGATCTGAGCTGCGCCCCAGGCGGCGAGAGGCGCTATTGTCTCAGAGATAAAGCCTAAGCCTAACCCTCGGCGGTGGCTTCGCCTTTGGAGAGAGGCGGGAAAGAGATCTTAAAAAAAAAAAAAATCTTCCCTGCTTTTCCTTGACGTATTTCACTGGTTCTTGCCCCCGGACCGTCGTCCTTGCCATTCCGGTGTGTGGTAAATTAACACGTGCCTCTTGGAAAGATTTTGTTACGAAAACACACCCAACACCCACAGATCCTCCCTAAATGAAGAGTTATATTCAAACTGAAAGAATTAAGAATGAACCCTCCAACAGTCAATTCAACACCTTTCTTGTACAGTCATTCCAAAACCTGGGCAAGACGCCTCTTTGGTCATTTTTTCTATTCCCCCCCCCCACAGAAAACAAGCCGCTAAAGGTTTTGCAAAATTCTGTAGTTAATTTAAGGGCTATTTGAGACAGCTGTTATACTGTAGGCCCCCACATTAACTGCCAACTAAAATAGGATACATCTCTGCTTTTCAACTATAAGAAGAGTGTTTATGCTATTTCTTGTAAATGTTCAGGATGATACGGATTTTGAGGAACATAAAGGAATTAGGGTTAAAAACAAATATCCTACAATTTTTATATCAAAGCTTCATCAAGATGGTGAGGCTGGTGGTATGTGGTTATGAAATCATATAAAGATAGGTTAAACACTAATCTTGTTCTTTCCACTTAAAAACCTAATTTCTGGAGGTGGCCTGGGGAGCACATCAAATCAGCTGGCCCATGGATGGTACTTGTTCCCTTTATTCCAGTGGGGCATTAAGAGAATGTACTGCATTCTCTTCAGAAATTGTTGGCCACACAAGACATCTGTTTGACAATTCTGTTGGACCACTGTAAGTTACTCTAGAATTTTTGTTTGTTTCAATTTCAGGCATAACCCCACCAATTGAGATAAGCTTTCCAGAAATAATGGCAACTACTTTACCACTGATATTCCAGACAAGAGTTATCTTGTCAGTCCTTTCCTACCTCTATTTCTTAGCTCCCTTTCCCAGGTACCTAGTTACTAGTTTTTGTTAAAAGATCTCTAGTATTTTTAATCACAAGTACTTAACCTACCAATAGTGTGTGTTTTTAAGTGTTATTCAGACTTAATTTAATTGACATGATCTACATTTCCATTCATTTTCATTTTTTTAAAAAGATTTTATTTATTTATTTGTCAGAGAGAGAGAGAGAGAACAGGAGCACAAGCAGGGGGAGCGGAAGAGGGAGAAGCAGGCTTCCTGCTGAGCAAGGAGCCCAATGCAGGACTCGATCCCAGGACCCTGGGATCACCGCCTGAGCCGAAGGCAGACGCTTAACAGACTGAGCCACCCAGGTGCCCCTCATTTTTAGTTTCATATGCTTTAGTAATTATTTAAAGTTTACAGTGGAATCAGCTTTAAGAGTCTTAAAATTTTTTTATGTTTAAATTAATTAATGTTCACGTAAATAATGCTTTATAGAGGTAGACATTACTTTGATCAGTTGTTAAAATTATTATACAATTATTACAGTAATATGCATATTAATAAGCTTTGGTTAAAAAAAATCAAATCAAGTAACTAACTAAATAAATACAAATATATTTCATGACCAAATATTTTACAAGGGTATAAGTTGTAAAAAAAAATTGGAAGACCCAAATATCTGTATTCTGTATATGAAGATTCTCTCTAATTATTAATATTAATAATGCATGTGGACACTCATGTCTTTCATGGCATATGAGGTATTTTTGGGGTTTTTTGGGGAAGGCAGGGTGACCCGCTTTTTTAAGTTTTAAGAAAAACCAAATATTTTCTTTAATATTAATTTTTAAAATGACTTACATGCTTAAAATGTATGTCACGTTCTACCTTAAGTTACCTCGCTAGTGCTAGAGATACAAAACCTAAAAATCAAAGTGAAAATCAAGGCCAGTGCAAGGAAAAATGCACACAAATTTAGAGTTAATGGATATCTATATGTCAGCACATTTTGAAAATATCTTGCTTAGCATAATGCAAAAATATTTTTTAAGAATGAAAATTAGGTCAGGATGGTGTTATAAAATGTGACTTTCCATTCTTTTGCTAATTGTAAAAAAACTTGAGTAATCAGGTTGAACCAGGTACAATGGAATATTCAACCATTTTTGACCTACCAAAAAAAGTCAATTTATCTGACTTAACCTAATACAAACTTAAATATGTGCATAGTATAAACCTAGCAGAAACATTTTCAAAATTTAAAAAGTATCAATCTAAAATATCATGAATCTTTAATATGTGATACATTTGCAAGCAGAATGGCATTTCTCCTGGCATATTATACCTCTAATGAAATATAGATTTGTATTCAAATGATGATTATCTAAATTCATCTGCTCTTCAAACTCTGAAAGAAGTTGCTCTATTATTCACTGAATTCCAAAGATCTCCTACTCTGGGAGTTCATGTTTCCTGGAATTTTTACCTCAGGCTAATATTATACCTGGTTGAACATCTGTGAGGATAAAGGTGCAGCTATGTGCACTTTGCAGTACTGGGGGAGCAAAGCCGTTTGACCTTTCCTGTTTGAGGGCTCAGAACATCATTAAAGCATCCCTTGGGATTGCGGGCATAACCATGAGAAAGACATCATTTGTAATTAAGTCCTTCCCACTGGCTATATGCCTGTTGAATTCCATGATTAAAATACAAATTCAATATTCTAAATGGTCACAAAGCATTTGATAAAAGGTTATTTTGCTTTTAATGCAATGGGGGAAGGATAACTTTCCAAGGGCCCACTTTTTGTGCTCTCACTCTCAGAAAGTGTCCTGCAGAGAGACTCTTCAAAAGGGCAAACGAAATAATTTGGCAATAAATTGTTCAAATGTTAAGAGCAGAGCTGTTCCAGAAGCTAGTGAGGCCATATGAATATCCTATCAAGTGATAAATATCTTGAGAAGTAAACGCCAACATGTTCCCCTGCTTGCCTGTTGGACTGGTTTTGGTTTCATAGCACCTTTTTTGTAACCTATTCTCTCAGTGTGTTTCTTTTGTCCAGAACGCCCCAACCTTTTCTTCATTTTTTTCAATAAATTGCTATTTCATTATTAACCAGCTTCTACTTATTTTGCAGTGAGGCCCAGATTCAATCGCAGGACTTTTGTTATGTTGTCTTTGATTGTCCTAATGTCAGGAAACTTCTTCCTCCTTCACAATCCCGTTACTGTTAAGATCACCCACTTGCCACTTGTATGCTGCCTTGCATTTTATTTGTATTTTCATACAGTCCTTTAAATCAGCTATCTTGTAAACTTCCTGAGAGACAATAGTGTATCTTTACATGTTCAGTTTCTAGCACACAGCCTTGCTGTTAGAAGCTGATCAAATAATGTTTATTGCTATTGTTGAAGATAATGAGGAAATTCTCTATATTCAGGAGAGAAAGTAAAAACAAAGAGAAAAGCTAATTATTGAACAAGCTAGTTCAGAGTATTTTGTATCTAGTAGCCAATGGCATACATAATAAATTATCAAAGGTTGATTAATAATTTGGGGGGTGCCTGGGTGGCTCAGCCAGTTAAGCATCTGCCTTTGGCTCAAGTCATGATCCCAGGGTCCTGGGGTAGAGTCCTGAATGGGGCTCCTTGCTCAGCAGGGAGACTGCTTCTCTCTTTCTTCCCCTCTTGTGCTCTCTCTTGCTATCTCTGTCTCTCTTTCAAATAAATAAATAAAAAATCTTTAAAAAAATAATTTGTATCATTTTTGTTGATCTTATAACATTAAAAGAAACATAATACATATTTTTCTTCCATGCTTGGCTGATGAGTGATTGTATAAATGATAATAAACAAAGGTAAACTATTTTACTCTTATTTTAAGGAACTAGGTTGAGGTTAGTGACAAATAAGGTTATTGTCCTAGAATTACAATATCAGCCACTTGAATATTGATTTTTTCTCTTGCATTTATATAGTTATTTTAAATTTAAACCAATTGTAACTATCAGTAAATGTAGTCCTTATTGTATTTTCTTATAACCTTCAAAGAAAAGGATGTCAAGTCTAATTGGGCTGATTCTTAGGGTGGAATGGGTGAATTAGCTAATGCACCAAGGTTGGCATAAAGACTGCTCAGGAGAGACTGAAGTGTAGGGCTTTGATTATTTGAAAGTGAAGGAAATGGTCTAGAATTGTCAGAAAGATGGAGAGAAAGGATTATATTGTATCAAAAGCCTATGAAGAATTTCAAAAAGGAGAGGTTAGTTGAGTGCCAAGCTTAGGGACATCTCTACCAGAAGGCTAGAAGAGAATATTAACATAAGTACTTAGAACAAAAATGCCTCTTAGTAAATTTTGAGTTAAGCTTGGTTTGGAATAAACATCGAGATGTTTTGAGATTTTATATACAAGTCTATGCTAAACTTGATAGGTAAAATCTTCTTTTTTCCTAATATCACCAGAAACACAGAATTGATTCTCTCCTTACATCCAAGTTTTAGGCAGGCACTAGACAGTATTTAAAAGAATAGCTAAGATTAATATACATACATATACATATATCATATATATATATACACATATGCATATTTATATTTTTTTGCATTAAGATCATTAGAAAACTCACTTGTGGTTTATTTTAAGCACTGAGGAAGTAAAAGGATTTTAGAAGGGGCCTTTGGACAGTGCAAGTAGAAATAGCTTTACATGCATTTATCTTCAATACTTCCTTTCACAGACTAGCTCGGCCAATTCATTCTACTGTAAATAGGAAATCTGTACTTCTTTCTTAACCATAATCTAGTTGTTCCAACATATGGCTCAATTAAGGCAGAAAAGATTAAACTGGAAGAAAGACCCTATGAGTAAATTAAGAAAAGAAAAAAGAGGAAGTATTTCTCCATTTTGTGTCTAATTGCTACTAGCCTTGTTTCTGAACACACTGTAATTCTTCAGTAATCCTGCCCTAAATGTCAACTAGAAAATGCTTGCTGGTACAAATACCCAGGGTCGGATCTCTTTTGAGCTTAAAGGCCGGTAATTTGAGAACATGAAAACTTTTGAACATCGGCAAAGTTGACTGTCTTTCAACTTGTACAGGAAAACCTTAACAGTAACTTTAGAAACTGGTGATCTCTAGAAAGTTTTTCCCTGTAAAGATCCACTACTCTAAGCCCTCCTTCCCCCCATCTAGTAACACCTAAATAGAAGTAGAAAATTTTATAATTACTGGCTAAATTGTTTTAACTCAATTCTTTACTTTCTGGATAAGTAAACTGAGTCTCCTGAGACTAAGGAATTGTCCCAAAGTCACCCTGGTATTCTTGAATGTTCACAGCCAACTATTTCTGTAAATCAAAGTACTTAGAATGCAGTTGCAATTAATGTATTTCTTCTAGAACATAGCTAGGAATTAATTATTTCTTCTCTATTTATTACCGTAAATCTCTATTATGGAATTTTGCATCGTTTAACACATCAGTTACGTACGTCTCTCTACCTAAGCGCATTGACTGTTTCTGTCAAATTTATTTTTAAGCCTTCCATGTGGCCAGCTACTCATCCCAAGCACAGTGCCTTGTACATGTAGGGATAAAGAAAAGTTTGCTGAATTTAATCACATCAAAACCATAGAGGAAGTATGTTAGCAGGAAGAAATTGGAAAGTGATTTCTGGTTGAACTTTCAGGTTTATTTTCTATAAAAAAAAATAACAATAGGATTTGATTTGGGATGCAACTTGACTCATTTTTTGGTCTCTTCTCTCTTAGGTTCTCTCTTCAGAGTGCCTTACCGCACAAATATTTGATCGTTCTTACAAGTTGGAAATTACCATGTCAGGATTCTATTGCTTCTAGCAGGAAGTCTGAAGTCTTTCTCACACCTGTCACCTCTTTTTCATTTTGAATATCCTTTTCTTCCCTTGAACCCCACTCTTGGAGTAGCATCCTGGTTGCCTTCCCTGACTCTTAACTCTCTTCAGGAATCCATTTCTACATGCCCATAATACTATTTCCCTCTCTCATAGCTCTGAACATAGCACTTCCTTCATCAAAACCTTTTTGACAAAGCTTATTGGATAGCTAAGCTCTAAAAACCTGAAATGCATATTTGGTTTTGTGACCTAGATGTTAAAAATCTACATTGCTTTACTATACTTGGCCTGAGTGTGGCATTCTTTACTCTTTGAATTAATTAAGTTGTTTGGAGGAAGTAGAAACTACCTTTGGATAAAGTTGAATGAATATAATTATTCATCCGACTCTGGCAACTCCAAATATATTTTTTGGTTATCTAAATTATTATGCATGAAACTGAAACAAATAGGTCACTGCTGAATGGAATTTTGTACTCCCATTTCATAGACAGTCACTATGCTCTATTTTTGTGTGTCTAAACCCAAAGCAATTGAGAAATATTTATAGACCAAAAAGTATACTTGATCATTTTGTATTATGCTTTGATCCCTTTGTGGATTTTCTTGTGAATGTTACGCTTGAGCTATTTGAGTATTACTTATTATTTGAGTATCACTATTAGAAAAATGTATAGAGAGTTCAGAAGCTACCACCCTCAACTGGAATATCTGTAAGAAATAAAAACAAAAAGCTGTACATTACCTTCTTGAGTCTCTATTATAGTATCACTCAAAATATTTTCATTTCCCTAAAAATCCTCTGTGGTCAACTTATTCATCCCTCCTTCCACCTAACCCCTGGCAGTCACTAATGGAGTTTCCATTTTTTATGCTTCTAGATAATTGAAGAAACTGCACTGAGCTTCTATGAGATCCCATCCTGAATGAGAATGTATAGTCCTAGCAACCACTTAGAAAATACAATAAAGCACAAATTTGGGAGCTTAAAAAACATGTTACCTATTTCAAAATATTTCCTACTATTATCTAGCTTCTGTATAGGAGAGGATAAATAAAAGTTTTTTAGGTAAAATCAGTGCAGTACGAGTATATTCCTGGCCCTTTAATAAGAGTAAAGTTTCTTTCTACCTAGTGGGTTGTCACGAAGCCTCCTTCACTACTCCTGATAATTAATTCAATAATTAACCTTTGACTCTTTATTCATGGTGGTATTATTTTGTTTTATAATTTTGCTATTAGAAATCATGAATTATTTTTTATGAACTACATAATTGAAGGTAAAATTAAGGTTCATAGCCTTATTTTCGTTTCAATATAAAATATGTATGTCATTTTGTGACTACTTTTTTTAAAAGTTAACTGTGAAAATGACTTCTTTTTACCATTTTTAAAAATAATTGAATTTGAAGCGTATTTTGTCTCACTGATTCTTCAAAGTTCTGGTTGTCAAAAGATATCTTTTTTTCCTTGGGGTTTAGAGAAAAAAGATGACTCTTAAATAATAAAACGCTTAAGTTTAATGCCTGTAATCTTTCTGATATTATGTATGCTAGTATTACCAAATAATAAGAAAAATAATAGACAATGGCTATTATTTCAATTCTTTTTTTTTTTCCTAAAGATTTTATTTATTTGACAGAGAGAGAGACAGCAAGAGAGGGAACACAAGCAAGGGGAGCTGGAGGGGGAGAAGCAGGCTTCCCGTGGAGCAGGGAGCCCGATGTGGGACTCGATCCCAGGACCCTGGGATCATGACCTGCGCTGAAGGCAGACGCTTAACGACTGAGCCACCCAGGCGCCCCCATTTGTTTGTTTTTTAATGAAAAAGTGATCATGGCATATTATAACTTTTTTTTTCTCAAAGATTTTATTTATTTATTTGACAGAGAGAGAGACACAGCGAGAGAGGGAGGGAACACAAGCAGGGGGAGTGGGAGAGGGAGAAGCAGGCTTCCCGCCGAGCAGGGAGCCCGATGCGGGGCTCGATCCCAGGACCTGAGATCAAGACCTGAGCCGAAGGCAGTCGCTTACCAACTGAACCACCCAGGTACCCCTATTATTTCAATTCTTCCCTTGACCTCTAGGAAGGGGGTAATTTGTTATAATTCATCTTTGTTGTTTTGAATCAATGACTATGTTGGTTAAGATTTTTGTTGTTTTCATTCCGAAATGGAAGCAGATTTTACCTCAAACCATGGACTGGGCAAGGACATTAATTGACTGATCAATAAAATAAAATAACAATAATCTGTTCTTTATGCTTTGAGTCATTCAGCTTGTGTTCTTGTGTCAAAATAGTCATCAGCAATTGTTCAGGCTGTTTGGATTATTCATGCAATGAAAATATTAACAATTCATAGAATAAAAGCCATATAAATATATACATATGTTAGACAAGTGAGCATTACAGCTGTTCTGTATAGTTTTGAGGCCAAATGCTTAGAGGGACTTCTACTTTATTTATTGGTAAAATCATTCTCTAGAGAAGACTTTGTGTTCTCCTATTCAACAGAACATGTGTTCTGTCAAGGAAAAGTTTATACCTGTGAATATTTGGTGCTTGGAAAAGTTGTAGGGGGCAGTAATTTTAGAACCCCAATTGCCTTGCCAGATAAATTTCTGTTGGTTTTTCTCAGAGACAGTGTATGATTTTTCTAAGTGTTTACAGGCACATTGGTAAAAGGGACTGTAATCACTTCTATTATTTGTACTTGAGGAATAGTTTTTGGGGAAAACCATCCACCTGATGTGTCAAAATACTGGAAAACTTCTGCTTATGCTGTCTTTGAATTTCAATCTCTATAAAATTGTCACGGTTAGAATATGTTAGATTACTACCTACCATGTTCTAACCGTATTTAGAAATTAGGAGAACAGGAATCCAAAAAGGACCTCAATGAAGCTCTCTTTTGCTTCTATTTATTTTCTTATGGTATTTTTCACATGAGGAATGATAAACTATGGACACTGTAATAGATTTGGAAGTAACTGATATCTATATTTTTCCTCTTAAGAATTATAGCTTCACTGGGGCGCCTGGGTGGCTCAGGTGGTTAAGCATCTGTCTTTGGCTCAGGTCCGGATCCCAGGGTCCTGGGATCAAGCCCCACATTGGGCTCTCTGCTCAACGGGGAGCCTGCTTCTCCCTCTTTCTCTGCCTGCAGCTCCCCCTGCTTGTGCTCTCTCTCTCTCAAATAAATAAAATCTTTAAAAAAAGAATTACAGTTTCATTATCTAGAATTATTATGCTTATTAATATTTCTGTAGGGGTAGTGGCTTAGAAAATTTTCAGTTGAATAGGACACACTGTGATGCAGTGGATACCAATAAATTTTGGAACCAACACACACACACACACACACACACACACAGAATGATAGTTTCAGTTTCCCTGTCATATACTTCCTTAGCTTCCTGACCCCCTTTACATCATAGTTTTATGGCTTGTTTGAGATTTGTCTTCCTTGGTTTAAGCTACCCTAGGGCAGCACCTAAGTCCATTTTGATCACCACTTTATCTTCAGTGACTAGCGTGTGGCACGTTATTGACAAATATTTGACAAATATTTTAAAAATTAAGTTTACTTTAAAAGTAAAAAATAAAAATAAAAAAGAGCAAAAACCCCATAACTAAAATTAGATTTCATGTCCACAGTGTCCTTAATGGAATCTTTGAATGACGTTGACAGTTGAGAGAAAAAATGTTTTCCTACTCTAATTTACTTGTTCCTCATTACAAATCTTTTTCCAGATCTATTAATAAGAAATGGTACTGATGAATCACAGACCTGTACCTCTGAAACAAATAATACATTATATGTTAAAAAAAAAAAAGAAGATAGTAGGAAGGGAAAAATGAAGGGGGGGAAATCGGAGGGGGAAATGAACCATGAGAGACTATGGACTCTGAGAAACAAACTGAGGGTTCTAGAGGGGAGGGGGGTGGGGGGATGGGTTAGCCTGGTGATGGGTATTAAAGAGGGCACGTATTGACTGGAGCACTGGGTGTTATACGCAAACAATGAATCATGGAACAGTATACTCATCAAAAAGTAATGTTGTAATATATGGTGATTAACATAACAATAAAAAAAAGAAATGGTATTGAATTCATTTGAACTGGGGTGATTCCACTTATAAACAGAGAGGGAGGCAATGTCAGTGGTACAATTTGAGGGACAGCGAGAGGCCTGTCTGTTCAAAAATAGCCCCCACCTGGTTACCACAGTATTTGGAATCCCCATCATTGGAGTAGTGTGTTGTTGTTAAAGTGTCTCCAGGAGGCCCATTTTAAGCTTACTTATTCTGCTTTTTGTAAAAACAGGACAAACTTACCTTCTTTATGGGGCAGGACTTGTAATTAGGAAAGGTAGCCTTTTGATCAGTAAAATGACATCATATTGTGCTATCATTTTGTTGACTACCCAGAAATTTTTCACCTGAAAATTTGAGAAAGAGAAAAAAAAAAAAAAAACTGTAACAAACTACCTGTTAAGTTTCAGGGAAGGCTTAGAAGGCATTCCTCCATGAAGGGTAAATGGATGAGATTAAACAATATTGGGTACAAGATTATTTGTGTGAAACTTGAGAAAAAAACCCAGAATATTCCTGAAGTATGGAAGAACCTTGGGATGTGGAAATTCAATGTATTCTTCATGTATTTGGCTTATGCAATGAGTAGGATGACAGGGCTAGAGTTAGATGAGCAGTGATGGGTGAGACAGACATGGGGGTGAGAAAGATAAATTGCTTAGCAACACAAAGGCCATCAAAGCAATGAGACCTTGTGAGAAGAGATGCCCTGGCTTAGGCAATCACCATCTGCCCATTCACCTAAGCCAGGAAGCAAAGGAGAGTTGGGGCTGGGGGTGGAACAGATTTCACTTGTTTTACATAAAGCTAACTATGTTACTGTGATTTATGATAAGAAATATAGATTTGATCTTCATCCCTGTTGCTTGCAGAGAGCTCCTAAAACCCTTGGAATTTCCTGAGTGATGAGAGCAACAAAAATGTCTTTTTTATGTTAATGAGGTGACTTTTGTATTCTCCCCCCATCCCAGGAAGGGTGGGGCTAGTTGCCAGAACCAACCGTGATTGGAGGGTTAGAACTTTCAGTCCCACCCTAGACCTCCTGGGAAAGAGGAGGGGCTGGAAGCTGAGTCAATCTCCAATGGCCAAAGGTTCAGTCAATCATGCCTATGTAATGAAGCTGTTATAAAAATCCAAAAGGTGAGGGTTTGGGGAGGTTTCAGGTTGGTGAACAGCTGGAGGTTTGAGGAGAGTGGTGCACTCTGAGAGGGCACAGAAACGCCATACCCTTCCTGCATACCTTGCTCTATACATCTCTGTCATCTGTCTCTGAATTTTATAATAAACAGGTAATCAAAGGGGAAAAAAGAGAGAGAGGGAGGCAAACCAAGAAACAGACTGCTAACTATAGAGAACAAATTGCTGATTACCAGAGGGGAGGTGGTGGGAGGATGGGTGAAACAGGTGATGGGGATTAAGGAGGGCACTTGCTGTGATGTGAACCAGGTGTTGCAAAGAAGTGTTGAGTCACTATATTGCACACTGGAAACTAATATTGCACTGTATGTTGGAATTTAAATAAAACCTTAAAAAATTTTAAAATAAGCAGGTGATCGGGTAACTAAAATGTAGTTCTGTGAGCTAGCTACTCTAGCAAATTAATCAAACTCGAGGGAGATGGGAGATTTATAGACAGTTGGTCAGAGCACAGGTAGCAACCTGCCCTTGTGACTGTTATCTGAAGTTGGGGGTTAAGGGGGGCCATTGTTGAATTCTTAAACTTGTGGGATCTAATGCTCTCTCCAGGTAGAAAATGTCAGAATTGAGTTGAATTGTAGGACAGTCAGTTGGTCTCCTGAGCATTGCTTGGTGAGGGGAACCTCTCACCCCCCATACATTTTGGAATTGAGTGCTATTCGGTGGCATGGGAAAAACCTTCACACATTGGGTTACTAGAAGTGAAGTGCTCTCTGTGAGTCTGGTAGTAGTGTGAGAGAAAAAAGAAACAGGAAGGACTGGGTTTTTCCTTGCACCAGTAGACTGAACTGAGTTTTTCCTATTTACTGACTTCCTTGTTTTGAGTTTACTATTTGCAGATGACCTGATACTTGATACTCTATATAGAAAACCCAAAAGACTCCACCAAAAAATTGATAGAACTGATACATGAATTCAGTAAAGTTGCAGGATATAAAATCAACATCTGGAAATCTGTTGCATTTCTATCCACATTGACCTACGTGTCTATTTTTGTGCCCGTACCATACTGTCTTGATTCTATAGCTCTGTCCTATAATTTGAAATCCGGAATTGTGATACCCCCAACCTTGCTTTTCTTTTTCATGATTGCTTTGGCTATTCTTGGTCTTCTGTGGTTCTATACAAATATTAGGATTGTTTGTTCTAGCTCTGTGAAAAATGTTGTTGGTATCTTGATAGGGATTGCATTAAATATGTAGATTGCTTTGGCTAGTATTGACATTGCTAGTAACAATATTTGTTCTTCCAATCCATGAGCATGGAATGTTTTTCCATTTCTTTGTGTCGCCTTCAGTGTTTTTTAACACTCTTTCATAGTTTTCAGAATACATGTTTTTCACCCTTTTGGTTAGGTTTATTCCTAGGTATCTTACTGTTTGGGGCACAACTGTAAATGGGATTGATTCCTTGATTTATCTTTCTGCTGTTACATTATTGGTGTATAGTTTTTATTTAAATTGCGTTAACACACAGTGTAATATTAGTTTCAGGTGTACAATATAGCGATTCAACACTTAAATACAACAGCTGGTGCTCATCACAACACGTGCATCCCTTAATCCCCATCATCTATTTACAAAGGTTAACCTGTTTGGGGACTGCTAGGGGAGGGCATGCTCAGATTTGAATGTAAATAGTCAGAATCTATACACTAAGGCTGGTTCATTCTTCGGCTTCTCCTCTACAGGTACATCATTCATTTATTCAGTGGAGAATAAGTTGGGTTAAGAAAACAAGTGAAAATTGACTCAAATTTGTAATGATTTAGGAGTCTGAATATTTATTATGGGAATAATTGATCTATTACTTTCCTTTTTTCCTGATTTTTGCCTAATAGCCACTGGAGAAGACATTATCACCTTTAACGAAGGGAAAGCAGAAAATAGAAAAGGTAAACTAAACCTACTTTGTTGAGGGCTTTTATCATGAATGAATGTTGGACTTTGTCCAGTGCTCTTTCTTTTTTTTTATTTTTTTATTTTTATTTTTTTAAAGATTTTAGTTATTTATTTGAGACAGAGAGAATGAGAAAGAGAGAGCACATGAGAGGGGGGAGGGTCAGAGGCAGAAGCAGGCTCCTTGCCGAGCAGGGAGCCTGATGCGGGACTCGATCCAGGGACTCCAGGATCATGACCTGAGCCGAAGGCAGTCGCTTAACCAACTGAGCCACCCAGGCGCCCTGTCCAGTGCTCTTTCTGCATTGAGAGAATCATATGGTTCTTAGCCTTTCTTTTATTAATGTGGTATACCACGCTGATTGATTTGCAAATATTGAACCACCCTTGAAAACCAGGAATAAATTCCACTTGATCGTGGTGAATGATTTTTAATGTTCTGTTAGATTCGGTTTGCTACTATTTTATTGATGATTTTTGCATCCATGTTCACCAGGGATATTGGCCTATCCTCTTTTGTAGTGGTGTCTTTATCTGGTTTTGGTATCAGGGTAATGCTGGCCTCATAAAATGAATTTGGAAGTTTTCCTTCCTTTTCTATTTTTTGGAATAGTTTGAGAAGAATAGGTATTGACTCTTCTTTAAATGTTTGGTGTAATTAGCCACAGGGCTCACTGTCCTTACCAAAATTTAGCTATTTTTCTTGAATAAACACACTTGGATTCTGGCAAGCATTTGTTAATTTTTAGAGCTCTGATTAAGTCAGTTTTGTCAGTGTTTCCATTACTTCTATGGAGATCTTTATCCCACCATTCCAGAAATCCTAATAGCCTCCTTTCTTCCCAACCTTGAACAAGCATGTTACTTAACATCGGTGAGCCCTAATTCCTCATCTGTAATGTGAAAACTGTAACATTAGCCTCATCAGGTTGTTGTAGGTACTAAGAGAGAAGCTATTGACCATTGTGCCTAGACTGGAGTAGGTTGTTTAGAGAGGTTGTTTCTCCCCTCCCTCTTTCATACTTCTAGGTCATTTTGCACCACTAAAATCTTTCCAAGGTCTAGCTTAAAAACCAGAAGTTATTATTCATACTTGTTAAAATTATTCATACTTGTTATCTCTCATTGCCTTTGATGTTTGTATCCCAACTCACCTTTTCTTTTATAGTCCTCTCTGTATTCTGGCATTAATGTTTGGCTCCAGCAACCTGTTTCATTCAGTTGTCCTTGGATTGCATATGATGTGGAGATTTTTTCAACTATTTATGTTTATTTTCTGGATTTGCTTCTCCTTTATCTCTGCTCTCTCACTGGTACCCTGCTGACTATATCCCCCCCCGCCCCCCGCTCCTTCCCAAACCAGAGCGGAATCAATGAATCAAGACATTACTTACTTGAGTAAAAGGTAAAAAAAAGCATTCGGTCTCTGCTAGCAGAGCTGTTCCTGAGTGCCCAACCCCTTATTTAAACAGCCTTCAAATAAATCTCTCTCCCTATCCTATACATTTTTTCAGAACCTCAAATTCCACGATTTCCTTTAAATCTCCTTCATGCCCAACTTGAAGCTCAGTCTGTTTTTGCACATGATTGCAATCAATTTATTTAACTACTTTATCTTTTGGTCTGTTTGATTGCATTATGGCCAAAGCTTTGGCAAGGCCTGTGTATTAGCATATCAGTCCAATGTTAAAAGCATCAGAAGAAAACACAATTTTAAAAGGTTTGAGTATAAAAATAGGCAATATTTCAGAGAGGTATTTATAAAAGGAGTTTTTGTGCAGTTTGTCCCTGCATAATTTTGCCCATGGCTCCCAAAATAAAAGTGAGTTATCTTTTAAAGAACGCCATTCAGAAAATGGTAACTTTAGACAGTATCAATTAAAAACCTGCTGTAAACAATTAGGAAATCAATTGCACACACATTTTGCCACTTCTTACCAAACAACTTCGTACTACTTTTGTAGTACATATTACTTCTTTTTACATTTTCAAGGTTTATAGTATACACATTCTTAAACTGGCCTTTTAAACTGGGCAACAAAATATCTACATCCTTTTAAGATAATAAATGTATTTTGCAGTCTTTGTTCTTGGGATGCATAATATTTTCCATTGCAAGGCTGTACCATAATTTATGTAACCTATGTCCTATTCTGGGACATGTAGGATATCTTCCATTTTTCTCATACGAGCAATAGTTTGATGATTACTCTTACAGAATTTTGCTCACATAAATTTTTTTTCCTTAACCTGAAGAAGAAAAAATGAAGAAAAATTAAAAAATTTAAGTCTGGGTAATCATTGGCTATCAGGTTGACCAAGCATACAGGAATTTCAATTAATGGATACTAAACCTACCATAGTTCACCCAGAAAATTAAAACGTAAATGCTTTTTTTCCCCGGGGTTTTGAACGTTGCAGTTAGATAACATCTGAAAAAAGATATGCTATCAAACGGTGCAGTATCTGACTAATTTCATTGTTGAGGCAGGTTTGTGAAATCACTTTCACCAAGGCTCCGCTTTGATGCTTTGTGGCTTTTTGACGTAAGTGACTACTTACAAAAACTGAAACACGATGAAAATGTGAGGACAGTCCTGGGTTCTATACATCCCCGGCTTTATAGACTCTAGCAGATTGTGAGGTTTCAAAGCAGGCTATTATTAGGAATTCCTAACTCCTACCTTTTTGGAACAGTACATGATACTGACTTTTTCAAATATTTCATTTCCTATCATATTATAAATTATAAACCTACAAATTTCATATGCATATTATTGTTCCTGTAATTGTAGTACATTCCCACCCATTGTCGTGATGGCATTTTGTGCCTCATCAGAGGCTCTGCATGTACAGTGTAAATATAGACATTAAAATAACTTTTAGCTAGTTAGTACCTTTCATACTATTTCCGAAAATTGTACTGAAACACAGGACTTCACAGAATGGGTTAAGGTTAGAGGAGTTTATTTTTAAGAATCTACCTGAATATGTGCTTAGGTTAAAGGAGAGACAATGTGCATTAATAATTCAAAATGCAACGTTTATACTTGCCTAATTAGAAAAAGCTCTTCACTGAATCCGTTGGGTGGAGTGGAGTGTCTGTATGTTACTAAAGTCTCTGCATCATTAGCTTTCTTCTTCTGTTTAGAAGTGTTAACAGAGAAGCAGATAGTATTGTAAATATGCCAGGACTTTGCAAGGGATAGATGGTTAAACAAACATGTATTAAGATCCTACTCTGTAGCGAGCCCTAGAGTAGGTGCTGGAGGGCCTAAGATCGATGTTTTGTGGTTTCTGTCTCTTATGAGTTTATAGTGTAGAGAGAGAAACGGACCCACAGACAGGTCATCTTAATACAATTTTTAAATTAGTATTTAGGCAGAAGCATTACAAATATCTTGGGGAACAGAATCTTGACCCTGTCTGGTAAGGTATGGTGTTGCTTGAACTCAATTTTTCAAGATAAAAGCGAGTCATAGAGGGTGGTCCATGCAGCTGGAACGAGGGAGCAATTTCAACCTGGTTTTTTCAAGTCCCACTGTGGCCAATATATTGAGTGCAAGTGTGCAGGCTGTGTGCTGAAGTCCAGCCCGTGATGTTCTGACTTGCTTTCTTAGGCTCTTCTGTAATTCATCTGCTTAGAGGAGGCACCTTTCTGTAATCTCTCTGTTGAGAATGGTTCCTTTTTGTATTTGTTCACTTGGAAGGGGCACTTACACATTTGTACAGACTGTTTATATAAATTAAGCCATTTAGACGATGCTACTCTACTTCTGGCTTTGCACTGTTGATCAGAGGGTGAGACCTTCTCTTCATATCATCTCTAACTCACACATTCTCTAGGCATAGTACCCCTTACTTTCTCTTCTGGAAGCCTCCAAGTATCCTGAGCTTCCTTCCTGTAGGTAGCCAAGAGCTAGCAGATTGAGAAGTAGATGGAGAGGGTAGGTCTGCACTCTGGGCTATCCGTGGTCTAGATCGAAGTCCGTACAAACTGAAGGAAACTTGGGCAGCTGGCTGACCACTCAAGGGAGTGATTCTCAAAAGGCAAGAGCTGAACAATTAGTTTCCAGAAAAGTCAGCTTCCAGGGACTCGTGGTCTCCCCACTTTCTTCTCCTTTGTACATGGTGTATGCCTTCCTCCCAATGGGTTGCTTCTAGAGACTCTGCCAGGGGAAAACTTCCCGTGCCATAGCTCCGAATCTTTCTGTCTTCCATTGTTCTCAGGCTTTATTTATGTTTCTGCAGTGGCTGATTCTCATCCACCTGACCCTCTGCAGCCTTGGGAGAGGGAAAAGCTCCCCGGGGCAGGGGCGGTGGGGTGGGAGGGGGGAAGAACAACTGGAAAAGTTCAGAGAACTAAGTTCAGAGGTGTGTATATAGGCAAAAACAGATTAAAATTTGGAATTACTATATTGCCATGTGTGTATATGCTAGAAATCACTAAAAAAGAATGTTTTTGGAAATACTTAGGATGGTAGCCAGTGTATACAGTCACTTGTTTTATCTGAAACCTTCATTCAGTAAAACTAAGTCTCTAAGAAATAGGTCTACAGTACTGGAATGAACAGTGTACAATAGAATATCAGAACTCCAGTAAAGAGATAAGCTTGGTCAGTCACTATCTTTGAAGTTGTTAGGCAAATATTAACCCCATAGATAATAAAGAATTGATAGTAGTTTAAATTGCTCTTCTAATCCTTGAGGGAGACAGACAAGAGGAGCCTTAAGAGTATTCAAAAGCCTTTGGGGCACCTGGCTGGCTCCGTCAGCAGAGCATGTGAATTTTGATCTCGGGGTCCTAAGTTTGAGCCTTTAAATTTCTTACTAGGTATCTCTAAGGAGCTTCAAGGAAAGGGTTGCAAACTGGGAAGCATGACTTTGAACAGAAGTGGTGTGATCTTTGGGAAATCCCAACCCAGCAAAGTCTTTTTTTACTTAAAAGTTGGACACAAAAGTCTGATCCTTAGCCAAGAAACCCAGCAGTTGCTGTTCAGCAGCAATCAATTGGCAAGTAAAATACACATTTCAGAGAAGATATGTGCTGGGATAGAAGTATCCGAACAAATTGGAGGATGAGATCATTTGATCAGGTCTCCTGGAAGAGGTGGTTATTGACATGGAAACATGATCTAGAGCGACTGAACAACTACTGCTCCTTAGAGTAGGCCAGTTCAAAGTAATTTTTGGCACGGTGACCAAAATCCTGCAGACACTCTCCCACCACCCTCTCCATCACGTTATGATAGTGCTTCATAGGTGCAGGCTGAAGACCCCTTGTAGTACAGCGGTCTGCACGCCTGGGGTACTGGAAAGCATCTGCTTACTAGATCCTACCCTGCATGTACAGCACTGGTATCTCTGAGATGAAATTGGAGAATCTGACTGTTCTTGTAATGACCCCGAGTAATCCTCAGGTCCATTAGCACTCGAGAGTCATTGGCTTAAAGAATATGGTATACTCCAGACAGTACTGAGACGAGAACATTTAGGATCTGTTTTCACAAAGAAGCCGCAAATGTAGACTTTAAGATGCAGATATTCCATGGTAAGCAGATATCTCTTCGTGAGAGCCTACAGAGCTGCACTGCTATTTCAAAATAAGAGTGGATAGAGGAGAAAGAAGGGGAAAAAAATCTGGTATTTACATAGTAGCCTGCCTATATTTAAGGTGATAAATGTGCATAAATAAATTGCACCGAATATTAGGGTGGTATGCTGGTAAGTGTGGAACCACTAGCTTTTTTGGGGAAAAAAGTCCTGATTTGTAGCATTTGCTGACTTTTGGGGTATACATACTTCCACGTTCATCAATTTCAAGCTACCAATGAGTTAGCAACCGCTAGCAAATTCTTAAGATTTTAGTAAGTCAGTTCTTATGAACCAGTATCAGCCAGCTCCACTGATTTTATATGTAAATTACTATTTATATCTATAATTTCAAAGTTAACTTTGTAACTTATTTATTACATTGGAGAGTACATAGTTTCTTTTCCATGTCCCTGCCAATATTCATATGCCCATGAATTTTTTCCCCCTTTGCTGCTCTTTGCACATCATTATGATTTTGCAGTCAGATGCTCTACCACTGAGCTATACCCCCATCATTATGATTTTGATAAGCTAACATGGCCAGTACACTTTTCATTTAAATTGCTTCTCTAGAATTATACATCTTTAATGTGCTTTTGAAAAGGAACAAAGAGGCCTTATATTAGTGACAAAAAACAATGACTACTAGACGAAGTTAAAGGTTTTTTTTTTTTTAATTTTATTTATTTGACAGCGAGATATAGCGAGAGAGGGAACACAAGCAGGGGGAGTGGGAGAGGGAGAAGCAGGATTTCCACTGAGCAGAGAGCCCGATGTGGGGCTCGATCCCAGGACCCTGGGATCATGACCTGAGCCGAAGGCAGATGCTTAACAACTGAGCCACCCAGGTGCCCCGTTAAAGGTATTTTTAAAAAGTATTTATAAAACTAAGTGGCACCAATATATCAGATACCATCTGATTCTTTTTTTTTTTTTAATTTCTCTTGAAAAATAATTTGGTTCATCAACTTGGAGGATAAGGAGGTATCTGGCTCAATTGCTAGAAAACTCTAAATAACTGTGCTTGATATTCACTGAGAAGTGGGGGCTGATGTGCTCTGGCAGCCAATGGGTCTGGCAGGGAAATATTTGTTGTATAATTTTCTGAAGAGAGGAAAGGCATGGGAGAAATCTGGGGAGTTCTTAGAACAGTATCTAAAGATATCCACATAAAATTTTTTAGAGTTGGAGAGGTTAGTGAGGAAGTTCCTCAAGATAATTCTGACTTATTATGATACGATCTATGGGCTATTCCCCATTTCTCTGCCCAATCCACTCTCCCTTATGAAGTATGTAGGTAGGACATGGGCAAATACTGGACTAGAGTCCTGATTAATTCAGTTCCACTGAAAATTGTTATTTTTAGAGGAAGTTAGGAACTAGGAATTTTACAAAGCATCATTAAATTTTTCTTCTGAGTAATTCAGCTAAAGTAATGTGGGCTAATTAGTAGGGAGGAATATTGTGGTGAGACTGGTTAAAAATGTGAAATATCTGGATTATATGTTGTTAAGGACTGAATGGGGTCCCCCCTTCACAATTTGAAGCCTTAACACTATGTGTGACTGTATTTGAGAATAGGGCCTTTAAGGCGGTAATTAAGGTTAAATGAGGTCATAAGGAGGGGCCCTAATTGGATAGGACTGATCTCCTAATAAGAGAAGGATAGCTTCACTATCCCACTTGCCGTCCTCCCGCTCCCCCCCAAACCATCCCCATGTGCGTGCACAGAAAACCCAAGAAGAGGGTCCTCACCAGAACCCAACTTGTGATGCTTTGATCTTCATGATGCCAGAACTGTGAGAAAATAAATTTCTGTTGTTTAAGCCACTCAATTTGAAACATTTTGTTAGGACAGCCTGAGCAGATTAATATATGTATTTTATAAAATGCATTTTAGTACTTTTAAGCACATAAAATAATTAAAAACAGGCCAAATATTTTTTTAATCACTATCAAAACAGTAACCGTTTACACTTATTGAATTCTGCTCTTGTTGCTTCTTCATCTTTTTTGGTCAGGCAGTCTCAGTTTCTCTGCTAGGATCAACCCATTTAATTCTCACAGGGCTATTAAGCTGGTTCTCACATTATTGTTGATCCTGTGTTACAAAATGAGGAAACGAGGCACAAGGGTTTTAGGAATTTGTTCAATGCCACAGACCAAGTAAGTGGTAGCGTCTTTGAACCCATCATTCTGACTCAAGAGTCCAAGCTCTTACTCATTATGCTAGAAGAGCGATTTGTTTGTGAAATAGGGTCATTTTGTGCTTGTTTAAAGTTTTATCTTCCTAAATGCATGAAGCTTTTTTTTTTTTTTTTTTTTTAACCATGAGGCTACCCTTTGTACAAGTTATTCCTGGAGGAATGGGGGTGAAGGGTAATATTAAAAATTCGTCTAGGCTTTTTTAAGATTTCATCCCTCTTGACCCCTACACTTAGTGCAGCCATAGTGAGCCCCTGCTACCAATAGAGATGTGTCACATAACCCTGGAGTGCCGGGAAGCAGAATGTCTGAGAACCACTGGTTAATATCATTAGGTTTTTTATTACTAATAATAATGATGGGCCTGAATGACTCTCTAGCCCATAAGTTCTGCTTACTTGATGACACATGCAGGAGAATATGCACAAACATAATTACTTTAACAACAACAATGTTTTTGGATGTCCAGCAGTACCTACAGGTGTGAGTAAATCCAAGAAAGTGGATCAAAATCTGTTTTCATTGAGTTTCTGCATACTTAGTGAGAAAAGTCTAATATACCTTGGAGAAAAAAATGTTAATGTGAAGAAATACATTTCAAAATTGAGATGGAAATAGTTTAAGGCAGGACTCTGTTGCAGTATTTGATTTTACAAAGAAATCTTACTCTTCCCAGAATAACTTCAGGTGGGTTTTAAAACAAGTATGTAATTGTGATAGGGTTCTTGTGTATATTCCTATGTGTGGGAGCCTTAACGATAAAATGTGAAGTCAGAAATCACATGGTAAAAGAAAAGTAGCTGTTGTGCTCACCAGAGATAAGATGGTCTGTTACAAGTGTCTGTTGCATTGGCTCTGGGAGTCTTGGTATTTTAAGGAAAATACAATCTAATAGCTTGCATAGATCTCCCTGAAGGTATAACTCGCATTATCACTTTGCCGTACATTTTATTGTCCAAACTCTGGTTAACATTCTGCTGGGGAACAGAAATAGTTGATTTCTAAGAATAAATAATGATGGATCTGTAGGATTCATTAATTTACCGTGGTGTGGGTTTTCCTTGTGGCCTTAAATGTTCCCCTACAGCTGGGTGATTGCAGTATTCCACATGTTCTGGCTTCATAAAAAGGAAGAAAGGGCTGGTTGCTGCCCAGTTGTTTTTTTTTTTTTTTTTTTTTAAGTATCTATATCTAATACACACACACATTTCCTGAGTAAAACAAAGGGTGACTCGGTGGTCATCAAGAGCCTTCCTGTTTTTGCTATATTTGGTGTCTTCCTGCATTCTTCCCTCTGGCTCCACAGCTCCTTCAGATCCTCTGTCATGCCCATTTGCTTGAACTTTGAACCTCCCTTGGTACCTTCTCCCAGTAGTTAAGCTCCCATCTCTGACTGTGTAAGATCCTCAGTATTTTTGAGGATTCCTCTTCTTTTTTTTCATGGAATCACTAGGTAGCAGTTAACTTTTGGTTCCAATAATTAAAATGCCATTTATTAAAGTTATAAGTTCAAAAACTTAGTACTTCTTGAAGAGTGACTTTTTATGTTTGGCTTACAAATCTCACTATTAGAATTTTTAAGTCTAGCAACTTGTAACCATCATTTAAAAATATTTTGGGAAGAATATTTGGCACCATTTCAAACTTAATACCTTCAAATATACTTAGCTGAATTTATAGATTAAATACTATATGTTCAATATTCTTCCTAAATATTTCAATTGTCCAAAAGGAAAGACATGTCCAAAATTAAAACAAATGATCTTTCTGGATAGTAAATATCTCCAATTAATATGACAAGCTTATAAATACCTTCAATTTTCTTAATAATTACACAAAATAGTATAACTTTGATTGAATGCTGTCCTGTGTTCCCTCATCCTCAAAAGCCTGCAGCTTTCTGCTTGGGTTCTACCTGACTGTCATGTACTGGTGAGAATCTCCTTTAGAGGAAAAGCCATGTAGATATCGATATCCCTCAGTGCAGTTCCTTTTCTCAGTTTCTGCCTGGTTTTGGTCCCCCTCCGTTGCTTTCAAAAAGTTGTTAAATAATTTATACAGTTTTAATTGTTTTATGTAAGAGGGTTAGTCCGATATCAACTCCTTTGTCATTCCCTGAACTGGACCTCTTGGACCAGAAACTCTTGATAAATACAAGGAGAAGGCTGAGCACAAATAAAACATCACAGATAATTACCCAACAACAAATAATGTCTTCTTTCATAGGCAAAGGTAGAAGATTTAAAAGCAGAATTCATTCGTGTCTTGCATCATACTGATAAAGTAAAATGGTTGAAATTTTGTTGTGCGGCCAGAAAAGCTACTGACTTACTAGCAAAACTAAAGGGAGGCTGCCATTTCATTTGTGTGACCAGCGGGGCTCTGGAGTTGGCAGTGGCTCAAAATTGGTCTTGAAAAACCTTGCTCTAGAACTCGTGTTTTTTGTTCTTCCTTAAGTGGCTTAGATACCTGACAAATAGAAGATGACTGGTTTGTCAGCCTGCAAAAAAAGAGGGATATGCCTTTAGCATATCAAGACACTTATGCAGAGTTTCATGACTGTAAGTTCTGTGAGTTTAAACTTGTGGGAGAATTTGTTATTCCATTTGAAACTTTTCTAAAATGCCTCATTAAATGCTATGGATAAAAAGTAGCAAGGAGTAGGTACAAAGAAGGATGGTGGAAGAGAAGATAATTTGCAACAAAACATTACACATAAAATGTATTTGAGGGGGGAAAAAAAGGAACAAAGAAAAGTAGGGAGCTGGGATACCTGTCTCAAACAAAAGAGTCACCACTTTTGTGAACTAATCTAAGCCAATCTGGCTGGTCAACAATGTCACATCAGATAAATAGAGAAACATGGGAGGAGGCTGCCTTCATGTTACCAGGTGATATTTTATGATGAAAGCAAGTCTTAGCTAACCCCCATTTCTGCCTAATGTACATTTATTAGTGAACTGGAACAAACAGTCATAGAATCTGCTCTTGTTTCCTCTGGAACATTCATCCCTCTGGCCTCAGCCACTCCGACAGGTAGCTTACATGAAAGATTTAACCTGGGCGCCTGGGTGGCTCAGTCGGTTAAGCGACTGCCTTCGGCTCAGGTCATGATCCTGGAGTCCCCGGATCGAGTCCCGCATCGGGCTCCCTGCTGGGCAGGGAGTCTGCTTCTCCCTCTGACCCTCCCCCTGCTTGTGTTCCCTCTCTTGCTGTGTCTCTCTCTGTCAAATAAATAAATAAAATCTTTAAAAAAAAAAAATTTAACCTGAAGCCAATGCAAGAATATTTTGATGGCAGTGTCAGCCAACACTTGCTGGGGTCAAATGAGAGTTGTCCCCAGGATGGAGTGGGCCAAGGCCCTTAGAGTCTTGGATCTCAAGTGATTCCCAATCTGGATTTGTTGAATTTTGATGCTATCTTCCTTTATTCTCACATACTCTCTAGCCAACCATGTACTTCAAAAACCATTCATTTTAGCAATGAAAATTTACTGCTAAGATTTCTCTGTGATTAACAAAACTTCTTGTGAAGATTTGGATAAAATATTTGAATGCTTAAGTGTACTTCCTGAGTGTGGATTCCTCTTTAATCTATTTCAAATGTTAACGGAATGCCCCTGCCTTGAATATTTTAAAACTGGCCTCTACCTGCATATAATACCTACTTACTGATGGATTTTAAAAGCCTTTTTCTTTTCTTTCTTTCTTTCTTTTCTTTCTTTCTTTCTTTCTTTCTTCTTTCTTTCTTTCTTTCTTTCTTTCTTTCTTTCTTTCTTTCTTTCTTTCTTTCTGAGTACCACCGCCACTGCCATGAGGTTGGCTTCAATGCTGATGAAGCGCACAGTATCGTTAGAGTGTGTAGATGTGGTCTTGGGTGGTGAAGATTATAACCAGAACAACATCAACCAATGGACTGCAAACATAGTGGAACAATCCTTGACACATTTGGTTAAGTTGGGAAAAGCTTATAAATATATTGTGACCTGTGCAGTGGTCCAGAGGAGTGCCTGTGGCTTTCACACAGCCAGCTCGTGTTTTTGGGATACTACATCTGATGGAACCTGTACCGTAAGATGGGAGAACCGAACCATGAACTGTATTGTCAATGTTTTTGCCATTGCTATTGTCCTGTGACAGATTAAAAATGTTCGGCCAAAGCCATTAACTTAAAAAAAAAAAAAGCCATTTTCTACACAGATAATAAAACAACTCTCGGTGACAATCAGATTTGTTCGGAATCCCTTCACCCAAATGAACAGATTTGAATCCCCACCCATGCACTGAGGGTAGACATGGCTAATGAATAATTAACTGCTTTCGGCTTTAGTTAGATACAGAGTCACAATGTTCAGTTATCAGAAGTTTCAGTCAAGATACAACTTGTCATCCTAGCCTCAGTCTTCCTCAATTTAATTCAAACGTTGATTTTATTTCAATTTCTAGGTAATAACCAACATTCTCCATTTCACATAGTGCATTGGGAGCAGCTTCAAGCAATACACATTTGACATTTGTAGTCATTAAGCATTTGGGTTTTTTCCTAATGGGAATGGATAAAGTGGGAGGCAGGCCTGTCCTGAGTATCACAGCTTTGAGAAGTCAACATTGCAGATGATTGCTCAGGAGCTGTCGCAGCAAGAGACCACCTATGAGGAAAATAGAGATAATTACAAACAACAATCACAGCTGTTAGCGGCCGCACTCAGAACACATCCTCAGCATGAGAAGATTGCTACTGATGCATCAGACGTTGAGCCGCACTCAGTCACTGGGATGGACCCACAGTGGAGACAATCTAAGACAAAGCCAACACTAATAATAGCAGGAGAGGTCAAAACTGAGTCCAGAGTTTGCCTTGCATGAGAAAGTTTTAATCATTTCAGAATTAAGGGCTAAAGGCTTGACATATTTTGCATAAGAGCTTTATTATCTAGAGGTTACTTACCAATCAACTCTGCAAGCTTTCTTAACATACTTTAACATTTCCTATAGATGGCACTTGAATCATTATGCTTATTTTTCCCAACCGCATAAGGAGCCACTCTTCATGCAGTTACTGGGCTCTGCCATTCAGGAAACATTTCATTGCTCCTTGACAGGGACATATAATTTTCAGTAGCCAAGGCTTAGTTATGTTTGATGCTTCTCCAGAAAAATAATTATGATTTAAGAATATTCATTTTTGGAAACACTTGTTCATTTTATTTCCTGTGAAGCATATTTAATCCTGGGATTGTTTAGTAACTCTTTTTTCCTCTAATTTCTTTTGCATTAATATCTTACCAGATCCACAGAATAACCAGCAACCATGACAAGTTGAAGGATACAAAAAGATAAAACGTGTAAAAATAATAATAGCATAAGTCAAATAGATTAATTTAAATTCTGATAAAAATCATATACTGCTTTGAAATAAGCAGCATAATCAGAATATATAAAAATTTATAGAGTAAGATAATATTGCCATCACTGTTCTTCTCTGTGTCCCAAATCTGCATATCCTATTAACATAAATTATATATATATTCAAGCATTTGAAATGTTTATTGTCATGTACAGAAAAGATATTTGAATTTGGCAAAGTGTTAGTAATGTGTTTGCTTAAGGAACACTGAATGCAAAAATATATTGATGAATTTTAGGTTTTGTTTGAAGTAAATGAGGGTTAGCTGACCTGTGGTGAGAATTAGCTGGAAGTATCTATTTGAGAGACAAAAATATACAGATTAGTTGTAGCCTTGGCCATAAATGAGCTTGCACGGAGAATGTATAGAGGAACATCTCTGATCCTAAGGCAAGCAAACAATGATGGGTGTAGATTTAGTTAACTAGAGGAGAGGGATTTTAGGGTAATTACTGTATCATTCCTATTCTCTTTGCCTTAAAAGAAAGGTGAGGTCAGTTCCAAACTCATAGTGGTAGTTCCTTCTTAGAAGTCTGGAAAGTAGTCCCATTTCTTTTTTCAAATCTTAGTGTTTTGTTTTGTTTTTTTTCCTCCCAAATCTGATTTTCCTCCTGTTAATGCTGATTTTGGAAGGAACTTACTGGAAAAACGTATTTTTTCCATGCTCCTGGACCCATATCACTGTGCAGCTAGGTCATGAGTAAAGTGAAGACTATGGGAAAAACAGCACACGTTCCTTTCCTGCATCTTCCATCTGTGACAATTAATCAACAAACTAAAGAACTTCTGAGTGTGTCCAAGTACATTCTAGGTATAAAATATTTTAAGCATTGTGACAAATATTTTACTTGATCTGAACAATAATCCCAAAAGAAGAAAGGGAAAACATTCTTACTATTCATCAGACTCTAAAAGCAGCTCATATTTATAGAGCATCTTATACTATGTAAAGTGTTTTAATACAATTTTCTCAATCCAGCCTCAAACAAATTACCACGGTATCAGGACAATTTACAAGAGAATAAATGTGAGTAGTTAATATTCACAAAAGTTGTTCAAGGTCACTTATGACCAAAGAAGTACAAATTAAAATTACCAGAAAACATTTTTACCTGTCAAATAATTGAGGACATGATGCACTCAATTTTGTCAAGGGCATGTGTTGGCAAAAAGGTTACTGCTGCTATAGACTGCTGGTGAACTTAGAATCTGTTATACCCTTTCTGAATGCTATTTTGGCACTAAGAATTCACTCAGGGTAAATAGGAGATAGAAACAAAGGTTTATGTTTAAATGACTACGTTACAGACTTATTTCTAATACAGAATATGAGAAACCATTTATGTGACAAATGTAATGTGAGGCAGTCATTTTGGAACATGAGGAAATCTTGCAAATGGAGACTCTATAAAGTGAAGCAAAAGTTGGAGGAAGGGAGCAGGGCAGCCTAATCATCTGTAATGCCCATCCCCTAAGTTTTAGATAAGAAAAATAAAATACTTGCATAAGGCACTATTCTTTTGGGATTCAGGTGTTAGAGCCCAACCTAACTGTGGCATAACCATACTTGCTGGCTTATGCTATGTATGAATGCATTTACTTAATGTTTAAAAATAAGTTTGTGATGATGCATTGGAAGCAAAGACATTCACGCAGCCATCCTTACCCTGTGTGCTTTAGGCCTTGAATTCTTTTTTTGCCTGATATTAAAATCTGGCCCCTGCTTTCTTTCTGTTAGCGTTTTCTGATGTATCTTTGACCTTCGTTTTACTTTAATCATCTGGTGGAATTTTGTTTTAGGTAGTTTCCTTGTTATCAGTATCTCACTGGATTTTGTATTTTGACCCATTCTCCAGGTCTGTTTTTCAACTGGAAACTTTCACACATTTGCATGAAAATATATTCATTATATATTGTGAAGTAAAACGTAACAGGTTACAAAGCGATATATTTAGTATCAGCTCACATATGTAGGATTAAATCCCAAATTTGTGTGCGTGTGTGTGCGTGTATGTGTATACATACAAACATATATCAGAAACGTAGCTGCTTATTTCTGTGTGGCGTGAGCTTTTTTCTTTTTGCTTATATGTATTTTTTCATGAACACATATCACACACACACAAAGAATTAAAGTTTTATAAGAGTTAAATAGTTTGCAACCAGCTTCTAAGGGCAATGAGGGCACCTGAACTCTTGATGGAAGAACTATTAAAAAAATGTAAACCTCAAGTTACCTCTGGATCTCTTAGCCAGAGGAATAAAACTGGCAATTATTACAGATAAAAAAAAATAAGTTTTAGAAAACCTCAGTCCCTTTATTGTAAGGTGCAGAAACTGTGTTATTATTAGGGAAGCAGTAGGAATGAACCTATCTGGTAATCACTGACTTGGTAACCACTGCAAAGCCTATAGATACTGAAAATCTAAAGTTATTTAAAAAACTATAGAAATAAATGTCTCTGATTAAGCTGCTTAGGTAATACCCTTTATTCTGATTTTAAGACTTGATGATCCTGAGATTTCTTTTATGAGTCTATGGTTGATTTAATAGCCACATTTATTATTTGAAGAAAGTGAGAAAGATGGTGTTAAATGTTCCTCAAAGTGGAATTGAGGTTTTAATTATTACAGGACATATGGAAGAAAGGGACACTGAACAGCTCAATTCCAAGCCTGAGAATTTTTCAGTGAATATTTAAAAATACAACAGTGTGCCTATTCAATTAGGAAGCTGTTGGTATTCATTTGCTTTCACTGGGCAAAAATTTGGCCACTCAAGTCATTGCAGCACTTCCAAATTAATAAAGAGAAAACTTTTTGTAAAGTACTGATTAATATTCCCTTAATTTTCACTTACACAAAATCAGTGCTACAAAAACTATGTAACATTTTTGGCTATGGACGTATATCTTGTGATGTAAATTTTAAGGGCACCATAACAGTTAATGAAATCTGCAAAATTAAATTCAGTATCCTGGGCTATAGGAAATTCTCAAGTTTCTTCTCGTTCTGAATTACTGTAGTGAAGATGGGAGACTTCTTGACTACTAAAACCACTTAAAGAATACAGTGTTTCTCTTCCTCAGACACCCTCTCAGAAGACTTTTTTTTTTTTTTTTTGCAGGTGACAACGCTTCTATTTAACTTTTCTATAGCATCTTACTTTATGTCACATATTCTCCTTTCTCCCTGTTTTCCTGCCTTTCTTCTTTCTTGCCTCTTTTCCTTCTCAGTTATTGAGATTAAAATGTTGATGCTACTATGGACAAAGTGCTATATTTTGGCATCCAAGGGGGCCTAGAATACTCCCTCAAATGAATTAACGCACCTGGATGCTGGCATAGATGAGCCTGCGGGGCAGTTTGTACCTGCGACTGTACACAGTGGAGAGCAGAGGATGCTCTGTGTCCTGAGGACATGTGGCCCCAGGGGGAGCTCTGCCTTCCTGGAAGCTGTGCCCAAGCCTGTCTGCCCTTGATTTCTGTTCTGTCCCAGCTCACTTCCTGTTCCTCACTCCCTCTATCCCTCTCCATCCATCTAGTTCCTTTCTTCATTGCTGCGTCTTCTTCCTCTAACTTGTCTGAAGCTTGGCTATTCTTGAGGCTCCGTCTTCTTCCTTATATACCCACTCCCCTCAGGGGCTCTTGTTATACTTGTGGCTTTCCTTATTTATGAAGGCAGACACCAAACGTATTTCTCCAGCTCTGGCTCTGGGCTCCTCACTGGACATCAGTACTAAAACTCATTTTTTTAAACCAAACTCCTTCTCTTTCCCCCTATCCAAACCATCCCTTTGATGTCACATTTTTGCTCCTGTATCACACTTCTCTAGTCACCCAGACGCAGAAAGTCTGATAGGCTTTCCTCTAATCAGACATTCCTTTGCTGTATCTCCTGCATCCATCCTTTCCTTTCCATTCCCGCTGATATCATGCTGGCTCCATCCGCTTCGAGATCAGTTGCACTGAATTTGAAAGGTCACACAAAGATTAGCTTATTCTTGCAGCATTTTTAGCCTTTCCCTGGTCCAGTTCTCCCTGCATATATCAATCTTCTTTTAAGGTTAATCTCTCTTGCCTTTGGGACTAAATCCCTTTATACTGCATATGAGGGCTCGCACGATTTACCCTTTATATACCTTTGGAGCTAATCTACATTTCTCACACAAACCTTCCATTCCAATCCAATTCCTCGAACATTGTTTTTTTCCTCCATGTCTTTGCTCACTCAGTTCTTCCTGTGCTGAAATCTTCAACACGTTTCTCTAGCAAAATCTTACCTTTCTTTAAGGTCCAACTGAAAATTTCACCCCCTCTCATGAGCTTCTCTCAACATGAAAGGATATGTGCTGCCTTTTAAATTCAATCATGTTCTATAATGTTTTTGGTTATTTCTCAGTTTTATGATGCTTGGTAGCTTTATCCTGTAATACATTTTATTTCTAGTTTTTGATTATAAACTACATGTGGCAATGTGTTTATTTGTATTTTCCACAGTTAATAATAAGGCACAACATATTAGTTTACTGATTGCTATCTAGAGATTATGTCATCTATTATAAAAACTTTTTCCCTCCCTTCTCGCCATGAGTGATGAGTAATTCTGAAAGTTATTATTCAAAATAGCTACCTACAAAATAGGGATTGAATTTTTCCTGATGATATATGTACTTAGTTTTTTCCCCACTTGAATGCCAATGTGGGTTTTGGTCTATCATTATTTTCTTCCACTCTTGGGGAACTCTTGGGGTATTTAAAGCTCTAGAGCTCTATTTGTCATTGGTAAGTAGTAACATTGTGCACAAAATAGTCTCAGGATATTAGCAAAACAAATTTCTTCATTGTATAACCAGAGGCAAAATTGCTGGATTTAAACTATCTGAGGACTCAGGACTGGCCCTTAAGACTTTTCCATTACAATCCATAAAAGTGAAGAAGTTTCCAAGGCTAAAAGTAACACATGATCAAGTTGGGGGCCAGCAAAACTAATGCAAAGACTTTTCCCAGAAAGATAGTGTGGTCATCTTTGTCCGGGGAAATGATCCCCCTTTCTGCTCCGTGATGTGTGCTGACAGTTAAGCTAACAGCAGTCTCCTTTTCAGCTTCTGAAAGCAAAGGTTAGTAGTTGGCAGTAAAAAAAGAACCAGTACAATTAAAGTAACTGTCTAATAAAAAAAGCCACATCGTGTAAATTTCAGCACGATATAAAAAAAAAATTAAATACATGGAATTCATGTTCTAAAAAGCAGTTCACATAATTTGCGTACTTAATCTTTGCAAAAAAGTGTAGAAGAGCTTGACCAGAAAACGATGCGGTAGCTTCGAGAGAGAGCTCTTTGTTCTCAGATGTGAAGTAATTTTGACTTTTTTATATACTGAAAGCAGCATTGAATTAGAGCCACCCTGGAGTTGTAAAGATCTATAGAATCCTCTTTTTAAAATCACTTTTATTGATTCATCTATAAGCAGAAATATTAGAATTCAATTTTGTATAAACTGCTTTACATCAGGTATTCATCAAAATATGCCATGAATATTTTCCATAGCCTCTTTTTTGCATTTTCTTTTCTAAGCAAACTGAATTACTAAGTGTTCACTTGGTATAATTGCCCACCTCTGAATCTCTGTTCTCATTATCTTTCCATCAGAAATCCTGAAGGATTAGGTATATAAGCAACCCAATCTTAAGTTCGTTATGATAGAACTAACCACCCCCTTCTTGTAGCAAACAAATCTGGATCCAAGTTCACCCTTAAATTCTCTCACACACAGTTGTGTGGCTACCTGATAAACATCATCTTAAAACTAGCAAAGGGAGGACCTCTAAAGGGTTAAAATAGTGGGTTGTACAGATGATCTTTGCAGTTGTAATGGTGACCTTAGAAAAAATATCACGTCTCTAATTTTTGGATTTGAAGATATTTGCTGAAAGAGCAAGAACATACAGTTTTTAACATCTAGATTTCATTTTCAGGACTCCATTCAGCATTTTTACAACACACCAAATCTGCAGTCATTTCGATTGCTGTTTATGGCCTCTTGTCTCAGCCAGTTCAAGTGGAGGTTAAAGTTGACTGCTTCAGTAGAGTTCCCTATTCCGAAGTGGGACAATTTTCTGGTTTTTTGTTTTTTGTTTTTTTGGCAGTGTGTGACTTTTAGTTTTGTTTGCAATCTATATTTTGATCGCGAAGGTTTTCAGACTTTGTTTTTGAAGTAAGAACTTTTGATTATCTCTTTGAAGGTTCTAGCTTTAATCATTTTTAGCATGCTTAGAAATTAAAGAAACAGCATCTCATTAGATGCTTATGAGAGACCGCTGAGCAAAAGGCAAAAACCTCACTTTTGAGTAAGTGGGTAAAATGCCTGGATGGAACTGACTTATCTGTATAAGTATGGTTCTTAATAAAGAATTTCTGAGAGTCATTGTCGGTTGCTTTGCTGAAGTCCTGCTGTGTATCACGGTGATTCTGTAAAATAGGAATGTGTAGGTGATACTGGGGACTTCTGCAATTTTTAAATGGCATCTGTTTTTTTCTTTCTGGAACGACCTCTCCATGTAATTCTGATGGTGTGGATGTAAGTTTGCCATCATTTCTATGTAACATAGATCAAATATACCACTTTGTTCTGATCTCAGTAACTAAATTATTGTCCCAAGGGTAAGAACAGAACTCAAAAAAAAAAAAAAAAAAAAAGTCATCCAGAATCCATTCATGTGGCTCTTAGGGGAGAGACACCTTGCCATTTTATCTGGGTTTTTAGTATGGAATATGTATACTTCAAATGGTAAGGGACCATCTTCGCTGCTCCATGGGAAGAATCCTCCTGGAAATGAAGCCAACCCAAAAGAAAGCAGAGTCAATAAATTATGGTAGTCAATACATTTTTGTTCTTAAACCAATTTCAGTATGGTTTCTGACATTGACAATCAAAATAATTTTTTTTTAAATTTTTATTTATTTGACAGAGAGACAGCGAGAGAGGGAACACAAGCAGGGGGAGTAGGAGAGGGGGAAGCAGGCTTCCAGCGGAGCAGGGAGTCTGATGCAGGGCTCGATCCCAGGACCCTGGGATCATGACCTGAGCCGAAGGCAGACGCTTAATGACTGAGCCACACAGGCACCCCAAGAATTCTAAGATTCCTCTCCCATTTCATATAGAAGAGGTTACCTGACTTCACCTAAAATACACAGCTAGTCGGTGGCAGGCCCAGGTTTTGAATACAGATCTTTCTCCTTCCAGAACCATAGTCCTATAGTGACTCTGAAAATAGCTTGGGGAATCTCAGGACCAGTCAGTTACTTAAGATGTCAAGATGGCCATGGGCTCTGACTCCAAGTTATGCAACCATTTTCTTCCCAAAAGGTTTTTGTATATCCTGAAATGAGAGGAATAGTTTTTGAAGGATGGATGTAGCCCAGCAGATTCTAGCACATAGCCTCTATTTGTGTGGAGACAATTTTGAAGAATGCTTGCTTATCTTAACCTTGGCAAGTGACAATGTTTTGTAGAAATTGCTTTTTTACCTCTGTCAGTGTTGGCTTGCACTGGTTATAAATTCCGGTTTACTGTGGTGCAAATAGTCAATATAATCTAATACCTACTGATGGGAGCTGGGGCAAAAATCCCTTGATTTTGATTGCCATCCTCTCCTGAGATGGATCTTCCTCATATGCACTTCCATAGGCTGAGCAGGGGCTGTTACTCCTCTCTAGTCCCCACTGTGTTTTGATGACCTAGTTAGTAAGAGGTCTATGCTTGGATGGCATTGATAACTATACTGTGGGAATGCTGCTTCTCTGTTGTCTGAGACATTGAGTGAAATCTTACCGTCTGGTAAATATTCATGGACCACTATGTGTATCTTTTGTTGAGATATAAACAAGTATAGGAATTCTTTTCAAACAAGAAGATTTCAAAACTTGTTCTACAATTTCCTCAGATTAACATATTGAAAGAATTTTCAGTATTAAGATAGCACAGTTCTTAGGTGTAGGGAGAAGTACATTTCTTCCTGGAATTTAAATCTCTTAATAATTTATGGGGATAAGGTTGCAGGTATTAATAATATAAGTGTCTCAGAACTAGTGGATACAATGAGAACTTGTGAATGGTAGATGTTTGGGTCTCACAGATAATCAAGTTTTTGTTTTATTGTTGGACCCTTTGGTTTACTCGAAAGGAGAAAGAAAACGTTCAGTACACTGATTCCAAAAGTTAGGATTCAAATATTCAATATTCCTCAGAGTGCCATTTTAAAGTCTGTTTATCCAAGTTCCCGGATGGAGGCTGAATTAAATACTGTATCAAAATTACTTTAAAGTGCATTTGTACTGCCTGGTACCCATTTATATTTAGTTAAAAAAAAAAAAAGGAATCCAACTCTGTTGCTAGAAAATCTAGTGTTTGGGGATTACAATAAACAGACATGGCTAGCTTAGCCCTAATTTTTAAAGTTTTAAAAAATAAAAGTATAGTATAAAATGCAAATTGAACATTTAAATACACTGAGGTGAAGAAGCATTAGCCACTGCTTCCTCCTGAAAATGCAATAAACTAACAGTAGAGGTAATTTTTAAGGTTATAGATAAATAAGGACAATGAGAGAAGAGGAGATGTCTGCAATGAAATGTCGGAAGCTGAAGAACAGATGGAAAAGTTACAACTGACTTCGCAGATGCCAGAAAATGGAGTCCTGATTACACAGTGGAGAAAGCCAGTGAGCCAAATGATTTAGACCATGAGACCTGAAAGGGGTTCTAGAATTGTTGGTGCTGCAAAGTACTGGAAGTAGAGACAAAAGTGGGCTGAAAACAAGAGTTTTGGTTCAAAGTCTTTTAAGGAAGTCAGGCGCCCAGTTCTCTCCTCTGCTGGTCACTGCTCCCCTCCAATGCTGGCAGATTTGTCCTCTAAAGAAGGTCTCTAAGCTGCTTCTATTCAAAAGCACATTTAGTACAGAATGGCCCATGGTTAAAGCAGGGGAATGAAGTGAAAATTTATATATGTTCATTCTCCAAGCTTGCCTGTTAGGATTATCTCTGCAAGCAAGAATTGAAGAAACTCCCTCTGGGGAATGATTGGCCCACTATATGAAGATGCCCACTATCTTCAATGGATTAATTTAGGCAGACAACCCTAAACAGAATCCACATTCAACACCCCACCACCGGTAGACCTAATCAACAGTTTTCTGGCTCAGTCATAACTTTGAGCAGACACTCAAGGATCACCAGGTATTTGGGAAAGCCTCTAATGTGAAAGGCATAAACCAAAATAAAGGAACAGACAAATAGAGTAATTCAGAGGAAAGAGTTTCCATTGTATAGAAAAGGCAAAATAATCCTAGTATACCACAGCTGAAAATGAACACTGATCTAATAAAAATGTTTTGTTCTCTTGAGTGAAAAGGAGATGAGAAGTATGAACGCATGGGTGGGAGTCACATCTTCACAGTGGGAAGTCAATAGTGTCTAAAACTCAAAGGTCAAGAAGAAGCAATTTAAATTGCTCAGAATAATAAAAAATTAATAAAAAATGGTAAAAGGATTCAAAAGTGGTTGCCTCTGGAAATCAGGAAGTAGTGGCATATGGGAGGTCACAGGCATGCTGTTTTTTAAAAACGAGCTATTAACTCTAAACTGTGTTCATGTAGAACTTTTACAAAAATAAAATCAAGGTAAAAATATATTACATGCTGGAAAATTTCAAAAACTACAGAAATATCTGGAATAGGATTTTCACAGACCCCTTTCCCATTCTATATCCCAATATCTAGTCATTATTAACTATCTCTGCATATATACATATATGTAATATATATTACATACAAATACTTATTCTAATATTTCTTTTTACTAATGAGATTAAAGCTGGTTAACTTCCTTAATCATATAACCTTATTAAATTTTTATACATATGGATATGTATACATATATACACATACTTTATACATACATACAAATAACTGTCTTGTGATTTAGAAATGAGGGTCTCCAGAAGGGAAAACAACAGAAAAACTTCCAAAATTGCATTAGAGCCCCTCCTGACACACATAAAGCATAAATGTTCAATTATTTTACCCATGTGTTAAGGCCCAGCTCAAATGCCACTTCTGCAAGCCTTCCCTGACCCACCCATCTGAAAGCAAAGTGGACTGTCCGTTCCTTTACCTTTTTCTTACCTTTCGACATTCGTCACAAGCAATTGTCTTTCTGTTTTTTTGTCTAATCTTCTGTTGCCATTGATAGTCCCCTAGCTTTACCTCTCACAAATTCAAACTCTTGGCGAGACTCCTTGATTATTCCTTCGGTTCCAAGCCCCAAACCAGCCTGAGTCAGGTACCCCTCTCTGTGGCCGGGGCTCAGGGAGGGTTTGGTTGAATGAGGTGGCTCTTCTTAAGACGTCCGTGTGTATGAAGGAGAAAGGCTGTTTCCATAAGGAGGTACTGGACAGATGCTTCTTTGAGTATTTTTTACGCCACTTTGTTATTACTGCTTTGGGAAAGAGGATGAGTAATTATTGGTAAAATCAGGTTGCATCAAAACTGTTAAAGTAAGAAGGGAAAAGTGTCTTGACATTTGTTAAAGAAACTGGCCCTTACAACTGGCCCAATGCCTTTCTATTCATTGATTAATTTGTTCCCTTATTAGGTTTAGTTAATTTGTATAGCATTATTTTTAACAGTTTGTATTCTGTCACAAGTGACTATGGTAGTCAAAGCAATAACTTGCCGAACTATTAATTTTCTTTACTAATAACATTTTTCCAGCACTGCAGTCTTCAGAGGCATGTTCTGAAGTGTTTAATTCTTCTTAATTTCTGTAGAAATTCCAGTGAAAGGTTAGGATGGATCATAGAAAAATTATAATCTGGAATCTGGTCAATAGAGAAAGGGTTATGACTATAGGAAACAAAATATTTGGGCAAACGTACAGTTTACCAGTTTAATGTAACAATAAAATTGTCCAGCACAACCCATTGATTCAAGAATTGTCACTGCAGATTCTGTAACTGAGCAATGAAGTATGACAATAGAGATTTTAGAAAATCTAGGTGATGTTTAGATTATAAACAAATATTGACTTATAAATATTAACGCATTGGAGGGGTACTGACCTCACTAAGAAATGATTCATGTGAATAACCAACCATATTCGGATTTGTTGGCATTTCGTGATTCAGATTTCACATGGAAAATACGTTGTCCTTTGTCTAAACATATGTCAGTTCCGTTATATTTAGTCCTGAGCAGGAAAAAAAAAATTTCTTTTTTTTAAAGATTTTATTTATTTATTTATGAGAGACAGAGAGAGACAGGCAGAGGTAGAAGCAGGCTCTCCAAGGAGCAGGGAGCCCGATGAGGGACTCCATCCCAGGACCCCAGGATCATGACCTGAGCCGAAGGCAGACGCTTAACCGACTGAGCCATCCAGGCACCCAAAAAACAATTTTCTTTGAAGAAATTTTTATTCTTTGGGGAAAGTTGCATTTTTATGCTTGATTCTTTTGTAATTAATGGATTAATTCTTAGTTCCTCTTACTTCTGCACAAACGAGTATCTGATTGCTTACGTATTCAGAGTACATATTCCTAATTTAGAATACAGAACCTAATCATCCTATTTCCCTTGCCTTGGGAGCCTTGCTCTCCCAGCTAACCATTCATCACTGGCCTTTAAATTGCTATAGGCAAGCAGAAAAGGATTTCCTTCTTTGCATTTTCTTAGTATAGTTTCACAGAAAGGAAAATTAATAGAAGTGTAAAAGACTCCCTGAGAACTTTTGCAGCCACTGCAATTTAGAAATGTTACAGAATAGGTTACAAAGTATGAAATAAATGAAACAAAAATATTAGGCTAAAGAAATGTGCAGTTTTCTTTTTAAAATAATTCTGTAAGGAGGTTCAGTCTGACCACCACAGACCTTCAGAGTCTGCCGCTCAGCAGAGAGTGACGCCGCGTCACACACTGTCTCACCACAATCGTGAGATGACAGTGACACACACAGACACACCCAATCTCATTCTGCATGAAACGCAAGTAAGTCACAACTGTAATGAAATACTGTTTCCGGCTACCAGCCTGGCATAGGTAGAAAGGTTTGCTAATACACTTGGAGAGGGTGTGGAGGAAACAGCGTTCTGCCCTCCCACACTATTGGGAATGTGGGTTGGTACGACCTCCACAGAGGACAATTTGCAGTATTTACCAAAATTAAAAGTGCTCATACTCTTGACCTTGAATTCTACTTCTAAAAACTTACCCTTTAGAAAATGTATCCATATGTACAAAGATACTCATTGTGACTTTTATTTTTGCAAATAAAATAAGGCAGGGAATCCTTGAAATGTCCATCAATAGACTGCTGGTTAAATAAATTATAGTAAATTTATGACAGGGAAAAGTCTGTACCATGTGCAAGAGGTATTATTAAGTGCAGAGCAGTGCGTAAAGGCAGAACAGTACCATTAGTGTTTTTTTCTCCTTGACTTTTTTCCCCTTATTTCTAAAGACTTACAGAATAATTCCGAAAGGTAACCTAAGAAGCTGAGTACAGAATTTGCCTTGGGAAAGGAGGCTCGAGGGGGACTGGGGTGGTCTGTTTCCATGTATCTTTTGATATTGTGAAAAAAAATTATGTCAAACACAACATTTTCTGCTGAGTTGAGAAAAAATGGCAAGCACGGTTTCATGGGCTCATATTCCTACTGGCCACTGCAGCTCTAACCTGTCACAAACCCCTAAATGTCCAGTGGCAGGCTCCAGAGCTGACAGAAAAGTGGGAAACAGTTGGATGGAGCAAATGCTGTGACAGGAGTTACAATAGGAATCATGATACTACCTCGCATCTTTGGATTACTTTTTGGATGTGCCTGGTATTGTAAGTATTTTACATGCATTAACCTACTTAACCCTTACATCTATCCTAGAAAGTATATACTGTCACTTCCCTCATTTCACAGAGGAGGTAGACCCCAGAGACAGAGAGGTTGAGGAAACCCACCCCAGATCACATAATTATTAAATGACTGCTCACAATTTCAAGACCTGCCCTCAGCAAAGTAGAGAGCTCCGTGCTTTACAACCAGAACTATCTTGCCCTTTATGTTCAACTGGATTCCCAATCCAATAAAAAGGTATTTTTCTCCGTATGCTCATCCTCAAAAAGGGAGACCTGTTTTGGTTCATTATTTGAATTTGCAAATATTTGCAGACTCTGTGGCAGTATTAAAACTTTTCAGTTCCTTGGAAATTGAAAGACTAAATAAACAAAGAAATGAGTGGAAGATATGCTGAGCAAATGCCAAGAGAAGGATAGTGGGTTGTCAATATCAGAAAATACCATATGAAAGTCATTAATACAGAAGAAAGACTTTTTATATATTGACAAAATACTAAATATCCATGGTGAAAAATTCCATAGCCATGGATGTTGAATCATTAAATGAAATATATGAAATATGTACAACCAAAGATATTGAAAATTCAAAAAGGGACAAAACCAGTCATCGTGGCAGATTTTAACACACATTCCCGTCTGTCACTGTCACATCAAATATAACAATGATGATGGTATCAAGAATAACAAAGAAATGAAAGAAAAGGAATTAAAACAAGTTTATGTACGATTTACAACTCTACATCTCCTAAAATTTGCAGATGCATTTACTAAAATTTTTAGTGAGCTGGGATTTTAAAGATTTTATTTATTTGAGAGAGAGAGAAAGAGAAGGAGCAGGGGGAGGGGCAGATGGAGATGGAGAAGCAGGCCTCCCCGCTGAGCAGGGAGCCTGATGTGGGGCTTGATCCCAGGACTAGGGCTCAATCCCTAGACTCTGGGATCATGAGCCAAGCTGAAGGCAGACGTTCAATTGACTGAGCCACCCAGGTGCCCTGTGATCTGGGATTTTGATGCTAATGTAACAGGGTAGAATTTCTTTTTTTATACAATTTTTTTTAATTTAAATTTTAGTTAACATATAGTGCAATATTGGTTTTAGGAGAATTCAGTGATTCAATCACTGCCCTCTTAATACCCATCACACATTTAGCCCATCCCTCACCCACCTCCCTCCACAATCCTCAGTTTTTTCTCTGTCGTTAAGAGTCACTTATGGCTTGTTTCCTTCTCTCCTTTTTTCTCTTTTCCCCTTCCCATATCTTCATCTGTTTGCTTTCTTAAATTCCACATATGAAGGACATCATATGGTATTTGTCTTACTCTGGCTGACTTATTTCATTTAGCATAATACACTCTAGCTTCATCCAAGTTGTTGCAAATGACAAGATTTCATTCTTTTTGATGGTTGAGTAATATTCCCTTGTGTATATATGCCACCTCTTTATCCATTCATCAGTTGACAGACATTTGGGCTCTCTCCATAGTTTGGCTGTTGTTGATTATGTTGCTATAAACATCGAGGTGCACGTACTCCTTCAAATCTGTATTTTCATATCCTTTGGGTAAATACCTAGTAGTACAATTCCTGGATCATAGGGTAGTTCTATTTTTAACTTTTTGAGGAAGCTCCATACTGGGTCCAGAGTGGCTGCCCCAGTTTGCATTCCCACCAATAGTGCTAGAGGGTTCCCCTTTCTCCACATTCTCACCAACACTTCCTGTTTCTTGTGTTGTTAATTTTAGTCATTCTGACAGGTGTGAGGTGGTAGCTCATCATGGTTTTGATTTGCATTTCCCTGATGATGAGTGATGTTAACATCTTCTCATGTCTCTCTTATCCATCTGGATATCTTCTTGGAAGAAATGTCTATTCATGTCTTCTGCTTATTTCTTAACTGGATTATTCATTTTTTGGGTGAGTTTGATAAGTTCTTTACAGATTTTGGATACTAACCCTTTATGAGATATGTCATTTGCAAATATCTTCTCCCATTCAGTAAGTTGCCTTTTAGTTTTGTTGATTGTTTCCCTCACTGTGCAGAAGCTTTTTATCTTGATGAAATCCCAATAGTTCATTTTTGCTTTTGTTTCCCTTGCCTCCAGCGACCTGTCTAGTAAGAAGTTGCAACCTGAGGTCAAAGGTTTCTGCCTGTGTTCTGCTCTAGGATTTTGATGGTTTCCTGTCTCACATTTTGCCAGGAATGGCCAGCAATCCCTACACCAATGGATGAATGATGACTCCAAACTTTGCCATGAAAGAGAGGAGAAGGCAAGGGAGTCAACGCTCAGAGACAAAAACCCTTTGCCCTGCTTTGCTCCCACTTTTATTGGTCCTTCAGGATAATCACAAATTCTTTATCACTGTTTCTCAAGCATGTGATGTGTGACAAGGGGCTTACTGGAACTAGGGGGATCTGTTTCCGGGAAAGATACGATATGCTAATCTGTGTGTTCTATGAATTCTGCTAAACATAGCCTAAGGGACAATGCAGACATCTCTTAGATCACAAGGCAGCTGTTTGTGCTAAGAGAGCTTGGGGGAAGGCAACTCCCCCCAGCATTCCTACGGCAGAGTGGTCACGCAGGCAGGCCTCAGCATTCCAAAGGCCTATGGCCTTCTCCAAAAACTTCCCTTGCCCCCAGTACCTCTGTGTTACATTTTAGCAAGCCAGGTATTATGGCTGATTTCATCCTCTACATTTACCCCCAAAACATTTAGGTCTTTAATCCATTTTGAATTTATTTTTGTGTATGGTGTAAAAAAGTGGTACAGTTTCATCCTTTTATGTGTTGCTGTCCAGTTTTCCCATCATTTGTTGAAGAGACTGTCTTTTTTTCCCTTGGATATTCTTTCCTGCTTTATTGAAGATTGGTTGACCATAGAGTTGTGAGTCCATTTCTGGGTTCTCTGTTCTGTTCCAGTGATCTATGTGTCTGTTTCTGTGCCCGTACCATACTCTCTTGATGACTATAGCTTTGTAATAGAGCTTGAAATCCAAAATTATGATGCCTCCAGTTTTTTCTTTTTTAGGATTGCTTTGGCTATTTGGGGTCTTTTGTGGTTCCATACAGATTTTAGGATTGTTTTTCTAGCTCTGTGAAAAATGCTGGTGGTATTTTGATAGGGATTGCATTAAATGTGTAGATTGCTTTGGGTATTATAGACATTTTAACAATGTTTGTTCTTCCAATCCATGAGCATGGAATGCTTTTCCATTTCTTTGTGTCCTCTTCAATTTCTTTCATAAGAGTTCTATAGTTTTCAGAGTATAGATTTTTTTTACCTCTTTTGGTTTATTCCTAGGTATCTTATTGTTTTTGGTGTAATTGCAAATGGGATTGATTCCTTGATTTCCTTTTCTGCACTTCATTTTTGGTATTTAAAAATGCAACAGATTTCTGTATGTTGATTTTATATCCTTTGAATTTGCTGAATTCATTTATGACTTCTAGCAACTTTGTGGTGGAGTCTTTTGGGTTTTCTACATTGACTATCATGTCATCTGCAAATAGTAAAAATTTGACTTCTTCCTTGCCGATTTGGATGCCTTTTATTTATTTTTTTGTTTTCTGATTGCTGAGGCTAAGACTTCCAGTACTATGTTAAATACTAATGGTGAGAGCGGACATCCTTGTCTTGTTCCTGACTGTAGGAGAAAGGCTCTCAGTTTTTCCCCACTGAGGATGATATTAACTGTGGGTCTTTCATACATGGACTTTATGATGTTGAAGTATGTTCCTTCTATCCCCACTTAGTTGAGGGTTTTATCAAGAATGAGTGCTGTATTTTGTCAAATCGTTTTTCTTTTCTTTCTTTCTTTCTTTTCTTTTTTTTTTTAAAGATTTTATTAAGAGAGAGTGTTTGAGTGGAGGGAGGGAGAGAGGGAGAAGGAGAGAATCTCAGGCAGAGTCCACGCTTAGCATGGAGCCCAATGTAGGCCTCAGTCTCACGACCCTGAGATCAGGACCTGAGCTGAAATCAAGAGTTGGACGCTCAACTGACTGAGCCACCCAGGCACCTTTCAAATGCTTTTTCTTCATGTATTGACAGGATCATATGGTTTTTATCCTTCCTTTTATTAATGTGGTATATCACATTGATTGATTTGTAAATATTGAATCACCCCTGAAGCCCAGGAATTAATCCCACTTGATCATGGTGAAAAATCCTCTTAATGTACTGTTGAACTGATTTGCTGGTATTTTATTGAGAATTTTTCATCCATGTTCATCAGGGATATCGGCCTGTAATTCTCCTTTTTAGTGGGGTCTTTGGTTCTGGAATCAAGGTAATGTTGGCTTAGTAGAATGAATTTGGTAGTTTTCTTTCCATTTCTATTTTTTGAAACAGTTGGAGAAGAATAGGTATTAACTTTTCTTTAAATCTCTGGTAGAGTTCCCCTGGGAAGCCATTTGGCCCAGGACAGAGGTTTTTGATTACAGATTCAATTTCTTTGCTGGTTATGGGTCTGTTCATATTTTCTATTTCTTCCTGTTTCAGTTTTGGTAGTTTGTAAGTTTCTAAGAATTTGTCCATTTCTTCCAGATGACCCAGTTTGTTGGCATATAATTTCTCATAGTAGTCTCTTAAAATTGGTTGTATATCTGTGCTGTTGGTTTGACTTTTCCTCTTTCCTTCTTTCATTCGTGATTTTATCTATTTGAGTCCTTTCTCTTTTCTTTTTGATAAGTCTGGCTAAAGGTTTATAAGTTCTGTTAATTCTTTTGAAGAGCCAGTTCTTAGTTTCATAATCTGTTCTATTTTTTGTTTGTCTCTATATCATTTATTTCTGCTCTAATTGTTATTATTTTCCTTCTCCTGCTGGCTTTAGGCTTCATTTGCTATTCCCTTTCTAGCTCCTTTTGAGGTAAAGTTAAGTTGTGCATTTGAGACTTTTCTTGCTTCTTGAAGTAGGCCTGGGTTGCAATATACTTCCTTCTTAGGACTGCCTTTGCTGCATGCCAAAGGTTTTGGACTGTTGTGTTTTCATTTTCATTTGCTTCCATGTATTTTTTAATTTCTTCTTTAATTTCCTGTTTAACACATCCACTCTTTAGTAGGGTGTTCTTTAACCTCCATGTATTTGAATTCCTTTCAAATTTTTTCTTGTCGTTGACTTCCAGTTTCATAGTGTTGTGGTCTGAAAGTATGCATGGTATGATCTCAATCTTTGCATACCTGAGGCCTGATTTGTGACCTAGTATGTGATCTATTCTGGAGAATGTCCCATGTGAACTTAGAATGTATATTCTGCTTTAGGATGAAATATCCTGAATATATCTGTTAAGTCCATCTGATCCCTTGTGTCATTTAAAGTAATTGTTGCTTTGTTGATTTTCTGCTTAGATGATCTGTCCATTGCTGTAAGTGGGGCATTAGAGTCCCTTACTACCATTGTATTATCAATGAGTTTCTTGATGTTTATTATTAATTGATTTATATATTTGGGTGTTCCCAAGTTGGGGGCATAAATATTTACAATTGTTAGATCTTTTTGATGGATAGACTCCTTAATTATGATAAAATGCCATTCTTCATCTCTTGTTACAGTCTTTGTTTTAAAATCTAGTTTGTCTAGATTTTGTCTGTGGCTAGTCTGGCTTTCTTTTTATGTCCATTTGCATGATAAATATTCCCCAACCCCCTCACTTTCAATCTGCAGATGTCTTTAGGTCTAAAATGAGTTTCTTGTAGGCAGCATATAGATGGATCTTGTTTTTTTTTTTTTTTTTTTTTTTTTAATCTATTCTGATACCCTATGTCTTTTGATTGGAGCATTTCGTCCATTTACATTCAGAGTGATTATTGAAAGATATGAATTTACTACCATTGTATTACCTGTGGAGTTGGTGTTTCTAATGATGTTCTCTGGTCCTTCCTAGTCTTTGCTACTTTTGATCTTTTTTTCTCCATTCAAAGAGTCCCAGTTAAAATTTCTTGCAGGTTTAGTGGTCAAGAAGTCCTTTAGTTTTTGTTTGGGAAAATTTCTCCTTCTATTCTGAATGACATCTTTGCTGGGTAAAGAAATGTTGGCAGCCTATTTTTCCCATTCAGCATGTTGAATATATCCTGCCACTTTCATCTGGCTTGTGAAGTTTCTGTGGACAGATCTACTGTAAACCGAATCTGTCTTCCATTGTAGGTTAACAACTTTTTTTCCCCTTGCTGCTTTCAGGATTCTTTCCTTGTCTGTGTATTTTGTGAATTTGACTATGATATGCCTTGGTGATGGTCAGCTTTTGTTGAATTTAATGGGAGTTCTCTGTGCTTCTTGGATTTTGATGGCTGTGTCCTTTCCCAGATTAAGGAAGTTTTTAGCTATCATTTGTTTGAATAAACCTTCTGCCCCTTTTAGTCTCGCTTCATCTTCTGGGACTCCTATGTTATGAATGTTAATACATTATAGTTAGTAGCTGAGTTCCCTAAGTCTACCTTTGTGATTCATTACCTTTCTTTCCCTCTTCTTTTCAGCTTCATTATTTTCCATAATTTTATCTTCTATATCCCTGATTCAGTCCTCTGCTTCATCCATCCTCATTTTTTTGCCATCCATTTGGATTTGCATCTTGGGTATAGAATTTCTAATTTTGCCCTGACTAGATTTTACTTTTTATCTCTGCAGCAAGGGATTCTCGAGTGTCTTCTATGCTTTTCTCAAGCCCAGCTAGTGCCTTATAATTGTTGTTTTAAATTCTAGTTCAGACATCTTAAATCTGTATTGATTAAATCCCTGGCTGTGAGTTCTACTTCTTCTTCTTTCTTATGGGGTGAATATCTCCATCTCATTTTGCCCAGAAAAATAAAGTAGGAAAAAAAAAACAAAACAAAAAGGAAACAAAAGCAAAAACCTAGATCCTGGATGTGTTTTGGTCTGCTGGTTAATAAAAAATCTAGATCCCAAAAAATAAAAAAAATAAATTGAAAAAAAAATAAGAAAATAAATGAAAAAAGAGTAAAAAAAAAAAAAAAAGGATAATAGTTAGAAGGAAGCTAGATTCTATTTCCTCCTAGAGCTGAAGCTTTGTAGCATTCTATGATCATTAGACTTGGTCCGAGGGAGTGTGCTGTTCTCTTGGGTGAGGGGCCTGTTGGGCTGATTCTCAGGTAGACTTGCCCTAGTGGAAATGTGCTTCCAGGCCATGGGGGGGTGGGGTGGGGGGAGCTTGGTGTAAGTGGCTCCAGCCTCCACTAGGTGGCACTGTTTTGCTCCCTGAAGGCTTCAGTGCTGATGGGGCAGGATGACTATGGCAATGCCCTGCTCTCTGGCCCTGGAGCTGAAAGTTGGAGCCCCCCACTCTTCAGTGGGTCCTCACTGAAGAGCAATCAATCACCCTTCTTGTTTTCCCAGTTTTCATCAGAACTCTGCCTTTACCCTGCCTGTGTCCAGCATTATATATATGGGAATATTCCTCAGCCATAAAAAAGAATGAAATCTTAGCATAATACTCTCTAGTTCCATCTATGTTATTGAAAATGGCAAGATATATATATAAAATGTATACCAGCTCTTTTTTATATATTCATCAGTTCATGAACACTTGGACTGTTTCCATAATTTGGCATAATGTTGCTATAAACATCAGGGTGCATATATTCCTTTGAATTAGTATTTTTGTATTTTGGGGGTAAATACCTCATAGTGCAATTGCTGGATCATAGGATAGTTGTATTTTTAACTTTGTGAGGAACCTCAATACTGTTTTCCAGAGTGGCGGCACTAGTCTGCATTCCTACCAACAGTGTAAGAGGGTTACCCTCTCTCTAATCCTTGCTAACATCCTTCTAATAGCTGTTGTTTCTTGTGTTGATGACTTTAGCCATTCTGAGGGTAGTGATGTGCTATCTCATTGTAGTTTTGATTTGTATTTCCCTGACGACTGATGTTGAGCATTTATCTTTTCATGTGTCTGTTGGCCCTCTGTAGGTCTTTGGAGAAATGTCTATTCATATCTTCTGCCTTTTTAAAAAATTAGATTGTTTTTGGGTGTTGAGTTTGAGAAGTTCTGTATATATTTTGGATACTAACCCTTTATCAGCTATGTCATTTGCAAATATCTTCTCCCATTCTGTAGGTTGCCTTTTAGTTTTGTTGATTGTTTCCTCTGCTGTGTAGAAGGTTTTTTTTTTTTTAGATGATATATCAATAGTTTATTTTTGCTTTTGTTTCCCTTTCCCCTGAAGACATATCTAGTAAGAAGTTGTTATGCCCGATGTCGAAAAAGTTACTGCCTGTGTTCTCTCTAGGATTTTGATGGCTTGAAGTCTCACATTTGGGTCTTTAATCCATTTTGAATTTCCTTTTGTGTATGGTGTAAGAAAGTGGCCGAGTTTCATTTTTTTTTCCATGTTGCTGTTCATTTTTATCAACACCATTTGTTGAAGAAACTGTCTTTTTCTCATTGGATATTTTTTCTTGCTTTGTCAAAGATTAATTGGCCATGCAGTTTTGGGTCTATTTCTGGGTATTCTATTCTCTTGATCTTAGTGTCTGTTTTTGTGCCAGTACCATACTGTTTTGTTCACTACAGGTTTATAACTTGAAGTCCAGAAATGTGATGCCTCTAGCTTTGGTTTTATTTTTCAAGGTTGCTTTGGTATTTTGGTGTCTTTTGTGGTTCCTGTACAAATTTTAGGATTGTTTGTTCAAGCTCTGTGAAAAATGCTGTTGATATTTTGATAGGGATTGGATTAAATGTATAGATTGTTTTGGGTAGTATAGACATTTTAACAATATTTGTTCTTTCAATCCATGAGCATGGAATGCCTTCTATTTCTTTGTGTTTTCTTCAATTTCTTTCATCAGTGTTTTATAGTTTCTAAAATACAGGTCTTTCATCTTTTTGGTTAGGTTTATCCCTAGGTCTCTTAGGGATTTTGATGCAATTGTAAATAGGATTGATTCCTTAATGTCTCTTTCTGCTGCTTCATTACTGATGGATAGAAATGCAACAGATTTCTGTACATTGACTTTTGTATCCTGCGACTTTACCAAATTTGTGTATCAGTTCTAGCAGTTTTTGGGTGGAGTCTTCTGGGTTTTCTTTATATAGTATGTCATCCACAGATAGTGAAAGTTTGACTTCTTCCTTGCGATTTGGATAACTTTTATTTCTTTGTGTTGTCTTATGGCTATAGTTAAGACTTCCAGTACTATGTTAAATACCAGTGCTGAGAGTGGAGATCCCTGTCTTGTTCCTGACTGTAGAGGAAAAGCTCTCAGTTTTATCCCCTTGAGGATAATATTAGCTATAGTTTTTTTTTTTTTTAATATGGTCTTTATTATGTTGAGGTATATTTCCTCTACCCCTACTTTGTTGAGGGTTTTTATCAAGAATGGATGTTGAACTTTGTTGAATGCTTTTTATTTTGCATCTATTGAGAGGATCATATGGTTCTTATCCTTTCTTTTAAATTAATGTGGTATATCATATTGATTTTGGGAATACTGAACCACAGTTGGAGGCTAGACATAAATCCTACTTGATTGTGGTGAATTATTGGATTTGGTTTGTTAGTATTTTATTGAGAATTTTTGCATCCATGTTCATCACGGATATTGGCCTATAGTTTTCTTTTTTAGTAGGGTGTTTCTCTTTGTAGCAGGGTAATCCTGGCCTTATATAATGCATTTAGAAGTTTCCCCTTTCTTTTCTAGTTTTTGGAATAGTTTGAGAAGAATAAGTATTGACTCCTCTATAAATGTTTGGTAGAAATTGCCTGTGAAGCCTCTTGGCCCTGGACTGTTGTTTGTTGGGAGAGTTTTGATTACTGATTGAATTTCTTTGCTGGTTATGGGTCTATTCCAGTTTTCTATTTCTTCCTGTTTTGGTTTTGGTAGTTTTTATGTTTCTAGGAATTGGTCCATTTTTTTCCAGGTTGTCTAATTTGTTGGCATATAGTTTTCCATAGTATTCTCTTAAAATTGTATTTCTGTGGTGTTGGTTGCTATTTCTCCTCTCTGATTTGTGATTTCATTTGGTGCCTTTCTCTTTTCTTTTTGATAAGTCTGGCTAAAAGTCTGTCCAAGTTAACCCCTTACCCAGGGCGCAGTTTGGATAATTCTCTTGGTGACTTCCTTAAGAGAATTTCCTTAGTCCACTACTTGGATGATTTTTCAATTCTCATTCAGTCTTTGCTTTGCTCTGATGCTAATTTTCTAAAACCTGCCAGCAAGCAAGAATAACTACAATTGCTTTATCAATAATGAGATATGGAGTATCTTCATTTCTGTGTCAGATTTTACCTCTCCCTATTACTATTTATAATTTCAGAATGTCCACTGCCTAAGCAACACATCACTAAAAATACACTCACATTAACATCCTCTTTATTACTCTCCCCCTGTGAGATGTCCACCCTTCCATTATGCCTCACTGATTCATGGCCCTCAGTTGGTCTCTTTAAATGGCACATGTCACTCCAACCAGGTGGTGAGTGCTGTCTCTGCTCTGCACCTCATATCAGACCTCACCAGTCTTTGGAACTCCCTTGCATGGACTTTGTTCTCTCACTGCTCTATCAGGCATAGAGTTCTCTCCAGGTGATCACCTTGAATCTTTGTGGTACCAGAGCTTTGAGACAGTCCCACAGAGTGGGGAAAAAGAGTCTTTTGCCCCTTTGTGTTATACCTTCTTAATATAATTTAAAAGCAGAGTTTTTTGATCCCAATGACACATTGTATTCAGTTGAGTAACTTAGTTTTGGTTCCTCAAAATGTGACTCTGAGAACAAGACTTAAGAACCTCCACATTAGGTTTATTTGTGAAGTATTCCAGGAAGCACAAGTAAAGGGATAAAGAAAGAGGGGGAAAGAAGATGCACTGATAAAGTTTCATTCATAAGCTGGTTATGTGCTCAACCTCACTATGGGCTGTCTGAGATATTGGGTGGAATACACCTCAAAATTGTCCACTGAGTGTTTAGGAAGCTTGGATATTTATCTGCTGACCCCCATTTCTCATTTGTTAAGGGGTGCTTCTGGGGGTGTTAAATCTCCAGCTACCCTATTTCTGGGCAACCCTGTAACACTGGGCAAACTCCTGTGACTCTGGAGAAAGCCTTGTGACTGAGAAACAAAGAGATGGAGGCTCTGTGGTGAGCTGGCAGTGCATATGGGAATGTTCACCATGGCTACCAGTGAATGGAGCAGGACATCAACAGCATCTGCCACTGAGAAATTGCACTTTCATTTTATTTTTTTATTTTTATTTTTTTTAAAGATTTTATTTATTTATTTGACAGAGAGAGACACAGCGAGAGAGGGAACACAAGCAGGGGGGCTGGGAGAGGGAGAAGCAGGCTTCTGGCTGAGCAGGGAGCCCGATGTGGGGCTCGATCCCAGAACCCTGGGATCATGACCTGAGCCGAAGGCAAACGCTTAACAACTGAGCCACCCAGGCACCCCCGCACTTTCATACTTAAAAACTGCTTGCACCATCAATGCAAATATATTTTCTCTGAGCCAAGTTTACCACGAATGCTGCTGTTCTTTGTAGAATTCACTTGCTATCAGCACACTCTGCACCCTTCTCTTCCCCTGCTCCACCCTGTCGGCCACTCCAGTTTTTCAGGCAGACCTGAGGATATCTACAGCCCATAAATGGATACCAGCTCAGTTATTTCCTAGGAGCCCCAGGAGACTTCCATACAAACAGATTTCCCAGTAGTTCACAAGCTATGCCTCCGACATATTTGACTAGTGGACACAGTAGCCCTCCAGCTGAGAATCACACCATACAATCTCAAAATAAAATTTTATCTTTTATGTCTTGCTTTTTTTCCTGACCTCTGCTGACTGGTACTTGACTTATTCTATATAATGTAATGATTTACTTACAGTTTTTTTTTTTAAAGATTTTATTTATTTGACAGAGACACAGTGAGAGAGAGAACACAAGCAGGGGGAGTGGGAGAGGGAGAAGCAGGCTCCCCGCTGAGCAGGGAGCCCAATGCGGGGCTCGATCCCAGGACCCTGGGATCATGACCTGAGCCGAAGGCAGACGCTTAACGACTGAGCCACCCAGGCGCCCCAGATTTACTTACAGTTTTAACAGTTTTCCCTAGATACTCTTAGCAACAGGTTTCTTAAAACTTGCCTTTAAGGGCAGACTTAAAGTGACAGGATTCCTTTAAAAAGGAAAGAAAATTAATTGGTTAGATCATGCTTAGAATGCCACATAGTCATTGCCCCTTCTTTGCTATATAAGCTGGCTTCATTTATGTGACTATTTAGAAGGAAATACCTCAATAGATTTTAACTTTGGCAAGTGACATTCTGAACAGACAGAAGAGAATGATGGGGACTCAGATGATTACTGAAGGTCTCCCTCTCTCATTCTCTCTCTCTCAAAAATAAATAAAAAATAAAAAATAAATTGAAGGTCTCCCTCCATTCATTTATGTTGAAGCTCCAGAGAAGTAGGCCAGCTCCTCTATGTTGCATTTCCCTCAGTTTTAGTATGGAAATACTTGTGTGCTAAAGGATGCTAGGGAAGGAAAACTGGAAGTGTAAGCTGAGTTGCCCATGGCAGAATGGGAAGTGGAGCCACTTGACAGAGGGACAGTGTAGTAGTAGAGTCTGCAGACTCCTATTAGCAATCCACGTTAGGTGAGATTAACTTGTGTTGGGAACACCTTCCCAATTAGCAATGCATCCATCTGAAGTAGTCCTTGTAGGGCTTAAGCATTTGTTGTTAGGGTGGCATGAGCTTTAATATTGTTTTCTGTGGTTTGGTGTCTCTCTAGACCACTTAGTTTAGCACTCTGTCCATGCTGTACCTACTAAATGCCTAGTGATGCATTGCCGTACGTTGAGGCTATGTTAAATAGCCTCAAACACCGGTCTAATACGCTTCTCCATATTAGGGGTGTGTATGTGTGTGTGTGTGTGTGTATATGTGTGTGTGTGATAAACTTGTGGAGAAATATAGACGTTCTTCTTTGCTATAGCTGTAGAACAGAGGGAAGACTAAGCAATCAGTCCCTGTTTTCTCTTCTTTCCAGTTCACATCTGTGTCTCTTTGTCTCCCTCTTTCTCTATTTCACACACATGCACACTTGTGCCTATACACACACACACTACTTAGATTTTTCTCTTCCCTGCCAAGGATATTCCCTACACTTAAATTTAGTCTTGACCTGTCCCCTTGAGACCCATGAGGGGGGCAGTGTGGTATGTGTAAAAAGCAGAGGTTTGGGGGCACCTGGGTGCCTCAGTTGGTTAGACCTCCAACTCTTGATCTCAGCTCAGATCCTGATCTCAGAGTCATGGGTTCAGGTCCCAGATTGGGTTCCATGCTGCCCCCTCCACCTCCCCCCTCAAAAGGCAGAGGTTTTGACAATGAACAAAACATTTGGAACCCTGCTTACAGGGTGCACTCTTTGCTTGGCTTCTTTCACTCAGTGTAATTATTTTGAGATGAACATTTGGGTTGTTCCCAGTTTGGGGCTATAGCAAATAAAGCCTCTTTGAACATTCATGTACATGTCTTTGTGTAGACATATGTTTTTATTTACTTTGGGTAAATAGCTAGAAGTGAAATGGCTAGATCACATTATAAGTTTATATTTAACTTTTTAAGAATCTGCCAAACTCTTTTCCAAAATGGTTACCATTATGCATTCCACCAGCAGTGTATGAGAGGGCCAGTTCTACATCCTTGTCAACATTTGTATGGTCAATCTTTTTGAAGTAGAGCCATTCTATGACATACATATCTCATTGTGGTTTTAATTAGCATTTCCCTAATAACTCACAATACTTAGATTTTCATATGCTTATTTGTACCTATGTATGTTCTTTGGAGAAGTGTCTGTTCAAATACTTTTTTTCATTTTTTATTGTGTTATTTGTTTTCTTAAAATTGCATTTTGAGAATTATTTGTGTTTTCACAATATAGGTATTTTATCAGAAATATGCTTTGCAGATATTTTTTCCCAGTCTGTGGTTTGTCTTTTCGTACTTTTAAGAATGTCATTTGGGGAGCAGAAGTTTTAAATTTTGACAAAGTCTACTTTATCAATTTTTTAAAGGATACATTTTCAGTGTTTAAGAAATTGTTGCCTAACCCAAGACCATATAGGTTTTCTCCTAAATTCTCTTCTGAAAGTTCTATAGTTTCAGGTTTTACATTTAGTTCTATAATTCATCTTGAGTTAGTTTTTATTATAGTGTGAGTTAGGGATCAAAGTTCATGCTTTTGCATATGGACAATTGTTTCTGCCGCTATTTGTTGAAAAGACCATCCTTTCTCTACCTTCACAACTTTGTTGAAAATCAATTGTCTATTCCTTGGCTATTGTGAATAATGTTGCAATGAACATGGGAGTGCAGTTATCTCTATGAGACAATGATTTCAAAGTTTCCTTTAGACATAAACCCAGAAATGGGACTGCTAAATCACATGATAGTTTTATTTTTAATTTCTTGAGGAAACTCCATACTGTTTTCTATAGTGGCTATTCTGGTTTATATTCCTTTCCTTAGGTTTCAAGGGTTCCTTTCCTGCACATTTTTGCCAGCATTTGTTATCACTTATCTTTTTTAACTAGACATCCTAACAGGTGGGAGGTGATATCTCATTGGGGCTTAATTTGCATTTTCCTGATGATTAGTGATGTTGAGCACCTTTTCATGTACCTGTTGGCTTTTTGCTTATTTTCTTTAGAAAAATGTCTGTTCAGGCACTTTGCTTGTGTTTAATTGGATTTTTTGTTTTTTTTTTTTTTACTTTTGTTTTTGTTTTTGCCATTGAATTCTATGAATTCCTCATGTATTTTGGATATTAATCACTTATCAGATATGTGGTTTGCAAATATTTTCTCCTATGCCATAGATTTTCATTTCATTTTGATGATGGTTTCCTTTGATCTGCCAAAGCTTTGTAGTTTGTATAGTCTCACTTGTTTATTTTTGTTGCCAATTAAGAAAATTATTGCTAAGACCAGTGTCCAGGAGCATAACCCCTATGAAGAAAATGTGATATATATATATATACACACACACACATATACAGAATGGAATATTATTCAGCTTTAAGAAGGAAATCCTGCCATTTGGGACAGCATGGATGAAACTGAAGGGCATTATGCTAAGTGAAATAAGACAGAGAAAAGCAAAAACTGCATGGTATCCCTTATATGTAAAAAATACATAGTCAAATTATAGAAACAGAGTAGAAGAGTGGTTGCCTGGAGCTATTGGTGACTATAGTTAATAACACTATATTGTGTAATTGAAATGTGCTAAGAAAGTAGAACTTGACTATTCTTTTTTTTTTTTTTAAAGATTTCATTTATTTATTTGAGAGAGAGAGAATGAGAGAGAGCACATGAGAGGGGGGAGGGTCAGAGGGAGAAGCAGACTCCCTGCCGAGCAGGGAGCCCGATGCGGGACTCGATCCCGGGACTCCAGGATCATGACCTGAGCCGAAGGCAGTCGCTTAACCAACTGAGCCACCCAGGGGCCCAGAACTTGACTATTCTTAACCAAAAATGAAAAAAGAATAAATAAAACCTAAGGTAAATATGTGGAATAGTAGGTATGTTAATGAACTCAGTTGGGGTCCCTACTTTGTCGTAATCTGTTATGATTTTTTAATGTGTTGTTGGATTTGATTTCCTAAGATTTTGTTTAAATGTTTGCATCTATATTCATGAGGGATATTCAGCTCAAGTTTTGTTTATGTTTTCATAACATTGTTAGTTTTGGTTTCAGGGTAATGCTAGTTACATAGAATGATTTAGGTAACAGTTCATTCTCCTCAGTTTTCTCAGAGTTAATGTAAAATTGAGATTTTTTTTTCTTACATGTTTGGTAGAATTCACCAGAGAAGACACTGTGTTTATAGTTTTCTTTGTATGAAGGTTTTTAACTATATATTGAATTTAAGTAGATAGGGGTTATTCCCATTATATATATTTTTTTCTTCTTGAGTGAGCCTAGGTAGTCTGTTTCTCTCAAGGTGTTTGTTCATTTCATATAAGTTGCCATATTTGCATGAAGTTGTTCATAATACTGCCTTTTTAAAAAATATGTACAGAATCTTTAGTGATGTTATTCCTCTAATTTGTAATATTGGCAATTTTGTGTTTTTTTCCTGATTCGTCTGACTAGAAGTTTATTGGTTTTGCTGATCCTTTCAAAGAACCAGTGATGGTTTCATTGGTATCTAAAATATCTAAATTTTGCATAGTTCATTTGACATTGCAATTAATAGATTTAAATGTGGCCTTTAAAAACATAACCAGTTCTTTAAACTGTTTTATATTAGCTCTACTCTAAACATCCGTGACTTTGTCTTATGGTTTTGACCTGGAAGCTGACTACAGTTGGCTACCAGTTAGTCTAGCTAGTGGGAACCAGGCCTACTCTCTGTCTTGTATATGTTTCAGGAACTGTTCCCTCTTATCCTTACAGATGGGTCTGTCACTGCCTTTGAGAAGTTTCCATACATGCATGCATGTGCTGATCTAAACTCTCCTGAATTTTCAAGAGGGACCTTCTGCAGATCTCCAGTGCTCTTTTTTTTTGTGCATCTGGCTTCCCTCCAGTAGTCTGTCTTGAGAACTACACCCTCTTGGTCTCTTTAGGTCTGTCTCTCCACCTTAAAGAATCCACCAAGCTCCACCTGGTCTCCCCTGCCCCATAGCACCATCTGGAAATGCAGTAAGCTGGGCAGTCATAACGATCACTTCATTTGTTTTCCCATCCTAAGGGATCACTTTATTCTTTGCCTAATGCCCAGAGTCCTAAATCCATTGTCTCAAATATATTGTCTAGTGTTAGGATTGTTTCAGGAAGAGGGTATATCTGATTCCTATCTCTGCCTCTTCCAAGATGGTAGAAGTCCCTTAACAGTAATTTTGATTATATAATTTTTTTACCTCATTAAATCATTTTAAAAAGTTAATTGATTTGATTAAGACTGTGCTGCTAGTAAATAAAGCCTAGCTAGGAACAGCTAGGCCTAGAATTCACAACCCAGTCTTCATGCCATTCAGCAGTGAATCTCCAACAAACTTCAGTTTACAAAATTTGCATGTAGTCCTGTGTATGTTTGGGCACATAAGCACAAATATATGAATTTCTGACTCTTGATAACTTTCAAGTAATTCACACATATGCCAGTAAAAAATAGCGAGTACAAGTACAATAATAAGATTTTTGCAAAACCTATTCCAGTCTGCATGCCTACAGTTACTTTAGTGTAAATTTACCATTACCTAGTGTGTTACGGAGCTAACAGATCTAATTTTATGGAGTTTTTCCAACACTAATCATACAAAGCTGTCAGCTGTCAGCTATATATTTATTTTGTATCAAGTATATCCTAGAAGGTGAAACATATATCATAATTTCTATGCAGAAATAATACTTAAATTATCACATAGGGAGATTTAATTTCATTTACATATTTTAACATTATGAGAAATTACATCTGCCAGATTTTGTTGGCAAAAACTATGTTGTAGACTGATTATTTTTAAAGTAGAGTTGGCTCATTTTTGTTTGCTATTGGCAAATACATAATATTAATTGCTTCCATCTGGGAACAACCATTAGTGCTGAATGAAATGTATCATAGGAGAGTTTCTGGCAAGTGATATATATATATATATATATATATATATATATATTCAAGAATATTTACTGAATGAATGAATACTTGCATGCTTCTTCAAGCCCCTGAGCACACTTCATCTTCTTTTGTTTTTAATTTTACAAACACTCAGTTGGTGCTTGTATTAAGTACCACAAAGATAAGTAAATTTTTTTTTTTTAAGATTTTATCTATTTATTTGACAGAGAGAGGCACAGCGAGAGAGGGAACACAAGCAGGGGGAGTGGGAGAGGGAGAAGCAGGCTTCCCGCTGAGCAGGGAGCCCGATGCGGGACTCGATCCCAGGACCCTGGGACCATGACCTGAGCCGAAGGCAGTCGCTTAACCAACTGAGCCACCCAGGCGCCCAAAGATGAGTAAATTTTAGTTGCTACACTGGAGGAGCTGATGGTTGAGCATATAGCATTACCCAGAAGGTACATCCTATCCAGTACAAGGTGTGTGTGCAGAGTTAATGGCATAAAAGAGTACAAAGAAAGTTCTATAAAGACTGGTCACCTCAAAATCAGGGAGCAGTCACCTCCACTCAGGAGGCCTTTGGAAAAGAGATAAGGCAGTGGAGATGGATTTGGAAATATGGGTAATGTTTTGATAGGTGAAAGAGGTATCAAGAAAATTCCAAGCAGAACAATATGTGTACACACAGGCCTGCTTGGGTGATCAAAATGTTCCATTTAGGGGCGTGTGCGTGGCTCAGTCGGTTAAGCGTCTGCCTTCTGCTTAGGTCATGATTCCAGGGTCCTAGGATGGAGCCCAGTATCTGGCTCTCTGCTCAGCGGGGAGCCTGCTTCTCCCTCTGCCCCTGCCCCCCATGCTTGCTCTCTCTCTCAAATAAATAAAATCTATATTAAAAAAAAGTTTCATTTACTGGTGAACCCAGAAACTGCAGAAAGGTTTGAGGGATAAAGCTGGAGTGACAGGGGATAAAGTGGTAGCGATATTGTTAACAGCCATGAAAATGAGCAGGAGGAGTTTGTACTCGATGCCATTAGACAGCTGGAAGCCATCCATTTATTTTACTAGGGATGTGCTGTATGATCAGAGTTGTGTGTATGAATCTAAACCAACACTTGAATGTAGGAAAGAAGTAGGCAGTGGTAGGTGTGTAAACCCAGCCAGATCAGTAGCGAAATAATCCTGGGAATGAATAGCTGAAGTAGGAGATGGGAAAGACTATAAAGACATCTCAGAGGCAAAATGCTAAACAATCTGGCAACTGGTATGAGTTGTTAAAGTGAAAGAGAAGGAAGGGATTTGCTGCAGAGAAGGAATTTTACAAACAAGAAACCACAGAATCCTGAACACGAAAATGAAGTTTGTGTGAGTTCATGGTAATCTGAATGCAAGCTGTGTCCTTAAGATCTGTACACTAAATGGAGGTCAGACGCATTAAACCAACACAACAGGATAAATAAAGTTTTGAAAAGCATTTCATTTGGTAGGCTCCCTCCACCTCCCCTTTTTTTTAAAAACACATATATACTTGGAAGTTCTGAGCTTATATGGCTAGTGCAATAGGTATACTATTAATGGAATCTGGGAATCCAAGGAGCAGGCCAATATATTGATTACTTCCAAACATATCTCCTTAGACTCCTGAATGCACTTGGACCACCAAAACATCTTTCTTCTTTTTATACTCCAAGAATAAATTTGTATTCGAGCTGCCAGACATAAGATGAAGTCACAGACGTTTATAGTAGAACTAATATAAGACAGTTTAAAGAATAGGTTATGTTTTTAAAGGCCACATTTAGGGCTAGTCATTGCAAGGTCCAAATGAACTACAAATACCTAGACTTTTCCTGAATTAACATTGAGTTAACAGATGTCTGATTACTGCTGCTCATTTTTAAATTCCAATAATCACTTTTGTGTCTTATTTCTGAATTTTCTAATGCTGTATGAGAACCCCTTTTGTCTTTTAGAACTGTTTCTAATTTCAAATGTTTCATCCCCTACCCAACCATCCCCATTTTCCACCACATTCAATTATTTTATCTTTACTTTTATTTTCAAAAAAATATATCTTTCTTACTAGCACTTTTAATGTTCCACTGAGTTTTCATATGATAGGATTTATATTCACAGAGCATGACAACAGCAAACACACTGTAGGTGAGTAAGTAGTATGACAGACACCACTAGAAGCAATGCACATAACTGCTAACGTCCTCTGTTGTTTATGTGCTGAAATGAAACCACTTCGCTCTGCCTGTAAAAGTCAGTAGGTTGAGAAGTTCATGAGTATAGAAGATTTGTATATTATGTGGCCCCAGGCCTTCTATCTCCTGAGTACATAGTGGAAGTGAGTCTTTCTTTTGCTGCTGGTCAGCCATGACAGTGTAAACTGAAGGGATTAAAGACTTTTCTTTGCTAAGAGAAGAGGCAGGCTCAGGATGATGACTACTTCATTAATGTTTGAGCAATATCTGAACCCTCACATGAGAAAATCACAAGAAACATTCATGAAAGGATTATTAGGGAACTTCTCAGTGAGAAAATGTACACAGCTCACAGCTCACCAGCCTCTCTTGTGGATTTTATTTGAGGAGATCTCAGGACTTGGGGACTTTTGCCAGGCACCAGTAGGTGCCCTGTGACTGGGGGCGGGGATTTCTCATCTTACCAAGCCTGTGCTGGGACAAACTCCTGCTGTTATAATAGTTGTCCTACTCAGGGAAAGAAGCAGGTATCTTAATATTCTCTTTGATTTTCATTCTTCTTTGTAAATTCCTTTTATTCTTTTCCCCCACTACTTAAGCTTTACTTTTCTTTAAATTGCAGTGGTTCCTGATGTGCAAAGGAAGGGAGAGTTTAGAGGGAACTTCTGGGTCTTATAAGGCATCAGAAACCTTGAAATTAAATGACCACAACAAAAACAGGGAAATTGTGAGGCTGGAAATTGAACTCAAAATATATAGGAGAATAGTTTGCATGAATTTTTTTAATCCTTGATTAATTGTCCTTTGTTCTAGAAAGCAAAATTTTAGAAAGTTGCTTCTGTATTTTGAACAGTGGAAGTTGTGTTTTCCCAGTCCAGTATCATTGATGGTTTCAGAGAATTGGGTGATACTCAATATTTAGTCAGATTTCATTTTACCTATAAAGTTAAGTGGAAAATTGAGAAAATGCCTCTTTAAAAATTCAGATTTCTTGGGGCACCTGGCTGGCTTTGTCGGTGGAACACAAGACTCTTGATGTCAGGGTTGTGAATTCAAGCCCCACGTTGGGTGTAGAGATGACTTAAAAATAAAATCTTTAAAAAATAAATACTCAGATTGGTTAATATATAAAAAAGTAAGGGGCACTAGGAAACCTATGTAAAAATAAAAATTGGTCTAGATAAATATGACTCATTTTCCTAAATCATATATTGGGTAATATTTGGGCAATAGATTGCCTATTGACAGTGCCTAACATCTTCAAACCAAAGAGCTTATGTGTGGCTGTGGCATTGTTTTGTGTTCATACTTGTATTGTTTTCTTAATTTTTAGAGCTAAGGGACTAGTAACCATATGTTCAAGATTTTATAGAACTGTCCTGATTTAAAACAGGGATTCTGAACAGAGGGTGATTTGACCTCCCCAGCCCCCTGCAGGGGACAATGTCTAGAAACATTTTTGCTTGTCATAATTCAGAAGATGGGGGTGGGTTGTTAATAGCATTTGTGGGTGGAGGCAAGAGAGCCTGATAACTGTGCTAAAATGTACAGGTCAGCTTTCCACAACAAAGAATTATCCAGCCCCAAATGTTAGTAAGACACGAGTTGACAAATCCTGATTTAAAATATTCTTTCTCACTGTCCTACTATATACTTATCAGCTCACGCATTCTGATACTCCTAATTTGGAGTTCAATAAGTATTATCCAGTAATTTTATTCCATAGTGAGGTTCATTTAAATCGGATTTTGCAGTAAAAGTACTTAAAAATATACTCATCCTTACATGTAAAATTGCTGCCTAATATAAAACATAAATGTATTTTTTATTTCAACTCTGCATTAACATTTTAATACAGTTTGTGCAAGCTTATTATGCCAGTTATCCTTTGAAAACACATTCTAAACTGACAACAGAATGCTTCTGCAAACATAGGTTGGAATACCAAGTTAATACCAGAATTATCATGGCAAGGAAATCTCAAAAACTTAAGAATTCTAGATTCTAAAACATGACTTTCTTTCAACAACATTTCATTTGCTCTGGCTTTCACAACCGTATGGAAGAGGTACTGACATTCTTAAACTTGGACTGAAGGTGAACTTCTTACCCAGTGGTTGCAGAATGACTGAACATACTGTTCCTCCTTTCCAGGCCCTCCTCCTTACAAAGGGGCCATTTTGGGTGTATGCGTACCTGGTGGTGGGAGTGCAGCTGGGACCTTTGAGTGGGTGTGAATAATCTTTCTGTGGGTTGAGTTGCACCCAAGAATAAAGTAAGACCTGAGCTTCAGAATGCAGCCTCTGTACTCTCTTCTAAAGACTTTCATTTATCTTTAGGTTAAATAACATTCTAGAATATGTAAGCAAAGTCCCCAAGGTACATGGTGTAGTAGTTAGAACAGACTGCATAAAAGCAAAGCTTGTATGAGGCATGTTGTATGCCTGGTGTTCTATGGACATTCCAGTATCATGTGCATTTTCAAAAAAAAATTGGGTGTTCCAGCAATAAGCTAATTTCTTAAGGGCCATAAATGTTATGCATCTGGAAGTATAAATGCAAATTCATATCAAAACATAGCTGGTCTGTTAAAAGGTCAAGAGAATTACTACTTCTCCGGCTCCCCACCCACAACCCCTTTGGCCTTATAATCAAAGCTCACTGTGTATTGACATTTAAAAAATGAATGTGACAAAAATTTATTTATTTACTCTCCTGAGTTTCTATTCTACAGGGAAAACTCATTGTCTAGGGTTTCTATCTTTTGATGCATGATACAACATTCACATTACAATTGTGTGTGCATTTTTTCCTATTTATTCAGTCAATGAGGAAATTGAGATATATAACCTCAGAAATAGCAGATTCAGTATAAAGTGTACTCAATCTAGGTTAAACTATTTCATTGTTATTTGTGGAGAATAGGCACATGGTATCAAATTTCAAAATATGTGTATAAAATTGAAAATATAACACATTTTTTTCATAAAACTGAAAATACATGGCTTTTCAGTTCTAGGCTATAATATTTTTAGAAATCACTTAAGATATTTTAAGAGCTTTAACAAAACCAAGCCTGACTTAGTTGCCAGAATAAGCATAGTTTAAGTCTCATATATGATAAGTTTTGTTACTGGCTTCCTCAGGAAAAATAGTTTTAAAATCAAACACATTGTTTTTATGGTGTGAGAGAAAGAATCCTAAGGAGAGAAGAAGGTACTGAGGAGATAAGGGAGTATGACAGAAACAGAATTTCCAAGGTGCTGTATCCAATATTTGTTCATTTCTTATTGTCAATTGTCAATACCTTTCATGGAGTCTCTTCCCTTTTTCTTTTGTCCTCTTTTGGGATTAAAACTTTCTTTCTGGCCTGACAAATTAACAAACACATACCTGAAACAAACTTCTCTATATTTATTCCTCCCCTACTTCATTGCAAGTATTTAAATATTTAGTGCAAGACACTGTATTAGGCCTTATGGGGATAGCAGATATGTGGGCCATGTACTTGTTCCAAAGAGAACTCAGCACATCTGCAAAACTGGCTGACTAGCAATTAGAGAGGAGCTAAAACATAGATCTCCCTTACAATCCCACCTTCACCAGCACACTGCCCTCTCTTTTTAGCTTGACTTTATATTTCCACTATGAGAATTCCTATTATTCAGGGTTGCAAATTTCCCGAAGCCTATATAGCTGTTTAGCAAATGTCAGGTGTTTTTTGGTAAATGTCAGAGAGTTAGGGGTAGGTACTGATTTTCTGCTACCATCTCTATGAACTAATGACCAGATGGTTAGTTACAATAAAAACAAATCTGAAGCCAAAGTCTGCCAAAGGTACCTGCATTTATTCATGAGCTGTCGCTAAAACTGTCAGACTGTTCTTGTAGCTGGAGGAATGCCAGACTTATCCTTAAACCCTCTGACTAGCATGATACATGAAAAGTTCAGGGGTGCCTGCATGGCTCAGTTGGTTAAGCATCTGCCTTTGGCTCAGGTCATGATCCTGAGGTCCTGGGATTGAGCCCTGTGTTGGGCTCCCTGCTCAGCAGGGAACCTGCTTCTCCTTCTGTCTCTACCCCCTGTTCATGCTCTCTCTCTCAAATAAATCTTTAAAAAAAGGAAAGTTCACTTTGAGGAGGATGCAATGATATTCTTTTTTTTTTATTGTTAAGATATAATGAAAATATAATCGTGTTAGTTTGTTGAGTTTTGATGGTCTTATATACCCATGTAACCACTATCGCAAATAAGATACAGGATATTTTCATTCCCTGTTTCCCAGAAAATAACCTGATGGTGTTTTCCAATCAAATCCCCACCCCCCAACAACTGCCTGGTTTCTATCTCCATAAAGTAGTTTGCCTGAATTTAGATTTCATGGATGCAACTATATTCTTTATTTTCATTTAAATTCTATTAACCAACATATAGAACATCATTAGTTTCAGATGTAGAGTTCAGTAAATCATCAGTTGCATATAACACATCACGTGCCCTCCATTATGTCCATCACCCAGTAATCCTATCCCCTGACCCGCCTCCCTTCCAGCAACTCTCATAGTTAAAAGTCTCTTATGGTTTGTCTCCCTCTCTGATTTCTTCCCATTCCCTCTTTCCCTCCCTTCCTCTATGCAGCTATATTCTAAAGCAAGTTTGTAGTTGAATTAGGACAGAATCCCTGTGAAGTAAAGGGATGCATGGCTGGATGGGGCTGGGTTCTTAATCTTCTTCCATCATGTCAGGGAATTGGGTCTATAAAGTCCTTCTAACCAACTACATATCTTAATTATCTTAAATATCATGAAAGAAGAATTATTTCTTACATTCATTATGCTACTTAACAAACCCTCTGGCACTGATTACAATAACAATATCTGAGGCAGCTATCTTGGGGAGTGCATTAAATTTGTCAAACCCACCTCACATATCAGAGACAGGATTGACAGAGAAAATTGTCTTCTGAAGATCTTGCTCCCTTAAATGTACAGCTCAATAGACCTGGCCCATCACCATAGCAGGGTTTATTGGTTCTTCTATTTCCTATGATTCTTTGTATTATTAACCTTCATCCTGGCACATATAAACTGAATTTACCACAGAATGTGCTGTATCTTTCCTGGCATGTAGATTTTCTCCTCAGAGATCGGATCTTAGACATCTCTGTGTTTTCCATGTAAATCACTGTACCCTCCAGCATAGAGTGCTAAATAAATATTTGTTGCTATGGTATATAGATGTATGGATGGATAGATGAATAGTTAAAATACTCATATATTATCTGGGGCTTTTTCAAAGAGTAGTTTATCAAGAATTCACGACATCATCTAGTTGTTGTCTAGCTGAAATTCCAAGTTCAGTGAAAAGAGGGATTTCAACTACAAATGCTCTCTGGCTGGGTGGGCCAGGATGATGCCACCCCCTTAGGAAATATACCTCCCTAGGGAGCTAAGAAGAGATGGATGATGGTGAAGTCTATAAAAGGAGATTTGTCTTCCCTGCTTTTACCCAGGGTAAAAAGACATTGCTTCCTTGCTATGATCATTTTCCTTATTTCCTCCCTTAATTTTTATATTAGGTTTATTATATTATAAGGAGGATGTAAGAGGTTAATTAACTCAGTGGATCAGCTAGAATTCATTGCCAAATTTGAGATGACTGGCTTAGAAGAAAATATTCCTACAAAGTAGTGATTTGGATACCCATGACCATCTTTTTCCTATACATGACTTTCACTTTCTGAAATGATAGCTAAAGCCTTCCTCTGAATAAAAGGGCTTCTATATTGACATAGCTTACTAAAAAACAAAACATAAAAAAACCTCAGTGTCTATTTTATTTGCTTCATGATGCATCAGAAAACAAAATCCTCAGTATCTGTTGCAAGTTATCAATTAATTGATTCTAACTTGGTGAAATAAAAATTAATTTTTTCTTAGTTTCACATGTAGGACATGTGCTCTGTAACTAGAGAGGGAATTTTTATTGCCTAATGGATTCTTAGCACTAATTAGGGTTATACAATTATAGTTCAATGAACTAAAAAAGAAGGCTCATGAGAAAAATAGTACACTAATTGGGGTTTTAGATATGAAAAGGATAAATGCCTTTATCCAAAGAACACCAGTGTTTTGCCTCTCCTTCTAACTCAGGAACACTCCACTTCTAGCTATATACTCCTGTGCCTCATCTTTCAATCTCATGACTCCCTCCTTCTGCCCTGGTCTCCTTTGAGCTATTTTCAACCCAGAAGCCAGAGTGATTCTATTAAACTGCAAATCAAATTATGTCACTCCCTTGCTGAAAACCTCCTAGTGACTTTCCATCTCACTCAGCCCTCAAGCCTATCACTATCACTATGGCTATATCCAGGGCTATAAGAAAACCTGACCTTGCTCTGGAACAAGAGACTATATTTTTCAAGTTTCTTCACTGTATAAACATTCCTGAGAAAATAGCCCAGAACAAAGGCAATCAGTACCTCTGATCACAATATAGGTGGAAGTGTGAGAGACCCATGGAGAATTGTTTCTCAACAATTATGTACTTTGTCTTGTTTGTCTGTCTCTCCCATTACCTTTTAAACTCCATGAAATAGGGATGAATGTTTGTCTTCTCTGCCCTCCACTAGTCTATCTCCAGCACCTAGAAGAATACCTAATAATAGATATGTAACATATACTTGCTAACCTCCTTCAGAGGTTACAAAGGAAGCTGGCTGATGGAACCATCCCTAGTTCAATGATATGAGCATAAGGCAGGCTTCTATGTCAGCTAAAGATATTTGGCTACCAATTCTGTCTCCTGCTTAGGGCACTGTCAGACTCAATGGTAGGTACTTAGCAATTATTTGTTGAATGAATATATGTAAGACTTATTATAAAGAATTGGTGTATGTGATTACAGAGGCTGAGAAGTCCAAGATCTCCAGTCAGCAAGCTGGAGAGCCAGGAGGGCTTATGATGTAAGTTCTAGTGCAAGTTCAAGGGCCTAAGAACCACAGGAGCTGGCAGTGTAAGTTTATCCTTGAGTCTGAAGGCAGGAAAAGACCAATGTCCCAACTCAAAGAAAGAATTCTCTCTTACTCAGCCTTTTATTCTATTCAAGCCTTCAACAGATTATCCTCCCCAATGTGGGTGGGCCTCAGCCAATCTGTGCTCAGGTTGCTTAGAGCAGAAAGTGAGGGGCAAAGGTCAGGAGATGGGGTAGTTTGTAGGATTGTAAGTGTGGCCAAGAAGTAATAGGGTAAAGAGAGACTGGAAGGGCAGGGAAAATACTATGGGGTCCCCTTCCTGGCCTGAAAAATATGGAAGACTACTGTGGTATCTATTGGAAACTTCTGTATTCTTTCCTTCTCCTAACCTAGGGAGAGCCCTGAGAGGTGTGACTTCCTCTCTTAGTTTGTTCTTAACTTATCCTGGGAGATTTAGACTTGGGCCCCATCTCTCTAACCAGCTACCACTTTCTTTGTGACCAAGTTCCTTAAGCTAGGTGGGGAAGGGGGACCAGGTTCACTGTACAGGGGAGGGTGGAAATTGAATTAGCCCAAGGGTATAATTAGGATTCTCTCTTAAGTACTTGGTCCTAAATATATCATACAAAGGGACAAAGTTTTAGGTTTAGAAGTTAAAACCGTATTTGGGAAAAAAAAAAATCCTCATCTTATCCAGAAATAGTCGAAAACAATGTTCAACCACATACTTGGTTTTGGAGCACTGCGGGGAGCATGTTCAACTGAGTGTGAAGAAGAATGGACAAAACAAGAGAGAGGACCCAAGGCCCAGTCAAGTTGACAGATAAAGCGAACCATCACAACTGCTTTAGTCCCACCAATTCTTAATGGGCACTAATAAGTAAATTACACTGTTCTAAGGATCTGATGTGTTCAGACCACTCTGTTCAGGGTATCTTTTCCACACACAAAGATTAGATGATCAAAGGTGACAGAGGATTAGTCTTCCCTGGCAGATGATGGTTGTTGATGAACAAAGTCATGCTAAACAAACTAAAAATAAAGAATTTAGAAACCTATGGGAAACAAAACAATTATCTTGTTATTTTTTTTTAGTAATCTCTACATTCAACAGTGGGCTCAAACTCACAACCCCAAGATCAAGAGTCACATGCTCCTCAGACTGAGCCAGCCAGGCACCCCAAATGATTATCTTTGAAAGGGGCTATAAAGATAATTTTGATGTTTCATTACCCATGGAGTTGACATAATGACAGGAATAGCATTGAAAAACAAAATCTCCTTTATTGGAAAGTTTGAGGTAATGAGATGCCAAAACAGGTAAGTTCTGTTAAGTTGGGAGTGAAATAAAGGAGATTGCACAGAATAGAAGCATTGTGGAATGCATATCTGAGTGTGGAGAAGGAAGGACAAAGGCAGTAGAGACCACGTATGTGGCTAATAACACTGCTTAGGCGTTATCCAGCTGTCTCCTATCTATTCATATAACAAGTTATGAAATATGCTTTCTTTCCAACATCTTTTTTATCATGGTTGAACAAAAAATTTAAATTTCCAGTTATCTCAATCATGGAACTGAATCTTATTTTACTACTGTTGGACTTACAAATGTAGGCTATTAGGTTTAAGATCCTCATAACTAGTTATTTTGAAGAAAGAGCTACTTAATATCTGATTCTTGGGGCATCTAGGTGGTTCAGTTGGTTACATGTCTGCCTTCGACACAAGTCATGATCCTGGGTCCTGGGACTGAGTCCCGCTTCGGGATCCCTGCTTGGTGGGGAGCCTGCTTTTCCCTCTCTCCCTTCCCCATTCCTTGTTCATGCTCTCTCAAATAGATGAATGAAATCTTTAAAAAAAAACAACACAAGCAATATCTAATTTTCTTCCCATAAGGTAGTGCCAAATAAGAGTGAAGCTCTAAGCAAATTATTTGACCTATTTAATTTTTAGTGTTTTACAGATAAATTTATGGCTTAAGAATTACAATCATTATCCAGGTTTCTTCTAATATGAAGTTTTAAAAAGTTTGTTCTGTTGCTTTTTCATTCTGAAAGAATCAGAATTTCACATGTTGAAAATTGACCAAGGTTATTTTTCTTTTTGGAAAAAAAAAATGGCTTTGACTCATGGAAATCACCAGTCTTCAATTCATTCAAAGCTTTAGCTTCCCTTTCGGTAACTTATTCATTACTTCCTGAGAGTGGCCAGTCTTTTAGGCAGAAATGACTAGATTTCTAGAAATGTTGTCTCAGTGAGTCATCATTTTGGCCTGAAAATCCCATTTCCAGGGTACAATGTCTTGGATAGTGGCCCACCCATTATGAGGTATGTGTTAGCAGAACTGAAGCATTTATGCATTAAAAATGTTTCTTCCCCTTAAGTTCTTGGACATAAAACAGAAATTTATGTTTGGAGTCATTCAGTGAATGTGGTCAGGCACTGTTGAGGGGAAGAGGGCTACACAACTACAAACCAGCAGTGTTACAGGGGTTGGTTCTCTGGGGGGGAGGGGAATGATCTAAGCTTGGAGGGAAGACCAGAGTTCAGGACTCACCACACTAGGGATCAGAAAATCCCAAGAGCCAGCTGGATGGATTACAAGTCTTTGTTTTTTTCTTAGGTTTATTTCTGGCTTCACTGTGGTTTTATCGTTGCTGTTGTTTCTATAATGGCCATTTTTTTTTCATTTCTTCTAATTGATACTGTTGTATAGGAACCTTAATAATTTTGATGTTGACCTTGTATCCTGCACACCTTGTGAAATCTATTTGTGAAAATCCCACAACACGTAGGTAGGCAATACATAGAATTTTGTTTCTTCATTTCCAATATGTTGCATTGGCTAAAATTCACAATCCAATAGAGGAATTATCTACATTTGTTTTCTAAGTGTTTTTTTTTTTTTTCAAATCACAGTGTTGAATTTTATGAAATTTTTTTCTGCATTTATTATTATGATCAAGTGTTTTTCCCTGATAGCTACTTAATAGTTTTCTATTATTGAACTCTTCCTGTATTCCCAGGATAAATGGAATTAGATCATGATGTGTTATTTTACATACCACTTTATTCCTAAATAATACTATATTATCTAATATTTTGGCGCTTATATTTATGTTAGATTGCTGCCTAAATTTGATTTGGTTTTAAAATGTGCTTTATATCTGTAGGTGTCTTTTTTCATTTTGAATAATGTTTGTGTTTTGTTTTATTGATTAGTCTTCTCTTTTACCTTTTTCCAGGAAATCAGGTTTTGATTTCAGTGGTTATTTTTTTGTTTGTTTTCTACTTACACCTGCTCCTAACTTTATTTTCTTGCTTCAACTTTCTTCAGATTTATTTATTTTTTTTATTTTTCCTGGTTTCTTCAGTTAAAAGCTTAACTCATTTAGCTTTGTTTTTTTTAAACTGTTTTAAAATTCATTTATTTGAAAAGTAAAGGAAGTTTATTTTATTTCCATTCTTAGAACACCAATGCCTCCGTTCTATGAATTTTGCTCCATAGTACTTTCAATTGTCATATGCTTCTAAGAGTTTCATCATTTCCATCATAGCTTCCTTTAGTAATCCCATGAATGAGCTACCTAGGAGCACATTTTAAGGTTTTAGTGCATGTGTGTGTTTGTGTTTTCATACATGTTTACTTCTTCCTATTTAATATGCTTGCATTGTGGGTTAAAAGCAAAGTCTGTATCATATTAATTATTTCAGATATTTTGAGACATCCTCTGTTCAAGTTTCTGTCTCTGTTGTTTCTACTTAGTCTCAAAATCCAGAAGGAGGTCTTATAATTATGGTTTTACTGGAGGACATAGAAAATCTGGCTGCTAATCCTACAGGTCTCTCGATTTACCTGATCTAACTGTATCTTTATTCCTTGCCTTCATAAATCTGCGACTCTATAGAGACAGTAGCCCTAAGAAATGTTGAGAGCAGTTTTTGTTGTTGTTTTTTAGTGTGTTTCATGAGAGGGCAACTCCCTTCCTGGCTGTAGTTTTAAACAATGGCCCCTGACTCACCTGGACTGCTTTTGGCTCCCTGCTCACAGGGACTTAACTCTTGGCCCCTGCTTCCAGACTCACAGCTCAGATGACCAATGGGTTTGGGACCCATTCAGCGTCTTGAGTTTTCTTTGTTTCTGATTCAAGAGAAGTTTTATTTCACCTTTGATCCTGTTATGCCATTTTGGTTTTTCTTTCCTATATTTTATTCCTATGTGTTGAGATCAGAGGGAGTGCATCCAAGCATAAACTTTTTGGACTCTATTGACTTAAATGCTTTTATCTTTAAAAAATTTGGAATTTTTTTTGTACATGGCATGAGATGAATATCAAACTATTTTTTCTCTCACCAAGATGGAATAAAAGTATCTCATTTATGCAGTGATAAATCAGGCTGTCCTACGGGATTTAAAATACCACTAATTGGTGGACTCTGGTTGACATTGATTTGGAACTCAGAAGTATTTTACTTTTGGAATTAAAATAATTTTGAAAGGGGCACAGTCTTTTTCCTATCATCTTAAAACCTATTTTATTCACTTGTGTAACTTGCCAGGCCTGAAAAGCATCAAGTATGCAAATTATAATGTAAAATACAAGTCCTTCAAGTTCCAAGCTCATGGATGCCTTTGTTTTTGACTCATTAGAAGGATTTTTCAAAAATTTACTTTGCAAAATATCTTTTCTTCTGATTTTGCTTGCGTAAAGCATAACTCTCTTCAGATAGCAAATGGAATATCTGCAGAGGAAATGGTTAATGTCTAGTCTGAGATTTGGCAGTAAATATTTAGAGCAATAAGTAGTTTTTTCAAGATCACCGAACCTCTCTTGGCCTTAACTTCCTCATCAGTTATAATGAAAGAAATGGATTATCTGACTTTTGAGATTCGTGTGGGAACATGGCTGTGTCTGTATCCTGGATCTGAATAAATAAAATAATAATAATAAACGGCACTTGGGAGAAACTACCATATGGTGTGTAACTAGGTGTGATGCTGTGTCTAATCCTGTTCATTTAAAATTCATAAAAAACCATTAGTGAGTTGGAAGACAGAGTGAAGAACCTATTAATTGCATGGGCAAATGATGCTATAGAAGGAGATGTTACAAATGTGGGGAGAAGAGAAATGATAGGTGTGGTATGCATGCCCAAGAGAGAGTAAAGCACTTGCTGACTGATGCGCACATTATGTTTGTTACTCTAGCAAGAATTTTTCTTAATGAGCCAGATTCTCCCATTATTTAAATTGTTCCCTTAAGTCTTCCAGGCGCTGGAGTACCCAAACTGCTTTTCATGTTACCCTGATGTTCCAAATGTTACACTTCTCAAAGTGTAGTTTAGGCAGTTGAGAAGATCTGACTCAATTTAATGTTCAGTTTTATGTACCAGGGATTTTTTGCATGATATCTTGTTTTCTCCCTGGAGGGTTATATTAATTGCAATAGGAACACCGAAGTAGTACTACACACTTAGCATTATTTATCTCAGCATTAGGCACACTAAGGACCTATTTAGCTGGTGGGAGCTTCAGAAGCATCATTTTCAGTTTCTAAAGAAATCAAGTTTTATTCCCAATCCTTTGCATTTCTTAGCAAGCCTCTCTGTAGCCTTAATGAGCTATTCACTTTCTCAAAGGAACACTGAGTATTAATAACAAACTATCCATATTGCCCAAAGAGACCAATGTTTTGTCGACTTCGAGTCTTCTAATTTTTCAGATTTGCTGACTGGAGCATACTTTTGGTTACTTATTCTTTCATATGTTTTGTTGCTCCTGCTACGGTTGTTGACCATCAAAGCAATTTCATAACTTTGACATGGATACTACTTTCCTGTACCCTGAAATGTTTATTTCAGTACGTATAGTCACAGTTGCTGTAGCTCAAGTCCAAGACTAATATATCGTAATGTTACCAAATATTTGTCCTTTCCGTTTCTTTCTCTTTCCCAGGTTTTGTTCTAAGTTTGACTGACTCGAACTCAAGTCAGCCCTTGGGACTCTTTGTGTAATCTTGTCCTTTGCCCCCACTGAAAGAAAAGAAGACAGGTTATTTTCATTTTAAAGTTTTACAGCTGCTCACTACATAGGGGAAGTGAAAGGAAACACTGAAGATAAAAATGTGTGAAAGTCTAAACATGCTTTAATTTGTTATCTGTATTCTTTTCAAGGGTAGAAGAGCAGATCTTTTGCATTTTTTTTCTTACTTTCATCCTTGACTGGTCATCACCAAACATCATTTTGTCCATTTTCATACATTAAACTGGTATTTACTTTAAAACCTTATTTTCTTTAATTTTTCAGAATACAAGTAATGCATACTGTGTATATATTGTATACATTCCTCAATTATATAAATTCCTAAAAGTACAAAATCTTTTTGTGTATGCACAGTGCTTTTGATCAACTTTGCTATTATCTTTGGAGAACAGTGATAGTTGTCCAACAAGGCATGTCTACTGCTATGAATTTTAAATGTTTGAATTTCATTTAAAAAACAAACTGATCCATGACAACATTATTTGTTGGGAAAATTCAACCAAGGCCAGTGTGATCAGGATCAGGTTTCTGAGAACTGGAAGCTGCAAGTGAGAAGTTGCCCATAACCACTTTGTACTTAGAGGTGGGCAGTCAGAGGGATAACTGCATATGGACAGGGACATGGCTCAGCCTTCTCCAGCAAAGCAAAACATCTGAAAGAAAAATAACCTTTTGACAGTAAAAATTAATGAAATAGCATTTCATTTCTTTGGCATCAAATAGTGCATTTAATTGACCATTATAAATAGCTATATAGTTTATAATTCTAAATATGATAGAATGTAATCAAGTCATGTCTGGAAAACATACTCTTAATTTGGTTAATCTTGTGATTTCTCCCCCAAATATTTCTGGACTTAGTTGCTGGCATTTCTTTACACCTAAAATATATTTCACTGTACAAATGTTTCAGGCTTTCATGAATTTAATCTTCTATATCTTCTGCTTCAAATCCTGTTTTACAGGACTAATACTCTTCGTTTTATTCTGTCGCCAAAGTGCTAGCATTCTCCTGGGCGCACAGGATTGGAGGAGATCAGAGGACACCAATTAGAAAAAAATGGACCAGGTCTGGCTCACAGTTATCTTCTATTAGGTCTGAATTAAAAAAAAAATATATATATATATACATATATATATATATTTTAAAAGCAGTTGCTGACATTTAAAAATTGGTAGAATGCACATAAAGACATGCTTTTTTTTTTTAAATAAATTGAGAGATCAGACAATCCTGTGGCTATATTCGACTATAGCAACAATTGGTCTGGACCAAGGAATGCTGCTCCCTTAAACATGGAGCAAGCACTCTCACTTGTCATCATTGCTACTATTTCCAAGTCTCTTCATCTAGAATGTTCTATTTTGTTGCTGGTCTTTGTTTGAAAAGGTCCTTTCCCTATTTTCATAGTCACCTCTTGTCATATTTTTATAGTCCACATAAGCCATTTGCAATTTTTTAAAGTTTCATATGGTCTTAAACCTCAGAGACTTCCTGCAGCCTATATAGTTCCCTCTTCCTCTCATCTTCCCTTGATATCACATAGCTATCCTCTAAGCATCAGTACCAATGCTATAATTTCCTGACATAGCCTATCCTTCCACCAGCTAAGTTAGGGGTCCCCCTGTTTGTCTGAAACTGAAACCTTGGCTACACTTCTATTAAAACATTTATCCCATTAATGACCCTAGAGTGCATTTTTGATTTATCTATAGCCCCTAAGTTTCTCTATCTCCTGACTTGGTCCTTGAGGCCAGGGACCATATATCATGCAGACTTAATATGTTCACTATCAGCGACTTGCTCAGCACAAAGAAGCTAAATAAACTCCGGTTGAATAAATGAGTAAGAAGTGAAGTATGTATTTAAAGATATATTTCATTAAACTGTGCTTTAACAACTTTCACTAACACTTTTAACATTTGATGGTATAAGGCTTCTCCCATCCTCTTCCTTTCCCTTCCTCCTTCACTTGCCCCACTCCCATAAGCTGTGGGTACGTGTGCATGCATGCACGTGCACACCCACACTACCATCACCTAGAGTAATAATGCTTAATAAGTATCCATTAATTTGGAAGGTTTCAGTAGTACAGAAATATGGATTTAAAATCTGCAATGTAAATAGCACTTATTCTATGTCACTGGATGCACTTACTCTATGCCAAAAATGAAATTTTTGATCGGTCTAAAAGTAAATAATAAAAATAAGATTAACTTCATGCAGAGACCGAATTAAAAGAAAAGGAAATTCTAAAGTCTTGACAGGCTGCTACTTAGTATGGGTCATATAGATGTGGCTGTTTTCAGAAAGGAAGCTAGGAACTATTAGATAAGCTCTAAAGGAGTTGACTACAGAAAACTTCTTCATGATTACAGTATCACGTCTCCTTGCAAATGTGGGCCATGAATACCCTCATCTGTGTGCCTACCGCTGAGCTGTTTGTCTTTATGGAACTTTGCACAGCTGACAGCTAATGCAGGCATTTAAATGCAAAATCTGACACTGATGTTTTCCCCCAAATGACGCTTAGATTCATAAATTATATGAATGTGGGTAACACTATTCATTTATGAAATAATGCAGCTCCCACTTAGTAATGCAATTCAAAACATCTTTCACTTTATTTAGCCATTTCCAACCCCATTACATGTGACTATGAAAAGAATAAAAATTGATTAGACAAGGAGTGAAAAGTGGGCAAAAGCATTTCCCAGCATGGTGCCCGCCTTGTGGCAAAATGATGGAACCGTAACATTTTACTTCCTATTGAGGAGATGTTTCTTGCTTAGGTGGCCTGTTTCTGATTAAAAGCATCTTTGTAATATTGCATTCACTTCCATAAAAAGAAAAATATGCTCTGTGCCAGGAAAGAGTCTGGTACTAAGTGCAAAAAAGATGTACTGGGGCAAGACAGGATATTCCTGGTTCCAAAGTGTGTAGGATGGTGGGTTTTGAAAATGTAGCAAATTAGGTCTCTTACCTTCTGATTCTTCAAGTTGGAAATGACAAAAGTGGAAATAATATAACCATTACCAGCAGCTAAGTTAATAACAATAGGTATAATTTTTGAGCACCTTTTGAATGTCGTTTCCTTCAAATATATTATCTGTAGTTGTCAAAACAACCTGGAAATGTGGAGTCACGGTCCTATTTTACAAATGGCGACTCAGCCAGGTTAAGTAATCTGCCTGAGGTGGGCAGTGAGTGTGCTAGTCAAGACTGTAGCTGTTAACTCCTTAGCTCTCGTCTCGTAGCTATCTCACGTAGTGTCTCCAGGGCCTCTCTGTAAAAAGATAAGGAGGTTCTTGTTGACCATCTTCCTTCGTGTGATCTATGGGTCTGTGTGGTGGTGGTGGGGGGGTACTATCTGCTTGCTTTCCTAAACTTTTTAGACTTCTAACAAAAGCCTATTTTGCTATTTAGGAGTTTCCTTTTGAATTTTGGGGAACTGCTCTGGATGTAGATCTGCTCTATTTCAGGAGTGACAGGGAGAATGCACATTCGCCTCTCTGGTGGCACTTGGGGTGTGTCATCCTGGTAAGTTATGCATCATCAGTGAGCTCAGGACACAGTCACAGGTGTATTCATCCACAGATGCTCACTGAAAAGCAGCTCAAATTAGAGTCTGATAAAGAATAGCTTGTCAGAGGACAAGGGAAATATTTCACATATACTTTTCCATTACATTGTATTGGTTATGGGGACCTCGCATTTTGAGCAGAAGGCTGCTAATTTCTCACGTGATCTTTATCAAAAAGTACAAAATCAGTGCGCAGCATACAGCTACAGGAACATGCCTCAGGTGGGTTGTGAATTATACAGCCAGATGGCCTCACCTCTCCAAAGACTGTTACAAAGTCATATACTTTCTTTATTCATTAATTTCAAATTTTGCCTAACATTTTTATAGGTATTAGGCTTTTCTGCAAGGTAAAAAAAGTCCATTTTAATGAAGAGGAAAAGAGTAAATTTGGGTATTATTCATTTTGCAGGAAAATACAATCCTAAACTTAAAAAAAAAAAGTAAATGCTAAGATAATATTTGTGATCAAAATGTATTCACAAAGTGTTTTCTGCTTCATTTATCACAACTATGGAAGTCTATTTCCCTCCTACTAACGTCATGTGCCTTATTAGTGGCAGACAGAGCTTTATTCCCTAACCATATCTATGTTTTATTTTGTTTTCTAAGTTCTGTTTTAAATATAACATGAAGCTTATTGCACAGAACTGTTTTCCTTTTCTTCTTTTGGTTTCTTTTTCTAAATCCTATATAAGCCTGTATTGTATTTTTAGTTATATAGGAATAGATGTTGGGTTGGAATCTCAGGCTAAAAATTCAATAGTTGGAAGTAAAGGAAAAGACCTAAGTGATCATGGTCAAGGAGATCATAAAGTAACTAGTATAATTAAAAAAATGTTTCTTTCTTTCAAAGTCTGCATCCTCAGCTTGATGCACATAACTATAGTCCAATTTCTGAGGCCACTGTCAGGGATAGATGATGGAAGGGCAAAGCACAATGAATCCTATCTCTTTTGCTTTTATATATATATATATTTTCATTAGATCCACATATTTTCCCCTGTTTTGCATAATATGAAAGTGGTACTCTTGAAATTATTAACACAGGGCAGATGGTCTGCTCTCGTCAGTCTGACCTCTTCACAGCCCCTGAACAGAGCTTCTTTCTCCACCTCCAGGAGGGAGGCTCATTCTGTTTCTTTCTCTCCACCTGTCCTCACTCCTTCCCTGCAGGGTCCAGTACCTGACCCTCTCTTTCACTCAGTCTTCCCTGGAGGATCCAGGCTTCCCTTGCCTCAGAAAACATGTAGCCCTTAATTACACATTGTTCAGTCCTCTGCTCTGCTGCTCTTGGGTGTGAGTCTCCCTCCACAACTGGATTGTGGGCCCCCTGAAGATAGGAAAGCTGTTGTCTGCACCCCTCCGCACAAAGCAGAGCTTGAGCTCTCAGCAGGAACTCACTGATTGAGAGCCTGCTTTCTGCTACTTTATTTTTATTATTTAATTGAGTGAGATTCTGCAGGACATAAATGGCGCCCTTGAAACCAAGGCACCCTTGGGAGCTATATCAACTCAGGGCACATGGGCCCTATTTATTTACTGTTGCAATATACTGAGTTCACTGTACTATCAATCACACAATCTGACAGTCTTTTAAAAATGCAGCGCTTCTTCTGCCTCTTTTGGCTTTGCTCCTTCCCTGATGACCTTTTGGAAGCAATGGAGTGGGACTAGGGGAAGAGGAGGACTTGTCATGCTCTGTCAACTTCTAGAACCTGAATTAGAAAACTGAAGAACAAGAATCCCTGTATCATTTTTTAGAAGAATAAAATAGTACCCTTCCTACAGGTACAGAAAAGCACGGTATTTCTATTCACTCTTAGAATTACAGACCTGGAATGAGGTGAGTGTCTCCTGTATATGTGCTGCCGAAGCAAGCACAGTGAGTGTCTCCTGTAGGGTGGCATTTGTCAAGGTAGACCTTATATTCCTGTTCTCTCTTTTCTTTTCTAGAGATTCCAGTGTGTCTGAGATGGCATGGATGAGTGTTTGGGGGCCTGTTTAGAGCTAAGCCCCCAGACACATCTCAGCCAAGGTACATTTCCAATAAAGTATTCCAAAGAATGGTTTTCTGGGAGCTCTGAGTTAGGAGGATAGATCTAGTGGTGATGAGCTTGAAGGAAGCATAGGAGGGACAGAATCATCCCAGGTCCAAACCACTGCCTCAATAGTCAAGCTAGAGAGGTATAAACATTTTTAAAATATCCAGGTTAGTATTGAAATGCATATTGTTTGAAGGGTATCTGAGCAGAGCATGGGAAAAAAAAAAAGTCAAACCTTTCTTACCTAAGGAATGCAGAAAGCCTAGTCCAGCCCAGGAGAAAGGGGCTGCTAGGAACTTTATGAAGAAACTAGGATAGTGGCCACTTTGGTTGGACTAGGCTCGATCCTGGTCCTAGCAGACATTTTGATGAGAACAGAAGACTTCGGTAAAAGATTCATTCAGTAGATCAGACACCCATGAAGGGAATCTATAGTCTGATGGTCTCCCAAGTACTTTGAAAGCAGAAGGGATTCCTGACATTCCTTGCTGGGGTGTGGTAGTCCTTAAGCTACTACCCGACCTGGCTCCCATGGCCTCAGGGGTCCTATACTTAGCAAACCTTTATTGCCCTTAGAGCAGGGCAAGTATTGGTGGGGACTGTCCTGATGACTCCTGAGAAATCAGGTCAGTTATCGGCTTTGACTTGAAATGGCGTTAGGGTGGCCTAAGACCAGTGGGCCAAACCTTGTCCCTGGTTATGCCCTAGAGTGAACCCAAACCCTCAATTTCTGAATTATTCTAATGGGTCTTCAGGCGTTCAAGACCGCAAGGGCTCTCTCTGGGCAAGAGCAGACTCCAGGATTAGCCTCAAGCAAAGTGTATTTCTTTGGAATCCACCTAGCATGGAATTAGCCTTCCTTTGGTCGACAGCCCCTGTGTGGTAGAGCATTGCTCAACACAGCACATTCTTCCCAATGTCTGACTTCGGAGGGAAGGTGGGGCTAAGCACAGAGGGTTGAGGGTAGAGGTTTCTCAGAAATGTCTGTGTCACAAAGCAGCTATTTTTCTCAGTTGAACAACTTTGAGCTTATTGCTTTCATTTTCCTCAAATATCCATCAAGGCTTTGTAACTTATGAGCAAACAAACTGAAACAGAAAGCCATTTTTTAAGTTAATTTTATATTTGGTCCAGGATTAGAAACTGCTCTATCCCCACACTGGCCGTAGCCTGTAGCGCAGAAACCATGCCTGCTTTTCCAACACATTGCTGTGCTATTCGGTTAGAAGGGGATTAAGGATACGAAAAAGAAAAAAAGGTCAGGTTCTATTTGGGGGTAATTCTCAATGTCCCGTCTCAGAATCTCAATTACTTCTTCTCTTCTTATTTTCTTTTCCATGTGTGTCAGGGCCTTAAGACTTGCTGGAAACACTAACGTCCTATATTCTCATCAGCAGCCATGGATCTTGGTACCACTCACTCACATTTTATTACAGTGTCCTGAGCTGCCCAGGCACCTCGTGCTAAATTTAGGTTTAAATAAATAGAGCATCTTAGTTGCAGTGCTACTAGAAAGCAGCTGGAACAAGAATAAATAGATCTCTTGCTTTCGCACTGCTGTGATGTGACAGATAACTTTGAGAGTCTTTTTTTTTAAGCAAATATATAGGCATGCTGATCCTTTTCCTGCATCAAAATGTACATGTGGATCTAGTTTCCAATTCAAAAGTCCCAAGTTGAAATAGTTGTCAGCCTCTTAGCCTTTGTTAGAACCCTGGCTTGTTCAGTTGCACATTTTGGTTTAGTCTCTAATGACTGCATCAATGCATCCTGCCTGCCCAACAAGTACCTCGAGGGGAAGGACTAATGTGAGGCTTTCTCAGACACTCATATAAGCTGCCATGGACTTGGGCCTACAGTGAAGCTATCAAGAAATATTTCCTGAAGCTATGTGCCCCTAATATGAAATTGACATTGTAAAATCAAGACTTAAACATTTCTGAACATATACACAAAACGAAGTATAAAAGTTGCCACAGAATATAAATTTAAAAAGCAATGGTGCTCTTACCCCTATCTCCTACTCACTCAGTTTTCCTCTGAGAAGCAGAGGTTTCCTGTGTGACTTTCCAAAAATACTATATTCATTTACAAATACAGAGAGAAATATATATGTACATATCAAATGCCAGCTAAGTATGTATTGCGTCCTGCATTTGATTTTTTTTCTTTAACCTAACAATATTTCCTGGAGAATTTTATATCAACATTAGGAAGCTAATGCATTTTTTTCAAGAGCTGCATAGGATATATTCTATGGATATATGTTTTTCCAAACTTTTTACCATTATCAATTATATAGCAAGAATATCTTTGTATAGATGTCATTTTATAAATGGGCAAGTATAGCTAAAGGATAAATACCTAGAAATAGAATTGCTCTGTAAAGGCATTGACAAATTGCTCTCCACCAACTTCCTCTCTAACCAACTTACAATGCATGTGGTGACTATTTCTTTGACATACCTTGTGAGACCCAAGGGAAGAGAGTGACATTATTAATGGCAAACACTTAATGGCACTTAGTCTGCACCAGGCGCTGGTCTATGTGCTATACATATATTATCTCAAATAAGACTTGCAACAACCTCAGGAGGGAGGTAACTTTCATCTCCAGTTTACAGTTGGGATAAGACATTTTGCTTCAGGTCACCTAGCTAGTAAATAGCACATGCCATCTGAACCCAGGCTGTCTGGCTCTAGAACTCAGTTCTTAAAAGCATGACCCTAAAGTGCGCTAATCATGACACTTTTTCTTAAATATTCTCTGGTTTAGAAGAATTTCTCAGCTGATGAATTAGGTAGATTGCATCAGACTCTACCATCATACCCTATTTGTTGCAGCCCTCCACAGCACTAGAAGCCTCTCCCCATCAGCCTTGAAAGTATTAGCTCCCAGCTTACTAGCACATTCTCTAACCTTACTCTGGCCATAATTTGCTGAAATATCAATGTTCCTGTAGATGAACCTTGCACTCCCCTGGCCTATCAGTTCCTCAATCTCTCCCTCAATGACCTTGTCCTCCACCTTGTCTCACCTTTCTTTTCTGCTATCATAACCAAGTTCTAGATCTGGTCATCATTGTAACTGCATCTCTTTTATCATGTCAGTTTCATGCATCTTAACTTCAGACCAGCAACTCCTATTTTCTCACTCATTCCCTTTAATACCTGTACTCCACCAGCTCTTTGACCCCACTGGGGTCTACGATCCACTGATCCTATCAGGTGTTCACTCTCCATCCCTCCAGTCAATCTTACTTAGATTACTGTATAGCTGACCTCCTGACAAGTCACTCTGCTTCCCTTGCCCCCCTTCAATGTATTCTCAAAATAGCAGGTAACTCTATTAAAATGTAAGTTAGATTAAGTCACTTGTCAGTTTAAAACCCTCTAATGTCTTCCCACTTCACTCTGGACAAGGCAAAGTACTTTGAAGAGTTTATAGGACCTACACAGCCTCTCTATTTCATACTACTCCCTCTCTTCCTCACTCTACTTAAGCCACCTGTTTCCATCCCAAGAAAAATAGTATTTCATGTATGATAATTTCAGTTGCAAGTCAAGTGTGCAAATGTTAACCTTATTCCTTTTTATTACTGAGCTCAACACAGTATGTTTCCCATGGACTTCTCTTCATAGATAAGTAAACCTCCGATCTCCAAAACCGGGAATTTATATGAAGAGATCTGATGTGGGAATGCAGATACCTTTGTTCCAGAGCAGTAGGCTGTCAAGACTGATTTTGCTTAAAATGTATACTTCCTATTTGTTGTTATAAACAAAACTATGAACAACTCGAAATAGCTTCAATATCCATAAATAGAAGATAGTGCTTGGCAAATTTATACAATGAAATACTACGTAATCATTAAAAAGTAAAAAAAATATGGCCAAAAATGCTGATAGAGAAAGATCATCAAATTAAGAAATAAATATAAGTGAGGAAAAAAAAATAGAACAGTATATACACTGCTTCCTATATATTTTATCTACATATAGGTGGATAAGAGTTCTAGTTAGTTTGATGTAAATAAGTAGAAACATTTCTTTTACGTATATACAAGGAACCACCAAGAGAGTTTACATTGGGAAACGGGAGGCTATCTTTTTTTACAATTTTATTTTAAAACCATGCACATATTTTTTTACTTTTGTATTTAAATTTTAAGTCACATTAAATTTTTGAGCTGAGTCATCTAGCATAAACTTAGTTATTCATTGAACAGCAAATCTTAGACTCTTACTGTGAGCATAACAGCATGCCAGGTGTGGGGGAGACCATAAAGGAAGAAACAATCACTGACCTAACCAAACTTACAGGATGATAGAGGAAATAGGAATCACAGAAAAAAACTGAGAGAAAATCATAAAGTACATATAATTTAGGCTAATGTCCTTCAAGTGGATGATAGATATTATGTGAATGGAGACAAGGAAAAGACAAGTTGCCAGGTGTCATCAGGTAGAGAAGATACTATCTGCATTTAGCACTGAAATAAATGTAAGGATTTGATTAGGGGAAAGAAATGGCAAAGACCATCCAAAAAGGAACAATCTACATTAGGCAGTTCTAGTAAGGCCACAAGTAACCAACCAACAAGATCAAAATGTTTTATGAAAGTGGATTAGCACCCGCATGAGGATTGATAGAACTAGGTAGAGTGGGTAGGAAGTAAGTTTGAAGGTTAACATAGAAATCAAAGCCTGAATATTTCAATCTAGAGTAGAAGAAAAAAACTTGGATGGAGAGAAAAGGATGAACACAGAATATGCTGGGAAAGAAAAAGCCATCTTATAAAGAGCCTGATTGAATGTTAGCACTGCACAATGATTTTTAGAAAATAAATATTTCAGAAAAAGAAATGTTTCTATTTTTCTTACTTTGAGCTGATATAATATGTAGATATAATATCATGTCTATCCAATTAAGGACTAAAGAATCAAAAAACAGTTTTATAAATTGTCTCTCAGTAGAATTACTGATAGAATTACTGATAGTTACACAAATAACTATAAATCTATTTAGTAAAATTGAATATAAAACTCAAAACAATAGATAAAATGAAAACAATGTACTAAGAATAATTTAGATGCAAAATTTAAATATAACAGAAAACATTGAAGAGCTAGGTAGATGAAATGAGAAAAATAAAATACATTACAAACTCATTGTCTCTAGAGGGAAGGCAATGGTTTTATTTAACTCTTAATATAATGTTTCAACCTTGACTCCAAACTTTGAGAACTAGTGTTGTCTCCCTGCTACTTCCCCTAGATTGGCCCAACCCTCCAGGATGATGTTAAGAGAAGGGAATAGAATCCAAGGTCTAGACTGATTAGATTGTTTTACCCCCTACATAAAGCACCAGAAGACTGATCACCTGCTTTGCTCAGGGAACATTTCTTAATAAATGAGAGCTTTGTTTTTTAAAGCAGTAATGCCACACTAACTAGATGAGGCAACTTGGATGTAAAATTTTACATGATTTATTATGTAACATCTCCAACCTGGGTCACAAAGAATAGCAATAAATCTGCAATGCCCAGATCTCTCCTAAACTACTTTTGCAGGTGTCACATTCTTCTTCTTCCTTAACACCATTCTTAACCAACTGAGCCACCCAGGTGCCCATCCTTAACACCATTCTTGATCTCTATCAGAAATCCTGTTCAAACTCCTCCTAGACCTTCCCCATAGTGAGACATTCCAGCCCACATGTGTCCCCGCCCCTAATTATTATTCATTTCATTTGCATACGTTTTTTGTTAATATAATTCATTTGCACAAAGTAGGACCCTACTGCCAGGTCAATACAATGAAGCTTTGACCAGAACTCCTAATGCTGCCGGGTTTGATTTCTAATAGGTTCTTGTCGACCCTTCTGCCGTAGGATCAATAAGCACCCCTCAAAAATGTCTACTCCCTAATCTCTGGAACCTGTAAATGTGTCATTACATAGCAAAAAGTCTATCCAGATGTGATGAAGTTTGGGGATCTTGAAATGGAAAGATGATTTGTTTGAGCCAAATTTAATCACACCAGCCTATAAAAAGAGGAGAAACTCTTTCAAGGAAGGAAGGAAGGAACCTAGCTGGTTGTCCTAAGTGATATTTTAGAAAAAATTGGCAACTTCATGAAAAGTTGACTAAGTCAGACAAAGACTGGATTCAGACTGCTTATGTGTTACTGTAATATTGTAAAACAAAACAAAAAATAAGAGGAGACCGTTTCCCAGCTGGGTCAGAGAGATGCAGTGTAAGGATTCGACCCACCATACTGATTTTGAAGATGGAAGAAGGGGACTATGAGCCAAGGAATGCAGGTGGCATCTAGAACAGCCCTCAGCTGATAGCTAGCAAGGAAACAGAACCTCGATACTACAACTGTAAGGAACTGAATTCTACCAACAGTCTGAATAAAGAAGGAAGAAGATTCTTACCCAGAAACTCCAGAAAGGAACATAACACTGCTGACACCTTGATTTCAGTCATGTGAGACCTAAGCAGAGACCTTAGCCCACTGGACTTCTGAGCTATAGTAACTAACTTATAAAATTTGGGTTGTATTAAGCTAGTCAGTTTCTGGCAATCTGTTACAACAATAATAGAAAACTATGCAAGTCATTCCATGGGTTCTTCATTTCTCTGTTACTATTCTCCTTTCCTTTCCCCTCAATGTCTAGCTGATAGATGTAATTCTTCTTCATTCCATATTTTAACTCCTTTGATTGCCTCTGGTAAACTCTGATGCCTATCCATGTTTAGTGTACATTGGATTTCTTTCTGACCAATGCATCCCAGTCAACACAGAAATTAAGTGATTTTTAAATGTAAAAAAACAAACAGGACTCGAATTTAAAATAGGATTCCTATGGTTTAAAACAAGAGAAAAATAAGACAAATGAGTACATATGGCAGAAATTAGAAAATAAAGAAAACAGTAAGACAGCATTTAAGAAGATACAGAAATCATTTAACAAACAGAAGACCAAATACTTTCATTATAATAATAAATGTAAATGGGAGATTAGACTGTAAAACAAAATCCAAATGACAAACTTAAACAAAAGGATTAAGTATTAATGCAGTCATAAAAGCATACAACATTGATTTGAACTGCACTGCACGGGTCCACTTATACAAAGATTTTTTGTTTCGATAAATACAGTACTGTAAATGTATTTTCCTTATGGTTTTTATAACTTTTTTTTCTGTAGCTTACTTTATTCTAAGAATATACTATATAATACATATACAAAACATTTGTTAATCAACTGTTTATCAGTAAGGCTTCTGATCAACAGTAGGCCATTAGTAGATATATTTTTGGGGAATGGAAAGTCATACATGATTTCTGACGTGAGAAGAATGTTGGTGCCCCAAATGCCTGCATTGTTCAAGGGTCAACTATATATTCAAGTTATAAGAAGGCACTGGTTACAATAATAACATCAGGCAATGAATTAAAAACAAAAAGCACAAAATAGGGTAATAGTGTTCTTTTTATATTGTTAAGCTATATAATTTATGCAAAGGATTTAAGGGGTATGAGTCATCTATTAAGTTTTATTAGACTTTATAAAGCAAAAAAGTATATTTTAAAATAACTAACATTTGACAAAGGAGTAAAATATAAATGATATATATACTCTGAATTAAATAAGATTTACTTAAATATATACACTTTATAACAGAAATGTAACTTCTTTACCAATGCCCATTATTTAGCATGCCAACAAATTCCTGAAAAGAGACACTTATGGATTATATTCCCTATGCAAACTGATTTAATTAACATTAGAAATTTACAGTAATAGATTAACCTTCAAAATCTAATCATTTAGAAATTTAAAAATAATTTACTTAGTATTTATTGGTTCAAAGTAGCAATACCACTACAATGTAGAATATTTAAAAATCAACAACCACAGTGAAGCTATATGGAATCTGAGGAAACTCAGAGGAAACTCAGAGGAAAATTCATAGATAATAAATATATAGGATTAAATAAAATAGAAAATAGTACCACTAATAAGGACTATTAAATAAGCAAATGGGAGAGAGGGTAGGTATGTATGCTGTTCTGGGGAAATATAAATTGCCAAAATTAATTGGAAGAAGATAGGACTAAATAAAAAAGATGAAAGCAATTCTTACAAAAAAATTACCTTTATGGAAAGTCTTTTGACCCCTTCTAAAAAAACAAAGTTCTATTATTGCCATAAGTCATAATGCCATTTCAACAAAAGGACAAGAGGGTGGGGCCGGCTCAGTCAGATAAGCATCCGACTCTTTATTTTGGTTTTGGTCATGGTCTCAGGGTTGTGAGATCAAGACCCATGTCAGGCTCTGGGCTGGGCATGGAGCCTGCTTAAGATTTTCTCTCTCCTACGCCCAATCTCTCTCAAAAAAATAAAAAATGGTGAAATACATATGTAGGTGCAGTAGGTGGTTTCCATCCATAATTAGTTCCAGTCTTTCTTTAAAAAAGTTCAGCCACCCATAAAAGGTGTGCACCATCCAAGTCCTTATACTTAGATGAATTTTTCAGATTCCTTTGTTCCACAATGACAAGAGAAAGGAGTCAAAATGGACCATTAATATGATTTGGGGAACACCTCTTTGAGAACACACCTTTAAATTGGCTTTTACTCCTCTCCTGTTTTAGTTCTTCTGCCTTCATTCCGACTCCCTGGATGACTTCCCGAAGTATCTACCTACACCAAAATTTCTGTTATAGACTGATTTCTGGAGGACCTGAGCTAAAATATGAGAGAAAGATGGTGATATCCTAAAAAGCAAGATGCAATTGTGCTTTAGCTTTTTCTATGGATGCTGGAAATCACTAAAGAGTAAAAATTTAAGGACCTGAAATTTATATCATGCAGAATCCTACCTACTTTGGGTAGATGTAGTGGGTCATACAATGGAAAGAATAGTCTTCACTTATTTCACTTCTTGTGCTATCACTTGTTACTATTAAGTAACAAGACTATCTTGAAAACCCCTTTGCACACCCATAAGATTTTTTCCCTGTGAGAAAATACTCCCCTCCAAAATTTAAGAATAAATCCTGTCTGAGTACTAAGATGATGGCATAGTAGGAGGACCTTAAGCTCACCTGGTCCCTGGAACATAACTAGATAACTATTAAATCATTCTAAATACCCCAGAAACCATCCTGAGGACTCAGAGAACAAACTGAACAACTAGAGGGAGAGAAGAGGCCACATCAAGGAAGGTAGGAAGTGCGGAGACATAGTTTGGGGGAGAAACAGATGGAGGGTGTTGCAGAGGGGAGGGTGCCCTGGTTATGTAGAAAAGTGAAAGAGAGGAGCTCACAGGGGAACACACAAGGAGAACACTTCCCCAAAGCCATTGTCTGGGAAAATGAGAGAGGCTGATTTTCATGAGTTCTTACAATGAGCAGGGCTTAAAGACTGCAATTTTAAATAAAGGCCAGCACGCTTGGCTGGCATAGAGCCTTGAGGGCACTACACTACCCCTAGAGAGAAGGCCTGCAAATAACCCACGGGGCAGATGGCTTGAAACATCCATTTGAAGAATGCTGGGGAACTCAAAGGGCAGATGCCTGCCCACACCACGTCTCCTGACCGGAGAGTTCTGTAGGCCTTCCATTCTAGTGGAAGTAGTATCATGCCTCATTTAACAAGCAGACCAGAGCACACCTAGTTAAAACTTGCCATATTCTGGCTGAAAACAAAACATTGTCCACTTCAGGCAAGGAGAGCCTCTGCCCATGACTGACCTCAAGAATAGAGCAGCCAAAACACAACAGCAGACTACAAGCAGCACACACCAGAGAAACTCTCTGAAGCACCAGGCCTTGGACCCGATATGACCTCTTCTTTATAAAGCCATTACTCTCAGGAACAGGGAACGTAATGGGTTCTTCTAACACACAGAAGAAGACAGAGACTTAGATCAAGTGCCAAGATAAAGAAATCCATCCCAAATTAAAGAACAAGATAAGGTCAGAGTCAGAGATCCAAGTGAAACAGATATAAGTAACATGCCTGATGGACGTTTTAAAGCAACAATCATAAGGATGCTTACTGGGCTTGAGAAGAGAATGGGAGACTTCAGGGAGGCCATTACTACAGAGATAAAAGAGTTAAAAATGAATCAGAAATGAAAAATAAAACAACAGATTGAAAGCAGGCTTGATGCAATGAGCACAAGGCTGGAAAAAGCTGGGGAATGAGTAAGATATAGAAGACAAAATAATGGAAAGTAACAAAGTTGAACAAAAGAAGAATTATGGAACATGAGAATAAACTTAGGGAACTCAGTGACTCCGTCAAATGTAGTAACATTCATATTATAGGAGTCCCAGAAGAAGAGAGAGAAAAGGGGGCAGAAAATTTATTTGAGGAAGTTAGAGCTGAAAACTTCCCTGATCTGGGGAAGGAAACAGACTTCCAGATCTAGGAGGCACAGAGAACTCTCATCAAAATCAACAAAAGCAGGCTGATACCAAGACATATTGTAATTAAACTGGCAAAATATAGTGATTAAAAAAATCTTAAAAACAGCAACAAAAGAAATCCTTAACTTATAAGGGAAGACCCATAAGGCTAGCTGCAGATTTATCAACAGAAACTTAGCAAACCAGAAGAGAGTGACATGATATATTCAACATGCTGAATGGGGAAAGTATGCAGCCAAGATATACACAGCAAGGTTATCATTCACAATATTAGGAGCGATAAAGAGTTTCCCAGACAAAAATTAAAGGAGTTAGTGACTGCTAAAGCTGCCCTGGAAGAAATATTAAAAAGGACTCTTTGAGTACAAACAGAAGTCCGAAAGTGATGGAGACAATCTCCAGAAACAACGACAAAACAAATAATAAAATGGCACTAAATATATATCAATAATTATTACTCTGAATGCAAAAGTACTAAATGCTCCAATCAAAGAACACAAGGTGTTAGAATGGATTAAAAAAACAAAACCAAACACAAGGCCCTCTGATATGCCGCCTACAGGAGACTCATATTATTTTTTATTATCTATTTACTTATTTTTTGGGGGGAGGAAGGGGCAGTGGGAGAGGGAGAATCTTAAGCAGACTCCATGCTCAGCACAGAGTCCAATGCGAGGCTTGATCCCCCGACCCCAAGATCATGAGCTGAGCTGAAATCAAGAGTCAAACAAATAACTGACTGAGCCACCCAGGTGCCCCAAAAGACTCATTTTAGACCTAAAGACACCAGCAGATTGAAAGTGAGGGAATCGAGAAACATTTACCATGCTAATGGACATCAAAAGAAAGCCAGACTAGCCATATTGATATTGGAGAAGGTAGACTTAAGACTGAACAAGAGATGAAGAAGGGCACTGTCATCATAAAGGGGTCTATCCAACAAGAAGATCTAGCAATTGTAAATATTTATTCCCCTAACTTGGGAGCACCCAAATATAGAAAACAATAACAAACATCAAGGAACTGATTGATAATAATACAATAATAGTAGGGGATGTTAACACCCCACTTACAGCAACGGACAGATCATCTAAGCAGAAAATCAACAAGGAAACAATGGCTTTGAGTGACACACTAGACCAGCTGGACGTAACAGATATATTCAAAACATGCCATCCTAAAGCAGCAGAATACACATCCTTTTCAAGTATATATGGGATGTTCTCCAGAAAAGATCACATACTAGGCTACAAATTAGGCCTCAACAAGTACAAAAAGATTGAGATCATACCATGCATAATTTCTTTTTTTAATTATTTTTTTATTATTATGTTCAATTAGCTACTAAACAATGACTGGGTCAACAAGGAAATCAAAGAAGAAACAAAATGCATGGAAACAAATGAAAATGAAAATGCAATGGTCCAAAACCTTTGGGATGCTGCAAAAGCAGCTGTCCTAAGAGGGAAATTTACAGCAATACAGGCCCACCTCAAGAAGCAAGAAAAATCTCAAACAGCCTAAACTTACACCCAAAGGAGCTAGGAAAAGAGCAACAAATGAAGCCTAAAGCCAGCAGAAGGAAGGAAATAATAAAGATCAAAGCAGAAAAAAAAAATGCTACAGAAACTAAAAAACAAACAAACAAACCCCCCCCCCCAAAACAAAACACAAAACAAAAAAAAAAACAACCAATAAACAGATCAATGAAACCGGAAACTTGTTCTTTAAAAAAAAATTAATAAAAGTGATAAACCCCTAACCAAACTTATCCAAAAGAAAAGAGAAAGGACCCAAATAAATAAAATCACAAATTAGAGAGGGTAAATAACAACCAACACCACAGAAATGCAATTATAAGAGAATATCATGAAAAAGAATATGCAAACAAATTGGACAATATGGAAGCAATGAATATATTATTAAATTACCAAAACTGAAGCAGGAAGAAATAGAAAACTTGAACAGACAGATAACCAGCAAAGAAATTGAAATAATCAAAAATCTCCCAAGAAGGGCGCTTGGCTGTCTCAGTCAGTTAAGCACCCCAGTCTTGATTTTTGGCTCAGGTCATGATCTCAGGGTTGTGAGAATGAGCCCCACATTAGGCTCTGCACTGGGCATGGAGCCTGTTTAAAATTCTCTCTCTCCCTCTCCCCTCTGCCTCTGCCCCTCCCCACCCCACACTCTTCCTCTTTAAAAAAAAAAAAAAAATCCCAAGAAGCAAAAGTCCAGGGCCAGATGGCTTCACAGGTGATTCTACCAAACACTTAAAGAAGAGTTAATACCTATTCTTCTCAAACTATTCCAAAAACAAACAAACAAACAGAAGAGAAAGGAAGAATTCCAAATTCATTCTAGGAGGCCACCATTACCTTGATATCAAAACCAGATAAAGACCCCACCAAGAAGGAGAATTACAGGCCAATATCCATGATGAGCATAGATGTGAAAATTCTCAATAAAATACCAATAAACCAAATCCAACACTACATCAAAAGTATCATTTACCATGATCAATTGGATTTATTCCTGGGCTGTAAGGGTGGTTCAATATTTGTAAATCAATCGATGTGATATACCACATTAATAAAAAAAAAAAAGATAAAAACCATACAATCCTTTCAATTGATGCAGAAAAAGCATTTGACAAAGTACAGCATCCATCCATGATAAAAACCCTCAACAAAGTAGGTTTGTAGGGAACATATGTCAACATAATAAAGGCCATATATGAAAAACCCACAGCTAATATCATCCTCAATGGGGAAAAATTGAGAGCTTTTCCTCAATGGTAAGGAACAAAAGAGGGATGTCCAAACTCATCACTGTTATTTGACATAGTACTGGAAGTCTTAGCCACAGCAATCATACAAGGAAAAAAAAGAGACATCCAAATTGGCAAGGAAGAAATCAAACATTTACTATTTGCAGTTGACATGATACTCTATATAGAAAACGCCAGAAGACTCTACCAAAAAACTGATAGAACTGATACATGAATTAAGTCACAGAATACACAACAATGTACAGAAATCTGTTGGATTTCTATACACCAATAATGAAACAGTAGAAAGAGAAATCAAGGAATCGATTCCATTTACAATTGCACCTAAGATACCTAGGAAAAAAAACCTAATGAAAAAGGAAAAAGATCTGTACTCTGCAAACTATACAACACTGGGGAAAGAAATGGGAGCTGACACAAAGAAATGGACAAATATTCCATGCTCATGGATTGGAAAAACAAGTATTTTTAAAATGTCTTCACTACCCAAAGCAATCTACACATTTAATGCAATCCTTATAAAAATAACACCAGCATTTTTCACAGAGCTAGAACAAACAATCCTAAATTTTGTATGGAACCACAAAAGACCCTGAATAGCCAAAACAACTTTGAGGAAGAAAAAGCAAAGCTGGAGGCATCACAATTCCGAATTTCAAGTTATATTATAAAGTTGTAGTTAACAAAACAGTATGGTACTGACACAAAAACAGACACATAGATCCATGGAACAGAACAAAAAGCCCAGAAATGAACCCATAGATATATGGCCAATTAATCTTTGACAAAGCAGGAAAGAATATCTAATGGGACAAAGACATTCTTTTTAACAAATGGCGTTGGGAAAATGGACAGCAAAATGCAAAAGAATGAAAATGGATCACTTTCTTACACCATACAGAAAAATAAATTCAAAATGGATGAAAGACCTAAATGTGAGACTTGAAACCATTAAAATCCTACAGGACAACATAGGCATAACTTCTTTGACACTGGCCATTGCAACTTCTTACTAGATAGATCTCCCGAGGCAGGGAAAACAAAGGCAAAAATAAAATATTGGGACTTCATCAAAATAAAAACTTCTGCACAGTGAAGGAAACAATCAACAAAACTAAAAGGCAACCTACAAATGGGAGAAGATATTTGCAAATGACATAGCTGCTAATGGGTTAGTATCCAAAATGCATAAAGAACTTATAAAACTCAACACCCAAAAAACAAATAATCTAATTGAAAAATGGGGAGAAGACATGAATAGACATTTATCCAAGGAAGACATCCAGAGGGTCAACAAACACATGAAAAGATGCTCAACATCACTCATCATCAGGGAAATACAAATCAAAACTATAATGAAATATCAACTGACACCTTTCAGAATGGCTAAACTCAACACAGGAAACAAGAAGTGTTGGCAAGGATGCTGAGAATGGGGAACCTTCTTACACTGCCAGTGGGAGTGCAAGCTGGTGCAGCCACTCTGTTAAACAGTATGGAGTTTCCTCAGAAAATTAAAATTAGAACTGTCCTACACTCCAACAATTGTACTACTAGGTATTTACCCCAAAATACAAAAATACCAATTCGAAGGCACCCTAATGTTTAAAGCACCATTATCTACAATAGCCAAATTATGGAAAGAGCCCAACTGTCCAATGCCCATCAACTGATGAATGGATAAAGAAGTGGTATCTATGAGTATCTATAATATTCATATTCAATGGAATATTCCTAGGCCATAAAAAAAGAATGAAATCTTTCCATTTGCAAGGACATGGGTGGAACTAGAGAGTATTATGCTAAGTGAAATAAGTCAGTCAGAGAGAGACAAATACCATATGATTTCACTTACATGTAGAATTTAAGAAAATATGACCGAAGGGGAAAGAAAGGGGGGGGGGCAAACCAAGCAACAGACTCTTAACTATAGAGAACTAACTCATAGTTACCAGAAAGGAGGGAAGTGGGGAGATGGGTTAAATAGGTGATGGGGATTAAGGAGTGCACTGGGTGTTGCATGGAATTGTTAAACCCCTATATTGTATACCAGAATCTAATACTACACTGTATGTTAACTGGAATTAAAATAAAAACACTTAAAAAGGAAAAGAAAAATAGATTAAATTATGTCTGACGTTGTCAATCAGACAACACTTGTCATTAAATATATATGTAATTTTGAGGAACCTCCATACTGTTTTCCAGAATGGCTACACCGGTTTGCACTCCCACCAATAGTGTAAGATGGTTCCCCTTTCTCCACATCCTTGCCACCACCTGTTGTTTCCTGTGTTTTTGATTTTAACCATTCTGAGAGGTGTGAGTTGATATCTCACTGTAGTTTTGATTTGCATTTCCCTGATGATGAGTGATGTTGAACATCTTTTCATGTGTCTGTTGGCCATCATGATGTCTTAAAGTGTATTCAGACATATAAATTCTCCTACAAATTTTTACCATATTTCCATCAACCCTTATGTTCCTCGCTGTAGCCTCTGTTAGGACTTTATCAATAGGTTATGGTTTTACAGTAGGGTAAGGGAAGTGTTCCTCAGCCAGACTTAATATCCATTCCCATAAAACATTCAGTTAAACTTACCAGGATTTCTTTAGAGAATATCAGATTAAACATTACAACTTTCACAATCCTATCAACCCTATGTTTTTACATTCTCTCAATTTAATTGTAATAGGCATAGGGCTTCACCAATGGGTTTTGGTACCATAGACTCTTAACTATAGAGAACAAACTGGTGGTTACCAGAGGGAGCATAGGTGGGGGGATGGGTTAAATGGGTGATGGGGATTAAGGAGTGCATTTGGGATGAGCACTGGGTATTGTATATAAATGCTGAATCATGAGATTGTACACCTGAAACTAATATTACACTGTATTTAAATAAAAACTTGAAAAAATAAATGTAATTTTTTTGGAAGCCTTAGATTTTAGAATAAAAGATTTAAAAAGCAAATTTCAGGAAAGCAGGGATACAATGACACAATCTTTGCATGAAAACCCTTTGGCATTCTTTCAACAATTTTAAAACTTATCATTCAGTAAGAGAAAGTCTGTGTTAATACAGACTCTATGCTTTCAGAGAAATTAACACTTCAGCAGATGTCAGTGATGCTTTTTTTTTTCCTTCTAGTGATGGCCTTGCTCAAATTCAAGCGTTAGAGCAAATTTTCTAAATGCACACCCATAAAACATTTACGTACTCTAATGAAGACGTATTGTAGGAAATGTCTAAATTACCCAGTTTGAGGGGGAAAAAAGAGAAAGCAAAAATTTAATGCAAGGGGATGAAATAGATGAATGCCTGTGGTTGACGTTATTGTTCACTTTTTTTTTCAGTCCTTAGATTAGAGCTTTCTTTATAGCATGCCATAAATACATATTTCTATTTTATAGTCTATGTGCTACTGCACCATGGATGACCAAAGGGAGTTTTTCTTGTTGACTGCTAACTGTCCATCTTACTGACAGTGCTGGGAGTGAACAGAGATGCAAAGCTGAAATAGGTTTTCAATCCCAGGGAGATTAATCTGCTCAGAACTGAGGGTCTCCATTGCTCTGAGACTGGTCTGGATCAGTACAATTATAAGGTCAATCCTGAGAGGGAAGATCCAGAACCTGGGGGAGGGAGAATGAGCACAAAGCTGGAGACAAATTCAGACAGTCAGAAATAGTGGTACGCTCTGACCTGGAATGGTATTTTAAATAACTGCTTCATTCTTCCTTTCTTTAGATGTGAGAGACATTGTAATTGGATAGCATAAATTTTCAAGTCTCCGTTTTGGCTATGGGGAAAAGTGTACAACATCTGATTAGATTTTACACTCAGCTTTAGCCTTTTTGTTTGTTTATTTCCCCTCTGTGAGTCAAGGGAATTATATATGAACACTAACTAATTGTCTAGGGGTTAGAGATATCTATTATTAATTGCCAGTGAGTTCAGAAATACAACCTATTTTAGGATCCATACTCTAATTCTCATTTTCCTTTGGGTAAGGAGAGAGCAAACCAATGGCACAAATTAAAATTCTTGTTCCACAAGGGAAAACAATGTCCAAGAATCAAATGTTTTTCTTTGATCACCAAAAATAATCCGAGCTCCAGCAGCTCAGTTTCCATTATGGATTTCCCTCCTAGTGCAAAAGCTGAGGAGAGGAAAGTATGAAACATAGCCCTTGGATAGAGACACTACCCTGCAGTCTACTACATCCGCAGGCTAGCACATGCATGCCATAGAGGACTCTATGGGAAGGATCTGACGGCACATTTTAAATTCCCTAAAATCTACAATGCATGGGACTTCTTACTGTTTTGTATTTACAGACCAAAGCCCTAAATAGCCTGGCAGTTTTCTAGTTAATCTGACTATTTTGGGCAGCCAGATGAAATAATTCAGTTCCCAGATGGAATACGATGGACCCGAATGACCTGGTGTGGTGGCTTGCAATCATCCAATTGGCACACACAGTGCCAAATCTCGAAGTCATGGCAATCATACAACTTCTGGAACCACCACTTCGAGTGTCAGTTCCATGGGACCTAGGCTGGCTCCCGCTGTGAATGATTTTAGCTACACACGTGTTGCTTGCTCACATCCTCCTTGACTGCCAAAAATCCAGTTAGAGGAGGAGACGAAAGACCATGGGATTGGTAGAGATGGGATTTTGAAAGGTTGTCCAGAGTCACGCTTTCCCAGTGAAGGAGGACCAGGAATATCTCAGGAATTAGCAAAAACTGATCATTTCCATGTTTTCCCTCAGCCTCACCAGGGACTTGAGTTAGAGTAGCCAAAGGATGAACGTGGCATCGGCACTCTGGTTGGCTCTAGTGTTTCTCAGGAGTCCTATTAGAGTTTTCACTCACAGAGTCCTGGGGAGCCAGCAAGGCTGCCCAAAGCCAGACCTCCCCGGCCTGTTCTGGTTGGCAGAGCTGCCAGAGTGGCCCCGAGCCCAGGGTTAATGGCCAAAGCTGCCGCAGCGTGGCTGTGGAGACAGGCCCAGTCTGCAGCTCAGCACGGCCCTGGTTCCAGGCGTTTTTGGCTGTGGAGATTTAATTTCTGTTTTCAAAAATATCCTGAAGCGCGCAGTGAGCAGCCCCTAAGAGATCTTCTGTATATTCTTCCCTCTCCTTCTATAGTATCCATATCTAAATAAGAGGGTTGTTTTTGTTTTGTTTTCCACAGTCAGTTTCAAGTATAACACTCAACTCCGAGTAAAGTTGTGACACTCAATTGTTGTGAAAACTAGAATTGGAGGAATCAAGTCACAGATCGAGCTTTTGACTCAACCATTTTGTCATCGCTGCCCTTGCAAACTGCCCAGGTATAAAGCACCATATAAAGCAGCATGTTTATGAAGATTGAATTTGTCACTATAGCCTGAACATAAAAGATGAATGTGCAGCCCTAAGCAATTTGACTCTACCAAGGTAAAAAACCATCTAATACCTTTATGTAAAGTATAACAGAAGGTATGTATAAGAGAATCAGTATGAAATATCGTGAAACAAGACAGAAAAAAATTGTCTTAAATTGAAGCCAAATTTGTATTACATATAACAAACTTTAATTCTAATTGAAAATATTTGATTGAGGAAAAGCAATGTTATATGGTTGTCAGAGGACTGTTTTAGTTAAGGGTTTATGTATATATTTAAAGATTTTCAGATGCCTGAGTGGCTTAGTCGGTTAAATGTCTGCCTTCGGATCAGGTCATGATCCCAGCGTCCTGGGATCAAGCCCCTCATCGGGCTCCCTGCTCTGCGGGAAGCCTGTTCTCCCTCTGCCACTCCCCCTGCTTGTGCGCACTCTCTTGCTGTCTGACAGATAAACAAATAAATAAATAAATATCTTTACAAAATAAAAAGCCTGTTCTCCTTTTGCCACTCCCCCTGCTTGTGTGCACTCTCTTGCTGTCTGACAGACAAATAAATAAATAAATAAATAAATAAATAAATAAATAAATATCTTTAAAAAATAAAAATCCCATTTAAAAAAAATGATTTTCAGAATGCCTTGTTTAGGTAGATACAGAAATGGGAACTGAACGATCTTGGGGGGGGTATCTGTAAACCTATAATTTGATAGTCTCTTTAAAAAAAAGATTTTATTTATTTATTTGAGAGAGAGAGCAAGCATGAGTGGGGTGAAGGGTAGCAGGAGAAGCAGACTCCCCAGTGGTAAGGGAGCCTGACCCGGGGCTGGAGCCCAAAACTCTGGGATCATGACCTGAGCCGAAGGCAGACGCTTAAGCGACTGAGCCACCCAGGTGCCCTGACAGTCTCTGTCTTGATAGTCTATATGCTTTGTATAGCTTGGAGACTAAAATATCAGAAATTATATTAGTCTCTTACTATTCTTTATTCACTCTTTAATTTAAAAATATCCTTCTTGGACCATTCAAGAGAGTTCAGTAGCAAGTACTTAAGTTCAGAGCAATACTGAGAATCAGCAATTATGGACACACTGGAGTGGTGTCCTGGGATTTACAGATCCTGTATTTCACTATGATTATCTTTCTCTTTCTTGATCTCTTTCTTCCCACATCTAGTCTTATATAGTATCTCAACCTCATCATGATTAAGATTTTTTTTTAGGGCGCCTGGGTGGCTCAGTTGGTTAAGCGACTGCCTTCAGCTCAGGTCATGATCCTGGAGTCCCTGGATCGAGTCCCGCATCGGGCTCCCTGCTCGGCAGGGAGTCTGCTTCTCCCTCTGACCCTCCCCCCTCTCATGTGCTCTCTCTCATTCTCTCTCTCTCAAATAAATAAAATCTTTAAAAAAAAAAGATTTTTTTTTAAGATTTTTATTTTTAAGCAATCTCTACACCCAACGTGGGGCTCAAACTCACAACCCTGAGATCAAGAATCCCATGCTCCACGAACTGAGGTGGCCAGGTGCCCCTAGGATAGTTATTCTTGACAGTAGTTTGGATTACAAAATCTTGAAAGGATTCTTGAATTGTTAAACCAGGCTACAAAGAATGTTTGGTGCCAGAGAAGAGGGAATTCTCAACACCTGAAGGTGTCAGAAGACCAGCACTGTCTTCAAGATATCCGTTATGAAAGCCGCTGAGGGTGGGACTTTCTAGAAAATGACATTCAGATGAAAGGCTTTTGGAGAGATGACCAAAGCAATCCTGGACACAATCCTCTTTCTGACTCAAATACTTGTATCTTTGGTCCCAAGTAGGCTTTGTCCCTCATGTCAGATTGCTGGTGCTCTCTACAATGTCAGTAACTACCTAATTTTTTTTTTTTTAATTCTTTTTACCTATCTCTGTTTTCTCCACACATCTTCGGACTCTGGGTCAACATGATACCACTTATATACACTCACAGAGACTCAGCAGCTTCCTGACCTTCATTTTCAACCTATCCTTTCTTGATGATTGTGGCAAAAGGCAAAGAAAATGAAAGTTCATGAAAACAAGGAAACACTGAGAAGGGTATTGAGGACAGATATGCTGGGAACAAATATTAGATACAGAACAAGACACTATTATTTAATGTTCAATCTAGAATATGCCAGAATATGCCAGAATACTCAAAACACAGAAACTCCTTTCACTGCATTGTTATTTTATCAAAATCAGACTAAATGAGCCGGTCAGAAAGGCTGCATCCTCGTAGTAATTTCATATGCCATCAGTACTGTGATCCTTAGCAACGGGTTGTTATTATTAAGTATAAGGCTATGGGAAATGCCTAGAGTGTCCTATTCTATGGATATTTTATTTTTTATTTATTTATTTTTATTTGAGAGAGAGAATGAGACAGAGAGAGAGAGCAGGGGAGGGGGGAGGATCAGAGGGAGAAGCAGACTCCCCGCTGAGCAGGGAGCCCGATGCGGGACTCGATCCCGGGACTCCAGGATCATGACCTGAGCCGAAGGCAGTCGCTTAACCAACTGAGCCACCCAGGCGCCCTCTATGGATATTTTAAAAAGATACGCTTTCCATTCTGGCTACGAAATAAATAAGCAAACAAAAATTATATAAAAACAGTCAAAAACAAGCAAAAGTTATGACATTAACCTCCCTGAACTGTCGCTGATCTTCATGTTTTAAACACTGGTGGTCCAGTATATTCCATTTGCTACTGTACCATCAGATGGGCTCTCATAGGTGCAGTTCCTAGTGTTGGCTAGCACTGCTCAGAAATCTAAGTGTTCTCAGTGTGAATGGAGAGGTTCAACAAGGTACAACCCTCTAAGCTTATGTTCTCCTGGGGATGGAAGTGAGGTGTTTCCTACCAAAACTCAAAGGGTATGTAACTGTCCTCTCCAAGGTGCTCCCCAGGGCCAGTTCCAGGAGAAGATGTGAAGCAAGTGAGATGTGCTTTTGGTACTCTAAGTGTTCTCCTTTTTATTCTACCCCATCTGTAAGCATTCACTTTCCTCGACTTCTTAACCCTGTCAAAATTTACTCTTAGAAAAAGTTCCTTGAAATCTTTTTAAGTCATAGTATGAAATTCTATGTGTCACCTCTCCCACAGTGATTTATATGTTAATTTCTAATGCTAATTATAGCATGAAATACTCTGCCCCTTTTGAGGAATTCCATGCATCATTGGGCAGGTTAGGAAGAGATTTCTGAAGGAAACCAAAAAAAGCCTTCTCAGCACTCTGAAACACACCTTGAGTTCACAGGCACACACACACTCACACTCACATATACTAAAGTAAAAGGAAACATTAACATGGATCCCCTTCGGTATGTTAGGAAGCCTAGCAACTATCATGTGTAGGTTTCTTATTAAATTCTGTTCTGCAGCAAGTCAGACTCAAGAGAGAGGTCAAGTTATTTCATCGAGGTCACACAATTACTCAATATCAGATCCAGGATAACAAGCTCAGCCAGCATCCAGTCTCTCTTCTCCATGTATTCTAATTATTTTTTGTTGATTTGAGTTTGTACTGGAAGTGTTAGCAGGCCTGAATCCACACAAAAATAAGGCAGAGATCAAGTGAGAAAACTTAAATGTAAAATCCTCTCAGAAATCCCAGAGGGAAACCAGACTGATTTCAATGTCTGAAGTCTTCATTCATTTTTTTCCATTTCTAAAGAGACACTTCATTTATCATCCCTGTGTCATCTCTTGCTTTGGTTAACGGATGGTGTTACTCTGATTACTGACAGATCTCTCGTAACTTCTGGGCTATGAGGCATGAAACATTTCATATCACAAAACATGACCTTCTCACCATGGAGTAACTAAATATTTATTTCCCTAGAAATGTTCAGCAGGGTCCGGGTGCTTTGTTTTCACACTTCCCAACTTTTCCTCTTTGATTCATTATTACTATCAACATTTTCTTATAAAACTGTTTTCTTGAAGATCATTGGCGTAACTATGCTAGAGTCTTTTCATGAATGCTACTGAATTCTCTACTCCCTATTGAAGTGAGTGTCCTAACACTAGATGGACTTAGAGGCACAGGTTAAGAAGCCCCTGAGGTTGATACTTCTCAATGTTCCACCTTCCTTCTTCATTTACTGCTCTTTAACTATTTATGTTCACAGCAACAAGGAAAGGCTGTAAACATCATTTCATACCTCAATTATTGCTGTATTAAGCTAAGAGTATTTTAAAACTACTTAAATAGTTGACTTCCATCAGCAAGGCAAGTTACGCAGTTTGAAAATTGTCTGCTTTCATCTATGTGGCAAGTATTAGTGACCTCCTATTACATATGCCATGCACTGTTCTTGAGCTAGGGAAGCAACGGTGAACACAAGATGTGTCTCTGCTCTCCAACAGAGGAGTTGGGAGACAGGTATTAGTCAAATGAGAGTGCAAATGATGTATGATCACAACTGGAGGTATGTAGAGATAGGAAAGGAGGGAGAAAGGGAGGAAAGGGAGGACTATCTATGGGAGCTTATGATGAAAGACCCTGGCCTGGAATGAGAACTTGAGGATGAGAAAGCTGCCAGAGAAAGAGGGACCTCAGAGCTGGGATCTGAAGGATGATTAGTGTTGTATGGGGGAGTGGGAAGGAGAAAAGCCTTACGGACAAAACAACACAGAGGCCTGACATTTGGAAAAAGAAAGGAGAATTTAGCAATTGAGAGAAGGCAGTTTGGCCTGAGCTCACAGACCAAATGAGAGAGTGATGATTAACGAGACTGGGGAGATAAGCAAGGGCCAGACCAGGTGGACATGACAGCAGAGTTGAGGATGTTGTTCTTCACTTCAAGAGCAATGAAAAGCTACTGCAGGGCTTTAAGCATGGGGGTAACATGATTGATTGGCTTTGCATTTTGAAAACAATTCCTTTCTGTTCCGGGCAGAATTTGTGCTTGGTGAAAGGGAAGTCAATTACCAATTTTGTTCTCTAATGTCCAATTATTGTTAAGGTTTGATGGGAGAGCAAAAATGTGGTCTATATAATGCTATTAGGAAGTTAATATTCAAGAGATTCATAAGCTAGAAGCAAATTTCTTTCTCAAGTGAATATAATGCTATAAAGAGAAGACATGACCTACTTCTATATTTACAAAGATATTCTAATTATATGTGGAATGTTTTCCTAAGATATATGGATGTTTTATAGAAGTATAGGATCAAAAGGAGCCTTTTTACCCAGGCAGAGATACACCAAAACATACTGGATAAATGTTTGTATTTCTCTCAGTGCTAAGAAGAGGATCATATTTAGTGATTTTTTTTTCATTTATTAAACACATTTTTATGGACGTCAGCTCTGGGTCAGGTGCTGGTTATAGGGCTCTAGCAGAGAACTGAGAATAGTTTTTGTTCTTACGAGCCTTTTATTTTGGGTGGGTTAGATAATAAAGAGATAATCAAGGTGATATAAGATATATTCAATGGTGCAAAGGGGGATGGGATTTCAAATTTATAAATAAAATTTGTGACATCACCACCAGTAAGGTTTTCTCTCACTATACGTCTACATACACACATATGTATGTATGTACATATCATGTATATGTATATGTACGTATGTATTTGGAGAGAAAACTTCACTGATGAGGTGGCATTTGAGCAGATCAAAATGCTGACACCCTAAATCAAAGAAAATTTTAAAAATTCCTGTCAAAATTTTCTCTCCACTCACTGGGGAAAGACACACAAGGTCACTTTAATTGTTGATTTTTTTTAACATAGGTTTTCTTGGTACTTGATATTGGAAAATCACACCCCTGCTAACTCATCCCCAACTGCCACCCCCTCTTCTGCTTTATTCGTAATTGCTTGTGGCTAATCTACTTCTGGCTCTGCCTGGAGTGCCTGCTATTTGATGATTATGGATGCCATGAATAGCATGTTTGGGCAAAGATCCACTTCATTTGCAACACACTTTAATTATAAAAGAACTTTTAAAACTAATGTTTCCTTCCTAATTCCTTTCTCAAACTTGGTTTCTCTTTTTTGTTTAGCAGATGTGTTTTCATTACACACCCATTTGGCAATTTTGAAACAAGTTCACAACAGAGCCCATTTTCTAAACAAATCTGCACAAATATGCAAACTGTGAACTTGACATTCAGCTCTACAGCTGCAACAACTGAAGAATAATAGTTTTAAGAATTACCATCATGAGATTGAAAATTAAAATTCATTTTCAGGGCAGTATCATCAAATATTATTACCTGTCTTGATTCCCAGAAACAGAACGATAACATATTTATTTGTAATAGCAGTGATTTCAAAGTATTTATTTAAAAGTGTACTTCAAGAGTATGAAATGTGAAAATATGTCAAGTCAAATATAAGCATATTAAAAACTGCTTTCATTGCTTTTAAAGTTACAAGTCTGTCACTGCTTATTCTATAGAATTCTCTTTAATGGATTGAATTATTCGAAGTACACATGAAAATTTGTATTACAAGCCATATCTACTATGTTAATAAATGAATTCATTGATGAAAGTGATGTAAGTGAAATACTAATCTGCAGTTATTTTATACAAGGCATTGGAATAAGGAAGCAAAAATACAAAAAAGAATGTGGCAAGGCACACTCACTCAAAATTGGCATTCAAGAGGTGACTATTTCTTGAGTACAAACAAGTACTGAAGAAATACTGATATCACAGGGTCCTCAATTGTCCTCATAGATCCTCAAGATTCAAAAACACATACAAATAAACAGTCTACCTTCAGGTTTGCATAGCTTTTGATAATGTTTGCTATATCAAGCAATAAGTTAAGGAAAATCAATAAAGAAGGCATTTTACTGTGACAGTGATGTTTATGACATGAAATTCAACTCTTTCATTTAAAAGGAGTATATGTAAGTTTTACTTTTTTTTTCTTTTTAAAGATTTTATTTATTTATTTATTTATTTGACAGAGAGAGACACAGCGAGAGAGGGAACACAAGCAGGGGGAGAAGCAGGCTTCCTGCTGAGCAGGGAGCCTGATGCGGGGCTCGATCCCAGAACCCTGGGATCATGACCTGAGCCGAAGGCAGACACTTAACAACTGAGCCACTCAGGTGCCCCAAGTTTTACATTTTTTTAAATTTATTTTTGGACTAGCATCAAACTATCCAAGGGGCAATTCAGGAACCTACTGCAAATTACTGATGTGATTTAAATACTTTTTTCCCCCTTCTGGACTTCTGGATGGCATGATGCAGAAAGTTTGATTCAAAAACAGTTAAATATGGTATGAGTTGGATTCGTGACTAAAACAAGTTTAATTCCCTGAAGGAGTTATGAAAGATAAATTATGAAAGATAAGTCACGCATAGGAAGATAATTCACACATACAATTTTCCTGTCCTTTTATAACCCATGTCAGTGAAAGGTAAGGCCACATTGGAAATATTGCTGTTACCCAGAGATTAAGAATATGGGAGGGAGGTATTGAATTTAGTTCTCAGGTTATATTTAGAATTAAGTAGGTACTGACTCTCGGAAAGTCACTTTCCTCCTCATTCATAAGGTCCACAATAATGTTATAACTTGCCCTTATTTGTCTGCTGAATAGCAATTAATGACTAATTATAGGTTTTCCAAATTTTTAAATAGTTAACTATAGGAGATAGTAAATGCTAACTTAGCCCTTGGTCATGTTTTCTTTTAATATTAAGTTTCATCAAGGTTTAATTCTACTTAAGCTGAAATGAACCATGCACTTGAGTGTGATATCATGTCAGTGACAAGTAAGTGTCTGACAATTAGGTGATAGCTGGATACTCATACTACTTTTGCATTTCACCTGTTGCTGTATGTTGCTTTGGTTGAATAAAAAAAAAAAAAACTGGCTTCACCACTCTGGAAAACAGGATGGAGTTTCCTCAAAAAGTTGAAAATAGAGCTACCCTACAACCCAGCAATTGCACTACTGGGTATTTACTTCAAAGATACAAATGTAGTGATCCGAAGGGGCACGTGCACCCCAATGTTTATAGCAGCAACGTCCACAATAGCCAAACTATGGGAAGAGCCAAGATGTCCATCAACAGACGAATGGATAAAGAAGAAGTGGTATATATATACAATGGAATATTATGCAGCCATCAAAAAATGAAATCTTGCCATTTGCAACGACATGGATGGAACTAGAGGGTATTATGCTAAATGAAATAAGTCAATTAGAGAAAGACAAGTATCATATGATCTCAAGGATATGAGGAATTTGAGAAACAAGACAGAGGATCATAAGGGAAGGAAAGGGAAAACGAAACAAGATGAAACCAGAGTGGGAGACAAACCATAAGAGACTCTTAATCTCAGGAAACAAACTGAGGGTTGCTGGAGTGGAGGGGGGTGGGAGGGATGGGGTGGCTGGGTGGTGGACATTGGGGAGCGTATGTGCTATGGTGAGCGTTGTGAATTGTGTAAGACTGATGAATCACAGACCTGTACCCCTGAAACAAATAATACATTATATGTTAGTAAAAAAATAAAGATAAGTAATTGAGATTCCTAAAGATTAAAAAAAAACAAAAACAACAACAACAACAAAAAACACCTGGCTTCACATACATGTGTAGTTGGAAAAGGAAGGAATATTTTAGTAGCCATTCCAGATTATTGTGGATATTCTTTTCTGTTACCATACCAAAACTTGACATGTGATAGTTTTTTAAAGATGCCTGCAACATTCTATCTGAAATTGTATCAATGAGGTTTTCAAGGTATTTTGTTATAGCAAAATCCCTATGTCTTTCTTATACTCTGAATAGATCTTTTACAGATGTGTGGTTGATTTTGTAGTACCACATATAGATTGCTTGTAAAATATCACTTCGATGGGTTATGGATATTTTTCAAATGCTAAGATACTTCACTTTACAATGTCAAAAATCACATTCATTAATATTCCCACAAATCCCATCAGAAATATCTTTAGATATGGGGACACATTCAAGTTCACAGTGGTGAATACCATTTTTCAAAATGAATTTTTACTTAGAAATCATATTTCATCACGTTTAGCAAATATTGGGGGTTGTTTTTCTAAACTGACACTGTTGACTGTTTACTTCCTTTTTGAAAAACAAAACAAAACAAACAAAAAACAACCTGTGCCAAATACTCAGGTGTGTGGCCATAATTTGTTTTTAGCTATTTTGTTTTGAATAAAAATGGTGTTCCACAAAAACTTGTGTAAGTTTTTCCTGGAGCTTTTCCTGGAGACCACCATCATATTTCCAATGTTCAGTAGGAATGCTTTGTAAGTACTTCCTGTTCAGTTGCAAAAAATGTTAAAAAGACATGTTAAGGGTAAAACCTTAGTAAATACAATTCATTTTATTCATCAAGGACCTTAAGTAAAGCAGTTGTTCTTTAAACGAGTATACAGTGACAACTAGGACAGTTTGGTGCTGCTACCTGATCTGTACCAAGACATCGGCAAGTTTATTTATAATTGCTTTTGCAACATCAGTGCAAAGCAAATGCCAACACAGTGAAAAAATTTACATTGTAGTATTATTATAGAAATAGCTTATACCTCTCAGATACCCTGAAATAATCTTGAGGACTAAGGGCTCCACAGACTACACTTTGAGAACTATTGTCCTAGATCAATGGTTTTTACCTCTGTGTTCATTTTTGAATAATGGATTATTTTGGGAACTTGATTTAAAAAAAAAACAACCTACAGTATAGTGATAATAACAACTGCCATGTATTTAGAGAAAACGGTATCTATTATTTTAAGTATATGCTAAGCATCTTGGGCACATTATCATATATAACCTATACTGCAAAACAATGCAAGGTGTCTTATTGTACCTATTTTGGAAACTGATGAACCTGAAAGGCTAAGTTTTCCAAGATCATCTAACTTGTTACATGTAGAGCTGAGAATAGGGTCCTCACACTTCTGATATAAAACCCTAATGACTCGTAGCCACTAGGTTATTTTGTAATAGAAATACATATTTGAATACAAATTTAGGTGACTTAGGGACCCTGAAAAGTGAATTTATATAAATAATTATTGTTCTGGAATCTACATCACTTGTAAATATTCCAAGGAAGATTTCCTAGTGATTTCCATGTAGCATCATCTTTTTATACTTTTTCCTAGAGAAAACCAATTTTTGTCTTAACCATTGATTCCTATTTCTTTATCACCTTCCACTTAGTCTCCCATCCAATGGAGGAATACTTTTAAATTTTAGCGGAGAAGGTTGACAATGTCCTTTTAAAAATCTAGGCACCAAAAAAAAATAAAAATAAATAAATCTAGATACATTTTTGAAATGGATAGAACTTCAGTCCATTTTATACACATGCTCACTTGAGACCCTCCTATCAGTCTAGATTAATCAGGCATAACTTCCTTTTCCAGCAGGGTGTTATTTTCTTTCAGCTGTTAAGTCTTTGGGAACAGGAACTTGGCTCATCTCTGTATTGTCTCCTGCATGACATCATTGGTGCTATTCCTGATAAGGAAGACGTGGAGATGAGAAGGTTTCCCCTGCCAGGGGTTGATAACCTAACAAAGTCTATTTGTTTCCTAGTTGAGTTGATTCTTTCCTCTCAGATAACAAGATCTTGGAATCTGTGGAAATGAGGAATCTAGTGAATCACTGACATCTAGGCTGAGGGAATTTGGCTAGGCCCTCGATGTAGCATATGCTAGTTGTGTGAATGCTCCATTTTCCTTGGAGGGCAGAGGGACATGGTGCCTAGCTCTGCATGGCTCCCAGTCAAACCCACTCCTGGACTTGAACTTGCAAAAGAGAAGTATACATTACTCCTGAAAACACGTGTAACTCAACACTCTTACATATTCTAAGCATCCATAGTTTTCAACAAATTGTTCCCAGGCACTTATTGCAGGCACAGTATTAGGAGCTGGGAAGCAACAGTAAATAAGACATCAGGTTCCGGCCCTCAGAAGGCCTGCAGTCTATAGGAGAAGTTAAATAGCAAATACATAATTATACATATGATTATTGTCTACAAGCAAACATTTTAGTGGGGCTCTTCTTACCCTTGATTGGTTTTAGGGAAAAAAAAAAAAAAAAAAAAACCTCAGCAAAGAGGAAAACCTTCCTTTTGAGTCAGGACCTGTTAAAACCACCTGTCTTCTGTCATCTCAGGATGCTGCTATGGGCTAACCAAGCTGCAGCCATATACAACCTCTTCCTGAACTGCCATCGTATTTCCTTGGTTTGGATGGTGTTGTGCCTATTCTCTTCCAGGCAAACTACTCATTCTTCTCGTCTATTTCAATCATTACTTTCTTTGTGGAGCCTGCTTCAACCTTCCAGAGAGAACAAATCAGTCCCTCTGTTGTATTGCCCTGAGCATTGGAGAAACCAGAAAGCACAACCTTCCCTTGTAAGGAGTCAGAGTTCAGACCGCTTAGGTCTGAAACCCAGCTCCGCTACACTTTGCTGTCTGGTAATGGATTAGTTGTATAAACTCTCCAGGATTCAATTTCCTCAACTGAATCATAGAATTGGTGTCCTGTGCACATTTGTGAAATAACCTACTTACCACATAGTAAGCACTCGGTTCATTAACTAAAAATATATTAGTGATTGCCTTCATTCTTTGATAGTGTAATTATTTGTTATATATCAGTTTCTTTGTGACTCTGGGACTGAACATTTAAAAATCTAAGTTAGAACATTTCTCACCTCTGCTCAAACTCCTACAGTGGCTCCCTTCTCAGAGTAAAAGTGAGAAGTCATTATAATGACCCATATAAAAAGACACTAGGTAATCTGTCCCCTTTTCCCTCTCTGTCCTCATCTTCTGCTCCTCTTTTTCTCCCATATTCTACTCCAGCCACACTGGTCTCCGTGCTGTTCTTACACCTCAACAATCTCCTGCTTCTGAGCCTTTGTGCTCATCCCCTTTCCCCAGAATGATCTTCCTGCAGACATCCTCCTTGATTCCTCCTTCACTTTCTTTACCATCTTTCCAGTGATGAACCATTGTTCCCAGTCACTTGTAATTGCTCTACTCCTCCTGACATCACTTCTTAGTCCATTTTCTTGCTTTATTTTTCTTTACAGCACTTGTTATTGCTATGTATCTTACTTATTGTCTATTCCTCCCTCCAGAATACACATTGTAACATAGACGTTTGTATCTTTTTTATTCACCACCAATATCCTGAGCACCTAGAACAGTGCCTGGCATCTAGTAGATACTCAACAACTATTGTTGAAAAAAAAAAAAAAAAAAGAAAGATGTGGTCTTCCTCTCTACCCCAGAGTCCCTCCATAGTTTCATTTACAGGAGATATTCTGTAGGTAAGTAATTTGTCTTAAGCAGATACCTTGCAGTAGGTTAACAGAATTAATAGTTAACCTAATCAGTTTTTATCTTTTACAGTGACTATAAAAGATGATTTCCTGTGTGAACAAGTCTTTCTACTCTATAAGACTACAGATTTTCACTGCTCATTTTAGGATCATTTCAGAAATCCCTCATGAAAGTGTTTATTATTTAATGATTGCCCCCTATAGCTCTCTTCAGTTAGAGAATGTAGAAAATGTTATCTGACATTCAGGTGTATGTGTGTTTTCTTCCTTGAGTCTGGAAGCACGAAAGAAAGTAGAATTTACTTTTGCAGTTTGGAAAATTTTATTTGGACTTCCACATCCTAAGAACTTTTCAAGAGGTTTAGATTGCCCATGACTAGTTTCCACCCAAGAAGCAGTGTCATATTTATAAGGGCTTAAAACAAATAATTCTAGTGCAGTGTCAGATTGCAGCCCGCATTTATAGTTGTCTTTCCCATTACTCCATTGCTGTTACCATTCAAAAATTAGATCTAGAGGGACGTCTGGGTGGCTCAGTTGGTTAAGCGTCTGCCTTCAGCTCAGGTCATGATCCCAGGGTCCTGGGATTGAGTCCCGCATCAGGCTCCTTGCTCAGTGGGGAGCCTGCTTCTCCCTCTCCCTCTGCCTGCCACTCTCCCTCCTTGTTCTCTCTCTCTCTCTCTGACAAATAACATCTTAAAAAAAAAAAAGAATTAGATCTATAGCCAGGTTCCTGTTTCATTCATTCTCATTTGCTATTTTTAAATACAAATTGTGTAATTGTATTTTTAAAAGTATTCACTCTCTTATTTGTATTCTTTTAGAACCTCTTTCAATCTTAAAAGTCAATTTTCAAGTGTATTACTGAAAGTTTTTTGCTAAGAAATACAGGTGATGTGCATTTACACTGTACAAAACCCCAAAAATATAAATACACTGCTAGAAAAGATGAATGCATACTGGTGTAGTATCAGACTTCTTTGATGGCAGGGGAGGTGAATCAACAGAAGGTTAGTGATACTTAGACAAGTTACTCCAAGAAATACATGTCATAGTTTCAATAATTAATTGTTAAAGTGGCCCCAGAGACTAGTGGTAAGGAAACTTTGAGGAAACCAGATTAATTTTCTATTATGTTTTGTTGTTATTATGAATTTTTTGTTTAATCACTGAAAAGGGGGAAAAATCTTCTTTTAGGGATTTAGTAGTATAACACCAAATGCAAAACATGTTACTAAAATATAAAGTGTGAGGATGGGAAATTGCAAAATTTAAATGATTATGATTTCAAAGGAAAAAGCAGGAAATACATAAATGAGCTTCTTTTTGGTTTGGGAATTTGCAGATGTGAGTTTTCTGTGAGCACCTGCAGGTCTCTCTATGATGTGCTCTCCTTTCTACTGACCCTTTGGTGGCAGAAACAGCTCAAGACTTTGGAGAAGCAGGCTCTCCACTCAGGGTCTGTCTGCTCAGCCTGAAAGTGAACCTTCAAGGTGATATATGAAGGCTGACTTTCTCATCAGTGCTGAGGATAGGTCTGTGGGCTCAGAACTACTTTAGCATGTCAAGAAAGATTACATATATATCTTGTGTATGACAGGTATAGTTTTGTTTATCTGGTTTGTTCTGTAGTTACTGTCATTAGTGGTACCTAATTACACTTGAGCAATTGTATAAAGGACTATGTTTCATATTAAAAACCAGAGTAGCAATTATGAACCTTATATATACATATTTTTTTCTAATATTATCACTTAGAGACAAGAAAATATATTCCAAGGAAAATGGCCACCCACTTTACTAGCTGTGGAACTGTGTATAAATTATTCCCTCTGGTCTCAGTTTCCACATTTGTAAAATGGGAAATGTTAGGGTGGTTGTGAAAATTAAATGACATAAATGTAAAACGCTTAGAAGTATGCCCGGCTAATAGTATATGCCTAACGAGCAATAGTTATTTTACTATTGGGGTGGTTGTGATTTTCTGTCCAATGAGCTTGCTCTATAATTCAAAATCACAGGTAATGACATTGAGATTAGCCAAACACTGCACATGAACAATTTTTTGGAGATAGAATAATGTTTCTGGTTCCATACAAATTTTAGGATTATTTGTTTCAGCTCTATGAAAAATGCTGATGGTATTTTGATAGGGATTGCACTGAATGCATAGATTGCTTTGGGTAGCATAGACATTTTAACAATATTTGTTCTTCTAATCTAGGAGCATGGAATATTTCCCATTTCTTTGTGTCTTCCTCAATTTCTTTCATAAGGGTTCTATAGTTTTCAGAGTACAGATCCTTTACCTCTTTGGTTAGGTTTGTTCCTTGTTACCTTATGGTTTTTGGTGCAATTGTAAATGGGATCAATTCCTTAATTTCCTTCTTCTGTCTTATTGTTAGCGTGCAGAAATGCAACTGACTTCTATGCATCGATTTTATAGCCTGTGACTTTGCTGAATTTCTGTATCAGTTCTAGCAATTTTTGGGTGGATTCTTTTGTGTTTTCTACAGAGAGTATCACACCATACACAAAAATAAATTCAAAATGGATGAAAGACCTAAATTTGAGACAGGAATCTGTCAAAATCCTAGAGGAGAACATAAGCAGCAACCTCTTCAACCACAGCCACAGCAACTTCTTGCTATACATGTCTCCAAAGGCAAAAGAAACAAAAGCAAAAATGAACTAATGGGACTTCGTCAAGATAAAAAGCTTTTTCACAGCAAAGGAAACCGTCAACAAAACTAAAAGGCAACCTATGAAATGGGAGAAGATATGTGCAAATGACATATCAGATAAAGGGCTAGTATCCAAAATCTATAAAGAACTTATCAAACTCAACACCCAAAGAATAACTAATCCAGTCAAGAAATGGGCAGAAGACATGAACAGACATTTCTGCAAAGAAGACATCCAAATGGCCAACAGACACATGAAAAAGTGTTCAACATCGCTCAGCATCAGGGAAATCCAAATCAAAACCTCACTGAGATACCACCTCATACCAGTCAGAATGGCTAAAATTAACAAGTCAGGAAACAATAGATGTTGGCAAGGAAGCGGAGAAAGGGGAACCCTCCTACACTGTTGGGAATGCAAGCTGGTGCAGCTTCTCTGAAAAACAGTATGGAGATTCCTCAAAAAGTTGAAAATAGAGCTACCCTATGACCCAGCAATTGCACTACTGAGTACCCCAAAGATACAAATGTAGTGATCCGAAGGGGTACCTGCACCCCAATGTTTATAGCAGCAATGTCCACAATGGCCAAACTATGGAAAGAGCCAAGATGTCCATCGACAGATGAATGGATAAAGAAGATGTGGTGTATATTATATACACAATGGAATATTACTCAGCCATCAAAAAGAATGTAATCTTGCCATTTGCAACGACACGGATGGAACTAGAGGCTATTATGCTAAGCGAAGTAAGTCAGAGAAAGACAAATACCATATGATTTCACTCATATGTGGAATTTAAGAGACAAAACAGATGAATATAGGGGAAGGGAAGGAAAAATAAAATAAGATAAAAACAGAGAGGGAGACAAATCATAAGAGACTCTTAACTCTAGGAAACAAACTGAGGGTTGATGGAGGGGAGATGGGTGGGAGGATGAGGTAACTGGGTGATGGGCATGAAGGAGGGCACTTGAAGTAATGAGCACTGGGTGTTGTACGCAACTGATGAATCACTAAATTCTACCTCTGAAACTAATAATACAGTATATGTCAATAAAAAAAAAAATAGTGTCTCTGCTACTCCTACCAAATCCAGTTCTCTAGGTTTATCTCTCGTCACTACTGTCACATTTTATTGAGCACATCTAGGATCTAGGGAACATTTCAATATTCAATGGAAAAACTTCAAATATTTCCTATAGATAAATGTTTTTCAAACTTCAGCATGCATCATGACTACCTGGAATACTTGTTAAAACACTGATCCTGATTGTTGAGCCCTATCCCCAAGTTTCTGATTTACTTTATCTAGGGTAATGCCCAGGAATTTGCCTTCCTAGCAATTCCCTTCATAATAAGATTATAATGTTGATATATGGACCACGATTTGAGAACCAAAATGAAATGGTACATTTGTTTAGGTGCCTTATCATTCCATTTGCATTTCTCCCTGATCTCTGTGTTTGTCTTTACTTGTTTACATCTAGAGCTCTTGGTTTTAGGTTTTAGATTGGAAACTAGTGAAGTCTAGGCCCTAGGAAACATTCAAAGGGAAGCTATGATAGCAGACCATAAAAGACAATAGAGAATTTGACAAAAATGGCATTCTTTACATGTTCAATATTGTATTTTAAAAACGATATTAAATTTACTTTCCATTTTATAGCTGCTTTGAAAATCTTACAGATTTTCTTTTATACCCATTTTTGTGGGGACCATGGCATTTTGTGGGTCATATGGCCCTATGGAACTACACAAAATATTAGTAATAAGAATGAATAACTCTATTTCCTTCTAAAAAGAGATTAAATGTTTGCTTCATTAATCTTTCTCTTGCTTTCATAGAATTTGAGAACCACACATTGCCTAACAAGTCAGATTAGAAGTATAATGTGATGTAGCATGTACTACACCCAATATATGAATGGCAATTCTGTTTTTAATAGCTATTTTGTAAGCTGCTTTGGCATATAAGAACATTATTAAGATGAATGACAATATCTCAGTTCTAATAGTATATTAAAAAAAAAAAAAAATCAGCCCTGGATGAGTACTTCCAAGGCTGAATATTGCAATCTCAAGATGAGTCATGATGTTCTTATTTTTTGAAAATTAAAAAAGCCCTCCACTTGTAGAAATTCAATAAACTTTGAGCCACTTGAAATGAGCAACTGATGGGTGACAGAAGGATCTATTCAGCTAATCTAGAGACGGTCTCGTCTTACAAGTCATTTGCTATTTTGCAATCTTTTAAGAAGCAGCCATTAATACAAACTACAAACAAAGCCCTTTGAGGTCCAAGGATGAATTTATTCACTTAACAAAGACCTTCCCAATTAGGGTTCGTACAGTTTCCATCACGCCTGTAACTAAATTTGACCTTGTGTTGGAAACACTTCACCTTGTTGGGTATATGCATTTTAAAAATGCTCATTTCAATTTGAAACATCTAACTTATTATATTTAACCCAACTTTCATGCATAGTGACTCAGGAGTTACTCTCCAAATGCCTCAATCAGGAGGCCATTTGTAAGACATCCAAAGACAAGTGACCACAGGCATGAGGCCTGGGAAGGGGTTTCAAAACGGCAGCCAAAGAAAACTGTATTTTGTTAAATGGGCATGTTATTTAGAAACAAAGTTGTCCTTTTGAGAAGTGTATGTTTGGAATGTTTCCAACTCTGGGGTGACATTAAGCAAAATGAGAGTTAAAATGGAGTCCTTCAACCTTGTTCTCCAGTGATTTTGGAAATTAGGCATCAGGCTCTCCACCGGAGGTGCCATTTTAGGACTGGGACAGAGAAGCAGCTGAAAGGAAAAAGCACTTTGCTTGGACAGGATGCGCCTATGTGCTTGCTCTCCACAGCTGCGTCCTCAAAGAGGATAAATGAGGGCATATTCACTCATTAATCAACCAAGAGGGATCACACACTCAGAGAAAAGCTCCAATCAAGTCGCTCGGATGTTTCGGTCCTTAGGCGCTATCACTAATTGCCTGGAAATGTGCCTGCAGTTCTTGGAGTTGGCCCTGGGCCTCTCTCACCAGGAGTCCAGGCAGGAGAGCAAGAGGCAACTAGCTCCCCCAATCCCATCTGCAGCCAGAGCTTCAGAGCTGTGAGCACTCAGCCATCTCTTACTGCATTTGCCAGAAAGAAAGTGGCAACTGGATTTTAAGTGGCCGAAGAAGCAGGACTCAGAAGGCAGGGGTGGACTATCCTATCTCTTGCAGAGGAGTCTTAATTACTTAGTTAGGTTTCTCTGTGTTGGTGGTGGTGGTGGTTTGCACGTTGCAGGTAGCTTTCACATCTCTGGGAGACACCCTGAGGACTCCGCATTTAAGGGATGTCAGTGAGGCAGTGTGTGTCTGCGCTCAGCTGAGTTCCCTATGAGCCTGTGAGAAGGGTGATCGCCAGCTTGGAGGGAGTTTCAAGACCCAGCTGTGCTGTGAGATCCAGACAGCCGTGCTTCCCAGCAAGACTTTATTATTTAAAGACAAGCTCAGAGATGCTTTGATTTGTTATGCTGTAAGGGGCCCTCGGTTCAGTCTCCAATCTCACTCTGTTTTCCCTAAGAGGCCGGAGAGGGGCAAGAACTTGTGCAGGTTACTCAGTCGTATTTCTGGGAGCAGTTCCCGAGAGTTTTGGTTCTCAACTGCAGGGCTTCCGTTGGAAGTGGATTTCCAGATTATATTCAAATGTAGGAACCAAAGCACCTTCTGAAGTGAAAGGGAAAGGATTTTCCCCTTAGAATATGTACTTGCTTTGTCTCTATTAGGAACAGATTCTTAATTATTTGCAATGTAGGTTTTAAAAAGGAGAGAGACAAATTAAGGCAAATGCATTATCTATCCCGGAATTATAATGGACAAATAGCACTACTTCAGAAAGAATTTTAAAAGAAATTCAGAATACACTAGTTACACCCTGAATTTTATGCCATGGTTAGGCAAGTTGTGGGAAGGGGGGTTTGGTTGGGGACTGAGAAGAAACAAGACTTTATTATTATAAGAGCCTCCTACCTTTTTGCATGTATTTGCTTCCCTTCAGATCCCTAAACCTGACAATGGTGTTCTTATGTTGTCTAAGCCATATGGGCAAATATGGGAGGTAGCATTGAGTCTCCATCCTTTAGACAAACTGGGTAAAACTCCATGGAGGCACATGAGTTTTGCTGAGACTTACAAAGATCCTTTCCAGGATGAAGCAAGCTCCCCAAATTAAATTACAAGATGGTAACAAATAATAGAGATGTTAACAAACTTTAAAAAGAGGCACTGTGTATGTAACGGGAGAGACTCTGCCTTTGTAGATTCTTTGTAGATGCAGCAGGTAGGTTTTCCTGAATAGATTTTTGACACAATGGAGCAGAGTTTTAATGTTCATAAAATGTGGTTTGTTTTGGAAGTTTCTATAACTTTTATCTCCTTGGAGACCACAATTTTTCTTCAAAAATGTAATCTTTATAATTTGAGAAATTACTATAAAATAAAGCCTGGTTTACTAGCACCTCGTAAGAAAGACAGCATGAACCATACAGCACACACAAATCAGCCCCAAGGCTATTCTCATCAGTGGAGAGGTAAAAGGGCTGATCAATAGATCAATACAGATCATTCTCAACTTATGATGGGGTCATGTCCTGATAAGCCCATTTTAAGCTGAAAATACCCTAAGTTGAAAATGCTTTTAATACAACCCACCTACTGAACATCATAGCTTAGCCTATCCTAAATGTGCTCAGAAGAATTTCATTAGCCTACAATTGGGTAAAATCATCTAACACAAAGCCTATAATTAGGGCTTACCTACCATGATCTATTGAATACTGTACAGAACATGAAAAACAGAACGGTTGTATGGATACAAATGGTTTTAAGTGTAAAGGTTGTTACCCTTGTAATTGCTTGGCTGACTGGGAGCTGCAACTCTCTCTCCCTTCCCAGTATCACTAAACAATATCGTACTACATTATCACTAACCCTGGGAAAGGATCAAAATTCAAAGTATGGTGGATACTGAATATGTATTGCTTTCACACCATGATTAAGTAAAAAGTCATGTCAGACTATTGCAGGTTAGGAACTGTGTGCAGTGGGATGAAGAGCCGAATGGCTGTCATTGGTAATTTAGCACCATACCATGACACCTCTTCTTCAGACCTCCCTCGACTTTGGTGTCAGCCATATTTGCTTTGCAAAGATAGGCTTTTGAGATTTTAGGATGGCCTTACTGGTGGTAAAAGGTAGAGTTAAGAAATAAGAATGTTAGCCAGTTTTAACAGGAAGTACGAAAGTTCTGGGCTGTGCTACAGTGGAGCAGGAATACTATTGGGCAGGGGGAAAAGTGGGCAGGCTGGGCTAGGGCTGATTCTCAGAAAGTACCACTCAACTCAGCAAGCAGATCTTGTGCCAAACTCTGAAGTTCTTCCTTTTTATGTATCTCCATAATCAAAACTTACTAGTAGTAACTTCTGACTATATGAAAAAATTAAAATTTGCTTAAAAATAAACACATGTTCGTTGTAAAAGTTACATTTTTTAATTAATTTTTTTAAAGTAGGCTCCACACCCAGCGTGGAACCCAACACGGGACTTGAACTCACAACCCTGAAGTCAAGACCTGAGCGGAGATCAAGAGTCAGATGTTTAACCCACTGAGCCACCCAGGCACCCCAACAATGTTACACTTTAAAGGCTTCTTTCCTGCCCATTCATCACAGAATACATTTCCAGAGCCATGCCTAGGTGGGGACTGAGGCAAAGGATGCCCAGGGTTTAGGCTAACAGGGATTGATTATGGAGAACTTATTTTTTATGCTTTTATTTATTATTATTATTATTATTTTTAGAGACAGAAAGAGAGAGGGAACATGAGTGGGAGGGGAGGGGCAGAGGGAGAGGGAGAGAGGGAATCTTAAGCAGGATCCACACTCAGTATGGAGCCCAACAGGGGGCTCAATCCTACAACCCTGAGAGGAAATCTAGAGTCCGAGGTTTAACTGATAGAGCCACCCAGGTGCCCCATCTGTGGGGAATTTAAAAACAGCAATAAAACCTTCAGTGGATCTGCTTTTTATTAACCAGTTGCCTACAATTTTAAATAATGTCAGTGATAAAATTCTCCTCCTCTCCAAAGAGGCCCATTCCCACTGTCTGGCCCTTGGTACACCACTTTGATAAAATTGGATTATTCCATAAATATTTTTTCAATGTAAAATTAATCCTGAACATTTTCTTTCATCACTAATCAATACCCTTTTATATTATAAACTTTGTATTTGCCTATCATGTCATAGTTTGTTTACAGACTCCCCTGTTTTTGGTTAATTTTAAACTGTCTAATTTTTCTCTTTTAAATTTAATTACTTGTATTTTAAAAGGGGAACTATTGAGTCAAACCATATGGACAAAATTTAAGGCTTTTAATAAAGAAAATTTCACCATAGACAGATATTACTACTGATAATCCCACCAGTCATGTAAGAGAGCACACATTTCTCAATAGCTGTGTCAACACCGGCATTTATCTTAAAACAAAACAACACAAAAATATAAATAAAAAAACTTGATCAGTTTGATAGACTGCCTGTTGTATTTAATTTTTATTATAGTTTACGTTACTGTGACTAGTTGTGGGGCTGATCATTTTGGTGTGATTATTTTTAATTCAGCTCTTATAGTCAGACTCGTAGTGTCTGTCCTTTAATAATTTCTCCCTTCTTTTTAACTGAAGTGTGTGTATATGTACATATATTCATAAAAATCTTTGCATGTTAAGAGTGTTATCTTCTGTTTTTATTATGTATTGCAGATATTTCTACAAAGTTTATTATTTGACTACTGATTTTGCTTCTGAAACTTTGGGTTAACCAGTAATTTTTAAATTTATACTATTCTATCCTATCTTTAATATTTTCCAAAATTGACAAGGAATCATATTCCCTTACATTTTCTTCTATCATTTTTCTTCTTTAAATTTACTGTTATACTTCATTGGGAATATATTTTGGAATATAAAATAGTGAATCAGTTAAGATGCTCTGTTAAATAATCATTCCATCCTCTCTTTTCTGAAATGACTCAGTCTCTCTCTCTCTCATATATATATGAGATATAACATGACTTCTATATATGACTATATGTACAATTTATATATACAGTTGAATTTGAACCTTTATTTTATAATCTCTATGTTCTATGCTTAAGACAGTGTCACTCTATTTTAATTATTATTCTTTTCTAGTATATTTCTATATCAAGTATGGTATATTCCCCTCAGTAATATTTTTATAATTTTTTTGAGTTTTTTCCAGTAAAATATACTGGAAAATCATACCTACAAATAAGAAAAAATAAACCTCCTTCTAGGATTTGTATTAGAATTACACTAATTTCATTGCATTATATTTTTATATAATTTCAATGTAATTAATATAATTTTATATTAATTATAATTTTATGACATTGAATGACCTCTATTTTTTAATTTAGTGAGGTTTCCCCCCTAAGTACCTCATGAACACTTAAAAGAATATGTTTTTTTTTGTAGAACTATTCTGCTTTCCAAATTTCTTTTTCCTATGCTTTCCCCTACCACTTCTTAGTTTATTAACAATTACTTTTATGCTTGTTTTTTTGACTCCCATTTGTGAGTTGGAACACTGTCAAATAATTTTTCTATTTTTTAAAAAGCCAGGGAAATGTAACAAAGATATATTGCTTTTTCCCATAATTGTGTTTTGTAAATTTCTTGTATTTGTCTGCTTAACTCTAGTTGACATTTTATTAAGTGACATATAAAGGTCAACGATTGTTATATATATATATATATATATATATATTTTAAGATTTTATTTATTTGAGACAGAGAGAATGAGAGAGAGAGAGCACATGAGAGGGGGGAGGGTCAGAGGCAGAAGCAGGCTCCCTGCCGAGCAGGGAGCCCGATGCGGGACTCGATCCGGGGACTCCAGGATCATGACCTGAGCCGAAGGCAGTCGCTTAACCAACTGAGCCACCCAGGCGCCCAACGATTGTTATATATTTATCGGAACGTGTACCTATTAGCAATATAAAATGAATTTTTATCTCGTTCAATATTTTCCTTGAATTTATTTCTTTTGTAGCCTATGTACTATCAGTGTTTTATTTTTGTATTTTAATGTCTTTATTCACCCTTTTATTTTTTTATCTTTTACCTAATTTTAGACACTTCTTATGTAAATAGCATTTTTTTAATAGAGGAAAATAGTTTAATATCCAAATAGACTGAAACAGCCTTGTCTTGAGGAAACTGAGGGAAGAGTATGGGAACAAGTGATGGCATAATTTATATTTGGGAAAGTAAAATCTCTAGCTCCCTTGCATTCACAGAGGCTTATAGAAGAGGGAAAATGAAGAGTGAAATTTCAAAGCCCATTCTGGGTTGTGAAAAGGTGAGACCCAGAGGAGAGGGCTGTTTGACTCCTTATATTAATAAGACTTTGGAAAAGCATAGGCAGGATAGAAGACTATTTGTGGCTCAAAAGCTAGATAAACTGCTCTGCTTAATAAAGGGGGGCGGTTACTGAGTTTTCTGCAAGCACAGTGATGAGGGGTTCTTGGAGATCTGAGAGGCCTGCAGATGTGCAAGGAGCCTTAAGGACTAAAGAAAGACACACAATAGGGTGAAAGCACCTGTCTATGGTCCCAGAACTTCAGTGATGTCTGCAACCCCCAGCATTGCCTAAGGAATTGGGGAAACCCAAGAGAGGGGCAAGAGGATAAGCTGGAGACATAGGAGGTCCGTTGCAAGCAAGATTTAGAGTTCAGAAATTAAAAGACCTTGAGTCCAGCAATAACTATAAGAATATACCACCACAGAGAACTGATCTTGTAAAATGTGAAAACACAATGTTTATTTTACTCTCATAGAAAAATGTGATCTCATTTGATATCTGGATTAAATGTTTAGAATTTGTTTAAAATTCTAGCCTGACAATCTTTGCCTTTTAATAAGAAGCATAATATACTCATATCTGCTGTATTTGGGCTTATTACCATCACATCATTTTATGTGTAATTTTGTTATTTCTTACTCCATCCTGACTTTCCATTCATATTTATTGGGCTGATTTTTGTTTAATCTGAAGTGTGTTCTCTTGCTTCATGATTTGGAAGTTATATGTGCTTTTTTTTTTTTTAAACTAAGTAAACTTGAGGATTTAAAAATATTTGAACTTATTTTTCTTTAATATTCAATGTAATATTCAAGCAGTAGTTAGAAGTGTGTTAGATTAAAATTTAGCCTCTATTTTTAATCTCCTCTCCTCTACCGCTTTTCAGATTACTAATAGTTACTATCCATTCTTACTCTGTTTTGAATCCTATTTATCCCTTTGTGATTTAGAGCACAATGCCAAATAGTTTTCAGAAAGGGTACACTGGGATATATATATTTTTTTGCCACTTGAATACCTGAAAATGTCTTTCTGTAGCTTTGTCACAAGAACAAAACCAAAGATGGATAAACAAATTTGGAGTTTAATTTTCAGTTGTAGCTTATTTTTATTTTTTTAAGATTTTATTTATTTATTTGAGAGAGAGAGAGAGAGAAAGAGAGAAAGCATGACAGGGGGAGGGTCAGAGGGAGAAGCAGACTCCCTGCTGAGCAGAGAGCCTGATGTGGGACTCTATCCTGAGATTCTAGAATCATGACCTGAGCTGAAGGCAGACACTTAACCAACTGAGCCACCCAGGGGCCCGTGGTTTACTTTTTAAAACTCCATAAATACTGCCTGATGATCTTCCAGTATTAATGTTGAAAAGGAGATGTCTAGATGCAATTTGAATTGTATTCCTTTATAGGTTATCTGCTTTCCCATATGGGAGTTGAAGGGCTCCCACACCTCTAATTTGTGAAATATAAGAGTCATAACTAGGATATAATTTTATCTCTTTTCATTATTTACATCTTGTATTTGTCAAATTTGATAAAAATTCAGGTCTTTCTTCAGCTTAAACATTAAAATAATTTTCATTTAGTATTGATTTTGTGATTTCCTAAAAATGATTTTCCTTTTTCCTGGGTTATTTATTATAGGTTGGATTTTCTGACTTTTTCCTCTATATCTAACATATTTCATTACCTTTTTGTCTTTCTTTTCTGAATTCTGGGTGGATTTCTTGAGTTCATCTTCTATTACACTAAAAAAATGATGCAGAATCCAATCTACTGTTCACTCTCAGTATAGGGCTCAGAGTGTAGGTAAGTAGGAGATACATGATCTGTAGAGACTTTAAAAACAATAAAACCAACTAAAATCAGTTTGCTTTTAATTATCACTATTTACTAACAAATTAATAATGCTGGTTTAGGGTACAGATTGTATCTCCAGTCCTGGTAGGAATATACTTTTCTGCATTAAAACAGTGAGTATAAAAATTAACAGACAGACCTATAGTTATTTCAAGTCTGTCTTTCTCTGTGGTCACTGGAGTTTTTATTTGTGCTTAAAATTTAAAGCAGTGAACAAAGTATGAACTACAAGTGCAATGTTTTTGATTGGTAAATTCAAATTTTACTTTATACATAAAATATCTTATTGCATTTAAATAGCATTTTGAAAACAATTTTTAAGTGATAATTGTTTTAAAATTTAAAAATTAGTAAAATTATGATTAGTATTGATTACTACATAATTGTTCTTGTCATATAGAGGAAGGAGATCAAAAAGTAATCTCCTCTGGTTATCAGATATGCTGGTCACATCACTACGAACCATGATGATAGCTCTTTGTAGCTCACTCCATGGGAAAGTTTGATTAGTTAGGTTTTCTCTTTGGCATAACAATCTATTCTTCAAGGAACTACCTATTTGTTATTTCTTCCTTCTGGTTACCTGCTTTGGAATATAAACCCTATTAACACTGACCTTCTGCTTTGTGTGGCCATCTGGTCTACCCTGATTTCCTTTCCTTTCTTGTACCCCCAATCCTGCATAAATGGAACCATGCGAGGTATTTTTAAATTCTCCCACCCTTATATCCTAGACACACACTTTTTGCAGGTCTCTAGGCCTCTTTTAGGTTAGTCTTGTCTGCACTTTATCTTGAAGAAATTCATCACAGCTTTTGATTTTTGATGGCACCCTTTCCAGTTTCCAGGTTGGTAGATGTTTTCCATTTTATTGTTTTATTTCCATAGACATCCATGAGGGTGGTGGGGAGACACTTATGCTTGTGTCATTATCTTTTTGCAAATTCTCTGCTTCTTGTTGATTTAAATTCCCTCAACTCTCACTGTCATTATTACATTTCTGGAAGACGTGTTAATAAGCAAGGAATGTGTGTGTATATGTGTGCATATGCAAGTGTGTGCAGTGATGTGCATATATGTGTGTGGATCAATTTTAAAGACTTGCAGCTGTTAGAAAGCTGTTACAACAAAAAGAAGCTCTTGAGTAATCCTATAATTATAGTGTACTGAATAGTTTTTATGAATCCATGTAGCTTTATTTTTCTTTCTTTGAATTCATATAAGAGTCTGAATAGGGTACTGTTATGACACATTCTTGACCTAGAATTTTAAAAATTTATACATGCTTGTATTTGTAGAAGAGGAGATCCAGAAAAATGCTTTGATCAATTCAGGAAATAAAGCTTTTATGATCCCAAAGAGAACACCCACAGTAGCTTGTAGAGGTAGAACAGGTTAAGAATGACTGTTTTGAAGCTGAAAGCTCAGGATCAGTTTAGGGAGTTATGGTATACCTAGGACTGTAAAATTCTTTATTCCTATCTTATATATTTCAGAGCTGATATTTTTCTACTCTTAGATTTATCCAATGTAATGTACTTTTGATAAAACTGATTCTACAGAATGTGACCAAATCTCTGGCTTCTGAGGGAGTACTAGCAAGTCCATAATATTGGCTGCAGGTACAGCAAGCATGTAAAACTCCTGGAAAACACCAGAGGGATTTACACAATTCAGTACTGAACTGGGAGCCTAGGATAAATAGAATCCTATTACTGAGATAGTAATATTTGCTGAGATTAATAGTTGAATGACTTGAAAGTTAATATCCATGATGTTTAAGAGCTAAGTCTGTAAGGAAGGGAGAAGGAAGGCTATTTAATAATGACATTTTTTTTTTCCATGAGAAGAGCAGCTTAGGGGGACAAAAATCATTTGTATGGGTGGGGGCAAAGGCAGCATTTCAAATTCTGGCATCCTGTGAGGTCTCCCTGGTTCACCCTTTGAGATGAAGTCTCTCATTCCCACTCCACCACGTCATACGCACATCCTATGGTCTATCTCCAATGAACTATAGATCATTTCCTGAACACCGGTTTCTTTTCATAGCACCATTCCTTATGCTAACTCTTCTCCTTGGAATGCCTTTTCCCTTCTTGCTTGCACACACAAAAAAAACCTCCTCATGTATCAAGGCCCAGTTCACATGTTCCCTCTTCTGGGAAACAAACCGTGGAAGTTGTTACAGTCCCTGTGCCCACAACACCCCATCACCTTCCCCACCCCAGCATTTTGTTTTCATCAGCACCTACCACATTGTTTGTAAAGTTTGTCCTTTTCATGTCTCTCCCCACTGGACTGCAAGCTCCTTGAGGACTGAACCGTGTCCTATTCCTCTTTGCATTTCCAGTATCTTAAACAGGTCAGCTCGTTAGTAGAAGCCAAATATGCTAAGTGCATGAAGGAGTGAAGGAAACAATCATATCATGTTAAATTTACCCCAAAACAGATTTAAATTAACTTGTTTAAGAAGAGTGGACATACAACTGCATTTATTTAACATAGAAATAAACTTTAAGAGTGCTATAATTCCTGTGGGAGATGGGCTTTATAGAACATTGGAAAATTACAGATACAGATATTGTTCAAGGGCACCTGGACACTCGACATTGCTTTTACCTTGTAGGTGAGAAAGTTCCTGTTTATGCTAAATTTGTATCAGGAACAACAATATCTGTAATGGTCCCTTCAAAAGAAGAATATATATAATTGGTGTAACTTTTTCTGGATTGGTGATGGAAGACTGAGTGTAAAAAGCACAGTGGGTGTAACACATAGTTTGCTTCTTTCTTAACACTTATAGGAACCTCAGAGAGTAATCTGGGAGCTCAGCAGGGCAGGCAGAAAAGCCACACTACATTTTACTGCTCTGGCAGCATATTCTAAAATGCCACTTACCAGAGCTTTATAAATTAGGAATTCATAGCAGTGTACATGTATGGTCTTCCTCGGCCATCTGTGCCCTACCTGCAATACTGCAAATTACTTATACTGGATTGCATTCATCAGCTCATCAACACTATACTTATCAAAGCTTGTCTATACAGTGTGGAACGTCTTTGAGTTCATAGAATAATTCTTCAAGTCCCCAGTTAAGTATTAATGGAAATGAACAAAATGTGGACTTAATGTGTTTATGTAAGTGCCCACTTTCCTGGTCTTCATAAACATGTCTGAGTTGCTTAAGAGGATAGTCTGAGTCAAAATAACATAAGTAACCCATGACTTAATTGAACTTCTCTGCACATGAACTCTTCGTGCTTCCACCCTTCCTTCTTTGTATGCTAGCTCCTAATTCTAAAACGAGTAGCAGTTTAAATGGAATATTTCAGAATCTGCTTCTGCCTTGGATCTGTAGTAGCTGGTTACGGAGAATTAAATCAGAGCTTCTCAACCATTGGGCTAAGGCATATTTGCATGGCTAAAACACCATACTATTGTGCTGACATACTGATTCTTTCAATCCCCAGGGTGCCCAGTAGAAAGGTTCCTCTGGCCACAAATAGCCTCATACTTTCATTCCAGTCTGCTGGCCAAATGTTGTAATTTGTTGTGTGTGCCATGATATGTCAATCAATTCTGAAAGCACTGAATTGTAGCATGTTGATATAAAAGCCCATGAGGTGTATCTGCAAGAGAACTGCAAGGACGTTGAGAGGGTCACAGTATAGTGGCCAGGAGCCTGGACTTGACGACGTGTTTCATGAGTTTGAATCCCTAGTCTGTTCTTTACTACTTGTACAGCATTAGACAAGTTACTTAGCTTCTCCACGTGTCCCTTATCTGTAAAATCGCGGTAGTTCATTAACCAGATAATTCGCTCAACAGAATATTTCATTAGGTAAAGTCGGAAGAGCAAACAAGACGATGGAAGCTCCATCATTTCTGTAAGGGTAGTCGGGTTGATGGATCAGGGCATCTGCTTAGGAAAGGAACATGGAGATGGATTCTAGAGCTACAGTAAGTCTAACATGTGGCTCTACTTGAAAACCCAGGGCATGCCCCTGTTATGCAATTTATCCTCTCATCTAACCATTCTCCTATACCAGCCAACTTTTTTTTAGGACTTATTTTTGAGAGGTCCTCAGTGGGTCTGAATGTGTGATTCAATTGATTTAAACCATAAAGTTTCATACTTAAACACAGGCAAACTGTGATAATTACAAGATTCATTTTTGAACTCCAGATGGCACATGTGTAATCTTTTTGATTCGTGGTAAAAGTCGATAAGGATTTAGTATTTCAATAACATTTTTATTAGTGGTACCCAAAGAATTGCTGTATATGTTGATACAGTTCAGGGATATGCTGAACTACACATGCTATTATGTTTGAGAAATACTAAAAAAGATTTTTTTTTCATTCCATACTGTCAACTCAATGCTTGAGTTCATTTCAATCCCACGTATCTGATAACTACTCCCTCTCTGAAAATTAAGTCTACCCCTTAACTAACATTGTGATCAAGCCATAAATTAATCATGCAGTTTATTCACCCCACTACTGTAGTCATTCCCCAATAGCAACTTGGATGCCTCAGAGAGTAAGTTGACTATGGAAGTGCACAAAATGGCATCTTAATGACCTGAAACAGCTAATACACTTCTGTAAGTGCCTAACTAAATATCACAGTGACTTGGACACTGGGGAAAGCTTGGCTCATTATTCCACTCTGCTGAACTAAATCACTTGGGTTCTCTTTATTTGCTGTTGGCCTTTCTCTTTTCCTTTCTCTGCTCATGCATAAAGGATATTGATTTAAATAAAAGATACTGTAAACATGTACTTTGTTAGGGAAATCTGACTATGCAACTATAATTTCAAAGGTCAGAGTTCTAGCAATGCTTGATTTACATTAATTTGTGCTTGAGGAAATGCCTACTTGACTAAATTAAAGAAAAAAATTTGATTCACATATTGCTCTGTGCTCCTCTATCATGTTCTCCCAGGGCTGATCAAAGTGGAAAATCATATTTACTAGAAAATCTCATACTTGGAATCACCCAATGTAGGACAACAGATTAAACCTCTAGGGAAAACATATAGCCTGCATTTAAGTTTGAAAGAATTTGCACCTCCATCCTAAAATGTTTTGCCATAGTGAAATCATTTTATTTTTAAAGATTACTTAACAGCTGTTTCTAGGACACTTTCTTAATTACATAAGGAACTTTTTTTTTTTAAAGATTTTATTTATTTATTTGAGAGAGAGAATGAGAGAGAGAGAGCAGGAGAGGGGGGAGGGTCAGAGGGAGAAGCAGACTCCCTGCCGAGCAGGGAGCCCGATGCGGGACTTGATCCTGAGACTCCAGGATTATGACCTGAGCCGAAGGCAGTCGCTTAACCAACTGAGCCACCCAGGCGCCCACCCCATAAGGAACTTTTAATGGTGTGTTTTTACTGACATGGAAAAAATGACAATTTTTTTTAAAAGATGATTATATGCTTCATGTATTGTAAAAATTGCAAATAACTCTTTTGATTACTCTAGTAAAAAAAAATCTGCCTTTAAATGCCCTTATTTTTGCACATAAATTCACTTTTCAGTGCTGATTTGCTTATATTAAAATGTACTTCTATTAATAAGGTTAATAAACATTTTCTTAGAGTGCTTTTCCTCCAAAATACTTTCAAAATTCTTTATCTGCCATTTTGTTACTTTAATTACTCTGTAGAGTGAAAAGATAAATTAAAACTTTGTAAGTTAATGACCAAATGCAATTGACATTAGTGTCATAAGCAGAAAACCCTTTAATTATGTAGTATCATGTTTTTTCTTTAAACTTGTTGTGGGTTTGCCAAACTTAGTTCCAATTTCCAGATGTACTTCTTACTAGCTAAACTGTAAAATGGAGATGATAATTACTATCTTATAAATTGTTGAGAAAATTACTGATAATAAAAGTGACCATTTAGGAATCCTTTTATCATGTTCATTCTCCATGCAGTGTGTTAAGGACCACATTGTTCCATTTCATCCTTATGACAAACCTTTAACGTAGGCAGTGAGCTTGTTTTATTTATAAATGAAAAACTGAAGTTACGAGAGGTTATGCAATCTAGATCACATACCTATCAAATTGGAGAAACAGGGTTGGAATTTTGGCAGTCTAACTCACAAAAAGAAGACCCAAACATATAAACAAAAACAACAAAAACTCAGCCACTGAATTATTGTTTCTAACTATAGATAATATTTTTAAAGGATGTAAGCCATTGCCTGGAATCGGACAGGAGCTTAGTAATTGATTGCTATAATTAAATATTGTAATTGCTTTGATACTCAATAAAAGGCATCTGAGTGATCAGAATTCCAGATTAATACTGGAGTTAATGAGTTCTCACTTGCCTTGGTTGTTGAAATTCTAGACCCACCACTGGCTTAATTTACTATTACATTAAGTATTTTTGGTGGCATATATTTTCCTGTGCTTGAATTCTGACATTAAGCCCAGTATCTCACATACAGCATACAGAATCAATTCTATTTCTGTCTTAGGTGTATCTGGGTCATTTACCATTCTATGCCCATAAGATTTCCTTAGATTTCCTGTGCCCAGTTCATGAAACCTTTCATTCATTTGAATTATTCCCCAAACCCCAATTTACATCTCTAACTTCTGCTGCTTTTTTCATTGACTCTATACTCATTTCCCCCCCATAAAACTTAGAGTACAGAACATACATAATTTTTATGTCATCGTACATATTACTTTACTATTTGCCTCGGTCTCCACATGTTGCTAAAATCCTCAATAACATTTCCCAAGAGGAGAATCTTAGAGTCCAAATAGTTCACATAAGAGTATCCTGCACGTTTTTCATCATTAGTCAGATATTTGTAGCAACTTTGTTTCAAGGTGAGCATAGCCCTTCGCTGTCTCATGGTGTGGGTCACTTTTTCTTTATAAATGTCCAGAGTATTGTGCACAGATAAGGAATCATGATGAGGTTTTGTAAACTTGAGGCATAATTGGTGTTTTCAAGTGAATGAAAGGGGGATTCTATACCAGGGATAGGCTTAGTCATCCCTGAAAAAGTGAAATGAATAGTTATTACATTATTGCTAGTTCTAGTGCTTTTAAAGCTATTATATATTGAATTTTGGGGAGAAATAGAAGGCTAGGAACGAAGATCAAAAGGCTATTTGTTTAATATCTGCAGCGGCATTGTACTATTGGTACCTACTATACACCATTCATTAAAACATACACATGCCTAAGAAACATACTTGGAAAAAAATACGTGTGTGTGTGTGTGTGTAAATATATATTGTGTACATACATACACATACATTATGTATAGATCATGTGCACATATGTATATACACACAATCACAAATTCTAGAGGAATTATATTACTATGTATACTATATATGATAGAATACATGTTATACATAATTCAGTTGAATTGTTCCTTTTATTTAAAAACTAGATAATTAACTATTTTTATTAGGCCTCAGTTTTGTGGCTAATAACTCTAGTTTTCCATTTCCCTTTGTGCTTTTGTGTACGTGTGTATGTGTGGGCTCAATTTGTTTAATGCAATGAAACTTTATCATAAAGAGTTTTGCTATAGCATCTTTTCAGTTATATCAGTGCAAGAGAATGTACTTTGAATGTTCATTACAATGTCAAGTAGTTCTCCCTCATTTTACAAGTGAAAACCTGAAAAATGGATCCAGGTCCTTCAGTATCACATATATTTATTAACTACTTATGCTGAACATTTGGGTTTCACTTTCTCATTTTCTCCATTTTTTTTTTTAAGATTTTATTTATTTATTTGAGAGAGAGAATGAGAGAGAGCACATGAGAGGGGAGAGGATCAGAGGGAGAAGTAGACTCCCTGCCGAGCAGGGAGCCCGATGCGGGACTCGATCCCGACTCCAGGATCATGACCTGAGCTGAAGGCAGTCGCTTAACCAGCTGAGCCACCCAGGCGCCCCCCCCCCTTTTTTTTTTTTAAGTGTAATGAGGGCCCAAACAATCATCAAAATCTAGAGTTGCAGTGAATCCTTTAGGTCATGAAGTCCAGATTCTTCATTTTATGTAGTATTTAAAATCAGGTTTGTATGTTTATGTATTTTTTTCATAAATAAAAAATTAAATGTTTGACAGCACAGTGTTGGATTTTTTTTTAATCTTCAGACTTTTCTGTGACATTTTAATGAGAAAGGAAAAAAACATCCATTACTTGGTTTTCAAGTTCCTCTTTAACATTTTATAACAGCATCACTTCCTGGGAAAGTATCTCCTAAAACGGCCTGAGGTAACCTCTACGGGATGATGGTTTATAAATACATTTTAGTTAGTTCAGTGGTAATTAGTGACACATGAGTGAAGAACCATATTTTAAGTTCATGGATACTGAGCTTAGTGAATGATGTTTTGCTTTATAAGAGTCTGTTGGGGGCTATTATGAATAATAATGAGGCAAGAACATGTATTTGCATCTTTAGTGAATGTCCTGAGGCAGCAAGGACTTGAGGACCCTCATCTTGGGGGTTCCACTGCCTGAATGACATCCCAGACTATCCTCCCCAGCAGAGCAAAGTGGCAATCAGCAGGTTGTGGCAAGGATCATTACCTTTTTGACACCACTTTCATTGCTTCTTTCATCCTAAATTTCTCTGAGAATGAGTTTTATTCATTCTATAACTATAATACATCTAGTTTTGACACTCTTCATCAGTAATTACAAAAGAATCAGTGGACTGGAATTTGGAGTAATTCAGATATTGTCTAACTCAACTGTGACTCTTGCTTTTGTAGAGCTTCTGATATGAAATACGACAAGCAAATGTTCGTGCTTTGTGCAGTAAGGACCAGAGAAAAGAGTATCTGGTCAAAATCCCCTCATTAGATGTAACCTTTGGACACACTTCCTAAACCAACACCATTCCTATGCTTCTCTGTTTCCTTTCCCTGCGTTAAGGTTTGTTCGAGCACTCATCACTTTCTAATGTTATAATATTTATTTATTAATTCACTCCCTGTCTCTCCAGTGGAATGTAAGCTTTTTAAGAAAAGCATTTTGTCTATTTTATTCACCTTTGTATGTTTAGTACTAGCACACTGGCTGGCACATTTCTACTGGATGAATGAATGATAGCCTCATAAAAACTTTGATGCTGCTTATATACCTATTCACCTTAGGGGTTAACAATTCCAGGGCAGTAGATTATAGCATTTATCCCACGCTAATTAAATTCTGACTATGTGCTAGGCATTAGGATATGTGAAGATAATAAGATAAAACCCTTGCCCCCACAGAACTTAACAACTCATAGAACATTACATTAATCTGATTTTTCTGGGGATGGGTTTTTATGACTGCATAATGAGAAGGGTTTCCTTCACCTACAGCCTGAGGCTGAATTTGAATGTCATGAAAGCCACCCACTGCAAATCCCAGAATAGACTTACTCTTATGAGTGAAGCCATTTTTTTGTATCAGTCATTAATGAATGCAAGTGTGTTAGCAAGGGGTAGTAATTCATTAATGCAATAACACTTATGATAACTTGTTTTCATTAAATATATTGATAGAAACTACTGTGTACTAGGTATATCTATATTCACAAATTCCCTGGAAGAGGCACAGGAAAAGATCATATTTGTGGAAGGTGAAGGCTAAGGACTCAGAGAAGTATAGATGGAGTAGAGGGTTTTGCCAGGAGTCTTACCATTTAGGAGGACTTAGAGTAAGATGGGAACATCAGAGGCCAGAGTACCTGGTAGGTAGGCATTAAAGGGAAAAGAAAATCAGATACAAAATCTGCCAAAAAAAAATGTTTATGATTTGGGACTTTCCATAGAACTTTCAGGTAGAGTCAGATATCAGACATTATCTAGGTCAACCCTTCATTTTAGAGATGAAGAAAATGAAGAAATGGGGACTTATGTATGGTGAGTTGCTAGAACGGTTACTATTTGCCTATTATGGTTTTATGACCATTCCATATGCATTTTCTTCTTTTGGTAGCAAGCCTTGAACTCTGCCTTCCTTTTATCCCTGACTCTTGTAGCATAGTGAGTCCCTTTCAAAGACTCCAAGAATGGAGTATGAGACCTCAGCCTAATCCAACCAGAACAAGCCATTTCCCTGGACACACTGATGGTCTCAGCCGGACTCAAGCTCTAGGACTTGAGTGACACACTGTGCTCCTAGTGGTTTCCCACTCCCAGTGTTCTCTATTTCTAGTTTGACATAAACTTCAAAGGATAAGAGACTGAAGCTGCTTCAGTGATCTTGCTATGGCCAGGTAGAGCCTGTCTGAGACTGGAGCCCACACAGAGGACTTGGAACCCAGGGGGTAGGGAAGGGTCAGTGCCTGCATCATTGTTGGAATCTCTGCTCAGGGCAGTGCCTGAAAAGCAACAAGGCCTCCTGGGCTTCTCAGTTTCCTCAGCCACTGAGCTCCTTTTTTCTTTTTTGTATTGTTTTGCTTATACAGGTTTGGACAAAAGGTTGGGTTTGTTTGTCTTTGCAGTGTAAACATCCTGATACACTGGTGGAATCTCATTCAGTTTTTACTTGTTGGTGATTAAATGTGTTTCTTGGATTCTGACTTAAGGACAGTCACATAGGTCAATGTGCCCGTCCAGTACAATTTGGTCCAACTAGTTTTAGTTCTAATGATAAGAGCATGACAAAATTAGTATAGTATAGAAGTTAACAGTATCAAGTGTGGAGTAGACAACCAGGAGCTCAAGCTTATTTCTAATGCTAGGACCTTCAGGAGTTTCCTGAAACTCTCTTCATTCCAGTTCTTTTAGACACAAAGTGGAGGTAATAGTTATACTTGTCTCCCGACGTCATTGTGAGGATTAAGCAAGATTATATACCTATGCACTTACCAGAGCCCAGCACATAACAAACACTCAGAGAGGTCTTAGGGTGATTAATATTACATTAACAATTGCTAGTCTAACATAGAGTCATTGCTAACTAAATAGTAGGTTAAAAGTAAAAATAGATGGTTTTCAACTTGGGATCAGAAGAATTGACCTTATTCTCTCCTTTATAAATTTTATTTTTAAAATCTTATTCTCGTCTCTTCAATTTTGTAACCTTTATTTACACAATGAGTTTTTTGGCTCTCATTTTTTTTTCATATTTTTCTCAAAAGACCTTTTTAGGATTTCATTTCCATCCCTGATTTCCTTCTGCGTGGTCAAACTATTTAACGGATAACCTGCCTGCTAATAAAACATGTTCAGAGAAATTGCATCTGATCCATTTATTTTTATTTCTAACTGGTTCTTATATAATCTCTAAAGATGCTTCTTAAAGCTTCATTTTCAGAGATCCCAATTATATTTTGACCTAATAAATACCATCTTATGCTTCTCAAGTATATGTTAAATAAAAAATATATCTTTTGCATGTTTTCAATCTTCACAAGGGTAAATAAAACTCCTTTTGTGCTGATAGAACAATTCTCTCTCTTGTTTGTATTTCAAGTTTATCCTTATTTTTAGCAATTACATTATTCAGGGTGTTGGAGTTCTCGGATTTTATGTTAACTCCCTCTCATCGCTGGTGCGAAAACAGTACCAGAAGCACTGTTTTAAGTTAGAATGGACCACATGTGGAAAAGAATGGGATAACACAGGTAGTGAGAATTTAATAAGTGTAATAACAGGACTCTCCTTGTATTCTCCTTACTGGGTGATCAATGAGACTATGTGTACATAAGGTAATTCCAAGGCAAGATTTCTCAATTACTTTTCTTTTGTTCTATATAATAAAAAAATTTGTGTATAGCTAATACTTTTTATATTCCAACAAAACTCCAATCATTTAGAATCATTTTGGAGAAAATAATATTATTTGTAGTTCTTCAAACAGAATAGATTCTACTGTACTTTAGGATCTGAGCTCATAGGACCCTAAACCAAACCCTCCAACTGACTAAGAATACAAGAATATTTTTCAGAGCATGAGAAAACCAATGGACCTGGCCGCACTTCTAACAACCAGCATCCTGAGTGGGCCCCCTGGGTAAAAAGTCCATTAAATATGTTTGTCAATTCTACGTAAAGATAGAATATGGGGCCATAGAATATTTGTCTGAATGAATGCGACCCGGCAGCTTGCATGATAGATTTTTATGAATTCAGCACAATCTAGCTTGGTAATTAAGATGGGGTCACCTACAACTATATAGATTTATCCTCTCGTCCTTCTTTCATTAGCATGAATGGAATGTCTAAGAGAGGAGTAAGCACTTAAACAGTCTGGTTTCTTCCCACAGCATTAACTTATTTCTCTTCCCTCATTTCTAGGTCCTACTATAAAATGGAGCAAGCTTACAGTCAGCTTCTTAGCTGCAAAATATAAAATCCATTCTAGCTGGTTCGAACGGAAGGGATTATTACGGCCCACACAGTCATTGGTAGACCCAATGAAACAGGTCTACCAAGGAGTTTTCAGGAATAATTCCCCAAACTGTACATACAGCAGAGCTGGATTATACAGGCAAAAGATAACCCTTCAAGAACCTGTTGAATCAAGAAATTACTGAAACAACGGTCTACTCCTGTCCCGTATAACCTCTGCACTATCCGCAGCAGAAAACTGCACGCCATACATCCTACTTCTCTCCTCCTATGAAACACAGCTTAGATTCAGAGTCTCATGGGATCTGATTGACAGAACCTAAACTGGTTGGAATTTTAGCTGCACAAAATTTGGGAAATCTATCCTTTAGATTGTAAGCAACCGCACCCAGGAAGTCTGGCTAGAAGACGGTTGGAATGATTGCTGCGAGAGCCAGCCTCATTACCTGCCACATGGGTCTGGAGGTGCACATAGTTTAATAATTAAAGAATCTAATCTGTGACATCCTTAGGAGCAGACAATTCAGATTAAATTCCTGAAACGTTTGGATTGTAAATATCTGATGATTTGGCACAGAGGGAAAGTAGAAAGATGGGAAAGAACAGGAGAGGATTAACAAGCCAAGGTCCTAGTATCAGATGGATTCATTTAGTGAGATATTTAGATTCTTTTCTTTCTTTATACTCCAAAGAGAGACTGAAGCTGATTCAACCACCTTGCTATCCCAGAGGGACAGCCTGTCTGTGACCAGAACCAAGTCAGAGGACCTGGAGCCCAAGCAGAGGGGAAGATTCAGGACCTGGGCAGTTGCTTACATAAAACATCTCCTTGCCTGACGTCTTTCTCTTGCTCTTTTAACCTCTTAGCAAAGGACAGAAACCACTTCTCTCCCTAGGCAAGACAGATAGCTTTCCTCTGTGAGTGAGGAGTAGTTTTCTCTGGGGCCTTTTCATTTCCAGTATGACTAACATCAAGTGTACCATCAAATACACGGACATCCTCCTGCCACCACCAGCACATAAGAAGAAAATTAAACTTGTTCCTTACCAGAAGGGTGTGCTTCATGCATTTGCAGCTTCCTGTGTGATACTTGGCGCTCCCATCAGCACTGTGGGTTTGGGGAATGCTCACACACTGGTGGGATTTGGCATCGATACAACTACAGGGATAGAAATCTGAGATTTCAGCGAGCGTCTTATAGCCTAGCATCTCAGCTCCCCAGCCCTGCTGAATTAGTTGCTTCTTTCTTCTCAAGTGACAGCATCTGGACAGAGTCTTCAAGATGAGGAACATCTGTTCCCCATCCTTGAATTTTCACGTTCTCCCTAAAACTCCAACCTAAACGCTAGTGCCTAGCTGAGCCAATGGGCAAGCTGTGTGTTTGAATGACAAATCTGGGTGCGAGTACCTCCTTTCTGAGCAGATTTTCAATGTTGCTCCCAGTGAGGATGCACACAGGGTGTATTGTCTGTGGCTCGCTAAGGCTGATTCTCTGCAGACAGGGCTGTATCTTTTTATTTATTTTTTTTTAGTTTTTATTTAAATTCGTTAGTTAACCTACAATGTAATATTAGTTTCAGGTGTACAATATAGTGATTCAACGCTTCCATACAACACCTGGTGCTCATCACAACAAGTGCGCTCCTTCATCCCCATCACCTATTTCCCCCATCCCCCTACTCACTGCCCTTCTGGTAACTATCATTTTGTTCTCTATAGTTATGAGGCACTTTCTTGGTTGCCTCTCTCTTTTTTCTCCCTTTTTTCATTTGTTTTGTTTCTTAAGTGCCACATATGAGTGAAATCATGGAATTTGTCTTTCTCTGACTGACTGATTTTGCTTAGCATAATTCTCTAGCTCCATCCACGTTGCTGCAAATGGCAAGATTTATTCTTTTTTTTTTGGCTGAGTAATATTCCATTGTATATATGTATGTATGTAGTGTAAAGACGAAGTAGCGTCTTTATACTACCTCTTCTTTATTTGTCAGCCGATGGACACTTGGGCTGTTCTCGTAATTTGGCTATTGTAGACATACACATATTGTATATGCTGCTATAAACATCAAGGTACATGTATCCCTTTGAATTAGTATTTTTGTATTCTTTGGGTGAATACCTAGTAGTGCAATTGCTGGATCACAGGGTAGTTCTATTTTTAACTTTTTGAGGAACCTTCATACTGTTTTCCAGAGTGGCTGCACCAGTTTGCGTTCCCAACAACAGTGTGAGAGGGTTCCCTATTCTCTCCAACCTCGCCAATACCTGTTGTTTCCTGTGTTGTTGAGTTTAACCATTCTGGTACCTCATTGTAGTTTTGGTTTGTATTTCCCTCATGATGAGTGATATTGAGCATATTCTCATGTGTCTGTTGGCCCTCTGTATGTCTTCTTTGGAAAAATATCTCTTCATGTCTTTTGCCCATGTTTTAATTAGATTATTCATTTTTGGATGTTGAGTTTTATAAGTTCTTTATGTATTTTGGATACTGACCCATTAGCAGATATGTCATTTGCAAATATCTTCTCCCATTCCACGGGTTGCCTTTTAGTTTTGTCGATTGTAGTTGCTACGGCCAATGTCAAAGAGTTACTACCTGTGTTTGACAAAGCAGGAAAGAATATCCAAGGGGAAAAAGACAATCTCCTCAACAAATGGTGCTGGGGAAACTGGACAGCAACATGCAAAAGGAGGAAACTGGACTATTTTCTTACACATACACAAAAATAAATTCAAAATGAATTAAAGACCTAAATGTGAGACTTGAAAGCATAAAAATCCTAGAGGAGAACACAAGGCTGCATCTTGAAAGGACTCTTAGTTCCTTTTGAACTTCCTTTTGATGTTCTTTTGATTCCAATTATCTTTAAGTATGAGAAACTGATACTATGAGCAAGATTGGAAAAGCCACCCACTTGCCCCTCTCAACACATACAATGATTGTGAAACAGATTTTTAGGTGTCAGTGAACTATTTTCAAAAAATTACCTAGAAGCCCCTAGTAGAAGACTTCCATGTATTTTGGTCTCTCTTACACACACACACACACACACACACACAAACACACACACAAAGAGGAAACCTATGTCAATTGTTACTTAAAAAATTCTGAACTCCTCTGTTATTTTTTTATGATACACCAGGCATTATCAAAGGTCTACAAAATAGGCTGTCCCCTCACCCATACAGATGCCCTTGTCCTTTTAAGCAATTCAGCACAGTTGCCTGGGTGAGTCAATCCTATTAATGTCCGCTATTTGGTAGAAAGTAAATGGTCATTTGAGTCTAGTAAAGGACAGTAGTTATCTTCTAATAGGGACTGACAATATTAAATGTTGGCTTTAATTGCTGGAGTGTCAACTGTATGTCAATTGGATAAATGCTTTTCCAAGTGAAAGGAAAATTTAGATGGTTAGAAATGTTTTCTTTTTCAGACTCATAGTCCTCAAGTTAACAAATTTAAATTCAATAAATATATTTCCACATGAATGTAATGCTGAAACTATTTGTCTAATACTTCACTACTATCAACTCTCATGCCAATTATAACAAATATATATTAAAATGTTTTGCAAAAGTATTTTTTGTCTACTAGTGCTAATTGAAATAGCCTTTGCAGAGGAGGGTTGGAAGTTTCATTTACTGTAGTGGGATGTCATCGATGTAGTACAAAACCTAGATTGTGACATTTTGAATCCTGTTCACTTGTTATTTGGGTAAATTTGGGCAAACATTCTTTATTTGTTTTCTCATCAGTGATCTGAGAATAATTATGATGAAATTAAAAATGTATCAGGAGATATCCAAAGGATACAAACATAGTGATTCAAGGGGGCAATGCACCCCAATGTTTACAGCAGCAAGGTCCACAATAGCCAAACTATGGAAAGAGCCCAGATGTCCATCAGTCTGCCGACAGATGAATGGATAAAGAAAATGTATATGTGCGTGCGTGCACATGCACACGTGCACACACACACACACACACAGGAATATTACCCAGCCATCAAAAAGGATGGACTCTTGCCATTTGCAATGATGTGAAGGGAACCAGAGGGTATTATGTTAAGCGAAATAAGTCAGTCAGAGACAGAGAAATACCATGTGATCTCACTCTTATGTAGAATTTAAGAAACAAAACAGATGAACATAGAGGAAGAGAAGGTAAAATAAGATAAAAACAAGAGGGAGGCAAACCATAAGAGACTCTTAACTCTAGGAAACAAACTGAGGGTTGCTGTAGGGGTGATGGGCACTAAGGGTAGGGGATAGGTTAACTGGGTGATGGGCACTAAGGAGGGAACATGATGTAAGGAGCACTGGCTGTTAATATGCAACTGATGAATCACTAAATTTTATCCCTGAAACTAATAATACAGTATACGTTAACTAAGTTGAATTTAAATAAAGAATTTACAAAAAGAAAAAATGTATTGGGAAATTAAATGTAGTCACTGATTTACTCAACAACATTTTAGTGGGCACCTACTTAGCCAGGCACTAAGCTACTATTCTGAAACAAGATTCAGTACTGCCATTTAAAGCTGTAATCAAGTATGAAAAACCATTTTGGAAGTATGAAAGATCTAAACAAAGACTTGTAGTTACTATTAAAAAATGTAAAGATGGAGTAACTATTTTATCTATGAGATAATTCAATGTTCTGGTCTTGGTCTCTTAGTCTTAGAAATAGCTTAAACGGCAACTTTTCAATATTAGATCAGTTTAGACAGTGTGTTCTCTCAAAGAGTATCTCTACCTTTCAGAGACTCTATCATAAATAACTATAATAATTATATCTTTCTAATCCCAACTCTGTTGTGTGAAACAAGCAAAGCCTTTATTATCTCACCCAGAACTAATTTTCAAGACAACACATTAGTTTTGCTAGTTATAGCCTGATTCAGCTTTTGTAGTGCCTGGAACATATACAAATTTGGGGTCTCTTTAAGAAAATGAATCTAATATCAAAAATACAAAACTAGGTCCAAGTGGAATATACAGATTTAGAATGAAATAATAAATCAAATCACAAATATTAAAAAATTTAGCCATCAGACACCACAAACATCACAAAATTAAAAAATAATGCTTTATTAATTAATTTCCTCTAAAATTAAGGGGTTTTCCCCCCTACAGTTTTGGCTGCCTACCCCTTGATCACCTCTCCATATGACAACAATTTTTTTAATATCACTTTCTCTAGAGACAGCAGAGTTCAGTGTTTTGTCAAACCTGACTGATTGAAAACTGCTTCTATTAATTAAGAAATGTTTCTTCCAACCTCATAGCTTTCTACTGATAATGTCATATACATTTTAAGGATTTCTATCAAATTTGGGAAATTTCTATCAAGTGTCTTTGTAATGTGAATTATACAATTTGGAAGAATTTTTTCTTCTACTGCTAGTATCTTCCAAGGATTAGAATAGAAATTCATATTCTGATTCAACCTCTGGGCTGAAATCTACATGTCATGGAGCTGGATGAGTTGGCATAATTGGGGGTCAAAGTGTTCCTGAAATGCATCCCTATACTGGATGGCCAGCAATACCTTAACTGTACATGGAAATGATTAGAACTACATGATATATCTCATTAAAGCCAACCTAAGCATATCTCCAACTCAACCTCCCAGTAACTATACCTCCCAAATCCTCATGACCTTTCCCATATGAAAGAAAGTGAAGGAAAGTAGAAGAGTAGAAAAAGATAAGCAATTATGTGTAAAGTATCTTATGTTTTTAAATATTAAAAAATAACAAAGGACCATGTGAACACAGTGCTAGAACTCCTCCAAGAACTATAGAAGGGGCCTTTGCAAATGAGAAGGGCCAAATATTATGCTTCATTATTTCATCATAAAGTTGCCTTTGTGCTAGCATAGGTCTTTATTTTTAGAGCAGAATATTTACTGGATGGGTGTTATCCTGGAAATAGTATTATAAGATGGTAGTATTTTATTTTATTTTATTTTATTTTATTTTATTTTATTTTATTTTATTTTATTTTTTTTAAAGATTTTATTTATTTGACAGAGAGAGACACAGTGAGAGAGGGAACACAAGCAGGGGGAGTGGGAGAGGGAGAAGTAGGCTTCCTGCCGAGCAGGAAGTCAGATGCGGGGCTCGATCCCAGGACCCTGGGATCATGACCTGAGCTGAAGGCAGACACTTAATGACTGAGCCACGCAAGCGCCCCAAGATGATAGTATTTTAATGTGAGAGAATTACATGGTTCCATTTCCTTGAATAAGGCCTTTATCTACTTCGAATATTGTCTTTATCAATTGCTAATTTGTTTGGAACCGTTGGCTCTTAATTTATTCATGCAGTTAACCAGCAAATGTCACTTAGGTAAGGTAGTGTGCTAAACCCTACGGATGATGAAAGATGTGGGACAATCACTCCCTATCTCCCAGGGATTGTGGGCAGGTGTTTAACAGAGTAGATCATTTATAAACTGATAGTCTTATTTTTTTTTAATTTTTTAAAGATTTTTTTTATTTATTTGTCAGAGGGAAAGAGAGAGAAAGCAGCAGGTAGAGGGAGAAGCATGCTCCCCGCCAAGCAGGGAGCCCGATGCAGGACTTGATTCCAGTCCCCTGAGATCATGACCTGAGCCGAAGGCAGATGCTTAACCGACTGAGCCACCCAGGCATCCCTGATAGTCTTATTTCTTGAAATTCCATCTTTTATCTGATATTTTAGAAAATAATGTGGAGGGCGCCTGGGTGGCTCAGTTGGTTAAGCGACTGCCTTCGGCTCAGGTCATGATCCTGGAGTCCCGGGATCGAGTCCCGCATCGGGCTCCCTGCTCGGCAGGGAGTCTGCTTCTCCCTCTGACCCTCCTCCCTCTCATGCTCTCTGTCTCTCATTCTCTCTCTCTCAAAAAAAAAACCAAAAAAAAAACCTCTTATATTAAAAAAAAAAAGAAAATAATGTGGAATAATCTCTGCTTTCTCAAATATCTCTTAGTATTTTTTCTTTTAAAAAATTTTTATTTTTTTTAAATCCAATTAATTAACATAGTGTACTATTAGTTTCAGGTGGACAAAATAGTGAGTCAACACTTCCATACATCACCTAGTGCTCCATGTAGGTTTGTAATGAAATGTTTATAGCTATGTTCCTTGGCAGAGACTGAGGGAGGACAAAATCTTTGAACGTTACCAAAGGTCTTGAAATGCTGTCTCATTACTGGATATATGGGACAATAAAAACACCTCATTTCCTTGTATTCTTTTTTCCTAGCATTGTCCCTATGGTGGAAACATTCCCTTTCATATTTGTTTTAGATATAATGGTAACCATCTGTATCTTCTCATATGGGAGTTGGTGGAACCGAGATGCTGACTGAAGAACCATTGATAATTCTGGTCAAGTTGTCACTGTATTTCATTTTTGAGAACCCATTCCTGCAGAGGGACTATTTTGATTTTGTTAATTTAGTGATTCGTGTGGTATGGTATCATGTTATGTGGGTGGCTTATATTTTCTTGTTCTTTTCTTTAAGATTTTTATTTATTTGAGAGAGAGATGGACAGCGAGAGAGAGAGAGAGGAGTGGGAGAAGGACAAACAGACTCCATGCTGAGCACAGAGCCTGGTGTAGGGCTCGATTCCTCAACCCTGAGTTCATGACTTGAGCTGAAATCAAGAGTCAGAGGCTTAACTGACTGAGCCACCCAGGCGCCCCACATTTTCTTGTTTTTAAACGAGATTATTTCAGTTAAAAGTTTCACTATTCACCTGAGAAACTAATAGTGTCAGTGAGAGTGGACAGAATCCCTCTGCATGAAGAGAATGAGAGGCTTTGGATGAACCTGGGAGGAACCCATGGCATTGAGCATGGTTATCTTCTAATTAATCAAGATAGATTAAAAACAGTATTTTGTGTTTAAAGGAAGCATCAGAACAATTTTCCTAGTTACCCCTTCTAGTTTTCAACAATTCTGACTCTTGGGCAGCTGTTTTATTTGTAATAAAATGGCCCAGTAGTGAGCTTTGGGAACGAATACAGGTGGCTGATAACGAGAGAGCTCTCCAAAGGGTACCATGAATTAAAGCAATGGTATTGAGACTTGTAGTTTTGAAAACCTCCAATAGCCTACTGGGGAAATGAAGTAAAGTACTCAGCTTTGCAAAGGATTCCTATTAAGATCCTGGAAACTGGCAAATTTGTAAACATTCATTGAGCCCCTCTAAAATCAAGGGCAACTGCACCTCCGTTTCACATAAGTGCCTTCTTTCTCATTCAGATCTCTTGGCTACACTTTGGTGAAATATTTAATTTTATAGATACTTATTTCTTATTCAACATACTTTTTCATTGCCCCTAACAGTGTTCAAGATAACACACTAAGGATCAAGAGATGAGCAAAGAGCCACAGTCCCTGACCTTAAGGAACTCAGTCTAGGAAAAGATGAACATGAGGATATGTCTGAGGACCACTGTGGTACAATTATGCTCCCCCAGAGAGAAAAATATCAACAGGTTTCACTAGACAGGGAGAAATGCAGGAGTTTTACCCACTCTTACCACACTCGTGTTTTTAAATAGCTTTTCACATTAAGAAATAGAAAACTTAGCCTCTCAGGGAAGTATGTTCCATTAGAGTACATCTCCAAAATCTAGAGCAACACAAATCCAGTAAATGGATACCATTTTTTGCCCTTGAGCTTGGAATCTACTTTTATCTCTCATTTTTCTTGTAAACCATTTCTCATTCTATAGAATTCAAAACAGAGATCAAATTTCATGGGAAATTCTCCCAGACAGCGCTAACCACTTTCCCTTTGATTCACAGTATCTTGAACAGAATTCGACTGATGTTTTTATCATATCGTATTTAAAACTTACTGTTTACTTACTCAAATTGCCAACTAGATACAGGGTTTCTTACGAGTAGAAATGTCTCTGCCTTTATAGCTCACCACCACAGCCAGCACACTGTGCAAATGAGTTGAATTGAGAAGTGGAAGTCATTTTTTAAAAACTTTAAAAAAATTCATCTTATTTTTGATAATTATCTGCAGAGAAAAGGAATAGCAGGATTTTAATTAGTCATCTATTAGGGCATTAAAGTAGTAATATAGCCAGTGTTATAAAGGAAGCCCTTAGAAGGGAAGATCAGGGACATAAGTAGTGGTAGAGCCAGCCCTAAAACATGGGCAGAAGAAGTAGGGAAAACATCTAACATGCAGACAAGCACCTTGGTGCAATAAATTGACAGATATTTCTAATACACCTGGAGGTTGGCCCCAAACTCCCAAGATTAATTTTGAGTTCAGGAAGTCGGGGAATGAATGTCACGACTTTTATCTCTAAGAATGGCAGACTTAACCTACCAGAGCTAGCAAATATTTCAAAAGAAACTTTGAGGCATTTTATAACTTAGTTGCTGTTATTAGTAATTATCTACATATAAAATTAGATTAGCATTATTACTCTAATTTGAAAGGCCATCCTTTGTCTTTTTTTACATTTTTTTAAAAAGATTTTATTAATTTATTTATTTGCCAGAGAGAGCCAGCACAAGCAGGGGGAGCAGCAGGCCAAGGGAGAGGTAAAAGCAGACTCCCCACGGAGCAGGGAGCCCACCGCTGGGCTCAATCTCAGGACCCCAGGATGATGACCTGAGCCAAAGGCAAAGGCTTAACTGACTGAGCCACCCAGGTGTCCCTATCCTTTGTCTTTTAAATATTTCTTATTATTCATCCTGTATGTTTTAAGAGGTATTTGTTTTTTCCTTGAAAAGTAGCAGTTACTTAAAAAAAAACCTTTCTACTCATAAAAAAATATATTTCTTGGTACTGCATAGTAAATATCTTTATAATGCTATAATTATGGGGCAGATACTATTTTATTTTGTGGTTAATAGCACCTTTATTTTGACCTTTTCATATTTCCTTGGGATATTTTTCTTTATGCATTGTTATTTTAAGGATTATATACCAGCTTATAAAAATGTTTAAGTACAAATGAGAAAACAACAGGAGCAGAAGAAATGTTATGTGGATAGGGTTAGTAAGGTGCTTGATTCTACTTTGTTTTTAATATCAATCTTGTCATATATTTTCTCATATATATGTTAATTATTTGTTTCAACAACTGTCTAAACATATCACTAAATATAGAAGTAGAATTGATACTCGAAAAATTTAAGTTGGATATACCTGGTGCTTTCATTTTGAAAATAAAGTTAAATAACAACAAATAAAATAAGAGGGACACCTGGGTGGCTCAGTTGTTAAGCATCTGCCTTCGGCTCAGGTCATGACCCCGAGTCCTGGGATTGAGCCCCGCCCTGCTCGGCGGGAAGCCTGCTTCTCCCTCTTCCACACCCCCTGCTTGTGTTCCCTCTCTCGCTGTCTCTGTCAAATAAATAAATAAAATCTTAAAAAAAAAAATAAAATAGGATTATAGAATAAATATGGGAGAAAAATAAGACTTGTGGAGGCTCTACCTACTAGAAGAGCAGGTTAACCTCTGGAATGAGGCATCAAAATGAACAGGTGAAGTTTTTCACATGCATATTTGCTTAGATGAATTTTGTGTGTATATAGATGCATGTATGTAGGAATGTGTATATACGTGTGTATGTATGTCTGTGATTATATATATAAATAACATTGATATATATTATATATATGTATTATAGATGTGTATACATAACAACCAAATAATAAAATATATAAAATTATTTTTATTTTATATATATTTCTATCAAATATATACATTTCTAGGAAGATAATCAGTGGAGTCATTAAACTTTATGTGAGTGGAAACTATTCTTAAGAATTTAAAATCAAAGCATGCGTTTGTCTTTAAATACCGCACTTGAACTGCAGTACCTGATTTATCAGTTTAAGTAATCCTTATTGATCCCTTGCTATAAAATGTGAGTCAGTTTAAAGCTTTCTCCCACCTTCATTCCACCACTCCATCTCCTGCTTTTTGTTAGTGATTTAAGTTATTTCTACATCTCAAAATTCCTATTGTTATGCTTTGATTTGCCCTTGGAAACACGACCCAAATCAAAAGTTATTTTACGTCATATGAGGGTTTTTCTCTTGCTATAAAATATTATTCTCTCCAAGAATGGGAGAAACATCTATTGCTTGTAGCAAAAACAGGTAAAATTCTTGAAACAAAAATAAATGAAAATAATCACTTGATAATAACATGGCAACAGCTTTGTAAAAAGGCAGGTTCCTAGAGGCCCTCGGGGAATGTAAGGGTTACTGACCTATAAAGTATTTATTTACTTCGCGAAAGGCAGCAGGTCCTTTGTCCTCCAAGGGTGGGTTGTCAACCAATACATCTTTGGATCGATATCATTTTGAAGGAGTCACCAGGTTAATTTATCCTTTTGTTATCTCCTCTATATAGATTGACAGCTATGCACAGTCAAAAGTGGAAACCTGTGTTTCTTAAGATGAAATAGTTTGTAGGGAATTCTAGGTCACTCTAATTACTAACACTCCAACTTAAAAATAACGGCAGGTTGTCTTTTGATTCAGAGTCTGATGGTATAAAGGGATTTGAAAAATGCAACAAAAGCTTTCAATCCACTGTTCACAGAGGGTTGAACTGACAGTCAACAGGGGTAGAAGCAGGGCAAGCTTTGAGTAAAAGTGATAGAAATAAGACATCTTCATTTCCATTTTCCCCTAATTATGATTGTCACACGATTAATCATGGGCTATGTCATAATTATCTCAAGATTTAGGAACAGGTGAAATTAGAATAACGCCTTTGATCAAAAATTGTGCGCTAATGGTTTTAAATGCAACTGATCCTCTTGGACCGTCCCTTGTCACACAGAAAGAAGGTTCCTGCTTGATCCTTTTGAGCCCTGTTTTGTTGGAGCATCTGCTTCCATTGGCTCTGACAGAAGTACTTTCCTAAGGGACTCCCACGCTCCTCTCTTCCCTTCACATTATTCAGAAATGTTTCCCTCCTTCACTTAGCTACCTGCATCGGAGCAAAGCTGTGTTCAGTGATTTCTCTAGAGGTGAGGCTCAGCTGGCAACTCACCACGCACAACACAGATGTGACAAGAAGTCATCTAAGAATTCGAAACTGTAAACAAGAAAAAAATATGTACCCAAGCAACTTAGGCAAAGAGGTTATCCATGTAAGTATCTTTCCTGGTGCTTCTGAGAGATCTACGAAAGGGCCTCTTATTATCTTGCACACAGTGGGTACTTAAACTGTGCTTCCTGATACTATTGTAGCTGTGCTTCTTTAAAAGACAATACAGTATAATAATTATGGCTATCTAGCTGTTGAATTGGGTGGCCTGGCAAATTTCTTAGCTCATTATTCACTGTTCCTTTACATCAGCTGCACATGGAATAACCTGGGGAGGTTTAAAACATTAATGCCTGAATCCCATCATCAGAGATTCTAATTTACATGGGCTAGTGTGTAGGCGGGCCTTGGGATTTTTAAAACCTCCCAGGTGATACGTACATGCAGCCAAGGTTGCAAATCATTGTCTAAATTGTATTAGCTGGCATGTAGGGAGCGCTTACTTTGTTCAGGCCCTGTGCTAAATGCATTACCCATGGCATCTTGTGTGCTCAGCAAAAACTCTTGGAAATTGCATTTAATACTTCCATTTTACAGATGAGGACACTAAACTTAGGCTGAGCACATTTCTCAAAGTCACATGGCTGGTGAGTAGTACAGAAAGGATTTGATCCAGGTCTGTCCACGATCCTCTACTGCTCACCATCCTCACTGGTAGAAGTTTTAAGACCGAGGTAGAACAAATAAATCACTGGTTATATGTTAAATACGTTGTAAGGAAGTTTCCTTACTGGGCAGGAGATAGAGCTGACCAGTGTTTTCCAACTTTCCTTAATGATGAGCATTTTCTGGGGTTTCCAAGCCTCTTTCCCAGAAATTGATTCAGCAGTTGTGGGTTGAGGGTCTAATGATTTTGTTGATGTTGTTAGCAAATGTTTTGGTTGATTCTTACATTGGGGAAGCCAGGGAAGCATTGAACCGGATGACTGCTGTAGGATCCCGGGATTCTGTGAGATCCATTCCCCAAATCCTTCTAAGGAAAAGCCAGAGGAACGATGGTTCTGAATTTCGACGAAAGCAGGAGACACAGACAACCTGGTCACTATATACTTTTGCGTTACAGGTTCTGCGCATTATCCTGACCCCAGTGTTTGGGGGCAGCTGTTACCGTATCCATCCCGGCAGCCGCTGTTCCTCCTCCATCAGTTGAGTCCCCTTCTCTTCTCTCAAGAGCCGGCTATGCCCATCTCTGGCCAGCTCTCCTCTGTGTTCAGAGATGTCACACGTTGATAGCTTGCAATTGGCCATCATGAGTTTTTTAAAATTTTATTTTAAAATAAAATTTTATTTTCGAATAGTTTTAGATGTACAGAAAAGTTGCAAAGATAAAACGGAGGCTTCTCATATTCCCCTTGGTGGGAGTTTTTATGCCAAAGAAATGAGCAAATGCCAAAATTGGGACTCTATTCCTGTCCCCTTGCCCTACCCTCCAGCTTATTTTTAAACATTTAGTGGCACACCACTGCCAAAGCATCTAAAACTGCTTACACAAGGTGGTAATATTTCTGACTGGAAAGGTCAAATTTTTCACTTAAGAGATGTTTTCCAATTTGTTTGCAGACTTTTTGTTTGGGTAAGATTCTCACTTTAAAAAAATATTCCAATTTAGGAAATGTATACTCAATGTTTGAAAGATGGAATGCAATGCTTCCTGATAAACTTCAAGGGACAGTGAACACAATGGGGAAAAAAAACCCAAAATGTCTTTATTTTACATCTCACATATCTAAAGAGAGGTAGACTAGGGAAATTTGATCTGAAAAATTTTGTAGGAGGCCTATGGGCTTAACCTAAGCCTCTAGGTACTAATGTATTTGTAATGATTTTATTTTTTATGAAGTGCTTACATAAATAGCTCTTCATTGCAACCCACCATAGAAATTTGCTTCATATTTATTTCATTATAGTTTAATATTTCTAAATTTCCATCTTTATGACATAATCAAATATTTTAAGGGTTTTAGAAAGGGTTTCTATTTAGAAAGCAAAAATACCTGCCAGTTATGAAAGCCCTGTTACATGTAAAGCCCTGTTACATGTGGAATCAGAGTTCACTTAGTGAAATCTAACTCCTTTGTCAAAGACAAGGCCATTGCTCACTCACTCCAAAATAACATTTCCTTCCTACACAGTTCAGAATGATCCTTTCTCCTTCTGATTTATTGCTATTCCTCCTCTCCTCCCACAAGCTATTTGTTTGGCTCTTAATACCCTGAGACCTGTATTTGCAAGGTTGACTTTGAGGTTTCCCAAGAGAGCTCCTGTTTTGTTATAAATCTCTCGCTTTGCTATTTATTTTTTTGTTATTTTATTTCTCTTATACAGATTTCTGAGAATATCAAACTCTACAGTATCTTATGGTTTGAAGACATTTTAAAGCTCTTTCCAACACCATCCTCTCAAAAGGCCTCCTCCTTGTAGTAGGGAGTCACTGAAGCAGAGCTGACTTTGTGGCCTGTGCGGTCCTGCAGGGCCCCAGACTCAGGGGACCTTGCACTTCGTTTAATGCTCTGCTGTTGTGTCTTGAAATTCTTAATAGTTTTTGAACAATGAGCTCTGAATTGTATTTGGCAGTGGGCCTATCAATTATGTAGCCAGTCCTTCATCCAGTTGCTGATCACTTGAGGACACTGAGTACATCTTTCCTTTCTTCATAGTAATCCATGGCCAAAAATGTAATTATTACTCATTAAATATTTTCTCGATCATAGGGAACAGACTCTGTGCCAACCCTTGCTGATCCCACCAAGGAAGATAAAGAGTCTAGGGCTATACATAATCTCTTTGAATGTAGAATGTTTCACAGTGGTAATGGCTTTTATTATGTAATTAAATGGATGATATTAGCCATAGAAAAGGAGACTTTTGGGGTAAATAGACATGACATTATTTTACAAGGTAACTAACACTGAAGACATCTTTTATAATGCTAAAAATTAATGTTTTAGGCTTTGTGTCTAATGTTGGTAATAATAATTTACATTAAAACTATAATAACAACATCAGGAAAAATCCAACTGAGATTTCTTCTCTCATTTTCACTTAAGCCTGAAGGTATTAAAAACACCAGTTGGCAAATGTAGGTTTTGAATAATCAATTAGCAAAGCCTAACCCATTCCTTAATGTTTCACAAAATTAAAAAAAAAGAGAGAGAGAGAAGAGAAAAAGATTTTTACTAGAGACTCAAAATGAGCTTGCACCGCTCAGTGGGAAACCTTAATCAGCTCATTATTGTGTTATGTTATTTTCCTTCATTAGGTAAGTGAACATTGAAAAATAAAATAACGAGCAAGAGAGTGGTCTTAGGTCTGTACCTTGAAAAACCAACAGAAGATCTACCACCAGCTATTTAAAAGCTAACAGACTCTTAAAAAATATGGAGCTTTTCATTATTGTGTTTTAATACTCTTATGTGGAAGTGGTGAGCATGCATGATGTAGAAGAGAAATGCTCAGTGTGGAGGTACTATCTCGAATACTGAGGTTTGGTCTCAGCAGTTCTTTTGTGCCATGGACATATCAATAATACACATCTCATTTTTTGTAATTGAGAGCTGCATAACTGAAAGAAAATACTTAATCATATAGCAATATTATAATAGTGTACTGACTTGTTAAATGGGTAATAATACTCTATGTTTAGGGAATGAATAAACTAAAATCTTTGATATCTACTAATTTAATTTAGCCTGCCTTGAAATTATATAATTGAAGGAACTAGCACTACATTATATTTTTAAGACTGAAGCTATCTGTACATAACAGTGAACACTGTAGGGACAAATAAGGCATTACATTAGCAATGATTACTGTAATGCTGAAAACCTGCCCTTTCTGACTGACCCGGGAGTTTTCGATTCAAAATTTAGGTTGCCAAATAGTGGGTCAAATTCTCTCTTTGTCATTTTTATCTATTCATGTTCCATGCTGAGAAATATTATAGGGTAAGTGTTCAACAGTAAATAATATAATGATTTCTACCTAGATGTGTACTTTGCCTAAAAGAAACCATTCATTTGGCACTGAAAAATGTGAGATTTTTCAAGAGTTAAACTGGATGCATTGTTCCTCGTAAGTGAATTGAAAGAGACAGCATTCTGAATTTTGAAAAGGTAAGGAAAAATTGTAAGCTAATTTTTGGTTTAAACATTAGAGATTTATCATACGGGAACATTTGAGATATACTGAAAAATAGTAACATTAGTAACAAGTTAGTTTAAAGCTTGCAAAGACATATCACATTGTATTTTAAATAATGAGGAATCATACATCCAACAATTTCTTTGGTGGACTGTAGTTCCTAGCAGAGTAATGTCTGTACATTTTTTTTTCATTTATCTCTAGAAGGAATGGCTGAATTATTACAGATGTGATAAAAACTGTGATAACCTGATGAAGTAACTGCTCAACTCAGCAAAGAGAACGATCAAAACCAGTGGCAATGCGTGAAAAAGATGTGAACAGAAATGCTGAAATGTTCTCTTTGGCCTTCTATGGGCACATCATTATATTTCACTGAGAAGTCTTTTTTTTTGAATCCTCAGACAAGTTTCCCCCATGCTAGGAACCTGAAAGACTGGAGACTAGTGATCTCACTGAATCTAATCCCCTGGACTATACCCAAGGTCTGTATCAGGCATGCTTTCTCACTAGCACACATCCACCAGTTTATATCCTCTGAATACTTTTTTGGAAGTCCACAGGTTGATTCATTTCAAAGTATGTCTGTAACATCTACATTTAATTTCCAGAAGTCACACATAAACTTAGGCTCAAGAGTCACTGGTTGGTTCCTTGCGTGTTGGTGTGGGAATCCTGCTGCTTCTCAAGGAGAGCTGCTCCATGCTAAGGTAGAAGCAGAGACCATGCAGGCACTGGGGACAGGCTCGCTTTCTGGCAGGCTCAGGGACAAGCAATTTCACCTTGCAGAGCAAGAAAGGATGAAACCTGAAGGCCAGATTTTTGGAAATGCTATATGAAATCTGAAAACAGACTTCCCATGAAATGTAACGTTTTCTCATTAAACTAATGACTGGAGAACAGCTGTTGACTTTAGTTCAGTGAGCTTTGGGGCTTTCTCTTATTGCATTTTTCATCATGTACAAGTGTTAGTGTAAGGATAAAGTCTTGGGCTTGCAGTTAGGTGACCTGAATTCAATTCCCTTTCCAGCACTAATAGGCTATGTAATCTTCATCAAGCCTTTCCTCTGTCAAGCTTCATTGCCACTTATGAAATAGGGACAGTAATAAGGTGTCTTTTAGAGATTTTGTAATTTTTGTTTTAGCTATTATTAAAGGGAAATAGATTCACTACTTTTATTAGATGCTTGTCTTTTTCTTCTCATTTGCTATTTCAAGACGTGTGTGTGCACACACACGCGCGCACACACACACATTTTTGTGGCCAAATGGAAAATATTTGTGGCTAACCCTCTAGGCAAAGGTACCTCAGTGTCTAAGAACATCTAAAATGTCTCTGTGTAAGTCTTCATGCAAGTTTTTTTTTTTTTCAGTCACAGTGAGTTTATTTGATTTTGAAGTTCATATTCCCTACTCTGTATTTATAGGTATATACTGCACACACCCTTTGGTTAAATCTCAGTTTACAGATTATTTTTGCTCACATCAGAGGATCCATTAGTTTGCTTTGGTTCATAAAAGTCCGCATTTAATTTGTAGGAAATATTTAAAGAATGTGACCTTTAGAATTAAACTTACTCTGAGCTAAAGGTAGTGTGTCAATAGATCCTTTCCCGTGGTTACACGATGGTTTTCTTTTATGAAGATTAAACTACTTCACACAAATGATTTAATGACATTAAACTGCATACATTCCATTTCTGTTAAGACAGCATGTGAAAAAAACTGGATATGCCACGACTTTTATTTATTAAACCCAATTTGCATTCAAAATGGTGTGATAAGTTGGAGAAAATCCTCAGAAACCGTATTTTTACAGAAGGTAAATATGGAGGGTCTTTAAGCTGCTGGGCTGCTGGATTTGAATTCAATTCTCCTGACTAGATTGTGCTGTTTCTATTGAAAAGAGCTCGACAGACTCTAGTATCCCAAATACTTGGTTTCTTCCCATTGTGGTCTGACTAACTTTATGCCATTTACTGGGGATTCAAAACGCTTACTACACTGTTAAGATAGTAAGATCACTTTTCTAACTATATCACTTATTTGCAAGTTGAAACAAAAAAGTTGGAGTAAGATCTAAACTATCCTGAAGAATGGGATGTATCATCAAAAGCTAGAATGCAGCCATGAGCAGATGCTCATGGAATTCACAGGCTTTAGGTCTTACGATGTTCCCTGTCATCCCAGTAGCTGGTTTGGTAGAATGGTAAAATGGCCTTTTGAAGATGCAGCTAATTGCCAGCTAGGTGGCAATGCCTTGCAGAATGGGGAGGAGGCTCTCCAGAAAGCTCTATATGCTCTGAGTCAGCATCCAGTATGTGGTGCTGTTTTTCTCATAGCCACGATTCACAGGTCTGGGAATCAAGGGTGGAAATGGGAATGGCACCACTCTGTTATCTTTAGTGACTCATTGGCAAAATTTTTGCTTCTTGTTCTTACAACTTTATGCTCTGCTGGCCTACAGGTCTTATCCCAAAGGAAAGAATGCTTCCAACAGGAGACACAACAATGATTCCACTGAGTTAGAATTTAAGACTGCCACCTGGCCAATTTGGGCTCCTCATTTCTTTTTTTTTTCCCCTGCCTTTTCTTTTGTTATGTTAATCACCATACATCATTAGTTTTTGATGTAGTGTTCCATGATTGTTTGCATATAACACCCAGTGCTCCATTTAATACGTGCCCTCTTTAATAACCATCACCAAGCTAACCCATCCCCCCACCCCCCTCCCCTCTAGAACCCTCAGTTTGTTTCACAGAGTCCATATTTCTCATGGTTCATCTCCCCCTCCGATTTCCCCCCCCCCCTTCATTTTTGTGGATCAACAGAAAAAGAAAAGATTTACTCCACTGGATGGTGTGATTGATCCTGACTACCAAAGGAAACTGGACAATGGAGGGAGAAATATATCTAGAATACCAGAGATCCCATAGGGTGTCTCTTACTATTATCATGTCCTATGATTAAAGTCAATGGAAAACTACAACGACTCAGTTCAGGCAGGACTTCTAATGGCCCAGACCCTTCGGAAATAAAAATCTGGGTCACCACACCAGGTAGAGAATCATAACCAGTTGAAGTGCTTCTGAGGGCAAAGGGAATATGAATGGGTAGTGGAAGACAGTCATTATAAATATCGGTTATGACCACATGACCAGATATAGAAACAAGTCCTGTAATTGTCATGAGGCTTTGTTCCTTATTTTGTTGTGAATATATTTGTGTGTACACACACACGCAATAAGAATGTATGTTTTCTTTCTTTTTTTTTTTTTTAAGATTTTATTTACTTGAGAGAGAGAGAGACAGCAAGAGAGGGAATACAAGCAAGGGGAGTGGGAGAGGGAGAAGCAGGCTCCCCGCGGAGCAGGGAGCCCGATGCGGGGCTCGATCCCAGGACCCTGGGATCATGACCTGAGCCGAAGGCAGATGCCCAACGACTGAGCCACCCAGGCGCCCCTGTTTTCTTTCTTTTCTTATCTCCTTATCACATAAGATATATTCACTTTATATCATAGTATTTAAGTATTGTTAACTTTATATCATAGTAAGTTACAGGAGGATATCAAGGAGAAAAGTAAACAATACTTAAGGGCACTGCACCCTCTTCTGAGGAAAGACTTAAGAGCATTTTCAGTTGTATATAGGATGTTAGGTGGAAATTTAACCTTATTATTGTCTTTACGTGGATAGTAAGAGTGGTTTAAGAAGATGTCCTTGGGTGCCAAGTTGACAAAGGGTAGATTTATGATGGTTAATTTTATTTGTCAACCTAATTGGGCCACATTACCCATATTTGGTCAAACATTTTTCTAGATGTTTCTGTGAAAGTATTTTTTAGATAAGATTAACATTCAGGTTAGTAGACTTTGACAAAAGGAGATTATCCTTCATTATGTGGTTGGGCCTCATCCAATAGCTGAAGGTCTTAATAGAAAAGACAATGCTCTGGAAGAGGAGGAAATTCTTTCAGAAGACTGAATTTGAACTGCAGTTTCAACTCTTTCTTGGGTCTCCAGCCTGCCTGACTAACCTGCAGATTTTGAACTTGTCAAGCCCCCACAATGACATGAACCAATTCCTCAAAATAAATTTCTCTCTTTCTTTCCCCCTCCACACACACAGGAAGTGATAGGTGGAGCATAGCATTTTTTTTTTTTTTTAATTTAAGGAGATTCAATATAGAGAGAAAAGATGTAGGGAAGAAGGGAGATTCACAATTTTAGGGAATAATGTTTAATAGGAAGGGCTTTAAAATCCAGGTTTACTCACTAGATAGTTGCTTGACTTTGGGCAAGTTCCTTTACCTTGTGAAGCTCCTTATTCACTCACATAATAGATATAATGATGTCACCTCACAGTAGTTGGGAGTTAAAAATGTAGAAGCATTCTCAGAATATTTTTCAGTAACTGGTGGGTGTAGCAGTTTCAAAACTTTAAATTCTTTGACACTCCTTGAGATTTTTTACTCACTCGAATCTGGAGTTATTGTAACTTCTTCAAGCAATAGAGTTTGCCAAAACTAGTGATATGTGACTTTTGACACTGGGTCAAAAAATGTCATGCTGTCTTTAGCTTTTGAAACACTGAACCATCATGTAAGAAGTCCAACTACCCTGAAGCCACTCGCCATGTTGGAGAAGCCCTGTGTAGATCCTCCAGCCAACAGCCAAGGAAGCTGTCTGGGAAAGCTATTCTCTAGCCCCAGCTTTTCAAATCCCACTTCTCCAACCATTTCAGGCTTCCCAACTACAACCTGTGGATCATACAGCAGACACAGTCTTCAAAACACAGCTGTGTTTTTATTTTCAAATTACTTATCTACCAAATAGGTGATCATAATGAAAGGGTTATGATTTTACAATACTAGTTTGGGGTGGTTTGTTTCACAGCAAAAGTAACAGGACAGCAGGAGTATAGGTGGTTGCTAACATGTCCAATAGGGTAATAAGCATGTTTATACCAGCTATTGCATGTTAGCCCCACAGCAAACCTACAACGAATGTATTATCATCATTATTTACATTTATCATGTGGAAAAATCAAGGTGCAGATACAAGAATTCTTTTTCTGATGTCACAGAATTAATAACTGTAGACTTAGTAGCGAAACTTGTGTCTTTACACTTCGTAATACCAAGAAGTTTAAGATCGAGAGGAAAAATAGAGGAAAAGAGTGACAGAGAGACAGGGAGGAATGTGGGTATGGTGTCTATAGTGTTGGGACAGAATGAGAGGGGCTGGTTTTGGCCAAGACTACCACTGCTTCAGAGAGTTAAGGGGAGGGAGGCTGTAAGATAGGCTCAGATGGAGCTGGGTGAGGGCAGCATGGAGCCAGACCAACATCAATTTCCTCTTGAGTGAGGGGCCCTTGATGAGAGCCCTGGCTGGGGCTGATGGACTGAGGAAAATTGTACTGATTTAGATTTAGACCACCACTGGGGGGCAAAGGAGAAGGCTCTGGCTGAGGACAGGCAAAACAATTACTAAATAACATTGCATGAGGAGTTTACACAGAAATGGAGTTGAAGCATTTGTCGTAGCAACAATCTGTGTAGCTCTGTGACTTCCCCCTGGGCTAACATCAATTTGGACAGGGGCCTTAAAGAGGCTAATTTGGGGATGGGTTGAAGGTTGGAGATTTGCAGTATCCGTGTGCTGGAAGCGTGTAGTGAAATATGGGGAAAGGATAATTTATTCAATCACACAATAAATATTATTTCTATCTACTATGCTCCAGGGCCTCAATAAATATTTGTTTGGGGAGGTAGGGTCTAGACTAGTTGGGATGAACCCCCCTCCATCTATGGAATGCAGGTCTGAATGAGAACAAGGAACAACTGCATGAGAGTGAGGAAGCAAGAGATCCCGGCAAGTTGGGGACTGGGGTGAGAAAGGGGCATATTAAGGTTTCAAATATCAAAGAAGTAATATATCTTGATGGTGACACAGTCCTAAAAAATGGAGTAGCTATCTTTAATGAAGTGAAGGAAAGAGTAGACATGAGGAATTCAAGGAATGTTGAGGCTAAATATTGTATTTGCCCAATCCTCTCGGACCCGTCAAATTGCCTGACATAAAGATAAGGTGCCTGTTCGTTCGTTCGTTCGTTCGTTCATTCATTCATTCATTCATTCATTCATATGTTGAAATCCTAACTCCTAAAGTGATGGAATTAGGAGGTGGGACCTCTGGGAGGTTCTTAGGTCATGAAACCTGAGCACTTATGAACGGGCCTCATGCCTTATGAGTGCTTATGCACGGGCTTCATGCCTTCTAAGTAGAGGCCCAAGGGAGCTTGCTTCCTCTCTCTCTGCTCTCTGCTATGTGAAGATACAAGGAGAGACATCCATTGCAATATCTGCTGAGGGAAAGAGTCCTTTGCCAGGACCTTCATCTTGGACTTCCCAGGCTCCCAAACTGAGACATAAATGTTTGTCATTTAAGGCACTCAGTCTGTTATATTTGTCTAAGACAGTGACCTTTAGGGTAGGCTTTTATAGATGAATAGGATGCTTCCAGATGAAACATGTGAGAAAGTGTATCATAGTCACAAGGAACAGCTTCAGTGGACGATCAGAAATATGAAAGCCCTTTGAGCCAAACTCGCCTGCTGGTTGCCTTAGAAATGGTGGCAGCAGGAACTGGTTTCACAAGGGATGAGAGAGGCTAAGCTCTATCCTACGTAGAAGTCCTCCCTGAGCGGCAGCTTCTTAATACATTTAGTAATGTTAGATGTTTGGAGGAGATCAATCTGTTTACAATGTCAAAATAATTTACTCAGTTTTGCATGCAAGCACACTGGTTATAAAAATATACACCGAGAGTATGAAAAATTATGTGAGGGATGCCTGGGTGGCTCAGTCGGTTAAGCATCTGCCTTCAGCTCAGGTCATGATCCTGGGATCCTGGGATCGAGCCCCGTGTCGGGCTCCCTGCTGAGCAGGGAGCCCGCTTCTCCCTCTCTCTTTGCTCCCCCCCCAACTCTCTCTAATAAATAAAATCTTTAAAAAAAAAGTTACGTGGAAGTATATAACACTTATAATACAACTATGTTCTAAATTCTTATTTTCATACACACACACAGGGAGAAAGAACTCTTGACTTATAGCCAAATAGTATTAGCGGTGAAACATGAATGTACGTGCTTAATTTAGATCTTGGGAATCATCAGACAGCTGGAAGAAGGTTATGCTTTTTCCCTCTGTACACTGAAGAACACGAACAAATGGCTTTATGAGTTCGTAATTCACAGTGTATTATATCAGTCAGTCTGAAAAATAAAAATGTTGGTAACAGTTGGCTGGTATCACTCTATAGAGTGAGGTGCCCCAGAGGCACCAGCACATGAAGATGCTACTGCCAACCGCCACCTCTGTTCATCGTAATTATCAAGCAAGCCTGAGCCCCATGTGCTGATCTGGGCTCAGGAGGGCACTGTGATACTGAGCACAGGGAGACGGCCACTGGGTTCACAGTGACCAAAAGAGGGCAGAAGTTAAATCAGGTCACAAATGAGGATTGCCTGGAGTGCCTGCTTTCAGGCCGCTGCTCAGTGGAACAATTTAGTAAAGCAGGCAGAAGCCAAGCCTTTGGCCATGCTCGGCTCCACACCGGACGTGCCAGATACAGAGTCTTTCTGATGCATGGCCTACAACACTGTCTTCCTGTTTGTTCTTTCTCTAGTCGCCGCTTTAATCCAGGCATCAGCCCATGTCCAGGCTGCTTACTATTCTCCACATTGATCTCCTTTTCTGCTCCAAACACTTTGTTCACGGTTGCAAGTACGTTTCTCAAACACAGTTATGAGGATTTCATTCTTTTGTAAGGCAGAGGTTGCTGTTTAGCTGAAGAATACATTTCCCTGCTTCCCTTGTAGCAAAGCATGGCCATGTGATGGGATCTTGTCCAGGGAGACATGCGAAAAATGGATGGGAGCAAATTCTGGTGTATGGACTTGAGAAGGAAAGGACAGTGTTCTTTGCCCTTTTCTCCTTGCCCTGCTGACTGGAATGTGGGTATAATGGGGGGCAGGACACCAGGTGGATCAGCCGGCTTCAGATGGCAGATCAACGAGACAGAAGAGAGACATCTGTGACTCCGACGGCAGGATGCTGCCCTATTGGCACTGGATTGCTCATTCTTAGGTCTTTGAGTGAGAGGAATAAACTCTCCTATTGTTTGAGACACTCTTACTGTGGCCTTTGTTGCAGACTATATTCTCAGGCACATTGTTTACGAATCTTCATTGGCTCCCCTGGCTTGAAGGTAAGTCTTCCCTAAGGAGGGCATTTATGGTTCCTTCAAAGCTAGTTTCAGTCCACCTTTGCAGCTCGATTCCCTGTCACCCGCCCTAGGGATACACTCCTCGAGCCACATTAGTCCTTCCTTTTCCCCAAACCTACCGTCATGCGGTGCCTTTACCTAGGCTGTTCCCTCTTCTCCTGACTCATCCTTCAAGGCCCAGCTCTGAGGGCACCACCCCTGTGCTGCTTTCCCAGACTTCTTGCAACGCTTTTCCCTGGCAGACTTCATTTCTTCTTCCTCAGGGCTTCCTGAGCGTTGTGTGTGTGTGTGCGTGTGCGTGCGCCCCACTCCCTCATAGTTTCTTGCACTGTAATTTGTGTTTCTCTCCCTCACTTATTCCTTACATCTTATCGGCCAGAAGTAGACTATAGTCCACCCTTCATCGTGTCACAGGCAAAGTGAACAGTGGATAATCAGGATGGACACAGAAATGAAGAATCTATCCTTCTCAAGGAGTGGAACCCTGTTAGCAAAAAGGAGTGGAATGAAGTTTAGAGGTGCTTTATGTTCTTTTCAAGGAAAATGCCTTTGACGATGGCAGGGAACACAGGAAATCAAACAGCATGGGGCAGATGCCTTTGGTTACTGGACTCAAGCTGGAAAAACAGTCCTTGACAGGCTACAATCATTATTGTGTATTTCTAGAACTTTGAAAGATAAGGAGGAAATCTGCAGAGTAGCCCCATAGGGATAGGAAGGAGTTGGGCCAGTGTAGTCCCTGAGAACAGGCATGCCTTGTGTCACTCGCTGTGGAAATGGCCTCCCATGTGTCTGACAACCACAGCTGCCCTTTGACACGGCCGTTGCTGACATATATGAACACAGCAGGCCTGTTCTGTGCCGAGTGCGAGATGTCATAGCCAACGCATTTGGTTTAATCTGCTTAATCTCATGCTTAGCCTTGAACAAAAAATCGTTTTTAACATTTGTGAATGAAGAATCTATATGTCCAAGCACTCTACATTTCCATTGAAACACACTGCTCTGCTCTGGGTTGTCCTCCAAATATCCAAGCCCTCTGAGAAGGGCCAAGGGGCTAGATTTTTAGGAAGTCTAGTTTATGAAAGCATGAGATACTGGGAAAACAGTGTGCATATCTAAAAGTTACAAACTAATTTTGAAAATAAACTTTGAAATGAAAACCAGTGATGCATTTTTTTTTTTTTTTCAATTTTTGAATAAGCTTATGAGAATAGAGAAAGCAGATTCTTTTAAGACTGAATGGGAGATGGGCGCCTGGGTGGCTCAGTCATTAAGTGTCTGCCTTCAGCTCAGGTCATGATCCTGGGGTCCTGGGATTGAGCCCCACATCAGGCTCCCTGCTCGGCGGGAAGCCTGCTTCTCCCTCTCCCACTCCCCCTACTTGTGTCCCCTCTCTTTCTCTCTTTCTCTCTGTCAAATAAATAAATAAAATCTTTAAAAAAATAAAATAAAAAAAGAATGAATGGGAGAATGTTACATAAACATGGTGGTTAAGAGCATGAGTTCTGAAGTCAGAGTCTATGGGTTGACGGTCTGGCTTCGTCCCATAGCAGCGGGATACTGAAGCCTGCTGGGCTTTAGTGTCTTTATATGTAACATGGAGATAATATTACAGTCACTTCATAGGCCACTTGTAAGAATTGAGATAAACATACGAGATCTTCCTTGAGTGCTGGCACCTAGGAAGTACAATAAATATTAGAACTCTCCATTAGTATTTTATGTAACATTCATTTGTCAATTAATACTCTTTCCCTTGACCTCTTACAGAAGCCAAGACAATGGACTGTTTAAAAATCATATCATATTGCTGGGGCTGGTGACCTTATAAAAGAGAATGTCAAGAATTCAGTATCTCCTTTTGTGACATTCTAGGTTACGAATGAGGAGAATATAAGCTGATGTCTAAGTCCAGACTGGATTTTGAAAAAGAAAGAGGTTCTATTATGTTAGTTCTCCTGCAAGCATGATCAAACTGGCATATGGTGGAATTTTGTAGGTAGGGTTTCGTAGGTGGTACTGGATAAAATCATAAATGTGTTGGAGGAGAAGGGCTCTTAAAATTAACCCACACAGCATTTCTGGCACAGATCTTCACGCTGGCCACCCCTGAGACAGTGCGAGCGTTTGAAGTGGATTTATGCCCAAATTCTTCATGGCATAATTTAAAAGAATTTAGGCAAAATATGCTGCCACAATGAACACACACTCTGTTTTATGAATGGTCTGTTTAGTGCTGTGGTTCTGTGCAACTAGAACAAACTGGTCTAAACCGGTCAAATTCATGCAGAGTCACAAGGCTGTGTTTTAAATCTATTCCTCGCTCCTAAATTCACTTACAGCTGCATTAATGAGTAGATATTGCAATGAAATATACTGGGTTGTGCCCCTTTTGAATGGCTCCATATATGTCACTATTTACTGCGGAGTGTGAAGGAATCAATGTGTTCCTGCAGCCAGTGTGGGTCTGACTGCAGGAAATAGCAGCTCAATCTTTGAAGCCAAGACTTTCCCTCTGCCTCTGCGAGTCAATAGCCCGGGAGAGCTTCCTAACTCCAAGGAAGTCTAGATAAAGTATGTGATAGGAAGGGAGAGGGCTGTCTGTTGTGCTGTCAGAATGGCACCTGAGGGAAAGCAGCTGGCTCCTGCTGAGTGATAAGGCGAAGGTTACCGAGGCAGAGATAAAAAGCTCACTCGGCCGAAGTGCATTAAAACCGAAAGGGCCCCAATGGGAGTTTTTAGCATTGCACCCCAAGCCTTTCTCTGAACAAAATGACAGTCTGTTCTGTTGTTGTCGTTTTTTTTTTTTTTTTTTTTTTTTTTTTTAAGGAATATAAGAAGTATACTTTGCTAAGAGGATCAAATGTAGAACACACACACACACACACTCCCTTGGCCGACGCCTTCCCCAGTGGGACACTTTAAGAAATCATTGCAAAGGACCAGAATGGACAGGACAGAGGATTCCATTGCTTGGAGCAGGACTTTTTATTGCTCCAGTTCCAAGTGTGGTGGTGATGCTGGTGGTGGTGGTAAAAGTCAGTGATGGAGCTCCAGGAATAAAACACCTAGGTGGACGGGGCCATGGAAAACCTCACTAAATACCGTAGCGGGTGTCTAGCCCACACTTTAAAACTCTTGCCTGCTTTTGATAAACATTCACTTCTCGGGCACACCTTTCCCTTCACAGTTCTCTCCACTGTCCCAATAGTGCCTCCACAGTGAAGATTTTATGGGGCCTTATTTTCTATGGTTTCCCTTTCTCCTGAAACGTAGTTTCCCCTACCCACACAATATAAAACTGTTAGCGCTGTGACCTGACTCCTTTCATACTGCATGTAGAACGCTCCCTTATACCATACTGATGGGGTTACCATCCGAACATCCTCACCCCCAGGTATTGTCCAAAACTTTTTTTTTCCTTTTTAAAGACATACAGGCTTCCTGACACACTTTGCCAAGACCAAGCACATGGCAAGCCTTGTCTGAAAGAAATCTAAAAAAAGTTTGTGCCATAGTAAGCGGGTCTTAATGGGAGATATTTATTACTTCCACCTGCTAAAGAACACACAGACCTTCCCTCTCTTGCTAGTTTCTTTGAGATGCGGTTTCAACCTCTATATTCTTTCCATGCCTCCCAGCAACAATCCATAGTATAAGACTTCCCGAACAAGAACTTGAATCTTGTTCACCTGTTGCCAATCCAGATCTGTCTTAATGAACAAAGCCATCAGGGGGAGCTCTCTGAGTGGGCTTCTGGGGGTGGGGGGGTGGGGGGGGAGAAAGACTAGGTAAGACATGCAGAGAAAGCAGCTTTGCAGAACTAATATTCCCTGTGTGCATGGGCCACGAAGGCCACCTTCCCTCCAAACTTGCTGGGTAGGCATAGAGGTAGCCCAGGAGAAATAAGGAAATGGTCAAAATTTAAAAAAGGAATGAGCATGGGGGCAACAGCCTGATGGTGGGATGGGGAGGTGATTTTTGGGTACAGCATAGTGGGCACTCTATAGTTATCTCTAGGCATCATTTTTAGAAATCTAGACCCGGAAACATGGATGGCAGGGGACCCAGCACAAGACTGTAGCCTCAGGGGTGGGGTCAGCACCAGGTGGTGGTCTTCTGATGAAAAACAGTAAGTGAGGTGAGCAAGAAGCAAAGGATATTTGTGTTGGCGCCAGCACAGGATTTCTTGGGGCAGAGTCCAGGAGTCGCTAATGTGGAAGACCAGCTTATGAGCTTACAGACTGGCACAGGAAACGGCAGATGCCACAAGATGGAAGCAAAAAAGCATGTATGAACCTTCCCATAGACCACCTTGAGCCAGAAAGGAGAGATGTGCCGAGATCAGACACCATATTTTGCTCATAATGGTGAATCAAATTTACCGTTCTGGAGTTGTATTAAAACCCTGTCATCTAGGATGATTTGGGACAGTGTGTTAAATATTGTGTCTGCACACACATCAAACGGTAACTATACAAACTGTCACAAAGACATGTAGAGCTCCAAATAGGATAACTGTCCTTTTCCAATATGTCCAAATGACGATTTTTCCCCCCACTTAAGCCATGTTTTCCTTGGTGAAACAAGAGTGAGAAAAAGCAAGCAAAAATACAAAGTGTAGCTTTTTTCTCTCTGATTCTCGGGAAAGAATTCTACGTAAATGTCACACTTACCTACCTACAGTCTTCCGCGAAGACAGGGTCAAGAGTGCCGCGCGTGAGGCTGGGCAGCAGCCCTCGGCATGGCCGCCGCGTCACGACAGACGCGACGAGGAGGCTCTGGCCTTGGCTTCGTCCGGGCCCTGCGCAGGCGCTTCGAAGGGAACGCAGACCGAGGCTCCGCGGCGCATGCTCGGCTTTGCGCCGGAGCAAGATCGGTTGAAGGGACTCTGCGCAACGGGCTTTTCCAGACCCGTGAACTGAAGTCAAAGCTGCGTGCCACCTTTCCTTTCTTCCTTTCGTTTTTCTTTTCTTTGTTTCTTCTTCTTTTTTCTTCCTTTTTTTTTTTTTTTTGATATGTCAAACTTTCGAACTGTATTTTGTATTTTGACCCCCTCGTTGGAAACAGTAGGGAAGTTGGAGGATATTAATGACCCCTCACAAAGCATGTTTCCTCGTTGAAAAAAGGTAGTGAATTTCGGGACTTAGGATTTTAGATGAGCTAAACCTTTACAAGTGTTACTTGGCGTTTCAGCCTGGCCAGCTATTTCTGAATGTACAAATGAAAAATTTCAGGATCTAAAATGAGTCCAGAAGGAAGGAGAGGGTGAGAGAAATGGACAGAGAAAGAGAGAGAAACCGAGAAGAAACAGAGATTACAATAGAATTTATGGAAATATTTAAAGGTCAAAAACCATTTCTTTAAGTTTATCAATTCCCAGTGCATTCAATTGTAACTATAAAAACATGACAATAATCTATTTCACTAAATGTAAATACCTTCTCATATCCTTTTTCTGCAGAATATAGTTGCTAGGAATCCTCGTATATATTTTGAACTATTTAACCTTATATATAGTTTCTACATATAGAAGTACTGCCAATTTCATTTACAATCTTCAAATAAAAAACCAAAAGTGTATGTTGTGTCATAATTCATTGTGCTTTAACAAAATCTCCTGAATGCAAAGGCTTTATCTGTCTGCGAGTTACTCAGCCCCTTCACTTTACGGATGGGGAAACTGATGTTCAGAGAGGTCTAATATACCTTTGTTTATGTGTGTGGCTAAGTGATACACGAATTACTAACGGAAGTGTCCCTTCCCCATAGGTCTTCATGCCTTTAATTGCGGGCTTCTCTCAGTTCTTCCATTTCAAGTTAAAGCAGAAAAGCCACAGTCTGGGTGTCTCACCTGCTGACTGAGTTACTGCCTAGAGCTGATGTGCTCCAGGAGCCTTGGAGCTTGGGCAGGAAGGAGTGGTGGAAGAAAAAGGGGCTCTTCTGCACTGGTGCAGGGTCTGCACAGGACTGTCTTCCCTTTGGTGGTGCAGAGACCTGCAGTCAAGAGCACAGGGTACCTGTGACCCATTGTCAGTCCAGAATTCTGGATGTCTGCAGCCTCACCAAATGCTTATGTCAGACTGTCTTGGGGGTGTATAATGGAGATGGCTGAGGCAGGGTTCAGGGGTTCTGACAGCAGTACCATGTCTTCCTTTTTAAGGAGAATCTCCGAAAAAAGCTGTATTTGTTCATTCGTTCATTCATTCATTCATTCAACAAATATCTACAGAGAATAGATATCTGTATAGGACTGAGATGCAGCAGTGCACGAAAGCCCTCATGGAGGAGTATTCCTCTAGGGAGGTGTCCCAGTCGCCCAAAGATGGGTCCATGTCAACTTGGCCAGAGGTCAGTGGCTTGGGGGCTCATGGTAAAAGGCAGCAGCAGAGATGCCATCAACAGGGCAGGCTGATTCTATATATCCCACCGGATGCCCGATAACATAGAGATGTGGGCATCCCTGTCCCATTAACTCACATCCTTCTATATTCTCTGAGGCTTAGGCTCAATCCCAGCTGAAAGACTGAAAGTGGGAAATTAGTGAATTTGAGAAGAAATTAGTAAATTCATAGGATAATTTGGAAACCTCTGAAGTAACTCCGTTTTCTTAGAAATAACTAAATTACTTTTTTTTTTTTTTTTTTTTGGTGGGGAAACCTTAGGTAAAATATGAAGAATACCATTTTTGTACACCCAAGGTTGTGGTCTGTGAAAAGTATGTCTGTCACAGTGACAAAAATAAAAATCACAACATCAAAAAATGGAAACTTACCGAGCACCTATAATATATATACAGATTTCCAGAGGAGAAACTCTGCAGAGGAGAAACCAAAAACTCCTGGTGAGCTGCCCAGAAGAAGATTTGGGATTTGAACTCAGGGTTGTCTGATTCCCAAACTTGAAACTTACTTTTTAGAGGCAGTAGAATGCTAAGTTCTTTAACTCATGACAGTAATTATTTGCAAACATGGGTGTCTTGAGTATATCAATCTAAAGAAGTTATATCCACTAAATGGAAGAATTTGGCACTTGTCAATAGATGCTGCAGAATCCTGTAGGATGTCTGGTGCACTCCCTAGGGATAGATTGGGAGATCTAAGTTTGCTAATAGAATTTACAATTTAAAATACCAAACTTAGAATATGCTAATAATATTAAAGTTTATATATTTCTACACTTTAAATAATGTCAATTTTTGAGCCTGTGAATAACCAGCTCTTTCTTTGGAAATAAAGTAGATAGTAGGTAAGAATATGACTCTCGGATGGATTACTGTTTTTATTAAAAGTTAACTCATAATACTGAAACCACTCCATTGGAATAAATCCGTTCTAATAAATATTCTCTAAAGTAAATTTCAGCCGAGTCACAGTTATTGTTTCAGGGCTTGATTTTGTGATGGGGCCAATTACATTTTTATTTAGGCAGGGCTACATAAATTCTGAAAACACCAAAGGACATGCCAACAGAAAGAAATATGACTTGTATAGGGAAACCATTGCTTTTATTTTTGTGTGATTGTGAGGAGTAAATTTACTCAAGTCAGATGTTAACCTAAGGGACATGTGTTTTTCATATTTTAAGAATCCTTTTAGAATATAAATCAATGACTCTCATCCTCCATTAATTTATGGGAGTGTTCTAATGAAAGTTTCAGTGGAATCACTCATTAATTCAAGTTTATAGAAACTTTCAATTCGTGTTCTTTTTAGTGATATGCAATATAGACCATAAATTACAACACAAATGGACAAATTTTCGGTTTTATTTGCATTACTGAATGAATTTTTATTAAAGTATTCCAATAAACATGCTTTGAAGGAAAAAAGTAACTCAAATATTTTGCAGATAGTATGAAAAGGCAAACCTTAGCAAGTTCTATATTTTACCAGCTACAAACATTTTCTTCGGGAATAGTCAGAAGCAAAGTCCTATGCACTTATTCAAAGATGTCAATATAACAAAAGAGCTTTTTCATTCAGTGGGGGACAATTTGCATCGGCTCCTCATTCTGCCTTTGCTGCCCCGAATTCCACCATCATTAATAGCAAGCCCTCTGAGTTCAGGTAGAATGTCGACATGGTTATGTGGGTTCCCAAGTCTAACCCACACCGAGGAGCCATTTAATAGTGACTTACCGAATGAATAACAAAGACTGTAGAATTTTTGCTTTTCTTTTTCTGTTCAATATATGACTTTCCTGATACATCCTTACTGTAACTGTTGCAGCCATTTTTAAAAGCAGGAATAAGGGATGGGAAAAGACCTCCATACTCCCGTTATGTGCAACTCATGACCTACAGCATTGATCAGTGAGGGAAGATGGAAGCAAGCGCCGGAGTTGTCACTTTTATGCCGAGTTTTACTCTGGCAGGAAATTTTCAGACTATGTTAAGTGTATTGCAAAACTGTAAAATATTGATAATCTCCCATACTGGAAGATTGCCTTTCATAAAAATGGTAGACAGGCATTGAAACAAATCAAGCCTTTGTCCCCAGCACATAAGGTGCTAATTATAATTAGCAAAAAAGGTCTCTTCAGGGAAAATGATAGGCACAAAGGCACTTCCTATCCTCAGATCTCCCTCAAGATTTCAGCTTGCTAAATGCAAAGGAGGCTGGATTTCAACCTGAACTCATAGCCCTAGGCCTTTCATTTTTGTGTATGGCACAATCTGCTTAACAACACACAGATGCCCTGGACATAAATTTTATCGTTGATACTTCCACAGGTCCTTTTGTTTTGCTTTCAGTAGATACGAAGTAGATTTCTTAGAGGAAAGAATGCCTTCAGCACAGGTTTCAAATCATTATTTACTGCAAAAGTGGTTTAAATAACAAATAGGAATACATATATGATAATGTGGTTAAGGGGGAAATGGATATTGACCCAAACCAAGACCAAGAAACATTTTAATGTGCAGAAATGCATTAGAGATAGTCTGGTACTCACATTAGACTACAGAATGAACATCCTCAAGCTTATAGGTGCTGCTGTAAGATAAGCTTACTAAAGGATAAATGAGATAAGGGTGGGAAATGATCTTTTACTGCATTCCATGCGCCTTACCCAGTTTGATGCCTTACCTTTTCAGAAGATCATTTAAAACATTGAGTAGGTTTTAAGCATTTGAAGAGGGATGAAAGAACAACAAGAACAGACTGATTGTTAAAATACCTTAACTACCAGTTTTCTGATTTTAATGAAATACATAGATTCAGCTTCAGCAAGGATGTAATTCAAATATTAGAAGTAAGATTCATTGACCATTAGAATTGTTAAAGACTTACTCAGGTTATACTGTCCTTTCTTGAACATATTGAAGACATTGAATGAATACAACCTAGAGAATTAAACATTTAAACAAATGCATCCCAGACTTGGTGGTCTCTTAATTCCAGTTGTCTAAGATTCTCTCAGCTTATTCTGCTTCACTGATGAACAGAGAATTGACTATTTAAATCAAGTTATAGAAATTTAATTTACTGATTACATGAGATTACTCAAGGTTATTTGTCACTGATTAAGCTCCTAATTCTACTAAGTGAAAAGTCACTGGGGAATGAAAAAGATGACACCATCCAGGTATCGCTCAGAAGTTGGTTCCTTAAATTGTGTTAGCACCCATGCTTTATTTTCTAAGATATTAGTCACCACTCAGCTTCTCTTCTAATCAAGTGTATATTAAATTTTAAATATTGAGAACTAGAACTCAAGAAGGGGTAGTTCTGTGTTTCCATTGCATAACATGAAACTCTTTTTTAAAAATTGGAAATATGTGGTTTCTCTTATCTATAAAGCACTATTTTCAGATTTTTCTTGAATGTAAGGATTTTTGATTATTGCATTAAAGATCTCATGCTCTCCACATGTGGATGGTCATTTACTATGTCTATGGATAGATGATTTGATGTTTTGGGCTTATTACTCACCTTTGAAAAAATTAATGCTATCTGCTTGATACCTCATAGTAGTCATTAGTTGCTCAGTAATTTGTGGCTCTTCCTTCATATATTCGTATGATGGTCAACACTTCACCCACCAATCAATTATTTCAAATACATGTTATTAGATAATACTGATGTATTGAATTATTTAGAACAATAGGAGAAACTGCAGAAGAAACCATGCATTCTGGGTTGGAGGCAAATCATTCCCGTTGTTAATGTACTAGTATATAACAAAACCCATTTTCAGGACCTTTTGACTTGAAAGAAGAAAAAGAGTATTGAACTGGGTGGGAAACATCTAAGATCTAGGTATGTGCAAATCAGAACTCTACAACCTGGACAAATCTCCTAACCTCTTTCTGCTACTCCATTTTTTTTTTTTTTAATAGACGGAGGGAAGGGAGAGGGGCAGAGGGAGAGAGAGAATCCCAAGCAGACTCCACACCCAGCAAGAAGCCTAACACGGGGCTCAATCTCGTGACCCTGAGATCATGACCTGAGCTGAAATCAAGAGTCAGACGCTTGAGCCACCCAGGTGCCCCACTCTTCTTTCTCCTCGTACAAAGAGGACATGTTATTTCATCCTTCCTAGAGTTGTCACACTAGTAAATTGGATGTTTCAGTTGTTATGAATATTAAATTGGACAGTTTGGTGTCCTTTCAGATGTTGACTTCCTCAGACCGCCTTCCCTCACTGAATTTTTACTGGTATAAGTTCTGTTTTATGTTCTCTTTGCACTTTGAACATATTTTTGTTATACAGCCTAATATGTTTACTTTCTTGTTAACCTCCTACTGCCCTCCACACTCTGATTCCTGAGAGTCAGTCTTTTCATCTCTGTATTTCCAGAACCTTGCATCATACTTAAATTTTGCTCAAAGAATGATTTTAAAAAGAGGTTGGTTGATCTTAAAGGTTTAACCAAATAGTTAAACTTAATAGTTTAACTACTTAATAGTAGTTTCTACGGTGTTATTTATAAAAGAATTTAGCTTTATTTATATCTTCAGTGAAAGTGAAAACAATTTAATATTTTATAGGACCTGAATTACAGCCTAATGTTACAATTCAGAGGCATATGTGTTTGTGATACTAGATTTAGGTAGGATCGTTCTCAAGCAAGGAATTAGTAGTATGAGTTTCTGGAAACAGCTTGAGAAGTTTAGAATGAGGGTATGGGGGAACCAGATTATGGATTTTTAAACCACAAGTCAATGTAGAAAAATCAATTAAAAGAAACAAGCATCAAAGTTGACTCAACAAACAAACAAACAAAACAACACATGGACCCGCATTATATTTAACCCCAAGTGGCAGGACCCCATAGGTGGCCTCTGTTCATGCTGCAAACTCACCTTCAGGCCAGACTCAATAGTTGGCCGTACCTTCTCTAGTAGAATTATTCCCTAGCAGAATAAACAATGAAACAGAATCGGGAAAAATTTGTTGTATTAGAATGTTTTATGGGGGGGAAGAATAAAGGGCTTTATCCACCACATAGAAAAAATCCACACAGTTCTCCTAGTATTTTTGTTTTCTTAAAAAGCCTATCAGCCTCTAGCACCACAGTCCTCTCTGTCCCCACCAACCCTATAAAAGCCTCTTGTTGCCAGGATCCATCCAATTCTGGCTCTAAACTCACACTGACCACCCAGCATACCAGGCAGCCAGCAGACACTATCTGTTTAGAAAGCAGTTCATGCCCACGTTGCCGTGGTTTTCAAATGTTTATGACTGTGTCTCGGAGTAAGAAAAATAATTTATGCTGTGGTCAAGAACACATATATGCACAGGAATATAATTGAAATAAAAATGTTTTAGGAAAGATTTTTTACAGTGGACTCATTCCTCCCCTCCCCTCTGCCTTTCTCCACTTCTCTCCTAGTTTATTTAATTAAAAAAAAATTACTCGTCCTAATCCACCAATTTCTCACCACTAGAAGTATGAAAAACACTTCAGTATTGTTTAAACATGGCTCTTAGAGTCTCAGTACACGACCCAAGCAGCTTACCCAGGTATTTATACTACTAAAAACAGGTTCCTTTTAGGGATGTGTCTCAGTTTATTCAGGGAGCTGTCATACAATACCACAGACCAGGTAACTTAACAAACAACAGAAAAGTATTGCTCATGCCCCTACTTCCGGAGGCTGTGAGGTCCAAGTTCAAGACACTAACACAGTCAAGCGAGGGCCTACTTTGGGTTCCTAGCTAGTGCCTTTCACCACTGTGGCCTCACATGGTGGAAGAGACTAGGGAGCTCTGGAAGTCTCTTTTATAAGACCACTAATCCCATTTATGAGGGCTCCACTCTCATGACCTAATCACCTCCCAAAGGGTCCCTCCTACACCACTACCTTTGGGGGTTAGGATTTTAACATATGAATGTGGGGGGTACACAAACATTCAGACAACAGCAGGATGCATCTGCTATTGAAAAAATAGTATTTTTTCCTGGGGCACCTGGGTGGCTCAGTTGGTTAAGCGTCTGCCTTTGACCCAGGTTGTGGTCCCATCCTCCTGGGATGGAGCCCTGCTTCGGTCTCCTTGCTCAGTGGGGAGCCTGCTTCTCTCTATCCCTCTCCCCCCTATCCCTGCTCATGCTCTCTCTCAAACAAATAAATAAAATCTTTAAAAAAATAGCATTTTTCCATATTATTACCTAAGAAATTAGAGAACCGAGGAAGTTAAACCGCTTGAGGTTAATTATGTAGTGCACTCTTTGTGATATGCCCTCTTTCACCTTTCTGTTCAATTCCTCTTTCCTGAGCCCAGGTGGAAAATGCCACTGGGCTCAAGAAGCGCTGTACTAATCCTGACTGCTAGAGCCACTGGCCTGCCACAGTTCCGCTACAAGGCAAGTCCTTATTATTATTATTATTATTATTATTATTATTATTTTACTATTATTATTTTTAAAACAAAATAGAATTCTCTTAATTATATTTTATTATTATTTTTAAAATACACTATTTTAAAATATTATATTTCTCATTTTTATATAATTAGCTCTATTAATCACTTAGAAGTGGAACAATTATAAAATAGGTGCAAATCCAGGTTTAATCTGTCATTTAAGTCATTTATTATTGGAAACATTCCCTCTCTGTCATAGGCATGCAGTCCACTCCCAGTCGCCTTCCCCTTAATTCCCTACAATGTCTGGGCCCCGCTGCTTCTACATGTCATTACAAAGCTGTTTCTGTATTGGCCATGGGGGACGTGCTGTTTGAATGCTGCATCAGTCTCACTCCCACCGCTTCTTTTCCAGGTAGCAGCAAGTTGAGCTTATGTCAATTCATCATCATAATTAACATATTTATGGATAGGCATGTGAATGGCACTAGGGGGACTTTACATAAATATAGAAGAGTGTGGTTCATGCCTTTGAGGACATTAAAACAAAATTAAGTCGGAGGCAGTCACCATATGCAATGCCTAATCATGTAATATGGTGACCATTTGGTGATGTTACTATATCATATTTCCACAGCATTAGTGTTTTCAAATGACTCAGTCAACTCCTGCCAAGATATGCAAAAACAACTAAATGAGGAGCATTTTCCAAAAATGTTTTCCTATTTCCGTTACCAAATTCATCTAATAGAATCACTCTCTGAGTAAGTGCCACTTGCCTACTGTGGAAAACACTTTATTTGGTAGCAATTTTGAAACTTCCAATAAGAATTATAGATATTTACTGCAATAGGATCAAGGAATCCTATTTCCTCCTTCAAAAGCAATAGAAAAACTGCTACATACACTAGGTATTCTTTCTTTGTAAAGACAGATTTAACATTGCATTCTGTTTCAGAGCAGTTCAGGTATTCCCAGCTAGCAAAAGTGGCTTAATCCTCCATTTTACCTGCTCAGGTAAAAGAGTCATTTTGCATTTTGAAGGCTAGAGGCAATATTTTGCACAAATAACACACTAACTCGATTGTTAATATTGTTTTAAACTGGCCTTAGGGAGGAGAGATAGAGAGCACTGCATCGCTCACAGTAAAAATTAATGTTTCTTTATCAAAATCTTTACTTAAAATCATGTACTCACAGGTGAAGTGCTAGATGTTTTAAACTTGTAGGCTCCACCGAGAGAATATCTTCCATTCATGATGTTATCCCTAATTGATTTTTTAAAACAGATTCCAGCATGGTCAGACTTTCCTCCTTGGAATTCTAAATGTTCCTATTATTTCCACATCTTGAATCAGTAATTTTAAAAGCTTCATAATTGAAAAATTTTCTATTGAGTATTTATTCTATCACAATGAGTTTTTACCCTGTGTAGATGTTGTCCTGATTCTTTATTGGCCTTCTTAAGTATATATTAAATATAATATGATATTATATATATATATATATTTAACTTAGTAAAAGCATATTTGGATATGTTTGTGTATGTGAAAAGGTGAGGTAAGCAATGGAGGCCCACTGAAGCATTCACCTTCAAATGCAGTTAAAGTAGGGGAACATGCATGACTATATAAACACACATGACAAGTTGATACCAAGATCTCTCAGAGATTCACTGAAACTCAACTAAGGAATCAACATCTAATAGCTTACTTTTTTTCCCCTAGATTTTTGAATCTTAAGAAAATATCTAAGAAGTGGGAAGAACACAGACTTCATATTTTACCCATGACTTCCAGAGAGGCAGAAACAGGGCTTATGAAGAAATCAAGTGTTCTGACAGTCTTTAAGCAATAGCTGACGTTACATGGGCAAATATATTATTAATATTTGTGTTATTGCTTACTATTGACTGGATCGCTTCATTATGCTCCTGAGAATCATGTATTTAAAAAATGCTGGAAGTGCTAGCAATGGCATGTGATTAACAATGGGCAGATCAATCCTGGAACACAAAACTTTAAACATGTATGAGGCAAAAAATGACTTTGGGCTACCAGTATTCTAATAAATTTTGCACAGCTAAAAGGAGAAATGCACACATTTTAATAATTTTGGAAAACTGAGGTTAGCCGATACCAATGGGTATTTGGAGGCTATTGTAATTTCTGTTTTTTTATGCATTTGCTTAATTGTCTTGTACAAAGAAAACGCACATCAAGCATGTAGTTAAGAGTAGTGGGCATTCAGACAATTTGTGTATTCTTACAAATGTGTTTAATTACAACTGCTTCAAAGGTATCCCAGATTTTCAAAAGTTTTATTTTAATTTTGAAGACTAGACAAGGTCATACTAATTTTACAACATCCTACATGATTTAAGTCTATATATAAAGAAAAAAAAAACCAACATTGGAATATTACACAGCTTGAAAGCTTGCAAAGGTTATTTGTGTCTTAGTTACTTCTGTACTTACTGACACATCAGACGCCAGCAGTATTATGTTTCATAATTTGTTGACTAGCAAAGATACAATCATTAGTACCCTAAGTCTTCAAAGTTCACACCAATCCTTTGAAGCCATTCAGAAAGAGAAAGTCAACCCTGAAATTAGAATTAGTTACTATGATAAGTGCTTTCAACAGGACATAGATAAAATGGAGATGTTTAGAATGTTAATTTTATAGATTATAAAATTAGCATATTATAGCTACTCCATATAGTGAAGACTTAGGTGATTTTTCTGTGTGTTCTGCTTCTAAGATTTTACTTGTTTTAGGGTGAATTTAAATAGAATAAATTTGTTTCCCTTCGGTGTCATTGATGCAAATGACACAAAAGCTACATACTACTTCATAGGAATTGTTAACATCACCACATGTGGGAATCCCTTTGTTGTCATGAATTTGAGGCATCGTGGGACAAATAGATATCCCACTGGTCATGCCACGTTGGTGAAGAGCACAGAGAGCAGAGAAAAAAATGCACAGGCAAGAGAAAGCCATTTCAATGTATTTCTAAAAGGTAAGAAGTGTAAGTTTAACAAACTCCCTTTTAAAATATTTGTTTAAAAAACTATCAATAAAATAAAACTCAAAACATCACAAGAAGCCAGGAATAATTTTGAGAAAGTAAATCATTACAAAGCATTACTCATAATTTCTAAAACATACTCTGTTTGGAATGAAGAATTGTGCATAGTCTGTAAAGGAAAACGGCTAGAAATTTGGTGGGGCAGTAGATGTTTACGGAATAAAAGGCATTGGCTAGACAGTAAGTGTGTGTGTATTTTTGGACCTAAGTAATTATCTGTAATACGACTTTAACATTTAGGAAATTAAAAAGATTTAATTCTTAGTTTTAAAGTTGTCTGAAAAAGGCAATATTGGGACCTAACAATTTTGTTTGTGAAAGATGCCAAAAATGATCACCATTTCAGATGCTTCCAATCAAAAATTTCATAAGAACCTGAAGTCAAAGCCTGTGGGCGTCAGAAAAATATGTGGCCAGCCAGTCCTAATTTTACTCTTATTAAAAACACCATTATGGTTGACTTTCCCTTTAAATTCTTCACTATGATTGAAGACCACTCCATATATACATCATTAAGAAATGCTGTTAACACATGGACAGACAAGACAGTAACAGTCTAGTGGCTTTTGTTATGCAGCACAAATAATAGAGGGGAAAAAAACCCCACAAAACCAACTTCTCAGTTTTGCACAGGACCTTAACATTTCGTACACATACCATACTTTCTTTTCCGGGACTCTTAATTTAAAACTCCAATAATTCTGTGTCTAAGCCTTATAAAATAAATGCTTGTAAAGCTTATAAATTAGAGGACTATTATGGAAGCAGTGTGAGCTTTAATTTGAGAAACATGTCAATGAAACCTCCATTATCAATTACAAATTATTATGATAATTGCTTATTTTTTCAGGATCTCTGAAGCAAAATAAATAGAAATCAATTTTCATCTTAAAATGATCTACTACATTGTCATTAGTAAATCTTTTTCACAAATAACTACACAATGTACTTTCCTGGGAAACTGCCACCAGTTTCATTCAAGTCTCAGTAAAGTTTTAGTTTCACAGGAAATGCAGAGATGAACAAAAAATGATGAGTATGCTTGGCCAGACTCTGCAGCACTGTGTTAATATTTGTTCACTAAAAAAATTTTAAATGGACAAAGAATTCATTATTCTATTATTTTAAAGTAAAGATAAGGCTATGTAAATACCATCAAAACAAAGTTTTAAATTCTGGTTTAAAGGGACATAATACTATTTTGTTGTTGTTTATCTTGCAAAATGGTAGTATTGGGTTTTTTATAAAGGAAGTATTTGGAAATTATACAGTTTTAGCTTCCTTCAAAAATAGAATTGCAGATTCAATCTACGGATATTAAATATGATCAATCTGCTGATATGCAATCATGTTCCATACATATGTATGCATATGTATATGCATACACATACACACACACAAACATGAAACTTTTCGGCAAATAATAGGAAAAAACTCAATTAGAAAAAAATAGGACTTATTCAGTCAATATACAATATAAAGAATATAGAATAGAACGAAAAGGAAAAAAGATCACATGATACATTTGATTAGAAATAATGAAAGTAAAATGAGAATTATAATATCAATTAGTACTGCATGTAACCGATTCTTCAAAATTCGGTTATAAACACTGACAGTGTTCGGTAGGTACAGGGAAAACAATTATGATCATGTGGAGTCATTACAGGAGAAACAAAACTTATTGCTAACATTGCAGTGTTCCTTTTATAAGAATTAGTTGAGTGTTGATTATAAATGCTCTATCAACTCTTGCTTTTGTTTGATAATTATGAGATTTTTTTTACCCTTGCTATCAAAAGAGTGCTACTTTCTTTCCTTAATATATTTCAACCATTGAGAATAATTCAGAAAACAATGACAAAAGTAATGCACAAGGTAATGTCATGTTGCTTAAGAAATTTAAACAATAGAAATCAAAATTAAACCATTGAAAAGGCAGGCTTAGACCTCCTGAAAAAGACAGTGGCCATAATTTGAGCACTTTTTCATGAAAAATCCCATTCAGTTTCCTACAGAGTTTGCACAGTTCTTCCCACGGAGATAGTTCTAGGGGGACAGAGAAGAGGGTTGTGGGGTGTGGAGGCTCCTTACTCTTCCTCTGTACAACCCAGCAGCTCCGAGCGCAGCGTGATCCTCCCATACCAGGACCAGGGCAGGATTCTGATGTGCCGTGCATAGATGGGAGGGTCGATGACGTTTTTCCTGTGGGTATCATTGTCAAAATTGCCCTGGAAAACCTAGGAGAAAAGAGCGAAGAATATCAATCATACCGCCTTCTTTTGCCTGGGAATTATTTTTATCATTTTCTTGTTTGGCATCTTTTTTCCCAAACATGAGATTTTGATAACTAATCATGTTTTTCAAAACAAATTATTGCAGCTACTTTTTCATGGTCATTTTAAAATTAAGTTGTCAGAGCGCCTGGGTGGTTCAGTTGGTTAAGCATCTGCCTTTGGCTCAGGTAAGGATCCCAGGGTCCTGGGATCAAGCCCTGCTTTGAGCTCCCTCCTCAGCGGAGAGCCTGCCTCTCCCTCTGCCCCAGCCTCCCGGCTTGTGCTCTCTCTCTCTCTCTCTCAAATAAATAAATAAAATCTTAAAAAAAAATTGTCAAGTAATGTTTAATTTAAAGAGTTAAATAAGATGAAATTGGGCATCTAAGGCAGGAATACACAGATCTATCATCTTCATCTGCTTATCAGGTTTCTTTTAATGCAATAGATATTTATTTCTTGCTTCTGTCACAGGCTGGTGTTGGTTAGGCAGCTTGCTGAAGGTGCTCTCTTTTAAGGAGTGACTCGGAGATCCAGGCTGCTTGCAAATTGTAGCCGTCATCTGAAACAGGTGGCCTCACATTGACAAAGGGCAAGGTGAGAGTTGTTAGACTGGGAGGGATGTTTTAAAGAACATAGTATAGCAGCAGCTTACATCATTTTGAGATACATATCATTGACCTTAACTAATTATATGACCCCAGCCCAGCTGCAAAGGGGCTGGGAAATGGAGAGGAGCACATGGGTATTTGGCGAGCAAACACTCTATCACAGTGGGTTTTGCTCACTTCTCACATAGACAACAAAATTAACCCATCCCCAAGAGAGATAATGCAATCAGTGCTATTTTGAACTACTTTTTTTTTTTTTTTTTTGGTTTCTATGTCTATTCATTCCTGGATCCCTGCAATACTGTTGTGATCATTGTGACTTATAACATCCTGACATGTTGGCACTGGATTCTTCTCCACCATTCTTTTGTTTCAAAGCTTTTTTTTTTTTTTTTTTTTTAGAGCATTTATGTCCATTTTTTTTCTCCAAAGAGACCTTTATAATAACTTTGCAAAGTGCTTGCTTCGGAAAAAACAAAATCAGAACACTGGGATCCTGATAGGAATGACATCAAATTACACATTACTTTGGGAGAACTCCATGCATTCATAATATTTAGTCTCACTTGAAGATTTCATCGTGTTTCATCTACAGAGCCTGCACACTTATTATTGAAGTAATTTCTAACTATTTTATATTCACATTTTCGTTTTGGCTCAAATAGGATAACGAAAAATCTCTTCAGACTTTCCTCTTTTAACTTTATGAGGCATCTTATAATTGGAAGATAATTTCTTGCTTGCTTGAGATCAAAACATGACTATATCGCTAAAGGGAGACCTGAAACAAAAATTCCCCAAAGGAAAAAAAAAGAAACTCCATCACTACATGACAGAATATTTAACCCATATCTTTGAACATTCTAAAATTAAGGGGAATGTTTTAAAAATGGCCTTCTAGAATAAGTTGGTTCAGTCTCACATGATCACAAAAGGTCTCCTGGATAGGGAAAAATAAAGATAGCCTCTCAAGGGCATTAGGCAGCATGGCACTGATTAATAGAAGCAACAGACAAGATGCGGTAATCTTTCTGTTGGTTCCACGGACAGATTATGTGTCATTGAGGGCAAATGCGAAGTGCCATCCCCATCTGGTGGGGAACAATTTTTCAACCTGACACAAAATATATCTCCAAGGCGATTTTTGAATAAATATTTGCTGAAGAAGAGAATAGCAAACTGTGCCAAGTCTAGAATTCATCATCCTGGCATATCTGAATCCATTTTCATTTACTAGGAATTTTATCCTCAGCAATGCTCTGGCTTTGCATTGACCAAACAAGAACTAATTCTGGACTTGAATGTGTTACTAAATAACAGTGCCTCAGTTAGCAGAAGCTCACATGGATAGGACATACCACACAGACACTCACCAAAAATCCTTAAGAGAGGTTGTCATTGCAAAAGCAGAAAATAAGAGAGTACCTTCTATGGTTTCCTGACATTCTCTCTGACATATGATGTTGGATTCAAATGCTTCACTGAAACTGTGGTGTTACAATTTAATATAGAATCTCAAATCCAATTTCATAGCCTTGCTAGAGAACTTAATGTGTTTCTTTGGAATAATAGAACTTAAATTCATTAACTTTCATCACAAGATCTATAACAGTACAAAATATAGTGTTATACCACTTCTTGGGAAGGATATACAGTAAGAAATAATTTTCTTTTAAGTCACTGGTCTTCAGCACAAGTTTCAATATGAAACTATCAACCCAGAAATAAATAGTTGAAATATTATACTTATCCTTTATAATGGAGAATACATTTAGAGAAACTACATCAGCTCTGAAACTGCATTCAACTCTGACACTTCTGATTCAATGTGTGAAACTCATAGATATTTGAATGCTCATTAAAAAGATTAAATGAAGTTTCATAAAACAGTATAATTTAAAAAACAAAAATTTTCACAGAAAAAACAGCCACAGGCTACCTTGGAATCAACCAAACCATGGCCTAAAGGTAGTGAAGAGCCATTTTTATTTTTGGAAGTTTCTCAGTAATGACACAGCAGAGAACACAAAGCACATACTTGCAAATTCGAGCATGACATCTTGTACTTGCTGTGCAACCATGTGGCCCATGTACTGTTTTCTTGTCTCTAGCACTAGGAAGATCTTGCTTAAGAATGCTAGTTCAATGTTTTATCCAACAAAGGAATGCAAACTCAGTATTTTTAGTTAACTTTTAAAAATGTGTAAAAATTCTAGAGACAGGCTTTCTATATATACACTTCAGAGATAGGAGCATCTCAATTGATATCAAACTCTGAAAAGACTGATGGAAAACATTATATCTCCATATAGAGGGGAAAAGTTGTATATGAGAAAGACACTTTGAGAAGTTTCTAGAAAAGAATATGCATATGCTTCAGTTTCAGGAGGAGGCTTAGCAAATTAGCTGATGACAAGTTTGCTGATGTACTCAGACATGATAATGCTTAGGGGATCTCTCAGGCTTTTCCCAACATACGGGCCCTCAAGAAAAAGGCGCCCAAGGTACTTTGGGAGGGTTCCACAACTACAACCTAGAGGATAATAAATAGAACTGCCATTGCCTCCATGTGGCTGAGATCTTGGATTCTGCTTTTCAGTGTCAACTCTCCTGCGATACTAGTTAAAATTCAAATCAGATTCTAATGAGGTTTCAAATCTCAACACAGAGACTGTCAGATAAAACAAATGTTGCTTTGAGCAACGTTTTAATATTTTTTTGTAAGATGAGACTTGTCATTCTTCATTAGGGACAATGGTCTATCCAGGCGAGAGTAGACATCATCAATGGGAGACTGCCAAGAAGGCAGGGTTATCCCTTCATGACACTGTCAGACAGCTGGGGCATGCTCAGCTTCTCTTCGCGGCCATCACCTATAACCGCCTTTCGCAAATGTTGAGGAATCCTTGGGGGTATTTCTTGCACATACTCTTTATTTAGAATGCTATCTGGTCTGTGAAGATATACTTCTTTTTATTAGTCCTAAAAAATACATTAAAAGAGTTAAAGAGAGGGGCGCCTGGGTGGACTCAGTCGGTTAAGCGCCAGACTCTTGGTTTTTGCTCAGGTCACCATCTCAGGGTCCTGGGATCGAACCTCCCCCCACCATCGGGGCTCCATGCTCAGCAGGGAGTCTGCTTGAGATTCTCTCTCCTCATCTCCCTCTGCCCCTCCCCCTGCTCAAGGCTTCTCTCCCTCCCTCCCTCCCTCTCTCTGTCTCTCTTTAAAATAAATAAATAAATCTTTTTAAAAAGAGGTTTTAAAGAGACTCCCATTGTTCTAACCTTTTGGAATTTATGTTCACATCATCCAAACAACCAGCAGTTTTAAGGATTTTTAGATAGCCTCCCTGAGCTCCTCAATGCTAATGAATCAGTATTTTAGCAAGGTCTCAGGTAACCATCAGTTCATCCCGATGGCCTTTTGGTTTCCTCTTTCTAGCATTTGAATCCAACATCATATGTCATCATTTGGTCTCCTCTTCTCTAATCAAAAGAGAAATAATGAAATGTGGAGACTAGAACTATAACTGGGATTCCAGATATTGTGAAAATGCAAGGGTCGAGGGAGCTATTGTTTGCATGCGCTTTGGCAATGGTGTCAAACATACCATGGGCTTTGTTGCCTATGTCTGTACACTGACCTGATATCCTTAAAGGGTTAAAGACAAAGATAAAAATCCATTACCCCAGAGCAACATTTGTGTGTGGGGGTGGGAGGGAGGAGTGGAAAGAGAAAAAAATTGTATTCAGCATATATAATTTCAATTATTTATTCTTTCATCCAGAGTACTTATGAAGGAGTTAGAAAAGAACAGTCTTTTCCAACTGTGATCCCTGAGAAACGCTGTTTTTATGTAATTCCACCCATAGAGTAGAAGAATCTGAGACTTGGAAAAGGAGGCATAGATCTACCAGCACCAACTTTCCTCTAACATTTCTGACATGGGACTTCCAGCAAGGGCGACACAATCCTCAATATAATAGGGTAGGTATGTATTTAGACACTTTGAAAGTCTGTCCTTTCTTTAGGCTGACACATGCCTCTTTCTAACTGCCATCTACTGATCCTAGTGCTTTATTCTCAACAAGCATAGATGATATCTAACTATCAAAAGAAAAACACTTTTAGATACATTTAACAATACTTAACATAAATCTCTCAAAAACTCAATATAGTGCTTTAGGCTAAACATTTGTGGTTGCTTAAAAAATTCCTCATGTAAGATGATTTTCCAAATTAGCATTTTGATTGCATTCCATTGGATACCCTCTGGTTTAACTATGACCCGATTAAAGGGTGGTATTTATTTGGACATAGTATGCAGTAATGACCTGAGTGACTCAAAATATAGAGTGTACCTTTGTTATGGATACAACACTTCTATCAATGCAGTCTAAAATTTAAAACTATTATATTACATTTTCCATCATGATTGATGACTAATCGTCAAAATAAACTTGGAACTTTTTCATAGAATTTCTCTTAAGCCAGGATTTTCCCAATGTTTTACTTGTAAAATAGATTTATAGTTGTAGACATTTATATTTATTCCAATTTCATTTCATTTTATTGAATCATGACATTTTAAAGATAGCAATTCGTAGTTAAGATTATGATCTTTATAAAAATAGTGGAAATTTAGTGGACATAGGATTTAAGTATCTATTTCGTAAAGTAACCATTTATATATTATGTGAGTATAAAATCTGACTTTTGTGGGTGATATAAAGGACTTACACTTACTAGTTTATGGTTCAGCATCATAAAAATCATTTTTATATACTTACTATTAACATTTAACATGCCTTGAGTTTCTGTCAAAAATTTCAGAGTTACAACTTGAATCAATGCTTTAATGACTTAAAGCCTAAAGCACAAACACAGTATTTATCTATTTGAATAGTGTTAATAAGAGAAACTTCAGTTGTTTCTCATTCTATGACTTTTAGGCTAATTTGCAACTTATGTTCTACTTTGCCCTATATTAAAGCATTCCAAAAATCACAACTTTTCATTAAAAAGTAAAACAAAAATTATTGCGTTAAAATGTATAGAAAATTGTTAGTGGTATGAATGTATATCCCATTAAAAAGAAATCTTATTGCAAGTTTTACATGTATGAAACTTCTGTTAGTGACTGGATATAAAAGTCTAAAACCAAAGTTTGATTATTTTAGCTTACATAGACTCTAGCTATTATTCAGTGGATTCAATTTTCTAGGAAAATGTATCAGCATCCTGAAACCATTTCATGATTGAATGGCTGGTATATCATTCTTGATGGTTTTCTCTCCAATCAATTCCACTAAACCAATGAAACTCTGTAACAAAATTAGTCTAAATATAAGTACATTCTTTCTGATGTAATAAGGAAACAAGAAATCAGTTTCCAGGTAAATTCCAATATTCTAGGAAATGTTCCTTGGAAAATAGTGCTTATTGAGAATCACATTCTAAGAAGTGCATGCACACATAAAGAAAGGCTTTGTTGGAGATAGGAGATTGTGTTAACAAGTCTACATTGATCATCAGTTTGCAGCAGAATGAGTTGGGGGATGAGCCCTCACTATAGGACATCCCAACAATGATACAGCAAAAATCCTCATCCACAGAGAGGAACAGGCTGCTGCCTTGGTGTCTTCCAACCCAAAGCATCCTTGAATAGAACTACTGCCTCCAAATGTGCAGATGAAAGGCCATAGTCAACCAAAACAATTTATCAGCCGGTGAACATATCTGCAAAGTTCAAGGTGTGTCCAATCTAGTATCATCATAGTGATACAGACATGTATCATTCCAATGAGGAGAGTACAGTTCATACAAGTTTGTATAACATGAGTGCGCAGTAAAATCTTAACCTTACCCAAAAGGAGGTCTGACCTTTGCTTTCAGTTCCTGGGAGATAATCTCTAAACCCTTAGAAAGCCCTGCATGATTAAGACTGTCTTTGTTTACATGGGAGCCTTGGGCCACACCAGATAGTCTATGCTAACAATGTTATTTATGGTGGGGGCATTGGACCAGCTTGACCACCGAAAGGGCTGGAGACTCAAGTCAGCCTTGCAGGCAGTAAACCATGTCTACGTTACTGAGCTTCAGTAAAAACTTTGAACATCAAGGCTGAGGTAAGCTTTCCCGCTTGGCAATACTTAGTGCATATTTTATGTCACACATCATTGCTGAGAGAGGTTAGCACTGTTTAAGACTCTGAGAGAGAACAACTGAAAACTCATGCCTAAAACTCTGCTGGATTCTGCCCCACATGCCTATTCTCTTGGCTAATTTTTATTTGAATCCTTTCGCTATTATAAACTGTAACTGTAGGTATAATAGTTTTACAGGAGTTCTGTGAGTACTTCTAGTGGATTATAGGACCTGAAGTGGTCTTGGGGAACTTTGAACTTGCAACTGATGTCAGAAGTGAGAGTGGATTTGGGAACTCCCGAACTTTGCAATGAGTAATTGATGTCGAGGGGTTATAGGTTTCACAGAGGACTTTTTGATATTTGTTAACATTGATTAGTCTGAGAAGGGATCTCAACTGTCTGAAAGAATTGTGCCCCAAACTTCCTCAACATTATGTGCCAGGCCTGTCAGAGATATCCAGGCTTCAAAATTAATTGTGAACTTACTGTTTTCTGATTCTTTGAATAAATCCTAACATGACAACCTACTGAAATTTATTTATTGTGGCCCCTGAGTACACTTTCTAAATCTTTTATTCTTAGGTTCTACTCTCTCTACTTTGCTCTTTTTATTTTTATTTTCTGGGTGGTACTTATTCTCATGAACATAAACCTAATACACATATCAAACAACTAGTGTTACTTGTTCTTTTTCATATTTCAGTAACAAAACAACTCAACATCTTTATTCTTCTGTATTTCTTTAATACCATTTCTGCAAAAGCTTATACATTCCTTGGGGAATATTACTTTGGCCATCTACTAGGGATTAATTTGAAATCCCCTGGGAAACTGGCAGGTTTTCTGAAAGCTATAGAACATGGTGACATATATAAATCATTCTGCACCATATTTCATATTGGATACCAATTTTTATCTGTGTCCCTTTCAAAATGTTATTTTGTTCCACAAGCCCTTCAAAAATCTGGACCCTGGTTCCTTCAGAGATTTCTTTGCTTCCCAAGCTCCCTCAATGAAATTATATGAGACTTTCAAACTGCCTATCCAAAGACTTAACTTCAAAGGTCCAATTATAGAACATTTTTGTTTGATGGGAGAAGTAAAAAGAAAAACATGGGGACAAGTTCCATGTCTTTCTTTCACTAGTGCATGAATCATTTTAAACCATTAAAATGAATATATGGATTCTCTGAGAAAATGAATTCCACTCCCATTACTACCCTCAGGAGATTTCTTGTGGCTCTGAAGTTCGCTCTCTTTTGTAATTATGTAAAAATTAGGTCTCTGGCTTCAGGGAACACTACATTTCACCGAACTGATCTGGCTTTGCTTCGTGTTTCTAGTGTATATAAATCTCTGATTATATCCCAAGAAATTTTTACTAAACCACCAATTTGACATTCACTTAGAGTTCTTGCAGTATTATCTGCACTCTATTGTTTTTTTGTTCCACATTTTTTTTTTTTTTCAAAATGCACCAGTGGGAGACTCTAATAATAACTGGCCAAAAAAATGCAGATATGTTGTCTTTTGCTTTCTACTCTGACAATAAAGGGTTATTTATTGCTTTTCAAACTATCACACCTCTCTTTCATTTTCCTGTAATTGATGTGAAAGCTGGTTGGCTGATACTTAATTCTTGACTGAAAAGAAGGCTGTGATATCTTTCTAAAATTCATTCCTCCTTAGGTACTCTGGGGGTTGGGAGTTTTGGGAAAGAGGAGGAAGCGACACATCTTTGGGAGTATTTTTGAGAACTTTTCACTTCTGGTCTCTCATAGAAGGGCTCGACTGAGCCATAGAGATCTGAGATGAAGGGCTGTAACTCTCCACTGTAATAGCAATTTCCCTACTCCCGGTAAGCTGGTAGAGATCGTACCTGTGATTCCCTCGTCCACTGTGAGAATGACACACTGAGCTAAAGAACTGCTGAGATCTAACCTAATCAGATGAGAGGCGGAAGGGACTGGGAACAGGATAGCCACCTCCATTCCTTCTGTGCTTTTCTTGCATACCTTAACTCTAAGAAGCTGGGGACCTGGCCACTTCTTACGAAGAGCCAGAAGAACCTCCCTGGAGAAATTCACAAGACTTCTGCTAAGTCTTGACCCTGGAAAAAGACACCAAGAAAAATCAAAGCAAAACTTTCCAACTCTGTGGTCTGTTGCCTTCTTTCTCCCACACGTGCTGGCATTTGGAATGCTCAGTCTAAAAGTCATTCAGTAGGTAGGACCCACCACCAATATTTAACTTCTTTTATGATGCAAGTCTCCTCAGGAAACAAGAATATCTTAGCAAATATATTGCATAGGATGATTGTCTATAAAGATTTATGAAACACAAAACATGCCATTCTAAACTGTGGCTACAGATTTAAACTACCTGCTTTCTGGAACTTAGATTTTGACTGCCATAAGAAATATTCCTACAGAAAAAAATAGAACTGGAAAATCATCTGCTTTTCACAGATATCTATCTATAGGAGATATTACCAAGAGTAGTCAGACAGCGAGACCATCTAATTTTTTTTCCTTTTTAGTCTAACATCAGAAATGAAGAAATGTCTTTCCTCTCTTCTATAAGAGTACAAAACAGTCTGCTTCTCTAATGAATCCCAATGTTCATCTCAAAATTTCCTAAATCACACCGGGCATTTTGCATTGTATCCGAACGATCTATAGTCTGACTCTACCCCTTCAGAGAAGATACTTCAGTGATGAGGCAGTAGAGAAACAGGTGTCTGATAATTCCCACCCCACATTAGGAACCTTTCCCTCACTCCACATCTCATCCTATTTTTGGTCAGAAATGACTTAGTACAGAGCTGGAAGTATGAGCACAGTAGTGATTTAAGCATTCAGCCATGTGTCTTCTAAGCCAGACTGGTGCTGTGGAAGAAACAGTGTTAGGGAGTTGGAGAAGATAATTCTGGAGACAGATGATGAGGTGGCAAAGTGGAGTCACAGACATGAAGCAGGTTGTGAGAGTGTGTGCATATATGTGTGTGTATGGAAAAAAGGCATTCTCACTTTATCCTCTCTTCCTTAGGTGTTTTCTCAGGAGAACATCTGGTCTAACTGGAAAATCTAGGAGATCTTGAATGGAGACAGAGTTGCAAGATATAAGACTTGGTATATACTTATACTAAAAGAATTATTCATTGCTTATCTGAAATTCAAATTTAACAGGGTGTGCTGCATTTTTGTTTGCTAAATCTGGCAACCATAAATGAAGAGCATAGAGAATCCTGGTCCTGAGCTGAGCAGGTGCAAACTCTAGTTTGGTCAGGGGAATCCTGGGTCTTTTTGTCTCAATGTGTTGAGGGTACACTGATTATTAAATTATATTTGACATCAGGAGGAAAAAAATCACCTTTGCTAATACTTATAGATATTGGTAAAGTATCAAAAAAAGAATAGTGAAATTTTTCTATGTAAAAGTAACACTTTTTCACTCACCTATGAAGCATGCCTTCCTTTAATTATTAACTATTTAACATTTCATTTATCTGTACAAAATTAATTTCATTTCTAGCTTCATTGGAAAGCAGGAAATTAATTCCTGTATTTGGTCTTCTGGGTGTTTTTCTATAGAAAAACTGGAAAAAAATACTCTTTTCATGAAGGTACAATCGCTGGGTTCGTCTTTTATTTTTTAAAATTATCTTTTAATCAGCTTTGTGGATCAAATTACACCAGAAGCTTTATAATGATGAGAAATGCATTGCCTCTAAAATAAGGGCCCAAAGGGGCTTAGTACAGATGTGTGCCTTGAGAGCCCACCATACATACAAATACGCTTTCTCTTTGAGATCCAACGAAAGCAAGTATAAGAGAATCGCTGCCCAATGGGTCATTTTATAGGGTGTGGCAGATCCGGAAATCCATTCATAGTTTCTCATAAACATGGAACTATGACAGATATCTTTTATCCTTTTTCAGATTTAAACTGCGAAAAAGTAGAAAAAGACTAGAATACGAATTCATTTTGAAAGTTAGAGACTTTTAATTGCTCCACACATTACAGCTGATGGTATGATGGTGGAAAGGCACTGGTGTCCTTGAGGATTTTTTCAGTTTCAAAATATACTATATTAAGCAGTCAAAATATTAGTTGTTTGGTAATTATTTAGACATGAAATGGGCTCATATTTTTTCCTGTGTTCTAGCCAATGGTAAATGCGTAGTTCCAGCAATCAGAATAATGATGTGGGTTTTTCTTTTATTCAGACTGATCAAGAGCTCATTTTTGATCTGGGAAACAGAGACAAAAGGGAAATTATTAAATTTCCTTACTACTACAGCCCACTGACAAGGCCTTGAAACAGGCAGAGTGACCTTCCTCTAGGGACTCAACTGCCTCGATGTTGACACTTTGCTAAGGGCAAAAGGCAATCCTAGCCCAAATTGCCCCCTCTGCCCCCTCATCCTGTAAGCCTACTTTAACATATACAAATTCCTTTAGAAATTTCCTTTATCTCTAAACCCTCCAAAATATGCATTGGCAATCATCCCCCATGCATATGACCCACCGATATACATCAGAAGGTCTCCTGAATCAGGTTTCATGAGACATTAATACAAGACCCTTTCCCAACAATACCTAGCCCCCTCAAGGTCCTAGAAACCTTGCTTCCAAATTCCTTAGAGACTTTCGCTATTGTTAACCCCCTCCCAACTTGAAAGTATATAATGGGCCACTCCTCATGACCCCAATGCAGCTCTTTCTGCCCATGGGTCCTGTCCCCATGCTTTAATAAAACCACCTTTTTGCACCAAAGACGTCTCAAGAATTCTTTCTTGGCCGTTGGCTTCGAACCCTAACATCTTTCCTACATCAATTTTCATAGTGGGAATGATAACTACCAGATTCACATTAAATAGGTCTCTATTTCTTCTAATAAAAATTTTCATAATTCTTCTCAGCTAAGCTCTCCTGTTTCAATCAGGCTCATCACTGCCTTTTAAAGAATAATAACACACTTGAATTTTAAACAATTTATCAAAGTTTTTTAGCCTTGACCATTTTATTGGGGACCTATTGCTAATCCGGACTTTTAGGGTGTTAACCTTTTTAATTGATGCCTAGGGCCATAGTTGGGCTAACTCTTGATGGTCCCTCACAGTTGAAACACAAGCATGACCTAAATAAGAGAATGAGTAATACTTTTCCACTGAGGAATACTGTCATTATACAGTTGTGTCTAATTTTATGTAAGTCAAACATAAATATAAACATGAGATGTTCAGAATTTTCACTGGGGATATTTTTATTAATTTCTGATGAGTGATGGTGGCTTAGGATGACAAAAATTAAGACATTAAAGTTTTTTGGCCTTTGGGCATTGGGAAAAATAAGGCCATACATGTAATAATAATATGTAGTAATAAAAAATTATTTTTAATGAACATTTTACTTTAATAGCATGTTCTGTATCGTATTTCTTGTGTTTTTCACATGTTTTTTCATCTGTTAACTGGAAACATCTGTTAACTGGAAAAACTATATGGTCTCAAATTTTAAAGTAGCTTATCAAATTTTCTGGAAACAAAGAAGTTCTTGAGTTTTTAGGACATAAGATAATTAACACAAAGAAAAAACATATATTCGTCCTTCACTGCATTTCTCTGCATTGTTTGTTCCTGTCTCCATTGTTAAAAACAAAACCACAGGCCCCAAATGGAATCAGTTAGGCTGACTTTGTAAACTGGGGCTTCCTAGTTAATCTAGTGCAGTTTCAACCTCCCCCAGAAATGCAGTCTTAACTGGTCAGTCAGGAATTTTCTGACGGGCGCCAATGCGTCTGCCACTGGGCTCTCTCCAACACCCCCCCTCCCCCCCAGAGGAAGATGAAGTAATCCTGCATGATAAGACAGACCCTTGCTTTGACTCCTAAGGGGAAGCAGCCTTGCCTGCAACAATCCTCTCATGCTACTAATGTTCTTGCCCCACACTCCCTCTATAAAAACCTTCCATTTTGTACAATTCCTCTGAGCTCCCTCTACTTGCTAGAAGGGGTGCCGCCTATTCATGAGTCATTTAACAAAGCCAATTAGATCTTCAAATTTACTTGGTTGTATTTTTGTTATTTAACACTTTAAACTTCTATCTTACTGTGAATAATGTTTCATAGCCTCTGCACTGGGATATTCTCTGTCTCTAAATAGGAGTCATAGCAGCAGGGATATTTTCTTCCTCCTTGCTCCCAACCCACCCCCAAATTGGTGAGCTTTATGGATTTTGTGTCTAATGTTTACTTGTTTTTTTTTTTTTTTTTTACTACCTTATGGTATATGTCCTTAGACCAGCACTCTGCTTTTGTTTTTTGTTTTCAATGAAGAAGATCAAAAAATCCAAACACCATCTAAGAAATGTAAAGGCTTCAATGGTCAAAATGAACCATCTATTTTCATTGCTTGTCTTTAATATTATAGAATGTGAAATAACATACAAAGAATTTTTTTTTTTTTGCAACTTCAGAATTGATCCTTGAAGAAAGACAACCAGGTTTCTATTGCTGTCTCCAAATAAACTGAATGACTTCTTAATGAGCTCCTTAAGATCAATAGCTTCTGATTGTTCCTGTGGCTAGTCTATCATTCTAGTTGGTCTTTTATCTCCAGCATTTAGCTAGTTACTGGATTCTACAATTGTAATTACTTACGTTACTAACCCTCTTCCTGCTCACCTCCATCCCAAAAGCCCCATTTCCTGGTCCTCCCTCCTTTCCCCATCATAAACCATTAACCTTCTATTCAGGAACAAACATCTTTGGGTAGGCAGGACACTTGGAGTTCACGTTAAACATGGAAATGGAAATATAGTCCTCCCTGTGGCTGACCTCTGCCCTTGTCTATTTGCGTCTGGACTTGCACCCAGTCTTCTGCCTTGTTTCTGACCCCCAGTCCCCATCTCACAACTGATTCTGATTGGTGAGGCCACATAATGTTGTTCTCTGTGCACCTTAACAACGGCTACCATACTTCTCATTGGTGAAATGGGCTGCTTTCTGAATTTAAATGTGCTCAGTGGACTTGTTCTTTCCCATTCCAGCAGGCAGCTCTAAGTCTGCAAATGACTTTCACTTTGATAAATCAATTCTTCTCTACTGGGTTAGTTCTTGAGATATGGCCTTCTTGGCAGAGGCCTTAGTAAAATTTAGAGGGATTCCATTTTATTTTTGTCAAAAGCATGAATTATAAAAAGGTACATAAGGAATTACAGGATTTCCTTGGGAACTTTTTAGTTGGTATATATAGATTATGGCAATAATGGAATGTCTTTATTTACATGTTTTTACTAAATATTTTGTCTCTGCATGTCATCAACCTTCATTCAGTCTTGATAGGCACATCAACCCCTAAGATTGCTGTTTTCTTTCTTTCAATTTCTTAGTTCCACGCGGGTTTTTTGTTGTTGTTTTTTTTTTGTTTTGCATTAAAAGTGGAATCATGATATTAACTATTATCTCTCTCTATCAACTCCTGGGCAGGGCTTTTTAATATAATTTTAAAATTAAAAATGGTGAGCTCATCATTGAACTTTACATTCTGCCAAAACAGAAACATTCTCAGGTGGTGTCCTGAGTTTGAAAATCTAACAACATCCACATTTATGTGAATACAGGCAATTGTATATTCTTCATACCCAAACATATCCCAGCCAGGTCCCATAATATTGAATTATGACAAGGAAAAAAGCAGATAAAATTCTAAATAACAGTTGATACCAGATGGTGTTTATTTAAATAACACTGTCCTTATTTTTAGACAATGCTGAAACTGTAGCATTGTTTCCTTAATTTAGTTCCAATTAAGTCACTCACCAAATACCTAAGTAAGGACACTACAGTGACTACATATAAATCTCTGTCATGTAGGGACACAACTCATTTGCTGTTTTTGAATCTGAACGCTTTGTGTAGAGTCGATTAATTGTTGGGGAACTGCTTTCAGAAAAGCAGCGTCTTTTCTTTCCCTCCCTGCCTTATTTGAAAATAGTAACAAGGCTCTGAGTGGATGAAACTAATGGTCTCCATGCAAGATGGAGACACCCTGTCCTTGATCCTGCAGCTCAGAAACATGTGGCTGCTCCACCCTGAAAGACTCGCTCATCCTCTTTCACTTCCTCCTGCTAGAATCCTTCTCACCAAATGCCACTGGGGATTCCATTTATTTTACCTCCCAGGGGATTCTGCAGGTTCCACATTTTCTCAGCCAGGTCAAATTTCAAAAGAGCAGCATGGCTCTGATTCCTGAATTGACATTTCATCTGACCTCTGCCTCACAGATGAGCTGGACTTCCGAGGATTTAAATACTCAAATTTAATTTCAGCTACCTGAGAGTGCCAGCTTCAGCAGGAATGAAAGAATACCCTGCAGCATCTGTAATTACTGATTAATTTGAATATATCCTCCAGTGCAGATTATGAAGGCTTTGCTAATAAGGACTGGTGACATTGCTACTTTTTTCTTTTTCACATCAACGTTGAGAAAAGAAAATAGAGAAGAATCAGGAACTCTTTTTTTTTTTTCCTATTGCAGAGTCATAGACTTTTATGAAATGAGCATAATTTAATATTATTATTATTGTTCTTAGATAGCTCTAAGCTTGTGCTACTTATTTCCTACAGTTATTTTATCAAATAATACACTTGGTAGGTTATATTTTGAGTCTTCAAAATAAGCTGACTGAATCAAACTTTTTCCACCATTCTTGAGTTCCTTATTAGGCTGGGATTTCTTTGTTGACCTGCTGTCATATTCAGGTTTCCCTCCAATACATCCAAAACAGAGTAGACAATAACTGCCTTCAGAATAATACATGATTGAATGAATATAAATGTCACATCCTTCTAGATGTTTTCCCACCTACTATGTGTTCCTAACTACATAAATCTATTATTTAAATTTAAAATTTGTTTAAAGCTAATACATGCTTACTTGCTGGTGTTTGTGAGACAATTGGCAAACATTAAAATTTAAACTTACACTTGAGACATTGATTCATACTGACTTGCGCCACTGACAAATTGGAGGCCAGCCAGTCCTAAAGAATTATAATATAATACATTCCATTCTGACTAGAAAAATACAAACTACACTCAGTTTCAAAAACTTAAATTTGGTACCAATTAGAGTCATCTTTCCCACACGTGCTCATTATTCAAATTAGCTTGGGCTTCTGTAAACATTTATTCAAATTAGCTGGAGCCTCTGTAAACATTTAGATTCCCAGCTCATCCCTCTGAGAGTCAGAGGCAGGGCCCAGAAATGTGTATTTTTTAACAAGCTCCCCCACGAGTGTTATGATCAGGCAATTTTGGTAACCACTGAATTAGAGAGTTCACTAAGATGTTGCAGGATTGTTCTTGATGAGTACGTGGAATCTTTAAGGACCAACAAAATCTTTTATTTATTTATTTATTTATTTATTTATGTATGTATGTATGTATGTATGTATGTATGTATTTATTTATTTATTTTTAAGGACCAATAAAATCTTACTGGAAACAGAGTTTTGGATTTTCTTTTATAGAAAATCCAGGGTGAAGCTGCAAATTTTTGATTTATACTTTTAAAAACCTGGACAATTTCAGGGAGGGAGGCAGAATATTACCAGCTTCTTTTTTTTTCCCAAAGAAGAAAGCCCCCATGGTGTGAATTCAGGTTTATTTAAACACCATGACATTATGACTAATATATTGGATGAGAAAATCCATTTTCATTTCTAATTTTTCCATATAAGAACACTTCCTGAAATTTATTATTGTTTTACTTTGGCTTATAACCTTAAAAATTAAATACTGGAAGTGTCTGTCAAATTTTGCAATTTTCCTGCTAACTGCAGTAAAAAAAACAGCTCCAAGAGTATAAAACAAATGTCACTTTCATGAGAGCAAAGGAACATTTGACTTTCAAATAAAAAATGTATCTGAATCCATGGTGTAGAGAAATATAAAAGTTAAATGTTAGAAAATATTGTAGACAAGAAAGAGAAAAATAAGAATGTAGAGATTGTGATGAGACAGTAGCATCACGTGCTCCGTCATGAAAGATATAATGTGGAATTTTGTCAAAAAATAAAATGTTAAAGTAAATTGCAATTCTTATAAAGGCTCTGGGAAGATAGTGAGAAACTGACATTGCAATGAAGAGAACAGGAATTTATTTTTCTTTAATTGACTTTTGGCATAAACACACACACACACACATACATACATACATACATATACACTGACACATACATTTAGACACTCCTCTGTACATATATACTTTTTCCTTGGCGTTGCTTTCCTGAGGCTTAGTCAGTTATGACTAATGAGAAACAGAAAGGGCATTCATACATTTTTTTTAAAATTCAGCATTCATACCTTTTTTTTTAAAGATTTTATGTATTTATTTATTTGAGATAGAGAGAATGAGAGACAGAGAGCATGAGAGGGAGGAGGGTCAGAGGGAGAAGCAGACTCCCTGCCGAGCAGGGAGCCCGATGTGGGACTCGATCCCGGGACTCCAGGATCATGACCTGAGCCGAAGGCAGTTGCTTAACCAACTGAGCCACCCAGGCGCCCCCATTCATACCTTTTTAGTATTTCATTTACACCACTTGTGGTAAACCTAGAAAATTGCTATTATTTTGAAATTGTTTTTCTGAAGTAATCTTGTTTTTGGATCTATAGCAGACTTCTACACCTACACCCCTAAAATCTAATTAGAGCAAGCAATCAATAAAAACGGAAAGATACAAAAAAGAAATCAGAAAATTTTGTTTGTAAATATTTCCTTTTGAAATGTACATACATAAAACATTTCACAAGCACATGCTTTGCCCTGAAACATTCAATTCATTTATAATATTTGTGTGGATGAAAGTTTGTAGTTGAATTTGCATTTGTAAATACTGAAGACTTTTTCCCTTATGGAAAGTAACCATGGAAAACAAGACACAAATAATATTAGGAATCAATAGGAAATGGCTTATTCAGAAAAAATAATTGCTAAGTTGTGGAGGGCTTCTGTAAAGAAGAAGAGCACCCTTATGAAGAATATATAAAATTATAGGTAAAATACCTAGTAAAAATAGTAATAATAATAAAGCACAATTATTTGGATATATATATACACATATATATTATGAGTGATACATGTATACTTTGGAATATATATATACATACAAATATGTGTGTATTATATATATATATTCTGTGTGTATATTATATATGTATATATAATGCCTCTATTTCCAAGAGTTCAGAGAACTTTTGCTCTTCCTTCTTATAGATAAATATTTCTTTATTGTAATCATAATTGCTGTATTCTTATGTACAGTTTATTGGAGTTTGTTGTTTTCTTTGGTAATAAATAGTAAACTTATCTAAGGCTTTTCTTCATCATACTGAATCAATTATAATACCATAAACAAACTGGCTAAATTTAATTTTAAAACTACCAGTTACATGGTCTGGGTTTAGCTGATTGTCACATTTATAATATTAAAATGGTTTAATTCTTCAGAAATTTTTATATTGGATAGATGACACTGATTTATTGTCTCACATAAGAATTCAGGCCTACATCCTTTTCACTGGGTATCAATTTACTCTCATAGTTGACCAACTTGCCTAGTGGGAGCCTATTTCTTTCTTTATGGTAAGACTTATTTGGGGAATGTCAAAATCAAGTGTTATAATAAATGTGGCTCCTAAGAACATGGATTTATAGCTAAAATCTATTTTGTGCTTCTAGAGGTAGGTTTCTGGGGCTCTGCATTAATTTGAAGGTAGACTAGTAAGTTTAAAATGTATGCTACAAATCCTACAGAAATCACTGCAATAATAAAAAATAAAGTTATAGCAAGTAAGTCAACAATGAAAAAACCCCGACTGGAATCATTAAAAAATTCTATTAATCCAAAAGAAGACAGAAAAATAGAAAAAAAAATGGAAAAGATGCAACAAGTAGGAAAATAAACAGAAATATGAGATTTAAACCCAAATATATCAATATTCATATCAAATATAGATGGTTTAAATTCTCTGATTAAAGAGCAGAGATGGCAGGATTGGGAAAAATAAAGAGACCCAACTATATGCTGCATAGAAGAAATGCATTTCAAATATAAGGTACAAATGGGTTAAAAGCAAAAGGATGAAAAAAACACACACCAACATAGCATAAATCAAAAGAAAGCTGAAGTACATCTAGTAATAACAGCAAAAAAGATTCCAGATCAAAAAATATTTCCAGGGATAAAGAAGGTCATTTTCTAATCATAAAGGAGCTATTTGATCAAGTGGACATTAGAGTCCTAATTGATCATGCATATGCATCTTTCAACAGAGCTTCAAAATACATCAAACAAACAATGATATAACTGCAAGAAGAAATCAGGAACACCACAATTATAGTTGGAGATTTGCACATTGCTTTCTCCATAATTGCTAGTACAAGTAGATAGAAAATCAGTAAGGATATAGAAAATCTTGGTCAACTTGACAAAAATTTTACATACATTTCAGACAAAGATAATGAAATAAAATGCACTAATATGCAAATGCATCATCTATTACTAAGGGAAAAATTAAAAAATTATTCACATGTAATCATGAAATCACATGCTTAATGTAAATGGAGACAAAAAAGTATTTCATCAGTACAATAATTTAATCATATTTTTCTTTATACTTCTTCCCTAAATCAATCTATATAAGGATTTTGCTATTACAGATATGCTTTTTTTAAAAAAATATTTATTTATTTTAGAGAAGGAGAGAGAGAGGGGAGTTGAGGGGCAGAAGGAGAGGGAGAGAATTTCAAGCAGACTCCCCATTGAGTAAGTAGCCCCTTGTAGGGCTGAATTCCACGACCCTGAGATCATGAACTGAGCAGAAACTAAGAGCTGGACACTCAACTGACTGAGCAACCCAGGTGCCCCTAGAGATGTGCTTTTTAGTGAACATTACACATGGATAATGAATGAGAATATTTATCTATCTTAAAATTAATTTCAAGAGCTATATAATTTATGAAGTTTAAAAAGCTTCATTTTATGGAATATATTTTCATTCTCTATGCATCAGAATGCCTACTGTAAAAAAGTGAAAGGTAGGAACTGAAATAGTTATTAGCCATAAATCATGGCAGATTCTGTTTACAGCTCACAAATACATTTGAAGACAGTTTTACAAAAAACCCTATATCCATTCAGTCTAAGATGCTATTGATTAGAAAACATGCCATTATTTTAGGTTCTTCTAGAAAATATTAAATGCTCCCAATTTAATTGTGACATTGTAAGATACAACAATTTCTGAAATGTTAAAATATAAAGTGTGTGTGTGTGTGTGTGTGTATGTTCTGAGATGTTAAATGAATGTACCCCAAGATGCTAAATGGGTGTGTTCTGAGGTGTTAAAAGGGTATGGATTTTATAATCTAAACCTAAAAACATGTCTCCCCCTAAAGTGAATTTTATGTGAACTGAATTCACTGTGTTGACTCAGTGGAATAGCCATTCCAGGCTTAATATTGCTGGGAAAATCTATCAATTCTCTGCTTGAATATTTGAAAAAGAAAGATATTCCTGGGGTATTTGGATGGCTCAGTCAGTTAAGCGTCTGCCTTTGGCTCAGGTCATAATCTCAGGGTCCTGGGACTGAGTCCCACGTTGGGCTCCCTGCTCAGTGGGGAGCCTGCTTCTCCCTTTGCCTCTCCCCTGCTTGTGCTCTCTTTCTCTCTCTCTCAAATTAATAAAATCTTAAAAAAAATAAAAAAAGAAAGATATTCTTAACTTTCTACTGGTTAATAATATGATAAGAGTAAGGGAATGAAAGGGCTGCATAAAATGGATAAAGTCATTATTAGCTCAGAAATACTTAACATATTATATTTTCCCCCAAATCCTTGAACTAAGATATTTGTTTCCATTATGTGTTTAGAAAGTTAGAGTTCTTTGCACAAACACTCTAAGCAATGAATGAGTTTCAATTTCATTGGTCCAACTGAGGCTACATTTTAACATCTGAATGAATTAGTTATTGATATGGAAGCCTGAGCACTTTCATTTTCTGGGGCCCTATAGAAATTTGGACCAAGAGATATTATGGAAAGATGTTTAAAATGTAAGAACTTTTAGAAAAACAATTAGATATAATATAGTGTAGAATTGTATGGTACAATAATATCTATCTATCTATTACTATAATATTAAAAGTTACACAGGTAAAAAAATTGAATAAATCCGTGAATTAAAACACAATCAAGGAAACTGGGCAGAGAAACATCCTATGTTTAATTTTGATAAACTAGTATAATAGTTAAAATTTGTCCATTTCTAAAATTCCTAATTGTCAAAATAATCAAAGAAATACAAAACATCTTTTAGTTAATTTTTGAAATATTTTTGCCAAAGAACATTTTTTCTAATAACAGTAATGTTTTTTAATAGTAAAATTAGGGGCACCTGGGTAGCTCAGTTGGTTGAGTGTTCGACTTGTTTTCAACTCAGTCATGATCTCAGGGTCATGAGATCAAGCCCTGTGTTGGGCTCCACAGTCAGCCAGGAGTCATCTTGAGATCCTCTCCCTCTCCCTCCCCCTCTTTCCCTTACCCCACTCCCACATGTGTGTGCTCTCTCTTTCTAAAATTAAATAAATACATAAAATCTTTTAAAAAAGTAAAATTAATAGTGGTAAGTAGTCAAACAATAACTATTTACATGTGCTTTATGATAAATTATTCAAGCTTCTATAAAATATAAGCAAATTTTACTTAGGTGGATCTCAGATAATTGATAATATGGAAAATGTTAAAGCTTTTTATTTAACATACATTTTTCAGTGTATATAACCATTAATTTTAATACCTATGTATAAGTAGTTCATTCAATCAAAATTGGATTCAGTTTGGTCCTCCATTTCTGCCTGTTCTAAACCACTCAGATCACTTACCTTATCTTTTCTTTGCTTTTCATCCTGGTATACAGTCCAGTGTTCTCCATCATTGCTGTAAGCTAGTTTGTAGGAGCCTACGAACTGTACGTGACCAAAATCTTTAGCTCCTTGTGTAATGATGCCAGTTACTTTGGTAGGGACCAGAAGGTCCACCTAAAAAAGGGAAAAGATATAATTTAAATGCCATGATAGAGTCCATTATAAATTTGCAAGTCTCTTGAATTCAGGAGATTAAGTAACATACGTGCTAAAGCCAAAAATACACTGATTATTTGAATTTTGAAACTGATGACTGAGCTATTATTGGCTCATAACTTTGATTTTGCCACTGGATAAGTTTAGTCAAAAACTTGAATAACTATTTTGACGATTTAAAAATAAAGTGATGGTCATTTCAGTCTACCAATCAATTTTATATTAAACTGATACATCTAGAGCTGGCAAGTCTGGCCTTCTTGAAATGATTATTATCTTCCAGAGCTAGTGCTTATAATTCAATTTGCTGACTTTACTGGTCAATTCAATAATAATAAAAATAAAACTATAGTTGTGTACATATTAGGAATAAAAATGATATTATATGTATCACAGTTAAACATTAAATAAAAAGCCAACATTATTTCCATGAATTTTAATCAGCTCAGGAAAATATAATTGAGTAATAGTAATTGTTGTCCAGCGAAAATCTCTTTCAGAAAATTACAATCCTAAAAATGCTGAGGAGGAAGTCAGGCATTCTTCAAAAATGAAGAAAGATTAAAGTATGCATCCATGACTTGTGGGATCTGTGCTCATAATGTGATTGTTCCTACAAAATATGTACTTATAAAACTATGAGACCCATGGTGATCTGGTAAGCATTAAATTAATCAAGATGTAATTGAAATGCAAAAGATAGGATTGATATTTATGAAAAAAGAGTACGTAACACTGAATAATTTAGTATAATTCTTCTTTGTTCTCTAATTCATGAAGCTTTTCTTCTTAGGATGCGAATTTTTAAAAAATATGGGAATCTTTGTTTTCCCTGTGGACAATTCTTATAAGACCTTTACCTTTAGGTTTATTGATGTTCCTTGATCTACAGCTTCCTCTCTCCTTCCACAATAGCCACCTACTTCCTCCTACTTCCTATGACTAACTGCCTTGCTTACATCCTTGATCTTATCATCTTTCACTATCATGATCCCATGTGTGACCTTGGTGGCTTTCAACCACTATGTCCTTTTGTTTCTATTTCAGGTTCTCCATCCTGTGTGATATATGTAGCCACAAATAGACAGTCATGGGTCAGATACAGTACATGAATGAAAAGACAGTGTTGAATAGACCATATTTAATGACTGTATTTAGATGCTCTTCAATAAAGATATGAAAAAAATTCGCAATGTTTCACAGCCTAGGGATATTTCTTAAAAAAGTCATTGGGGCTTTTCAACACTGTTTGGAACATTCCTTAATTAAAGACATTAGACTCAAACTGGACAATGGATTAAGACAGAAAACTACCTTTAATGCTTTATTAAAACATTTTAGAAAGTTTATCAAAAACTCTAAAATACTTCTGGTTTTGCTATTTCTGAAACATGTATTATATCATCTAAAATATCTTATCTGTCCCACAGTGAGGCAAGATGGCAGACTTATGATACCTGGGAAGGAAACTGTTGCTACGTCATATACACTATACTGAGTGCTTTCTTATGTCCTCACAGCCCTGTACCATAGCTTTGAGATGAGGAAACAGATGCCTAATACAGCATGATGTGTGATCCAAAGATAAATAGTGAGTGAAGGGAGGATCCTAGATTCAAATCCACCTTTCTGATTCAAAGTTCCACCATACATATAAATTCTCACTCAAGGATTTCTTTCCGTTCTTTGGGACAATTTCAGAAATTTCTGAAGAATCTCAAAGCTTCCTCATCATACTCATCGAACTTATAGGAACTCTAAGCCCCAGTCCAAACCAATCCTGGCTTTACAATATTAGAAGAGCCCTGTGTTTTAACATGAATTTCGTCTCTGTTCTTCCCCTGTCCAGAGTTAAAAATATGGATTGCTTTTGTTGTCCTAAATCCAAATATAATTGCACAGAGACACCTAGGCATAGCCGCTGCTCTTCAAAATGTTCTTAATGTTGCTGACAATTAATGGGCAAAAAACCTTACAGTATTCTGAGTCACTGCATTACCATCAATGCTATAAATGCACAGAAACTCAAACTGTCACCAAGAATATGAACACTTCTAAGGCTGGATCCTTTGGTCCCTAAACGTCTGAGTCTTTAGCTAAGATGACGCAATGAAGAGTCTTATAGCATATCTCTTTTTCTGTGGTATTTCTTAAAGTCAGCTGGGTTTCCTGCTGGGTGGAGATGTTTTCTCCTTAAGTTGTGTGTCTTGGCTCTTTCTAACAGATATGTTTTTCTCCCACTCTAACTGCTCCCCTTCTCCAGCTTTTTTTTTTTTTTAACTAGAAATGTTTTTCTTTTTTGTTCCAGTTAAGTCAACTTCTCTACTTAAATAGTCAGCAATCTGTTTCAAGCTGGATTTTGTCCTAAAATTTGCTATTTGCTACATTAAACTTAGAATACCAAGCCTAAGCAAACCTCTTTTAGTGTAAAAATAATCAGCATCCCACACTTAACACGAAAGTTCTGCAACAGGACATGTAGAAATCTCAGTCTGGGACACACTCAGAGGCATGTCACTCTCATATTCAGGATGATCCCAGAAAAGCTCATTCTTCTGGATCTATGCTTACCATTGGCCCAGAAGTACTTTGCCTTCTTATAGATCTTCTGAGTTAAAGTTGTACTGCAAACATGCTGGACGAAATGTCTTCAGCTGTTTTAGATAGACCCTCACCTCCCAAGGTTTGGCTCGAATACAGCAGATTATTTAGGGCACTGAGCTGGCGGATGGGTAGACGTTTGGCTTAGTGCACTGCACTTCATGTCTGCATCTGTACTAAATGTGCCTTACATATAACAGTCCTTCAATAAAGGTTTTGCTGGATTGAGCTAAAACTACTTCCTAAGTATGTCTCATGGACAAGAACTAACCATGGCTAAGGATGCCACAAGGTACCACAGCAGAAACTGTCAGCTGTCTTTCTCTTGTTTTTCTATATCGGGTAACATCACTGGTCGAGGAAACAGTGTCACAGTGGTGCCAACCAGTTTTTACTGGGAAGGGCAACTAGTTAAAAATCCTCTCCGATCTTCTGATCGTGAGAGGCAGTCCATTGTACAAGAGCTGGATGGTCTGGGTTCCCAAAATGGCTCTGCCTTTACTGGCTATATGCCCTTGGGCAGGCTACTTGACTACCCCACATCTCCATTTCCTCATCTGAAAAATGAAGATAACAATCCTCATTGGATTTTATGAGGATTAGATGAATTAATATTTACTAAGTGTGTTAAACAACATATAGACTATAGTAAGGGCTTTATTATAAGAATTTGATAAGGATAAAACAATAAATAAATCTGGGGGAATAATCTATTATCAGTCTCAGCATGTTATTAGAAACATAAATACAGAATCAGGGAAATGGGTGGCCAGATTGTCCTAGAAGCAACTTCTGGATCACAGTATACTTTGGTCACCTTCTCAGGTTATATACAAAGATAGTCATTTCATCTTTACTTAAAGTAGAGAAAATTTGAAGCAGTGAAATTCCCAATTATGGGTGAAATGGCTTACTAAAAATAATATAATTTTATGGAATTTTGTTCCCATTTGCATATTAAGGTTATGTTACAACAGGGAAATGGCTCCAAAACAATGCTAAAAGAGGGAATTAGATTCCAAATTACAGTGAGTGATTTATTTTCCTTTAATTATATGAGTAAAAAAAGAGGGATGCATATACAGAGAGGCTCAAATGATATGTGAGTAAAGAAAAAAGTATTGCATGAGGGTTATGTAGGAATGTAACTCTTTTGTTGTAAAATATCCTGTAATGTTTTAGTGAAGCATAATTATTTTTAGAGTGTCTAACTTAGGAAAACTGTAGAACAACGAAGAGCATCTGTTTGAGAAAGGTCAAGATAAATGACATTTCAGATGTCTGCATCACACCCTGACAGATGGCTCCCTGGAAGGGCAGACTAGGAAAGTCAGCTGATTTTCACAGAGATGTTCTTAAAGGAGTGAGGAAAACAGATAAAATAGTGTGCAAGAAAAGTGAAAAGAAAAAAAAAAAGACCAAAGAGATTTATCACAGAAATATGCAACACGGCTACATCTAAAATACTCTAGTTAGCCTGTCTTATCAGCTATTTTGAATGACATATTTTCTAACTTCACAGAGCTTTGTAAAATTAACTCATTGAACAGAAATAACTTTGAGCTAATATAATTATATAGCATTTAAAAATCAAATTATGGGTAAAATGTTTAGAAAACATTTTGGTTTCAATAAGGAATTTTTTAACCATAACATTACATAATATAATTGTATGTAATCCTAGATCCATTTAAGGCACATAATTCACTGCACTTGGTATTTGAACAATATTGTTGGTTATCAGATGTTAGTAACACTTCCAGTGCGTATTTGTAGGCCAACTAGTTAATGTGATCAACTCAATATGAAATATTATCCAGCTCTTATATTTGATATGATCTAGTAGCTCTAGGGTTACAGGTTCAGTGTTCTTAAAATACCAAATCCTATATATTCATTTCACCACTCATTATTGCTTTCCTCCTCCCTTTACTGAAGAAGTTTAAGTTTCTAATAATATTTTTAAATATTTAATATAGCAATTACTTTTTCCATATTGAACTTTACAGCTATGAGCACTAATACAAAAAATTATACTATAAAATAACCTTTCAAAGGATAGAGGGACTTTTCTGTTTTATTGGTGTTTTATAGTATGCCTTTTGCATGTAAAACCTCATATAACACATGTATGGTGCCATAAACAAGCTTTGTAAGCTTAGGCGATCATTCAGGAGTATGTTTTGTAGGACACCTGGCATAGAGTAGACATTCCAAATATCTAGGTATCATCTGCCGTGGATTCAAAATTGAGATAATTCTGTACTTAAAAATTACCTGCAATTATAACATGAACAATGCTCCAGGTCAGCCTGAGCTACACCCCGTGATTGCTGTCAGCTCATGACTGCTAACTTTTTAAAAGAGTTCATTTAGAATCATGCAAGTTGTTCAACTGCATGTTTTAACTGAGGATGGGAGATAGCATGGTAACTATGCACAATTTATATTTAATAATTTTATTTTAATAATCTTTCTCGTGAAAGTAATACATGCTATGAAGAAAAATTGAGGAATACAGAAAGAGTAGAAAACAATTCTGTCTCACTATCAGATAAGATCAATGTTTTTTATTCACCCTAAACATGGGTTTTTTAGACAAATTTGTTGTACTTGGCATTTGATTGGTTACCAGATGTTGGTTGCACTTTTAGTCTGCATTTGCAGGTCAATTAATTCATTCTTTTTTCCACTTAATATTTCATCAGTAATTCTCTATGTCAATAAACTATTTTTAAGACTTTTTTTTGCCATAACACACCATGTTAAAGATTTGCTGTAATTATTAACTATAAAACATTTACTCCTCCCTGTATCCTCAATTTTGTTTCTATTAAAATTAATACTCTCAAAAAATCCTAGTCCTTTCATTTGACCACATATCTCATTTACATAGGACAAATTCATAGAATTAAGGTTATTTGGTCAAAGGATGTGAAAAATAGATTCATTTTCTAAAGATAAATAATAAACACTCATTGTGAAAATTTCAAGTGGTGAAAGAGATAGAAGGAATTCTGATAATTTTAGATATTAGATAAATTAGATAAATTAGATATACCATTGTTTTGGTAGAAAATTTTCTACTTTTATAGTTCCTCTTCATACCTTTAGAAAAATTTCTGTCCTTTTGTTGTCCTACATCTTTAAAAAATAAGCCCTATATAATCTTGTTTTATTTTCCTTTACTTGAACAGAGAGAGGACAGTCCTGATGTCTGCCCAGCACACTAGTCACAAGGGTTCCCCTTCGCCTCTCACTGTCTATTAGGCAGTTGTGGGAATTCTCTTTCCGACCTTCAGCTATCAACACTGCCCTGTCTGTTACCAATGCCCAGCAGACATTTAGGCTGAACACCTTAGTTAGTCTGAAGGGACAAGCCTCTCCTACTCTTGCTGTTTTTCCTCTGAATATAGGAAGGATAATTTTTTTCTTGATCATACAAAATCCAAAGTACCCTCTTGTCAAATATAAAATTACAGGGTCAGGCAACTTGGTCTCTGTTGTGCATGATGTATCTGGCATAGATAAGGTGTTTTGATAAACACATAATGAACGGATCGTTTGTTTTTTAGGATTCAGTGAGCTAACATGTAGTCAATGTGAATTCCACTCCACTTTGCCAGGTTTGTATCCCAGGGGCAATGGGTGTGATGGGACATTGGGAGGTAGAGCAGTGGCCACAGCATAGTTTCTGGTTGGAGTAGAGTGACTGTTGGGCCCTCCAGACCTCAGGGCAGGCTCTGGGTCTTGACCGCCTCTATTCTGATTTAATGTTGGAATCCACACACTGTAGTTACAGGGAACTCTACCCAGGGCCTGGAAAATCATCGATTGGCATACATTTGTATGTGTACTTTGTGGATGAGGGAAGGGAATCAAAGGTTACAGCAGAAGTTGAATGAGTTAAAATGATGGACGTGATCTCCTCGTAAGCTCAACACAGGAACACTTAAAATCAGGCTTGCTTCTCTCAGCTCCAGAGGAACCTTCCAAATGTAGTTCTCAGGAAAATGTTGGAAAAAATTCAACCAGGCTTCACTAAAGCTCTATGTGTAAATGGAAGTCCATTTATCAAGATTTTTTCATTAAATCTCAGACAAGTTTAAAAGACAAAAGAACTAAAATTATAAATATGTTAGGATTAATAAACTGTGACTGATTCTAATGCCTTTGTATTGATTTACTTAAATCATGACATATAAAGGGAAAATAAGGCGATACGCTTTATCTCTTTTTTTAATGAGGAGACTTCTGTAATATTCTATATACATTTCATTTTTTGAATTGTTTTGCAAACAATATCCTCAAACAATTATAGTTAGAAGTAACTAAAATAAAAAAAAATGAAGTAACTAAAATTGACATCAAGTTAACAGGTAAACTCTTAGGCATTTCTTCAAATCCTATGACAGAAAGAAAAAAACGTTTGAAGAAAATTATAAAACTTAGACAATTCCTAGGGAAAAGAATCGTACTTTTCTCATTGGGTTATTGAAAGTGATTTTCTGCTGAGTTCACCAAAAATAAGATCACCCTGAGAGAGTAGAATTAACATATCTTTATGTACCTTTCAAGCCTGATTTTGATTAGGCTGGGAACTTTGGCTTATTCCATGAATAAAAATTCAGGGCAAGGGCTAATTGAATTAGTCTGCAATTGATAGGGTCATTATTAATTGGTAAATGGAGACAAGACTTTTTAATAGAAGACTTTGATCAAAGAGCTTAATGATATCCAATAAATATTGTTCAGATATTTTAATTAGAGCAGTGCCAAAGCCCAAATGAAGTAGAAAATAAAGAAAACTACTGGCAAATGATCTGTGTTAGTTTAAAATAAAGAACACAACTTTTAAATAGGAATTGAAGTAGTTTGTTATTTAGTGCTTTCTGATAGCACAGTGAGAGAGGAACCTAGGTAAAAATTGTGTCAGTGTCTTTTATAAAGCTAAAGATTCACTGAACTGGCAATCAAACTTCCATGCACTTCAGTAGCCAGTATTTGGTTGACTGTTCACTTGAAAAAGCTGTTTCAATATATTTCTTTGGCAACCACTTTACTAAATATTACCAAAGGCACTCATATCCCATATAATCATTATATATTCTAGAGGCTGACATTTACAAATACAAAACATCTATACACAAAAATGTGTTGATATGGAAATTTACATAAATCTTCTTGCTTTGTGACAAATAAATAAAAATCATGAGAACTAGGAAAATAAAACCCCCACAAATTAAAGTATACTGCAACAGCAAATCACATTGCATATCTTAACTATTATGAGGCCCTCGAAAGGTAGGAAAGTTGACAGAACACACAACCTATTTTTATGTGCCACGCTTGCTGGAAGAGCTATGCATTTTAGGCTGATATAAAACTTTGCCATTCCCACAATTTAGAAATCATCCATAGAGTCCTGTGCATGATTTTGTTTCATCAGACCGGGTGAGCCTTAATACTAGATTTTTTTCAGTCTTCGCATACTCACATTATACGATGACTGATTTTTAGGCTTAAACGACATCAATACCAAGAGAACTAGATCTAACTTTTCTCCTCCTTGTCCTTACAAAAGGAAGCAGAAAGGGGCATGGCCTCTCAGGAACCAGGCATGAAGTAAATGCTTCAGATTGCTTTGGGGAAAATGTACCATCAGTGTCAACAGCTGGAAAACAGCCCAGGTCAGCGCGTTGCTCTGAAGTGATTGGAGGGGAAAGGGAGGGATACGGCTCAGCAGTAAGAGCTGCCTGGGGATTACGGGGTTAAGAGCCAGTGACACAGAAAGTGAACTGCCCTAAAGGGTGGCTTTAAAAAAAAAACCAAAAAACAAAACTTTTGTCAGAAGGACAGAATATACACATAGTGTGGATAAAAAGGATACAAATTATTTCCATTCAAATGCATAGTCAGTAACACTGTCAGCATTTTATTTGTGTAAAAAGGACAAGCCCGGCTGGGGTGGATCTGGCAGGGCTGTCTAGTCTCTCAGTACACCAGTCCCCACACAGTAATTATAGTTTTAAAGAGCCTTGCTGAAAGCCCTGGTTATAGATTTCCTCATTGAATACCCATAAAACCACCGTGTTTTATTTATGTATAGTAAAAATATCTTCTCTATATTCTTCCACTGTTATTGATGTTAATTTCCATTTGTTTTGTTCCTGAGTAGAAATAAGGAGCAGCTGAATTCTTGGAACTCCAATTTCATCAAGCTTCTCTTTTAGGTCCTAACATTAATTTCCCATTTATTCTCTTTAATATAGGGTCCAAGGTCTTTTGAGCTTATTAAGTGGTAAAATAGAAAACTGGGTGCTGGATGCTGATAAAATCTAAGTACTACCTGATGAACATATTTTAATTAGCTTCCAAAGTGCAATGTGGCCTGGGTATATTTATAATAAAGCCTCAAACAAGCATATGCCTAAGAGTTATAATGTCATGGCTTGAATATCGGGTATATAGCTTTTGCAAAATATGTCCTTCTTGATTGCCCATGAACAATAAGATGTTAATACTTTCCTTCTTTCAAGAAGTAGCACTATATTTAAGGGACTCTTGTATATATCCTTGTCTCAGAACAAGAGCTCATTTCTTTGTGCAATCAGCTCCAAACAATCTCATATTTTTAAAATCACATTCTTTAACTCTAAAACTATTCATGCACTATATTCTTATATTACTGTAAAATAGCTCATAAACCACAGTTTTAAATTAGGTATGGAATTAATAAATCACTTGGAACAAACTCATTATATTAAGTTTATTTAATTTTTTTGCATTTGTATTCAAGAGTTTAAAAACTCTCCAAGTTATAGATCACTTCACTAAAGGATCACTTATAGATTTAAATGAAGAATTTCATGAGACACCTCCTACCCTTGTGGTTGAACATCTTTGCAATAACTGTCTTTGATATCCCATCTGAGATTTCAGTCACAAAACTGTTGACATTTTTAACATAATTTGCAAAAAAAAAAAAAAAAGAGTCAGAAGTGAAATAAACAGAAAGTAGAGGCACAATTCCCTCTTATTTGATATTATAATTGCTTAAGGATCCTAAAATCCAAAAGATATTTTAGTGAATTCAAACACTGATTTAAAGAAAAGAGGAATCATGTAGAAATTATTTGATAGAATGACAGTAAAAGCATGATTTTAGAAAATTATTTACAATGGAATCAATCAGCAAGTAATCAAAACAGAAACAAAAATAAAAAAAACCCCTCTTCATCTTCATAAATAACTCACAAGATTTGTCTCTTGATCTTGTGGCTGGTCGTACCTAAAGAGGTATTTTGACATGTCTTTCTCATTACAGAGAAATCTGGTACATTTTAAGAAGTGCTGAAATATCTGTTAGTTTCGGAATCAGAATATACACTTTGACACATCTGTACGTTAGACAGAATCGCTATAGGTCCAATGCAAACAACTTTTTAAAGTCTCCCCTTTCGAGACAATTAGGCCAGAGGTCACACATAAAATTACAACCTTTTTAATACTCTAAAAAATTAAAATCATCTACAAAGTCATGACCGTGTAATGCATTGTCTCCAACTCTTTTGTAATATTTTCTTTAAAAAGTAACAGCAAGTGATGTAAACAGTCATGTAGAGATTATGCTTTAGGAGGGAGAAATTCACCATTGTTGGGGAGATTGAAAGGTTAATTGTGAAGAACAATTCTGAAATAATGTATTCTTTTGAAAACTTTCAGGTCAAAACAACAAATGTGGTTTTATTTTCAAGATGGAAACAATAATTTAATTGAACAGTAGGGGTGCCTGGGTGACTCAGTCAGTTAAGCGTCTGTCTTTGGCTCAGGTCATGATCCTGGGGTCCTGGGATCAGACCTGGGTAGGGCTCCCTGCTCAGCCAGGAGTCTGCTTCTCCCTCCCCCTCTGCCCCTCCCCACTGCTTGTGCTCGTTCTCTCTGTCTCTCTCCCTCTCTCTTGGGTAAATAAATAAAATCTTCAAAAAATAAAATAAAATAAAATAAAATAAAATAAAATAAAATAATCCAACAGTAAAAACCCAGATATTAAGAATGTGTCTAACATTTCCGCACTAAGAATGTTTTTGATATAGCTTTTTTTTGTAGATATGTTTTATGAGATTAAGAACTTTCTCTTCCATTATTAATTTGTTTCAGAATTTAAAAATCATGCATAGGTATTTAATTTTATGAAATTATATGTCTGTTAGATTGAGATGACCATACAGATTTCTCCTTTAATTAATATGTAACAAATGGCCCCCAAACCAACACCCAACCAACACCAGAACTATAACAATGACAATACCTCTGGGCAACCTTTCCACTGTCTTCTTGCTTCTCTTAACTATGGTTTACATAATCCTACCTTTTTTGTTATTTCCTTGCTTTTTGAAACACAGTTTTATTAGACACGAGTGGACCCATAAATAATATTTAAGTTTTAAGTTGTTTTTAAAATTTATAACAAAAGTATCATATAGCAATCTTCTGGGACCTACTTTTTTCATTCAATATGACAGTACTAAGATTCATCTACATGTTTGTTTATAGTTATGTATATATTTTTACTGCTGTGTAATATTCCATGTGTTCATATAAGGCAATAAGACCCATTCTATGTCACGAGTATTTGATTATTTCCAGTTTTAGCTTTTAAAAATCAGTGCTATGAACCTTCTTGTACTTACCTCCTGGTATACATATTCAAAAAAATTTTTTGTGATTATGTACCTAGGAGTAGAATTTTGCAGTTGTAGAGTATATGAATGTGCAATTCTATAAGATAAGGCCAAAGAATTTCCAGAGTGACTTTACCAGTTTACACTCCTACCAGCAAGATAGATAGATTTTTTACGTTTGATTTCCTATTTTGGTGATTAACATTAGTAGATTTTCTAATGTTTTTGTAAAGTTTGAACATTTTATGCATTCCCGGGATAAATTCTTCTTTAGTAAACCTATTTAAACTTTGATGGATTCTATTTAGTCACATTCTATTTGAGACTCTTACATCTCTGTTTACAAGTGAGATTCTAAATCATTTTCTTTTCTTGTACCTATGCCCAGTTTTATTTGGTACCAGAAAACCATGGTTTCATAAAAGAATTTGGGAAGCCTTTCTTTCTTTGTTTTCTATAAAATAGTTTGTGTAACTCAGAGGGTATATGTATTTTGAAAGCTGTGAAGTCTGGTTTGAAGTCTTTAATGATGGTAGATCTATTCAGGGTTTCTTTTTTTCCTTTCTCTCTCCTACGTGAACTTTCTTGACTATCCAGGTTTCTACATTTTTTGAGTAAATACTTTGTGTTAATGTTTCTTTTACTATAAACATATACATATATGTAAATACATATAGAAACATCCATCTATAATATATATATGTAGTAAATATGGCACAATGTTAACCTTTATTAAATTTGGATATTGTTCTCTTCACATGACTGAAATATTTTATAATTTAAAGAAAACACAGTTTATTGTGAACCTCTAGGGAAGGACTTAAGTAGTCTTTGTATTTGTTTTTCTTTCCCCAGAAATACGTGGAAGGGAGGGAGGGGGTAGAATTGTTTAAGATATAGTCCAACTTTCTCCAGTAATACTGACACTATGTATTTAGTTTGGCAATATAACCTCAGAGCACATTAATCCTTAGAATGAAAAGTAATGTAACTAGACAACTTCTTAATTTAAAAAAAAAAAAAAATCTGCTTACCCTGAATATTGTAACTCTAGTCCTACCAAAGGCCCGTATACCTCAGTGTTTAAAATCTAGGCTCTTTATTTTATTTTTTGGCATTTCACTTGTCTTCTTTTTAGTACTGTATCCACACCATTAGCCATTTATTTCATTCATTGAGCCATTCATTTCAAAGAAAGACTCTGCTCTATTAGCTATATTTATTTTGTATAACTTATTTTTATATTTCTGCATTTTTGCTGCCTTTGGAATAAAATAACTATGACAAAATCATATAAACATGAAATAACAATGAAATCTGCAATATTTCAAAAATTATGTTACCAAAATTAGGTTTTCTTATAGTGACAGAGAGAGAGGTAGGGACACTAAATATAATTCAGTTACCTTCCATAAATTTTATCATTTTCTTATTATAAGTTTTATGAAAGATGAACTCTAACCCATGCACCTTAAAGTCATTTTTGAAAACCATGCATAATAGTAACAGAATTTAATGAGAATAATTTAAAAAATATTTATTGCCTTCCCAACATGTTCTGCCACTCTCCCACTTCAGCTTTTCTTATATTGCATGATGCCAGGTACAGAACTAGACCTCAATAAATGTTTTTATTTTTTCATTACTGAATGGAACCAAAATTCATATGTCAATTAACACATGAAAATTAATAAACCCATATTTGATATCCATCTGACACTCAAATGTAAAGGACTCTAAGCCCACTTTTCAAATTATCAGTCTATGCTCTCTTTAGCATATTCCTCCATTACAGCATATATCACATTGAGTTTGCAATAATCTGTTGATGAATGTTTGTCCTCTACAGGATTTTGAGCTCTTTGAATGCTCTAATCACGTTTCAGCCACGTTTGTGTCTTCCAGGTTTATTCTAAGGTATGCATGTGTTAGGCATCCAGAACACCTTTACTAGATAGGCAGATAGATGAGATGGAAAGAGATTGGCTGAGAAATACAGGTTGGGATTTGTTTTCAAAGTATAGCAGGGCCAACTTTTTTTTACAGATAAGCAGCAAGGAAAAATGATGTGTAAATGTCTAAAGAAATGTTTGAGTGAAGAAAAATATTTTCCTGAGAGAGAAGTTTTAAGGTAGAGTATTAAGAATTTTATGTTTTTACCCCATGGTACTGTGAATTTGGCAGCATTGTGCAGTATAGTATTAACCTTGGCAGAAAAAGATCAAAGTTAATGAGAATGACTTCAGTGCTTTGTCAGTAATGCCGAAGGAGGTAAAGGTCCCTAGATTCTAAGAGCAGTAATAAGAACAGAAAACCCAGGGACAATGTGACAGGTGAAAGGACAGGACCTTTTTTTTTTTTCTTCTTCTTTTGGTGCAGTTCACTCAATTTAATCAGAGCTTAAATCAAGATAAAGAGTGTCAAACTGACAGCCAATGCCAGCCCTCAGGAGCAAGAGTGGGTTAACACATCTAGGTCAGTAAAGGAGCTGGGACAGGAAGAAGAAGCTAGCAGAATACCAAGTCTAATGTCATTTTGCCAAGTATGTTTCTGAACCAGGAGGCTAAGGGAACCAGTATGGTTTGGATTCTCTTGCTAGGGCTAGAAAGGTGGACCATACAAATCCAAATTCAGCATTGACTTAAGAGGCCAGGCAGGAGGAAGGGCATACATGGGAACAAGGAAAAGAAGTAAGTCAGGCCAGTTGGTCTAGAGTATCTTGGGAGACAGGATGTTACAGTTGGCTGTTGGAATTTCAGGAACCCAAAAGTGACGAAAGACAGAAGAGCTACTGCAGAAGTTTGCAGATCTGAGAAGTCCAGCAAGATGTACTGTATAGGAAGTAAAGTAAAGGAGGGTGTATCAAATGGGGACTAGAAGGGGTTTGGGAGATGTCTGGCAGAAAACGACAGGTAAAGTTCTAAGCACACAGATGCTCTGTGTATCTAGGAGCAGAGACAAGGGCATAAGACTATGTCCCCTCAGTGGCTGTATTCTCTTTTCAGGAAATACTGATGAGACTTATTTTGGGACAATATGGAATATCATGCAGAGAATCAACTGGGAGACCAAACAGGGTTGTGATGCAAAGCTGCCCATGACAACAGAGAGGAAAGGCAGCAATTTGAACAATACCTGACCCAGACTTCGCATGACAGGGCTTTACATGTGCACTGTCTTGGAATAAGACTGACTCCAAAATTTGGGACTCCGGAGGGAGGATGAACCTGCAAGGATGGATGAGGTACCTTCAATTGTGGGGGGTGAAAGTCTGCAGAGAGTTCACTATACTGATGAGTTCCATCCAGATCACTGAAGAGCTGAGGATCCTGAAGAGTGCTGCACCAGAAGTCATCTGCTCCTCCACTTGTCCCTACCATAAAATGCAACCCATTCACACCCAGACAACTTCTGCCTATGACAGACTAGATACAACACTTAAAGGAGAGGGTGAAGTAGGATTTACCTGCACGGGTAACATATCATGGCACTGAGCAAAGATTACACACACACACACACACACACACGGGCGCGCACACATACGCACACACGCGTGCGGCTGAATAATCCTAACATGGTTCCTACAGTTTTAAAATTCCCTTGATTTACTCCTCAAACATTCCCTTGATTCTCCCTCCTTCCATCCCAGATTAAGTAAAAGGAAGAATGCAGGGGAATGGAGAAGGCTCTCTCTGCTTGGTGTCTGTACGTTCCTTTTTGTGCTAATCGTATAGTATGTTCCTCTGCACGTTGATTACTCCAGAGAAAAATAATCAGAAATAAGTATTATTAAAATCTCTCATGATCAATATAGGGCATCACGCTAGTTCTCTCTTCTGGCATAATGATTTCTACAGTTTAACAAGTCTTGGTATGGCATATCTCCTAGGAAGAACGTAAGATCTTTTGGTTGGACAAAATATTCTTTCAAGACTCTTGTTTTTCCTCTTGTTGTTGGTTGTGAATATGAAGTGTGGGTTTTTAGTGACAGAATTTAATTGTGGTCTCTGTATGTTGGTGCTGAGCCCAGAAAGCTTTAGGAAATGGATGATTTTTGTATACCAAAGTAATAAGTAAGGGCTACACACTCTCTGCTCTAAAATTTCTTGCTTATTCTTGCTCCTGAAATCAATTTTCAGTTTAAAAAGAAAAAAAAAAAAAAACCACCTTTTTAAAATAAGTAAATTCATCTTGATTTTATGTCTGCCTGACCTCTCTTGCTGATTGTTTTATATATTTTACTTGCCTAGTGCTAGGTCAAATTATTTTTAGATTCATTACTTTAAAATTCAGTAAGTTAATTCATGCAATTTGAAATCTGCTTTTCAGAACTATATGAATAGGTTTGTATTGTTATTTCAAGTACTAAGATCTGACTTGTTTTCAGTCACTCTGATGTTAGACTTGATGCATGTATAATTTTTAGGGTCAACTGGGGTTTACAGTGAAACATAAAATTTCATATTAAGAAGTGTAGAATTGTAATGCAGAACATGAAAATAAGACCTGGAAACAAGATTAATGCTTACTGAGAAAAATGAAGGAGAAGCAAAGTCCCTTGAATAAAAAATAAGCATGTAAAATGCTCAGTATCATTTCCTTTGATCTACAGAATAAAAAGGATATAATTAGCAAATCAGTCCAACAATAAAAAAATAAAACAATGGCTTGTATAAAGGAGTTTAGTCACCAAGTGCTCCTCAATACTTGAAAATTTTTTTTATATTTTTATATACTGGTAAAATTCTAACCAAGACGTAGTTTATATAACAGTTTCTTTCATCAGATGCTTTATGATGTAGAACTAAAACCGTATGATACAGTTTTAAATCTTAAATCTGGGGGTGCCTCACTGGCTTATTTGGTAGAGCATGTGGCTTTTCATCTCTGGGGTTGTGAGTTGGAACCCCATGTCAGGTGTAAAGATTCCTTAAAAATAAAATCTTAAAAAAAAAATCTTGAGAGACGCCTAGGTGGGTCAGATGGTTAAGCATTTGCTTTTGGCTCTGGTCATGATCTCCGGGTCCTGAAATGGAGTCCACACGTTGGGCTCCAGGCTCAGTGCGGAGACTGCTTTTCCCTTTCCCTCTGCCCTTCGCCCTGCTCATGCGCTCTCTCTCTCTGTATCTCTCTGCCTCAGATGAATAAATAAAATCTTTAAAAAATTAAAAAAAATCTTGAATCTGTTGTACATTAGTTGGATAACCTAAAGTAAGTTGCTCTCTGAACCTCACTTGTAAAATGAGAGGCATTGTTCAGAAGATTTTTGAGGTGCCTTTCCATTTGGAAATCTCTGTAATTCCCTATGCTAATGCTAATCAATAATAACCACCTCTGGGGGCACCTGGGTGGCTCAGTCATTAAGCGCCTGCCTTCGGCTCAGGTCATGATCCCAGGGTCCTGGGATCGAGCCCCGCATCGGGCTCCCAGCTCCGCGGGAAGCCTGCTTCTCCCTCTCCCACTCCCCCTGCTTGTGTTCCCTCTCTCGCTGTGTCTCTCTCTGTCAAATAAATAAAATCTTTAAAATAATAATAATAATAATAACCACCTCTGTTAAATTTACTTTCATTCTCTGTTTATCCAAACATCAATCCAATATTTTTGAGCACCTACTTTATACTAGGGTCCCATGTTATTAAAATCCTCTTGATCTCTGTTATCATGGGAGAAGCAGACTCATGTAAGCACAGATTATAGCACAGAGGCGTGGACCCTTTGAGGCATAGGAACAAAGTGCCTGTGGGGTGTGAAGAGCCACCAGAGCCCAGGTGATCCCCGATGTTAGAGCATTAGTAGGAGCTGGGGGTGGGGTGGGGGAGAGCATTCTAGGCCAGGCGAAGTGTACTTGCAAATGTACAGTATCTTGAAAGAGCTTTCTGTGTTTGGAGAAGAATTCCTTTTGGCTGGAACATAGGGCAGGAAAAACCGTAGGGGCAGGAAGCTGGAATGGAAGATTTGAACCTACTTCTGAACGCGTTTTCTTACTCACTCACCATAGTAAGTGAAAGAAGAAATTTACAGCATAAGGAATTTAGATTTTAACTTAAATGTGCTATTTTAAAAGTAAAGATAATTAGGTTGTCATCATGTACTCCATTTGAACAAATCCTTCAAACTCTCTGGATTTCAGGTTCTTTATAAAATGCCCAGGCCTACTGTTCAACACCATGTTTCTGTTTTGCCAATCTTCTCGTTCATTTCTAAATATGGGCAGTCCCTAGCTATCAATTTTTATATAGATCCCTCCATTTGCAAATGGCTTGGTTTCTTCTTGTTTGAGTCTCCAATAACACAAAAGTCTATTAGCAATATATATAATTTGTGAGCCCGTGAGCACTTTGGTAGCAATTTACACCTTTTTAAAAAGTAACATGTATTCATATAGTATGAAGTAAACTTAAATCTTTTTGACTTAGCCAGACTACCAAGTATTCCATCCTTAATTTCTGGTGACATTAGTATGCTGACTTTCTACAGTTTACTGTTTGTCAAAATACATAGCCATTTTTCTTTTTTTAACTAGGGAGAAATTTCCTACATCACCTTTTAGGTGTGTTAGAAAAAAGCAGCTGCTAAAAATTAATTTTCTATTTCTGAGAAGTGCAGATACTTTGTGTATCTGCAGCTCTTATTTCAAAATGTTTGCTTCTTACAGCTTAATCTTTTAAACGGTCACTGCAACTGTGTCTCATTATCCATATATATGTCCAGTATATGCAGACTCATCACTTGTATCCAAACCTCCACAGTTTTGTTCTATCTCTGAGGAGGAATGATTACATATACAACTAAGAGTCTGAAAGGGATAATGTCACAAATTCTTTTTCATATTGCTTTGGGTTAAAAAATTTCTTTTACAGATCGTATCAGGAAATACATATCCAGATACCACTACATATAATCACAGATGGTTTATTATATATAATAATTAACCACATATCATATATATATATATATATATATATCTTATTAAGAAAAAATCTCAAATAATGTTTGTTATAATATGACCAATGTGTACTAGAAAGTGAAATGGAACCTGGGCTGGGGCCCCAAACTGGAATACGGTGAACATCTCCAGAACTCTCTTAGACATGGTATGGTCTTCTGATGACATGGGGTACACTTGCCTACAACTTGCTTTTTCCCACTGAAAATGACCCTCCATCATTAGATATTAACATTGCAAATCCACACTAAAACTGACCAGAATGGTATCTGTATAAGTTCTTTCTCATATTTGCGGAGAAAAGTAATGACAGCATTAAGGTAGCCCAAACCAACACATTTGTGTGTTGACATTTCAAGTGATTTATGTGCTTATGAGATGAGTCAATAAAATAAATGCATAATTACCAAATCTACTGACACATAAAAGAACTAATCATCTTTTTCTGACTCAGGCAACTTCTTTTTTAAAGGTGAATGAAATTCAGTAAGTGTTATATATTAAATTTGAACACCTTTTCCTTTGAGATTAAGAAAAAAAAAAAGATCAATTACAACTATGCTCCCATAAGAGCAAGAGGAAAACAGTTGTTCTTTAACGTTTCTATCTAGATTTGGAGGCCAGGAAGTATGTGGAAAAGCGCTCTCAGTAGAGCCCGCAGGCTGGACTCACAGGACCTCAGTCTTTTCCGCCTATGTACCCCTAGACAATCCTGTGTCTTTTCTGAGACTGTTTCCTTTCCTCTACAGTGGGGTTCATAGCAACTGTCCTGACCTCCTTATATAATTGTTTTCAAAGTCAAATGAAATAAGAAAATATTTTTGTAAGGGTAAAATGCTATACCAAAATATATCTTAAAAGTAATTTCCCTTTATATTTAGTTAAAAACTTGTTTGTTTCTAAAGAGCAATATAAGCTGAGTTTCCTAGAAACAAATGACACCAATTTAAAATCCAACCTAAAGATGCAATAAAGAGCAATAGCAACTATATAATGACCACCAAGAATGACATTTCTTAATCTTAGACCCAAACCAAGTATCACTGCTTGGAGAAGTGGTCAGCTTTTCGGGTTGAGAATCCTTTAACAGGGAGTATTTTTGAATCATTAGAAAATGATTTTAAGAAAAACAAAATCAAATATGAGAGCTTTCGTTCACAAATTGATTTGGGGTTACAAAGTCAACTTCAGTTTGCTTACTTTATCTTCCATGTGGTTCAGGATAATTGAATAAAACCCTGGCAGTGGAATAATGGTTCTTCCTTAGGTACTTAAACTCTAGGAACTGAGCCTGTAGGAGAATGTAATTCCTCTTATATTTTAACAAATGCTAAGCAGAGAGAAGCACCAGCTCCTCCCCATCTGCTCTTCCAGAAACAAGAAAAGATTAGTTTCATTAGATAAAGATCTGCAATCTCACTGACTTCCTTTTCACTTCCCACCCTCCAGCCCCCACCGCCCTGTGCTAGGGTTGACTCTGCTCCCACTGTCCAAATGTGAGGCTTTGCTAACAGCTCTACAGAATAGAGATGGCTCCTAGATAGAGGAGATATTAGCCAGAAGAATGTTCTGATTTTTTTCCTTGCTGATGCTGTCTTGAAATGCGTATTGCTCCTTATCTTTTGTGAAGTGGTGTTGGAGTGTCCCTGGAGGCTCTTCTCAGAATTCTCTTTATAGAATGTGCTGTAGGATCAGTCTTTTGACTGAAAAGGTTGGGGGGGAAAGGACACAGGAAAATATAGGATGGTTAAAGCGATAAATGATCTTGTAAGAGGTATTTGACTCAAGTATGGACTTTAAATGTGGCAGGTGGACTTTCGGGTGACCACGGTAATTTCAAATTTCTTGCTGTCCACACTGTTGTATATTCCCCTCCATTGATTATAGGCAGGATCTGTAGTTTGCTTCTAACCAATAGAATAGGGCAAAGATAATGGGATTTCAGTTCTTTGATCACATTACATTATATAAGATTCTGTCTTAGCAGAGTGCAGCTAGAGTTTCTTCTAGCAGGTTTGATAAATTCAGAGACCATGTGGAGAGATCCACATGGCAGGAAACTGTGGGTTGCCTCTAGAAGGAGAAAGTGACCTCCAACAACTGAAGGTATCCCATAGGACATGAGGACAGCCACTGCCCGACAGCTAGCCAAACAGCTGAGCCGTCATACAGCAACAGGGCAGTGAATTCTGAAAACAATCTGAATTGTCTTGGGAGCATCTTTCCTCAGTCAAAGTTATAGATGTGAATACAGCCCACCTGACACCTTGACTGCATCCTTCTGAGACCCTGAGCACAGGACCCAGCTAAGCCATGTGTGGACTCCTGACCCATAGAAACCGTGATATAATAAATATGCATTGTTTTAGTTCCTAGTAATTTGCTATGCAGCAATAGAAGACTAATATACCAGATAACAGGAGGAAGTAAAAAAGATGACTTGGTGAAATGATTAAAATGCAAGTAATAGAGAAAAAGATGAAGGACATAGGTAAAGTGAGGAGCACAGGGTAGTGTGGGGAATGGATTGCACAAGATTGTTCTACACTATTGACAAAGAGTAAAGACCTGTATTTGTGAACAGAATGTGAAACACAGTACAGGTACAGCATACCTTTGGAATGCATTCATTTCCACTTATCCTGTATTTTTTCAGATCCTGAAGCTTTTCTTCGCATTAAACATTTATGTTGCTTGCTTCTAAAGTGTGATCCCGGTATTGCATATTCCATTTTCACAGCTTTGTTTAGAATCTCTATAGCAACTGGCCTACTCCCCCTTCCTTGCCTTACCTAGGTGAACTGCAAGAAACAGTATTTTGTAATAACATAAGCAGTCAGATTTGACATTGTAAAAGTCTTTTTTTTTTTTTTTTTAATTAAGGGTAAGAGTATAACGAAGCAGTTAAATCTTTTTTTAACTAGAAACAGCTAGATGTACTTTCTGGTAACCAATCACTCTATCTTACTGTATCTGCCTCATCGATTCACCATCTGCTTCCAAACTTCATCCAACAACATGTTTTTCTTCTTTGATCACACCTCTTATTTTCTCACTTTTATTTAAATTCACATGAACCTTATGGAAGTTAACACGTTCATGCTCTCAACACCTCACACACAGTCATAGTCTCTAGGCCATTCACTGCCAATTAATGATGGCCATGAGGTAAGCAGCTCGGGGAGCACAGTATCTGGACAACTTGACATTGACGACATTGGGGGCTGAGGGAAAATCGGGTTGTACAGACTCGCAGCCATGGCTACAAAGAGCATCTCTTAAGTTTTGGCAGGATCCTGACATATATTTGGACTATCTGCCACCCTTCTCAAAGGCAGACCGTGGGTTTTCCCCACTGCTCTCTTTCCCCCTGCTGTCTTGGTGAGAAATGCCTTTCTCCCCAGAGCTCCCCCTGTCAGAATGGGAGTGTCCTCACACACCCCCTGCTTCAGCAAAATTATTTGTCATCCACTTTTGGCAAATTTGTGGATTCAGATAATTTCCATTTTTATGCTCTGTGATGTATTAGTTTGCCTTTGAGGTTTCATAAAGCTTAAACAGGTGCAACACAGGGATTCAACGATGCACGAATGATGGTAGAGAATACGTGCTATTGGCACTATGCTACATTTCTAGACAGCAGTTCCCGGCAAGGGCCTAGGCAGGCACCTGGAGGCAGACTTCGTGTGTAACTCCAAGCCAGCTCATAACAGCAAAGAACTGAAAGGATATGATAACTGTGTTCAGAAGTCTGCTTTATGAATTCTTCAGATTACAAATCTACATTTATTCCATAGACACTAGTAAAGCAAAATACTGATTTGGCCATTATCAAACTGATTTAGACAACATGCTCCACAAACCCTCATAATTAAGACTAAATGCATTCCTAATTTTCAAGAGTATCTTTCCTAACATATGCTCTTATAAGGATCATTTCAATGAAAGAGTCAAAACATTGCCATCTAGACACTGGTTAACAAAGCAGCAAGAAGAGATGGAGGCAAGTAAATAGCTCAAAAGAAAATTTTTGCAAGCACCTATGACAAACATGTTTATATTCAAATCATTAAGTTCAGGTCATAGTTCCAGTTTTAAGTTACTTTATCAACAGTGACAATGATATCTCCATATACTTCTCTTTTTTCACTATCAAGTTATTTTAAACAAAGTATAGCTTGGAGAAATGAAAGATATCTTACATCAATCTATTAATTTTTTAATGTTATAGAAATATTATTGTTCCCTACTATATTATTATCATATATGATATTCTGAAAGTTACAGACTTTTAAAAATGAGGACTTTTAATTAGTGATTATTTATTTTGGTTTTCTCTTCCAGATTAGTAATGTATGAACATAAAATTTTAAGATTTTGGCTCAGATTAAGTGCCTACCCAACTCAACTACTGTGAAGTATCTGTGGAACCAGCTGCTGTTTTGCAAGATTCAATTTACCTAAATAAGAATCTTAAAATAGGGGCGCCTGGGTGGCTCAGTTGGTTAAGCGACTGCCTTCGGCTCAGGTCATGATCCTGGAGTCCCTGGATCGAGTCCCGCATCAGGCTCCCAGCTCAGCAGGGAGCCTGCTTCTCCCTCTGACCCTCCCCCCTCTCATGTGCTCTCTCTCTCTCTCTCATTCTGTCTCAAATAAATAAATAAAATCTTTAAAAAAAAAAGAATCTTAAAATAGTCAATAGTATGAAACATTAGAATAAATAATTCCAGGGAGGAAGAAATAAAAGAGCCCGAGTGGTAACAGACTTCACTTGAGCAAAACCTTAATTATTGTAAGGAGGTATTTCTTGACTTTATAAAATGCATGGCTCCCTTTGTTGAATGTAGCGATTTTACACTCTTCTTAATATTATTTGAAATTTTAAGTAAATTCCATGAATAAAACAAAATCAAAGTAATGTGACAAAATGATGTTTTATTTATAAACCACACATATTCTCCTCTGCCCTCCATTAAATTAAGAAGCCCTAGGAGTGCACTACTTTCTCCTATCTGAATGCTTACCCTTTCATTCTGTAAATGATAGCCTTTAATCACATTAAGAAAAGATTGGAGAGAATCTTCAGAGAAGAGCTATTGAATCTACTTGTCTACCTGCCACAAGACCTTCTTAAATTCTGAACCAGCGATACTTAAGCGTGCCAAGTTTTAAGTAATTCCAATAGGAAACAAGTTTCCTCGAAAAACAAAATGAGGAATGACTTCACTGAACATGATCTAGGTTACACCCTGCTTTCGCAAACTGAATCTTCCATGGAACACGCGTGTGCAAAATAGTGTAAACTGGACTACTCAGACTGGCTGGGGAGGGGGCAAAGCTGCCTCTTCCCCTTTGCCCTCCGGCACCACTGTGTATCCGACATCTCCAAGGTGATCCTGGGGTTCTGAGGGACACCATGAGAAAACTACCAATTTAAAACATTTGACATATTCTGTTATTGCTTATATTGTACCTTCTGATTCAGTGCTTGGCCACACTGCTCCCTAAAGCTATCCATAAATATGTACAGTTCTCTTAAGGGTTATGTAGTAATAGCATATTATACTAGAGCTACTTTGAATTAGGACATAGTTGGAAACCTTGCAAATTATCTGTCTCCATCATTTTTGGATTAAAGTGTCCTTGCATCCTTTATGGGGCAAACAGTCATCCCACAGAGCTGGAAGTATTAAACTTATCACATACTTTCAGATAACCATATTCTTTTTCAATAACTATACACCTGCTACACTTATACCATCAGTAGACTAAGTTAAATATAAAAGATTTTGATAACTTTTAGTTACTTTTTGTAAGAGTATTTGAAACTGAACTTAGAGAAATCCACTGGGAACAATTTCACACGACTTCTTTTCCATTTCAATTATTCTACCATTTCAGGCTCTTGTGTAAAGGTTTTTATTTAGCAAAAAATAGCTTGTTTTACAAGTTCCTTTTTTTCCCCTCTATACTCAGGCAATAAAAGTAAGGTACATTAAAAACACCCATTTAGTAACTTTTTTTTCTATACTGGCTAATGGTAAAAAAAATCTGAATAAAAGTCTCAAATTTGGAGTTTGGGAATTGTTATAGATTCACTTTTTGGCTGGCATTTTATGAGAAACACTGTTTACCAACACCATATTGCTTAGCTCTCTCCAAATTACTTTTTGCCTGGAGAGAAAACCTGGATCTACTGGATGTATTTCCACCTAAATTATGTGCAGAGAAAAACATTTCTCATTTTGTTTTTCAAGGAAACTTGTCTCCCATTGGAATTACTTAAAATTTGGTGAAATTAGAGAATATAATTCTGTGCAAAACTCTGTATTCCACAATTCCTAACTCCTTAATTATTTCCTTTCTTTATCTCTTCATATCTTATATGAATTGCTCTAGACTGTTGGTAGGTAAAAGGTACTATCTCTTTCACTGCGGGACCAAGTAGAATTAAACACACACACACACACAGATTGGGTTGCCTTTTTCCTTTCTGTACAGAAGTAGTTTTACTTATAATACCTATTTATTGATAAAAGACATGGCAAAATAAGTATTTTAAAATTCTGTGACACTTTTAAATTCATTTTAATTTAATTCTTAACAGCAGTACCTACACACATTTTTTTCTTTTAATCCTGGAGACAGCCCTCAGTATGTTAGGAATCTACAGTACCTTAGCAAACCATCCAGCCCTCCTCCCTGCAGCCAGCGATGGAATGCCATGGTTGGGGGCGGCGGGGGGGATGGAGGGGAGGGTTTGCTGGGCTCTTGTTGGGAGTCACTACATTTGTATATGGACACATGTTTCAGGGGAGAAGGGTGGGGTACTAGGGAAGGCATTTATTCCATGAATGTTACTTTCTATATATAGTATCCCCACACCAGTATCTGGCATACAACTGATGAACCATTTGCAAAGTTATTTCTACATCGGTCTAAAGAGTAGAATTATCTGGCAATAATCATTAAAATTGCTGAGCTGTTACATGCTAAAAATGAATGTCAAATCTAGGAAGTTGAAACTTTAATCCATTTTTATATACTCTTGAAATTTTTAATAAAATCCAAACTGTAGACTTACCATATAATCATTGGGGATTAAAAATATCACAATCTTGCCTGATGAGTCGTCTTAATGGTCAGTGAAATTTGTATGCTATCTGTGATCTTACTTAGTGGATATGTCTCAATTTTTGCTTTATTACATTCCATTACCATGTTTTATTCATCTGCTTATTCCTCTCCTGCTCAAAATTTCCAACTGAGAACAGAAAATGCTGTAACTTTTATGAAGGCTCATTCTCCCTCCTACCCAGTAAGCAAGGCCACGATTCTGATTATGTTCTCGACAGACATATTTTTATCCATAACGAGCTAAGACAATGTGTACCCTAAATTTACCTCAGCTCCTTAATTGATCAATTAGGAAACATAAAGTATAGCCGCTATGTTCATATTTTCCTATGACCTGTTTATGAGTGATCTTAAGCTTCTTTCATTTCAGCAGTCAAATTTAATGATCCCTGGTAAATCTGAAGATATTTTGAGATGAATAATCTAGATGAAAAGAGAGCAAGGTGTTTCTGATTAAATTTAGTGGTTCCTACAAGTATATCAGCCAACATATTATGTAAGTGCTGTTGGACAAGTGCAAACCTTTCTAATAGTATTGGACACAGAATGATTAAATAGTAAAATCTCACACTACAGTATTGAACAAGAATTTTCATGATGCCTATATTTCTGGGTAATTATAGCTATGTTTTCCACTTTGGTATTCAAGCAGAAAGAATCTACTCTAAAAGAAAATTCAAGTAACCCTCCTCTCATCCCAGGGTGTGGAAGAATACAGTACAACAGACAGAACATGGCTGCCAAAGCAGCAGAACACTGATGGTGCCAGCAAACGCTTTCTTCATTAAAAATCGTGCATATTCTCCAGCTGAGAGCCTGCATTGCCCAATTTGTTCTTTGAGCAAGAAGTAGACACGGCAGCAGTGAAGGCAAGGGGAAAGATCAGCATGTGACACACTGCAGAGGATCCAGAGTGTTTTGGGCATACTGTGATGTATGATGATGCTATCAGTCCAATAGACCGTGGAAACATGACAATAAACAGGCGATAACAACGCAGTATCATGAGTGCTATGGTATGGGGGAGTGTTCCACGGGGTTACCAAAAAAGCAACTTCCTGACCCTGAGAGGTCAGGCAAGTCCTTCCAGAATAAGTGATATCTGAAGTGACTTCTAGAACCTTCCTAGTCAAGGTGTAATCCACCAGAGCATTGTCATTGCCTAGAAGCAGTTGTTAGAAATACAGAATCTTGTGCCTCAGCCTGAACCCATTGAAACAAATCTATATTTTAACCAGATCTTCAGGTGATTTGTATGCACATTAAAGCTTGAAAAGCACTGTTCTGGAAGACAACCTGTAAGTAGTAGCCTAAGGGAACAGGAAGGAAGATAGCTTTCTAGGCAGAGGGAGCAAAATGGGCAAAAGGGCTTGAGGTAGAAAGAGCTTGCCTTGTTCTGAGAACCGAGGCATATAGTGGTTAGTGTGGCCAGAGGCAGTATAATGGGAGAGGTTGCTGGAAATGAGGCAAGAGAAGTGTGCAGAGGTTGGAGAATGATAGATATGCTATATATAAAAGAACTGGACCTCCTACAAGATAACAATCAAAAGCATCATTTTTATATTTTAGTACGATCCCTTTAGCTGCTCTATGGAGAAATTTTTGGTGGAGAGCATGTAGAGAAGCAGAAGACAATGAGGAGCCTATTGTGGTAGTGAAAGGGAAAAAGGATGGTGACTTAAACTAGACAGAAGCAATGGGCTGGAAAGAAGGGCATACTTACATAAGGAATAGTAATGGGAAACTCTTTGACAGACTCAGTGATTAACTGAACACAGGAGATGGAAAGGCTGTGGGTAAGGCAGAAGGAGAAATCCCTGACATTCTCAGGGCATGGGAGTCTGGCTGGGCATCTGGGTAGTTGGTGAAACCAGTCCCCGGAAATAAGGATTGAATTTGGATGGAAAGGTAGGCAACTTATTCAACAGGGTGAGTTTGAAATAATCTGTAGGACATAGGAGTGAGGATATCTAGCGATCCTTGGATATATATAGATGATCCAGACTGCAATGTGATGACATGGCATATTCACTCCCTGGACCCCATGAAACCTTTGTTTTGAATAACAAATATCTTTAACACATTGAAGTCATTGTCAGTCTGAGATACGATTATCTATAGAAATAGCCTGAGTATGTTAACATTATTATTGTCAGGCAATTAAGCAAAATTTCAGGTAGATTAATGTTTAATTTAATGAGGCTAACATTTGAATTAAGATCGTGTGAGATTAATGACATTGAGAAATGTCAGGAGTAAAGAACACTGTCATGAAGGGGCTTCTGCACAAACATCAATGTCAGCCATGATCAAAGTGCAAGGCTTCGTAAAGGGGAGCTAGATGGCTGCACCCTGCACGGTTTCTAGGAATTGCTGAAGACTGTGACTGTAAACAGACATGTGAAGTATTGTAGGTGGTGGCAAGGAAGAACTTTCCACTGACCAGGCAGGACGGTCATCAGATCCCACATATTCTTTTCCTTTTACCACATTGTCCCTGCCCCTGGCCCAGATGGCACACCACTGCCACCAATTCAGGCCCAGGGCCAAGTTCTTTGCTAAGTTCTTTATTTCAGGAGCAATAATTTATTAGGACAGGCATAATTATTCCTATTCAACAAAGGCGGAAACAGAGCTTAGCGAGGTTAAGCAACTCATGCAAGTCACATAGCTAGCAGGTGGCCTTGCTGGGACTCAGAGTAGAGTTTGGCAGATGCCGGGGCTCATGCTTTGAACAGCAAGGCCCCCGCCTCCCAGGAACTCATTTAAATACTTACTTTTGAGGATTATGGTTGGGGCTGTGCTTGTAATATAATGTTCAATATCCAAACTTCCCGTTTCTTCCTCTTTCTGAGTACTACAGTATGTCTTTCTGAGTAACATTTGTATCAAAATAACTTCTTCTTACAATGACCTCATGCATGATTCTTAATCAGCAGTCCAGGGACATCTTACCAATCATTTTTCTATTCATATAATCTCATTCTTTGTAACATTTTGCTTGTACTTTCTACTCATACTATGTCACTTTGCTTATTTTCCCCAGCTTTGTCTTGTTTGCTGTACTATAGTCTCCTTTCCTTCAAAATTATTAATTTTTCCAGATTACCTCTCTGTACAGGTTCTGTTTCTCCCAAATATTTAATGTTTAATTGTAGTTGGTTTTACAAACATAAGGTACAGTTTCTTTTATACTCTTGTCTGGTTTCATGGGTGTTGTTTAAGATTAATAACGCTGTGTACATATTATTTTGTGCTTCTAAGTTTACAATTATATCAATTAATTTTTCTTTTTTTCATATACACAATATCCCTCATTGTACTAACAATTCTATCATGTTCTTTATGAACCGAATAAATCTGGCATCTGCTAGCATTGGGGGTTTTCTAGATGGTTGTCTAATAGGTAGTTCACACTCAATGCTCGCTCACATTCCCCCCTCTTGTGGGAGAGAATTTCAGACAGGTGTGAAGCCTGGGGAAGCTGAGGGAAGCTTTTGGGAAGCAGACCTGGACTTCATCTTGTCAAAAGTAAACTCACCCTAGTGAGCAGACAGCATATAGCAAAAGTGTCCAAAACAGAGTAGGAGGTCATATGTGCGATGAGATACAGCAAGCCCCCAGAAAAATGGGTCCATCTCATATCCATATAGGAGGTGTCATCTACACTTCAGTGAAAACTTCAGGGCCCTGGAAGAGTCAAACCTCTGACTGTAGCATGCTATGTTACCTATTGCTTTATGTAACATTTCCTTTAGTCTCCATACCCTTTGCCATTAATGACATTTCCTATCATCTGTGTCTTTAGACTTCTTTAGCCAGCTGCATTGCAGTTGCCCTGTAATCCTCAACCTTCTCTTCCCCTCATCTTCTCTATCTCAGTTTTCAGCCAAAAATCTGGAGATCACACTTGATTCCTCTTTGCACTCGAACTCTACATTCATTCTATCAAATCATATAAGTTCACCTTCAAAATTTAAATGGACTCTGACCACTTCTCCTTATTTCCATTGTTCTCACCCAAGATCCTTTCTCATTTCTCATCTGAATACTGAACTCTTCTCTTAGATATTCTTCACTGGTCTCACTGCTTCTATTCCTGCCCTTCTGTAGTCAGTTCTCTTCATACTTGCCGAAGTAATCTTTTAAAAACACGATAACTTCTTCCTTGTTTAAAAGAAAGCAATGCAGGTGGTGTGGTATGTCCTGGGCCCTGCCCATCTCTCCAACCTCAACCACACTGTGTCCCTGACTTGCTCCTCTGGCCAGTGTTCTGCATTTTTCTGCAATGTACCAAGTTTATTCTTGCTTTAGGGCCTCTGTTTTTGCCTTTCTCCATAGGAACTTATTTTTCGTGACTCATTCTTTGTAACAATTTTTTTTTTTTAAGAATTTACTATACCTCATTTAAGAATTTACTATACCCTCAAGTCTTTAAAGAGGTGGCCCCCTGGCTACCCTCCCCAAACAGCAACCCCACTTCCATTCATGCACACACATTCACACAATTTTATCATTTTTTTCCCGTTTTGGGTTTATTTCATGGCACTTTTCACTACCTGGCATTATTACCCATTTAAATTCTTTGTTGACTGGCATCTTTTCCACCAGATAGAAGCTCTATAAGGGTGGGGATCTGGTCTGTATTAGTTTTCCCTCTATTCCCAGTGTTTAGCACGATTGAATGTGCTCAGTAAATGTTGATTGCATAAACTGTTACTATTCATATCCATCTTTTCAGGAAGGATTTGAAAAAAGGAAGGTCTGACAGGGAGGACTCCTCTAAGAGTCAGCCTAGATAGGTTGTAGAAACAGGATGTGATTTGGAGGTGAACTTGGACCTGGACTGGCTGGAATAGCAAGTCTGTTCCGAACTGCTGAATGGGTCATCTTGGGCACGTTTCTTCCCTCTCTGAACTTGTGTTGTTTTTTCTTCTTCTTTTGACTTGTAAGTAGCAATGATGATATCTATTTTTCACAGTTTTTGTAAAGACCAAATATAGCTTCTATGGAAACCCTCACATTCTGCCTACCACTGCAATTGGTTCATCCCTCTAGGGCTGTCACCAGTCAGGGTGCAGTCCTAGGGTCAGGACGTTGAACTCATGAGTTTAAATGACAAGTATTAATTCAATAAAACAAAATGTTTGGATTTAAGCAAATGTTCATGCTTATGTTAGGAATACAGTTCCATTGGCAACTGTAAACAGTTTCTCAATTTGTTATTCTCCATGGCTTAAGGTGTATTTGAAAATTATAATTACTCTATCCTAAACTATTAAAAGGGCTGATAAACTAATCAAAGTAATTCCAAATCCTTCCAGATATGATTTGATCTCCTTTTTTTTTGACTGAAGAAATCAAACTTATTACCGTATAAATTTTCATTTTACATGACTCTAAGTGAATATATAAAATCTATTAAGTACATTTACATTTATATGAAGATTTTACTGTGTTCAGTAAAATGTGCACTTCTAATCTTACTAGAGTCTCCTCCTAATTAAAGAACATATGGCTGGCAGATTTAAAGAACTAAAAAATTGTTTTACAAATATAATTTTTAAATAATAAAACCTTTCCATGCTTTCAGAGAAGAATTTGTAACCTATTATACTTAGGAATAGAAACTGAAAAAGTACACCTTCTATTTCTAAATAATCCCATACACACACATAATATCCATTAAGGTAACTTCAAAACTAAATTTCAAACCTTTATTCCAAAAACAATAATGGGTATTGTTTATTACAAAAGTGACATTCTGGGGCACCTGGGTAGCTCAGTTGGTTAAGCGACTGCCTTCAGCTCCGGTCATGATCTCAGTGTCCTGGGATTGAGCCCCGCATCGGGCTCCCTGCTTGGTGGGAAGCCTGCTTCTCTCTTTCCTACTCCCCCTGCTTGTGTTCCCTCTCTCGCTGTGCCTCTACCTCTCTCTGTCAAATAAATAAATAAAATCTTTAAAAAAAAAAAAAGTGCCGTTCTGCTAGGAGGTCTCAGCTGAAGTCATAAGCATGGTCTATGATTTAGAGTGGGGTGATTAAGAGCTGGAATGGGGGACAGTTTTTTTTTTTTTTTTTTAAGAACTCTTTAATGATGAAGACCAAAACCATTTGAAATTTATCAAAAGGTTTCAGGAATATTATGCTGTCAACCATAGAGATTCTTTGTGTATGGGAGGTGATTGTTAATACATTAAATGAAGAGACATTGAGGAAGAGGAGGTAAACACCTCATTCAATTATTCATTCTCTCAATCATTTAACACGTTTATTGTGTGTCAACCGTGTGGTCATCATGGTTCTGAAGGCTGGGATAGAGCAGTAAAAAAGGAAGAGTTCGGTATATGTAAGTAGATGTTTCTAGTCAAGCTTAAAGTGCCTGCTTAACCCAAGTCGAACAGTGTAAGATATACAAATATGTCTCTCAGAACACAAAACTTTGTATATCTAATTTGTTTTAAGGAGAATAGGTCAAGTGGAATTAACAAAAGGCCAAAGTACTCAGCCAATCAATCTGGTTGAAAAATTGGCCAATTAAGTTATATTACTTCATATATTTTAGTATATGTGCTGCCGAAGCGAGCACTATATTACTTCATATAGATTAAACTATAGGTAACTGAAAGCTATTTTTTTTTTGTTGTTTCTCTTTTTTGTTTGTAATGGGCAATGGAGCATCTTAGAATTAGCCACACCTGCTTATATCGTGTTTAACTTTCCAAGCTTCAAATTCTAGAGCCCTAATAATTACAGCAGCTCTATTAATGTATGATAATTGATTATATTTTATTTGGTTCAAAAAATCTTGACTCCATTATGATTAACAGGATTTTTTCAATGTGCTACTTTCAGTATTCTTCCAAGAGCATGAAACTGCCATATCAATTGTCTAGAACTGTTAAATCACTTTGAGAGTCTTTGATCACATTTGTGGCTAAAAATTACAGACTCTCTAATGAAGTAAAATGTGAAATGAAATGCCACTTTAACAAGGAATCCAGGAAAAAAGAAGATGAAAGGAAAAATAAGTAACTAAGGAAATTACTTTTCTGTCTATGGGTCACTTGGCTGTGGGTCCTAGCTAACTGAAGAAAAGACAAGGAACTGTGGATACCCAAATAATACTAGAGATTGAGGTCTCCTGCATTTTGGCTATAAATTTGCAACCCAACACAGAAGGAGGTTGGGCAGAATACACAGTGATCTCTGTACCATGGAGCAGTTCTGTAGACTTGCTGCTCCTGGTGATTACAAAATAAACTGTTCTTCTTTTATAGATGAATGAACCAGATACTTGGATGAGCTGAGGAGTGATTTTAGTATGTGGTACACTTGGGACCTACAGGGTATAGCTAGTGAGCATGGTTGTCTGTGAAGTGGAAAACACTATTTGTGAGTGAAGCAATATGGGCTCAGAAGGACAATATTGAAGCTGAAGAAAAAAGCAGCTCTATCATAATACAGTGAAACATTAGAGATGGATAAATGGTACAAGTCATCTAGTCCAAGGGGGAATGAGAAAGATTTAGTACGTAATATAGGTGGCACAGCTTGGACAGAAATGCTAGACTCTGGTTCTTAGGCCAATATTTTTGGCACAGACCTGTACCTTCATTCTAGAATTTATTCATAAGTTTCTTTTCTAGGGATAGCTCTGCCATTTTTTTTTTCAAAGAATACACTTAAGAACTTAATATCAATGTAATAAAAAATTTTATTTCTAAAATGGAAATTTAAAAAAATAATAAGACAGTTTTTATGCAAAACATGCATATTTCCCCCAACAAAACTCTTAGTATTGTAGGAAGAAAGCTACTTGGCTGGGATGAAGCAAATAAGAATGTATACTATCAATTTATAGTGAGAAATATTGTAAGAATACATGCACAGGAACATGGTTGTTTGGTATTGCAATAGAGTGAGAAAAATAAGGTTTTCAACAGCACTAAAAACTCATGGAACTTTTATCAAAAAATGAACCAGGCTGAGAAGTCTCAAAGAAGTAAAAAGATTCATATGAATAGCAGAAGTGCTCTTAAGAAGTAAATGTTAAAACTGTGGCAATAGCCCTGAGAGTTTTCATTTAGAACTATAGCTTTTCTAGGGAATAGCAATTTTTCTATACCTTTGTCATCTCATAAATCTGCTTATTACCATGTGTGTTACAGTTAATAGAGCAAATTTGCTCTAAATGATGTGTGATGAGACTTCTAGCCAAAGGAGAATGTTTAAGCCAAAGTTCAGAATGAGTCTGGTTTATCTGTATGCATACCAAAACCCTGGTTAGCTCCAATAATTATAGCCCATCCTGCTTCTTTCTCTTCTTCCTGTAAAGCTTTATTCTGATCCCAGTGTTGTGAAATGTGTGGAAGTTAATATTCTGAACTTATATTTCCTATTGATTTCATATTGATGGGTGCTGTAATTCACCTAGTTCAAAAAACATTAATTGAGTGTAAAGGCTTTGTATTAAGAGATATAAGAGATTATAGATGATTTAAAAATCAGATGATTATTAGAGCTGGAAATGTCTTAGATTATTTGTCCAACCTTCTTATTTAAAAGGTAAAGAAAATAAGAATCTGCTTAAGATTTTTATACTTGTTGGTGAAGCTAAGATTGAAATTGAAGTCCCTTAAATTCTCATCTACTTTGCTTTATATTAAACCTCAGTAGGCAAAAATCGCTGAACTTCCGAAGCTTGCTATTTTGTGAGGAGGATAAATAGACATTTTTATACTTGGCTCAAAGAAAGGCAGAAAGATGCTATGTAGGCTCCATGCTCAGCATAGAGCCCAACACAGGGCTTAAACTCATGACCCTGAGATCAAGACCTAAGCCAAGATCAAGAGTAAGACACCTAACCAACCAAGCCACCCACACACCTCATGATTGCTATTCTTCTCACTGGAGGCTACTCAATTGTTGCTATAGAAGCCAAAGAGTGAACCAAGACAGGTGATATTTGCAGAGGGAATCAAGAGGAGGTTTGATATTATGTTAAACCTTTTCCTATATCCAAAGTCAAATTTAATCCTCTCAAGGATCCTGTGAAGTAACTAACAGATGTTTTCTTTAAAAAATTAAAAACAAACAGATGAGGAAATGCTACCACAATGAGACTAATTTGGCTATCTAGGGTCAAAAGTTGTGTGGAAGAAAGTGAACTCATACCCTGACCTTACTGTTGAAAAGCCTATGCTCTTTCTCAATAAAACCGAGGGGGGAAAAACATCTATGCCCTTTCCACAATGTCATCTTGTCATTCAAGCCTACTTAAAATTATTCAAAAACTTTCTTCACATGGAAACAAGCTGTGTGTGAGCCCTGCCAAAATTCAGCTTTCACAGAGACTGGTTACCTGCAGGCATTGTGGGAGGGACACTGGATGTGAGTGTTGGAAGATGCAGGCTTGAGTCTTCCCTTTGTTTCTAAGGAGCCTGTAACCTTGGACCTGCTCCTTAACTATTATGACTCTCAGTTCCCTCATGTACAAAATGGTGAGTGTGATATTGCCCAACACCTTCCACAGAGTTTTTAAGAGGATTAATGCAGAAAGTGCTCAATAAATCTTTTCTCCACAGATGTTCTTACTCTCACATTTGCCCTTACACTCAACCTAGATGTACTGCCAAGATTTATAGTATTCTTTTTATAAATCTAAATTGCTGTACAAATATAAGGTATTGTATTATGTGCCAAGCTGTTATACAGGGCTTTGCTACTGATAAACCTGTCCTCCCATTTGTTCTTCAGTATGGTCCATAGAAAGGTTCAGTGAGAGTAATTATTACTATTTTTATTCACTGTAAAGACAGTTTCCCTTTACAAATGTATAAACAACACTCTGTGACTTTATAAAGATCACATTATCCTGAGTTATTTTTATGAATTTGGAGGTATCTTTCACAGACAGCTATATTTATTCTTTTTTTAAAGTAATTCCTACATCCAATGTGGGGCTTGAACTCACTACCCCAAGATCAAGATTTGATTGCCCTACCGACTGAGTCAGCCAGGTGCCCCTATATTTATTCTTGTGAAACTGTGTGAGGATCAAAATAATTTTAAAATTCATGGTTTATCTTAAAAGTTTAGGAATAGAAACACATGGTGGTATACCAGGGCACATTTTAATTTTTTTAAATTATGGGTTTTTTTTAAAGACTTTATTTATTTGAGAGTGAGCAAGAGAGAGAGAGAGAGAGCACAAGTTGGGGGAAGGGGCAGAGGGAGAGGAAGAAGCAGACTCCCCTCTGAGCAGGGAGCCCAACATGGGGCTTGATCCCAAAACCTCAGGATCATGACCTGAGCCGAAGGCTGATGTTTAACTGACTAAGCCACCCAGTTGCCCCTTAAATTAAGTTTTTAAAATAAATGTGTAACACATGTGGGGACTGCATTCATTGGACAGGAAATATATAATGGAGCATGACTTGGATAAAATGACAGCATGCACTCATTGGGTAACATGACATGAATTACAAATAGTTCAAAGTGAATTCATTCTGTTGTTTTCTTTTCAATGGTTACTTATTCTGTCATCTGTTAGTATTGATTATAAATTGTGCCATTTCCAAGAAAGGTTCTATATAAATCCAGAGGAACAAATAACACATTCCCAAAGAAGGTCTGTTTTATTCCAATTTGAGTCATCACAGATGTCACCTTTCTTTGACCATCATATGAAAGGTTGTCCATGAGAGAAAAAAAATCATTGACTTAATTGTGTGCATATATTGGCCCAACTGTGCATATATTGGCCCTACTCTTCTATGTCTAACTATATCCCTCTTCCTCTCTGAAGTCTTGGTTATCCCAAGTCCACAGTCATTTCTTTCTTTTGGGAGCTCTTTAGGTCTGGTTGTCTAAAGTAGGCAGTAGACAATCAGCATATAGTCACTTGCATCTCTCTAAGTATAAATTCTGACTCTACATCCAGATGTGAGACTCTTACATCTGATGTTTCTCTACAACATTTGCCTCAGCATGGTGTCTGCTTGGTTAGACGACCATACAAATCCTTGGTAAGATTCATGAAGAACTGATGTTTAAGAGGCCTTTGTGGTATTTCAACTCCTGTTTCCCCAAGCAGACTAACTCCCTTAATGGCAGGAGAGATGTTCGGTTTCTCTAATCTCTTTGGGTTTCGTACAATGACAGGCCAGAGGGGCATCAAGAAAATGCTAAGTAAATGTCTCCATAGCTGTCCTGACTCTCACATTTAGCCTCACACTCAATCTTACTCTACTCTCAAGAATCATAAAATGCCATTAGCACCTGGCTCCCCTTACTCCTTGTGATGGGCTATGTCTTAGTTGGAATAACTAGGGAAGCTCATAAATCACCGACCCTATTCAAAGAATTGGTAAGGTCTTCTGAGGGCTAGCCTCTCTCCAGTGGTGTTAGAGAGTCATTAACTCTGGAATTACAAAACCTCACATCCCCAAAAGGCAAAGGAAAACTCTGACCCTGGGGCTGGTTTTAATACGCATTGCAAAAACTTTCACTTCTCTCTTGAAATATGAGAGAGGAAAATAACACTAGGAGTCTAACACACTTTTCTTGGGCTTTTAAGTAATTATACGTGAAGGGCTGGATATGCAAGACTTATTTTCATCCTATTTCCTAGCAACATAAATTTGAACAAGAAGCCCAAAGTGGGCTAATCATGTTGGTTCTAGTTGAACCCTTGGTTCTTTTCCTGAGTCATTGGAACTGAGTCGTTGTATTCTAATTTAGTTCTAGCTTCCTGATATGACTGTCCTGGGAGGTCCTGGGGCTGCCCCACAGAGCACTGGTCTTCCAAAAGTGCCTTGCAACCAAAGGGCTCCTTGGCCAAATCAGTATGGGGGAACCCTACAATTAATGGCCTTCCTGAAGATTCATAATGAGTATTAGTGCATTAACATGCAGATTTAACTTTGTGCAAAAAGAAAATGCTTTCTTTTTATAATCTCATGTATTTCTTCTGGTATTAGCCTTCTAAAGATAAAATTTTATAAAATGCTGTTTTAATACATAATATACCTTTTACTGTGATACATATAAAGAGGCATTTCTTAGATGTTTAAAAACAGATTTTACTCTCATCCGAGCCTTATATTCAGCTACTAATTGCTTTAATAATTTAGGACACTTGTACCGATTGGGAATGACTCAAATTTATATTCACCCAAAGGAAATATGGATTAAGAAGATTGCTTTCTCATGGGCCATTTCTCCAGAGATAGTTGCCTGAATTAAGGAATAAAATGTCAGGTCAAACTAATTTCTTATTACAATCTAGCAATCTAAACGGCAGCCATCGCGGGAAGTCCAGAGGGAGTTACATTTACATGGGAACAGGTTTATTGATTACCTAAAATCAATCCTTCTTTGCATCTCTTCAACTTTTAGAGAATAATTTTACCGGATTGAAGAGGTCATTCTCCTTTAAAGATATTTTGACCCTTGATATGGAGAGCTTCGCAATAGGATATAAAAGTTGGTTACACACACACATACACATACATACACACACACAGAGTGCAATGATTTCTGTCCCAGTGATTGATCTATCTATGCAACTACCTGCTTCTCTCAGAAAGAACAGTCATATTTGCTAAGAAACATCTAAATATATACATACATCATTTCCCCCTCCAGAACATAGTTATATTAGAGAAATACCTTTCTAATTCTCCTTTACGTTTCTTACTAAAAGAAAAGTATGCCACTAAACAATCTCAAATATACAGACACATTCATGCCACTAATTTCTACTTTTAGGTAGAATAAACACATTACCTGAATTTTTAAAAATAATGAAAAGTAAGTTGAAGAGAAAAAATATCAAGTAGAAAAGAAATGCATTATAACTAAACATAAAAATAAAATTAGGATGTAAAATAAATTGATTTTTAAAATGTGCTTAAGAAATGACTGGCACATTCTTTATATTCTAAGACCTAGTCAAGTGTGGAAATTATTTATGCTTTTTATATCACACAGCACTGTAAAAAGTAGAACATTAAGTACCTTCTGCAAATATTTAAGTTTATTTTAGCCTTACACAGATTTAAGAACAAATAGATATTGGGCACCATGAATTTAGTCTAGACACTGGTAATGTATCATAAAATCTTGTCCTTTGGAATAGTAAAACTATTAAGCAATATTTTGACATAAATAATTCTACTGATTTAACAATTTTTGAATTGCACAAAAAGTTTAAGTATAGATTATTTGCCTGTATGTTGCTCCACACACCCTAAAATAATATGCTTAATGTAAATACAAAAAAATTATTTATCTACTTAGATTGTATTCAAATTTGAAGCTGAAGAGATGTGTTCTTTATTAAATGAAAAAAACAACAGTTGGGTGTCAAGGTTCCTAGAACCTGTCTCATTAGGCCTTTCTTCTTTATTGTATACTGAGGACCTAATTACTAACTGACACATAGTAAAATGACAAATCATCCCATTATCAACCAAAAAAAAAAAAACCCTGAACAATTATTTCAATATCTAAATCACTTGCAAGATAACCGTTCAAATGACACAGTAGCACTGCTTAGTTTAAACTACATCTTTCTGTAAAGCTGAAAAGCAGATTAAATTTGAATAATTAATTTTAATGTTTTCATTTATATGTGGTGCATTAAAATTTTACTTGCTCTGAGCCATTAATGATGGACTATAACCCAATTTCCAGGATTTAGAGATTATTTCTGCTCAGATTAGTCCTGGTGTTTATACCAGGCGAACCTTCTCAGAGGCAATGCAAAATTTGTAACTATACTTCACTTCTAACTGGTCTGACTCAGGCATGCTATAACTAAGCAAACCCTTCCTGGCAATACTATTCTGAAAGATATTGTAGCTATTTTCTGGGAAATATCTTTTGTTAATTAATTTTCAATCACTTTTAAAGTACAGTACAGTTCTTTGACATTACTCCTAATAGCCTACTTAAAATTAAATATTATTTAGCATAGCCAAGAAAATTGTTTTAATAAACTTTCCTTAACATCAGTGTTTCGTTTGCTTTTTCCTTCTGTCCTTTAATGCCACTAGTTTTCAATCATTTACTCATTTATTAAGGACTATGTGCATGTGTGTGTGTGAGTGTGTGTGTGTGTGTGTGTGTGTGTGGCCCTGGGCTAGGCACTCTTTAGGATATTCACGTTTAAGTTCAGAACATGGTCGCCTTAGAAGTTTACTTTATTGCAATGGTGACATGATATAAGGCAGCGTGGTAAAACCTGGAGGAGGAAGAAAGGAGACTGAACAAGGAATCAAAATCTCTAGGTTTTGATCCCGGATGTGCTACTTTCTAGCTGTGAGATGCTTTGAGCTCCAAGTAACAGGAAAACTCAGTCAATAATGACTTAAATATTTATGAAATTTATTATTTCACACAACATGAGGTCTTAAAATAGAGTAGCTCCAGGGTTGGTTAATTAAGGGGCTTATTAGTACCCCCAAAGACACGAGTCCTTCCCATTTTTTTCACTCCACCATCTTCAGAATATTGATTTTGTCCCTCCAACTAGCTTCCTTCAGTATCCCAAGATGGCTGCCTCAATTACCTGCCCCATCATATGCCAACACAACAACATTCAGTATTATTCAGCAAAACCAAATTTAACTAAAGAAGAGTTGTCTTTTCCCTCTGAACTATAGACAAAAGACTGGGCTATTGCCACCATGAGTTTACTGTATGTCCCTTGCACCCTTTGCCACTTCACTAAAACTGGATTAATCAGATTTTCTCAAAGGAATTCTAACTGAGCAATGGCTTGTCAATTTGAACTAGTTCCTTGATAAAGATGACATAAATTTGGTTCCAAGAGAAATCCTTGCTACTCAAAGTGTGGTCCCTAGACCAGTAACATTGACGTCACCTGAGAGCTGGTTAGAAATGAAGAATATATGTCCTTACTTCAAGACATACTCAGAATCTGCATTTTAACAAGATGCCCAGGTGATCCATATGCACACTGAATTTTGCAAGACATATTTTTATAGACCCCACATATGTTTTGAATCCAAATATTTCATCAGAATTATGCTAACACTGATGTTTTCATAAGAAAGCATTTTCTGAAGCAAATTTCATTGAGTCAATTTAATTGTTTAATCAATTTTCTTTTCAGAGAAAATCTGTTTCCTTCACTCTTTTTTATTTTCTTCCTTATTTGATCAATTCTTCTCTAAGTAAATTTTACAAAACAGCTTCAAATCATTTATCATCTTTTATTTTTTATATAAAATTATAGTATTTAACCTGCTGCCACTATGCCTCTTTTTTTTTTTTTGAAGGGGGAGGGACATTTCTACCAAGTTCAATTTTTCTGGCTTAAATTAACCATCTCTAACTTTTGTCAAAAATATTTTATTTCCATTAATATTTAGTCAATACAAATTTTATTATCTTTGGTTCCAGCCACAGTTAATTTTATTTTTGATTATTTCTAATTAATAATAATTATATTTTCATTTAATAATGAAAATAACTTTCATTATTAGAAAAAACAGCTCCAAATACTTATCTTCAAACCAATTAAATAGCTATAGCTATCCCAATATGTTGTCTACTAAGGTCTTAAATAAATTAAGAAAAAAGAAAAGGTCTTAATATTTAGGCTCAAAATGGCTCATGTAAGAACATCTTGCTTAGCTGTGGTATCCTTCGAATCCAAGCTAGATTATATTAGTTTTTGTTTGTACAATGTAAAGACATTATTAGAGGGAATAGTATGTGTTGGTTACTATAAGAATATCCACAAATAAAAATTCTACTGGAATATAATCTCCTAAAGGGTAAGATCTATGTCTCATTCATGTTTATCCCCCTGCAAGAATCAAAAGTGGTCAAGACATTTTTTGAATTAGAGAAGAGAAATAATAAACATACCAGTTCTCAGACAGATGCTGTTAAGAATTCAGAAAAGGGAAACTTGGTCCTATCTGGGTTATAAGTTTTCATGCAGTATTTGGTATTCCTTCCAGAGGGTACAGTATAATCCAAATATGGAGATGGAAATGCCCAGAGCTTTTTCTGGGACACTGTCCACTTTGATTAAGTACACAGTACTCATGAGCTAGCATTGGAATATAAATTTGAAAAGGTGGGAAGTCAGCATTCTTATCAGTGAGATAATTAATCTGGTAGTCAGTGCATATTAGACAGGCATAGAGGGTGGGGAGTGGAATGAAGTGAAGGAGGTGGTAAGAAACTGCCAATAGTGAAATCAGTGCATAAAATATTGCAAAGATAATAAGAGCTTGTGCCTGGAAAATAGGAACTGGAGTGGAATAAAAGAAACAGATGCTGAAGATGCTTCATGGCAAAGATGTCTCTTATTCTTGATCCTCTTTTCTTTTCATGCTGGTTTTTTTTTTTTCTCCTCAAGGAGAGGAGTTATTTGCTAATAACTTTCAAATTTTAGTTTGCTTTCTCCTGTACTGCAGATAACATTTTAATCATTTTAGACTAACCCCTGGGCATTTAATCTACCATGTTTTATATGAACCTCAGTGTCTCAAAATAATCCTCCATGTTCTTTCCCAAAGTAAGATTTTCTTTCTTTTTTTTTTTTTTTTAAGATTTTATTTATTTGACAGAGACACAGCAAGAGAGGGAACACAAGCAGGGGAGTGGGAGAGGGAGAAGTAGGCTTCCCGTGGAGCAGGGAGCCCGATGCAGGATCCTGGGATCATGACCTGAGCCAAAGGCAGACGCTTAACGACTGAGCCACCCAGGCGCCCATAAGATTTTCTTTGTTAATGATGACATTGTGAAAGGTAAAAATCAGTCATATACTACCGGTCACACAGGACTACCAATTTTATCTCTTAATTCACGCCTCCATTTTTCTCTCTGCTTATGCCCACTGCCTCTGCTATAATCAGGGTCTTATTTACTTCTATCTACCTTTACAGTGTCTTCCTAACTCATCTATCCGGTTCTTCATCCTCCAAGTCCATCCTTCATACAGGTACCAGAGTAATCATTTTGACATGCAAATCTAACCGTGCCACTCCTCAACTTACAATCTATTAATGGTTTCTAAATCTTGCCTTTGGGAAATGTAATGAGTTATAATGGAAAGGGAAATATAATTTAGAATCGGACATGTAAATTTAAATTTTATTTCTACTGTATATTAATCATGTGGCCTTGAGCGAGTTATTTAATTTATCTGGCCCTCAGTTTCAAAAAAGGTTCCCTATAGAATTATTCTGAAAATTAAATGGAATTGCATATATAAAGGGCTTAGCACAGTATATAATAGGCATTGGATAAATACACACCCCGTAAGAAAATAAACATTGAGAAAGAGACAACAAAATTTTCCTTGAATATTCTGGGCAAAACCAGGATTAGATACTTCCTTAGCCTAATACAGTTAAATAGCATCAACTTCCTAATTAAGGGGGCAATTACGTCAATACTAGGATCCATGTTAATTGTTTAGAAAAACACAATTCGACTTAGCTGTAGAATTAACTATTTTGAGTGCATCTTGGCTCATGTCATAATAACATCATACATAAAGAAACCCTCTTAGGTATGTGGGTTATTGGTCCCTGAACCAAGTGAACCCAAGTAATATGTGCTGAAAAATTTCTGGTGCCTCCTATAAGCACCTGAGATTGGCTTTACTCCTTTGGATTAGTGTCCAAAAGCTAAGTACCTTTTCTATCTGGGCATGCCACATGATAATGGATGAGGAGAGAAATGGCCAGAGGCTGTGGCCACCAGTGGAAGGAAAGAGAATTAGGAGTGACAGGGAAGTTAAGGAAGTGAATGGAATGATATTTATATTTTGATGGTGGGAGGAAAATAAACATAGGATTATGACTTGAGCTATTTTTTCCCCTAAAATTAGAAGAGGCCTAGTCTTTTTTGTAGACAACAAGTGGAAAGAAATGAGAGACACAGCCTGTAGTAAAGAAGTATGCAATGGAAGCATCAGATGAGGTCGGAGAGGGTGTAATCAAGGATTACATGATAATGGATCCTTGATTAAAAAAAAGTTTGATAAAGGTAAGCCTTGATAAAGTTAAGTCTTGATAAAAAAGAAAGAGTCCTCTTCTATTGAACTAGGAAGAAAGGAGGAGAGGATTCTTGTAGTTGAGGTAAATTTGTAGCTGTGAATAATTTCCAAACTTGTCTGCACATTAGCCTGATCCAGGGGACTTCTATAAAAAGACCAATAGAAGGGCCCCACCCTGAGATTCTGATCTAATATATCTGGACAGGGATTGGGCATGGGAATTTTGTAAAGCTCCCCAAGTGATTTTAATGTGCATCCAGGGCTGAGGTCCACAAAGTTGCTTTGTGGTAGAGAAAAATGGAGGATAAATGACACTAGGAGAGATCATCTTGATCTCAGTAGCTATGAAAAAGGTAAAGTCTTTGGCAGGATGAGAGAAGGGTTTATGGGATAGGGGCAGAGAAACTTTTGAAGTTTGTGTAAAAAGCTTCCATTCCTTATCATGCTGCTTCTGTCTACATCAATATGTGGCAAGGAATACATAAAGACATCAAGAACACACACTACATGGAAGAGGAGCTTCGTGGAGCCATCCATCTGTTGTCAAACTCCCAAGGTGATGTTCAGTGAAAGTGGGGGTTGTTGAATTCAGAAGAAGAGATGGCACAAGGAATATAATGTGGCTCAGTGACATATTTTTTTCTAAACCATCTTAGAGGAAAAAACAAAATAAAAGAATAGTATTAAAAAAAGGCATGTGAAGAGTATGTATGTGGGTAGATCATACTTTTGGTATGTATTATGAATTTATATTTTTATTCAAAGACTCGTAATTCTGCTACATAAAATATCTACTATAGGACAGTATAAATGGGCAAAGATGATACATGAAAATACACAAAATCCATGGACAATGTATTGGAAAAATTTTAAACTAAATGTATACATATATATGTGCACATATAAAATTACACATATATATTCAGTCTTTATATATATATAATATTGCCTATGTATAATTTTAAATTTGAGTAATGTCCATCTGTGTTGAAGTTATAAACATAGATTTATATATATGTATATGTATATATATATATTTCATGAAAAATAATAGAAACAAAAAACATAGAAATAAAAAGCTACTTCAATGCTTTTACCAAAATGGGGTATTCACCTTTCCTAAGACTAAGGTAAACTTTATCACCGGTATTTCTTTGCGAATTGCTTTGGTATGCTGCAGTTAGTTGGAAGAGGAAAAAAGAACCATAAAATTTTATGTTCAGGTATACTAACAACATGAAAAACTTCTTGCATTTCTTTCCTGTAAGAAATGGAATATACTCAAACTGTGAGATAATGCTGGAAGAACAATAGTAAGAAAACCTTCCCAGTGCTAGGCTTCATTAATTAAAGTCTATGTCTACAAATTCAGAGGCAGAGACACCCTCACAGGGCATTCTACCCATCTCACTCCATACTGATTAGAATACTTATGGAGCATTGTCTTCAGTTCTGGAACCACATTTTAAAAAGATATTAAAAAAATTCACTGAGAGAAAGACAAATGAGTTTGCTAGAGGTACTATTCTCTATATACAATGTAAAGGTTAGAAAGAGGCTAGAAACTCACAGAAGCTTTTTAAAGAAAGGGCAATTTAATAATCTGAATAATCCAACAATGGATGCAGTTCCTTGTAATCAGAATATCTAGGTACAGGCTCAATGACCATACATCTATAAAAGCTATGGTGAAAGGATTCTAAACATCAGGTTTGACTCATCGTGTCTGAGTTTTGATCCGGATGACCTTAAAGTCCCTTTCTAAATCTGTAATGCCATTACTAGGACAAGAGATGCATGTAGTGCGGACAGCCACTTAATGCTATAAAGGGACGATACAACTATACAAAAACACTAACATGTTTTTCTTTTTTGTTTATTTAAGTAGTTTTAAATCTTATAGGTGATCTTTATAATTACATACATATTTGTTTATCTAAATGTAAGCAATAATATTCTTTAAAAAATTATGTATCTCATATCAAACCATTTATCTACAATTTTTTTACTTTCAATCCTGGAACCACTACTTCCTAAGCACTAAAAACGAGATTAAATGGCTTTCCTTAAGGAATACAGGTATCAGGAGTTGTTCTAAAAATATCTACTAGGCAAAGCAATTTTCCAAGGTATAGCTGGGTTATGATAAATAGCACAAGAGCATATATATCGGATGCTTGTTTATTCTTAGGTGGGTATTTATATATTCGTAATGCGAGGGGGGTAAAGAATATTAATTTAAACATATTTCTTGAAGCATCTGAGAGATTATGTTACATTGCTATGGATTTTCAGCTTCTGGGATTTGGTTGTACTGTGAGCCCGGCAGCCTTTTCGGTCCTTTCCAGGTTACATCCATCCAAGAACACTAGGATACCGATTCTGACTACTGCAGTAGCAGAACTGACAGGGGACCTCACCTCTGGGGAACAGCCAGGGCCATGAGCTGTGGCAGCCTGCCCCCCTGACAGGGCCTCCTTCCTTGAACTTCTCACACAGCTCCAATCGTGTCTCTGATTCTCCCGGGGATTGCTACTTCAATAAACTCCTGTCACAGATTGACTAGATTCAGCCATTATATTAGTTTGCTAGGCTGCCATAACAAAGTACTACATGCTAGGTGGCTTAAGCAAGAGAAATTTATTTTCTCACAGTCCTGGAAGCTAGAAGTCTGAGATCAAAGTGTCAGCAGATGGCTGACTTTTCTCCGAGTCGTCACATGATCTTCCCTCCGTGTGTGTCTGTGTCCTAATCTTCTTATAAGGACACTGGTCATATTTGATTAGCACTTACCCATACAACCTCATTTCACATTAATTGCTTCTTTGGAGATCCTCTCTCCAGATACAGTCTCATTCTAAGGTATTGGAGGTTCAGCCTTCAACATATGAATTTGTGGGGAACACAATGGAGCCCACAACAGTAATTTTAAAAAGTAGTAGTTCATTAAGCTAACTTTTAAAAATATGAAATACTTGTTTGACAATTTTTTTTCAAGATTTGACTGGATGTTTTTGCATTAAGGAATTTTGCTAAATTAAAGATAATTTGGATAATATGTTTAACTTTAGCAAACCGTATTTTCAGACAAAAGTCTAGATATTATTTTGGAGTTTTGATTCTACCTGTTCACTACTTATTACCAGCCAGGCTCTAAGTAAAAATGATACAAAAGCTTTATTAAGAATTTAAAATACTACAGAGGAATTTCAGTTACAATTTTAGATTTGCCAGATGCCTTAGCATAAAACCTCATTGAAGTTTGTCAACATGCTCCTTGAACCATAACAGAGAGAAGCATAAGTAGTATTTGAAAAGTATACTTGTTCTTTACATATGGAGAAATCAGTGTTTTCTTTTTCTTATGAAAGAGCTTCTCAGTAAAGAACTCATATAAGATTGCTAAATGCCTTTTCTATTTAATTAAAAATAAAGTTTTATCTGAAATAGATTAAACACAACTACTGTTTAATTAAACCAAAAACCTTTCAGAGGGTCTCTCCAATAAGATCAATTAACATTCTGTTCCATATTGAACATAATTAGAAAGGCAATTCTTACAATCCACTGACATAACCTTTAAAATACACTTGGCCTTTACCACGTATCTATATAGCATCTCCTTAAGAATCCAAATGGTTAAACAGAAAAATTATATACTAAATTTAATGTTAGCTTTCATTTTAAAGTTAAAATTACTCAGAAAATAGAACTAATAAATATTATTTCACAACTGGAATTTCTGATTAATTTGAGAAATCTGCATGAGAAAATACATTCCCACAGGCGAAAAAGGAGGATCAAACCTTACATTAGGGAAGTGAAATATTGAGCAAATATAAGAGGAATTCGAGTCCACACACTCCTTTTTAAAAACAAAACCATTTCAGTCAGAGCTTTTGAAATATTTGCCTTAAATTTCTGAGTCACACAGCTTATGTAGACAACAAAATTTTATGAATGCCAACAATAAATTTGAAAAGAAGGCTTGTATTTTCAAACAGCAGCTACTGCATAAAATTAGAAGACCAGAAATGTGACAGATAGTTAAAAAGGCTTCAGCATTTAAATTTACTCATTTTTAAAGAGTAATTTGCTATGTATTTGTTAGTTTAATCAATTTTACTAAAATTAGAAGAGTCACACATCACAGGTGCATAATTACACTTGCCATTAAATACAAACACAGATGCATGCAACAAAATTAGATGCAATCATTTCATTGAGAAAAGAATGGCACTTGTTTCTCATTTCTCATTTTTGATTCAAAAAAAAAATAAACTAAGCTTTGGGTTTTCTCAAAGACTAAAGGGTGTATTATGTGCGGTTTGTAAAAACAGAACAAAACAAAACAAAACAAAACAAAACACACAAAAACCAAAACCTTCCAACTTTTGGTGAGGAATTAGTGATCAGGTCATTCTAGAAGTAATGGAGAGAAACTTTATCAGATCATAGGCGAGGCTTCCATCACTGTAGTCATGATAATCATCACCACATCATAATCAACTCTATATAGACAATGCAGAAAGCAAATGTGCCTTCAATCCATCTAGAATGGCCCTTGCTATAATTTTGCCTACTATGGTATATCCATGTGGGGAAACAGGGCAGGGAGGCTGTCTGTTTATTATTTATGTACCCAGCAGTATGATAACAATTTTCATAGATGTCCTCTCATTCCAGCTCCATGAAGTAAAGTTGGCCTCATTATGAAGATGAGACCTGGGGAGGTGAATTCATTTGCCCTGCTAATAAGGATACAAATTCTAGCAGCAGAGTTAGAATTTGAACTCTGTCCTGGAATCTATTCTGGTATTCTACCTCCTCACCAGTCAATAAACCCAAGAAGACAAAGCCTTCTCTAGCCTTGGCCAGACAAGCTTTATCACTGATATCAAGTCCCACCATGTATATCCTGTAGGCCTGAGTGAGTGACCCCTCTCAGTACCTGAGCTTTTGGAATGCAGATGTTATATGGTGACTTATTTTTTATTTCTCTGTGACATTGCTTTTATCACAGACTGTAAGACTACTGATGTTTTCTGAAATGGGCTTTGAAATCAGAATGGATTTCTCTAACCAGTATGGCTTTGGGAATGATTAAAATGAATCCCACATCAGAATTCTCATTAATATTAGCTGTGGGTAAAAATAATTCATTTGAACATCTGTATAAATAAAGTTTTTTATTCTTTTATTCTTTAGACTTGATGCAATTTTAGGGCAATAGGGAACAAAGTTCATTCTCATGTTGATATGGCTGAATTTCAGCAAAGATCTTGCTGATTAATTCAGCTTTCTTATACTGGGATAATAATCTCATTTCCCTTCTTTCCAACTCTTATTATAGAAACTTTTCAGTTTTAATATTAAATGAGATGTTTTTAACTTTTCTTAGCTAGAGGATGAAGAAATAAAATCAGTTACAATTTTAAAAAATGATGATGATCCCTTAAAATTAGATTTATTTAATTCATAATAAATATTTATGTGAATACTTCTTGAAATGGGGTCATTCACTGGTACAACTATTCCATTAAACATCCTAAATTTCATTTTAATATTATGCTGTCACTTTACTTAAGATTACATACAGAGAACATATTGGGTAATGGACCTAAAGTTTACTCAACCTGCTAGGAGTCGAACTTCTTTTAGTTTCTCAGATGTACTACACTTTCTTTTATCTCTAGAGCTACACATCGTTCCTCCTGGAACATTCTTTTTACTCCATTTCCTTCCTGTTTGCAGGCACAACTAACTCTTCTTCTTTTCTTTCTTTCTTTTTTTTTAATTTGTGCAATCATTATCATGAATACTGTAAAATGATTTTTTTCTCACCCAACTCCTATCAATTCCACTTCCTTGACACATATCTCCTTTTGGGTGAGGTCCAGAGTAGCATTGTTACAACTATCACCATCTTCATTCTTCTTATTGCTAACTATTTAATGTGGGTTTACTATGAATAAGTATTTTGCTGAATATTACATCTGTATTACATAATTTAAAGCTTAGAATAACCCTATAAATCAGGATTAATACTCTTATTTTGTACATTCTCTGCCCTTTGGTTTCAAGACTAAAAATTTAAAGAACTTGCTGGTTGACTTCCCTTTGGTCTCATGAGATTGCTGTGGTTGTCAGTGACATCATGCTCCTGTGCCCAGTTTTGTAATACAAATCGGGACCCCTTATCTGTTTTTTCCATTTCTCAAATCTTCCGCTCAGAAGAGAGAAGCATCACTTCAGCTGCCAATCATTGACCAGGGTAAATCTCATGGCAAAGCATGAAATCTGTTGTTGAGAAGGTTTATTGTCCTCTTTCAGAAAGGAGAACTGCAAGGGAGTAGCAGCAGTGAATCTTTTGAAAAATAATATAAGCTTTCATGTGTGATCTCTTCAAAAGGTATCATGTGTCATTTGATAATGAGCTGAACAGGTACTTGGTAGTTTAAAATTTTGTAATTAAATTCCCATGTAAAAAACAAACTATAATTTAACATATTGAGATATGGATGTTTTGCATTCTTGTCTCATTAATTTAATATCATAACAAGTATGGGGCTCCTACGATTGAAACTTGAAGATCTTGGATACAGCTGTCTCCTAATTAGCTTTAATCGGCCAGTTTAATGCTATTGTTCATTTCCCCATTTTCGTTGTGATTCTATATGCATCGGGTAAAGTGGTAGAAAAACAGTAAGTCTGATTTATTTGACTTTTACTAGGAAATAACTATTGCTTCTAATTTATTTTGGACATATTGAAAACTAGGTAAATATTTCAAAATTATAAAGATTAGATTTCTCTAATATGTTTTGCATTTATTTGATCCATAAAAAAATACCTTGGAAATTAATATATTTATGTTCTTTATAAACAGATTTTAGTGTATTAAAAAAACTCAAAGAATAAAACTTCCTAAAGAGAGTCTATACTTTCTATATTTAAACCTGATTAGCAATTTAATTCACGATTATTATTTATAGATAGAATTTCTCAAGTTCTGTATTTTTCAGTTGCATTTTTTCCCCCAAGACCTGAAAAAGAGGCAGAATACTGTTGTTCTATCATTATATTCTCATAGACGTCTAGGACCAAACAAACAAACAAAACAACCCTGAAACAATCAGTGCATAGCCTTTTCTAAAACATAAAGACTTGGGGCGCCTGGGTGGCTCAGTCGTTAGGCGTCTGCCTTCGGCTCGGGTCATGATCCCGGGGTCCTGGGATCGAGCCCTGCATTGGTCTCCCTGCTCCACGGGAAGCTTGCTTCTCCCACTGTGTCTCTCTCTGACAAATAAATAAATAAAAATCTTAAAAAAAAAAATAAAACATAAAGACTCTTTCACCATGAATTTTTCTTAAATATTTGGCACTGTCCACTTTTTGTTGGTTAGTATGGCCTGGAAGGTGCAAAAAAAAAAAAAAAAATCGTTGTCCATTAATATGAATAGAGAGCTCAAGAAACAGCGAAGTGTGTTGAGATTCTCTCCCACTTCATGCTCTTAGAGTGGCTTTCCTCATATGGCAGGTTGGGACCAGCCCGTTTTCCAATTTCATACCTGAGAGTGAGTGGTGGCTTCGAGGAATTGCAAACTCTGAGGTGATTGGAAAGGTTTGCTTTCTCCTCCATCTCTCTACAAAACGACTCTAAATAATCACTTGGTCATCAGTTATGGTGTATGCTCGCTTTACAAGTACAGCTTAAGGAAATGTCTTCTACTTCTTCCACCTTCCCCGGACAATTCGAACAAGATGGCGCTTTTAAATCCATTTACAAGAAAGTTCTGGACTCCTCTCTGAAAAACTCATCTTGGGGGGTGGAACATGGGACTGCGTCGGTAGCTTCTTTTACAATACCTGACCGGGGTAGCTCCCCAAAGAAAGTGACTTTCCAGAAGAAGGGAAATTAGACTGATAAAGCGATGAATAATCCTATGAGGGGCAGGAGGGAATTTCTTCAGCATTATCAGATAGTTAAGTAGAACAATTATGGAAAAATCCAGGAGTCTAGGGAACTTTTGGAATACATGAAATACTCTGAATCAAAGCAAGGGACACAAAGTAGACTATTTCCTCCTTTACCTTTGCCTTTTTTTTTTTTTTATTTTTTTTTTTAGATTTTATTTATTTTTTTGACAGAGAGAGATATAGCGAGAGCAGAACACAAGCAGGGGGAGCGGGACAGGGAGAAGCAGGCTTCCCGCAGAGCAGGGAGCCCGATGTGGGACTCGATCCCAGGACCCTGGGATCATGACCTGAGCCGAAGGCAGACGCTTAACGACTGAGCCACCCAGGCGCCCTACCTTTGCCTTTTGATTAAATATAACAGAGCCACAGGATTTGGAGTCAAAATTAGCACCAGTACTGATAATCTCTAGAGTTACTGTTTTAAAATGCTGAGGAAGAGGCAGGAAAGACTGCTCCCATGGGGCACTTATCCCATTCCAGGCACCTTGCAGAATGTTTTATATATGTGATTGCATTTGATCTTTCAACAGCTCTGTGGAGTGGGCATTTGGTACATTTCCCAGGTGAAGAAACTGATGCTTAGGGGGAAAATACTATTCCTATTGTCACACAGCCTGTAGGTAAGGGGATCAAGAGTTCAGTTTAGGTCACAAAAACTCTTATCTTTTTATAATTGGAATTCACAGAGCCAAAAAACTTTGAGGATCTTAAATGCCATCTAGTGGCAATTTCTACAAACTGTAGACACAATATCCCAAATGTCATTTAAGAGTCACTCAGGGGCATTTCTGGCAACTTCAGTCAATTCCTATGATGGAAAATATTATGCTGGGTTCCTGTATTTTGAGAGAGACTGACTTCCAGATGTATCACCTGCCTTTATGTTTGGATCCCAAAGGGTTCATCTTATCCTTAGAAATCCATGAAGCACAGAAGAGCCAGCATATAGTTCACTGCCCCTAACAAAATAGGGATTAATAATATTGAAGTGGAGGTCAATTTAAGCATATCTATGCGGGAGTTAGTAAACTATTGGCTCTGCAATATCTATTCATCTGGAATATAAGTGCATTGTAAAAACAATTATGGATGAACAATCTACTAAAACCATTCATCACCATATCAGCATCATACGTAGTTCAAGAATAGGTGCCAGGGTAAAGAAATCAAATGAGATGTAGTAAAAATAGGGTTTCTGGATTAAGAAAAAAAAAATACAGGATGTCCAGTTAAATTTGAAGTTCAGATAAACAACATTATGTGTGTGTATATAAGTATGTGCTCTGCAATATTTGCAACACCCTTTAACTAAAAAACTATTCCATTCATCATTTATCTGAAATTCTTAACTAAGCATTGAGTATTTTTATTTGGTAAATTAAAATAAAAGAAAATGTATACAGTTTCACTGGTTACTGGATTATTCTGCTTAATAAAATAATAGTAAATAACATTTTATAGTAATTATTTAATTATTATGAGCACTTTAGTTATGTTAACACAATCTTACAAAATAGACACTATTATTTCTGTTAAGAAAGTGAGAATATTGTGACACTAACAGGTGGAGTTATAGTCACACGCTAGTTAGTGGCAGAGAAGGAGTTTGAACCCAGACAGTTTTGCTCTATAGAGTCTACCACTCTAATAGTTATGAAATACTGTTTCTTATCAAATATATCAATTAGTTTAAAATTATAAACTACATACACATTGACAATTTTTGAAAATATTATTCAACAGACTTCCAACATGCATTAAGGTTCTACTTTAAATAAGGCCTTTTCATGAGACAAAAACAAACACTCCATCTTCACTGAACATATTTTACTCTTTGCAAATGATACTTCAGAAACTGGTAGTGTCTCATGGTCATTATTAGGAATATCAAAGGACTAATTATCAAAAACCCTTGATTATTTAAATTCCATAATTCCGTATCTTAGAGTTTTAACACTATCCATACATATATATATGGTTCACAACCAGAGAATACTGGAGATACAGAACCCATTACAGATTCCCTGTTTTAGATTTTAGACATGGTTCTATGTATGCATCTTTGATGTACCTTATTTCCCATAGAGGTAGGAGAAGCTAAAGATTTGTTGTTGGATTCATTCATTTAATAAAGTCAGATCAATGTAAGCCTGATATTTTTGAATTCTCCATATTTATTTAATTTGAAGTGTCCTCATAGTCTACTCCTAAACTGCACTTAGATTCCTATTCAAATAATTTTCAATTCAACATATACCTAAGCAAGTTCCATTAAAACAGTTGCCTCTAAATAAAAATGTTTGTCAGTCAAGCCATAAATTGCCAACTCCTTTTCTCTCAGACTTCATCTTGTGTAAGAATCCCAGCATACATACTCCAAAATGCACATTTTCTATGCCTAATCCAGATTTAATAACATCGGAAGCTCTGGAGATGGAATTTGGGAATCTGCATTTTCAGCCAGCCCATGCCAGCTGATTCTAATGCAGGAAGTCTCCAAACCACACTTTGAGAAAATGACTTTGATTCCAACCTGCAAGAAGGTACAAGCAGCTGGTGGTATGCTTTCTCCCATTTCAAGCTTTAAAGCTGCTTTATTTTTAGGATTTCCGCTATTTCCCATTACAGAGCTTTGAGGCAGCTGTAGAAACACACACACACACACACACACACACGCACGCACATTTAGTGTTACAGTCTACAGTGTTCTTAGATATATTATCTTGTCAATATAGCTCCTCCTATATCATCAGGCATTGCCTAACAGAACAGATGGGTCCTGTGGTACTCATGAAGAGCATCAAATCCCATAGCTTTGGGGATTAAAACTACAGTGCTTCTCATGAAAGAAACAAAGGCTGAACCTCCAATAGGTGGTAGGATGTTGGGATAGGGGAGAAAGGTGACACAGAGCTTAACTGGAATAATGGTTATTCAATTACCCTTGCTTATATTTTATTCATTTACTTTAAGCCCACTTAACCATATTTGGGTTTGTTAATTATGCTGCATATAAAATGGTAACAATAATCTTATACAATTCCACAATTATAAGTAATACAATTTTGAATGCATATAAAATTCTATTCTTTTCATTGTAAAACTATAGAACAAGGTATCATATAAGTAGGTACTAATTAATAATGCTTATAGGTAAATATCTCTTGGTTTTTTTCTTTCTTATATTGGATAACCTTAGATGAAATACTTTTTATCTGCTTTTAGCAGTATAAAGAAAATAGTACAAGTGGGCAAATGAACCTATTCTATTGAATATATATGTGTGTGCGTGCACGCACACACACACAGCTGTTTCCTTTAAATTTTTCTCTATCAAAAGCCACTGACCATGTAGAAGAGAGGATTTATGGAACAACAGAAATTTTATTATTCAAAGAGACTATAGTCTGACTTCTTAAATGAGGAAGTTCTGCAAGGAACATATTTGTAAAACAATGATGCTTTCATAGTTCCAAGTTCTCATTGTTCAACAGTGGTGAATGCTACAAAATGTCTATTGCTTATGTTTAGTGTCCCATTTTACAATAAAACAGTGACTATCCTAATACGAATTATACTTTAAAATTTAATGCACATCAGCTACAAAAGCCTCTCTCATTGCAATGAAGAGAGAGAACTTTATACCATGAACATAGAGAAGGCAAACCCAAGAAGTGTATGAACATTTGCAGGAGGATGAACTTCACAGATTATATATTTAAAGGTAAGTTTCAGTGATGATCCTCTGTCACTTTAAGTGAGGGAAAACAAGAGTTTTAAATAAATTATCAAATGGACTTTTCAACAAATGAGAGAAAAATTTTTTACCACTTGAGTGTCAAGTATTTGTATATTATAAACTTCTCTAGCTAAGCTTTTTAGCTCATAGGAGATGTTTCTTAACAAGTAAAATGTTCACATGTTACTTTCCTTGCTTAGAGTGGTCAATGTACAGAGTCCATTTTAGTCATGGCATGGGTCCACTATTCTCCAGGTACATCTAGGCTCACTTTAGCTTATGGGAAACATTCTTTCTGAAACGGAAGTGAAAATAATGCTCTGAATCCATTTAGGCAATTTTAAATGCTTGGCTTGTACAGATATGGACATAGAATTGATGACATTGTTGTGATATTGAGTAGGTCTATCACAAAAAGAGAAGAATGCAGTGAATTGGAAAACCCTACTTCCAAATACACATACTTTGCATATATTTGGCTATACTGAAAAAAATCATGAAAAAAAAAGGTTGCTAAGGATAGACTTCATTTTACATGATGCCAAATGCAAATAGCCATGAAAAATGGCACTCAATGGAAAACAGAGAAATTGGAATTTTGGGTCAAGTTCTGACATTTATAGGATTAAGTCATATAACCTCTGTAAATTGTTTCTTCATGTCTTGAGATAGAATATTTTATACAAATAATTATATGTATGCAGATTATTATAAGGATACAGTGAAAATTATTAGAAAAGCCCTTTGAAAACAACAAAGTGCTGCAGAAAGACAATTTATGATTGGTATAGAATATTCTAAGTGGTTCCTGGAGATGTTAAGGTAGTTATTTTTTTAAAAAGCACTCTGTGATCAAATAAGTTTGAATATCTCCAAATAAAACAAAACTCTTTCCTATTGGACTCTTAAGGATCCTATGTTAAGATTCACTTGAATCAGTAAGAACAGAGAAGAGGATATAGGCTTTACCAAATATATTTTGGTACAGAATCTTTTTTTTTAATAACCTATGGAAGCAGTGTTTTGCAGGGTACAGTTTGGGAAATGCTCATAAAAGTTATCATTTGGGGAGAAAGGGAACTTAATTTGTTTTAGAGTACTGCATGTTTAAGATGAAAGAGTGATATATGTTATCCTAATTTTATCAATTCATAATCACACTGAGGAAGAGACAGCCTTTTGGAAACTCTGAGTCTGTAGTAAGAAGGACAGAATTCTGGTGATAGAATTACCTGAAGAAAAGGAGTATCTAGAAAAATAAAAAAATTTGAGGGTCAAAACCAGGAACCAAAAGAGCTAAGACTGAAGCCAGTTGTGGCCACAAGCTGAACCTAGAGAAGCCAGTAGTCAAGGGAGCACTTGGTGGCCCTGTGAGAGCCAGGCTGGGCTGAACCTTCCACGGGGATGAAGGTGGATCATAAATAGGCTGTCAACTTTCAGAGGGCAGAGCTGAAAACAAAGCACCGAGTAGATAAACCAAACGACAAGGACATAGGAAGCTTAGGTGAGAGGAGGGGAATCAGACACACCAGGACTCCAGGGAAATAGAGGGCAGGTCAAAGTGAGGGAACAGCATCCAGACATCTTGACAGACCTTGGGCAAGGGGCCAAAACTCTAGTTGGCCTTGAAACTAAGACCACAATCTATCCTAGTCAAGAAACATATCTATTTTCCTCTGAAATACATACTACTTCCAGAAAGTAATTAATTGGAAGCGATAGGCAGATATGTCCTTATGCACCTCTTAAAAAAATCTCAGAGAAGATTCTAACCAGAGGTTAATACAGAAACAGGCATGGTTAGGTGGACCTACACTTCCCAGGAGACAGACTTTGCCAATGAACTACAGTAGCAGCGTGAAACAAAGACATTAGAGATTTAAAAGTCACTTCACAGAGGCATGTTTTCCCCACAGAAATGTGAGTTTAATAGTGAAAGAGAAAATGAATGTGATACTTGCTATAAATAAATTTATTTTATATTGACATTAGCTGCAAATAAATACTTCATAAATGAGAGACATCGTAATCATAAATGTAAATGAAAATTGAATGACCTACTCCTCATAGCACCACTGACTTTGAAAAAAAATTACAAAGGTCTTTAGGAAAAACCAAAACAGCTGGACCAGGTGAGTTTAATTGTGACCAGGAGTCTTGAATAGAGCAGCGTTCTCTAAAATGTAGGGTGTGTCCACAGACATGCCATCAAGTTGTAGGAAAAATTAGAATTTCTGTCCTATTTCATACTAGTTTTATATTAAACCAAACAAATAGGAATCACATTTTTAAAATATTTAATCTGTGCCTGTGTGTGTGTGTGTGTGTGCATTTAATGGTCAGCAACACTAAATAAAATTTTTACAGTGTGGAGCCACAAATTTAAAGGGCAAGCTAGATGTACAGAAATACCAGAAGCCTTCCTTCAAGACAAGGTGAGTGGTCAGGGCTATGCACTAGGCTCTGAAAGGGCTTTCTAATCCAACAAATATTCCCTGGAAAAAGGAGTCACCTCACTCACTGAACAGTCTATAAAATATTGTGGTAGAAATTGGCACAAGAGCCTCCTGGCATGTTTCAAGTTCCCAGTCTATTGCTGGCTTGGCCTGCAATCTTCAGCAAGCCTCTCAGACTCCCTGTGGCCTCATTATAAAACAGACATAACTTAGTCACTGAGAGAGTTTCTTTAAAGGCAAAACAAAATCACTGATTAGAGGAGATTCTCATTTTATTTGGAAGTCTTCACAAATGCTTGTCTTATTTGAATCAGTATTCTGATTCTAAATTCCAGGTTCTAAATTTCATTCATTGGCATATCTTCAGCTCATATTTTTAGAGGAGAACAGTTACGATTCTTAAAACTGTATCTCATTAATAAAAGATAAAGAATATGTCACAAATTAAAATTTATTTGTGCACAAAGGAATCAGAAGTCATTTAATTCTTATTATCACAAAAACACGAATGGGCCTGCTGTGCACACACCATTCTCATAAGTCCTGCTGTTCAGCTTTTCAATGGTCTCAAATACTTCTTCTAAGCTGAAGCATCCAATTCCCCCCATTTCTGTTTATTGCCTCTGGCCTGTTGTATCATGACAATTAGGGCGTCAGTAATCATATATGCAGGCAGACACAGTGCCCAACATACCTTTCAGTTCCTTGCACCTGGCACTGTGTTTTGCAACAGTAGGTGTCTCAAAAATATTTATGTGAATTTTTAAATTATGAAGCCACTTAAAATAACCTCTGAACCACAAAGCCTCCCTCCAATTTCTATGTACCCTTAAGGCTTGCTTCCCAAACTGCACCCTGCACTTAATCTAATGTATGCTTTAGAAGCTACTGTTTGTACATTTTTCATAATTTGCTATAGGTCAATGTTAGTGTATTAGTGCTTCATAATGGCTTAATATGTCTCACTGCTTTGTCTTAGGGGATTCTTATTTTTTTAAGCTGTTTATAGAGAGATATCTACTAACCTATAGAAATGATACAAAGTTAGAACAGGTGGAAAGGTAGGGGGGATAGTTTAGGTATTAAGTAGATAAACTCTGCATAATATATGTTAATTTTTTTAATTTGAGAGAGAGAACACAGAGGAAGAGTGAGAGGGAGAAGCTGACTCCCTGCTAAGCAGAGACCCCAATGCGGAGCTCGATCCCCGGACCCTGAGGTCATGACCCGAGGTGAAGGCAGACGCTTAACCAACTGAGCCTCCCAGGGTCCCCTATAAGTTAATTTTTTAAAGAGTCATTTTAAGGTTAGATGGTTATATCTGCAACACTAAGTAATTATATGATGTCTTTTTGTTAACTTCATCATAAATTAGTTGGTGGTCCTGATAATTTTCTGATTACTTTGGACGTGGTCAACCATTATGTAAGATACTACAATCTTAGTTGTCTGAGAGGTTTTTTTTTTTTTATTATTATGTTATGTTAGTCACCATATAGTACATCATTAGTTTTTGATGTAGTGTCTGAGAGTTTTTAAAAGGGAAGGTTGCCTGGGCAGTTATCTTTTTAAAATAATATTCACATTTCATTTTGTTTTCTTTATTTTATTTTTTAAAGTGATCTTTACACCCAATATGGGGCTCAAACCTACAACCCCGAGATCAAGAGCTGTGTGTTCTACGGACTGAGCCAGCCAGGCACCCCTATAATATTCACATTTTGGATGAACAAGAGAAAAAACGGAGTTTTAGAATACTGATGTGATCTGTTAGCCCCCAAAACCAGATTTTTGGACTTCAAACTATGCACTCAGTGTACTAGATTGACTCCAGCTGCATTTCCCTTTGCCTTCTAAGTTCTTGCTATATAAATACACTACTCAATTTTTTTTTCTCATTAAAAGGTTTTTTTTTTTTTCTAATTGGATGGTAGAGATTCCCTTTGATATTGTAAACTTACAAAGAATGGAAAGATGATTTATAGTCTAAGCCAAGTATGGACATCTTTGACTCATTTCATAAACTCCAAAATATCCTAACGTTATGAAAGACGGAGGCTGTTTCATAATCATACATAAATTGTTTCATTACTTGATCTCTTTCAGATCTGCTTTATAACTGAACCTTTCCTGTGGGCTTATGGGTTACTATATATGAGATTTTGGGATAGTAAAATGGAAATCAGAATATTTCTTCATATTGCCAAATGTTTTCCAGGGGCCTACAGGTCCCTTGATCCTTGAAAATCTTTCCTTCAGCTTCTCTGTAAATAAATTGTCCAAAGGGCAAGAAAAGTTAATGGCTTTAAAGAAGTTATGAATTTTATGGCTAGAATACCCCCTTTAAAAAATCTGAAACAGACGAAATTAAATAAGGTTTAGTTAATTTGAAAACTTAAATTCAATTGCTGTCTTACACATTTCCATAAAATTAGTATTGCAATAAAGCTGTGTAGGGTTAGCTGCAATTTTGACAAAAGTCAATACTAAAGTGTGCAGTCTAACAACTCTATTAATTCTACTAATTTGGTTGAAATACTATGCAGACTACCTTAAATTAGCAAATGTTTCATGAAATAGACCAAAAGGTCATTTCCTAGGTGATCTGTTGACCTTTTCCTTCCTATTAGTCATTTATATTATGCTACCCTTCATTAAATCTGAAAAACTTTTAACCAGACTCAGTTATGGATGGTGACTTATCCATGTTCTATAGTCACCACCAATAAGGCAATGAATTCATGCATGATATATACACTATAAGAGAATTTATAATGTCTTATTTTAAAAAATATTTTTAATCAATCCAAGTTAATTCTTAGAGTGTTCCTTGTACAGCTGCATCTACTAGACCAAAATATTTCTTCACAATTTGTAAGATTATCATCAGTAATGCTCCTACCCCTGTTAGAATGTCATTAAACATCTCAATTCCATGCTGAATTTTAAGCAGTTTGTATAATCCGAGCATAAATAAGAAGGGAATTCACTCAATCTGTTAAAAAGCCACTGAAAATGGTCATAAAAAGACATTCTAGTAAGAATATGATTTCTGTAGAGAACATTGCCAAGTAACATAATGTGCATTTAGAGCTATTAATATTATTATTACTACTCGCAGGTAAAGATCTGAAAAATCTGCCACTACCTAGATAAAAAAATTGAAATTTTTTGTTTGCTAATGCAAATTTATGTAACTTATCAATACTGCTCACAGTTTGCAACTGAGTTGGTAGTATAGTATTTTACGTTTCATCATTTTATTGGAAAATCCCCTTTGGAAGAAGCAAAGAATATGGATACATATCTTCATTCTTAGTTATGACTGGTGGCATCAGATTATATTCTCCTCAGATTATGTAAATCACCAGAAAGAAAAAAAAAGGAGCTATCATCCATTGCTGGGAACCTACTATGTGCTTCCTTGGTTCTGTCATTTGTCTGATTTAATCCACCTTAAAATACGACAAAACTTCTGGGTCCTTTGTTTAGAAACTAACCACAGAAGATAACTGTCTGATCCTAAAAAATCTCAGTGAGATAAATGTCACTTTATTTTTATAACAGGGATTAAAATCTAATCTAACTATGTGTTAGGAATGTCCAACTATGAGTCAGGAATGATTGGCTTATGTGGTTTCAATTTAGGTGTAGGAAAGATTTTTTGAAAGGCAGAAACTGCAATTTAACCTTCAGAGGCCTTGGAAAACACACTGGTAGGGCTTCTTGCTCAAAGTTTTAGAGAACATCAAACACATCAAAGTGACGGAACAACATTTTTTCTGAGGTCTGAGAAATGTCTCTCATTTAGGACTGCCTGTGGACTTAACACCCTTTTGCCACGTTTCTATAGGAATAGCATAATGATTTCATGATTAACAGTAGCTCAAGGACATTAATGGGTTAGGAAAGATCACTTCTAAAAAATAACACAAGAACATTTGCTGGAGAAGCAGCTGATAGTTTGACCATATTATGGAAGAGACTAGAAGAAACCTTAGAGCAATAATAAGAATAAAATGTTAAAGTGATATTTGAATACATAAGAATTCCTTAAAAGAATATCTTAAAGAATTCCTTAAAATACATAATGACTGGGCCAAAGGGCATTTGGGGGGTTTCTTTTAGAGCAATCTTATTTCCAGATATTATCCAAGTAGGTTTGGGGAAAACCTATTAAACTGAAATAAAACTCTCATCATTAGAGGGTTATATGTACAGTTGATGTATAAAAGAAATTTCTTAAAAATCAATTAGCAGGAGATTGTTAATGAAGGAAGGGAATTTTAAATGACAGACGTGGTTTTTCTTCTGAAGAGCTATTTCTCAGAACTGATGCATCTTGGTTAAAAACACAGCTAAAACTTACAAATTCAGAAGTCTCAAACAAGGATAAAAACTGACTCTACACCAATAATTCAAAAATCAGTTCACCCTACACATTATCTGTAAAAATGTTAATATTATTTTCAACAAAGATACTAACAAGCATAACAAGGTACAGTGGAACAGATTATATTCTCTTGAGGAGAAGATGCTAAAAATAATCACAATTCTGGAGCATTTTCTTTCATGATGTCAACAAAGAAAAAAAATATAAGAAAAGATGTCAATTTACCTTGCCCTGAAGATTCTGAATATGTTTTGACACAACAAAAAACAGACTATACTGGAAGAACTGGTCCTTGAATTGACAGAAAATCTGTCACCAACAGAATGAATCTATTTCATCATGCAAGTTACTTCAAGAAGACAGTTGAAAAGCCATCTTAAAAAAAGTGATGGATGGAGGTGTGGATCGAAGATTACACACTGATTCATGTAAAAAATGTTTGTTTTATTTTATCTTTCTAAAGATATTTGCCATCAGCAATCCATTCACGTGGGTATTTCTGGAGTCTACTAGCTTATCTGAGTTACTTATGGGGTATAAGATATTTTGTCTTATTCCACATGGCATTATGACTCACAAATAAAATTAGCTAAATCCAGTTAATCAGAGGTAGGACTAGAATATTTCCAATACATAAAATGTTATACAGCAACAAAGAACCAGTTTAACTTTGCCATCCAAGTCTAACAAATGCGAAAAAGTTTTTCCATGGTTTCTTCAAATTAAGAACTTGAAAACTTCATAAAGTCTATGTATTATGAAAATTTAGTTCCTGTGTTATAAAGACTAGATCTTTAACATGAGATTTTATTTTATTTTTTTAAGATTTATTTATTTATTTTAGAGAGAGAGTGCACGCACAAGTGGGGTGAGGGGCAGAGGGAGAGACTCTCAAGCAGGCTCCCCAATGAGCCGGGAGCCTGACACAGGGCTCCAATCCCACAACCCACGAGATCATGACCTGAATGGAAACCAAGAGTCAGATGCTTAACCCACTGAGCCACCCAGGAGCCCCTCACATGACATTTTAGATTTCTATTTCAAATATTATTTTAAAATTTGAGGATGTTACCAGTTAGGGACCAGAATGATATGCCATCTAGGCCCAGATCAGTAATTTGAACTATACTTTGAACTATTCATTTATCCACTTATTCATTCATTCAACAAATATTTATTGAATGCCTATCATGTCAGGTGTTATAACAGGTATTCAGTGAGGTACTGGACAACAAGTTGAGAAGTCACAAAAGACAAATGTAGTTTCATCCCTCCTGGAGCAAACAGCTGAATCTGAGAACACAGTTTCCAATACAGTGTGATAATGGACAGTGGGGGTATTACCGAGGACACAGTAGTACTCAGGGGAGAGCTGAGTACTACTGTGGTAAGATGAGGCTGCTAGTAGTAGCAAAGCCTTCCCAGAAGAAAGTACATCCAATCTGCAGCTGAGGAGGTCACCCACACAGGGCAGGGGATGCCAAGGGTAGAGGTGCTCTTTCTATTCTTTTCCTCTAGGAAGAGGATATTTATAAAGGCATTGAAAGAGAGAACATTTGGTTTGAGAAAGTGAAGCAAATTTAGAAGTGTGGTAAGAGATGACAAGGGGCCAACTCCTGCAAAAACTTCGAGGCTAGGGGCACCTGGGTGGCTCAGTCATTAAGCATCTGCCTTCGGCTCATGTCATGATACCAGGGTCCTGGGATCGAGCCCTACATCGGGCTCCCTGCTCGGCGCGAAGACTGCTTCTCTCTCTCCCACTCCCCCTGCTTGTGTTCCCTCTCTCGCTATGTCTCTCTCTGTCAAATAAATAAATAAAAGCTTTAAGACAAAAGAAAACTTCGAGGCTATGTTAAGAAATCTGCACTTTATTCTGAGGCTAATAGGGAGCAATTGAAGGGTTTTAGAAAGGGAGTAAGAGAATCATATTTGCATTTTAGGAAAAAAAATGCACTCACTGGTTACAATTTGGGAAATGGATTTTTAGAGAGTGAGACCAGAAACAGGAAAGCTGGTCAGGAGGCTTCTGCAAAACCCAGGTGAGGGGGTGGTAGCCTAGATCAGGGAGGGGGCTGAGGGGATGGCGAGAAGAGAAATATGCAGTGTGAGTGTATATGTGTGTGTATGTTTGTGTGTGTGCATGTGTGTGTGTAGACATACACCCTTCCTTCAAAAAGCTCTTAAACATTAAAAGGAGAAAAACACACAGAATTATCCTTAATGCATAATAGCTAATGAAAGAGCTCAATAAAGCTCCAGATCAATAGAGACCCAGATAGAATGTTAGGGGAAAGTAAAGAGATTAAGAAGACTCTATTGGACGTTTCGGGTGACTTAGAACAGACTCAGGTGGCAAATCTGGTTCCATGAAGAGTAACATTTGTTGCTATTATAATTGTTTTTGTAATTTTCAGAAATGTAATGAATTACCACAGTTTTGAAACTCATGGATACAGCATAAAAATAAATAATAGAACTCGTATCTTTCAAATAAAATGACCTCATCATGGAATTAAGCTGTCTTACTTTTCTTTGCCACAGAAGACATTAACAAATTTGTGCATACTTAAAAGTACTCCACAATAAATACATTTCAAGAAGATTGTTTTTAAAAAGCACTGACTATAACTGCACTTCATTTGCAAATGATAAATAGACTCTGCAGTGTCTATGCTTTCCTTCTATAAGCAAGGTCTCTTATGAGGATGTAATCAAATTGCTCCATTGCTTAGCAACCACGGATAAAGAGCTAATAAGTCAGGAGTCATGATTCTGTGGGAACAATCTGCAGGTCAATAGCATGATTTCAGGGCGGTCTGGAATCCTGCTGTGGCACTTTCAAACCAATACCAACAGGAAGCATTAGGATAGATGAGAGTTAAAATGCAAATGCTTTCATGATCGATTGAATTGACCCATGTATATTGTGATCTGGTACAATCTGGGGCATCAATCTGACAAGCATCTATAAATAAACATCACAGTAAAAATAGCCCATGGATATGGCTTCATAAGGAATTTTTGTTTTACCAATTTTAGGTAAGCCAAAGAAGAAGGTACACTTAAATTAGAATGAAGGCAAGGACTCTGACATTCACCTAACCAACAGGAAATCTCCAAAGGAAGAGGAGCAGACACTGGTGAAACAGTTTTTGAAAATATTACCTGTAACCATTGTGACTGGTCATTGTGGCCAGAGGTCCAGGCATTCACTTTGCCCTGTTTGTCCAGTCGAGCTTTCCTTGGTTCCCAAGTGAACATGTCCATGTTGAGAGTCCTGAAGATGCTCGATGCAGTGATCTGATAGTCTTGTATATGTCCTGATTTCATCCCCAGAGGCTCCGAACAGCCTGGAAGAAAATGAGAAAGGCTCCATGAGAAAAATAATTTATTACCCTGGAAGTCTTCTACGTTCATTTTGGATGGGCAAAAGAAGATTAAGCATAATGCTATTCATTTCCCCAAAGAGAAAGCATCTAAATTCAGAAAAGGCTATAATCAGAAATAAATCTGGAACAAAATCGAAAAACAAGATAGCCAATTCAGGCTATTTTGTCTGAATATATTTTGGAAAAATTGAAAACAAGGCAGACAATTCAAACCACTTTTCTGTGATAGATGATTTTGCAAAATGAAAACAAGGCTGAAATGCTCTCTCCTGTCTCATTACTGATAGCCTCATGACTATTCCCTGGTTTTCAACAGTTTCATTGTGTCTTCAAAAAAGAACATTTTCTCACGATGTATATTTGGTTTTCTTTTATTTGTTTCCATAATATTGCAAATGAAAATTCCCTCAGTACAAAGTCATTTTCACAAACCACTCCAATGGTATATTTCAAACTGGACAGTATTTTGTTTTCTGAGAATTGTCTGTTAATCTTTATCACTGATTCTTATAGCACCAACATGGCTTCTTCTGGACACTGAGGAAGCTTATATTTATTCAACGTGTACCATGTGCCAGGCACTATGTAAGTATAGAATTTAAAGTAATAGATAAGATAATAAAAGAAAATAAGGTAATTCTTGCAAAAATCATTATTGCACAAGCCTTCTTATAAAAACTTACATTTTGATCATACTCAGTAACTTCTAGTACTGGATATTTTTGAAAGATTTTCAAATCGGCACATATGTTTTCAGTTTTGACATGGTATGAAATTTGGGTTTGTTTGTCAATGGGAAATTGTGTGTATATGTCCTCACATGCATGCGTGTGCACACACACACACACACAATTTCTCAAAGAAACATACACATAATTTCCCAATCTTGAGTTGCAACTGTGACAAAATTCCATTCACAAAGCTCATAACAGGAAGCATGATTCTATTACCATATTAGTCAGTGGTTGAGTCTTGCTATGTATAATTGCTACATTTTGACCAAAGAACACATGGGTTTGATCATCAAGAAAGTCAAGACGAAAGGGGGGACTTCTCCAATCAAGTCCGTCGCCTTGTACTGTACTGGTTTCCCACTTATTCTCTTTGTGGCCTTTTACCCATTATTTAACCATGTTATGCCTCCCTTTTCTCATTTGTAAAATGGTGGTAATAATAGAACCTACCTCAAAAAGTGTTCAAAGAAATTAGATAAATAAAGTATGTATGTATGTATGTATTTATTTATTTAGCTAAATAAAGTATTTAGAAACAGTCTGGCATATAGCTAGCATTCAGTAAGTGTTAGTTATGCTTATTATTTCCATAAAGCTCATTCTGACACATAACAACCTTAAGTCCCCAGATCAGCAGACCAGTAAGCACTAAATAATGTAGTAGGACTCGTTGCATTTTTTGAAACGAGGCTGTTTTAAGTCCAGGCTCTAAGAGAGAGGGCTTAGAACTGCTCATGATAAATAATTCTTAAGTACAACTAATTGCTTCTGTTCTAGTCAATCTAGACCACTACCTTCTTGAGGCTTCTCCATGTTTGGTCTCACATCCACCTTCTAGGAAATACCTCTCCTATGCAAACATGACCAAAACTGACATGGAAGGTTAGCCAATTGTGTGCCTTAGCACAAGTCTTATTGGAATTCAGGTGTAGGAGACCTAGACCCTAAATCTCAGGATTAAAATAGTTCAAATTCCTAAATATAACTTCTGAGGGAGAAAAATTGCATGACAAATCTCAAAGATTCTAGATAATTCCAAAATCTTAACGACATGCCATTTATCTGCTGGCAGTTCTAAGGTAACATGCATTGCCTGCATTATAGATTTCTGACTTTTCTATTATGACCACCAACCCCCCGACCCCCCCCCATACCCACCCTGCCCTGATACTGGAGTCTTTGTAAAACTGCTTGGCTTGCAGAAAGATACAAAGGAAAGGGAAGTTGTTTTTCTCCTTTTGTGATATAATATTTGAAGTCAGATGCCTTTACTTTGACCATTTCTGCTTCGTCATAGAATTCATTTCATACCCACTCTGTTGTCTAGTATCTAGCCCAGAGCAAGTGCTGAATAATTTGTTCAAAGAATGGATGGATTAATGACTATTCCTCCTCTAATTACAGTCATGATTCATTTCATTCTAACCATCTTGAATCATACCTCTTTCAGAGAATTTAGGGGATTTTCTTTTTTAAGTGTCTGAGAAAAAAATTAACTGTTGATCTTCTGGGCAGGCTGAGAGATCTTAATAACAGCTTATTGAATATAGTAAGGCAGACTTGTGCTTAACGGCATTGCAGGGGACTGTGGGAAATCATTTGGCACATTATATTTCTGTTTATTTCTAAGTGTTATAGCTAACCTCTCTGCCAATTTGCCTCACACCACAAATTTTCCTTCCCATCCACATGATTTCATATGTATAGATTAACACTTTTGCCAGAATAGACAGCACCTGAACAAAATGAGTATTAACAAAAAAATTGATTATTTCTAGAGTGAGGTGCCCTAGCATTTAAAAGCACCCACTGAGAGATTTTATCCTCTGCATGCAAGTTTGAAATCAATTTGTGGAATTGGGAGATGGGGTATGTTCTTTTTAAGAGCATAAAATCTGTAAAATGTCAGGTGTAACCTCCAGTAAAACCTGAAAGTAAAATATATTCATACCTTGGGCGTGTAACTGTGCCATGTAAGAGAGACTGACCCCCATGAATCAAGAGACTGGAGAATTGGGGACGGCAATGTTAAACAACTAAAAACCACGGGGCTTGGCTTCTCCTTGATTGCTTTATGATGAATGACTTAGGGATGACACTGGCCTGTGATGATAGAGTGACATGTAATATAAACACTGCACAGCAATGATTCTGTTGAGATTTCTGGCTGTCAATAAGCTGGTTCGAATTACCAAAATAAAGAAAACATCATTGTTAGGATAATTAATGGTACTAAAACCATATGTTGGTTACTTTATAAACGATGCCCATATATAGTATGAAAACGTGATTCTTGAAATAGATTCACTCATCTGGCCAAATGTCTCTAATTCCTTTAAATGTAATGGGTTCACTTAAAGTTTGGCTGTTTTTTTTTTTTTTTTAAAGATTTTATTTATTTATTTATTTGAGAGAGAGAGAGAGAGAAACAGCATGAGAGGGGATAGGGTCAGAGGGAGAAGCAGGCTCCCCGCTGAGCCAGGAGCCCGATGTGGGACTCGATCCCAGGACTCCAGGATCATGACCTGAGCCGAAGGCAGTCGCTTAACCAACTGAGCCACCCAGGCGCCCAAGTTTGGCTGTTTTTAATGGTAACTTTTATCTGCTAAAAATCACTCTCTTTCTTGGCATCACAAATAAACCTAAGGAGGGAAACAAATATAAAGCATGCATTTTAACGTCTGTACAACCTCTTGATATGAATAAAAAGCTCTCAGTTGTCCATTTGGACAGATGTGTCCTCGTATTTTTAGCTAAATGGCATTATTATAAGTTTGATAAAGTCTTTCATGCTAAAAAGTGGGGCACACATGAATTTTGGCTTTCTACAAAACAATTGTTTGAACAAAATAATCTCAGACCATAGTGGCAAAGATAGTTTTTAAATGTTGATGCTAGAGATACAAGAACCACCACCAAAAATATAGCACAGTGAAATGCCTAGATAAGGTTTTTTGTTTAGTTCAGAATCTAGTTATATTGAAATGGGACCACTGTGAGATCCACACATTAAGTCTTCATCTTTATATCTGGTACTGATGGTCCTGGAAGACAAGAATTATTTAGCTCTGAATCCTTTGATAGATTTATCTTTGAGCTGGATGATCACTATTTGTACAATAAGCAGGTTGCTAGGTAAGAATGATCTCAGAATGAATTTATAGTAGCTATCATGGTTTTGAAGTATCTCCCTGGGAGGAATGATAAATTTACATGTTTCATAAAAACTAAACAAAACAAAATAAAACCAAGTTCTCATGGTGGATGGACAAAGATGAAGCTTACTTTTCTATGCCATAAAGCCAAAACATAACTGCAATTTATGAGGTCAGGCAGATTCCCGTTTTTGCTGAACTTTTGTCACAAAACATAAATCATAGTTACTCCTAAAAACAAGACACAGTTAAATTTGACAAAAGTTTCCAGTGAGAATTTGTTGTACTTTTTTGAAATACACTGCTCCTTCTACATTAATTCTATTCTGTAGCATGTTTTGGAACTTGTTTGTCCTACACACATGCATGCACATGTGCACACACACACATTTTCTCAATGAAGCATGCCCTAGACATTTTGTAGCGAAATTAATATCTGTGAGTGTTGGAAAATGGCAAATTAGTAATAGACTACATACAAATATGTGTTTTTTTTCTTTAAAGAAAATACAGAAATAGATAATATAAGACTCACCTGATAGTTCACATCCAAGAAGTTCCATTCTCAAAGTGCAGTGTCTTCGACAAACTTGCGGATAGAGTCTTACATACTGAGCTTTTATCGGGGGTGTGAAAGAGTTAGCATAGGGTGTGTTGTTATCAACATTTCCACGAAACACCTGGGTAAAGAGATAATATAGAGTTGAAAATTATTAATTGCAACAGCTTCTTTACCTATTTTCATATATTGACCCTATATCCTATCCAACGTAATGCTTCAAAAATTGGATTAAGTAATTTGGGGATCTGGAGCATTTAGGAAGCACCTAGTCCTCAGCTGTGAATATAAAACCTATAGCTGAAGTCCCAATTAAAGCTATAAACCATTGTGGTCTATGGCATAATCTATACTTTACTATGATGGTCTTGTCGATTTTAAGGTCAGTCCTTCAGAGCCAGGGGAGTACTTCTTTATTTTTTTTGAGAAATGGGCACCTTAAACCTTTCAACTTAATCTGGGTCCATCCGTTCATGCTACTTAGTATTTATAGGTGTTTTTGTTTTGTTTGGTTTGGTTTGGTTTATTTTTTGTAGGAACTAGTCTTCACTAGTACTTTCTGATTACTCAGTCTCTCTAATGCTATGATCAGACTTAAGGATGCTTCAGGGTCTGATTCCTCAAGATTACTTTCTTATCAGTCAGTCCCAGATCACTGGATGAGAAAATCAAAGCCTTCATATATATCTCCAGTGAAACACAGTGTTTCCCTCTAAAAATTAGATGCTAAAATGTGTTATTTTTAATTCTTTTAAATCTCATTTTTCTTTTACTTTTCATATAACTTAGTAATCAGAAAACTTTATTTAATTTCACTTAAGAAAGTATTTAAAAAATCTTTCATAAAATTTATTAGAATTTAGTCTAACCACTTGGTTTTAAATGGGATGAGCTGCAGTCCTGATATTTTTAAAATTAAACCTTTTGAGGAAAATTTGATAAAAAATTGGGACTATCATATGAAAAGGCAAAGTAGACACTGAATATTATATTCATTTCCTCTAACATATTATATTCTGCTGAGTAACAAATTGTTTTCTAATGTGAAATATACAAGCATACATCTTTTCTATCACCTGGTATTTTTGTTAATACTAATAATTTTTTCTTCAAAAATAGTAATTTTGATCTGTACTTACTTGATTAAGGAGAGTGCTAATCTGTCAAAGCAATAAAATGAAATCGAAAGCTATTTTAAAAATGAAAATTAATTGTCATATACAGGACTATGCTAACATTGTGATAAAGTGTTTATACAACCACCAATTAAAATCTGAGAAAATCTTAAACAGTAGCCACTGTACATTTATAACTTGGAAAAACTCCTTACACCCTACGCCTTACTAGACCAATTAAAAAAAAATTACAAATGTATTTGCAACAACATAAGGCTTTTGTTTAAGACTCAGTAACTATTTGGCAATCAATGATTATTAATGAAATTTTACTTTTAAATTAAATATGTTAAGTCAGTCTTACCATGTCTTCATTGGTGCCTTTTACTTTGTACATTGTCCAAGTTTTTCCATCGTTGCTATAGGCAATTTTGTAGGATTTTATATACTCTGGACTTCCAATCCTTTTAGCTCCTTGAGTAATCACACCAGTGACTCTCATTTTTCTTTGTAAATTTATCTAAAGAGACAAGGCATAATCAACGGTAATCTCACTGTTTTCAAGATAACAATATGGAAAATATCGATTTTGGGAATGGGACATTTTTATTTATTAGTATAGATTTAAAATAATACAAAAATATATTAATTTTCCTGTATTTTTTCAGATGATTATTAAGTGTACGTCAAGTTTAGCTTCAAAATCTTTCTCTAATGGAATATATTTCTTAAGTAAGAAATATTTGTGAACAAAGTTTGAAAAAGGCAGTTTGCTGCCAAAATATTAGTATGAAAAACATTTGGTTGGTCACAATATGGAGGTATGATTTAGTAAACTAAAAAATGGGAATATTATCTTGTCAAAATTGCCTCAGTGACATTACTTTGAAACAGTAATGTCAACATAATTTTAATGTGTCTCAAGTTCTTTCGACTTCAACAAATTTCCATTTAAAATTAAACATGAAAATCATTCTGAGATCACTGAATACTAGAATAAAAAAAGATAAAGGTAACAGTAATGACAAAAACAAACAAAAAAACCAAACAGAAGTATCTTCAGTTGCTGGATCTTTATACTGTAGTCTCTATTATGGGTTACGGAGGGTTTTTCAACACATAGTTGCTTTTCTCTTCATTTCATCATATGGAGACTTTCTAACCAGTATTTTCTCTCCATATATTCTCCCTATTCCAAATCACCTTCTAATAGTTTGCTGCAAGAGTAACAGTCAACTAATAAAATTTTTAGTATTTTTTCATAGTTAAATAGGGAGCTCCTTCTAAATGCTACAAGGTAAGAAACATTTTCTTCATATATGGCAGACATTAAAAATTGTTCTATTAGCAGGGCGCCTCGGTGGCTCAGTCAGTTGAGTGTTGGACTCTTGCTTTTGGCTCGAATCATGATCTCGAGGGTCATGGGATGGAACCCCACATAGGGTTCTGTGCTCAGTGGGGAATCTGCCTCTCTCCCACTTCCTCTGCCCCTCCCCCCACTTGTGTGGGTGCACACTTTCTCTCAAATAAATAATCTTTTAAAAAAAATTGTTCCATTCACTTTAGAATGCCCTTACAATATTTATAAAATCTTCAACTAAGTAGAAAGGTACTGTCTCAAATGTTCTTGACAAATTGCTATAGAGCTCCCTTCTCACCAATTACAAATCAGAACAATTTTAATGTCTCGTATTATAATGTTAAGTTAATAATTCAGATATCATTTCCCAAAGAAAATGAGAAAATCTTCAGATTCATGCAAGTGGCAGGCGAGAATTCTACCACTGAACCACCAATGCAGATTCATGCAAGTGACTAGGGTTTTTCACTTTGTGATGAGACTAAGAATTCACATTTGTAGAGGATGTGCATGAGGAAATCAGCTCCTCTATAAGTCACTATATATATATAGCATATATAAACTATATGCTAAATATATATTCATGTTGCATATTCAAAAAGTTAAAAATCAGAACTAAGAAAGCAATCCTTAAAACCTTCCCACCCCCATACAATCCGTGTGACTTACTAAAGGCTTACGATGTTTTATTTCCCTGGATTTATAGATTTTAAATGTGTTAAGTGTGTTATGGGCAATCCTTCATGTAGCAAATGTTCTTTTAGGCTTTGGAAAATTTGCCAACAGGGCAAGGGCTACCTTCCTCTTTATTGTGAGCTTCCCAGTCTCATCTTCCCCCACTGAACGTCATGAGGATCCTTTCCAGTCAGTGTTAATAAGGCAGTTCTCTTGGGAAAAGGCAGTATTGATTCATGTATTAAGAAAACTTGGAATTCTGATGAGTTAAATAACTGGGGCGGGGTAGTCCCCAGCTTCTGACTGGTGAACATTCGTATGCCCCTCTTTCATTCGTATAATGCAGAACTTACAAACAACATTTTTCTTGTTAAATTCTGGGTCTTTGGTCCCTTCTCTTCTGCAACAATGCTAAGTAAGTTGACTTGGCTGTCCAGTTTTACTTTTCTCATTTTAATACTCTCACATCAACATTTCTGACATGAATACATGTTATGTCCCGTTCTTGTTTGGAGGCTCAAATACAAGATTATACTCCATGAAGGTAAATTTTACCTATTGCTCTTAATATTTATCTCAACTAGTTCTCTAAAGATTGATTTTGGAATTTTAACTGTGAGTTTAGAATAGGTAACCTCCAGAAGATATTTATTATTTCAATATGTTAGGTAAATTAGCACATTGCTATGGAAGAACAACATTCTTCCAGTATCTTACATATGATCTTCTTTTTCTTTTTTTTAATCTGAGACTCTTCATAGTCTAAACCATTTTAAGATATACAACATAAATAGTGGACACTTTGAATCATGTTTCCTCCCATTGTGGAAGCCAAATTCCACCCTTGATATTGCTGAACATTCCTTTTCAATTATCTTTTATCTTGTTTCAATTATCTTGTTTATACCTCTTATAGACAACCAAATTATCTCTGCTTGAGTTTTGGCTGATGAGCTGTAGACTCATTTTCTAAAGCTTAAATTGTGGAAGTACAACAATCAGAAAATAAAAATTTGAGTACATGTTTCTCTCTAAATCATTTGAAATGATGTTTTAAAAGATTCCTATTTACTCTAATATTTATAGGCCCTGAGAGTATATCTCAGGGAGCTGAAATTCCAGATAATAAAGCAGCACCCAACTTGGGTTGTATCTACTTTTAGTCAGTATTTGTAATTAAATATCAGGGCTGTTTTCATTACATAAAAAATTTATAGAACACAGGTTCTGGGATGATTAACACTTACTAGGTTTTAGACTTTGGGTTCTCATATACCTAGCACTCTTAAGCTTGGATAATAAGATATTCAACATAAGATGGCTAAGATTTCACTCTCATGGTCGAACTCCAGTTTAATACCAGGAATCTATATTGCTGTGAGAAATAAACTGAGCCTTGGAAGAAAGCTAGGGCACGATTTTAGAAACATCTCCACCACACAACTTGTTGCAAGTAATCCCCTTTCATGGATTCCAACATTATGTTATAACCTCTTTGTAAAATGACATTGGCTCAAAGGAGAACTGTGTATTCTACTTATTCTGCCTGTATGAACCACTCCAGATACTATGTTAAAGGTCTACCAGGGATTGTACCAGAAATTCCAAAATTACTCCCTGAACTTGATGGATATTCAAATATACAATGAATTATTTTCATTTATTTATCTGGTTTCAGAGAAATTATTATTCTACTGGGAGGTAGGTAGATTGCATGGCCAAACAGAAGCTCATTCTTAGGTATTTTGAGTGAATGGTGTCCCCTGCATGCATATAAATATTAAGAAACATAATCTGGATCTAGAATGCCTAGAACCCATGCAAAGGCCAGGCAGAAGGCAAAAAAAACTGACAGTTTCATCCCTGGCTTTTGTCACTTCCCACCAATATAATCTTGGGCAACTTGTCTAAGCCTTCTGAAATTTAATTTCCTCCCTTGTAAAAGGGATTTTAATAGAATTATTGCATGAGAGGATTATACGATGTAATGCATGTAAAAATTTAATAACACCTGCCACATAGAAATCTCTTGGAACATTTGCTTTTGGGGTTGATTTTCAGTTTTTGTTGTTATTTTTTTAATTTTATTTATTTTTTTTTAAATTTTATTTATTTATTCATGAGAGACAGAGAGTGAGAGAGGGGCAGAGGGAGAAGCAGGCTCCCAAGGAGCAGGGAGCCCGATGCGGGACTCAATCCCAGGACCCCGAGACCATGACCTGAGCCGAAGGCAGTCGCCTAACCAACTGAGCCACCCAGGTGCCCAGTTTTTGTTGTTATTTAAATGAAAAGAAGCATTCTTTCTACTTTAACCATTTGATGTTAGGGAATTTGGACTTGGAGAGGTACACTGCATTTATGAGAGCTGATACTCATAATAACCATACGAAAATACTTTTAGAAACAACTTCCAAAGCTATGAACTTATAAGACATTTAGGGCTACTATGTTTAAGTATGTGTGTGTGTGTGTGTGTGTGTGAATCCAATCACTAGCTTCAAAGTGGGGAAAAAAGGAAAATTCATGGGTTCCTGACAAGACAGCAACAAGCATGGGATACTGCCCCTCTCCCCTGAATTCAGCACTGGAGATACTCCAGGTTAGAAGGTTGTTGAGCAGGTACTGAGATTTATCAAACTCTAACGCAAAAAAAACATGAGAAATCCTTAGCGTCGAGATCCCAGTGCATGTCTCTATGTTTGGGATGTGGGGAAAACTCCAAGGGCTAGTGATGGGAGACAGGCTTGAGAAGAGCTTTCTAAATTTGCCATTTCTTATTCTCATTTTGCAGTCTGGCTCCTTCCTGATCTACCCAGTTCCAGTCCAGTGCCAGGCGAGGCAGTGGTGACATGTGGGCCAGGCTGGAATGGGGAGCCTGCAGTCACTAACAAGTCTGCGTGTTTCCCCCTCTGCACTCCACAGCCCTGTCTCTGCACTAAGGAGGTAAAATGGAGCAATGGAGATGCTGATAAAAGCAGGGTCTGGGGCAACTGAGTTAGGGGGGAGAGGGATTCAGGATAAGTATAGATTATAACTGTCATAAAGCCCCCTCTTTGCACCAATGTGATCCACCAGGAATAGCTGAAACTAGGTCAGTGGTGTCACATTGCCCTTCAGGTACACGACTAGCCAAGATATTAATACAAACTCCCTGAGAAATGCAAGCACTGTAATCAAAAGAAGAAAACAAAAAAAGAACTAGAAAAAAACTAATCTAATAGAACTGAAAGATTAAGATTTTAAAGTTAAAAAAAAAATTCCCTAAGAAGATAAGGATATTTTTGAAACATAAGACTGAAACAAAAAAAGAACGAGTTGGAAATACTGAGAATAAAAAATATAATTAAAGTTAAAAAAAGTTTAAAATTAAGCTACATAAGGTTCCTAATGGGTGGATTTCAAACAAAGAGACAGAGCTGTAGAATAAACTAGTGAGCCCAAGACAGGTTATGAAACCCCCTCCAGAAGGCAGTAGAATGGGATTCAGAGATTGCCCATACTGGCAGATGATGTAACAATTTACTTTGAAAATTCAAGGAAGCAACAAATAATAAAAATGAATGAAAAAGTTCTGCAAATTTGCTTAATATGAGATCAACATTTAATCTATATCAGCAATTAATTGAAAATGTAATATAAATAATTAAGATAGTGTGATACTGCCACATGTAAAAGCAGACAGATCAATAAAACAGAGTAGAAAATCAATAAATACAGACCCCACTCTGTAAAGAAATTTTATATGTGAAATAACTGATATTTAAATCAGTGGAGAAAAAATAGAATATTGAACAACTGGATTGGGATAATTTGGTAAATATCTTAAATAAATAAATTTAGATCAATATCTGTCCTTTTATCCCAGAGTAAATTCCAGGTAAATTAAATACTTAAATGAAAAACAAACCAACCAACCACCAAAGGACCAGAGGAGGATATTGAATTAAAAATAATCTGAGATGAAAATGACTTTCTAATCATGGCACTAGTTTTAAAAATGTCATTAAACTAAAAATTTCTTTAAGATAAAAAGCAAAATAAAGTAAAATATAAATGACAACTAGGATTAATGTTTTCTAAATCATAGCAAAGAGTTGATTAATCAAAGAAATTAGGTCTTTTTTTTTTTAAAAGATTTTATTTATTTATTTGAGACAGAATGAGAGAGAGAGAGAGCACATGAGAGGGGGGAGGGTCAGAGGGAGAAGCAGGCTCCTTGCTGAGCAGGGAGCCCGATGCGGGACTCGATCCCGGGACTCCAGGATCACAACCTGAGCCGAAGGCAGTCGCTTAACCAACTGAGCCACCCAGGCGCCCAAGAAATTAGGTCTTACCTATTAACAGGTAAAACACAAACAACTCAATAGAAAAAACATGGGCAAGGGATTTTTGTTAGTTGACATCAAAGGAAATACATATGGATCTTAAACATATGAAGAGATACTCAATCTTACTCAGAATACAAATTAAATTAAACCTACTCCAAGATACTATAATTCACACAATATTGTAAAATATTCACTAAAGTGTAAAGAAATAGGCAAGCTTGTACATTCCTAGTGGGAGTATAAATGACAGTCTTTTATGAAGGACTTTTATGAATTTGTGACATGAAATGAAATGACAAATGCACATTTCCTTAAATTCAGCAATTTCATTCTAAGAATGCAGCCTACAAGTATAATCATACATAGGCAAATTGATGTAGCTACAAAATTGTTCCCTCCAGCACTGTATATAACAGAACACAATTTCAAACAATTTGAATCTATCAGTAGGGGTCTAAGTCATTTCATTATGGGAAAGTCCAGAAAATGGAATACCCTTCAGCTGTAAAGAAAAGGAACAAGAATGAGGGGTGGGAGGAGAGGAGCAAGAGGGGGAGGGAGAGAAAGAGAGAGCTCTTAGCATAGGTTTAAGAAATTACTGCTTGTCAAGTTTTGGTGTGGTATCAAAGAAGAGTATCTACAATTATCTGGAAATTATATGGAAAAAGCAGTAAGACGTTTGCAACAGAAAACAGTGTGTGCTGCATACTTCTGTTTATACTACTGTAAAGGGCAAATAATACATATACATGTTTTCTTGTACAGGATTATAATGTCTCTGAAAGCAAAAACACAAAACTGGTTAACAGTGGTTTCTTTAAAAGGAGGTAAACAACTTGGGGAGAGAAGAGGGACGAATAACTTTGACAGTGCTGTATATACTCTTTAGTGTCTTTTGAAACTTGAAGTATGTGATGTCTTACCTATTCAAAATATAAATATAATTAAAGTAAAAATAAAAGATGGATAATAAGATGTTATTTATAATAGTGAAAGGAATTATAAAATATCTAGAAACTAAGTGGTTCTAGAAAATATCTAGAAAGTATTAATAAACAATATGACCTTATGGAAAATATTTTTTAACCAAAATATATAATGGAAGACCAGTATACATTTTAATGGATGATACAACATAATAAATTTGTTCTCTGAATTTTGTTTGTAAATTCTGTGCAGTTTTCATCAAAATCCAGGACAGGGGGCGCCTGGGTGGCTCAGATGGTTAAGCATCTGCCTTCGGCTCGGGTCATGATCCCGGGTCCTGGGATCGAGCCCCAAGTTGGGCTCCTGGCTCAGCGGGGAGTCTGCTTCTCCCTCTCCCTCTCCCCCTGCTCATGTTCTCTCTCTCTCTGTATCTCTGTGTCTCAAATGAATAAATAAAATCTTAAAAAAAAAATCCAGGACAGTATTCTGTGTTATGATAAATTTATTCTAAAAAATCTGTAATTTTATTTTAAATTATACATCGAAAAACAACTTTTCATTATAAATACTCAGGAATACTGGAAAAGAGATATGAAAAATGGGGGAAATTTGCCATATATTAAGACATCTCGAGACTATTTTAATTAAAAATAATGTGGCGCTAACCTAGAGACAGAAAAATACCTAATTGGAATTGGAAGAGGGGTCCACGAAGAGGCCTAGACATATATTCACACTTGAGGAAGCTTTACAAGTCAGGGGGGAAAGGCCAGATTTAGTAAATGGTGTTGGGAAAATTGATAGTCTATATAGAGAAAAATGAGTTTGGACTGGAATGTACTAAGGGCCAAACGTGAAAAGTAACACTATTCACCTAGTAGAAGAAAATGTAGAAACATATTTTTGTGACCTCAGATTTGAAGAAGCTGTTCTTAAGAAGACCAGAAAAAAACAAAGTGTGAAGGGAAAAATGAAATTGGTTCCTTTTCAAAAATTTAAAGGTTTCTATTCAACCAAGTACATTAGAGGTAAAGTTAATAGAAAGGTGACAGCTCGGGAGGAGAGATTTGTAATATCAAACACCAACAGGGGCTTATGTAGTACACTAGTTCACAAACTTCTAGGTCTCAAGACTCCTTTACTCTTAAAAATTACTGAAGGACCCAAAGAGCAAATGCACTCACACACAGCACTGTGAGATATGTATATATGTGTGTATATATACATACACACACACTGTATATAGTAATATAGTAATATATGGAGTATATAACATATATATTTATTGTATTAAAAAGCTGACAAATTAAAAAATACTTAATAATTAATTTTAAAATAACAATAATAAACCAAATACATTTTAACATAAACAACTTATTTTTTTAAAAACTAATTATATTGTCCCAAACTAAAAATTTATTGAAAGCTTATTTTACATTTTTACAAATCTCTTGAGTATCTAGCTTAAGAGAAGACAGGTAAGTTCTCATATTTGCTGCTGCCCTCAATCCATTACAAAATATTTTTTGGCTGAAGTGAATGAAGAAAATGCAGCTTCACACAGACATGTAGTTGGAAAAGGAAGGACTATTTTAATAACCTTTCCAGATAACATGTATATTCTTCCTTGTTAGCACATCGAAACTTGACAATAGTTTAAATTTTAGTTGCAGTGTGGAATCTGAAATCTACCAGTGAACTTTTTATATTTGTTAAGTTAAAATCCATCGGTTTATCTTGTACTTTAAACAGATCTTTTACCTACTCATGATTTTGTACCATCATGCAATGGCCATTTGGAAAATATAGTCTCACTGAGCTATGGAGAGTCTGTAAATATCAATACCTTTTATTTTATAATATCAAAAAGTTACATTCATTAATATCACCATCAATTTTATCAGAAAAGTCTTTAAGTATTAGAAGCTATCGAGCTCACGCTGGTGCTTACATTTTTTCCCAAATTCTAATTTTCATTTGAAATTTCAAATTTTATCACTAGCAACAAATGCTGTCAACTATGTTCCTTAATGTAGCAGGATTACTTTGTTCATTTTCAAGGCAATATCTGCCAAATATTCAGTTATGAACAGTCATGGTTTGTCAATATTTCCTTAAAGTAAACATGATATTTAAAAAGGAGGGGGTAGGGGTGACAAGGTGGCTAAATTGGTTAAATGTTGGACTCTTGATTTCGGCTCAGGTCATGATCTCAGGGTCATGGGATCGAGTCCTGTGTCTGGTTCTGTGCTGGGGTGGAGTCTGCTTAAGATTCTCTCTCTCCCTCTCTCCCCCCCCACCTCTCTCTCTAAAATAAATAAACAAATCTTTAAAAAAATAAAATAAAAAGGAGGGGGTAGTTCAGCTTGTAACTCACACAATCTCCCCAATGCTTTTCCTTGAGATAATCACCATACTTCCATACTTATCAGAAGTGCTTTCTGTGTAATTCCAATTTGATTGTGCAGAATATTAAAGACACAGCAAGGATTGGCATTTAATAAAATTCATGATCATTAACGCTTTATCAAAAACATTATTAAATGAGCTGAATTTCTTTAAATTTTTTACCCCAGCATGTGCATGATGGAGACGGATAGAATGACTATTAGTACCGTTTGGTGCTACTGTCTTGTTTGTGCTAAGGAATCAGCAGTTTTACGCACTGTTGTTTTGTGGCATCAGTGCAAATATTAAAACAGTGAAAATGGTAAAGAAAGCCTTAGAATTATTAAGGAACTAGTGTTGACCTGTGAACCTCCTGAATGAGCTGGGACCCCCTCCTTCCAAAAGGGATATGTGAACTCACATGCAATTGAGAAGTAGTGTTCTAAAATATGCAAAGTGTTTTTACAAACACACACACACACACACACGATGAAGAAACCAACAGAACACGGAGCAAAGGATATTAAAAAGCAATTCAGAGAAAAGGAAATAGCAATAGCCAAACTCTCACTATTAATTAAATAAAAGATAGTAATTTATAGTCAACAGATTTATAGTCAACAGAGTGGCTATACTTCAGTCTGTCAGTTGTTAACAAAATTAAGGAACTTATTTCTGGGTATTAGTCTCTGAAAAGTTGTTGCTTAAGTGTTCAATGAGAAATACCTGCAAATATTTACTGTAGAATTTTTTTGTGTTAGCAAAGAAGGCAGTTTAAGCGAATATCCCTAGAGGTATAAGAGATTTAAAATATAAAATGTATGTGTGTGCACATGCATGCATGTGTGTGTATTCTTGCACACATACACACAGCCATACTTTCTAAGAGTCAGAAGTGATGAACTGGATTTATATATGGCTATCTAACAAACATAAGAATATGTGAAAAAGAACAATGAAATATACACAATACCATTCATGTAAATTTAAAAACACACATATACAACATAACATCACACAGTTTCCAATAATTCACTTGTCTACATCAACATAGGAAGGGTGAAATGACAGGTTACACATCAGCTCCACTGGGCTGGTTTCTGTAAGGAGAGGGGACTGGGAAGGAAGGTGGGGAATGAGTAACAATGCAAAGAAATAAGGAGATTCATCCTCAGATCAGTGCTGACATACAAAAGGATTTTCTGGACTCATTACCTAGTATAAAATACCGTACACAAGCATTTCAAACATACTTATTATATAATAACATACTTAAAATTATTTATGGTTGCAATTTAGGTGAAAGCTAGTATTAAATAAGCCATTGGCTTTAAAAGTAGTTTTATAAATAGCTAGTTGTTTTTCTCTACATCCAGCTTGTTACCAGAAGTTGTGATATACTTAAGTAGTACATTCAAGTGTGAGTCTGACTGGTAGCTGGTATCACTACATAACAATAATCCAAACATAAAATGCAAACAGACACAGTATGCAAAAAGGAATTACTTTATTATTTTATTTAATTGAAAAATAAGCATTCAGTTTCTTAAATGTTGTAATGCTTGGGAAGTGGAAGAGGAAGAACTCCTTTTTGAGGAAACTTTATTTATTTATTTATTTATTTTTAAGAACTGAGCCACCCAGGCGCGACATCCTGTTTGAGGAAACTTTAGGAAGCATTTCCCAACTGAAGATTGTTAAAAGGTAAACTGAGGCATATTAAATTTTTTTTTCAGAGTTTATTTGAACAAAAATCAATTCAAATGGGGCAGCACCAATCCAGAAGTGGTTGGGAGTGCTCTGCCAATAGGGGTTAGAGAAGAGACTTTTTGGGGGAAGAGGTTAAAGCAAAGCAAGGAAATTTGATTGGCTATAGCCTGCATTATTTGGGAAAGCCTAGTTAAGCTGTTCGTGATTGGCTGTCCTTAGGTTTTGCTTTCTTAACCTTGAGGCATTATAGGCTTAGGTTTTGGTTTGCTTACTTAGGCTGCTAAGATATTAAAGCCAACTCAATTTAATGGTCTTCTCATTTAATTAATTTAATAAGATCAATTAGCAAGAAAAATAAATGCCTGATTCATAGTTATTCTTAGCAAAATCATGTTAATAATCAAGCACTCAGGGATCATTTACTTCATGATTATCGACGCACACGCAAACAGTAGTTTGTGAGTTTCTTTTTTGTTGTTGTTTTTAAAGATATTTATTTATTTATTTATTTATTTGAGAGAGAGTGAGAGAGAGCACAAGCAGGGTGAGGGGCAGAGGGAGAAGCAGACTCCCCGCTGAGCAGGGAGCCCAATTCTGGACTCGATCCCAGGACGCTGGGATCATGACGTGAGCCCAAGGCAGATGCTTAACCCACTGAGCCACCCAGGTGCCCTGGTTTGTGAGTTTCTATATAAAAATGCAGATTCAAATGTTAAATAGCATATCACATCACAGTATTATATAAATATATAGTACTTACATAATAATGATGTTTTATAGAAATCATTATATATACCAATGTTTTCATAATTTGCATAAAACAGGTAATTTGTTTAAATTGTTTACTAAGTGGTAGTGAATAGAAACTTTTGAAGTCTTATTTTTCCTTTTTTAATTATGAGGGTTATAGATTATCATATAAATAAAAGCATCAGGTGAAAGATTAAGTAATAAAAGGATCTGCTAGACAGGATGAGACTCCATCATTAGAATTGCTAAAAATACAAAATGAGGAATTTGCTGTTACTGTATATTAGATATGCATACAGTCACCCTTAAACTAAGAGAAAAACACACTTACAAGAAGAACCACCAAACCATAGCCACCTTTCAATTTTAAGAAATGAGTATTTCACTTGAATATCAGAGGGCCTTCTATTGAGTTAAAAACATTATTTTACATATGATTATTATAAAGAAAATATGTAATTGGAGAAATTAGAGAACCTAAAATTGTAAATTGTCATTATTCATAATACGTTTATCTTAACAGAGATTTTATTTTATGTACTAGCATTCTACCTCTGATGGTGATCTGTTCAATTAGCTCTTTTTCCTAACACCAAGTATCTGGAAGTATGTGAGTATAGGTATTTTTTTGAAATTTCCAAATAATGATTTTGCACTGATAGCATTTAAACTGTTATATTTGTAAATTTTTTTTCCAAATTCACAATATTGTTCATAATCAACCTCATTTAAGCATGCACAGTTCACAGTGAAGACAATCCTCCTAGGAGGGCTTTTGGGTAGGGTCTTGGAATACAAGTAAGCTTCAGGCAAAAAGCTTCAGGTAACCATCTGTTTTGTGTGATATGAGAAATAACTTGAGCGTCCCAGGCAGTTTTAAATAATTGGATTATAAAGATTGTCACTTAGGGGTTAAAAACAACAACAACAAAAAACAAAAAAACACAGGAACATTATCACCAGAAGCTTCTTGTTATAAATGAGAGGGAATTGGAACTCCCCTGTTCCTTCACGTTATCTCATTAATGTATTTTATTGAATCCCTCTTTCACATCTTCTGTAGAGGCCTTGGTGGGGGGAAGCACCATGAATATGCCTAAGGAGAAAGGCATTTGTTGGAAGTATATCAAGATGAAAGGAGCAACTCAGAGCAACAGTGCATAGCTTACTTACAGTTTTGACATGACTGGTCATAGTTGCTATAATATACTTTCTCTTAAACAACCTCCATATCACCAAAAACCCAGTCAACTGACATTCTCCATTCCCACAGTTAAACATGATCCCTGCTCTACACTTCCTGGTGCGTTGGGCTTATCTTGGTCAGGCCCACCACCCACGTTCTTGCCAGCTGAACTGCACATTAACCATGAGTCAGTTGTGTTTGTTCTCCAAACTTTTTTCAAGTTGTGCCTGTTTTTTTAGTTATGTAATTTAGTTAAACATAATTGCTAAAATGTAACTGGGAAAGGGGAGGGTTTTTTGCCTATGAAAACATGAAAAAGCTTGCAAAAACCTTAGAAAGGCAAATTACTGAAAACAAACAATAACACTAGAAGAAATGATTAATAGAACTATTATCAAAGATATTAATAGAACTATTGTCTAAGATATTAATATCTAGGATTCTACGCTTGGATAACTTCACCAGTAGGTTTAAGCAAAAAAATAAGAACTGAGGTATTATTAATGCTTTATGGGTGTGGTTCATCCAAGAAACATAAAACAGAATTTAAATTTTTTTTTAATCAATTTTTATTAGCTAACCAAATATTTAGTTCTGAAGCTCCAAATAAGAAGGCTTCTCAACTGTCCTTCACTATTTTGAGTGTCGGCCAGGCTTTATCATCTGTTCAAGTAATACAACTGTCTTCTTTAAAAAGAGAGGGGAAAAGAACACATGTGAACAGACATAAAACAATAATCTCTTTATGACTCCTTGCACCTGGTAAAGCTTCCAATCAAAGTGAAACACCTCATTCACTAAACAGCATGCAACAGAAGCAATGCACTGTCATGGGTGTAATCCGTTGGTTGTTCCAAGAGTCCTGGCCTAGCATAACAGTTTCCTCTGTATTTCCACCTGTTTCTAAAGGACTCTCACTATACTGTACTCCTCTTTCTTGGTACTTGCTGTGGGTAGACTTTCTTCACATGCTCCGACATTCACAGCTTCACATTCAGAAGTGAACTGAACTGTGGCTATTTTGTTTAAAGACTTCTACTTCTAAGTTCAGTGGAATAGTATATAATAAAGGGAGTGTAGAACCCTCATAAATAAAGTCCTATGGTCTGAAGTATAGATTTTAATTCATATGCTCTGAATTTTAGATTTTTTTCTCTTTCTTGGTTACTTCATATGGCTAGGGCAAAAATTAAAGGAGTCGTGTTTATAAAAAGCCCGTCAATCTGAAGAGATTCAGTAAAAAGATGGAAGGGAGGGAGGGAGGGAGGAGAAAAATAAAGAAACCACGAAGCACAGATAGGAGAAGTTAGGGAAGAAACCAGAGGAATAAAAAGAGAAAATGATGTCAAGACATAAGTAGGAATGCTAACGCCAATAAAAATACGTTAGAAATAATGAAAATAAGGTCACTTTGCTTATCTCTATTTTTCAAAGAAGCCTGAGGTGCTCCCCAAAAGAAAAAAAAAAATCCTTGATGCCTAAGCACAGGGGCCCAAGTGAGTATGCTATAAAGGGAGAGGGACGGGGGAGGCTGAGGGCAAGACTTGACTTTCTTACATTCCTGTAGGTGGCAACAGCTCTTCCGTGGGAGGAATTTCCATGTGAATGCTCTCTTCTGTTTCAACCACCTCACTGAGTGGACTTCAAAGTGAATGGGACTAAGAACAGTGCTGAGTAAATCAAAATGACAACATATACAGATATAAACACAAATAAAAAACGGATATCCAATTACTTAACGATAGTCTTAGCTAAAACCAAGTCCCCTGATGCCAGTATCCCTATCCAGGACAGGGAAGGATTAGCAGGCAGACAAGAATGTACTATCCCAGTATGTGCCCTCTGATTTTTCTTAATTCATTGTATTATTTGTAGCATGCAAACAACAACAATGTCAACAGAAGAATTTCCAAGTTTTGCTATGGGAACATTCTATACTTTTCCATTTATGAAGGTATCATTGGTAGGAACAACAAGTGTCCTGAAATTTTAAAAGCTGACATGGGATCGATTAAACATCAAGACAAAACCAAATATCACATGATAAAAACTTAAAAGTACTTGTGGAAAGCAGAATACTATGATAATCTTCATTTTCATGTACTGAAGAAAAAGTCTACAAAGTAAACATATGCTCTAGCACAAGAGATGGCAAGTTTTCCAGGATATTATTTTCTAGCATTATGCAATATGAATGAATTAACCAAAAAAAAGCAATAAGAGGGCTAACAAGTGAGACTGGAAAGCTCTGGGACACAGATGTAGTACTGATTATCAAGTATTACCTTTCTATATTCCTTGTGTTCTTCTGGCTTTATTTTAGTCTAAATAAGTACAATCTTATATCTGTGTGTCAAAAATAAAACTAAATAACTATATTTCAGAAGTTAAGTTATATTGCCATATTGGAATATATCAGCAGAGACCTTGAGCAATAACAAAATAGACCTATATTTCATGGTTTTTTTTTTTGAGAACTCCATGATTCAAAATTTTTGTATAAATAGACAAACTAGACAGTCCTTGGTTATTTCTCCTTATGAAGAAATTGTTACTCTAGACCTAAAGGTAGGTGCTAGGCATGTTACTAAGTGGGCTAACCAGATTATCTAATTTCAGACATGCTGAAAGTAGGTTTTTAAAATGAATCCCAAATCAGACAAACACTAGCAATGTTCCATATTCTCTTAAAATGTCACCGGATACAAAAGATTCATTGCAGTCTAGAGTAAAGTCATCCTAGAAGAAGCAAGTAATGTCTTTTAGTTCTTCTGTTTGCTTATGAATTTCTATAGTAAGGATTAATTTGTAATTTGCATTGTATTTCTATGGGAGTTATGGGAACTACCCTTAAATATCTAATTATTTTTGAATAACACATGGAAGGTAAAATGCCCTAAACTGTTGTAACATTTTGAATACATTTATAAGCAAATAAATCCTGAAATTTGAGGTCAGAGATTTTCATAACAAACCATCTGGGACTGGACTCGCTGAGAGTGGGACCTCTTAGTATTTGGTATCGGGGAGAATGGCGGTGCTATAAAAACTGGAAAGATGAGAAATGAAGAGAAGCAAACCCCGGGAATTGGGAGTCCCATACCACACATCTGTAGGATATGCAGGCCCCTCCCTCCTGGGGGCTGATCAGCAAAAAGGACCGCTAACACCCCAAATTGCCTAACAACCAAATTTCTGTTTCTTCAGGGCAAGAGTAGATCACTGCACTTAATAGCAAGATGTTTGTTTTTGAAAAGCCAGGCTGGTAAGCTAGGTATGCCCCACTACACTTCCTAACATGGCTTTGGGCAAGTTTCTTAACCTCTGTAAATCAGAATTTCTTTATCCATACAATGGTAATGAGGTGTTATCTAACTCACAGGGTTGTCTGAGTATTAAAGATGATGTTACCCTTACCTACTTAGCATCTTTAAGCATTTGATGATTGTTTGCTATCCTTACCATTTTGTCCAGGGAAGACCAAAACTGAATTTTCACTTCCAAATGTGGAAAACAAGAAAAAGAATGAAAGGATTCTTTAATTCACAGGGATTAGGCCCATTAGACTCCATTTTTTAAATTTTACTTTTCAAAGTTCCTCTATATACATGATACACTATTTCATTGTTCTTTATATTAACCTTAAGAAATTAATTGGACAATTCTGGTCTTCTGTATGGGCCAACAGGGAAAGATGATGGGGGACTTTTTGGTCATCTCTGCTCCCTTAGAAGTAAGAAGAAGAATATACAAAGAACAAAACCAACCACAGAAAAAGTTCTACTCCCTACACACCACTCTGGTCCAATAGCAACTCCTTAATAACATGGAAAAATAACATTTTTACATGTTTTCAAAGAAACACAGTTTCAACACTACCAGACAGTTCTATATAGCAAAACATTAAATTATTTGAAATTTATGAGGAAGAAAATAGAACATATCTCATTATTTTAAAATAATAGTTTTGCTGAACAGATGTTGGTAATTAGGAAATCTTTTAAAAATGTACTGATTGGGGCACCTGGGTGGCTCAGTCGTTAAGCGTCTGCCTTCGGCTCAGGTCATGATCCCAGGGTCCTGGGATCGAGCCCCGCATCTGGCTCCCTGCTCAGTGGGAAGCCTGCTTCTCTCACTCCCACTCCCCCTGCTTGTGTTCCCTTTCTCGCTTTCTCTCTGTCAAATAAATAAAAATCTTAAAAATAAATAAAATAAAAATGTACTGATTGTATCATTTGTAAAGGCAAATTTAGGGAAACTAAATTATACTTATTATTATTATTATTATTTTTTGGTAGCTTGAACTATAGATTTGTTCCTTTGTTAAATCACTTCACTGTTTTCAAACCTTCAGTGGCTTTTCCCTCCTACCCAAATTAAAACATGTATGTTTTCCACTGTGGCATGCACAAATCTCTATGACATCATACAACTTAGCTTTCCAGCTGTATTTCTGATTATTATCACATGTGCATTTATGCCTCTATATAATCATTAAATGGGTTTAATTCATCCATTATTTCTTGCATGTCTATAATCTACAGACATAATGACGGATACAGTGGGAAAATGTAAAAACAGAAAAGATTTTCGCACCTGTCACGTAATCAAAAAGAGTAAGACACACAGGTAACTACAAAACAAAATAGAATAATATAAATGAGAAGGGGACAAATGCCTTGTCACGGACATAAAGAGAAATCAATTAATACTGGAAATAGGAAACCAAGGCCGAGAAATGCCAGGGGGCCTGTCCAAGGTCACATACCAGGACTGAATGGTCATCAAAGACTCAGAGAAAAGAAGAGAGATACGGTACAAGGTGGAGTACCCACTATGCTGAGGAATAATGAGAGGTCTGGTGAGGCTGGACAAAAAGGGAATTCTTCTTTATCTATGTCTGTCCACCTGAAAGGCCTCTTTCATCTACTGCAGCAATCTGAAAACTTATCTGCTCTGTCAGCCTCATTTTATATGAATCCCTTTACATTTATATGTAATACTTAAACATTATTATTATGGCATTAAAACATTCTGCCTTGGATCTAATACTGAACATGCTATTGGCAGACTCATATTAAGTATGATTTGGTTCAGCTGTGACAAAAACCCAACTTAACAGTGGCTTAAATAAGATAGAACTTGGCTTCTCTCTTGTGTAAACATGTGACTGGGCAGATGGGGCTGATACATCAGGGCTCCAGGAACCTTCTACCTTGTTGCCACTGTATGTAACCTTGATCTCATTGTCCAAGATGGCAGCATTTGAATTCTCAGCAACAAAATGTAGAAAGGGATGAAGAGGGCATGTGGGTGTTATATCTGAAGGAAGGTTCCTAGAAACCACCATGTGACACTTTTGCTTATATGCTTTTGGCCCTAGTGAATCACACGGCCACAGCTAGTGGAATGGGAGGTTGGGAAATACAGCCTAAAAGAACATATTTTTATACAGAATATACAGACTCTTACAGAATAAAACTGAGGTAAAAATTGCTTAGCCACTAATCCTCTTGCTACAGAAACAGATGAAAAAGATATGGGGAGACAGTTAAAAGTCTTGGATATTTTTGAATATGTGAGAATGTACATTTATTAATTACTTGCTATATAACCAACATGTAACTAAACATCCATCATACAATCCTCACAACAATCCTAAGAGGCCACTCTGTTTTTGTTGTCACTTTATATATAAAGAACTTCTATCTTAGGGTGGTTAAATAACTGTATTCAAAATGACAGCTGCCAGTTGAATCCAGAACCACCGATCTTAAATACCATATTGTTTACCATAGAATATAACTGCTTATGCAACCTAAGTGTCCACTGAGAGAATGGAGAGAGATGTGGTACATATATATAATGGACTATTACTCAGCCATAAAAACGAATGAGATCTTGCCATTTGTGACAACATGGATGAACCTAGAGAGTATTCTATGTTAAGTGGGTTAAGTCAGTCAGAGAAAGAAACATACTGTATGATTTCACTTACATGTGGAATCTAAAAAACAAAACAAATGAACAAACAATCAGAAACAGACTCATAAATACAGAAAACAAACTGGTGGTGCTAGAGGGGAGAAGGTAGGGGAATGGGAAAAATAGGTGAAGGTGATTAAGAAGTACAAACTTTCAGTTATAAAATAAATAAGTCATGGAGATGAAAAGTACAAGGAATATAGTCAATAATATCATAAGAACGTCATATGGTGACAGATGGTGGCTACTCTTAATCATGGTGAACATTGTATAATGTGTGGAATTGTCAAATCACTATGTTGTGCACCTAAAATTAATATGACACTGTATGTCACCTCTACTTGAATAATAAAAATTTTAAAAAAGGAAAATAGAACTTTTATTTCTAACATTGATTATGACAACAATTCTGTTCTTATTTATTAAAGATTTAGTCATAAGGATTGGTGAGAATACAAGTGAGCCAACAGATAATGCCCCTACCCTCAAGCAGCTTACCTATAATAATCTCCGATACAGTCTTTAAGGATAAGTTGTGACAAGTGCTCAAGAAGAAAAGAACAAAATGCTATATATAGTACATATATTAGGAGAACCACATTTAGTCTAAGGTGAGGGGCTTCCTTTTTCTTTTTTTTTTTAAAGATTTTATTTATTTATTTGAGACAGAGAGAGAGCACATGAGAGGGGGGAGGGTCAGAGGGAGAAGCAGGCTCCCTGCCGAGCAGGGAGCCCGACGTGGGACTCGATCCAGGGACTCCAGGATCATGACCTGAGCCGAAGGCAGTCGCTTAACCAACTGAGCCACCCAGGCGCCCGGTGAGGGGCTTCCTTGAGAAGGCAGCATCTAGAACAGTAATTGGCACATGGAAAATACTCAATGAATATGATAAATGAATGAATTTATTAATTTAAATGGAGTTGGAGGTCACTTTCAAAGTCACTTTTCTAAGCCTGAGGAAGCAGAAGGGAGTACACTTCAAAAAAGTCCCATGTGGCTGGAATTCACATGGTAAATTTTCCACTCTTCCCAAAGCACAGAGTTAAGAATTCAATTGTTCATTGAATTCAATCAAACAGCTTTTTCCCTCTCAAATGTCCATACAATGAAGTAGAACATTTTCACATAAGATAATTTAAAATGTTTTATCTACTTAGATAAGCTCCACATGAGCACAAAAAACTTGTCTATTGCCCAAATGGCTCTCTGCAAATAAGTAGCTGCTCAATAAATACTAGTTTATCGGCAACAGATCTGAAACTAACAAAAACATTCTGAAAAAATATTAGATAATGTACTCTTCTTTCAACATTTATGTACATCTTTCCAAATCTGGGTTAATGCTCCTAAGAAAAGGAAAACTAAGATCCACTGGTAATATTAAAATGTCTTATTTGTTTTTTTGTTCTGCATGATAATCACATTTCAGTTTAAGGGCTTCTTGAAAGCTGCTGTTATGTAAAAATACTGGCTTAGGTTGGGCTCCTGCTAGGAAAACTAAGATACAAAAACTCACATCTACTTCTGAAATTCAGCACTGTATGTCTAGCAGCACTAATGATAGTAATAAACTAAGGAGACCTGGGTTTAACACAGTTTTTTAAATCTGAGAAATGAAAATACAGCCTATGTATTATGAACTCAGGAAAAATACTTCAAAGCTACTGAAGCATTAAATATACAATAGATGCAAGAAATTTGCGAGCCCATCTGTGGAAAAAAGGAGACCTTTATTATTTTTTTAAGAACCAAAAATCACAACACAGTAAAACGATCTACACTAAGTACACCAACGTTAGGCTGAAATAGCTACTGTTTTAATTAACTATATCACTTCTGGGGAAAACAGTAGCAGCCACAGCAATAACAACATTAAAAACAAATACATGGAGAAAATGGAAGTAACCTATGGTATGGAAATGCCCTGAACAAAGCATTCATGTAGAATGGCTACACTTACTCAGAAGCTCAAAAGTCAGTTCTTTCCTTCCTGAGGGTCCTGCACAATGGTGCTCCCGGGTAAACTGTTGTCTTATAAATGGTTTTGATGGGGATGGAATTAGAAGAAAAAGAAGCTTCCACTGTTTTGGGAAGATACTTCATTTTAGGGTTCCTATCTGTACCCTCAAATATCTATTTCTTTTCTTTTCTTTTTTTTTGAAGATTTCCATTTATTTACTTGAGAGAGAGTGAGAGCGAGAGAGATCACAGAGGGAGAGGGAGAAGGAAAGCAGACTCGCCACTGGGCAGGGAGCCCGATGTGGGACTCGATCCCAAGACTCTGGGATCGTGACCTGAGTGGAAGGCAGGCACTTAACTGACTGAGGCACCCAGGGGCCCCTCAAATATCTATTTCAACTCTAAGTAGACACCACCTTACTTTGCATTCCACTAGGTGAGGCCATGTGACCCACGAGTGGCCAATGAGGATAAGTAAGTGCCTCAAGGCAGTGGTGCCCACTTACTCTACTTCCAAGGTCTGTACAGAGCAGCAAACTATCACTCTTCCAACTTTAGGCTTGACACTGTTAGGATTTTCTCCAAGTAAATCAAACATTAAGACTCAAAATATATTCATCATTTTCCAGCCACACCAACTCCTTTTCCTGATTTCTATATTTCCATTAATGGTACCAAAATCACGCTTAGGCTCAAAACCCTAGAGCTTAATTTTTCTCATTTTTTTTCCTTCCTTCTCTCCTCTAACACACAATTCAATCATCAGGGCTGCACCCTCAAGCCCTCTTACAATTTAATCTTTTATTTTATTTCAACAGCTGCTACTGTAATTCAGGTTCTCCTTGGGCAGTTAGCTATAAAAGCCTCCTAACTGGTATGCCTGCTTCTAGGCTTGTCTCTGCATTAAGCACGATGTTTATTTGATGAAATTTTACTAACTGCCTCCTAAACACTCAGTATTGTTTTGGGCACTCATAATACATCCCACTGACAGGTCATCTCCCTGAACTCTAGTTCTGACATGGTCAACACCCTGCTGAAAACCCTTCAATAATCATCAAGTGCCACCACATTGGACACTGATGTATTTGCACATTCTGGTGTTGCCTTACCTTTGCAGACTTTTATCCTCCTATTCCCCTACATGTACCCATCTTTTCAGTAAAGACCAGTCCCTGATGTACCTTCTGCTCCCTCTGTTTCCCTTGTGACTTTGTTCATTCTGTTCTCTCTCCCTCTGGAATAACTTCCTTAACATCATCCTCAAAAATGCTGAATATGCTAAATTCACCTTTAATAATTAAAATGTAAATGGCTTTTTGATGTTTTCATTATATTCTGGTTGCATACAAAATAAATATTTCTTCTTTAAAGACTCCTAAGACCCAGCTGAGGATTTAACAATAAAACATTCAAAGCCTGTTCTTATAGGGATGTAGATTTTTTTTATAATCCTTTTACCATTTAATTATGACTTAATTATTGAAGGCCTCATGTTACAGACAAAAATCCTATGAAAACAATTAAGCTTTACTATATCTAGTTCATGGAAGAATGGGGATTCTACTTATGGCAGACATTGATATACGCAAGTTAGTAATAAAATATCACCAAAGCAGCTTAGGTAGTTAGGTCTTGGATTTGTGATGTTTTGATGCCATCCATTACTTTAAAATGTTTCACACCAATGTCTCATTTTGAAGAGCAATATACTGTTCTCTGATATCTTAATTTTTTAAATTGTTTCCAATAGTGAAAGGGGCACCTCCAAGGGGAAGTATGTCTCTCACACGAAGACTAGTGTGAGCTCCATTAGCATAATGGTCACTAGTTTTTTTTCTCAAAATCACCACTATCAAAATCCACCTGGATTGTCTGTTCATTATATAGTGTCCTAGGTCCCAACTCCGACCCATGAACTCAGAAACTCTAAGGATGAGGACCCTATTTAAACAGCTCTCCAGGTAATTTTTATGTAGTTGAGTTTTGAGAACTGCTGTCCCAGCTAGAGGTGGATTGCTTGCATATGGGCAAATATAAATTTTATTGGATACAACAGGCACTTATTTGTAAAGCCTTAAAAAAATGCTAGACTCCCTCAGGCCCACTACAAGTGCCCATCCCGTCTTCAAAAGAAAGAAAAAGAAAGAAAAAGAGAACTTTCAAGAGCTGTCAAAGAAAGGATAGTACAGAGGTTATGAGTAGTTTGGCGATGGCCTCTCACACAAGCTCCCTGTGTGTAAATCGCAAGCATGCAACCTACTATTTTAGTGAATTTGGACACTTCCTTTTCTGTGCCTAGATTTCCCCATCTGAATAATGGGGATAAGAACAATACCAACTACCTGGAAATAGGTAGTCAGTATATGTAAAGCAATTGTAATAGCACACAGTGCTAGCTGTTAGATTATTTTAAAGCTAATATATAATACTATTGCTAATGAGACTCACTTGTAACCCGACTATAAGTGAATATAGTAACTTTTTTTTCTACACTTAAGCCTAACACATTCAGTTAGTTTTAAACAACAAACTCCCCCAAACCAAAATGTTTTCAAGTTAATTACTGTCTCAAGAAAATAAAGCTTTCAGGATCAGGCTAACTGGCTCTGTACTTGGTCACATTTTCAGAACAAGGGGGTTTTCAGTAAGGTGTTGGGGCAGAACAAATTTGTTCAGTGTCTACAGTGGAAATAAGGGATTCCTTCAGCCCAATCCAAACAGTAATCCCACTGGTTCACAGAAGATAAACATGAAGAGACAATCAAACCTTTAGCTCAGACTCTCACTTTTCCCCCTGCTTCTCTGCATTTCTCACAAGGACTCAGGACAGGCTGCCAGAGGCTCTCTGTCCTCGCCCTATGAGGGACAATTGTTGCATTGGACGCCGTGGCTGACTCTAATTCGTAAACCACATTTCCCATCAGCAGTTCTCATGAGCGGGTTTAACACCTTCGGTGAAGCTGGATTCACAATCACAGGATTATGAGGAGTGCATCAAGCAATGAAAAGAAAAGTTACAATAAGAAACTCTGAAAGATGACTGGAACTCAGTTACCCTCCTTTAGTCCTAGGGCCAGAAACTGGAAGAGACAGCCCAGAGGCTGACTAGATGGTTACATGGAGAGATCTGAAGAGGAAACCGACCTAAGTTTGCCACGAATGTGATCAGGGGACATTGTAAAACGAGAAATTCTAAATGTTGACTGTTCTATTTTTTTTCATGACCATAGCAAGTCATTACTTTCAATTAATTCAGATTATCTCTAGTTCATTCTTAACAGTATCATAAACTAAAAAATCGCTCTGGTAATAGTCACAAGATAATGGGAACTGAATGAACTACAAGGCACTTAAAATCTTAACCTTTCTAAATACAAAAGTTAAGCTGGAAATGTTTCCCTCATGGCCAAAATGTGTAGCAAATACAATCAAACAGTCTTGTATATACGGGTGGCTCACTGAATTATCTACTCAGAGTTTAATAGATGCTAAAAACTGTGTTAAAACAATTCCCTGTAGGAAGAATGAAGGGGGGGAAATCGGAGGGGGAGATGAACCATGAGAAACGATGGAGTATGAAAAACAAACTGAGGGTTCTAGAGGGGAGGGGGGTGGGAGGATGGGTTAGCCTGGTGGTGGGTATTAAAGAGGGCACGTTCTGCATGGAGCACTGGGTGTTATGCACAAACAATGAATCATGGAACACTACATCAAAAACTAATGGTGTAATGTATGGGGATCAACATAACATAATAAAAAAAACAATTTCCTGTAACTCTTTACATTCCATATTTTATGAATAATAGTAATAAGGTATAGTTTGTATGTTTTTGACATTTCTGTAAGGGTAAAAATTACAAATTACATAAGCTAGAGAGATACTAGTATTTTAAAAGCTTGTTTTACTAGGGCAAATAAATCTTAGAAAGAGAAGATATGGTTACTTTAGCAACAACAATTGTCTAAAGTTTCAAATTCTTGTGTGAATATAATAAATTTATAAAAATGTGCAAGAAGCTAAAACAAACATTTAATTTTTAGCATTTCAGGAAACACTTAAGCGGGATAGGAGAAGATGAAAATTTTGGTGTTTGGTATTCAAGGCTTAATTACCAGACTTCCTAGAGAACACCTTACAAATATTACCCATGTCTACCTAATGTTGCTTATAAAGGTGGTTTGCAGTGATTACAGAGAAAGGTATGGGTCATCAGGATTTGCAGAAATTCTGATTCCTGTGCTGCCCAGATGGGTGAGGCTTTCCCTATACTGTGGGTAGACATACCACACATGGCACCAAAGGAATTGTGCTAAAATGGCACAGTTCACATGAAAGTTTGTAACATCTGAACACAGAGAGCGAACTGAGTTGGGGGCACTCTCAGCACCACTCAGTGCAGTATAATTACCATGCAAAAACAGAAACTATCTCTCTTCCACTTATTTTGTTCAATATTTTCTATTCTATCAATCAATTATTTGCATCTAAATGTTTTTGCTTTTTATTCAAGGTGCTATGGAAATAGACTTAAATTAGGTGTAATTCGTACTCTCAAGTGGCTTACAAGATAGGAGAAAGGTAAAGAATGACCATAGAGAATGTTACCTGCTGGTGACTAACATATATAATTGACAGAGTGGGAAAAAAGGACAGTGTGGTCACTTTTTTTTCCTAAGATTTATTTATTTATATTGGAGAGAGAGCGAGAGTGTGCATGGGGCATGGGGAGGGGCAGTGGGAGAAGGAAAGGGAGTCTCTTTTTTTTTTTTTTAAGATTTATTTATTTATTTATTTGACAGAGAGAGACACAGCGAGAGAGGGAACACAAGCAGGGGGAGTGGGAGAGGGAGAAGCAGGCTCCCCGCTGAGCAGGGAGCCCGATGCGGGACTCGATCCCAGGACCCCGGGATCATGACCTGAGCTGAAGGCAGACGCTTAACGACTGAGCCACCCAGGCGCCCCGGAAAGGGGCTCAAGCAGACTCCCTGCTGAGCGCTGAGCTGACACGGGGCTGGGGGCGGGGGGGAGGGCTCAATCTCATAACCCTGAGATCATGACCTGAGCCAAAACCAAGAGTTGGCTGCCGAACCAACTGAGCCACTCGGTGCCCCCAGTGTGGTCACTTCTATCTTTGGAGATAAAAAGCAGGAATTCCAGGAATCACATTATACAGAATAGAATGAAGGATCTGAACTTACAGAAGCCTGGTAGATGGTGAATAGATGAAGTAGGAAGGGTATGTGCCTAAGCACAGGAGCAGAAAACAGGCAGATGAAATTTAGGAACAGCAAGAAATCTAGGTCTGGTGCCAAAAGTCAGAGAGGAAGCAGCTTAGAGCAAAAAGAAGAGATTCGAGATACAGCTTCTTTCAAATTAGAGAACAATTGCTATATTGTTAATCATATATTCCATAGCTCATAGAATCTGGAATTAAGATCCAACACACATCCTTTAAAGCACATCAGAAAGCAATATGTATTAGTATTAGTATAAATGCTGTAAATGACCAAATAAATAAACTAAATATATTATTTTTCAGTACAGATACATCCAATCATTTTTTTCTTAATGCTAAGTATCTTTTTGTTTTGAAAAATAAAAAAGTAATATTTAATTTAAAAGGTAATATTTTAAAAATATTGCAAAACACACACAACTATGTATGAAAGGCTACTTCTAATAAACAACCTAAAGAAAAACTGCAATTTTCCAGTTAGGATTCCTGTTTATAAAAAGAGATCACTAGACAATCACCCAGCAACACATTAATGTTCAGATGTCATTAGGCTTACAGAGTAGTATGGATGGCAGTGTATCTGAGAAAGTAGCTTTTTAAGGAAAAAGACAGGCTAAGCCATTTTCTACTTGAATGAAGAAGTAGTAAAGATAGATTGGATTCTACGTAATTCAGGTTCTGTAACTAGAAAACAACCTGAAAATGAAAGAAAAATCTACCTCTTAAAATCTATGTTTCTGAAAATGGTTTTTGTATCTCAAGGAGCTCCAGCTGTCTATAAGTACCAAGAGTTTCACACACATTACATACAGGCTTTTGAAATGACATAGATGATTACTCTGTTTTTTGCTGCATTTTCAATCCTACTGTTCACAAAGATTAAAAAAAAAAAAAAAACCCAACCATGTATGAAATGTGTACTCCAGAAATATGAATCTGTAACTCAACTTGTGCTCATATAGTTCTCATTTGGGCCCATGTATTCTGCGTAACTATTATTTTGTTTGAAATACAAAAGTCAGATAGTCTTGCTTTGCGATATTTTAAATTTTCCAACAACAAAGAGAATCTATAGCCATTTAGGAACAGTAATTGCTGCAAATTCTTAAAGATTTTATGACTAATGAATGATGCTTGTTATGAATTGCTGCTAAAGCTGGGTGCACTTCTGCCTAGGATATCTAACATGGTTCTGCCTCCATCCAGTTTAGAGAACTTTTGTGGGTCACATATTTCTCATTATCTTTCCTCATTTTTCTTCACTGTTCTTTACCTCTTTCTACCCTAAACAGTTATCACAACTACAGTTGCAGTTCCAACAACAAAGTGACCAGATCATCAAGCAAAAGTGTTATTTTAATTTTACTTATTTATTTGTTTGTTTGTTTATTTATTTATTTATTTAATTTATTTGTTATTTAATTTTATTTATTTTTTAATGTATCTTGGGAAGACCAAATCCAGGGTTTATGAGTTGATCAGACATATTTTTTCAGTGTAGTCTGACGATGACCTGCAGTAGGTCTGAGAGGCAATCCAGAAGTTTCTATTTTTACCCAGTAACCCAAAAGATTCCTGTGCACATTAAAGTTTGAGGAGTAACGATCTCTCCCCACACAAAAAATATGTGGCATATAGAAAAGGAACATATTAAGATCATACTCACATTTTTGGAAAGAGTAATGAATTATTTAAAAGGGAAAGATCAAAGCCTATTTTTCTCAGTGATAAAATACTTGTACTGACATTCTACTGGTAAATTAACTTTCAAAGGAAAATTATGACTTCGCTTTGGTATACCCATCAAACAGATCAGCATGTAATAATATAGCCATGTAATACCTAGTATAATGCCAATTCCTCTCCTCATGTTCTATAAATATTATGCTAAACCAGCTTTCCATTTAACAAAAGTTTTATTAGAATAAGCTGTTCAAATATAATAAAATATTATGGTTCAAATGAAAGGGTGAGTAGATGATGTAAGACCAGGGTATATATATATATATATAATAGTTACATTTACCTTGTTCACTTTACTATATCCTAGATTCAGAACATCTTTTTTTTTTTTTTTAAGATTTATTTATTTATTTTAGAGGGAGAGCGAGAGTAAGAGCAGGGGGAGAGGCAGAGAGAGAGGGAGAGAGAGAATCTTCAAACAGACTCCCTGTTAAGCACAGAGTCTGACGTGGGGCTCGACATGAGGATCAACTCCAGGACCCTGCGATCATGACCTAAGCTGAAATCCAGAGTCGGCCGCATAACCAACTGCCCACCCAGGTGCCCCTAGATTCAGAACATCTTGAAGGAAAGTGCTGTCTTTCTTCTAGTGCCTAGTAGAGCAGAGACTACAGAGGAGACAGTCATTTAGTAAATGTTTGTTGCATGGATTAATAAATGACCAGCTGGAAATGTAATATATATGCATTCTAGAAAGAATGTACATGCATAAAACAAATCAACTCAGAAGTTAAAAAAAATATTTTACTGCATGTATCTATAAAAGAAAAATAATGAATATAAAAGAATTATCTTTAAAAATAAATAGCAAATAGTTTTTAGCTCTTAGTCAGTTAGCAAAGTACCCAGAAGAATTAAATAAGCTTATACATTTTTATATAAGATAACCCAAGACATATTTCCATAATTATACAAAGTTGCTATTTCTAATACATCAGTCAGAAAGAGAAATTGGCATTCCAAGATGCTAATGAACTAGTCAATGTTCAATGTGGTGGTTATTTATTAGTTGGAAAAAAAATGTAGGTAAGGAATATAAGGTCAGAAAAACTTGAAAATGGGGAGAAAAAGGTTTTGTTTAACTGTATTTATTGCACTAACCCTTTAAATCCAAAACCAATTATAAACATTGTGGTGCTTTCAATAATTGCCCACTGAGTGTGTAAATTTAAAATGGCAATTTCAATTTTTATTTCACCTAGACAAGGAAGAGAATGGAATTGAATACTAATGTGTGTCATACACCTGAAAGAGTAAGGGAATACTGTGCTCATTATAAGTGAGTTTAAGCAAAGTACTCAAATGTTTCATTTGAAGTACTGAATATAAACAAAAGAATTAAGTGACAAGGGAAATTAATAATGCTCAGACAGAAAATTGGGTACATGAGTAGACTTCCCAGAGTCTCTTAGATATGATTTTCCTTTAAGAAAGGGATACACTTTTTCTTTTAAACAAATAACTCAGAAAATAAGATGTTATGAAAGAATGCAGTAACATAATATAATAACTTTGAACATAATCTCAGAATACTTATTAAAATGACAATTGAGAGTTTTCAGTTTTCCCTCCACTATACCTAAGACTTTTTCATTTAATATAAAAGCCTTCTTATTTACTTATATTGCTTTTCTCTGAGAGTTCATTATCATCTTCAGACTAAAAGCAAAATAATAACAATAAAAAATAATAATGATAGACCCCCCTTAAAAATAAAAGCAGTATTAAATTATTCAACTTAAAAAATAAATAAAATAAAATAAATTACCTGAGTTAACAAAGTTATATTTAATCTAAATTTCTCTAAGAGTCAACCAATGTCCTGTTCCATTGAGGTTATTTCTACCTATAATTCCTGGGATAAAGAGAACTTAAAGTTAATTCATACTTTGAAAGGCAGAATAATGTGTAAGTTAAGTGGGCAATAAACTGGGACACAGTAAGTGAAAAGTCAGGACGTGAAACATTAATAAGGTGTTTCTCAGAGAAAACTTTGCAAAAGTATGTTATTTATGGTTTATCAAAACATGGCAATGACTGAAGCTCACACACGTAATATGCCAAACAGAAACCCCGACGCAATTTTGTGACACTGTCTCACATCATTCTGCAATGTCTGCTACAAATCTTAATTTCCAGAGTTTTATCATGATTGCAATCCCACAGATGGTAACAGTCCACTAGGGTGATTTAAAAAAAATAGTCTCTGCAATAATTTTTAACAATAAGAAGATAAGCATTTTTTGTTGTTCTGCATCTATTTTAAACCTTAATTTTATCTTCATTACTCTGGGATCAAAACTGTATAGATATGCCATAGCCACTATCTGGAATTCTCTTTGCACATGTAGAAAAATCAAGTGTAATTTAAGAAGCAATTTCTGCAAATGAATGCAAAAATAAATGCATAAAACAAAACAATATCAGGTAACCACGTGGAGCCATATAGGTAAAAGAAATGTATATAGGTAGGATATGTAAAAATTCATAAGAAACCTGAACAAAGGAAATATCTAAAGGAGATTTTAGCCTAGTTCCTAAGATAAGGAAGTCATGTTACTTGGCCATAAATCAATTTCTCATTCTATTAAATTCCTGTAAAGCAATCCCTATACACTGCACCTAATAATGTCAAATCATGGATTTCCACATTAAAAATTACCCCTGACTCAAAATACATAGTAAACAAAATAGCTCAACTATTTAAATCAAAATTCTGTAATAGCTCCCTGGAATAAGCCCCAAATCTTTTAGTATGTATGAGTCTTCATACATACTTAACTCACACACTTAATTAGAACATGTTCCTCTATACACAAGTCATGATTTTCTATATCATGTTCCCCAGAATCTCACCTAGTTTCTTTGATCATGCTGTTCCGTAGATTTTTAGTCTCTACTGAAAGCCATTTTCCATGGCCCACCTAAAAAACTATTCTCCCATAAGGTTTTTTCATGATAATTAATTATGTCTTCCACTAAACCCATTGCACACTGGGTTTTCCTTCTCTTCAACACACATCAATGACTTGTTAGATGTTATTAATGTGCTCTCCTCAACACAGATACAATGTTCAACAGAAATCATGGTTTAATCACCTTTTCTGTCCTCTTAATATGTAGTTTACTGTCTCACTTCAGCTAAGTCATCAAAAAGCATTTAACTGGATAAAACAGAAGGTTCTGGTATTACTACCATCCATCGCATTTTAGGGAAATCACTTACTATCTTGGTATCTCATGCTTTTTCTGTTTAAAAAAAAAAAGCTGGCTGATGGTAATAAATAAAACAGTATGAATTGAAACACTCTCAGCTATTGAAAGAAGGTGCTGAAGGCATTTTAGGGATTCTCAAAATCTATTGTATACTTTACATGCTTTGTACACGTGAAACCAATTCCGAGACAGAGAAAGTAAAGATGCAATTTTTACTTTCTTCAAGTGTCAGAAGTTGCTGTTAAATGTTAACACAGTACTAATGAACACATGGCATATGTAAAAACCTCCTTCTTTGATATGTACCTTAAAATAGTAATATTCATAGCCCAAGAGTTTCAACATTTTTAACCCTCTTAATGCACTTTTCAGTCAGTGGACATATATGCCACAGTTTCAGATTTTATACCCAAACCGGACTCAACTAACTCATCCTGTCCTCTGACCATAAAGAAAAGTCACACCTTGGGCTCTGACTTATATTCTTTCTGAAATGATTCTGGTCATTCCTTGGCAGTCACCTTTTCCCATCCCATGTGTTACCTGAATCCATGGCCATCTGTCATTTTCTGCAGCTGTCCATGCATTTATAAGCCCCTTCTTATTGAGACGTGCATAGTAGGGATACCACTTCTGGAGTCCAAAAAGAGCTCGGTGGGTAGAGGAAGCTGTGATTTGTTGATTTGATATGATTCCACCTTCAATTCCCAATGGGCCTGAGCATTCTGGGAACAAATCAGGAAAAGATGTGAGTGTGTCAGAAATAATTCACTCTCAAAATGTGCCTGTTAGATTTGATAGGAGATATTTTTAAAATTAATTTGTACCATCATGCCTTAATTTGTACAAATTTAATTTGTACCATACACCTACTTTACAGATCTGTCATCAACCTCCACATGAAGAAAACAATTCTTTCTCCTCAAGACACTCTTCTTCCTTTGCTTTGAGTGTGACAACCTCAACAGATACTGCCCCTCTGCATTACGAGTCTGCATATGCACTGTTATCCCTTGGCTGCTGATCACATCAACAAAAGTGCAAAGCCCTTAAAGGGCCTATCTCATATTTTATGTTTTCAGAAATTAGCATACCTCATAAATTGTAAACCCTCAATAAAAATCCTCAATCCATTATTTCTTGACTAGCCTGCATTGGAGTTTTGTGTCAAAATCATTTTTATACTGACTTAGCATTTCTCATTACTCTAAATTTTTTTAACTTAAATTTTTATAAACATCAGCAGGTATGCTTCCAACAAAAAGGGCAAAGTGCAAATCTGTCAACATTTAATAATAATAACTTGTAACATGTTATGAGTAATAGAAAACATGTAGACAAATTATTTTTATAAAGTAAACAGGTAAACTCCCTGACATTATACTTAACTTATGTACACTAATAAGTAAATCAAGATATTAAAATATTTCTACTTCTATTTCTAATATTTTAAATTCAAAATTCATAGTTATAGGTATTTTGCACTTACATTTTAATTCTCTTTTAGAAATTTTTCTTTAAATTTGCAGCTTGGAAACTTAAGAAAAATTTCTTAATAAAATTTTTAAATTCTAACATTAAGGCATAATATATTATATATGCATATAAGGCATAATATATTATGTATATATAATATATATACATATTATGTACATATTACATACATATACATACATATTATGTATATATATACATAATATATTATGCCTTATATGCATTATATGCATTATATATGCATATATATAATATATATGCATATATATAATATATAATATATAATATATATGCATATATAATATATATGCATATATATAATGCAATATGCATTATAATGCAAATATGTTCTCAGATATCAAATAAATTTAGATTTTAAAATTAGAAATGAAGGCAAATGCATCTAAAAAGTAAATATATTTTTATATATATTTGAATTTCTTATTTCATAAAATTTCACCACAAATGACATTTATTTTAAATTCAGTTTTGAAAATTCAGAATAATATTATGATAACATGAAAAGTAATACCTAGTTTTCTTAATTTCAGTTATACATTTAATACTCATCTTTTTGTCAAATTCAATTTGTAGAATATGATAATCCTGTTATAAAATATGCTATCCTAATTTATCAGAATTCCTAAAAATATGTGAGGAGCACACTGCCATTATGAATTGTTAGTATATATGTAAGTCAACTTGATCAGTGATGTCACCAAGCATATTTTGGGTTTTAAGTAATATTGAAGCCCAACATTTGTTGGTAATTAAATGTTTACACTTAGATTGAGGATGGAAGTATGAAAGAAAGAATTTTGCAGTTGCATTATAATATTTTAAAAAGTTCCAAAGATGTTTCTCATTGGTAACCATTCTTTCATTAAGCATAAACATGTTTCTCTTTTCTATTCCATGCTCAGAGAATAAGTAGTTCTAATCACATTACCTACTAATATTTCTCCAAGGCTTTAAAATCTTGAAACACTTTTTATAAAACAGATGGAAATATGTGGATAAGTAATCATCTTAATCAGACTTTGTTAGTAAAGATGGCATCAATAGAGCAAAAATTGCATCTTTGTAATGGATAACTGATAAATCTTTTACCTTTAGGAAGATGCACTATATCACTTGGAAGTCATTAAATTAAGAAGCCATTCATTTTTAGAGTTGCAGTATTAGGATAGATAATAATCTGATTTTCACATTTCAAAAAAAATTGACCCCCAAAACTCAGATGTTGAGTCTTTGGATTCTTGTTTTGCTTTCCATTTTAAACTTCAAGATCTTTCCAGACTTCATAAAAGCACTAAGAAACTTTCATGATGATACTTTGATTTTAGACAACCACAGGAGGCTGGCTTTTTAAGAACATTGCTTTTAAAGGAGTCTTAAGCATGCTTGATGCTTGTCTTTGATTTGTGCAATGTTTGGATGGGAAAATACAGCAGGCAAAGAGATCATTTATTGTAGGCCAGTCAGTAGAACAGCAGAGAGAGAAAGAGCCAGGTTTAATTTAACTTAATTTAGTTTAATGTATTAATTAAACTACATGATAGTCTTAGAAAGAACTCTATACCATTTAGGTGTCTTCTTCTAAAGACCTTATGCTGAACTGGACATTCTCACCAAATCTGTAACCATTTTAAAAGAGAGAGATTAGACCTCAAGCCACACTATTCAGTAAGTCTACTTCATTGGTAGTCTTAACCTACCAACCTCCACTTAACTAACATGTCAGCAAACACAGTGGGCCAGGAACTGTTGCATTATCAGATAAGTCAAATACCAATGAACAATTAAAACATATATTTGTGTGTGTGTGTGTGTGTGTGTGTATATATATATATATACATATATATTTTTTTACTCTGCTGTAAGACTTCCAATCTTTGTTATGCTCTCACTACACATTCATTGAAATGAAACATAATCCAAAAAATATAAAGTGACATGTTATATTTTTATCAGGTTTCACAGCTTACAAAGTAGTTTTACATGAGATATCTTATTGCTGTGATGTCAAATTTATTAGTATTTCTTTTCTCAGTCTTCAATTCCACATTTTTTAAAAAATAAATTTTTACAACATTCACTTACATACTGTACATTGCCAATCAGTAAAGCCTACCAGAGAAACCATGATTATGTGTGGGGTTCTTGAATGAAGCATGCATCCGTGAAGTATCAGCTTACTTCCTTACTGGCTAGTGGTCCTCAGTTTTTCTCGTTTCAAATATTGGGGTTATATTGGCAATGACGTGGATGGAGCTAGACTGTATTATGCTAAGCGAAATAAGTCAGTCAGAGAAAGACAAATACCATATGATTTCACTCATATGTGGAATTTAAGAAACAAAACAGATGAACATAGGGGAAAGGAAAAAAAAAGAGAGAGAGAGGAAAGCAAACCATAAAAGACTCTTAACAACAGAGAACAAACTAAGGGTTGACAGAGGGAGTTGGGTGGGGGATGGGCTAGAGGGGTGATGGACATTCAGGAGGGCACTAGGTATGATGAGCACTGGGTGTTGGATGTAAGTGATGAATCAGGGATTTCAACTCCTGAAACCAATAGTGCCCTGTATGTTAACTCACTAGAATATAAATAAAAATTTGAAAGAATAAAATAAAAATTGGGGTTATGATGACACCCTAATTCACCAGCTCTGAGGTAATATGAGGTAAAAAGTGCTCTTCCTCTGTAACTATAAATTGTTAGAAAAGAATTCTGGAATTCTTCCTGTTAGAAAAGGTTCTGGACAGCCACTTGCATGTTCTCTTGAGGGTATACTATTGAGGTGATCCTGGATGTTTTGCTTCTCTGGAGTAGGCTCTGGGTCTTACACAGTGTTACATCCTTAGGAGCCCATGGTGGTTTGCACAGAGTAAGAGTTTAAGTGATATGTGATGCATGTTGGTATTGAGGGTTATTATTTTTTTTTTCTAAACAGTAAACAAATAAGCAAATCCAAGGCTTATACTTCATATCACACTGCAAGTTGTCACAACAGCAGCTCTTCTTCATTAATCCTTTGGATCACAATCAAATGGATGTCATCATAATAAAAAGTTCAAAATCCAATTTCCTTTTGCCTGTTCTATCCACTTCCCCAATGTCCTATTAAATTCAACAGTTATAAAAACTAATGAAGGAGTTGCAATTCAGACTGCAAATGAATATACACCTAAGATTAAGTGACCTTAAGCAGTGAACAATAAGATGCTTAAAAGGCAGATAATATGGAGATATATGTTGTCATCACTATCAACAAATAGGGGATAAATATGAAATAATAATTGATGAACAACATATTAGATGAGCATTCTGAAGTCTGAAAAGAGCATTCACAAGTATTTTCTCACATCATCAAAATAAGACTACAAAAAAAAATGGTTACCATATTTATTTCATCAATGAGGAAACTGGTGAGAAGGGCAGTTAAACTTGTAAAAGATGAGTCTGGAATTGAAGCCAATTCTCTCCTTCACAAATAAAATAATATCAATTGATAGAGTGAAGAGTTCAGTAATTCTTCAAAAGTTGGTTCTGGACCTTTTTCTTCTGCTGTTATTTTATATGGGGGGTGTGTACTTATCCCAGGAGAGAGAATAAGAAATAAACATGAAGGAAACATGTAGAATGTCATTAGTGGCATTCAGGATATGACAGATCTTTCCCAAAGTGGGATACTTTAAAACAATGGGTGGCAGTTGATGGCAGTGAGTCACAGAAGTAAATATTGAGGTTTTGTGGTGGTCTGTGTCCCACAAGGTGTTAAAAAATGAAGCTGTGACCATTATTGGCCTATATACTGCTTATCTAATAGCAATAGGCTAATTCAGTTCCAACTAATTTATCGACTTCTCACTATGTGTCCATCCATCCATCAATTCCCCACTTAATTTGGTTTTGAAGAATATTTATTAAAGCCATACTATACACTAGGGACTTTTCTAGGCAGTGGTGAACAAGGCAGAAAAGGCCTCAGCTCTCAAAGAGTTCATATTCTAGTGGGGAGAAAACTGTAAACAAAAACTGAACAAACAAGGACTATCAAAGAGTGATAAGTAAAGAAAAAAAAGACGGGTGAAACAAGTGAAGGTGTGCCAGGTGATCAGGGATGGCCTTTCTGAGAGCTGACACCAAATCTGATCTCTGAGTGAGTGAGAAGCAGAAGCTGGGCTATTGTGCACCAGTTTCCTCAAGGAGTTTTCAGTCCGGTGGGAGAGACACACACAGAAATAAAACACATTTTAATATTATGGCAGATGCTGTGATGGTGGATGCACAGAATGCAATGGGACAAAGGAAGAAGGAAGCATAAACAAGCTTGGGGCTCAGGGAAGAATTTCCAGGAAAAGAGTGGGAGCTAGGGCAGTGAAGAAGGGAAGACACAGAGGCAAGAAACAGCTTGGTATGGTTGGGGAAATAGAGGAAATTCAGTACCCCTAGACCAAGGTGGGTTGGGGCAGGGATGGTCAAGAGATGAAGTGAAGAAATAGAGAAACCCTAGATTATTTTGCTGAAGAGCTTGCTGAGAGAACTTGCTGGGAGTTTTTGAAGGATTCTAACTATGGTCATATTTTCATTTAGTATCCATCACTCCTGCTGTACAGTGGAGGGTAGATTTAAGAATGGAAAAATTATGGCTGAAATAGCAAGCTACTAAAATTGTGCAGGTGCAAAAGGATGTAGGTCTGAAAGAGGGATGAAAAAGAGGAAGAGTTCAAAGAATATTCAGAAGGAAAGTTGGGCAGAGCTAGTAATAATGAAATGGTGGGTAGAGGAGAGAAACACAGTATCTTCAAAGTTGCCAGACAGCACAGCTAGTGCTTCAGGTGGGATTGCCCATGTCTCACAAATAACACTGTTGAATCAAATCCTCCCTTAAAATTTTATCAAATGTTATTCTTGCTGCTGGATGCTTGGGAGGACCTGCTTTTGCCCCACCTGCTGTTGCCATGCAGACCCCACTAGGCTACACCCACATCGATCCGGCTGCAGGGACAGGATTGAAAAGTGAAAACCTGCTTCTATGCTCAAGCCATACCCAGAACTTCCCTGCCCCACAGCTCATTCACATGAATTGTGTATGTACATCTGTTGTCCCACAAAACAGGGAGCCCCTTTGCAGGTAGGGATTATATCCCTCATGGCATCGAGCAGTAAGCCTTGATCTTAGCAGACACTTAATAAATATTTACAGAGGGAGCTAATACTTTAAAATAAACATGAAAGATAATCAGCACAAATGACAGGTAATATTGTAACATTTTATCTGTGCAATTCAGTTTTAAATTAAAAAAAAATAATTTCACCTATTCTCTCAAGAGTACAGATATAGAGGCCTCCTTTGGAAATTATTTGTACGCTGAGTGAAGAAGAGCCCTTCTTTACTAATGAAAAAAATGCACTGACAGTCAAGTGAGTTACTGAGCTTTCAACTAGTTGCCAGAGAGCAACCAGGTAGTTCTAAAAACTGTCCACCGTTATCCCTAACGTGGGCCCAGGGGCAATTTGATCAGCGCCAGTGACGGCAGCAGAATATGGTAGTCTACGTTTCCCAGCTGCTAGATCTGTGTTTATGCATCTTTAGTATTGTGCTTACTTTTGTCATGTTTAACAATAATCCTAAATTAATGAGTCCAATCAACATCGATTACCAGAGGCTTTTAGGCATCATTTACATGGTCGGTTAAAATAACGGCTTTGTCTGAATTGCCTGAGCGGCCAGCAAATGCCTTCTGACCTGAGCCCTGCTGTTCAGACTAACTCCGAGCATGGGTATTGTCACCTGGTAGGTTGAGCAAGAACAGCTGGGCCAGCCAGGACCAGGAGTCCGGTGCCGTCCCCAGAGCAACGTCCCTGCCTTTGCCAAGTCCGTGTGAATAAAACAGTCTCAAAGTGAAGTCCTTCTCACTCTGCAAACTCATTCTCTGGAGTGTGGCAAAGAATGGCGTCTGCATTTTATTGATCTTGCAGCTGACAAGTAAGCAGTGCCTCAAGATGTCTCACATCTTGTTCCTGAGTGTGCTGATTAAGTCTTTCAAATAAGTGAGATGCACGGCTGAATCCCTAACAGGAAGGCACTGCTTTCATTTGCTCTATCTCAATATCCACACATCTTCAGAATGAAAAGGATTTCAAATTAAAGCCATGTTAGAAACAAATCTCCTTTAAACATCTCCAGGCCTCTCCTTCTCTGAGCACCTCATTTTCTCAGAGGAGTGTGAGTCGTCTGCTGTGCTTAGCATAGCACGATAATTGTGCTGAACACAAGCCCCAGAGAATGGATTACTGATGACCTCCAGCACTGCAGAAATTAATGCTGATTCAAGCATTAACCTCCCTCTGTGCCCCCTGGACCACAGCCTTTCCTTTATTCCTAGTATTTCTTTTATTTTAGAGCTGTCTTGAGACCAGACTCTAAATTGGTGAGGGAGAGGTCAAGGCCACTATTTCTCACACTGTGGCCTGGGGGTTAAAAGGAGCTCTGAAGATTTTTTTTTTTTTTTTTTCTGGTGAGACTTCTCACCTAACCTCCCGACACATTTGCTCTGATTTCTCTCAGGCTATCACGTTTTTTCTGGTGTTGGGGAGTGGTGTCAGAAGGCGAGACAGGAAATGAAGACAGGAAGTCTAAGAAAGGTTGACCTCAGGGCTAGGGCTTGGATGCGCAGGTGTGACTGTAGGACACTGAGGAGGTGGTAAAGGAGCTCCCTGGACACGGTGTGAGAATGTGAATATGCACAGCATAGCCTTCCCTCCACTCAGTCATTCACAAATTCCCATGAGCACCCTCTCCCAACCCCGGGGGTCGGCGGCCTCTGGTCACGGCACTGGGAATAACCACCTTAAAAGAACTTAGAGTAGAAATCCCATTTGGTGATGTTTCTCTCCACACCCAAACTCTGCTTCTTTGTATAAGGGCATAAACTTCACATGTGGCCATAGTAACCTTGATTAGAAAAACCAGGAATTACAAAAGCATAAAAATAGTTTTCAAAAATTAGAGATGTTTATTTGGATTGCACATAAAATGTATGTGCATGTTAGAGAAAAGTTCATCTCTTCGCATCACAAATCTTGAAGATGATTCTGTGATATGTGGCCACTAAAGAATTTTCCCCATTATATAGAAACTGTATTCTATTATTTTCCATACTGGAAAGCTCAGAAATTTGCAGGTAAAAATGACAAGCAACAACTATTTGTGCATATTTTTTCTTCTGAGATAATATACATCTTAAAGGTAGAAACCATGCCTTTTGTATTATTTATGTTTCCGAAGCACTTAGCACAGTGCCTTGCAAATTGGCAGTTCTCAGTTATCATGGGTTAAAGTAAATTAAAACAAATCATTGCTTTTTGGAACAATTTCTCTTCCTTTCTTGAAATTTGAATTAATTTTCTGAATGTAGATATTATAACTCAACATACTGGTGGGTGTTAAAATCAGAAAGGTCTTCTTGGTATGCTGGGATGCTTGAAAATATTTAAGAACCAGCTTTATAAAGTAGAGGAAATACCATGTTTGAAATAAAAGCCAGCGTTCGTAAAGTTACAAATTCAATTATCAGCCGTCTAGCTATTTTCTTGTAAAATGCGGTCATGCTTTTCTTCACGCTGTATTATCTCAAGTCAGTTATGATATATTATCTGCTTAAATTAATTGTTTTGAATTGAGGAAAAAATTAAAACTATGAATAAGCTAAATTAGAATAGGAATGTCAATTTTTGAGAATATTGATGCAGGATGATGGTGTAATTTAAATAGTAGGGCCTATGGACTTTAATATTCAAAGGCCAAAATTCTTATTCAGATAGTTCACAAAAGTCAACAAAATCTAAGATTATCATCCTAATGCAGTGAACAATGTTGCTATAGCAAGTAGAAGAATGTGTTTTAGTTTGCTTAAGATGCATTCTTTCAAATGAGAAAAACATATGGGCTTTTCAACTGCTGAATGCACTTTTGCAGCCAGGCAAGATTTCAGTAACTTGTTCTCAGGCTTCCACTTAAACTGCACAATTCATCTTCTACCAACTACGAAGATAATAACATGGTTTGATGAAACATTTGTCTGTAGAGTCAAAAGCCTGCAATTCAAAAACCTGCAGATGTATACCTATTCTTGCCTCCTCACAAAACATACATCTGCACAGGAAAGAGATAAAGAGGGGTATAAATGCCAAGGTAAAATGCTAAAGGTAAGATTCCGTTGCTTCAAGAAACTTGAGTTGAATACCAACTGTAAATATTCAAACACTGCTATGCAGAAGACATATCCCTATGCTTTTAAGTTATTTACCTCTTTTAAGCTTTTATTGGTGAATGTGTATCAGGATAAATACCGCAAGGCACTGCCTCAGATGTTTTGTTGCAAAGCAATATTCTTGGCATGTCAACCAATGATTTTTATTTGAGAGATAAATCATAATCCCAAATCCAATTATCAGCTATCTAGCCATTTTTTCTATGCAACGTGGTTATGTTTTTTTTTCACACTGGGTGCCATCTCAGGTCACATATGAAGTCTCAGTGTTCCAGAGGTCAAAAGAAATCCAAGAGCTTAAATGGGAAGCCATTGCAGATGGCAAGATATGTCATAATGAGCCCCCTCTAATGCTAGAACGCTTTGGAAAGTAGCTGGAACAAAGGATAGAGAGCAAAATAGAACTGAGAAAGTGTGTAGTGGGTGATTTGTTTATTTGAATTCTAGAGACTTCTACATTATGCATTCACTCCTAAAAATACAAAGGAATGTTTGTCATACAGAAAATAAATAGATAGTACCCATATAGTCAGAGACGTATTGGAATTAGGGAAGGAAACTGAAAATTCCAGTAGAGAGTGAAGGCAGAAGATGAATTCTTGATATACACATTTACTAATGGAACATTCCAGAGAATAAAGTATCACAAAGGCTTTGCATATAGATTTGCAATTGCTTTGGTAGTTCTGAAAGGGAAAATTCAACATAGAATTTTAAACAGAGCAAATGTAAAGCTATTAAAATATAAGATGCTTTATGAATTTTTATAGAAAGAACATTCTATGAGAATTTAATAGAGCAACAATTTTATGACAAACCTGTAAAAACTAAGCCAGCTTTTCATGCATTATCTCTTATTCAATAGAGATTCATACTAGATCTGTTTTATAATGTAATGAATATGGGCCAGCCTATTAAAAGAGAAAACTTGATATTTGCTTCTTTTCAAATTTATTATATGTAATAATAAAGTAGACCCTGATATTATGCAGCGTTCAGGTTAAACGCTCATTTTTGCTGGCAATATTTGTAGAAAAGACAACTTCTAAACTTTGTATTAGAGCTACCTAATAACGTATACATACATTTCAAAGAAGCAGAGGTATTTAAAAATCTTAAATTTGGATTTAAATCTTCAGCTGCTAAAATGAGTACAGAATATTAGCTGTGTTCAAATATCCATAATGAGATAAATTGCTATTTTCTGTTATGTTCCAACAGAATACATTGTTCTGTAGTCCAGGCTAATGATTAAGTAAATAAATATGTTTCCTATAAACTTACATTAAAATATGTGACAAATATATGGTTTTAAAACTACAAATAATTCTATGACTGCCCATTAGGAAGTTGTACTTTTGAGAAATTAGTCAAAACTAGAATTTCATGCTTTTCCTTAAGCTTTTAATTAAAAGAGAATTTACTGTTTTTCTAATTTTGAAATTAAATAGAATACTAGATTCTCCAGAAGCTTCCATCTTATCATGTTGGATAGCTCACCACCCTACTATATATAAAATTAACTAGGAATCAGGTAAGGGCCATCAAATCGCACACATAAAATGATGCAAAGTCATTAACCCAAAAGAGAGATGGAAGAATTATTATCATTTCTAAAAAACCTGTGCAAATAAGGAAAATACTGACTTGCTTTTCCAAGGAATCCTTCACTTTCATTATATACTTCAAAAATAGGAAAAGCAGTTATTTTGTAACTCAATAGTCTTTAGGATACAGCAGGATATAACTACTATTTTTAATAAACAGGAATGATAAATTGCATAAAAATAAAATGAGAGATAAATATTTTACCTCACATTAGTAAGAAAATATTCCATGAATTGAACAGTATTCTTCAATTACCCAAATTCTCTTTAGCTACAGAAAAGAGAAATGACTATATGAACTATAAATTGCTCAGGTATGGGGTTATCATAATATATTTTTGGTGCCTTCATACTTTCAAAAGTTATCCGCTCAGCTAAAAGTGCAAAGATTAAGAAGGAAATAGAAACACTTGCTTTGTATTAATAGATTTAAAGGTACACAATTTCATAAGATCATGCAATTTACAAATATAAGTAATCTATTTGGGAAATAATTAAGGTAACAATTAAGTGTAATATACTGGTGACTTGTGATGTACGGAAAGTGACTTACTGAGTCTTGGGAAATTTTCTATTAGAGCAGTTCATCAAGACTATTCTTTGTGGCAATTTTGGTTATGGGTAAGAAGGAAAATGCAGTTCCAGATGTCTATATTTTAACAAATCTGGGTAATACCAATATACAACAAAGTATGGGAATTGTGAGTTAACTGTATTACAAGGAGAAAAACACCATCCAACTTAGGTTTGTTTCAAAAATTGGAAACAATATAGGGTAAGCACAAAGTCAACTATGTGCAGTCTGTATGCCCCTAGGGAATGGTAGCTCTTATGTTGTTGTGATTGTTATTTTATTGTTATAAAGCAAAAGTGAGTTAAAAGTCATGGATGGGAGGAGATTGACTTCCACCGTGACTACCCGGAGACCCAAGGTTTCAACATACGCTACTGGTACAGCAGGTTTTATAGGCATGTACTTCTTATTCAAGAAAGAAAAGAAGGGTAGAACATCTACTCCCATTCCCTATGCAAAATGTTCTTTAATAAAAATTAAAATACATACATGAGCACAATTGTTAATCATGAGCAGTACTGAAAATGATTCAAAATGCCATGTCACTTGGCATCTCCTCAATATCATATTCATCATCAGATATTTCTGTCACCAAAGCATTCAAATTGTCAGATAAATCTCTGCCTGAGGGAAATATAAACTACAGCTTCTTTAATGAATGAAAACTAAGTGATTCCCCACAGTATATTGCCGGACTCACTGGAAATAAAAATAACTAATTAAATAATCTCTTTTTAAAATAGGCCTGTGTCTGGCAGGCACTTTTCTTCATTGTGGTACAAAATGGGGATCTCCTATGGAAAAGTCTCATATTAACACTTCGATAAACCAGATTACAACTCTGAAAAGTGCCTTTACAATCAAGTTTCTTGCCCAATTTAATATCCGAGTAATCCTATCTTTAGGTTAGATGGAGATGGAGTTTTAGCTGGTGGCAATTTTGTTTCAGTAATCAAAGAAATCTCATTTCCTCAACTCCATAACTGAGAGTAAAGTAACAAACCATTTCCCCCTAAATTGAATAATACCTAGTTCCCGTATCTTCCACATAAGCTTTTCTGTTTCATCATAACTTATTTTTCCAATCAATGTGAAAAGAAAGTTAATATTCATTGTTTCAGATTTCCAAGGACATAAAGGGGATGTATTAGGAAAAAAAAAAATCATGAAATACCCTTAGCACCCAGCTAACTCTTTTCATGATCTGATTTTGAGATATAAGAAAACGACACATGAAAACTGGTTTCTTATGAAGTGTCACATAAAAAAAGTAAAATGAAGAGACAGTTTCAGAAAAAAACCAAAAAAGAAATGTATGATAAACTCAGGAAATGTATATCTTTGCACAGGGGGTATCAAAAGCACATGATAAAAAACTTCAGATGATGCCATAAAACATCCTGGCTTATTTGTTCCATATTAAGAAGCAGCTTACATTTTGCCACAGAAGTCAGCAGGGCAGCAAATACGCACTTAAAATCTCTGAAGAACTGAGTTATTATCTCTTCTTGTGCAGTTTCCTTTTCCTCAAGTCATCAACTTCAGTAGTGCCTAATGCTAGGCTCACCACTGGTTGAAAAGGGGATAGAAGGAGGCTTGGTAATATCAACACTACTTCTTTAAGTATCTTATCTTTATGGTAATGGTTGTTAATGTAACACCTGAGTTCAGGGTTCTGTTTTTTTGTTTGTTTTTTAACTCAGATCACACAGATATCACTGCATGGAATCATCTAAGAAATGCTACGTTTTTCTTTCTCATTACTAATTACTTATTCATGACTAGAGTTTCCACTTTTAGAGATAAGCACTATTAAAAATTCTTGACTCTTCTCGCTTTTGTTTTTTTTCTTGGAGATAGCCAAATGCCCTCTTGACTGAAAGAGGGAAATTTTTTTTCTTACTGAAAATAGAGCAGTAGAATTAGAAAACAAAGATAATTTGACCACCTGAAACTAGGGCATAATTTATTTACATATGGCTCTTTGTCATAGAGAAATGTCACAAATGTGATCTTTTTGAAGTTTGATTTCACTCTCGAAAGCTGTTAAGGGTTAAATATAGTAAGCACTAAGTTGAAGAATATGAAAAATGTATCAGTAGCAGAATAACAGTAATAATAAACAACTGTATTCCTCAGGGGTCTGAATTTTAGCAGAAGGACTGCTAGTGAGTCCTCACTCAGTGTGTACCAACAAGTGACAGAGCAAGAGGAGATGGGCCAGCAGTCTCCTAAGTACATCAAGCTGTCTTAATAACTTAGAATGACACTGTGCCGGAGTCTAGAGCACGTGTTAGATTGGAAAGATGGCATTATCCCAGGCGTTACACCCTGGGTGCTGAGCAGCCCCTGAGGGTCTGGGTCTAAACTTCCAACTTTCTCGCTTCATTATTGTCTGATTTAGGGTTGCACAGAGTGAGAACTGAAAACACTAGCAGGTGTTTCAGAAGGTTCGGTCTGGAAAACGCTTCAAAACAGCACAGATTGGTATTTTAAAACCAATCTGTAAATAAATGTTTAAATGTTATTCATTATATTAGCTATTAAATCCTGTGGCTAATTTCATTGCTTAAGCAATTCTCCTATTTGCCCTTTCTTGTCTCATTCAGGGTACTGCCAAAGCTCGGGGGTCTCATTGCCCGTACGCCTGCCCTCTACTGGATGGAGTCCCCCTCACTTATCCTGCACATTGAATTCTGAATAAACTTTCTGAAAACCTGACCATTTCACTCTTTTTTTTTTAAGATTTTATTTATTTATTTATGAGAGAGAGAGAGCACAAGCAGGGGAGTGGCAGATAGAGGGAGGAGCAGGCTCCCTGCCCAGCAGGAGCCTGATATGGGACTCCATCCCAGGACCCTGAGATCATGACCTGAGCCAAGGCAGATGCTTAACCATCTGAGCCACCCAGGCGTCCCCATTTCACTCTTTTGATTATATTTTCTTTCAGTGGATCCACATTGCTCAAAAAGTAAAAGCCATCCTCCTGGCTGCTTGGAATTTATCTTGGACTGAGTTTTATTTAGATGGCAGCATATGAAATATTTCTGCAGCTCGTGCCCCTGTCATTTTCTTCCTTGTCCTACCCTTCCCTCAAACTGAATTAACTGTGCCAATTCGGGGTTCCAAAAAGACTGTAAGCATACTTATATCACAACTAAAACTTTGCATTTAATAATACTTTTTCATGCATTTCTGAATTTATTAATCTTTCTTCCACAGTAGATTGGAAACTCTTCCAGGACAAGGGTTATTGGGTCCTGTCTGTTGGACTGTGTTATTGCCTGCACCTTCCATAGTGCCTGCTAGTAAGAGGTGCTCAAAAACATATTTGGTTAATTCATCTGAGGCTCATGATGACAGAGAGTATCCCTCTCTAGAGTGATTCTCTATGCAGCAATGCAAACACTTGTTGTATTTTACTCATTATTACTTCAAGCTCATGTTACCTGTTTTCCATTTCCAATACCAAGAGAAGTAATATTTAAACACTGCAATTCCCTCTAGATGAACATTCCATTTTTTTTCTGTTCCCTTTCCAAAGGTATAGATCTTTGTTTTCTCTCACAGACATTATTGAAGAATAAAAATGAACCCTGCACATATGTATTGCAAAGAAAAATACGTCAGGCATTGCAACCTCAAAATAAACCAATGAATAGTAGTTTCACTCTCAATTTTAATTGAGGCAACTGAGGCTCAGAGAGGTTAAGTAACTCCCCTAAAGTCAAAGAGCCAGGATTTGGCCTCAGATGTATCTATTACAAAAGGGTCACGATAAACACTGTGATACAGTGTCCTGGGACATTCTGTGTGCTGCATATGCCTTAAACAGTGTGGAGAAGTGATGAAAAATGATCAGCAGGGAACCTGGCCATCATGTTTATAAAGATAAACAGTAGTGACCTAACTCACTCTGTGTTCCTCATCATTGTTTCTGTCACGACTTGTGGACTGAAGGTTCAAGACAGATTGTTACTCATTCAACATTTAACAAATATATGTTGAGCTTCTTTATGCAAGGCAGAGGCATTATATTTCATGCCTTGGTCTTTTAAGGTTCGAAGTGATTATACAACTAAGAGTAGCTTAGTAGAAACTAATTTAAAGTTAGCATCATTTAAAAAATTTATCCACAGTAGAGGACTATGGCAAACTGCCTACCTCAGGGACTTCCAGAGCTTTATTTTTCCTCTCTTCTCTCACTATCTATTTTCTTGCTGCAATATAGGAACAGCTTTTATATTTTCACTTATAAGAAAGCCAATTATAGCATAGGGCATTCTTCTCCACTTAACAAATGCCTCAGGATAAACTGTGGAAGCAATTGCTTTCAATGCTGACATCTTCCAACATGAAATTAGCATCTGGGTAAATATCCTTGTCTAACTTAGGATACAAAGGTAAATGTTTATGTATAATTTCCAAAATTTTATTATTACTCTATCAAGAACTTTGTGTCCTAACCCAGAATTATTTCTGTAGTTGATATTAACTTTTGTTTCCAATAGCTTTGTATTTTAGGTGCACAATAATCCTTAGAACAAATAAGCAAACACCGATTAAACATTCATATGCTCATAAACTTGAATTTCCCCAGTATTTTCTCCTTTCTGTCATATTCACTTTAATATAGAGCCAAGATTCATTATCTGTGCTAACAAATTAAAAATAAACATGAGGAAAATAAATCAATTATTTTTACTCCACACACCTTGCAATCATTTTAAAATTAAGTTTTAACTCCAATTTCTAGTGAACATGACCAATTGATAACATTATTAACTGAAACATGATTTTTGCAGGTTTTAACTTTTAATAATACCCTCTGATTAAGACGGAAGGCTGAAAAAAAATTTCATTTCAACCAGTAATAAAAGCAGCCTTGTAGACAATTTACTTGGCTAGCCAGTTCCTGGAATTTCAAAAACTGTATGTATGATTATATTCTTGGGAGCCGAGGAGCTGTGACTAGAATGCAAAATAGTCACTCCATTTTACTTACAGGCTGTTAAAAAGTATAAAACCAATCCTAGAAATTTTTCTTTTTCTTTAAAACTCAGTTTAAATTTGGATTAAATGTATCTAGTGGTCTGTTCATTATATTTAAATAAGTGATAATCTGCTTCCCACTTTTTTTGTTAATCAAAACAGATGAAGGCATCTATGTGTCTCTCCCTCAAATTCTTATTAAAAAGAAGGGGCCCCTGACTGGCTCAGTCAGAGGAGCATGCGGCTCTTGATCTTGGGGTCATGAGTTTGAGCCCCACATTGGGTGTAGAGATAACTTAAATAAATAAAACAGACAAACAAAAAGCTCAAAGAAATCTTAGCCACTCAACTGCTCAGGTTTGTCAAATGCCAGATTTATCCACACAGGTATTTCAGGAACAAGGAAAGGAAATACACTGAAGAAAAGATATCTATTTTTTTTAAGATTTTATTTATTTCTTTGACAGCGAGAGACAGCGAGAGAGAGGGAACACAAGCAGGGGGAGTGGGAGAGGGAGAAGCAGGCTGCCCACGGAGCAAGGAGCCCGACGCAGGGCTTTATCCCAGGATCCTCATGACCTGAGCCAAAGGCAAACACTTAATGACTGAGCCACCCAGGCACCCTGAAACAGTATCTATTCTTGAAAGACTTTAGATCTGAAAAGGGGTTTGGCTAGCTATGCACATGGAAGACACAGGCCAGAAAAAATACAGTAACAATAAATCAATATTTTACATGTAGCCTTTGGTAGTATGCTACCTCTGATGTATTTAACTGTACTCAAATTCCGAAGGAAAAGAAATTAAAACATTAATTTTATATTTTCCAAGTATTCTTTTATCTATATATCATCTATCTATCTGTATTACTTTTACAATCAAATAAAAAATGTCTAAGCAACATGGAAGGGTCATTCAAAACAAGTGAAATGTCAATAGTTTTCCAAGTGGACTATAGGGATGGTATCACCTATTGCTAAGCACATAGAGATATTCACTAGAAACAACTTGAAAGATAATTGTGCCTAGAAAAAGGTACTTGAATTACAAGTATTTTCTAATTAAGGTAGAGTGTGTGTGTGTGTGTGTGTGTGTGTGTGTTTTAGAGAGCGAGAGGGAGCCAGAGAGAGAGAGACAGAGAGAAAGAGAGAGAGAGAAATCCTGTATAATGATCTTACTGATTTTAAATTCTTCTAAACACATCTCCACATTTGGGTAGGGTAATCTGTGGGCAGATACACTAGCTTCTACACATATGGCCTTACATAAATAATGGTAAGCTTCTACTCACTATGGGAAATACAATTGAATAATCTGAATTCATGCATCACCTTGCTTTAGTATTAATCCATATTTGTACTCTCTGGATTTAAAAATCATTACTTGGATTGCTTAGCTTAAATTATAAATGCCTGCTAATAGTAAATTTTTTGAAAGGTCATGTTACCTAAATTTCTATGTTATTGTTAATTTAATAGACTTCAGTGAGACAAAAATTCCATTCTTGTTTACTACTGTGTACCACTTTTTTTAAAAAAGATTTTATTTATTTATTTGACAGAGAGAGACACAGCGAGAGAGGGCACCCAAGCAGGGGGAGTTGAAGAGGGAGAAACAGGCTTCCCACAGAGCAGGGAGCCCGATGCGGGGCTCAATCCCAGGACCCTGGGATCATGACCTGAGCCGAAGGCAGACACTTAATGACTGAGCCACCCAGGTGCCCCACTACTGCATGCCATTATCTTATGTACCAATAACATACCAATGATTTTAAGATGTATCCCAATTTCAGAGATGTTAATATGTTTAAATAAAAAGGCATGTATTTTAGAATTGAGGAAATGAGGAAATGTACATGATTTCTGTTTATTTTTCCTCTTAAAGTTTATCTTTTCAGTTTTTTTTTTTTAAGATTTTATTTATTTATTTGAGAGAGAGAGAATGAGAGACAGAGAGCATGAGAGGGAAGAGGGCAGAGGGAGAAGCAGACCCCCTGCTCAGCAGGGAGCCCGATGAGGGACTCGATCCCGGGACTCCAGGATCATGACCTGAGCCGAAGGCAGTCGCTTAACCAACTGAGCCACCCAGGCACCCATCTTTTCAGTTTTTTTAAACAACTCCTTATTCCTGTATTCCTCATATTACCAAATGAACTACAACTAGGCAGTCCTACAGTTGGTACAGTTAAGCCAGTGTTACAAAACTACTTCTTGCAGGTCATATCAGAATACAAAAATCTAAGGGCTTAATATAAGACTGGGAAAATGATTTTTTTTCCCTATTACTGGCTTGTCCATTTAATTGGGCAGAATTTTATATATTACTTTGAAATATTTTCACTCTCAATGCCATTACCCCCAGTACATGAAAAAATTGTTTTACTTTTTACAGTTAGAACAAACACCAGAAGAACGCAGTTAATAGCTCTATGGGGACTTCTGTAGTGTTCCACATAATGAATGAACTCACCTAAACTCTTTTGATGAAATCCATCTGACTACTCAAAGGTTAAATGTGTATAAAAAGCTGGTATTTTGCTATGCAAGGAAGAAGAGTTAAGATATACTAAATGAATTGCTTTTCCTCTCAGGCACAATTATAAGCTGATTACTTTTTTGTGCTGTAAGTAACCTTTTCATGTACAATCCATTGCACTGCTTATTATTCATTAAAAAAAGCTACCTCAAGTAAAAATACTGTTATAACTGAGGAATACTAGATAGTTTGAAATTCATTATTCATGCAAAGAAGAAAACAGAGTAAAACAGGGAAAAGAAAAATGCTATGAGAGATCTGGAAACAAGAATAAGAGAATGAGAAAGCAAGATAGAAGCCCAAGGAATACAAAGCCTTCTTTATAGTTTTGGATCACATGTAATCTTGAATATAGCTCTCTTAATAAGGTAAATTGAGTGGGTCTTTCTTTCTTTCTTTCTTTCTTTTTTTTTGTAATCAAAAAGCCAGAGAAAGCACATCAAAGCTATATTTCAAATGTCTTAATATCAACGACCGTTTTATATATTTTGATAGTTTTCTTAGCATCTAGCATAATGCCATTGCCACAGTCATACTGCAAAAAATCTAGGTGATTAGATGACCAGTCATTTCCACCTTTTCATTCCAATCTAGCACTCAGAGATCTGTGCAAACTTATCCTCCTTAAAGCAAGAAGATTAAATAAATGTTAGAACTGTAGGAGACTGGAAAGTGTACACTGCTTAAAATAACCCTACAAATAAGTATATTCTGACATAAGAACTAAATTCAAAGATAATCTTAATTATGTGTTTAGCGACAATACTTTGATGCTTTGAAATGGATGTTTCACACTAGTGAAAATATCACTAAGTTAATAGATTGACATTCTTTCCCCCCTCCCCCCAGGTAATGAGTAATCCCCATTTACTTTGTATTTGATGCTAAGATTCCTCATGACTAGCACTTTTTCCTTAACTCATACACCGGAGTGGCATTCTTCTACAGCAGCTATGTATATGGCATTGGCAACACAAACAACTGAACTGATTATAAACTGTTACATAGATAATAACTGATTTTAAGAAAATTGAAAAGGCCCTGGTAAAAGGCAAAGTGAATGTGCTCAACTTCAGACAATAGCTCCTAGAGGGATATTTTTTAGTTTCTCTCCTTTTCCTTGTCTTTTAAAAACAGTTTAGTGTCCACAGGTAACTTAGAATACATCATAGGATTACAAACTTTCTAAATCTGCACTGCTGGTGAGAAGCAGGAATGGGTTCAATAAAAACTCAACACTGCTATACACGAATAATGTAGTAGCAGAAAGAGAAATTAAGAAAACAATCCCATTCCATTTGCACCAAAAATAATAAAATACCTAAGAATGAACTTAACTAAGTTGGTGAAAGATTTGTATTAAAAAAACTATAAAACATTTTTGAAAGAAATGAGAGATGACACAAACAAATGGAAAGATGTATTCATGAACTGAAAGAACCAGTATTGTTAAAATATCCATACTACCCAAAGCAATCTATGGATTTAATGCACTCCCTGTCAAAATACCAACAACATTTTTCACAGAACTAGAACAAATAATCCTAAAATTTGAGCAGAAATACAAAAGACCCTGAGCAGCCACTGAAAAAGAACAAAGCTGAAAGTATCACAACCCCAGATTTCAACATATACTACAAAGCTGTAGTAATTAAAACAATATGGTACTGATACATAGATCAATGGAATAGAATAGAGTCCAGAAATAAACCCACTTCTGTATTGTCAATTAATCTACTACAAAGGAGGGAAAAACATACCATGAGGAAAAAGACAGTTTCATCAACAAATGGTGTGGGGAAAATTGGATCACTTTCTTACACCATACACAAATACAAGCTCAAAATAGGTTCAAGACCTAAATATAACACCTGAAGCCATAAATTTCCTAAAAGAAAACATAGGCAGCAATTTCTTTGACATCAGCCCATGAAACATTTTTCTAGATATGACTCCTCCAGCAAGGGAAACAAAAGCAAACTTAAACTATTGGAATTACACCAAAATAAAAAGCTTCTGCACAGTGAAGGGAACCACCAAAAAAATGACTGAAAACTTACTGAACAGGAGAAGATATTTGCAATGATATATTCAGTAAGGGGTTAATATCCAAAATATATAAAGAACTTATACAACTGAACACCAAACAAAATAATCCAATCAAAATGGGCCGAGAGGGGCGCCTGGGTGGCTCAGTCATTAAGCGTCTGCCTTTGGCTCAGGTCATGATCTCAGGGTCCTGGGATCGAGCCCCGCATCGGGCTCCCTGCTCCGCGGGAAGCCTGCTTCTCCCTCTCCCCCTCCCCCTGCTTGTGTTCCCTCTCTCGTTGTGTCTCTCTCTGTCAAATAAATAAATAAAATCTTAAAAAAAAAAAAAATGGGCCAAGGATGTGAACAGTTTTCCAAAGAAGATATACAGTAGGCCAACAAACTCATGAAAAGGTGCTCAACACACTAATCATCAGAAAAATGCAAATTAAAGCCACAATGAGATATCACTTTACAACTCTCAGAATGGCTAAAATAAAAAAAACAAGAAGAACCAAGTGTTGGGGAAGACGCAGAGAAAAAGGAACCCTCAGGCAATGTTGGGATGCAAATCAGTACAGCCACTGTGGAAAACAGTATGGAAGTTTCTCAAAAAATCAAAGCTAGAATTATCACATAATCCAGTAACTCCACTACTAGGTATTTACCCAAAGAAAATAAAAACATTAATTTGAAAAGATATATGCTATATGCACCTCTATGTTTATTGTGGCATTATTTACAACAGCCAAGATATGGAAGCAACCTAAGTGTCCACTGACAGATGAATGCATAAAGAAGGTGTGGTACACACACACACACACACACAGAGGAATATTACTCAGCCATAAACAAGAATGAGATTTTGTCATTTGCAACAACATGGATGGACCTAGAAGATATAATGCTAAGTGAAATAAATCAGAGAAAGACAAATACCCATATGATTTCATTCATATGTGGAATTTAAGAAACAAAATAAATGGACAAACAAAGTAAAGAAGAGACAAAAATACAGACTCTTAAATACAAAGAACAAACTGGTGGTCGCTAAGGGGGTGGTGGGTGAAATAGATAAAGGTCATTATGAGTACACTTATCTTGATGAGCATTGAGCAATGTACAAAATTGTTGAATCATCATATTGTACACTTGAAACTAATGTAACACTACATATTAATTATATTTGAATAAAAAGAACATCTGACTGACATAAGGGAAGGAAATTTACTAGCTGATTTCATAAAACCATTTGCAAAAAAGTACAGTTGGGACCAAGGTATGATGACTCTGGGAGTGCAGCTGTAGTCTCATCCTCTACTGGATCTATTTGTTTTAGTGGTTTTGTTCTCAGCTTTGATAGCCATTGAAATCTAGTATTGATACAATCTAAAAATTGCTTTTCTCAGCATTAACCTAAGGATTAAAAATAATGAAGCATATCTTATGATATTGCTTTCTCTAAAATACTGTTATTTTAGAGCAAAATAGGCTTTTTGTGCCATATGAAATGGTATATAATAAGACAAGATGTATATTATTTATTCATCTTTGTTTATGCCTTAAAATATTATTTTTCTGTATATTTTGTAATGCATCCATTAATACTGAAATTGTGTATCTACTTTATAAATAAGTAAACTTATTTTGGGATTAAAAAAAAAACTGCTAATAAAACCTCTGTAAACCCAATGACAAAAATGTGGCTTAATAGTATCATGTTCTGCTATTTTACTTACATGCTTTTACACATGGAACTAGAGATCAAAACTCAGCAGAAAGGCCAGGAATAGACATTCAATGAAAATGGCTCATTAATAGCTTTTATTTCCAAAAGCTTCAGTCATATTATACAGGAGGAAAGTAATCTATTTTGAAACCAATAAGCCATTAATTCAGGGTTCTGAACCTTTTTTTATGCTTTGGACCCTTTTATCAGTCTGGTGAAGACTAGAGGCTCTCCTCAGAATAATTCTGTTTAGTGTATAAAATGAAATACACAGAAATGCAATGTAATTACCAAACTATTGAAAAATAGATGATATAGTAACATATGTGCTTATCTATTAACACATTAAATAACTGAGTTAGTGGGAGGTCTACTATAGTTTCATATTAATAAAAAATATAAATATTTTTTTCAGATATGAGCAACAAGTAGACTTTGGTATAAAAATATCTGTGATTTCAATCAGTGAAAAAGTCATTGGTACTGTTAATATTTTGATCTGTTGTTGCCAACATTTTTCCATCAACATAATTGATGGAAATTCTACATTGCAGGTAGCCATTTTGGTTTTCTTATCAACAGATGCAGACACCTTGAACTCTATCCATCCATGCTTTGAGGGTTCTGTACCTTTGGTTAAAAACTGAATGAAGCACCTCAAAGGGTGGGACCAAGAACATCCTTATATTAATCCCTGTTGGAAAGTGCTCATGTTCTGTTAAACTGAAAACTATTCACAATAGTAGAATCCACTAATAATTCTAATGGGAAAGGAAACGGTATTATTAAGTTACTGCCGAGTGGATGTGAAGCAATATTTATATACCAAATAGTCATTTTATGGATGTTTAAAAAACTGTGTGTCTGCCTGAGTGTACCAGAGAAAATAAAAGGGAATTTTATTTTGAACAAACCACCACAAATATCCTTGGGTTTCTTGGAGCTAAGAGCTGCAGTTCAATTTCTTGGTATTTTGTAGTTAGATAATAGTGCTGAGTATTTATAGGCTTCCTTATATAACTATAGTTCTATCCATTTTTCTTGTCAGAAGAGTTTATTTTCTGTCCCTGCTCCTGTTTTCCTTGAATTTTAGTATTGGATTTAGTGACTTTGCTCTGTCTCTACTTCTTTTTATGGAACCATAGTCCTCAAATTCAATTTATTTTTAAGTTGGATACTTTATGTGTCCATTCCCTTTAGAGTTCTAAAAAGAATGTGTATTATTGACCAGATAAAGCTATTAAGGTAACTATTACAAAATTTATTTTTAGGTCCTTGGCCACCTTAATGGCTCTTTGGGGTTTAAGATATGCTCAAAGTAGAGTGCACCATAACCTGGGAGGAGTGTCTGTGGCTATTATTTCTCATTCAACATCTGCTCAATCTGGAATAGCTGCAATCTGGCATTCTCTTCTACCACCCACTGTAATTATTTAAGGGCCATTAATGGCTTGAGGCTCCAAATTAAAACGTCTTTTCTTAAGTATCCATTTCCTTGACCAGCTTTTATTTTGGAAAACTTCTTTTCCTTGCTCTCTCGAAGAGTTTTTATTCTCTATTTTTCTGATTTTGCTTTTATTTCATTTTTTGGTACCATTGCAGATAGAATTTCTTTACCTGCCTTAAATTTGATCTTTAGCAATCTTCCTTCAATTTTACCACTTTACCATTCTCATCTGATCCCTAAATCTGAATCTTAATTAGCAATGCTTCCTTAAGCTATCATCAGCATTTTAATAACTAGCTTACCAGATATGCCAATTGTGCCTACAATTCAGTATGCCTTATGCCAGAAAGGGATCTGTTGTGTTCCTATCCTTCAGCTGAAGAAGATAGCTTTGAAGATGACACTTAAAACATGTATGTGACTCTCTGTCTTACATGCTGCTGGAAGCCATCATTTTTCAAGTCTCTGATTCAGTTGAAAACTGGGACTAGGGTCATGCCAGTTGTTGCTATCTCTGCCCAACTTAGCTCCATTCTTGCCAGTAAAATTTTATTGCAACTATTTGAAACTCTTGGGATTTCAGGAAATCATGGAAAATTGTGCAAAAGATCAGAAATCATCTATATTCTTTCCTTTCTCCTATTTGAGAAAAGCATTTGTTTCTGCTGTTTGGTGGATGTGAAAAAGGGAGAGGCCATTGTGGTTTGTGCCTCAAATTTCTCCATTATGAAATAACCATTTCATACCCACTTTGATAATTCAAACCCTAAATTTTACCTAAGCACCTCATAATGCCATGTTACCATCTGTACAGGATAATGACTAGCCCACAAATTACGTTTTAACCATGTTCAAAGTATAAATTCATCAGATGAGTTCTTTTCTAGTGGTTTCATTATAGATTTTTTTTTTTAAGATTTATTTGAGAAAGAGAGAGCAAGCACGAGCTGAAGGTAGATGCTTAACCCACTGAGACATCCAGGTGCCCAGATTTTTGTTTTTTTCTATATTGTATAGACTTTATTTGGGTTCTTCCTTTTATCTTCTCTTTTTTCAAAAATTTTTTTACAAGGGGAGGAACAGTGATGGTTGAAAAGATTGATATTTTCAGTCTGAGAAAAATACAATTTTTTTAACCATACAATTTTAAATTTTATGAGGGTGAAATCAAGTTGTCCTGCTCCCAAACCCTCCTGATCTCTGCATACTTCATCTTTGACTTAGGAAATATTAGAATGCGCTTTATCCTGGAGTATAAATGCCAGACTAAACGTTAACCCCTGGACATACTCAGTTCAGCAGAGAATGGGCATGTTAATACAATTTGAAAATCAAGAAGATCTTACTGGATGTTTCAGTAATTATTTGCAATCAAGTACAAAACTGTCAGGTAATGAGAATCTGATTCAATTTGTTAGAGGAATTTAACAAGTCCCAGGGGTCTATTTGAGCATTTTGCAGATATTTTTTTCTATCTTTCCTTTATTAGATCATCACTTTAAGGTACAACAGGTAAACTTTCAAAGTGATATGTCTGTACAAAACTGTTGGACAACATTTGGAAAAATATACCCAGAGGCATGTGATTGAAGATGGAACTTGCATGTCAGACACAGAAAATCCAATTCGGTTTTGTCATTGAGTCAATTTTTTATGTTTATTGTTGCAAAGACTTCATCCTGCAGTAATGTTGGAACCATTTCTTTCCTTGAGGGCTATTGATATACTTGCATAGTACTCTGTTTTGTTTTTTTTTAAAACTTATTGTCACATCTTTTTAAAAAGACTGTGAGAAATTAAGTTCAAATAATAATTTATACTCAAGTATTTGTAGTAATGGTTATTTCCGTTTATATCTCTATATATTTATGGGTAGACTTTAAATATTATGTATCTTAGATATAACATTATACAATTAATCATGAATATATACCTTTTATCAATCCATAGTTGATTTCTTAATTTTTTATTATGTTTGCAAAAGGTGAAAGCTTGAGGCAAATTGTCTTTCTCCTGTCCTATTAGATTTCCAGATTAATGCCTAATTTTATGTATTTCAAGGAAAGTATTGTTAAATTTATCTCAAGTGATGCTTTAAAAGACAAAAACATTGCTAAAGCATGTAATTTCAAATTTCTAAAACAGAACAGATTTTTTTTAATCTGGAATAAAACTAGGATTCAAGTTAATGATTTTTTGGGTTTTTTTACTTTTCTTTCTTTCTTTCTTTCTTTTTTTTTTTTTGCTTTTCTTTGACTTGATATATTTACAAAAGTTAAAGTCTACTTCGGTGTTTTAAAAATCCCTTATGGTTGTGCAAAATGACAGCTCATGAGATGGATGTTTAATATATAAATGTTGTTTGCTATCGACTATTCTTGACCCCACATTGTCAGGGCCTAAAAGGTAAGTGATCATCCTAAAAATATCATCACATGATGATTACACAGGAACTGAAGCCATCCACTAAATATTAAGATTCTAAAGGACAAAGGGTATATTTATCCTTGTGCAAATCATCTTTCTTGTAAAATTCCCCTCTCCATCACCCTCCATTTGGTACCTACTTTATGTTCTTCTGGTTTCAGCTCAAATGTCATTTCCTTAAATCCCCAAAACAGAACAGTCACCCTTGTAATGGCTCCCTTTTCTTTTCATTCATAGCACTCATCATGCTTTATAATTAGATATTATATAATTCCTGTTTTTCTCTCCCACTAATCTATATACTCCATGAGAGCAGGAACTGGATTTATTTTAATTACCATTTTGCCCCAGCTCTGGTGGGTGGCTACTGTTGGATGCAATTTGGTGAATGAATGAATTCATTCATATATGTTCTCAAAACCTGTACACACTAATGTTAAGAAAAAAAAATCAATAAATATTTGTGGCTAGTTTATTTGATCACATGATTGAATGAATACATTTTCTATATTATAATAATGAACTTTGTAATTTTCTTACTAAATTTATATGTGTATTAATTTTCATTTTTACTTCCTGATAAATACCTCTTATTTTTAATATTCTTTATTTTATATCATAATTTGTTTATATTTTGCTTTTGAATCTATGTCGTACCTGGACATAGCAGAGTAGGAATTTAGTGTTATATGGCACAAAACTATAATCTTTGTTCATCTATTTAGAGTAAGAAAATACTGGAATTTTTCACTCCACCATTAGTTTCTCTTTACCATTCACTAAAATACTTGATCCAACAGCAGGGTTAGCTTACCATAATTACAAACATAAAAACATGGATAAACTGGGAAACAAACTGAGCGTTGCTGGAGGCGAGGGGGGTGGGAGGATGGGGTAACTGGGTGATGGGCATTAAGGAGGGCATGTGATGTGATGAGCACTGGGTTTATACACAACTAATGAGTCACTGAACGTTACACCAAAAAAAAAAAAAAAGAAATGAAATTAGATGTTTGTGGTTCAGACGTATGTGATGTCATTTTTTAAAAAAACAAAGCAACTCCTATCTCCTATAATGGTTTGGTTGGATTGATATTTGTTTATTAAAAATTATATTAATGCCAAGAATTTCCTAAATTAATGTACTACTAAAACATGGTATGCAAGACATTATACCTGACTTCTACACAAGTTGTTCTCAAGCGCATAGTTACTAAAGATAGGTTAGTTGTTTGAGTATACAAAAAATTAAAATCGCACAAAATTATAACAAAAGAAAAGGTGGGATCACTGGTATTGGCTTTTCAAAAAACTCAAAGATCCTTGTGTCCTTTCATTTATTAATGCAATTATTTATTTATAACATTCACTGATCTACAATTTTACTAAGTACTTTATATATGCTGTTAATTTTATTCTACCTATCTATATAGACCAAATGGTTATACTAATTCCATTGATGGATGGGAAATCTGAAGCCCAGAAAGGGCAACTAATTTATCCAGACACTTAGTTACAAAGAGGAAAATCCAGAGTTTATACCCCAGTTCTATCTGAATGCAAAGTCTGTGCTCTTTCCTCTTACTCTTCCAACACTCGCCAAGGCCACCCCTCAAGTACAAATGTTCTTACAGCATACAGTGTAATGAACAGTGCTCCTTTCATCCTACAAGGAGCAGAATCAATCACGCTTAGGAGTGCAGGCTCTTGCAGCTGCAATGCTTGGAGGGAAGGCCAGGACCACAGTTGACTTGCCATGTTGACTTAGGCAAATTATTTACTGAGCATGCTCAGTCTTCTCTGTAAAATGGAGCCATTGATAAATAGAACCCACTAGAAAGAGTGTTAAGAGGGTTAAATAAATCAATATTTAAAGTACTTAGGACAGTCTTGGCACACAGTAAAAGTCTAAATTAAAATCAACATTATCATATGACAGCTAGTTGGTGATATGGTAGAGTGTTTAGTTATTTACAAAAGCAATAATTAAGTGTTGAGCATATAAAAATAAATATCACATAATTTAGTTATCTATAAAATGTTTTAACAATTTTCACTGCATAAGCTTGTACTTGTACAAATGTACTTGGCAGCATTGCTATCAAAAGGAAAGATACACATGTACATTTATATAGTGTATGTTGTATATGTTTGTGTATTTATACATACTAGCTCATTTGTAACAAAGGTTTAAAGAGTTACATCTACCCAAAAAATGAAGATATGGAAATATTAATTTATATTTTTAAAAATATGTTCACATGTATTATCATCTCTGTCTTTATTATTTTATAGGTAGAATTCTTAGGGTAGGGGCTACAGGATAGATTATAAAGCTTAATTTTTTAAAAATTGGACAATTATGACACTCAAGAAACATCACTTTATCCTCAGTTGAAGATTTTAGTTTTCATTTTTAATAAAACTCTCTGAAACCATCCAAGTCTTAATACTTTTTGGCATAGTAGTTTGGATGTTGCATTATAAGAGATCCCTTGGTAACTATCTTAATTTCCAGAAATAGTATCAGTGATGAAAATGAATTTGAGTCCCATTTCTGAAATTTAATCATGTCACATTTAAACACCCAGCAGGGAACTATATATGGCTATTGTGGGCCGTATAGTCCAATCAATGAAAACAGTCCTAGTTATTTTTAGATTAGTTAACTAAAGTGCTATCAATTTCCATTGCGCTTACTTTAAACATCACGTTCTGTTAAACATACACAGCAAAGCATATATTTTCTTATGAGAATAGGTTTCTCATTCCAGTTCATCATCATTTCCTTTCAAGCTGTGTATGAAAATGGCTGAACGCTTGAGCTTATACCATTTAAAAACAATAAGGGAATATAAATTAGGACTTTATAATTAGGAGAATGGCTGTAATACTATAATAAATAGTATCAGCACGTATAAATGATTTTCACATATCATTCAAATGTAACTTAAATTAAAATTAAAAATAATAAAAATTAAATTCCCCATAATAAATAAATGAAAAATAAAGCTAAAAATAATTGAGATCTGCCAAAGGAAGTGATAAGCTGTATGAACAATACCTGGAAATCTAAACTGAAATATTTAAATCAGAAGTATTATTGCCTTAGCCTACCTACAAATATAATTAGCAAATAATTACTGGAAAAATATAGGCAGATTTTTGCCAAGTATTAAAACTTTTGTTATTAACATTTGAAATATTACATTTACTGACTATGTTTGATAGGTGATTGATTTGCATAATAATAATTATTACTACATAATTGGACATCATGTCATAAGAGAGTTAGGTATAAATTTATTCCTTATAAAGTAAAAATGTGTAATAGCTATATTAATTAAAGACATACATTATGATAAAGAATTCACATAGATTTTGAAATAATATTTATTAAAGTAGTATCTTAAACATCTTGCTTTTAATTGTTTAACTGAAAATTTAAAAATATATTTAGGTTTTAAAAATGTAGTATATCACTAATATTAAAAATATTTCACTTAGGGTGCCTGGGTGGCTCAGTTGGTTAAGCGACTGCCTTCGGCTCAGGTCATGATCCTGGAGTCCCTGGATCGAGTCCTGCATCGGGCTCCCTGCTTGGCAGGGAGTCTGCTTCTCCCTCTGACCCTCCCCACTCTCATGTGCTCTCTCTCATTCTCTCTCTCTCAAATAAATAAATAAAATCTTTAAAAAAAAATATTTCACTTAACTGAACTGGTAAAGGTAATCTTTTTTTTTTTTTTTTAATTCAATTAGCCAATATATAGTACATCATTAGTTTCAGGTATAGAGTTCAATAATTCATCAGTTGTGTATAACACCCAGTGCTCATCACATCATGTGCCCTCCTTAATGCCCATCACCCACACTGGCAAAGATAGTCTTAATAAATTGCTTAAAATTGAAGGGCATGTAAAAATGAGGGAAAGACAGAGAAAGGTTAAAAATCTGAGAAAAACAAATCTTTGTGATTATATGCACACAGATATCGAGATCAGTCTGTCAACACCACTTAAAGAGTTATATCCAAAATTACCACTTTTATATTTTCAAGACTTACTAGTGGTAGTAGTTACATCACAGCATTCATATAGGTCTACCTGATATTTGAAATGGATAAGAAATAAATAATGATCTAAGATAAATTAACAAGATGTCTGCATGCAGAAGTGGCCTAAATGGGGGGGGAGGACCAAGATGGTGGAGGAGTAGGAGACCTAAATTTCGTCTGGTCCCAGGAATTCAGCTAGGTAGGGATCAAACATTCTGAACCCCTACGAACTCAACAGGAGATCAAAGAAAAGAATAGCAGCAACTCTCTGAATAGAAAAGCGACCACTTTCTGGAAGGTAGGACGTGCGGAGAAGTGAATCCGAGGCAATATTGGGGAAGATAGACGGCAGGGGAGGGGGCCTCTGTCAGCCGCTACTGGCAAGTGATAGAGCCGTGGAGCACAAAATCGAAACTTTTAGAAGTCTGCTCCGCTGAGGGATGATGCTCCAGTGGCTAAGCCGGGGGTGGAACCCTCCCTTTCTGTGACCTCAGGGTCACAGAAAGACCAGAGGTGCCTGAGTGCAGCAGAGCTCCCAGGTATCGGAGAAGGGAAGCTGGCTGCAGAGATGGAGCCGAGGAGCGGGTTCTCAGCTCGAATTGCCATAAACCATGATCCGCGGCACAGTTGGGCCACTGCTCTTCCAGCAGGGAGCCAACAAGCGGCAGATCCAGGGAGACTCCCTTTCCTCCCCGGGGAGGAGCAGCCCGGGAGCTCACCACAGGGATCTGCTAGGTTTGGAGACTCCACACCCAGTCGGGTGACAGAGATAGAAATGCTTGGTCACAGGCCAGGTAGGCACAGAGTGCAGTCAGAGACTGGGGACATGGGAGTGATTGACTGCTTTTCTCTGGAGGCTCAATGAGGAGTGGGGCCCCAAGCTCTCAGCTTCTCTGGGGCAGAGATTGGGAGGCTGCCATTTCATTCTCGTCCTTCAAAGCTGTGCAGAAAGCTTGCAGGGAACAAAAGCTCCCGAGAGCAAACCCAACCAGATTACTTAGCCCACCCCCAGCAAGAGCAGGGTAATTCCGCCTCTGGCAAAGACATTTGAGATCCATCGCAACAGGCCCCTCCCCCAGAAGACCAGCAAGAACAGCCAGCCAAGACCAAATTCACCGATCAATGAGAACAGCAGAACTCCAGCACTAGGGGAATACAGCACATAGAATTCATGCCTTTTTTCCCCATGATTCTTTAGTCTTTCAAAGTTATTTTTTTTAGTTTTTTTTTTTTTGAATTTTTCGCTTTTTCAACCAACATCTTATCAATCCCTTTTTAAAAAAACATTTTTATTTTTCATTTTTAGAGTAATATTTTATCCCTTCATAGTATTTAACCTTATTTTTGGTATATATATATATAAGTTGTTCTCTCTTTAAAATTTTGGGATACAGTTTCTTCTAACAGACCAAAATATATCCTAAATCTCTAATGTATGGCTTTGTTCTAGTCTCCTGCCTGATCATATTCTCTTCCTTTTTTTTTTTAAGTCCTCTTCTTTCTTTTTTCAACCAACTTATCTTACCAATTCCTTTTATAAAATCTTTTATAATTTTCATCTTTACAGTCATATTCCATCCCTTCATCATATTTACCCTTATTTTTGTACATGTAGAAGTTTTCCTTTCTTTAAAATTTTGGGAGGCACTTTCTTCTAGACCAAAATACACCCCAAATCTAGTGTGTGACACTGATCTATGCACCAGCCTGATCATATCTGATCATATTTTGTTTTTTTTTTTCTTTCTTTTTCTTTTTTCTTTTTTTCCCTTTCTTTTCCCCTGGTTTTAGGTCTCTTCTGATTTGTTTAGTGTATATTTTTCTGGGGTCGTTGTTAACCTGTTAGCATTTTGTTCTCTCATTCATCTATTCTCCTCTGGACAAAATAACAAGATGGAAAAAATCACCTCAAAAAAATGAACGAGGTAGTACCGACTGCCAGGGACCTAATCAATACAGACATTAGTAAGATGTTGGAACTAGAATTCAGAATGACGATTTTAAAGATACTAGCTGGGCTTGAAAAAAGCATGGAGAATATTGGAGAAACCCTTTCTGGAGAAATAAAAGAACTAAAATCTAACCAAGTCAAAATCAAAAAGGCTATTAATGAGGTGCAATAAAAAATGGGGGCGCTAACTGCTAGGATAAATAAGGCAGAAGAGAGAATTAGTGATATAGAAGACCAAATGATGGAGAATAAAGAAGTTGAGAAAAAGAGAGATAACTACTGGATCACAAGGGCAGAATTTGAGAGATAAGTGATACCATAAGATGAAACAATAAATAATTGGGATCCCAGAAGAAGAAGAAAGAGAGAGAGAGGCAGAAGGTATATTGGAGCAAATTATAGCAGAGAACTTCCCTAACTTGGGGAAGGAAACAGGCATCAAAATCCAGGAGGCACAGAGAACCCCCCTCAAAATCAATAAAAATAGGTCAACACCCCGACATCTAATAGTAAAACTTATGAGTCTCAGAGACAAAGAGAAAATACTGAAAGAAGTTTGGGACAAGAGATCTGTAACCTACACTGTAAGAAACATTAGATTGGCAACAGACCTATCCACAGAGACCTGGCAGGCCAGAAAGGACTGGCATGATATATTCAGAGCACTAAACGAGAAAAATATGCAGCCAAGAATACTATATCCAGCTAGGCTGTCATTGAAAATTGAAGGAGAGATAAAAAGCTTCCAGGACAAACAAAAACTAAAGGAATTTGCAAACACGAAACCAGCCCTACAAGAAATCTTGAAAGGGGTCCTCTAAGCAAAGAGAGAGCCTAAAAGTAACATAGACCAGAAAGGAACAGAGAAAATATACAGTAACAGTAACCTTATAGGCAATACAATGGCACTAAATTCATATCTTTTGGTAGTTACCCTGAATGTAAATGGGCTAAATGCCCCAATCAAAAGACACAGGGTATCAGATTGGATAAAAAAACAAGACCCATCGATACGCTGTCTTCAAGAGACTCATTTTAGACCCAAAGACACCTCCAGATTGAAAGTGAGGGGGTGGAAAACCATTTATCATGCTAATGGACACCAAAAGAAAGCTGGGGTAGCAATCCTTATACCAGAAAAATTAGATTTTAATCCAAAGACTATAATAAGAGATGAGGAAGGACACTATATCCTACTTAAAGGCTCTATCCAACAAGAAGATCTAACGTTTGTAAATATCTATGCCCCTAACATGGGAGCAGGAAACTATATAAGCCAATTAATAACAAAAGCAAACAAACACATCGACAACATAGTATTAGAAGTCCTAGCCACAGCAATCAGACAACAAAAGAAATAAAAGGCATCTGAATCGGCAAAGAAGAAGTCAAACTCTCACTGTCTGCAGATGATATGATACTTTATGTGGAAAACCCAAAAGACTCCACCCCAAAACTGCTAGAACTCATATAGGAATTCAGTAAAGTGGCAGGATATAAAACCAATGCACAGAGATCAGTGGCATTCCTATACACCAACAACAAGACAGAAGAAAGAGAAATTAAGGAGTCGATCCCATCTATAATTGCACCCAAAACCATAAGATACCTAGGAATAAATCTAACCAAAGAGGCAAAGAATCTGTACTCAGAAAACTATAACATACTCATGAAAGAAATTGAGGAAGACACAAAGAATTGGAAAAATGTTCCATGTTCATGGATTGGAAGAACAAATATTGTGAAGATGTCAATGCTACCTAGAGCAATCTACACATTTAATGGAATCCCTATCAAAATACCATCCACTTTTTTCAAAGAAATGGAACAAATAACCCTAAAGTTTGTATGGAACCAGGAAAGACTCCAAATAGCCAGAGGAATGTTGAAAAAGAAAAGCAAAGCTGGTGGCATCACAATTCCGGACTTCAAGCTCTATTACAAAGCTGTCATCATCAAGACAGTATGGTACTGGCACAAAAACAGACACATAGATCAGTGGAACAGAATAGAGAGCCCAGAAATGGACCCTCAACTCTATGGTCAACTAATCTTCGACAAAGCAGGAAAGAATGTCCAATGGAAAAAGTCTCTTCAACAAATGGTGTTGGGTAAATTGGACAGCCACATGCAGAAGAATGAAACTGGACCCTTTCCTTACACCACACACAAAAATACACTCAAAATGGTTGAAAGACCTAAATGTGAGACAGGAGTCCATCAAAATCCTAAAGGAGAACACAGGCAGCAACCTCTTTGACCTCAGCCACAGCAACTTCTTCCTACATACATCGCCAAAGGCAAGGGAAGCAAGGACAAAAATGAACTATTGGGACTTCATCAAGATAAAAAGCTTTTGCACAGCAAAAGAAACAGTCAACAAAACCAAAAGACAACTGACAGAATGGGAGAAGATATTTGCAAATGACATATCAGATAAAGGGCTAGTATCCAAAGTCTATAAAGAACTTATCAAACTCAACACCCAAAGAACAAATGATCCAATCAAGAAATGGGCAGAAGACATGAACAGACATTTTTCCAAAGAAGCCATCCGAATGGCCAACAGACACATGAAAAAGTGCTCAACATTGCTCGGCATCGGGGAGGGTATGTGCTATGTGCTATGGTGAGTCTTTGTTTACTTTTCTTGTTTAAAATCCATCTGCATAACCCTATTGCAAAATAGAGTTATAAAAGATTTTATCAAAGTCAAAGGAAAACAATTCAACTTGTGGTATGATTTACAGAGTATCAGTTAATATACCAAATTATATTTCATTACACTGGCAAAAGCATCTTTAGCATACTACTAAAAAAATGGGAAGTCAGGTAAAAAATAACTTGGTGGTAGTTGAGGACACTGAGAGATCAGATACCATTTCTATACTTACCTCAGAACGCTAGGTTCATTCATTCATTCATTTAGCAAATGTCTATTGAGCACCCACCATTTGCTAGTTCTCTTCTGGCAAATGTGTTTATAATAGTACACTCTTTCCCTCATGAAGGATATACTCCACTGGAGGAATAGTCAATAAAAATATATATATAAGTAAAAATATGATATGTTAATGATTAGTGCTAAGGAGAAAAACTATAACAGAAAAAGGGGTGGGTGTTGTTTTGGTTTGTTGAAGTAGGGAGGTAGAGAGGCTGAGGAAAGCCCCATTGGGAGGATGCCTTTATGCAAAGACCCAAAGGAAGCATTGGAGTACTCATAACATCATAATAGAATATTACAGAAAAGGGGAGATGGGAACGGAAATGCTGTAGGGCAAGGATGTGCCAGGTTTGCACCAGGTGTGTGCCAGGAATAGTTAGGAGGCCAGTGTGGCTGAAACAGTGCACAAGCAAGGGAGAGTCCCATGAGATGTGGTCACAGAGCTGAGTGAATAGGGCAGAGGCACAGGCCGATCCTACTGGCCTCAGGAAACAGGGGGACTAAGTTTCACTTAGTGTGCGATCAGAAGTCAGTGGAAGATTCTGAACTGCTAGGTGATGTGTATTGACTTTTGCTTTAACAGACTCCCTCTGGCAGCAGAGTTAAGAACAGACTATGTAAGAAGCACAAATAGAAGGAAGGAAGGGCCTCTCTCTAGTAAAATTGTCTCATGGGAACTTTTTATGTCTTTTGATAAACTTTTTTTTTGTCACCTCCTTTACTTTAAAATTCTCTGCCCACAAGGGAGGCAGAGAGAGAGAGAGGCAGAGGCAGAGACAGAGACAGAGACAGAAAGAGAGAGAGAGAGAGAGAGAGAGAGAGTGTGTGTGTGTGTGTGTGTGTTTCCTGGGATGGTTCCTAGGACTCTTTCCCTTCTCCTCGTTTTTCTTTTCCATATTCTTTCTCAAGTGTCACCTAGCCTCTGCTCCTCCTTAGCTTTTCATCTGTTTCCATTCATCTATATTTCCATTTGTGAAATGAGAGGGGGTAGGGATATGGGGTCCGAGGAAGAAGCAGAGTGATTCACGGTCAGTCCGGTTTTTTGTTCACATATGTAGTGCTCTCTCACTAAGTAGATGTTTACAATATAATTATACTTTTCAGATCACAAAGGTACTATAAGCCTTATAAATTCAAAATATACTGAAGAGTAAAGATGAAGACATAACTCAACTATAATATGATAAATTTCCTTTGTAGGAAAGTTCTGTTCATGTTTTTGATGTTTTCTTTCTTCTGTTATGTTTAATTTTATTGAATTGGAGAACAATAAACTGAGGATAAGAAATATTTTCCTTTCACCTTTATTATAAATACTTCCCAGTTTATTATTTGTGTTTATACTTTATTACTTTGGTATAGATGTATTTAGGAAATTCCATTCCTCTGCAATATCTTTTATTATTTATTACTTGGGAGGGCATTGAGAATGATTTAATTTTAAAATATACCAGAACCTAATTAACCCATCAGTAGATATAAGAAAATCATGGAAGAAGGGAAATAATATGAGTGCAGATACCCAAGATTAGAGTGAAGTCAGTTTGGATTTGAACACAAGGATGCCAGCATTTTAGTATGGTATCCTCTGACCCACCCAGCATTAAGTCTCCATTATTCTCCCTTTCTTCTTCCTTCTGAAATATCTGCCAAAACAAATGGCCTCTCTGCCATAACTGTAGGCATAAGCTGACCCATGGGTACCCCTGTGGGACATGACAAAAAGTTCAGAAGAAAGGTTATAAATCTTACTCCAGAGTGGATGCTGGGCACACTGATTATAATCTATGTACTGTCAATTCCCAGGATCCTAACCTCAATCAGCTTAGAGCTGGCACTATGTGTAATCTGCAGGTGTTTCTGTGTGCCCTGTAGTGAGTGAGTACTTTAAGTTCTCAATGTGTGGTACTACAGCATCACTATGGTAGAATGCTCTTTCTTACTCTGGATTTCTAACAATTCTAAGAAGTCACACAAAAAAGCAGAACCATATCCCTAGAAACTGAAACAGTAGGGAGATTAAGGATCCTTAAATTATTATAAACTCTTGCAGATCAATACAGTAAAAACAAATACCCCGATTAGAACATATTTTACAGTGTATCCTAAGTGACTCTTTCTGATCTCTTTGGGAGAATGTCAGAGCATATGATGGGTTAAGAAAGTCACTACTGCTTTCATGTTCAAAGAGAAGTCTGAGTTTAAATATAAAGATTATATAAATATGAAACTAAATCAAAGAAAACACATTTATTAAACAATAGAAAGACACTAGACACAAACTGGTGACAATTAAGTTCAAGGTCTATTTCAATATGTCTTTCTATAATCAATCGAGTTTCCTTCTTTTCAAGGGTATTTTTAGATGTGGTGACCTCAACAAAATCTCTGATGGAGATTTTAGGCTTCAGTCATCAGTTTCAACATCTAGTTCACATCCAGGTCTCCTTCCATTTTCAACCTGTAGGCAACTGACTATCTAGCTGCTCCTTGGCCAACACAGGAAGGCAACATACATACACACAACTTCAAGACCTAGGTCTCTTGTCCCAGGGTGCCTATAACTTCAGACATCACTTCTTCTTCAGGGCATTCAGAGAGCTAGTGCTTGACCACCTCAGAGTGACGCTCATTGCTAGGCAGGCTTCCCATGACATGTCCCCTATACAGGGCTCTTCTTTTAGGAAAATGGGAAGGTCTCATCTTCCTATTGCTCCCCTGGCCAGACCTCCTATGGGTCATGTTCATAGCCAGGCATACTTTTAAGCTCTGCCAAAGTTCTAGTACTGTCTGAAGGCACTTTATTCTGGCACCCCATGTCTGTTTTGGCTACATGGAAATCAAATAGTCACTGACATTAGTTTTTTGGTCTTCATCATGGTAATTAAATATTCATTTACAGGTATCTTGGGGTGCTTTTTAGTACAACTTTCAATGCTAAGTGGACAGCCATCTGCAAACCCCCAAAACCAAAGAAAAGAAGAATGTAAGAGTTATATCTGGGTGGGTCAAGGACCAATTGAATCTGAATTAAGTTAACTTACTGTATGGTCAGTTATATGCTTTACAGGAAGGTTTCTAGGTCAGTTGACTGGGTGGCCACTAGTCTATTTGGTTGTATGATCAACCTGCTTACTCAGGCTGTCCTTTCCTTCCATACCTCCATGCCTGAAGGTTCCTATGTCAACTCACAATTAATGTCTTCTCCAATTATTTTTAAACTTAGAAAATTTCCCCCCATCCAAGGTATTTCTTTGATATTCAGGATTTCATTATTTTAATGAAGTTTTTCATTTTGTTTATATACATAACCCAAATAAATCCTTAAGTAACTTTCTCTGTTTTAATTTATAAACTATCCTTGTCAAAGGGAAAGGAAGAGAAGGAAAGTGACATGTAAAATTGTTACTCTGGCTAAAAAGGAACGAGTGTGTGTGTATTGTGTTTATGTGCACATGTGTGCGCTCATGAACATGTGTAAGAGAGAGAGGAGGTATAGTGTGCTTTTGTGTTTATTTCATTTAATTCTTTTTTTAATTATTATTATGTTATGTTAATCACCATACATTACATCATTAGTTTTTGATGTAGTGATCCATGATTCATTATTTGCGTATAACACCCAGTGCTCCGTGCAATACGCGCCCTCTTTAATACCCATCACCAGGCCAACCCATCCCCCCACCCCCCTCTCCTCTAGAACCCTTAGTTTGTTTTTCAGAGTCCATCGTCTCTCATTTAATTCTATCTGAAGAGATATCTCGGTTTAGAGGAAAATGCACTGAACTGGGAATCACAAGTCCTGATTCTACATTCCTTCTAGTCCTGCTTCTGTCACCAACTGAGAGAGCCTGGGCAAACCACATAGCCTATGTGTCTCAGTTTCTACATCTGCCTTCTAAATTTGCATAATGTGATGCTCTAATAGTATAATATACATCAAAGCAGTAGTGCCATGGAGTTTCTATAAGTGTCCAACAATTACTAAGCTATATCATTATTGTTCTCATTAGCATGTATTTGTGCCCAATTCTGGTTTCATCCTACTGACTATAATCCTGTTACTACCTTCTCCTAGTTTTTGTTTCTTTTGGGGAAGAAGGGTTGCTTTTTGCTTCTTTGTAAATACTTCAGGCAAATTACTGTCCTATCGCTTGATATATAAGACCCTACTCTCTTAGGCTTCCAAAAAGACCAATAAACAGTGTGTCAATTTCTTATTAATGTGAATGCCAGCTCAATAGAAATCCTCCTTTTATTTGTGATACAGGCTATCAGGTTAGAGTGCCTTGAATTTATTGTCTGAAGCAGAGTGGTCACTCTGGTGGAAATGTAGGTCATACACATACTCAAAAGCCAAAATGAGATTCATAAGGGAGACGCACTTGGACCTCTGAGAAATGCCGCCCTCCTTTCAGACCACAAGGTGGCCAATTCTATGCCTAGCACGCGCTGAGCTCTATCCTGGAGAGTAGACGTATATTAATAACATTAACAACAACAAATATGAAATGTGCCATTTCAATAAATTATAAACTCTAAAAGCAAACTATATTGATTTTGACCCAGATTCCATAATAAATGGAGGATATGCAAACAACAACAAAAATATATACATATATGAATACTTACTGTATTGACAATTTCTTCCCATGAATTCACCTGGGCACTCACAGGAATAGTTAGCAACAAGGTCTGTACATATTCCACCATTTTTGCAAGGCTCAGCTTCACATTCATTTATGTCTGAGGGAAACAGAAAGAACAGAGAAAATGAGAATTATTGGTAAAAAAAATGATTAGCTATTGGAAGCTTTTAGGTCTTTCAAGTAAAACAAAATCTAAGTAATGCAATTACTTTTGTGTGTTTGTGAGTGTGTATATGTGTGTTCAGTCAATAATAGAAATAGTGCTTAAAATCAACAACTGATTAATAATCAAGTTCAAATGGAATTGAGAATCCAAATGAAAGACCAACAGAAGCAAACTTTCTCCAATCCTGAAAATAAATATGAATAGTGTGGGGAAATATTCAGTGTATCTTTAGAATTAAATCAAGCAAATTAACCCTGATAGAGAGATGAATTGGTATCACTTACAAGATCTAGAAACCTCCCCTGCAGCAACAACTGCCAATTAACACTGTCTCATTTCATCTTAATTCATTAAAATTCTAACTGACAGAGATGTTTTAGTTTCTAAATAGTTTGCCTTTGATGAATGCGATGAGAAGCAAATTACTGTTAATAGCTAAAGCTCGTTACATTAAGCAAAGTATAATAAATGTAAATGATGATCACTTCCTAATCTCATTCAAGGGTTTCTAAAATTAGGATGACTAAAGGGACTTACCTTTGATATACCATTATTATACCTCATGCAAAATCATATGAAATATAAAACATTCAGTAAATTGTACTAATTCCCATGCTAATTTTGGACAACAGATACAATGAATATGATCATAAATGAAAAAAGAAATAATGACTAATTCAGTCAAACATCCATCACTGATACACATCATTCCCTCTAAGCGCAGCACCATGATGGGTCGTGTGGGAACTAGTAAGTAGATGGATAATAACTGCTCCCCATTGCATTCTCTTCCTGTCATCTACTTCTATTGAACTCTCTCTCCTCTCTTATTCCCACAGCTCCTTACAGACCAGAATAGTATTACCTAGGAACTGTCTGTATCTGTGCCTTTCACCCTCTCACCTAAACTGTGAGCCCTACAAATGTAGCCCCTGTCCTGCACTGTTCTTTGTACCTCCATAAATGCCACATGCTATCTAGGAGACCACTGGTACCAAAAAATGTTTCTTGATAAAATTTTTAACAAAAGATCAGAAATAGTGGTGCAGACAATCTAAACAAATAGTTCCAGATGTGTAATGGACCTTCTGATACACTACAAAGTATCAAAACAGTATTCTGAAGTCCTGGGTTTTCACAGTGCTTAAAGCATTATGGTCATTAAGTTACTCCTTCAAGACCAAACAAGAACAAAACACTACAAAAGCTCTATTTTGCTCTTTCTTTTAACTTTTTTTCTTCTAAACAGTGTCTTCTCTTGGTATCAGAGTTGGTCACCCTCTCATTTTAAGCTTACTGTAAAAGTTTGGTCTAAATTTCCTTAGGCAGATGATGACTTTCCCTGAAAAAGCCATCCTTTTTGATTTCTGGTTGACTGTCACAGTTTGAGAGTAGAGACAGTTCATAACTATGTTCAGAAAGAATCTAAATAATTTGAGTATTTTATGACATCAAATAATAGGATAAAATCAGAATCTGATAATCTCTAAAAATACAACTATGTGCTATAAAATATAACAAACTCCCAAATATTTGAAACTAAAATTCTCCAGAAGGAAGGAGGGAGAAAAGGAAGGAAGGAGCCATTTATTCATTATCTGATGAAACATTTAGCTCTTTTTAGTCTTAAACAAAATTTCACTTAGTGTGGATTATCCTGGACTAACATGCAAAATATTTTCATTATGTTTTGAAAGTAGCACAAAGTCACTGTGCTATTTATTTTATAGTCAGCCGAATGTAAGGCAACAGCAATAATTGGCTACTTGGGAACATGCCTACTATGTCTTTCCTTGCATCATATTGACTACAATCTTTTTTTCAGATGAGAATATGTCAAGGGCTAATAAGTTAAATCTTCATGTTAGAGAATGCATGCCTTATTTTGTAAAGTTAGACATAACAAGTTATTATTTTATATACTTATGAGGAAGAAACTGAGTATTGATGTCTGAAGACCACATAGGGAAATATAATTTGATCTTGAAGGAAAGCTTTAATTAAGATTAACAACAGAATGGAGATGGTAGTATATTTCTAAACAGGAAACCAGAATAAGGCACAACTCTGAAGAGAAACGTTCATGGTATGACGATGTGTTCAGGGACACAAGTAGCCAGCCTGTTTGGAGTCCAGCTTGGGAAGGGGAGTGCTGAGACCCCATATCAGAGCATGTAGATAGGAGCCAGCTTATGATGAACCATTAATGCCAGTGGAGGGAACTGTCCTTTATTTTTTGGCACTAAAGACTTGGAGCCAGATGGGAGGGTGTCTTCTGTACCCTTGTACTTCAGATAGACCTAGTGAAGCCAATATTTGGTATAGAAATAAGAAATGAAGGAAAGCAGAACAGACAGACCCACACAGGATTTGATGCTGATAGGTACAACATGTGTTTCAATTCTCAGGTAAGAGGCTCTAAGTGTTTTCTCATTTTAATACTGAACTATGTATTATAAGTAAAACCAAACCCAGCTCTTGCTGCTTTAAAACATTAATAGAAGGGAGTTTTCATAGTCAATGATGTGAGAACTATCCAGAATCATTTTATATGTCTGTAAGGTATGCAGGTACTCTTGTTCTTTGCTTCCTTATTTCTTCCAAGTATTAACACAATAAATATTACTTAACACAGGTGAATGTGAATCTAATGGAGACAAATCAACCTTTGAACTTTCTAGCCATTTGATCATCAGGACAGATCTACCATCATCTAAAAAGGAAATTATAATTAAGTAGATCAGATTCTAAAATAAACAACAGTTTCATCTTTATCCAGAGGTTAACACAAGGTAAAATGAACTGGAATTGCATTTGCTGAGGAGAAAATGCTTTATATCCATGCTCAATTCTGGATAAAGAATGACCTTTTATTGCTTGTGCATTTTTTGATTTTTTAAACTAAAAAAAACCAAACAAACCTACTTTAAATTTAATATTTGTAAAAATACAAATGTTACATTAAAGGAGATATGTACTTTTAATATAGTAGCCAAAAAAGTAAAATATTTTTGCATATGTACACATCTAGTAACAGGTAGACTCAGATAACATACAAATTACATGGAAGCGTTTATATATTAGTATAATGCAGGAGTTCTTTCAGTGGTGAAGGCTATTTGCACTGTGATTAACACTGCAAGCAATCTAAATGGAAACAGACCTCAATTTGAATAAATCATGTTTAATTAAAGACTAGATATAAATGTTCACAGAATATAATGTAATGAAATGAAAACTAAACATCTTTGTAATAAATCACATACATTTCTCTTTATCATAGATCAAGACATTATCATTTCCAGAAAAAAGTCCTCATCTATTCCAAACATAGTGTAATATACTACATTCTTTTATAATCAAGAAAAATTGACATAGCAGTCCTCATACAAAATAGGAATTTCCATATTTGGTCATATTTACAGTTCATTTATAATATTAATAGCTATCATTTTTGAGGTTTTTATATGTATGACTGCTTCATGAGAATGATTTAAAAAAAAAAAAAACAGCCTCATTCAGAATTGGATTTTATAATTAAGACAACCAGCTGAGTTCTGATCCCTCGTTCCAAAAGCACAAAACTGCTACCTACCATCTTGTCTGACTGAGGACAATGACAAGAGCTGAACATGGATTTCCAGATATAAACACATGATGCTTTTTAAAAAGCAAGGTAAAGGAAGAAAGGAGAAGAGAGGAAGGGATGAGAGAATAGATAATTGGTCACAACAGCATGCATTTCTTTGAAAGAAAGAAGTGCTCCACAAGGATTTCAGGCCCTTTGCTCTGTTGTAACTAATTACACAAATTCATTCATACTATATGCGTAACTTAGACTCTGTACCTTTATCATTATGTTGTACTTAGCCTATCTTATACAGACTTATAAAGGTGTGTTGGTAGTCTACCCTCTTAGGCTTAGGTTTTTACTAATAGAAATAATGTCAACCCATACACACTTTGGAGACTTCACTATAAGAATCCTCTTCCAGGAATTGACAAACACATATTCATAACATCACTCTGAGTACTCATGACCTTATACACAATTGCATCCTGAGAAGTGTTCAGTTACTCCTAGTCTTTTTTTCTGGATCTTGTCAGACCCATCATTGTGCAAATTATAGCCCTAAAGCCCATGAAAATGACTTTGGAGTGGTAGGTTAGAAAGAATTTTTGAAAATCAAAATTATATTTGTTAGTTCCTTATTTGAGACTTCAAAAAAATGGCTTCCCTTGGGCATAATTTCTTGCTACAGAAACCATGTCACTTCTTTTCAGATAATTATATTTTAATATTCAGTAATCCCATTCTTCATTATAGACTCTACTAGCTGGCCAGAGATGAAATGGAGATTTCTGGAGACTAATTCCCTGGGACCTCCTCTGGAGACTTTTAAATTTACTTGATTAACTAAATAATTAATTAATTAGTTTCAAATTGTCTCACATTTGTAATATGTAGAGTAGGAGGTATAGAAAGTACCACCCCTGGTCCATCAGTGTCCCAGTTCATCCTTGAGTTTACCCAGAGTCCTCAGGTTGATGCCATGTGGCCCCAATAGTGCAACTACATTTATTTGCCAACCTGGCTTAGAGTATTTTGAGTACTGACCATTTAGAGAAGGTCATCCAATTCTTCTTGGGGTAGAAATCCATCTAACCTCCTCTTGAGTGGAGACAAAGATAATTTAATTGAATCATGAAAATACCTCCCAAGTACATCCAGGCCCATGAACATCAAGAAGGAACAACTAATTTTCAGGCTGAGCACCCTAGTTTTCATATATTAAAAGGACACGATGATAAAGCCCTTCTTTTTTTCTTTGCAAAGACATAATGTCTCAACTTCCTTATTCCTTTCTCTTAGGCTATCTTTTCTCCAGCAGTATTGTTATTGACTGTTAATTAGCCAGCAGAGCCTATTTTCAAGAGCCTGCTATTTTTGATCCTAACAACCCATCTTCCCTGGGCTCCCCATCAGCTATTAAATATTCTCCAGACCTCCCAAGAGTGACTGACTTTTAAAATTTGAACTTTTATTTATTTTTCTTATCTAAAGCCTATGGTTTTTCAATTTTTCTTTTAAGTCTCAATAAATTATGATGAATTTCTAGAAATTCCATTCTCCCACTCAGATACTGAATTAAATTATGCCATAATCAGAATTATCTACAGGATTTCCCAGTCCTTTCTGGGCCCAATTCACTAGTAATTAATTTTAAAATAGCAAATTAGAATCTGAATTCTTTAATCAGAACATATCACAAACCTTTTTATAATAACATTGATAACCTCCACTTACCTAGAACAATAGTGTAAAACAAACAAACAAACCCAAGTCTAAGAGAAATTTATCCCTCACCACTTACTAACAAAGATGATACTCTCTGCTCATCTGTATCCTGGCATCCTAGCATTTATTTTGAGATCTCAGTTTAGATGCAAAAATCTTTGCTACTAGTATCCAGGTAAAGTCCAATTCTTCAGGATGTTTGCATATAAAATTTTTCCAGTGGGGCTTTATTTCACTTATTCAGATATTTGGCTACTAAGATAAGATAGCTATTCCAAGGTACTTATAAAGAAAAAAACAAGTGAGATAGAAGAAGGGCTGGGGGAGGGGTAATCAAGAGGGTGCTATACTTCAAATATTTGAGGCCTTGAAAAAAAATCAGAAATAAAACCTATGTAAAAAACATATAGTAGAAGCCAAAAAGAACCAATGTCTCTGGTAAAATATGGACCAAAGAACAACCTCTCTCTAAGGATATTACCTCAGGGGCATGCAGCATAGTAACTTCCTTGCAATAGATATTTGTTGATTGGTAGAAAAGAATGAGAATATTAGAGACCTGAAGAATTGTCAACTATACTGTAATAGTGAATGCCTTGGTTGGGGCAGGTGTACCAGCCTACCTTAAAGGGGTTCCAGTAAGGAAAATGAAGTTAGGACAATGCTTGTTTTAAAAGCTAGAACTTTAAAAAAAAATAAAAAATAAGTAAAAGCTAGAACTTTTATTTTACTTTTTTAAAGATTATTTATTGGACAGAGAGAGAGAGAGACAGAGAGAGAGTGCACAAGCAGGGAGAGTGGTAGGCAGAGGGAGAGAGAGAGGCAGACTCCCCGCTAACCAGGGAGCATGACACAGGGCTGGATCCCAGGACCCTGTGATCATGACCTGAGCCGAAGGCAGACGCTTAACCGACTGAGCCACCCAGGTGCCCGAACAACTAGCACTTTTAAAACATACCAATGCAAAGGCCCCACACCAGAGATTCTGATTTAAATGGACTTGGGTGTAACGAAGGGAGTAATATTGTTTATACAGGAGTTCAGGCAAGTCTAAAGGTAGAGTTGACAACCACCATGTAGAACCTTTGCTCATTCATCTATTCATCCTTAGTTTTGTGTTATGTTATAAGAATGAAAAGATTAATAGCTCCTTACGTTTCTCAAGGCTCTTATGGTATAGTAGGTACTCAAAGAAATAATCCAGTTACAGTAGAAAGTAACAAGTATCCTAACAGGAGAATGAATGCATAGTTTCTCAAAAAAATTTAAGTATCAGTAACTAAACCAGTCTAGGAGACTAGGGAATGTTGGATTTTAGAGGAGTCTAGCTGACTGGTGAGAATGCTTCTGGGTTATCTAGAGTTATAACTAATTACTCTGTAAAGTTATTTTTCTAAATTAATATGCATCTCATTATTCTACAGATTTGAGGGTGACTCCTCATTATCTCATAGTTCTTTGCTCCAAGTATGAAGTCATATATTTCCTAGCTTCTTACCTTCCTACTTTTATTATGGTATGTTATTATATATATATATATATATATATATATATATATATATATATATATATATATATATATATACATTCATAGTAACAATGTTTTATCCAGAATTAACTACTATGTTCTGTCACCTGCATGTCAAATTTGTTCACTTGCAGCTCTCTGTAGTTTTAGTGGTTCAAACTGATAATCAGCTAGTTTGGATATTTTTCTTTTAGAATGAGTAATCAGAAACTCATAACTGGTTAAGATGACGTTTATGCTGGAAGCATAACTATGACTCATATGGTTGCCTTTACCCACTTATTCACTCACTTACTTATTCACTCATTAAAATTTTGACGAACTCCTTCCATGAGTCAAGCCCTAAAATATATGACTGGATACATCAGTGAATGGGGATCAGTTCCTTTTCTAAGCCATCTCATCTTCTGTAATTCCATTCAGAAGAGAGATAATTATAATAAGACTGTGAAATATGTGTCCTACACTATTACACATAAAAGGTACTGAGAACACAGAACAGGCAATGGCTTTGCCTAGAGGAGATGTGGAAGATAGCTTACAGAAGGTAGTATGCGGTTGGTGCTTACAGGATTAGCAGGAATTTTTTTAGTGGGAAGGAATATAAAAGAACACAATGTTTTCGGAAAGAACTGAATACTTTTAGATGTCTAGATAAGCACAGGGACTATGTGTGTGGAGCTACTAGGGACAGCAGTTACTAGGTAGTGTGGACAAGATTTTTATGGCCCTACAAATCAAGTTAAGGAGTTTGAACTTTAGTCTTTGGATCCTGGGGAGTTAATAGAGAATTGAAGAATGTGAAAGGGGGCATGGGATTGAAGAGATCTTTATTTTGGAAAGCTCATTCACATACCTAGAATTTCATTACTGGGAACATTTTGGAAAAATAATTCAAAATGTCAGAAAGGAATTTTATGTGGAATCCATACAACTCAGACCACATAACATGATGGCTATGGCCATGTACGTTTAAACATTTAGTTTGGTGTGAAACTAAACATACAAACTCCTTAATATTTAGGGTTGCCAGATTTGGCAACAAAAATACAAGATGTCTATGCAACATCTGGCTTATACAAAAGAAATAGTTTATCTGAAATTCAAATTTACCTGGGCATCCCGTATTTTATCTGGGAATGCTGCTTGAATTGTCAACCAGAATGTGATTTCTCCACATTTTCTTTCTTTCCTTTTATATAAGCACTTTAATTTTCAGCATATGGTCATGCTTTCCATTTTGTACATTCAGCAGACCTCAAGGAAGACCACCTGCAGTGGAAAATTATTATTGACAAACGAGTCTTCCTCAGGCTTTTGCTAACACTAAAATTTGTTGCTTGCTTTCTGCAGAGTGGTTTATAATCTTTAGAGTTTAGAATTACCTTTATGTAAGCCTCAATAACACAAATATGAACAAACAACACTTCAGGATGACAATGGATTGACAACAATGAGTATATCCACCTACTTGTAGATTACTTACTATGTGCCAAATATTTTTCTAAGTATTTTATATGTAACATGACACCCTCGTGAGCTAGTAACTATGAACATACCATTTTGCAGATGAGGAAATTGAGACATTGAAAATGTAAATAACGTGCCCAGAGTCACACAGGTGGTAAAACTGAGATTAAAACCTAGAAGATTTGTCTCAAGAATCTATGCTATTCACCAGTACATTTCACCCCCACTGCAAAGTATTAGTACTCCCTCTTCCCCATTACTTCATACTTCCTTTGGGGTTCTACTCTATTTGCTGAGGACAGATATGGGATAATGTATGGTCCTTGATCTCAAAATGTTTATAATGTCTTAGTAATATTAGCATCGATGCTTTAGGTCAAAGAATCCAGTCCTAAAAATCTCAGTTATATATTTTTCCCCCAGTTCCTTTATTTCTCTTGGAAATTTTTCTCAAAATCTTAAGTGATTTGGGCTTAATGGGCATCTGTTCTAATTTTATTCCTCTCTACTTAGAAACAGATTTCTTTGGCTCTTATATTCTTTTATACATGCTTTTTAACTTTACATTCAGATGAAATAAATATTTGTTTTAGTTCTTCCTTTAGAGAGGGCATGGATATATTTTATACCTATACAATTGAAATTTTTATTGTTCAGGGGTGATAATCCACATTACTTTAAAATCTTTATCTGAAAGACAGCATACATACAGAAAAGCACGCAAAACAATAAAGTTAAATGAATCATTGTTAAGAGACAACCTGTGTAACCAGCACCAAGGTCAAGCACAGTAACACTGTTAGCACTCCAAAAGCCTTCACGTGCGACTTCCATTCATATCTCCAGCCTCACAAAGGTAACCCATCTCCTGCTCATGAAGGCAGTCAAGGACTCACTCTTTGTGTGGTTTATAATTTTACTACTTAAATATGCATTCCTAAAAGAGTATCATTTATTGTCTATATTTGAACTTCAGAGTAAAAAAAAATCATTCAGTATGTGTTCTTTTGTTTGTGGTTTCATTCACAATGTTGTTGCAGGTGGGTGCAGTGAGTTCATTTTTGTTGCTTTACAGTATTTCACAGTAAAATGTACCATGATGCATTTTCCCTTTTATTGTCAATGGCATTTATGTTGTTGCTAGAAATAAAAGCGTCAGTGAGCATGCTTGTACATATCTCTTGATGCACAAGTATACTGATATGGGGGGGGAGTATACCTGAGTGAAATGGCAGAGTCATTCATATGCTTTAGTAGCTAATGCCAATCTGGTTTTTAAAGTGCTTGCACTCCTATCAGCAATTTAATTCATAACATTGTTGGTGATAAAAATGGCATGAAACTTGCAGGTAACCACTTATTCTACTTCATATACAAGTTGTAAGTAGAAAGACTTAACACCAGTATCTCCCTTTAAGGTATATTTTTAACAAGAGAGGCTTGTTAGGGAACAAATTAGAACTTTCAGTTCACTGGGTTGAATTATTTTTCCCTTCAATGACTGTGGCTTCTTTAAAAAAATGAAGACAGTAACTTATGCTAAAAATAATGAACCAATGAAGGCACGTAAACAATGTCACATTTAAATCACTGGTACTGCTACAAAGTTAAATTTTGTATATACAGAAAAATAATTTCACTTAGTTCTAGAATTAATTTCTTTTTTTTAATTTTTTAATTTTTATTTTTTTTAAATTTTTTATTCTTATGTTAATCCCCATACATTACATCATTAGTTTTAGATGAAGTATTCCATGATTCATTGTTTGTGCATAACACCCAGTGCTCCATGCAGATAGAATTAATTTCTTAAAAAGAACTCTATGAATCAACTCTTACCTACAGATACATGTAGACTCAGATAATAAAATAAGAATACTTCCTGCTCCTACATTTTAATATCTTTGAAATTTTGTTATAGGCATAATTACAAATGTGTTAAAATCATGAATTCTGTTACACTTCTAAAACTACCGTGAACATTACATGAGGTAATTTGTGGTGAAAATCTTATAAACTGGAAGGACTGTAAAAAGAATGATCGACATTATTATAATATGGACTAATCTGTATACATATTGTTCTATAGAATGTTTCTTGATTATGTTGCTGAATGAAATGTAGGTACATTATTAATGAGACTTTCTGTACACAGATATTTCTACTTTTGGGGCTATCATCAGAGTAAAATAAATGGGTTGCATTTTCATAAATATTCTACAGAAGAGCAGCCCTCCCTTGGAGAGGCATGAAAGATATTATTTATCCACATAATTGCAAGGCCCATGGAAATTTTGATCCACCGAATGGGATAATTCAACAGATACTCTTAATATTATTTCTTTCTAAAATGGGGACATTCACTATTTTTTTTTAAATGAGAACATCAACGCTATATATTTTGGCTGACAGATCACTAAGTGCTAGAGCTGAAAGACTTAAATTATGGCTGGTAAATATGGAGAACACTCTTTTTAAATTTCATTTCAGTTCCCATCAAGGTGAAAGAACTGAGTGGCTCTATTTCCCTTAATTTGAGAATCTCATCTACATAATTATAGGAGGTTTCCTGGATTCCTGGCAGACCTGGAGGCAACAAAACATCTGCCACACTCAAAGCCACCATGGAAGAATCTGCTTCGAGCAACCAACTCATTACTCAGGGCCAAAAAAGCACTGCTTACGAGCCATTACTTTCGATATTTTATTTTTTTCTCCCATACTTATTATTAAGTATGCCAAATGGGCATTTTTTTTTTTCATTAAAATCTTGGGATTCAAGAGAACTTCAGTTTCTGGCCAAGACATAGCCCAGATTTGTCCTCCTGTCTGAAACAACCAAAAAATTAAAGCAGACAAAACATATGAAACAACAGTTTTGAAGACACTGGACATTAGGAAAGAAAGGACAATAATAAACCAGGTGGGTCTTACAATTACTCAGGTTTACTGCCTTAAGAGGGATTCCAGGCTGTGGCGTAGAGAGGAAGAATCCAGGTGGAGCCTAGCCAGCCCTCTGAGATAAAGACAAAGAGCTGAGAGGAAGGACACAGAGAAAGCCCACAGGAATCTGCAGAGCACCCATTCAGGAATTCAGCAGAGCATGGATCAGTTCATGCCAGTAAGGAAACTACTGAGGAAGGAACCATCTGAGTGGGCCAGAGGGTGCAACACTGGAGCTCCCCCCAGGCTGGGGACTCAGAAGAACTTTGCCTCAGTGGTAGAAAATAATTAGCCTAGACTAAAACCTCACTGGTCCCACCTAGCAAATCTTATAAGCAAGACCCAGAAAGATCAAACTGTTTTCAAGTAACTTGACTGTGTAAGAGAACAAAACTCCAGAAGCTATAAAGGACTACAGAGTACCTAATACTCAACAAGGTAAAATTCATGTCTGAAATCCAGTCAAGATTAATAGGCATGCAAAAAAGTGGGAAACACACTAGATTTTAGAATTAGCAATGATATTAAAACAGCTATTATAACTATATTCCATATACTGAAAATGTTAGATACATGGAAAATACAAAAATACGCCTAAACTGAACTTCTACAGATGAAAACTATAATGTGTGAGATGAAAAATATACTAGAAGAAAATAAAGATTAGACATTGTAGAAGAAAAGATTAGTGAATTTTTAAGCCATAACAGAAACTATATAGAGTAAAACACAGGAGAGAAGAAAAAAACTAGACATCATGGAGTTGTGGGACACATACACAAGTAGCCTAAAAGAGATGTGAATGAGGTCTTTGAACCAGAGGGGACAGAAAAATATTTAGTAATGGCCGCACATTTTCCAAATATGATGAAAACTACACCTACAGATCCAGGCAGCTCAACAAATTCCAAGCACCAGAAACATGAAGAAATATCACAAAGGCACACCATGATAATAATTATAAAAAATGATTCTGTAGATAATTATAGTTTTTTCAATAAATTATGCTAGAACAACCTAATATCTATATACAAAAAACAAAAACCAAAACAAGGAACTTAGATCCACATCTCATACCACATACAAAAATTAATCCAAAATGGATGGTAGACCTTAAAGGAAAACCTAAAACTAAAAAAAAATAATTATAGGAGAAAATCTTTTGGGGCCTAGTTTTGGCAAGGTTTTCTGAGATACAACATCAAAAGCATGAGCTATTAAAATTAATAAATTATACTTTATCAAGGGCGCCTGGGTGGCTCAGATGGTTAAGCGTCTGCCTTCGGCTCAGGTCATGATCCCAGGGTCCTGGATCAAGTCCCGCATTGGGCTCCCTGCTAGGTGGGGAGCCTGCTTCTCCCTCTGCCTCTGCCTCTCTCTCTCTTTCTCTGACTCTCATGAATAAATAAATAAAACATTTAAAAAAATTATACTTTATCAAAATTATAAACTTCTGCTCTTCAAAATCAATTTTAAGAGAATGAAAAATAAGCCACAGATTAGAAGAATATATTTATAAATCAAATATATTTACAAATCAAATATAAATCACCTATATTCAAAATAGCTACAGATCTCAAAAGTCAGTAATAAGAAAACAAGTGACTCAAAACAAAACAAAACAAAACCAAAAAACCCTGGGAAAAAGATTCAAATATACTCTTCACAAAAGGATGTATAGTAAGAATGGCAAAAAAACATATGAAAAGGTGTTCAAAAGCATTTGTCATTAGAGAAGTGGAAATTAAAACCAAAAAGATATTATCACACAAATATTACAATGGCTAAAATTAAAAAGACTGACCATATCCTCCTCCATATCCTCAGGGAGGATGTGGAGGAATTGAACCCTCGTATACCGCTGGTTAGAATGTAAAATAATACAATCTGTTTGGAAAACAGTTTAACAGTTTCCCAAATACTTAAACATTATCTACCATATGATACAGTCATCCCACTCCTAGAGAAATGACAGCTTATATCCATACAAAGAGTTGTATGAATATACACAGCAGCTTTATTTGTAATAGCCCCAAACTGGAATTAATGGCCATCAATTAGTGAGTGGATAAACAAATTGTGGGATATCTGTACAACTGAGTACTACTCAGAAATGAAAAAGAATGAACTATTGATACAAATTACAACATGGAGGGACTTCAAAATAATTATGCTGAGTGAAAGAAACCGGACAAAGAGAGCACATATTTTCTGATTTAATTTATATATATTTCTAGAAATGCAAACTTACTTATAGATGGAAAGCAGATCAGTGGTTGTTTGAGTAAGAGGGACAGATGGGAGGGATTACAATGGGGTAGAAAGAAACTTCTGAGGATGATGAAAATACTCAGTATCTTAATTAAGATGATAGTTTCATAGGCACACACATATGTCACAAAGTACCACAGTGTGCATTTTAAATATGTGCATTTTATTGTATGGTAATTATATCTCAACAGAGATATTAAATAAAGTCATCATGTCAAGGTTTTTTTTTTTATATAACTCATTTATCAGCTGTGAATTTAGAACTACACACACACACACACACATACACATCCAATACACATACACTGATAACCAGCCCACAAAATTAATGAGGGACATCAGCCTTCTCATCAAATTCACATCAGAAATGGTTTTTTATACTTATACCTCAAAGTGAGAACTATGCAGCCCAAATGAAATGAGGCAAGCCTTATTGAAAAGACTGAGTAGTTTAATAAAACATACTAATAGAAGGAGATGTGTTCATAAAAATGACAAAAATACTAATTTTTTCACAGCAGTTTACCTCCTGCTTTGCAGGTTATTTTCATCACTTAAGGAAGACTTTGCAGGAAGTCTTAAATGAAGATGAATGAGAAAAAACTCACATAACCGCAAGATTTTCTATTGCTCATATATTTTTGGCTTCAGATTGGATTTATTTCTGATATGGTTGATTGTAAGGAATCTGAAGATTATTAAACTATAACTGGGGTTACCTGTACTTTTCCTACTAGTTCTTATTTCCCAGAAATTTTTCTGAGGTAAGTTCATAAAATATTGATGTGTATGTTTCCTGAACTCTTAGGATCTACTTAAGAGACTGTAATTTTCACATAGGAACCATGAAATAATTTCCTCCAGTTCTCTTTGCTCCTATATAAGAGGTATGTCTTTTAAAACAAATATATATGTATATATATAATAAGTGTGTGTTTATATATTTGAAAGGAGAGGGTTTTTTAATTAATTTTTTAATATACACTAAGATGGAAATCTCAATTCCATTAATTACTTGCCATGTAATTTCATATTGTAAAAGTAAGCCTTCAGGGCAACAATTTCCATCATCTCCAATGAACCTGATTAAAATAATTGGCTATTTCCATAACAAGTGCTCTAACAAACGGTTCTGTTCTGTCAGAGAGGAATGGGTCTGATTAGAAACTGCATTACTGTGTTACGCTATTGTAAGATTAATGTAGAAAAAAAGTTAAGTTCCTCTTAATAAAAATCCAACAACTTGCGAATTGGATTAAATATCAGTAAATAGTAAGTATAAGTGTAACTCCACTTAATTTGGTTGTTTAATTTGGCCCTGCGTATAATGATTTGAGTTTATGCAGCAACTTACTTCCCTACACTCATTAAATCTCTTTCTCCTGTGTTTCAGAGGATACAGGAGTGCTTATGTAGTCTCAATTAAATGGGCGATAGAGTTATCTTCAGAAGTGATATTAGGATTTTCCCAGAGTAGATTCCATCCACAAGGTATTGCAATATATAAAATACTTTGTTAGGTCATGCACAGGTAGAGAACAACTAAGATCTACTGATGATCTACTTTACTGAGTGTTCAGATATTTTTGAAATATGTAGAGCTTTCTGTTAAAGGTCCTGCTGGCTCCTTGCTGAGATTTGGACTCAAGTCTGCCCCCTCTGTGACCATTCTCAATCCAAGCTGAGGCTCCGGCAGCTATCTTTTTTGCACCTCTGCTTATGGTGACAACAGAAATTCAAAAGAGCAAGTGAAACATGCGAGACCTTTTAAGGCTTAGACTCAGAAGTGGCTCACTGTCATTTCACTTCATTCAGTTGACCAAGCCAAGTCACATCTCCAAGTTCAAAGTTGAGGGGTGAGATAAATATATTCCTCTTGATGGGAAGACTTCTAAAGTCATACAACAAAGGGTGAGGATAGAGGGAGGGGTGAAGAAATGAGGCAATAATGTAGTCTGTATATCAATTCTTCAATGTCTTGTCTATAAGTGATTACAAAAAATGGAAAATGAAGAATATTTAGAGTACCATGATTATGTAAATATCATTCACCGTAGAACCAAGTAGGAAAACTGTCATTTTGCTTCACCAAAAATGTGCCACTCTATGGTGGCTGTTCTAGCATTACAGTCAAATGGACTTCCTTTTGATACCTCTATTAATTGTTTAAATCATGTCACATTGACATGCTTCATATTTACAGAGGGTTTTTTCTTTCTCTTGGTTTTTCCCAGCATATCTAGTTGTTTTTCTTGTTGAGGGAAGTATGAACTTATTTACCATATGATCACAGCCTTTCCATATTTTGATTGAAATTCATTCCAAAACTTTTTTTTTTAAGATTTTATTTATTTATTTGAGAGAGACAAAGCACGCACACAAGCAGAGGGGGACGGGCAGAGGGAGGACAAGGGGACTGCCAGCTCTGGCTCAGCAGGGAGCCCAAGGCAGGACTTAATCCCAGGGCCCTGGAATCATGACCTGAGCCAAAGGCAGATGCTTAACTGAATGAGCCACCCAGGTGCCCCTCCAAAGTTTCTTGAAGAAGACATTCTCCTGATTTCTTATTCTGAGTTGGACGGATTGCTTTCCAGGCGTGTTGCAAGCTACATCCTGGGACTTCTTTTCCTTGCTCCCCTGTATGTATTCTATTCTATATTGGGACCTAAATTTCTTTTTCATATCCTCTTTTCATTTGCCATACATCTTCAGGTAATTTTCATGAAAGGAGTAAGAAAAACATTACTTTAAGCTTTTGTCTTAAAAATGTCCCACACATGAATAAAATTTGCTTGGTAATTGGAATCTAAGTTTAAATTAATGTATCCTCAGAAATTTAAACGTATGCTCATTTTTTTCATTGACTTACTATATATGGTTACTGTCTGAGAAGTCTGAAACCAATGTAATTTTTGCTTCTTTAAGGTTACATGTTACCTCTCTTAGGGGTTTGGGGATTTTCTCTATATGCATCATTCACTACAATTTGTCTGTATACATCTTGCTTTTTATTTATTGTGTTGGTACTTATCAATTTATTTCAATATGAAGACTTGTTTGTTATTGCCTCCAATTTCTCTATTTTCCCTCAAACTATTAGTCCTATGCTGAATTTCTTAAACTGATTCTCCATGTTTATTAAACATATATCTCATGTTTTTCATTTGTTTATATTTTAATCTAAGTTTTGGAAGCTTTCTCTGACTTTATTCTCCTGCTACATTAAAAAAAATTCTTCCAATCATATTTCCCATACCTGTGAATTCTTCTTCAAAGTGATGTTTTTATTTTATGAATATCATATTTTCTTTGTTGCTTTTAATTAAGATTTTTAAAAAGGTCTCTCTGTCCCATGAGTCATACTTGTGTCTTCTTGTATCAGTTATTCTATGTGCTCATTTTGGATCTTCTGGTTTGTGCTGCTTACTTCAAATAACTCATGGTCCTTGATTGTCTATTTATATGAACGAAAAAGCTAGATTGATTAATACACTTAACAGGTATAGTTTCTTCAGTCTTTTTTTAAGTTTATTCTCACCAACTGTTTTCTCTCCTGCATGGAAGGACTGACTGTAAGATCCAAGTATGTGGAGCCTAGGCAGGGAGCAGGTAGCAAGGCTACCTCTATTTGCAAAATGAGAAGGGTTTTATTCAGTGATGACTACTTCCACATTAGGAACCCAAGCTCTCCCCCTAAAAAAAAGACTCTCCAAGTTTTTAGACAGCAGTCTTTCAGTTGTAGCCTCGGAAATCATGCTTTGCATGCAGGGGATGTAGGAAGAGAAGAGGTGAGCAACTGGGGTCACTGTTGCAAAGAAAGTTCTTAATTAACTAACTTGATTTCTGTACACTCACTTCTCTGTACCAGCTGACTAGAGATGACGCCTAGCTTGGACTCTTCCACTAAAAGAAGAACAGCCCCTACCTCCATTTCAGACTTTTCTAGGTCAGGAAAGTAGGCTCTTGGTCCCCTTCTCTATCAATATGATTTATTTATATATTCCTTCATCTAGAAATGTCAAAAATCACTGGGGTGCTAACAGTCCTTTCTCACTATTTTCAGCCTGTCAGATCTGTACCTCTGAAACAAATAATGCAATATATGTTAAGAAAAAAAAAAGAAAAAGAAGGTAGCGGGAGGGGAAGAATGAAGCGGGGGTAATCGGAGCGGTAGACGAACCATGAGAGACGATGGACTCTGAAAAACAAACTGAGGGTTCTAGAGGGGAGGGGGGTGGGAGGATGGGTTAGCCTGGTGGTGGGTATTGAGGAGGGCACATTCTGCATGGAGCACTGGGTGTTATGCACAAACAATGAATCATGGAACACTTCATCTAAAACTAATGATGTAATGTATGGGGATTAACATAAGAATAAAAAATAAATTTAAAAAAATTATTATTTTTTTCTTTATTTAATTTTCACTGTCACTTCAATAAGATTTGTGAATAAGAAATGGTAAATATGTATATACAGTTCACCATCTTGAAAGCCTAAATTTAAGTTATATATATAATTAATATAATATAATATAATATAATATAATATAATATATATATACAAACATATATAGTTAATTAGTAGTTAGTCAGTTAGTTAGAAACACAGAAACAAGAAAGAGACAATCCAGGGGTGCTTGGGTGGCTCAGCTGGTTAAGCGTCTACCTTTGGCTCAGGTCATAATCTCAGGGTCCTGGGATCGAGCCCCATGTCAGGCTCCCTGGTCAGCGGGGAGTCTGCTTCTCCCTCTCCCTCCACCCCTCCCACCCCCTTGTGCTCGCGCTCTCTCTCTAAATAAATAAATAAAATCTTAAAAAAAAAAGAGAGACAATCCATTGGGGTATCCCTTTCCCAAACAATTTAACTCAAATGTTCACTATATATTCCAAGGTTGTTAATGAAGAAGCTTTTTAAGCATTTGGAGACCAACCTCCTACCACCATCCCTTGATTTAAAGAGGGCTCTTTGGGGAGGGTGGCAGCCCCACACAAAAAATCATTTCTTCTGACTGCTCAGTAAAGTTACAGAAGAGCATATTCCCCGAGAGAGCAATAAACTCAGCCCCAGAGATTGTTTAGGAAAGCTTCAGGAGAAGTTATTCTTTTTTTAAATCTAGCATCCACCAGATAAAACCTTTCTTCAACACATGTTCATTAGAGACACAGACCAGAGTACCATTAACACTTGTCATATAGACAGAAAGAGAAAAGAAGCTAAACACAATTGGGCTTCCTCCTCCAGTACCCTCATTATCAAAAATTTTATGCCAGAAATTAACCATGATCCAGATTTTTTATGTAATTCTCCTCAGAAGAAAAAAAGAATAGCAAATACTTGATAAATCTCTTAAGAATATGTCTTTGACCATTTTGATTCTTTTCAAAAACTGAAGAATATTTGACAAGAATCTCTATATAACTCTTTGGTTCTTTCTTTAAAACGAAGTGGAGGATTTACTCACAGTATTAATTCTGAAGCAGTTTTATATACATTCCAGATGTGAAAGAAGGTGCCCAGCAATTAGCTACTATGAAGAATCAGTTAAAGAAAGGGGTTGGAGGTCATGGAGGCTGAAATGTTCCAAACTTTTTCTTTTAACTGAAAAACACACACACGTGCACACACATAGAGTTTCTGGCATTATTTACTCACACTATTTTCATGAATGTCCATATTCTCTAAATGCAACATAATTTTTAAAATTACAAAGTCTGGTTCTATGTTCCCCCAAATCAATTTCTTGAACCCTTTCCATTCTGCCCACATGGTATAACTCAGTGTTCCTGACAGTGGCAGGGCTGCCAATCTGTGTGATCTCTGTAAGGAAGCCCAAGGAGAGAATGATATAACAGAAGGTGATAAGTATTTTTTTTTTAATTTTTGTGAATCCTTGTTGGCAAATTTGCTTTTCCCTTGTAATTCTTATAGGGATGCGTTATGAATTAAAAATAATAAAATACAGAAAGCTAAGTGCCTAACTTACTAAATGCATAAATATTCGAAGAGGTAATGAAAATAAAACAATTTAGCCTTGGAATATTGCATGTTTTGGCAACGAATAAAAGTGGATGTTTCTGAAATTTTCTAGACCGTGATAGCTAGAATATATTACTGAACACAGAAGTGTTTCTGTAATGAAGTAGCATGCTGCATATAATTAAAGCATTACAATAGCATACAGACAAAAGCGTTAGGCACAACAAGCTTCATTACATATGATGAAAAATAAAAGAATACATTTGTAAAACCAGATGTCCTAGTAAGTAAAAGTAAAAATAAATTGAAATCTGACTGGTTTATAAATCTATCAATTATATTGGACAGAGTCAAGTAAAATTTTGGCATTCTCATTTTTCTGCTTTTATCGAACAATTCACAAAAATAGGTAACCTTAAGGGTTTTACCAATGTACTTCTTAACTCTGAAAGTGAACACTGCTCTGATATTTTAAAGAATATTATCTGCACTGAGGGAAATTAAAGTGAATACTGGGAAAATAACTAATCCAATTCTCACCAGCAAAACACACAAAAATTCAGCTGCACTCATACATATCTAAATATGTCAGCTTTCTCTCAGAGATATGCGCTGAATTATGCTACAAAATAAAATACCTGTGAGATGAAAGAGCATTTAGAACGTCAAAACAGAAATACATCGATTACTAAAACATAATTTTAAAGTGCTTCTAGCATATACAAAATACATTTATATTCCATAGTTATGTAGTGCATAGTACTACCTTATTATAAAGTAAGCTTTGCATCTATTTGCTATTTATCCCTCAATTACATGGTAAAATTGGATAGTTAAAAATAGAAGAATACAGAAATATAAAAATCTTTGGTTCTATGCCCTGATATCTTTTATCCTAAGGTGTGTAGAAAAACTATTACTTTGAAAAAAATGTTTATTTGTGATAAATTATCCATTTTCTGTAACAAGGTGTTTACATTAATTTTTGAAACCTTCAGGTCGAGCCATTCATTCTGTCATTCCATGCTTTTGCATCTCAATGTCATTCTTAGTATCTAAGGTATTGATCTAATAATCATACTCCTCCAAATATCTACAGTCATTTTATATCCCCCCAAACTCATTTATTACTAAATGCATAAAATGTTCCCCTGTGGTGCCTATAACAAAAGAACAAACAGAACAATAAAAAGAAACAACATACATTTTTATTATATTTTAATGATATCCCCCTTGCCTGTACGTGCACAACCAAGTAGAAACATTTTAGCCACAGGCATCCCCAGAGATCCACTTTATGCCACTCTGCAATACAAATTAATGGGTAGAAACTTCCATTAACAAAAAAGTTAAAGGGCAACTAGCTATCTATTATAAATAAACAGTGTATTTATGAGTTAGCTCATCCCAAATCGCTGTATGAAAGCCAGGGTACCGACATTGTTACAAGTATTTCTCCTAGGTCTGCATAAATTTCTCTGATTGAGGCTTCATACTGTTTCAATAATCATAAGTAGACTACCAATTTGTAGGTAGAAAATGGTGTCTTTTGGGTTAGCTAGAAGCAGAAGAAATGAGTTAACATAAATACAAGACATCCATTTGTTGGTTACTCTTACATGTTCAAGTTTACATGGGCTCATATGTTGAAGTATATTTTTTCTTTCAAAAGTTTTAAATATTTTCTAGTCCTTTCTAACCATGGTCTCAAAATTCTTGATAACATATTTCTACCAGTAAAATTTTAATTGTGGTATGCACTTCCAATAAATATCTAATGAAGTTTTTGTAAATTATATAGAAGTATTATTAAATGAATATATTATGTAAATTAAAAAATGCCTATAGAAAATATAAATTTTAAAAATAATGAGAAAATGTTGCAAAAAGCATCTCCCTAATTGTGATGGCTTCACATTAGAATCAATATCCCAAAACATGGTACTCACTCTAGGTGAGTTCATCAAAAATAATGGTGGAAGTAAAAATAAAATATGCAACATGTTGATAATTTCAATTTAGGAAGCTAATCTCCTGTTAGATATGATCAGTTTAACACTGCTTTATCTCACGCTTTGTGCTTAGCTCATATTAGGAGAAGAAATAGTTGCCATTTTCCTCTCCTCTTGCATTATTGGTATTTTCTCCCATGTGACATTTCTCTGCATATTTCTTTTCAGGCCAATGTGGGTTTGGTGAGGGTTGATTTAATAAAAAATAGATAACATAAGCAGCTGTACCGTGCTGAAAGTATGCCGTTTGTAGAACTCCTACTTTTCCCTCGGAACCTCTGCATTAGTGTCTTTCTGACAAACAAATGCCGGAAGGTACCTTATCAATCTGTGTAGTAAAATTAATAAATGTAATTGTATATGTAAAATTAATATATGTAATAAATGTAATTTGTAAAAAGTATATACAAAAGTAAATTATCTTATTTTCTTTGCACCTATCAGGATATATGTATCTAGACACAAAAACACACTAAGTAAAGTGTCCAAGAGCATGGATCTGGGGATTTAACTTAGGTACTATTTGTAAGCATAAAACCATACTCCCCTATTTATGATTCCTAAAGCATGACAATGGTTAATAGAATTAGATTTTTTTGTTATTTCAATCATTTTAAATATAATTATTTCTAACTTAAGGGAAAAATAGAACATCTTTTCGGCTAGCTTAAGGATAATTGCCTTTTTAAAAACTGGGTTTGGTATGACTAATGTTATATAGTCAAGCCTATATACTTGGACAGACACTAAGATCATAGGGTAACTGTAAGGTAACAATTCACCCACATCAAAAAAATGAACACTGGGTTTCCCCATATATAATATTTAAAACAAAGAGTTTCCTAGTATCTAAAACAAAACAAAACATCTTTTACCTAATAGTAGATACTTATGTCTACCTACCCTTGAATCAAATCTTGAAGCATCTTCCATACTTTCCCTGGTTACCTTTAGGTAATAAAAATATCCTTAGCTTATTTTCAGTTAATAAATAAGCATTCATTTACATTTTACATATTAAACTAAGTCCAGTCTTGTGGCATCTAAAAATCCATGAATATATCCAGCTTGGAAATTTCTTCCCCAGCTTAGGTGTACCTTAGCAAGGAAAGAGCGGGCTCTCTCTGACCGCTTGCAGGGCCTGGGCAAAAGGGCAGCTGTCACACATGTCCGAATATTTAAAAATTACAAATGAGGTTAATAAATTGTGAAATACATTTTTCTCTCTACATATACAGATATATATATTCTTCTACATTTCTAACAATGTCAAGGACTAGGTTTGCATTTCAAACTCCCAGATACCTCAGAGTTCCATAAAACAGTGAGGACCCAGGGAAAAATGGCTTGCAACTCACCCTTGTCAACGGATAACCCAGCCCCAACGTCCAAGCTCTGCCTCCCTCATGCAGTAAACAGCTACCCACTGAGCTGATGGCTGTGCACACTAGTGACAAGGTTCATCCATGCCAGGGCAGATATGAAGAAGAGGCCCACAGGGGCCCTTGAAGTAAGCTTGGTATCATTGGACATAGCATCCTGGGGTCCTGAGTACCCTGAGCATGGTCTAGAAGGGGATATCTATCTGCAGGCTGGTAGGCATGCTCCTTGTACCCACTGGCTCTTTGCTCCATGGTGAGGGTTGATGTAAAATGAAGGCCAAAGCAAGGTCTCCAAAAGGAGAGGTTCAAGGCAGGAGGAACCCTCCTGGCAGTGCCCAAGGAAAGAACTGAGAGCCAGGATAGTTTTTGTGTTTTTTTTTTTTTTCCTCAATTCCAAGACATCCTCTACTCTCTAGTTGTATTTTGACCTCTCCAGTGTCAGAGTAGATGAAAGTCTTCCTTGATGGTCAGGTTGAAAGGTGACATTGGCGACTACTGGATGTGCTGAACGTGTAATTGTAGGTTCATTCTCTCCTAGGGCAATTTTGTAGGTTTTCTGAAGACACCTCATTTCTGGGAATTCCTTACCTCTAGGCACCTTCTCTGATGTGTCACTATGCTCTGCCTCCTTGGACCACCACTCTGGTGAGTCAGGGAGCTTCCCTGGACTTTCCCCTTGGGCTCCATCTCTCCTAAGATAACACAGCTGCTTTGTTTTGAGAAGTTCACATCAGGCCCACAGGAAATCCACACAATATTTCCCTGCCATATTCTAGAAGTGTAGTCTGTAGCTTCAGTCACAGCCTCTTGTCTTTGGACATCCCCAGGCAGGTGTTAAATCATCAGTGTGTATGTAACTGCATACAAGAAGTCACTACAAATAATAAAGGAAAACTTAGTGTTTTAGTTCTTTCTGATCTCTCATGGTTTCTTTTTTCTTTATCAGTAATAATGTACTTAATAACAATCATGTTTTTAAAAAGGGACTATTTAAGGAAACAAGATATCTGCTTTTAAATCCACCAAGGCTCTTGAGTTTTGTACTTGAGAAAGCTTTAAAAGAAAAGTTGAGCAAGAAATTTGAACCTCAGAGAGTGACTCTACTTTCAAATGACAAAACAAAATCATGTCCCAAATCTCTGGAAAACAGAAAGTGACCAGGAGGTTCATTTTAAATATGTTCTCTGAACCATTTGAGAATGGCAGGTCATAAACTACAGCAGAAAGATAGCTGGCAATAAACATTTTTCTTCAATTCAATTGCTCTGAAAGGGAAAGAAAAAGACTATGTTCTCAGATAAAAATGTCATTTACACCCATACAAGACTATACTCAGAGAAATTGAAATAAGTTATACTTCCTATGAGTTTGAAATATCAATTAAAAAATAGAATCAATTACTCACAAGTTAAACTATCCCAAAGAAATAAGGCAATTTCACATTTGTTTAATTTTTGATATATAAGGCTATCAGTGAAAAAATATACCAAGTACCTTAGATGAATTCATAATTAAAAAAAAAAAAAACAACAGTTGATAGTCCAGGAACTTATCTAGGCAGACTTAAAAGATTAACCAGAGATAACAACCAGCCATCCTGAGTCAACCCAAGTATATAATTATGGTACTGTTGGCAGTAATGTATTAACATGGACACCGTCATCTTTTATAGAGAGAAAAATGCACATGGTGAGTTTTAGCAAAAAACAAAAAATAAAAAATAGCAACATCAACAAAAACAAAATAACTAAAATTAAAATCCATATGTATAGACTTGCAGATATATAATGAATTTTATCCTAAATGAGGACAAAGAAAATGATTCTGAAAAATGCTAGCTATATTGTCACCAAAATAATATCTTACCAACTTCTTAGTGGACTCCATTGGTTATGCTATTCAAATATGGTGAGTCGTTTACATATAGCTCCATAGAAGACTGGAGTGATTTCCCAGCCCCTAAAAAGGTTAACTTGTACCTTTGGAGCCGGCCATAAGGGATTTATCTTTACTGTTGTACATGTTGTACTGTGTTTGCTGTTCTCATTATATATGCAGAGTCAGTTAAGAAGAATTTGGAATAATTATTTATTTTTAACATATACCCTGATTTTCCCTAGAAGCAGTTGAAACAGCTTGCAACAAAATCCCTACATATTAAGAAAGGTAATAAAAATAGATATCTGAAACCATATGATAGGAATGATAGGATCCTAGGATAGAATACTTACTGATTTGTCTATGCCAGACAAACAAAATAGCTTCTATAGTTCTCAGTACCTGATAACATTGGGCATCTTTGTACCTCAGAAGAAAGAAACATGTACTTCCCTGAATTTATGTAAAATGTATAAATAATACACCGATAATAGGTATCCTGTCATTCACTCAACAAATATTTATTGTAAACGTACTATGTGACAGGCACCTTGCAAGATATAAGGGATAAATTGGTATGTAAAATAAGCACATAACTCTGCCAAATAAGGGCAAGTAACCCCAACATGTCTAGTGCAAGAGACAAGACAATTGCAATTGTTTCCATTGTAGATCACCATGGTTTTCTCTAGGTTTCTATTTTGGTAGTCAAACAATAAGCAAGTGTTTGCTGAGCTCCTCCTAGTCATTCATTTATCAATTATATTTTGAGTACATGTTATATGCAAGGCACAATTCTGGGTCATAATCAGGAATCAAGGATAACTCAGGTGGAAACTGTCTTTAAGTTACATGGGGTGATAAGAAATACACAAATAAATACAAAGTAAGGTAGACAGAATGGAGAAATACGTGTCAATCAAGGTACAAAGTAGTGGGGGTTTTCTTGCTTGAAGGAGTGGAAATCGTAGAAGTGTTCCTAGAGGATCTGTGCCTGGTATTATAGATGAGCCATAAGGGAAAGGGCTCCCCATGCAGGGAAAGCACATCAGCAAAGGCAGCACAATGGGCAATCAAGGAAGATGAAGGAGGAAGAGCAAGTGGCTAAGTTGGGCAAAGCATTTGGTATATAAAAGAAAACATGGGAATAAAGTAGGGAAGTTAGGTCAGGGCTAGGGTTTTTTCGTTTTGTTTTGTTTTGTTTTTAGGTTCAGCTTATGGAGCTGGTGGCCCTGTGCCTCTTATTATACAAAGGCTAGCAAAAGAGACAAGCAGCTCGACCTCTGCCCTCAAGGACTTTATAATCTAATGTGTACATGGCAAGGCAAATGCAAGATCCTTGCAGTTTATTATTCTCATGTACCTTTCATCTACCAGATGATGTAGAGTTTTATAAAGAAAGCAACTACATAATTGGCACCTGTCCGGGAAGGGCATATTCAGAGTCATCTGATCTGTGGCATAACCACCTTCTACTGTGCTCACCTTGTATGTGTGACTACAGTTTCTCAGGACCCATTTCCCCCAGAAGGGTAACTCTTGTGCTGTAGTCCTCTCTAGGTACAGCTGGCTCCTGTCTACAATAATGCTCTTGGAGGATTCACTGCCTAGGCTGTGAGAATGTAGCTCACAAAGGACCTCAGCTCAACCTGAAGAGATGCAGCATGAAAGCATACACAACTGGTGAACAGCAGCAGATAACGGGCTGAGCTGGTAAGAACGTATATGGAGAAAAGCAACTCCAAGAAACAGTGTGCTAACTGTCAACTACAAATAATGGCACAGAATCTAGAAACAAAAGTGGCAAATGGCTCTCTAGATATTCTTGATGGAAAGCACTTCTCATCACTCCTTCGTATTTCAGACAAAGGAAGTTACCACAGCAGGGCAACACTAACATAATCACTATTTCTGGGGAGAATTTTAAATGCTGAGTCAAGGCTTATAGACAAGTATGTGTGGGTGGACTTTACTCCTTCTGTGTATATGCATTAAAATGAATCTATGAGAAGATGCAAAGGATCCTTGAATTAATTTTCAACCTCACCTGACTTGCCACCTCCATGTTTACCATTCATTTGATAGTAACTCCTGCACCTTCCCATATCTCCACCTCACTTCGTTTTCATCCATTCTTTCTTCTTCACCTAAAGATGAGACTCTCCCTCTGAGCTTTCAATGCTATTCCGACTCTCCCACTCCCATCTTTTCCAGGTGATTGAGTTAAACAATATTAAACAAGTTGTTAAAATCATCTAACAATTATGTATCTATCATTCTTTATATACTGCCAGGCTTGCCAGAACTTTCAATAAGTTAATGAACACTGGCAATCTCCAAAAGGAGGAAAAAAATGTACAGTGTTCCCAAACTTGTTTGGCCACAGGACTTTTGTTAGATGAAGCAGTGTTTTTCTCCATATTAACTTCATAAGCTATTGAAGGCATACACTGTTTTGTAAAGCTTCTTGGTATTTTGTCTTCTACAGAGCCCAACATTATGGAAGACAGGTATTAGTAGATGATACATTAATGGCAGATTGGTTGACACATTAAAGTTTCAGTTACTTATTTATTTAACAAATATATATTTTTAAAGATTTTATTTATTTATTTGTCAGAGAGACAAAGATAGAGAGAGAGAGAGCACAAACATGGGGAGCTGCAGGCAGAGGGAGAGAGAGAAGCAGACTCCCCGCTGAGCAGGGAGCCCAATGTGGGACTCGATCCCAGGACCATGGGATCGTGACCTGAGCCAAAAGCAGATGCTTAACTGACTGAGCCACCCAGGTGTCCCCAACAAATATTTATTGAGCCCTACTATGAGCTTTTTAGGCATTGAAAAAGAGGAAAAAGTAAACAAATCAAGTCCTTGCTCTTAGGAAGCTTACTTTTTAGAGGAGGGAAAAACAATAAAAAATAAATACATAATATGTCAGGTGGTGAGGAATGCTAAAAAATAAAGGAGAATAAGAGGAATGGAGATTAGAGAGATGGTAGAGGAAGGTTTTACAGAACAACATTTTATTCAAGCTGGGTGGAGGAAAGCACTCTGAGAATTACCACTTGTACAAAGATCTAATAAGAAAAGAAAGGGAGCAAGCTTCATGGATATCTAGGAAAGAGAGGCTTGGTAAGTGAACACAAAAGCAAAGGCCCCACTTTGGAAGCACGTTTGGCAGATTTTCAGACAGCAAGGAAAACGGTGTGACCAAAGTGGGATCAGCATGATAGAACATGGTTGGAGAGAAGGTCAGAGATGGCCAGGAGCAAAACACATCAATCTCTTGGTTGCTATACAACTTCGGATTCTACTCCAAGTGAACTAGGAAACCATGCAGTGAGGGGTGGGGGGTGGAGGTGTACACAGAAGTTCCCTACTATGAGTTGTGTTTTAAGAGGATCACCTTGGCTGTTGTTCTGAAAATAGACTAGAGACAAATGTAGAGATAGCACACTCATTTGAGTATGTCATAAAAGATAATGGTGCCTTAGGGACACAGTGGAAGTGTAAGAAGTCATCAGAATCTGGACATTACGTTCTTTAAGTAATCACAGAGCATACAGGAGACAAGGGGTATAGATAACTCTTCTAAAAGAGTTTCATGGGGAAGGAGACAATTGAAACAATAGTATTAACATGTTTTCATTCTCTCCTCTCTCTCTCCACTCTCCCCTTCCTTATCCCCTCCCTTTCACCCCCACTATGAAGAAGACATACACTCTTGATTACAAGACTTTGTTTTTAACACTGAGACATCTAGTGTTCCCATCCTCTCAGGGACAAAATTAGCTCAGATAAAATCAGTATTTATTTTAGCTTTCAGTCCCATTTTTTTTTACCATACTTAAAGAAAAAGCATTTTGAAAGCCAATCATGTTTATGAATATATAGAACTTCTAATTGTATGTAACACCGCATATATTAAATTGCTTGGATATCATCAATCTGGACCTAAAAGTAGGCAAAGGGACCAGTTATTTCCATTTCACATGTGAGGAAACCAAGGCTTAGCATAATCATTAGCTCAAGTTGATATGACTTGTTAATGGCATATAAGGCATCAAAGTTTGGGCCTCTTCTACAGTGAAGTTCTCAACCTGCTTCATGTCTTCCTTATTTAAATGAACTATACTCATTTTATTTAGAAAGAGTAAGAAGCAATTCCTTTATTTATCACTAAAAAACTTTTATCATATGGCTGAGGGGAAGAATTCACATTTAGAAATGTTCTAGTTTAAGATGTGTCTTATAAAATGATTAAAACATACCAAAAATCCAAGGGTAATTTATTTCAAAGCATATATTGCCTTAATTTTTCTAAACTTATAGGCTATGGCATCATTGCAAAATCATTTAGGAATTGTGAGATCAAAATCAATCAAGATACATTTTAAAGGCTGATGTTAGTAAATATCCACTCAATGCAATTGTGATTTCCGGGTTTCCCAATGATGTCCTCTTTTTCAAAATCATTATTGTACTTTAGTATGTAATTACATTAGTGATGATTTACATATCACTTCCATTATGTTTTCTTTAAAATATACTGAATATACTGTATTCTACTGTTATGACTTAGCTAATGTGAAAGATAAAGCGATATACAATACATCTAAAGACAACCAATTTTATGGGTTCTTTAAAAATCTTATGCATCTTAAGTAACATCTATACATTAAAGGCATTGATTATATATGTATATGTGTTTGTATTACACATCTTTTTAATCTTTAAAAGTTTAGAGTCTATGCTAATGATGCTGTTAAAAGCTAGAAACGAATGTCAATAACAAGGCATACTAGAAATTATAACAATGTATTAATATTTTTTTAAAGACTTATTTATCTGAGGGGGGAGGGGCAGAGGGAGATGGAGAGAGAGAATCTCCAGCAGACTTCCCACTGAATGTGGAGCCCCACGTGGGGCTCAATCTCAAGACCCAGGAGATCATGACCTGAGCAAAAACGAAGAGTCAGATGCTCAACTGATTGAGCCACCCAGGTACCCCAAAATTATAACAATGTATTATACTGCCCTAGTCTATGGCAAAAGTAAAAAAAAAGTTATAATGTTACTGAAATTCAATAGCAAAAAACAAATATTTATGATCCTAGTGGAATCCACTCCAAACTATTTTCCAAATCCGAACACTGTTCAGTTCTTCCCAAGTCCTCATTACCACCTCAGTCCTAGTCATCATCACCTCCTAGCTGGTCTCAGGTATTGCACTCTTGCCCCAAACACAGCCTGTTCTTCAGCAGCAGCCAGAGGCACTCTCCAAACAGAAGTCAGTTCGTGGACTCCCTCTAACTCTTCACCCTCCAAAGGTGCCCTTCCACAATTATAACAAAATAAAAAGTCCTCTCTATGGCTTATAAGGACCTACATGATCTGACCCTTGACTACCACTCAGGCCTCTTTTCAACCCCTCTCCTCATTATCCACCATACTCCAAGCACAAAGCCCTCTTACAACTCTAGCATTTGCTATTTCCTCTGTTGTCTTGCCTGGCCCCCCTAACTTCATTTACCATCTCTGCTCAAATGTCAGTTGCTGGGAGAAAACTTCCTTGACCATGCCTAAAATAGCACTCAAACACCTCTGCTCTTTGTCTTTATCCTTATATATTAATACTTGATATTGTATAATATTACATTATCTTAAAAAAAATTTTTTTTATTATTATGTTATGTTAATCACCATATATTACATCATTAGTTTTTGAGGTAGTGTTCCATGATTCATTGTTTGCGTATAACACCCAGTGCTCCATTCAGTACATGCCCTCTTTAATACCCATCACCAGGCTAATCCAACCCCCACCCCCCTTCCCTCTAGAACCCTCAGTTTGTTTCTCAGAGTCCATAGTCTCTCATGGTTCATCTCCCCCTCCGATTTCCCCCTCTTCATTATTCCCTTCCTGTTATCTTCTTCTTCTTCTTCTTCTTTTTTTTTAACATATAATGTATTAATCTCAGGAAACAAACTGAGGGTTGCTGGAGTGGTGGGGGGTGGGAGGGATGGGGTGGCTGGTGATAGACATTGGGGAGGGTATGTGCTACTGTGAGCGTGTGAATTGTGCAAGACTGTTGAATCACAGACCTGTACCTCTGATACATTATCTTTTTTAATTGAGATTTTTGTTGAGATAATTAAAGATTCACATGCATTTGTAAAAAAAAAAATAATACAAAGAAATCCCATGTACACTTTACCTAGTTCCTCTCAATGGTTAACATTTTGCAAAACCGTAATATAAAAGCACAACTAAAATACTGACATTACTACATCAATCTTATTCAGATTTATCCAGTTTTACTTCTGTGCATTTGTATAAATGTAAGTAATTCTATATAATTTTATCACATATGTAGGTTTTCTCATCTATCATCCCAGTCAATATACTAAATAGTTCGAACACCACGAAAATACCTCATGTCTTCTTATAACTACATTCAGCTACTTCTCTTCCCAACACTTGAAAACTAATAATCTATTTCTAAAATCTTGTCATTTCAAAAAGTTAACATAATTAGAATCATCTTGTATGTATTGTTTTGGGACTGGCATTTTTCTTTCACTCAGCTTAACTTCCAGGAGATTTATCTAAGTTATTGGATGTATCAACAGTTCCTTCCTTTTCATTGATGAGTGGTAAGTATGCCATGGTATGTATATACAACTGTTTGCTTAACCATTCACCTGGGCATCTGGGCTGCTTCTATTTTTGGCTATTATCAATAAAGCTGCTAAGAACATCCACATATAGATTTTTGTGTGAACTTAAGTTTTAATTTCTCTGGGATAAATGCCCAAGAGGACGATTGCTGGGCCATACGGTAAATTCATGCATCATAGTTTTTATTACCCATTTCCCCATCAGGATGGAAGTCCTATGATACCAGGGACTTGGTTATTTTGGATCCGTACTGTATCACAATGTCCAGAACAGTACTTGGCACGGAACAAGGAGTTAACATATATCTGTTGGCTGAGTAGACTTCAGAGCCTTATGGAGCCAATGTGTGCAGATGCTATTGCTTTTATAACTGATTAAAATGAAATGAGTCTGCAAAAAGACTCCCTGGGAAAAATGGTTGAGATGAGAGTAAGAGAGGTGCACCTCTGAGGTGTCAGTTTGAGCCCTGAATGGAAGAGCAGTTAGGCTGAGCAGCTGTGTGTATAAAGGAATGTGTGAGGCTTTGGAAAAAGTCACATGGCGTTCCAGCCCCAGGGAACACAGTAGAACCCAATGTTGTTAAAATGGCTGATAAAGCCTCAGATCCTGTGCAGTTTCAGTTGCCTGGATGGCCACCAGCAGAAGACAGAACAGCCTACTGCTTAGCAGTATTTTTAAGATGGGACCAGCAGCAGAGCCAGAGAGCTTATATTCTTTCCTAAGCACATGTTGGCAACCTGGCAAAATAGTAAGTAAGCTCCAAAAAAATGTGTCAAATGTGTAAATAAATAAATTGCTTCTTCACAGGGATTTGGTTAAGTTTTCAGGGGAGAATGAGGCTTTACATAGGGCACTGGGATGGACGATGGTAGTTCATAGAACAGAAATTTGGAAATCAATGTTAAGAGTACAAGCTGGGAAGCTTGGGAAATTTGGATTACATGCAAACAAATTATTTTTTTTAAACTGTATTTGTGGTACTACCTCTATTCCTGGAGATCCTTTATACAATAATGAGTCAATCAGTTTTAGAAGGTCAGGTCTATTAGTATAAGTACACCACTTTCATGAGTATAACCTTCTGGCAAAATTTGTTTAACGTGTTTTTGTTCAGAGTTTGTTTTCCTGACAATCAAATTTCTTTTAATAAGTAACAGGAAAAAAAAGAATGTTTAACTGTTATTAAAAGTAACAATTTTCAGGGCGCCTGGGTGGCTCAGTTGGTTAGGCGACTGCCTTCGGCTCAGGTCATGATCCTGGAGTCCCTGGATCGAGTCCCTGGATCGAGTCCCGCATCCGGCTCCCTGCTCGGCAGGGAGTCTGCTTCTCCCTCTGACCCTCCTCCCTCTCATGCTCTCTGTCTCTCTCTGTCTCAAATAAATAAATAAAATCTTTTAAAAAAGAAAAGTAACAATTTTCAAATATTTTGGGTTTTTGAATATGTGAGTGTCTTATTGCAAAAATCACAACTGTGTCCATATTTGAATAGTGTAAATATCCATTATATATATATCTCCCAAGACAGTGCTCTTTGAAAGGCTCCTGCCAAGGATGAAAACACAAAAATTAAAATGCCTTGGAACTCTGATAGATTAAGGGATAACATATTTAAAGAACAGTGAGCTAATACCTTTTTCTGGCCTGATTCTTTTAATCAGTTCTTGCTGTAAATGGTTGAAAATGACAAAATTCAATAAGGTTGCATGATTATACATTTAATGTGGGATTATGTTTGTGTATCCCAAGCTCGGTTTCTCTTTAAGTATTCCTCTGTTTAGTTTTTTTAAGGCATAGTAATTCCTCACAGTATGGTTCTAGAACACTGATTCCCAGCCTCGGTTGCACGTTAGAATCATCTGGGGAGATTTAAAACTCCTAATGCCTAGACGATACCCCAGACCAATTAAATCACAGTCTCTGGGGTGAGAGCCAGGCATCAGTATTTTTCATAGGTCCCCAAGTAATTCTAATGTGCAGCCACGGTTGAGAATCAGTGTTCTAGAATCATCTGCATCATTTTCACTAGGGTACTTATTAAGTCAGACCTGGGTCCACAATTATATGTATTAAATTGGAATATCTATATATGAGCAAAAGAAATCTAAATATTTATCTGTACTCCTAGATGCACACTAAGTTTGAGAACCTGTGTCTAAAGAGTTAAGGTGGCTAACACTGACCTGTAAAGTCACTGGTGAATAGGACAATTTGAAATTTCAGCCCACAATCAGAAAATCTTTTGGGGTTGGAGACAAGTCTATTTTGGAAGTCTCATTAGAGGTGTTTATTTAGCCAGTGTAGTTACATAGTTTGCAGGTGTCAGTAATAACTCCAGGTAAAGTTTCCACACAGTTTTCAAGTAAATACTTTATTAAGACAAACTGATCCTCTAGTGGAAAGCTAAAATAAAGAGGCCATCAAGCCAAAAGCAGAAAGAGTAATTTTAAAAAATAATAATTAGTTATAAGAATTAAGGATGTTAAGAGAGGAATTCTTATAGAAAAGCATAGAGCTACAAATTGAGCTTCCCCTTGGCCCACCACTCATTTTTTTTCTTAAAAAAATTACAATTAAAATGTTTTTAGAGGAAGGGAAAAATTAAAGACCATTAGGAATCCCCATTACATTTTAAAATATTAGCCCAGTAAGGATAGTTAACACCTTAAAATATGTAAAGTATGTTCTCAAACCTCTCATCTGATCCTAACAAATATCCTGTCTAGGGAAGGATAACAGATTATTAATTCCAGTTTTCATAGACGTGATATTTCCAGCATATAACATATTGTGAAGTTCTCGGTGTTTGTTAAGTTGAATTGAATTATTGGATAAGGAAGCTGAAGCACAGAACCATTAAGCGCTAACTGACCCTTCATCAATTGATCTAGAGACAGCTGCATCAAAAACCCCAGCATAATCCAGAATTCTTCCCTAACAGCATGGCTTCCTTCAGTAAAATCTGGAGAGTAAAGGCCATTTTTTTAAGCCAGTTATCCTTAGCGTGGTACACCTATGGACCATATGAACACTTTCAGCTATATCCAGGGTACTGACCAAAGATTTTGATTCAACAGAGCGAGGTGAAACCAAAGTCTGTATGTTTACTAAGCATCACTTACCAGAGAAAACATGTAATTGACAAATATGTTATTAAGCCAATTAACAATGATCCTCGAAATGGCAAATATCATTGGCTAACTCTGAGAAAAGTGAAATATTTAAGCTACAAAAGCAAAATGACTCACAGACCCATGCTCCATCAGCCTGGAATCATATCTTTTTCGCCCAGAATACAACTTCCTTTTTAATCTTGATCATGTGGAATTCAAGTGCTTTCATTTTTTAGTCATTGAATCAATCTTTTGCCACACATCTTACAAAGCATTTTGATTTCCTTGCTGAATTCAGTGCCAAGGTCTGTGATAGAAATGAATGCCTGCTTTCAAGATGGGTATCACTTATTGTCAGTATTACTGATAAGTGTTGTTTAATGGTAGGTTAGAATTAATAGTACTCATAAAGTCATAATAAATATCTGATGTGAGACAAAAAAATAAAAATAAATACTGTTGAACATATGAATCCATTAATCAATAGGATAAAATTAAGAACACATTGGTTTATAATAGTTAGCATAACATATGAAGAGGAAAGTTTTAGATTCTATATTTTTCTGGCCAACTTCTTCAGTGGGTGAAGGGACTAGAAAGCATATTGTCTTCAGTGAATCAGATAATGTGGGCTACTTCTTTACATTTTTAAAAATATTTTATTTATTTGTTAGAGAGAGAGTGTGAGAGAGAGCAGGAGCAGGGGCAGAGGGAGAGGGAGAAGCAGACTCCCTGCTGAGCAGAGAGCCCAATGTGGGGCTCCATCCCAGGACCTGAGCCAAAGGCAGATGGACACTTAACTGACTGAGCCACCCAGGCGCCCCTGGGCTACTTCTTTAAACCAATCCTTTTTGTTTCAGGGCTTGATGGGTACCTAGATGAGCTCTCCTTCCTTGAAGAAGAGGAACCAAGAAAATTTGTGCTTAGCAGGAATTGAAGGCTGGGAGCTGCGCATACATAGGGAAGAATGCTCAGAATGCTTTGAGAAGTAACATGGACAAAGAGTTCTGGGAATGAAGAAATTGTCTTTCCCTAAGGCATTAAATTTGTTTCTAGGCAACAAATAAAATATGATTACTTCTAGCCAGCCCAAAATGCAGCTCCCAGAAGAAAACTGCGCACATAAAAATGCCTTTCAAAAGTCTAACCTTTAGACAATTTTGGTGCTCAATTCATCCTATAATTTACATCTTATAATTTACACACACACACACACATGCATATGTATACATACATATACATATATGTACCTGTGTGTTTCACATTATTCTAATGGTATTTTAAGAACATGTATAATTTGGTAATTCCATATAAAAAATAATGTGAATCATTATTAGTTTTATAAAATTACAACCTCTGCTACTTTCATGATCAAAAATGCACATGTAATGGCTAAAATCCAAAACCCTTACAGTAACAAATGCTGGTGAGGATATGGAACAACTGGAACTCTCATCCATTGCTGGTAAGTATGCAAAATGGTACAACCACTGTGGAAGGCAGTTTGAAGTTTCTTACTCTCAGGTGTCCTCTTACCAAATGATCAAGCAATTGCACTTTTAGGTATTTACTCAAGTGAGTTGAAAACTACGTCACACAAGACAAAAGAAAAACCTGTACATAAATGTTTATAGTCAGTGTTATTCATAACTGCCAAAAAATTGGAAACAACCAAGGTGTTCTTCAATAGGTGAATGAATAAGCAAACTGTGATACATCCATAAATTGGAATATTATTCAGTGGTTTTTTTTAAAGCTATCAAGACATAAAATGACATGGAGGAACCTTAAATATATATTGCTAAGTGAAAGAAGTTAGTCTGAAAGGGCTCCATACTATATTATTCTAGCCATATACACTGTAGGATTCCAACTACATGACATCTGGGAAAGGCAAAACTGTAGAGTTAATAAAAAAAAAAATCAGTGGTTGCCAGGGCTTTGGCAAGGGAAGAAGGGATGACTAGGCAGAGCACAGAAGATTTTCAGGTCAGTGAAACCATTTATGAGGCTATGGTAGATACATGATATTATGTATTTTTCAAAATCCATAGGGTTGTATAATACAAAAAGTGAACCTTAATATAAACTATGGACTTTAGATAAAAATAATGTATCAATACCATTTTATCATTTATAACAAATATACCATATTAATGTGAATGTTAATAATGGGGGAAACTATGCAGGCAGGTGGAGGGATAAATGGGAACTCCCTGCTTAATTTCTCTGTAAACCTAAAACTATTCTAAAAACTAAAATCTATTAATTAAAAAAAATCATGTGTAGATAATAATGCTGGCACTGGAAACATTTTTTTCTAATTTGTAACATATTGACAAAATAGTTATTAAAGTAAATCTATTAATTATGTATTTATCATTCCTGTATCATAAAACTTAAAATTCTTTAACTATTTAGCTATATTCTAAAAGATATTTAATTCACATTCTGCCATACAGAACTAAATTAATACCTCCCCCATATATGGATGCCTGAAGAATTTTTTTCAATCCTTTTTCCAAATGAAATGTTCATATTATATTGGTACATTTCTCATTTTCATTGATTTTCAATATAGTTTTGATTTGCAAAAACCGTAATAAATAATTTGCCTATAATATATTATGTAACTGAAAGCTGATTACTTTCAGCTACTGAAAGCCTTGTGCAGTACTTCTCAAACTTCAATATGTGTGTGGGAGTCTATTGGGGATCATTTTGAAAAAAAAAAAAAAAACTGATTCTGATTTAGCTGGTGTGAGGTGGTCCTGATAATCTACATTTCTAACAAGCTTCCAGGCAAGGCTAATGTATGACCTCACACTTTGAGCAGCAAGGTTCTAGAGCATATTTGGGCCATAAAACTATTACCATTGTGAAAAATTAACCCAAATACCTAGCAGTTCTTACAAAGGATTAAAGAGCTGTTTAAAAAGAGAGAGAGGCTTTTTTGTTTTTCCTACCTAAAAAAATCTCTCAGGGCTCCAAGAACTTCTAAATCTGCTTTCCCAATATATAATCCTTTTCAATTTCATCATAAAGAGAATGGCTTGATAACCTTTGTACAGTGAGCAAGCTAACCATTTAGCCATAATACTCTCCTGGCTCGTATGAACCAAAGACCATCTATCTCTAGTTCAATTTCTCGATTTGTATGTCTTCAATCGCAGAAATGTCAAACAACTGGCTCAAGGTCATTTAACCAATAACTGTAAAGGTCAGGTCTAAATCTAGGTCTCTGATTCCAAATCCAGTCCTTTTCCTTCCATTCTCTGTTCTTTCTGATAACCATGCTCTTCAGAGAATAGGGTCTAGTTTGTTGAGACCACAAATCCCAGCTCTGAATTGAATCTCTCAGCCTCAGGCTTCCCAGGGCAATTCCTAACATGGGTTTAAAGTCTTGTGGGGAACCAGATGCAGTAAGGGAGAGAATTTTTTTATGTTTCAAAATAAGCTTTGAAATTCAACAAAATTATGTGAATTAATGAGCTTATTTGAATATGGTATAAGGTATGAGAGAAAAGACTTGGATGTTCCACCATGGGAGCAGGGCCAAGAATGGTTTGTTCTATTTCTCCAAACCTGATGGTTCTCTTGAAAGAATTCATAGCTAACCACATGTGGGAGTCAGAGACAGGTGGACACCTCCCCAGGACCCTGTCCAGAGCAACCTCCCTTATACCGGGATAATCAAATGATGACTAGAGGTCTTCAATGGGACTTCTAAACTATTAAAGATAATGGAAACTAAATGTTTCTTCACAATATGAAGAAAACAAGGCCCAGAGATGTGAAAATAATGTTGTACCATTGTACAGATATTATTAGTTGGAACTCAGATTTGGAGTTTCTCGACCTCTAGTTTAAGGACTAGCCCCAACTCCACACTGACATCAGCAGTAGATTAGGGTTAGAGAATTAATCAATATGAAATATTTAAGTGACATTAGAGTCTATACATGCCTTTTAAATACTGTCCTTCTAAGGATTTCTAACAGTTTGAATCTTTGTATACTCTTACCCTCTCCCTCCTAGAGCCCTGCAGTTTAGGAAAGAAAAAGTTAGGAAGATCTGACCTTGGGAGAAATTCCTGCCTCAGAACTTTGGACAGCATCCCACTATGAAAATTCTGTTCTCATCTCAAGGGGGGGATTCCTCTGTAAGTGCATGTGTGTATTGGATGCAAGTGGCTCTGAATTAAGGTGCTCAACTGGGTGGCCAGAATCTCTTCCTCTGAGCACCGATCTGACACCATATCACAAAGATTTGTAAATATGTAAGGACAGAAATATTCTCTTCATGGGATTAAGTGAATATCAAGGCAGCCAAGATTTTGGGCTCCCGTGTCTATCTGCTTGGGGATGTTCTGAGGTGTTTGTATGTGAAAGCTGAGCAATGATGCCACAATGAGGGAGAATCAGCCTTGGCAACTCAGGCCCCAGTCTGAGAAAAATCAGTAGCCACTTAGTTCCTTGTGGGCGATCTGAGCTCTTAGAGATAATTACAAGCAGTTTAGGTGCCTGTTTTAAGGAGCACAAATGCCATTATAATAGGCTTCTACAGAAATTTTACAAATTCCCAGTTACAGAAGGCTCCAGAAAAATACATTAAAAGTACATTATGTCCCCATAGTCTCAGAGCCAGGAGGTACTCTATGTTTTTTGCTGGCGGTTGGAAATCTGGCTCTGGCTGACCCATCCAACTTTGGTCTTAACCATCACTCCAGTATTTAGAACTCATATATTCATTCCTCACTCTTCCTACCATGTGCCATTCCTCTGTTCCCCTCCTTTTTTTCTTTTAAGATTTTATTTATTTATTTGACAGAGAGAGAGACAGTGAGAGAGGGAACACAAGCAAGGGGAGTGGGAGAGGGAGAAGCAGGCTTCCCCCGGAGCAGGGAGCCCGATGTGGGGCTCAATCCCAGGACCCCGGGATCATGACCTGAGCTGAAGGCAGACACTTAATGACTGAGCCACCCAGGTGCCCCTGTTCTCCTCCTTCTGATCAAAATCCTCTCCCTCCTTCAAGACTCAGCTACCATGTGACAGCCTCCGTAAGGGCCTGCCCTGACAGCATACTGTTCATGGTGGCCTCCCTGCTCCACCCTCTTCAGCAGTTAAGGACCCCCAACACTCACTTGGCATTTATGTTGAGCCATACTTCTAAGAAGGCAGCATCACAAGCAAACCTATTTTGTTTAACTTCCCAGGATAAATAAAACCTGGGATAAGAGAGAGAAGCCCAGATAACATAGTTGTTGAACTTTCAAAGATTTTCACACTAAAAATGCCAACATGTACAAAGGAGGGAACTGGCTTATAGATAGAGCCAGGTGGGCAGTTTTCTTTTCTTTTATATCTCTGAACCTAATCAGAATAATGTCTGGGAAACTTTAAGAGTATAGCTGCAGGACAAATATGAAAGAAAGAGGCATATAGCAATTTAAAATAAAAGGCAAGATTTTGCAAGTTTAGCTGGAGAATAATGAAAAAGAGTCAACACAAAACTACTAGCCCCATATACCACTGGGAGGATTGAGACATAGTCCAGTCCCTCAGTGGGAGATGTGGTGTATTCAGTGGGAGAGAAGCAGCATTAGCCAACTCTCAGGGTTCTTTGCTGTGGGAAGCTTCTGTCAGTCTACTACCAACAAGAATGATAATGACTTGTATACTTTGCAATCAATACTAATAAAAGCACAATGATTGTGGATGACTTACTGTGCTGACAGTGAATCCCATTAAATCCTCGAGGACATTTACAGACGTAACCTATGAATGTGTCCCCTCGGTACGCTTCACTTATTTCACAGGTTCCTCCATTATGGCATGGATTAGGAATGCAGGGACCTGAAAGACAGAAGAAAAATTGTTGCATGATGTGTATGCTTGAAAGGAGATACTGGGCCAACCTTTAGCAATTAACAATTTTATAGAGAAAAGTGTCCTGGATATTAGTGGTATAGGAAATGGAGTAGTTGTGTGGGGCTCTGAGACTAACAGCCTGGGACTGAAGACTGGCTTCCTGGCTTTCTAGCCATGTGGTCTTGGAAGATTTATTTCACTTCTCTGTGCCTCAATCTCACCTTCGGTTAAATGTCAGTATTAGAAGAATCTATCTCAAAGGGTGATGATACAGATGAAAAGAATTGGTATATTTAAAACACCCGAACAGTGTCTGATGCATATTAAGCAGTCAAAAAGAAATATTAGCACAGAGTAAAATATTGGTATTAAGTTCTCCAAATTGTGAAATATCTTCTGCATGTTTCAAAAGTAATACTGAATGGCAATTTCTGGAGTTATGAACACTGAAGAGCTTTTATAAACCTGTTGGTAAAAATAGCATAAACTTGCAAATGACTGTAACCACATAGTCCAAGGGAAGTGGATATTTGGTTGCAATAGTTTTATTGACTATTTATGGATTTGTAGTGGGGCATTCTTCTGTGAACCATAGTTTTTTCCCAGTCTATAAGAAGTAGCTCATCAAGTTACAAATATGGGGAAAAACAGGGGCAAAGGGAAAGGGAGAGAACGTCTCAAGCTGACTCCCCGCAAAGGGCAGAGCCTGACACAGGGCTTGATTCCAGGAAACTGAGATCATGACCTGAGCTGAAATTAAGAGTTGGCAGCTTAACCAACTGAACCATCCTGGCACCCCTGGCTCATAGTCATTTTTAAGCTTTGAGAAAGTAACTTCACCAGCATGAAGTACCTGTGACAGCCAGTAGAAGTGTGGTGTCTGATCTCCCTTGGAGAAAACCAGCTGTTAGCACTATGAGGGTACAGACCTGGGACAGTCCTGCCTAACTCAGGACTCCTCTAGTGCACATTTTTTACTCTGGGGTGCCCCTTTGGTATGGCTGAGATTTTCGCAAATGGCATGGCAGTGCAAGGCTCTTTCTATGCCATCTTCCTTCCTTCCTATTCTCTTTTTGGAGGTGACATGTTTATGTCACAGTCTGAAGGCTCATCCTACCTACTCTTGCTTCCACTCCCCCACTCCCCAGTAAATCTTTTACATCTCTAATTCTTACAGTCTCACAGTTGGCTTACTGTTGGCTTCTTTGGAGGATGCTAATTGACTCAGGGCAGAATCCAGACTGGACAATGTGAAGAAGGGAAGAGAGAAGTTGAAGGAAGAAAAAGCTCTCCCTGGAAGATGAAGAAAGGTCAAGGAAAAATGTATAGTATTCTCTAATTTTGTCTTTTTAAATTTTGTTTAACTGAAGAGACTAGAACACCTTTATGAGTGAAAGAAAAGCCACTGAAGAGAAAGTTAGGATGTGCATATTAGAAAAGAAAGAAGGGTAATTAAACTGTCTACTATGTATGAAAAGGTGAATGCCTGAGTCCTGGAGGAAGATTAGTCAAGACAAGGAACAAGTAGTTTTAGCAGAGAGTTGGGGGGGTAGCGATAGGGCTGGGCACAAGAATAGTAACAACTTAAAGCAACTGGGTGAGAGCTCCACCAGGCAAGGCTATTGGAAGAGTACAATGGTAAATGGCTCCTCAAGTATTAGTCAAAGCCATTTAAAGACTTATGGAGAGAAAGGCAATTGACCATCATCACTTTGAGCAGTGCAATAGAGTGTCAATGACAGGAAGCACTTAGGGGTTGGGCAACATTGTCTTGCACTGAGCCAAGACTTTGAAATTTGATTCCTTTCTCCAGCAACTGTTTTCTTCTAGTTTAAAATTTCATGAAATTCAACAGCAGTAGAATCTAATAAGAATATGCATGAAATAGAAAACAATGTGGCAACCCTATAGTGTCTGGACCTTGTCGATAGGGCTTAACTTTCAAACAGTGAAAAGAAATTAGTGTATCTGTGTATTCTCCAGATACCTTCATATCAATTAAAAACAATACACAGCAGCTTTGTGCTGTGCACTATATGTAAGTTAAACTAACCAACACCTGCCCTAAAGGTGGTACACTATCAATGTTTAAGACAGGAAGAAGGTTCAACACCAATGATCACTTTTGTGGCAATTTGAATCAGGTTTCTTCCATTACTAAAAGATGCAAAGCATGCCACAGAACTTATCTATCCTCTTCTTTCTCAGTTTCTATTTCTTCCCTCCTCCAAATTAATTGACATTTGATGGTGCCTTACAATCTACAAATTCTTTTCACATAAATAATCTCATTTATTTCTTACAACTCCATGAGGTCATTGTCATTACCATTAGCTTTTACATTTAAAAAAAAAAAAGGAAGGGCAAAAATCTTAGATAATGTTTCTCAAATGAACATCTACGAGTGATGCATTTAGGACTCAAATTAACAGTCTGTGATTCCAAAACCTACATTTTTTAGAGACTGAAAAGTTGGGGAAGGGAGAATGAAATAAAAATGATATTAGAGTTTTGATTCATCAGTTCACTTCAAAATAAGAAAAACCATGACAGGTTTTTTAGTAACTGATAAGTGACAGCCATGTATATAACTGCTAGAGAAAAAAATACATGTAAGTAATTACACTGAAAGAATTATGCAATTTTTTTTCTTTTTGAGAATTATGCAATTTTAAAGAAATAAGAAGCCTTAAAGATCACCTAATCCAATCTCTCAATTTTGCAGATAAGGAAACAAAGCCTAATAAGAATTCAGTGATTTCTCAAACTAAAAAACAAACAAACAAACAAAAACAAACAAAAAAACCTAATGTAAGAAAAGGTGGGTTTAAGGATTTGTATCTAGGAGGAAAAAAGTTATTAAAATCAAAATTGATTAAGTTATTCTTTTCCCCTTAAGAGAGTGATTTAATTTATATCAGAGAGGAAATAAACCTTTTCTATGCTCTCTTCCTCTTATAAAGCTGCGTGAGGGAAGGATTTAAAACAACAACAACAAAAAAGACTGAAACAGTAAGACCTCTGCCAGTTCTTAGAAGCAGTTAAAGCCACCATTCCAAGGAAGGTGGTCTATGAATGTCACTTTGAAGAACAAAAGGTGAATATGAGTCTGGAATAGAAGACTCCATTTACTCAAGCTCACAACACCTTAGGAAAAGTAGAACTTGACTTGAAGTTGAGGATGAACTAGTGGCTCTGCATAATAAAGGGGAGAACTTAGGAACGGATGGAGAACACCCAGAAGAGGAGACCCCAAAAACAGAGCTGGAAGTGGACTTGAAGAACAGAAAGGGGTCAAGCAATATGTTGGGAAGCCGTAATAGGTGAAGAAAAGTAGCTAGCAAGAAACCATGGTATCTAAAATTCAGAATGTACATCTCTGTACATTCATGGTATCTAAAAGTCGTTAGCACAGCTGCTATGTGAACTGTCTCTGTTGGAGCATCCAGATCTACACTCAAGTCTGCTAGACACACAGACCTGTGTGTGGTGTTTGGGGAAATCAAGGGGAAAGGGCTATGCCATTCGTCTGGCTCATACTGGCAGAAAGGAAGAAGCACTACAGCACATGAAGCCCAAGGGATTCAAGAATCCAGTGGATACAGAAATCTGAAGACAGAACTGACAGGGGTATTTAAAGTCCAAGACACTCTGGATATTTCCTGAGGGCATAGGTGAAGCCTGTCCAGCAGTCTTGGTGCAGTCTCTGGGATTCCCAAAAGAAACGAGATAGAGCACTAGAGCTGATTTTATTTACAACCCAAAGAACATCATGACCTCAGCTGACATCTGAGTTTCAGAAAAAGATGACCTGCTAACAGAGGTCATGATTGTGGTTATTTTTCCTATTCTGAGAAATTCTATGATTTTCATTTAAAGGGTAAGGATGAGGTAAAGCAAATGGCTCAAGGATTTAGCCTTTCTAGAGTGCTTTAAATGCTAAGCAACATGAAGTATACATAGCATTCTTCAAAGAATATATCTTTGTTTTTTTTAGAGGCAAGAAAACAGGCTTACTCACAGAGGGTAAGTAACATGCCTAACTGGAAAAGGCAAGATTTTAACACACTCCACCTGACTATACATCTCTGTACTTTCCATTAAGCCACACTCCCTGCCATATTGAAGATCTGTACATTAATGTTAATCTTGACAGATGACAGGATCAACATGAATTCACTAAGCATGTTCATATAAATAATGCAGGACTCCAAAGCATTCCTAAATGGAAATATTTCAGAGTGTTTTCAGCAAATGGGTTAGGGTGTCTTAGATATTATGAATATAGATAGAGATAGGCTCTACTATACTAAGAGTGCTCCATTTCAGCTATGTTTGAAATCAACTGTCAAACATGAATATCTTCCCAATATTATTTTGTAAGCACATATTTTGTATGTATATACTCTTGCTTGTTCTGTGAGGATAAGAAAGAAAGTGACCATGCCCGACATAGACGTTTTGTTTGTTTGTTCCTAATGATCATACTATGAAACTCACTGTACGCCTCATACATACTCTTTTGGAGTACTCATGATAGAGTGTTGAAATGAGTGGTTACATCTCCCTTTTCCCCAGTAAACCACAAATTCTCTGTGGGAGGAGTCACAGTCTGCACATAGCAGGTGCTTGATACATTCTGAATAAACAAGGGTATGGCAAAGTGAGTGATGACCATTTCATCTTTTGCCCAAACCCTATTCAAATTGAGGTTTATAAGATATCGATATCTTTGGTTTTTCATTTGGTAATTAATTAGGATACTTTCTATAACTTTTCTTCACCTTTCAAGATTCAAGTTCCTTAAATTTGTAATTGGGTTCCAATATTTTTTGTCTCTAATAGGGCTTAAGCTTCAAGAATATTGTATCTGTAAAGTATTACAATAGTAAATAAAAGATCATTAGAATGTAAACTTTTGCATAACAATTACGTGTATCTTAATTTTTGGCAAATGTGGAATCAAGAAAAACGTAACATTGTATAATCTCATCAACAGTGTTTTGGTCTCCTAATTTACCAATTCCTGTGTAAATAAAGACATTCACTTAAAGCATTAGCAAGATGAAATAATTAGAATATATAAATTAGTACATAAAGATAATAAAATAAATGTAGCCCCAGGTCTCAACTCACATGGAAGCCAAAAAGTTTTGTAGTTGGATATTAAATAGTGACAATTAAAATATTTATCAACAGTTTGCAGATTTCTTTCTCCAAGTGGTAATTGGGCTAAACATATGAGAATTAGAGATCTCAGGAAACTCCTTTCTGTTTTTGTGTTTTCCCCCATCCAATAATCTCATCTATTTTGATACTGAAAATAAGTATCATTTAAGGTGTTGGCACACTGATAAAGAAAAACCATCATCTACAGTGTATATTGTTGCTTGTACTATGAAGGTAAGAAAAACAGTGGCCCTGACCTTGATCAACATAGAGCAGTTTGGGAGTTTTGTGGTTGTTCTAATTTCAGGTTAAATAACATTATTCATTAGGAAACTATTATGTGCTGAGCACTCTACTAGTAATTTGGATAAATACTTTCAAGGGAATTAAAATTATCAGCAGCTGGAAGAGTAAGCTCACAACACAAGAAAATATTTAGTCATCCAGTTTATGCACCTCACTTTTTAAAAGTAATTTTAATGGTTATCCTTTACTGAAAATATAATATGCTCAGTATTTATAAATATATATATTGTATATATTTGTACAAATATATAGATTTGCAACTATATATATTTGTAAATATATACATTTATTTTTTTATTATGTTATGTTAATCACCATACATTACATCATTAGTTTTCGATGTAGCGTTCCATGATTCGTTGTTTGCATATAACACCCAGTGCTCCATTCAGTACATGCCCTCTTTAATACCCATCACCAGGCTAACCCATCCCCCCACCCCCTTCCCCTCTAGAACCCTCAGGTTGTTTCTCAGAGTCCATAGTCTCTCTCTCTCTCTCTCTCTCTCTATATATATATATATATACATATAAATTATATTTATATAGTTTATATAATGGTTTGATGGTTTCTGGAAACTTAATTCTAGATTTCCTTAGTGAAATCATATTAACAAATGCTTGCAATATGGCTACATTCTTCACTTTTACTGCCAAAACTTTAGTATATTTAGGCCTTTTCTGTAACATGTAAATACACACACACACACACATATATGTATATGTATATATTCTATATCTCATTTGTTTTCAGATTTTGCTCTGCTATAAAATTGTTTTCAAAGCTGTGTATAAGACACACACGACTTATACACAGCTTTGAAAACAATTTTATAGCAGAGCAAAATCTGAAAACAAATGAGACTTATTCAACAACTTAGAGCTTGTAAAAACAAAAATAAGATAAACAAAGGCGATCTTAATTCTTTTCCACTTTAAAAGTCTGTTTTAAAAAGTTTGCTTCCTTTTGTGTAACAGGTACAGAATGGTGATTACAAGATTCCGTTCTGATTAGTATTCCTAAAAGTCCAAATCATCTGATAAGACAATAGCACTAGGTAATATCATATCACTTTTAACAATAAAAGCATAAGTGGACTTTTAAGATACAAGAGGCTTCAGGAAGTTTTAAAATCAATAATGCTCTAATACTTTTATAGGTAATCTTTAAGTAGCTCTTAACACAATGGGGACAGTATATGATCAATATTAATGAACAACTGGATTCAACAGCATGCTTTCCAGGCATTTTTATGTAAGCTCATATTAAGTATGTCAACAAGATTAATTGCTCACAAAAGTAATGGATCTATATGGTTTGCTACTTTTCTGCATCTATCTTCTCATAATTCCAACAGCAGAGAGTTGAATTCATTGCTATATGTGTAACATGGTTAGCTTTTCACACATTCAGTGACTATGCCCCAAATCATGAATTCCTTACAGTGTAGTGTGTAAGCAGATTATTAGGAAGTAAATAGGTTAACCCTCTCTTGTGATTATGTGTACATAGACTCAGTCAATTTTACAAATTATTCTCCCAAAACACTGGCTCTTAGATATTAAAAATAAATGTATATTTTAAGTTATGTTATGAGGAAATACCAATCCAGCAATTGCAAAAGCACCGTTTCACAAACTGTTCCCATAGGAAGAGTTATTACCCAAAGTTCACTTCAAAGTCTGGTCTTAAAAACACAGGAAAGTTCTCTTATCATAGTGTTGTTTTTACATTTAATAAGGTTTGAGCATTTTGGCAGTTGCCATTTTGAGCCACTGCCACTTTATTTTAAAACTAGTTTGAAAAAGAAGGAATTATTCTGGGAACGTTGACTTGATTGATGTTTCCAAACCATTTTTTACGCTTGTTATTTCTCCTCCTCCTCCCCTCCCTCCTCTTCCCTCCTCCTCCTCTCTCTTTGAAATGTAAAGTGCAAAATCAGCCATTTGAGGAGAAAAATTATCTATGGGTATTTTATACATATAAAGATGAGTAAACTATAAAAAAACCTAAAGCGTTCCATTTTAGAGGAGAATATGCAAAGGTAACAAATTGTTCTTTAAATGTAAAAATATTTGAGTAGATTATGAAAATTGAAATCTGAGGCTAAACAGAGTTGTTTTTATTTTTGTTTTTGTTTTTAAACACCTACAGATAAACTTTCTCCTCAAGAGTTAATGCTGAACTCTTTATATATTAATTGTCCACAGGAAAGCACTGTGATAATTAGTGGCTAAAGAAGTGTCATTAGGGTCCCTACATAACAAATTACTGCAAAATGGGTGGCTTTACGGGCACCTGGGTGGCTCAGTTGGTTAAGCGACTGCCTTCGGCTTAGGTCATGATCCTGGAGTCCTGGGATCGAGTCCCACATCAGGCTCCCTGCTCAGCAGGGAGTCTGCTTCTCCCTCTGACCCTCCTCCCTCTCATGCTCTCTGTCTCTCATTCTCTCTCTCTCAAATAAACAAAATCTTAAAAAAAAAATGGGTGGCTTTAAACAACAGAAATTTATTCTCTCAAAGTTTTGTAGGCTAGAAGTCTGAAATCAAGGTGTCTGGATGGCCATACTCCCTCTGAAGGCACAAGGGAAAAATCTGTCCTTTTCTCTTCCAGTCTCTGGGGGCTCCTATAGTAGCATGACTCCAAAATCTGCCTTCAGTCTCATACGCCTTCTTCCGTGTGTTTTGTATGTTCTCTCTTCTTCTTAGAAGGACACCAGTCATTGGATTTGGGGCCCACTCTAATCCAGGATGATTTAATCTCAAAACCCTTAATTACTTACATCTGCAAAGGCCCTGTGATGAGGTGAATTTTGTTCCCCCAAAATTCATGTTGAAGCCCTAACCTCCAGTGTCTCAGGATGTGACTGTGCTTGGAGACAGAGACTTTAAAGAAGTGATTAAGGTTAAATGAGGTCATATGGGTGGGCCCTCATCCAACCCAACTTCCCTTATAAGCAGAGGAAATTTGGACACACCAAAGAGACATCAGTGACATGCACACACAGAAAAAAAGGCCATGTGAGGACAAAGCAAGAAGTTGGCTGTCTACAACCCAAGGAGAAAGGCTTCAGGAGGAACCAAATCTGCTGACACCTTGATCTTGCCCTTGGAGACCTGTGAGGAGATATATTTCTGTTGTTTAAGCCACCAGGCTCTGGAATTTTGTTATGGCAACCCTAGCAAACAAACACATACCCTATTTCCAAAGAAGGTCCCAGTCTGAGATTCCTGGTAGACATGAATTTTGGAGAGGTACTCAAACCACTACAGTCCCCAGGTAGTTGTTTTCTTACAGCAGTGGAGATGGTTAAGGAAACCAGAGCCCTCCTTTATTGTTAGAGTCGGCTGGCAAGGCACTCAGATTCATCAACAATTAACACCTTAGCTAAAACTAATTTTACTTGGCTCTCATCACAAGATCAAGAGAACATTTTAAATTTGGAGCAGTGCCTAGGAAGAGTGCAGAAATGGCTACTTATGTGGCATCGAGGAGGATCTGGCACTACAAGACAGAATGAAGTACCAAAGAAAGAATTAAGATTTCTTGGGGCTGATCTTTACCCACTTAAAACTTCTGTCTAGAGTTGGGTTTGCCAATGGCAGTCTTTTTTTAGGTAGTCCATCAACATCTGAGAAAGTCTTTATATGAATTGTTTCTATAAACACATATCATCATTTGTGTCACAACTGTTGATATGTCATCTTTTCCCAATAAATAAATATCTTATTGAACACTAATATGACTTTTTTTAAGGATTTATTTATTTTGAGAAAGAGAGAGGGGGTGAGTGGGTGAGAGTGAAAGGCAGAGGGAGAGGGAGAGAATTTCAAGCAGAGTCCCAGCTGAGTGCAGAGCCCAATGTGGGGCTCGATTTCATGACCCTGAAATCATGACCTGAGCCAAAATCAAGAGTCAAATACTTAACTGACTGAGCCACCCAGTCACCCCATTAGTGTGACTTTTAAAAAATTAATTACAAACTATAGCAAAAGGATCTATCATTTTACAAAGGGATAACTATTGCTATTGCCACATTTTATCATGCAGCACAGCCTCTCATCCTTCCCCATGTCTATTCGTCCTGCACTACTGCTGAAGAAAGATTCCTAAACCACCACCCACTTAATGGAAAGTCTCAGCTTGGAATGTTTTATTAAGCAAACAGAAATCTGTCTTATTACTCTCCAGTCATAATGCACACACATTTTTTAATCCTCCAAAAATGCTATCTTGAAACACCTTTAGCTAACCAACAATATTTGCTGACTGGTTGTATAGTTTTATCATTAACAGAGCAATACATACTGAACACAGACAAAAGACAATGTTGCCCTTTGATTTTCTTTCTAAAACAAAGGAAACTAAATCTGACATAAAATACCCATAAGTATTAGAGATCACAGATAGAAGCCTTAATGAATGCTGAATGAAATTGAATTATTATTGCTGAAGTTAGTAACATAAGACCTGGGTGTACTTTGAAGTATTGGGTCAACAGAATAAACACTCCTAAAGTCTAAGAGAAACATGGATATCAAAAGTATCGACCATTATTATAGTCAAATCGTACTTTTTTTCCCAGATGGCCACTAGAATAAGAGTAATGATTTTCCTGTGAAAATTCCTATGAAATTTCAGAAACTGTAAATGCAATCCAAGTTAATTGATAAAACTAACATTCAAAAATTTTTTTATCAGTCTAAGGGGAAAAAGTCTCTTTCTGTTTCTAATAACTATAAAAAGCCAGCTTTGGTTATCTCTATGAAATTATACCAATTTATCTCTAATTCCTTAAAAAGTCCTCTTTAACCAGGGAGCTGTTTCCAAACAGAACTCTGCAAATCACTTATTTAAGTGTATCTGTCCAACTCACATGCCACATCTTGCAAAATACAATTCAAGCTCAAGAATACACATCAGCAGGTGGTGCAAAATGGTAAGATATCATTCCAGTTTGCCATTAGCTATCCCTCTTCTACATATCAATAGGAAAGGGTATAGATTTAAGACAGAGCAGAGACCAATGTTCTCCATGTGTATTATTACAAGCAAATATTTGAGCCCAAGTTACAGGAGCATCAAGCAATCTCACTTTTCCACATGGGGTCTCTAAGCTACAAAATTTCCATGTTCTTCCTCAATCTTTCTTTGACAGCTCTCACATTTTTCAGGCTCTGACTGAACTTGCCACTTGTACTGTGTGTCTAATATCTCACAGGACATTGCTTCCTTCTCTATTTCATGGGTCTCTTTTATCTCCCTAATGAGATTGTAAACTTATAAAATATAAGGAGTGGGGGTTCCTATAAACTACTTGTGCATAGAAATACCTTCTTATATTTTTGTGTCCCCAAAGACCCCGATAAAATGCTAGATACTTTGATGTTGCTTCATAAATGTATGATGATTGACCAAAAATTATTATTACTTTTAGGAATTAGCATATAATCCAAACTACTAATAATGATCTATTAAAAAAAACACCTCTAAAGTTTACAGATTGGATGCATTTTCATCTGTAGCTCCTTTTCATCCACACTTAGCAGGTTTCAACAACTGATTTTAAGCCCGAGGCCAAGTCTAATTTACATGTTGAAGGCTGTCACAATTTGTAAAATATCAGAGTGTGGATAATCTTATAATCACAAATTGGTGTTAAAAATAGGCTCAACAAGGGGCGCCTGGGTGGCTCAGTTGGTTGAGCGACTGCCTTCGGCTCAGGTCATGATCCTGGAGTCCCGGGATCGAGTCCCGTATCGGGCTCCCTGCTCAGCAGGGGGTCTGCTTCTCCCTCTGACCCTCCTCCCTCACATGCTCTCTGTCTCTCATTCTCTCTCTCTCAAATAAATAAATAAAATCTTTTAAAAAAATAGGCTCAACAAAATAAAACAAAACACCAAACAGGTGCACTATTTCCACAAAACTACAGTTCTTTCTCTTGAAACCCAGAATAGTGGTTTTGATTTTTGAAGGTGGGGGAAAGGATTTCTATTTTCACTTTCGGAATCTACCCTCTGTGACTGCCATCCTAATCACGAAGCAGCAAGATCTTTATAGGAAGGTTCCAGCTACACTCAAATGGGAAGGATGTCTACTCAGACTTCACAGCTGAGAATGCTGGAAACACAGCTGGACAAGCGAGTTACTGCTTGGATTGCCTCCTCAGGTCTCGCGTGTGGCTTCTTTGTGGCAGACTTGAGAAGGCATAAAAAAAAGCAGACATGGATTCTGGCCAGCTGGCCATCTGTTCCTTCACTCACTGTGATAATTTGGTCTTGTAGAATTTTGTTAAGTGAGCATTAAGTAATGACCATGTCAAATAGAGTGCATAATGAATGCTTCTTAATCACTGGATAAAAGCTTAGGGGATGCTTGCCCAACACAGTAAAGGTCACCAACACAAACCAAGAATTAAAACAAGAGAAGAGGAATTAAAGAGATGCAAAACAGAAGCAATTCACATCTTTTCCATTTTTACTTTTGATCATATTGAGTCAATGTCGAATAGATGATGGAGGTCTCATGAGGAAGCTAGGTAATATCATCACAGTTTCTACTATCTCATTATGCATATATCAACTTATATTGGTAAACTATGAAAGAATTTTAAAACATAAAAAAACTGTGAGGGACTTGGTCATCTCAACCTGAACTGAAAACACTTACAGTTACATCCATTAATATCAAGCTTTTCCAAATAACTCCCCAGAATAGCATCAAGTAGTCACAGATTGGTCCAAATATTTTCTGCGTTATTTTTTTAAAGATCAACTGAAGTGTCCTATTCTAAGAAAACACCCTTTCCCTCAGAGACAATTAATAATTGCAAAAGAGTAAAATTTTTTAATCCCCCAAAAGGACATGTAATGATGTACTCAATGTGTTATTGGGACAGTCTCTGACTGCCTGGAAGTTGAGTCCATAAGTTTGGACCACTATTGCATAATCAATTTTACCTCCACTGTTCACAAAAAATGCCACACTGTTCACAAAAAACCAAAGTGCTTTACCTGGTTAAGTTACCATCCAATCATGTAAAAGAAGATACTTTCTATTCCTAGGATTCTGCTCATATGGTTCCCAGATTGGAATGCATTTCTACTCCCCACTGTTTCTTCCAAATCTCCCTTTCCTTCCAAGACTACCAAGTATCATATCCTCCACTAACTCTTCCCTATAACCTCTTCTGTTTCTCTTTAACAAATGTTCTATTACTCTCTATTACAGTCTTTGTTTCATTCATTCATTCATTCATTCATTCATTCATTCATCATTTGCATAATCATTAGGTTCATATTTAGAGCTCCTATTGTGTTCCAGACACAGTGCTAAGTACTAGAGTTATAATAGTGAGCAAAACAGATACTCCTTCCTTCTGCTTCGTATAACTTTGGTCAAGTGGAAGGACAGACACCAACAGAATCATCACATAAAGAAATGTAATTGTTTAATAAGTGACGAAGAAAAGGTATAGTGTATCCTGACAATCTATTAATAGGAGGTTCCCTGAGAAAGGGATGCATAAGCTAGGAGCTAAAAACCAAGTAAAAGCTAAGGTTAAGAAGGAAATAATTCTCCCATTCATATCTGTGGAAGAAAAAGCAGGACAAGAATAAAGGTCTTTAAGAAAGCCAGTGTAGCTGGAGGAGACAGAGCAAAGACAGAAAGACAGACAGGAATCAGATTAGGCAGGTTGACAAAGGCCTAAACAAAACTGGATTTATGGGATACATTGATACATTTAAGCAAAAGGATAGTAGGACCAGAATTTCAATTTTAAAGACAAATTTGTGTGCTGTATGGACAGTACTTTGGAAAGAATCAGCACAGATGAACACAGACAAATTAAGAGACATCCTTCTAGTGAAGTATGACAGGAAGCCTAGATTAGAGTGGTGGGCTGGTAGACATGGAAAGAAGCAGATGGATTTGAGAGAGAAGGGTCAAGGATGACTACTGTGTTTCTAGATTTCACATCTCGATGAATGCTGATGGTATTCCCTAAAGCAGAAATCCTAGAGGAGGGTCTAGATGGGAAGATAAGATCATGAGTCAGCTTTTGGATCTGTTATTGAAGAAGAGGAATCAAGGGGCACCTGGGTGGCTCAGTCTGTTAAATGTCTGACTTCAGATCAGGTCATGATCCTAGGGTCCTGGGATCAAGCCCCACATGAGCTCCCTGCTTGGCGGGGAGTCTACTTCTCCTTCTCCCTCTGCCCCTTCCCTCCATTTTTTTTTTCTCTCTCTCTCTCAAATAAATAAATAAAATCTTAAAAAAAAAGAAAGAAAGAAAGAAGAGGTATCAAGAAGGCAGAAGAGAGTGTGGCCTGGATATATAAACATTAGTATCCATGGGTATAGGTGGAAATTAATGGTATGGATATAATTGCCTGTTGTAACCAGAGATAATACAGAAAATCCAGGACCAAGTATCAGAAATACTACCATTTAATGGCTGGATGGGGAATGCAATGTTCCAGAGAAAGCCCCAGCCAGAGACGTAGGAAAAAAATTAGCAGGAAAGTAAAATGATTGTGGTACTTAACATATTGCTTTGCATTATTAATAAACTGTTTGACATGTATGTGCTTTATCATTCTGAATAGATTTTAACGTCCCAGAAACATAGGATTTCTTTTATAACCCACTCTGTTTTTACATACCTCTAGCACACTTGCTGGATGTCTGAAAAATGTTCACAACTTCATGGATTGAATATACTGGCAATGTATGTTAGGGAAATGTTCCCCCTTAAGTGACATTATAGTATACCAGAAGGATATTCTGGTTGACTTTTTTGCTTATCTAGGGAGTCACTTTCACATAACTAAAGAAAAACCTAAGTTGGAGAAACTGCCAATACTATTTACTTCCACAAGAAGGTTTATTTGGCCTATAGGAGTAACTAGAGTTTCAGCAATCTCAATTCCTTTAGAACCTACAAGAGGAAAAGGAAAACAGAAAACACAAAAGGGTGATATGAAAATGAAGAAAGAGAAAAAGCATGTGTTGAGAAAATAATGTTTCCTAATTTACTGGAAGTCTTTTAGTTATTTTTCTGTTTTTCTATGATCTGTCTCTCCCCTGGTGCTACTCTCAATGTTGTACTGTCATTTTACTAACATTACAAGTCCTTTTATTGGACAGAATATCTAAAACTGATCCTTGTAAGATCATTCTGATGGGAGAACCCATTTGAAATTGCTTTACCATTAGGACAAAAAAAACCTCTACCAAGATTTGCCCATAGGGATAACAATGTGTGGGTGGAAAAAAACCAAAAAGCCACTTAGAAATGATAAAAGCACACTTTACATAAAGTACTTGTCTGTATGCTTGTAGTAGACATGAAAATGGAGTAGGCAGTTAAATATTTGAGAAGTTAGGAAATCCACTTAAAACGTGTATAACAATTTATTGTCAACGCAAGCCCAATTAAAAATGTTGAGCTATTAAACAATTCACTTTCTAACCCATGAGATAAAGTATTAAATGTATGCAGCACAGATTTGCATTACTATAAAAATCTTCATTTCTACTTTTCCAGCATTATGCATTTAAATTTGTAAATTCCATGTTACATTAATCACATGAATATAGATCGGCAATTTTTAGATGGAACTATGGTAATCACTGCATTCCCTATAAAAGAAATCATTCCTGCTGACAATTTTGTGGTGAGTTTTGTGAAAGATTGACTATAGTTCATAAAATGGCAAGGCTTCCTTCCCAAAAGTTATTAGACATTTCAGTCCTCCTTGGCCTGATCAAAATAATAAAAAGATTAAATATTATACTTTAATATCACTGTCTTTGGACTCTGACACTGTACATAATACTACCTAGAATATGGTCATATAGTCATTAAAAGAAGTGGCAATACTCCAGGTTTGACTGCACTGTGATTTAATATTTATAATGTTTTTATGACCCAAATAAAATATGCTGATTAAAATGATCAGGATGTCACCATCTGGATGGACAAAAAAGCTGAGGTTCACAACTTCAACACAAAATGCCTGGAGCTATTTTTGCCTGTTACCCTTTCCTATTTCTAACACATCTTCTCTTAGATGAAATATTATAGTATAGAGAAATTATATGCAGTAGAGAAGACTTTAGTCAATAAATGAATAGCTTAAATAATTAATTAGGGGTTATTACCAACATGTTATTTAAATCTGGTAGGTCTGAAATGCAACTATATTAGGTCATTCTTTAAGATCAGTGTGCCGAGTATAAAAGATTTTCAGAATAACTAATAATTTACTAGAAGTGACAGAATGTGTGGCTCCACTTGGTCAATACAGTAGAGGTTTTAGTGTGATTTTTCTTGCAAAAAGCCTTTTAAAATATTTGTAAGTCTAACTGAAGTAGGTCATAAACAATGGAGTAGAGAGATTTATGATTGTTTATTTCATACTAAAAAATCAGTTGTAAATATATAGACATGGTAATTTTCCAAGAAGTAGCTAAACAATGTCCTTATATCATTGTACAAATACACTACAGTACTTGGATAGGTAAGATATGTTGAATTCTAATGGAAAATTGGCAAGCAGCAAAACTGTCTCTAATTTGGGCATTCAAGGATAACCATATTGCTCAAGATTAAATATCTTCTGGATGTGGACTGAGGCTCACTCCTATAATGTAGGAGGAATTTTATTACCCTTGCTTTAAGATTTTTCTTGATAAGATCATTTTGACCATGCTCTAGTTCACAGAACTTAAGGACTCCAAATTTTCTTTGATCTATGTGACAGAAGGGAACATGAAATCTCCAGGAGAATCCAGCTCTTTCCGCAGGAGCTATCTTAATCCACTTCTGGGCAGAAAAGTGCAGTCTTTGGTTCACATGCTTGTGCTCATCAGGCCTCTCAATTTTCCTAACAGAATGTCATTCCTACTTTTGCCTATGCTGCCCCTCGGAGCATAAGGGTATATACGCTTTTACCTTGCATCTAACTCACTGGAAAATGCTGTTGTCTCTACCTCAAAATACTGAGGGGTCATAAATCCAGAGAACATGGATAAACACTCACAACAAATGATTTATGGATACTACATTGCAAAACAAATTAGTTTAGGTCTACAAGGCCCCTGTTCTTGTACTGAACATGCCAGCCAGGCTTCCACTTCAGGAGCCTTGCACCAGCTATTCCCTCTATTTAAGAAGTTCTTCTGCTAGGGGCGCCTGGGTGGCTCAGTTGTTAAGCATCTGCCTTCGGCTCAGGTCATGATCCCAGGATCAGCGGGGAGTCCGCTTCTCCCTCTCACTCGCCCTCTGTGTTCTCCCTCTCTCTCAAACAAATAAATAAAAATCCTTAATAAAAAAAATGAAGTACTTCAGGGCACCTGGGTGGCTTAGTCAGTTAAGCATCTGCCTTGGACTCAGGTCATGATCCCAGGGTCCTGGGATCAAGCCCCGCATCTGGCTCCCTGCTCAGTAGGGGAGCCCGCTTCTCCCTCTGCCCCTCCCCCCGCTCATGGACATGCTTTCTCTCTCTCTCTCTGTCTTTCAAATAAATAAAATCTTAAGAAAAATAAATTCATCTGCTAACTTTTTCATCCCATCAAAACTTTGCTTAAAATTATGTTATAAAACCTTCGCCCAAAATGTTACCTTTTCCCTATTCAAAACTGCAAACCATACCCTTCAACTCCAAGTACCCCTATTTCTCTCTTCCTGAGATCTTGTTTCCTCAATAGCGTTTACAACCTCCTAATATTACTTACTTATTTACTTATTTATTTACTTACTTATCTATCTCAATCTATTTATTATCTATTGGTTTTGTTTATTGTCAGACACCCCCTACTAGAATGAGAACCCCAAAGTTCCATAAGGACACAGAACTTTGTTTTGTTCACTTATATATCCCAAGTGCCTGGCAATGACGTATTCAGTATAACTTTGTGGATAGAATATGAATCTACATTTAAATGGCTAAGTTTTCCAAGTATTTGTTGGAGGATAGGACATTAAACTTACTAAATACTGATCAAAAGCTGGACTTATCCCTGTATTATGTCAGAATAGCATTTATCCATGTACTTAGGATCATTTTGACAAATACAGAAGTGCTTTTATAGGATTATATTTTGCTGTTATACCACTGACCTACATAAAAAGATTTTAGAAAAACTGCCTTGCTTTATTTATTATACAGACTTATGTTATCCAGGACCAAGGACAAATCTCTCTGAACTTGAGACCACGAATAACTGTTTCTTAGGAGCAACAAGTCTATTTTATTCTTACGGAAAATTCAAACTTGAAACACTACTGAGTCTTCAGAAACTTATTAAACAGCTGCTATGTGCCAGGCACTGGATATTACAAATAATATCAAAATACAGCCAATGGCGTAAAAAATCTTATATGCCAATGAAGATTACAGACAAGTAAATAGAAAGCTTCAATATAATGAAATAAGTGCTAATGCATGCCAAATATATAGAGTTATGGGAGAATGTTGGAGGAATACCTAACACAGTGGTGGGGACTCAGGTACAACATCCTGGAATAATTAACAACTAAAGCTGAGGTCTATAAGATGAATGGAAGCTGGCTGATAAGGAAGGTCCCTTATACAGCCTTCCAGTTATGGAATGAATAAGTCATGGGAATAAACGGTACGGCACAGGGAATACGGTCAATGGTATTGTAATAGTATTGCATGGTAACGGATGGTAGCTACACTTGTGATAAGCCTAGCATAATGTATAAACTTGTGGAATCACTATGTTGTACACCTGAAACTAATGTAATTGTATGTCAACTATACTCAAATAAAAAAAAAAATCAATGGCTAATTTGTAGACCTGAAACAAATGCAATATAATTGCAATGTGAAGTGCAAGAGGGATACTGGTAGGAGATGAAGTCAGAGGGATTAGCAGAGCCTGATTATGACAAGTCTCACAAGCCAGATTAGGGATTTAGACTTTATCCTGATGGTAATGGAAAGTCATTTAGTTGTTTTAAGCAAAGACTGACTGATCAGATGCACATAAAATGGATATGCAGGATTAGCTATTTGATGGAATTATTAGGGGAAGGTTTCTAATTCCTCTACAAAGTATATCTCTGTCTCAATAATAGAATGGATGGTGGGAGGTGGTATGATAGGAAAGGCAGCAGAAGCATTTAAAATAGCATCTGGTGGGGCATAGGTGATATCTGAGTAGGCAATCAGGGGATTTGTAGGTAGTGTTGATGATCAGTTGGTGTTGGAGACTAGGAAACTGTACTGGCACCAGTTTCTGCATGGTATGGCATTTCTTCTGCTGTGCTTAGTAAAGAGGGATGATGATACCATTAATCCAAGGTGAAAAGTTTTTCACTTGCATGCAGCTTGGAAAGACAAGGCAAAGACAAAATGTGTGCAAGAGAGTGGTTTTAATGATAGACCCTATGGCTTTGGCTGATAAAGGGAGGGAGATCAGGCTTTAAAGAGCTGAAAGAGAAGAGTGGAGGGACACAGGGATCGGAGGTCTGAATTCAAAGAACAGAAGTAGTTTAAGAAACTAAATGAGTTATGGACCTGAAAAAAAAAAAAGTAGCACTGTGATGGAGTCACGTGCGAAATGCATATATACATTTTGGATATATTTTATAAAATGTTAGAGAAGTGTAATCTTTAGGTTAACAATATACTGAGCCATTCTTGACATGATCATAATGCATGAAGAAGAATTAGCAAGAAAGTAACCTTCTCTATAACAGTGTATCATTCAAGGTTATTAATGTCTTGTTCGCCCACCACCTAAAATCATCCGATGACAACCAGCAGTGAGCATCAGAAACTTTTGAAAACACTGTGTTAAGGCACAGGAAATGTCTGGGAAGAGCTGAGCATGTCATGGAATTTTTGTGCTATGACTGGGGCTCTTCAATTTCAAGAAAACGGTGCGCAGCAGAAATTTGGACCTGACCAAAGCAAGCTGAGCTGTATGAGAACATGAATTAGTTAAGATCACTAGCCAGAAAGGCTTCCAGTTTTTGTAGTCACTGAAGATATTAAGATGTCTAAGATGGAATGAGATTACCTGGCTATAAAATTTCCAGAATAATTAATTCCCAACAGTGCCCTGATTCATAGGGAGACTCAGATCTCTGTAAAGAGCAAACTGCAACTTGAATTGATTTTGCTTTTGAAGGAGTCTTTCTTCTGGTAGGTAAAGATGAGATGGCTCAATGTGTTAAGATCTTTTATTCTGAAAATAGGCACAGCTCTTTTTTTTTTTTTTAAAGATTTTATTTATTTATTTGAGACAGAGAATGAGAGACAGAGAGCATGAGAGGGAGGAGGGTCAGAGGGAGAAGCAGACTCCCCGCCAAACAGGGAGCCCGATGTGGGACTCGATCCAGGGACTCCAGGATCATGACCTGAGCCGAAGGCAGTCGCTTAACCAACTGAGCCACCCAGGCGCCCCGAAAATAGGCACAGCTCTTAAGGAAGACATTTAGAGCCAAATTCATGGCTTACTTCTATCATACAAGCCTATGCTACGAGTGTGCAAACCCTTTACACACAGACCTCACCTTAATTTCATGTTACTTTGACTGCTTTACCTTTTTTCCTCTGTCCTGTTTTCCTTTTCCAACCACATGCCACCAGAAAAACAATCATCCTCCCCCTTCTAATCACTTTTAGAAGGAGGATGGGAAATCCTTACACTGCATATATTGAAAGTTCAAACATCAATGAAGGGAAGACAATGGCCTCCAAATGTGATCCAGCCCAAAGTGAGATCTCCTATGTTGGTGGATTTTTGCCTGGCAACGCCTTCTGATGAACTTGATCTCTTTTCCTACATTAGACCTCTGCTATTACTGGCAAGCATGAGATCAGCAATGGGAGAATTGAACAAGGGGGCAAATTTCAGAGCAAGAAAGAAAAGCACAGTGACTGAGACAGAGGACCAGAGTTTGGAATGGAAGGCATCAATAAAGAGAAAATAAGGTGAAAGGCTCAATCTTCTGTTTCTTTTCTTCTTGATTAAAGAAACAGTCATATCAAGCACCAAATTTATTTATTTGTTGTATCATTTTTATTTCTTCCAGGAAGCCACAAATCTCCAGTAAAATATTTGTAACAGGAAGCTTTTGTGTTGGTGGGACTGAAGAGACTTTAGCAGTGGGCAGTAAAAGGCAATGTCGGCTTCCTCCTATCACACCTCAGCTCACTCAAGATCTCCATTAGCCGTGGCATTTGGGGGAAAAGCAGAAGCCCCGGAAATGTACCCTATGGCCCACTGTAAAGTCAACAAGGGCCAATGGCCAAGCCGAGAGCAACTAATGCAAAGTGCCTAAGGACTGAGGAAAACAAGTCCTTTACAAATCTACAGATTTGGGGATTTCTAACAGTATATGGGTACACTTTCCCCAGAAGCCTGAAAGATTAGGAAAAACCCAGATGATTGCATTCAAAATGACATTCAGTGATTCATATTCTTGAGTGAGTTTATTAAGAATATGAATTATAAATGTTGTATGATTCATACCTGAATTTAAAGCTGCCTCTGTAAAATCATTCTGAATGAAGGCAGAGTATTAATTAATCAATCTATCTAATGAGTTCAAATTTTCTCAGGGATTAATCATGACCATATGTAAAGATCTTCAGAACACATAAGCAATGAGGCATATTTGTTTTCAATAAACCAAATTGGACATAAAATTAATTAACATTTATGAGTAACTGAAGTAAATATAGCAAGCTTTCTCCTTAGTTCTAAAACAAAAACAACAACAACAACAACAACACAAGACTCCAAACAGGAATCACAACATATATAAAGAAGAATGGCCATATCATCTTAAATTATTATGTATTTTAACTGATGAGGTTTCAAGTTTAAAAGGAGTATATTTTTATATGACACATCCAAATTGTTAAATTTATTAGTTTTGTAACATATACTTGTTTTAACAAAACTGAAGCGATCAATCATATAATTATTCTAATGAAATTCATTTTAAAAGAGACAAAAATAAAATTCTTAAGTCTAAATTAGGCCAATGTTAGTAGCAGATAGGCATTACTAACTATGTAGACGTTGTTAGTAAGAAAACAACTTCCTTGGAAAGTATTGGCAAGTGGGAAGGAAACTGGAAAAACTATCTTATATGGAGAAAGACAGGGTGATACATCTTCCAGTTCATATGATTTTCACTAAAATTCACCCTCACAGGAAAGCCCAAGAAAATTATTTATCAAGCATAAGGCATTCAGATGCAGACTGGGGGAAAGTTGGATGTCTTATAACATTTTAATAGAATATTATTTGTTTGGGTAATGAAAAAATTAACTTCTTGTATCTCAAATCTCAAAGAAATAATCTGGGATGTAAACACGAATTCCCAAATATATACCACTTGAAACTTGTGGCTAAAACAGTTAAGCAACTGGCTTATAATCCATTTCTCTTCTTTTTAATCAGGTGTATGATCCAAGGGAAAAAAAAAGAAAGATGTTTCAGTTCTTTGTAAACATAATAATATTTACTAGGATGAGAAACCTCATTCGTGAATGCTTTTAGCAGGATGCCTCTAGTTTAGGGTTGTTTATGGTAAACAAATCTATAATCCATAGAATTATAAAGCATAGCTTCATGGCAAATGTCATGCAAACTATACAACTACATGAAGATAGCTAATTACCTAAACAGCTCTCCATCCCCACCCTCACAGATATTGTGACACATGTACCATTCTTAGAAACCTCATCTGTTTATCTGAGTCAGAAAGCATGTGTTCAATAGAGGAAAGAAGAATCTGGGGAGCTATTGTCAATGTCCTAAAACTCTCCTTGCTTTGTCTATGCCTCTTGATTGCTTGTATCCTTGAAATAATTAGTACTTTGATATTGGGTAAGATCTCTGATTTGACAAATCTCTGACTTGACAATGCTGATTTGATAATCCAATATTTTGAAATAGCTCAACTCTACTAAGTCAGCCTTTCTAAAAATGTTGTATAGATTAAAAATGAGATGCCTGAAATAATCTAAATACCCACAAGTTGAGGTATAGTTATGCAACCTTCAACATAACATAACTATGGAGTAGAATAGGATATAACCAACTAAATTAAAAATTGGGAAAACAGTTACATGCTAAAATCTACATGGAATTCTATTAAATGCAAAATGAAAGTGCACAGTCTATGCTACAATTAAGCAAAAATGTAGTATATACACAATGCAAGACACTGAGAAAAGTACAATGATTTTTTTTGTATATTACATTCATTTGCAGTTTATTTTGTTGAGAAAGGTATAAAATAAAGATCTTATAGTACAAATATAGAATTTAAAAATCATACAGAATAGGAAACGCAAATATATAAAATATATAGTGTATATGATTAAGCATACAGTTGAGCTCTGTGCTTCCAAGGGAAATATGGAAAAGGACTGATATGTAATTTTTTTTTTGTTCTTTTTATTATTATTATGTTATGTTAATCACCATACATTACATCATTCGTTTTTGATGTAGTGATGATTTTTTGAAATAGCTGGGCTATGGGCGCCTGGGTGGCTCAGTTGGTTAAGCGACTGCCTTCGGCTCAGGTCATGATCCTGGAGTCCCTGGATCGAGTCCCGCATCGGGCTCCCTGCTCGGCAGGGAGTCTGCTTCTCCCTCTGACCCTCCCCCTTCTCATGTGCTCTCTCTCATTCTCTCTCTCAAATAAATAAATAAAATCTTAAAAAAAAAAAAAAGAAATAGCAGGGCTATGAGGGAAAATTTTGTCATAAAGTGTTTGAGGAAGAGGAATGTCAATACCGTCAAGGAAACTAGTGTGAAAGTCCTAATAACTGTCAGATTTTAGTCATTAAGACTTCACAGATGTACCAGTTCTCCTCAGAGATACGTGATAAGACTGTAAGTCTCCATCCCTTTTGAAGTTCATAGTGGCCATGTGAATTTCTTTGCCCGATAATGTGAGAATAATGTGCATCATTTCTGACAAATGTTTTAATAACTAATGAATGATTAACCATGTTTGCTTCACACTGCTTTGGTGATGTAGAAACAACTTTTGAGATGTAGCCTTTGTTAGCCTGGGTCCCTGAGTGTCTACAATGTGCAGAGATCCCCTACTGACCCACACTGGACATGTATGTTAAGTCACTGGATCTGTATGTGGCTTGTTCCTGAGGCATAACCAGGTTCATCTGGTCTGATTCAGCAAGAAAGCATAACATTTTGCAAACTATAAAGAGCTAAGCAAAGTTTGTGCAAACACAGATTTTCAGTACTATAGGATGTCGGTCAGGAGTCCATAGTAGGGGATGGACTTAATAGTATTGCAGAGTGAGAAACAAATGAGTATAAAGGTAATGTTGAAGAAGACAGTGGAATTAAAGGTAGGTTGGATGTTTTATGCCTGACAGAAATATTGGTAATGTCATTGAGAGAGGCAATACATGAAGGCAGAGGGGGAAAAGAAAGTAAAGAATATTTATCTTTGCAAATAGGCCATTAGATGTGGCTAGCTGATATCTGAAAATAGAAATCTGAAATTCAGGAGAGAGACCAGGCTATAGAAAAGAGGGCAAAGAGAAGCCTTACATGTACTATGAGTTGGTTATTCTCCTTGGTCTTTTACATATAATATCTCTAATAATGATTACATAATTTCACCATTTCACTGAGAGAACTGAGTCACTAAGGTTTAGCTACCCAGATTTGGGAGTACTGTCTACACAGGAAGCCTGGGGAAGATTACAGAAAAGTGGGTCAAGGAGATAGTAAAGACCATATTCATGAGGTAAAGAAAACAGAACACTAAATAGGAACTGACATCTTTCAAGCCAACCAAGAATACAGTACCATGGAGGTCGAGGCAGAAAATGTCAAGAAGTAATGGACCATTGTTCATGTTGAATGCTACAGAAAAAACTAACTAGATTTATCTTCAAACTAATGAATTTTGCCTTCAAATGGTTAACTTGTGAGAGAAAAAACTGAGAAGTACTCAGCTTTTAATATATTAATATTCTGCAGAACATTAAGCTGAAAAAATCTCAAAGATGGGGTGTTTTATGAGCATTATACCTCATGTTTGCCTAAATTAAAATCTAGGGAATTAAGTAAATACTACCACTAGGAATATTTTTTTATTTCTTCAGATAAAAAGTCTCTAGCAAAGATGACCCAACAGATGTTGAATGAACCCCATAACAAGCCTAAATCATATAGGTAAATTAATTCCACAAATTGCTCTCCAAAGGAATTTGAATCTCAGTGCTGATTTTGGTGTGCCAAAAGTACATGTTCCTGGTGGGTCATAATGCTTAATGAGATGCATGGGAACCTCTGAATTGGATGAATATTCAAAGTGATCTTCAGGGAAATGCTAAATTAGAATGCACTCCAATAATTTAATTGAAAGGTCACCTAGGTGAGTGACTTACAAAATCTATCACATAATGGAAGCCTTGTACTCTCACAAGTTGCCATTAAAAACTTTCAGTCAAGGGCTCATCCCATTTCTAGACTTTTGAGAAGACATTATTCTTTACTTAGAAAAAAAGTGTCAACGTTTCTCTAAAAAAAATACTCATTTTACATAACTTAAGAGAAACTACTTGCATATCTCATATTACTGATCTCAGAAAAGAGGCAACATTTCATGCAAGGAAAGTACACATCTGTAGATACATTCTTTTTAAAAAAAAAAATTGGATTGTTGCATGCTTTTGCCATTCCTCACACATGATCAACAACTCTTACAAATACTGGATTCCATCATTAGAAAACAGGTTTGCTTTACCTGTCTGTTCAACTGAGATTTCCATCTTTGTTGCTCTGTACTTTTATTACTTTAATTCTAAAATAGCTAATGAAAGCAAAACAACAAACACAAATTAATCTTAGTAAATAATGTTTATGGCTTTTATTGGACACAGTGAATAAACCTAATAATTGTTATTACAAAATTACAAAATTGATTTAAAATATTTCATTAGAAAGTTACCAATTGTCCAAGCAAAACTACACATTTATATAACCTTGATAGTCACATTCACTTTCCATATATCCCTCTATATATCCATTGAAACTAACAATAGAGAACACAACCTATTTCAAAATATTTTGAATACTTTTTTTGTGTGTGTCTATCCTAATTATATTTGGTACAGAAAACATTTCCTTTATTTTCATCAAAATGTAATAAAAATACAATTGGAATTTTTGCCATCAGGATAATTAATATAGATTAGAAAAAAGATGGCGGAGGAGTAGAGGACCCTATTCCAACCAGTCCTGTGAATTGAGCTGCATATCTACCAGACCACTCTGAACACCCATGAAATCAGCCTGAGATGTAAGAAGATATATCTGGAACTCTACAATCAGAATATTGCAGGTGGCTGGTTTTGAGGTATGAAGCAGGGAGCCGTGATTCTGTGGGCAGATATCAGAAGATAAATGGAAGAGGGAAGGAGCCGTTGGGGATCCTGCACTGCCGGTGAGCGAAAGCCTCCCATGCTGGGGACTGGGCACAGACTCGCAGACTGGTAGCAATGGGGAAAGGACTTTAGGGCAGCCCCCCAGAATGAAACCTGGAGCCACGGGGCTGCACATGTGATCTGGGGGCGGCTGTTGGTTTTAGAAGTACAAAGGGCAGAGATAAGCCCCGACCTGGAGGAGAGGACTGGGAGCACTGCTGAGGTGCGCACAACCCAGGACACTGCAGTTTATAGCAGACAGACAGAAACGGAGACAGGGTGGCCTGGAGAGCTCACTGGAGAACAGACGGCAATCTCTCTGCTCTGAGGCAGAGGGTTGGAAATGATCTCTTCTGCTCCGACTCTCAGAAGAGACGTGGAAACCTGCCAGGGAGAGCTGCCAGAGAACAAAAGCTCCAAAAAACTGGTTCTCACTGAGCCCATCCCCCCCCCCACAGGGGGCAATGAAACTCTGCCCAAACAGGGCTGCCTGAGTAACAGCACGACAGGCCCCTCCCTCAGAAGACAGGCTGGGAGAACAAGAGGCCTGCAACACTAAGGTCCCTATAAAACGGGTGCATCTTGCTTGGATTGTGGTCAATAATTTGGACTATGTACATTCCCTCAACCACCCCTCAACAGAAGGACTAGGAGGAGGAACCACCAAAATAGGAAAGACTCAGAGACTGTGACTTCTGCCACAGATTTACAAATGGGTACAGATATAACTAAGATGTTGGAAATGGAATTCAGGGTAGCAATTGTGAAGACAATAGCTAGAATGGAGAAATCGATTAATGGCAACATAGAGTCTCTAAGGGCAGAAATGAAAGCTGAACTAGCAGAACTTAAAAATGCTATCAGTGAGATTCAATCTAATCTAGATAATCTAACAGCTAGGGTAAGCGAGGCAGAAGAACAAATTAGTGATGTAGAAGACCAATTGATAGAAAAGAAGGGAAAAGAGGAGGCCAGGGGAAAACAACTCAAAATCCATGAAAATAAAATCAGAGAAATAAGTGACACTATGAAACGTGCCAAATGTCAGAATTATCAGGATCCCTGAGGGGATGGAGAGAGAGAGAGGACTAGAAGATATATTTGAGCAAATCGTAGCTGAGAACTTCCTTAATCTGGGGAATGAAACAAACATTCATGTCCTAGAGGCAGAGAGGACCCCTCCCAAGATCAAGGAAAACAGGCCAACACCCTGGCATGTAATAGTAAAACTTGCAAATCTTAGAACCAAGGAAACCATCGTAAGGACAGTTAGGGGGAAGAGATTCCTTACATACAGAGGGAGGAACATCAGAATAATGTCAGACCTATCCACAGAGACCTGGCAAGCCAGAAAGGCCTGGCAAGACATATTCAGGTACTAAATGAGGAGAACATGCAGCCAAGAATACTTTATCTGGCAAGGCTGTCATTTAGAATGGATGGAGAGATGCAGAGCTTCTAAGACTGGCAGAAACTGAAAGAATATGTGACCACTAAGCTGCTGGGCAAAAAATATTAAGGGGGGGCTCTATAAAAGGAGAAGACTCCAAGAGTGATATAGAACAGAAATTTACAGAGACAACTTACAGAAACAAGGACTTCACAGGCAACATGATGACAATAAATTCATATTTTTCAATAATCACTCTCAACGTGAATGGCCTAAGTGCTCCCATAAAACAGCACAGGGTTGCAGACTGGATAAAAAGACAGGACCCATCCATATGCTGTCTACAAGAGACTAATTTTGAACCTAAAGATACATCCAGACTGAAAGTGAAGGGATGGAGATCCATCTTCCATGCCAGCGGACCTCAAAAGAAAGCTGGGGTAGCAATTCTTATATCAGACAAATTAGATTATAAGCTAAAGACTGTAGTTTTAGACACACAGAAGGTCACTATATCATTCTTTTTTTAAAAATTTTTTATTGTTATGTTAATCACCATACATTACATCATTAGTTTTAGATGTAGTGTTCCATGATTCATTGTTTGTGCATAACACCCAGTGCTCCATGCAGAATGTGCCCTCTTTAATACCCATCACCAGACTAACCCATCCTCCACCCCCGTCCCCTCTAGAACCCTCAGTTTGTTTTTCAGAGTCCATCGTCTCTCATGGTTCATCTCCACCTCCAATTTGGTCACTATATCATTCTTAAATGGTCTATCCAACAAGAAGATCTAACAATTTTAAATATCTATGCCCCCAACATGGGAGCAGTCAACTACATAAGCCAACTTTTGACCAAATAAAGAGTCATATTGATAACAATATGTTAATTGTAGGAGACCTCAATACTCCACTCTCAGCAACGGACAGATCATCTAAGCAGAAAATCAACAAAGAAACAAGAGCTTTAAATGACACCCTGGACCAGATGGACCTCATAGATATATACAGAACATTCCACCCTAAAACAGAATACTCATTCCTCTCGAGCGCACATGGAACTTTCTCCAGAATAGACCACATACTGGGTCACAAATCAGGTCTCAACCGATTCCAAAAGATTGACATTACTCCCTGCATATTCTCAGACCATAATGCTTTAAAACTGGAACTCAATCACAAGAAAAAATTTGGCAGAAATTCAAACACTTGGAAGCTAAAGACCACTCTGCTCAAGAATGTTTGGGTCAACCAGGAAATCAAAGAAGAACTTAAACAATTCATGGAAACCAATGAGAACTAAAACACATCAGTCCAAAACCTATGGGATACTGCACAAGTGGTCCTAAGGGGGAAATACATAGCCATCCAAGCCTCACTCAAAAAAATAGAAAAATCCCGAATTCACCAACTAACTCTATGCCTTAAAGAACTAGAGAAAAAGGAACAAACGATGCCTAAGCCATGCGTTAGAAGAGAAATAATTAAGATTAGAGCAGAGATCAATGAATTAGAAACCAGAAACACAGTAGATCAGATCAATGAAACTAGAAGCTGGTTCTTTGAAAGAATTAATAAGATTGATAAACCACCGATAAATCACTGGCCAGACTTATCCAAAAGAAAAGAGAAAGGACCCAAATTAATAAAACTATGAATGAAAAGGGAGAGATCACCACTAACACCAAGGAAATAGAAACAATTATTAGGAATTATTATCAAAAACTGTATGCCAATAAATTAGGTAACCTGGAAGAAATGGATGCCTTCCTGGGGGGAAACCTATAAACTCCCAAGACTGAAACAGGAAGAAATTGACAACCTGAATAGGCCAATAACCAGTAACGAGATTGAAGCAGTGATCAAAAACCTCCCAAAAAACAAGAGTCCAGGGCCTGAAGGATTCCCTGGGGAATTCTACCAAACATTCAAAGAAGAAATAATAGCTATTCTCCTGAAGCTGTTTCAAAAAATAGAAACAGAAGGAAAGTTTCCAGATTCATTCTATGAGGCCAGCATTACCTTAATCCCCAAACCAGGCAAAGACTCCATCAAAAAGGAGAATTTCAGACCAATATCCTTGATGAATATGGATTCCAAAATTCTCAACAAAATCCTAGCTAGTAGGATCCAACAATACATTAAAAGGATCATCCACCACGACCAAGTGGGATTTATCCCCAGGATGCAAGGGTGGTTCAACATTCACAGATCAATCAGTGTGATAGAACACATTAATAAGAAGAGAGATAAGAACCATATGGTCCTCTCAATTGATGCAGAAAAAGCATTTGACAAAATACAGCATCCTTTCCTGATTAAAACTCTTCAGAGTATAGGGATTGAGGGACTATTCCTCAAGTTCATAAAATCCATCTATGAAAATCCCATAGCAAATATCATCCTCAATAGGGAAAAGCTGAGAGCCTTTCCCTTAAGATCAGGAACACAACAAGGATGCCCACTTTCGCCGCTATTGTTCAACATAGTACTAGAAGTCCTAGCAACAGCAATCAGACAACAAAAAGAAATAAAAGGTATTCAAATTGGCAAAGAAGAAGTCAAACTCTCTCTCTTTGCAGATGACATGATACTTTATGTGAAAAATCCAAAAGACTCCACCCCCAATTACTAGAACTCATACAGCAATTCAGTAATGTGGCTGGATACATCAATGCACAAAAATCAGTTGCTTTCTTATACACTAACAATGCAACTGTAGAAAGAGAATTAGAGAATCGATTCCATTTACAGTAACACCAAAAACCATACGATACCTCAGAATAAACCTAATCAAAGAGGTAAAGGATCTATACTCTAGGAACTACAGAACACTCATGAAAGAAACTGAAAAAGACACAAAGATGGAAAGACATTCCACGCTCATGGATTGGAAGAATAAACATTGTTAAAATGTCTATGCTGCCCAGAGCAATCTATACCTTCAACACCATCTTGATCAAAATTCCAATGACATTTTTCAAAGTGCTGGAACAAACAATCCTAAAATTTGTATGGAATCAGAAAAGACCCCAAATCGCCAAGGAAATGTTGAAAAAGAAAAACAAAGCTGGGGGCATCATGTTGTCTGATTTCAAGCTATATTACAAAGCTGTGATCACCAAAAGAGCATGGCACTGGCACAAAAACAGACATATAGACCAATGGAACAGAATAGAGAGCCCAGATATGGACCCTCAACTCTATGGTCAAATAATCTTTGACAAAGCAGGAAAAAAATATGCAATGGAAAAGACAGTGTCTTCAATAAATGGTGCTGGGAAAATTGGACAGCCACATGCAGAAGAATGAAACTCGACCATTCTCTAACACCATACACAAAGATAAACTCAAAATGGATGAAAGACCTCAATGTGAGACAGGAATCCATCAAAATCCTAGAGGAGAACATAGGCAGTAACCTCTTTGGCATCGGCCACAGCAACTTCTTTCAAGATACATCTCCAAAGGCAAGTGAAACAAAAGGGAAAATGAACTTTTGGGACTTCCTCAAAATAAAAAGCTTCTGCACAGCAAAGGAAACAGTTAACAAAACAAAGAGGCAACCCACAGAATGGGAGAAGATATTTGCAAATGACACTAGAGACAGAGGGTTGCTATCCAATATCTATAAAGAACTTCTCAAACTCAACACCCAAAAAACAAATAATCGAGTCAAAAAATGGGCAGAAGACATGAACAGACACTTCTCCAAAGAAGACATATGAATGGCTAACATACACATGAAAAAATGTTCATCATCATTAGCCATCAGGGAAATTCAAATCAAAACCACATCGAGATACCACCTTACACCAGTTAGAATAGCAAAAATTGACAAGGCAAGAAACAACAAATGTTGGAGAGGTTGTGGAGAAAGGGGAACCCTCTTACACTGTTGGTGGGAATGCAAGTTGGTACAGCCACTTTGGAAAACAGTGTGGAGGTTCCTCAAAAAAAGAAGATATGGATAAAGAAGATGTGGTGCATATATACAATGGAATATTACTCAGCCATCAGAAAGGATGAATACCCAACTTTTACACCAACATCAATGGGACTGGAGGAGATTACGCTAAGTGAAATAAGTCAAGCAGAGAAAGTCAATTATCACATGGTTTCACCTCTTTGTGGTACATAAGGAATAGCATGGAGGACATTAGGAGAAAGAAGGGAAGAATGAAGGGGGGGGAATCGGAGGGGGAGATGAACCATGAGAGACTATGGACTCTGAGAAACAAACTGAGAGTTTTAGGGGGGGGGGGATGGGTTAGCCCGGTGATGGGTATTAAACAGGGCACGTATTGCATGGAGCACTGGGTGTTATATGAAAACAATGAATCATGGAACACTACATCAAAAACTAATGATGTACTGTATGGTGACTAACATATCATAACAAAATAAAATAAAATTTTTAAAAAAGATAATTAATATATTTTTATAACTAAGTTCCATGTTTTTGATGTTCAGCCCATTCCTTAATTATAAAATTCTTTCCTTTTCTTCAATTCTATTTTGAAATTTGCATGCATCTCCATTAAATGTCCCATTTATTCATTATCGAATTAGTTTCTATCTCTAAGTCTACATGCAAACTGTCCTTCCCTTGTCTGCTTAAGTTCCAATTAACGTGGGGATACATAAGTATCCTTCAAAGAGCCTTATGCTCTTCTTTTAAATAGCATATTAGTGATCTCAAAATCATTCTTAAAATTCTCTTTTTTCTATTGTGACCATTTATAAGCATAAGTTAATTGGCCCAAAGCCAACTATCAAAAAATGGCTGCATGACCTAAAAGAGAAATGTTACTTTTGTATAATTTTTAAGTGCAATGTGCCCTATAAGTAGTCTTGAAAATTAAAGTAGTAGCTTTTTACTCAGTCGTGAATATATGTTTATACGTATCTGTTTCCCACTTTGTTCAGGAAAGTTTTTAGATAGCCCCAAAATATGTGAAATAGCTAGAAACATTCAAATAACCAACAAAATTAAGGATGGACAGTAATCTGACAAGGAGCAAAAAAAATCAATAAAGTCAGATGTGTCACTATAAAATTGCATCTTGTCCACAGAGGCAATGTGAAATGTGTAATAGCCATAATATTTAAAATCTTACAAAGAAGCTGTGTCCACTTGAATAATTTGACTCTTTAATGACAGATGGTGAACACTAAAGCTATTCTCAATTTCTATCAATCATGGGGTAGAAACATTGGCAGTGCTGTAACACTTAGCAACAGAAAACACATATTTATTGAGTAGCTAGTTCATGGTAAATAAAGTGGAAGAAATTCCATTAAAATGTTTTCCTGACATCTTTTTTTACAGCAATCTACTGGTATTTTCTGCTCTATCCCTCAAGTTACTCAACATGATGATTTCCCAGGAGTCGTTTTGACATCATAGTGGGACACTTGGTTCTTGCTACCTGAATCTAGAAAGAGCTTAGACTTGTTTCTAAGCCCATTCTAATTCACCTTTTAGCATCACTCCCCTCAAGGGACATTTTCTAGGTGTAAAAAATATTGTTAGTTTACCAACAAGATTTATATGTTAAAATTATCATGAAAGTGAAATTTAAAGTAGCAATAGTTTCAAAATCCCTGTATTCTTCACAGTAAGATCAAGCTTTAGGTCCCAAATTGCTAAAATGAATTTGGACAAAATACTGTTCTCATTTACCACAGTAAATATTTATTTTCTATTCAAAACAGATAATCCATATTGAGCTGATTTTTTCTGCCAATAAATGATAAAACTGAAATGGAAATAAGGTAAGGTTTAGTTGTATGTTTTCTAATTCTGTGTTACTTCTAAGCTGACTGGGTAAAACAAAAGTATTTAGGTTTCTATAATCTGTGGTTCTGCTTTTCTTTTCCTGGTATTTACAAATTAATGAATCCAGCATTAAGGTTCAAGACTCCATAAAACATGAAGCAATTATAAAGTTATGTCAAAATATTTAAGAAGAAATTTGTGACTATTATTTTTCTTCTTTAAAATGAAAAGCTACTTTATAATGTGGTTATAATATTGATTATCTCTGGTTTTTCTCTCTTGTATGTTTCACAAACATAAAGTTAAAATATTACTTATTATAGTTATCTAATTTATTTTTTATGTAGAAATCATTTCTTTGAACATAAACAATTTCCACTGATACTGCGGTTAGCTTTACCTTTATTGAATTATATTGGCTGAGGTTTTGACAAAATATGCAGGCTTTATGAATGCTATCCATGTTGTTTTATTGAGTAAACCAGGATCTCATCATTATATTTTTATGACCAATTTTTTAAGCCAGAAAGTGCAAAATATCAGAAGTACAAGAACAAATATTCTACCAACTCTTGTGAATCTTTCATTATACATTAACATGTTCATTTACTTAAAAATTTCAGGTCCAGAAAATAACAAGCTAATTCATTTTACATTTATTTACCACATCTTACTTCAGCTGCTGTAGTAGGTTGAATAGTATTCCCCTAAAAGATATGTCCACAGCCAAATCCCTGGAACCTCTGAATGTTACCTTATTTGAAAAAAAAAAAAGATCCTAATTAAGGATCTTGAAGTGAAATCATCCTAGAGTACCTGAGTGGGTCTTAAATCCAATGACAAAGTGTCCTTATAATAGAAAGAATAAGAGAAGCCACAGACTTAAAAGGCAAAGGTAATGCCAATATGGGGTAGAGACTGGAGTGATGTGCCTATAGCCAAGGAAGCCAAGAAATGCTGCAGCCACCATGAACTGGAAGAGGCAAGGAAGGATTCTTCCCTAGAGTGCTCAGCGGGAGCACAACGCTGACGACACCTTGATTTCAGACTTCTGATCTTCAGAACTGTGAGGGAATAAATTAGTGTTGTTTTATATCACCAGGGTTATGGTAATTGGTTATGGAAACATTGGGAAACATAGCTATAGATAATCAAAGTGATTAGAGAATGATATAAATCAAGAAAAGTGACTTACATAGTTGCAATGTGCACAAATCCAGCGCTTGCATATGGGTACTGTGATACAGTTTACGTATTTTCTATATTTGAAAAGCACTGTTCATTTGATCGATCACTCTCCCTCTCCCTCCTCTCTCTCTTTCTTTCTGTTTTATGATTTCAACAGGTGATAATACTTTTAATGATATTATCTAGAGATCATGAAACAGGTATTCATCCCTGACTGTTTTCAGCATTGTTGGGAATGCAATAGAAGAATGACTCACAGTCAAATGTGAGTCCCCAGCCTAAGTGGAAAAACAACTCCAATGCAGATCCAGAACATAACAAAGGAACTAAATCCCTTTAAGGATAGAAACTATTGCTTCTCCACACCTTGTGAGTGCAAAAGATGGATAGGTTTTGGAGATATGACAGGGAAAGAAAAGCATGCTCTAAACAGAAAAATGTGAATTAAAGCTTTGAGATAAGAATGAACACAGCATGTATGACTTGGAATAGAGGAGGCTGTTATCTCCTAGGGAGAAGAAACATGGTGTGATGGGTCATAAAAACCAGATAGAGGTTTCATGAGTAAAATGAAAGAATGCCTTAAGGGACCAGCTTTTGTTGGTTCCCTCATTTCCAGAATAAGAATAAAATTAGTGTGAATCATTAGTTTTATCCCTCAACCTCCTATCACCAACCCAAGTGTCAGGAAGCACAGAGTAACTGGGAGACAGACACAAAAGAGAATGAAAATAAAATCACGTTTTGAAAACTCAAGTTACTTAAAAATATGCTAATCTTCCTTTTCTACAGCTCTATGAATTCTCAACAATCTCAAAAGTTAGACAAATTCCTTGAGTATTCTGCCTAAAGATTATCAGACTAAGGATTGGCATATCATAGGAACTCAACATGAATCAGAATTGTCAGTGGTTTCTTGAAGATCTTATAAATAAAACAGTGTAAAACAATGTGTTTGATAGGTGAAGGTGCAGAATGTTAAAATTCTGGGGGGAAAAAAAATCCCTGTCTGTTCACTTTCCAATTATTCTTATTGTAGCTTTGTTTATATTAGTAGCTCAGTACTTGCAGAATTCCTCCCAATCCATTTTTCAACCCTAAGTTATGCGATGAAGTAATTTCAGATTGTCTCTGTCTCAGGCAGGCATCATGATGTCCTCTGTAGAACATCTAAAGCCCCAGCACAAATCACTGGCAGATATGTACAGTGGGTTTTATTCTTTGTTTTTATTTTTGAGAACTGGATTGTTTATTCTTTTCCAAAAGCCTCTGGTAAGCTTTTGAAACAATCAACAATGTTATTTAAATTGGGTAAAAATACTGGATATTGTTTAAATTAGATAAAGAAAAATACTGGAAATTTTCTTGTTTAGATTTATGTCTAGAGAAGCAGAGAATTAGATATGAATAGATATGGATGTTATGTTAAGCATATCACTTAAATTGGATAAAAAATACTGGGTATTTCTCATTTAGACTTCTGTTTAGAGAAGCAGAAAATTAGCTAACTAAATAGGGAATGAACCTCTAAATCTTGGTGAATTCTAGCAGTTGAAAGTCTGCTTTGGGTAACCATCTTTTTTTTTAAGTGTATCCCCAAAATATACTATGCCCAGGTACATTTTATTTTTAAATGTGCTACTCAAAGTCCTAAAAAAATCTACCATCCATGCAACTTTGAAAAAAAAAGATCTCTCAGAAGTGTCTGTGAACTTGAGGAGACTGGAATCAATAAGGATGTGGTCATGACTAAGTTATGATACTAAACAACTGCAGGCCCTTTCTCATTCCTCTTGGAGTTCAAACTCAGGCAGCCCAGTGGCCCCGCAGGCCTGCAGGGCCCCTGTGTGCAGCTTCCTGCATTCTGTGCTGCCTCTTTGCCCTGAGCCACCCACTCTCCTGCCCATGCCCAGCACTGGATTATGGTTGCTGTCAAGTTTGAGGGTTCTTAAAATCACTGCTGCAGTTTCCACACAGTAATTACTAACAATGGTTAAATTACTGACATTCTGAGGACACCACCTTGAAAGAATTACCAAGTAAAACACATTTACTCTAGTGCAACAAAAGCAGAAAAACAAAGACCAATGCCAACAGATTTCAGTAATTTTAAAGCATCTTTAAGATTCTTAGCAAATTATTAGTGTTATCCTTTATTTATTTCTTAAATGGGGAAATATATCTATCATCACCCACCTATTTCATTTTATAAAGAAGAACTGTGTATGTTCTTGAGTTGATAGTGCTTTAAAATCGGCATATAACCAGTATGGCTGACTCTATTCATTAATTCAATCATACAACAAGTATTTATTAAGCATCTACCATATACTGAACATTGTTCTAGTAGCTGGAGATTCAGTAGTGAATAAAATAGACCAAAAAAAATCCCATGCCTCAGGAGTTTATATTCAGCCTGGATAGACAATAAAGAAGTGATATATGTAGAGTGTTCAGACTGTGCTAACATTAAAAAATAAAGCAGACCAGGAGACCTGACAAAGTGGAAAAGGTGTGACCTTTTTAGGGACAAACAGAAGTCAGGCCTTCCTGAGAAGACATCTTTGGATCAAGATAGGAAAGATGTGATCGAGTAGTCATGCAGACACCTTTGGGAGAAGCCATCAGATGGATCCATAGTGCACAGTCCTGCCTATGACGGGAATGTGCCCAGGGTTTGTGCTGGTTTTACAGAAATGGAAGGACAGGGTGGCAGTCTTAGAAAATGCATCCAGAGGGGTAATGGAGAAGGGTACAAATTATATCCAGTTTCCATCCTGAGCCACTGGGATGGAGAAGACTGTAAGAGCTGCTAGATTGAGGCAGACTATTTTTTTTAATTGCAAATATTCAATATGGATGGAGGCAGCCAGGTGGATTTTCATTTCCTATTTTATTCTTTTAAAGAATATCTACAAGGCCCATAAATTACTATAGGGATCAGACCATCATTTAAAATGATAGGTAAAATTTTGCATGCTATTAGGTTCAGTTTTATAGTATATGCATAAAGATTGAATAACTGTGTATTGCTTTTATAATTGAAAGAAATATATGTTATTTAAAACTATTTATAAGCAAATAAAAAGGCAGAGTTTGCTGAAGTAGGATAAGCACAAGTTTCCCCAGGGAAAGTTGAATTTGAATCTTGCTTCTGTTACTTGTTAATTATATGACTTTGAGCGTATTTCTTTATGCTTTAAAATTCAGTGTTCTCAGGGTGCCTGGGTGGCTCAGTTGGTTAAGCGACTGCCTTCAGCTCAGGTCATGATCCCAGAGTCCTGGGAGTCCCACATTGGGCTCCCGGCTCAGCGGGGAGCCTGCTTCTCCCTCTGACCCTATCCCCTCTCATGCTGTTTCTCTCTCTCTCTCTCTCTCAATCAAATAAATAAATAAATAAAATCTTAAAAAAAAATTCAGTGTTCTCCTCTAGAAGTAGGAATATAGACAGACAGATAGGTGACAGATAGATAATAGGTATATAGATATATTTTATCTTTAAGCTGTATTGCTTTATTGTGAAAATTAAATAAAATACTGTACACAGAATACTCCACATATTGCCTAAAAATCATAACCAAAATACTAACAATAATAGTAATAATAATATGGCAAATAACATTGATGATAACGAAAGTAAAAATAATAGATTCCCTGTACTTATTATAGAATGGGCATCATGTGGTAAGTGTTGTAATGTATCATCACGTTTAATCCCTATAGCAAACCTCTAAGGTGGGCATTATTATTATCCCATTTTACAGATGATGAAAATGAAAGCTGTAAAAGGAAAATACTTTATAGGCAGGAGATAGCTATTTATCTGAAGATAAAAGCACTAGAAGCATAGGTTCAGGCTTGCAAGTCCATGGAGTTTTATCCATCATGAACCAGAAAGTTTAATGCCTTCCTTGAGCCCACAAATCCCTGGAATATTAAATTAATACTTCTCAGTGATCTATTTGTATTAAACTTTGAGGTGAAACTAGAGACAGCAAAAAAATGGGCCAGGCAATTGGAGATGGCCTTAAAGATAAATCCAACCAATATAGGGATGAATAAAAATTAAAGAAGCTCAAAGTCTATGTGTGTACAGATAGTGGAGCAACAAGCACATTATTAAATGTTAGAAATTATGTTTATCTGTTTCTCCGGAAACAGCTTTATTGAGAATTAAAATATTTTACATTTACATAATTTTTATTCGCTCTCTATGATGGTTATAGTTTATGTGTCAACTTGGCTAAAACTATGGTGTCCAGTTCCTGCGGTCAAATACTAGTCTAGATGTTGCTGTGGAGATATTTTGTAGCTGTCTACAGTCAGTTGACTTTAAAAAAGCAGATTAGCCTCTATAATGTGGGTGGGCTTCATCCAATCATCAGTTAAGGCCTTAAGAGTAAAACCTGAGGTTCCCCTGAGAAAAAAGAACTTGGACTCAAGACTGTGACATAAAAATCCTACCTGAGTTTCGAGCTGACCTGGCTTGCCCTACAGATTTGGAACTTGCCAAAGCCTACAATCATGTGAGTCAATTCCTTAAAATAAATCTCTTTAGACTATATATATTATGTATTTATACACATACACATGTATGGTTTATTGATTGATTGAGAGGGAGAGAGAGAGTGAGCAGGAGTGGGTGGTAGAGGCATGGGAGAGGGAGAGAAAGAATCTTAAGCAGGCTCCACACTCAGCGTGGAGCCTGATGTGGGGCTCGATCTCACAACCCCAAGATTATGACCTGAGATGAAATCAAGAGTCAGATGCTTAACCAACTGAGCTACCCAGGTGCCCTATATGGTTCTGCTTCTCTGGAGAATCCTTACTGATACACTCTCCGCTTCCATTTGTATACTTTTCTGACCATTTTGTTTTTAATTTGGTGCTTTTTCAGTATTTGAGCTTAACATTAACTTGGGTTTAATTTTTGTTTTTTTCTCCCAGTATTCTAAAGGTCAACAGCACAAAATCTATTATTGATTGAAATAATATGAAATTTCTACAAACATTAAATCAAAATTTTATTTACATTCTGGAGTTATTTTTCAACATTATGATGGAAGTGAGTTTCAAAAAGTTGAATTTTTAAAGCCGCAGCAACATACATGCAAAGATTAAGTCACATTTTTTCCCCAAGCTTAAAAATTTTACTAAATTTGAATGGTCATTTTCTAATATTCTAAACAAAATTATTATGTTTTGGCTATAAGTTCAAGATAAAAAAAAATGTTTATCTATAATAAGATAATATCAGCCTGGGTTAAGCTAAGTAATGATAGTATCTAATACCCTTAGGAATTTCTGGACAATGAAATTTAACATGACTGGCATTTTTTGAAATGTGGGAGAGGAAGATTACAGTTAGTAGCATATAAGAACTAGAGTTGAGCAACTTAGTAGTTTCTGTAGAAACAGATCATTAAGGGAAAAAAGAAAGATCAGTTCAATAAAGATAATACATATACGCAGTTCTGGCAAGCATAAAAATATTTTTAAGCACATGAAAGAAAAATATATAGTGAAGATGAGATTTTAAAAAGTCATGATGTAAAACATTGCAAATATGAATACAGACTTTAGCATTACTGAGATGTGTATTGAGGTATTTCTCAACTATCAGATTTCCAGAGTCTCCTAAGAATTTTTATAAAATAATACAAAAAACATACCAAAGTGTAGAAGAACTAAGAAAGCAGTTAAAAATGACAAAGAGGTGTTATAATGGTTACTTATGAGCTTTACTGATCATTGACCTACTATATATCTCCACCTGTCTCTTCCAAAAGAGTACCCTGATTCTTATTCACGTATCTGCCCCTTAGCTCCCGATCCTGAGAGAAAGCAGAAATTAACTTTATGCTCCAGGGGAAGGGCTTGAGTAGCTGGTTGTTTCAGAGGGGTGGCAGAAGGGATCTAAGCCTGTCCAATCAGAGTGGATCTTAGGCTGCTTGCTTTCTTTGCCCTCTTTGGACACAGATAAAGGTGCACATAGCCACCGTAGATTTTGGCAGACATATCATCACCACGAGGGAAACTAGTTTGAAAATGAAAATAAATTTTATACTACAGAAGACAGAACAAAAAGATGGGAAAAGAAAAACAAAACACAGATTTTTAGTGATATCAATGAGTTATGATCAATTCTGTGAGCCAATAAAATCCCTTATTAATCAAGCAACATTAAACTGACTTTTCTTTTACAACTAAAGCATGTCACACAAGAGCACCTGGGTGGCTCAGTTGGTTGAGGTCCAACTTTTGATTTTGGCTCAGCTCATGATCTCACGGTTGTGAGATTAAGCCCCACAACGGGCTCTGCTCTGGGTGTGGAGACTGCTTAAGATGCTCTCACTCCCTCTGCCCTGCTCTCTCTCAAAAATGAACGAATGAATGAATGAATGAGTGAATGAATAAAAGCAGGTCACACAATAACTGTTTTTAGAATGTATGCATTGCTAGATATTAACATATACTACTGAAGAAATTATATCTTCAAGTTATACTATGAGGGATTTTTGTTATTTCACATATTTCTTGGCAATATTTTAACTTTACTTCAAGTTCAGATTTATACTTTTTGGGGAAAGATGATAGATTATATAACTATATCTATATTCATAGAGTTACAAACATATTCTTACACTTGTCTAAAGAGAAAGATATGGAGTAGGTAATCTCCCAAATTCCCTACTGGTAACATGATCCTATACTACAGTGAAGTTTATCTTAGTAAAAACATGAAAAAATACTATCTACATAAAACAGAGATTTAAATAACACTATTTTTCTCTTATAGTTCAATATAATATCACACATCTATCAATAAAAAGTTTTGTTTTATAAAAAAAAATGTCAGCTCTATTTGGCCTTTTCACTAAAGCCTCAGTAAACTGGACAAAGCTAATCTTTAGAAGCAATGGTTTCCTCCTTATTCCACTGTGAATCTGCAAATAATAACTTCTGGTTTTTAGAGATCATAGCAATAAACTTCTGGTTTTTATATATAAGTTTTTTAATATTTAAGCCTCCTTAGCGTAGCTTTATGAACAAGAATATACTTGATAAAATAATTAGTAAAGTTGCTCCAGGCACTAGAGGGAAAATATGTCTATATAGGAAAGGAGAAAATGTGTAACAAATGTAAGGCGAACAAAAACGAGGATGTGAAGCTCTATTTCAGACCCCAAGGAAGTAAAGTGCTAAGATCAGAATGCAAAAGCAACTCTTGTTCATTAGAGAATAATATGGTAAGATATTATTCATTTTCAAAATGCATGGGTTGTAGAATAATTGAGCAAAGTCAGCCATGCAGAATTAAATTTCATTAAAAAAAAAAACAGGAAAGAGTCTAAAAGAAATCTACAGCATAGTTAAGAAAATCACAAAATTCACTATAAACAGAAGGGAAGCTTTTGTAGGGCCAAAACTGAATATTTTAAAAGTTAGAGAAAAATATCTAATTACTCCATGTACTGTGTTTAGCTACAGAAATATGTAACATTTGTTTTAAACATATATATATACACACACACATGCATACATACATATATACATATATTTATACACACACACGGTTTATCTGTATAACCATATACATATGATTTACCTATAAAGGCATAAATGTATATTTATATATGTAAAACTGTAGTTATAAATCTTTACTATTGTCAGTCAGTATTCTATTATATGTGTAGACGATTGGTGTTGTGTGTACTTCCTCAATGGCCAAGCTGGTCTTCTGAAAGATTAAACATATTAAAAGATTTAGAAGGAACCAGAGAAAATGATGATGCTCTGGTGTGCCCTGTCACTATTATCTGGATCTCTGATGGGCATCACAGAGATCACAATTAGTTTATTAGAAACTATTGCATGCAGGTGGCAATGTCTATCAACACTACCAAGTGGGATCAGATATCAATAGTCCTCAAATAAGTTTAACATTTAAGTAAACTATGAAATTTTAACATTATAAACATATAAAGAACAGTATAGCTTTCATAGTTTAGTATTTTAACATAGCTGGTGGTCTTTTACATTCACCTGAAAGTTCCATTTTTTCTAATCATAACTTTTTGTTATTCTTTGTTAGCTCAGTATTTATATAAGCCCAAACCCAGTTCTTTAATATTAAAAAACAAAGTGACAGAACAATTAAAAATCTGTCCTTAGGCAAGAGAAGAAGAAAAAAAAAATCAAGCTTTGTTTTTGCGGTGGTAAGAATAAAACAGTAAGTGGTTTTAATTTTAGCCACTGTCCTACTGTAGAGCTATAAAGATCTCCACAAGCCGGTTTTTGACCGATTTTGATCCCATTCAATAACATTTTTCATTTCTGGCCCTGCTGTTATTCTTATAATGATTTCATCAACTTGATGAATAAATGGTATTTCCAGAGAGGTAAAATAATAGCTAATAAGACAAAATAAATTAAGAGGAATGAGGAAATTTATGTGAGAATAAGCTTGATTTAATATACCTTACAGTTAATAAATTAAATTTTATATAGATTAGTTCATTTGTAGAAGTCAATTTTCTAATGCAAATGTCTTAATTTTTTAAAGGACACAGACAAAAGTATGGGTATAATCAGTTTATGAAGCCTCTCCCTATTATGAAATTTAAATAAAAGATAAATGAAAATTGGATTTGTGCAACTGAGTGGGAAGCAGCCACTGACTTAACTTTATTAAAGAGTGTTATTTTATGAAATTTAATCTAAATATTATGTATCACCTTTCAAAAGTTGTAAACTGATTTCTTTTCAAAGTTATAAACGGATCTATATTTCACACACACAGATACACACACACTACACATTCTTAATAATTGTAAATCTTTGTTTTTGAAGGCATATTTATTAGGCCAAAGTCTGATGAATACAGTAGCACAGTTCTGAAACTATAAAGGAATAATTTATGTTATAATGTCATAAGCAGATTCTGAAGGAAATTACAAAAGAGAACTTCCAAAAACTATTTGAGCAATAGCAACATAATTGGATCATATATATCACCTCTAAAGGTGATTCATTTGAAAGTACAGCATCCGTATGGCCACTCTAAAAATATGAATCTCATTAGTTTGTAATTATTGGGATATAACCTAGTTTGAATAGATTTCTTGTATAGTTCATGGGTGTGCTCTTTATACTCAATGAAATAAGATGTTTAAATATCTGAGCATAAGATTCAACTAAGATAAATAAAAAGGAGCTTTCAGTAGTTACAGAAACAGGTGTTAGGTGAAACCGCCCTAGTAACTCAGATGCTACAAAACATGTTCCTCTAGGCTAATGCATCCCATCAGAACCTTCAGAGATGAATGATTAACAAGCAGATGCTCTATATTCAATAACAGGATATATCCCCACAAGGAGAAACACAGATGTGATGTATTATGCTTCCCATCCACAAAATAACACACAAAAAAAGCAGTTATTAAGCGCTTGCTTTTTTGGATGGCAATTTAGAAGTTCAAGTAAGAGAAATTAGGCATATTTGAATAAATAAACACAGGATAAAGCTTAAAAATTTTGTAAACATTGTAATGTGGAAACAGACTAGAGGGTTCAGTTATCTGTTTGAATAACAGCAGTCATAATAATTCCAAATTAAAGGCTAATCAAATAGGCTCTATTGTAAAGAGAAAGGCCTATATCATTTTGTAGCATTATAACACGAGTAAAACACTATCTAATATCTCATTAATTTTCTCAGAGTTATATTGTCTATTGTTCTGATTTTTTTCACACTATATATTATTCAAGATAGAAACCTATTATTCTTTTTAGAAATAGTTCTGAACAATGAGAATTTGTCACATTGTGGAATTATAATTAATCCAATTCTGTGTACCTGTGGGGTAAAAACAACCTAGATTTGTTATACAATATCCATACATTGCAAACATTTAATAAAGAGTATCATTCAGTAGCAGTATCCACTAGGGACCTGCACTGATGTCATGTGTAGATTCGCTTAAAATGATCATTCTTAATTCATAATTCATATGTTAATAACTAATAATCAGGAGCCTGTGACACCCCCATTTACTTTATAATTTCTTCTCCTATTGAACTTTGAGGATTAGCAGATCTTCTACTGGAAACATTTAAATTATTTAATTTAAAGAAATTAAAGTATGTATTTGAAGGAATTACTGTCCAATTATGCTGTGAATCTGAAGGAAGAATATGAGTCTGATAAGGATATTGAAGATATCATGTAGGAACATGTAAATGTTTAATTCAGGTAAAATTTGGGGGCAAACAAAAGATTGCATTTCATTGATGATACAAACAGTATGGAGAAGTACTGGGAAAGAAAGAAAAAATAAAGAACCATAACATGAGTCTGAGCTTAGAAAAGATTATTCTAGATAAATTCTGTTAATGGAAGATGATGAGAGTAGAAACAGAGCATTATTAACCATTTATGAAATAAATATATTCTGTATAACAGTTTTAAATAAAAGGTATATTTTGAATAAATATTAATGAAGAAGAATATTACATAAACAGATAATAAATATTCATTTAAGAAAAATGTTGAAATAACTGGTGGCAAATGGTACCAAAAAGAACTAAAGTAATCATAATCCACTTTCCACAACTATTCACGTTCCTTATAAAACCAAGTTTTCACAAATCTCATAATAAATATTTTGTCAAAGGTTTAATACTACACAATAATACTCTTTTTATTATGTACTTTGATAAAATTAAAAGGAAAACATTTAACTCCCACTGGCAGTTTTTATATAGAAGGAGTGCCTGCTTTCCTAAATGACAAATTTTCTCAATGCTGATCTGTATATGAAATATTTTGTTAAAATATTCCTTAAGAATACCTTTTTGTTCTATTCTAAAAGTCTGTGCTAAAATCACAACAAAAACATCTGGTCACATCTAAAAACAAAAATACTTTTAAACCATAATTTAAACTTTATGATGTTCAGATCACTCTAGAGTAAAATAAATATTTAGGGAAAAAAATACTCAGTTGCATTTGCCAGAAGGTTTTCTTAGTAGGCAGATAACTTATTAAAATAACTTTAAAATAATAAAATCACACCAAGAAATAGTTATATTATACTTAAATATCATTTACACTATGTTAAAATTAATCCTCACTATGCAAAAATCGTAATTCTTTTGCATTGGCACCAAAATTGTTTGGCAGGCAACAGAGCAAGGTGTGGGGTGTAAGATGGGAGAGGAACGAGCCTGAGCTAGAAAGGCATCTTGCTCATTAAGAATTGATACAAAGAGAAAACTCAACTAAGGTTGAGAAATACAGGAATCTTTGGGCAACCCAGCGAACACTAATGCCTCAAGTTAGGGCAAAAAGAAGTCAGGAACTAGACAAGAGGAGTCATAGCAACGGATGAGTTTGCTATTGAGTCATGTGATTAGATTGCTCCTAAAAATGGGCCGCACAATATTGACTAGACTGGGAGAAAATGATAGGGAGCTCATATAATTGAGAGTTTATCTAATTCTGTGATTCCATTATCAAAGGAATTATAATGAGTATCATGCAATAAGGCATCCTTTGGGTTTATGAAAGATTTTTGTAAGACATCTACTTCATTTTCTTCCACTGAATTTTTGATCTTTCAAATTTACTCCTACAGATAAAGATCCCCACCCAGCCACTTTTGGAGGAAGGTAGAAAACAGGAAGTCTGGAACCAGTGGAAATAAGTTAGGTCTATGAATTGAAATGACCCTACCTTGTACCTAAGTTCCAGTAACTGGGCTAGATTGCCCCCTCCTTCCTATAAAATCAGGCTGCCTTTTGTTCATTGGTTTCAGTAACCATTTCCTGCTCTTGTCTCTCAGACTTATTTATTAGAATTCCGCAATTACTTGTCTAAGAAGGAATCTAGTGCTGAGATCTGGTTTTCCTCTTCAGACCAGCCTCTGACCCCTACATCTCAGGACCTGACTCCTTTTTCCTGATGTTGCTGGTCTGCCTGGGCCTTTTATTTATTGCTAACCACAACAGCTGCGCCGCCTACTTTATCCTTATAAATATGTCTGGTCTTCAGGCTCCTGGCATTTCTCTTTGATCCATCCCATTGTCCTAAAACCTAGAAGATACAGCGCCTTCTCTACCATTAGCGTTCTTCATAGTACTTAGTTCAAACTTGAGGCTGTGCTTGATAAATGCTGGTTAGCTGGATGAGAAGCAAAGTTACGATGCCAAGTTTCAGGATCATTAAGTTATAACTGTAAAAATTTGTTTTAAATAAAGTGTTTGAGACAACAATATGATTTTTATCCTTAAACTTAAATGAATAGCATGTTTAGTGCCTGTTATATATTTGATAATGCAATATTCTATCATGGCATTTCATTTTACCATTTTCCTTTTTTCATTCTGCTCATTTTATTAATTTTCTGCATTTTATCATTTTAGTTTTTCCTCATTTTGTTATTTTGGGCATTTTTCTTAATGTTTTAATTTTCTCATTTCCTTATTCTTGAATGTTGATGCGATATTTTATATTGTGTTTTCTTCTGTGGTAGTTTATCTTCAATTCTTTTTTTATTTAAAACTTATAACCAACATAATTTAATCTGGGACAGCATAATGGGTCCAAGAAATAAAAAAGTCAATAGATGAAACAAGTGCTTGTTTTTTTGGTTGAAACCTGAAAAAATCCACTTCAAAGGGTGAAGGGTCTATTAATAAGGGCATTAAATTAAATAGAAATAATCTTAGCAACATAGGAACTTTACCTGCTGAAGTTGGCTCTTCTTCATCTGATGCTATGATAAGAGGAAAAGAGGTGAAGTGGGGACAGGGAAAGGGTGGGTGGATGGGGGTGGGGAGGGAGAGAGAGAGAAAGAGAGAAATTGAACATAAATATATTTTGCATTTTCAAACAATGACTATAAGCTCCTGACTTGTAATTTTGTGAATACATTAGAAATCTGCCATTAGGTAATTGGATAATGACAAATTAATGGGCATTTACATTAAATTAACATTTATATACTTTTATACTCTAAAATACATATTTATTAGAAAAGACCATTCAGTTGTCTGAATCTGATTTCCCTTCCTTTTTGCAAACAAGATTGACTATTTAGTTTGAGTGTAAATTATAGTTATTATGAATTATATTGTTTAATAATATAAATTGTATATAACATATGAATATCCTACCACCACTTTGTGGGAATTTTCTATTAGCAAAGAGGAATCAAAAGGCATTGTGGATAGTAAAAATTTTGTTCCATGAAGTAGACATTTTATAAATAAGATAGGGGTTACACATAAACACACTCAACTCACACGTATCACACACTTTAAGATTCAGAAGTGGTGATTCTGTGGTGAAGCCACAAAAACCTGAATTTTGAAGGTTGACCCCAAGTGGTTTTGATGCTCGTGGTCTACAACCCACAAATGATAAACATGGATATTATAAAAGGAAAGGCCACAATATGAAAATACAACTTTATGCTAAAGCAGTGGTTCACAACCATGAATGTATCTTAGAATGCCAAACTCTGGGCCCTCCCTCAAACCAATTAAGTCACAATCTCTTTCAACGGTATTAATTTGTAGCCAGGATTGAGGCATTACTAGATAATATCAATATAGGTAACATGAACTATAACTCAAAGTGGGAATCATTCTGATTCCTGTTTTAAAAGGGAGGAATTAAAAAAAAAATTGAGGGGGTGGTGCAGAGAGAGAAGAGAATCTTAAGCAGCCTCCACACCCAGTGTGGAGCCCCCCATGGGGCTCGACCTCACAACCCTGAGATCATGACCTGAGCAGAAATCAAGAGTCGGACACTTAACTGACTGAGCCATTGAGGTGCCCCAAGACATTACTAAGTAACACCAATATAAGGTAACATGAACTATAACTCAAAGTGTGAATCAGTCTGATTCCTGTTTTAAAAGGGACGAATTTTTAAGAGCAGCCAGACTCCAAGGGTAATAATCTGTTATGTGTATGTAGGGGATTGAGCATGGTGTTGTAAGAGTGAAAAAAAGAGTTTATCTGAAGTTGCTTCACAATATTGCCTAGAATCCACCTCTTCCCCTTTACACTAACAGACAGACTCTGTGAGGGGGTATTTCTGCTCTGTACACAAGCGCAGCTTACCCCAAATATTACCGTTGAGTTATATGACACCAGCAGGTACTATTTCATTTGATCCATGAAGTTTTAAAATAAAAATTTACTCAGCTGAATTGCTTATAAAGGAGCTTTGTTCCCAGGTGATTCGTTAATCAAGGTATCACTGTGTAGCCAGGGAGCAGTCTCTACTCTTTCCCATTAAGGTTACCTGTGCACAGAGCACACCTTAGACAAACTGACTTTGTGTCCTGACAGTATTTTCCTCTCACACGGTTTGGCTTGTCTCCTTGGCACATAAAGAAATGGAGAGAGCAAACACACTTGGCATGCATGGTGTGGAGAACATAAATATTTAAAAAGCCATTTGCTGCTTTATTATGTCCAAAATATATCATAACATGTTCGAAGTGGAAAACTGTCAGTAGCTTCCAGGAATTCCCTTTTAGAAAAATACCATAAAGCCTTGTAGAAGTGCTGACTTAAATGGTCATTATTAGTAAAAGTCTGGAGAGTCAAAGTGGGGGGGGGGAAGGAACTCAATTTATAAAGCTATGATGAGATGAAAATTACTTATATTTGATACAGAGGTTTAGAGTGACTGAGCAATTTGTCCAAGGTCCATTTGAATTTGAGCTCAAGTCAATGTGACTTTCAAACCAAAATCTTTCCACTATGCCTTACTTTCTCCCAAAGTGTTGACTCAGTATCCACTAAGAGAGAAAGGGAAAAAGGGGAATAGAGTCATGGAGTGAGGACTGGCTAGATCTCTGACAGTGTTACTTGGACTTAAGCATAATGGGGAAAAAAAAAAAACTGGATGTGGGGACCGGGAAACTTCTTTAGGTCCCTTACAACACTGGCAGATGAAATCTAGAGTGTCTAGTTAAAATATCCTAAGCATGTGATGCCTAAGGAAGTAAGATTAGAAATGCTAACATTTTATCCCTCCATTACATATGGATAAGCAAGAAATTTTCGGAAAGAACTATCCAGCACAGAAACAAAGACAATTAAATTTATAGATGTCTTAGCAAGTAGAATGTCTTAAAACCAAAGCCTGTGGGGTAAGCAGTGCACTAACCTACACTTAAGCCTGTGATACCTAAAAATATCTTTGTAACAGATTAGCAGTATTAGAGTCAGCAGATACACAGGTCTGCATAGAATTCTGTTTCTATACATCTCCATAATGGTGGTTCTTCGTAATACAAAGATGTCACTAACCAGTACTCATACTATTAAAATACACACACACACACACACACACAAAGGCACATACATAAGGGTTAGTATTACTATTAATTCACTCTTGCAGTGATCTCTAGCAAAGAGGGTCTTGTAAGTGGCTAGCTATGTTACCAAACAGAGCATCATGAACTATTAACAGGTGGCAGCTAGAGCCCCAAAGGTACAAATAAGCCTCAAAGTAGACATTAGTGGCCTATTTAGTGAAATTTAAGTAAAATAATTACCACAGAAGATAATGCCATGCTACCCAAATGATTTTTCACTTTTCCATTTGCTTCTCAGAACTCATTGAAATCAGCAAATCAAAAAATATGTCTTTGTCACATGCAAGTTCCTTTAATCCCAGAAATTAAAAACACATGCACCGGGGCATCTGGGTGGCTCAGTCAGTTAAGGGTCTGACTCTTGATTTTGGCTCGGGTCATGATCTCAGGGTCGTGGGATGGAGCCCTGAATCAGGCTCTATGATCAGTGCAGAGTCGGCTTGAGATTTGCTCTCCCTCTCCCTCTGCCCCTTCCCCCTCTTGCATTCTCCCTCTCTCTCCCTCTCTGTCATAAACAAATAAAATATTTACAAAAAACAAAACAAAACAAAACACATGCACCAAGCAAAACAAAGCTAAACAAGTAACTCTGTATTGCTCTGCCTGGTCACAATGCAGGAGGATGTACTGAAATGACGGTGACAGTAGAAAAACAGCAAAAATATATATCTGATATAGACAACTTAGATGTGCAGCCCTCTCATTGCTCATAACATCACCCTGGGCATTCATTAAAATGCCCCAGATCTACTGAGTTTGAATTTGGGTGTTAGTTCAGGTTTCTGCATTTTTAAAAAGTGCAGCAGGTGACTGTTACAAACACTAAATGTTGAGAATGATGGCTATACCCATCAAAATTTATTGCAATAGGAAAGAGCCATGGGTGCAGTTGTTGGAACTGCAGCAGTAAATTAGCAGGCTTATAGGAAACCCTTCACAATATGTACTGGGGTTGCTTCACCAGCTCTCAAAGCTCTTTCTCTTGTATCATCTTCAGGTTTATTTGGATATCTACATCAATACTTTGGAGGAAGATAACTTATCCTTTGGATATAGAGGGGAAGCTTGTATCTCAGAACTAAACAAATCTTTTCCATTTTCCTGGCCACCATTATTCGTCTAGGTAAGCATAAGACCCATTTGGGGACAGTGATGTGTAAGATCAAGTTTGTGTGTGCTTGGGTGAGGTGAGGCTCTTGGAAAGGTTTCTTTAATCTTCTGAGAAAGTGTCTGGAAAAAAACCTCTTTCTCTTCCCTTTAGACCCAGACAGGAAGCCTGTGGTCCCAGAAGTGAGCTGGCAGACATTTTGCAGCCATGATGGGAGCCAGCGCTAGAAAGAAGCCAATCCTGCTCAAAGGCAGAATGGAAGAACAGAAAGAAATTAGATTACTGATGATATAGTTCAGCCACTAAATCATATTCTTACCCAAATCTGGACCTTCAGTTCTGAGGAAAAATTCTTCTACTTTATTGTTTATCTAGTTTTAGTTTTCTCTAATTTGCAACTACATGACATGCTGCCACTACTATAACCAGTTTTGTTGTTCCCATTTAAAATATATTAGAACACATAAGGAATTAATTATGTCTGAGGCAGTTGAGACGGAAAGTACATACAGCCTTGGGCGTTGCATTCTGAGGGCAGCTGGGCTTTCAGCACATAATTTTCCCACAGAGCTCATGACCACGTTTTGATACACTAAACCTACCATGATTTTGAAGTTGTTTATTTAGGATGGTCTGACAGTGTACATGTTTATGAACTGGGTTAGTAGGTGTCAGAAGAAGGCAACCTGTAGACTCCCCTTCCCTCTTTTCTCCTTCCTTCCCAACCTTTCTCTTTTGTTCCACAGGATCAACTCTCAAGTACAGTAACTACCCAAACCTGACAGGCTGTGTGCTGCAGTGATACACATATAATATTAAAACACACATACTTCTTCACGGGACAGGCTTTAGTTCTATACGGTATCAACAATTCTTATATCTCCTGTCTTTGTTTGTCTTATCCTTGGGTGTTTTAAGTGAACTTTTATAACCTGGAAAGTCTATCCATTCCAAAAACAATTCTATACCCACTGTGACTCACCACCATACCATAAAGCCTTGTAGAAGTGCTGACTTAAATGGTCATTATTAGTAAAAGTCTGGAGAGTCAAAGTGGGGGGTGGTAGGTGGGAAGGAACTCAATTTATAAAGCTATAATAGCTATAGCTATTCCCATCAAATAGGAATAGTTCATTATGAAATATATAAAATACATTTCTTAGAATATTATAATCTATTTTACATATGGATGTTACTCAATTCATATTGATTTAAGGATCATTTGTTTGCTATATTATAAATCTAGTTAATTATGTACCAGATATGCTCTGCAAGTCTGAAATTATCTTGTAATTCATTATTTCCATAAACAAAGAAACAAGAAATATATACTCTTAAACTCTGACAATATTTCAGAAGTTTTGATTCAACTGCAGTGATGAAAAAATAACAATATTTATGTATGATTATCCATGCTTGCGAGGTGATAAATGCTATAAATGTGAATATGTATGTGTGTGTGTATGTGTGTGATTACTAAGGAAAAGAAAAGTAAATTACAATTTCAAATTTGTGAACTTAGTCGTTTAAATAGGTTGTAGAGTTGCTTCTGGAAGTATTCAGAGATGTATTTAGAGATAGGTTTTGGTTCATATGGTTTTTGTTTTATTATTTGTTTGTTCATCCGTTTTTTGGCCAATGGCCCAAAGAGGACATACCTTAGGACTTAAAAGTTGCCATTACCAACTTCTTCCTTGTGAAAATACAAAGAGGAATATTATTCTCTCCCAGCCAAAGACTTCAGACAGCAAATGATTTGGTCAGTTATACACTCTCAGAACTGCACAATGTTTGGGACACAATGAGAAACAACAGATAATGTTTGCATTGAAAGTATTCAGAGAATTACGAAGTCTTCTCTATGCTATTAGTCTTTCACATGCATTTTGATTCCTGTGCTAAACTTGGAGAATGGCATCTATTTGAGTACAGTTAAAAATATGTAATATATATAATTATGTACACATGTAGTTAGTATGTAAGTATATATTTGTATGTTTATTAGTCTCCTCCATTGGACTAGGAGTTTCATGAGGTCAGGGCTGTGACTTTTTTGTTCACCATTATAATTGTAGTTTTAGAACAGAGTCTACAATGTTGTAGGGTTCAATAAATATTTGTCAAGAGAAATAAAACAATATAGATAAATATTTAATACACTCCACTTTGTTGCTCAATAAAATTCAGCTGTTTCATTAGGCTACATTACTAGACTTATCAAAGAGAAAACCTTACATCTTCATCTATATTTTATTTTTTATTATTTTTTTAAGATTTTATTTATTTGAGAGAGAGAATGAGATAGAGAGAGCATGAGAGGGGGAGGGTCAGAGGGAGAAGCAGAGTCCCTGCTGAGCAGGGAGCCCGACGTGGGGCTTGATCCCAGGACTCCAGGATCATGACCTGAGCCGAAGGCAGTCGCCCAACCAACTGAGCCACCCAGGCGCCCTTCATCTATGTTTTAGTTACATAGATCTATCTATCTATATCTATATATATCTATATCTCTATAGATATAAATATAAATAATTATATATATACTGACTTATGTAATTATATAGTCATATAAATCAGATCTACTTTCTTGGGGCAGGAGAGAAAAGGAATAATGGTTCAAAAGACAATGGTTACTCTAATGACCATTTGATCATCTCATGAAAAAATAAATCTGTGATTTTAAACTAACTAAGAAAGCATCAAACTAATGCTTATTAACTAAATAGATTCATTAAAATAGAACCACAAAATGCACTTTCTATGTTTAGTAGTGATGCACCTCACATGGGTTTCACAATATTAAACAGTGAATCATGTTAACAGCAATTAGCAGTGCATTTGCGATTTTCTCACTTTAGAAATAGGTACAAATGGGAAAAATAATTAAAAAAATGAATGGAAGCTTTAGTTTCATTGTTTTGTCACTGAGTTAAAAAATACATAATTTATAAAACTAAACCAGAGTACTGGGAAGTTGGTAAATAATATGACTCATCTCCCAGCTAGTATCAAAGAGACATTGGGGACATAATTAGGATACATTTTCCTGCTTAAAGGAAGCACTAAAGATCTTTAAGCTAGGTGATTTGACATTACAAAGGCCTTATAATTCAGCATATCATTTATCTATTCAATTGTCCTCAATCCTTTGTTTATTCTATGTGTTCTCCTTCCCTATCCAAATTCATCCCACCCTTGTAGACTCAATTCAAATTTCACCATCCTCAGTATATTAGCATTTAGTTTAGTCTCCAGATTTGTGTAGTTGTCCCCTTTGATTCCCGCTGACTTTTAAACTATAACCTAAATAAAGCCAGTGTGAAACAAAATAGCAATATTTTCCAGTCTTGTTCCCAAGCCGGACATTATCTACTATCCTTCATTCAGGGCAACAGTTATGTTTTAATTTTGTATAGTGCACATGATTGGTACTGAGTAAATATTTTTGGAAAGCTGTCTAATTTTAGAGATGAGAAATGAAGTCTAGTAAGTAAATTTAATGTCTGTTTTTACAGTACTGTGAGCTATGTAAAGTAAGGATTGGTAATTAAACCTAAGATATCCTAAGAAAATTCATGGGCAAATGGAAAGAAGAAATTTGAAAAGGACCAAGCAGATTAACAGCTAATATATATATGATAGCTCAGATTGCATCAATTTTAAATAAAATTAATTCATAATCTTTCTGAAAATGTAATTTGGGAGAGAGGAAGTAGTTCTGCAAAGAGAATGCTATGTTCTGTGACAAGGGAAGCCATGCAGCAGAGGTTACCGGCACAACACATGGGACATTCAGATGGTCACAGCACCCATATTATTTTGTTTCACAGCATCTGACAAAAGGAAAATGATACCATCAGGCTCACGTTCCATGGATTTCTGTTTTATTTACATGTGGGAAACTGCTCACTTCAACCTCAAGTCATTTCCATAAGTCTGGGCAAATGCACTAATCTAAAAAGCAAGTCTGTTAAAACCAAAAGAAAAAAAACTAAAAGGCAATGGGAAAACCAGCAAGATTGACACAAATCTCAGTGACAGCATCCACTCAAGGAAATCACAGAATCATTGCACATAAAATGTTAATGTCAGAAGAGATTTTGTGATTAAGGGGTTGGCAAAAAACAAACAAACAAACAAACAAAACCTGTCAAAATGGGTTAAGGTTTGCATTAGGAGTATATGTATGAAATCATCTAAATTACCAAATAAAACCCACCATAAACTGAATTTTGAAGTAAAATTCATATACATATGAATACATGTACATATAGTATATAAATTAAATATTTATTTATAATATAAATAAAAGGACTATACAACACATGCTGTTCTATAACTTGCTTTTTTCACTAATATTTGCACATATTTTTCTGTGTCAGTATACTCAGTGAATATGGGCAGTATTTATTAATGTTTTGTTTTATGGACATACCGTAATTTATTTAACTCTATTGAATGATATTTGGATGGAATCAGGGGTTTCTCTCTTACAAATAATACTGCAATGAATAATCAGACTCCATTTAAATAGTGATAGAAACATGAAACAAAAATAAATGACCAAATTTCATTAAATAAATTAGCTCATAATACCGTGCACAATATAAAATATTCCTTTTCTGTAAATAAGGCTTTTAAATGATCCTGCTTTATGCCACCAGCCTATCCACAGTAATATGCTTCTTTAATATATTGGACAACATGATATTTGTGCCTTCTTCCTGTGAAAGTTACTCCCACAACAGAGCTACCATTAGTGGTGACCAAGTAGAACTTTCAGGGTCCCGTGTCCAAGTAGTACAAGACACAGAAACAAAAGAAATGGCTGAGCTCTGTGCTTGGGCAGATGCAGCCTTAGGGTTAACCACTGAGTATAATATTCTTATATTAAGTAATATAAAACTTCAATATTTTAAGAAAAATAAATGGTGGCCATTTGAAGACAGAAAATTGCTTTATTACAAAATCTTGGCATATAATGTGTGTGTGTATGTGTGCACAAGCAAACATTTAATAGGTTAAAGTTATTTCCAAGATGACAAATTTACCACGAAATTTGTGAAGGCTTTTAACAAAACATCATTCCTTTTTCACTGCTTATATTACAAAGAGGAATTCAGAAATTTCATGATGGCTTTGAAATGATGAATTCCCAAAATATAGTTCCACGTACTTGGCTTAATTAAAATACCTTTTGAAACTCAAAAGATGAAGGGGAAAATAATAGCGGGCAGGTGTAATTTGAAGAGAGCTCAGATATCTCTGGTGGATCTATGTTTCTCTTTGGTCTAGGGGAATTTTTTTTTTTTTTTCACGTAGTTTGAACTCATCCCAAGGACACTAACTTTATGAGATAAAGCACAGCTTCTACTTGCCTATATAGAACTCAGCTAATCTAATGTGCCACTGACTTATTCAGCAGTCAGTTAATGACTGCTAAAGAGGATTGTTTTTCCTCCTATCTGTTAAAATAGAAGTTAAAATTAAATGCTTTCTTTTCAGAATCATTAGGACCTTCTTTAAAGGAAAATAGTCAGTGTATCCACACTCAGGCATTAATCAAGTGACATTGACAATGTGATCTCCCTGTCTGCAAAACTGGTCTCCCTAGGCCAAATTTTTCCTTAATTGAAATGTCTTTAAAGAACTCAACTGATAAAAAAGTAGACAGGTCTAACTTTAAGACAATGAAATCGAATAAAGGTATAGGGCTATTCAGGGAGGGCCCAAGCCCCATTCTTCTTGTCTTTTTGCTTATTTTCAAGTTGTGAATGCGTACTATTAACTTCTACTCTTCCAAACTGCCAAAACAAACAAAACAAAAACAAAAACAAAAGAATAGTCAAGTAAATATAGGCTGTTCAGAAAACAGAATGTAAGCGACTTTGAGAAACAAAATTTTAAATCCAAACCAGACTTAAAGGTCACTTAGTCCAACTTGCCAACTAAACATCTAAATATTCCTTCAAAACTTCTAGTGGCAGGGAACTTAAAATCTCATAAAGAAACATGTCACATTGCTCTCCCAGGGCTAGCCTCTGGAAAACAATGGGATGATATGGCTCTTTCTTTGACATAACAGCCATTCAAATATCTGAAAACAGTTATCATATTCCCCATAATTCTCTTCTTAACTGAGATAAACCTCTCCACTTAATTTCATATATCATGGCATATACCCCGGTCATCATTTTTTTAACCTCCTGATAAATTCAAATTTGTCAAGGTCTTTTGGGAAATACAGCAAGAAGAATTAAATCTCCAGATGAGATCTGACTAGGACAAAATACCATGCCCTTATTACCTGCCTTCTTTAGGCTGCTATATTACAACTAATAATCCAACATTGTATTAGCTACTAAAAGAGTAAGAAATTAATTTCCTTTCTCTCCTTCTTCCAGCTCCACCTTACACTAATTCCCAGAGAGCTAGGGACTACTATCTTATCTTCTTTCTGTCTGGGAGCAAGACTGGGCAGGAAAAAGAGGGCAGGGAGGCAGACATGGGACAAAGGAGATCATGGTTGGGGTGGGGTCAAGGGAGAATATGATTGGCTTACCAGCAATGTTAAAAGTATTTTAGCAATAGGAAAAAATTACAAAATTTTGAACTAAGCAAAGCCTTAAATGTATTCTTCGAATCTTTTGCTTTCTCTCTAGCAAATAATCTAGTTTGTGTGTATTTCATATATAGTGTATTAAGTCCACAGACAAGAAAACCAAACCCTTGTTTTTCTTGAAACAGTTTCCTTAGTGTCCAGAACTAGGTAGCCATCCAGGTGAATATAAATATTCGGTGGCTTCTCATAGGATTTTCCACATGTCAACTGACATTTATAGTCACAGAAGAATATTCCAGAAACTGTTGTTAGAACTTTATATTGTTTCCTCCAGCAAATAATTTCTGGTTAGAAATTCTAGGTTAGAAATTAGCACTAATTTCAGTAAATAAGTCACATTCAGCCTTTCCCAAATCAACTATCTACGAGACCAAGTTTTAACTGAAAACAATCACAATAATTAATGAAATGAAAAAAAGACCTTGGAGGCAGAATAAAAATGTAATAGGAAAAAATAGTACAATTTAATCCTCAAAAGACAAGCCTGAGGTAGTACTTAAAAATTACCTCAAATACTGTTCAGCAAAGTGTTTTGTGTTGTTTTTAAATAATGTTTATATGTTTCAATAATGTATTATGAAAAGAGGTCATTGAATCATGATCCTGGGATAATTTTGTTAATAACACTGAAAACTGTATTATAAGCATAGTCTGAGAAGATGACTGGAGGTCCTTTGCAATATAGGTCCAAATCACCTTGCTGGTTTGACTCCCAATCATCCCTAAAAACACCAAGTACTCTGGGCAACCACTAAGGCTAATTCTTCCAGAAGGTTCCCAAGTTCCTCAGCTTTATGTTTATCATCCTTCGTTTTGCTTAAAACATTCCCCTCTAATAACTTGGCTGGTGAACTACACTTCCATCCCAGCCAGTTTTAAAAGCTATCTTAGCTGTCAAATCTGATCCCCGGGACTCAAAATAACCTTTCCTCCTGCTGCTACCTATTGCACTGTGTTCTCTTTTTATGATGATTATTTACCTCATTGTGTAATGGCTACTGATGTGTGTGTTTTATGATCCCTTCCCAAACAGAAGTATCTCAAGGGCAGGCTTTTTATTTTGGGGTCACAGACAAAAGGGAGATTAGCCTCTGGGGGTCAGGAATAACCTTTAAAAGATGCTCAATAATATTGGTTAAATGGAAGATCCTAGTGGCTTTTGTACTCTGTGATTCTATTTTTATGCAAAACCACAAAGATACTGTTGATCTATCACATCTAAAAATCTAATATTAATATGGTATCATAAATTTTAACTTGGTATTTATTATATCTTTACAGATTCTCATTTTACATTCTTATAAAGAAAAAATCAATTCATAAGTTATTTGCTGTAAGCATAAGGAAAGCTATACTCCTAAAAGGCCGATTCCTAATTATGCAAGCATTACTTATTACTCATAATTTTCAAATAATAAAACATAGGGTTCTCTTTTTCCCATACCAAATAAGGTGATTTGTCAAATTATACGTTGAAGGAAAGAAATTTTTGAAAAATTAAAAGCTGACAGCTAAATTGCCCCCAGTTTGCATATTCAAGCACAAGCAGAAAAAATCCTGACATAAAAATAATAGATCAGGATTTACTGGACATCTAAATAATGTTATTAATGACTAAAATGATGGAGGAATATTCAGGAACTTAGAAGTCTGATTTCTGTATGTAGCTCTTGAATTGTCTATAAGATTTAACTATTTATATTTACTTATTTTATAACTCCTATATAGCTCTTATTATAAGCTAAGTGCTGTTCTAAGGGTCTAACATATATTAGCTCATTTAATTTGAACAAAACCCCTTCAAAGTTAGTATTATTATTACCCCAATTTTACAGACAAGGAACTAAGGCATCAAGAGGTTAAGCAACTTGCCCAAAGTAACAGAGCTAGTAAACAGAAGAGCCAGGATTGAATTCAGTCCGGCTGAATTCTTAACCACAATACCATGATGCAATCCGTTAAAAGAATGTGTTCTTACAGAGTTCCAAGAAAGCATGCTCAGCATGTGACAAACACTGTAATTAAAGGTATTATTATAATTACTATTATATCTTCAGGTTCTTTTATTGTTTCAAAGCACCCATCCCCATATGTGTAATAGGCACAGTTTAATTTGAACACAGACACTGGACCATGGACAATGCATTGGACAAAACTTCGGGTTTAACATCTGTTCTGCCTGCCTTTAGCAGAAATCTATGACCTTGGTCTAGTCATTACATTTATCATAGAATCATTTTCCTATTTAACACTGAGATTGGTATTAGCTCAACTGCTTATTTCAAGGTTATTACAAGAATAATATGTATATTAACATTTTAATAAATAGAGTACTCTAAAAATACAAGACACTATTAAAGGGAAAAGGGTGAGGGAAAAAATGTCCTTGGCATTATGGTGATTGGTAAACTACACAAAAAGACTCTCTGCCCACCCCCTTCAATGTTCATTACATGATGGCCTGATAGACAGCATGCCTGGTTGTGAGGTGAGCCTTACCACAGAAATGTGGGGTCAGGACATCATTGTGAAGAATATAGCTTGACCTCCATCACTGAATAATTAATAGAAGTTGACCTTAAAGGTCAGAGCATGTTGTAGGATGCACCCTGATTTATCCATTGCCTGGGGGAGCCAAAGCCATTGATTGAAAGAGAGCTGAACTGACAGAAACAATATTTATCTTGTTGAAAATGTTTGGCAGCTACTATGTCAATGAGTAACAGTAATGAGTTCTGTACTCAGTTGCTCTCTGTGATCTGGAGGAAGCACTTGGCTTCTGATTTCTCAATTAAAATCTTATCAGATGAAGACATTGTGGAGACTTAGCAACATGCCATGAAAAGAAGGTGCTGATTCTTATTTGAAATTTGCTATATTTTTCAAGGGTTAGTACTTAAGAAAACACGCTATGACTGGCTCCATCTTTTGCTAAGAAACCAAAATTGTATCCTCCTTACTTTATTTTCCAAGCCTTAATTAAAACAAAATAAAGAGAACAATAAATATTGATTGCTGTGCATTTTAAATCATAGTTTGATGAGTTTTATACTTTCAAAGGGAAAAATTTAATATATTCCAAAGAAGATTCTGCCCAAATTCTCACTCATTATATGACTCATTTAAAAATTATGTGTTGTCACTGTACTTTAAATAACATGGACTAGGGGCGCCTGGGTGGCTCAGTTGGTTAAGCGACTGCCTTCGGCTCAGGTCATGATCCTGGAGTCCCGGGATCGAGTCCCGCATCGGGCGCCCTGCTCAGCGGGGAGTCTGCTTCTCCCTCTGACCCTCCTCCCTCTCATGCTCTCTGTCTCTCATTCTCTCTGTCTCAAATAAATAAATAAAATCTTTAAAAAATAAAAATAAAAAAAAAATAAATAAATAACATGGACTACAGAATCTGCCTCCACATAAATACTCTGATTTAGATAAACTGCCTTAGAGTACAAAGTTACCTTGAGGTGTCACCCAATTTTCCTATGGCCTCAGGCACTGTTGCCAAATAAACCTTCACACAATGACATCCATTTGAAGCTCCTTGAGAGAAGACGCTATGCCTTCTGTTTCATTAGTAACCATTATGCTTTACTCTAGTAATCCCTCATAACAAAGAGCATGATTTTAGCACATACTTGGTCCCAATAAGATTTGGTGATTAATTAGTCTATCTAACTTACAAATATTACATGCTACAGGATTTCTAATATTTCTAAGAAATAAATTTCAACCTATCAAGACACTTTTTTAAATGAATTCTTAATGCTTCTCTCATCTCTTTGTCTTCATTCTATCTTCAACTAATGGTAAGAGGACAGATGAGAGCAAATGCTCTATGATTCAGTCAATCAGCTTTCAGTTTCCATTAGAGTAATATTAATCATTTTCCCACTTCCTACCTTTATCTAACCTTCATAGGTTTTCTTTATTCAGTTATCTTAAGTCAGCTCCATACTCCACATGCTCTAGAGCCATTATTTACGACTTTTCTGCCTACTCTCTCTCTTATTGGTTTGAATTCTAGAGAAAAGTCCTTTCCTCATAGCTTTTATCAACCAAACTGGACCTTAAGATGTGTTTATAATTTGTCCTTTTTAAATAATCTGTGGCCTTAAATAATTGTTTAAGTGGAAAATAAAAGGGAACATAGTATTCACATATTATTTTAAAACTATAGGGGTGTCTGGGTGGCTCCATCGGTTGAGTGTCTGCCTTTGACTCAGGTCACGATCCCAGGGTTCTGGGATAGAGCTCTGTGTCTGTGTCGGTCTCCCTGCTCAGCAGGGAGTCTGCTTCTCCCTCTCTCTCTGCCCCTCCCTCTTGCTCTCTCTCTCCAAAAAATAAATAAAATCTTTGGGGCGTCTGGGTGGCTTAGTCATTAAGCGTCTGCCTGTGGCTCAGGTCATGATCCCAGAGTCCTGGGATCGAGCCCCGCATCGGGCTCCCTGCTCCGCGGGAAGCCTGCTTCTCCCTCTCCCACCCCCCCTGCTTGTGTTCCCTCTCTCTCTGTGTCTCTCTCTGTCAAATAAATAAATAAAATATTTAAAAAAAATCTTTAAAATAATAAAAAAATAAAACTATATTTGATGAGATAACCATCTCTGTTCTCCAGGTGTATTTTTCTCCTCTTACATTTTATATATGTAAATATATCTTATATTTTCTCCTCTGTTCTCCTCTACAAATTGAATGACTCCAAATCTACATTATTATGATTAAGTAGATCTAAGCCCATTACACTTTCTTTTCATTATAAATCCATCATGATGAACTGTTTAGACTTTTCTGTACAATCTTACAATATTATATGTTCTCAAATAACTCTCAACCCAACCATTAACTTTAAGAATTTAGTCTAAGGAGGGGTGTCTGTGTGGCTTAGTCGGTTAAATGGCTTACTCTTGATTTCAAAGCAGGTAATGATCTCAGGGTCGTGAGATCACCCCACATCGAGCTCTGTGCTCAGTGGGTAGTCTGCTTGAGATTCTTTCCCTCTGCCCAACCCAGCTCCTTGCAGGTGCTCTCTTTCCCCTTCTCTCTCAAATAAATAAATCTTTAAAAAAAGTTAAAAAAAATGTTATTTTTGGGGCGCCTGGGTGGCTCAGTCATTAAGCGTCTGCCTTTGGCTCAGGTCATGATCCCAGGGTCCTGGGATCAAGCCCCGCATCGGGCTCTCTGCTAGGCAGGAAGCCTGCTTCTCCCTCTCCCACTCCCCCTGCTTGTGTTCCTGCTCTCTCTCTCTCTCTGTCAGATAAATAAATAAAATCTTTTTTAAAAAATGTTATTTTTAACCAAATATCAATATGCAATTAACTCAAAAAGAAACAAACAATAGGTATAATTGTTAGACTCAAGAAAGAGATTCATGTTGAAAATTAAGAAGAGAAAACCAAATAACTATATGAAAGGTCTTAAAGATTATTGGGCATGTTTTAACTATCTTATGTCATCTATGAGTGCCCTATAAACCTCTTTTCCATGAAAGTACTCAACCTGGCAGAGAAAATTTTTTGAGGTTAATGCTAAATTTGCCACTTAGCCTATCACTTTAAAACAGCAATTTTCAGTTTCATAAATGTGTAGAATTGTACATTTGGCAGTACCACAACAGACTTCATGCCGTTCCATTTGGAATTTGATTAAAAGAACAACTTAATGTTCCACTTTCACTTTTCTAATTTTTCAATGTATTTCCTAAAATGAACAGAAAATAATCAAGTTTTCCTTTTTTAAGAGAGCTTTTACTTTTTCCTACCTTATAAAGAAACAGACTACTTCATGGCTAGCAACATAAAAATAAATATCTATAAATATATCTACATGTTCATCAACTTTTTGCATTGCCAATAAAAACTGTTAATTAAAAAAAATTAAAAAGTAAAAGGAAAGCAACTACCTAACAATCTATAGTAAACTGTAAAACCACCCACAAATTCTTTCCCCTCTTGCATCTTCACCTTTTCAATATGAAGGGGCAGGTCCTCTTACCAAAACTGTTGTTAGCTAAAGTGACATAAACTAACATTTGAAAAGTGCTTACAATTTGGGCTTGATCTTTCTTACTGCTCTTGGGACTTTTCCACCACCACATAAGGAAGCCTGATTTAGCAGAGACAAACCATCTCAGCTGAGCCATGTTCCACTACCCAGCACCAGTCAATGAGAACACCTATGTTACTCTCAGAATTGAGAGATAAATGGTTGTTTAAATCCACCAAATTTGTAATGATTTGTTAAGCAGAAAAAAGCATAATGATACACATCCACTATCATTTCATTCACAAAAGTATTTATCCCCAAGCAATAGAAAGGTTATATTCTCAGAAAGAAAACAGACAATGGTTAAAATGATATACATCAGTATTTCCTTTAATGTGTTACATTTTCTTTTCTTACAAATAAAAACTGTACCACAGATTGGCTCTTATCTTTTTTCTGGGCAAGAGAGGATCTCTGTACTTGATACTTTCTAAGGTTCTTTGATACTCTGTGTTTTTTTTTTTTTTTTCTTGAGTTAATATATATTTGTTAGGGCTTGGAATTGCAAGCTAACAAATTCTAATCATTATAATTAACCTTAAAGTAGCAACATTTTATTTATTTATTTTTTTAAAGATTTATTTATTTATTTTGAGAGAGAGAGAGTGTGTGTGGGGGGGAGAGGCAGAGGGAGAGGGAGAGAGAGAGAGAACCTAAAGCAGACTCTCGGCTGAGCAGGGAGCCCAACGCGGCTCTTCATCCCAGGACCCTGAGATCATGACCTGAGCCGAAATCAAGAGCTTACCTACTGAACCACCCAGGCTCTTCTAAAGTAGAAACATTTTAAAATTAAGAAGCTAATTGTTTATAAGGTATGCTATAGAGATATTTACATATGTAAAACGAAATTAATTTTCTATAATATATACAAAATAAATGACAAAAATTTACCCTTAAATCCTTAACTCTTCCATCTTAACTGTACAATTCTATTCATTTATATGAACACACATTTAATCCTTCTAATTATCAGTAAGGTTAAATAAATACAACTCTGAAAATGAATCCCCTGAGTCTAGTTGACCGGGAAATTTCTTAGCAATCATCTATGGCTAGCAATTTTTGAGAAACTATTTTAGTCTATGCAGAATAGCTCTCATTATAATAATTTCTAGAAATGTGGATTCAATCATGAGATATCCTTCCTTAGACCAAGAAGTAATCTTAAAGGGGAAAAAAACTGACAACTACTGGTAATTTTATCTAATATATAAATAATTTAACTGAAATTTATAAAATCTCATTTTGCAACCAAAGTTTAGAAATCTAAAAATAGCCTTGCTCTACCCAAGATATCTACTTAAACTTGTTAACATTCTGATATTTCATGATCACTAATAAGAAGTCTTTCAGACAGTGCCAGCCTTTATTACACTACTTGATATTCTGACAGTGATCACCTTCTAAAAGGTAAACATGAATATGCTATTAATGGGGCAAGATGTACAAGATGTACAGTGCAAATTGTTGGGTTTTTTTTTTTTAAAGATTTTATTTATTTGAGAGAGAGAGAATGAGAGACAGAGAGCATGAGAGGGAGGAGGGTCAGAGGGAGAAGCAGACTCCCTGCCGAGCAGGGAGCCCGATGCGGGACTCGATCCCAGGACTCCAGGATCATGACCTGAGCCGAAGGCAGTCGCTCAACCAACTGAGCCACCCAGGCACCTGTTGGGGTTTTTTAAAAAAAAATTATGAGACTTTATGTTTCTGGGGTAAATGAAACCAATTTCTTATAATGAAATGGAAGCAGGAGGACAGATTAGCAGTGATGAGCTCTGGGAGCTACAAATTTAAGAGAACCTGAATTCATGTTAGAAAAGGAATACCAGTTACCAAAGGAAATAAGTTTGGATGGAATATGACAGAAGAAGACAGAAGACAGAACAGGATGAAGCACCTTCATGTTTATTAATCTTTCTATATGAGAAAACCTGGTCAGAAGCCAATGCCACTACAGAGAGGGTAAAGGGAAGAATTACAAATGACATAATATGCTGTCTTTGTTATCCTATACTGAACTACTCTCATCACATAGGTACCTTGAATTTTTTTCTAAAAGTGATGATGGGTTTTAAATTACTACCAAATTCCAAGTTTATGTCCTTTGGCTTCAGACTGATGGTTTTAATAGGTTAAATGTATCCTAAATATTACTGAAATATCTACATGAGTCAGCTAACATAGTTTATTCTTAGTAAAACACAAGCTTGGATGTTATGTCATATTTCTTAATCATAATGACATGAGAATTCCATGTTAAAGGAAAAACTTCCCTTGGTCCAAACTTCCCTTTCAATTTACATGCTCTCTCCCCATCCCTATGCAATGAATTTGCTTCAGTTCCACTCTCTGTTCAAACACCAACTTCTCAATCTTTCTTAATAATCTTTCCTAAAAATGTACCTCCTTTTATTCTCCCTGACAGTTGTCTTTATTTTTCTTTTTGGAAGTTACCATGATAAGTATGATGGTTTACTCTCTAATTCCCCATTTGACCAGAAGATCTATAAAGGGAAAGCCTATTTTTTGTGGTTATATCCTTAGTGCCAAGAACAGTGTTTGGCATATAGCATATATTCAATAAATATTTGATGGATGGATGAATAAACAAATAAATGAACAAATTGATGAATGTTATAGCCATTTTTTAAATCAAAGACTTGATTTTGGGGTGCAGTTTTAAGTTTACAGCAAAATAGAGAAAGGTACAGTGTTTTCCCATATAGTCCCTGAACCCCACATATGCATAACCTCACCATTATTAACCCCACATATGCATTCCTCACCAGAGTGGTACATTTATTACAATTGATGAACCTACATTTACACATCATAATTATCCAAAACCCATACTTTGCAGCAGGGTTCACTCTTGGTATTGTACATTGTATGGATTTGGGCAAATGTATAATGATATGTATCTAACATTATAATAGCATGCAGAGTATTTTCACTGCCCTAAAATCCTTTGTGCTCTGCTTACTGTGTTTTTTGTTTCAAATTTCACTTGTTTATTACTAGTTTAAAGAAAAATAATTGACTTCTATATAGTAACCTTGCATTCTACAATCTTGCTATAATTGTTTATTAGTTCCCGAATTTTTCTGGGAACTAGGATTTGTTTCTACATAGATGTTCATGTCATCCATGAAAGGATAGTTTTATTTTTCCTTCCCAATATGTATACCTTTATTTTCTTTCCTTGTCTATTGCATTGGCTAGTAATTCTAGTACAATATTAAAAAGGAATAGTGAGAGGGAGCATCCTTGTCTTGTTTCTGATCTAAGTGGAAAAGCTTCAAATTTCTTACCATTAAATATGATTTTAGCTGTAGGATTTCTTTTTAAATGTTTTATTTAAATTCAATTTAGTTAATATATACTGTGTTATTAGTGTCAGGGGTAGAGTTTAGTGATTTTTCAGCTGCGTATTACATTCACTGCTCATTACATCAAGTGCCCTCCTTAAGCTGACATCACCCAGTCACCCCATCCCCCCACCAACTACCCCTCCAGCAACCTTCAGTTTGTTTCCTATAGTTAAGAGTCTCTTATGGTTTGCACCTCCTTCTCTGTTTTTATCTTATTTTATTTTTCCTTCCCTTCCCCTATATTCATCTGTTTTGTTTCTTAAATTCCACATGAGTGAAATCATACGGTATTTGTCTTTCTCTGACTTATTTCGTCTAGCATAATACCCTCTAGTTTCATCCACATCACTGCAAATGGCAAGATGTCATTCTTTTTGATGGTTGAATAATATTCCATTGTGTATACATACCCATCTTCTTTATCCATTCATCTATCAATGGACATCTGGGCTCTTTCCATAGTTTGGCTATTGTGGATACTGTTGCTATAAACACTGGAGTGCATGTGCCCCTTTGAATCACTATTTTTTTTTTGAATCACTATTTTTAATAGATATTTTTTATCAAGTTGAGGAAATTTCCCTGTATTCCCAGCCACTTTTTAAAAATCTAATTCTTCCATGTGCCACAATCTAGCTCTTTCTCCACAACTCCAGCAAAACTGATGTTTGCAATATCATTTATCAGTCACATGTAATCAATATAAATGTTTATCTTGGTCAACTTCCCCATCATATTTGATACTGCTGATGACATATGCCTTGAAACATGATTTACCCCTAACTTTTGGGGTGTAATGCTTTTTTGGTTTTTCTTCTTTCTCACCACTCCTTCTCAGACTCCTTTATAAATTTAACTTTCTCTACCTACTGCTTAATTATTGATGAACTTCTTATCAGTTTCCATTCCTTAGTCTTTTCAAAATTTATTCTGCTTGTGGGCTGACTTATAAACTCCCTAAATTTATACAACTTATATAATAACTGTCTGTGTAATTGTAACTTACAAATATATGCCTGACTTCTTAACTAATATCCAGCAAATTCCTCCAACTCAGTATGTGAAATATTCAACTCATTTTCTGACTCTCAAGACATGTATCTACAATTTATACTACCTCAGTAAATGGCATCAAGTTGCTTAGGCCAAAAACTAGGGATGCTACTTCTTTACTCCTCCCTTTCTCCACACTCCTTTTATTCAGTAAACCCATAAGTCACCAGTAATTATCGACTGTATCCTTTAAATACTTACTGGCTTTCTATTTTCCATTCCCTTTGTTGCCTAAGCCAAACCATCATGTCTGACCTGGTTGCCTGCAGTAGACTTCAAATCGTTCCCCTGCCTTACAGTGTTCTATTTTTTTCCTCATATTGTCATATTATAGTGACAATGATCTTCTAAAAGTACAACCCTCTGCATGTCTCTAAGTATAAAGTCCAAATTCTTTAAAACATCATGCAGAATCTGCCACCCCTGCTTTCTCCAGACCCATCGGGCCACTATATGTCTTCCTTTTAAACTTCCTTTTAAACTCTTAGCCACATTGGGGTGCCTTGGTGGCTCAGTCCTTAAGCGTCTGCCATCAGCTCGGGTCATGATCCCAGGGTCCTGGGATCAAGCCCCACATCGGGCTCCTTGCTCAGCAGGAAGCCTGCTTCTCCCTCTCCCACTCCTCCTGCTTATGTTCCCTCTCTCGCTGTGTCTCTCTCTGTCAAATAAATAAATAAAATCTTAAAAAAAAAAAACAAAAAACCTCTTAGCCACATTGAATTTCTTGCAGTTCATGGATTTATGACTTTTCTTATCTCTATTATCTATATCTTATATTATCTAAATACTTTTATCTTTCAGCTTGCTAGATTGGAATTAATTTTTATAATCATGTGAAAATGTTATTTTTTGAGGTAGGCATGCATTCCCTGACATCCAGCGTAAGATGAGACACCTGCTTTATATTCTTATGACTCCATATGCTTCCACTATCACAACACCCATCATATTCATCTATTTATTTATTTATCTGCTTTCCTTGCTAGACAGTAATTTCTGTAAATTTGTGTAGCATGGCATTCCACCAGATATGTAACTATTACTTAGCAAGTACTCAATAGATATATAAGAATATAAGAAAACTAAGATTTTTTTAAGTCAATCACTTACTTTGTTTTCTTTGATTGCATTAATATACTATGTATTTGAGTTGTAAAAGTTCACAATTGCTATTATTTTACTGGGTTAATTTGACAGCACACAGAGAAGAATTATGCCATGGAACTTAGATAATTTAATAATTTCCAAAATTTTCACATACAAATTCTAAAATTTCACTGGTAATAGAAATCTCCATATGAAATAAACATGTCAACATTTGGCTCCAAATTACACAGTGCCATACAGGAATGTAAGCAGGTAATTGGGAAGAAATTTGGGACTTAACCACATGGTGGCCTGTCTACAAGTCCCCTGGAGAAAAAAAGACAGCATCCAGTGCACATTGTGCAAACAGTGGTTGATCTGGCTGATGTCTTCAAATCTGAGGATGTGAAGTAGGTTCTTTTACCCTTTTCTTTAATCAGGGAGATGTTTTGCTATTGCCTTTTGTGGCTATCAGAAGTGAGTTGTAATAACTCTAAGAGGCTGAGAACATTAAAGTGTGGAGGTATGTCTGAATAGGGAGATATGTGTGGGAGAGACAGACAAGGAGACAAAGAGAGAGGTAAAAGATGAATATTAGAGTACAGAGACAGATTAAGAAATAAATCTAAGAAGGGCGCCTGGGTGGCTCAGTCGTTAAACGTCTGCCTTCGGCTCAGGTCATGATCCCAGGGTCCTGGGATCGAGCCCCGCATCGGGCTCCCTGCTCGGCGGGAAGCCTGCTTCTCCCTCTCCCACTCCCCCTGCTTGTGTTCCTGCTCTCGCTATGTCTCTGTCAAAAAAATAAATAAAATCTTTAAAAAAAAAAAAAGAAAGAAATCTAAGAAAAACAATGTTGTCTTGTGAATCAAGTTCACAAATCTGAGCAAATCAATTTCTCCAAGCTTCCACACATAATATAGGAATGTAGGTGATATGAGGATGGATTGCAAATGCAGGAAAGTGTTTTGTGCTTATCTGACACTAGATGCTTTAGGAGAGAAGAATAAAAGTACAAAATTGGAGAGGATCTCTTTTAAAATAAGTAGCATCAAGAACTTAAAACAAAGTTACTATAAAGTAATGAGGTTTGAGGTAAAAATCAAGAAGTGATTTTTATCTCTAAGAATAGTGTATATTTGAAATTCTCCTTTCTAGATGTGCTACAATGAAGAGAGTATCTGTTTGATTGTAGAACAAACAGGGTAAAAATAATTTTTAAAATTGGGATCAAACAAAATTTCTTCTAAGCAAATATAGAAAAGATTTTCTTTCCTTTGGAAATTAAGAATGAGATTTAGAATTCATATAATCACAAAATTTATATGGCTTAAAGGTTAGAATAAAGCTTGGCCACATCTCCATCTTTGTGTAAGTAAAAATACATCAATGGCTGTGAGCGCTGTGAATTGTGTAAGACTGATGGATCACAGACCTGTACCTCTGAAACAAATAATACATTATGTGTTAAAAAAAAGAATATAGTAGGAAGGGAAAAATGAAGGGGGAGAAATTGGAGGGGGAGACGAACCATGAGAGACTATGGACTCTGAGAAACAAACTGAGGGTTCTAGAGGGGAGGGGGGTGGGAGGATGGGTTAGCCTGGTGATGGGTATTAAAGAGGGCACGTAACGAATGGAACACTGGGTGTTATACGCAAACAATGGATCATGGAACACTACATCAAAAACTAATGATGTAATGTATGGTGATTAACATAACAAAAATAAAAACAATACAAAAAATACATCAATGGCGAAAATGAAAATCTTCTGTCTTTTGAGCTATTACATTAAAATACCTATAGCTTTTTTGGGGGAGGTTGTGTAAAATTCTAGTACACTCTAGTACACTGCTTTCTGCACTGGTGCTACCTAAAGGTATGGGAAGAACAACAGAAATGTACCACCAAAGTAATAGATTTTTTCAAACTAAAAATGCAGGATGGTCTTTAATGATCTAATGTTTCATGTATTTTGTCCCAATAAGTAGTTTTAAAAATATGACAAAAAAACCTCAGTTAGGCTAGAGATTAAAAGCATTGCTACTAAATGTTTTTATTTAACAAATATTCAGTATTCCCTTATTATATGCACAAAAACATGGAGTTAAGAAAGAAGTAGTAGAAAGGCAATTAAGGTAATACATGTATGTCCTAAAGAGGTATCTAACCTGACAATTGTGTTTGATTTCCCCTTATTTTCTCACCTTTAAAAAAATTATTTCACAATATAGCGAAGTTGTATTTAAGAAACCATGGCCATTTTTTAAACTTTTAGGGTACTTGTTTTCTATTATTTTAATGTTATAAAAGCAAGCCATTAAATTAGAATTGGTATAACTAATATGCTATGCTAAATGACAAAGCAAATATAAAATGGATATATTTCTTACAAGAACTCTTAAATATATACCATGGAAGAATGAGGTTGCTTAAAACATATAATAAAAAATATAGCTTAAGATTATATACTATAACTACCTGATTTCTGAGTATCATAAGTATTTTAATAATATATAATAATGACTCTGAGGAAAATTTAATTCTATAACCATTTGATTCCTCCACAGTCTCATTTGAACTGCATAGACTATGGCAGTATATTTCGTTTTTAAAGTGTTGTTGCCCATAGTCTCATTTTTCTGATAAAATGATAAAAACTGAATTAATTTAAAAATATGGACCAAAGATTTCAAGTATTTACTTTAAAAATCTATTAATATACTGATTTTTAAATTATTTAAACACATTTGCCTCTTTAATTCCAGATTTGGCTCTTAGAAAATAGCAATAAAAACATTATATACTACAAATGTAAGGCACTGTCAGTTTGGGGTTAGCAGGCTTAAAATATAACACTAAAGTTTTATTCTATTCATCTATTCCTGTTAGGAATATTTATGACTATAATTTTCTTCAGAGATATAAACTTTCCTGAGGATATGGTTCTCATATTAAACTGTGAAACTCCCCGTACATATTTGGAGACTGGGTCAAGGTGGTTACAACAGTTTTATTTCAGTGGCACTGTATCAAACCCCCACACTAGCAGTGAGTTAATAAAAGCCTTAGAAGATCCATTCCTGGGCTCTCAGGAGGAGGGGAAGAATGAAGGGGGGGAATCGGAGGGGGAGATGAACCATGAGAGATGAAGGACTCTGAAAAACAAACTGAGGGTTCTAGAGGGGAGGGGGGTGGGAGGATGGGTTAGCCTGGTGATGGGTATTAAAGAGGGCACATTCTGCATGGAGCACTGGGTGTTATGCACAAACAATGAATCATGGAACACTACATCTAAAACTAATGATGCAATGTATGGGGATTAACATAACAATAAAAAATATGGTAAAAAAAAAAAAAGCCTTAGAAGAGAATTGTATTTGAAATGAATTAAATAAACAAAGTACCTTTCTGTAATAATACAACTGTTTCAGAAATATTACATTCATACTAATGTCATATAAAAATGTCATATAAAAATACAAGAAAACACATTTAACAAATAGAGCACACTAAAATCCAATAACTAGTGGTCAAAATGGCAAATTAATAGTTTCATTCATTCAATAGTTATTGGGCTTCTACTATGCATAAAGGTACCAGGTTAGGTGCATTAGATACAGTGATGAGTAACTCAAACTGTTCCCTTAGTATAGACACTATTACTTCTCTTCTTCAAAACTATTTTTCAAAAGCCATCAAAACCTCTAAGTTTTCCAAGATTTATGCTGGTTGGCAGAAATTTAACCCAAAACATGTTTAGTTTTCCTATATTGAACAGATATAGTTCACTTTTTATTTTTCTTGGTATAGATGTGAAAAAAATATAGACATTTTTTCAAACTTAATCATCATATTACCTTTAATCACTATACAAATTTATACAGTACTAAATTATTTGAAGTACAGCTATTTCCTTAATGGGAACAATTTGGAAATTATGGAAGTTATCCTGAATCCATAACTATACATGCCAATGAAGTACTTCACAGATGAAAAAAAAATTGAAATATGATCAATGACTACTCAGTATTTGCAAAGCAAAGTTTTTGAGAAGACTCTGAAGAACAATGCAGCTGAAACATCATCTTTGATTTATTTATAGTCTTAGAAAAGTAATGATTAGAAGACTACAAAATACTGATATTATCAGTCACTAAAATAAGTTCTATTTTATTTAGAGTGGCTAAGTTAAATAAATTGACTTGAGTGAGAATAAAATTTTAAATGTTTATCAATATTAGAGAAATAAAAATTTTATTATATTCAAGTAATACTTGCAGCGACTTTGAAGTATAGCATTAATCACTAAAACATATTTTTAAATTATTTGAGAATACCACTAATACAAATATAATTTAACTATAAAATACAAATTATAAAATTGAAAGTACTACAGAGGAGTAAACTGATTCACAGCATACAGCAAATTGTACAGAATACCCATACTGCACCACGCCAAATTTGTCAGTCACTCATGCAAACAAAGAGGATAATGACTGAAATGCTTAAATCTTGCACTTACCAACCTCCACAACACTAGAACAGTTGGGATCTGTGAAGCCATCTGGACACTCACAGGAAAAGGAATTGTCAGACAATCCTGACAAACAAACACCTCCATTTTTACATGGATTGGGATCACAAATATCACCTGAGAAATAAAGAAAGAGATAATGAATTTTCATTTGTCTTAGGCATCGAAATATACTATGAAATTTCATATTCTGTCTTCCTTTGGTAAAGTCATCATACTGTTTAGATTTATATTTGAATCCATGTGCTTTTAAGAGAGATGGTATACAACATAAAATTAAATTTTCTAATTCAAACATTGCATATTGAGTAGTGTACTAAAAGTTATTAACTCAGTTTGGGGTTCCTTCACTATATGTAAATGAAATATTGTCTGATTTGTTAAAGATTAACTGAAATATCTATGGCAGACTGATTTATTAATTACTCCACTAAAAAACCTTTCTAAATCCACACACTTAACTCTGGAACTTTGCAATTTCTCTCACTAAAGGAGTGGGGTTTATTTGTGGATCCCAAGAATCTGGGCTTGCCCATGTAACTTGCTTTGGCCAATAGGACGTTAGCAGACTTGAAGCCAGCAGAGAGATGAAAAAGCACTTGAATATTTCTACTTTTTGGAACCCTGTCAGGGCCATGCAAATAAATTCAGGCTAGCTTGCTTAAGAGAGGTAAGGAAACATGGAAGAGTAAGAAAGAAACTGCCACAGAGAAGTAAGTTGTGCCATAACAAAAACCTGCAATATGTGGCCTCGGCTTTGGTGCTGGGTGGTAGATGGTACTGGTGGAATCTGGAAAGGCATTGAAAGAATGACTACAGGAGGCTAGGAAAATGTGAGACTGCCCTACGTTATGTAGAGAAAAGCAGTTGGTAAGGTTGTCACCTGAGAAAACCTTAGTGAAAGAAAATAAACCTAATGACCTTTTGTATATGAGTAATGAGATTTCCAGGCAGAATGTTAAAGTGTCAATTGTCTCTTAATACTTGCATTGATAAGGTACTACAAGAAAGAGATGTGATAAATAAAGAAATGATGAGTTTGAAAGTAAAGGAATAGAGAGAGACCAGGATTTGATATAACCAACCAACCAGCCAACCAATAACAACAAAAACTGTGTCTCAATGCCAGCCTCTCAAACCAGTGGAAGATCAAATCCAGAGCTTTGTCAGAAAGACATGGCCTCAACATAAACATCAAACTGAGGATACGGCTAGAAAGCCCTTACGAAAATATTTCAAATAATTCAGATACAGCCTGAAGGACCCTCTAGGCTAAATAAAAGAGCTTCCAGAAGTCTTAAAGGTATTATCTCCAAACAGCTTGACACACCCAAAGTAGCACTGATTAAGTCTTAAGTGAAAAGCAGGCTTCAGACAAAGTCATGGGTATGGTTTTATTGCACTACTAGTGATTTATCCCAAAGATACAGATGTAGGGAAAAGAAGGGGCACATGCAACCCAATGTTCATAGCAGCAATGTCCACAATAGCCAAACTGTGGAAGGAACCCAGATGTCCTTCAACAGATGAATGGATAAAGAAGATGTGGTTCATATATACAATGGAATATCACTCAGCCATCAGAAAGGATGAATACCTACCATTTGCATTGACATGGATGGAACTGGAGGGGATTATGCTAAGTGAAATAAGTCAAGCAGAGAAAAACAATTATCATATGGTTTCACTCATATGTGGAACATAAGGAATAGCACAGAGGACCATAGGGGAAGGGAGGGAAAACTGAATGGGAAGAAATCAGAGAGGGAGACAAACCACGAGATACTCTGGACTCCGGGAAACCAAACTGAGGGTTACAGAAGGGAGGGGGGAGGATGGGGTAACCAGGTAATGGGTATTAAGGAGGGCATGTGTTGTGATGAGCACTGGGTGTTATATGCAAATAATGAATCGTTGAACACTACATCAAAAACTAATGATGTACTATATGTTGGCTAACTGAACATAATTTAAAAAAACCTCTTAAATGGAAAAAAATTAACAACAATGTATAAGATGAAGAGCCAATGAATGTTTTTAACATGTATTTTAAAGTTTTGACATGGTCATATCTATATTTTAAGATGAATATTCTTGTAGCATTTTACAGACTACATTTGAATGGGGAGGTTGATGACTGACAGATATTTCAATAGCCTTTCTGTCTATCTCTTTATATATCTAGGTAGCTAGCCGCTCAGCCATTCCTCCATTCATCCATCCATTTGTCCATCTATCCTCCTTGAGTACCTATTTTATAGCAGGCACTGAAGTCAGTGCTGGGCATACAGAACTAAAGATAGTCTTTACCATCAAGAAGTGCAGAGTCTACTATGTGAGATAAAAAAGCATGGACAATTACTACACACAGTAAGAGCTGTAATTAGTATACATGATCCAAAATGTAGGATCAACAAAGACCTCTAAAAGGATTCAGTGTTGTCAGGTGATACAGTAGAGGAGGGAGTACCTGCTTAGCATTCTAGGCAAACAGTACAGCATATACAAAGTTCCTGCTTCATTCCAGGAACATCAAAGAGGCCACTAAAATTAGAGCACAGATGTATATGAGAAATAGAGAGAAAGGAGCTCAGAAAGTAGCGTGGTCATATAAATAAAGGCCCTGAATATGCTGTGCCAAAAATTTTGAAGTTTACCTTTAAGCGCCAGAAAATCATAAAAGGACTTTATGCACTGGAAAGTATATGATCACATTTGTTCTTTGGAATGATAACTCAGGAAGCATTGCATTGGATCAAACAGCAGAGTCAAGGCTGAGGGCAAAAGGACTAAGCGTTAATCTTTGAAGCAGTCCCAGAAAAAACTGATTTTCTTAACCCTTTTCAAAGACAACTACGAGCAGAGAATGCAGTGGAGGCACCATTCAATCCCCGATTCAGCTAATAAATACTAGGTAATAAAAAAAGAAATGAAAGTCCCCCAAATCGCTCCTCCTCCTCCTCCCAGATAATTAATCTAGAAGTAAAGGCATTACTGTTGAGATTTTCTAGCAAGAGGCAATCAGTTTGAAAGTGGTATCATCCCTCTCTGCTTTAGGTATGAGCAAAGCAACATAGCTTTGAACAGTCTGACTAACAACATTGTCATCTCCTAAACCACTACATTGCATGAAGATAAATATTAACACCCCAATTTTTTTTTTGATGAGAATCAGTCATAATTCTGTGTATAATCATTACTACAAAAAGAGGAGTTCTTTATTCCCGAGACCAGGATTGGTGCGGCAGCAATGTCAACAGATCAAGGCACACTGTAGATATTTCTAGTCATTTATTTACACTGACAGAAGCAATGTCTACAGGAGAAAGGCATGAGTAATATCCCAGAGGTTCTCAAGCATACAGACTACATTGATATATCTATCCAAAATCAAGTACCTTTCATTCTTACCCCTTTCACTCCTATAACCAAGTTCCTGCATAGTTTATTAAGTGATGTGAGCTTACAGTCCTGATAAACCAGGGAACACACAAGGTGGGAATGCCTGGTCCCTTTAATTATCTCATCATGATGGGAAGTTGTGGTGTCCTGAGAAAATTATCTTGGTACGTGTGCTGCTCTTTCTAGGTGATAATACTTAATCTAATCAGTTTTCTACCAGGTGTGGTATGCCAGTCATATGATGCTTCTGTGGTCAGAATAAGACAGGATGATCGTTCACCCCTCTCTACATCTTGTAGATACCAGCTCCTGTTTAGCGGGCCCGTTTATTCTCTCTTGTCCTTGAACTTTTTTTTTTCTTTTTTGCTTGTGTCTACTTATTTCTAAAACATTGTACACTTGTGAAAATTCATCTTATATGTTATCCCCCTTTTTGATATTTACTCAGTGTCTTTTTTTTTTTTTTAAGATTTTATTTATTTGACAGAGAGAGACACAGCGAGAGAGGGAACACAAGCGGGGGGGAGCGGGAGAGGGAGAAGCAGGCTTCCCGCGGAGCAGGGAGCCCGATGCGGGGCTTGATCCCAGGACCCTGGGATCATGACCTGGGCCGAAGGCAGACGCTTAACGACTGAGCCACCCAGGTGCCCCTACTCAGTGTCTTTTTGAAAGGTAGGAAAGAGGTAATAGATTTGACCAAAATGTACGAGTTAGAATCAAGATAACACTATAACCAAATTGATGTGGGGGTTGAGGGAGAGCAAGAAATCTGGATTGATGTCTAGAGCTCCTGCCTGTATGACTGAGTAGTTACCTTTCATAAGGAAATTTAATGGATTTAATTTTAAAGGAATTATTGTGTCTGAAAAGTCTGTGGGACATCCAAAATGAAAATGTCCCATAAAGCTACTGAACATGCAGATATGGAAATGGGGAAATTTTGCTACAATATGGATTGTTAAGTATGAATGTGAAAACTATATTTCAGTGACTCTTTAAAGGAAGGGCAGAGAAGGGGAGGAGGGAGTAGAGAGAAAAGAAGAGAAGTGGAGAGGAGAGGAGAGAGGGGAGGAGAGAAGAGGTCCTTGGGCATACCAACAAATAAGTGAGGAAAAATAAGGAAGAGTCTTCGAAAGAGAAAAAAAAAAAAAAAGGAAATTAGTGCTAGGCCCTTTCCACTTCAGTACAGATATTCAGTTCATTCACTTAGTGAAGTCTGCCCGAGATTAATAAAGGTCCCCACATGTACCAGTGTTAGGTGGGCAGTGTCAGCAGAAAACAAAATTTTGGCCTTGGATAAAGTAAAGCATAGACAACAGAAACCCATCAAACATAATTAGGGTTATTATAGACTGTGCTTTAAATCTGCTTCCTCACATCTAATTATGAAATGCACCCTGGTGTCAGATGGGTTCTCCATGAAGTAAAGGCTAAGACGAAGTTAAGAGTGCAACAAACTTATGAAGAAGTAATGTCTGTGGAAGATAAATGAAGAGCAAGCAGTAATGGGCAGTAAAAACCTTCATTCTGTCAGGCAGATCTGACACCTGTGAAAAGAAATGGGGGCGGGGGGCCGGGGGGAAGAAGGAGAATCGAGCAAGTGAGCCTCATGAGGTTTGTAATACAAATTTGACAAAGTCTTAGCCAACCCACCAGGAAGGAAAGATGACTCTTTAGAGGAATCCTCCAAGAGCAGAAATGACCAGGCACGGATACCCTTGCCATGTTCAGTCACTGACTGCAGACACAGTGAGGTTCTAATGCTCCAGGGGGATCCTGGAAGGGCTGCAGATGGTCTCTGGAGGCTAACTCCATTCCTTGCAGCTGGCTGATTTTCTTGAAGGGAGACTGCAGCAGTGCACTTCCAATGGGTGCCACAATCCCCTCACTCTCACCAGTGTCCTGGTTAGGATCAGTTACATTGTTATCTTGCCCTAAACCATCATATCTGAGCCTGCTGTTCTCTCTACTTACCCATTATCTCAATGGGTTGTACAGAATAAGCCCGATGCTTTAAGTCGAAATAAATCCTCTAGCTGAAATTTCAAGTCTAATTAAAATGCACTGTAGGGATTTCTGATTCCCTGTCATTTCAATTAACCCGAGAAAGCAACAGTTCGGGTAAGAATCCTGATTAAAATGCAATAGATTCCTGGACCTCAAATCAGTGCTTTTTGTCTGTTCATTTATTTCCCAATGGATGTGTTGGTAGAGTCCTTTAAAACTAAGATGGAGGCCAGTACAAGAAGACAGGCTCCATATAGGAAAATAGGGCAATTCACGATTTCATGGCTCTTTATTCCACTGTCAGCAGGCTCTTAAAATATACCTCTGCATATTGTAATCTGTGTGCAGCATTATACCTCGATGCTTCTTGGCTGGCTGGCCTCACCTGCTTTAGATTAGGACAGATGTGTTTAATTTGAATCTAACTATGTTTTACGATTCCATCTGCAGTTTATGGCAGACTCAGGCAAATTAAGCTGATGCCGATTTGCCTTTTGGCAATAGAATGAAGCAATTATTTTTCCCAGGGGCAAGAAATCATTGCAGACTAAATTTAACTTCCTGTTTTCCTGGTCTTTCTCCCACTCTCCAGGGTTCTGGAGTGGGACCATCCTGTCTGGATCCAACGTCCATCTCATTCTTCTCACTGGCCCACCACCTGTTGCTAGTCACCTGTCCAAGGTGATTCAGGGATTGTCTTATTTCATCTCATTATTAATTTGCAATCCATGATCATTTAGCCTAGATAGCAAAGTGTATAGGCATCTATAATACATCACGTAGCACTGCAGAAGACAATGTAAAAACCTTCTAAAAACCTAAAATCTCTTTATGATTGTGGTATGTGTTTTTGTTTTTTCTGTGAGGTCAGTATACAACTATGCAACTTCTAATGACAAGTAAAGGAGAAAATCCTATGTTGGCCCTACTCTGGAAATCAGGTAACAAGAAGAGCTAATTTTTCTCATTAACGTTTAAACTCTCAGATATTTATGTATTGTTTTCTTTATATGTTAGTGCCCTTCTCCAGTTCACAGATCAGAGAATCACTGATTCATTCATCATGTATTGATACTCCAGGAAACACAGTAGAGGCTGGGAATACAGCCTAGATGAAGACACATAAGGTTCCAGCACCTGTAGAGTTTCTATTATAGTGGAGAGGATGCATAATGAAAAACTAACAAATAAGTAAGAAAGGCATTGGTCCTACAATAAAAGCCATAGCGAAGGGGGTATAAGAAGAGAACAGGGTGGTGAGAAAGGCAGTAAAAAGAACTGGTTACTTAAATAAACAGTCAAGAAATGCTTCTCTGAGGAGGTGTCACTAGACCCAAAAACCAAAAGATGAACGGTGCCAGTCATGTTAAAACCTAAGGAAGAGTCTTTCAGGCAAGGGGATAGCAAATGTATGGCCCTACTCATAGGCAAGAGTAATGAATTCAAGAAATGGAAAGGAGGTCAATGCATTTGCGACATGTTAACAAAATGTCACTAAGTGGTTTTTGTCAGCAACACAATTTTAGTAGCAAACAATTTATAATTTAAAGCCCCACATTTGACTATCTGTCCTCATGATAATCAAGGGCATTTCTGCCAAGCCTATTGTTAATATTTATCAAACATCCACTGAAAATGTATTCCTGTATTTACATTCTAAGGTTCTGATGTATCTGTATATTGACATTTTTTACATATTAATATATCTACATAGTACTGCTAATGTATTCATGTATTTACATGGTAATGTAAATATACCAATACTTTATTTGGACGAATGCATGCCTCTCCACTTTCTATGTTCCTTTAACAATGCTAGAAGTCACCCTGCCCTCTCCCTTTCTGCAAAAAAAAAAAAAAAAAAAAAAAAATTGTATACAGGTGTAAAATTAAAAACAAAAAAAATGGTAACATACGATTAAAACATGTTACTTCACTAACACAAAATATTATTTAATTTCTTCAGTATTTCCCCATACTAAATGTGAAGGATAGTGCCATACATATTCATATGTGGGAAAGTAAAATGCAGTGACCATTTAAAGTCATGTTTCATAACTATGACATTCAGGTCTGTGTATTACTACCTCATCTTCAGTTTATTGCTCTCCCGTTGAACTTGGTAGCTATACTCCTATCATTTTGTTTACAAACTGAAAGAAAATAAAAGCTTTGTTTCCAACTGCACAAATTAGAATTTTAACCAATCTGTAAACAGAGTACTTGGCAAAATGAGCCAACTGTAGTATACAAGTGAGCAATAACTAGTTAGAATGAAATAAATTTCATGAGAATTTGCATACTCGACCTGGTAAAACTCACAGAAAATGTGAGCACCCTTATGAGTTACTGCCGGTGATATTGTGCAAATAATAAATGTCACTTTTTGAATCAACAATAGGCCTCTCAATTTACTTTGGGGCTTCCTGAGAGACCATTTGTGTTGAATATGGAAATTTCATTTGTTGTATGTTCTAATGAGTTTGATGCACAGTTTTATTTTAAAGCCTTCTTTCATAAACTAAAGCTTATGAGTTTAAATTAAAAAAAAAACAGTTAAAAGGTTTGATCTGATTGTTAGCTTCATATGTGCTTTCAAAATAAATTCTAGTTGATATTTCAGACTATTACTTCAATTAAGAGGAAGAGAGAAGGAAATAAGATAAAAATGCCAAGAAGAATAAGTTTATCTGCATTGATAGGATCTGCCATTTTACTGGAAAATCACTGGACATACTTGCAATAAAAGACCATCTAATTCTACACCCTGGTGGCCACAGGGCCCCAAAATGACCATATTCAGCTATGGAAGACACAAATCTAATGACTAAATGAAGGAACTTCTTCAACTCAAAGCCACACAAAGGCTAACTTAACGCACATTATCTCTCAGCTGATAGCCAGTGGTTTATCACACTATTTCTAAAGACATTTTTCTTTTTAGATAATGTTTTATTTTTATTTCTAGATAACGTTTTAAATGCTGAGGGAATATTGAAGAGAATTAGAAGAAAATTAGCAAAAATTGTTGAGTATCGACAATGAATTTTACATCCTTTAACACAGCCTCAATCAAGGCTAACTGCATGAAAAGACAAAACTATTTCAAGCTCTACATTTTGAAAGAAAATCTGGGCATATTTTGTATTTTAAAACACTCTGGAGAGTCCCTTAAAATAACAAAATCTAGAGTTTTTAGAACTGAAAGGGACATCAGAAATGATCTAACCCGGTGGTTCTCAAACTTTGCTATATATTACAATCGCAGGGGAGCTTTTCAAATTCCTGATGCCCAGTTCAATTAAATCAGAATGACTGAGGGTGGGACCCAGCCCTCCACATTTCTGAGAACTCACCCAAAGATTTCAATTTATTAAAGAAGAAAAAGAAATAACATAAAGTGAGGAGGGAAAGAAAGAACAGAAAGAAGATGGAAAGTTGGAAGGAAGAAAGTATGTATTTTCTGCCTTCATTTGAGAGGAAAGCAAATGAAGAAAAATGTTTAACTAGCTTTCTTTGTTGGTATACTATGATTATGAAAAAAAATCATTTGCAGGAAGCTAGAATTGGCAGTTGAAAAAGAAAGGTACACAGTGTGTTAGGGAAATTAGAATAGATACTACTTAATACTAACATGTATTGAAATCCTATCAAATAATTAACTGAAACTTTATAAATTACCAGAAAATTGAACCATACAGAATTCTCAAGTATCATTGACTAAACTGTTTCTACCTATAAAGAATATCCATTTAGTCATTCAGTTTATATTTACTGAAGCCCATCTATGCTCCATTAAAAATGATAAATGCTGCACATACTATGGGGCCTCTGATAGACAATTACCTGTTCTCTAGAGTTTAAGAACGGACACAGATAAGTTGACAGGTAATTACCACTGCACGTTAGGTCTATGAAAAAGAAAACCGTGGGTGCCAAGGAAGCACAAAAAGGGAGCACCAAACTCAGAACTGTGATTTAGGAAGACTTCCCAGAAGCAAGTGATTTCCAATTCAAGGCCAGAGAACAGGTGGAAACCGGCTAGGCAATAACATGTGACAGGAGATTGGAAGCAGAGGGAAAAGTATGCGTGATTGCAGGGAGCAGAGACAAGGCATGTGTTTAAGAAACAGGAAGAAACTCACTTCGACTACAGAGAGGAGTGAACAGAAATGGCAAGAGGCAAGGCTGAAGAATATAAAGTGCCCAGGATACACAGTGTCTTTAAGAGACTCAAAAGGAGTCTGGGCATTCCTGAGCAGAAAGGACAGCCATTTAAGGGTACTAAGCAGGAGGGGTGACATGATTTGGACTTCAGATAACTCACCTTACCTGTAGTGTGGAGAATGGATTACAAGGAGGCAAAATTTAAGGGTGGAAGATCAGTTAGGAAGTGGCAAATATTATTCTGGCACAAGGGATTGCTGGCTTGGATTAGAATACTAACCACAGAAATGAAGAGAGGTGGATTCTAAAAGATATATTGAGAGATAAAATTTATGGGTCTAATGGTTGAAAGGAAAGAGAGCTAAAAAATGAATTCACCTATCAAAATTCAACAAAAAGTTCTGCTTTTCATTTTGATGGAAAACATGGTCTAAGGAGCAAGTCTGGGGATGGTGGTAAGAGAAGGTGAGAGATTCCATTTTGGAAATGCTTGGACTGAAGTGCCCACAGACATTCACTTGGAGATACTCAGTCAGAATTTGATTTTATTCATTGGAACCTGGGGAGAAAGGTTTGGGCTAGAGATAGATAAATTAACACAGAGTTGATTTTTTAAATCATGGGGATATAAACAAAATTTCTGAGAAGCTGTTTGGATACATGGTCTAGAACCCATATAAACTTGCAAACTCTCTACATTGTAAACTCTCTGAAGTTCAGAATCATTTCAACTTAGCAAATTCTCCCCTGTGCCAAAGATCTGTGCCTGCCATATAGTCAGTGGTATCCAAATAAAATGTTATCCAAATACAAATTGGGTGGGAGATAGAGGTTGGAAATGTATTTAAAATGGTAGAAATTTAGTGGTACCTGAGTGACTTAGTTGGTTAAGCATCCAACTCTTGATTTTGGCTCAGGTCATGATCTTAGGGTGGTAAGTAGAGCCCCAAGTCAGCTCCATTCAAGCATGGAGCCTGCTTGATATTCTCTCTCCCTGTTCCTCTGTGCCCTCCCCCCTCCCATCTCTTAAAAGAAATAATAAAATGGCAGAAATCTAACAGTGTTTTGGTGCTAATGAGAAGCAGCTACTAAAAAGAAGAGGTTAAAGATAAAGTAGAGAGGGAATACTAAGAATGATAGGGAGTGTGGAAAAAAACATCACTGAAGGGAAAAAAACATGGACAGAAAACACTGAGGGCTCAGTTGAGTTTGAAAACAATTGATAGTGGTGACAAATACCCAACTAGGTATCTGCTTAGAAGCCAACACCTGGATGTGTGCTAGAAGTAGAGGACCAAGACAGGCATGTGGTTTCGTCAGATAGGTGTAGCGACAATCAACAGAGCAAAAGAGTGACACCTGGCTGCTTCTGATTATTTTGAAAAATGCACAAGATAGTTTATTGAATTTTATGCTCTAAGATTATATATATTTATAATTATGAAAAAAATTAGAAACCCAGTCGATTGTTCTTTCAGAGAATATTTCAGTTTTTCAGTTGACAGCAAAGGACAGATGAAAAGATAGAATTTGGCTGCTGTATATAAATAATGCAGTACATCATGATGGCAACACTTAGTTCATCAATCCTTGTCAAGAATACAAACTCACATTGACTATAAAAACAATCAGGTGATACAAAGAAGATAAAATTTAGTGCCATGTCCAACTGTGGAAGTTTCACATCGCCTTCTTATTTAGATCTTAAATTGTCAATTCTGCCTCTTCTAAATGTAAAGCTACTCGGCTACAGTATAAAAATAACCTCCAAGGAAAGCCAGCCTGCAACAAGTTGGCTAACTTGATTACTTATGAAACATGGGTACCCAAAGAAAGAAAAGGACATTTTGTTAATCATTGGATAACCCATTTTTTCCTTTTTTTTTTCAGGCAGAAGGGATTATGTCATGTTAAAATTATAGAAAAAAATTGTAAAGTCTAATTGTGTGTTTTATTTAGAACCTTGTTTGAAAAAGTTACAATTTAAGACAGCAGTAGAATGACAATTTCAAACTATAGCATGTGAAATTTGAAGGAATATTTTTCACTGTTTTAAGTGCAGCCCCAACTATTTATTGCCAGATGTTTAAAGTAGTCAATCATGTCATTACATAACATGTTTATAAACTGCGCACCAAACCTGGCTGCATGATGTTTACCCATTTGGAGGCTGGAGAAAAAAAAAAAAATCACAAAAATTAAAACTTGTCCTCTTCCAACTAAAAATAACCAATAGACACTTATCTAATTTATGGAATGGAAGTCATATTTTAAAAGTCAGATTTAGATCTTGATTAATTGTATAAAATAAATGATTTCATATTCACCTTTTATATTTAATATTTTCACATGAAAGCAACACTTTATAAAATAGTTGCTGAATGCTCTAATTCCATATAATGTATAAATTTTCAGAATTTAAATCTTTTTATTCACAGCCAACAGTCTTAGGGAGCAGAAACATAAATGATTTGGATAGGCCACTGTCTGTAGACATGCTTACTAATAAACATGAGAACATACTAGCTCTTTAATTCTTTTAACAAACATGGCATATCTTATTCAGATTTAATGACTATATGGCCATTGTGTTTTCCTAAAGCCAGGAAGTTCCTGACAAGGAAAGATGGCTGAGCAGTTAACTCAGTGGAAGTCAGAAATTATGGGTGTTCTTGCTATCTTCTTGTTTTTCAACAGGTATTGGGTTTTGCTGTTAGCACTCCAATTTGCATCTTTATAGGGAGCAGCCTGATTGTAAGGAGGGAAACAAAGTGCCCTTTCTTTAGGAGTTTCAGCCATCTTAATGGAACTCCATTCAGAATATTAGTGCTTTTATACTGAAAAGAACAGGGAAATACTTAGGAAGCTAGCTATGTTACTCTTCTGGCCTACCAAATAGAAATGTGACTTGCTAAAAGGAAGCCATTAAGCACAGAAATGGACAACTGAGAGAACTTAAACACATTAAAAAACCCATTGCCTCTATTCTATCAGTGGTCTCCATGCTGCATTGGGTCACACACGGTGAGTCCTTACCGGGTATTCAATCTCTATCCCTCCTGTCCTCGTTTTTGTGATCATTTGATACCCACCAGCTCCTTCCCAGTCCCTGAACCAGCATTGATTGGAAAGGAAGGATTTTCTGGACCTTTAGCCTAATTCTCAGAACCCAGCGTAAGTATATCACTGATATTAGTGAGGTTCTGACCTTATTTGTCTTTCCCTTTTTTCATTGGTTTAATTACCTTATATGCAATTTTGTTAATGACTCAAATATGGGTAGTATCAGTGCAGTTTAGAATAATCTTGGATAAAATGCTTCAAGGTACATAAACCATTGGGAAATCCCCTGCCCCAAGCCCCCCATACAGCCTCCTTTTGACATACCTGTTTTGGTGACATAACTATCCATAGGACTGAAATCATGTACCCTGTTCCTGAAAAAATTCCTCTGATACAAATTATGTGCTTGCTCAAATTTCCAAATTTCATATACTCTTTTTTTTTTTAAAAGATTTTATTTATTTATTTGAGAGAGAATGAGATAGAGAGAGAGCACATGAGAGGGGGGAGGGTCAGAGGGAGAAGCAGACTCCCCGCCGAGCAGGGAGCCCAATGCGGGACTCGATCCTGGGACTCCAGGATCATGACCCGAGCCGAAGGCAGTCGCTCAACCAACTGAGCCACCCAGGAGCCCCTCAAATTTCATATACTCTTGAATTCTTCTACTCCATCACTTAGCTGAACTGTTAGAACATTTTATTATTTTATAGTAATATTAGTTAATATTTTTGTGGCTTAACTATGTGCCAAACATTATACTAAGTGCTTTATGAGTATTAATCTCATTTAATCTTTATAATACTATCAGAAACTTTGTTGATATTAATAAGACTCATTTTACATATGAAAAAATGGAAATTTACTAAAGTTGCAGAATTTACCAAAAGACATAGAATAACAATGGCAAAGTGAGATTTACACATGGGCATCATGGCTTCAGAAACAAGAAACCATGCATGTTTGGATGGTTTCCCTTGGCCCTATTCTCTCCTTCACCTTCTCTCTTCACCTCTTCAAGATCTTCATTTCTTCAAGTTCTTTTCATTCTCTGACTAGCAGCCAATTATTTACTATTGTTGTATGTTGCCTACATTTCATCCTATGGATAACTTCAGCCTTTTGGTATAATCCTCCCATCACTTATATATCTGATCTTCCTTTTGCTTAAGGGGAACAATTCTAGGTTCCAGCTTGCAGTTAACATGGCTATGTCCCTTAGAATGAACTTTCTCTCCGCTGTGGACAATGCTTACTACAACTGAAAGCAATGGTAGGCCTTTGATATCAGGTCAGATACTGGAATAGACCATGTTGCAAAAATATCCTATGGTGATCTATTGATTCCTTGATGATATATTTATTCCCTAATATATAAATTATTAATTAGATAAATCTCTAGAGCCTGAGTATTATAAAAGAAATTCATCTATTACACCCAACCTTATTTGGAAAATTATGTAGATGACCACAGCATATGAATCACTGAGTCAAGGACAGCAAATCCTAGAATAAGATCTGATCCATAGTAGACTCAATATATATCTGGGGAAATAATCTCAGACATATATTTAAATGAATATATATATATATATATATATATATATATATATATATATGTTCTCTTATAAAAAAATGCAATGACGACAATCACATGAAAATAACAAAATACCTGTGATAGAAATACAGCTTAAGGTAGCACATCTCTGTAAAAATTGAATTAGAAAGAGTTTACTGTCCCTCCTATTGAATGGCATCTGGCACCTGTAGATCAATAAATCACTAAAACAGAGTTTTAGGAATAAGGAATGACTTCTGGACTAAGTGGCTAATTACTGCCTTTTTTCAGTTGTGAAGAATACTTTAAGCAACAGAGTGAGGTGTGCATTTTCTCTGTATGAACACTAATCCTCTTTGAAACCATGTTATGCTGACAAAGATAAGATTATAACCAACTTACATAAAAGAGCAAAATGACTCATTATTGAAAACTTAAGTGTAACATGCAGATTTAAAGTAACATGGTGAACAATTCAGAAATTGATATCACTATCATCCTAATTATGTGGTCTGTATTGCACAAAAGCTACTCTGAACCTAAAGTTGTTTTTTTTTTTTTTCCTTTTCCTCTTAGGGTTTAAGATAATGATAATGACAAAACCTCTGTTTTATTGAGCATGTACTATGATCCAAACACTTTTATTGTTAGAAAAAAATCAATTGCCTCTAGTTGAGAAAACTAGATAGCCATATGAAAGAGAATAAAACTGAACTCCTATACACAAAAATCAACTCAAAATGAATTAAAGACTTGTGTGTAAGACCTAAAGCCATAAAACTCCTAGGAGAAAACAGAGAGGGTAAATCTCCTTGACATCAGTCCTGGCAATGGTTTTTTGGATTTCATACCAAAAGCAAAGGCAACAAAAGCAAAAGTAAACAAGTGGCACTACATCAAATTAAAAAAGCTTCTGCATGGCAAAGGAAACCATCAACAACGTAAAAAGGCAACCTACTAAATAGGAGAAAATATTTGCAGATCAAAAATCTGACAGGAGGTTACCATCCAAAATGTATAAAGAACTCATATGACTCAATAGCAAACATATAATCTGATTAAAAATAGGTAGAGGATCCGAATAGACATTTTTCCAAAGAAGATATACAACTTGCCAATAGGTACATATAAAGATGCTCAACATTCCTAATAATCAGGAAAATGCAAACAAAGCCAAAAATGAAATATCACTTCATACCTGTTAGAGTGGCTATTACCAAAAGACAAGATAAAACGTGCTGGTGAGGATGTTGGTGGGAATGGTGTTCCAGCCACTGTGAAAAACAGTATGGAGGTTCTTCAAAAAATCAAAAATAGAACTACCATATGACCCACAAATTCCACTTCTAGGTATATACCCAAAGGAAATGAAAACAGTATCTCAATTCTGCATTCCTGTGTTCACTGCAGCATTATTCACAGTATCCAAGACATGGGAACAACCCAAATGTCTGTCAATGAATAAGTGGATCAAAAATATGTGGTGTATTATATAAAATGGAATCTTATTCAACCATGAGAAAGAATATTCTGCTTTTTGTGACAACATGAATGGACCTTGAAGGCACTATGCTAAGTGAAATAAGTCAGACAGAGAAAGACAAATACTATGTATCATCACTTAATATATGGAATCTTAAAAAGCCAAATGCATAGAAACAGAGACTACAATGGTGGTTACCAGGGGCTGGGCAAGGGGGTGGAAGATATGAAGAGATACTGGTCAAAGAGTATAAGCTTCCAGTTAAGAGACAAATAAATTCTGAGGATCTAATGTACAACATAGTGATCACGGTTAATAATACTATATTATACATTTCTAAGTTGCTAAGAAACTAAATTTTGAATGCTCTCACCACAAAAAAGAAATGCAAATTATGTGACATGATGCAGGTGTTAGCTAAAGCTATAGAGGTATCATTTTGCAATATATAAGTGTATCAAATCAGCATGCCACACATCTTAAATTTACTCAGTGTTATATGTCAATTATATCTCAATGAGCCTGGAAAAATAAAAATTTTGTTCATTGTAAACATTTCAGATAATACAGTAGTAGAGAAAGCAAAAAGCATCATTCTCTTACACTCCCATCCCTAAGCTATAACCATTACTAATCTGAATACATCCCACAAAACTTCTCTGTTTAACTCTACTCATTTTAATCTAATATTTTTTAACTATAAAAGAAATGAAGGCATATCTTTTTTAAAGAAGTTAGAAATTCATTACATGGATTTAAAATACCCACATTCTTTGATTTTCATTCTCAAACCCTAGAAGTAGCCCCTGTTAGCTCTTTTTTTATCCTTTCTGAAATTTATAAATACTTCTTTGATATTTGTTTTACACAAATTGACAGAAATGGCATGTTTTTCCATAACTCGTTTGTATTGCTTTACAGCGTATTTCAGAGACTGTCAGCATAAAGACACTTCATTCTGTTTGGCAAATATATGGTATCCAAATTTTATATGCAGTTCCATACCACTGGACATTTAGGAGGTTTCAAATGTTTTCCTGTTACAATTATGAATTGATCGCTACTGTACCAACATCTTTGTGAACTTTTACTCGTACTGGAAATAAAACCCTAGAAATGGGCATATTCATCAAAAAATTTATTAATAATGCCTAATAGTCAAAATAGTCAAAATAGTCAATTTTGAATACCCCTAATAGTATATTGCTTTTCTTTATGGTTGGTGGCATTTGGCCAGGACTGTTTCCTAATTAACTTACATATTTGTAAGCAATATGCACACATGATTTTTGTTCCTCTTTAATAAGAGCAGTTTACAATGTTGGTTCCAAGAAGCAAAAGAACTCTGAGTTCTTCTCACCTGGGAAGAAAGATAAAGGATGATCTGCTTAACTGCATAACTAATCCAAAAGATGTACAAATTTGAAGGCTCTTAAAGCTTTAATTCTATTCTGAAAGTTAGTGTGATGGTTGGCAACTTTCCCAGATCTGGGGTTAGGAAACTCAAGAGACATATCAGTAGACACTAAATGGTCTCCAGAGGACCTGCCCGCCATCCTGCCCCCTTCTCCCACACCTCAAGCTTGGAATACTCTTACAGGAGATCATTAGAATTTGCAAGCATGAAGTCAGTACGCAAATGCTACTGGATCTTGTCAAAATCCTTTGTTAAATGGGGAAAAAAACAAAACAAAAACCAGGATGTACTCTATGATCTCTCTAGAGTCAAAGAAAGAGGGAAAAAGATCTAGAAAGATATAGGCAAAGAGATCAACAGTGCCTATCTCTAGATTGGGAGGTTAAGGGAGTATTTAAATATTCTTTGTTGTGTTTATTTTGTAATGTTTTCTAGAATTATATGCCCTGCTTTTTTGTAATAAGAAAAAACTTAATTAAAAAACTCACAACATTTAAAAATCCAATTAGCAGCTAGGTAGAAGCAGAAACGATAAATACCAAGGTTGAATTGAAAGAAACAGAGGTTGGTGAGCATTATGATGGGCCATGAATGTTTAATGTTTACTTAATGCAGGGAATACTAAAAATGTGATTTTGGGAATCCAGCCTGTGTTCATCATAGACACATCGCAGCTGTGAACTTTCAGGGTTTATTATAGTTGTTACACTCCTGAGCTTGAAGATAGTAGGTACTTGTCAGTTTATGTTGACATTGTTTGCTTACTTTATGTGGTATTCTTTGTCAATATACAACATCTCTTTGATAAAATTAATGCATAATTCAAGTCCAATTAATTTCTTAATTTGGTGGATATGTTTCCTGAGAAGTTAAAAATTTTTATTTTATTTAATTTTCAAAATTAATAACAACAACAACTATAAAAGCTAACTCTTAAGCACTAATTATATGCCAAGCATTGTTCTAAGTAATTTATATATATGATCTCATATAAACTTTATAATAACCATATGATATTATCTCCATTTTGGTGATAAAAAAAGAGTTAATAAGAAATAAGTTTATATAATTCACTCAAAACTCCACATTTAATGAGTAGTGTCGTCTATATTAAATCCCATACAATCTAATTTCTTATTCTCTGACCTAGAATCTGAGAGAATGAATGAAGTCATACCCATAGAATAGGCAAAAATGAAAATATTACAGAAATATAAGTAACAAGTCTGGATCACTAACACAGCCCAATCATGAAGAAAAGTCTCACTCGTTCATCCAATCCTTGATTCATTCAAAAATAATTTATTGTGCTCCTATTAGATTCAAGGCACAGGGTTAATTAGTGTGAGTTATATTCCAAACTTACAACACAGTCCTAGCCTACTTAATTTATTTTTCAAATTTTATCTAGACAACTTAAAATTCATCTTTTCTGGGTTTTTCCAAAAGAAGAGAAATAGACAAAAATGACGCTATTTGAAGATATCACATTATTAGTATGAACTTTAATGTGGAATTATAATGCCCCTTTAACTATTGCTTAAAAAAGGGGACTTGGTTTATGATAGAAAGAAAACTAATGCTGATGTTCAGAGGATCCCTCATGAATGATTTATGCACCTTTGATTTTCCCATGAAGCCACTAGTTACTGATAGGTTTTAAGCTTGTCAGCCACTGAGATTTAGTTTACCTGTGGAGAAAGAATCTATTTTATGTTCATTTCAAATCCCTTATCTAGTTTTTCACTTTGATTAATAAAATTATGTCTCATACTTTTTAAAGTAATTACTTAATTACTAAATCAGCTACATTCTAATACTATGGGGAACAGAATTCAACTTTAGTAACTTTATTGGCATGATAAAATGTAGGAGCACTTTCAGGGTCAATATAGAAATTGTTTAGGCAGGATGACATAATTCACAGCAGTCAAAGGAACTGCACACCACAGCATCAGTTGGGGAATGATTCAGATTTGGATACTCTGCTACCACTATTTTCTCTGGAGCTTTTCTTCTTGATTTAAATTGTTAAATTGTGGTTTGTTCTTTAACAGCGAAGGAAGGAAGGAAGGAAGGAAGGAAGGAAGGAAGGAAGGAAGGAAGGAAGGAAGGAGGGAAGGGGGAAGGAAAGAAGGGAGGGAGGGAGGAAGGATGGAAGGAAGGAAGGAAGGACGGAAGGAAGGAAGGACGGAAGGAAGGAAGGGAGGAAGGAAGGAAGGGGGGAAGGAAAGAAGGGAGGGAGGGAGGAAGGACGGAAGGAAGGAAGGAAGGAAGGAAGGAAGGAAGGAAGGAAGGAAGGAAGGAAGGAAGGAAAGAAGGACGGACGGAAGGAAGGAAGGAAGGAAGGAAGGAAGGAAGGAAGGAAGGAAGGAAGTGAGAAAGGAAGAAAGAAAATTTATAACTACCTACAATTCATATTCTGTAAAGGCATGGAATTAAAAGTTCAAGAAGTACGCAAGCCTGTGGCAGTCATAACACTTCACGGGGTAGCTTCAGAGAGGCCAGTAGCTCTACCTCTGTTTCTCTACAGTTCTTTTGGTTTTGCTAGTCTCCAGTATCTGATTAGCTATCAGAAGGGTTTCTCATATCAGAAGGTTTCTCAGAAGTGCCAAAGAGACCAGAGCAGTAATAAGATTTGAAACTACACAGTAGGATATGCAGAAGAGAGAGTCTCTCATAAACATTCTTTTATAAGAGCAAGAGAATCTCTTTCCCAGAAGACCTGGGGATTTTCTCCACTACTTATTGGTCTTAAATGTGTGTCACACTGTACATTTCTGTTTCAATTCCTGTCTTAAGGGAAATGCCTTGTGCTGACACCTTAAGCCTGAGTTCATGGGATGGGGGTCTCCTTTTAAAACAATTAGGCCCACCTGGGGACAGGCAGAACCAGATGAATCTGCCAGTGATGAATCAGCCAAACTCCTGGGTTCACATCTAATTTTCCCGCATTCTTAGGCAAGTCACTTAACCTCCCAGTGTTTCTGCTTCCACATACGTAAAGGGAAGATAATAATGGTACCTATCTGCTCAGGTTGTGGTAAGAAATAAATGAGTTAGTATTCATAAAATGCTGAGAAAAATATCTAGCACATAATAAGTAATACTTAAGTGTTAAATAGACTCATAAAATCTACTCGAATAGTAAGGGACACAACACTGCCACAGTACCCTCAAAGTTCTCCACCACACATTCTTGTTTTACAGTTACCTACTAATGCAAAGTCCAAGCCTTGCCTTTCTTTAATTTCTACTTTTACTTCATCGAGGTGTTTATCGCAATCCTTACAGCCAGTGGTTTCCCATGGGAGCAGTCTCACGGCACTGCCTTCTTGCATGCTTCGACACACCCATCTCCTTGTATTTCCAGGTCTTTATCATGTGAGAAGAGGTTAGGCCATCTTGTTTCATACCTGTACAATTATTCCTTGATTATGATCTTAGTACTACTTAATATTCTTCCCAGTATGCACAAGTATGCCTTAGGGCCAAAATAAGGCCAAGAGCTTGACAACAGGTGGAGATGAACTGACCTATTTTTCCAGTTTTTGTAGATTTTTTTTTTTGATGCACATCTGCTTTTCTTTAGAATGCTGTATTTCTGATTTAAAATGTGTTATTTGAATCTGAATATCCTAAAATATTTTATAATTATTTTTACTATCTAACATTTAACCTCTCTGCACTTACCATTTTCCAATAACATTCTAGCCCAATTTTCACAAATATTGAGAGATGACTTTAAGTAGTACGTAAAAGAATATATTACATATGTATTTCAATATGCATTAGAAAAAATAAAAACAGCATATGAAATCCACATTATGGATATTACTGCTAACTTGCTTTGAGGAAATGTGAGATGATTTAAAGAAAATATTAAACCATTTTTGCATAAAAATGGTGATAAACAGGTACAGTAAGAATCTGGACTATCATAACAAATGACTGATTTCTGGATATAGCAATGAAAAGCAACATCATCAGGAGCAACCACAGGAACACACATAAACACACACACAAAGAGGAAGACCTTCAAGCACAATAGTCATCAGAGTGGTAATAACAAAGAACTCATTGAATTTCATAGCAACTTAATTCTTTTAGCATATGCTCACAAGTGTATATTTCTTTTCAATCTCACAAAATAATCCTTTGATTTAGTATAGCCCATATCCATAGAATTTCAGAGATAAAGAGGAACCTAGAGAATGTATAATCCACCTCCCATATTCTTTATTTTTTTAATTAAAAAAAAAATATTTATTTATTTATTTATTTTGGAGAGAGTGAGCACAGGAACACAAGTGGGGGGAGGGGCAGAGGGAGAGAATCTTCAAGCAGACTCCCCACTGAGCATGGAGCCCCATGCCAGGGCTGGATCCCAGGACCCATAAAATCATAATCTGAGCTGAAACCAAGAGTCGGTCACTTAACTGACTGAGCCACCCAGGTATACCCCTTCCATGTTCTTTAAATGAGTAAAGGGAGATCTAGAAATGCAGTGACATGCCAGCCAACTGGTAGCACATTTTCGATTGGAATCTTATTCTCCTCATCCCCTCAGCAGTGTTTCTGGTTTTGGTTTTGGTTTTGGTTTTGTCTGTGTGTGTGTGTGTGTTTTGTTTGTTTGTTTTAGCCATACTACATCACCTACTCCATAGTTATTCTTCTTTTAAGGGTGGAAAACTGAGACTCTATGCTAATGAGTGACGAGGAAATCCAATTTCAGTGAGTCAAGCAAGCCCTATGCTGTCTCTACTCTGCTTAGCCACTCAGTTGAGAGTACAAGAAAATCCACTTTGCTTTCTTTCAGTAGAGCTTTCTTTTGGTCAACTGTGCAAAATAACTGATGGTCACAAAAGTCTCCCACCTGTTTTGATTTCCCATCTTAACCACTCATTTAAAGTATAGTCTGTTCATTTAGCGGCACAAGAAAGGAATCTAAAGGATCTATAGAGAATTTATTAACATGCTCTTAGCAATCACTCTCAGTTGTGTGTAACTTATAATTTGTTGGTTTCATTTACAAATTGAATTCCTATTGAATGTTTTTTCTCTTATCCCCAACTGAATTTGATTTTAGTATGTAATATCTGTTAGATATTAAAAGAACATGCTGAAAGTTTTCTATTTTTATTCCTAAGGCAATTTAACAAATTGTAGAGGTGATAATCTAGACTACTTGCAGCTCTAATAAGTGATTAAAGAAGCATCATTATTCACAGACAGTGGATATGAGAGAATTGCAACAACTAGGCAAATATATTAACTGAGTCCCTAGAGGGAGGTAGTGAATGATTTTGACAAATGCATTTTCAAAACCAAAGATCTGATAGGTAAAATGTAAAAGTAAACCTGAAGCATCAACATTTTTCTTGTCAAATAGGACTATTAATACTAGCTCAGGGCCTCATTATGGCAAGACCGAACTGCTTTTTATTCATTGGATTTATTTATTTGCTGCAGGGAGTTTTCCTAGTTTACATTTTTCATGCATGAATATTTGGTAAGTTTTCCCCTTATATCAGTGGGCTCTCACTTTCTTACTGCCCTGACTCTTTTCAAGCCAGCCACAACTCATCTGCTGTTTTCCCTTTAAGTACATGTCTGGGCCCCTCCAGGCTGGTCCTTTGCCACCTCATCCTATTGTACATCATCTCCTTTGTTGGGTGCTTATTCATATGCATCTGTGTGTAGAACTTCCAGTGTGTGTAAAGTTAGCCAGGGAATCCCAAAAGAGGAAATAGGACTCCCTAGTTCCAATTCAGTTTTAGAAGACTAGAGTGTGAAGGTATGACTAAATTTATAGTCAGATGAATTCTAGAAAGTATTTACATTCTCTTGCTTATACATTTTCAACACAAATTCAAGACTTGTCCTCAGAATTCTCAGCTCTGGTTTTTAATTCTCTGCATTTACTTAATCTCTCGCTGTGCTTTAATTACTTTCCTGTCATTATTTAACCCTTTTCCTCATAATCTGTCAACACTAATTTATTTGCTTTTTGACCTCTTTGTTTTGTTTACCAATATCTTCATTTCCTCCTTGGCATTACTTGGCTGATACACCTCTTGACTTTATGTAAAAGTAAGTAGTATTGGTTTTACATAGCACATTCTAGAATAAATGAACTGAATCAGGCACCTTTTAACCATTTAAACTTTTTAAACATGTTGCCTATAAAACTTACAACTTTGTTATTCTCTAACCTTGGTCCATTAACACCAGTAGTCTTATGCTATTATATAATATAAAGTTATATAAAAGTTATTATATTATATAAAGTAAACCTATTGTATAAAATAATTTTTAATATAATTTTTAAAACTAGCTGATGTCAATTTTTGCTTAATTAAAATTTTATTATGTGCTATTTTATGTTAAAGAATTACTTTTATTTATAAAAATGTTACTATTCATTTACCTTCATCTTCGAATATGTAGCTACTAAAGTTATTAAGACTGCAGTTTGAGGGTGGGGTGGGAGGGATGGGGTGACTGGGTGATAGACACTGGGGAGGGTATGTGCTCTGGTAAGTGCTGTGAATTGTGCAAGACTGTTGAATCTCAGATCTGTACCTCTGAAACAAATAATGCAATATATGTTAAGAAAAAGAAGAAGAAGAAGAAGAAGAAGAAGAAGAAGAAGAAGAAGAAGAAGAAGAAGAAGAAGAAGAAGAGGAAGAAGAAGAAGAAGAAGAAGGTAGCAGGAGGGGAAGAATGAAGGGGGGGAAATCGGAGGGGTAGACGAACCATGAGAGAGGATGGACTCTGAAAAACAAACTGAGGGTTCTAGAGGGGAGGGGGGTGGGAGGATGGGTTAGCCTGGTGATGGGTATTGAGGAGGACACATTCTGCATGGAGCACTGGGTGTTATGCACAAACAATGAATCATGGAACACTACATCTAAAACTAATGATGTAATGTATAGGGATTAACATAAGAATAAAAAATTAAAAAAAAAGACTGCAGTTTGAAATATCTCATATATGTACTTCTTAACATTTCATAAAACACCGTTCAGTATGCTTGCCATAATTTTTCATCATTAATTCATTCAACATATATATTCATAAGTGCCTTACACAGTGAAATAGCAATTTATAACATCATAAGTGTTGTTTCTACCATTTACATGGGGGCCTTGTAATACCTTTTATTTCTAAAAACACTGAGCTAACAGAATAAATTAAAACTGATTCTTCTAATGTAAAAATCAGTTTTAATGCATGAAATTGAACCCCTTCCTTTGGAAGTTAATTCACATTATAATTAGTTGTATACCCTTCTATTAGTACTCTTCCTCTGAAGTACCATCCCTGAAGACTCAACCTTTTAATGTCTTCATTGGTGTGACTAGAATCCTAATAATACCTGTTTGTGTGTAGCATATTTCCCCAAATAACTTAAAGCAGTTAATAAATGTCATTTTCCCTTAATAGCCTATATCAATCACAGAGTCTAGATTGCTGTTTCTATTATATAGATAGAAAAGCTGTATGCAAATACACATAAAAGCAAATGTCTGCAAATGAACTTAAGGATGAATAGAGTTTATGAAACAAGAGTAGACTGAAAGAAGAGGATTCTGAGCAACAAGTGCAAGAGAGTGGAAGCACAATATAAGAGGGTATGTGTCCCTCAGTGCATTTCATCCATTTAAACCGCTGCCTCTGGTACAAAATTGAGCATACGGATTGAGTCAATTTGTGTTTCTGGCATCAATCTTGGCACAAAATAGGAACTCAAAAATGATCTGGACTTCTACAGAATCAGATGGGTAAAATTACTTACTCAGTATCACAAACTTACACAGTAATGCCTGAAAATTGATCTTGTTTTCATCCTTTCAACACACATCAGCCTACTGAGCATCTACCATGTGTCCCAAATTATGTCTGGTATAGAGGACAAGAAAGACTGCCTGATGTCCCCACTAGTGGAAAAGGAACCATTAACCTATCTGTGAGTCCACTGTTACTTCTTAGATTCTAACCTTATCTTAAAGAGAACGAAATTCTTCACAGAATGAAAAAAAACAGGGGCACCTGGGTGGCTCAGCAGATAGAGTGCCAGGCTCTTGGTTTCAGCTCAGGTCATGATCTCATGGGTCTTGAGATCAAGCCCCACATTGGGCTCCTGGCTCAGGGAGGAATCTGCTTGAAGAGTCTCTCCCTCTGCCCCTCCCCCGACTCACACTTGTGCTTTCTCTCTCTAAAATAAATAAAATCTTTAAAAAACGAAAGAATAAAAAAACAGTGTGGACTGTCAGTGCATAACATATTTGCCTTGCTCAAGTGACTTTGCATAAATAAATGCAGATCTGCTGACTCCTCTCCTGGAGGAGCAGGGATTCCCCATTCTTCCCCTAGTGCTCTCCTTAACATCTCTGACAGAAAGTGGCTAATTACTGTCCTACCTGGGTTCCTTGTTGTTTTGGAGAGCATGCAAAGGACAGTATTGTGCAATTCAAGGGCTATGGGCTATCAGAACCAGTTCAACCTCTTCACATTCCATTTCTACTACTTCTAGCCTTGTCACCTTGGGAAGACCCTATTTGCCTCAGTTTCTTTTTCACTCTTAATTTAGGAAGCTTAACTAGGGTATCAGAATAAGGTATGTAAAGCAACTGGAACAATGCCTGGTGCGTAATAGGTATTCAATGGCTATAAGTTCCCTTTTTCCCTTCCCTTTCGTGAAAGAAAAATTATTCAAATTCTGTGTTAGAATAAAGGTTATTAAGTCCAACTCCCCCCAGCAAGAGGAAATAATTTAAATATATGTGAAGTAATCACATCAAAATACTGTCTTAACTATTTGTAAACCCTATCAATAAAGGAAAACCTATACTTTCCCAGGAGAAGTTCTCTCAGCATCCCACCAACATGCTAAAAATTGTTTTCTCATATTTTCTTTAAAAATCCTGCCACATAGATTAGCACAAAGAATGTAATCTGCATTCTACATGTGCATTCTTTCTTTGTATTCAATTGTATTTACAGAGATTACTATCACCATGTACTGCTAAACCTACAATGGTTGATGCTTTATGAACAGATTATGCTATACTGTGCATATCTTAAAACTGTTCCTTTCTTTTCTTTTTTTTTTTTTTTTTTTGTAGTCAAAGCTACTATTTGCAGAGCACTTTCCTGTTTGTAACACTGCCTCTTAGGTTTAATTTGGACGATGCTTTGGTCTGAAAAGAGCTTCGCCCTTCCCTATTGCTCTACCTTGCTCTCCTTATTACTCTTGTGACCTGCTGCCCACAGCAAAATCACAGGGCTGAAGCTGCTTTCAGATATTTCTCCTGCCTGCTCTTTTCCAGCTCCCATTCCAAAACTGTTTGAATACTCTACTGCTGCACAATATCCCCTACTACTCAGGAATTCCATACTAAAATAAGCATTCCTTTATTGCCAGTGAACTGACACACGCCAGTACTTAATCCCTGGGGTTTCCTTCCTGCTATTTAATGTACCACTGCTCAAGAAAATCGATGCTGTCCAGTTTGCACACAAGCCTGAAAGCTGCACATTTCTATTGCTTTATGGTGCTTGACGCTTTGGCCACAATGCTTTTCATTCTTCCCACGTGACTTGTATCACTGAAGGACAGTGGCTGAGCGAGGGAGAGGCAAAATGTGTTTTTTGTGTTTTCATTCTTCACAAAATGCCTAGCAAAGACAGTCCACCATGGATCTGGGGTCCACCATTAAATTAATGAGCATTCATTCAATGGTGGCTGCTCTTTTACTAATATGTTCTAATGGCCCAGCTTCTCTACAATGTTTTCTATTGTCATCCTACTTGTCTGTATAAGTTTCTCTTAGTAGACTGTATTCTTATGCCTATCAAATGATGATATCTCTTCTTCACTTGTGAGCTATTATCTGCAAATACATTTTTTCTCTCACTTTTTCACACTGTGACTGTCAGCACTGCATCGTGGTTAAGAACGTGAGCCCTGGAATTCTGTCCTCGTTACAGACTAGTTTTGTGAACTTGGGAAAACCACTTAAAATTTATGCTTTGGTGCTCTTTTCTGGGTCATTGTGAGAGACAAATTAGTTAATGCATGCAAAGCCCTTAAGAGTGACTGGCACATAGTTAGTGTTGAATAAATGACCACTATCATCACCAACTACTAACTTTTCATGATCTATTGAAGGGATTTGGTTTGCTTTTTCAAAGTGTCATATTTTACTTTTTTCTTACCAGTTTATCCTCACTCAATTCTATTTCTTACCTTTGCTGTGATCAACAGAATTCAAATCTGACTTTCAAGAGTTCAGATAGTTCATGCATAGGTTACCATCTAATCACTTTAAAGTGGAAAAGAATTTGACTACAAATAGAGGAGGGTGCAGTGTACCCTGACTGATATAATCTCATCCCCCAACACATTATTCATTTGTTTTTTGAATGTCTTTTGTAACCCATATTCCCTTTCAGTAATGGGCAGCCCATTATAAAGCATTTTAGATCTCACTTCAATATGACTCTTGTTTTCATCTTATCCTAATGCCATAATCCACATAAAACACTCAGCAAAGTATCTAATCAGTGCTTAAAAAATGTTAGCTGTTAATATGATTTGTGGGTAACATCTGTGATCACAGTGTGGAAATGGCAAATGCACACTTGGTCTTTTTCTGCATGGGCAGTTGTATGTACACACTTGACTCCAGTTTGTTCTCTTCTGCTCATTATAACCAGACTCTCTAAGGCTGGCTCTGCTAATAAACTGTAACCTCAGGCAATTCAAGTACTTTTTTCAAATTATGAAATATTTCAAGAAAACAAAGAAGTATGAAGATTAATACAATAAATACCCATGTATTAACACATAACTGCCAAATTTTTAGCATTTTCTTCTTTCGCCTTTTTTTTTAAGCAGAGCGTTAAAAGCATGGCTGTAAGTCTGTCTTCACCCCTCCTGATTCCATTCCTTTCCCTTGCTCATTCTGCAGAGGAAACTACTAAATAATTTTAATATCTATCATTTTAATACACAATTTATGCATTTACTACATAAATATAGATCCATATAAATCTAAAGTTTTATTGTACCCTCTAACTTTTATATATAGTATTATACTGAATGTATCCTTCCATATTTTTCTTCTTTCTTAGAAACTGTTTTTGAAGTTTATATATATCTACCCACAATGGTCCAATTCATACATTTTAATTGCTTTATAACAATCTATTGTATAAATACAGCATAATTTATTTACCTGTTGTTCTGTATATGGATATGTGGGACTTAAGTCTGTCCTGTGTTGCTTTTTGTGTGTTTTTTTTTTTTTTGCTATTGCATTTTAGTATTTTTCTCCTGATAAACTATGCAAAACTGTCCTTAAGATATAGCTCTACAAGTAGAGTTATTGGGTCAAATGATATGCATTTACTAAACTATTTTCAGATCATTCTTCAAAGCAGTGGCATCTGCTTATATCCCCAATATGTGGTCTCCTCTACTCCACATTCTCACAACACTTAGTGCTGTTGGGCTTTTTATTCTCGCAAATCGATAGATAAAATTTCATATCACTTTATTTTACTTTGCATTTCCCTGATTACTCTTAAATTTTCTTCTATTTAAATTGAGGAAATTGGCATCTGTAGTTAAGCATCCAAGATTGATATTCAATGACTAACTCTCCATTATGTTATTTTTCAGTCAGTTTCATGTATGTGTTAAAAACCTAGTACATATCAATTATATTTTATCAATGAATTTGTTCTTGAGATTACCTAATCATATGTCATGCCAGAAACAAATGGATACAAATGAACTATTTCTTTTTCCTTTTTGTAAACCAACATGTCACTGAGAGAGAATAGAAGCTGGTAAAAGTCTGCATTAGGCTGGTATGTTCAATATTCATCCATTAGAGCAAATATAAAGTATAAAAATCATACTTAAAACTGACTAGGGGCACCTGAGTGGCTCAGTAAGTTAAGTATCTGACTTCAGCTCTGGTCGTGATTTCAGGGTCCTGGGATGGAGCCCCGTATAGGGCTCCCTGCTCAGTAGGGAGTCTGCTTCTCCTTCCCCCTCTGTCCCTGGGCCCACTCATGTGCTCTCTCTCTCTCAAATAAATAAAATTAAAAAAAAAAAAAACTGACTATAAATGTCTGTTAAGCAAGGCTACAGTTTCTTCTAATTAAGCCATCTCATATGGGTATTTAATAAATGGCTACTGATGATATGATAATTATAACATCATGACAATAATCATTCTAATCATTATAAGATCTAATAATCATAAGATCAGTTAACTATTCATGTTTATGTTGTAAGAATTAGAAACTGCTGTGATTATGGTTGACTGCTCTCTTTTTAAATAAACAATTTTCTTCATCCTAACTCTATTCCATAAGAACAAACTAAGATAATCCTGCTTTTGATGGGATATCCTTAGGGTTTCCTAATTTTAAAGCTAAGTATGACCCCAGGTTTTCCTTCAAAGGCCATGTTAAACTAAATCAGGTTACAGCTTAAAAGCTGTCAAGGTACACCATTTACTTTAAAAGAAAAATCTCAATTATTTAGAATTACACACAAATTCTTGTTCACATTTCTGGCCATACTGAACTACTACTTGTAGTTCACTAATCTTTCTGAATGTCTCCTCATCATTCAGCAACATGGAGCATTCTCTCTTCAGGAAACACCTTTTATATATATTCTTAGTTTCCTAGCATATATTTCTCGTTTTCTTCCTACTTCTCTCTGGCTGTTTTTTCTTTGCCTTCTTTGCCAACTGGTTATCTCAGTTCATACATGGCTATGGCACCACAGGTTGGTTATCTTCAAAATGGAACATACAGGGTACCTGTGGCTCAGTCAGTTGGGCATCTGCCTTCAGCTCAGGTCATGATCCTGGAGTCCTGAGATCCAGCCCCCTATGCAGGGCTCCCTGCTCAGCAGGGAGTCTGCTTCTCCCTCTGCCCTGTACCCCACTTTTGTGTGCTCACTCTCCCTCTCTCTCTCAAATTAATAAATAAAATCTTTTTTAAAAAATTGAATGTACACTCCCTCTACCCCCTAAAACCTGGTTCTTCAATGAAGAGCACAACCACTCACCCACTTGCACAAGGCAGGAGAGGAGTGTGCTCATCCCTCATCCCCAGCATTCAGTCCGTGATCACCAAATCCTTTTTGTATTCTACCTCTTAAATTACCCTAGAATCTCCTCCCTTCCCTCCATCCCCACTCCCAACATCATCATCAACCTTCTGTACCGTTGACACTCTCTTTGCCAAGAATCCCCACACTCCTCCTTTTCAGTCTTTATTTCTCACCCACGACCTGTACTTCCCAAGTCCCAGTTGCCTTCCCCACCTCCAATTCTGGTAAAGTAACTCCTCCCAGAAACCCTATGGCATTGCTACCATAACCATGCACTCATTCTGTTTACTGTTCCCTCCTCACTGGGCCACAAAATCTTTGAGGACAAAGGCCTATCCTTCATCACTTTATTGCCAGCACCTAGAATGGTATAAGGTATCATAATCATGTTCAGAAACAACTTGCTATAAGAACTGATTATAATAAACCTAATGAGATGGACATTATTAAGGAAAGTCTTAGGGCTGTTTGGTTGCTTTTCCTCTATTCTTGCTTTGACTAAGAAATGTTTCTGCCTGACAGAACAATAATTCTAACTTCTAAAAGTTTTTAAATAGTTTTGTCCTAACATTACAATCAACAGCAATGCAATAAAAACAAAAGTCTTGAACAATTCAGACCAAAGAGCATAACTGGAGATAGATGCCACAGCTTACTGCTGTAATGCAACCTTTATTACCAGTATAACAAAGAAAACGTTGTCCCGTTCATTCCTGAAATATTTTTTTGATTTGTAGCTAAGTATCAGTTACCATCCAGAAGACAACAGGAAAAAAAGTCTATAAAAACTATTATTTTCAGTGACATTCAGTGTATGAGAGAAAGCTCCGTGATGGGTTGGAATTTAGTTTAACAAACAAACCAAACAACTGTCACAAGGAGTTGCTATCTACAAGAATGTTTCTAAAGGCACATGTAAGGGAATATGTGTTAAACAGCACTATGGTAAGAGTATAGTTAAACTATATACACAAATCTGAATAACAGTAAATTTGAACATATCTGAATAAGTGGGCCCCTTTTAAACGTCAAAAAACAAACATTCACATATTGAGTTGCACTTTTTTTTTTTTAAAGATGTATTTATTTATTTTAGAGAGAGAGAGGGAGCACTTGTGCATGAGCATAAGAATTGGGGGAAGGACAGAGGGAGAGAATCCCCACTGAGCACAGAGCCAGACATGGGCTCCATACCATGACCCATGAGATCAGACCTGAGCCAAAACCAAGAATCAGGAGCCTCAACTAACTGAGCCACCAGGCTCTTCTGAGTTGCACTTTAATGTTCGCTGATTAAGAAGAAGCTTAATGACAATATACTACCATTAACTTAACTTAAAGTTTTCTAACCAATAGCACCCACATACCTTTGAAAAATTGTGTGTGTGAGAGAGAGAGAGAGAAAGAGTGAACTACATTTATTTAGCCTTCAAATGCTACTTTGCCTGCATATAGATTTGCTAATTTGAAGCCAACTGAGAGCCAATGATAACCTCATATACAAGAAGCATTTCTGGTTATAAAGCAGCGACCACGTCTTGGGGGCTCTGCATCCTTGTGCCTCACATAGTGTCTGGCATACAGTAGGTGTGCAATAACTAGCCAGTTGAATGAACAAAAACACTTTGTCTTTACAACATTAAAAAATTAATGTCGTTCAGATTACCCGAGACAAAATGCATTCATACAAGGAAACTATAATGGAAAGATAATCTTAGGTTAGACTGAGGCTTCTAGGTTGCTGGAAATAAATTCCATATTAGCTTCAAAGATGTTTGGACCCACGTGGTATGCATTCCTGCACTTTCAATGATAGTCACTGCTTTCGCCATGGATTTAATGAAGGGAAATGATGGACTGTGGGAGGACTCAGATAGAAAGCCTTTGCAGGAAAAGTGTCAGGGTGACTGTTCTGTCAGCGGCATGAGGGATCCAGTGGCGCTGATTAATTTCAGTGCCAGTACTTTATATGGAAACGGGGAGAGCACAAATTGAAAATATATTATATATGAAGTTTTTTTTTTTTTTTTTAACCTGTTTCAACGTAATTACTGGTGGCTGGAATCTCTAACTATATGATTCCATGGGAATTTTTCCCATGGATTTCCCTAAAATGAAACTCTTGTCCTGGGTCTTTAAATTCTTGCTTTAGCTTTAGGCTTACTGTGAACTCTATAGTCAGACTGCATAAATATTCTTGAGCTTTGCTTTTTGTGCCAAGCTCTCCTGAGAATAGCACAGGCAGTAGATTGCAGCTTAGGACATTAAAAATGTCTTTAATTCTGTGATATCATGTATTTTCACAAAAACCGATGTGTGTTTTCACTTGCTACACTCTCTCTATGCTATATTTTTAGAAGGAAGGGCTAAAAAGGAGTAATAGTTTACCCCTAATTAAAAAAAAAAAAAGACATAAATATCTACATGAAAGAACAGAAGATTTATTAATGGAAAATAGAATAAATAAAATATTCCTTAAAGTATGGAAAAGACTACTCAGTAATAAATCTTGCAGTACAGGCTGATATGAAGTGCTTAAGGTCTTATCAAGTCTATACCAAAAGAATTCAGCAGTTAGCCGCACTATGAATCAAGACAATATATTTAGCCTCTATTCTTGGTATGCTTGTTTTACTTTGATAAACTTAAGCCAGAGATCCACAACATTATACATTTAGTTGGATTCCTTATATAAGGGACTCTTGATTGCCCTTCTTGTAGATTTTATAACTTATTAGGTTAAATAGGGTAACAGAATACACAGAACAATGTAAAACCTATTTGTTCTTTCTGATGATTCCAGATACCATGCTTTCTCTATTCATGGTTTTTTCTCCTGCCTTCATAAAACAGGGCCCTGCACTACAGGTTAGAATCAATTAGGCTGAACCTCAGCTGTTGAGTGTTCAGGGTTCCCAGTGGGGCAGCCTATATATCTGTGCTCTCCCCACTGGGGTTTTAGGATGGACTTTGGGAACTCTACCCACCTTTTAGGCCACTCACAGTGTCTCAGACATGCTTGTACATAGAGCTAGAGAGGATTATAGTTAACATTTTATTAGTGCTGTTCTGAAAAGAACCCCCTACCTAAGATGTCTGTGACCAAAGATTATTCCTGGTAATGAGAAAGGAATCAAGACAATATATTTAGCCTCTATTCTTGGTATGCTTGTTTTACTTTGATAAACTTAAGCCAGAGATCCACAACATTATACATTTAGTTGGATTCCTTATATAAGGGACTCTTGATTGAGATGAGAAAGGAATCAAGACAATATGAGAATTGAGAATGAATTTGTCTCATGAATATGAGACAAAATGAGAAAGGAAGGCAGCCATACCATAGGAGATGCAGATTTTTGGTTGGTGATGACTTACATAATGCTGTTAAATGATATAACATGCTTATGTTTTATAAATTGTAGAGTTCCACTGATTTAAGCCTGTGTTTATCACTTGCCTTTTTTCTAAGGTATACATAAGTAATCTACTTTCCAAAGAAAGATGAGCTATTTTGATCCTTTATACAAGAATGAGAGCTTAGTTTTGGATGTAATATGATATGTGAGATTATTTTAAAAGGAAAACTTATTATTAAGAATGTAAGATGTTGGTGTTTGGTTTCCAAAGGTGTTGGTCTTCTCTGTGGCGTACCTTTAGATCATTGTTATCAGAAATGAATTGAAGAAAAATGAAGGAAAACAACAATAATGCTCTTCAGATTCTGAATCATTGTGATACTAAGTTTTGAGGTCAGATTGCCATGTAAATGTTTGTCAAATGATTTCCAATGCTGTTTGGAATTCAGCCTAAGTTTTGAAATTAATCAATAAAAATACGCAGGCTTAATAAATGGGGATTAAAATGCAAGAATTTCTTTGTCTAGCAGGACCCACACAGAGGCCTGGTTTTTACATGGTCATGGGAAAGTGAAGTAAAACCTTTGAAACTGAAAACACTGCTTAATGCAACTTGTCATTTCTTAGTCCTCACCCTACTTGATGGAAAGCATTTGACACAGCTCAGCACTGCCTCCTCTCTAAACCATTTTCTTCACTTAGCTTCCAATACCGTTCTTTCCTCTGGTTTCCCTCCTACTTCTTTGGCCATTCCTTCACTGCAGGCGCATCCTCTTCCTCTCCAACTCTTAATTTTAGAAAGTTCCTGGGCTCAGCCCTTGGACTAGTTTTTTCTATCTATACTCACTCCCTTTGTGATTTTATCCAGTCTCGTGGCTTTAAACACAACCTGGAGACTGATGACTCTTAACATTTTTACCTCCAGCCTGATATACCCCCTTAAACTCCAGACTTTTAATTACAAACTCACTTGGATGACTTAAATTTAACATGTCCAAGCACCTGATCCTCTCCCTTTCTTGATGTCTTTCTGACCTCAGTTAATGTCAACTTCATTCTCCCAGTTGCTCTGGCCAAAAGCCTTAGAGGCATTCATGACTCATTACATTCTTTCATACGCACACCCTCTCTGTCAGCAGTTCCTGTTGGCTCTCTCTTCAAATTACATCCAGAATCTGTGTCTCACCTATCCACTGCTAACACTCAAATTCAATCCATAATCATCTTTTGCCTGGATTATTGCAATAACCTCCTAACTGGTGTCTTTCCTTTCACCTTTGCCCCTTGCAGTACTTTTTCACATGTCATCAAGAGTGATTTTGTTAAAACATGTCAGATCATGTTATCCCTCTGTTCAAAATTCTCAGTGTCAGGATGATATTTGAAAACTTTAGCAGGGAGTATATAATGTGGTCCTGTTGGGTTGAAATGGATGCCCGCATCAACCGGATAAGTACCCAATTAAATGATTCTGACATCCAATTCTGACATGGGAGAATTGGGGGAAAGGGAGTTTTCCCAATACCAACAAGCAATTCCTGACACCAGCTAGGTGTCCTAATTCAAGTCACTATAATTCTGATACTGCATACCCAGACACAGGATCAGATCCAACAGATGAAGGGTTCAGTCCTATCAGACCTCTCCTCCACACACACTTCAGACCTATTGTCCCCTGTGCTTCTGACTGACTGGTTACAGATCAGAGGTTCCAAGCACCCTCTCCTTAGGTTTGATTAATTTGCTAGAGTAGCTCATACAACTCAGAGACATTTAACTTGCTAAGGATATAACTCAGGAACAACTGGGTAGAAGAAACACATAGGGCAAGGTATGGGGAAAGGGCATGCAGCTTCCATGCCCTCTCCAAGTGAGACATGGTCCCCAAATCTCCATGTATTCACCAAGCTGGAAGCTGTCCAAACTTCTTGGTTTTTATGAAGGTTTCATTACACAGGATAGGCATAATTGACTAAATCACTGGGATGAGCCACCAATTCAACCTCCAGCCCCTTGCCTCTCCCCAGAAACTGGGGCGGGGTTGGGGGGAGGGGGGAGCGGACTGAAAGTTCCAACTCTCCAATCACATGCTTGGTTACCCTGACACCAGTACCATTCTTAGGTTACTTAAGGGCTTTACAAAAGTCACTCATTAACATAACAAACGTCACCTATATTGCTCTTAACACAGGAAATTTCAAGAGTTTTAGGAGCTCTGTACCAGACACAAAACAAAAACCAAATGTGTATTTATTATAAATCACAGTAACACACCTACCAACTAAATATCAACCATACTCCAACGGTTTCCCAGCTTCCATTTATTTCTGATCTCACCTCCATTGCTCAGTCTGCTCCACCCATAGGCCCCCTTACTATTTCTCAAATATTTCAGCCATGCATTTACCATCTTTGCATCTAAAACACCTTGCTCTGTTTGGAATGCTCTTGCTCCAAGCATAATAAGGCCTGTATCCTTACCGTATTCAATAGATCTTTATTCAGATGATACCTTCTCAGAAAAGCCTCTGGTAAATTCAAATTGAATTGTAAGTCTCCTTGCTCCCAAGGCACTTCCTTCAAAATACTTATCATTATCAACTATCATGGTACAAATTTTACTTAAATACCTTGTTTATTGTCTTTCTTTTCCACTGGAACAAAGGCAGATCTTTTGTTTTTGTTTTCTGCTAGACCCATTAGTTAGAACAGAGTCTACATATAATATGTACTCTAGAATATTATTTAATTTTTTAATTAAAGTTGAATGGATGAGTGAAATATATATTATAGAGCTAAAATAAAAAATGCAGATCAAGGCTTATGGACTGTGACCAAAACATCCCTGCCCTATCCTGAAATGTCACATTTTATAATGTTTCTGGTTTTGTTTTTTCCAGGAAAACTGCTAAATTCAACATTTTACACTTTCTATATTTTTAAATGGAGCTGGGCATATAAAAACAAACAAACAAACATAGAAAATGTTCTATAATGTAAGCTTGGCTTTTGGTTGTATATACACTTAACATTCTATTACTTTATCTAAATAAATTTACTTAAACTTAACCATTAACAATAATAGAGGGTTTCATTAAATTTTTCTTCCTTTAAATTAACAAAAGAGCTTAATTAAATAAACAAATTGCTGCTTGAGTTTTCTACACTGTCTTCTTTCCAGAACATACCCTTTCCTACCTCCTCAATGGTGAGAGATGACATCCTCTAATTCCTTATTTTTCAATTTTCTCTTCATAAGCTCTTTCTGGCCAGTACATGCTGACACATGCTTATGTCAAATACATTTCCTCCCTATGATTCATTCAGTCACTTTTTTACTCCATGCAAGCTGTTGTCTGTTCCCAGTTCCTCATCTAAAAAGGAACCAAGGGTCACTTGGTTGTAAATCTAGTGAGTATTATTCCACACTCCTTAGCACACCTGACTTTCTGTCAGCAACTGACAAGGTTGCTCTCTGATTCTTAGAACACTTTCCTCTTAGCTAGGACAGCAAAATTTGCCAGTTCAAAAAGTATCTTCTTTAGGGTTATTTTAGGCTGATTATTTTTAAGAAACAGAGACTCCAAAAGGTTTTTGTTTTGTTTTTGTTTATTTTTGTTTTGTTTTTTGGCCTCCCCTCAACTGCCTAAAAAAATTTAGAGGACCTATCCCAGGAAAGACACTATCACCTTAGGTAACTATAGTATAATAGGAAAAAGGTGTAGTAGACAGGGAAGAATCCAGCAAGGTCTGTTTGATCAAAGTTCTCCCTATTTCCCATTGTTTCTCAACAGCTTAGCAAACATTTGTTTACCAAACATTTACTCTTTCCATTCTTCCTATGAATTGCCTTCCTTCCCTTTGAAGTCCCAGACTCCTACCCCCTCCTCCTTACTCTAGAATATATACTTCATTTTGTCTGTCTTTGGAATCTCTATGGTTTATGTAGATTCCCTGTAGGCACATAATTAATTTTGATTTACTCCTATTAATCAGCCTCATGTCAATTTAATTCTCAGACCAGTGAGAAGAACCTTAAAGGGTACAAAAAAAATTTCCGGCCCCCAAATAGCATTTGTTCCTTTTTTATCTTTCCATCCCTCTGACTAATCTCTCTAGGTATTCTTTCTGACATTATTCCTTTATCAGAAACAGTTTACTGAAGTTAGTATTAATAATTCCAGACACCTCCAACTTATAGGTTAAGAAATTGCTTAAGCACTTAAATATATTGAAGAAATAAAAACCTTAATACATGAATTGTATACTCTTCCATAGAAGACTGTCCATCATAAGTAATGTCATTTTAATAACCCAGTTCCTTATAAGAAGAATTAAAAACAGACTCTTCTTGCCTTCTAAGTAATATATTCTAGAAGATATATTAGTAGGCCACTCAAATCTCTCTTCAGGAACAAAGCATTCATTCTTCCCCAGCTGGGAATGTTGGCTCCAGAAAGCTCCAGAAAGCTCAAAAGTTAATTCCTCCCCAGTAACTCTCCTGGATGAGGGAGCTGACTCATTTGAGATTGTACTTGGGAAAGCCTGCATGATTGATGCTGGAATGCAAAAGCATAGAAGCTGGCTTCAATGCCACACAACTTGGATGGACCATCCCAGCTTCAGAGCTACCCATGTCCGAGGCATCTTTTACAACCTCATTATGGTCAACCTCTCTTTCTGCCTATTTCTTCTTTTCTTACTCCCTGCAAGTGTTCTTCTTACATGCAAATCTCCATTTTAGAGTCTGGTGTCTGGCAGTCTTATCTGGACATACAGCATCTGTAATACTTAAGATTTTGAATATCTATGCTATTTCAAGTAGCTCAGTTTCAATCCTGGAACAGACCGCTCACTGAACACTTGCTATTTTGGCTTTACTCTGACTGTAGTATTTAAACTAAAATGTTCTCCACAGTGGAACATTATAGCAAAAGAGCTTGCTTATATTATAATCTGCTTGATAACCCAATTTTTAATTTCAACATACGGAACCAAATCAAACAAGAAAAAAAAACAAAAAACAAAAAACAAAACAAAACAAAAAACCTGCAAGGTATTGTCCATCCAACAATGAGAATATGTGACATTTAGAACCATACAAGTTACTTAGTAGCTGCTTGAAGAATTGAACAGAGCTAAAGAGAGAAAACAGCTCATAGCTTTATATTCAGCTAAATCAATTAAGAGCTACTGTTTTTCCTTACTAAATTGATTTTCATTATCTGCACCAAAATGTTATCCAAATGATATTGAGACATTTAATTATATTTTAGTTATATTCACACATACATACAAACACACACAACTGGTTTGCTCAAATATCGTTAAAGAATACTTGAACAAAGGGATAATTTAATTTCTTAAAACAGAGGTTATCAGATTGAATTTTTGAAAATCCATCTATATGCCCTGTTTTCAAAAGGTTTATTTAAAGCAAAACAACTCTGAAAGGTAGAAAACGGTGTGATGGGGTATATATACCAAAGATATTCTACTTAAAGAAAAGCAAAATAAATATAAATATCAAACAAACTGAATTTTAGCCAAAAATCTACACAATGGTTATAATGACAATCAACCAAGAAGTACACATTCATTATCATGTATACACATAACACAAAGCCCAGATGTATAGAAAACAATAACTGAAAAAATGTATAGCACAAAATATGTAGAAAACTTGGTTAAATTTTTATGGTCCCCTCCTGCACATTAAATAAATAAATAAATAAATAAATAAATAAATAAATAACACATATCCCATTGGTTTACCCAGATAGAGTTTAACCAAAAAAACTCAGAAAATGTACTAGAACTTTATTGTCCAATATAATGGCACTAGCCATAATGACTGTATAAATTTAAATTTAAAAATAAAATTACAAGTACAAATTCAATTCTTCAGTCACACTAACCACATTTAAATGCTCCATTAGCCATAGGACTATTGAGAGGCTATTGATGGCTACCTTATTATATGCATAGGCTACAGAACATTTTCATCATCACAGAAAGTTGTATTTGACAGTGTTCTTCCAGAGTATAAGCCAAACTTTTAACAGAGAAGAAACAAGGATTTGGGGTAGTCATTAAAGACAAAGATGTGTTCCACTCACTATTACTTGATGTTTTTAAAAAAAAGAACGGAATTCATGGATTAAATGTATAGTTAAAATTTCTTTTAAAAAGGAATTAGCATTATCACAGAACTGATCATTTTAATAAATGATTGTATGCATGCTAACTTCTTGGAGATATATATATATATATATATATATATATATATATATATATTTACATTAATTTTGGCCTGAATCATGATAGATTATAGCTGGAAGAAAACTTATTCAGACCAGACCAGTTAAGTGTCTTACTAAACTCTTATTGTCACAGATGTAGTGAAAAGAAGGGCCATATGCACCCCAATATTCATAGCAGCAATGTCCTCAATAGCCAAACTGTGGAAAGAGCCAAGATGCCCTTCAACAGATGAATGGATAAAGAAGATGTGGCCTATACATACAATGGAATATTACTCAGCCATCAGAAAGGATGAATACCTACCATTTGCATTGACATGGATGGAACTGGAGGGGATTATGCTAAGTGAAATAAGTCAAGCAGAGAGAGTCAATTATTATATGGTTTCACTTATTTGTGGAACATAAGGAATAGCATGGAGGACATTAGGAGAAGGAAGGGAAAAATGAAGGGGGGGGAATTGGAGGGGGAGATGAACCATGAGAGACTATGGACTCTGAGAAACAAACTGAGAGTTTTAGAGGGCAGGGGGGTGAGGGGATGGGATAGCCCAGTGATGGGTATTAAGGAGGGCATGTACTGCATGGAGCACTGGGTGTTATATGAAAACAATGAATCAAGGAAAACTACATCAAAAACTAATGATGTATTGTATGGTGACTAACATAACATAATAAAATTATTTAAATTAAAAAAAAAGAAGGAGCACTTCAGTGGGGGTGTGGACACATTAAGTAAGCTCACAACGAATACGAAATACCAGCTATCTATTGAAAAGTAGAATAAGAAGCTCCTTTTTATATTTGATTTTTCAAACCACATATTTTTATTCAAGAGAAAGACTTAAGTAGTTTCTTTTTGTTTACTGATATACACCTGCTAGGTAGCATTAAACATTATCTATGATTTAAAAGAAAAAAATAAACTCTTATTGTCATAGGACAACTGAATTGGAAACATTGTATCCTGATACCCAGATGTTTAGGGCCAAATTGTATCTCCCCAAATTCATATGTTGAAGTCCTAACCCCCAGTACCTCAGAAAGTGATTATATTTGGAGCTAGGGTCTCTAAAGAGGAAAATAACTTAACATGAGGTCATTAGGGTAGACCCTAATCCAATATGACTCTCTCATAAGAAGAGAAAATTTTGGACACAAAAGTGTACAGAGAGAAGACCATGTGAAGATAACAGGGAAAAGATGGCCATCTACCAGCCAAGGAATGAGACCTCATAATCCTGACCTCCGATTTCTACCATCCAGAACTGTGAGAAAATAAATTCTTATTGTTTAAGCCACCTGATCTGTGGTACTTTGTTAGGGCAGTCCTAACAAACTCATGCATCAGACTTGACATCTTTCTGTCACACCATGCTCCTTCTAATACCTATCTAATCAACAATGGTTGTGCATATCAATGTGCTGCTCATATTATTTAGAAAAAAAAAAAAAACCTCAAAATTATAACATTTGAAATTCAGAGCTTGTTTTTATTTATTTTTTAATGTTTTATTTATTTATTCATGAGAGTCAGAGAGAGAGAAAGGCAGAGGCAGAGGGAGAAGCAGGCTCCCCGCCGAGCAGGGAGCCCGATGCGGGACTAGATCCCAGGACCCCAGGATCATGACCCGAGCCGAAGGCAGACGCCTAACCATCTGAGCCACCCAGGCGCCCTTGTTTTTAGAATAAAATATCAAAAGGCTCTCAGAATTTCAGAATCCATTTCATGCTGAATAGGATACAGTGTTCTGGAGCCAGGAAAGCATTCAGTCTTTATTAATGCTTTTTTGTTTAGCTCTCTCTGCTGTGTACAGAAGAAATGGGACGAAAGCATGGTACAGATTTTCACAGCATAATGTCAAGCCAATAGCAATGATACAAACTCTCCAAGGCAAAGGAGCTGCTATCTGTGTTTGTCATTAATGGTTGAAGATAAAAAGATAAAAAACAATGCTACAATTGCATCCTCGCTATTTTAAAATAATTTTTGAAAATATCCTACCATTAAAATATTTGGCTCTCAGACTATATACTCAGTGATTTTACAGACTGATGAATAAATCAGATAGCAGAAAGTCATGGGTACATTGAGTAAACCAAGGGTTATTGTTAACAACATAATTACAACTGTTGTTATATTTACTTAACAAACACATAGCACTTCACAAAGTCAATACTTTAATTTTTAATTTTCCTAACACTATGAGCTAACACTATTATCACCCGATTTTACAGTTGAGGAACCTAAGGTACAGAGAGGTTGAAAAATTTTCTCAAGGTTACTGAAGCAGAGTCAGCATTTGAACCCAGGTTCTCTAGCTGTAGAGTGTGCGCTCCTGACCACTGTGCTATAATTTCATTTGCAAGTGGTTCTGCTAACATTTCTTTACAAGCATAATCTTACCCATGTATAGGGGAAAAGGAATCATATCAAGTTCAATCCACATGCATCCTAGTTAAATCTTTATATAAAGGAAAAACTTTTATATCTGGCAAATCTGTAGTCTTTAGGGATACAATTTTCAGGTTGTAATGTGGTAAAACATTCAAGGAAGTGATTATCATACAAATGAATATAATGTTTCCTTTGCCAATTGTGAAAAGGAAGAGGGATGGGAGGGCTGCAGTTAGAAAAGAGCAACTGGAGATAAGGCATCTGGGCTGGAGCTTTATAGACCAGGTGATAGTTACAAGAATTCTCTCTTTTAAATAATTCATTCATTCCAATGCATACTTGTTTTTATTCATTTTTCTGTTTGTATGTAATTTTTCACAACAAAATCTACACATACAAATACATCTTCTTTTGGATTTTCTGGAAACAGAAGAATGTTGTATACCCCATCTGCAAGTGTTTATATGAAATAAAGCAGCATCTAAAATGTAAGTCAAAATCACATACTGTGAAATCACAGATTCTTTTTAAAAATTGCATGTACCATACTAACCATAAAGTCATCATCCAGATGACAAAGCTGTGAGAAATTTTAGCTGTCATGTGTACTCCACAATTATTATTAAAAAATAAAATATTTGGGGGCGCCTGGGTGGCTCAGTTGGTTAAGCGACTGCCTTCGGCTCAGGTCATGATCCTGGAGTCCCGGGATGGAGTCCCGCATCGGGCTCCCTGTTCGGCAGGGACTCTGCTTCTCCCTCTGACCCTCTTCCCTCTCATGCTCTCTGTCTCTCATTCTCTCTGTCTCAAATAAATAAATAAAATCTTTAAAAAATAATAAAATAAAATAAAAAAATAAAATATTTTGAAACTAATTTATCATCAGAGTTTAGTCTTTTGGCAGATGTACACATACATATATACATATATGCATATCTCACTCAAGTACTATACCAATTAAAGAGATTTCTATATTAAAAAAAAAACCTCGGGCGCCTGGGTGGCTCAGTTGGTTAAGCGACTGCCTTCGGCTCAGGTCATGATCCTGGAGTCCCGGGATCGAGTCCCACATCGGGCTCCCTGCTCAGCAGGGAGTCTGCTTCTCCCCCTGACCCTCCCCACTCTCATGCTCTCTCTCTCTCATTCTCTCTCTCAAATAAATAAATAAAATCTTTAAAAAAAAAACCTCCAAGCCAGCATTTTACTTATTTTATTTTTAAGGTTTTTTTAAGATTTATTTATTTATTTATTTGACGCACAGAGAGAGAGAATAAGCAGAGGGAGTGGCAGGCAGAGGGAGAGGGAGAAGCAGGCTCCCCACTACGCAGAGAGCCCGATGTGGGGCTTGATCCCAGGACCCTGGGATCATGACCTGAGCCAAAGGCAGATGCTTAACCAACTGAGCCACCCAGGTGCTCCAATCTGAAAGCATTTTAAACAGGCACATGGATTTTCCAGTTAGGAAATATATTAGTCAACATTTAGCGGCTAATCTTTATTGAGCAATTACTGCATATTAGATGCTGTGGTAATACAGTTGTGCCTTACCTCCCTAAACCCCAGCAATGAATTAAGCACCATTATCCTCATCTTACAGAATTGAGAGGTTGATAGCATGCCCATGTTATACTGCAAGTACATGTTGGCTCTAGGATCTATATGGAAAAAGTCCTACTTTCAAGGCATCATGTCACTACACAGAAGCAAAGGCAAAATTGAAGTGTGTCACTAAATTGATTACAATGCACATTATGGCATATTTTAATATTTATACATTTTGAAAAGTGTAAGTTTATCTGGAGCATTTATCCAGTTTCCACAGATGTTGTACAAGGAATTCAGTACAAGAATAGTGGCCAGAGAAGAAAAAGGCAGAAGACTCAAAGTCATGAGAAAATGGAAATTTTTAGTATTTTTTCCTTCCTTTGCCACACATAATAACATAAAGGAAATTACAGGAAAATATTGTTGCATATATTACTTCCAAAAACAACAGCTCTGTAAGTGTGAATATGTAGGTGTGTCTGTTTTAACTCATAGATAAGTATGTCGTGAAGGAAGGCTGTTACCCTACCCTAAAATAATGTGAGATCTCATTCCTGCTCTAAGAATACGAACCCAAAGGAAATTATCTAAAGTAATTCAGACGAGTATTTATGCATAATAACAAATTTTGCAATCATTACTAAAGCAACAGGAAAGTCTGTCATTTTAACAGTGGGGTATTAAAGCATACCTATCATAAAGATTAACTAAATCAAATTGTTAAGACTGTAAATATTCTTTTGGATATTCAACAAAGATTTCATGTGTGAAGTGGAAAAAAGGCAGACCTATTAACTTTTCCTAAATTTTTTTTTTTAAGATTTTATTTATTTATTTGACAGAGAGAGAATGAGAGAGAGAGCACATGAGAGGGGGGAGGGTCAGAGGGAGAAGCAGACTCCCTGCCGAGCAGGGAGCCCGATGTGGGACTCGATCCCGGGATTCCAGGATCATGACCTGAGCCGAAGGCAGTTGCTTAACCAACTGAGCCACCCAGGCGCCCAACTTTTCCTAAATTTAATGACTAACATCTGAAAGCTAAATTCAGAGTGCATTTTTTCATTTTAAAAATATCAATAAGAGTAATATTAACAAGAGCTCTTTAATTTAAATATATTACTCTTAAAAGACACAACTACAAAATGTTCCTAAATTACTGAAAACACAGTAAAGCATACCATATTCTGCCACTGATTGTTACACAAAAATTTGCTTTAAATTATTCCTCTATGTTTCTTAATTGTTACACAGACACCATTTACTATATTGTAAAAGAAATATTTTCAAAGCCCATCTCCGTGTGAACACTGACTCAAATTGTCAAAAATCAAATGGCAAGGGAACAATTGTTATAGCCATGTGACAGAAGTTAGTGTATCTTTGCTAGAGAGTTGGGTTTCACCACTTTCTACCTGGGCCACATTTACAGCTATTTTATCTATTTTAGTCTTGGTTTCCTCATTTGTAAAGTGAGGATAATAGGAGTTATTACCTCAGTTTATTATAAGGATAAATTTAGACTACACAAAAAGCAACAAACTTTGTATCTGACACATAGTAGGCAATTTATACCCAGTAGTTACTTTCTTTTTTCCAACTTTAACTAGGATTAGGTAGTTATAGAAAAGATATTAAACTCCTCCCCCCTTTCCTTACCCAAGGGCATTCTCTTCCTTTCCAGCTCTCTGCAGACTTGAAGCTTCAGGCAGTGAAGTTCAGACTAGCTCAGCAAGCACCTTATTACTATCAGTGTTCCCTCTACTTAGGGATTTTAGTGATTTTTATGGATAAAATTTATATTCCAGAATAAGTTTGTTCTATTTTGAATTTCCCACAGGATCTAGGAGAGGGACACATACTCAATGAACATTAAATACATATTTTGAAATTAAAATGAAACTCCACCTGTATCTGAAGAGCACAAGGTATTTATTTCTCATTTTGAGAAACTTAATGTGATTTTAAATTGATAAAGATAATAATACAAGTTAATTTTTTTTTTAAAGATTTTATTTATTTATTTAACAGAGAGAGACATAGCGAGAGCAGGAACACAAGCAGGGGGAGTGGGAGAGGGAGAAGCAGGCTTCCCGCAGAGCTGGAAGCCCGATGTGGGACTTGATCCCAGGACCCTGAGATCATGACCTGAGCCGAAGGCAGACGCTTAACGACTGAGCCACCCAGGCGCCCACAAGTTAATTTTTTATGTCACCTAAATTCAAAACAAAAGTGAAGTTTAGGTTGATGTTTTGTATCAAGGCACCTAAAGGAAACTTGTCACTACCATGTGATGCCTACCCAAATTCACTCAACTGGGGTAACTGGCTACATGACTGCAGAAACTGCACTGGCCAAGCTCATATATAATCTCTGCATCGTGAAAGCAATGGTCACACCATTTTCTTCCCCTTAAATTGAATATAATTGACCTGTCCATCATTCTTAAAACCACTCTCCTCTCATTGTTGCTACCATTACTGGTTCTTCTCTTATCTCACTGAATATTGGTTCTCAGGCTTTATGGTTGGGGCATCAGAGGGTGGCACCCTGTGGGTGTTTCTTCAACCATATAGTACATTCTTGCTAGGCCACCTCAGATAACTTCATTTGCAAGCTGTCAACTAGTCACTATAACATCTAAATGTGCAAAGAGGAGAGTCATTATCACCAGATAAAATATTTAACAAATGTCTGGGAAACCTAATGAGCTTGTGCTGAGGAACTGAATACTGAGAAGGACAACTTAGCTCAGAACATTCTGTTAACCAGCTGCAGTAGAGGTAGGGTGGCTCTGCTTCTGGAATCCACTAACAGGTGGTAGGTAGAAAGGCAGGTACTATCCTTGACACATGTAGTAGAACTCCAGCGTCCAACGTTGTTGAACTAAGAGATGGTGGTAGACACACATTTTGTAATAGCATATAGGCTAATACCAGGAGGAGCTAAAGCAGATGAAACACATGCCTAGAGCAGCAGGGTAAGGCTGGGTGCCAGGGAACTGCCTCTATTAGGACTCTTGGCATTATTTGATACACCTTAAAAGCAATATGCATTATTAATTATATATATATTTCATATACATATACATATACATATATATGGGGAAAACTATTTAATGCAAGTATAGTACTCTTTGAAGATGCTGTTTCTTTGAGATCCCCATTCTCTATATATCCCTACAAAAATGTATGTTATCATTAAGGCTGTCCCAATAATTCTAACTCTTAAATTGATATTTTTTTCTTATAACAGCAAGTCTTTTCTCTATCTTTTAGATGTATCCTCCATTCTCCCAATACAAATTTATATGGAATTGTTTAAATTTTATGACCACAATTATTGTTTTCTGTTGTCCTAAGTATGTCTCAACTGATTACATTTCTTTTTACATACAAAGTTCAGTTGTTCTTAGAGTGACTTTTTTTTCTTTTCATGTGCATACTGATCTTTGTATGTGTATCTCTATTTCAATTACATCTCAGAATGGATAGGAGGTGAATATGTATGATCAGTTAACCACCTTGACTCCAAGGCACTTATATTTTTATTTATCTATAGGGCAATCCCTATTAATCAATAAATCTAGAACATTCTGCATATCATAACATATTGGAAATTTTATGTTACACATAATATATATATGTAAATATATTTTAAATCTACCCTTTTTGGTCTGAATTTATCAACATTTCCCATATACTAGCTTCCACTGTTGCCATAACAAATTATCGCAAACTTTGTGGCTCAAAACAACCCAAATTCATTACGTTATAGTTGTATAGGTTAGAAGTTTGACCTCGTTATCACTGGATTAAAATCAAGGTGCCAGCAGGATTTCATTCCCTTCTGGATGCTAAAGGGAAGAATCCATTTGGGACACCTTTCCCAGTTTCTATAGGCTGCCTGCATTTTTTGGTTCTTGACCCCCTTCCTCTATCTTCAAAGTCAGCAACACTGCACCTTTCTGACCATTTTGTGGTTTTACATCTTCCTCTCTTCTGAACTCAGCTACAAAAGGTTCTCTGATTTTAAGGGCCCATGTGATTAGGTTGGGTCCACTTGGATATTCCAAGACAGTCTCCTCATTTGCAAGGTCCTTAACCTTAATCACATCTGCAAAGTGCCACGGAAGGTAACATATTCACAGGTCCCATGGATTAGGAAGGATGTTGACTTCTTTGGGAGGCCATTATTCTGCCTACCACACCCAGTATTACTGATGCAATCTTATCAATAAAAACTCTTAACAATGGGTATGTTGTATGATCTAAGCAAATCACTTTATTTCCTGAGTTGAATGTCTATAATATATGGTTACTTATGATTTTATAGAAAACAAAATGTATATTCTAATAGCATTGAGAGAAATCCATTCTTAATACTTATTAAGAATAGATATAAATAATAACTGAATTCCATAATATATCTATTTACAAAGCAATTTTATGTGTTACCTCAAACAAAACTACATTCTCAGGTAAACTGTTATATATCCTTTAGTAGACAGGGAAAGAGGCAAAGGTTATGTAACATACCTATAATCATACAATTACTAGATTGCAATATTTTTGTGCCATCAAGAAGTGATAGAACCCAGACCAGAACTAGAATGCAGGTATGCTGACTAGAATCCAATCATACCTGCTCACGGTGCACATGTGCACATGAACACACACACACACATCTCATAAAATATTTTAGAAATTTTACAGAATTACAGGGAATCAGAAGAAAAAGTCGAATGCAAACACATGAAGTAAAATGAATCCAACAGCATGAACTATAAAAGATAGTTATTATGACAGGGCAAATTTTAGACTTGCCAATCTCAAAATAAGCCAGTTAAATCAAGTCATAAGTAATATAGTAGACTCTTATTCTTGTAAGACTTAGTATTAGCTGTAGTGAGCCAAATACAGAAATAGAATGGTCAGATTCTTCCCTGCTAAAATATGTCAGCCTCTTTCCTATCCCATAAATCACAATTATAATTATTTTAACAAAAGCCTGTCATACTTGTAGTAAAGAATGAAACTATGATTATATATCATCAAGTTGCAGGCCACTGTGACTTACAACTTTGTGAAGCAGTCATTAATCAAATAAATTCTACATCTTAAAAAATCAACACGACCAAATTCTTCTTGTGATGATCTTTGCTGACCCTTTCAAGGAGTGTCTCAGTATTTCTTTAGTATTACTTGGTCCAAAGCAGATAAAGAAGATATGAAGATGAAAAAGAAACAGGAATTCTAAGTATTTCTTCACCTCGGGTCCAGATGTGCATGTTTTTATGTGATTTTTTTCTCCCCTGACTAGAGATTTCATAGTTCTCATCATATTATGAAAGTAGTGTGAGACACAGAAGGTTAAGATCCATCTTATGCTGCAGAAGCCAACATTAAAATAATTTTTCTAATTGGTACAAATATTTTCTCTATAAAGGGTTTGGACTATGTAGAGAATATATTTGTGTAATGCCTCTCTCAAAAGTTAGTATTTTAGTGCAATTATTAATTTGATTTGTAGCTTCTGGGGAGATTTAATATTAATCACAGAGCCTTCATTTTATTCTTTTATCAGTTTCATTTTAATGTTTTACTGTTTTTTTTTCTGCAACTTATATTAGCACATGAGTTTTACGAATACTTGGAATCTCAAGTACTTTATTTTAAAAGGAATATTTGTATCCTGTAGAAGGTTCAGTATGGATATATTTTCTTCATTTCTCAAAAATACCCATGAAATGTCATTTTCCAAAGTCTTTCCTGTGTTACCTATCTCCATTACATGGCTTGTATTTTAAGCAATATCACATCTCACCTGCTAGTGATTTTGAGCCCATGGGGACAACAGCAAAAACTAGTTTAATCAAAGTAGAAGGTGGATAACCCCCAAAATTTATGGGGAAGACTGAGATGGCTGCCAAAAATCCAATGAGCAGCATTTATTTTTACTCAGGGTAAAAATGTTTTATTCAATGTCTCCTATGTTGCACTGTGCCATCATGATACCCACAACATAGTTAAGAAGCTCCTACGTGAACCATCTTAGAGAGTTAAGTGATTTCTTCTCTACAGAGAATTCCTCTACCTACACGGGCCATACTTGCCAGACTTTTATTTCTGCAGTCATCACCTCCTCCAGCACCTTTAATTATTCTTTGATCATGAGCTTTTTCTTTGGAGATTTCATTTGTGTCCATGTTTTTCCTCACCTTAAAAATGAAGTATTTCAGGGGCACCTGGGTGGCTCAGTTGGTTAAGCATCTGGCTTCGGCTCCTCAGGTCATGATCTCAGGGTCCTGGGATGGAGCCCCACATCAGGCTCCCTGCTCAGCAGGGAGTCTGCTTCTCCCTCTCACTTTCCCTCTATGTTCTCCCTCTCTCTCAAATATATAAATAAATAAAGATGCATTTAAATGCTAAATAAAAATCTTTAATAAAAAAAATGAAGCACTTCAGGGCACTTGGGTGGCTCAGTCAGTTGGGCATCTGCCTTCAGCTCAGGTCATCCCAGAGTCCTGGGATTGAGCCCCATGTCACGCTCTCTGCTCAGTGGGGAGCCTGCTTCTCTCTCTGTCATTCCCCCCTGCTGTGCTCTCTCTCTCAAATAAATAAATAAAATCTTTTTAAAAATGAAGTACTTCACTTACACCTCATTGCTCATCCAGTTTCTCTGTTACTACGTTCAAAACAGAGATTTCCATAGTCTCCACTTCGATGCCCCATCTCAAGTCCTTTGAGTGAAGCAAAATAATTTAATCATCTATTAATTTACCATAGCCAATGAATAGGCTAGACCTTGAGCTCATTATTATTAGGGCTATCTCCATCATAGTTTCTTGTATGAGCCACAGTGTCTCTAAAAGCAAGTGTCTCTAAAAACACTGATACTCTTCCTCGAAGCAGTTCTCTGACAAAATCATGATCTCTGTTAGGACAGTGGACTGCTGGGCAACTGTGCATGGCACAGCTCCAGGGCTGCTCTGTGTAAGGATGTGAATGGTGCCAGTTGCAGCTGTAAAATGTAGTGGCCCCAGTCTCCTCATCTTCCACCTGTGCCATGTAAATTCTTCCTCTGTCTTTCATGGTCCTTCTCAGACTGGCCTGTCTGTGTTAGGAAAGCTGTGTCTCTCCCTCAGTATCCACATAATCCTGTTCCTTTACAAATAGCTGAATAACAAAACATGTCATCTAGCACCCATCTTTGAGTGATTGACTAGACCTTTTGTATAACATCAGGGTGAGCCTGTGTACTTGTGCTCTGTCCAAGGTTTCATTTTCCATTTCCTTTCTGGTATCCACACTCTGTTTCCTTTCTTAACTGTTTGGCCAGAATCCTCTCCAGCCCTGTGTCTTTTCATTATGTATATCTAAAGAATGGCTGCAGTAATATTTGGAATGTCCTTTCTGCTGCTTCTGTCCTGATTTCACACACATTGCATCCCACTTGCCTGTGAAACACTAAGAGAACTAGAGAACCAAGAACCACCTTCAAGCTGACCACACTACTTGCCCTAACTTTGCTGTCTGAACCTGCCTCATAGCCATCCACAAACACAGTGATCACAACTTTTGAAGTACCCCAGACTTCTCTGTTCTCTGCATTGTTCTGACTTGCTAATCTACTAACATTCTAACTACTAATCTCATTTCATCTGTGCTACTTTGTTCTCCTTGACTAGTTTAGTGATTAACACCCACGTGGGTACATAATAAACAGTCAATATTTTAATTATTTTATATACTATATTGGATAGATTTTATTCCTAAAGTTAATAGTTAAATACAGTTCAATTTTTAATAGGTATAGTTAAACTATTTTTAATGGTTACAGTTAATTTTTTATAGTATAGAAAAGTATAAAACGACAATTTTAAATTCCCTCCTCTATTCTTCCAGCTCTTACATCCAACTTCCCTGAGGCAACCACTTGAACAGGTGTGTGTGTGTGTGTGTGTGTGTGTTTGGGATAAAGTGGATCATGACATCCATACGGTTTGCAACTAGCTTTTCCACTCAACATCTATCATGGGCATCTTTTCATGGCAACCCATATAAACCTATCACTTTATTTTTAATGGGTGCAGAATAATGAATTCATTGGTAAGGACAAATAATAATTTATTTAAATAATCTGTGACTCTAAATTATTTTATTTTATTTTATTTTATTTTAAGATTTTATTTATTCATTTGACAGAGAGAGAGACAGCGAGAGAGGGAACACATGCAGGGGGAGTGGGAGAGGGAGAAGCAGGCTTCCTGTGGAGCAGGGAGCCCGATGCGGGGCTCGATCCCAGGACCCTCAATCCCAGGGATCATGGGATCATGACCTGAGCCGAAGGCAGACGCTTAATGACTGAGCCACCCAAGCGCCCCAACTCTAAATGATTTTAGAAAACTCTACAATAATAGTAAACATATGAAGATACACAAAAGTAGATGGTTCAGTAAACAATATAGCTCATTCTTAATGCTTCACCATTGAGTAGCAGGGATGTTTTCTAGGTAAAACTGAATTGGTAACAGAATATGTGCTTTTAACATAATGCAGTAAACCTGACTACATTTGTTGGTATATGTCAGCGGACTGACAAGAATGTCAAACTTAGGGTTTTCAGCTCAAAGTCACCCATGGTGCACCAAAATTGTGTTAGTTGGACTATGGAGCTTTCTCAATGTGTTATAGAACATCTGAGGCATTTCTGTCATTTAACTGACATGCACGACAGACCACAAATGATGAACGCCAGCTTGCATTTTGTAGTTTTGAATAGGCACCCTCTCTATTCCACTCTTCTTGCTTTAATGGGGTTGACACAAGAATGTCATAGAAAGAAATTCTTATATATTCTAAATGAGAATTTAAAGCCAAACCTTAGAAGATATTGTTATAAAGATCAATTAAGTGTGCAAGGTGAAATTATGTTCTGAAGAGTATATTGAGGTTCTGATGAATGACACATATTGTCTTGGGATAAGCCTCATTGAAATCCATTAATTAGTTTTACATGTTTATGACTAAAACTTTGCAAAGTCATTTCGACATAAACAAATCTAAGCACTGAAAAAATACAACCAATGGATACCAGCCAAGGAATCTTAAGGATGATAAAAATGATCACATTTTAAAATACAAAAATAAAGGCTTCACTTTGTAGTGACACATTTTAGAAATGTATTAGAAGGGTCTCTTTCATTAAAAAGTAAATAAATAAAAAAGTCCTCATCAATATAATTCCAGAGATGGAAAAATGTGTTTTTTTAAAGTGTAACTTTAATATAGCTAAAAATAAATGTAAGGCTCTTAGGAGGGCAAAACACTGCACTATATAGTGGCTTGGAACATTTTGGATAAGTTAACAAAATTAAACAATACTTGATATTTACAAAGGTGGGTAAAATTAAGCTAATATAAAATAAATCCAGAATTAACAAAACTAGGACTTAAGCAGTAACTAAGTAATCCTGACTTCATCGTTCTTTAAGAATAGAAAAGGTGCATTTAAATGCTATTAACATTTTTTTTTTTTTAATTCCAGTGATTTCTCCATGGCTGCATATGTGAACAATTACATTAACTATCTCCTCCCTCTCATATGGTAAACTGTTTCTTTGGACCACCTTGCAACTATTTTCTGTGCCTACCTTCTATATAATTTGTTCTACAAAATTTAGTTCTTAGCAGTTGTTGTATAATCACTCCCAAAGACTCATATTAGCTCTGGTGCCCTTGGTCCCGGCAGCCTTTTTAGATATAGGCTGTAATCCACTAGCTAAATGAAGCGAAGTCTTCTCTAAAGCTCTCAGCAGAGTTTGATTTGGTGCTATGCTGTACAATTCCAAGCTGTGAGTTCTACTACTCATTCATTAAAAAATAACATCAAGATATACTATGTACATGTTTTCTTTATTTTCATCTCATGTCTTCCAAGTTCTTCTACCTGTTAATTTGAATACATCCTCTCCTGATTAAGGAATAGAATATCCTTCTCATTTGTGATGAGGGTTGCTGCTTTTTGACTTACTACTTTTTTTAGAAATTATCCTAGAAGTAGTCATCAGGCACAAGTAAGTCCTATATTTCTTTCACTGTTGGCAGAAAAGTATTAGGGTTCTACTGCCATGTAAAAAAGGTCATTGGCTTAGGTTGAGCACTTGCTTGAAATACTGGAGGAAGACCAATCACAACAGCAACCAGCCAGAAGCATTTGGGATTGTATTCCTTTAAAGTCACAAAGTTTGGTTAATACTAGAAACAGTAACATATGAACTAACTGAAGGCTAATGCTCATAATATTTTCTAAAACTAGAGCATACCTTACTGATAATACTGGCGTATATTATTATTATAACAATTTTACTCTCATCTCACCTTTTATAAACTAAACGAATCTTCCTTGAGGTGTGGAATATGGCACATGTGTAAATTCTATTCAACCCTCAAATAATCTAGAACTCTCTTAACCAACACTGCTCAGATGGCATCAGAGAAATTTTAGAGCTTGGTGAGTACGTTAGTCAAAATCCTTGGCCAAGTGTTAAATACAAATCAATTTCTAGTGAAAACAATTCTTTCCCAGGGCTTCTTTTTTATTATTTTGTGGTGTCAAAGTTGGTGGCAAAACTTTTAGGGTGGTAAAGCATGTTCCCTGAACAAGTCATTTCTTGAGAAGATTTGATCATTAGCGGTAGCTTACGCAACCCTTTCAAGTCATATTTTCCAAACCGAGTTAGTGATTATGTGTGTACACATGTTCCAAATCCTAGCGTCACTACTAGCCAGCCGTGTGACCTTAGAGAAACCATTTTATCTCCCTGTGCCTTAAGTATCCCTACTGGCAAAATGAAAGTAGTAATAGTACCAGTTCCGAAAAGCTTTATAAAATAAAGTATGTGAGATGATTCATGCTTTATACAATACTGGACACTTAGTGAGTTCTTAATAAGAGTTAGTTGTTATTCACATATTCTTCCAGTAAGTATCAACTAAGTATTCATTTCTTGTGTATTAAGTGCTAGAGATACAAAAGACACAACTAGCAGATACACAATCTAGCTAGGGAGGTACCATGAAATAACAGAAAGAAGTACAAGAACACATTTAAAAGAACAAAAGATACAAAGCCATTCCAAAATGAGTGACAGGAGAGAGATAGAGGGTTAGTCAAAGAAGGTTTCGTGGAAGAACTAAACACAGTCTGCAAGTTAAATGATGTCCTCAGATTCATGGAAAATTGGGAACGATGTTCTAGGAAGAGAGATCAATAAGAAAAATCACAGAAAAGAAAATTAACAACATGGTATGGGCAAGGTTGGTGCTGAAGTAATTTGGATAAGGAAAAATAAAGAAGCCTCACAAAACATTTTATATGGAATGTTATATAAGCTACAGCTATAAAAAAGTGTTTAGCCTCATCAATTTAGAGACATGAGCAATAACAAAAATCACTATACATTCTTGAAGAAGAAAATAACTTGTCAAAAATTATGTTTTAGAAAGGTTATGCCAGCAGCTGTAGGCCGCACGCCCTGGGCTGAGGAAACACCGCAAGCATAGATGAAGCTTGGAGAGCAAATACACGCTCTCTGAGGGAGTTATTAGAGGGAGAAAAGCAGAGGGCAAGGCTGAACTTGACGGAAGTCCACAATTAGCTAGAGCCTGTAAAGGGGAGAGAGAGAGAGAAAATATAGGAAAAGAAACGAGAAGCTACAGTATAGAAAACAGTTTGGTCTCTAGTGGACAAGGCAGTGACAAGGCAGAGGAGAATATGAATTAGGAGAGGGGAAAGAAGAGACAAATTTGGGTTTGAAAAGAATGGCTAGGGTAGAGAGTGAAACCAGAAAGGTAGTTTGAGGCCAGAGCTTTGTAGGATTCTTGCATTATCCTTTCACCCACGAAAAGACTTGAAACAACCATGATTAGATCTATATTTTAGAACAATAGTTCTGGCCAACAGTGTAAAGAAAATACTGGAGGGCAGAAGCGTTGAAGGCAGGGAGGCGATTTAGGGGTCTCCTAGAATACTCAGTGCAGGAGGAACAGACATAGGAAGGAAGAGGAGAGGAAATTAGGAGACCATGGGATGTTGAATCAATATGACTTAGTGGCCTCCTAACTTTCTAACCTTTATTACTAATAAATTATCCAGTTTGGGCACACAGAGGAGAAACGGCAAAGTATGTTTTGGAAATGCTGAGTGTGAAAGTTCTCATAGGATGTCCACCAGGCAGATAGGAACGTGTATCTGGAATGTGGAAAAGAGCCAGCACTGACTATATATAGGACTGTAAAGCTTAGGGTGATTCATATATATGAATATTGCCTAATGTTTCTGTGCTACCTCCCCAGGTAAAATAAGCTCCTATTCATCTGCTGAGCAGTCTCAGCTAGTGACACCTTAAATGCAATTGCTTTTTATATGATATTTGCATGCCCTCCATTGTATTCTGAGTTAATTCAATTTCATTCAGAAGAATTGTTATTTCCTTGGCTATGTATCAAAATAAATCTAATACTCATTTCTGGCCAGCAAATTTTAGAAATGTTGAAAAAAGGTAAGTAAATTTTGAATTCAACTTCCATAAAACAAATATTTTATGTTCTATCGGCAATATTCACAGTATCAGATGCAGGACTAGAAACACATCTTCTAAAAAATAAGCATCTGTTTTAAGAGATCAATCTAGTGGTCTGATATATATATTTGATAGTGATTTTTAAAAATCAAATTGACACTTATTTTTCCAGGAGTGTATCATATTTTTCAGATAAAGATTCCTCAGGAGACGCATTTCAACCTTTTGATCTTGAAAGTGGGCAAAACTCTATCATCAATCATTCAGTTGTTTCACTTGGACCCATGAGAATTAGCTAACAATCATTTATGCAGACTGAATGATTTTTGTAGGACATACAAAAGGAGATATTATATTTATACTTTTGTCAAGTAAATTTTTTTCATAGTTTATATAAAGATATAGGATTTAATATAACATGTTTACATTTCCTTTCATGAGCTATGTGACTGGTGATACGTATCAAGAATACAATTTTACCTTAACTCAAACTCAGGTAATGATATGTTGAGAGAAAGATTTTCATGGAAAACAAGTAACTGAATTCTGACACTGAGATCACACACTTTAAAATAATACTCTAAATCAGTCTCTTGACAAAGAAGATAACTGAACCTGAAAATCAAGACATTCTTTCAGAAAACACTTCTTAGCCCAGAGTAGCACTTACATAGTTAATGTCATGCAGCATGTTACTGGTGATGATGAGGTCATATTAGAAATCTTCAGGTTAATGGTGGTGAGTAATTTATCCAAAGTAAGTATGAGAGAAAAAAATATATTTTTTAATATGAGGGGTTACATTAGGGAAGTGTAAGTAGCAGACTCTCTGCTATTATTACATAAAAACCATGTATTCTGAGACTTGTATGCTCATTTCATTTATGTTAGGACTGCAATTTCCAGTTATTTGATGAGAAAAAAAAATAACTCTATTGCACCCAAGGAGACAGGCAAATGGTGAAAAATACATTACTTACATAAGTACTAAGGTGACTGACACAGCCATCCAGATGGCTAATTCCAAATCTTTTAAGATCATAATATTTCTTTATGCTTATACAAATATTTGCTGTCCTTTTAAATCAAAACTTATAAAGAAACAGATGCACACACATACTTGCATACATATACCAAGTGTATTTTGATGCAGTTATAACTTGCATATAATAAAGTGCACATATCATGAGTGTGCAGCTCCATGTTTACCAGGTATACTCCCTTATAACCTCCCAGATAAAAATATTTTTTGAACAACCCAGCATACCCTCTTGTGCTCTTACCCAGTCAACAGTCATCTCTAAAGGTAACCATTCCTTTGACCACCTTTATCATAGATTAGTTTTGCCTGCCCCTGGAGCTCCTATATATGGAATGTATTCTTTTTTTTTTGAGAGAGAAAGAGAGTGTGTGTGTATGGGGTGGAGGGGCGGGGTCGGGGAGAGGGGGAGAGAGGGGGGAGAGAGAGAGAGAGAGAGAGAGAATCTCAAGCAGGTTCCACACCCAGCACAGAGCCCAATCACACAACCAGGGATCGATCACGCAACACTGAGATCATGACCTGAGCTGAAAACTAGAGTTGGCCACTTAACAAACTGAGCCACCGAGGCATCCCAGGAATGTATTCTTTTTGTATTCTTATACATGTATTTTTTTTTCAAGATTTTATTTATTTATTTGACAGAGAGATACACAGCAAGAGAGGGAACACAAGCAGGGGGAGTCGGAGAGGGAGAAGCAGACTCTCTGCCGAGCAGGAAGCCCAATGCGGGGCTAGATCCCAGGACCCTGGGATCATGACCTGAGCCAAAGGCAGATGCTTAATGACTGAGCCACCCAGGCCCCCCTCTAGTTTCTTTTACACAACATTATACCTGTGATATTTATCCATATTGTTGAAAATGCATTCATATATTTAAGTGCATAACTAAAATTAAATAAGGGAAAATTAGAATTTTTGTCACTAGATAAAATATAGCAAATATCAAATAGCTATCTTGGCACTGGTCAGGTTAAAAGACATAATATAATTTAAATTCAAATGGGCCACTGTAGCTCCATATTATATTAAGGAGAAAAAACAATTTAAATTGTTCTACCATTATAAATGCAGAGAGTTCATTTCTTTTTTTTTTTTTTGTACTTTTTTTTTTTTTAAAGATTTTATTTATTTATTTGAGACAGAAAGAATGAGATAGAGAGAGCATGAGAGGGAGGAGGGTCAGAGGGAGAAGCAGACTCCCTGCTGAGCAGGGAGCCCGATGCGGGACTCGATCCCGGGACTCCAGGATCATGACCTGAGCCGAAGGCAGTCGCTTAACCGACTGAGCCACCCAGGCTCCCGAGAGTTCATTTCTAAGTAAAAATTTTTTCTTTCATTTTTTATGAAGACTGTTGACTAACAATATCTTAGGACACTAAGAAAAGAGACCATGGCTTTGCTATGAACATGGGTCACACACCACAAAATTAGGCCTATTTCTAAAGTAATGGAAAGGATCAAGCCTACAATCATGGAAAACATGGAGAGAATCCTATAGCTACCATGTACTAGTGATATTAACCTTAGACCAGTGAAGAGTAGCAGAAGATGCTATCATAAAATATGGTTATGGGAGTTCAGGGCATGCCACGCCAAAATATGCCACTTTGTTATATTATTTTTTAAGCTGAAGACACTTGGAAAACAGAAAATATAGAGAGAGGCTTTCTCTGAGCCACCTTACCTATCTAAAGACAGATCGTCCAAAAGGCACATAATTATAAATCCCCTTCCTGTGAGCTTCATCACAAGAGAGACTACAATTTGATATCACACCCAGAGGAACTGTCCCAAACCATCATACCTCCCCTGGATCCTACTAAGTGTGCATTCATCTTTCCTGAAAACCATTTACTGTCCCCTAAGAGGCCAACATTCCACCTCCTCCTCCCAATTTCTCCAGTAAGATAGTAGTTAAGCCTGAATTCTAGATCTACCTCTTTGAGATATTCTTTTTTTTTTTTTTTAAGATTTTATTTATTTATTTGATAGAAAGAGAGATAGCGAGAGAAGAAACACAAGCAGGGGGAGTGGGAGAGGGAGAAGCAGGCCTCCCGCGGAGCAGGGAGCCCGATGTGGGACTCGATCCCAGGACCCTGGGATCATGACCTGAGCCGAAGGCAGACGCTTAACGACTGAGCCACCCAGGCGCCCCTGAGATATTTTTTTTTTTTTAGTATCTCTCATATATATGTGAGTTATGCACATTAGTAAACTTCTCTTTGTTTTTCTCTTGCTAATCTGTCTTTTATTACAGGGGTCTCAGCTAAGAACTCAAGGAAAATTATTTTTCCTTACCTACACTAGTCATTTAACCTTTTGGATATTCTGTTTCCTTTTTCTACAATGTATATAATATCTACCTCGGAGGGTATTTTGAATATTAAGGAGATAGATGGTGATTCCAAATAGACAGGTAGACTTCCTGGTACATTTCAGTGGTTCTCAAATTACACATTAGTCTCTGGAAAACTTAAAAAAAAAAAAAAATCCCAATGCCCAGGCCACACCTCAGACCAATTAAGTCAGAATCTCTGGGGGTAGGACCCATGCACCAGTATTTTTTAAGCTTCCAGGTGATTCCAAATTTGTAACCAAATTGTAAATATTTAGAAAAGATCCATACACTAAAGGTATAGAGAACACAGGGCAGGTATCATTTGTAGTTGAGAAGGGAATGGAAGACCACAAGTGGGAACCAGAAAGGAGTCAACATTAGGACAAAGCAATCTGAGATGTGCAGAACATGTGGAAGGAGGTAGGGCAGTGACTCCAATGGCAAATTTCTGCCATCATAACTGCGACTCGCTCTGCTAGGTCTTTACAGTATCAGAAATATCTGCTTTATCTTCATGCCCAATTTGCTTTACTCCTTTTCCTTTTTAATTTAGCGTTTGAGTTTCACATAATAAATGCATGCAAAGGAAAATCTATTTCAGGTTATGGAGGATCTTTTATTAATACAGATGTACAGAAATATAAGCTAAAAGGTTTCTTAGATTTCATAAATTTCACCATGCTAAAATTATTAGGCCAATTTACCTTTGCAGGAAAGAACATCAATCTTCCTTCTGAAACACTTTGAAGATAAAATGTCATCATTTAATCTTTTCCATTTTATCTCTCCTGCTCCATAATGTGAAATATTTAAAATATATAAAATATATTTTTTCTATAATGCTGCAAATGAGACATTATAAAACATAAATTTTTGAAAAGTCTTCAAGAAAATAAACTTTAAAATCTACTCCTAATTTAATAAACATATATGCATACTTAATTTTCTAAATGAATAAGCCTCAAGAATCAAAGAAATCTTAAGAAAATTATTATGCTAACTCCATTATTTCAAGTAGTTCAAACAACTTAAAATATAAATATCTTTTGAATTTTATTCCTTTTATGGCAGTTGTAGAAACTGGATAATGAGGAACGTGATGTGATGTTACTAATTGTTCACAATACATGAATGTTTTTCTATTACAATTTTTTATTTTTTTTTACCCTTACTTCTGGTTCAACAGAATTTATGGCTATGACTACAAAGATAAGAGGTGAACTGATCTATTTTCAGTGAATTTGATCACCTAAAATCAATGACCCAACTGAAAATACTCATTATGATTTTAGTGACTGAAATAATTGCCTTGGACTCAACTCTGCACTTTGCTGCTTAGTTTATATATAAATGATTTGAAATTTCGTATGTGAGCTATCCCCAAACTCCTGTAATTATGAAAGTTTTATAATCATATCCATTTAGATCTGCAGCAATTCAGACAAATCATGCAGCTCATTCAACTCTTAATTTTTCAGATGAAGAAACTGAGATTTAGAGAACTTAAATCATAACTAATACGTTGTAAAGTGAGATTAGTCTCATAATTACCAAATCCAGAGTTTTTCATTTGTTTATTTGGTTAAACCAGGATATTTCCTTTCATGCTACATTTTTTTTTTAAAAAGATAAAATACTTTACTGATTTCAATGTATCTATGATATGAATAATATCAAGCAGCTTATTAAAGAAATTTCATGTAACTAAAACTTCTAAAAATGTGTATAATTTTCTTGCAATTGAGTCTCTTTTTAAGTTCATTAAATTAAGTATACTGATTGAAAGGATTATTCTAAGAATTTCTTTTATACTTTGCTATCTAAAATGCATTACTTAAAAATGTGGAGCAGCAACTGGCATCACGAAAAGTGTGTTACAAAGGCAGAAGCTCAGGCCCACCCCAATCCAGTTAATAGATATCTGCATTTTAAGGAGAGCCCTGGGAACTTCTATGTCCACTAAAGTTTGGAAATTATGGCAGCCAGCTCTGGTCTCATCTAGGGAAAGGAACAGAAAATACAATCTAGTCAGCAGGAGGAACTGGAGGAAATGGAAGCTAAGGCCTGTGGACTTTATGAAGCTCTCATAGCTAATGTGAGGCTAAATTAGAAGTCTCTTGCTACTGTATCATCCTTTAAGTCCTGTGCATACCAACTGCCTCTAAGCAGATCCAGCCCTCCTTACTGATAGCAGAAGCAGGGAAAGCAATCTGAGCCACAGCCTGCTACAAATGCCCTGATCCCAAGCCATCCTACACCAAACATAGAAGAAAAAAATGAACTTCGGTCAAGGTTTCTCCCACACAGGATTGCGAACAACAAAAGCTAAGGCAGGATACAGATGTGACTACACCATTTCTTGTAAATAGCAGGTTTGCTGAAGTTTTCAGTCGGAGAATCCTTATCAAGAAGGGAATTCCCTTCTCTCCTATTTCCCTGGAGAATTTTTGTCATAAGTGATTTTGAATGTGACTAAATTATCTTCTGCAACTATTTAGATGGTTTTTTTTTCTTTTTAACATGTTAATATGGTGAACAGATTTTAAAAGCATATGCCAGATTATATTCATGAGATAAATTTAAGTTTGGTTATGCTATGTTATCTTTTTTTTCCTCATTGCTTTAACTTTTACTAAAATTTTGTTTAGGATTTTTGCATTTAGTTTTGTGAGTGAAACTGTAATTTTTTTTTCTTCTCCAAGTATTCTTGTCAGATCTGGGGATCAAAACTATAAAAGACTCAAAAAATAAAATGAAGGATTTTCTATTTCTCTTTTAGTCTGATTTCTCTAAAAGCTATAAATTAGGGGTGCCTGGGTGGCTTAGTCATTAAGCGTCTGCCTTTGGCTCAGGTCATGATCCCGGGGTCCTGGGATCAAGTCCCCCCCGCCCATCAGTCTCCCTGCTCGGTGGGCAGCCTGCTTCTCCCTCTCCCACTCCCCCTGCTTGTGTTCCCTCTCTTGCTGTGTCTCTCTGTCAAATGAATTAAAAAAATCTTTAAAAAAAAGCTATAAATTAACCTTTACTTACTCTTTTACATATGATCGTCCATCTCTAGACTTAATGCAATTGCATTCCAGGGCTTTGTATGTAATTTGATTTTTCTAACTTGAAAGAGATTGGAAATTTTTGTTATGATTTTATACAATCAATATTTGGTTAGATTTTCCTCCATGTTTATTTGCTCACTATTCCTTTGTGTAGACTTTTCTAACATGAGTACGTTCTTTCTTCTGGAAATATATAACTTAGAAGTTCCTTTAGGGTCTATTTGCTGGTGCTGAATTCTCTTGTTTTTGTTTTTCTAAAAATATATTTTTCACTCATTTTTGAATGTTAAGTTTGCAGGATATAATTCTAAGTTACAAGTCCTCTTAGCTTTTAGAAAATATGATTCAATATCTTCTCTCTTTAATTGTTGCTATTACAAACTTAGAAGTAAATCTAATCTTTATTCCTTTGTTGTTCAGTTTTATTTTCTCTCTGGCTACCTATAAGATCTCTTTGTCTTAAGTATTTTATAGTTTCATTATGCTGTATTTAAATGTGAATAATTTTCCTCCTTCTTTCCCCTTCCTCTTCCTCCTTCTCCTTTATCTCCTCTTTTTTTCTCCTGTTTTGCTTTTGTTTCCTGTGCCTCCCAAATCTTCCATAATTTCTGGAAAGTATTTTGGTTACTTTTATCTTCAGTATTGTTTCTTCACCATTTTCTATATTTTCTCCATCTTCAAGTCAATAGACATATGTCAGGACTTGTTTATCCTTCCTTCCTAACTTCTGTTGAGTTTTTTTTTTTATCTCATGCTCTCTCTGCTCTTCAATGCAGATGATTTCTTTAGATATCTTTTCTTGTTCCTCAAATGCCTTTTTAATTATGTCTACCCCAGTTTTTCAGCTTACTGAATCCATTTATTAAAAAGAATTCCAGGGGTGCCTGGGTGGCTCAGTTGTTTAAGCGACTGCCTTCGGCTCAGGTCATGATCCTGGAGTCCCTGGATCGAGTCCCGCATCGGGCTCCCTGCTCGGTGGGGAGTCTGCTTCTCCCTCTGACCCTCCCCCCTCTCATGTGCTCTCTCTCATTCTCTCTCTCTCAAATAAATAAATAAAATCTTTAAAAAAAAAAAAGAATTCCAATTATTATGTTTTACATTTCCATAAGTTCAATTTAGTTCTGTTTCAAATATAACTGGCCAATTTTCATAGACACTTGTGCCTTTGTCATACTTTCAACCCCAACTTTTTTGGTTTATTTAAAGAGATTGAAGACATTTATTTTTTATTTTGCATACAATAATTTTATTATGTACAGTCTACAAACTTGATTCTGCATTATAAAGTGTGTTCATAGTAGCTTATTTCTCTATAGGTTTCAATTTTTTGTTTATTTTTTTTAGATTTTATTTATTTGAGAAATATAGAGAGAATGTGCGAGCACAAGCTGGGGGCGGGGGCAAGGAAGAGGGAGGAGCAGACTCCCCGCTAAGCAGGGAGCCCAATGTGGGACTCCATCCGAGGACCCTGGGATCAGGACCTGAGCTGAAGGCAGACGTTTAACCAACTGAGCCACCCAGGAGCCCTTGTTTATTTTTTAATTCCATGTTCTTTAGAGCCTTTTCTGTGAGAACACTATTTCTTTTTCCCAAAGAGACATTTTGTATTTACTTTAGTTAAACTCTTTGGACACCAATTTCCCAAGACCACTTTATATTACATTTTAGTTGTGGAGTTTTTAGAGCCATGCAGTTGGTGTAAATGTCTCAATGCACACTGAAGGCATGGTCATGATTAGGAATTCTCAAGGAGACATGTGATTTTTGTTATTTTACCTCTTTCCACTGACTGGCATATTAAGAAACCTGGGTTTCTTTCTAGTTTTCTCCCATTGAAGGTAAAGCTCTAAATCATCTTAGTTTTATATGAGGATAGTGTGTGGAGGTCCTTTTATTTTAAAGATTCGTTTTATTTATTTGAAAAAGAGAGAGAGAGAGAAGGAGCAGGGAGAAGGACAGAGGGAGAAGCAGACTCCCCGTGGAGCAGGGAGCCTGACTTGGGGCTGGATCCCAGGACCCTGAGATCATGACCTGAGCTGAAGGCAGCTGCTTAACCAACTGAGCCACCAAGGTGCCCCAGTGTATGGAGGTCTTGCCAGCACACAAGAGCGGCTCCAAGAACACTTGGAGATAGTCTGTACCCATCTTCAAATGAAGGAGTGAATGCTGCTCAAAGAGATTTTATTTCCAATATTAAATTTACCACTTCAATAACATTTATTATATTCTTCAGAAGTATCATTTCCTTTTGCTTTATTAGGGTGAGAAGGGAGCCAAAAATGAGCAATATTTTGTAAAAAGGATGGATAACATGGGAAATTTTCTGAAACATTAACTGTAGAAGACTGTCATGTACAATTAAACATTTCAGCCTTTCTCAGTAATCCTCTCCTATAGAACTAGAAGTTCTATATATAGAGCTTGTTTCTTAAAGCTGTGTCTTAAGATGGAATCAGTCCAAGCATATTAGACTTTGTGAACATTTATGCCATGGTGACACTGGCTACACAGAGATTTCTTCCCACCACTACTGCCCACCTCTCCTCCATCTCTATGCTGCAACTTTCTCTAGAAAGATGTGATTATTACCATAAGAGAATGAACTTCAATACCCTCAAGGGAATAAACCTTTGTGTATCCACACTGAGTGGTATAATTCATCTAACTAAGTGCTTTAGGTGACTTTTTATCTCTGAAAGTTGAATCCAATATTTCTGAAATGGATAGATGATTCCTATATGCCTCGGGTCTCTTCACATATATTATAAATGGCTCTACAGAAATACAAAGTTCACCCCGCTATCTCTTTACCATGCCTCTGCTTCAGTTCAGAAAAATGGCAGATTTCTTCAGCTCAAAGAACACCAGAATTCAGCTGAGGTAAAATGCCTCATATCATTCCACCAGCAAAAGAAGTGCAGTATCCTGAATGAAGTAAAATTCAAGTAACTGTCAGTGGTTCATATTATCTTTCATAGAATCTATAAGAGTATTTCAGTTGGGAAGAGGAGAAGAGGCAGATACTTGTAAAGTTTCTTACAAACACTTGAAATTTTCCTTAGGGAACTTTCAACTTCCCTGTCGGTTTGACCCTTCAGAAAGAGATCATCTTCTAAAAGAACTACAGTTCTTTGCCACAGAACCCTCGGTCATACCTGTGCTGAAAAGCAGTCAGCCCTCACCTCTCTCACCAGGTCTGAAACTTCACCATCTGCATACTAATAATTTGATGCTAACTGCCCCATTCTGCATATTCTCTCCTTTTAATGAATATAAAACTATCTGCTTTGAGAACAGGAAAATTGCTATCTGTTTTCTTCTTCTGTTTTTTTTTTTTTCCAATAACAAGAGGAAGGCATAAAAAGGAAAATGACTATCGTTTTTTCTCTTCCACAACAACTGCTTTGTTGGAAAACTTAAATGCCATAACTACTAGCTGACTATTACCAATATCCCATACTAACAAGGAAGACAGGGAAGAAAAAGTAAAGCAAAAGTTTGGACAATTTCCATCAAATGTGTACGGTGTTTTTCTGTAATACTAAGATTTCTCTTAAATATTCAAGATAAACCCCTTAACTTTATTTTCTAATGTTGTAAACGTATGATATATGATCTTTAGATGCCTTACTATGAAATTATATCTGTTCCTGTTATACAGTACTTGCTGGGAAAGGCTCCAGAGTTGTATAGCTCACTACCTGCATTCTGTGACACTGTGCCATAGTATTAATTTGTCTAAGTTTCTTAGAAGTTAGTATACTGATTATACCAGTTGTATATATACCTTCCATCTATTTTTGTGTTTGATAGTCTGTTGCTACTCAAAATTAATAAACTATTATTGATATCATTTTGGTTCTTCATTCTACTATATAAATTATTCGCCAGTTTCTTCTAGTAATCATCACTTATCAGCATTTTTATAATAATGGTCAAGATAATTTTCAAAATAATAATAAATACAATGATAAACTTAACACAATTAGTATTTGTCAAAGCATTTTCACATGTCCTATTCACAACAATATTGACAAATAAGAAGAGAGGTCATATTCTGGCCTTTGCACGAAAGAAAAACAGACATCTAGGTATCAGCTGACCTGTCTGAAATCACACAATTTATAATTTTTTATACATGTTACTTACAAATTTTTAGAAGAAATTCCATTTCAGAGAATGCAAAATTACCATCAGACTTATTTCCAAATATCAAATTAAAATATCTAAATATCTAAATACCTAGATATCTAATTACCTAAAGTAGGTATCTAAATTACCTAAAGTTGTATATTAGAAAGTAAGTACAGGATTTTCCAGAGACATATTTTATTGGTTATTAAATTCTAATATTGACCTTCAAATTAACTAATTTATCCCCAAGACATGTGAAATATAAGTTAAGTATGATCAACAGAGACTAAGATTCCCAGAAAACTGAGTTTCTCTAGTAGTAACTAGTTACTTTTTCCTTTCAGGGCAAAGAAAAAAAGGTTTAGTCCTAAAACTGGTCTGCAATGCTCAGAGCTCGGAAATGTAGAAGAGTACACCCTGCTTTCATTTAGATGACACTAAATAAGCAAGAGTAAGACGTAACAGATATGGGCAGGCTAGAGTGCATACTACACTGAAATTACCAAAAATGTTTCCTGAGAGGCACAATTTGTTGCACTGATGTCTAAGTAGTCAAATAATTTCTACAATAAAGCCTAATAGTTAATTTCAATGTTTAAATGGGTACAATTCTATTGTTGCACATTATCTGCTCCTTAAAGTCAGAGGACTCTTTTCATGAAAACAAAAAATATAATTAAGTTGATCTGTAGAATTGTTATGATAGAATTAGTGATTATAGCTCTCAAATTTACGCTCAAGATCTTATTTTCAAATAAATTAAAATTATGTATTTTATATATTGTCATGTCCATTCCCAGCAAGACAAACTAAAAAGGACAAATTTTTTTAAATATTATCCTTATTAATGGGATGCTTCCTCACATCTAGCTATGTTCCTTTATCTATCTTTAATGAGCAGAGTCAACAAAAATTTCATCTAGATGAAAATATAGACTTACAGAAAATGTGGTCAACATTTACAATACAGAGCAATTATCAATAAAATTCCCTAGATCTTTTTTGGTTCATTTATACTCCAACCTCTCTGTTCTACTTATCTTTTAAGTAGATAGGGCTATTGAGAAGGCTCCCGCAAGGCTATACATCTACCTATGGTCAAGCTCACCCTCCCAGGGTGGCAGAGCTGCCTTTAGCTAGAAGCAATAAAGAGAACAGTTGGTTCTATGCTCCTAGAATATTGTGAGGAAAAGAAAAGTGGATCAGGAAGGGGTTGGCATTCCAGCCCTTACAGAAGCTTCTCTGTTGTTGGTTTTTTTTCATTTTGTTTTATTTCACTGATAAGTATTTAACTGCTCTTATTAATAAAACTCTTTTGAAGGTAAATATCAAATATAAATATTTATCTGTATACAATTTTCCTTTAATGGTAGGATCAACCTTGGTACAGGGGCTATTCATTTACATATATTTATTTTATTTATTTATTTTTAAAGATTTTATTTATTTATTTGACAGAGAGAGACACAGTGAGAGAGGGAACACAAGCAGGGGGAGTGGGAGAGGGAGAAGCAGGCTGCCCGCCGAGCAAGCAGGGAGCCTGATGCAGGGCTCGATCCCAGGACCCCAGGATAATTAAATCAATGGTTCCTCAAAAGGCTGTGATGAACACAAAGAACTTTTTAGAGTTAAAGATCACCTTGAAAATCTCATCAGCATACTGCATAATGGGGGCAAAACCTGTCTACTTCTTTCTTATTGCATTGGGAAGAGGGATAATCAGGCTATTTTAAATGTATTCATAGATGATATAGGTAGGTAAGTGAAAGATACAAAAATAGACATAGATACAGATGAATAAAAATAAAAAGAGTGGAGAGTACAAAAAGAGGGTGGTCAGTAAGAAAACAAGAAATGTGCTAAAATTAAAAAACCGATTGTGAAAGGAAGACACAGAATTATACTAAAGCTCAGAGCTAACTTCCTGCTGACATGATTATGTGTTGGGGTTAATGTAGAGCATGAAATCAGCCATAATACCTGGCTTGCTAAAATGTAACACAGAGGCCGCTGGGGACGAGGGAAGGTTTCAGAGAAGGGCAGAGGCCTTTGGAATGCCCAGGCCAGCGTGACCACTCTGCCGTAGGAATGTTGTGGGGAGTTGCCTTCCCTGAAGCTCTCTTAGCCCAAACAGCCACGCTGTGATCTAAGAGATTCCTGCATTGTCCCCCTAGGCTATGTTTAGTAGAACACAGCATTAGCATAGCATATCTTTCCCGGAAACAGATCCTCCTAGTTTCAGTAAGACCCCTTGGCGCACATCACGTGCTTGAGAAACAGTGATAAGTGATTAAGAATTTGTGATTATCCTGAAGGACCAATAAAAGCCGGAGCAAAGAAGAGCAAAGGGTCTTGTCTCTGAGCGTTGACCCCCTTACTTTTTCCTCTCTTTCACAGCAAAGTTTGGAGTCATCTTTCATCCGTGGGTACAGGGATTACTGGCCATTCCTGGCAGTTAAGCAGTTTGATACCTCATCCTACTTCAGGTTGTGAATTAGTCAATTATAATCAATTTCTTATATTTAGGTTGAAACATGGCTGATCATCAAGAGCTGGAGTTTCTTAAAAGCAACCGAAGCTACGCAATCCACTTGCTTAAATACTTAATTTATCCCCACTTGAAAACTAACATAATTCACCTTGTGAAATGGGGGTTGAGAGGAGTTCAGTTTTTGATAGAGAAAATTAAGAATAAAAACTGATTCAAGTGAAAAATTAATCAGGATCTCAAACAACAAATGCATGCATTAACACATACTCTATTTGTTTAATTTCAAAGGAACAAGCTAATAATGTAACTAGGTAAATAAATAAGAAAAAATCTGCAATGCTCATCCACTATAAAAGAATCATGAGATAAATATATTTTTTAGTCAGACCACTGACTGCTATTTCTATAGGGACTTTTGAAGATAAATTATTATATGAGTTCAGAAACCATTAAAATTCAATAGTGAAATAATTATAAACATTAGAATATCACTAAATAATATATTACTTATGTAAGCAAATTGAAATTTATGTATAATAAATTAGATAATAAAAAGAAAATGCATAGTTTCCTAGGGAGGAACAAAAGGAAGGTTTTTATGGGTGTGAAATTAACATTTCACTGGGAAATATTTTAGAAAAATAGTTCAGGGAAACAGAAATGTTTACAATAGACTGATTAGTTATGATTTCCTTAACAAACAAAAAGTCAAAAGCACAAACTTAATGAGTTGCTTCACATTGAAAGATAAATTTCAGTGTCAGAAAGTAAATAAGTAATTGGAGCCTGTAGATTTTTTTTAGAGTATAAAATTCTCTCATGCTAAAATTTGTTATTTCTTTTTTCTTTTTTAATTTCTGAAACATATACTCTTCATTTATCAACAGGACCACAAGGCCTTCAGTTAAATGAATAATTGAGTACAATATTGAAATCCATAAATATTATACCAATATATTCTACTTCCTACTATAACACTCTTAATAGGGATGCACTCAATGTGTTTCTGCAAATATTGAATGAATGAACTACTATTCATATTCACATATTCTAGAATATGTGCAATATTCTAGACTGGGGATAGAGCAGTGAACAAAAGACACAAAAATCTTTGCATTAATGGATTTATATTCTAGTTATATTCTAGTTTATATTCTAGCTGCTTGACAATTGTGCCTGGCTATAAAAAAGAATTTACAATAATCAAAATAAAGCTAAGCCTTACAGAAAATAAGGGAAAGACTTTTTTTCTTTTTTTCAGATTAACAGAAAAGACAAGTGTTCTTAAGATCTCTATAAGGTTTTATTAAATATTTTGGTAGGACTTTAAAAATAAGTTAAAATTTTTCAATTGTCTATTCTATATGTTGTTGTATAGGGCAAATTACACAATCACTTCAGATCGTCTTGAGACTAAACCCCACTCCCAAAAAAAACCTGATGACCAGAGCAAATGAATGTAACCTGAAATACAGTCAACCAGAAAAATTCATCCTGTTTCAACTAATTATTTTTTAAAAACACTGTAACTTTCTAGTGGATAAAGGAGTTTTTAAAACACCCTTCCTTTAGCCTGGAGCAAACAGGCACCTTCCCAACTGAGTATCTAAGTATAATACCCCTTGAATGTATCCAAATATCCCTCTGACCTAACAAAGAGTTAAATGCAAATATTTTAGCTATTTTAACACAGCTGTTTTTCCTAGAAGCTCAAAATTCATTAAATGAATGATCAATGCATGTTTTTTCCCTTACACTATCCTTGAGTATTTAATAAAAACAACAGCTTTTCTCCCCATTTTTAAATGAGGAAGGTTTATAATCACTATGTGCCCTCTTTTGGACCTGTCAGGTGAAATGCTTTCTATCTTTTGACAAAAAATTTATCGATAAAATTTATGGACCACAATTGCCCAGTTTCCTGGAACTAAATAAGCATTTCTTTCATCTATTCTAAAAACACAGAACAGCAAGTCAATCTTTGTATGATGAATTACCTATCTATCCTTTATGATTGTTTAATATTACATTTCAGGTTTTTGAATACTAACTTAGAATCACACTGTTTACCAGAATGTTATTCCTCATTTTTCACTGTTTCCCTCTTATTTTAGAGACTTTAAAGCTTCTGGAGCTAAGGGCAAACTTACAATTAATCTATCCATAAGTTTGTAATCAAATTATCAAGATTCCGTTCAAATTTGACAACACTTTTTTTTCAGGGAGGGATGGATGGGAGGGAGAGAGAGAATTTTTTTTTTTAATTTTATATTTAAAGATTTTTATTTATTTATTTGAGAGAGAGAGATTGAGAGATTGAGTGGGAGGAGGGGCAGAGGGAGAAGCAGACTCCTTACAGAGCAGGGAGCCCAATGCGGGACTTGATTGCAGGACCCTGGGATCACGACCTGAACCAAAGGCAGATGCTTAATCACTTAATGGACTGAGCGTGCGCGTGAGAGAGACAGAAGAATCTTAAGTAGGCTCCACGCCCAGCTCAGAGCCCAGTGCTGGGTTCAATCTTACAACCCAAGATCTTGACTTGAGCTGAAATCAAGAGTCGGAAGCTGAATCGACTGAGCCACCCAGGTGCCCCTGATAGCACTTTTTTAAAAAAAGATTTATTTATTTAAGAGAGAGAGAGAGAGCACACGCCTGTGAGCGCACAAGTAGGGGGAGGGATAGAGGGAGAGGGAGACAAGCAGATTCCTCACTGAGCGAGGAGCCAGACCACAGACCACAAGGGGCTTGATCCCAGGACCCTGAGATCATTACTTGAGCCGAAATCAAGAGGTGGAGGCTCAACTGACTGAGCCACCCAGGCACCCCCCTGATAGTACTTTTTAATAACAAAATAGTATATTTTTGAGCATCTGTTAGGTAGCCATGCCTTCTTTTAATACACCTTCCTTAATCAGACTCTTACTGTTCTAAAGCAAGGTGTTGACAGTCCTGTCAGAACAGCAATCCTCCTCTTAATTCCCTGTCCAAATTCCTTTCCACTTTCTTGTATGTTATTTAAAAGCTTCAGGACACCTAATCATATGTTTCTACATTTTCAAGACAGACTTATGGTAAATGCATACCTTAGAATTTTCAATGGCTAAAATGCAAGGAACAACCAGATATTTGCCTATTATCTTTAGAGAGAAATTGAAAAGGGTATTAAGAAGTCATTTAAATTTGGCCCATTTAAAATTTGAGATGTGTGCTGTCTTTGCCTGATAATACTTTTTTTTTTTTAAGTTGGAAACTTTTATCTGATGAAATCCAGCACTTGAAAATTACTTGTTTTTCTTTTATTTAACACTGAGTTCCCAGTATATTTAAAATTAAAAAAAAAAAAAAACGTGCTTGGCATAACTTCTATTCTTGGCTATGTTCTTAAAATATTGTAACAATGGGTCAGGCCTTTAAATCCTTTTAACCTCAAGTAAAAATAGTTTCTTGACATTTGTGTTATGTTGTTAATGAATTGCAGGGGTTTTTTTAGTGGAGAAATGAAATTGTCTATCTATTATAAGATGGGTCAGCTCATCTGTACTAGGGCAGGAAGTATAACTTGGATTTACGTTAAGTTCTGGAAAAGTGAAAATTAATAAATGATATAATATAGCCATAGGAACTTCTTCTTACTTTAAGACTTCAAAAAGCCAACCTAAACTAAACAACCATTAAGGTATATTCCATATATACTGCATGAGTAACTGTAAATTTATACTTATGTGTCAGAGCAGATGAAGAATCACAATTACTCTCTGGAGACTCTAGTCTCACACTAACTCATTTTCTCTAGCAGAATGGGACCTGGGAAAGAAATAGGAGTGTTTCTCCCCTATAGGGAACACTCTAGGGTTGGTCCTAAAGGCCCAAGGCCTCACAGACTCCACTGCTGAATGTGCTCTGGAGCCAAGGCTCAGAAAGAGCTTCAGACTGAGGCCCCATTCAGATTCTCACATGAAACTATTATGTCTTTAATATTTGGAAAAAGTGAACAATTCTTTGAAGAGATACTCCACTGATTGAATAATTCTAATTTTTGAAAAAAAAAATGTAGCCCATCTATGTCTGAAAGTTGCTCCTTGTGGTAGCAGAGGCTCTGTAAATATGGAAGACAAGTCTAGAAACTTGGGAACAAAGATGACCAAGAGCAGATCCAGAGTTAGGAAAGATTCAAAATACCTACTGAACATGTGACAATCAATTTTTAGTAAGGAGATTCATTTTTATATATTTTGTAACAATTGCTACATCATAGATCTTCCTATACATTTTATTATTATAAGCAAATAGATTACAAGTATTTGAAAACCTTGCTCTGTGTGACTGAATAATGTCTCACACCTATATTGTCCAATGGTAGCCACTTGGTACATGGGCTATTGAGCACTTGAAATGTGGCTCATGTGTCTGAAGAACTAAATTTTTACTTTTTAAATAATTTTATGAACTTTAACTGAAATAGCATTAACATTAAGTAGCTAATACTTAATGTAGCTATTAGAAATATTTTAAATATGTTAGCAACAACTTGGGTATGTGATTCTCCTTTAACAAATGTAAATTTTGTGAAATCTAAATACAGATGAAGTATCTCTGATGAAAATTTAGTATCTAGATTGAGACATACTATTAAAGTAAAATATACATCAGATTAGAAATACCTAGAATAAAGCACAGAATGTAATATATATCATTAATAATTTTATACTGTTGTTTTTAAATGAGAATATTTTTGACATATTGGTTTAAACAAAATAAATTATTTTCTCAGCTTTATTGGGGTGTAATTGACAAAATTGTAAAGTTTTTAGTGTACAACATAGTAATTTGATATATACAAATATTTGAAGATTCCTTCCCCATCCTCCATTGAGTTAATTAAAACATCTATCATGTCACATATTTACCTTTTGTTTTGTTGTAGTGAGAACATCTCAGTTCAACTTTCAGCAAATTTCAATTATACAATACAGTATTATCAACTACAATCACCATTAAAATATATTATTAAAATTAATTTAGCCTATTTCTTTTTATGTTTTTAACACAGCTACTAGAAAATTTTAAATTACACATGCAGTTCACATTACATTTCTATTACATAGAGTTGCATTAGACAATAATAAATCAGTAACTATATCAAATGCTAGGGCTCTTGATTTCAACATTTTACGTTCCTTCAAAATTATAATATCATTTTCAACCAGTGAGTCATCTCACTTACACTTAAAGCAAACTGGTAGTGGCATTCTAAAAACTCTTGTAATTGCTTACAAAGCATTTTAAGAGGATTATGTATGTTCACATAAGCATTTGAATAACCAAATTGTTATTCTCTCATCTTTTCCTATGGCTCATTTTATTGGCCCACACAGATAAAATTCTACATGCTCTACAGTATAAATAAATCTATTTTGTAATATCTCCCATTTCACCACAGAGGAAATACCTAACCATTTAAATCCTTCTGCAATTATATTATTGGGTAATACACATGCCACTCATTCACTTGCCATAGAAAGATAGAACCCTACTGATTAGAGACCTCTGAAACACGTATTTTGTTAAGGAAATGTCCTCTGAGTTCACCTACTTACAAAAGGAATAAGAATTACTCAAATATTCTTTTCAAAATATGTATTATTCTTGGGGTAATTTTTTAATGGGGAAAATAAAGAGCAATAATAAAAAATAAAATACTAAAAAAGCCATATACTCTCCCAATCTAAAAACTATCACTTAGGTTTACTTTAAGAATTGAACTGTCTGGCTCAGTCAGGGGAGCCTGTGGCTCTTGATTTCAGGGTTGTAGGCTCAAGACCCATGTTGGGTGTAAAAATTACTTAAAAAAATAAAATCTTAAAAAAAAAGAATTGAATTAAAGTAGAGCTATGATTCTCCAACTACAAGTTGCCAAATGATGACTACGAGTTACTGCACAACAAAATATCCACAATTTGAGCATCCCTTACAGATGGTCCACTTTTAAAAAAGCACATAATATAATTAATTGCTCCCTAATTAGGTGGTACTTAGTGTAGTACAGATATAATATGTTTATGCTCCTTTTTTTAATTTTTATTTTTAGAGAGGGAGAGAGAGCAGGGGGAGGGGATGGACAAAGGGAGAGGAAGCGAATCTTAAGCAGGCTCCACACCCAGCGCAGAGGGCTCAATCTCACAACCTTGAGACCATTACCTAAGCCAAAATCAAAAGTCGTATGCTTAAGGACTGAGGCACCCAGGTGTCTGTGTTCCATTCTTAATTTACGTGGATAGAGGAATAGAGCCCCCATAAATATAAAAATGAAAAAATGCGTAACACATAAAAAAGTATTTCTATGCATCATAATTCATATATATTTATTTATTTACACAATATATATTTATATATTAAATATACCATTAACCAAACATTTTGCACAACTTCTGAATAAAAAGCATGTAATCAAATGCAAGTACAAAAAAAAGAGATACATTTTTTCAAGCAAGTAAAAGCTGGTTTAAAACCTTTAAAAATAAGTACAGCCTGAATAACCTAAAATATATGGGAGAGTCTCACTCAGCAGAACCCTATGCAACCACAGCAATGTTTCCTAAACTACTGAAGCAGATGAATCAAGAAAATCGCCTAACTGAAACAAGTTCAAAAAGCACAATGTCTTATTTGTTGTTGTTTTAAAAACTGATGCTTGCACAAATTTTATTTACTCTATTAAGTAACCAACTTAACTCTATTATTTTTCTTCTCAAATCTTTACTTCAGGGTCGCCAAACTTTTTCCATAAAAGGCCAGATAATAAATATTTTAGGCTTGAGGGTCAATACTGTCTTTGTTGATATTACTCAACTCTGCCGTTGTAATGCAAAAGCAGCCAGAGATAATACATAAACCAAAGGGTTTAGCTGTGTTCCAATAAAACTTTATTTACAAAAACAGCTGTGGGAGCTGTGTGGGCCCAAGGGCCATAGTTGGCTGACCCCTGCTCTATGCCATTGAACTATCACAATCTTGGCAATTTAATTTTGCTTATCATTTTATTTTCATGGGTATTCTCCTTAAGTAGATGCATATGGGGGACTTTTTTGGTTTTGTCTGCTTTACTTCCATTCCTTGTTTTTTGTTAATAGCTCCCTGACATTCCTTGGAAAACCTGCCTTTCCAATAGTTTCCATGTTTTCAGTGGCTGTTAGGGTAACTCAGGGATGATGAGATGAAGAGCCTGTGATACTTATTCTAGGCCTTTTGTGAAACTGTGCAGAGACAAAGCTCATCCTCTTTCTACTAGGCTTGAAACTGGTAAGATTTCTGTCTAGAGTCACTGATAATCATCTTACTTCTGTATGGGGAGAGCCTCTTCGAGAATGAAACCAACGTACAACCAAGGGATGAAGTGAGTCCGCAACCCAAAGCCATTTTTTAAACTACTGGATCCAGCTATATCTGCAGTCAGAAACATGTCAGGTACATAACAACGCATTTCTTTCTTCCTTTTAGCTAGCTTTTGTTTTCTATCTTTTGCAAACAAAAAGTACTAACAAAAACACATTCAGAAATTTCTACATCTTAATGCTTCTAAGTCCTTAACTCTTAGACAAGCTGCATAGTCCAGCTTTGGCTTCTTCTTTACTATATCTAGGACACCAGAGATTATAACACAGTGGCCTTTTTTCCACATGGTCAGTCTAGGCAGCATTCATTATATGAATGGAAGGAAAATAGTAAAACTGTAAACCTCTTCAGATCTCATCAAATACAAATCTCTATTTTTATCTGTTCTCTTATTGGAAAGGTTACTCATCTCACACTGCTCTAAATAATTTACAGATCTTGTACCATGAAGCAGAGGACAAAAACTAAATATGTATAAGAGGAAAGAAATGTTATGCTTCATTTGGGAATAGTTAATTGACATTTCCAATAATATTTGCCTTTAATTTTATCATAATACATTGTGCCCACATCATTAATTACAGTAACTAAAACCAAGTGCAGGTGACTTTTCTATTGATCTTCTTTACCTCAGTATACACAACCACATTTTGGCTTTTTTTTCCCCTATAATCTCAGATATACTCTATTAGCTTTTAAAGACAGGATTGGGGGCACCTGGGTGGCTCAGTTGGTGAAGCTCCCAACTCTTGATCTCCCTGAAATCACGTTATGATCTCAAGGTTGTGGGACTGAGCCTGCATTGGGCTCCCGTGGGCTCTGCATTCAGCAGTGAGTCTGTTTGGGATTCTCTCTCCCTCTGCCCTTCCCCCCAGTCAGGCACACACACTCTCTCTCTCTCAAATAAATAAATAAATCTTTAAGGAGGTATTGGATTAAGATTAATTTTGGAGAAAAATTCTAGTCACATTAAGGTCTAAAATCTAATAGGAGTAATTATGTAATTTGACTTCACGTGTTATATTAGTCTATCTTACCATCTTCCCCTTCTCTGCCAATATTAAACTGCAGTTTCCTTGAAGGTAGATATGTGTCTCTCCAGTTTTAGCCCTTTGCAGGCTACTGTAAGGCTATTACTTTTACTGCAGGCTATTCCATTCAGGAGGGAATCAATATCTACTTAATTTTTTTTTTAAAGATTTTATTTATTTATTTGACAGAGAGAGATACAGAGAGAGAGGGAACTCAAGCAGGGTGAGTGGGAGAGGGAGAAGCAGGCTTCCTGCTGAGCAAGGAGCCCGATATGGTGCTCGATCCCAGGACCCTGGGATCATGACCTGAGCGAAAGGCAGATGCTTAACGACTGAGCCACTCAGGTGCCCCTACTTAATTGAGTCATTTTTCTTTATAAGATATATTCAGATGGTTTGCCCACATCTCTATTACAAAGACTTAGAGGGCAGGCACTACCATTTTGAATGAATGAGATAAAGACCCTGTTCATCTCCTGTCAGAATGCTGTTATGTCATTCTGGTTCCCCAAAGATAGATCCTGATAGCAGATCCAAACCCTACAAGAAGCAATGGTGAAGGAGTGGGGAAATGATTCATGGAAGGAAAGGCAGTCAGGAAAGAGTAGATAATTAAGCTACTGCTGAGACTGACTTGGGCTTAATTCCTTGGGGGAAAACTCAGAAAAAGGTGGAAACACACTTCATAGACATATACCATTTGGGGCATGGGAGCCTATTTATACACCAACTCCCTGTAGTCATTACTTGAGGGCTGACCCACAGGGTATTAATTCCCTGTCATTTCCACTCTAGCTGTTCCAGAAAAAGCCTTTAGGCATAGAAATGGTATGGCAGCTGGACAACATCCTGAGAACCCCAAAATTCAGTGCCTGAGGGATATGGATGGGGCACTGACACTGTCGTTATACCCATTTTATCTTTCTTGTTTTCACTTTTCCTGTGCAATATTCTAAAAAAATGCCTATTTTATCAAACTTCCTTATTGAAAAACCCTCCAATTATTCTCTCTTTGGTTTTACCAAATCTAAAATTTTTCAGCTGATTTTCCTTTTTTGTTTTTTGTTATGGTTCCTCTGTGGCAAAATAAAACCAAAAACCAAACCAAAACAAAAACTATCCACACACATAAAAAATAATTGTGAATTCAAGCATAGCTTGAATTCGACTTGTGAATTCGACAATGCATAGCTTGTCGGATTAAAGATGAATCAATTGAAACATAAGAATGATTTCCAATGTGTTAAGTTTTCTTCTTTGGTACTAGTACCCAGAAAACTCGCCAACACATAGAAGGTGCTCACTGTCTTCTGAAGGTATAAGTATCCTATTGTTTTGAAAATATTTAACATCCCACCTCAACTCTTACAAAATTCATATTTCTAGCTAGTGTTTGTTTAACGATGTTACACTTGAAACATCTTTCATTAAATATCATATTTCATCACCTCTTAGATTATGTAAATTGAAACATGTTATTCATCATTATTTTAACAAATAAAAATAATATGGTCCTACTTACGACATGTCACAGCCCTGTCCATAAGCCTAATGACTCCTCCTGCACATTACACCTGAAAATTTCATCTAAAATGTAGTTTTTTCTCTTCTCTGTACTATGTAATATACCAGCCTTTTTAAGAGTTGAATAATATTCTATGTTAATTTCTATGGCCAAATTTAGTGGGTTTTGACACATAGTTACCATTAGGTTTGTATATGACCTCTTCTGTATGTGGCAGTCTATATTAAGTTGATGGTCACTTAAGTTTGAGCCCATTCTTCACTCCTCTCTTCCTCTCTTCCTTTAGGTATATGTTATTGTATTTTATATCCTTTTTTGTGTGAGTTTCTTTACTGATTTTTTACAGGAATATTCATTTTTACTGCTTTTCTATGACCAAATTTAGAAACATGTTCTATTACCATTGTTTATAAAGAATAACAACTTGCTTTCCCAAACATGGGTCTTGAGGCAACAGTGCACCAGATATTTCTGCAGTCTTGTATTGTAGAAAAATTATGATCCAGAGAAATCTAATAAGCAACACCTTTTCCACCTGTGTTCCCAGGCCCTGTCTGTCCTGCAGCAGCTTGTTTCTTCTTCCTAGGGCTATGGGTTAGGGAGGATTGTTATGAATTGATCTAGTTAGTAGATCAACCAGCTAACCCTCTTATCCTAAAAGGTAACTAACAGTAGTAATGCACTTAACCATCTGCTGATTCAAAAAATACATAATTCATTATTGAAAAAAAGAACTAATGTTTTGTGACTTACATTTTTAAATATGCTTTTGATAATAAATATAATTCATGATCATTTGAAAAAGAAAAAGCAAATTTTTACAAAGCAAAATTCCACTTTTAAGGGAAACATATTCATACATGTTTCTAGCTATTTTTGTATGAATATACATAAAACAGAATAATACTACCCACTATGTTATTAAATGAACTCTTTTTCTCTCTCATATACCACCAACACCATGTCAAGAAATACAGCTCAAATCACTTTAACAAATACATGTTATTTTATAATATGAATATACAACTCAATTAATTCTCACTTTCAATTTTTATATTGCATGCAATATTATAGATTTTTAATGTACATCTATGTTAGCAAATACTTTTGATTAACTCAAAAATATATGTAATTTACTGTGTGCCAGGCACTGTTCCAAAAGCCTTAGCATTGACATGTTTAATCCTCCTAACAGATGTATACAGAAGCTATTATTCATGCTTCAATTTTACAGATGAGGAAACTGAGGTAGAGGGAGGCTAAGTACATAACTTAATGTCACACTGTTAGTAGTAGCAGATTCTGTCACATAACCCAGGCAGCCTAGCTCTAGGATTTGTGTACTTAACAACTTAGTAAGTTGTTTTATTATATTTATCTCTCAATATTATAAGATTAGTGATTAGTGGTTATTTCTCTCTCAATCTTATGCCTCACTTTTAGTTATTAAATTCCTTAAACTTTTATGTCTACTGTCAATTTTCCCAGCAGAAAATTTGAACCCATTTACACTCTCTCCAGCAATCTGTGACCAGAATGACATTAGATATTACCAAACTTTTAATTTTTGCCTTATTGACAGGTAAGGAAAGCTGCATCATACAATTTTTTAAAAGATTTTATTTATTTATTTATTTATTTGACAGAGAGATACACAGCGAGAGAGGGAACACAAGCAGGGGGAGTGGGAGAGGGAGAAGCAGGGAGCCCGATGTGGGACTCGATCCTAGGACCCTGGGACCATGGCCTGAGCCGAAGGCAGATGTTTAACGACTGAGCCACCCAGGTGCCCCTACATCATACAATTTTAATTTCGATTTACTTACTAAAGAAGTTGATTATTCTTTGATACATCTATTAGTCACTTTAGATGGATGCTCTACTGAAGTAAATTTAAGCACCTATAGTTTAGTTTTGCAACCACTTAAAATATTTCAGATAATCTTATGTATAAACTTCTCAAACTTGTATATCCTTAAACCATAGACCAACCATTTATCTGACAATGCACAAAAGATTAATAAGACTTACTCTTGAAATAACAAAAATAATTTTACTAAAATAATAGTATGCCATCATCTAGCTTTTTAAATAATAGGGAGACACAATTGCCTTTAAAGGGCAATCATTCCATATATCCTTTAAACTTACAAACAAAAGCACTCCATGGGTAAATATTCTACTTCTGATTTGTTATCTCTTATTCTAGTCCAGCACTGTTCTGTAGAAATACAAAGTGATATACATATGCATTTTAAAATCTTCAGGTAACCACATTAAAAAGACGATGACACCTGAATAGGTATCTTTCCAAAAAAGACAAACAGATGGCCAACACACACATGAAAAAATGCTCAACATCACTAACCATCAGGGAAGTGCAAATAAAAACCACAGTGAGATAGTTCCTCACACCAGTCATAATGGCTGGTATCAAAAAGATAAGAAATAACAAGTATTGGTGAGGATGTAGAAAAAAAGGAATTCTCCTGCACTGTTGGCGGGAATGTAAATTGGTACAACTACTGTGGAAAACTGCATGGAGGACCTTCAAAATTAAAAAGAGAAATAGAAACTGATCCAGTAATTTCTCCACTGGGCATTTACCCAAAGAAACAAAAACATTAATTGGAAAAGATATATGCACATCTATGTTTATTGCAGCATTATTTATAGTGGCCAGGATAGAAGCAATCCAAGTGCCCATCGATAGATGAATAAAGAAGATATGGTATATATTTACAATAGAATATTACTCAGCCATGAAAAAGAATGAGATCTTGCTATTTGTGACAACATGGATGGACCTAGAGAGTACTATGCTAAGCAAAATGAGCCAGACAAAGACAAATACCATATGATTTCACTTATATGTGGAATCTAAAAAACAAAAGAAATAAAGCAGAAACAGCCCCATAAATACAGAGAACAAACTGTGGTTGCCAGAGGGGAGGGGCTGGGAAATGGGCAAAATAGGTGAAGAGGAGTGGGAGGTACAAGCTTCTAGTTATGGAATGAGTAAGTCACAGGGATGAAAGGTACAGCATAGGGAATGTAGTTAATGGTATCATAATAGTGTTATAATAAGAGAGATGGCAGCTACACTTGTGGTGAGCATTGCATAATGTATAGATTTGTCAAATTACTATGTTGTACATCTGAAACTAATGTAACATTGTGTATCAACTGTACTTCAATTTAAAAAAAAGGAAGGGGCGCCTGGGTGGCTCAGTTGGTTAAGCGACTGCCTTCGGCTCAGGTCATGATCCTGGAGTCCCGGAATCAAGTCCCACGTCGGGCTCCCTGCTCGTCAGGGAGTCTGCTTCTCTCTCTGACCCTCCCCCCACTCATGCTCTCTATCTCATTCTCTCTCTCAAATAAAGAAATAAAATCTTTTAAAAAAATTTAAAAAAATTAAAAAAGGAGGAAAGACAAGTAAAATTTATTGTGATAAAACTATTTAATTATCATTTAAACATGTAATCAATATAAAAATTAATGAGGTATTTTATGGGTTTTTTGGTACTATCTTTGAAATCTAGTATATGTTTTACACTCACAGCACATATCAATTAGGACTAGCTATGTTTCAAATAATCAATAGCCATGTGTGACCAAACAATCCTATATTGGACAGCACAGCAACACTTTTTCAGCTAGAGCATCCCTCCTTTTTAACCTTTAAACCAGCTCTTCGGGGTATTAAAAAGTTATTCATAGGTCAGCAAGGACAGGTGGTTCTGGGAAACTGTATCAAATGATACTGATTAGTATCATTTGAACATTTTTATCTATTTTGATTCTTCTCAGGATTGAGACAATAAATGTGCAGCATCATTCTTGTTTTGCAATATTATCTGATCCAAAAATATGTCTACAATCTTTGGTATTATTTTAAGACCTTTTGTTGACAAACACTGTGTTCTGACCCTAGATATGTTGCTAATCAGCTGCCTGAACTTGAGCAACCCAAGCTGCTGCTTTTCATCTCTGTAGAAAATATATAGTGCAGGAAATCAATGAACTAGGCTTTCAATCCTAAAATCCTGTCAAGGATATATATTTATTTTGTGTATTTATTTTTCACTATTTCTACATATAATAATTGGCCAGTAAACAATCAACAATATACAGGTTTAGGCAGTTGCATTAATCAAAGAGTGGCATTAAAATGAATACTAATTTTACCAGTCATCTTCACTATATTCTCTTAAAAATTTTTGCTTCCCTGCAAAACTCTGTAACTTTGGGCATATTGGGGATGTGCATAAAAAATACTTATGTAATAAAGACCTTGTAGATGAATCACTTGTGACTCCAGTGAGGACCGAATGAAATAATGCCAACTATAACAAAATAACTGCATAATAAAAGCCAAAACCTCGGCTAGTCTTCCATTTGGCCTCACTGGGCAGATGGGACAGATACTAATCTTTGAATAGAAAGAGTGCACATGGGGGGCCCCTGGGTGGCTCACTTGGTTAAGCATCAGACTCTTGATTTCAGCTCAGATCATGAATTCAGGATCTTGAGATCAAGCCTCACATAGAATTCTCTCTTTCCCTCTGTCCCCCACTCCTCCTCTTGTGAGCATGTGGGCACCCTCTCTCTGTCAAAAAAAAAAAAAAAAGACGCATAATGATACTGGGGACCAAGTCGTGTTGGGGCCACTTCCCTTGCTCTTTGCACAGTGAAAATTCTTGGAGACTAAGATTAGAAAGTATGTCTCTAACTTCCAGTGACTCAGCTAAAATTAATTTTTTAATGTTCAGCTAATCAATGACAGTTAAATAACTATCATACAGAAAGGCACTTTTAAAAGTAAAATTAATTTTATATTTTCTTAGGCTTATATATGTTATAGTTTTCCAAATGTGTATAACTGAAATACATTCAAGACCTACATTAGTATAGAATTCCATTTTATATCTTATATAATTTTTATATCTTAACAATTTTCTTCATTCCTTTATGAGAATTTTTATATCACTGCACTACCTCTAGGTTCATGTTTGCCTCATATTTGCACCTCATTAAAAAGCACCTATCAAATTTTGTTAAAATGATACTCTGAATATATAGATTCCTGTATGCAAAAAAAAAATCTTCCAAATATGAGCAGATGGCCCATTTATCACTAGTAATATTAAACAGTATTTTAGTAATGTAAAATTATATACACTTTAAAGGATAATTTTTAACCAAGTTACAGAAGGGTTGGAAAGTATAATTTCACATCAAAATTAAGAAAAAGGAACAAACTCGGGAGAAAATTGTAAGCCAGTTCACCACCTCTATTAAGTCTTCTAAATGAATTGATAAATATATTTTTAAACACATTGTTCTCTAAGTTAGTTTTTAATTCAGATGAATTCACTCAATGCATGTTTCACAATCTTAACCAATCACATTAAAAGCCATGCAAAAATAATTATATATTCCCAGAATGGAGGATGCCAAAGCAAGAATGGTGATAGGAGGAAATGGCTGGGGTTATATAAATGAGAGAGATGATCTTGCATCAGTGCATAGTTTCCTATTGCTGCTGTAACAAATTACCACAAATTAAGACAACATAAATCTGTTATCTTAGTCTGGAAGACAGAAATATGCATGGCTCTCATGGACTCAAATCAAGGTGTCAGCAGGACTATGTCCTTTCTGAAGGGTCTGGGGGAGAATCTGTTTTCTTGCCTTTTCCAGATGCTAGACTTTGACTCGTGCTGCCCCTTCCATCTTCAAAGCCAGCAATGGCCAACTGAATCTTCTGCCCAATCACCATTCTGACTCTGTCTCAGTCATCACCTGTCCTTCCCTGAATTTCCTGCCTCCTTCATTCCACTTAAGGACCTTTGTGATTACCTTGGGTCCACCAGCTGATCCAGCATAATCTCCCCATCTCAAGATCCTTAATTTAATCACATCTGCCAAGTTTCTTTTTCACAGATTCAAGGGATTAGGACCTGGACATCTTCAGGGGACCATTTTCTGCCTCCCACATCAGACAGACACAGCGATGTCATTTACTCTCCCATATAATCTTAGATCTAACCAAGCATCATGCTCATTTTCTCCTAATGCTCATTATGTCAACGATTCAGGGATTGATTCTTCAAATATCATTTGTTTCACTTTTCAGGCCTTGTGAGAACAATATTTCTGATGTCTGTTTCCATTTTTAGTTGTAGCCTACACCTATTCACCCCAATAACTCCTAGGTTCTTATCTTCCTGTGAATAAAATGGAAGTATAGCATCAGTAGAAACACTGGCAGAGTGTTGGCCCATTTCTTTCTCCCCAGAGCTGCTGAATAAGCGGTGGTAGCCATGAGGAAGCAGGATACACATAGAAAACCCAGGCTAACAGCAAGAATCCTCCACAAATCCAAGGAACATTCTGCACAACAATAACTAGCTCTGGCATACCCTGGAACCTCATAATTTGGGGGTTTAGAGGACAACTCCAGTGAATACATTATAAACGAAGATGACATTCTAGAAATACATCCAGTTTTCTTTAACTATTTAATGTACCTTCTATTCGCAGACCCTAGGTGGGACAGTTTTCTCTAATCATATGTAAGCCATAAGACCACAGAAAAGTGTTGTTCATAATTAGGAATATCTACAACAATGTGATGTGATCAGGTGACACAGAAGTTGCTCAGAAAGAGCAAGAAGTTCCCTTTTAAAGTTGCTTTCACTGGGGCATCTGGGTGGCTCAGTCAGTTAAGTGTCTGCCTTTGGCTCAGGTCATGATCTCAGGGTCCTGGGATCGATCCTCACATTCTGCTTCTCCCTCTCCCTCTGCCTGCCGCTCCCCCTGCTTGTGTTCTCCCTTTCTGTTTCTGTCAAATAAATAAATAAAATCTTTAAAAAAATAAAGTTGCTTTCACATATCGTGCTATAATATATTGAGGAACCTAAATGGTGGTAGTTTTTGGTCATTTGAGGTTATATATGATTTTTAGAAGAAGTAAAACATCTCTCCGTATCAAGCCTAGTAAACTAGTTAAAAATTAAGCTGAATAAACAGTTTTGGGATAGAAGCTAACTGTGGCATAAAAAAGATGGCACTCATTTTTATCCTTTGGTGTTAAAGTCAGTTCCCAAAGGAGTTTAAGGTATTTGAACAATCACATTATCATTTGGAAAAAAGGAATAAACCTGCCTGGGCCATTACTTTGAAGGAGAACACTTATGTAGGTATGGGATTTGGGTTTGTTCATTAAAAGATGCCATTTTCATGTTACAGCTTCTCTGCCCCACAAATTAACATTTAACATTTTATATTTTGTGGTTTCAGTCTAAGATAACTTAAATATGAAGAATAAAAATTTTTTAAATCAACTGCTTGATTCGCTAAAACATTATCAGGCCTGCCTGTCTTTATAACACTATCATAAAATATGCAAAGCAGTTATTCTCAACACAGCAAGAATTTGGATAAATGTCCTCTCTAGTTCCCAAATTTTGCCCAAAATTTAATCAGATAAACATTTAACTATATAAATGATTTATTATTACACATTGCCATTATTAAATGTAAAAGTACAGATTACATTTCTAAAATAGGCAATTTTATTTCTAAAGTGAATAACAAAACCAATACTTAAATTCTAACATTATGGCCCTCCACTTATATGGTTTGTGCATACTGAGATTGCAGTTTTAAACACATTGGGAATTCCCTAAGAACTTGGAAATCTGGAAAATAAAATTGTCAGTTGATGGTTAAATTATAAAATCCTAACAGATAGAAAAGACTGACTTTTCAGGACAGAAAGAGTTGACTTGGAACTCAGGAAATTTGTTGCCATATTCAGAGAAAGAATATGTCAGTCAGATGTGCTTTGGTAGATAAACAAGATAGAGGGAAAGAGGTTATTCAGTAGTTTGAACATGCAAACCTGAGAGGTGGAGGCTAACCTTGCATTGCCCATCCAAACACTAACCATTGACTGGGAAAATGGGTACTGCAACACAGACTATGAAACAAGTGCGTCCCTGCTGTGGTCAGACCATTTTAGCCTCCAACCATTAAACATTCAAGTTGTTCAACTAACTCCTCTCTTTTAATTCCATGAGCAACAAAGAGTAAATTAACTGATTAGAAGTTTCATGGGTCTTTTTGTATCTTCAGTGATTATAATTACCATTATGGAATCTAAAATTCATATTCTGATATAATACACTTCTAAATTATATATCCCTGGGAGTTCACACTGAGGAGATGACTCTGTTCTCAGTGCACTGACCAACCCATGTTTCTAGAACTGAAAGACTGAACTATTACTGCCATCTAAGCCTAAATGACTAGCAAGTGGGAGCAGCTCAAGGCCAATAGATCAGGGGAGTTGAAAATCCCAAGAGAGCAATTCATGTAAGGGGCAAAATGATACAAGCTGAACAGAAAAATAAAGGAAGGCAAGAGGAGGGTTAGTAGAGGGGAAAAGAAGAGATTTTATGAAGTCAAAGAACAGGTGTTGTAGGGGTAATGAAATAATTCAAAATCTAACTGCTCTCCAACAGTTTGGACCTTACAGAAACATGTGAGAAAATATAGGAACAACTATTTGTAGAGCTTTCCCTGAATTCAATTAATTCAGTCAGAACCCAGCTAATTTCCTTAAAGACTGAAGTTTGACAAATTAAAGGCCAAGGTGTTTGAAGCCTGGGAATAAATTCACTGCCCCCAAAACATCTCAATATAAAGTAAGTAGATTAATTGAATGTCCTTTATCAGTCATTTCCTATTAGATTAGTAAGAAAGGAATAAGTGAGCCATCACTTGTGTAGGTTATACACTCCAGAATGGTAATTATCTATAGGAGAACCTTAGTAAATATTGAAAGAAAAAGAGATCTAAGTAAATTTCAAAGTAGAACTTGGTACAGATCTAAGAAATCATATCACAGATTGGCATGGCAAAAAGTGGTCTTTTAGAACGTATTTATTTCATTTTATTATAATCATATGTGGCATATCTAATCATAGGAGGATACAGTGAATATAAATATATAGCTAATAATGGTCTCTCAAGCAAGAAGAATGCAATTTCTTTTCCAATAACTCAATCTAATGTTTAATTATTGTACAAAAGAGCAAAAATCAATATTTACTTGGGAGTGGCTTATAAGCAAGATTCTTCTAGGAATATTTTTTTTTCCTAAAAAGTTCTAGGCACATTAACATATTAAATATTAGTTAATGTTCTGGAAAGGTGCCAGCAATAAGTAGCTCAAAGCATGTATCTCACCTCTCAGTATAGCTTTGGTCCACTTTCCTGAATCAATTCCACAAAACAAGTAGAAAAGATAGACAATTGATGGTTTTGCTTAATCTGTTTAAAAGAAAATCTCATTAGCTTGGATTTCAGGTGTGAACCAAGATGAACTTCAGTCAAAGCAAAAGCTTTCTGGTGATAACACCATCTGGGATAAGGTCATCACTTCACACACACACACACACACACACACACTTGAAGCTTCTAAAGCAGGATGAAGCCTCTGTACAATGTTTTCCTGCCTTGTGAACCTGACTATTCTGTAAAAAGCTAGGAATAACTATAACTACCAATATCTTTTTTTTTAAACGATTTTATTTATTTATTTGAGAGAGAGAGAATGAGAGAGAGCACATGAGAGGGGGGAGGGTCAGAGGGAGAAGCAGACTCCCTGCCGAGCAGGGAGCCCGATGTGGGACTCGATCCCGGGACTCGATCCCGGGACTCCAGGATCATGACCTGAGCCAAAGGCAGTCGCTTAACCAACTGAGCCACCCATGCGCCCCACTACCGATATCTTTATAAATAGAAAAGGCACTTATCTATCCAAGGTAGCTGAAGTGCACTCTTTATTTCCAGGGGAGTAAAGTGATTTATAGGTATTCTAAACTCTGATTCCATTAGCTACTTCCCCAAAATTTCAAGGTCTCATTATTTCAGCTTTTAATCGATCTGATGCTATGAATCTCAGATTATTTTTCTGGAACCTTGCAAAATTATGTATTTACTTAGTTTTATAAACTTCATTATTTGAAATGTTGATTTTTTTCTAACGGTACTGTCTGTCATAGTATAAAAATATTAATAAAAAGGTTTTCTGAGAATTTGTCTATCAAGTATATCCTATGTGCAAAGTCCTTTTGTAAGCACTGTGAAGCATGAATGGTCTCCAATCTTTATACTTAATTCCTGTTTTAAAACAAGGTAAAGTATGAGTAATGAAATAAGCAATGTGAAAATGCTTTATATTTTATAAAAACCTACAAAAAAGGAATCGGTATTTATTGTTAAATATGATCTACACAGATACATAAATGAATAGGTATAAGATCTTAATCAATAGGAAGATACAATGTTGTTAATATGGCCATTTCCATTAAATGATCTATAAATTTAATGCAATTTTAATCAAAATATCTACAAGGTTTTCTGAACTGACAAGTTAATTCTAAAATTTGTATAAAAATATAAGATACCAAATAGAATACATTTAGAAGAACTATATTACCTAAATTCAAGCTTTACTATAAAGCTAAATTAATCAAGACCCTGGTGTTGGTGTAAAGACAGAGAAACAGATTAAAGATACAGAATAGATACAATCAAGGCAATCAGGATATATCAAGACATTACAATGGAGAACGCAGTCTTCCTGACAAATGAAATCACTGAATTTCCCTATGGAAAAAATAAGCCTCAACTCGTACCTAATGATACATACAGAAATTAATTCAAGGAGGATCATAAACTCAAATGTAGAAACCAGAAATGTAAGATTTCTCTAGGAAAAACTAAGACAATATATTTGTGACGTTGGACTAGGTAAAGGCATTTTAGGACATCCAAAGCACTCTAAAAGAAAGAACCAATAAAATTCATGTCATTAAAATTAGAAAGTACTTCCTCAAAAGACACCATTAAGAAACTGAGTATCAAGCCACGGATTAGGAAATATATTTTCAATACACATCTGGCAAAATATACATATCCAGGATAGATACAGAACCCCTATAAGTCAACTTTAAAATACTCAGAAAACAGAAAGAAATACTTGTGAAATGTTGGACACTTCACAAAAGAAGATATGAATGGTCAATAAACTCTACAATAGTGTCCTCAATATACTTAGTCATTAGAAAACACAATTTAAAAATGCAGTGAAATACTATTGCATGTCAACTAAAATAGCTACAATCAAAAGCTCATAGTGACAGATTCGGGGTGAAGATATGGAACAGCTGGACTTTTCAATAGCTACTGGGAGAATAAAATTATACAATCACTTTGGAGATGTGCTGAGTAGTTTTCAAGTTAACACATACCTACCCATGACTCAGCAATTCCGTTCCTAGGTATTTTACCCAAGAGAAATGAAATAACGTCAATTTAGAAAAAAAAATCTGTAAGAATTTTCAGATTATCTTTATTCATTATAAAAGCTAAAAACTGGAAACAATCCAATTTTCCACCAGCTACAGAGCAGATAAACCAACTGTGGTATATTTATATGAAATACTATTCAGGAATAAAAAGAAATGCACTCATCATATGTGCAATAACAAGGAAAAATAGCAAACCCATTATGTTGAATGAATGATACCGAAGTACACACATACACACACACAATCATAACAATGGTATAAAGTCCAAAAATAGACAAAATTAATCCATAATAATAGAAATCAAAAACACAGATGTTGGAGAGAGCAGGGGTAGAATGGGAGTTGGCTGGAAACAACATGGAAGAATATTCTAGGATTGTGGAAATATTCTACATCATGTTTTAGGTAATGATTAGATAGGTACACACAATTTTTTTTTTTTTTTAAGATTTTATTTATATATTTGACAGAGAGAGACACAGCGAGAGAGGGAACACCAGCGGGGGGAGTGGGAGAAGCAGGTTTCCTGCCGAGCAGGGAGCCCGATGTGGGGCTCGATCCCAGGACCCTGGGATCATGACCTGAGCCGAAAGCAGACTCTTAACGACTGAGCCACCCAGGTGCCCCTGGGTACACACAATTTTGAAAACACATTTAACTACATAAACACTTAAGATTGTGTGGTTTGTTTGCATCTCAATAAGGCCTCTAAAAATTTATAGTACCATTTTTTTTTAATATTTTATTTATTTATTTATTGGAGAGCGAGCGAGAGAGAAACAGCATGAGAGAGGAGAGGGTCAGAGGGAGAAGCAGACCCCCCGCCGAGCAGGGAGCCCGATGCGGGACTCGATCCTGGGACTCCAGGATCATGACCTGAGCCGAAGGCAGCCGCTCAACCAACTGAGCCACCCAGGCGCCCAGTACCATTTTTTCATTGCAGATATATCAATGATTTTCATAAACCCAAAGAAGCAACATTGATCATTCCAACATAATAGTCTAATAACCTAAACTGAAAGTCATAAACGCTGTGGTTACACAAGTGTTGTCTGTGCGCTGTCTCACAGCTGCAGTCTGAGTAGCAGCATCCTATAATAACAAGCTTATGGAGATATTTAACAAATGAACTTAATGTAGAATACATATAAACCAACTTCCCAAATGAGCAGTGATGCCAAAGGAACCAAGTTTTAATTATAAATATGCATTAATAGGTCTCCTGAAGTGGTTTCCACTTTAATTTCTGGATTATCAGCTTTAAAAGCACATAACAATAATATCTCTTTACTTTACTATACACCTTTATTATTACTCTAACAAAAGAAACAACAGTGTTTAGGTTCCTGGAGTGCAACCAAATTATTCATCAATTCATTTTGCTTTAATTTTCGTTGGCAGGAGTCAGGGAACCACTGAACCATCTGAAAAAGCTCTAAATTGTTGAATTGTATCTTCCTCATTCTCAGTGTCTTCCTAGGATTTCTTGAATAAAAAAAATAAAAATAAATAAAAAAAACCTGTTGGTCCAGCCTACATTGCCTAAGTATAATTTTGTCCTATTAAATGTTATGGAGTGATGGTTTACATTCCTTCTATTGCCAAATGACCTAAATATTTTTTTTCTATAATGCAGTCACATATGAAAATGCTTACTTTCAGAAGGACATACCAATGTAAATGAGCCTAAGAATTCACAGTTAAAGTTTGTATGCTCCAATTGCTTGGGCTTAGATTCTAGGCTTTGCTCATAGTAATTGCCTTCACAAACAATTAATCCTGGAGGAGGTCTTCATGACTCTTATTATCCCAAAGATAACTGACTGAATTTATAACATATTCCCAATTAAAGTTAAATCAGCAACCTGAAACCTCCAACCCTACATTGGTTTACTATGCAGCAGTTATCAGTTATAACATTTTAAATATTTCAAGGTACTCTCAAATTATGAGGAATACAAAGCAAAATAAATAACCCCTTTAGAACTAATCAAGAAATATTCCTTCAAATTGATCTATGCCATTTCCCTAAGAATATACAGAATTATTTATCAATAATTCTGCCTCTATTTTTGTTTTCCTATTTCTAAATCTGACTTTCAAATGCATTTTATTTTTAAAGCAATCACCATATGAATTCTATTACTAACTAAATATATCATTTAGTTTAGATATTTATTCTTCTAACTTACTTAAATACTGATATTTAAAATAAAATATTATAAATTTACATATACACATATATTTACAGTTATGGGAATCCCAATAACAAAACTGCACTTTGGTGTTGGAATCTAAGCTCATTATTACACTGAGGAGTATCATCAAGGAACTGCTAATTCAAAAATAAGTTATGATCCATACATTATTTTGAAATTGACCTTTTATAGAAACAAAATAAAGCATATTTTGCATTATCTAGCATCAATTCTATAATACTAAAACATTTTAAATAGTATCACTGCTACTATATTTAAGGAAATTTTATTAATTTCATTTTTGTGGACTGGCATTAGGTCCAGAGGAAGTTGAAATTTGGGTTGTGAGGGAATATAGCAGGAGAGAAGATGACCCTGATTCCTTTAGAGGGGGCAATTTTCTCAGGAGGGTGAAAGAATGATTTAATTTCTTAACTTTCTACATTCTCATGAACAAACAAGAATTTTCTAAGACAGCCACTCTAGGTCTCAACTTAGGGTTGAAAAGGGCAGGTGAAATCATAGACATGTGGAGACATCAGATATGAATCTGTCCATGTTAACACTTAAAGAGTTGTCCAACATCTCATCACCACCAATTAAGTTCTCACAATACAGAGACTACCTACATATCATATCCATCACCATTTCTTAGTGTGCTTATGTTCCTTTTCCAAACAGGTGTAATCAAAAGTTTTCATAACACCTGGATATGTTCAGTAAAACACACAAAAACAAATGGGAATATCAATACTAGCTGATTCTATAAAGGTACAGAAAACAATGCAAGAATTTGGCTACCACCAAAACAGATGATATATAAGACAGTTTTCAAGTTCCAAAATCATTCCCTGTATATGACTTTATTTTCATTTTGATCATAAGGAAATTAGGGCTCAGAGACTGGAGTTTGCTGAGAGTCACAAGGCAAGCACTTGGTAGAGCCAGAATTAGCTCTTTTGGTACCTAAACTAGTCCACACTGCTCTACAAATGAAGAGTTATACAAACCTATACTTACATGAGATTGTAAAATAAACTTGAACTGCTGAAAGGCAAGACATAGTGAAGAGTTTTCTGAATACTAAGTACTGACCACAGAGACCATGAGTCCTGAGTAAATAGATTACAAAAACTTTCATGCTGTCAACTGCCTTATATACCATATTTACAGTTGAGACCTCTAAAGTAAAATGTGAAACAAAAATAACCTAAAATACTTTAGAAGTTTCTATTATAGGTTATAAATCAGGACACAACTTACAGTCTATATTCAGAGTAGAGAGTAAGTGCAACTAGGTGGGAAGAATATAAAGGAAGCAAAGACCTCCTGCTGGGTCAGGTGACACTGTAAGATAGTCTATTACAGACAATACTATAGACTATTTATGTCCCCCCAAATCCATATGCTGAAACCTAATCCCCAATGTGATGGTATTTGGAGGTGGTCCCTTCAGAGGTGATTTGGTCATAAGGGTAGAGACCTCATAAATAAGATTAGTGCCTTCACTGAAAAAAAGCCTCAGAGAGCTCCCTGACCCTGTGGGAGCATGTAAGGAAGCAGGAAAAAGATGACATCCTATGACCCAGGAGGCAGGTTCTCACCAGACATGGAATCTGCTACTACACTGCTTTTGGACTTCCCAGCCTCCATTACTGTGAGAAACTAATTTGTTTTTTATAAACCACCCAATCTATGGTATTTTTGTTATAGCTGCCATAACAGACTAACAACAGTCAAATGCTCCCAAAATAAATGATTTAAAACCAGGAACATAACCAAAATATATTTAACATAAGTTGGAAAATTGCTAAGCTCTGTTGATTGGCCAGTTTGTCAAATCGATCCACATTCCCATCCCTTCCTTAGATCATTCTCCTTTGGTATTCCAGGGTGTCCCAAGGTAACTGTCCCCTTTACAGTAAGTAAGAGCCACAACCACAACTAAGAAAATAAAAAGTACCTAATATTTATCGAGAGTTTTTATTCTGGCAGGATCTATAAGCATATTACATGGGTTATATCTCTTAATGACTACAACAACCCTATTAGATTGCTTCTGCTTTACCCATACCTACAGATGAGGAAACGGGTTAGAGATGTAAACTGTAAAAGGCTTCAGAGTTAGTAAATGGTTTATCCAGAATCCAACTCCCAGTCTGATTCCATTCTCTTACTTATCACATTATATTAGTATACCTGCAAACTGTATGTCAGTTAGAAGATTGCAGACTTCTTGATAAAAGTAAAAAGTAAAATAATAATTGGATGAGAAAAATGACTGGCACTCAATTCATTTATCAATTACTTTTTATCATAATTTGTGCCAAGCACTGTGACACAAAACTGGAGATATGAAGCCATGGTCATCATTGTGGTCGTCACCGCCATCATCATCAGCATGTTCATCATGGGCCAAAGGCATTGTTCTAAGCAATTAATCTGTATTAGATCTTTACATTAACTTTAGCAGTCAGGCTCTATTATTAGTGGCCCCATTTTATTTATTATTTTTCTGAAAACCAAGGTTAGTCAACTGTTGAAGTTAAAAACCCTGACTCCTGAGCCTGGAAGATTTATCTTGTTTTATGTTTGTTTTTTTACTTTGTAATTATCACATTGCGTACACATTACTATGTTTTGTTTTGCATAAATAGCTTCACAAACATTTTAATGCTATATATAATATATGCTAATAAATTAGAAAATATTCTAAATTGTACTATTGTGTCAGAAATGATAAATTATCAAAAATGGAAAAGGGATAACAAGTAAGTGCTCCATTCATTATGGAAGACCTCAGAAATGGTAGTCACAAAAGTACCCAGCAAACAGGAGTGCCTAGGTGACTCAGTCAGTTAACTGTCCAACTCTTGATTTTGGCTCAGGTCATGATCTCAGGATTGTGAGATTGAGCCCTGCACTGGGCTCTGGCTGAGCATGGAGCCTTCTTAAGATTCTCTCTCGCCCTCTTCCCCACCACCCCCTGTCTCTCTTACTCTCCCTCTCTAAAAGAACAAAAAAGGTACCCAACAAACAGATCAGACTGTTTGGTAGGTGAGTTATTTCAAAACTTTAAGAAACAGAAAACTCTTAAAGTATTTAAAATGCTCCAAGGAAGAGAAACTTCCCAATTAATTCTATAACTATAGCATTTCCCTAGTACCAAGCTTGATAAAGATTGCTCAAATTATCATTTATAAAAACAAATGCCAACATCCCAAGTAAAGTATTAGCAAACCATATTTTGATATATTTCTAATTATAGGCAATGATTACTAATTAAAATAATTCATAATTAATTTGATAATTGAAAATACTGTCCCACTAATAGGGAAGCAGCTCAGTAAGTCTCTGAACTGATGCAAGTTATCATAGAATTTAGTATATGATATGTGCTTTATTTTTTAACAGCTTTTGTAAGTTGTGTTGGGACATAAAGCTAACCATTAGGCAGAAAAAGCAAAGAGCAATTCTTAGGCACTTAAATATGATGCCAAAAGCAGAAGTCATAAAGGAAAATATGGACATATTTTACAAAATAAATTTAACTGTTACATAAAACATAAGAAATACAGAGACAAGTGAAATTTGAGACAACATGCTTGCAACATATCTCACTTCCTTAATGCTTTTGAAAAGTGAGGCTTGACCTGAGCATCCTACATAAAAGTGAAATCCACTCCTGAAATCCCTACTCCCTTCTTTTAACCTCCTAGACAATTTCCTTCATTTATTCTTTGATTCCCTTCATTCGACTCATTAGAATTTAAGTTGTATGTGAGCAAGGATTGTCATCTGTTTCATTCACTCTTGTAATTCTATCACCCAGAACAGTTCTTGGCATCTCTCTCTGCTCAATAAAAAGTTGTTGAATAAATAAATTATAAGAGTATGTGGCATGATCAATTTTATGGTAAAAAATATTACTTTGAGATATTTATTTATTGAATTAAGTCTCTAAATATAGAGACCAAATGATTCCATTATAGTTTTTCTTCAATGAATGTATACATATAAGTTCAAAAATAATTAAAACTTTAAAGTAGGGATGAGGAATTAATTGCCCCTCAAAAAAACTGCCAAATGTTCTCTTATCACATATAAAGGAGCAAAGCATTAGATTTTATAGTTTTTACTCTACACACTCCTTTGACAACCTATACCTTCTTCAGAAAGACACTTTTTCTGAGCTTTCAGACTAGCAGTAGAAACCACACAATTACTGAGGTCACAAGCACACAAATAGTTTTAGAACCACTGAGGCATTTAAGAAAGGTAGAAGTATAGTTGCCCCAAGGAGATTAAACAGCAGTTAGCGGTGACATAAAGATTGTCATTACATAAAAAAACCTCTAAACAGAGCTGATTCTGAGGCTCTTGGCTCCTGGGTAGACACAGCTCCCTGATGCTGTCTTTTCCCCTCTGCCAAGTACATCTGGGTTTAGCAGGTGTGACTGCATGGCAGGAGGAGGGAAAGACGTTATGGTTGAAGGAAAGTTACTGCTAGCGGAGCTTATGGGAGTGATCCCCCCAGGCACTGGGACAATTAACAGATCAAAGGACTACCTGCAGCTCCTCTGCCTGACAATTAAAACCACCACCAAATGCTTTGATTTTGTCGCACATAACTTTTCTTGTCAACCCTTTATAATAAAATGGCAAACTAAAGCTTACTGTTGATCTTCCATATACAATTACAACTATTTTATTGCAATTTGATAATTTAAGGTAAAACCCAAATCTTGCTTTTAAAGTGTTTATAAATTAGACAGCTATGGAAACAAGTAGGTCATTTATTTAGTCTGCTCTTAGAGTTTGCCACTACTAAAGTATTTATTGCTTTCTCAAAGTGTATCACTTGTGCCATAAATCACAGGTCAATGCATCAGTGCTTCAAGCAGATAAGAATTTATTAAATGAGCTAATGGGTCTATCTAAGGAACACATTTTTTTTTAACCAGAGAAAGATTTATACACCAACAGAGTTGTTTTTAATTCATGTTTTTCATTCATCCATGCATGCGTAAATTCAGCCAACAAATACTGAGTGCCTACTATATATGAGGCACCATGTTTAGAGCTGGATATACACATTAGGGAACAAAATATATGTTTTTCCTGCCTACATGGAGTTTATAATACATTGAGAACAAGAAATGAAACAAATAAGCTAATAAGTAATTTTATAGCTATGATTTTTGAAAAGTGTCATAATTAAAAAAAAATAGTGATAGAGAATTATGATAGGGGTATACTGTGGGTATATGTGTGTGTGTTGGAACACTGGTAACTTGGAGAAGGTGATCAGAGAGATTATCTGAAGTTGTGCAGTTTAAGCTGAGGGATGAGCTGGGAGCAGAAAAATGGCAACATTTAGAAGAAATTAGCTAGAAATAAATATATAAACAGAAAAAATATAGAAATACAGATAGAAGGTAACTTCAAGAAGATAATGAATACTTTACAGACCTAAAAGGAATAAGTATGAAAAAAACCAAAAGCTAAGGATGGGAATTTGCATTATAATTTAGCAAAGCTAAGGATGGGAATCTGCATTACAATTTAGCAGATATGTACATGACACAAAATAGCAATAAATAGCATAATAATATAATTTGCAGGAAATTAAGTTATGTTATTCTGTGATTCTATGGGCAGGGAATATACCATATAAATAGTAACAAACATACTAAATACAAAATGAAAAAAAAATAAAGTAAAATTCCAGTGAGGGCAAAAGCAGAACAAAATTATGGAAAAAAATAAATAATGGCATATATAAGTATTATTTGGAAAAGAGTGGTCTGGTAGGAAAAATAACTAGCAAAACAATAGACTAAAATTAAGAATGTATTTGCAAAAATAAATAATAAAAAATAATAAAAATAAGAATATATTTGCAATATTAAAAAGGATAGACTAATGTGTATGGCATTATTTTAGGAATGCACATCCCAGGAATTCTCTGTTGGGGTTTTGGCAAGCCTGTTGAATAAATATGTAGGCTACTTGGACAGATTCCAAATGAAACAACTAAAATAATGAAAGGAATGGCTTACAAGGACAGATTAAAGGAAGAAATATGTAAAACCTTAGCATGTCAGAAACTAAAGAAGAAACATTATGGTTTACAAATATTTGAAACACGCAAATTTGAGGAAAAAGAATTCTTTGTGCACAAGGTTGCACAATTTTAAGTACGCTGAAAAGGCCAAGCAAATATTCCCCAAGTAATAATGTTTTCCAGTTAGAACCATTTGGACAAATGATCCAAGATGAGCAAGGATTAAGACCACCAAGCAGACATAGACATTCCCAGTAACCTAAACTATGCTGACCTCAAAACACATAGAGGCCCATCCGGATAGGATGAAGTAGGTCAGGGCACAACTACAAAATCTTCCTATCCCCCAGATGTGCTTTAAATTTAGAAAGGCTCTTTCCTTGGATTTGGGCTTTTCTCTGTAATTGTGCTATAGTGAAGTGAGTCCTGGACTTGGGTCTGTAAGGCCTAGTTTGAGTACTGACCACTTAACCCTATCCTCATCTATATCCTCATCTGCCAATGAGGATAATGATAACCCCCTAGACGGTTGTGAGGTTTAAAAGAGCTGTTACATATGAAGACATATTTTATGTGCTTAAAAGCAGTGCCCATAGTCAGATATATCAATTATTATAATGAGCTCAACGTGCAAAAGCTGTAGGATGAGGACTGTCTAAGAGCATGAGGCTTGGGACTAGGCCAGTCTTGTCTTCCTGCCCTAGAAGAAATCAGCTCTTCGCTGAGTCACTGTTTACCCACAGCTCTCTTAACTGGATACTGTTTTCTCTCCCAAAGCTGCCAGACCTGAGATATGCTTTCCCACTCCTCAAAGCAAATTTCTGAACATTCTTTCTCCTTCCTCTCAAAAACAAAAAAAAACCCACCTAGTTTTAATTTCATGTAACAGATCTCTGTTCCCCAATACTACTCCCTTATTACAGTTATCTCCTGATCTCTGCAATATATGCCCTCATTCCTTGGAGATTTCTATTCCTGGTTCACTGTCATTCTCTCCAACGTTTCTTCTTTTATAACTTTTTGGAATTTCAATACCCACATAAATGATTTTTACAACATTCCTTGACTCTTCTAATGATCTTGTCTTCTATCCTCCTTCACCATAATCCCTATGGTTATGCTCCAAAATTTACAATTATCAATAGTTGTCATTCCCATATAACTTCTGCAGTGCCCCATAATATTTTAGGACCCCCAACTCAACCTTTCAGCTACACCAGGATTTCCAATGGGTCGTACTACCTTCTGACAACACTCCAATTTTCTTAGTTGCAGGGATAGGAATGGGACTTTGAAAACTACCTTAGTTTGGGACTTAATGAAGCAAAAATGGTAAAAAGCATCTGGGCTGAGAAATTCATAAATGTTGAATACCCCTGAAAATGGAAAACCACAGAGACTGAGAAAAGAAGAAAGTTAAGTAGGACTAAAAATTAGAGTAATGACAAGAGTGAGTCTGTGGGAATGAAAGGCAAAGAGAGGTAGAAAGATGATAATTCTGGTAAGAGAAAGTCTGAGAAATTTAAAGTACTGGTAGTTGAGCAAATCATGTGATGAGAAAGTCAATTGAACAGCATTGCCAATAGGTTCCTAAAAATGGAGATGGGAATCATTAGTGTTGGGAACCTGGTTAAAAGGGTCACAAGCTCATGCATGAAAGATTTTTAAGTGGACAAATATGAGAGAAGAAAGAAGGATCTGAAGCCATTGAGAAAGTTTAGGATGTCATTATGGTTAGTAAGTAACAGGCTCCCTAGAGGAAAGGAGGTGTTCTAGGCTGATGGCAAGAAAGTGTTCATGTGGGAATGAGAGGCAGTTTGGAACAGTTTTTGAAAAAGCAATAGTATACCAATACCTCATCCTCATCTTATGAGTCCAAGAACTGAGAAAAAAGTATAACTATAATTACCACAAGTAAAGTGGTATAGCAGAAAAGAGGAAAAAGTATGCTGGAATCAGAATGTGTGGAGTTAAGTTCAAACTCATTGGTTGCTTGAATTACAGATCATGTGACTTTCTGAACCTCAGGTTCCTTATCTGATAAAAGAAATTAAGAATGCCTTCTCTGCTTATGGTCCATAGAATAGAGATGGAAAATACTTAAGAAATTTTCCCTATTGTTTTATTATTATTACTCTAGGGGAATAAATATAATAATGTGGAGGTCTATTTACACTATTAAGTATTATACAGATGTGCAGTGTTATTAATAAGGTGATCTCAGATTGTATAATTTTCATCATTTTGTAAAATGTTGAAAGTTAACCAATCAATACTAGTTAAAAAAATAAACCATCTTTTGGTAAAATAATTGTTAAAATAAACCAGGAAATATAATTTTCTAGCTGATGTGGTTTGAGACCCTTTGGTGCTTTTGTTTGGCTAAAATTTCTTAATGGGTTTACATAGAAATAAAATTAAATGACGATAGGCTGTAAGGCAAATTAAATAACTTCATTAAGCTAGCAGAAATAAAAACCTTGTTAACCTTTAAAATCACTTTGTCCTACATTATATATCTGAAAATTACAGAGAAAGCATGCTCTTACACATCATACTCAGTAACAATGAAACAATGCAGAGGAGCAATGGAATCCTAGAAAACTAAAAAAAAAAAAAAAAGTATAAAAATCATGTTGCAATAAACTGAATGGCAAGACTGTGAAGAAAATGAGTTTTGAATCATTTCACAAGTGTTCCTCTTCTTTTCCCTACCTTTGCTGTTCTTCCTAGTGATGCATGATTCTGAAAGACACCACTCTTTCTGACCAAAAAGAGCATACTCCAGCCTTTATTTCTGAATGTGAAAAGAGGTATCCCATTTTACCAACTAAAATTAGAAAAATTTAAAAATATTGTCCCAAGAGAAGAAATATAATTTACCCTTTCCAAAATATCTACCAGTTAAATAGTAAGAGATATGAAGTATGTGTTTCATAAATAAGAAAATCATCTAACAAACTATCCCCATGTGTCACTCATTGACACAGCATGCTTTAGTAGGTAAGAAAGCAGGCTCTAGATTTAACCTGGATTCTAATTCTAACAAGCTACTTGGTAACTGTGAGATCTTGGGAAATGATTTAACCTCTGTATTTCCATTTTCTCATTCATATGTAGATAATAACAGTACCTGGGCCTCCACAGACTTAGAAGAATCAGAGTGGTACTTAGAACAGTATGCTCATTGAACAACACAGACTGTAAACAAACAAACAAACAAACAAAATGGTTAAATAAGAAACAAAGCTTTTCAAGTTTCTGAAACTTTTTTTTTAAAGATTTTATTTATTTTATTTGACAGAGAGAGAGAGGCTGAGGGAGAAGCAGATTCCCCCTGAGCAGGGAGCCCAATGCGGGATTCCATCCCAGGACCCTAGGATCATGACCTGAGCCTAAGGCAGACGTTTAACTCACTGAGCCACCCAGGCGTCCCTGAAACTACTTTTGACTTATTTTTTCTGTAAAAGACAAACTACTGTTTAAAATATGTGGGTACTTCTTGAGGAACACTGATGAGGCAGGGCAGGAATAGCTCTATTCATTTGAATATATACTATCCATTTTGGGTATTGTTGTTGTTTAGTTGGATTGTTTGTTTTGCCAACACCCTTGTGAGCCCTGTCTCTATAGGAAGCACAAAATGTGACACAAGAACTTGCAGTATAAATACTAAAACATTTTGAATGGTAATTTGCTTCTTGTTTGTTCATAGCTGATATTTCAAAAGTTAGTGCTTACAAAATTAAACTATTCAAAGAAAAAGAAAGTTGAATAAACAAGGCAAAATGAGAGTTCAATTAGTGTTTGAAGAGAAAAATGAGGGGAGAAGGGCATGAAAGATGTGAGCACAGATGGAAGACTGATGCCTAGAGGTGGCACACATTACTGGGAGGGAGTCATCAACTTATTTCAAATAAAAATATTCTCCAGGGTTCCCATTTGATTCTTCCACTCTTTTCTGCTCAAGAGTCATGAGCCCATTTTACTCTGGTTGTCTTCATATAATCTTCGGTATAGTAAAAGGTAAATGGTCATCCTGACCTCAGTACAGCAAGAAAAGCCTTAAGAGGATTATTCTGCATTCCCCAAATTAAAAACTTTATCAAATAGCAAACATAAACCTTAAAGAATGCATGATGGCCTAACCCCACTGATAGATTAGCTTCAAATCAACACAATGTCATCTAGCATGAGATTAAAACCCTGGCCTTCCCATTTATGGACTGTTCTACTACGTTATATTATTCTTAAAAGAGATCAATCAGTCTGATGCAGACCTGTTTTAGAAAAGAGAAAAAGTAAAGCTAAGAAATAGACTCAATCTTCTTTTTCCACAGCAACAATCACATTCGAAAGTACTTTAGTACTTGGAAAAACCCTTCACTTCAATTCTTGTACTTATAGCCTCCATTCTGCTTCATGCACACTATTAAACCTCTTGTTGAACAAATCCTACACAGTTACTATCACTATAATAATGCATATTTTAAAAAACAAAAGAGCAACACATTTTCTTCTAAAATATAACCAAGTAATTGCAGGACATCTTATCTGCATTCTGTGGTCTACCTCTTTTGTACAAAATTGAGTCCTGTATTTCCTAATACTTTCATTCATTATTTTAGGGGAAAAAGGATCAATAGAAAATATATAATAACATATTTTAGGGGAAAAAGGATCAATAGAAAATAAATAATAACATCTATAATAAAATATATAATAACAAGAATGATGGGAAAATAGCATATTAAACAAGTAAATTCTTTGGATATCCATCTCTTCTACCATTACGCAGGTTTTCCAAGCTTAAACATTTTTGACAAAATCTCTTCAATAATGCATGTATTTTACTGCCTTTATACCCCCAAATGTTTAACATATTGCAGTGAGTCTTTGTCTAGGATGCAAGGCCAATATGGGTACTAATTATTATAATATTCTTTCACACGCTAATGCCTTATGGCCTTTATACTTAGCCCCTCCCCCCATAAATGTCCCTGGTTTTTCACACTGTAAGGTATCACTGCTTTTGCATAGAATTTTTAAGGCCTGGGGCGCCTGGGTGGCTCAGTTGGTTAAGCGACTGCCTTCGGCTCAGGTCATGATCCTGGAGTCCCAGGATCGAGTCCCATATCGGGCTCCCTGCTCAGCGGGGAGTCTGCTTCTCCCTCTGACCCTCCTCCCTCTCATGCTCTCTGTCTCTCATTCTCTCTCTTGCAAATAAATAAAAAAATTTAAAAAAAAAAAGAATTTTTAAGGCCTGTTTCGGTCTAATAGCTGCCATGGTTTTTTGCTCTGATTAAGACTGACCTATTACCTCATATGCCTTTCATTGTCTGGATCCAGTTTATAGAAAGCCCAGGAACTTAAAAACCAAGAGACATTGACTTTTCTATATGATCTAAGTATTAATGCATTATCTATTTTAGGTGGTCATGAGTTTTTGATGTTTTCTCCTAGTTTCTCAACTATGTGCTACAGGCAAAGCAAGAGACTTCTCTACAAGTTGGATGGATCTGTTATTGCCCAGATAATAGTTTCAGGCAGGACATTTGTTATCAAATCAAGGCATAAAATCTCAAGTTGCTCCATAATTAAGATCCTAATTTATTTCCATTTATGTTTTAAAACTCAGGATTTAGTAATAGAGGCTTCACATTATGTTTTTTTCTTTTTTCTTTCTTTTTTTAAAGATTTTATTTATTTATTTGACAGAGAGAGAGACAGTGAGAGAGGGAACACAAGCAGGGGGAGTGGGAAAGGCGGAAACAGGCCTCCCACCAAGCAGGGAGCCCAATGCGGGGCTTAATCCCAGAACCCTGAGATCATGACCTGAGCCGAAGGCAGTCGCTTAACCAACTGAGCCACCCAGGCGCCCTGTATCATGTTTTTTTCTTCGCACACATACAAAAAGTAATGGCCAATTCCACAATGTTTTGGAGATTTGCAACCTCTTAATAATCATGGCAGAATTTTACAGTGAATTAGGTGCCCTAGTCGCTATCCAGCAAAGAAATGTTGAGAATGCAGGAGAAGAGGGGAAAGATGAAGATGGAGAAAAATGAAAACAATTTTTATTTTAGGAGGACTGACTCAGAAAGGATGCCACTGGAGACAGACTGTTTGGCATGATGTCAGCAACTGTGTAAGAAATGGTGCAATGGCGAATCTGTAACCCAGTTTGAAGGGCTATATCAACAGATGCTAGAACTAATTTGAAAGGAATGATTATCAGTTAAGGATCAATTAAAAATAAATAAATGATGTCAAGTCACTAAAAGCTATTGATATACAATAGGCTCGTATATAAGGATTAATAACTGGTTAAAATGGATACTGACAAAACTTTATTTATCATGCCATTTAGTCTCTTTTGGCCACATGACTTATGTTAATTAGATACTTGCAAGCTCCAGGAAAAATACACTTTCACCATTGTGATAGAAAAGGATAACTAGTGATCTCTTACCAGTACTATAGATGTGTATAAATGTACAATTGAATTTATATCCATGCAAATCAATGTAACAGAATTTTCTATTTATAAAACTTAGAGTTGGTATGGAGAGTATGCTTAAAAGTATGCTAAAAATTTCAGCAATAATTGTTTCACGGCAAGTACCTCATAGCTCTATGTGCATTTCCTTGGATGGTACTCCAGAGATCCCTGAAAAATAATGGTTCAACCTAGACATGCACTTGTTTGTGGCAGTTAGAGTAACTCTGTTTCCAAGTTTAGAAACTATGGTAAAAGCAGTAGGTTCTTACAATTCACCTTCCCTCTCTTTCTCAGGAGAGCACTGAAAACTAACTAACAACATCAGTTTCATACAGAGCAGAAAGTCACTTTCCATGGATTTGCAGATTCACCTTTACTGGTTTACTTCTTTTACTTTTTCCATCTTTCCTTTAAAAGATCTCCATTGATTATCCTGACACCTGCTGGCAAGGGCACAGTTGATCCTTGTTGGCTTTTCCCCACTTCCTCAAATCAAAGACTTTTTGGAGGTATTTTCAGTGACAACTAAGTGGTAATTTATTCCATTTAAGTATTTATAGTACTTAATTTCTAACATTATCACATAACCATGAGAAAAATTCCCATACTTATTCTACTTCACATGGGCAACCATTTGACTCTTTGTATATAAATACATGTTTGTTTTGATTAACAAAAGATACTATAATCATTACATGGGCTATGATTAAATAAACAAACAAAAAACATGCCAGGCATCTTCCTTACAACACATATAAGAATTGAATAATAGGAATGGCTGGGTTTTGGTTTTCTATTTTTTTCATAATAATATCAGTTTACAAACTACTTAGGAATAAACTCAACTATGTAAAAAGTAAATTGATCAGCTATGAAAAGTCATGCCATTAATTATGTATTTATAAAATTTGCTATTTGTTTCTCAGTGCCTACTCATGATGATTTACTGTCTTGAACTGAGTTCTGAAGCCTACACTGTTTTATGGGGTTTTTTGGCAAGAATATGATGAATCTACTACAACATATATCATACTCAAAGCTATTGCACCTGCAAGTGTACTCAGTAAACAAGAAATACCAGAATTAAATTCTTAGGCTTTATGAAACTCTCATATCGGCAGGTTTTTTAAATTGTGCACAAATGATAAGATACACAGTCCATCCCATTATGCAAAACCTTCAAAAAGATTAAAAGTTTTAAAAATAAATTACCTAATTGAAATTTTTATCTTAGTATCAGTAAAATTAAGACTATGGACTACTAATTTAGAATCTAGGAACTGGCAAACTTATATTTTCTAATGGTTTTGAGTAACCAAGCTATTTTATATTAGTATTATATGTTTTATCCCTTTACTTTACATTGCTATAGTTTTGTGAGAAAGAAAAATCACATGTATCTGGCAATAAAAGCAAACTTTATTAAAATACTAAAAATACCCTAGATCCTGAATACATGTTTTATACGAACACTGATCTTAGGATATTTGAGAAAAACATGAGAGAGTTTTAATTTAGAGTACAGAAGTGAAATACATTTGCCTGGTTTTGAAGGTCTTTGTAACTTTAAGACCATAGAAAGAAGAAGGTAGCATTTCAATTTTTTAACCATAATTTTTATTATTATAAATGTTTTCCCAAAACCATATGCATATTTAAAACAAAATGCATTTCAATTCTAAAGAAACATTTCAAGAATAAGCAAAAAAAGCTTTTTCAGGAACGGGGCGGGGGGTGGGGGGGTGGGCGGGGAATGTGTGCTGTATCACCACAGTGTATGGAACGGCCAAGATTTTGCATTAGTGTTAAACTGTCAAAACAGGATACTTAATCTTCACTTTATTATTTTTAGTTCACCAGTTCAAAATTATTTTTAGGTGCTTCATCTGGCATCTGAATTAGCACTTATTTTTAAAGTACAGAATTCATGGTCATGTAAATTAAGTAACGAAAACACTAATGTGTAATCAATTTTTAAAAACACAAAAAACCTGTTATTTCAGTGTAAATATTGCTATACTGATTATAGAAACATACTGTTATTATCTTGAGTGAGACTGTTCAGGTACTAATTTATTCTCACGTAGAATAACTAAAAAACACCATTGATTAAAAAAAGGAAATTCAAATGCCAATGATTCATAGTATTTAGGACATGTCTAGACATTTTTAGACAGTGCCATTTGCTTAAAGACTTCAGGCACCAACTGCAGGCACAGGGACAGATTGCATAAGATGTCACGTGCTTGCTGCAACTGTATGCATGTTATTGGATTTTTCAGAGCAACCCACAGTGATGAATAATTTAAGAGTTAATAAAATATTCAATCTGACTGATCCATTGGTTTAATTTTAAAATAAAAACGACTAATAAAAGAAATTACCAAATCCCAATCATTAATGCACGTAAATTGCCACCCACACAGGGAAACACCAATTTCTAAAAGGCTACATTAGATAAACGATGTCCAGGGCAGAGGGATGCAAGGGAAATTCTCAGTGTTAACACTGGCTTCAATAAGTTTACTTAAAGTTTAATTGTTCGGAGCTGTCACACAAGCTGCACTCTGCCTTCTGCAGGGCTGAAGGAGAAATTAGAAAGGTGCAAGTTTAACAAAAGGACTCACGGAAAATGGTCCGTTTCTTTCCTAAAGCCCTCTTTCCCTCTAATCACAGGATGGCTGGAAAAAAAAAGGGGGGGGGGGTGGGGGGAGCAATCTACGAAAAGAATATGGAGTACACCGCTGCCCGATTATTGTCTAGGAGCGGGAATGGAGAACCCTAGCAAAATCGGCGTGGTTGGTTTGTCTGGCAGAGTAAGCTGTGCCCTAGGCGTGTGTATCTTTAGGAGGCAGAGCTACCCACTGCAGTGAGCCAAGACTCACCGCGCCCCAGGGTTCCCGCAACCAGACCGAGTGAGGATAGCGTGGCCACGTACGCTGGACACATCCTCCTCCACCCCCGCCACCCTCCACCTCGGCTCGGGGACAGATGGTGGCTGCGGTGGCACGGTGTAGGTGCGTGTGAGTGGGTGAATGTGCGTTTTCGTGTTTGGGGTGGGAACGGAGGTGGGGAAGGGAGGAGGAGAAGGTAGTGCCTGCAGTTCGTCCCTTCCCCTTCCTGCTAAGGGATGAAAGTGCTGAAGAAATCCAGATGGGAAAGAAGAGAAAGGAAAAATAACAGTGGTGGGAGCCCTGTCTTTTCCATATCGCTGGGGAACTCAGGCGAGCAACTACAAAGCCATTACCATGCCTTAACCTTCAGTGGAGTGGCTGCCTCTGCCTGATAACTGGAAGGGCACTTTGTAAACGCAGGCAAGGCACACACCTACACACACGCTACTCGCTGGGGAAAATAGCCACGTTCTGGGGGCGGGAGGGAGGCCGAGGCAAAGCACGGCCATGGATCGCTACTGGCAGGGCAGTGAGGGCATCCAGGAACACCAAGCTTCTTGGGCAAACAGTAGCCCAAGAGCTCACAATTTTCCTATGAAACAGATAAATGGATGGATGCAGGCATGGATGGTGTAGAACACTCACGCAGTGTGAATTTCAAGTGAATTCAATTCGAGTCAACGCTTTTAATTCAACTATCCTTCTTTTTAGAGGCACAGCATTTAAAACCCTGTAGTGCACTCAGCTCTCCACTTGAAGCAGCCTGCTAAGGGTTGTATTACCCTTGGACCCCTTAGAAGGGGCCGCCCCTATCCGTGAGTGCAGAAGGGGCGCAAGTCCCTCTTGCGCGGTTTCCCCAGGGCCCCCTGTCGCTCCTCCTGCCCTTTATCGGCGCCAACTTCAGCCCCGACCCGCGAAGTGACGCGGCCGGGACAAGGGTTCATATTGACAAGCCACCCTTCGCAAAGGACCTGAAATTCGTCTATACAACTCAGTAGGAGACGCATCTAAGTCCTGCAATTTTTTGTAGGCTGGTTTATTTCACACAAGTCATGGAAAGCACAACCAGACCAGCTCTTACAACTTTTCTGCTCTTGGGAGGGGGAGCGAGGATGCCTCGCACTGCAAGATTCTCTATTACCAAGAGTTACGCGTGTACACTGAGGGGTACACGGAGGGAGTGCTGAGCCAAGCTCGGAGCCCCTGAGGTTAGAGGAGAGGCGGTTCTTGTGGTTTTTCTGTAATCTACGCAGCGCGTCCTGCAAGGGAAGGCGGGAGAAAGCCGAACTGACTTGTCAGACCCGTCTCCACCTCGCCCACCTCCAGAACTCCCAGGGCCAGGTTTGGATTTGCAAACCTCTCGGCCCCGGCCCACTTCGGAGAACTGCACCCGGGGGACAGACGGCCATGCGGCTCTCCAGCCTCTTCCCGTTTCAAGCAGATGACGCCCGCTAGCTTGCTTCCCAGCTCGGGCCCCCACGGAAGCCCCGCCCGCTGCCCGTAGCTAGCATCACCGGGCATTGCCCAGGGAGGTTTCGAGCAGTGACCAGTTGGCTCAGTGAGCCGAGGAACCTCTGGTTCCCAAGAGCGCCGTTCCCTCCCCCTGCCCTCGGTCCCCGTCTTTCCTCGATCTCACCTCCGTACCCTCTCACCCTCTTCCCCGCTCAGCCCCACGCACTCCGCTCTGACTTTGCGAGCACTTTTCCGAGGCACCCGGGGCGCGCCGCCTCCTCCGTACCGCCCGCGGCGCTCACCACCCCTGGCGCGCCCCGGGGACCGCCTCCAGCCCCCTGCGCGGCATTTCCCAGGGGACTCCAGCCTGTCCCGCACCTAGCGGCCCGGGCCCCGCCGCCTCACCTTTGCAGAACTGCGGGACACCGAGGCTGAGCCCGATCAAGAGCCAAGCGGCCACCGAGCGCTTCATGATTCGGTCCCCGAACGTGACCTCGGCTGGTCAGGGGTCCTAACAGAGGGCAGTGTCGCTGAGGTGGCACCGCAGGGCAGCGGCAGACCCCGCCCCTGCCGGAGAATTCAAAACGATGTCTTCTGCCCGCAGCACTACCTTAAACAAATTCTTGGAGAAGGCGAGAAAGAGTGGTGACCAAAGAGAGGAATCTTTCCTCCCCTTTTGCCTGCGCTCCGGCGCAAGAAGGTGGGCGATCTCTGAGGAGCCGCCGCCGGGCTCAGCCTCCGCTGCGGGTGGGTCCCGGCTGAGGCGCGGCGGGCGGGGCGGGGCGGGGCGCGGGCTCCCGCGGCGGCTCCGGGTCACCCGCGCCTGTGGACCGGCAGACCGTGTGCTCGGCTTGCTCCGCTCTCGCCGCCGCAGCTGCGGGGCTTCTGACTTGGAGAACAATGAAGCGTGAGCTAGCGGGGAGCGAGCCGACGGCCGGGTGCGCACTGTGTACAAACAGAGGCGGCGTGCGTGTGAGCCCGAGCTTCGCAGGCGCGCTCCCCCGGTGCCCGCCAGCTCCCCCCCATTCCCTCCCCCAGTCTTCCCCTCTTTCCTACCTCTTCCCTACCCGCCCCCCCCACCCGCCCCCGTGGCTCCTTCTACTGGAAGAGAAAAGGGAGACAACTGCAGCCACACCCTGGCACCTGCCACCACCTCTAAAGTTCCTACATTGCCTGAGACTCTAGGGTTAAGGGAAGCACTTTGGTGTCTGAGATTCTCTTGGTTCCAGCATTGACTTTACAATTAACCACGTTAAGGATGCCCCTGAAGTTCTCAGTATAGCCAGGAAAATAAGTTAAAGAGATTTTGAAAAGTGACTCTTGGGGCACGAAGCTGCGTGAGAAATGGAACCCTGCAAAGTGAATTGCTCCGATTCTCAGGAAATGCAACCTAGTCAACAGCCAGACTCTAATCAGCTAAGACAAGGCTGCTCTGTTGTTCTGTCTGCAGTTTAGTTAGCTCTAGGGCTGGGAGAGTGGGTTGTGAGTTTATCTGTTCACATGGGCAAAAAGGTGAAGGCCTGGGGCAAGCCAGTACGAGACACGTGTCTTGTTAGGACACGTTTCAGATGAGAAATAATGGGGAGAATTTGGGCACTGTACAAGAAAAAGAGAAGTCAAGGACAGATTCTTGAAGTATCACTAAGGTGGGTCAAATTTTTCTGCTATCCACCCAAACCAATATAAATGGACTGGTTTTTCTTGCAGTGAAAGAGACTGCAGAATACCGACCATAGCTTAAAATAGTGCTTTCTCCTCTGTTTTTACGTTAGAATGATTGCTTAATGTACATGGATTTGATTCCATCAGTTGCAGGTACCAAAATGAAACACAGCTCTCTTTTCTTCTTCTAGAGAAGGCTGTAGAGAGAGAGAACCACAGGAAAAAAAAAAAAAAAATTGTAGGACACATTCTTGAAAGCAAGCATTTGAAATGAGAACATACTCAGAAAGAGATAACAGGACAATTAGTCCTACAACTTCATCTCCTTTACCTCCTTGAGTCCTTTAAACTTCAATTTCTACTTTCCTTTTGGAATTTGAAGTGAGATCAAGGATGCAAGGTTGATAGAAAAGTAGTACTGCATGTTGCTATGGAGGAGTTATGATACTGTACCACTGGCAAACAAAAACAAAACAAGAGAAACAACAAAAATTATGTCAAAGCAAGTTTTGTTTCAGATCTCATGTGCTGGGGGAGGGTTAAATTTTTTTTTTTTTTTTGCTAAGGGAAAGAGGGAGAATCATTTATTTACTATTTTCATGCTTAAAGCCATAGACGTTAGAATAGAACACCACTGTCCAGAACTATAGCAAGAAACTTTTAAACAATCAAATTCCAACTTTCTCCCATGTCATTATTACTTAATTCTGAAAGTAAGCCCTCAGTCATGCTGGGGCATGTCCATCATAAAGTACCTCTAACATTTTGAAATGAGATATTTAAAATTAGTTTTAAGGTTTTATTTCTAAAGGATAGTACTAAATCTCAAAAATATAAAATCAGAAGCCAGTGTCTTTGTGATGACAGAGTAAAGAAAAAAAGTGTGCCCCAAGAGTTTTATTTTCCTACTTTATTCTCTGTTTATTCCCACTTTTCCGATAATATGTGACCTTAATGAGCATGTTAGGAAGTTAATTTTTTGGCAACAGTACATGTTCTAAAATTTTATCTTTCTTTTAATTTCAACTGTTAAAAAAAAAAAAAAAAACCTCCAGGAAAGCACAAAACTGCATTAAAATGCATATTCTATGACCAGATACCTGGAGGTGTGCCTGTAAATGCCATTCTGTATTTTCTGGTAGATGACTTGTAAAATATATCACCAGCTTAATGCTTTTATTTCCATAAGTCCCATTTTCAGTCTAAATTTGATACACAGTCTTAGATCCATATGCATAGATTCTATGTAGGTACCCTTTCTTTTTTCCCCACTTATCAATAATGATATGTACCAATAAGACTTTCATTTTGAATATTCCAGGCACTTCACCTAATTTACATTTATAGGACTTATTTCACTCTTACTAAATTCATATATTGCCTCTTCAGAAATGGAATATAAGAAATGTTAAAAGACCACAGGAAATAGATTTTTTTTTTTTTTAAAGTACAAAATTCTGTTATGACTCTTTTACCTCACATAAAGCACCAAGGGACCTTTGCTAATCATGTATGATCTAGTCTACAGTTTCTAGCTTCTCTAAATATGTGTCTGAAGTGTCAAAAATCAATCTATACATCATTTGAAATAGCACTTCCCAAAATATTTTCTACAGACTTACTTTCCCCAAGATGTTAATAAGTTTTGGGGGAAAAAGAGATTCCATGGTCAAATAATTTTGGGAAATATTGCATATCAAAGTAGCAACTTGAAGATTTGGTAAATGTTAACATATAAAAACTGTGAAATGTCCTATGGTTAAGAAACTTTTCCAAAAGTCTTTAATCCAGTATTTTGCAAACTTTTCTTTTTTCACCACGACAGGCTTTTTCTCAGAATACTTGGTAAGATATTATAGATTTAGTGCTATAAGGAAAACAACTTGGTAAAGATTGCCTGAAAATAAAGCAAAATAAAGAATCAGCAAAACAAACAAAAACAAGACTGAGGGAAGTTTACTGGTTTTCAAGAATTCTTCTCATTGGCTCAGAGCTTGGATTCTGGAATGGTACATATCTGAATTGAAATACTATGTTTACCACTATGACTCCTGAAACTCTCAAGTCAGTTAAAGGCCAGGTCTCAGTATTCTCAACGGTAAAATGGAGTAAAACTCATAGTGGTAGTTTATTGTAGTACACAAAAGAGCCCAGTCCAGTAATGAGTCCACAAATGAAGACGATGATAATGATGAATAAATAAGAATAATCACATATGGAACTCCAAAAGACTTTTCCTCAAAAGCTGATTATCTCCATTCTTCACTTGTCACCCCCAATAAATTATATGGAAAATTTTAAATTTACCTTTTAAGTTGTCAAGCAACAGATAACACTAAATAGAGTATTTCTGTAATTATTTCCATAATTGAATATTTAGAAATAAACTAGATACAGGAAGGGTCTTAGTTTGTTTGATCAAGTTACACTCAGTACTATTAAATCTTTAAAATCATTTTCCATTTAAAAACTATTTTACATTTACAAAAACTTTATTTTCTTTAATATCCTAAATGCTCTGGATTAAAAGTTGGATTTCAGCTTTGTGAGATACAAAGCAGAAAACTAAGCCAAGCTTACCTGGACGTATGACCTGCAGAATTGTGAGTTAAGAGATTAGTGTTGTTCTAAACTGCTAAATTTGTGGTAACTTGTTACAAGCAACAAGAGAAAACTAATACAGTAAATTAATACATTAAATTAGCCCCTGTCTAGAGAGAAGGAATAAGGCACAGATTGGTTAGATAAATTGCCCAGGGTCTCAAGTTAGCGTGTGTTGGAGCCAGTAAATGAACCTAAGCAGTCTGAATCCAGAGCCCACTCACTCCACTGGCAACAACTAGGGAGACTCAACTGCATGCTAAACACTACTACATTTTTTACATGTATTGCTTTGCTAAATCATGCCAACAACCTTTATGAGGTGAACATTATTATTATTTCAATTTAACAGTTGAAGAAATCAAGGATCAGTGGTCCATTTTATTTATTTATATTTTCAATTTTAGTTCTAATTTTAACTGTCATTTTTTAGTAGTTTGTATTTTCTCTACCCTTCTTGATGTATCATTTTAGAGGATATTTTGCTCAAATGTAGAGTTCCAAGGACACTTTTAAACTGTCTAAAATAGGGGCAGCTGGGTGACTCAGTAGGTTAAGCACCCGACTCTTGATTTTCAGGTCATGATCTCAGGGTTATGATCTCAGCATCCTGAGATTGAGCCTTGTGTCAGGGGCTCCACACTCAGTGGGGAGTCTTCTTGGTATTTTCTCTCTCCCTCTCCCTCTGCCCACCCCCCACCCCCGCTCTTGCTCATGCACATGCATGTGTGTGCTCTTTCTCTCTAAAATGAATAAATCTTTTAAAAAGTTGTCTAAAATATTTGCATAATTTATAACACTTTTTTTCATTGATCTCCATAAACACCAAGTTAATTCTTTCTTTTAATCCTCTGCTCATGGTGTTATCCTCATCTGAAATGACCTTCTACAAATTATAATTAGCTGAATTCCTACCTCCCTTTAATACGTCCTAAAATTATTCCAGCACTACAGAACACGATCCTTTTAGAATTAACAATTTTTGTTTTTCTCTAGTTGTTTCATCAGTGTTAGCTTTACCTTTCCAAATAATTACAAATGGTTCTTGCTATGAAGATATCTGCTTGCCTTGGAATACCTGAGTGTTATGTTTTAAACTTCTTTAGTCTTCCCACTATGAGCACTAAGAGAAATTTATTTTTAAGGCTACATTGTTTTGTACCAAATTCCCAGTTCCCAGTATTTCCCTGCTTGATTCCCTGATGGATGCTGTACCCAGAAAATATGCAGGGTCATTATATAAGAGTGCACCTTTGCTTTCAGAACCTGATCTTGGTAACACAAACTGCCAGTGCCTCCAGTTCCTTCTGGCTTAACCCATTACAGTGACTTGGCTTTCAGCTCCCTAAAATAGTTTTGAATAATACATGTATATAATAAAAGTTCAAAGGGACCAAGTGGGTATATAGGAAAATAAGTTTCCCTTTTAATGACACTCCCTCCTAACATAGGGTTGCCTTCCTAGGATAGCTAGTAACTATTGCTGTGTATCTTTCTAAAGATGTGTGTATATACATATATATATAGTGTATATGTATATGTGTATATGTCACATATATAGTATGTATATACTTTCATATATAGTATGTATATATGTGTGTATATGTGCATGCTTTCACAAAAATTGCTAAATTATACAAACATTACACATCTTGCTTTTTTCACAAATACATATTTCTGAAATTGTATCAAGGGCTGTACAGTATTTGTGTAACATAAATACCTTTTGACAGACATTTAAGTTGCTCCCAATCTTTTGCTATTGCAAGTGATGTTGTAGTGAACTCATATTTTGCACACGTTTGCAAAATAAACTCATTAGAATAGATTGTTTGAAGTGGCATTGTTGGTTGAATCTATGTGCATTTAAAATTGTGGTAGATATTGCCATATTGCCATTCATGAAAGATGTATGAATTCATCCTTCTACCTTTAATGCATCAGAGAGCTTGTCTCCCTGCTTCCTGGCCATACAATGTGTTTGCAATTTTTGGTCTTGTCAATCTTGTAGATGAAAAATGGTCTCACATCATTTTGAACATCTTTTATCATGAGTGTGTTTTAGCAACTTTTTGCATATTCAAAAAATAATTTATATTTTCTTTATGTTATCTTTCATGTCTTTTTCTCTTTTTTCTACTGGATTGCTGACCTTTTCTTGATTGCTAGGAGCTCTGTATATATTAAACTGTCATTTTTGTGCCAAAAAATTATCCAGCTAATTTGTAGCTGTTTTGATTTTTACTGTGCTAAAATGTTTTATATTTGGAGTGATGAAATTTATCCATCTTTGCTTTATGATTTCTAGGCTTCAGGTTTTGCCAAGATAGGCTCTTACTCTTCTGAGTTTATAAACATATTTTCTTATAGTACTTTCATGGGCATTATGTTTTCATGTGTGTTTTTATAGTTCTTTTCAAACTGAAATTTATTTTTTTGTAAGAGGGTAGTATAGATCTTGTTTTCCAGAAAATTATGTTATATAAAATCCATTTATTGAGTAAATCCCAGTCTTCTTTACTGATATGCCATGCCAACTCAGTCACCTAGTCACTATAGACTTGGCCCTACTGATTGCTTTTTTTTTTTTTTTTAAGATTTTATTTATTTATTTGAGACAGAATGAGAGACAGAGAGCATGAGAGGGAGGAGGGTCAGAGGGAGAAGCAGGCTCCCTGCCGAGCAGGGAGCCAGATGCGGACTCTATCCCGGGACTCCAGGATCATGACCTGAGCCGAAGGCAGTCGCTTAACCAACTGAGCCACCCAGGGGCCCCCTACTGATTGCTTTTATACACTGTGCCATTTGTTTATCTATTCATGTGCCAGCACCATACTCTTAATTATTGAATTATTGTTGTTTAAAAATGTTTTTAATAACTGCCAGGGTAAAATACCCTCATCTACTTCTTTCTAAAAACTATTCCCTAATATTGTACATATATTTTCCCCATATATACTTTAGAATGTACTTGTCTAGATGAAATGGTAGAATAAACATATTTATAATACTAATATTCCTATGTATATATCCAGGTTTTCTTTTATGTTCCTCTTGTTAGGTTTCTACTTAGGTATTTTACCTTTTTATGTCCCTATCTAAATGAAGTTTTTTCCATTGTTTTGTAATGGGCTGTTTTATGTTTATAAAAGGCTATATGTGTACGTGTCTATGTGCATGTACTAATGTTATATTTGGTCACTTTGGCAAAGTCTTATCCTGCTAATTTAGTTTTTCCCTTGATTCTTTTGGGTCTTCTAGATATACAATTATATCATCTTAAAATAATAATATTTTACTTCTTTTCATATTATCATACTTACTTGTTCTCCCCATCAAATTGGCATTACTGCTGCCAAATAAATGCTACATAAGCGGACACACTTGTATCATTCCTGACTCTTATGTTCACTTTAGTCACTTTTGGGGGGCATGGCACACATCCCCTGGGTTCCTGGGTCCAATGCAGCCATTCAGCAATTTTCTATATACCAGCATTTGCTCAAAAAATGACTTTAAGGGGTTAAGACATTACTGTAAGTGTAAAAGGGAAGTGAGTGTTCATGAGGGTACAGGATAGGATAAAAGAAAAAAATAATGTTTTCTTTAGCAGGAAAGAAAGAGAGACTTGTGAAGATTTGGCAGGATTGAATGCTATAAACTTTGAGGTTGCATTTGACAGAAAACTGGAACTCAGTGTCTTCTGATTTAAAATGAAATGATAAAAACTTCTTTCATGGGCACCATACCCATAGCTATTTAAATACATGGTTAACTGGGACGGGGTGGGGGAGAAATGTTATTATAACAGTTAAAAGGACAATCTTCAACTATTTCCCCCTTTACCTGGTTTTCATTGGCTTTCCCTCTGTTTTTCTCCATTTATAGCATTGCTAAAAATTGAGCCAGAGATTTATTTATTTAAAATATACAAGACTTCTAGTTTGATCCATCAAGTATAGTAATTGGACCAAAGCTAAATGAAACTTAGAGAAAAATGTTTCTGTTATCCATAAACAAATGTCAAAGATAATGAATATATAAGATCCTCTCTGATTTTCCTGGTTCCAAGATGGGCTGAAACTTAAAAACTCTTGTCAATAAAAAAATTACTGATTTTCATAATCATGGTTTTGTTTTAAAACTGAAAAAGCAAGTGGAGTATATTTTAATATGTGGTATTTTGGCACATGCAATTTAAAATATGGTTCATTTCTTCAGCCATGGGGAGAGTAACATTTAATTTCATGTGTTTAATATTAACATTGATTCTGTTACTTCTGTCTATAGATAAAATACTCCAAGCACATTTTCCCTAACATACACAGTAATTTTAAATATTTCACTAAAATAAAATAGAATATGACACGTCTCATATAACAGTTATAATTTGCCTTAAATTATTATTACATTAGCATAATATGAAATATTTGATTAAATATTTTAAACCCATACATTTCCATACAAACCAATACAAAACCAGCATGCCAATATTAAATTTAGAGGATAAAAGAAATATCATGGTCCTCACTAAGAAGAAAATTTTAATATCTTGTCCTTATGCTTGTGAGAGTGACCAAAACAAAAACAAAAATGTAAACTAAGAGAGTTTTAATAAGGTTTTGAAAATGCAATGACAGCATGCCTTTCTTGCTTTATTTGATGATCCTGGGGACTTAATTCAGAAGGAAGCTTTTATTTTCAATACCAAAATTATAAACCATATCTAAAAGAGACTCAGAAGCATAATTGCACCATTGTGTCATGAAACCCTTAGAGAATTCAAAGATTTCTAGTCAGATTCCAATAACAGTTTTTTTCCTAAGCATATATAGGGATGAAACTTGATTTGTAATGTAATTTGTGATCTGAAATACATTGTAATGGACATCTTGAACTGAAGTTACAGGTTATAAAATAAAAACCCACTCCAATGTGGGCCTTTACTCACCCAATCATCAATAAATAAGATTGAAAAAAGTTAATTTTCTATTTAGTTGAATTATTATTTACCATTTTATTATAAGGAATACATTTCTGAATGTTTTCTATAAAATAATATAATGAGAAAATTTATGTGAATTTGAAAGTAGAGATTACACATCAATCTAAAATCAGGTGTTTTGTTTTGTTTAAAAGTTGATGAATTTAGAGGACCCTTTAGACTGTCACACTGGAGATGAGTAAACAAAAAGTGTAACCAAGTGGAAGTTAAGTATTCTTGCCAAAAAGTTTGAAAATTGCATTTGTCCACTTTTAAAAATAAAATTAACAGTGGTATTGATAGTAAACTATTTCCTAGCCTTCCTGTTTATGAATAGGAGACATAACAGTGTGTAGGTTGAGGGTGGAAATGTTTCTAGTGTTGCCTGTGATGATCTGACTCATAATTAGCTGAAAACACCCTTGTATTATTTTAACATTTTCCTTTCCTCTGTTAAATAATGTGTCACTCTGGGCTGTGACTCGAGCTGGTGACTCAGTTTTGTTCAGGACTCTGCCTGGGAACCTTGAGCAATGACTGAAAATCCCAGGAAGTTTTCCCTTTAGAAGAGCCTTAATTTTGATAACTTAATTGTGTAGACTACCAATCCACAACATGTAGCTGCTTTACTTTAAATAAAGGAGATGGCTAGGCCCTTTACCTTTCATATTTTTTAACCAAAGCAAAATCTTTTATTGTTTTATCTGTTTTATATTCTACTGTACTTATATTATTATATTTCTTTTAGCTTTTTTAATTTAATTTTTTTCAAATGCAGAAGACTAATCTTATGAATTCTCTGAATAGCTTACATTCCAAACAAGAGAGATGGACAGCCCTTTTGCCTCTAATTAGTTCTGTAAAATTCCTTTTAATGCTATAAAACAGATCTCCTTTTTTAGTCCCAGATGGCACCTTTGCCCTAAAAGGCAGTTTTGTGGAGGAAGTGGATAGCACAGAGCTTAAATCACTGCTCCTGGCAGTTGCTGGGACTGCTGGCGGAGGATTCCTTCCCATGGGAGCAATAAGCACCAACTCACCTATAGCTCAGCGTAACCACTAGAGTATTGTGGCTTTCTAGTTTCTAAGATCATTCAGTCCTTAATAAACAAATCCATAAATTAAAGATAACTTTCTGACAGTAACCAAGCCTTCCATTCAGTCTGTAGTATGGGGTGAAAAGGAAATTGGAAATTATCATAATTCCTTCACTAGTTGCAATGTCTAGCACTTCCAAAACAAATCTACATAACTCTCAGGGGCATGAACTTCTGATGGCCTTCTAGCTGGACCATATATGAGCAACCTATAGAAACATGTCATAAATTGGCTTGTCTCTTGCCTCCTGCAGGAATCTCCTAGGTACCTGAAGTGGAAAAGTAAGATATACCTCTTTGGATAAATCATTAGAAAGAATAGTGAGTCTGTTCCTAAGTCCATTTAAACCCTTTTGGGGTAAAGACGTATAACAATGTAAGTTAATTCTAGGTTGATTTTTGTTTCTTCTTTAAAAACAGGCAAAGTAGAAAGGAGGGTGGAGTTGGGGGAGTGCACATGGGGAGGGCACACATCAACATCTTGCCAGGAAAGGGAGTAAGAGGTATTCCTCTCTAAGATTAAGGATATCCCAATATATAACTGCTGATACATGGGTAACTGTAGCTCAGAGTACACACTAGAATGGGAGAGGTTGTCGAGCTGGGAAGGAGGGGTGGCATGGTTCTAGAAGGCCTGGAAGTAGGACATTCAGAAGTCAGGAAGCCAAACACCTGGATAGCATATTACAGGAAGCCTCCTCAACACTGTAACCATGAGAAGAAAATATAAAAATCAGAAGGAGTTATTAGTCTGCTTTTTTCATTTGCATTCTGAAAATTTAAGATTTTATTAGTTATTTTCTGCTTACTAAATTTCATTCCACAGAACAAATCTCTATTAAGAATTCTTACAAGCAGGAGTACTGGCTGCCTGGTATAATTTGTTTCCCTGAACTTTACTTGATCATTGAAATGTCAAGAGAAGTTTGAGTCTCTTGAAAAAAAAAAGGGCCAAATGTACTATGGGTATATCTTTTATAATGAATAGGATGTTGATTTTGCACTGACCAGCTACCTCACAAAATTAGACCAATATGAAGGGTCTAAACATTACATCCTAATTTTTTTTTTCATTGGGAACATCACCTAATAACATTTTTCTCAATTAAAATTTTTTGAAGATTTTATGTGTGAGAGAGGGAGAGAAACAGAAAGAGAGAGCGAGAGAGAAAATGCATGAGTCGGGAAGGGGCAGAGGGCCAGGGACAAGCAGTCTCCCTGATGAGCAGGGAATCCAACGTGGGGCTCAGTCCCAGGACCCTGAGATCATGACCTGAGCCAAAGTCAGACACTTAACCGACTGAGCCACCCAGGTGCCCCTCAATTAAATTTTTTGATTAGTCTGTTTCTTTGATCAATTTGCAGAGTTAAACTCATAAGCATTAGCAGCAACTCTGTGACTTCTTACTATTTTCCTCCTCATTGACTCTGAGCTCAAAGTTTTACCAGGCAGTTTGGGTTGATCCTCACCCTCAGTTAATTTCCCTCCTACCAGTAAGAAAATCTAATCATGGGATGTTCAATCATTCATGTACTCCTTCATGCATTCAAAAATATTAATTTATCACATACTATGTCTGAGGCATAAGCAGTTCCTTTTAAACCACTAAATTTAGGGGCGCCTGGGTGGCTCAGTTGTTAAGCGTCTGCCTTCGGCTCAGGTCGTGATCCCAGCGTCCTGGGATCGAGCCCCACATCGGGCTCTCTGCTCCGCGGGAAGCCTGCTTCTCCCTCTCCCATTCCCCCTGCTTGTGTTCCCTCTCTCGCTGTGTCTCTCTCTGTCAAATAAATAAATAAAATCTTAAAAAAAAAAAAAAAAAACACTAAATTTAAGGTCTGTAAAATGCTAAAATATACTTTCGTTAGTGCTATCGTGCAGCCCAGATACTCCAGTAACTTCTTAGTCTTGACTGAATTCATCAGTGTACACACACCCTCACGCTTTCCATATACACCTATAATACTGGTTTGCCAAAACTACATCCATCCGAACCCATCAGATATTGGAATCTATTTAGCTCCAGACACCAGGGACAGCACAGTTTCATAAGGAAACCAGAGCCCAGATTAATACTGATAAGTCTTCTCTCTGAACATCTATTATTTAAAATGAAAATTCACTCACTGATTTAAAATTCAGCCCATTGTGCTGAGGCAAGCCACATACAGGAGTGAATGGACCTAAAAGAACACAATTAGAAGTGGTGGCAAATTTACAAATGCATGCCCAATCTTAAGGGTACAGTAGCCACCCACATACAGTCAGTGTTGCTTTGTGGGAGTATGCGTCCAGCATGGCCAGACCCCAATTTCTCAAAACCTGAAATTTAATATGAAATTTCCCAATTTTTAATAATGTAAATGTAACTCAACATTTCTGCATATCAAATAAATAAGCATACTTCTAGTAATTGGATTTTTAAATTTCCATTTGAATAACTAAAATAAATTAAAAAGTGATCAACAAGCTAATTAGCTTTACTATCAAGTCACATAAAATAGAAAAATTTAGGTCAATATTTTAATCTAATTTTTGGTAAATAAAATAATGAGAAGAAACAAGAGTCAAATTTCCTGCCTGCAGAACATAAAAATAACTGAAAGGTAACTATCAAAGCAGGAAGAATACTTCTCAGTGATAATTGACTCTCATATACCACTACTGGGAATGTTAATTGCTTCCACCTTCTAAGGAGGAATTTGACAATACAGGTGAAGGACCTTAAAAGTAAATATAAGCTTTGACCTAGCAAAACAATTTTTAAGAATTTATCTTAAGGGGTAAATTTAATATAGTTTTAGATATGATTACAATTCAGTTACAGAAGTGATTATTCTAGAATATTTATTATGTCAAGTATAATATATATCACATAATTTATTATATCAAATATTCAAAACAAATTAAATGTTCAGTATTAAAATAGTAAAGGCTAAATTATCTTAACCAATTCAATAAAAATAGTTCTATGCTCTTTGTAACATAGATGGCTTCAATTAATTTTTAAGATATTAAGATAAATGCTTGTTTAATTTAGATTTTTTTAAATGCTAGAAAAAGAATTCATTCATAATCCCCAACTACTTATTCATGATTGCTAACATTTTAGAATATACCTTTCCAGAATATGTCCTTAATGTATATGAACAGAGGATATGGATATGTATCTATTATACCTCTTCCCTCCTCTCTCATTTCTTTCTTCATTCTTGCTCTCTCACTAGACAGTAAATATATTATAGATCTATTTATGGTTCATTGCACATGTAGATGTAATTTTAAATGGTTTTATAACATTCCCTCCTATGACGTATGACAATTTTAACACTATCATCCAATCCCTTTTTGACTAGTTGTTGATTGTCTGCAATTTTTGTTGTCATTGTTGTTGTTATCTTGCTTTCAGAGACAATGCTGTAAAACAATTTGGTAAGTATTATCTTTATAAACTGCAATAATCATTTCTGTAGAAAAAATTCTTAGGTGAAGAGGTTGCTGGGTTAAAAAGCATATATATGTTAAATTCTAATAGATACTCCTTACATTTTCCAGAAAGTTTGTACTAAGTTTATCTTTCACCAGCAGAGTACCAGAGTACCCATTTTTCCCAATAATACTAGATATTAGCAGGCTTTTTGAGTTATGCAAATCTAATAATCCAAAAACCCTCATTATTTTAATCTATGGTACTCTACCAGTGAGGTTAAACATCTCCATTTGTTTTTACCTATTTCTTTCATCTTATATGAATTACCTATTTATATTTTATGACCATTTCTTACCGTGAGATTTTTTTTAACATAATTTCATAGTTTCAATATAATGGAGATACAATGTTTTCTTAAATATTAATCAACATTCCTTCAGTTTTTTTTCTTTTAACTTTGTTGAGCAGAAGTTTTAAGTATTTTATGTGGTTTATCTGCTTTCTCATTTATGCTTAATATTAGGCCATCATGGGCTTATAATTTCACTGATAATTAAATGAAAAAGTTCAGACTATTGAACTTTACTCCTGATCCTTGTGTGTGTATTTTATATAATGAACTATTCATACATATATAAATTTAGATGATTAAACATGTATATGTTAGGAAATAGAATATGTATGCTTTCTTTGGCATATCCAATATTTAAAACCATTTAAAGGTGTCTCTATTACTTTTATATTTAGAAAAGGCCCTGAAAAATATTTTATGCTTTAAATTGACAGTTGTCTAAACTTCCTTATTTAATCACACACCCTTGCACCTTTCCAACCCTAACAAAGCTTCTGAAAACCTCTTACCTCCTATAGGAGATTGACAATGCCTGTTTATCTGAAAAACACTATACTTCTTTGCTACACTCTACAGCTGTGCATTTTAGCACTTAGTATGGAGAAGAATAATATATGTTGTTATTTTTGGTCATTTTTTTTCTTCTTGCTTGCATTAATGGGTGAGTGCCAAGAGTAGTAGATTCAGATTTTGTGGGACCGGGGGCTTATGTAATATAGCTGGCCGTCTCTATGAAAAAAATGATCACTTCTTTATTTCAGAGAAATGTTTAAATATGAATTCCTATAGAGAGAATAGAAAGATAATTTGATCTTTTCACTAGCATGATTCATTTAAAAATTTAAATCAATATTTTATTGAGGTTTATATGTCACAATTCCTAGTCAACAATGTCAGAAACTTACAGAATTGTTCTTTTTTTAAGATTATTTATTATTTGCCAGAGAGAGAGAGCTAGGGAAGAGAGAGAGAGAGTGAGCATGAGAGAGCACAAGCAGGGGAAGCAGCAGGCAGAGGGAAAAGCAGGCTTTCCGCTGAGCAAGGAGCCCGATGCAGGACTCGATCCCAGGACCCTGGGATCATGACCTGACTGAAGGCAGATGCTTAACCGACTGAGCCACCCAGGTGTCCCCAGAATTGGTATTAAAGTTCACAAAACTCTATCAATTTTCTTTAGTAAACAAGGTGTAAGATTTCAAGGAATATTCCACTGACTGGATCTCTGGGTCTATACTTGTCCATTGTATTTCTCTCCCACATTTAGTGCTGTGTACCTCATACAGTCGAGCCTTAGTCTTGTAGTCAAGCTAGCAAATGGTAATATTCATGGAGTCATTGCTACACTATAGTGTAATGTGTAGTTACTTGCTATAGGTAAAAGTGACTGCAAATCATACAAGAAATGCCACTAAATCCAAAATAAAGGTATCCTCAACTCAACTTTTTCATAATCATATCCCCAAAATTCCCATAGCTTCATCAATGCCACTCCTCATAAAGGAAGGTGCTGACAAAGGGAGAATTGGACTAGAAAAAGACAGTGGTTAAATATCTTACTTTTTTGAATTTTTTAAAAAGCCTATGACCATATGAACACATTGCCACGTCATCCCAGGACTTTGGAAGGAGCAGTACAAACAGGAGCCCCTGTAAATTCACTAGCACCAAGGCAAATCTGTCTCTAGTGAGAACTGTCATCAACTTAGGAAATTGCACTCTCCTTCCCCAGAATAAATCAGTCAACTGCTCAGTTATTTGTGGAGTAACCTGCATTTTCTGTTGTCACTTCAGAAAGGAAAGGTGGAATAAGTGACAAACTGATGCTAGAAATTCTGGTTGTTGGTGGGCATCATATAAACCAACCAAACTGCTTAAAAGAGGTAGACAAATGAAAGTCTTATTAAAAAAAATGGGAACTTTATCCCTTTATTCACCAAAGTTCTGTTCCTAAAAGTTAAATGTTAATAGGCTAATTACATGTAAATGTTTAATTAAATAATGGTACTCCCAGCAATGAGATAAATGTGACCCTTAATAATGTATCATAGAAAAAATATTCATTAATACAGAAAAATAATCATGATTCAGGGAACAAAGAGGCAATTCTAAAAATTATGTTCAATATGACATAACTTTGTAAAAATTTATTTGTTGTTGCATAGGAAACATTTTGGAAAGTTTTCATTAAATTGTTAGTAATGATTTTCTCTAAGGCTTGTCATGGATATTTTGAAATTTAATTTTAAAAAATATGTTACTTTAAAAATTTTAAATATTACATATATGGCTTCCTGAATATGTTGTAAAAACTACACAACTATTTTTATTTGAAAAGCAATAAAATGTATGATGTTCAGTATGTAAACCACACAATAATAAGGAGGTTTTGTATAATAGGAATCCATTTTGGCTTATTTTTTTTTTTTTAAGATTTTATTTATTTATTTATTTGAGAGAGAGAGAGAGAGAGAGAGAAACAGCATGAGAAGGGAGAGGGTCAGAGGGAGAAGCAGGTTCCCCGCTGAGCCGGAAGCCCGATGTGGGACTCCATCCCAGGACTCCGGGACCATGACCTGAGCCGAAGGCAGTCGCTTAACCAACTGAGCCACCCAGGCGCCCTTGGCTTATTTTTATACTGGTTATTTGACTCCAGCATCAGTCAGCCAGCATTTCTGTATGTTGTGATAAGCCCATGGGTTTTCTACTTCTTTTGAGCTAACTCTTGTTGAAGCAGATGATAATCTGAGGCTTGCCTGCTATATTGTGAAAATCCCTCTGTCTTATAATACAGGCTTCATCTGTACTTAGAGTACCTGTCAAGAGTGGATAAATGAAACTCTTTTAAACACAGAATAACATATTTATTAACTAATTACTTATATGAATTATTTATATGATTATACATAATATGTGATAACATACTAATTATTTATACTAATTACTCACTTACTTACTTTAATGTAAAGAATAGTCCAAGGCTTCCAGTAAAATTTGTTTCTTTCTATTTTCAAAGATAAGAAAAAGCAATATACTTTGAAATTAAAAGACAGGTAAATAAAATAACATATTCCAAAAAGAATTGGACTAGTATAATTCTCTGATTATCTGTTTTATAGTTTATGTTATGTGTGATTGTCTAGAAACATGATGTTACTAATCTTTGAGATACTGTAGTCAGTGTGGCCTGCAGAGTTTTGCTGTTCAATTTATCTTATCTTTAACATGGATTTGCGGCCTCTTAGGGCTATCAGCTATCCTATGAAAAGTCCCTCTTTTGCTGCTTCCCTTTGTCATTAAACTCTTGTTTCCAATTCATCAGCACATCTTTTATTGAGTTTCTATTTTGTTAAAGGCAAGACTGAGGAAAACGCAAAGAAATATCAGAATCACAACCTGCCCTTTAACAGCCCAGAGTCAATGCCTGTGAAGGAGCCATAACATACTTCAGCAATAAATATTGAGGGTTTTGTTATTTTGTTGCTTATTTATATGTTTTTACCAAGAGTAAAATGTAATTATTTCAGTGTCCATAGATGAGAGAGAAGACAGGGTCCTGAATAACATAAAATGTGTATCTATAATATGGTTAGTTGTGTAGAGTTTATGTTTTTTTTAAGATTTTATTTATTTATTTGACAGAGAGAGAGACAGTGAGAGAGGGTACACAAGCAGGGGGAGTAGGAGAGGGAGAAGCAGGCTACCCGTTGAGTAGGGAGCCTGATGTGGGGCTGGATGCCAGGACCCTGGGATCATGACCTGACCTGAAGGCAGACACTTAACGACTGAGCAATCCAGGCGCCCCACGCTGTGTAGACTTTATATAGAAAGAAATAAGAGGAAAACACCAGGGGTGCCTGGGTGGCTCAGTCCATTAAGGGTCTGACCTTGATTTAGCCTGAGGTCATGATCTATGGGTTGCGGGGTTGAGCCAGAGCCCGTGTTGAGCTCTGTGCTGAGAATGGAGCCTGCTTGAGATTCTCTCTTCCTCTTTCTTTACCCCTCCTCCCTGCCTCTCTCCCTATCTTTAAAAAAAAAAAAAGGAAGAAAAGAAAACACCAAATTCTGGAAGAATCAGAAATTAATCTGTTCCTTGAAACTCTTTGGTAAAGACTGAGGCATTGAAGCTTCAAATTTTTATTTTTCAACACAGATCAGTTAGCATTGATGTCTTTAACTTGAAAGTAATCAAAAACTCAATCCAAATGGAAATTTCTCATTCATGTGATTAAAATCCGGGAATCTCTTACAACCCAGGCATGGCTGGATTCAGGGAATCAAAGGTTGTCACAGGCACTGATTTCTCCCAACTTTTGGTTCTGCCTGCCTCTATGTTGGCTCCAGTCTGACAAGCATGTCCCATGTGGTGGAAAGATTATGCCAGAAGTTTAAGCCTTGCATCAGCATGGGTTGTAGAATATGCAAACAACACCTTTTCTTCCATCAATTTGAACAAAATTCTAATCCTTATGGCCAATATCCCAAATTAAGGAGCGTATCCATCTCTGAACCCATCTCTGTTAAAGGGAAAATGAAATGCAATGTGTGGCTGAGGCCTGTATCACAAACATACCCCTGAAATAGGAGACAGAATCAGCTCCACCAAGGTACAAGGACTGAAAGGGGGCAGCCACTCCCCAAAAGGAAAATCAAATAAGGTGAACTGGTTTTTAGATAGTTTTTAGATGGTCAAAAAATCCAGATGGTCAAAAAACTCCATTTCATAGTGCAAGATAAATATTAGTGAATTGTGGGGCTTTATCTTGAATAATTTCATAATTCACAGAATTGTATGTTTTTTATGAATGTATGGACAAATGTTTAACAAGGTGGTCAGTGTATTTAAATGTTATTTAATAAGAAGAAAATTTCAGTGTTAAGAAAAGTGTTGAGAAATAAACACAAATATAAAATAAAAAATAAAAGTTAACAGTAAATATGAGAACTTTAAAAACTATTATACCATTTCCCTTAATAAATTCACATCTTGAAATTTATCTTAAGGGAAAAATTGGTCAAGCACAGATGGATATATACATGTTTACTGCACATTGTTAATAATATAAAAAATGGGAACTTATTAAATGATGAATAATAAAGAATTAATCAAATAAATTTTTGAAAAGATTTTATTTATTTGAGAGAGAGAAAGAGAGAGAGAGAGTGAGTCTATAAGCAGGGGCAGGGGCAGAGGGAGAGGGAGAAGCAAACTCCCTGCTGAGCAGGGAGCCCGATGTGGGGCTCTATCCCAGAACCCTGGGAACATGACCTGAGCCAAAGGCAGCCGCTTAACCAACTGAGCCACCCAGGCTACCCAAATTTTCTTTTTTTTTTTAAATAAGAACTTAAACCAAATAAATTTTCTTATGTCCATATAGTCAAATACTTTGGAGGTATTATTATAATTTGTCTTTGTTAATAAGAAATAGTGCATAAAACAAATCAGGTTAAAGAAAAGCATATGTATTATGATTCCATCTATATATGTAAATGCTTAGAGAAAGTTTGGAAGTATATATACTAGGAGATTAAAACACTGGTTATGCCTACATTACGAGGTTGAAGGCGATTTTTCTTTTTGCTTAGCTCTGTTTGATATTTTATAGAATAAAAAATTTTAATTTTAAAATCAATAATGATAGGAACAATGACAGGAAAATTTATTCACTTTTCATTTACAAAGTAAAGTACAATTTTAATGAGGAAAAAATGGTGTTAGAGCAGTTTGAGTGCTTTAGCTTTATTTAATATATATGAGAAATATGGTATTTCAATCTCAAAAAGAAAAATGACTTGGCTCACATGTGTGTGGTTGTGTGTGTATGTTTACATATATATCATATATAGACAACCCCCAATTTTTAAATTCAGATTTTAGGTTATATTGCTATTTTTAAACAAATGTTAGCTTTTTTGCCCCAGTGACCAAATCACTGAATTACATTAAATGTTTAAATTGGAGCACTGCGTTTCTGCTTCAGAAATTTAACTGTATACATGAACCAAAAGACCTTGTAATTTCCAAATAGGAAAATTATTAGCATCAAAAGACCTTCAGTCACACATCACTCATTTTGAAATCTAACACTTAATATCAGCCTACGAAGATTTCAAATGGTTTATTGCAGGTAATGCCAATGTCTTGCAGAATAAAATCTATCATGTTTCCAAATATTTATAACTGACATAAAAAAATAAATACAACTATCTAAATACAGATAGCTCATGTTTTAAAAGGAAAATATAACTTGAAGAGGTATGTGAGAGAATCAAAGAACTTCAAATTTGGAATAAGTCTTAGAGAATAACTTTGTACTTTATTTTTTCAATTTAATTAATTTGTTTATATTTAAGTTCTTATCTTAATTCCGTTAGTTACCATACAGTGTAATATTAGTTACAGGTGTACAAAAAGTGATTCAGTACTTCCATACACCATCTAGTACTCAACAAGTACACTCCTTAATCCCCATCGCCTGTTTCACCCATACCCCGCTCCCTGCCTCCCCTCTGGTCACCAGCAGTTTGTTCTCTATAGTTAAGAGTCTGTTTTTTGATTTGCCTCTTTTTTCCCCCTTTGCTCATTTGTTTTGTTTCTTAAATTCCACATTAGTGAAATCATATGGTATTTGTCTTTCTCTGACTTATTTTGCTTAGCCTTATAAATATGAAAAACTAGACACCATAATGCAAAATGACTCACCCAAAGTCCTATGGCTCAGTGAGGAAAATACTCAAGACCAGGCCACCTGACTCACAGTCCTTTGCTTCTGCTGTTATGCTACATTGATAAAGCAACGAAAAATGAGCCCAGTACTCATTGGATTTTCTGCAAACTATGTCTGGAAAAACAATGCCTTGGCTTGTTGCGTCAAGAAAAGAGTGTAGACTTTGAGTCAAACAAGCTGATCTTTCTCACAACTTAATTAACTGTGACTTTGGGCACGTTAGTAAAGCTCTCTGAGCTTCACTTTCTTTACCTGTTAAATGGGATGAATAATATTTACATAAAAGTGTTTCTGAGGCTTGTAGGTTTTGGAGGTAATATGTATGAAAAGCCTAGTATACAGTAGGTTTTGGTCCGACTGTCCTATTGATTCTCTTCCAATCTTATGTTATCTTGTTCAGGATTAAAACTAATCAATCTTTTGCATTCTTAGGAATACTGAAAACAAAAGTTGCCATTGGCATTCTAATTTAGATACCTTTTATGAAATTTTGTTCATGACACAAGATGCTGATTCTTAATTCACCGTTTACTGTATCTAGTAGTCTCCTTGATTTTATTTAAGAGAATCTGATTTTTTATTACAATGGGCAGGGAAATTTTATTGGGCAGTATGAAATGATATGACAAAGAAATTCCGTCTGCCATGTTTTTGTCTGAATTTTCAGGGTGTATATCTGAACTTTTTCATTCTAGATGGTATGCTTATGTGAGCATTTTTTCATTAGGTTTCATAATCATTTAAAGAAGTTTGACTTCTTATTTTTAATTAATTCCAGATATTTATCTAAAATGTATATTTCAGGAGCACCTGGGTGGCTCAGTTAGTTAAGCGTCTGCCTTCGACTCAGGTCATGATCCCAGGGTCCTGGGATCGAGCCCCGCATCGGGCTCCCTGCTCGGCGGGAAGCCTGCTTCTCCCTCTCCCACTCCCCCTACTTGTGTTCCCTCTCTTGCTTTCTCTCTAATAAATAAATAAAATCTTTAAAAATAAATAAATAAAAATAAAATGTGTATTTCATTGTCATTTAAAAATATAATAACATTTTGCCTTCAGAGGGGACTTCTAAAAATTATTTAATATCTCATATTACCTACTGATAAACTATTCTTTGAGAATAAGCTATTTTAAGATATCCTCTTGAGTAGTAAAAGGTTGGCATATAACTGTGATAATATCTCTCAGGCTCTAACCATCACTGTAGGGGGGTGTGTGTGTGTGTATATATATATATATATATATATATATATATATATATATATATATATATATATCCCATTAGAATAAAGGAAATAGGCCAAAACCTTAGAGAGACCTTAAAAGTATGATGCCCCAAACAAAGGGCATATCCAGAGCATAGGGTTGTTAAAATCATCAGAATAACCACTGGCACCAAGACTATCTTTTTCACATGGAAAAGAAAGAAGTACTTGATAGGATGGAGAGAGCTGTAGGTCCACAGTGGCTAAATCATTCTAGGAAGTGCTTAGATGGGAAATACTGAAAAGAAGTTGCCAGAAAACAGATTTCAGCCCTATCAAAAGAAGAACTATTTGAATATTCTAACCTGCCCAAAGGTGCCTAGGAGATGGTGAGCTCTATGTCACACATCTTTTCATGAAAGGATATATTTAAATATGTTCCATTACTTCCCTAAAGGTATGAAAAATCCCCTTGTTTAAATTATACCAAGGCAGGGTGCCTGGGTGGCTCAGTTGATTAAATGTCTGCCTTCGACTCAGTTCATGATCTTAGGGTCCTGGGATAGAAACCCACATCAGGCTCCCTGCTCAGCATGGAGTTTGCTTCTCCCTCTCCCTCTGCCCCTCCCTCCACCTGTTCTCTCTCTCTCAAATAAATAAAATCTTTAAAAAAAATTATACCAAGGAAAATGTAATATAGTTTTTGAGAATGATACATAGATTAAGCCTGAAATTTTTTTACTATGAGAGTAAAAGTAATTTCCAACCTTAAAATATAATGCTGTTTAATTTGTATTTTAAAAATCATCTATTGATTTAGAATTTAAAAGTAATTAAATAGCTTTTATGTTTACCTGTGTGATGATCTTTAAAATTATGAACCTTGTAGACATTTATCAAGACATTGTGTTAAAATAACATTTATGTCCTAAAATTGAATCAATTAAAGCAATTATAAAATTTTGATTAATTTCTTAGATCATTCTTCTGCAGGGGCAATGCCAATATTAAATTAAATACAAGTCTTTATGTAACATATCTGTCTGGGTTGAACAGATATATGCCAATAACTAGTTGGGTTATTGAATAAATATGAGAAATTCTCCATAGATATAATTGGATTTGGAGAAGGGAAATACAAAAAAATCAGAGTTGCCATGCATGCTAATTTAATTAATTGTATTCTTGTTAGGGAAAGTTAATCTACCCATAAAAATAGCAAATACAATAATGAATAGATATTGCATATGTGCCCTTTGTTAAAATCTTTGCATACATTACCTATAAGAGATATCTCTCATCACTCCTGTTCAACATAGCACTGGAAGTTATAGCCAGAGTAATCAGGAAAGAAAAAGAAATGGAAGGCATCCAAATCAGAAAGGAAGAAGCAAAACTGCAACTGTCTATAGATGACATAATATTTCATATAGAAAATCCTAAAGACTCCACCCAAAAACTATCACAATAAGCAAATTCAGTAATGTTACAGGATACAAAATCAGCATACAGAAATCAGTTTTGTTTCTGTACACAAACAACAAAATACCTGAACAGTAAAGAAAACAATCCCATTTACAGTAGCATCTCCAGGAGCTTCCAAACCATGGCTGAGAGGGACTAGAGACATTTCATGGGCCACCTCAGGGTCCATAGCCAGGACCAAGTTCTGTCTGCCTATTACCCAAAGCATAGTTTGGCAAGACTCCTCCTTGGTTTCTTGCTGTATGGTGCTGGTGATGAAACCATAGTCAGAGGAGTCTATATTCAAATCATCAGGACTATGGAGTTGTTTCCAGGTCTACTGGCAGAACTATGGTCGCAAGTCAACCACCTGGGTGTAGGCCTGTCTTTTTTGAATGCATTTGGGGTTTCACAATTTCCTACCTGGATCTCAAAGCTCCCACAAAGGTACTTTTGTCCATGGATGGATGCTAAATTATTTTTATCAAGGGGGGAACATGAGCGAGGGAGGTCTTACTTGGCCATCTTGCTGACACCACTCACTCTTAATGATTTTATGTTGACTTTTTTAAAAAAAAGTCATTTGCTAGGTATCAGTGTTTTTAATTGGTAAGTATAATCTTTGTCTTTGGCAAATAAATTTTCTAATTTGAAATATGCACATTAAATCTGTAGTATAGCTTGTTCTAAATGTGCATTCAAATCATGTGAATGTATGACTTTTAATGTTTACAAAAGTTTTTCTCACACCTGTAATTATTTGATTAGTCCATGTTGTAATAGAAAGTTTTCATAATATTTTTTTAATAAATAACATCTTCCTGGGTTGTGTCTCTTTGTAATGTGACATTGCTGGTACACCAATTGTGAAATGGAGTCTATTTCTCTAACTTCTTGTACTGGGATGGTCTTGATTCTTCTCTCTTTGGTCAACAGAATGTATCAGATATAATACTGTGTGAATTCTAGAGCCTAGGCCATAAGAGGCTCTGGAACTTCTGCTAGCTCCATCTTGGAACACTGAGATCACTATGTTGGAAAGTATAGTCAAGCCCCAGAATTATTTGGCTTGAGGATGAGAGACCAAGTAGAGGAAAACCTCAGTACCCTAGGTGACCCCAAGGTTCACACATGTCATTCAAGCCATTTGGGCCATACAGCCCTGCCACCCTCCAGCTAAATGCAGCCACATGAGTGAGCCTAGGCAAAACCAGTAGAGGAAATGCTCAGTCAATTCACAGAACTGTGGGAAATGGTAAATTGCTCTTATTTCAAACCACTAAGATGTGGAGTGGTTTGTTACATAGCAATAGATAACTGATACTTTTCTTTAGTCATACTATATTATATAATAGGACACGAGAAGTTATAGTAGTTGAAAATCAATCCAGATTTTAAATCTTTTTAAAGATTTTATTTTTTTATTTATCTGAGACAGAGAGAGAGAGCACACATGCATGCATGAGTCAGGGGTGGAGGGTTGGGAGGGGCAGAAGCTCGATCCCAGAACCCTGGGATCATGACCTGAGCTGAAAGCAGCTGCTTAACCGACTGAGTCACCCAGGCCTCACCTGAATCATTTTTAAAATGACACTATAAACGTGTAACTCTAGTAAGATGCACAATAACAAAATTTAAAGAGAAGCTATCAGCCAAATAGAATGTGAAGTTTTATTACTTAGAGAAGGTATATATTTAGTCAGTATTTTTAAATGAATGAAACGTATAACGAGGTATACCATTATCTCATACAATTGTGCAGAAAGTCAATAAAGAAAAAGTAAAGTGGAAGGTAAAGGTAATTATCCTGTTAAAGTAGATATTTCAAAACCTCCTCAGTTAAAGAAGAGACTTAGAATGAGTCAAGATTTCAGTCATCATATATAGCATTAATTCTCTGATTCTTTGACAGGTGGAATATAACTGCTATGTTAAGGTAGAGAATCTATATAGATAGAATTTATAAACCCCTTTTTGAAGACTCTAGGTTCTTTATGAGTTGATCTAGCAAATGTTGATTCCAACTTATGCTTGTTTTCAATGTGTCATATGAACCTGTTAATATTTAATCAATGTTTTCTAGGTACGTTGACTTTCACAATTTACTTCTTTCTAAAGTCAATGTTCTCATCTCATGGGTATTAACAGAACATGATAGAATGACTTTCACTTTCAATTTGCAAACATTTTGAAGTCTGCCCCATGGAGGCACAATTCAGACTCTGAATATCTCCAAGGGTTAGGTGCAATCTCATTTATCATTGTGTTCCTGGGGCGAACATTTTGCAGTTCTGTGGCAGGAGGCAGTTATTCAATAAATGGTGGCCTGTTGAATGAATGATCAAAGGATAATGATTAAATCTAAGTATTTATAGTCCCGATTCTCAGTAGTTATATGATTCTGAACTGATCTGCCTCCTCCTTATGTCTGTCCTATAACATAATATGAAAAATATTGACACAAACAGTTTGCCCAGGCAAATTAAAATATATTACATGATAGTTTTTGAATAAAAACTAGTGAAGGAGAAATTATTTTCAAAACATATGTACTGATTTTGTTTATCAAAACTGTGACATACAAATATGTTATTGGAGAAGAATCAGAGTAGAAATTGGGAAAAAGTACTTCTAAATTATAACACACAAGAATGGAAAAATCTCTGCAAAAGGTCTGGAATAGATAAAAAGAAAACCCAGTATTATTTTACCACTGGAGCAGTTTCCATGGCCATGCTCTTTGTCTTAGGATTACTGAGTGTCATTCCTCCATTGCATAATCATGTGCCTTTTTCTCCAGGTGGGGGAGAACATAGGGGCATCTTAAATAGAGAGATTTCCAGTGCCCATTATTTTCCACTGTCCTATGACTTTGAAAATGATTTCCCCCCTAGATAGGTTTTAAAAAATTTCTTTTTCAGGAACATATTGATTTACAAAAGCACTTTGTGGTTTACTTGTTGAAAATGCACTTAGTACTAATAGCATGCTTCTTCTTTGCCCCTGATGTTACAGAAACAGATCATTTTTCCAGAAATAAAGACAGAAATATTTTCGTTTGGGAAGAGACTATCTTTTCCTCCCATGTATATTTCATTTGAGGCCTAATATCTTTTAAGATTTATTGTTTATAATAAATTAGCCTACAAAATTAAAAAAATAAGATAAACAAAAAGAACAATAGTAATACCAATGAACATGACTAAGTATAACTCACAATTATGACAAAATGCATGAAATTATCTTCAGATGCTTAGATGTAAGCTAATTGAAATATGGATTAAAAATGTCTTCAGATTTGGGGCACTTGTGTGGCTCAGTAAGTTAAGCGTCTGACTCCCGCTCAGGCCATGATCTCAGGGTCCTGGGATAGAGCCCTGCCTTGGGCTCCACACTCAGCCGGGAGTCTGCTTGTCCTCTTCCCTCTCCCCCTCCTTCCACTCATATTTTGCCTCTCTCTCAAATAAATAAATGAGATCTTTTAAAAAAATGTTACATAAACCTTACCAATTTAGACTACTGCCAAATAACAGAATATAAAAATAAATAGCATTAAAAACGTTAGTTATGAGTTATACTATTATATGATTAATTTTGCCATTTGTGAGATATAACATTTTTATACAAGAAATCTCAGATTTGGGTATCCAAATACATAAAGCAAAGCAAAGGTATTTTCAGTTGCCCATTTTCTGTAGTAACACTTTCCAGGGTTTCTCAGTGTAATGCTATGACTGATCACACAGTATATAGTCCTTATCCAAATGACTAAAAAAAAAAAAAAAAGCAGAAGTACAATGACAGCTATTCCTCCCACTCCTTTCTTGGGTAGTTTCATTTTAAAGCAATTAGGTAGAAAAAATAAGGTTGGCTTTTAGGTGGAGGGGTTGGCGGCATGGGGAGTCGGTAACCAATCCAAGTAGAAGGAGTGTCCTGCTGGGGATCAGAATGCTTACACTGAAATGCTTCAGAAAGAGGAAAAGTTATTTGCAGGGTACTTGTAACTCTTATGTAAGTTTGAGATTACTTAAAAAAAAAATAATGTAAAGAAATATACTTACAAAAGTTTGTGTTTGCTTAATAGCAATAAAATAAAAATCAATCAGATTTAAAAGTTATACGAAAACAAGGAATCGTGGATCACAACATCAAAAACTAATGATGTATGGTAACTAACGTAATAAAATTAAATTAAATTTTAAAAAGTTTCAAATAATTATGTAAACTCTAGATTGGATATGCCCAATAAAACTTCTCATCAAAGTGGTTTCTTTTTTTTCCCCCCAAGAAGCCTGGCTACATTTTCAAATACTTGTTTAGATTCTGTGAAGATGGCAGAAACCATTATTTTTCCTGTTTTTTTTTTTTAATGTATTATTGAGCAATAAGATAGGTAAACAACTCAATGAATGTTGACTGACTGAAAATTATAAATTATTAATGTTCAGTACGTATTGAAATCAAGTGATACAACTCACACACCCTACTTCACAATCTTTTGGAAAAAAATCTAATCACAACCTTAAGCTTGGAAATCTATTCCAGTTACCCTGAGTTTGTTTCCTAGAGTTCAGGAGATGGGTGGGGGCAAGGGATAACTGGGTGATGGGCATTAAGGAGGGAACTTGATGTAATGAGCACAGGGTGTTATACGCAACTGATGAATCACAAAATTCTACCTCTGAGACTAATAAAAAAAGAAATCTATTCCTTTTAGACAGTCTTCCTTTCTCTGTCACTTTGTATTGTGTACATAGAAATAAAACCATTAGAATGATTAAGGATTTAAGAAATGGGTTAAGCTAGATCACTGTAGTATGTGTTGATGGTCTCCAGTGAAGTGAACTATGAAAATAAGCAATGAGCATGGATAATCTTGTCTTGACTTTGAAGTGTTATAGAGATACAAACATCAGGCTTCTAACTCAGCATGTATTCGAGTAAACACAAGTAAACACATCTCTACAATCTTTCTAAAAATAGAGCAACTTCTCAGTAGTCTGACCATTTAACTATTTTTTTTGTTATAAATCTATTTATGGACTTATATTTTTCAAAGAGAGTTAAAATGGGTTTTCATATGCAGTGATTGGTAGGAAGCTTAATAAACTTATTTTAAGAAGTGTTTAACTTTATTATTTGCTTACATATTTTAATCTTAGAATAAAAACACATGGGTTAAAACATGTAAAGCTAAATAGACACCATGGATTTGAATAGTGTTCATATAAGTGGAGTAGAATGAATGGAAAAGTATTAGGAGTTCAGGTCCATTTTCTGTAATTCCTCACTTAGCACGGTAGATTATTTCTTTTAGCAATATCTAATTCCTCTTCCCTACACTGTTATGAAAGAGTGTATTTTTTTATCCAAAGATGTTGGGTTAGCTCTGTGCCTTACTTGGGCCCATGGGGTATTAGTGGATGTGAGGCAAGTAAAGGTTTGAAACCTGTTTTGAGGTTGGACTTGCTTTCTTATGCCTCAGACAGTTGCTGGCCCAAGAAAGATAAGAATCTTCTGAAGCAGATAGAAAGAAGCATGTACTTTCTTCAGAGTTAGTAATAAAATTAAAGTTCTTTATCAAGTAAATACAATAGTGTAGAGGGATCACCGGGAGAAAAAGAAAGATCATAGATCAAGAGAAATTTGTAATAATACATAGAATAGATATTTTAATGTCATCTAATCAGCAGTCTTAGTCCAAGCAGTTGCAGAAAAAGATTACCATATAATCTAACATTACAATATATACTCTAACACATTATAACATCAAAATATAAGCAAAAATATTGAGACTTACATCCTTTCCTCCCTTTATGTATGTAACAGTCTTAATGTTGATGCTGATTCAGTTGTTTACATTATCAATATAATTATTGTAACTCTCCACTTCCATTTCCTTTTAAAAATCTAATTAAACTACAAACTGAAGGGGATACATATTGACACTAAGTGTTAAAAAAAAACTGCTTTGAAAACTTACTTTTGAATATCATCCAAAGAGCTCAAATGATTATGTATGGTATTAAAATTTAATATGAATATTGCATTATTCCATTATTAAATTACCACTTAAATGAATCTGGATTGGGTTTGTTAATTTGATATATGGGATTTCTTTGCAATCTTTTTCTCAATAGTTATTGAAGTGTATTATATGAGATTTCAATAAATATAAATCATCTTTATAATTTAGCTTACGTCCTTAAATTTTCATGTCTTTATTCTGCTTACAGGCTTTTCTCCAAATATTTAAGATTTTTCTGTTCATCATTCATTTTGATTTTTTTGGTAAAAATGTAAACATATTCAAGTTTCTTGCTATAGAAGTCTGACAGAGTAAAAATAAAAATCATCTAATTAAATGCACAAAAAACATCATTCAATTTAATTCTTTACTGATTTTGTGATGGCTTTAAATTAAATTTATTCATTCACTCAACAGTTAATGACTGCCTTTTATGCATTAGGCATTATATTAGGCAGGAGAACAAAATGTTGAGCAAAACTATGTAATATTTTTGCTTTCGTGGAACTTAAAATGTAGGTAAGGACAGATAATTAGCCTAAAAATTTCACAAATGAAAATTTGTGCCTTGTGGTGAGTGCCACAAAGGAGAAGTACATGATAAAATGAGAACCCCTTGACTTAATCAGAGGAGCCAGGGAAGTCTTCCATGAAGTGGTAAATGAGCTGAGGTCTGAAGAAACAGTAGATGCTTATACACAAGAGGACAGGGTGTCATATTGTCTGCACATAGGGAACCATATGTGAAACGGTCCTAGGCAGTAGAAATTACTGGGACACACACTATGGAAGGGATAAGTAGCTACTACTTTTGTGTATATGGGTCTGGAGCCAATGAGAATAACATTTCAACCATAAACCCAATTTAAAAAGCAAAAATTTTGGTTATAATTTCAGATTATAATTTGGTGCTATGCTAGAGTTGTAGGCTACAGCTGGTATCTTTCTACAAAGTCAGAATTACACAGCATGGGAATTACTTCAAGTCAGTAGACTGCTTGGCTCATTTCTTTGATTTTGCCTGTGTACAGCAAAGAGAATCTTTGAAGTATATGGCAGGGGATCACTTATTTCTTGCTGAAGCAATGCTGCATAACAAACTACTGTCAACACTGAGTGACTTAGAACAGCATATACAGGAAATGTAGCTCGCAAATACACAGGTAGGTTAGGTGCTTCTGGCTTCACCTGGGCTTACTCCTGGGTCCCTGACCAGCACTGTATCTGCTAGAAGGCTCTTATGATCTCTGCTGCACTTTTGTACATTTCTGTTGGCTGGTATAAAGTAGCCTCAGCTGGAGCAACTGGGGTGGTTCAGCTCTGTACCAGTTAGTTTGCTTATCTTCTAGCAGGTCTGGCAGAAGAACAAGAGAGGAAGTGAGGATGCAACACTAACTTTCCCAGTGGCCAAAGCAAGTGACATGACCAGGGCCAGAGTCAGTGCAAAAGGGCACTACCAAAAGTCGTGGGTGACAAGAGGTGTGAAAATTGGGACTATTAGTTGGACTAACCAACCACACATGGCATCTGGAGCAACTGTGGTCTCAGCAAAATAGGAGCACTCTGCTTTTGAAGTGTTTTCCTTTCCTCCTTTAGAGCCTGACAAACACAAAGGTCAGTGTGGCTGGAGTGCAGAAAGCCAACGCTAGTAAAGTAGGAGTCAGAGCTAGAAAGGCTGGTCCTATGTGGAGTCTCACTTCTGAATTCAGTGAGGTTTTGCTTTTTTTTTTTTTCTTTGTGAATGAATGTATTAAAAAAACAATAAACTTTCCTATTAGGAAAAATTAAGAGACAAAATTAGTTTCTTTGGTATGTAATTTTCCAAGAATAACACTGAAATTTAACAATTCTATTGAAACAAAAACTATAAAAAGCTCATTCTAATACATAAAAACACCATAAATCTACTATTTGACCTTAATTTAAATACACTACTCATCTGATTCTTTGATTTTTTAAATGGAAAAGAATCTCCCTATTAACTTCAGGGCAAAAGTTGATTTATTTAAAAAAAGTTCAATTGTTATGTTTTTAATTTTTGTGTTTATGATAAAATGATTTTTATATGGTTTATTCCTCTTAGTTTTCCTAAAATGTATTATCTCATTTTAATATTTCTTTTGGTTCTTAACCTTCACAATGTTTAGTTGGATTTCAGGAAATTTTTAAAGTATAATATACATGTAGAAAAATGCACAAAACATACAGAGATAGCTCACTTCTCAAAATTAACTTAATTGTGTAAGGAACACCATGATCAAGATAAAGAATATTACGAGTGCCTCAGACACAATTCATCCATTCTCTCCCAGGAACTACCACTTCTTCCCCCAAATAGCCTCTATTCTGATTTCAATCACCATTAGCTAGTTTTGCTTTTTTTGAACTTTATACAAGAATTATATAGTCTGATTTATCTTGGTCAACTCTGTGTTTGTAAGCTATTTTTTTGTTGTTTAAAGATTTTTAATTTATTTATTTGACAGAGAAAGAGACAATGAGAGTGGGAACACAAGCAGGGGGAGTGGGAGAAGGAGAAGCAGGCTCCCTGCTGAGCAGGGAGCCTTGATGTGGGGCTCGATCCCAGGACCTTGGGATCATGACCTGAGCCAAAGGCAGATGCTTAATGACTGAGCCACCCAGGCACCCCTGTGTTTGTCAGCTTAATGCATGTTGCATGTAGCAGTATTTTATTGATTTGAATTGCTGGAGAATCCTAAACATGAATATACTATAATTTATGTATTCTATCCTTGGTGAACATTTGGTTACTTCTAATTTTGTGGCTAAAATTAAAATAAATTAAATAAATTAATTTAAAATAAATTAAATTAATAAATTAAAATAAAATGGTGCTTTATTGGTAATCTTGCACAAGCCTTTTAGTTTATATGTGTGTATAATTTAAGTAGTTCTATATGAATGACTATATACTTATCAGTAATGGGTTTGTGCCTATCAGTATATATCTGAGAAAACTGGAGATAGATATACCTAAGATATATACCAAGGAGTATTAGGAAAACAAGAATATTATGTTCACCTACAGCAGATAATGCCAAATAGGTTTTTTTTTTGGGGGGGGGGGTTTACTTATTTTCACTTCCTCCAGCAGTACATATTTTTATTATTCCAGATACTCTCAAACACTGGTACTGCCAGCCTTTATATTAGCCATTAATTAATTTTATCTACTCTGATACCTAAGTAGTTGAATATAATTGTGATTTTATTTTGTAATTCCCTGGCAAATAAACAGGCTAAACACCTGTAATATTTTTGTTGACCATTTGGGTATGTTTGTGTGTGTGTGTATATATATATATAAGCCCTCTTTAAGTCATAGTTCGCTATTAGATTGCTCATTTTCTAGTGTCTTTTTCTTTTGTATTATTTGTCTTTTAATACTGATTTCTAGAAGTTTAAAAAAGTGTATTCTGTGTATGAGTCCTCTACTGGGTATTTGTATTATGAATATATTTTCCCATGTGTGGTTGTATTTTCATTCTCTTATTGGGGTCTTGATGAATAGAGTTCTTAATTTTAATGAAATCCAATTTCTCAGTCTTTTATGTGTGGTACTTACTGTGTCCTACCTAAAATATCATTGCTTACCCCAATATCTTGAGGATACGCAATATTCTTCTTCTAAAATTTTAATATTTTACCATCCACAATTAGATTTAGCGTCTATCTGGAATGTATTTTCTAATGTATGTAACAGGTCTTCTGCAAATAAAGATAAATTAATTCATTCCTTTTTTAAAAAAGATTTTATTTATTTACTTATTTGTGTGTGAGAGAGAGAGCTTGAGAGAGAGAGATCACAAGCAGGAGGGTGGATAGAGGGAGAAGCAGACTCCCGCTGAGCAGGGAGCCCAATACGAGACTCCATCCTAGGATCCTGGGATCATGACCTGAGCTGAAGGCAGATTCTTAACCGACTGAGCCACCCAAGCACCTTCATTCATTCCTTTTAATACTAATAATTTTTTCATTCTTTATTATGCTGAAGAGGGCCTCTGGTAAAATATTAAATAAAAGTAAGAATAACAGTGATCCTTTTTTCATTCCCAGTCTCAAGGAGAAAGCTTTCAATTTCACACTTATTTCTAATTTCCTTTAAAACCATATAATCATGAATAGTTGCAGAATTTTTGCAAATGCATTCATGTAGCTATTGAGTTCAACATATGATTTTATCTTTTATTTTAATAATATGATGTTGTGAGTTACAATTTCATACTGTTTAAGTTTTGAATTTTAAACAAAATTTGCTTTTCTGAAATAAACTGACCCTCTCTATACTATCCTTTTAAAAAATACATCACTGGATTTATAATAGGGTTTCCAGAGGAACAGAAAATATCTATATCTATAGTGATATAAAAGAAGAAGGAGGAGGGAGACAGGGAGAGAAAAGAGAGAGCATTGCAACTTATCATCTTGATTCATATATTGCAATTGTTTTCCTTAAAAACTAACTTGCCTATGACATTTCCAATAAATCTCATAAAACCTACAAAGTTTTCCCAAACGTCAGTGTCTGAACTTCAGGGATACTGGTCTACTCTTTATGGCAAGGAAAGTAGTCTATGAACACAAAATTTCATAGCGAGTTTCAAAATCTTTTTATCCTTTACTACCATGACATCTCTACAACTGACTGTGGTAACCAAATATAAGGATACTGCTAATATGACTGTTCATGTTTCCACATACCTTCTAATCTTGGTACTCACTGTAGGAACAATGGCATTCTATAGCAATCACAGAACACATGCTCCTCTGTCCTTATATTCTGAGGTGTCCCCCATTCCCTAATGAAACCATTCAATTATTTCCCAAGATATCCTTCTTTTCATTAAGATAGATACTCTCTATATCTCTATTTTTTATTATCTTTATTGTATTTCCAAACATTATTCCAGCCCACCACTTATTAAAACAAAACAAAAACCTACTTATTATCTTCTAAGCAACAGATCTGCTTTTCTTTAAAATTTTGCAGAGACTCTCCAAGATGGCAGAGGAATAGGGGATCCTAGTTTCATCTAGTCCCAACAATTCAGCTAGATAGTTATCAAATCATTCTGAAAGCCTGTAAAATCAATCAGACATCTGAGAAAAGAATTGCTACAATTCTACAAATAGAAAAGCAACCACATTTTGCAAGGTAGCAGGTACAGAGACATGAATCTGAGGGGATACATTGTAAAATAAGCCGTGGGGTATGGGTGGGGGCTCTGTAAGCCAGCTTCATGAAAATGGTATAAGCAGTGGAGCACAAAATCAGAGTTTACCTGAAAGGTGCTCAGGAAGCAAAGCAGGAAGCAAACCCAGGTGGGACTGCATGGTCCCAGGATCCATGGGGTTACAAAAAGAACAGGGGTGACCAGTGTGACAGAGTTCCCAGGCACTGGAGCAGGGAAGCTGGCTGCAAACAGCAAGCTCAGGATGGGCTTTCTGCTCAGTGTTGCCATAAACCCCGAACTGCGGCATGGTTGGGCAGAGGCAAACTCCAGCAAGACCCCCCTCCCTATCCCGGGAGGAACAGCATGGGTGGGTGCTGCAAGAGTCCATAAAGTTTGCAGACTCAAAATGGGGTCGTGTGCCTGAGATAAAACGCTAGGTCACAGCCTGGGTGAACAAAGAGTTTGGATGGAAACCTAGGAGACAAGAGTGATTGCTTTCCTATGAGGGCTCACTGAAGATTGGAGGGCGTGAAATTTCAGCTCCCAGGCTAGAGATAGGGGTGCTGCATTTTCAGCACCCCACCCCCTGCCAGCTTCAGAGCAGCTTTCACTGAGCCCAGCCCCCTGGCAAGGGTGGTACAATTCCTCCCCGGCAAAGACACGTGAGAATCGGCAGCAGGCCCCTCCCTCAGAAGATCAGCAGGAACCCCCAGCTAATACCAAGTTTACGGATCATATAGAAGTTTTATACTCCAGCTCTTGTGGAAAGAAGTATATAGCATTCGTGATTTTTTCTAATTATTCTTTAGACCTTTAGTTTTATATTTTATTATCCTTTTCAAATATTTAATTTTATCAATTTTTAAGTCTTTTTAAATTTTAATTTAATTAATTTAATTTTAATTTTTTCACTTATGGTATATGTGGTATATATATATATTTCACTTATGGCGTGTGTGTGTATATGTATATATATATTATATATATTATATATATATAAAATATATATGTATATAATATATATTTTCTTTTTTGGCTTCCTTTAAATGTATTCAACTACATTTGTGTGTTTGTGTGTATGGTTTTCTTTCACATATATATATGGTTTTCTTTCTTACCTATTTTGGATCTAGTTTCTTCTAACAGACCAAAATACATCCAAGATCTAGTTTACTGTTCTGTTCTATTCACAGCTTTTTGTCTGATTTTATTCCCATTTTTTTTTTAGCTTTTGTTATCTGTTTGGTTTCTGTTCTCTTCTGATTAGTGTAGTGTATATTTTTCTGATATAGTTATTATTCTTTAGTCCTTCAGTTTTATATTTTATTACCATTTTCAGCTATTTTCTTATCAATTATTTTTTTAAGTCCTTTTTAATTTTCATTTTTACACTTGCATTTAATATATATACATTTCACTTCTGGCTTCCTTTCATTGTATTCAACCACATTTTTGTGTGGTTGTGAATGTGAAAACACATTTTGAATGTGTATTCAACCACATTTCATTGTATTCAACCACATTTGAAAGGTTTTCTTTCCTGCCTATTTTGGGATCTAATTTCTTCTAACTAACAGACCAAAATACACTCAGGATCCAGTTTATTATTCTGTTCTACTTCTTTGATTTTATTCTCATTTTTTTCTTTTTCTTTTCTTTTTGGTTTCTGTTCTAATTTGTGTAGTGTATTTTTCTCTGGTTTCGTTGTTGCTATATTTGTATTTTCCCTCCCTTTCATCATTCTTTTCTGGACATAATGACAAGATGGAAGAACTCACCCCAAAAAAGAGAAAAAGAGGCAGAACTCACAGCCAGGGATCTAATAAATATGGATAAAAGTAGGATGTTGGAACTAGAATTCAAAATAATAATTATTAAAAAAACTACCTGGGCTTGAAAAAAGCATAGAAGACACTAGAGAATCCCTTACTGGAGAAATAAAAGAGCTAAAATCTAATCAGGTCTAAGTCAAAAAGCCTATTTCTGAGATGCAATAAGAAATAGAGGCTCGGGGTGCCTGGGTGGCTCAGTCGTTAAGCGTCTGCCTTCGGCTCAGGTCATGATCCCAGGGTCCTGGGATTGAGCCCTACATCGGGCTCCCTCCTCCACGGGAAGCCTGCTTCTCCCTCTCCCACTCTCCCTGCTTGTGTTCCCTCTCTCTCTGTGTCTCTCTCTGTCAAAATAAATACATAAAATCTTAAAAAAAAAAAAAAATAGAGGCTCTAACTGCTAGGATAAATGAGGCAGAAGAGAGAGTCAGTGATAGAAGACAAAATGATGGAAAATAAGGAAGCTGAGAAAAAGAGAGGTAAACAACTCCTGGATCATGAAGGGATTATAGAGATCACTGATACCATAAAGCAAAAGGGGTCCCAGAGGAAAAGGAGAGAGAGAGAGAGGCAGAAGGATTATTTGAACAAATTATAGCTGAGAACTCCCCTAATCTGGGGAAGGAGACAGGTATTCAAGGCCAGGAGGCACAGAGAACCCCCCTAAAATCAATAAAAATAGATCAACACCCTGATATATAATAATGAACTTGCAAATTTCAGAGATAAAGAGAAAATCCTGAAAGAAGCTCAAGATAAGAGGTCCTTACCCTGCAACGGTAGAAACCTTAGACTGGCAGAAGACCTATCCACAGAGACCTGGCAGGCCAGAAAGGACTGGCATAATATATTCAGGATAATGAATGAGAAAAACATGCAGCCAAGAATACTTTATTCAGCAAGGCTGTTATTCAAAATGGAACAAGAGATAAAGAACTTCCAGGGCAAACAGAAACTAAAAGAATGTGTGATCACTAAACCAGCCCTGCAAGAAATATTAAAGGGGATCCTTTAAGCAAAGAGAAAGCTGAAAAGTAACAGAGACCAGAAAGGAACAGAGACAATATACAGAAATAGTGACTTTACAGTAATATAATGGCACTAAATTCACATCTTTCAATAGTTACTTTGAATGTAAATGGACTAAATATTCAAACCAATAGACACAGAGTATCAGACTGGATAAAAAAGCAAGACCTATCCATATGCTGTCTACAGGAGATTCATTTTAGACCCAAAGACACCTCCAGATTGAAAGTAAGGGGGTGGAAAATGATTTATCATATTAATGGACAACTGATGAATTATCATATTAATGAAACAATTGATAATAAAACAATGATAGTAGGGGACTTTAACACTTTACTCACAGCAATGGACAGATCATCTAAGCAGAAGATCAAGAAGGAAACAAGGGCTCTGAATAACACACTGGACCAGATGGACTTCACAGATAATATTCAGAGTATTTTATCCTAAAGCACCAGAACACACATTCTTCTTGAGTGCACATGGAACATCTCCAGAATAGATCAAGTACTGAGTCACAAATCAGTTCTCAACTGGCACCAAAAGATGGGGATTATTGCCTGAATATTCTCAGACCATAGTGCTTTAAATTTTGAACTCAATCACAAGAGAAAATTTTGAAGGAACACAAATACACTGAGGTTAAAGAGTATCCTACTAAAGAATGAATAAGTCAACCAGGAAATTAAACAAAAATTTTAAAAATTCATGGAAGCAAATGAGAATGAAAACACAGCAGTTTAGAACCTTTGGGATGCAGCAAAGGCAGTCCTAAGAGGGAAGAGCACAAAAATACAAGCCTTTCTCAAGAAATAAGAAAAGTTTCAAATACACAACCTAACCTTACACCTAAAGGAGATGGGGAAAGAACAGCAAATAAAGCCTAAACCAAGCAGGAGAGGAGAAATAATAAAGATTATAACAGAAATCAATGAAATAGAAACCAAAAGAACAGTAGAACAGATGAATGAAACTAGGAACTGGTTCTTTGAAAGAATAAGATCAATAAACCCAAGCTAGACTTATCAAAAAGAAAAGAGAAAGGACCCAAATAAATAAAATCATAAATGAAAGAGGAGAGATCACAACCAACTCTGAAGAAATACAAATAGTTATAAGAACACATGAGCAACTATATGCCAACAAATTTGGCAAACTGGAAGAAATGGATGCATTCCTAGAAACATATAAACTACCAAAACTGAACCAGGAAGAAATAGAAAACCTGAGCAAGCCCATAATCAGCAAAGAGAATGAAGCAGTAATCAAGAATGTCCCAACAGTCAAGAGTCCAGGATCAGATGGCTTCCCAGGGGAATTCTACCAAACATTTAAAGAAGAATTAATACCTATTCTTCTAAAGCTGTTTCAAAAAATAGAAATAGAAGGAAAACTTCCAAACTCACTGTATGAGGCCAGCATTACCTTGATCCCCAAACCAAAGACCCCACCAGATATTCATATAGATGAATATCCCTAATGAACATGGATGCCAAAATTCTCACCAAGATACTAGCCAATAGAATCGAACAGTACATTAAAAGGATTATTCACCACGACCAAGTTGGATTTATTACTGGATTGCAAGGATGGTTCAACATCCTGCAAATCAATCAATGTGATACATCACATTAATAAAAGAAAGGACAAGAACCATGTGATCCTCTCAATAGATGCAGAAAAAGCATTTGACAAAATACAGCATCCTTTCTTTTTTTTTTTTTTAAGATTTTATTTATTTGAGAGCGAGAATGAGATAGAGAGAGAGAGCATGAGAAGGGGGAGGGTCAGAGGGAGAAGCAGACTCCTCGCCGAGCAGGGAGCCCGATGCGGGACTCGATCCTGGGACTCCAGGATCATGACCTGAGCCGAAGGAGTCGCCCAACCAACTGAGCCACCCAGGCGCCCCTACAGCATCCTTTCTTGATTAAAACTCTCCACAGTGTAGGGATAGAGGGAATATACCTCAGTATCATAAAAGCCATCTATGAAAAGCCCACAGTGAATATCATTCTCAACAGGGAAACACTGAGAGCTCTTCCCCAAAGGTCAGGAACACAACATGGATATCCACTCTTAGCACTATTGTTCAACATAGTACTAGAAGTCCTAGCCTCACCAATCAGACAACAAAAAGAAATAAAACGTATCCAAATTGGCAAAGAAGAAGTTAAACTCTGACTCGCCCCGGATGACATGATACTCTATGTGGAAAACCCAAAGACTCAACCCCAAAATTTCTAGATCTCATACAGGAATTCAGCAAAGTGGCAGGATATAAAATCAATATACAGAAATCAGTGGTATTTCTATACACTAACAATGAGACAGAAAAAAAAAAAAAAGAAATTAAGGAGTCAATCCCATTTACAATTGCACCAAAAACCATAGGATACTTAGGAATAAACCTAACCAAAGAGATAAAGGATCTGTATTCTGAAAACTATAGAACGCTTATGAAAGAAATTGAGGAAGACACCAAAAAATGGGAAAACATTCTATGCTCATGGATTGAAAGAATAATTATCGTTAAAATATTTATGCTACCCAGAGCAAACGCTGCACATTCAGTGCAATCCCTATCAAAATACCATCAACATTTTTCACAGAGCTGGAACAAATAATCCTAAAATTTGTATGGAACCAGAAAAGACCCCAAATAGCCAGAGGAATGTTGAAAAAGAAAAGCAAAGCTGGCGGCATCACAATTCCAGACTTCAAGCTCTATTACAAAGCTGTCATCATCAAGACAGTATGGTACTGGCACAAAAACACACACACACAGATCAATGGAACAGAATAAAGAACCCAGAAACGGACCCTCCACTCTATGGTCAACTAATCTTCAACAAAGCAGGAAAGAATGTCCAATGGAGAAAAGACAGTCTCTTCAACAAATGGTGTTGGGAAAATTGGATGGCCACATGCAGAAGAAGAAAATTGGACCATTTCCTTGTACCATACACAAGAATAGACTCAAAATAGATGAAAGACCTAAATATGAGATAGCAATCCATCAAAATCCTAGAGGAGAATACAGGCAGCAACCTCTGTGACCTTGGCTGCTTCAACTTCTTGCTAGACACATCTCCAAAGGCAAGGGAAACAAAGGCAAAAATGAACTATTGGGACTTCCTCACAATAAAAAGCTTTTTCACAGCAAAGGAAACAGTCGACAAAACCAAAAGACAACTGACAGAATGGGAGAAGATACTTGCAAATGACATATCAGATAAAGGGCTAGTATCCAAGATCTATAAAGAATTTATCAAACTCAACACCCAAAGAACAAATAATCCAATCAAGAAATGGGCAGAAGACATGAACAGACATTTCTCCAAACAAGACATCCAAATGGCCAACAGACACATGAAAAAATGCTCAACATCACTCGGCATCAGGGAAATACAAATCAAAACCACAATGAGATACCACCTCACACTAGTCAGAATGGCTAAAATTAACAACTCAGGAAATGACAGATGTTGGCGAGGATGTGAAGAAAAGGGAACCCTCTTACACTGTTGGCAGGGATGCAAGCTGGTGTAGCCACTCTGAAAAACAGTACGGAGGTTCCTCAAAACGTTGAAAATAGAGCTACCCTACGACCTAGCAATTGCACTACTGGGTATTTACCCCAAAGATACAAATGTAGTGATCTGAATGCACACATGCTCCCCAATGTTTATAGTAGCAATGTCCACAAAAGCCAAACTATGGAAAGAGTTCAGATGTCCATCGACAGATGAATAAAGAAGATGAGGTATATATATTATATATATATATAAAATCAATGGAATATTACTCCGCCATCAGAAAAGATGAATACTTACCATTTTATATCAATGTGCATGGAACTAGAGGGTATTAGGTTGAGTGAAATAAGTTAGTCAGAGAAAGACAATTATCATATGATATCACTCATATGTGGAATTTAAGAAAAAAACCAGAGGATCATAGGGGAAGGGAGAAAAAATAAAGACGGAATCACAGAGGGAGACAAATCATAAGATACTCAACTCTAGGAAACAAACTGAGGGTTGCTGGAAGGGAAGTGGGTGGAGGGATGAGGTAACTCAGTGATGGGCATGAAGGAGGGCATGTGATGTAATGAGCACTGGGTGTTGTATGCAACTGATGAATCACTGAACTCTACCTCTGAAACTAATAATACACTACATGTTAATTAATTGAATCTAAATAAAATAAAAATTTTTAAAAATCTTGCACGAAATTCACTCCACAGGTTACTCAATTTTTCTCTGGCTTATAATTGAAGAAAAAAGGTATTTTTCTTATTGTATCACATTTTTAAAGACAATAATAAAAATTTCAAATAGAAGTTATAGGCCTGATGCTTACATTATAATAAATGGAAACATTGATTAATTCAAGCCCATTTCATACCAAATCTGCACGATTCAGTTCACTTAAAAATATATACAGATAACAACTATATTTTAAGCACTTGAGAGAATAAAATAGAAATCAGATATGGCCACTGCACAAGCTTGTTATGTAGATGATGCTATAGGTGTATATAACTAATATAAAAACATACTAAGAGTTGTAAACTATTAAAAATTATGAAGAGATGTAATGACATAAAAATGAATAATGGTCCTAATAATTTTGCTAATCAAAATTTTTGCATCGGTTATTCAGAACTGCTGCCAAAATTGTCAGCCATTCTATATTAGCCATATAGATGACCTCACCCTTTATTTTTTTCTTTTTGGCTCTCTTATGAGCACTATATAGTCATAATCCTTTTTTCAGCTTTCAGGAGGAAATTAACCATCCATTAAATTTTTAATCTATGAGCTTGTTTTCCCAATTTCTAAAAATATCAGGCATTTAGTCCATGTTTTTATAGAAATCAGAAATTATCTCCGAGCAGCTGCACTTTTTTCCCTGCATCTTTAAAATTTGTTTTAGGTACTTTAAAATTAACAGATGCTTTTATTTCTCAGTTATCTCAGTGACAAAAAGGAGAATAAATGAAAGTTTTGTAGTGGCTACTTCTCTGGACTCTTACCTATGATAAGAACATGTAAAATATATGAAAAGAACTATTTAGAATCATCTTGATTTCAGAATTGTTTATATTCTTTATTAATATATACTGACTTTTTAGCTTTAAGAGGATGAATAAAATCTTATTTCCACAGAAAATGAAAATCTTTCAGAAAAGATAGGGTTGCAGTTGATTCATTCCTTTTGATGTGGGTGAGAAAAATAACAACAACAGATGAATCTACACAGGCAAGAGAGGACTGAGAGGGAAATAATAATCTACCATGTGCCAGGCATTATTGCAGACATGTGTTTCATTTAATTTACTTTTTGATCCTTTCAAACAGGTATTATAATGCCTAATTTTAACCCATTCTCCCAATCTGACCCAAAAGGCAGCTTTTCATGAACATGAGAACCTGGTACAGTTTTATTTTCAGAACTTGGGAGCTTTCATTTGTCTCTCATTGCAAAGGTCTTCATCTTCCAAGTTTCTGAAGATGGATTGTTCTTATATTATTTCTTAGTAGTTCCAGCCCTCGTAGATGATTAAAATTTAGACTGAATTTTTTACCTGTTACCTCCTAGTTGCCTTCAGTTTGCACCATGTTGTAATATCAATGCCAATATGGACACCAGCATCAAACTCAACAAAAGTACACACACCTACACCAACACTGGCCCTGATGCTGACGTCAGTACTAATACAAACATCAGGACCAGTACCAGAATCAACACCAGCACCAACACTGACATCAATACTAATAAAACACCCACACCAATATGATCACTACTACCACTATAAACATGGATATTAATGCCAACACCAGTATCAATACAATTACAGTATCACTGCCTTTATTTATTTCATTTCAAGGAAATGCATTCTATCTGCATCAAATTCTCACAACAAATATGTATCAAATTATTATTAGTATCTTTGTTTCAAGATGAGGAAACTGAGCCTCAGAGAGGCCAAGTAACTCACTCATGGTCTTAAAGTGAGCAAAGTGGTAGAGTCAGAACTGGGTTCTAAAGTCCGATTGCAACAAATGTAATACACCTTAGTCCTTCCCATATTCCTTCTCAATCTTTCAAGAACAGTTTATTCTCCATTCCTTGCCCCACCCTGCCCCACGTAGGCTTCTTAAAATTATACAGATATAATTCAGCTTTTGCCTTTCAGAAAGTCTGTATTCAGCTTTCAAAAAGAAATGAACTTATTCATCAAATTTAATTTGAATTTTCCAACCAAATTGCAGAAACATTCTTCACTGATTGATCTTTTAACAATTGGGTAACTACTCATCTAGTCCCTCATTAAGGCTTCAGGGGGCCTCAGTTCTTCAGCCATAGTTGGAGAGTTTATTAAAATATTTTTGAATTGGGATGCCTGGGTGCCTCAGTCCTTAAGCGTCTGCCTTCAGCTCAGGCCATGATCCCAGGGTCCTGGGATCGAGCCCCGCATCGGGCTCTCTGCTCAGCAGGAAGCCTGCTTCTCCCCCTCCCACTCCCCCTGCTTGTGTTCTCTTTCTTGCTGTGTCTCTCTCTGTCAAATAAATAAAATCTTTTAAAAAAATAAAATAAAATATTTTTGAAGAAACACTTTTTATACTTAAGATTCTTAGCACAGAGACTTAGGGTCATAAGTGCCTTTTCGTTAATCTGCCAACATATCCAACTATTAGTCTGTGAACCCTCCCATTTTTTCATGATCCCCAATAATCATAGGGATGCAAAAATCATACCATTTCATTGTAGGCAAACTTCTATTCACATTGCTTAGCATAGTCAGTGGAGTTGATTTTGCCTCCTGATTCATCTCGCTAATACTGCCTTCTCATCTTTTTAAGTGCTCAAAATCCCCACTTCGAAAGAACTATTCAGGTGTTCTTGTAGCTCCTCATTATTATTATTATTTTTTAAATTCTTATGTTAATCCCCATACATTACATCATTAGTTTTAGATGAAGTGTTCCATGATTCATTGTTTGTGCATAACACCCAGTGCTCCATGCAGAATGTGCTCTCCTCAATACCCACCACCAGGCTAACCCATCCTCCCACCCCTCTCCCCTCTAGAACCCATCCTCCCACCCCCCTCCCCTCTAGACTCTGTTTTTCAGAGTCCATCGTCTCTCACGGTTCGTCTACCCCTCCGATTTCCCCCGCTTCATTCTTCCCCTCCCACTACCTTCTTCTTCTTCTTTTTTTTTTCTTAACATATATTGCATTATTTGTTTCAGAGGTACAGATCTGAGATTCAACAGTCTTGGCTCCTCATTATTTTTAATAAGTTCTCTGAAGCTAATAGACCACATTAATGGTTTAGAGTCTCATTTCCTTCATTTATCTTACATTAAACTCTTATGACAACAAAGGAGGAAAAATCTAGGATTTCCAGGTACACAGAAAAATACACATGGATAAGATCAAATCCAGGTGGGAACTTCATGCTTTGCTTATCTCGAGGCAATCTCAAATAGTCATTTACTCCACTGTGGTCAGCTCCCATTATGGTCTCTGCTTCCACTGTCCAACTAATTATATTTTCCTACATCTACTTCCAAGTGATGATTGAGAGTAGTCCATAATTTCAGTTATTTCCTAATTATAACTAACTAAAATATTCTTTCTAGCTTTGCTCTTTCTGATTGGTGTCTTATTTTTCTTTTTGCTTTTATAGTCTAACTCCTTAAAGTCATTGTTTATCCTATCTACACTTTTTTTTTTTTTTTGGGTAACTCCCATTCACTGCTCAAACTTCCCACCCAAGATAGGGCTCCACATTCCAAATACCCTACTTTACTCTTTTTTTCCCCATAGTTCTTCTCATTTGTAATTTACTAGATAATATATTCATTTTCATATTAGTTAACATCTGTCTCCTCTCATTAGATTTAAGTTTTACACAGGGATATTCTCCACCCACCACCCACCCCACCCAGATATTTTAATTCCAAGTATCTAGAATAGTGACTGGTGCTAATTAGTACTCAATTAATACCTAATTAATGAATGAATGCCCCAGTAACTCATCTGTTTACTTCTATTCATACTTTAAAGCTTTAAAAAAAATCATACTTGTAAATATGTTACTAATTAATCTATTCCTGTCTTCTCAAATCCTTTTAATGTATTTAAAGATCAATAAAATGTTAAATTATATGATGCAGTTACTTGTAAATGAATATGGAAGAGTTTCTTTAGAGTGTTATACTTAATAAAGATTTCCCACAGTGGTAGAAACTGATTGGCAAGATTAAGAGGAAGATTTGATGAATGGGTGCCATAGGGGGAAAGCATTTCCGGTATCAGAAATAGCTTGTGTAAATGTGGAGAAGTGGAAATGAGTGTGGCATTCATGAAATTAGCAGAGAAACAGGATTGGAGGGCAAATATTAGGCAAAGCAGAGATAATGTTAGCTAGCTGGGGAGAAGCAGAATATGGAAAGCAGTGTGGTCTGACCAAAATACCTTGGTTTTAGAACAAAAAATAAATGAGCAAATAAGCTCTTGATCAGGGAAGTGGAAAGATAAAATGCATGCTTTAGAAAGAGTAAGCATTAACATCACTTGCAATGTGTAACTTGAGCTGTGCAGGGTACTAATGGAAAGTGCAATTAATAAATAATTTTTAGTAACTACTTTATGCCAGCCTCTGTCATGAGTGCTTTAAATATTTTATTTAATTTAACAAAAAGGTAATAATGCAATAGAATGATTTTTTTTTTTTTGTGCAGAATACATTAGCCTTGCACTCTTACAAGTGAAATTAGGACTCATTTAATAATATACTACATTTGCAGACATGGTCTCTTGATTTCTCAGATATATTTCAACGTTATGTGAAAGTGCTCTGACTATAATGATACTGAATTATGCCTGTTTGTTCTTTATGCCAACCATATTACCTGCTAAAGTGCCCTATATTTGAAGGCATTTAGTATGTTTCCTGCATAAACCATTTACTTTACCATATGAATGTAAATACTTATATGTATGCATATTCATATATAAACATAATGAAGAAATATATCTATTTCAGTATATTACATTTTAAAAGGTATTGACAGTATAGTTAGAAGACGTAGTAAAGATTAGCCATTTTTTAAATGTAAAAGTCCATATTTCCATTTAGAGAGTTAATGATGCTTACTTGGCTGTTAGTATGTAACAGTGCTTTCTGCATGAGAATTCAAAAATGACAGTGATAGAAGAGAGTGACCTCTATCAACTGATGATTAAGGTGGCTGACTCACTTCTTCCAAACATTTTCTATCTTCTTCTAAAATATTTGGGAGAAATAATTTTCTTAGTAATATTACCACAATTTCTGTCTTTCTAAGAAATGTAGCATTGACCCTTGATAGGATTTATATTCAGGAAATAGGTACATATTTTTTATCTATGTCCTCTAAGAATAGTTCAAGGGATGTGAGTTAGATATAAAGGAAATGTTCCTGACAGTGTGAGCTGTTAAACATTGGACTAAATTATAACAAGGGGAGGTTAGAGGACTTTACAAATGAGATGAATTATCATCTTAATAAGATAGCATAAAAGCACATAAGAAATGTCACTCAAGATCAGATGAGTATCTATCCAGCTGCTACTACATAAATACCTAGAATGCAGTAGCTTCCTTCCCCAATATTAATCTCAAAAGAATGTAACTCAAGTACTCTTAGTTTCACCACAACATGTAATATAGTATTTGAGGAGTGAATTTACTTCACTTTAAACATATTCATCTCTCTATCCAGCAACCTCTTTTAGGATAACAGATAATATTTTCCTTATTTTTTTTTTCTATTTATTCCATTCAGGCTTTGTGTGCTGAGTCCACAGTTAATTAACTAACACATCCATTTGTTCATGTGATAAAGATGATTTGAAATACCATTAGAGTTTACAATATACAAGAAACTGAGATAGGCCATGTATGAGTTCAAAATAAATGGCACCTGCTCAATCTGATCTCAGTTAAGAATTACATTCAGTTGTGAGAACAGAGACCCACAAACCAGTAGCTCAAGAAGACAGGGAACTCTTTTTCAAAACAATATCCAAAAATACACTCTAAAGTGTGGGAATAGAATGGCAGGTGACAGTATCATCAGGACTCAGGACGCTTCCATTCTTCCAGTTAGCCTTCTGTAGGATGTACGTCTCATGGTCGTAAGAGAGCAGATGAAGCTCCACCCTTCCCATATGAAGGAAGGAGGAAGGGAAAAGGCAAAGGGCAAAAACTGCTTGCCAGACAGACATCAGCTTCCTTTTGAAGAATCTTTGCCTATAGCCTACCCAATAAATTTGGCCAGAACTTAATTACATGGCTACCTGTACCACTGTAAGGGGGCTGGAAAATATCATTACTAACTTGGAAATATTTCCTTCACCAATAAATCAGAGTTCTGTTAGTAAGGAAGCGAACAAGAATGCACATTAGATAAGCAATGGAAAGCCCATGCCACATCTTTATCATATGTACACTATGTTCATTGCACTAAACTTTCTCACTAATCCCACACTAATGATCTATGTTTGCATTTCCTTGTGTTTGTTCTTCACTGTTTATTCCCTCTGACTAAAATGTGTGTACCCTGTTCACTGTCAGTTGAAATCTTAACTTCCTGACTTTGGATCTTTGTTTCCTCAGCTATTCTTTGTCTGCATTTTTTTCCATCTGCTTCAATTTATGTCCTCTCCACTGTTCATAAATATGTACTATGCTTTCCTATAGTAAAATAAGAAATCATTTCTTTCCTGATCTTAATTTGCTTTTCAGTTACATGTATTTTTTTAAATCTTACATTTACTAACAGTTCTGTTTATTTGCTGTTTGCCTTCCAAATCTAGTCTTCATCCTTCTTTACTAGGAAGGTATTATGTTAAGGGGTTTCCAAGACTTCAGGTGTGGTTTAGGTCTGGCAAAGAGGAAACTATAGGGAAGAAGGGAGAATGAATGTGGAGGATTCATTTTCCCAACTCACTGCCTTAGAGATCAGTTTTAGGCTTGTGTCCCTTGACTAAAAGTCACTGCTCTTTTCAAGACAATCTGGGTTCCTGTAACTATTTTATCCTCCTATTCCTTGGGGCTTAGGAGTGGTGACAGGTTAGCTGTAGTTCTCCTAAACCTGCTCCCATTACTGTAATTATTGTCTTTCATTGTATTATACATAAATTATTTAAATCCTGATGAAAACCTACTCTACTCATTTTTCACCATTTTCTCACCATAAATTTGTTCCTTAACTCTGCAATCTGAACTACCATCTTTGCTCTCCTTTTCAGAGAAGTCATTTATTGCTACTTGACAATGAGGACAGACCTCTGAAGACCCATTTCAAGGCAAGTACCTTTCCCTTTGGAGAAATGATGCATCTGAGAGAGAAGCGGTGGATGAAAACATCTGAGACAGAAGCAGTGGATGAAAGCCTTGGACCACAAACAGATTAGAAGCATATAGCACAAGATCAGGAGAAGATTAAGCCTATTTTATACTTAACAGAGGAAAGTAATACAACATGGTCAAGCGGCTCGAAATAATTTAAACCTTTCACACTAACATATTTGAATTGCCAGGCATTTTCATATACTGTGTTTTTCGAAAGGTGTCACAGATAATGTTGCATTTTATTTATTTTTTTATTAACATATAATATATTATTTGTTTCAGGGGTACAGGTCTGTGATTCATATAGTCTATGGAAGCATGTTCTTTAAAAATCAGCATGTGGGTATACCACAGATTACCTAGATGGATCAATGGAGAAATTAGTGACTTTTAAAATAGTTATTATTTAATCTTATTAACTGTGAAGTAATATTTACCCTAGGGCCCTGAAAAGATGGAAAATTGTAGCTAAATTACATGTGGAAAAAAATAAAGTTGTAGCTAAATTACATACAGTATCTTGAAAAGTGTAAAATAGTTCAATATTTTATTTATTTTTTTAAAGATTTATTTACTTATTTGAGAGAGAGAGAGAGAGGAAGAGTGGTGGGGAGGGGCAAAGGCAGAGGGAGAGAGAATCCCAAGCAGACTCCTTGCTGAGCATGGAGTCCGAGGCAGTGCTCGATCCCACAACCCGGAGATCATGACCTGAGCTGAAATCAAGAGTCTGATGCTTAACTGACTGGGCCACCCAAGCGCCCCAATAGTTAAATATTTTAGAGGGTGCCTGGGTGGCTCAGTGGGTTAAGCGACTGCCTTCGGCTGGGGTCATGATCCTGGAGTCCCTGGATCGAGTCCCACATCGGGCTCCCTGCTCAGCGGGGGGTCTGCTTCTCCCTCTGACCCTCCCCCCCTCATACTCTATCTCATTCTCTCTCTCTCAAGTAAATAAATAAAATCTTTAAAAATATATATATATTTTAGATAAGTCTACATAAATGAGTTTCATTGGTTTTATTTCTATTGCACTTATTTTCTCATTTAAGTATCATAACACACTAATTACCAAAATGAAAAAGGTAAAACATCAACTCAAAATTAATTTTGTGACATATTATTTGAGGGTATTTGATATTATGACTAAACTAACTAGATAAAGACAGCGATATTATTCTATATGTTTAATTGGGTTTTTGGAATAACAGAATGATATAAAAGTAAATTCAAATCTTCAGCTAACCCTGTTTCTATTGCATATATATGGTTAATGGAAAATGTCAGTAGAAGATAAGAATAATTACATTTAAAAATTCTCTTGATATAATATCACCAAGGTATTAGTTTCAGACTAATTGACAACAATTTGCCTTTAACTCTTTAGACCTGCTCCCTTTTCTCTTGTTGTCTCCTTTAAGAACCACATGACGAAGGAACACTGGGAAAAATATCTGGAAAGATCACACTGATTGTTAATGGTAGTCATCCTTGGGTGGTAGGATTTCAGATGCTATTTTGTTGTTGTTTTTGCTTATTCATATTTCTAATTTTTATCTATGTTAAATACATGTTCCTTGTAAAATTAAGAAAAGGAATCACCCAAAACCTAAAAATGCTGATTTTGAGAATATAATAAGCCGCCTCTTCCTATCAAAATCAATGTTTGAGTTTCATTGATTTTAGAATATATTTGAACTTAACTTGATTCATTTCAGAACATACTGCTGAGTATCTATTACGTGCCCCATGTTCCCTGCTAAGCCCTGAACAAGGATGAAGAGATGCAGTCTCCACCTTGAAGGCAGTCACAGAGATACTATGAATTGTAGTACAAAGTCAAAGGAGAATGAAATCTACTCTAGGATTATAACAATTAAAGCACAGAAGTTATTATTACTTCTTACTTTTTGGAGGTGAAGGATTTTAAAAAGATAGTTATATTTTTTGGAATCTTTAAGGATGAGCAAAATCTTAGCATATAAAAGGATAAAACAGCATAGAAAAGATGTGAGGATTTTTAATTTGGAGAAAGGAATATTCAGGTGACAATACATTTTAGTGCCCTTCAATTATGAAAATGACTATTACGTGGAAAAGGATATACATGCATTCTATGTTGCTTTAGCCAGCAAGACTAGGGTGTATCTTTGTTTTAATCACACAATGTTGATTATGTCTTTGATTTATATCAATGTCTTGATAAGATACAAAACTTGGGAATACAACATTGTTAATGAAGAAAATATGGGCCAAGTTATGAATATCACTTTTGGACATGGTTTCGAGCAATTCAAATTTCCCCTCAAAATAAAGGTTGCTTTTACATATACATATAAATTAAACCAGGTTACCTTGGTTTAATATGTTTATTAGGAGTTTTTAATCTTTGCTCTTAGTTTTATGTGCAGGGTAACATGATGTCAACTATTTGCAACATTATGGACTGTAAACGGATGAGAAAAACAAGAAAATCGGAAGTTGTTATTGGATAAAGTCTACTCAACAATCTATGCCAATAAATGTAAAGACAGTCTGGCAGATTGTTCTTTTTCTGCTATTTTCATCAATGAACTTAATAGAGAATGAAATCAGAGTCAGAAACTGTCACATATAGAGACAAGAAAGTTTACTACAGGGAGAAATCAACTACAGAAGTTTAATCTTGTGTTACAATGCTCACAAGCAGATAGAAGTTTAAAGACTATAAAATATCTTTAAGGCCTGAGTTATGGATCCAAGCTTGAAGTCAAGAATCTGGATAAGTTTTGTGATTTGTGAACATCCATTCGTGCCTCTTAAATCTGAAATAAATAAATAAATAAATAAATACAGTCTACAAGGAAATAAGAAAAACCCACAAAGAGGAAGCTGACCCCTTAGTAACAAAGTGCTTGATTTAAATGGAACTTATTCGGTATGCTTTTGTGTTTGTCTATTGCCACAAAGATTCCACAGTCTACAGTGTAGAAATATAAAATGAAATAATATAGCTCTTAGAGAAGGGAGTGCTTTCTTCAAAGTCAATTACAAATCAACATAACTACTGACTTGAATATGTTGGAATTCTATATAAAATGCAGTGTTTTGATATTTTTTTTTAATTAACTGAAGATAATCTTTTATTTTTTTGGAAATCTTTTAAACGATGACTAGAAAATACCCTAGGTAGATGGACAAAACATAATTAAATATGCTGTTAGTTGACATTATTAGAATTAAATATCCTGAATATTAGGACATGCTTATATTCCATAAATGTTGGCAAAGAAATACCTTTTGTTGGCACTGTTCTTGGTACTAAAAAGATGAAACAAAGAATAAATTAATAAATATTGAAGAACAGTAATCAGACTTGTAGAGGGCATCAGGGATTAGATTGAATTCATTAAACAATTATTTATGGGCTGCTATATGCTCATCATTGTTCTGGGTGCTAAGGATACATTAAGAAACAACAAGAACAAAAGAAAAGGAACAAACTACCTTCTTTAAACTTATTGCTAAGGGAATAATCAGAGGGCATTTCATATAAAGAACTTAATTTGATAGCAAGAGAATAAAATGTCTTTGCTAACCACATCCATCTTCTAAGTGAAATAAGAATGAAGATAATTGGTAGAGAATATGGTAGGAGAAAACTATTGATAGTTTGAAGACAGAAAGGAAGATGTTAAGTACTCATCTAGGAGAGGGTAATATGACTGACTGTAAGCACTAAAGACCTATTTAAGGTTTGTGATCATAAACTGACTTTGAGTATGCTTGCCTGTATTTCTCCAAGCAGATGTGGAGTACGAAGTTAGATTAAACCATAGTTGAAACTTCCTCAGGAAATATAATGTACATGAGTAATAGTAATGATGGGTGTGGAATCTAAGATAGGGAGAAGGTTGCAGAAAATACAGAATTAAGGAAGAATGAAAAGATGGTAGAATCAGTGAATTTAAGGTTTCAATAAGACAAAGAATTATTGAATCAGGACAACAGAGAGAATGACCTAAAGATAAATGGTTATAAATGGAAAGTTGGGTGCTTAAAATTGAGATTATAGAGGGTGTACAATTATTAGTAAAAGGTTCTAGAGCCTGATCATAAGAATGAGCTGACTGAAGAAAGGGGAAGGACAAGACACTGGAAATGAGGAAGTATAAGTAACCAAAACCAGGATTTTGCAAAGATCTAACAGAGACATTGAAATAATCAGAAAGTATTTGCACAGGTCCTAGGCCATATTTTGAGAGAACTAAAATAATGTAAATCTCTAACAGTCACATGATTTTACTCATTATTCTTTGCTCCTTAAAATTAAATCACATAAAGCCATTCTAACATACAGGCATTCAAATGTGTTAATATATACACATTCACATGTGTGTGGATCCCCCATAATACTAAGTGGTCTTTTTCTTGAGCCAAGTCTAAAATTAGCATGGGAATGTATGCCAAGGAAAAATAACTCTGGCTCCTAAGACTTTGAAAATTATAATTACTCTACTAGATTTTCTTGAAGATTATTATACAGAAGCAAGTATATAGCACACAACCCTCACCAAAACTTAAAACTTCCCTTACTTTTTCATCCATTCAATTTTTCCCAACTTCTTACCCCATCTATGCTAGTTCACTTTTTCTTTTATTGCCTAACACCCTTTGCTGCATGCTCACCCTGATGAAACTGTAAGGCAATCTGGGGCTCCTAGTACTCTTGCCATTTAGATCTTCCCTCATTATACAGCACAGATCATGCATTTTTTTAAAGGTATGAGAGAGAAAAAGTAATAAGTATTTAACTTTCATATATTTAATCCCTATCAGATATGTTTATGTTTATATAATATGCATAAATATTTATTTGTATATGTCAAAGAATAAGAGAGAGTTTACTCAAAGATATGAGATGCAGTGATTTACCTTAATTGTTGAGAATCAAAACTGTGGGGAATGAAAACTTTATTAAATGATAGATCTTCACTGGGTGCTTATTCAGGTAAGTTTGAGAACATGACTGTAAATAAATGAATGAGGAACTGAGTTTGACATTTTCATGATGAAATATGAAGCACATTTTCAATAATTTCAGTGATCCCCTAAATATCATTCAGAAATGTTAGCTGACCTAAATTTCCATTTGGCTAATGATTTTCTTTGCAAAGCATATAACAAACTGTCACTGCCATAAGTCTAGTAATATATCAATAAATTCCACCTTTTCTGAGTTTTTGTATATTTATACCTAAAGCAATGGAAAAATCCCCATGTAGAATAGAAATTGATATAATCTCTTATAGAACCAAGAGAGAATATTAATGTTTAAAACATTCATGTATTTGAATATAATGCAAAATGCAAGGCTGTCTATGACTGCTAAATAAAGAACATTTAACTGTATCCTAAGGTAAGCAGCCTCATTTATCATTTTTGGGCATAAAAAAATAACCATCAGAAGTCTATAACATTTTTTAAATAAAAAGTACTGGCAAAGTTGAGAGGATTTCAATAGGCAAAGCATTATTTTTTTTTTCTAAATAAGATTAAATCCCTAATAAATAATACTAATATGCTTCTCTCTTATCTGCTTATATTTCCCAATGGGATACGATTAACAGGAAATAGGTAGAGAGGAGAAAAAAAATCTTGATGTACATATTTCAGTTTTTAACTACAATGCTGTACACTGAAATTCTTATTAATTTATATACTCGAGTAGCTATTAGCTCATGATTAGGCATTCTGATCACTGAATGACAAAGATCATTTTAAACTGATCTTTTAGGGGGAGGAGAAAGATGGCGGAGGAGTAGGAGACCTAAATTTTGTCTGACCCCAGGAATTCAACTAGATAGGGATCAAACCATTCTGAACACCTACGAACTCAACAGGAGATCGAAGAAAAGAATAGCAGCAACTCTCTGAACAGAAAATTGACCACTTTCTGGAAGAGTCATGTTCTATCCCTTCATAGTAGTTAACCTTATTTTTGGTATATATATATGTATATGTATGTTGTTCTCTCTTTAAAAGTTTGTTCTAATAGACCAAAATATACCCTAAATCTCTAGTGTATGGCTTTGTTCTAGTCTCCTGCCTGATGACATTCTCTCCCCCCTTTTTTTTAAATCCTCTTCTTTCTTTTTTCAACCAACTTCTTATCAATTCCTTTTATAAAATCGTTTATAATTTTCATCTTTACAGTCATATTATGTCCCTTCATTATATTAACCCTTATTTTTGTACATATATAAGTTTTTCTTCTTTTTAAATTTTGGGAGGCACTTTCTTCTAACAGACCAAAATACACCCAAAATCTAGAGTGTGGCACTGATCTATGTACCAGCCTGATCATATTTGATCATATTCTGTTATTTTGTTTGTTTGTTTTTATCTTTATCTTTTTCCTTTCTTTCCCTTTCTTTCCCCCCGGTTTCAGGTCTTTTGTGATTTGTTTAGTGTATATTTTCTGGGGACGTTGTTACCCTATTAGCATTTTGTTCTCTCACTCATCTATTCTCCTATGGACAAAATGACAAGATGGAAAAAATCACCTCAACAAAAAGAACAAGAGGCAGTACCGACTACCAGGGACCTAATCAATACGGACAGTAGTAAGATGTCGGAACTAGAGTTCAGAATGACGATTTTAAAGATACTAGCTGGGCTTCAAAAAAGCATGGAAGATATTAGAGAAACCCTTTCTGGAGAAATAAAAGAACTAAAATCTAACCAAGTCGAAATCAAAGAGGCTATTAATGAGGTGCAATAAAAAATGGAGACTCTAATTGCTAGGATAAATGAGGCAGAAGAATTAGTGATATAGAAGACCAAATGATGGAGAATAAAGAAGCTGAGAAAAAGAGAGATAAACAACTACTGGATCATGAGGGCAGAATTCGAGAGATAAGTGATACTATGAGACAAAACAATATTAGAATAATTGGGATCCCAGAACAAGAAGAAAGAGAGAGAGGGGCAGAAGGTATATTGGAGCAGATTATAGCAGAGAACTTCCATATTTTGGGGAAGGAAACAGGCATCAAAATCCAGGAGGCACAGAGAAACCCCTCAAAATCAATAAAAATAGGTCAACACCCCGACATCTACTAGTAAAACTTACGAGTCTCAGAGACAAAGAGAAAATCCTGAAAGCAGCTCGGGACAAGAGATCTGTAACCTACAATGGAGAAACATTAGATTGGCAACAGACCTATCCATAGAGACATGGCAGGCCAGAAAGGACTGGCATGATATATTCAGAGCACTAAATGAGAAAAATATGCAGCCAAGAATACTATATCCAGCTAGGCTGTCACTGAAAATAGAAGGAGAGATAAAAAGCTTCCAGGACAAACAAAAACTAAAGGAATTTGCAAACACAAAACCAGCCCTACAAGAAATATTAAAAGGGGTCCTCTAAGAGCAAAGAGAGAGCCTAAAAGTAACATAGACCAGAAAGGAACACAGACAATATACAGTAACAGTCACCTTACAGGCAATACAATGGCACTAAATTCATATCTTTCAATAGTTACCGTGAATGTAAATGGGCTAAATGCCCCAATCAAAAGACACAGGCTATCACATTGGATAAAAAAACAAGACCCATCGATTCATTTTAGACCCAAAGACACCCCTGGATTGAAAGTGAGCGGGTGGAAAACAATTTACCATGCTAATGGACACCAAAAAAAAGCTGGGCTGGCAATCCTTATATCAGACAAATTAGATTTTAAACCAAAGACTATAATAAGAGATGAGGAAAGGCACTATATCCTACTTAAAGGATCTATCCAACAAGAAGATCTAACAATTGTAAATATCTATGCCCCTAACATGGGAGCAGCTAATTATATAAGCCAATTAATAACAAAAGCAAGAAACACATCAAAAACAATACAATAATAGTGGGGGACTTTAATACTCCCCTCACTGAAATGGACAGATCATCTAAGCAAAAGATCAACAAGGAAATAAAGGCTTTAAATGACACACTGGACCAGATGGACTTCAGAGATATATTCAGAACATTCCATCCCAAAGCAACAGAATATACATTCTTCTCTAGTGCCCATGGAACATTCTCCAGAATAGATCACATCCTAGGTCACAAATCAGGTCTCCACTGGTACCAAAAGATTGGGATCATTCCCTGCATATTTTCAGACCACAATGCTTTGAAACTAGAACTCAATCACAAGAGGAAAGTCAGAAAGAACTCAAATACATGGAGGCTAAAAAGCATCCTACTAAAGAATGAATGCTCAACCAGGAAATTAAGAAAGAATGAAAAAAGTCATGGAAACAAATGAAAATGAAAACACAACTGTCCAAAATCTTTGGGATGCAGCAAAGGCAGTCCTAAAAGGAAAGTATATAGCAATACAAGCCTTTCTCAAGAAACAAGAAAGGTCTCAAATACACAACCTAACCCTACATCTAAAGGAGCTGGAGAAAGAAGAGCAAATAAAGCCTAAACCCAGCAGGAGAAGAGAAATAATAAAGATCAAAGCAGAAATCAATGAAATAGAAACCTAAAGAACAGTAGAACAGATCAATGAAACTAGGAGCTGGTGCTTTAAAAGAATTAACAAGACTGATAAACCCCTGGCCAGACTTATCAAAACGAAAAGAGAAAGGACCCAAATAAATAAAATCATGAATGAAAGAGGAGAGATCAAAACAAACACCAAAGAAATACAATTATAAGAACATATTATGAGCAATTCTATGCCAGCAAATTAGATAATCTGGAAGAAATGGATGCATTCCTAGAGATGTATCAACTACCAAAACTGAACCAAGAAGAAATAGAAAACCTGAACAGACCTATAATCACTAAGGAAATTGAAGTAGTAATCAAAAATCTCCCAACAAACAAAAGCCCAGGGTCAGATGGCTTCCCAGGGGATTTCTACCAAACATTTCAAGAAGAATTAATACCTATTCTTCTGAAACTGTTCCAAAAAATAGAAATGGAAGAAAACTTCCAAACTCATTTTATGAGGCCAGCATTACCTTGATCCCAAAATCAGACAAAGACCCCATCAAAAAGGAGAATTACAGACCAATATCCCTGATGAACAGGGATGCAAAAATTCTCACCAAAATACTAGCCAAAAGGACCCAACAGTACATTAAAAGGATTATTCACCACGACCAAGTGGGATTTATTCCTGGGCTGCAAGGTTGGTTTAACATCCGCATATCAATCAATGTGATACATTAATAAAAGAAAGATCAAGAGCCATACGATCCTCTCAATAGATGCAGAAAAAGCATTTGACAAAGTACAGCATTCTTTTTTTTTTTTTAAAGTTTTTATTTATTTATTTGACAGAGAGAGACACAGCGAGAGAGGGAACACAAGCAGGGGGAGTGGGAGAGGGAGAAGGAGGCTTCCCACCAAGCAGGGAGCCCGATGCGGGGCTCGATCCCAGGACCCTGGGATCATGACCTGAGCCGAAGGCAGAGGCTTAACCAACTGAGCCACCCAGGCACCCCTACAGCATCCTTTCTTGATCAAAACTCTTCAGAGTATAGGGATAGAGGGTACATACCTCAATATGATAAAAACCATCTATGAAAAACCCACAGCGAATATCATTCTCAATGGGGAAAAACTGAGAGCTTTCCCTCTAAGGTCAGGAACATGGCAGGGATGTCCACTATCACCACTGCTATTCAACATAGTATTAGAAGTCCTAACCACAGCAATCAGACAACAAAAAGAAATAAAAGGCATCCAAATCAGCAAAGAAGAAGTCAAACTCTTACTCTTTGCAGGTGATATGATACTTTATGTGAAAAACCCAAAAGACTCCACCCCAAAACCTCTAGAACTCATACAGGAATTCAGTAAAGTGGCAGGATATAAAATCAATGCACAGAAATCAGTGGCATTCCTATACACCAACAACAAGACAGAAGAAAGAGAAATTAAGGAGTCGATCCCATTTACAACTACCCCTAAAACCATAAGATACCTAGGAATAAATCTAACCAAAGAGGCAAAGAATCTGTACTCAGAAAACTATAAGATACTCATGAAAGAAATTGAGAAAGACACAAAGAAATGGAAAAACATTCCATGCTCATGGATTGGAAGAACAAATATTGTGAAGATGTCAATGCTACCTAGAGCAATCTACACATTCAATGTAATCCCTATCAAAATACCATCAACTTTTTTCAAAGAAATGGAACAAATAACCTTAAAATTTGTATGGAACCAGGAAAGACCCCGAATAGCCAGAGGAATGTTGAAAAAGAAAAGCAAAGCTGGCAGCATCACAATTCCAGACTTCAAGCTCTATCACAAAGCTGTCATCATCAAGACAGTGTGGTAGTGGCACAAAAACAGACACATAGATCAATGGAACAGAATAGAGAGCCCAGAAATGGACCCTCAACTCTATGGTCAACTAATCTTCGACAAAGCAGGAAAGAATGTCCAATGGAAAAAAGTCTCTTCAACAAATGGTGTTGGGTAAATTGGATAGCCACATGCAGAAGAATGAAACTGGATCCTTTCCTTACACCACACACAAAAATAGACTCAAAATGGTTGAAAGACCTAAATGTGAGACAGGAGTCCATCAAAATCCTAAAGGAGAACACAGGCAGCAACCTCTTCGACCTCAGCCACAGCAACTTCTTCCTAGAAACGTTGCCAAAGGCAAGGGAAGCAAGAGCAAAAATGAACTACTGGGACTTCATTAAGATAAAAAGCTTTTGCACAGCAAAAAAAAAAAAAACAGTCAACAAAACCAAAAGACTACTGACAGAATGGGAGAAGATATTTGCAAATGACATATCAGATAAAGGGCTAGTATCCAAAATCTATAAAGAACTTATCAAACTCAACACCCAAAGAACAAATGATCCAATCAAGAAATGGGCAGAAGACATGAACAGACATTTCTCCAAACAAGACATCCAAATGGCCAACAGACGCATGAAAAAGTGCTCAACGTTGCTTGGCACCAGGGAAATCCAAATCAAAACCTCGATGAGATACCACCTCACACCAGTCAGAATGGCTAAAATTAACGAGTCAGGAAACGACAGATGTTGGCAGGGATGCAGAGAAAGGGGAACCCTCCTACACTGTTGGGAATGCAAGCTGGTGCAGCCACTCTGGAAAACAGTATGGAGGTTCCTCAAAAAGTTGAAAATAGAGCTACCATACGATCCAGCAATTGCACTACTGGGTATTTACCCCAAAGATACAAATGTAGGGATCCGAAGGGGTCCATGCATCCCGATGTTTATAGCAGCAATGTCCACAATAACCAAACTGTGGAAAGAGCCAAGATGTCCATCGACAGCTAAATGGATAAAGAAAGAAAAATAAATAAATAAATAAATAAATGGATAAATAAGATGTGGTGTGTGTGTGTGTGTATATATATATATATATATATATATATATATTTCCACCATATATATATATGGTGGAATATTATGCAGCCATCAAAAGGAATGAAATCTTGCCATTTGCAACGATGTGGATGGAACTGGAGGGTATTATGCTGAGCGAAATAAGTCAATCAGAGAAAGACATATATCACATGACCTCACTGATATGAGGAATTCTTAATCTCAGGAAACAAACTGAGGGTTGCTGGAGTGGTGGGGGGTGGGAGGGATGGGGTGGCTGGGTGATATACATTGGGGAGGGTATGTGCTATGGTGAGTGCTGTGAATTGTGTAAGACTGTTGAATCACAGACCTGTACCTCTGAAACAAATAATACATTATATGTTAAAAAAAAAAAGAAGAAGAAGAAAACAGGAGGGGAAAAATGAAAGGGGGAAATCGGAGGGGGAGACGAACCATGAGAGACTGGACACTGAGAAAAAAACTGAGGGTTCTAGAGGGGAGGGGGGTGGGAGGATGGGTTAGCCTGGTGATGGGTATTGAAGAGGGCACGTTCTGCATGGAGCACTGGGTGTTATATGCAAACAATGAATCATGGAACACTACATCAAAAACTAATGATGTAATGTATGGTGATTAACAGAACATAATAAAAAACAAAAATAAAAAAATTGATATTTTATAAATAGTTTGGCATTTGCATGGAAAATCAATACTATATAGGTGAAGGTCTATCGCTGTAGGCAGAGATTATGTGATCACAAGAAAATGAAGCCACCCACATAAGGGAGTTCAAACAAAAAAGAGACACTTGGCAGATGCATGCCATACTACCCAGAACAGTGAAAGGAAGCTCAGTCTCCCCAAAGCCTGGAGTCAGGCAGTTGCCATTCACTGACATTCATTTACACCCTTTTTCTCTCTTTCTTTTGTGCACACTTCTGCAGCCCTTTTCAGGCTAAGTAGTCTCTCATCTCTGCCTACCATCACGCATCTGTTTCTTTTCCTCTTTCTAGATTAACTGCTTTAGCTTTACTCACAAATGACCCACATATGGCTGTCCTTGTGGAGGCTTGTGCATAGCCTCTAGTTCAAGGGCCAAAGTCAAACTAGATACCTTGTGTTGTGAATTCAGTACCTTATATCAGGTGAGCAGCCCAGAACGAATGAATTGTGATGTAGGAAGGAGTACAGAGACAAGGCACAATGTGAGGAGGTTACTCTGGGAGCATATTCTCTGAGAATGGCTCAAGGCCAGTGATAAAGATGGTTAAAATTCCCATCTATTTGCTATTTTGCAAAGGACTAGAAAGTCCCTTATCCCAGATACCTTCAACAGCTGCCGGTAGAACTCACCCAAATTTCTATTCAGAAATCAGTTCCTTTTGGTGGAAAGCACATTCTCTCAGGAATTCAAAATCCTTAGGGGGAAGATTACATGTGATAAGACAGAACTGAAAAATGCATCTTCGTTTGAATGAACTCTGTCATCTGCTTCAAGTAAGTTTTAACTGCAAGGAACTTTAGATATCATCTGATCTCACTCTTTGTTTTAATGGGGCAGGGGAGAGTAAACTGCAGAGGTTTAATGGCTTGCCCAAGTCCATGTAGCTGTTCTGTGAAAGTCAAGGATAGAGTTCAATTTTATTGACTGCAAGTCTAGAACTATTTCAACTGAATTGAAATGTTTCCCTTTTTTTTTTTTTTACATTTTAGTTTGACCAATGTACCAAGGAAATTGAAATTCTCTTGTATTGGAAGTGTCTGTATTAGTCTGCTTTTGCTAATGTAACAAATTATGGCAAATATGGTGGCTTAAAACACACGTTTATTATCCTATAATTCTGGAGGTCAGAAGTCGAAGGCGGGTCTCACTGGACTGAAATCAAGGTATTGGCAGGGCTGTGCTCCTTTCTGGAGGTTCTAGGAGAGAATCCATTTTTTTGCCTTTTCCAGCTTCTAAAGGCTGCCCACAAACTGTCTAAAGGCCCCTTCCATCTTCAAAGCCAGCAGTGGTGAGTTGAGTCCTTTCCCATCAAAACACTCTAGACTCTGCTTCAATCCTCACTTCTTCTCATCCTTTTCTACTTTTAAAGACTTGAAATTACATTGGGCCTACCCAGATGATCTGGGAAAATCTATTTTAAGATCAGCTGATTAGTAACCTTAATTCTATCTGCAACGTTAATTCCCCTTTGCTATACAACCAACCATATTCACCAGGTTCTGGGAATTAGGACATGAAAATCTTTGAGGGAAAATCCAGGGGGAATGGAGGGGAAGCTATTAATCTGCCTCAAAGGAGAAAATTCTTAAATAGGTCACAGACACTTAAATAGGTTGGAGAGACACTTAACAGGGAATGGGTGGGTGGTCTGGAAGACAGTTTCCTTTGGTCTCTGCCACACAGGCCATTCTAGATCCTCTTTCAGCCTTCTGAATTTTCTCTATCACATTAACTGGGCTCCCAACTTTCTGCCGCCCCCCCTAACTATAGGCATTTCTCAAGACTCAATTTCAGACCATCTATTAAGCTACATTTTTCAGAGAATTTACCTACTTTCAGAAGGTCATCTTATCCCTTATCCAGCCAGTCATCACATCTTACTTAAATTACTTCTCATTACTAACAATTTCTTTTTTTCAACACTCTGAATCTAATTCTTTCTAGTTATTTGTGGGAAAAATTAATACCTCTATTTGTAAATGTAGAAAAAGGAGAAATTGCTTTGGTGACATCGTATAATGTAAATCAACAAGACAGTGACATGGCTGAGAACAGAGTTTAGTTCAACTTTCAATTCATGTTTCCCACAAAGCATAGCTCAAAAACAAGGAAAGAAATCCCGTAAGAATTAAACATCCTTCTTTGAATCAAAATAAGATTTTCTTTCCAACATCAACACCTTCACCACAGGATATTTTGTGAACTGAAAAGAAAGACTGCTGAATCTGTGTCATGCTAACACTTCAGCTGGCATATTAACTTCTTGTTGGAGAGCGATTTAATGTGAATAAAACCTGAACAGTTACAGTGGTAGGGAGATTTTATGTAATCTTCATTTTTCTATTAACAAAAGCTCTACTACCTTTAAGATCTGAAAAGGCAAGACCTCTGCCATTAAAAAAAAAAAAAATTACAGTTATCTCAAAGACATCCACAAGCAGTTAGCAAATACGGCATTGGTTTTTACATGTTCCTAAGGCACAGAAGAAGTGCCTTGATGAGATCAGAGATTGATAGACCTCCTAAGTTGAAAATAATACTGACTTTAAATGAATGTATGATTAGACCTAAAGTTTATACTTTGACATGTTAAAGCTTACCTTGGAAAGAATTTAAATTTCAATAAAGAATATAAGATTGAAAGAAAATGGCCAATATTTTAGCTAAAATTCAATGAATAAAATTATGTTGCACAGAGGGATAATTAAAATTGCAGAACTTTTATTTTATTGAAAAATAATTGATATACGATGTGTTAATTTCAGGTGTACAACATAGTGATTCAATATTTACATATATTATATAATGGTCACCACAATAAATCTAGTTATCATCTCTCACCATACAGATTGATTACTGTAGTGACTATATTCCCTATGCTGTACATTACAGGCTGTGTCTTATTTTATAAATGGGAGATTGCATATCTTAATCCCCTTCATCTATTTTATCCATTCCTGTACCTCCTTCCCCTCTGGCAACCACCAATTCATTCTCTGTTATCTATGAATCTATTTCTGTTTTGTATTTTCATTTGTTTCTTAGATTCCACACATAAGAGAAATTATGTGGTATTTGTCTTTATCTGTCTGATGAATTTCACATAGCATAATATCACTAAGTCCATCTATGTTTTTGTATATGTCAAGATTTCTTTCCTTTTTCATGGCTGAATAACATTCTATTGCATATATACACCACATTTTCTTTACCCATCCATTTATCGAAGGACACTTAGGTTGCTTACATATCTTGCCTATTATGAATGATGCTGCAATGAATATGGGGTGCATATCTTTTCCAATTAATGTTTTCATTTTCTTTGGATAAATACCTAGAAGTGGAATTGCTGGATCAAATGGTAGTTCTCTCTCTATTTTTATGAGGAACCTCCATACTGTTTTCCACAGTGGCGGCACCAATTTACAGTTCTACCAAGGGTTCATGAGGATTCCCTTTTCCCCATATCCTTGATAACATTTATTATTTCTTGTCTTTTTGTTACTAGCCATTCTGACAAGAATGAAGTGATATTTCATTGTGGTTTGATTTGCATTTCCCTGGTGGTTAATGAGCATCTTTTCAGTTGTCTGTTGTCCTTTCTATGTCTTATTTAGAAAAGTGTCTATTCAAATACTATGAACCATTTTTTAATTGGATTGTATTTTTAATATTGAGTTTTTTGAGTTTTAATGTATTTTGGATGTTAACCCCTTATCAGATATATCATTTGCAAATATATTCTCCCATTCAGTAGGTTACCTATTCATTTTATTGATGGTTTCCTTTGCTGTGCAGCTTTTTAGTTTGATGTAATGCCGTTTGTTTATTTTTCCTTTTGTTGTTCTTGTCTGATGAGACAGATCCAAAAGGGTAGTACTAAGACTGATGTCAAAGAACTTACTGCTTATGTTTTTTTTCTGGGAGTTTTATGGTTTCAGGTCTTAAAGTCTTAGATCCATTTTACATTTATTTTGTATATGGTATATTTTGTATATGTTGTAAGAAAGTGGTCCAGTTTTCCTAACACCATTTATTGAAGAGACTGTCTTTTCCCCACTGTATATTCTCACCTCCTTTTGTCATAGATTAAATGACCATGTTAGTGTGAGTTTTTTTCTGGGCTCTTTATTCTGTTCCATCGATCTATGTGTCTGTTTTTTGTGTCAGTACCATACTGTTTTGATTATTAGAGCTTTGTAGTATAGTTTGAAATCTTGGCACATGATACCTCCAGCTTTGTTCTTCGTTCTCAAGATTGCTTTGAATATTTGGGGCCTTTTGTGGTTCCTTACAAATTTTAGTCTTATTTTTTCTAGTTCTATGAAAAAATGCTGTTGGTATTTTGGTAGGGATTGCATTGAACCTGTAGATTGCTTTGGGTTGTATAAACATTTTTTTAAAGATTTATTTATTTTACACACAGAGAGGGGAAGGGGAAGAGGGAGAGGAGAGAGAGAGAGAGAGAGAGAGAGAGAGAGAGAGAGAGAGAGAATCTCAAGCAGACTCTGGCTGAGTGTGGAGCCCCACATGGGGCTTGATCCCATGACCCTGAGATCATGACCTGAGCCAAAATCAAGAGTCAACACTTAATTGACTGAGACACCCAGGTGCCCTGGATAAACATTTTAACAATATTTAGTCTTCAATCCATGAGCACAATATACCTTTCCATTATTTGTGTTGTCCTCAATTTCTTTTATTAAGGTCTTATACTTTTCAGAGTATAGGTCTTTCACCTTCTTGGTTAAATTTATTCCTAGGTATTTTATTATTTCTGATACAAGTGTAAATGGGATTCTGTCTTAAATTCTCTTTCTGATAGTTCATTATTGGTGTAAAGAAATACAGTAGATTTGTTTATTGATTCTGTATCCTAAAGTTGCAGCACTTTTTAAACATGAAATTCATGTTAACCTACTATTGAGTTTGAAAGGACCCTATCAGTGTACCATTTATCCACTGAGAAGAGGTAAGTGTCTTTGCTTTTGCCCTGAAAGGACCCACAGTAGTTATAAAGTTTATATTTTAGTGCTCAGAATAGCATGCCCCTATGTGTAAGCATAGTCTTCGAGTACATTTCCTTCACTCATAATAGGGTGATCTCATTTTAAATTGTTTCACATGCGTTATGATAATTCCTGGGCTCTACTTTGGTATTTTGGCAGACAGGTAAGGTCTGGTTGAATTATTAAAATTAAGTTGAGTTAGTCACATTTTCTGTTAACATGGAAAAACATTTTGAAATTGATAGAGTCATTTGAAATCTACAATTAATTCATAACAATGTATGATAAAGTGTCTTTATTCTAGTCACTGTGGTACATTCCAAAGAGCTAAAGGTAGTAAGATGCTGTGGAATATAAATCATAAACACAAATAATTATTAAATAATGAAAAACTTAGTAATAGATACATATAACCTGAGTCTTATAAACAAAAAAACCTTACGGGGTTATTCTGTAAGGTGAAGAGTACAGTAAGAATATTCCTATCATAGGAAACTTCATCTGAAGACCCATGAAGACAGAAAATAACATGATGTAGGTAGAGAACGATACGCAGCTCAGTGCAGTTAGATCATAAAGTTCAAGCAGAGAAGCATGAAAATATGTTTGGAGAGATAGAAAGTGTCCATGTCAAGGTAAGGTATACAGGGTAGTTTGATCTTCATTCAATAGAGACTATAGAGCCAATCAAAAGTTTTAAGAGATGGTTTCTGTTTTACATAGGGTACCCTGGCAATGGTGTGGAGAACAGATTTGAGAGCATAAAATTGAAAGCGGGGAAAGCAAGTTGTTAAGAGAATGTTGAAATAGTGCATGGGAGGGATGTTTTGAACCTCAACAGGAACAGTGATACTAGTAATGAAGAGGCGGGAGAAGATTAAAAAAAAAATATTTGGGAGACAAAATTGCCAGGGCAAGAGGCAACTGCCACTGGGGAACACTATCTGTGGGACTGACATGGGTATCAAGAATAATTATTCTTGGACTTTTCATTTGAGTGACTGGATAGATGGCTTGACATCAACTTGATTAAAGAAAGATAACACAGAAGAGGAGGAGCAAGACTTGAGAGACAGGAGAGAGAGAGAGGGAATGTTACTGATCACTGCACTTGCAGGCAAACTGGCCCCTTTTACATTAGCGGACGTGAAATGAAAACACAGTGACATCAGAAGGTGTTCACTACTGGGACACCTGGGCGGCTCAGTCAGTTAGGTGTCTGCCTTTGGTTCAGGTCATGATTCCGGGGTCCTGGGATCAGCCTCCTGTCAGGCTCCCTGCTCAGCGGGGAGTCTGCTTCTCCCTCTCCCTCTGCCCCTCCCCCTGCTCCTTCTCTCTGTCTCTTGCTCACTCTCTCTTTCTCAAATTTGTCAAAGAGAACACAAGCAGAGGGAGTGGCAGGCAGAGGAAGAAGCAGGCTCCCTGCTGAGCAAGGAGCCCGATGCGGGACTCGATTCCAGAACCCTGGGATCACAATCTGAGCTGAAGGCAGACATTCAACCAACTGAGCCACCCAGGCACCCCATAAATAAATAAAATCTTTAAAAAAAAGAGAAGGTATTCACTATCTTTGAAGAATTTTAATACAGAATGGTTACTCTCAGCTATGCTAGCATATTTATTATTCTGATTTTCACTTTGCAATACTGTAGCGTTTTATTAGAATTTCTTCTATTTTTTCAAATATTCTTCACATATTAAACTAGGTTTAGCCTGTCCATCTACAGAGAAAAGCAGTAATGGATCAGACTGATTTTTGAAGCATTCCATCATTCCATTCCAGGGTTAACATTTAAGATGAAATTTTAAAAGCTTAAGGAAATTTATCAAGCATCCCTACCTTTATTAATGAGCTAAGGATTTATCAGCCTTAATTCACTTCATAGAATTATACCTAAAATAAATAGTTAGCTCAAGCTATCCATCTGGTTTGTGTTTACTCTGAGATTAATGTTTATGCTTCTTTGATTTGGTCATTACCTCACCACTAAGATGCAGTTGCTAAAACCCAAACCAAATAAAATCAAACAAAAAAATCATCTAACCAAAAATGCTACCCCCTAATGTAATAAACCCCATTCATCTCCAAGTAGCAATAAGTTGCTGGTATATTAGACTATAAAGGGATTTAAAAGCCTGACTATATGGAAATAAGAAAGACCTTTGTTCTAATAACTGACTCTGGGACCATATATACGTTGTGCATTTTTCCTTTATTAATATAAATTTTAAAAGGCTGGACATACCGTATCACATAATTCTAGAAAGATCTGATGACACAAAATTTCTAACAACACTAAAATAAAATAAATAGCTCTAGATATCTCACATTTCTGTGCCTCTAAACATTAAAAATTTCTTCATTTACATTTATCACAGTATATGCTGTAGAATTATACTTGCAGTACAAATGTTAGAAAGTCAATTATATCATGATTTGTAATGCATATGATGTCAACAATTTACTTTGTTGTGATATAGTTTAACTAAAAGGAATTATCTATAGGGCTGACACAAAGGTGGCCTTTAAACTTACAGTTTATGGCTTTTAATTCTTCCTACATTATTATGGTTATAATGTACTAGATGATGCACAAGTGACTTAGAAGAGTTGATATGCTTCCCTAAACACTTACAAGAGCAGTACATTTTGGCACTGGGGAAAATCCACCATTTTATGTTTAATCAGTTACAACAAAAGGTGCTCTATATCTGTTGCTTATTCTGTTAAATATTCTTCGAATAATACTTAGATCTCAAAGGAATAAGTGTCATTCAATGGAAATCATTAAAGTACTGAACCTAAAAGGATTTAAATACCCAATGAAGTAATTTGAGACATGATCCATTCATACAACTGCACCCTGTCAAGACAGTTCAGTGAAAGGCAAGACTGGTTTGTTTAACTTCTTGGTATGCTCTAAATTAGGCAAATGGGTCATGAGTATCAGACTGATATTTGAAATTTGATCTAGACACAGGATTATTTCCAGTTTTCTTTGTAAGATAAATCCTAAGTATTTTTTTCTGTCAGACTTTGTTTTATAACCATTGTCTTTGTAATAACTGTCTTCAACATTATTTTTTTCTAAACTGGGTTTAACATGTTACTCCCCAATTATTTGAGAGCAATCGAAGTAAGGCATTTTCCCCAGGGAATGGGAAACAACAATTTTATTACTACCGTGAGTAGAAATAATGATTCCAAGGTACCAAACAGCAAGCCCAGCATCCCTTTAAACCTACCACAGGGTGAAATTCATTTGAATGAGTGTCTTATGGGAAAATTTGGCAGAATCACTCTGAAGCATTTTTAATGTGAGGAATAACACACACATGTTAATTTCCTAGTAACCAAAGGGCCACATTAAAAAGATTTGTTATAGTTGAGGGATTTTTCAAGGTTATGATATCACCCATCAAACATCAAAACATGAAATGGAAAAAACCCAATAATTTTCATTTTTACATTCAGTAGTGGGTCCCTGGGAAGTAACTGGATGTCCTTGATACTGTACTATGGTTAGTTTCTGCTGCTCTAGGTATTTTGCTGAAGACTGTTTTTACCTTTATGGGCATGCAGTCATAAACAGTGGCAAGGAATGGTGAAATACGTATATGAACTTACTATTTCGTCTTGTTTATAGTAAGAATTCAGAAAATATACAACTCATGATTAGCATGAATGCTTATTGCTTTTTATGTGCTTAAATAATTATATGCAGTTGTTTTAAAAATTAGAGTGGAGTAAATTTAGAGCAAAACCTTTTGGTTTTTGACTCGTGTGATTTCACTTGACAATAAATTGTTGGATTTGAAATATAGTAGGCTATGGAATTCTAGTTTATTATTTCTTTATAGAAGCATATCTCCATTTTAATAAAATTAATGCAGTTGAGCCTTGGAATTTTAACACCTTCAAAGCCAAAACTGTATTATGGTTCATAATCTAGGGTTTCACATATGAATCTATAGTAATCGCTTAGTATATACAAAATGCAATGAAAAAACAAGCTCCTAGTGATAGAAATATACTTTGTTATGATTCATTCCTGGGAGACAACACAAAATATAAAATAAATGTCATCAAATTGAATTTTTATATAGCTACATTATTAGAAAAATTACTATTAGGTATTTTTTTTTTTTTGGCCATATGCATCTCATGGCCATAGCCTGATTTTAATACACAAATGGTTTCAGATGGGATACAAAAGTTCACACTTAATATAATGCTTGCAACAACCTTTATTTGGCTATTTAAATCTTTCCTGAGCCAGACATTCATAAATTGAAATAAGTATCTTATATTAAACAGGAATGTAAGTGCCTCAAAGGACCATGCCATTTTATTATCCTCTATATCTTTTGTGTCTGTCACATAGTGGGATCTCTATAAATGCTTCCAAATGAATGTTTGAGTTCACATGCAAGTGTCCTGGAAATTTACAATTTATAACCCTGGTGTATATTATCTCGTTAGCTGTACAATGTGCTTTAGCACATTATGCATTTGCTATAAAACCAGAATTTGGAAGTTCTTTTACATAATAAATTTGGTCATTTTGGGGGTCTATAATTTAGATAACATTTAATTTTACAAAGTATAATTATATGCTATATCCATGCCATATATACAGCTAGCCAGAGATTTTGATAGCCATGCTGTGTTCCCCACATAAACATCAGGAGATTTTAATTTTTGTCAATGACTCATTTCCCTAAAGCTGGGCACTATTTCTCATCAGCCAGAATAATTCCTACATAAGGTAGGTGCTTATGAGGTAACACAGTAATGGAAAATATAGTCTTCGGTGGGTTTAGGGTTTTTTGACTCATATCCCTGGCAGTGAGAAATTCTCAATATAAACAGAGTAAAATTTATTAAAAATCATACGTGATATAAACAGAAGTATTATCTTGCTTGATTTGTATTTATTTATCAGCATTTTAGTAAAAGACTATATTTAGTATATTTATCATTTCATTGCTGTTAAATTCATGAGTTTTGTTTCTTATAAAATATGGTCATTGTAACTATAACATATCAAAATGAGACCACTAAGGTGAGGACAAGAGATTAAATAATTTTTAATATAACTGTAAATAGCTTCAGAAAGAAAGCTAAGATAGGGTCAACTTCAAACTCTGTGTCAACACAAGAACAAATTAACCTCCTTGGCCTCAGTCTCATTACTTTTCAAGAAGGAGAAGTAGAAATGTCTAGTAATGTTTAATCCATGTATACTCTAAATATCCCTTGCATATAATGTTGTTGTTATGATTACCACATCATGATGTTCATCATCATTATTTTTCATTAAAAGTTTTAAGAATTAAAAAGCCTCAGGACTTGTTTTAGTAGAAGGTATAACTTCATTTCTTTTCCTCTGGCCTGATAGATATCTCACCTTCTAGAAAGAAATCCAGTGACTATAGATGATGATTTTTTATTATGATCTTTTTTTTTGAGTCATGACACAGCAAAAAAAAAAAAATACAGGGAATGAAAAGTATGATATATTCCCCACAATAATGCAACATTTTTACTTCATACTAGACTTTTTCTTTACAAATTAAAAAAATATTTACATTTTAACCTAACATCTTTATAAATATGATTTAACTTATAAGTTCATGGCAAAGAATTGAAAACTACGAAAAGATGTTATTTATTCTAGGTTGCTTAAGAATGTAGCTGCTAAGCTTTGAGTAGTAAGAGATAATCCAGATAGATGGATGCCTACTGAGAATATTCTTTTTTTATTTATTTCATCATCTGTTAAGGATTTTCCTAAAGTAGTTTCATCAAATTAAGTGTTCAGTGTTTTTCATTAACACTAAACCTAAGTAAATGATAGCAATCTTCACAAAAATGCCAGGTTTAAGTCACGAATAAAAGGTCTTTCCATATCCAGTAACTTTGTCTCTTAACCTATGACACTGGTACACAATCAGCACCACTATTTATTTTTCCCTTATCAGCACTGCAGGGTGCTCTCAAGAACTGTTGTTTCAAGGTATTTCAATAAAAGAAAGCTTGAGGCATCTGTGCTTTAAAATTTTATTTGGGGAAATTTCATTTTGACACATTTATGTCTTTATAACATAACTATTAAACTTTAATTTTCTGTGGTGGTTTCAGGAAATTATATACATATTTTTTAATATTTTTAAATACACACACACACACACACACTCTGCTATAAGTTGGTATATGTTGGTATGTTCTTTTTTTTTTTTTAAGATTTATTTATTCATTTGAGAGAGCGAGAATGAGAGAGAGCACATGAGAGGGGATAGGGTCAGAGGGAGAAGCAGACTCCTTGCCGAGCAGGGAGCCCAATGCAGGACTCGATCCCGGGACTCCAGGATCATGACCTGAGCCGAAGGCAGTCGCTCAACCGACTGAGCCACCCAGGCGCCCTATGTTGGTATGTTCTAACAAGTTAAAATCTGCCAGGCTATTAAAATTTAAAAAAGTTAAATTAGTGGGTGTGTAAACAATTACCTCCACATTTTTTTAAAACATTTTGTATACCCTTGAAGTAACTTAGAATGAGTGTTGTGGTGGATTTTCCATAATGAGTGATCCAATGGTTCTCAAACATTTTAGCAGCATATTTATTTTATAAGAAATCAATAAAGCCTATAAAGTAGAGGTAAAACAGGACTTTAATAGTATTGTCTTTTATGTCATGTGTGCATTGTGTTAGTATAAAGGCCTGGCCAGTTATTAACCACGGGACTGGTAATTCAATTACCAAGACTCGGATTCTTCATTGGTCAAATAATGCAAATAACAGTTTACCTCCTGGAGTAGCTATGAAGATTAAATGAGACAATACTTGTGTAGCCTTAAGCACAGCTTCTGCCATTCAGAAAGTAATAGCAAGAATTACAAGTGAAGTAGGTGAGGAGCACTGGGGAAGCACAGGTTGGAGTAATTAAAGTCCTGCTCTCTAAACTGCACTCTCGTTCCCTTCTGGGCATCATTAATGGTTCAGAAGATGAATTTCAAATACTTTCTCCACCTCATTCCCACATTAAATTGAGGTTTTATCTATGATCCAAAAAACAGGGGTTCGGATAGATGATAAGCGTTTTCCTTAGCAGATGCTAGATTCTTCCTACTCTCTCAGTGAGACATCAAATCTGGATCATTTCCCTTATTGGAGGGGCCCATGCATTAGAGGAGTTTTAGGGTTACAGTACAATTAGGAGCTAATGTTCAAAATGACTCTTGTCTCACACATAAAGACTGATAATAGCGGGCAGTATATTAACTGTAATTCCTAGTAAGTACTAAGGGGGCTGACATCTTCTACTGACTGGACTTGATGGGGTATCAGAAAGTTCAGGATTGCTGCTGCCATTTTCCAATCTTAGGAAGTATCCCAAGTGTCATGAGAGCAATAAAAGAACACTGGTTTAAGATAGATGATTGGATATAGCAGTCCCTGTTCCATGTTATCTGAAAAGAATCCTCCTTATTATCTTTTTATTTGTTTGTTTTTAAGACTCACAGCCAGAATGATTCCCAGGGCTAACAGGCCCACATATTAAAGAACAAGGAAGGTTTTATGGGCCAACCTGCACATTACACCAGGCAAAAACAAAGTACTGTACCAAGCATAATGGATGATGTCGTAGGTCAGCAATTCAGGCCGTGGTCTGCTGGGAACTTCTGGATAAAGTTTGACTCTCTCACGCATCCATTGTCTACACGTCAGTGAGGAGGCTCTTCTTCTGGGGTAACAGGAGCAACTGAGTCATGTGCTTCTCATCTTTCAAAGAGGCTAATCTGGACTTAATCACACCCCTTTCAAAAGCAGTATGCGCTATTACCATCTCAGGATCCCCAGAAATCTCATTCACTTATGACACCAGGCTCAACACCCTGGGATATCAATTCTAGATGCTGCTGTTTGGATGTGCCTTCTTTTGTTCCAGAGAACTGCAAAAGATGAGCTATCTTTTGCCCTAGATTTCAAGAGATAAGTGACAGACAAGAACAGGAAAACAACTAAGTGCTCCCATCTGAGGGAGAAAACAGAATACTGCAGTCACTGGTCCATGACATTTCAGAAATCCAATGAGACAAATGTTACCAGGCCACCTATTCTAGGAATAGGGAATGTTTTTTTGACCAGAACCTGGTTCTGCTCCCTGGGAATCACTCCCCCATGCCATTGTTCTCCATGGCTTTCACCTCCAACGTTGATTTTCTCTCATTTCTACTCTCCTTGGCCACTTCTGAAGACAGTATTAGAAACACATCTTTGAGGACTTTTCTTAGTCTAGTTCCTGCTCCAAGAAAAATAGAGGTCCAGAGGTCCTATCCCCTTTTGAACTACCTCAGATCCCTTTCATCTATGCAGACAGTGATTTCATTTGTATAATTTTAATAACTTGTGGTTTCTAATGAATTTCGTGGTATGAATTATATTCACCCAAAAAACGTACCACAATTTTCTCTACTATGGTTCGACATGTCAGGATGCTATGGAAGACACTTGAGGCTCTTAGAAACACTTTTTTTTTTTTTCCTAGTTGGCAGGGTCTAATACACATTATCTGGATTCTTTCAGATTTCTTAAGAAGGGGTCTTATACCCATACCATTGATTGAATCATTGACCCAGATCTTACTTTGAGAATCTTTTGTCATTTGGATAAACTAAGATAAAAGACAGTTTTAAAAACTATTTTCCAACCAGCTACAGGCAGATTAGACAGCACTATTTCTGAGGTTGGACTATTGACTAGAGCAAGGGAGGGGGACTGGACGTGAGTATCTCATGCTCTAGTAGGGCCAACTCTGGTCCTGTGCACATGGCAATGCCACAGTTCTAAAAGGGAATGGAGAGGAACAAGGCTTCAGAACTGGTGCATGTTCACTTTTACCACATTCTACTGGCCAGCTCAGGTTCAAGGGGAAATGGAATCTGCTCCTTTTTGGAAGGAGTGAAGAATGGTGAACATTCTTGCAATCTGCCATAAGAATGATAATATGAACTGTTGGTTAGACTTCACATAGCATCAGGTAACCTGGAATTGATTGCTACCATTTTGTGTTCTTTGTGAGCATCCTGTATATACCATGAAAACTAGAAATAATCAGTGGTTGGACAAAGGAAGTCTCTGTTGGTACTCTCTGTTAAGATTTCTCTCCATTATGTCATTTAGTCTAAAAACCAGGATCATTTTCTTGTGGTAAGGAACATGGGACAGGGCTTATATACCATCCTGGGCATTAGAAATGACAAATAGAAAATATCATGCACAGCATAATAGTTAAAAATAGACTCTTACAATTGACACTAATCACTGCTGGACTCAAAGAGAAGTTTTCAAAGAGGAAAAATAAACAGATCTCAAACAAAAGAGTATAATCAGAATGGCTTCAGATTTTGCAATTTCCACAGTGGAAACTAGAAGATAATGGAGCAATGTCTTTGAAATTTTGAAGGGAAATATTCATAACCTAGAAAGATATACTCATAAACTACTAACTAAATGAGAGGGCTGAAATTCTGTAAAGCAAGAACTTTAAAGATTTGCTTCTCACATAAACTTCAGTAGGAAATTATGAAAGAATATGATTCACCAGTGGAGGGAGAAAGAAAAGAGAGAAGAAGAGTAAAGAGGGAGGGAGGCAAGGAGGTAGGCATTATACATTGGAGGTGAGCATTATACATTCCTTCCCCTGAGAAGGGGGAAGGAAACCCCTTGATGGTGAAGGGCCAGCCCAGGATCACTGCTGCATACCAGATGTATAAAGGTAAAATAGTTCAGTTTGGAGCAGATTAAATAATTTGCAGACAAAGAAAGGGAAGAACTCATTACCCACTAACCTAATGAAAGTCAATGGAATTATCACCCTTAAGGGTGCTTAGGTATATCCTAAAATGACCACAGGACAGTAGTAAACAGGTATGTCCCTAACCCGATGGTTATACTAAGTTTTATAGGAGTGTCTTCCCACTAATCAATATCCACGCAAGAGACTTCTGTTGCCCCTAGGCTACAATGCAGAAGAGAACAAAAATTTGCCAAATAAAAGGAATGAATTTATATGTTCATATACACTTGTATATGCATAGAATTATCCCTGGGAGGATACTCAAGAAGAGAGAAGGTGGCTTGCTTCTGGATAGGAAGAGTGCAGGGTTGGATATTAGACAGAAACTGAATTATCACTGTTTACTCATTTGTTTCTTTTGAATTTTGTGCCCCATGCATATATTTCCTATTACAAAACAACAGAACAAATATATTTTCTAAGACAAAAATTACTTAAGAAATTAATTGTATCTTGATATGGCATGGTCTTCAAGGAACATTCTTAAGAGGTAAGAGCAACATGCAGAACATTATGTAGAGTAAACCGCCATTTTGGTAAGAAAAACACACATTCACATGCACACATACATATCTATGCACATACACATGTATGCACATATATGTCCATACATTTGTGTTTCTTAGTCCTACAACATCTTCAGAATAATTTTTTTTACAAATTGGTAAAATTGGTAACCTCAAGGCAAAAAAATGGATGCACGTGAACTGCAGATGGAAGCAGCACACTTTTCAATATCAACCTTTTCATACCTTCTGTTTTTGTAACGTATGTCTACATTAACTCAATAATTAATGAGATATCAAAATAAATTACTTTCACTAAAATGATAAAACTATATAAAATTGTGACTGCCCTAGGATACGGAGGTTTTCCCCTCAGCCCTAGCTCTGCTCTGCAGTCTGTCTCGCTGCTTCACTTCAGTCCAACGACATGGTTGCTTCGTGGGCCTGTTTTCTCATCTGAGGCTCAGGAACATTCTACCTAAAACATTTGTAATTCACGTTTCTTATGATTTATATTAATACATGACAACATTGCATAATTTTCTGCTCTGAGTAACACAACTTTTTGCTTTGTTTGCTATTAAGTAAACCAGACAGTGCCTAGAACAGTGCCTGACGTTGACTGGATACCAGTTTTATAGAGTGAATGACTGAATGAAAATTGTCCCAATTATTATTAGAACAATATGCCTGGAGTCGGACATTTTAGACAGAATTTAGGGCTGGTTAAGGTGTTAATATGCATTTGTGCTCTCACTGGAACTGTAGCATCCATCAAAGCACTTACCCTGTTTAAGCAGTCTGGAAAGGAAGTTTCTCGTTCGGACAGAACTTGTTATTTGTATGTCTTGTCTCCTCTCCCTCAGTGGCTGCAGCAATACATGTTTACTCTCAAACTCAGTTGTGATTTAGATGCCAGACATCATTAGTCCAATTAGCACCCTTATCTCCAGAGAACGAGGGACAAGTCGCCTCATATTGTTACAATTTACAACCTGAAATTCTCAGATTCTGTGGAGAAAACCTACATCAATTTGTCAAAAGAAAATCTTACTTGCTTGTTAGAATTGGAAATCTGTTTTTTTTATATATATTTTAAATAGATGTTTGCTTCTGATTCAATATGCAAAAATACCCCCGCCAGAATTTGACTGTGTGGAGGTTTGAGTAACATTAAAATACTATTTTTAACTGATTAATGAATAAAAAGATATGTTGCAAGAAAAATATCAAAAAAAACCTAATTAAATGTTCATCTGCTCTGTGACACTTTTCTGGGGGTGACATTTGTGATGACAATTAATTTTTCATTTCATAGGACACATAACTGCAAAAAGTTCCGAAAGCTACGTTCAGAAGTTCTGGTTGGAGGAGGAGATAACTAAAATTGAACAATATCGACTCTTTGGTTGAAAACATTCTGTGTATTTGATTTTAAACCATCTCAGGTTTTTGATATATTTTAGTAGAGAAGAAATCCATATTTTAAATTTCCCAAACCGACATTAATATAAAGGAAATAAAAATGTATATGCACATTCATTCATTTGTTCAACAGCTACTCACAGTGAGAACAGGAACTATTTCAGTGTTTGGGATTTTAAAATATGGATTATACATTAATTTTTCTTGAGTCCTGAAAGCTTCATGTATATGCACCTGAATAAATGTAAGCAAAAATTTAATTTTTTTTAAATCATGCAAATCTAAACCACATAGCCAAGACAGTTCAAGTAAAGGAATCACTCATGGGAGAAGCTCTTGAGTGACACACTAGTGCATTATTCCTACCTAGATTGATAAAATTCAAATCCCTTCCCTAATCCATCTATTTTCCAGCATATCATTTATTAAATTCTCCACTCCACACATATTTCTTGAGTCCCTACTGTGCACTAAGAACTATTCTAGGCATTGGAGATACAGCAGTAACAACAACAAAAAAAGGATACAAGTACCCATCTTCATATCATCTAGTCTGCTATGGAGCTGCAAAGCACAGAATCAATAAAGGAAGTAAATTAAAAGTGTAGGGTTTCCTGGTTGGATCAGCTGTACATTGTCAAGCACTAGGGGAGGATGGATGAAGGGTCAATGTGCTTTGCCAATACGGGCTATCTGGAAGCTGAGGGTTGTGATGACACCACCGCTGTTAAACCAAACCTTTTCCCACTTCACACCGTCCTCACATCACACGTTCCCCCACTGCCTAAATGGCTGAATCCCTTGAATCACTAGATCTGAAGTAGTACTGCTCATCCCCTGTCTCAGCCCAGCCAGGTCCCCCTTTTTTAATTGTAAGCTCTTGTTTATCTCCTTCCTAGAACTTCTCATCATCTATAGGTATCTCATTTATCTTGAAACCCTGGTTAATCTCCATCACCCTCCTACCCACACCCACCCCCCAAAATCCTGCTACCAGAAGGTCCTTATCTATCTTGTTCCCTGTTGCCAACCACAGTCTATGGCATACAAAAGAATCTCAGTAAACAATGAATTCAGCAAGCTATGAAGCATTTAGGATATAGAGAACAGAGGGTTCTCTGTCAATGGGTAGCGAGTGGAGAACTCAGCTGACCTACAGAAAACATATGAGTCAGGTTAATGCTAATGCATTGGAAAGGGAAATTATAATTTCTTACTCTTAATGAAGAAAATATTTTGAACCCAGACACTCTTTCTACATAATACCTAACCTTTTATATAACTTGTACTTAATTTCTGTGACACTGACTCATTTCTTGCTCAGAATATATCTCTACAATAATCTTCTCTTTAGCTAAACTGGATGAGTCTCTCTGAGTCAAATAATGTAACCTATCTACTGGAAAAAACTTATTTATGAGTTGCCCCCTTAGAGATTTGTGTCACAATATCTGTGATATAGGATAACTTTTTTAAATCCTCTCCTCAGAGAACTGACATATTTTTCTTAACAGTATTAAACCAGTAAGAAATGAAATCATTCTAGTTATGAGAGAAGATTTACCCTATTCTACTAGTTCAAAATCAATTCAGATTATGTTGATTATCTTTCGTGTGATCTGGAGACATCAGGATATTTCCTGATGGTAATTTATATCACAATCTTAAAACCACAATATCCAAGTTGGGTCCCAGTCATGAGCAACAGGAAGCAATTTAATGAAATATGAAAAGCTTTTTGGCTACCCTGAGCTCAACTGAGTTATTCTCATCTGACAGCCAGTTCTAGTTATAAGATTTAAACTCTAAGGATTTGGAGGTTTATTATTTTAGAGATTACCTATCTTTTCTGTGGCTACACAGCAGCTGAACATTGCTCTGTTTTAGAGATAACAGGTTCTAATTTCTATATTTAGGTACTAGAAATAGAATATGCTATCAAGTGCTCTACATTCTAATGGAACTTCTTAGTATTGGCTGTACCAAGAGCTAAACATTCTACTCCTAAAACACTGGATTTATATAAGCCTCAGGGAAATTTGTCATGAGTATATTCCTTATGGATGTTTGGGGGATTTGTGAGACCTGTGACTTGCATACAATTTCAGGGACTAATTTTTATAAGGAAGTTGTGTAGGTAAATAAGGTTGGATTAGTATTTTAATTTCCAAAATTTATAGACCTTTCATAAATAATGGAAAAGAATGGCAGCAACATCTTCTCTCTGGCAGGAAAGGAAGCAACATCTCCATCATTTCCTGCATAAGTATACCAAACTACTTGCATTGGTCTTCTCTGCTGTCATTATAGATGCCTCTTACCTATTTCAGGCCAATTTTTTCATTTGGGTTCTAGATTCAATACACTCTTGCCTTTTTAAAAACATCATTTTTGCAATAATATTCTCCTCTATAAATTTTTCCTCTCAAAAACCCTATCCTTAGAGAATAACTTATATTTTATCTTAACAGAATTAAACCAGTAAGACTTGGAATTATTCAAGAGATTATAAAAAGACTTTTCCTACAAGTACCAGCATATAAATAACCAGCAGGACCATTCATTCTAAAAACAAACAAAACCTCTCTTGGACCGGTAGTATCCACATAGTATATGCTAGCAAACATTGAACAACCAGTTTTCCAGAGGACTGCTGGGGAGGAAGCTAGCTTGTAGCATTTTCTGAAGTCTATGGTATAAATACTCCCACCCTGGCTGATTTCAAGTCATCGGTGTAATGTCATTGAACATGGAGCTGAAAAGAAATGCACAGTGGCACATCAGACACCATTATAAGTTGTCTTTCCAGCATATGGACACAAGTGTAAATAACCTGAAGGGCATATGGTAGAGAATGAATGGTTGTGTCCCTTCCACCCCCAAAAGCATATACTGAAATCCTAACCCCAAATGTGATGGTATTAGAAGGTGGGGCCTTGGGCAGGTAATTACATTTAGATGAGATCTTAAGCGTAGACCCCCATGACAGGACTAGGGTCCTTATAGGAAGAAGAGAGATCAGAGCACTCTCTCTCTGCCACGTGAGGATACCATAAGAAGGCAAGCTTAGGAAGAGGGTTCTCAACAGGAACCAAATCTGCCAGCACCTTGATTTTGGACTTCTAGCCTCCAAACCTATGAAAAGTAAATGTCTATTTTTTGTTTGTTTCACCTCATTATTATCGGAAAAGATACTTTGCATGGTTTCCATCTTTTAAAAGGTATTAAGACTTATTTTATGGACTAACATATGGTTTATCCTGGATAATGTTCCATGTGCACTTGAAAAAACATGTATTCTGCTGTTGTCATCCTTTTTCTTTTTTTTTTTTTTGGAGATATAGTTCACATATAACATTACATTAGTTCCAGGTGTACAACATAATGATATTATATATATATCACAAAGTGATCACCATAAGTCTAGTCAACATCTATCACCACAAATAGGGTATTTTTTTCTTGTGATAAGAATTTTTAATATTTATTCTCTTAGCAACTTTTAAATATGCAATACAGTATTATTAAATGTTTATTGTTTAAGCCTCCCAGTCTATGGAGATTTGTTATAGCAGTCCAAGCTGATCAAGACAGATAATAGTAAACTCTTACAAATTATTAGTAAGTGATGAAGTTTGAGGTTATTACCTTTGTTTTTTTAATTTTTCTTCTTTTTTAATAATAGCTTCACTGAGATACCTAATTTACACATTCTCCATAGATGATCTTACTCAGGTCCATAGCTTCAAGATCATCAGATTTATGATTCTCAAATCTCTACCTCTTGCCTTATTTCCAAACTCAAAATCTTCCCACACTCCACAATCATGTGCACAGCTACTTTCTTGACTTGTATATTTAATAGGCATCTGAAACAATACATTCAAAAGAAAATCCATCTTCTCCTATACAAAATCTGGCTCCTTTAAAAACCCTATGTCTTCTCCTTCTTCATGTTATTACAATGTCCTGAATTACTCAAACTGAAAATCTAGGCATCTTCCTTCACTTTTCTTTCTCTCACTTTCCAGATCCAAGTAGAGTAGATTCTACTTTCAAAACATTTCCTAAATCCATTCACTTTTCCCCATATTACCACCTTTATCTGATCTCTTGCTTGGGACTTAATGCATCCCTCTTTTCTCTCTGCCTCACATCTTGTCCTTCTGAGATCTATTTTCCAAACCTTAACAAATACAATATTTAATGTTTATTAAGTACTTATTAAGTACCAGACACTATTCCAAAGTACTTTAAATTTTAAACATATTGGATCTCACAGTAAACTTATGAGTTAGGGTATGTATTATTATTATCCTCAACTAGATAAAGAAACTTAAGGTCTCAGTGTCTGAAATATATTGCCCCATGTCACATATCTAATAGAGGCCAGGATTCTACTGAAAGATATCTGGCACCTGAGCATGAGCCCAGAACCAATATTTGTCTCATGGAAATCAGACCATCCCAGTCCTCTAACATCAGCTCTTCATTCCCCGTCCCCAATCAAACCCCGTTTTTTTTTTTTTTCTTTTAAACTTAAATTTGCTTTCAGTATTCTAAAAATGATTCAGTATTCTCAAAATGATCTGCCTACTGATTATCTCTCTGCATTATTTTCCTAAGACTGCCATAAGAAATTACCCCAAACTGCACAGCTTAGAACAACAATCTATTCTTTAGCAACTGTGGAGGCCAGAACTTCGGAAATTAAGGTGTGGGCAGGTCCACACTCCCTCTGGATGCTCTAGGGGAAAATCTGTCTTTGCTTCTTCCAGCCCCTGTGGCTCTGGGCATCCCTTCGTTTCCTGAGCTTATGGCCACAAAACTCCAGTCTCCTCCTCTGTCTTCATATTTCCTTCTCTTCTAAGGACTCTTGCCATTGGGTTTAGAGTCCATTTGGCTAATTCAGGATGATCTCATCCTAAGATGCATTCTTTGTATCTGTCAAGACCCCTTTCCCACATAAAGTAACACTCATAGGTTACAGGGCTTTGGACATGGACATATCTTTCTCAAGGCCACTATTCAACTCTCCACATTCTCCACAACGATAACATACATCTAAACTTCCCCACCATTAGGCTCCAGGCACATTGGCTTTCTTTCCATTCTTAGGAAATAATAAGCTCAATCTACCTCATGACCTCTTTACTCATCCTACCCTCTGCTTAGGACAAATGTTTTACATAAATTTAAATGCTGACTATCTCTCATCATTCAGGCCCAGACACAATATCACTCCTTCAGGGGGGGCTTCTCTTCCCACCCAATAGGAAGTAATCACCCTATCACACCCTCATATCACTTTAAATTCTCTACAAATCACTCGCTTTCATCTGACATACTTGTCTTTTTTTATGAATTCATTCATTTAAAAAAAAAAACAACTGTCCCTCACACTCAAGAACAAAAGTTTAATAAAAATTGTGACTTTGTTTGTCAGGGTCAAATTGTGATCCCAGGGCATTCAAATTATAATTTTTGAATGAATTAGGAAATAAGTTACTAAGTTAATGAATTTTTTGTTTTATGTATAAGGGCAGAATTGTGTTCTTCCCATCACGAGTAGAGTACCAGCATACTTAATATCCAGATAGTTCATTAACATGGGATGGAAATCTAGTGAGAAATTACTTTCTGCATCTCTGAGAATTGTTTTCAGAAATGCTTTTCCTTTGCAACAACGCAGGTTACTGAAGGAATGATTATCTCTCTGCAACAAGGTATGTCCTGATGGAGAAAGGAATGCAAAGCAGAGTTTTAAAGATTGTTTTTCCTTCTCTATTGTTTATCTTTTCCAGATGCACAAGGGAAATTCAGAGAGAGTAAAATGGGATTTAATCATGAGGGCAGAGAAGATGAAATCTTCATGGTCAAACTAAGATATTATATATGTATATATTTATGTATGCATTTTTTTTTAAGTAAAGTTTTCAGAACTGTGTTGATCCTAGAGCCCTCTCCCAAATCCCTCTCTTTCATCTACAATTCCAAACCTGAGGCAGCTGCATGAAACCCGAGTCAATCAAAGGTAGATCCCTTCCTCAGAGTGCCTAGTACAGTGCCTTGCACAGAGTAAATGGTCCCTAAACAATGTGTTCTCTCCAAACAGCTTACAAAGGAGATAACGTGTAGGCATGTGTGTTAATCTAAATAAATCGTCAATTTTCTGAGAATCCGTATCCTTATCCATCCCTAAGAGTTCTGAACAAGGGATGGATGGGGTAAGATTAGGGATGGGATGGGGACGATGGGCAGGAGCTGATAATTATAACCATTAAAAATATTCTAAAAACCCTTAAGTTTATATTTGATAAAATACGGTTGATCATTTTGCTGAGGAGATAGAAAAAAAAAAAACTATTAATTGCAGCTTTACATTTGTGGGTGCATGACTGTGGATACATACATATGTCTCATTAAGAATTTTATGGAAACACTAAGAAGTGAAGAAGGACTAATAAAACAAATATATGATAGCCTTGTCAACCAAACGATTCTTGCCAAATAGATGGAAGTCTCCAAAGAGGAATCAAGCAGAATGGAAGGATCACTGCAGAGTTCTGGGAAATACCAGTGACAACATGAAGAAAATTTTAACCTATTAGGATTATCCAAAGATTTTTGACTCATTTTAGACTGTTTATGCATTCAGAAAATTAAAGAAAGAGTTTGACCATTCTAAGAAAAGCTATGATGAAAGAAAAAGAATGAAACTGAAACTGTCAGATGTTTGATGAGTATCAGTAAATCAGGCAATAAAATATTAATGTTACTATTCAAGGGTAAGTAAGTACGAAGTAGCAAGCAGGGCCCCCAGAATCACATTGGAAATAAAATAGCAACAGAGTGGGCACTTCTGGAGAGAATACTGATATCTGCCTTCACATAAGCACAGGGTACTCACTGTTGTTGAGGCACTCTGGGACGGGAGGTACAGGTCTTTGAAACATAGATACCGTATTAAGTGCAGCAATTAGAGCAATAAAAAGGTTTTACCACCAAAGTAGCCTACTTCACACCACATTCTGACCGACATCTTTAGTCTCAGAAAAGAATCAGCATTCAGGAACTGCCATCTTAGAGAACTGTGAGAAGGCGTTCAAGCATGAGAAGGAGCTAGAAAGAGATCAGTCCATGACTGACTTGTAAGCAAGTCCTAACATATGGTAAGAAAAGCCAGAGTAAGGCAAATATTGAAAATTTTTATTTTCTAGGCAAACTTCATTAATATTTTATGAATGTTGTAGATTTGATTTAGTAAGTCATGATTTGTTAATAATAATTCTTAAAAAGTATTTTTTGGACAATAACTAATTTTTAGCATAATGCTTCTTTTCATCCAAAACACATCAAGTAAATATGTTATAAAAGTAATATTTCAACATTATGCTTTTAGGCAAAAACAAGATGGGCCAATTACTTTATACGGCTTTTCTAATTAGAAAATATTATAAGGAACAAGACTTAGTTGTGTACCGTATTTGGTTGGACCCAAGATGGCTTGCTTTGTACATTTTCACCAAGTAAGAGTGATTAAGAGGTAGCAACTTCTATTACTTCACATGTTTTGAAGTGTTCTTTTGCTTTATTTTGGATTTATTTTGCCATAAAGGGTTTATAGTTCTGTTATAAATGTAGCTTAAATGTAGGTATTTTAAATGTAGTTTGAAAGTAGGTAATCAGGAGCCTCAACTGGTTAAAAAGAATGCACAGACAGAAAACTACATCTTTCAAAGAATGACCCTGTACGTTTCCTTCATCACCTAGAATCATATCTTTTTCCTGTAGTGAGTTCATGTAATATTACATTTTCTAGTTCCTAGAGTTGTTACTTGGACATTTGGAGGACTTGCTGATGTAAGGGACTGCCCCTTTCCAGGTTAGTCAATTGCTAGGGATAATACAGGATTCACAAATCCAGAACACATACCCCCAACCACTTTCTGTATGGCGGTCTTACATCAAGGACTACTATCCCCCTGCACTAATCACCCCAGGGGCAGGTACCAGATAACTAGAAACACCTTTTATGCCCAGAGCCTGCCAAAATTATTTAAACTAGCTAATACCAAACCTAATTCTTTGCTCATTCTCTCCTATGGGTACCACAATAAAGACTCTTGCTCAAATCCTCTCCTCTCTCCCACTGCCTCCTGACAGATCCTGATGCCTCCCTGTGTGCCTCCTGTGGTGGGATGTATACCTTCCTATTGGGAACTGTGATTAATAAATTATCTTAATGTCAGTCATCTTCTGTTCTGCTGGTTTCACCAAACCTGAATAATAACAAAGCCAGTTTTAAAACAGTACAAGACACTTTATTTATGCTATGGTTTTTGCATATAGTATTGTTAATTATGTATAGAAATGCATCTTCATTCTTTAATTGATGATGTGAAAATATTTGGGCATCTTAAATGGGAATAATACTTCTCATTAAAATTAAAGGAATTTTTTTTTTCAACTAACAACTTTTTCTACCAAAGAGCCATGGTTTTCAGGAACAAATTGAAGTCATTAAAGCAGAAGACAGGTACATGTACCATTTTGAGTATTTTTTTAAAAAGTTCCATTCATTTATTTGAGATATATACAGATAGAGATGTAGATATATAAAATACTCAGTGCCAGGAACAGTTCCAGCATAATCTCATATCATAGGGTATAAGTGCTATTTCTAATAGGACATTTGATTTCAACTATTATCCCAGAACTAAAAAGAAATAAAAATATTATGTTATGGTAAACACTTGAACTTTAGTTTAAGTCCTGGAGTGAGAACTTATTCTCTCACTTTCATCTAAATAGGCTAATTATATGTGGGAGTTTCAGCACTTGTGGCCACCAGAGTCCTAGAGAAGCCTGTGACCTGAGAAGGTCTGTCAATTCAGTGCTCTTAGAGAGGTGGTCAGCATTACCTGAGGGCAGACTGACTTGGAATAATGCAAAATCAAACCAGGGCATCATACCTAAGGGCTTAAGTGAAAAACAGCTAAAATATAGAATTTCAAATAACTTTAGCTCTAATTAACAGTCACTGGATGAAATAGTCACATAAATTTAAATTCTAAACAATGTGGAAAAAGTTAGAAAAAAAAGGAAAAAGCTTAGAGTCTCTTTGCTCTTTTAAAATTTGAACAAATAGATTTTCAGCAAGGAGGAATTCCCTATTCAACTCATTGAATGCTCTTGAAATATTTATGAAGATAAAAATAACAACAAAAATGATTCCATACAAAGAAGTTAGTACCAGAACTTCTCATTTTCACTTTATAGTCATATAATGACTGCAAGTCATTCGGTTTCTCAACTTTGAGAAAATTGCCATATCCACAGAATGGCTAGATGTAGAAATAGTCTCCAAATGGTATAGATGTGATAGTCAAAATGTCTTGAATACACATTCAAATATAGCAATCACATTAAGGATACACTACATCATAACTTAAAGTAACCCAACAATGGAGTGGTCACATTTTATTGTAATAGGAAGAATGTGATCTTTGGGAGTAGATCTACCTTTGTTCAAATCTAGGTTCTGCCACTCAGAGTAAGGCTCTAGGCAAAAATTTCTCAAATTAATATCACTCTGGTAATAATAATTCATAGAAGTAACACAGTAAAAACAGTAAAATAACAATATTTATTCAGCATTTACTATGATTCAAGCAATATTTAAGTTCTTTTTCTGTATTAACCCTCAAAAAATCCCATAACAGAAGTACTATTATTGTCTTTTTACAAAAGATAACAGCTAAGACAAAAAAAAAGGAAAGATACTCAAATAAATAAAATTTGAAATAAAAGAGGAGACATTACACCTGACAACACAGAAATACAAAGGATCATAAAAGACTACTATGAATAATTTTATACACCAATGAATTGGACAACTTAAAAAATGGATAAATTCCTAGAAACATACAACCTACTAAAATTGGATCACAAAGAAATGTGACTGATTACTAGTAAGGAGATCAAATCAGTTATTAAAAACTTCCCAGCAGGGGCACCTGAGCGACTCAGTCAGTTAAGCGTCAAACTCTTGATTTTGGCTCAGATCATGATCTTGGGGTTGTGAGATCGAGCGCCGCACTGGACAAGGAGCCTGCTTAAGATTCTTTCTCTCTTCCCTCCCCCGCCCCCCCCCCCAAATAAAAACAAAAACCCACCTCCTAACAAAGGAAAGTTCAGGACCAGATGGCTTCACTGGTGAATTCTACCAAACATTTAAAGAAGAGTTAATACCAGTCCTTCTCAAACTCTTCCAAGAAATAAAAAAGGATTCATTTTATGAGGCCAGCAGTACCCTGATAGCAAAACAAGAGCACTATAAGCCAAAAAAAATTATAGGCCAACATCTCTGAACACAGGTGCAAAATCCTCCACAAAATATTAGCAAACTGAATTCAATAATACATTAAAAGGATCAAACACCATGATCAAGTGGGTTTTATTGCAGATATAAGGATGGTTCAATATGCAAAAATCAATCAATATGATACACCAAATTAACAAAATGAAGGATAAAAATCATATGATCCTCTCATTAGATGCAAAAAAAAAAAAAAACAGCATTTAACAAAATTCAACATCCATTCATGATGAAAACTCTCAACAAAATGGGTATAGATGGAATATACCTCACTATAATGAAGGCCACAGCCGACGTCATACTCAATGGTGAAAAGCTAAAAGCTTTTCCTCTAAAATCAGGAGCAAGACAAGGATGCCCACTCTTGCCAGTTTTATTCAACATAATACTAGAAGTCATAGAGCAATTAGGTAAGAAAAATAAAAGACATCTAAATCAGAAAGAAAGAAATATAGTCTCTATCTGCAGATGACATGATATATATCATCTACATCTATATATCTATGTCTATCTATATACCCAAAGGTTCTACCAAATAAAACCTGTTACAACTAATAAATAAATCCAAGTAAAATTCTGGGTTACAAAATCAATGATAAAAAACCAGTTGCATTTCTACACACTAATAATGAACTCTCAGAAAGAGAAATTAAGAAAACAATCCCTCTTACAATTGCATCAAAAAGAATAAAATGCCTAGAAATAAATTTAATCAAGGATGTGTAAAGTTTGCACACCAAAACTATAGGAGACTGATGAAAGAAATCAAAGAAGGCACAAATAAATGGACTGATACTCTGTGCTCATGGAGTGATAGAATATCATTAAAATGTCCATACTGCTCAAAACAATCTGCAGATTCAATGCAATCCCTATCAAAATACCAATGTCATATTTCACAGAAATAAAACAGGAAATCCTAAAATTTGGATTATTTTAACCATAAAAGACCGCAAATAGACAAAGCAATCTTAAGAACAAAGCTTGAGGAATCAAACTTCCTGATTTCAAACAATATGACAAATCTATAGTAATTGTAACAGTATGGTATTGGCATAAAAACAGACATATACATCAGTGGAAAAGAATAGAGAACCCAGAAACAAACCCATACATATATGGTGAATTCATTTATGGGGAAAAGATAGTCTCTTCAGTAAATGGTGTTGGAAAAGCTGAACAGTCACAGGCAGAAGAATGATACTTTTCTTACACCATACAAAAAAATTAACTCAAAATGGGTTAAAGATTTGAGCGTAAGTCTTGAAACCTTAAACATCCTAGAAGATAACATAGGGGGTAATTTCCTTGACATTGGTCTTGACAATGATTTTTTGGATTTGACACCAAAAGCAAAGTCAACAAAAGCAAAAATCAAGTGGGACTATATCAAATGAGAGAGACCTTCTGCACAGCAAAGGAAATCACCAGCAAAATGTAAGAGCAACCTATGGAATGGGAGAAATTTTTTGCAAACCATGTATCTGATAAGCTAATATTCAAAATATACAAAAAACTCATGCAACTCAATAGCAAAAAAACCAAATAATCCAATTAAAAAATGGGCAGGAGGGCGTCTGGATGTCTCAGTTGGTTGACTGTCTGACTCTTGGTTTCGGCTCAGGTGGTAATCTCAGGTCAAGCCCCATGTCGGACTCCATACTCAGTGGGGAGTCTGCTGGAGATTCTCTCTCCCTCTCCCTCTGTCCCTCCTGCTTGTGCTCTCTCTCTCTCTCTCCAAAATAAAAAAAAAATAAATCTTTTTAAAAAGTGGGCAGAGAAACCAGATAGATATTTTTCCAAAGAACACATACCAATGGCCAACAGGTGTATTTAAAAAATGCTCAATATCATATCATCAAGGAAATGCAACAAAAACACAATGTCACCTCACAACTGTTAGTATAGCTGTCATCAAAAAACCTAAGAAATAACAACTGTTGGCAAGGATGTGGAGAAAAAGACACTCTTATGCACTCTTTATGGGTGTGTAAATGGGTACAACCACCATAGAAAATAGTAAAGAGATTCCTCATAGAACGAACATATTATTCAATAATTCCATTTCTGGGTTTTTACCCCCCCCAAAACCCCAAAATCACTATCATGAAAAGAGACCTGCATCCCATGTTCCCTGCAGCATTATTCACAATAGCCAAGACATGAAAACAACCTAAGTGTCCACTGATGAATGACTGGAAAAAAGAAAACATGATACACACACATACACATGCATGCACACACACACTGGAATATTATTTGGCCATAAAAAGAAGGAAATCCTGCCATTTGTAACAACATGTATGAATTTTGAGAGCATCATGCTAAAGGAAATGTCAGAGAAAGACACTATATGATCTCACTTACATGTGGAATCTAAAAACAAAAATAAAAACTCATGGGTACAGAGAACAGACTGGTAATGATTGCCAGAGGTTTGGGGTTTGTGGAGGAATGGGTGAAGATGGTCAAAAGATACAAATTTCCAGTTATAAGAAAAATAAGTCCTGGAGATGTAATGTACAGCATGGTGACTATAGTGAACAATACCACACTATATATTTGAAAGTTGTTAGGAGAGCAGGTCTTACCATAAGGAAAAAAAAAGTTTAACTGCTAGATTATGGATATTAAACTTAACTGTGGTAATCATTTTCAAAATATACACATATATCAAATCATTATGTTGGATACCTAAAACTAATGCAGTGTTATATGTCAATTATATCTCAATAAAACTGGGTGGGAGTGAAGTTAAGGCACCTATTTCTGAAAATTGGTGTGGATTCCATGTTGTATGTTTTAAATTCATGAATGTATTTTTTAATTAAAAAATATAAATGTGTAAAAGGAAGGTAATACTTATTTGACAATTTAACAAATTTGTATGAGCAGGCATCTGTTAAAGTGTAAGTATGATTTTCTTACTCTTAAGAAATGGATTGTTCTCTAAATTCATATTTTCCTTTCTTCTTTCCTTACCTATCTACTTACTTCCTCCCTTCATCTTCCTATACCATCTACCTCCTTCCCTTCTTCTCCTTGTCCTTCTTTCTCTCCCTCTTTTCCTCCCTCCTTTCCTCTATCCCTTCTTTGGTTACACAATCTTCCATTAAATATTTCCTTGGTACTACATACTGCTCTTGACTATAAGGATCCTGTGGGGAACAAGACAGGCAGTTTCTATCCTAGTGGAGCTCACAGTTTTATTGGCAGGGAATATGGAGAAGCATTAGAAAGTAATTAAAATACAGTTGGCCAATTTTTAAAATAGAGGACGGTGTTTAGGAACTTGTAACAGAGAACCTGACCTAGACTACAGTTGAGAAAAGATTTTCAACACGTCAAAATCACTTAACACATAGAGATATAATCATATACAGCTAAATTAATTTTATTGCTTTGGAGATTAAATTTAGAATTTTCATATTTTCACATATGAAGTAGTCATTTCTGCAGAACATTAGGCTTATCTAAAGTTATTTTCAGGACATATTCAAATTTTTAAATTTATATTACAATTAAGGCTTTAAAAAATAATCCTGCACTTTACAGAGAGTATGATTATCTTATAGCCATCTCTCTTCTGGAAATACACTCAAAATGTCAATGAAGAAATAATACACCATTTACACAATTCAGCTTTTACAAAGGAATCTTTCTAGAAATAACCCTGTTGCATGATTCAAAAATACTTTAGAAGTTGTCTTGGAACATCAAAATCATCATGCATAAAATAATCCTCATTATGTTGTTTAGTGAGTCACAGATAATATCATGATTGGAAAAACTGAAGGACAAGTGATTTTTCTCAGCATGGCAAGTCATATTTTCACCATATACTTTGCCTATCATTTCAATGTAATCATCTCATGGGGTATTTGAATTGGTTGGTCCAGTTGAAATGCAATCATTTGAAATGAAATTTTGAAATGAATGGATTTGAAGATACTATATTTCATATTTTGAGAAATTTAGAAATGAAAGAAACTCAAGTTCAGTCTCATAGGAGAAGATTAAGATGTGACTTGAACCCACTGGCTAAACTAAGATATATTATTGGCTTCTGACCACCAATTTTGGTCATTTTTTTCTTCTTTGTTATAACTTTTAAAATTTTTTGGTTTTTTGCTTTGGGGCTTGATTGTTAACAAGTTCAAGCATTGAACTTTGCTGTTTGAACTGGGGAAGAGTAAGTAGTGTCGAAGGTTAAAAGGGTATTTATTTAATGACAATGTAACCTGCAGTTATTTTCTCCCTACACCAATGCAAAGAGCAAGGAAATGAATTTTTATAGCTTAGTGCCAGAGAAAATAGTTGTAGCTAAGTCCATTAGTTTTCTATTGCTGTGTAACAAATGACTGCAAACTTACTGCATAAAATCAACACAGACTTACCATCTCACAGGCTATCTAGGTCACTGCTTAGGACCTCATAAGACTGAAATCAAGTTGTCAGCCAAGGATGTGATCTCTTAGAAAGCTTTAGGTTCTCTCTAAGCCCATTGGCTGTTGACAGAATTCAGTTCCTTGAAGCTGTAGGAGCTCAGCATCTGGAGGCTACCCACTGTTCCTGGTCTTGTGGCATTCTCCGCACTTGGCAGTTTACTTTTTCAAGACCAACAGGAAAAAGGCTCTGCTGTTTCAAATCTCTTCTGTCTCTGACCTCTAGATCTTCCTTTTTTTAAAAATTTTTTAAATTTTATTATGTTATGTTAGTCACCATACATCATTAGTTTTCGATGTGGTGATCCACGATCCATTGTTTTCGCATAACACCCAGTGCTCCATGCAGTACGTGCCCTCCTTAATACCCATCACCGGGTCTAGACCTTCTTTTAGTGGACTCCCTGATTAGGTGAGGACCATAAAGATAATCTTTTTCATTAACTTAAAGTCATCTGTTTAAGAACTTTAATTACACTTGCAAAATCCCTTCAAATTCACCATATAAGTTAATCATGGGAGTGATATACCGTCATATTCACTGGGTCCACCCACATTTAAGAGGAATGGATTATGCAGGGCATATACACCAGGCGACCAGAGTTAGGAGCCCAGTAGAGCATTTTCCCTACCACAGGAGGTTTCCCCAGGATTACTGCAATCTAGATAATTTTCAATTTATAACATAAAGAGGGAATACCATCAGCAGAGAATGGTACTATTTCAAATCAATCACACACCAGATGATTGTCTTAAAAAATAATAATACAAAAAAACCCCATTAAAATGTTCAGTAAACTTGATAAATGCAAAAATGGAAATTAATCCATTTTATTTAATTTGAAAAAATGTATCAAAATACATTGTAACAGTATACATTTTACATTTTTAGTGTAAAATTAAAATATAGACAATATTTTTATGACAAGGTATTTCTGTGTTGTATCATGTCTATTGTGAATTGGCAACATTATTGGTGACTGAATTTTTAAATTGGGTACAAAAAGGAAAACTGTTCCTATATTTTTCTTTCTTTGTGGCACATCAGGAAAACTGTTTCACATGAATACACTTTCAGGATAAGGAAGAAGATAGCAAACTGACATTTATGAATATCCTTGAATGAAGGCTGTTCCCAGAGTCACTAATTGTTTCATTTTAGGCTGGTTACATCCCATTTATTGGAAACCAGTGGATATATTTTGCATACTTTATTTGAAATATACTGAGTTATTTATATTTAATTTGAATATCCTTTTAGAACCATAAGATTCACATTTAAACTATCTTAATAACTTGGGTCAGTGAAGAATATGATTTTATAAAATACACATTAAACATATAATAATGAAATTCACAAAAGTTCAAATTATAAAAAAGATACAAAATGTGGATCAATAATAATAATAATAAAGTCAATGGTTTATATATAAACTTGAGAATTACAAATGTTTCCAGCCGTCCATATACAAATAGAGCATCAGGACTTCCTATTCATATATGATATACAACATATAACTTCCTAACTGCTTATTCCTTAAAGATCTGACAACAAGAACAAAAACAAATTTAGTCATATTTGATATTTTAATAGTAATTTTATAAAATTATAAATTAATATTTAATAGTAATTTTATAAAAAGATATTTCTAGTATCTATTCTATTTATTTCCTTTTTCATTAACTTGTCTATGACTCCCAACTTCCCTATGAAGTCAAATGCAGAAAAGAGTTTGAAAAATCTGGTTGTAAGAAATTCTTTTTGTGCTGTACCAGACGAGTAAGTATTACTTTGGAGGGTCCTCCATAGGCCCATAACCCCTTTGTGGAAATATTTATTGAAATGCATATGATTTTATTGAAGGCCAGGCTACTGTCTGACCACAGGCACTGGAATCAAATAACTTAAAGGCCATCACTGGGGCTCAGGCACTTCCTAGCCAGTGACCTTCCCCTGTTATTTAATCTTTCTAAAGGCCAATTTCTTCATCTCCAAAGTCAGATAATATAGAAATATCTTATATTTTTTGATAATCAAATGTGAATGTCTCCAATTTACTCTTGCTTTATGAAGCATTGGAAGAGAATACAAGAACAGTTTAAGCAAAACAACACAAGAGCTCATGTTCTTGCATAATATAATATTGGTTAAACAAATGAGAGGTCTGTGTTTGTTAGACTATCTGCATATCAGTCCTAAAATGGGAATATTCTACATTGTTTCTATGATTTGGGAAACTGGGCATCATTTCAATGCTTCCTGTTAAGAGCTGGAAGGAAAATTACATTATGTCAACATGACCCACTCCCAATTTGTGATTTTATTTTGCTAGTATTTATGTTTTCTTCTTAAGCTTGAGAAAAAAAATAGTGCATGTAATTGAGGATTTGAGACAATTTAGAAATCATCACTTCAAATTAAGAACAAAACAACAGTCCCTCCATCTAGGACAGAGATCATCGAGGTTTTGCCAGATTTTTAACTCCAGGGGATACTGTTGACATTCTCAGTCTGTCATGGTTCATCAGAACATGGTATGCCTTTAGCAAAGACAGATATCGGGGCGCCTGGGTGGCTCAGTCGTTAAGCGTCTGCCTTCGGCTTGGGCCCTGATCCCAGGGTCCTGGGATCGAGCCCCACATCGGGCTCCCTGCTCTGCGGGGAAGCCTGCTTCTCCCTCTCCTACTCCCCCTGCTTGTGTTCCCTCTCTCGCTGTCTCTCTCTGTCAAATAAATAAATAAAATCTTAAAAAAAAAAAAAAAAAGAAGACAGATGTCTGCCTGACCTTTGGCACTAAGTGCTTATCCCTAATTTACATATCTTTTGCCAACCACTTGATGTTCACATAGAAGTCAATGATCACTGTCAATTCCATGCCAAAATTTCCTTTATGCTAAACCATTCACAACTAGGGCTTCTGTATTTAATATAATGGGTTCTGGTCACCACCCTAGTTTACTATTCTTTATCTACTCAGCAAAACTTTTTTCTTTTTTAAAGAACTGTCCCTTTGGGTCTTGAGACTGCCCATGTCACACAAAAAGAAATAAATATATTGACAAGATAATGCTAGGAAAATAGGCTGATTGACTCACTGCTTCATCAATATGTTTTCACTGAAAGTTTATTCTTTTACAGAAGTTCTGAAGGAAAATAGGAAACAAAACAAATGGTTCTTGTCTTTGAGAAACAGAATTTTGCTCAGAAATTTAAAGTGTAGGGTCTACAGAAAACACTAATTTGAAAATCTATGCCCACCATCCAAATTATCCTATTTCTTTTTTAAACTACATTCCTGTTCCTTCAGTCTTCAGGCTTTATTCTCAGCTCTTTCCAGTTACATGACCTTAGTCAATTCATTAATTCATTTAAGCTTCATTTTCCTCTTTTGTAAAAGAATAATAGTACTTAACTTGAGAATATTTGAGGGAAAATAATATGATGATTGGTAAACAATATTATCTAGTAGTGAGAACGAGCTAAATAAGCACTAGGAACAAATAACTACAGTTGTCTGAATAATAATAATAGCAACAATAAGTTTACAATAATAGTATTCTGTTAGTTGTTCATGATTGGATTCATTGTAATGCTGACATTTCAGAATAAAGATCACATATATTTATAGTCAAAGAATAACACAATCTTGGTGTTTGAACATGGGAGCTCAAGTACCACTCGTTTTGCAGATAAAGGTACTAAAGTCTGGAAAGTCTATGCAACTTGGTCATTAGTGACTAAGAACCTAGCTCTTTTGCATCACTTTGTATTACAGTAATAACTAATATTTGCTGAACATTAACTGGATTTAAGTGATACATTAAAGTAAAAAATATTATTTAATTTTTTTTAAATTTTCACAGCAATCTATGATATGTGTATGCAACTGCTTCTATCTCTATGTCTACACATATGGAAACTGAGATTACTTGCTCTAGACAGGAGAGGCTTGGTATGAACATAGGTAATCTAACTCCAGAACCCAAATGTAGAACCACTGAGTTTGTATGTATGTGTGTATGAGTTAAACACATATGTGGTAATTTTTATAAGATGTTTTTAAAAAATTTATTTATTCAAGAGAGAGAGTGCACGAGTGGGAGGGGCAATGAGAGATGGAGAGAGAGAAAGAGAATCTTAAGTAGACTCTGCACTGATCGCAGAGGCTGATGCGGGGCTTGATCTCATGACCCTGAGATCATGACCTGAGCTGAAATCAAGAGTCGGCCACCAACCAACTGTGCCACCTAGGTGCCCCAATTTTTATAAGATTTTATTGTCATTGTTTTACCCCTCTTCCTTAAGCTTTAAAGAGTATATATTTTAAGTTTAAAAATCTTTCATAATGTCCATTTACAATGGTGGTTCAGAGTATGGGAAATTAGGTGACTTAGGGGAAGGAATTCAGAAATATTCAGTGTTCAGATGACCTTAAAATTAACATCTTTAAAACAAGAAGAAAAATCACACTGACCTGAATAATCTGAGATAGTATTCAATACAAAGAAGTTCATGTTCTTCAATTAAGAATAAGATAGAAAACAAAATAAAAACTGATAGACATGAAATTGGGAAAGACCAGTTCCTTCTATACAACAAGAATATAAAAAACAGTATTTTAACAAAAGTTGAACATGGTAAGGTAACATCTTTATAATGATGTGAGATATAAGAGTTTAGTGTCAAGCAGTTTATAATTTATACTCTACATTAGTCAATCAATAATACCAAAGGTTGGGAGACAATTCTCCATAAAGCTCATGGGCATTTTGCAAACAGAAGGACTGAGGCACCTATGTTCCAGAATATACTTTTAAGACTATTTTTGTAGCAAGAAAGCATTGGAAGATATAGATAGCACCTCCCTTCAGTATAAAAAATTAGGTTCCTTAACCTCAGACTTCCTCTCTTATAACCCAACTCACTGCATGTGTAGGTGCCCCTGACCCATTTCCCATCACCCTGTGGGAATCTGGACTTAAGGAACAGATGCCAAGTATGCTGATGCTCATGCTGCTTGATGTGTTGAGAAAAAAGAATGCTCTTGTTTCTGATCCAGGAATCTCAGGTCTTCTATCAACATTCATGAAGTTTAGACTTTTTCACTACTTTTAACACTGAGGTTCTCAAATTATGTTAATTGACTGATACGTAGGCAGATTAGGGCCTGTCTAACTGTATTGGGCACTTATTTTTTCCATAAAACAAGTTTTAGAGTAAGAGACAGCTTTCTCAGTCATCTCTAACATTTTGGAGATTTTCTCCCTTTCTGGGGTAATTAAATAAATATATTTTTAAAGGCCCTCGACCAACATCTCCTCTTCCATTATATCACTTCACTTTTGTTCCTACTTCTTAGTTTTGCCTTTTTAACAAAATGATATTCAGATATGTATTTATGCCAAATAGGAGAGACTAGGTATGCATGGTACAGATTCCTTCATACTGTGTTTATACACAAGTATCCTACATCTATAGTGTAATTTTCACTTTTTTTGTGGCATTAAAAACTATTTTTTAGTTCCTAGACAGAGACAGAAAACCTAAAATGGAGTGACTTCTTCATATTCATTCAGGAGATTGGAAAGAGGAATTAATCTTTGTCAAAAACTCACCTATCTGTCAGTATAGATTGGTAGCTGCTGCATTTTGGAAGATATATCTGGAGTGCATGGAAGTCCCAAAAAAACTAAGCAGCTAAAATTTTGCCTTGCATTTGAGCATTTATTTATCTTTCATGAACATGAAGATACTAAATTATTTTCTCTGGAATTTGAAGAAAACTTACATTGTGCTAAAGCTGAAAGTTTCTTAAATAAAATTTCATATTGTGAAACTGAAAGTTATTAAGTATGAATGGCTAAAATTACAACTTATTCCATAGGACTGACTGAAATGTCATCAGTAAATGTTTATGGAACATCTATTATAACATGCTTCATGTTAGGCCTAGATAATAAGTTATAAAGAAAAATACTTATGCCAGAATATTTCTCAGTCAACTACAAGAGAAAAACAAGGGTTAGTCATGCTAGGGATGAAACTTTTAACATGAAAAAAGTTAAGATATGAATGACTTTTAGGCCACTCTAAGGGTATTTTTGTCATAAGAAGAAATGAAATATGTATTTCTTTATCTTTGAGTCTCCAAGACACATCGGTATCTTCTGAGTATTCAAATTATTTAATATTTCTGCAATCTTGAAAAAATGGGCTCTATTTTAGTCTATGTAATAGTGCCTCAAATAAGTCATCACACTACTATTTCATAATTTAGGAAGTCATATTTATTTTTTATTTTTTTTATTTCTTAAAGATTTTATTTATTTGAGAGAGAGAGCATGAGTCGGGGTGGGGGGTAGGTGCAGAGGGAGAGGGAGAAGCAGACTACCTGCTAAGCAGGGAGCCAGACGCAGGGCTTGATCCCAGGACCCTGAGATCAGGACCTGAACTGAAGGCAGATGCTTAACCAACTGAGACACCCAGGTGCCTCAGGAAATCATATTTATACAGACTCCATACATGTTATTATTCATAATGGTTTTACAAAGTTTGCCTTTGTATACTCTATTAAGAAATGTTTCTTGGCAAATTGGTAAAATAAGAGAAATGGGGATGGTAGTTGTCTCTTCTAGAAACGATATTTAAAATTTATTTTAGAAGCCACCTAGCAGCACATATTTATAAAATAATGCACTTAGTTTTACCTATATACAGATTGTTAATACAATTTAAGAAAGCCCTACATGTCTATACATAACTAATGGTAGTATATCTCCATAATCTTAAAATATATCATTATATCCATTATTATGATAATACATACTCTCACACAATATATGCTTGATTATTCTAATATATTATTAATGCTAATTGAATAGCCCATTAAATATTCTGAACTAGAGACACTTTTGGTTTTTACCCAATCATTTTCATCTATTATTAAATCTATTTTTATTTTTATTTATTTATTTTTTAAAAGATTTTATTTATTTATTTGACAGAGAGAGACACAGCGAGAGAGGGAACACAAGCAGGGGGAGTGGGAGAGGGAGAAGCAGGCTTCCCACTGAGCAGGGAGCCCAATGTGGTGCTCGATCCCAGGACCCTGGGATCATGACCTGAGCCAAAGGCAGACGCCCAACGACTGAGCCACCCAGACGCCCCTAAATCTATTTTTAATTCAAAAGCCAATATATAATGAGCATCTACTCTATTCCTGGCACTGTACTAGGCATGAGGTATACATGGATGACTAAGACACTCTACCTGTCTTCACTATTTTCACTTTTTAGCACAGAAAACTATTCTGTTTTAAGATAAATGTTATCTTGTTACAATTTGATAGAAGACATAACAGAGGATTGAAAAACCAGTGTAAAATATATCTAAGGGAGTAAGTCATTTTCCATGGATGAGTGTGTGGGAAGGGGGTAATGGGAAATAATGTAGTATCATAGAGAAGGATTTATACTTTTGAAGGTTCTCTAGGAAATCAAGGAGAGAAGAAGGCTGATAAAGTTAGGGATGAGAGAGGCTTTATGACAAAGGAACTACACAAGCACATACATAAAAGCTAAAAATGAAATGAGAACCTAATGGATAACGAATTGTCTAGCTTAGCAAGACCAGATCATTTCTGTTTGTAAATCTTTGAAATATGAAGGGACAAAATTAATTACAGACATATTTTGAAGGACATTGTGCTTTAAATGTTAAGGTGTTTGGATATTTTGCCTGCAATGATAGGAAGTCACTACAGGCATTTAGATAAGGAGTGACTTGCTGATTTTTCTGTTTTGGAAAAATTTGTATTATTGCTGCATGGACTTTGGATCAGAAAGAGAAGAGATAAGAGGTAGAAAACTATTACAGCTTCTCATGTGTTCAATGATAAAATGTACCTAGTCATCTGGTTTCATGTTCAGGATCACTTTTCTTGAAAAATTTTTATAACGCAATTATTAAAGAAAAAAATTTAACATAAAAATGTGTCTATCTTAAGTCACAATTATCTTCTGAAATGTAGGATTAGGAACAAGACAAGTAATGTCCATTATCACCACTATTATTTAGCACTGTTTTGGAAGTAGAATCCAATACAATCAGGAGAAGAAAAGTTAAAGACAAAAATTGTAAGAAAGAAGTAAAATTATCATTATTGGCAAATGACATGGTAGGATGCATGTATGCATGGTAGGATGCAAAATAATCAACCAAAGAAAATTTAAAAACATTAAAAGGGACTTTAAAAATATTTAAATAACTAGAAAGTCATATAAAATTCTCCACATAATTAAGATATCAAGTCAGTCTGAGCTAATTTTTAAATTTAAAATGAATTCAATAAAAAAAAAAAGAAGAAGTTAGTAGGAAGGGAAAAATGAACGGGGGGGAAATCGGAGGGGGAGACGAACCATGAGAGACTATGGACTCTGAGAAACAAACTGAGGGTTCTAGAGGGGAGGGAGGTGGGGGGATGGGTTAGCCTGGTGATGGGTATTAAAGAGGGCATGTACTGACTGGAGCACTGGGTGTTATACGCAAACAATGAATCATGGAACACTATATCAAAAACTAATGATGTAATGTATGGTGATTAACATAACATAATAAAAAATAAAATCTGCTTTGCTGGAACTTTTCATAAGGAAAAAAAAAGTAGTATCACATATTTTGATTCTAAACAAAGTCATTATAAAATTGTAAGAAGAAATACATGAGTTAGAGTAGCCAGGGAATTTGTTGAGGCACGGGGAATGAAGAGTAATGCCGAAGAACTAACCTACAAATACTAAAATGAACCATAAACTATACATAATTAAAATTGTGGTTTGAGAACATATAATAGAACAGGATAGGTGTCCAGAAACAGACACAATGGACACAAATATATATATAAGAGCTGAATGTGGAAATGTGGCTTTTTCTATGACTGTTATATAACTGAGTAGCCATTTGGGGAAAAAAAATGAAAAAATCTATCTACCTTATGAACACATTTCAATAATTTAAATGTAATGACCTATAAATGTGCAACAAGGAAGTACTAGATGAGTACTTTATAAACTCAGAACATTAAAAGCCTTTCTAACAATGACACAACATGAAGGACCAAAGAAATAAATGATTGATAAATATGACTAAAATGCAGACACATATACTAAACATACAGATATCAATACCATAAGCAAAGTCAAAAACAAAAACAAAGCGGAAAATTTTGCAATTCATATTATAGGCAATGGACTGATTTGTTTAGTATATATTTAATTTTTGATTCCCAATGTGAATTTAAAAATTAATAAGAAAGAGACATACCATTCAGTAAAACTGGGCTAAAGGTGTAAACAGACAATTCACCGGCAAAGAAATACCAATAGTCCTTAAAGCATATGATATGCTCAACTTCACTCAAGAGAAATGCACATTAGAACTATATTTAGGACCCGTTTCTCCTCCACCTGATTTGCAAATATTTTGTTATTTCTTTACAGTCCTTGAGAGTCTGAATTTTCTATGATGTGCATATTTTGGAGTCATTGGTAAGGTGGTTGGGGTATGGAGGTATGGAAATGCATGATGCTGACTCCAATCTCTCTCTCATGATTAGAGGGCACTAGAGTGAAAATGTTCTAGTGTAGTCATTTTTGAACCCTGTAACACCAGTACAGTGTTTGCAACATACAAGACAATCAAAAACATATGTTGAATAACTACAGAGGTGGCAATTTCTATAATACCATATGGAAAATGTCACAATGCCCCCAGAGGTGTTTTGCCAAAGGGTCCAGGATGTCATTAAATCTGCTCTGTTTTCTCAGTAGGAATTATGAAGAGTAGGTTGCATACAGAAGTAAGATTTAGTAGTAGCAATGGATTACAGATGCAGAAGTTCAAATGTCAGTATCATCTGACAGATTCTACTCAATTGGAAGGGACCTTGAGTTCAACTATTCAAATTAGAAAGGTAAGTAGCATGGTAGATGATATGTGCAATGTAGTTGACAAGAAACAATTGCAGGAGAAAAATAAAACAAAATAATGAAAGATAATTAGAATCTTCTCCTAAAAATATGAACATACACCTTCACCCATTTAAAGAGTCAGAGTGGAAGCTGCTATTCTTACCTGAGAGATCATTTATTCCCTAATGACTTAAAGGAGTATAAAGATTTTGAGATCTTATCTTGCTATAATATAAAAGATTTCCCTAAAGGAGAATTCGCTCCATATAAATAAAAATGATTTCCAATTTTTAAGTTAGAAACATCTATCTTTCATATGCTTTTTGAATAATGCAGATTAATTTTTAAAGTATTTCATGGTTACCTTGTATACTCTAGGATTCTGTATCCTCCAAATATTGTAAGGGAAAACACCCTGCTTTGTCGCAGTCATGAGAAATTAGTTACCTGTCACTTTAATGTCACTAATACTTTCTTAGGATTCTAAAGTTCTCTTGTAAAGAAAGTATATGACTGAGTAGATTTCAAACTTGGGATTTAGAAATCCAAATTTGCCACAAGTAGTCTTTCAGAAATTTACAGGGCTGTGAATCCTTTGAAATATTTTCTTAACTTGGGGGGAAAGCTATCTAAATGACATTGATTTGGAGTAGTCTGGTTTTCTATGGCTCAAGAAAGAAAAAGTAGATATAAACTAGGTATAGAAACAGGGAGAAACAGAGGTCTCCCCTCCTCTCTCAAAATGTCTATAGAATGAATTGAAAGTAAGTCCAGGAATCATTGATGCCTGTCACGTTCATAGTTAATTTTAGAAAAAGTGTTCCAAAATCCATTTCATCATTCCCCTCCTCATCCAGGCCAGTTTTCTTGTAGGGTTCCCTTTAAGGAAGGCCGAGCCTTCTTTTTCCTTAGTTTAGGAAAAGAGAACTAGAGAGTGCTGCATTAATAGAGGGTGTCTTGAATTCTTGCCAAGCAAAGAGCTTAGTAAGCACCAAACCAAAGCATTCAAAATCTTATTTTCAGAGGTTACTCACTAAGGTTGCTGTCTTGAGGACTGCTGAGCAAAATTTTCAATTGATTTAATTAAGGCCATTTTGCACAACAGTTAAGAGAAATGGGGTTTCTCCTCTGTGAGGCATATTCCTCTTCTTTGTCATGTTTCTATGTCCTGATAATAAGTGTCACAGTTATAAGTAATTTCAATATGTTTCTTGCTTGGGATTTTAGCACACTGTCCTTCTGGATGATATGAAGCTGTTATATGTTGAAGAACAGTATGTATACATTAGAACTACTTTACCAAACTTAAATTAGGGCATTTAACTTGCAATATGGAGCTGGGTTGCAAAATATATTTGTCTATACAACTGGGTGTATAGCATTTCAGAAACTGATCTGTACCTTCTGTTTGTGTTTTACAATATTGGGAGAAATATCCCTCATCTCCTTCTATGTTACAATCTATACTTTGTTTTGGATTTTATTCTCACCTGTATCTTAATATACATATACATACTCCCTATATACAAATGTACACATATATAAAAATATATGTATTCATACATATGAGTGTGTGTATATACATACATATATATATAATAAAAACATTTCCAGAAAATATACAAAACATAAGTACAATACATATTCACTGATTTAAATCATGTATTAAATGCAAAAGACGTCTAAATCCACACTTCAGAACAAGTCAAGATAGTCAAAAAACTGAACTCTTAACTCCCAAATGTACACATATATAAAAATATATGTATTCATACATATGTGTGTATATACATACATATATATATAATAAAAACATTTCCAGAAAATATACAAAACATAAGTACAATACATATTCACTGATTTAAATCATGTATCAAATGCAAAAGACGTCTAAATCCACACTTCAGAACAAGTCAAGATAGTCAAAAAACTGAACTAACTCTTAACTCCCAAAGAATTAAGCAGCAACTGCTGTGTTCAGAGTATTTTTCCTTTCTTTATAAAAAGCTTCATAAAAGGCCAAGAACCAAAGATGAAATTATTTTATTCTATTTAAATGGTTGTCCTGTGGGGAACAAAGCCTTCTCCACACCCAAAGCCCCACAAATCTGTCAGCATGAGAAAACTCCCACAGGTCTGACTCCAGAGAGGCAAAGTTTCTGAAGACTGCAAGACTCTCCAGCTCCTTGAAATAGAGAAAATGCTTCTCCTCTGAATCACCTTCTTAAATTTTTTTTTGTTCTTTTTCCTTCAACTTCCATAATTTTGGTGCCCTTAGACACTTTAAATACCACCTGCCCTAGCCTTCATAAGAATGATAGGGTTAACACATTAGGGACCTTAAAATCTTTTCTGTAGTTGTGCTAAGAAACTATATATTTTTAAAATTATTTATATATTTAAATTATTTCAAATGTTCTGAGAACCATACTAAATCTTGGAACATGTACCAGAAGTGTTCTCCAGCATGATTAGATTAAAAATAAAGCAACTGAGAAAAATGCAAGGAGAGATGAATGAATTATAATTCAGAAAAAAAAAAGGGGGGCAGAACTGTAAAGTCATGAGCTGGTTCTTTTATGAAAACTAATAATATGGTCAAATCATGTGAAAATATATTTAAGAAAGCAAAAACAATAGCATAAAATTAGGAATGTCAAAGCAAATACAACAGGAGACACAGAGAATTTTTTTTTAAGATTAAAATATATTTAGATTTAACCCCTGGAATTGATAAGCTTTGTTAGTTTCATATTTATCCTAGGTCAAACTCAAGTCTAAACTGAATGGGAGGAAGGAGAATCAGAGCTGTAATCAGGAGAGTCACTAGAAAGGAAAATATAGACCAACACACAAAGTAATGTCCCTACCAAGGGAAGATAATGCTACCGTAGTACTCTGTTGGATATGATGTGCAAGCCAGAAAAGGAAGATGCTCAGCTGAGTACAAAGAGTACACTTTTGGTAGGAGGCTGGACAATGAACAGGCAATTCCAATGCAGTGTGATAAGCATTACAACAGATGGGGGCAGTGGGCTGGGGTGTTGATACAGAGAACTACCAGAGTGGATCTGTTTCAGATGAGTAGGAGGTTGCCATGATGGCACTGGAGCCAGGGAAGGTTAGAGATGAGACTTGACAAGGTAAGCAGAGCCTAGAGAATGAAGCACCATCACAAAATAGCCATCTTTCAATCACACACCTGTACCTCTGAAACAAATAATACATTATATGTTAAAAAAAAAAAAGAAGATAGTAGGAAGGGAAAAATGAAGAGGGGGAAATCAGAAGGAGAGATGAACCATGAGAGACTATGGACTCTGAGAAACAAACTGAGGGTTCTAGAGGGGAGGGGAGTGGGGGGATGGATTGGCCTGGTGATGGGTATTAAAGAGGGTCCATACTGCATGGAGCACTGGGTGTTATACACAAACAATGAATCATGGAACACTACATCAAAACCTAATGATGTAATGTACGGTGATATAACATAATAAAATAAAATTTTAAAAAAATAAAGAAAAAAGAAAAATTAAAAAAAAAATAGCCATCTCTAGCTTGCTTTTTCTCTGATTCTCTTGAAGTAATCATCCTGAGTGTCTTTGATATTTTACAGCATGGTATGGGCTTATTACAGTGCTCATCCTAGTTACTCAGGGGAAGACCTGAGACTTAAACACAGGCAATCTCACTGCACAGTCCATCCACACTCATAATCACTATGCTCTGATGTCTCTTTAAAATGATGTGTGAGAATACTGAGTAATGATCTAGAATAATTACTGGGATTGACACCAACTAACCAGTATTTTTAATCCCTTCAGTGTGTATCTGAAAACATTGTGAAATACGGCTGAACGATGGATCTAGAAGAAGGCCTGGTATGTATTAGTATTAAATATACATTTGTTACAAGAATAAATATATTCTTTAAAAAGGAGTAAACTATTATTTTTAGCTTTCAAGCAAGTTTATCTTTAACACCAAGACATAGGTTTGATTTTTTTACACAGCTTTAGAGAACTCCAAGAAAATCAAGGTAGCAAAAATGAAGCTCAACTTTCTGATCCCTAGCTCACTCAGTTCTCTTTTTCTACTTCATTAATTTCAGTGCTTTAACCTAGATGTCTGGGTCCTTTCTCTGTTGGTTAGTTAGTACCAAACACACAAACTATCCCCAATCCCTACTTCCTCCATACCTTTCAGTATCCTTTCAGACACGTAAGAATCAAAACACATAGGTTTAAATCCTAGCTCTACTACTGGGAACTGGGTATCAATCAGACTGGTTGCAGGGTGGCATACTTATGGGAAAACTACTGGAAGGCAAGATATTCATAAGAGAAGTAGGTATTTTGGGGAGACAGATTTCCATGGGTCTCTCTTATTTCTGCATATCTTGCAGAGACTATCTAAAGTATCTTTGCAATGATGCTTGTGTAGTGAATAGCCTTAGAATATAGAGTATTTCCCTCTGGAGAAGAGTAAAATAAAAGAAAGTCAGTAAGATAAAAACAACTTTCCTTTCCAGAGCAAAGGCCAGGCAGTTTATCTCATTGTCCATTATAAAACTTGTATTTTCCAGGTTATGATTTCCTAAGTGGTAACATGGACCTACTGTGTGCACAGCATCCAACTGGATCCCTCTGTGTTGCCCATGTGGGACTTGGGACAAAGGAACTGACACAAACATGAAACTAATGCATACATCACAATAAATAATAAAGTCCTTTGTGTCTGACCCAGGAGTCTAGCATCCTCTGCCACCATCCATGAAACTGTGGTGGGCTAACTTGTCCACTTACAAACAGGATGAAGTCTCAAGAGACTTCACAGTTATTCACAGGTGCCTCACAAAATTAGTAAACCACTCTATTCCTCAATATATACTTATATATCATGAATCAATAGTGCTTTAACATAACTAGTGCTATATAATTGACAACAATCTCTTCCTAGCAAAACAAAATTCCCTTTCTTCCCTACAATTTTTGTTTTTGGAATACTCTGCTAAATTCCCTAAGTTTCTCCATGAGCACTTTCCCTATGCTATCTTGCATTTTTGCATTTATTTCACCTTAGTTTAATACACATTTATTGAACAGCATTGGGAATAATCAGTTATAGAATTTATGACACCGAGTACAGAAGATAGTGAACTGTTCACACTCATATGGCCTCCCTTAAATCAATTTTGAATAATTACGTTTAAAAAGCCAAAACAAAATAAAACCTTTATTCATCCTTGAGAAGTACAGGAACCAAGTATGCCTTGAACTGCACATACATATTCAATAACTGATCTGAAATCAGAATGTCCTTATTCCTCCCCAGCCTATAGGTCCAATCAGGTCACACTAATATAAAATCCCCAATACTGCTGGCTTGTTTTTTTTGCATAATTTGAGGAAATCAATGTCGACTTCAAAATCCCTCCAAGTTGTTTCTGGGAGTCTCTAGAAGGTGTCTGAGGGGAATCAAAAAGAAGTCTGCTCCAGTTCTGCATTCCTTTGCAGAAGTGTTCTGCTGGGCATGCCAGTGGCTAGTGTTGGTCACTGCTGTTCTTCCAGGGCAACCCCTTTTCTCCCATGGCAGGTATGTTGACCCCTGAACTGCCAAAACTTCACAAATGCCTGGGTCAGAGAGGGGAGTTGTTTTATTTATTTATTTATTTATTTATTTATTTATTTATTTTATTTATTTATTTATTTATTTATTTATATTTTTTTAAAGATTTTATTTATTTGACAGAGAGAAACACAGTGAAAGAGGGAACACAAGCAGGGGGAGTGGGAGAGGGAGAAGCAGGCTTCCCGCCGAGCAGAGAGCCTGATGCGGGGCTCGATCCCAGGACCCTGGGATCATGACCTGAGCCGAAGGCAGACGCCTAATGACTGAGCCACCCAGGCGCCCCAGAGGGGAGTTGTTTTAAAAATGTACATGTTGGACATAGCATGGTAAAGTTGTTGCAGCCATAGGACGAATCAAGAACAAGGTCTGTAAGGAGTTTATTATATTCATAGGTCCCAGAGAAGGGAGCGAACATATGCTGCTCAGGGCCACAGGGGATGATGCCAGCACAGGTCCGGAGGCAGAAGGGACAGGAGCAGAGGGAACGTGTAGGCCATGTCCTTTATTGGGGTTTCCACATAAAAATAAGGCAAGACAGAGTAAACAGTTTATGATTTGACTAGTTCGAATAATTCCAGCAGGCTTGAGAGGTCTCTAGTTGCCTAGCACCTGGCCCTGGGATGATTAAGGCAGAGAAATATTGCCTGCCAGGGTGCACAGGCCAGACAGAAGAAATGTATCGCTCTAGATTGGTTAGTTTGCATATCAAAAGCATGCTTCCCAGCTGGGCCCTTTGCTATCTCTAAGATTGGCTAGCTCCAGGAGGGACAGTCTTTTCCCAGTGAGAAAGGTTGCTTAAGACATCAAAACATCATACTATACAGAAAATGAAAAATATACATATACTGGGGGGAAAGGGCTATTTTCCAATTCTGGATTGAATGTCAGCACAAGGGCTCTGAATCCATGCTGCTAGGGTCAAGACTTCAAAATGCCCCTTTCGAAAACAGTTTCTTTGCCTTCTGCCCTCATTCCTTCTCCCTGTGATGGGTCACTTAGTCCCTGGGCGTGGCTGAGGAAAGGCATTCTATTATTTATCATTTGCCTTCTTCTGTGACACATTACCCACATTACAAAAGTTTGAAAGCTTTATTCCCAACATCCATATCATTTCAAGCGAATAGATACAGATATTTAGAACATAGCAGTTTCTCAGATTAAATTCTAACGTTTATTAACTGACTGTCAAATTTGAGGCAGAGGCTCACCTCTGTTTTATTTTTCTGATTTCTGGCTTAAGAACCCATCAGCTCTTTCTTTAGAACACCATGAATTGTCCAAGTATGTTGATCACTTACACAATTCAAAAGTGGTCATTCCAACTTCTGCAGATAAACAAAAAAAGGCCCATCATTCCACCTTGATATTGTTTCAAAGCCTTAATGTGTTGCTGTTGACCTTTTGGTCCAGCATAATTAGACAGGCCCTTAAACACCATGCTGTGGTTCTCCACTGGCCAACTGACTTCCTCCACCCCAACCAAAGTTGTAGCTCTCAATACACAGTCTTTCTTAGTTCCCATAACAGTCAACTATAAGGGCATCACCTCTTCCAGAAGCATCCTCTACAAAAAGATCCAGAACAGGTTATAGGACTTTTTCATCGCTCATTCCCCACTCTATCTAGTGGCTTATAAAGACTTTCATATTCAACTTTCAAAACACAAAGGGTTTTATTATGTCCCTTTCTTCTCCAACTTTCTAAAGGAGCCTAGCTTTAATGATTCCAAGACAGTTTTCTGGCAATTCTTTCACTAGAAAAGAGAAAAAAATAACTTTCGTCTCTGGCAGAGGTACCTCTGCTAGAGTATCTGTTACATAAGCAGGCTCTGAATGCTAGTTAAGGCTGTCTCCAGACTCGACATTTATTACTGTTATCAACACAGCATTAGAGTTTGACTACAGAGTCAGACGAAGTCACGTGATTTATGTGAAATCTAGTGGGAGTTCATCTTAGTAAGTGTAAAATTGTGGACTCGCAAGATAGAAAAAGTATATGGAAAGTAATATAGAGTTCTTGCTAGCAAAATGAGGCAGAGTTCAAAATGACACGAAAGAATGATACCTGTGTGAGTGTACAATGGTGAGGGGTCTTTAAGTGGAGAGAAGGTATTAACAGGTTCTCAAAGCCAATTAAATTAAAAATGAAGTCTAAGCAATTAGCAAAAAAATGATAGCTATAATCTAGGAACGAGGTTGAAGATTAAAATGAAAATGAGGTTATATTAAATTAGCTCTAAGGGTCAGGAGCGGAAAGAGCAACTCTTTGGTATTATATAGAATCCCTGTTATAGTAAAAATAAATAGGACTCAGCCTAGGGTGGAGGTTGGGGAGGCAGAAAGTAGTGATTTCTTGCCAAACAGCACTCTCTCTTGCTGTTTAACCTGAGACAGCTGTGACTGAGAGTCCAGTTTACTTGGGATAGTCTTACTATTTCTTAGTAAGTCTATTAATCCTAAAAGGTTTAGAATTAAGCACAGAAATAACTAAGTTGGAGTACCTTTTGGTGCTTAAGACAACTTAGGATATTCACATATTTAACAACTTACTTGTTAAATCCTAATATAAAAGTGTATTTGAATAATTAACATAGATTTGTTATTTTATTTGAAAAATTAGAGAAAATCTTACTGTTAATAGTGCAGAAAAATTTAAGAATCTCAAAAGATACAAATGTAATTTATTAGATGCTTAAAAATTTCTGGAAAACTTGAAAATATTTTGTTTTTTATAAAGAGAAATTTGAATATATTTCCTTCAGAAATGCAGCTAAAATATTACACACAATAACCAAGCTATACTTAAGGCTACTTTTAATATAATAAAGTTTATTAGAATTATAGATTAAAATTTGTATCTGATTTAAAATTAAAAGTGAACTAGATTTATGACTCCCCAAATGACAGTAAATCTAATATGGATTCTAAAAACTAAAGTAAATGCAAATGGTCTTTTTATTGTAACTGAACACCAAAACAACTTATTGTGAAAAATATAATCTGGCAAAATATTGTGATAAAACAGAGCTAAGATTAATGTCATATAATTAGGCAAATTGAATGAAAAAAAAAAAACAAAATCTATAACTCCAAGTCTACTTTTTAGAGAAATTTCTCCCCAGACTTGATAACCAAATAAAAATATTCAAAATAGTAGTCATCTACATTCTTTAAAAGACTTAAAAATAAAAAGACATTTTCATAGAAGATAACTTTTGATGTAAATAAAATACTTTCAAATAATACCTTGGGAGATTTTTTTTTTTAAGTGGATTTATTTAAATGAAATCTAAGTGTTTCTTGAAGATTTATTTTCTTTGGTTGCAGGAAATGTGTTTTTTTTTTCCTTCCCATTGCATTTCACAGTATTTTTTAATATTTTTTGAATTATTTATCTGCTTTCAGACTTAACTGATATTAGAAAAATAAACGATTATTAAATGGTACTGCCTTTGTAATAACACTGCTGATTTGGGAATAATTTCTGCCATAATACTGATTTGTGCTCTCAGATTCAATTATCTCTCTGATCCCCTGGGCTATGTCCCCTTACGGCAAAGCATCTGTGTTGACCTTTACTCTATTATGTCCATTATGGATATAAAAAATGAATTGCTCAAAGCACAACATCAAAGAATTGTTTGATGAGAACACAGCAGAATGGCAAACATTCCAAGGTAAATTTATGCACACCACTAAATTAAATATACATTGAAAGTGAAAAAGAGCAGTCACTAGATCACTGCAGTAATGGGAAAGTATTTAAAAATTACTATAATGTAAAATAAGTTGCTTCTCTATTTACTGAACTTGTATTTTCATATTAAACAAATAGATGGAGCTACCTATTTAAACTCTTACCTAAGAGTTAAACTCTTACCTAAGATACAGACACTGCATTTTATTAAAATAACTATAAAGACACAAAACAGAGGAATCCTAGTAGAAAAAGCAAAAACTAGGACTGACAGCCAACCTATTGGCCAACTCTGGGAGGACTGTCCACAGGAAGCCTGACTCCAATATGTGTGGACCTGGAGCAGGAGTATAAATGGAGACCCACAGGCTATGGTAGATTGACTGTAAAAATGGCCTCAATTTTCTGCCCCTTTCTTTATCTTCACCCATGCAATCTGAATTTGTAGCTCTTCTCATGATGAAGGAGAGTCCCCATGATTTGTACGCTGGTCTTATGAATTATTTTTGCCAACAGAGTGAGTGGAAATAATACAGAGATAGTTCTGAGACCATGCTTCAAGAGACCTTGCCTGCATCTGTTCCTTTTCTTTTAACTCTGCCACCACCATGGACTAGCCTCATGGAACAGAGCTGAATCATGTCAGTTGAGACCATTCTAAGCTAGGCAGCCCCCAGCCAACCAGCTAGCTGACCACACACAGATCAGCCAAATTTGGCCTGTATCCAAGGAATGGTTTAATGGGAGAAGTAACAAAACGTTGTTAATATTTAAGCCACAGCGTTTGAGGAAATTTGATACACTGATAACTAATATATAAGCCATATTTAAAATCACAGATCAAGCTAGCTGTTATATAAAATGTTTTATCTTCTTACCATTATAATATTAATATTAATATTATAATATATAATTAATATAATAATGTAATAATAATAATATTTCATAATAACCTGGAGGGCCAGGTCTAAGTTCAAAATTCTCAAACTTTTTGTCATTCCAAGACACAACTTGGAGGACAGAGTGTGCCTCTTCACCTTATCCTCAGCCAGTGGTTTGCCTCCACCTTCTCTTAGTACTTTAAGCTCATGTTTTCTTCAAGAGCAACCTAATGCATGCATGTGTGGAAGCCTCACAAATGCAAGTTCTGTTGACAACTTCTGCCTCCAATGCAGAGCCAGGGTCATGGCTCTGCAGAAGTGTGCACATGCACATGTGGAAGGAGAGACACAGGAAAGAAGTCTTACAGGCTCTACAAGAAGCCTTGGGGCTACTGGGCAGGGATTTACAGGGAACCAGGTACCCTAAGCTTGATCTGGAGAGTGGTGGAAGGCACAAGTTCCACATGCGCATTTCACCTTGCCCTTGCAGACCCTTTACCTAAGAAGGAAGCTAAATTGTGGAGATCAGGACAAGCATTTCTCTTGACCAGATCTAAGGAGGCTACTGACTACAAGGCCAAGAGAACCAGACTGAAAACAAATTGTGGACCATTAGAAGACAGAAAGAGGGCGCCTGGGTGGCTTAGTTGGTTAAGCGACTACCTTCGGCTCAGGTCATGATCCTGGAGTCCCGGGATCGAGTCCCGCATCGGGCTCCCTGCTCGGCAGGGAGTCTGCTTCTCCCTCTGATCTTCCTCCCTCTCATGCTCTCTGTCTCTCATTCTCTGTCTCAAATAAATAAATAAAATCTTTTTTAAAAAAAAAAGAAGACAGAAAGAACTTTCCTTTCCTACTTCTGTGCCATAATTATAGTATATGTGCTGCCAAAGCGAGCACTGCCCCATAATTATAAATGAAGTTTTAAAAATTGGGCAACTGGGTAGTCACTCTACAGTTAAATGGATGGAAATTTATATGTAAACATGTGAATCAGAGTATTTGTCTTAACTGAGTTGTTCAAATATTCTATATTACTAATTTTTGTCTTTTTCTGTCAGAGAGTTTGTTAAAATTTTGCACTGTGATTGTGGATCTGTCTAGTTTCCCTTTTATTAACGTCAGTTTTTGTTTTATATATTTTGAATCTAGACATGTGGTGCTAATACCATTAGAATTATAACATCACCCCAGGGACTGAATATTTTGGCATTATGCAAGGTCCTAAAGTCCATTTTGTCAGATTTTAGTAAAATTACACCTATTGTTTTTTGGTTTCCATTATCTTGGTGATCATTGTTCATTCTTCTAGTTTCAGGTTTTCTGTATCCTTATACTTACAGTACGACTCTTGCATGCAACATGTACTTGTCTTTTCTTTTGTAATCCTAACAATACATATCATTTTAAGAATGTTTAGTCTAGGGGCGCCAGGGTGGCTCAGTCAGTTAAGCGTCTACCTTCAGCTCGTGTCATGATCCCAGGGTCCTGGGCTCAAGCCCTGCATTGGGCTCCTTGCTCAGCAAGGGAGCCTGCTTTTCCCTCTCCGTTTGCCCCTGCTTGTGTGTGCTCTCTTGCTCACTCTCTCTCTCAAATAAATAAAATCTTAAAAAAAAAGAATGTTTAGTCTACGTCAATTTAATTCACTTACTATACATTTGCATTTAAGTTTTTACCTTTTCTCCCTTTTTCCCCTCCTACCTATAATATAGTACTCTTCCTTATTTTCTTGTCTTCCACTGGATTATTCATAAACTGTTATTTTTTTTCTATAAGCCTGTAAATTATTTATTCTACTACTAATCTTTTAGTGATTATCCCAGGAATTAGAATATATATACATAAATTAATGCCTTGATACTTCCCAAATATTGTAAGAGCTTTACCCCTTTATCCTCTTCAAATATATGTGTTTTAATTCAGCATGTATTTTAAAAATTACATAATACCTTTTTTTTTTTTTTTTAAGATTTACTTATTTATTTGACAGAGAGAGAGAAAGCACAAGTGGGGGAGTGGGAGAGAGAGAAGCAGGCTTCCCGCGGAGCAGGGAGCCCAATGTGGGGCTCCATCCCAGGACCCTGGAATCATGACCTGAGCCGAAGGCAGACACTTAAGCAACTGAGCCACCCAGGTGCCCCCCTTTTTTGTTTTATACACTCAATATTCATTTGTATTTATGCAAACATTAACCTTTTCCATTGTTCTTTATTCCTACCTTTATTTCATTGTTTGCATCTGGGCATTTTTCTGCTTGAAAAAATTTCTTTAGTATTCTCTCAGTTTTTGTTTTTATGAAAATGTATTTTTCCTTCACCTTTGAAGAATATTTATGCTAAGTTTTGAGTTATAGCTTGGAGTTTTATCTTTTAAAGCTTTGAAGGCATCATTCCATTTTTTCTGGTTTCCTTCATTCCTACTGAAAAATCTGTAGTCAGTCTTATTGTTTTCAGGTTATTTATTTAGGAATCATTCACTGGCTGCTTTTAACGTGTCCTCTCTCTTTTCCCCCCCACCATCTTGACTATGATGTACATAGGTTTTATTTGTTTCGCTTTAAAAAAAAAAATCTGCTTGGACAGATTATTTCATTTTTGACTTGATATCTTCTGACAGGTTTTGGAAACATTTTGGTCATGATATCTTTAAATATTGCTTCTACCCATTTCTTTTGTCTTCTTTCCTTCTAACATATATTAGACTTTGCTGATGTGCCCCAAATATCTCTTATTCTGTTTTGTTTTGTTTTCTGTTCTATTTCCTTTCCTGGTTTCAGTCTGAAAAATTTCTAACCTATTTTCTGCTTACTATTTTGCTCCATTTAAACAGCAATTAAGTGCATTTATCTAGATCTTAATTGTAGTTTTCAGTTCTAAATTTCTGATTTGATTTTTTAAAATCTAGATTTCAGTTTTCTTCTGAAATTATTATCTATTATCTGGCATATACTAATAACAATTATTTTAAGCTTTATGTCGCTATCTTCAATGGACTTGTTTCTTTGTCCATTTTTGTTCTCTTGGTTGTGTCATTTAGTCTCATCTGTGGTATGTCTGATAATTTTTGCTTGAATATAGCATGTTGTATCTACAATCTGTACAGATAACTTGAGGCTCTGGTTGACGGTTACTCCCTCAGGAGAGGAATTATTTTGTTTCTTGCAGGCAGTTACAATGTAGAAAGATCATCTTAATCCAAATGATGCTTGAGCTAATTTAAGGCATAGTTAAAATCTTTGTGAAGACAGATCTATAATTCAGTTTGCCTATTCTTAGACCTTATTCCTATTAAAAAGGTTTCAGGTTTTGTGTGGGCTTGTATATTCATATATTCCATTACTTCTAGGATACAGACCTTCAGGGTTTCTAGCTGAAAATCAAACATTTTTCAAAGCCCTTCCTCATGGCAAGTCCTAAATTCTAATTTTTGTCCTTTAACACCATTTAACTCTCAAAATCTGCTTATCTTCTTAACTTCTTTGCCAGAAAGGTATCACATTGGCAGATGTATGAAGGGGGCTATGATAGAGTGAGGGACAATGCTTGGAATGTTGGGTTTGTGTCATTATACTTTTCTCTTGGATCTTGACCCCTCAGGTTTGGTTGCCAGTATCTAACTTCTTGAAATAGAGGTTTCTATATATATAGATAGATATAGATGATATAGATATAGATATAGATATAGATATTGATGATATAGATATACAGATATAGATATTTTATAGTTCTCTAGTTCATTTTTGTAGAAAGGTTTTCTGTAGAAAGGTTAGTCTGATTTAAGCTAATTCACCGTAGCTAAATGTGAAAAAAAAGTCATATTTTCATCCAGTTTCATCCATGGCTTCAACTTTGTTTTACAAAATATCTCACTGAACTTCAGAATTTATATCTATCCAATAAATTGTCACTCATCGTTCAATCATTATATTACCTAAGTATTTATTCCAATGCCACTCACCCACACATTCTTAAAAACTGTATATGAGAGCACAACTTCTGTATCTTCCTATGGATTGATGTAGCTTAACTTTATGTCTGGCACATAGTCCTTTCTAACCTCTGCCTATTTTCTAAAAATTAAGTTCTTCTAAGTACACAAAAGATGAGAGTATCACCCTAGAAACCTCCATCATTAGAGGTCATTCAAGTAAGCTCAAAGGATAACAGATAATAGCAAAACTCTAAAGGCTAACCCAGAAAATTATCTTGACAAATAATCAGGAGTGGCAAAGTATGTGTGAAACACAGTTCTATTAAAATGGAGAAGTAACTGAATGTTAAATAATTTGAACATTGAATGGATGATTTGCAAGGAGATATGTTAGAAAAAATAGGTTTTGTGATAATACTAAGCATTAGAAAAATAAAAATTATAAGAGTGTAATTCTTTCTAACAGAATTTCCCAGTGTTATTTACATGTATGCATTTTAGGATCTTATTACATTTCTTTCAATTTTTAAAGTTTATAATGACATTTTTCAATTTTCAGAAAAAATAGCTAAAATAATGCATGAATATTCTTGATCATGTCATGTTATTTCTTTTTTTTTTTTAAGGATTTTATTTATTTATTTGACAGAGAGAGAGATAGCTAGAGCAGGAACACAAGCAGGGGGAGTGGGAGAGGGAGAGGCAGGCTTCCTGCCAAGCAGGGAGCCCAATGTGGGACTCGATCCCAGGACCCCAGGATCATGACCTGAGCTGAAGGCAGACGCTTAACGACTGAGCCACCCAGGCGCCCAATGTCATGTTATTTCTTAATTGGCCACATGATATAGATTATTTTTTTCAGACAGCTTTCAGGTTTTTTCCAGTTTTGCCCATTTTAAAAGCTCATTTTTAAACATGTGATGAAATCTATTACACAGTAAATTGAGTGCTAGAATTAAGATGATTAAAATGACATTAATTTTTTTTTTTATTTAATGCTTTTATTTCTTAGGTAGTGGTTCAGTTATAAAAGTCCACTAAAACAATAGTATCTAATATATTCTTCAGAGAGAAAAATGCTGACAAATGGAGCAGTATCAGAAAATGTACTGAGTTATAAGTAAGCATGAATTTGAAGTAAATATATGCTTGCAATGATACAGAAGAAATTTAATTGTTTGTATATAAATCTTCCTTTGAACCCTCACCCGGTTCATAACTTTCCATTAGCAAATTATTTTAGTAAATCCAAATCATACAGATTTGTCTAAACTCCATTCTATTTCCTAGGTATATCATTTAAACATTTCTGACATTGAATAAAGTGAAATTCAGTATGTTTAATAATACAATTTCTTTCAAAAATATTTTTCAAATAAAAATAAGAGAAAGTGGTGGGTAAATTAATTATCCTGTCTAAATGCTTTAAATTTATAATAAAAAGTCTATAATAACTAATATCAACATTTTAATAATTAGGAACAAAAATGAGCATGCTAATAGAAAAATATTTCTTTATGAAGCATAGCATAAATCTTTGAATATTTTAATATCCTAATGTTGAACCTATGACTCATTTATTGTGCATATTGTACCTTAGGCTCTAATTTTTAAATGGTTTTAAATTGAAATGCAGGTAAACACCATTATATTAAACTCCTCAAAGTAATGTCTGATGTTTTTTCCTTTAATCTAATGCACTCTGTCAAATTCCATTTATATTACTTAGAATAAACAGACTATTGACTGGCTAAGCATCTTGTGTTTAGTTCTAGGAGCCATACATCAAAAGGATTTTAGGTAATCTAAAAACACTTCAAAGAAGCAGAACAACTGAGAGAATGAAAGTCTAGAACGTATGTTGTACCAAGAATCATAAACAGGACTGTTCAGCCTAGAAAGTAAACGTTCAGGGCCACGATACATAATAGGAATTATACCCCCTTTTCCTGGATCCATTGGTTAAAATATACAATAAATCAATACATACCTCTGAGAAACAGAATTAATTCCACATAAGAAAATGTATCCCTAAAAATCAGAGTTGTCTGACTTATCTACAGATGAAGTGAGTCTTTTAAGAACTCAAGCACCAGATATAGGAGGGAGAGGAGAGCAGACATAGGAAAAAGGTGGAATGATTATGAATGTCCATTCCAGCACCTGAAATCTGCTATGAAGAATAATCAGATAATCTATGAACAATTAAATACAGTTTTAATCCCTATTGAGACAATGGCATGATTTAAATCATCTTATATACTAATAAGGGAGAAAGATTCACAATGTTATGTTTTTAACACTAAGAAGTATTAAAGTTTATCTAATCCAACTCTCCCATTTAACAAATAAAGAAACCAAGGCTAAGATATATGAAGCAACAACTTGCTAAAGGGTATTAGACAGTAGAGTGAGGGAATAAATTCCCTGTCCACAGACAATGATATTCTAGTAGTGATTAAGAACACTGGTATTCGCATGAAAGAACACACACTATATCACATAGAAGTTTTGAGGTCCTGGATGAATTATTTAGTTTTTCTAAACTTTAGTTTCCAGTTATGTAAAATTGGCATTGGGGGGTAAAAAAGCTTATATGAAACTTCATACGAAAATATGAAGGGTATATGAAAATGAGAAATATGAGATAGTGGAGAAAAATAGTAGTAAGGACATTTTTTCATTTTGTATTTACTGCATTCTTTTTTGGAGCCTTTTGAAACGTCCTTATGTTAACTATTTTTGTTTTTTTTACATGGGCATGAATTAAGACATTGGTATGCAAAGCTTTATTTCCCTATTATTTGTACAACTTCATTGAATTTGTATTGCCTCTAGACTATAATCTTAGAAATAGATTAAGCTTATGGATTAACATTTATGTAATTTACTAATTTTATTTACTAACTTTATCTTCTAATTTACTTTTATCATTCTTTTGTACACTTCGTGGAAAGTTTTTGTTTTTTGTTTTGTATTTCATTTCTTTCTTCAAAATAAATCTATGCAAGGTTTGAATACTGTATGTGTAATCATAAATGCTAAAAGACAATAAAATAAAAATATATTTTAGAGACTTCTAATCATACATAAGGGTTTTTCAGTAAAGGAGTGTGCTTAGAAATACGCTATTAATGATTTTTCTAAAAACATCAGGACAGCCTATAAATTAAGTGACACATATTCGATAATCAAATTAAATGAAACTGTATGTCAGATAGATTTTGCCAGATGACTAATTCTATTCAGCTTGAATTTTGATAGTAAATTTCACATATTCTTTTTTGATAAAGTACAAATATCACAACAATACTAAGGCATAGATTTTGGGGTCACCTGTGAAAAATAACTTATAATATTTAGTGATTCAAACATGCCCGAATACCAGTGCAGTACATGATTTAACCTAAGAATACATCAATATTTTTTATTTCTCATGGAATCATTAACCTTTCAAAACACAGCTATTTCTAATAGCTCTTCCCAGAAGACTACTTAGAGTTCCTCCATGATTTGAATTTATTATGAATTGGTTATGTGTTGGTGCTTACACAAGTTGTGATATTTCTTTCCTATAGAAGAAACCTGCATTGGGCTTCTCTAACACAACCAGATCCATTGTAACTCCTGGCAATACTCTATTCTATTAGAAATATTTATTTCTCTCCAAAAGCTTATCCATTATACTTTTTTTTATAGAGCAAAGAAAAACATTATTGTGTTCTCCAGTTATTTATAACCTTGAAAGGATATTTCCCCTTGTTGTTAAAAAGAGTCTTTGAATTTTATCCAATACTGTCGGTATGCCATTGGTAACCTGATAGTTCTTTAATTCATTTGATTTCCTTTTACTTTTGCTAATGAAGTAAGTTGCTTTGTGAAAATGAAAGTTGTTTTATAAAGGACTATTTTCAGGAAAGGAATGCTTATATATGCAAATACATTAAAAAGATCTATTCATGCACACAGTGAATTAAAGTAACAAAATAGCTACGATTTAGTAGGGTATCTTCTAAAGATTTAATAGCATTTTTGACCAAGGAAGACACAAATATCCATCCTGACTTTATACTAGACAAAGTCATATATCTTGACAGTCTAAACAGGTGAAACTGTTCTAGATGAAAATAACTATCCTTAAAACACAATAATAAACACCTCAGTTATAAAACCATTCCTCAACCCAACCTGAAATAAAATTTCAAAGAGTCTTGGGGTGCCTGGGTGGCTCAGTCGTTGAGCGTCTGCCTTCGGCTCAGGTCATGATCCCAGGGTCCTGGGATCGAGCCCCTCATCGGGCTCCCTGCTCCGCGGGAAGCCTGCTTCTCCCTCTCCCACTCCCCCTGCTTGTGTTCTCTCTCTCGCTGTGTCTCTCTCTGTCAAATAAATAAATAAAATCTTTAAAAAAAAAAATTTCAAAGAGTCTTTAAATACCTTTGCTTATGAAAATTAAAACAGAAAACCTAAGTAGGTGGACACAGAGGACTATGAGAACTCATATACAATTAGCACATTATCTTTTATTTAGTTAATGGCAGTCCTACATTTCTGTTGTCTGAATTGAATGATCCCAGATACTTCCAGCAATTTCTTCTTATGACTTCAAAAATTAGAATCTGGTCTTTGACGTATATGTTCACTTAAAGTAGGATATTTATTGTATTCTGTGGTTGTGTTCCACATACACTGTGACATTTAATTATTTTATTATTTTATTATTTCATCATTAGTATATTCATTGATATTTAATACCAAAATTATCAATAAATCAATCCACACATATTTCATTAGAGTCTTAATACATGAAACACAAATCAAAAACTAAGATAATTTAAAAAGTTCATTGTTATTTGTTTATGAATTGGAGCTGCTGCTTTTGTTTGACTAACAAAGAGAGATTTGGAGACATAGAAAATGGTAGATTACATATATGGTAGAATCTATGTCTGAGAAAGAAAATAAAGAACATTAACGAACTTAATAGAAATGAACATCAGAGAAAGAGCTTATGTAGTCATGGGACCATACAGCCTAATGGGAGAAAGACAGGGAAAAGAAAAGGAATGCTTGATTCCTCACATGGTCAAGATAGTTCACTGAGCACCCAGCTCAGTCCAGGGGATAAATGAAAGATAGTGACAAAGAATAGTCTCTTGTTATTACTTGTGATTATAGAACATTTCAAACATACACAAAATAAGTGAGAATATAACCTACTACTCAACTTCAATATTTATTGCCATTTTGCTCATCTTTAAGGGCCTGTTTGTTTCAGGGGAATTTATTTTTTTTGTTTTTATTTTTTAAATATTTATTTATTTGAGACAGAGAGAGAGCATGAGCAAGGGGAGGGGAGGAGGAAAGAATCTTTTTTTTTATTTAATATTTTTTATTTAAATTCAATTAGCCAACATCATTACATCATTAGTTTCAGATGTAGAGTTCAGTAGTTCATCAGTTGCATACAGCACCCAGCGCTCATCACATCACGTGCCCTCCTTCATGCCATCACCCAATTACCCCATCCCCCCACCCACCTCTCCTCCAGCAACCCTCAGTTTTTTTCTATAGTTAAGAGTCTCCCAAGGTTTGTTTTTCTCTCTGATGACTTCCCATTCAGTTTTCCCTCCCTTCCCCTATGATCCTCTGCCCTGTTTCTTATATTCCTCATATGAGTGAAACCATATGATAATAGTCTTTCTTTGATTGTTATTTCGCTCAGTAAAACACCCTCCAGTTCCATCGTCGTCAGTGTAAATGGCACGTATTTATTCTATCTGATGGCTGAGTAATATTCCATTGTATATATGAACGACATCTTCTTTATCCATTCATCTGTTGAAGGACATCTCGGCTCCTTCCACAGTTTGGCTATTGTGGACATTGTTGCTATAAACATTGGCGTGCAGGTGCCCCTTCAGATCATTACATTTGTATCCTTTGGGTTAAATATCTAGTAGTGCAAATGCTGGGTCGTAGTGTAACTCTATTTTTAACTTCTTGAGGAACCTCCATACTGTTTTCCAGAGTGGCTGTACAAGCGTGGATTCCCCACCAGCATTGTAAGAGGGTTCCCCTTTCTCCGCATCCTCGCCACAAGTTGTTTCCTGATTTGTTAATTTTAGCCATTCTGACCGGTGTGAGCTGGTATCTCATTGTGGTTTTGATTTGTATTTCTCTGATGCCAAGTATGTTGAGCATTTTTTTCATGTGTCTGTTGGCCATTTGCATGTCTTCTTTGGAGAAATGTCTATTCATGTCCTCTGCCCATTTCCCAACTGGACTATTTGTTTCTTGTTTCTTATTTCTTTTACCAGTGGGTAGTAATTGTTATCCGGAGAAAAACATTCACATTGTTCCATAGACAGTTAACCAAGAGAAATAAGAACTATGAACAGTAGTTTATCTGAAACATTAACTGAATAAAAGAGTAATGTCTGTTTAAGAAATATAATCCAGGGGCGCCTGGGTGGCTCAGTCCTTAAGCGTCTGCCTTCGGCTCAGGTCATGATCCCAGGGTCCTGGAATTGAGCCCCACATCGGGCTCCCTGCTTGGCGGGAGGCCTGCTTCTCCCTCTCCCATTCCCTTTGCTTGTGTTCCCTCTCTCTCTGTGTCTCTCTCTGTCAAATAAATAAAATCTTAAAAAAAAAAAAAAAAAAGAAGTACAATCCACACTGCCTCTGTGTCAGCATGGCATCTCTAGCATGAAAGTTTTTATTTTTTAAGTAAGTGCTATTACATTTTTTATACAAACAGCTGACAACCAGAAGAACAATTGAATCAATGATAATACATTTTTAATTCTCTGGAAAATGATGAAAAAACAATTTTCATCATATTTTATCTCAGCTTTTTCATATGATATTAAGTATTTAAGTCAATTGTCTAACTGATATTTACATTTAGCTATTAACATGAAACATTTCTAAAACTGAGTAATAAGCCAAAAGTTACTTGTAGATTTGGTGAAAACTGAAAAAATTATCAAAGAATGAAGGTTTTCGTATCAAATTAATGTAAAAACTCTAAGATATCACTAAGTCCTTATGATAGAATATGCAGATGGGAAGAGACCTATTTTATTTTTCAACAGAGAAAGTTAAAGCTTATGTCCGAATGTGTGATTAAAATGTAACACTTGCCTGTTAGACTGTGCAGAATAGATGGGAATTTGGAAAGTAGCTGCTAGATGAAAACCTAGTATGCATATGCGCTCTAAGTTGCCATGCCCAATCATTTTCAAATTGTGATCACCCAAACTATAAATGAGACAGCTGTCATTAGTATCCAGTGGTGTGGAAAAAAAAATACATTTGACCTCAGATTGTGAAAAAGTCTAAAATCTAAGCCTGTCTTTATACATTAAATTTCAAGAATCAAACACATTATTGACTAACAAAAATTGTAATGAAATGTAAATATAATTTAATGAAACAAGGTATGTTGTACTGAATAGATCTCTAAATTATTAAATAACTTCCTTTAATGCTGTGAAACTGAAAAATAACACTATACATTTGATAAGAAACAAAAAACATACTTCAGGAAATCAAGAAATTGAATATTTCATTTAATATAACAGCATTCATGACACAATAAAAATATCAATTATTTTGAAAAGATTGCAGTGATAAAATGTTATTAATTCAACACATATTTATTATGCGCTATATTTAGTTTTCTATGGCTCTTCAACAAATTACCCCAAACATTGTGGCTTAAAATAACAGCTATCTAGCTCACAGTTCTCTAAGTCAAAAATTCAAGCATGGTTTGCCTGGGTTTTCTGCCTAGGGGTCTCAGAGGCGAAAGTTAGGGTGTACATTAGGGTTCTCCAGAGAAACAGAGCCAATAGGATAGATAGATATAGCTATATTCTATTAGACACATACACACACAGAAGAAGATACATTACAGGAATTAGTTCACACAATAATGGAAGCCAGGAAGTCAGTCCCACAATCTGCCCACCTGGAAGCCAGAAAAACCAGGAAAGCTGGTGGTATAATCCAGGTCCAAAGGCTTGAGAACCAGGGGAGAAATTGGTTGTTAAGTCTTGCCTATATTGAAGGCCTAAGAACCAGGAGCATTGATATCCAAGGGCAGGAGAAGACTGATATACTAGCTCAAACAAAAAGAGTGAATTTGCCCTTCCTTTCCCTTTTGTCCTCTTGGGGGCCCATAGCGGAATGGATGATCCCTCACCCATGTTGGGGAGGGCCATCTGCTTTACTCAATTCACCAACTTTACAAGTACACCAGGTCAAATGCTAATCTCTTCCAGAAATACCCTCACAGACACACCCAAAAATGTTTTACCAGCTATCTGGACATATCTTAGGTCAGACAAGTTGACAAGTAAAATTAACCATCACAAGGTATCAATTTACCTGCATTCTCCTCAGGTCACTCAGAGATAGAATCTGCTTGGAATTTTATTAAGATCACTGGCAGAATTCAGTTCCTTCCTATTATAGGATTAAAGTCTGCATTTCCTTGCTGTCTCTCAGCCAACAGCCTCTCAGGACTCCTAGAGGGTGCTCTCATTGCTTGTCACATGGCCCCCTCCATCTCCAGGCCCTGGGACACCAATAATCAGAGTTTGGAAATGTGAACACAAGACAGTGAAGGATTCTGAGAAGTAGTGGCCGAAGAGGTAGGAAGAAAACCACTGAGGATATGTGGTCATGGGTGCACATGAAACAGGTGTTTCAGAGAAGAGAAAATGTTATACTCTGTCAAATACTATTGATAGGACAAGTATGATGAGAACTGAGAACTGACCATTGGATTTGGTAGCGTGGCAAATAACGTTTCCCTTAGCAACAGTTTGAGCTTGGTTGTAGTAAATTTGTAAAAGAGCAAAGAAAAATTGAAGACAAAGCAGAGTATGGAGACAATCCTTGTAAGAAGTTTTGCAGTAAATAAAATCAGAATATTAGAACTCAGGAAAAGTGAGGCCAAAACAAACTGTTCTCACATGAGAAAAATAACAGCATGCTTGTATGCTAATGGGAATGAGTCTCTGTAGTGTGAAAAATTGACCATGCTTTTGGAGAGAGAAGATACACAGAAATGATATCCTCGAGTAGGCCAGGAGAATGAAATTTTACGCATAAGTGAAGGAACTGACCTTAGTAGAGCAGGGAGAGTCCATCCATAGTAAGAGGGTGAAGGCAGAACCTGGCCTATGCAGGAGCAGATTCTGGCAACTGGGTAGATGCTGTAGGTATGTGTGGATGTTTGTTTCTGATTGCTTCTATTTTTCAATTAAATCATATTATCATTAGTGTTCTGAAGATAGGATAAGCTTAGTTTAATAGAAAGAGCTCCGCTGGAAGAATTAGGAGGACTGGATTCTCATACATTGCTACCTTAACTCCAGTAACTTTGGACAGCCATGACTAACCTCTGTGCTTCTATTTGTCTATCTGTAAAAGGTAAAGATTTAACTAATAACCTGCACATCTTTCCCAGTGCCGAAATATTCATATTGTATAGTAATAATATTTTATTAGCATATTTAGTTTTAATGCTTAACTACAGAAAATATACCTGGTACTTTGTTTTATCGATAGGCAACATGTGGATGCACAAAACTCCATCATTCCCCAGGTAAAACATTCTTCTCTAATTGGCGCACTTAGAGTATTTCTATTGCAAATTGTCAGGGCAGGATTTATTTTTAACATAAGGGCTATATAGGTCAATTCTCTTCATTTAAGTCTACATGAAATGGGGTGCCTGGGTGGCTTGGTCGGCTAAGCCTCTGCTTTCAGCTCGGATCATAATCCCAGGGTCCTGGGATCAAGCCCTGCATCAGGCTCCCCGCTTGGCAGAAAGCCTGCTTCTCCCTATCCTTCTGCCTGCCACTCCCCCTGCTTGTGCTCTCTCTTTCTGTCAAATAAAATCTTTTAAAAAATAAATTAAAAAAATAAATCTACATGAAAAATGCCATGGGATCTTCAAATATAAATAAAACTTGCTTATATAAAAATTAAAGAATTTAGACCTGTAAGAGACCTTAGAGATGATAAGCCAAGACCTTCACTTCTCAGACAAGGAAACTGAGACCTAGAGAAAACAAGGCGATTGGTCCATAACTATATAGACCCTTAGAGAGATAGGATCCAAGTCCCTGGATGCCAAACCAGTGCTTTTACCTACGCCAGGTAATAGACACTTACTCCTCAATGTAGCTATGCATCTTTCTTTCTGGGTTTGGATTATACTTGCTTGCTGTTGAGAGTCAGAGTGAAATTTCCTGGTAAATATCCTTCAATATTTTGTTAATTTAAATGAAGCAGTTCTCGTACCCATTCAACAGTCAAGTATTTACTGAGCTTTCACTAGATGTCAACCTCTATTTTAAAATGGAAGACACAGCATTAAACTCAGTAGATGACGTCAGTGCTCTCATGAAACTCAATTTTAGTAATATAAATTTATCTTCATTCCAAGGATAAATAGTTACTTTGAAGAAACATTATTTCACCTTTTCACCCATTCCAGAAGTATGGACCACTGTGCTAGGTGCTGGTGATAGAAGTGTACAATGTGGTTCCTGCTCTCAGAGCTGATGGCATATTGAAGCAGACAGGCGTGGACAAAATTACAGCTGTCACTGTCGTTGATAAATGCTAGGACAGGAGTATGCACAAAGGAGAAGCTCTAAGACTAAGGAGTAAAACTCAGCTTACTGGCAGAGCTGATACCTAGGTCCAACAGGATTAAAGATGTGTAAAGAAAGTAAACCATCAAAGGTGGGGGGTTAAACAGATTTTCAAGTCAAGTGCAAAGGCCAAGAAGCAAGAGAGTAAATATTACAATGTAGGAAATGCAAGACATTCTCCCGAATGAGCACACTAGGCAAAGAGGAAGACAAGATTGGCACGAGATAAGGTTGGAGAAGTACAGGTGGCAAATGGAGGCGGTGGCTGATGGGAATTCTGTGTATTAGGCTTTCCTTTTGTGCCAGGAATTGTGCTAAGCCCTTATTCTTCATAACAATCTTATAATTCCACTTAGTTATTTTAGTTGCATGTAACAAGTAAAAAAAAATGAAATTCAGGGAGTAAAAAAAAATCACCAAACCATGGTGTAGGTAAGAAGTGATGTTGAATGAAGATGTTCTTAAATTCAAAGGCAGAATCTAATTCTTGCTCTAAAATATATTTAAAATCCTATTTTTATTATCTATTTTTGTTTAATTTGCTTTTGCTTGTTTATATATTTTTTTACTGATAGCAAAGAAAAGCCTTGAATGTTTTTTAGCAGGAGACTGGCATGATTCAAGTATGTTTGAATCTTTTTGGATTTTAAAATAGTCTGGCTGTAGAATGGATTTGGAGAGAATGGATTCAGTGTGAGAAGACCTTATGGGAAGCAGAAAGACATTTTGGAAGGCCCCTTTTAGAAGCCTCCAAAAGTAATGATTGTCTAAATTAAAGCAGCATAACAAGATATGGACAGAATTGAGTACATTCAAGAAATACTAAAAATGCTTCGATGGACAATACTTGGTGACTGAACGTGGACACAGATTGGCTAGGATAGGTGTCCCTCACTAATATTGGGACTACAGGATGGCGATGGCAAGTGTAGTGGGTTGAACAGTGTTCAAGTCCTAACCTCTGGAATCTGTGAATGTGACCTTATTTGGAAATATTCTTTGCATGGAATATTTCCATGTAAGCAAGTTAAGATGAGGTCAAACCTGAATCCAGTGACTGGTGTCTTTAAAGAAGAGGACAAGACACACAGGGACACACACAGAGGAAATAGGCTATGTGGAGATGGAGACAGAGATTTGGGTGATGCTGCTATGAGCCAAGAAATGCCAAGGATTGCCGGCAACCACAGAAATTAGGTAAGAGGATGAAACATGTTATCTCTCAGAAGCCTCCAGAAGGAACCAATTCTGACAGACTGATTTTGGACTTCTAGCTTCCCAAAGTGTGATAGAATAGATTTCTATTGTTTTAAGCCACCTAGTTAGTGGTAATTTGTTAGGGCATGCCGAGGAAACTAATATAGCAAGAAGAAAATGGGTGGGGGGTGTTACTGGTTCAGATTTTTATAGGTTACATTTGAGGTCATTGTGGAGAAATACAGAAGGAAATGGAAATCTGAAGATTAAGAAAGTTCTGAGCTACATATATAAGTTAAATTTTCTTAAATTTTTTTTTCTATTAATTTTAAATAATTGGCTCCTTTATTTCATTCAGTCTCAGATTAATTATCATTTCATCAGAGAGGCCTTATCTGATAGTTCAGTCTAAGGTTGCTATTAAATTATGCCTGCATGTTATAGTTTTTTGTTCACTTTATAGCTCTTATTACTCTATATTTTATTTACTCTGTATTTTCCTCCTTCCTTTCTTGCATCCTTTCATCCTTTTTTCTTCCATGTAAGGAGGCTCTGGGACTTGGGAATGTTAGGAGGGAATTGCATATGTCCTGAGAACCCATTTCACTGTGTGCCTCTGAAGTTGCTGGAAAACACCACCTTCACTAAAGAAGCGAGAAATGCTCTAGTGACGGTCGTACCAGCATCACTGGGGTGCTCAGGAGAAACTGTCCTTTGGCAGCTAGCACTGATGGCAGTGCTCCTGCTATCATGTTTCAGTCTAACAGTAAAGCAGAAAGGGAGAGGCTCGGTGGAGACTCATCACTATAAGCTACAAAACAGAAGTGATTCCATCAGTGGCAGCAAGATCAAAGTGACAGTGTGTATTGACCCACAAGCATTATGGCAATGGATCAAGTTGTCAAGTTGTTCCTAGCAGTAAGATAGATGCACGGCCACTTAGGGTGTTACAATATTAATATAAGGAGAAGGGATTGTGAATAAGCAGATGGAAGGCTGATGCCAGCCCCTGCAAGAGATGATTGCAGCTTCTCACCCAGTTGCCCTATCTAGTCCAGGTCTCAGTCTCAAATGGGTTCCCCTCACTAGTATACACACACACACACACACACACTGAGGATATGGGTGATCTAGACTAAAACTGGGGAAAGATTAATGGAAAAGCAGGGATATAAACTGTATCCTAAGACTTAAATAGGAATTTGGCAGAAGGGGGAACTGAAGAGTCTATTTTAAGTTTTGAAGGGACATTTTAGCATATTGCTTGTATAGGAAAAATCAAGGAGCCAAATTCCTGGGACGGGTTGTATGGCAGACCATATTATAAAAGAAAACTGACTCGACTCAAATGTTGGGATTACCCTACATTGTTTTAAAAATTAAAAAGTCTAACCAGGCAGGAAAGATTAAAGTTGGCCACAAACACTTTGTTTCTTTTCCCACTTTGAAGTAGAATTAATTTACTTATCTTTGAACTTGGACTGCAATTGATTTTCCTGACCAATAGAATAAAATGGGAATGATGTCTGGGACTTTTGATGTGAGGTCATAGTGAACATTGCAGGTTTATGCTCAGGCCTCTTGGAAAGCTCACTCCGGGGATGCTTTTGGGACACATCTTCTTGGAATTCAACTGCCATCCTGTGAGAAGCCCAAGCCATATGGAGAGATAAGTTTCCTTTCCCATTTATAGTGGAAAGGAGAATTTTAGCCCCAAGGAAAAAGAGAGAAAAGTCTTCCCCCCTCCAACCCCCCCCACTTTGTCTGATCTTTCTGAGGTTTCATTCATAGATAAAATATTTTGTTGGGTTTTTTTAAAGAAGGCTAATTCCCTAACTAAAAAAGTACACATCTCTTCCTTTTTCATTGATATACTGAATTACTGGTTTTGCATACTGGTAAAATATTTAATGAATGAAAAAGGATTCTTTTGAAGGTATTAGACTTTTTTGGGGGGGCGGATAGAAGAACAACCCTTTAATCATTTTTGCCAGTAAACAGCATTAGAATAACCAACTCAAAATTCAAGTATCTTACATATTTCAGTGCAATTTCAATTTGTGCAATATTTTGCTGGAAGATCAAGTTAATTAAGATAGCCTTACATAAGAATTTGTCTACTGAGTGTTTGTTAAATACATTCAGGTCCAGGTCAAATAATGGCAAAATCGAATGTAAGCTAAAATGAATCAATTTCAATGCAATCATCTGTAAGAATATAATCGTTTCAGTCCTCAAAGCAACTTGACATCAAGTGGAAGGAACTTTAGATGAATACTCTAATTCTAGGAAGAATGACTGTTGGGGGAAACTGAAGATAAGGACAGAGAGCCATCGAACTACTAGTTGGAATTCACTGGCACAACAACTTAGGCCTTACATTTATGCTTTTGCTAAATACTCTGCATTACAAAGGTTTTTAAGAACAACTTAGCTTTGGATATTATATAGAGTAAGATTGAGCAAATGTGAGTTTAAATCATGACACTCTGGTGTTTTCTTCTGTTGGAAATTGAAAGCAAAGTTAGAGTTATCTTGTCTGCATTCATCTGGATTAAAAATGTATGGCTTCACAACTTGGATATGATTTTTAGAGAGAAAAACGGAATACTGAAAAAAACATGATGAACATAGCATTAGTCCTTTTCCCCAGCACCTCATACTGGAGGCCTTGCATTTAAGGTTGGATATTTCTAACTGCTATTAAATTCGATATGTATAAGAGCCCTGCAAGAAATTCTAAAAGGGGGTGGGAATTAATAGGATTCTAGCAACAAAGTCCTATCTCACATCCCGAGAGCAAAGGCATCTAAATTTTCCTATCATTTTGGAATCAATGTACCTTACACGAAGGCCAGAGGTGTTACTGCGTATAGGGTTTCTTCATTTATAAGTCTACTACTGCCAGAAGATTGACACATGCTTGCTGGTATTAACACAAATCCTGACCAAAAAGTTTTAAAACTGAATTTCCTACTAATTAGGTTATTTTAGTTCAGTTACTTATGCCCATTATCTTACACTTTCCTCACCTGTAACATGACAGAGGGATTTTAGATATCATTAGTGTAAGAAACTTTCGAAAAAATGATCAGTAAATATTCACTGTTCAGCAACATCATCAAAGCACTACATAAAAAAATGCTTTATTATTGAAATAAGCCCACACTAAAGAATGTTAATTAATTTGTATAAGAACAGTCCTTATTCAACATCCTGTCCACCTCCATATTATTAAATTTCTTGTTCTGTTTTATAGAATATGCCAAGATCTCCCACAACTATTTTATCTAGTGACTCATGAACTGCGATCTGCAGAGTCTGTATTAGATCCAAACAAAACTGAAACCTCGTATGAGTGTTTTTTTCTGGTACTGATATAGATTCAACTGCAAGATCTCCTTGTTGGTGCTTCTCCATACCTGCTAACCACATAATATCTCATCTCCATCTTGTTTGGCCCTCAGACATCTTTGGGCATCATTATTTATGTGTTCTTTTGTTATATGTCTGATCACATCTACACATTCAATTTTTTTTTGCACAATGAGCATTATGTTTTTGGCTTCTATTCTGAATTTAATACTTCCATTATACCCCTGAGTTTTCTACTATGTCATGCAACCTTTTGAATTTAGAATTTACATAAATGAAAATAATTTTAGATCTCTACACAATCATTTCCTTTTAAGAAGTCAGGCATATCTAGGCCTAGAAACAGTCTTCAATCTCAGAATCATGTTGTAAATTCCTTGTTCAACACAACTGCTTGTGGAGCCTCATTCACCATTAGTTAGTAATGTCTTATGATATTACTAATTTCAGGTAATTTTTAAATTTACATATAACAAGTAGATTTTTATACCTTAAGATTATAAGCAATATCCTTTTTTAAGATTTTATTTATTTATTTGACAGAGAGAGACACAGCGAGAGAAGGAACACAAGCAGGGGGAGTGGGAGAGGGAGAAGCAGGCTTCCCGCTGAGCGGGGAGCCCGATGCGGGGCTCGATCCCAGGACCCTGGGATCATGACCTGAGCCGAAGGCAGACGCCCAACGACTGAGCCACCCAGGCACCCCTATATCTTTAAATTCTTTAAGTAAAGGATCAGTTTTCTTACAAAAAGATGAGTGAATGAGTTGATCTTTGTCTTCTAACACAGCCAAGATAATGATTTTGGGTTCTTGTAAGCTGACACACTGGTCTGCATATATCACCTGATAAAAAACAGATATTTGTTTAAAATATTCCTTTCTTAGATATATTTTAGAAGTCCAAGTCAGCCCTTCATTTACATGAAAACTTTTAGAATTCTGCTGAAAGTAAATAAAAATGAATAATTGAAAATATCCATTTTCTTATTGTAAAAGAAACTAAACTGCCAGAAAGTCTATTGATGTTTTAGAAATTAGGACTTTTGGATAGATGAACAGTATGTGTGGCATGAACCAAAGCTACTAAAGCTTCCTGTTTGGCTTTTCTTCTATGCCTGTATTTTTTTCTTTCTGCCTGTCTTTCTATATTTCTCTTTCTCTCAAATACCCCTGTCTCTGTCCATCCCATTTCCTCTATTTAAAATCACTTTTTACACTTTCTGTGCTTTACAGCTCTCTTCCTTTGTCATTAACTGACATATAATATGCAATGTAGAAAACTATTTTCATATTGGACTTGATTATAATATAAATAATATACTTTTATATATAAAAATATACATATAAATGATATACTTTTTTCTAAAATAAAATTACTTTTGCAAAAATAAAAAAATAAATGGTCAGACAGGCAAATGCTCTTGTAGTACTCTAAGTATCCCAGTGAAAGAATTTCAGAAGCCCTAACCTTAGACTGGTTTCCTAACGCAGTACCCTATACTCCAAATCTTCACCTTTGTTTTCTATCACTCCAGTAAAACTTAATACCTTATAAGTCACTGGAGTGACAATCTAGTCCTTCAGATTGGTCTTTACTTTTATAACCTATTATTAAAACAACTTTATTAAGATATAAATGACATGCAATAAATTTCATGTTTTTAAAGCATACAATAAATTTTGACATATGGATAAACTTGGAAAACCATGAAGGTAATCAGCAATCAGGATAATAATCATATTCATCACCAACTCAAGTTTCCTTAAACCTCATTGTAACCTCCTCTCCTGTATCCCTTTCCTCACATCCAGACAACTATTGGTCTACTTTATGTCACTATGGACTAGTTTGCTTTTCCTAGAAGTTTATACAGAGTGTTAATCTTTTTTTTTTTTTTTTTTTGTCTGACTGCTTTTATTCACTTGGCAAGACATTTTTTGACTTTGATTCATGTTATTGTATGCATGGTTTATTTATAAGTAATTTCTAGCACATGAATTGTCAAGTTAGCTCCATATATCCAATCACCTTGGACTAGTGATCCAGCACAAAAACTCTGAAATCTATCCAGCCATCTTTGGGGCATGTGAACTTGAGGTACAGAAAGAGGTGCACAGTTAATAGCAGGAGCAAAATCTACAAAATATTCAGAAAAGGAGACAGTTTTCTCTTGTTTCCTCATACTAGCAGATCAATAAGACAAGAGCAATGATCTGGCCTATAATTTAAAAGCTTGATATTTAAGTCTTTATGGATATCTAAGGATGACTCACACTTTGAAAACTAATTTTTTAGTTAAAAAGTGTGTATGCAGGTATAATTTTTTCCAAGGTTATACATATATACATACACACACACATTTAAATATAAATACTCACACGTGTACATATTTTTAAATTCTTTCCTAGGCTGCACATCACACCATATGACTCTATCAACTAAATCAGCAACCAAATGAGGCCACCAACACATTTATCTCTGCCATTTGGGTTTTTAGGCAAATAAGCATTTAATCTACCTTCCTAGAATTATTTTATTTCAAGATAAGTTAGCCGATGAAGAAAAGTTCTTTATAGAAGAATTTCCAGTATTAAAGGTGAATGATAGAATTAAAAAAATCACCATTTTTACTCCTTACTGAATAATCAGTATATGCATTAATGATTAGTGAAAACTAAGCCCAATAAGTAAAAAATTGATGAGAACTCTATAATGGGTAAAAGGCTGTCACCATCTGAATCCACTGATTAGTATTTGCATCTCTAAATGTGGAACAACTGTACATATGTATCTCATGCCATGATGCATAAAAAATACACAGATTTACCTATAAATACTTATCCTTAAAAGTGAACTTGAATAATACCAAGCTTCAAGACCACACAAGCACAAGAGCATAAAGTACATACACTGACAAGTTAACAGCATTAGGGCATAAAAATACCAAATCCAGAATGTGAAACATTCTGAAGATCTATACAACAAATGACTGAGTTTCTTTAATTAATCAGTGGCATTGAAGACGGGGAGGGAGAATATTCTACAATGTAAGACATGAGCAGTAACAAATAAGTAGACTTTTTTGGATCTTGATTTGAACAAACTGATAGTAAAAAGGCAACTTGATGAAATTTGAATATGGGTTTGGTATAAGAATAAAGAGATTAATAAACTTGCTAATTGTGTTTCTTCTAACATTGGTGTGTGGTATGTAAATAGGGTTTTTTTCCCCCCTTCATTAGAAATGCACAGTGAGATATCTAAGGAAATGATACAGTGTGTGACCTTACTTTGAAATTCCCATGAAACATGGCTCAGGTCATGATCTCATGAGTCATGGGATAAAGCCCCATGTCAGGCTCCACACTCAGCAGGGAGTCGGCTTAAAGATTCTCTCAAACAAAAAGAAATAAAAGGCACTCAAATTGGCAAAGAAGTCAAACTCTCACTCTTCACAGATGACATATTACTTTAAGTGGAAAACCCAAAAGACTCTACCCCAAAATTGCTAGAACTCATACAGGTATTCAGCAATGTGGCAGGATATAAAATCAATGCACAGAAATCAGTAGCATTTCTATACACTAACAATGAGACAGAACAAAGAGAAATTAAGGAATCAATCCTATTTACAACCGCACCAAAAACCATAAAATACTTAGGAATACACTTAACTAAAGAGGTAAAGGATCTCTACTCTAAAAACTATAGAACACTTACAAAAGAAACTGAGGAAGACACAAAGAAATGTAAAAACATCCCAGGCTCATGGATTGGAAGAATAAATATTGTTAAAATGTCTATGCTTCCTAGAGCAATCTACATATTCAGTGCAATCCCTACTGGAATACCATTTACATTTTTCACAGAGCTGGAACAAATAATCCTAAAAGTTGTATGGAACCAGAAAAGACCCCAGAGGAATACTGAGTAGCCAGAGGAATGTTGAAAAAGAAAACCAAAGCTGGTGGCATCACAATGCCGGACTTCAAGTTGTATTACAAAGCTGTAATCATCAGGACAGTATGGTACTGGCACAAAAACAGACACACAGATCAATGGAACAGAATAGAGAGCCCAGAAACGGACCCTCCACTCTATGGTCAACTAATCTTCGACAAAGCAGGAAAGAATGTCCAGTGGAAAAATAGACAGTCTCTTCAACAAACGGTGTTGGGAAAATTGGACAACCACACACAGAAGAATGAAACTGGACCACTCTCTTACACCATATAAAAAGATAAACTCAAAATGGATGAAAGACTTAAAAATCCAGTCAAAAAATTGGCAGAGGACATGAACAGACATTTCTCCAAAGAATGAAGGGGGGGGGAATCGGAGGGGGAGATGAACCATGAGAGACGATGGACTCTGAAAAACAAACTGAGGGTTCTAGAGGGGAGGGGGTGGGAGGATGGGTTAGCCTGGTGATGGGTACTAAAGAGGGCACGTTCTGCATGGAGCACTGGGTGTTATACGCAAACAATGAATCATGGAACACTACACCAAAAACTAATGATGTAACGTATGGTGATTAACATAATAATAATAAAAAAGAAGACGACATACAAATGGCTAACAGACATAAAAAAATGCTCAACATCACTTGGCACCAGGGAAATACAATCAAAACCATGATAACTATGATACCACCTCACACCAGTCAGAATAGCTAAAATTAACAAGTCAGGAAATAACAGATGGTGGCGAGGTTGTGGAGAAAGGGGAACCCTCTTACACTGCTGGTGGGAATGCAAGCTGGTACAGCCACTCTGGAAAACAGTACGGAGGTTCCTTAAAAAGATAAAAATAGGGGCACCTGGGTGGCTCAGTCATTAAGTGTCTGCCTTTGGCTCGGGTCATGATCCCAGGGTCCTGGGATCGAGCCCCACATCGGGCTCCCCGCTCCGCGGGAAGCCTGCTTCTCCCTCTCCCACTCCCCCTGCTTGTGTTCCCTCTCTCACTGTGTCTCTCTCTGTCAAATAAATAAATAAAATCTTAAAAAAAAAAAAAGTTAAAAATAGAACTACCCTAAGACCCAGCAATTGTAATACTAGGTATTTACCCAAAGGATAAAAACGTAGTGATCTGAAGGGGCACCTGCACCCCAATGTCTATAGCAGCAGCAATATCCACAATAGCCAAACTATGGAAAGAGCCAAGATGTCCATCAATAGATGAATGGATAAAGATGCAGTATATATATATACAATGGAATACTACTCAGTCATCAAAAAAAAATGAAATCTTACCATTTGCAATGACATGGATGGAACTGAGGGTATTATGCTAAATGAAATAAGTCAGTCAGAGAAAGACAATTGTCATATGATCTCACTCATGTGTGGAATTTAAGAAACAAAATAGAGGATCACAGGGGAAGAGAGGGAAAAATAAAATAAGACAAAAACAGAGAGGAAGACAAACCATAAGAGACTCTTAACTATAGGAAACAAACTGAGTGTTGCTGGGGGTGGGGATGGGGTAACTGGGTGATGGGCATGAAGGAGGGTATGTGATGTAATGAGCAGTGGGTATTATATAAGACTGATGAATCACTGACCTCTACCTCTGAAACTAATAATACACTATATGTTAATTAATTCAATTTAAATTTAAAAAAATAAAAAAAAAATTAAATGTAGCAGAAGGCTCACTCAGGGAATATTGTTTGTTCGATTTCACCATAATCTGATTTGATTTTACCTGTGAGTGGATAAATGTTACAAAAAGTGGAAAAAAGGAAGGTCAGAGTCCTGTTTTCCACTACAACAGTAAATCATATTAAGACACGCATTACATGAACTTGCTTAATCCTGACTTCGCTGTATTTTTCCCTTCTTCATCTTCCCTGGAATCCTGCTTTCCTCTTTTCATACATGTTCTTTTCTCCGTGTCTTTTAGCAAACTACTTTAAATGCCTTTTTGGAATAGGCAAAAGGAACACAGTTTTTACTCTTCCTGGGTAAGCAATAATAAACAAATGAGGAGACACCTCAATTATCAGACTATTGATATTTACAAACTTTTAACATTTTGCTTATGTAATTTTTTTTCTATGGGGTTGTTGTTAATGAGTTGTCTATCTGTAAATTAGATTAAAATATTCAAGCAATTTACTTTTTTTAAGGTATTCATATTTATGTTTTATTTTACTTATTTATTTGACAGAGAGGGAGAGAGAGAGAGAGAGCACAATCAGGGGGAGTGGGAAAAGCAGACTCCCCACTGAGCAGGGAGCCCAATGCTGGGCTAGAACCCAGGATCCCAGGATTATGACCTGAGCTAAAGGCAGACACTTAACTGAGTGAGCCACCCAAGCACCCCACTCAAGTAATTTATTATAAAAAGGAAAAGATAATTCTATTTGCTCTTTAAGATCAGGTATTTTGGTAGTGTTTTTTTGTAATTTTGCTTTTGTTTTTTGGCCAATAACTGAAAACCTTAAAAAATTTCAGGGGAAAATATACCAACTCTATTATAAAAATTTGGATTACAAAATTAAACATATTCAATGAAAGTGTAAAAATTATGCTTTAAACAGAATTACCAAGTTTAAAATAAAAAGAAGTTACACTGGATGAAAATTTGGGTAGTGAGAATCTTTGAACTTCAGTTTCCCTATTTATAAAAGTTGGAAAGAATGATATTGAGCTTAATCACATTCTGAAATTCCACAATTGCTAATCAGTTTATTCTTCTGACAATTTAATATGCTGAAAAAGTGAACTTCTTTAACTCATTCTTTACAGCTTGAACAAATTCTTCAATGTCTCTTTGTTATAGTGTCCCTGTGGCAATAAAAATGAAATAAAAATAAAGCTAAAAGACATAATTCTACAGAAGAATAAAATCTGGGATGCAATTGTAGCTGTGCTAAAGACTGCTTTGCATGCATCTACAATCAATAAAAGGAGCGAAAAAAAAAATCTCTGGAAGTTCAAGGCTCCAGAATCACGCCTACAAGCTCAGACAGTCTGGCTGAATGTATATGAAGCAGAAACTGCATAAAGTTATGAGAGCCATTACAGAAAAAATCCATTAATCTTTTATCTGAAATAAGCTTCAAGAGACAAAAATACAGTGTAGACTAGGGAGGCATGGAGGTTGAGGGAGTCACGATGAGTTTTTAGTGGAAAGAATGAAGTAGGGATATTTGGAAAGCTAAGTAGGGCTGAATAGATACCAGGGTAGGTCAGCATGCTTCTTTCCTGGGAAAGTGAAAAACTGCTTGCAAATCATAGGGTCAGAAATTCCTTGTGTGCTTTCTGAGGGCTTTTGTGTACCTCTTGTCTCAGAGGTTCAATTTATAGTGAATGAATAATCCCATCATTTAAGGTTTTGATTATTAACAAAAGGAAATCTCATTTGAAGAAAACAATGGCTTTTTCATGGAAAGTAAAGCAAGCATTAGATCACCTCATCAAAAAAAAAAAAAAAAAAAAAAAAAAAAAAGCAAACAATAAAACAGCTGTTAAAGTACTTCCCAGAATACCAAGTTGCGGTACTTGGGGGAAATAGGAGTTAGGACTTTTAAGAATCTATTTTGAGAATTGCCACCAAGCAACCAAGGATCTTTGAGTTAGGAATTTGGATAAAACTTATTTTATCTAATTAATATACTCAAAACTGCTAAAATGCCATTTCTCCTGAAGAGTATTTCCTGGCTAATGCTTTTTCCTCAAACATAACTCCTGGCAGAAATCTCCATCCTCTAAATTCGATCTTATTCATATTCTCTATTAGCACTTATTTCTCAGCAGTGTAATTGTTTTTCACATGGCCATATCTCTTACAGTATTTATACTATCTGGGAGGAAGTAGCCATATCTTATTAATATCTCTGTCTTCATTGCCTGAGCCTTATGCGAGTCACATTATAGGTACTTAGTAGTTAATGAGCAAATGAATGATTACCAATACAAACAAACATTTGTCATCCCAACTATCAGTAAGACTTACCCCAATTCATATATAAGAGCTTAGTCTGATAGGACACTCTATTTTTTGACTAAAAATTTATTTGGTTGAGATAAAATTCTAACTTCCAGAAACCTTGGATGCTTATCAAAACTCCTTCCATGAAATCTTTAGAGATTCACTTATCACCTAATTGATAAATCTAAATTCTTGCCTAATCTGTTCTTCATTACTTAATACACATAGAGACAGCTGTGTGAATCTCAAAAGCTGAATTTATTATGGACTTCTGAAATATCTATATCCAATTGCATGCTTTAATTTTGTTCTGTGGTTTAAAGATTTACCAAGTACGTTTTCTGAATGCCTAAAAAAGGCCCATCACATTTAAATTGTCTTAATATTAATTATAATGAACTCTTTATATAATTTAATTTTCAGATCTATCAGATCATTAAAATGTAATTCCCTTTCCTAGAATTACTGACATATGTTTAGGTGTGAGCGGTTATTAATATTTATCAAACTTAAAGCTTAAGAATTTAAAACCAGACTGTTACTCTACATAAACTTATATCCAGGGTTGCATGAAAGGTCAACCATACATTAATGTGCCTTGGCAGTTACTCCTGGAAGCTATGTGGTTCTTTACTCTGACCAAATTTTATTTATCATGAATCGTATTTATCATGAAAATCAGGGAAAGATTCTTGAGAAAATCAGAAACTGTAACAGACCAGGAAGAGCCAATATATTGTAATTAATGACAGCATTCCAGTACATTGGGGTCAGACAGGCGTATTTGCAGATCCTGGTTTCACCACATAGCTATTTAAACCTCTGAGTCTCAGTATCTTGAGCTACAAAATCAAAGATGCAGCACTTGCAGGACTGTTTTGATCATTTAATGATCAGAACAAATGTTGGATGCTGTTACTAAATTTACTGTCTAGGTTTTTTTTTCCCTCTCTCCTCCCTTCTTCTTTGTCAATCTGCCTTTTATTTTCTCTTATTCTTATTTTTTTCATGTTTTCTTTGTACTTCCTTGGGTTTGATGGCAGTTCTATTATTCACTGCCATTCCCCTCCAAATAGAATTTGAATTAAATATTTATTACAAATAAGATACAGAATGAAAAAAGAGAGATCTTATCTTCCATTTCTTTGCCTATCTCCTTAACCATAAGGTCTATGTCCCTCTTTCCTTCCCCCTTCCCTGTTTCACATTCCCTTTAATTAGGAAATAAGTTTGATACATAAAAGGACAAATTTGAAACTAATAAAGCTACCAAAGAATATACAACACATATAAGAAAATGAATAAAGGATTGAAAGATGTACTGAACAAAAGATTTAAGGAGCTTGAAAACATTTTTCAAATTTCAGCATGCTTATTTTGCAGGAAAAAAAATGGCCAAATCAATGCCAGGAAAACAGATGGGCTCAATATAAAAAAAAAATGAATTTATAGAATGAAGGTTCTGACAATGAAGCAAGTTTTGATTTGGGGGAAGTGGTATCACCAGTCAGAATTTAGCCTTGTCATTTTAGCCCTTGTCATTCTAGTCTTGAAGTACTTCCAGGATGTTTCATTTCCTCCTTATCCAAATCATAGCCATGTCCAATGCAAAGAGCAATTTATTCTCTGTCATTCCCTATCTGTGCTTCTGGTTCATGCCAAGCTCCAATATTAGAGAGGCCATATTGAAAAGTAAGAAACAGATTACTTCTAAATTTTATGAAGGATATTTCCAAATTGCATTCTTCTTCTTTCTTCTATGCTACAGAAATTATGTTGGCATATCTTCACAGCCAGATAAAACTCACAAGAAATCAATCAAACTTCATGGGGTGAGGTTATAGAAAAGTTCCTGAGCCACTGTGCAAACTGAGTTTTATTAGAGTTTTGGGATGGCTGTTCTCAGGAAACTCCAGTGTGATTCGAACACTAATTTTTACTAATCTTCTCTAATCAGAATTACATCTTGGAAAAGTACTTTGCTAATCTTCATTATCTGAAGCCATAAAGTAAAACTTTCCACTGACATAGGACATTAACTTCTCCTATATTCCTTATAACTTAGTTGGTTGATGACAGTCTACTTATCTTTATACTTTCTGGAGAAAAAATTTGTACTGTCTAGCCATCTCAATCCCAACATTATGATGAAATGGAAAGATTTAAACAAAGTATAGTGAACTCAAATATTACTAAAAGATATGCAAAGTCCTGTTTAAGAGAATGAAAGGTGTTCAGGACAGTGAGTGCTTTGAAGAGAGGATGTAGTTAGCCTTTCAACTAAATACAGTGCTTCATAAGTTCACTTTGGGAACATCAGCACATCAGAGCAATATCAGACACTTTAATCTGCTCTGATATTTTATCACTTTTAGGTCCTTACATTGTTCTCTGGCCAAATAAAAAAGGTGGAAAAATAAAAGACCATTGACCTTTCAAACGTTTACTTGCAAATTTAAGGTACAAGCAAAGGTCAACAGCAGTTTCCTTAGGCTTATAGGTAATTCTTGAAAAGTTAAAAAGATGTCAGTGTGAAAAATATGTGAGAGTTCATATTTTATTGCATTTACTCTCGTACAGTAAGACTTTTACTCCTGAAGGAAAACTGGAGTCCCTGTCACAGAAAGTTTTAGGGTTTAAAATTTGGACCTTTTTAGTCAAACACAATCATAATTTAAAACTGCATATTTATGTGAGAAAAAGGATGAAAAAGTTGAGTAGTATATATTTATGATCCTGTCTCATCCTGACATTTCTATGAGATGTTATCCCCATTTTCAGATGAAGTACTTGAGAAAAGACAAATAGGGTAGGTAATTTATCCAAGATAACAGAGCTAAGAAAACATGAGACAGAGCCTGAAATCAAGATGGTGAGGAGGATAAGGAGGCTGTGAAAATGAAACTCATCCAGGTCATTCAAAGGCATGAGTGTTCTCAATAGATAAACACAAAAGTTCCATAAAAGAAACATCTTCATTAAAAAGACAATTGAAAATTTCAAGTCTTTGAGATAGATCATTTTCTCTAAGTAGGTTTTGAAATCTGTCACCAAAAAGTTTTATTTTATTTTTTTACTTTATGAGGGGCTGAAGCAGTGAGATACCAGCTCTTGTTTATTATGTCCAGCAGACCCAAGGTACACAAAAGCCCGATGTCTCTAGGCATTGGCACCACAGCCCCTGCCCTACTATATCAGGTCATCCAAGGTACGTGTCAACAAGGAGAGTCTCCTGCTTCCAGGATGAGCACCCTATTCCCACCTGTTCTCCCTGAACCTACAGCTGGGGCTAGTCTCCAGCTCTAGGAGAACCTGTCCAACTACAGTCCTTGGTCGTTCAGCAGGGATGGCCACGACATAAGCACTGCTTTGGTGGAAGCAACACAGACCTCCAGACACAGCCAAGACCTGAAACACTGGGACTCATGCTCCATAATCAGCCTCCACTGATGCTCCAGCTTCTGTAGGAAGAACTTCCAGTGAAAAAGCCACGGAGCTTCCAGGTCCCCAGAACTGCTGAAGGGGATTCATGTATCATCCAAGATATATGGTAACTGATTCATTTTTTTCATTCAATAGACAGTAATTTGTCAAACTCTTGGGCAGTTCTACAATTTTTAGCAAATATGGCTTTCCTTCCTATGTCCAGCCAAATTCTGTTTCGTGAAAATTTAAAGCAAAATCTTTAATACCTATCTTTTACAGAAACTGAGTATTTGCTCAGTGAGTTTTTCCGATTCTTTCATATACAATGCATACCGAAAATTTACTTTTTCCTTAGTTATTATGCATCTGTATTTAGTCTTAAGATTCTGTAGCTTTTAATTTTAGTCAGGCTTTTCAAACTGGTAGTTCATATTACTTTCCTCTTTGCAATAATTTAGATAATATATAGTTTTAAAATACCAATATCACTATTGTTTAACATATAACTGCTAATATATTAGTCTAATTTTGTTGGAAACTAATAAGTAATTCCAGATCTTTAAATTGATCATATTTAATCTCAAAGATGATACCATTCATTTTATTCTGTAGAAGTCAACTTGCTCTGGAAAGACCATTCACCAAATTTCCCTGCTTTGCAGTAGCAGAGCTACACAGGTACTCCAAATGTTGTAATCCCGTGGGACCACCAAAGTCCTTGAAGAGCCAAAGCAATCTTGGAGAAAAAGAATGAAGCTGGAGACATCTCACTTCTTGATTTCAAACTATATTACCAAGTTATAGTAATCAGTGGGATATTAGTATGAAAACAGACACAGAGCTAATGAAACAGAATAGACAGTCCAGCAATTAACCCAGGCATATATGGTCCATTCGTTTATGACAAAGGAGCTAAAGATATAAAATAAGAAAAGGACAGTTTCTTAATAAATGATGTTCAGAAAACTGGACAGCCACATGCAAAGAAGTGAAACTGAACTATTTTATACCATACACAAAAATCAACTCAAAATGGATTAAAGACTTTAACATGAGTCCTGCAATCATAAACCTCCTAGTAGAAAAAACAGGGGTAAGCTCCTTGACATTGGTCCTGGCAATGATTTTTAGATCTGACACCAAAAGCAAAGGCAACAAAAGAAAAAAAAAGAAAAAGGAAAAAAGAAAAAGTGAAACTACATCCAACTAAAAAGCTTCTCCAGAGTAAAAGAAATGATCAACAAAATGAATAGACAACCACCCAAATGAGGGAAAATATTTGCAAATCATTTAAGGGTTATATCCAAAATATATAAAGAATTCTTATTACTTGGTAGGAAAATAAAATCCAATTAAGAATGGGCAGAATGGAATAGACATTTTCCCAAAGATGACATACACACGTCCAACAGGTACATGAAAAGTTGATAATCACTAATAATCAGGGAAATGCAAATCAAAACCACAATGAGATATCACCTTACACCTGACAGAATGGCTAAAATAAAAAAGAGTTAAGGGTTGTAGAGAATGTGGAGAAAAGGAAACCTTTGTGCACTGTTGGTGGAAATGTAACTTGGTGCAGCCACTATGGGAATCAGTATGGAGGTTGCTCAAAAAATTAAAAATAGAACTATGATAAGGTCCAGCAATTTCACCTCTGGGTATATACCCAAAGGAAATGAAAACAGGATATTGTGATATTTGCAATCCCATGTTCATTACAGCATTATTCACACTAGCCAAGATATGGAAACAACCTAAGTATCCACCGATAGATGAAAGGATTAAAAAAAGATGTGTATATTTATACAATGGATTATTATTCATCCATGAGAAAGAAGGAAATTCTATCATTTGAGGCAACATAGATGGATCTTGAAGGTATTATGCTAGGTGAAATGAGCTAGAGAAAGACAAATACTGCAAGGTGTCACTTATAAGTTCAATATAATAAAAAAAAAAAAAAACTTCAGAAAAAGAGAGAGTAGAAAAGTGGTTTTCAGGAGCTGGCAAGGGTGGTGGGGGGGAGGGATACAGAAATACAGAGAGGTTAATAAAGGGTATCAACTTTTAGCTATAAGGTGAATGTCTGAAGATCTAATGTAAGACTATAGTTTTATATGATATACAGTCAACTATGATGACTTAGTTTCTACTGGCCCGTAGCAGATTGCCACACATTTAGGTGCTTAAAAATGAATACATTTATTATCTCAGTTTCTGTAGGTTGAGTCAGGCATGGGTTAGCTGGGTCCTCTGCTCCATCTCTGAAAGCTACAATCAAGATTTTTACCAGATACGTTCTCATCTAGAGGCTCAACTTGTGAAGAATCTGTTCTCAAGCTCATTCAGGTTGCTGGTAAAATTTCCTTGCATCTGTAAGACTAAAGACTCCAGTTTCTTATTGGCTGTTGGTTTTGACTCCCTCAGGTCCTACCAGCTGCCCATAGTCTGATGCCATGGCTCTTCTTTCAATGCGGTTCCTAACATGGTTGCTTGTTTCTTCAAGGCCAGTAGGAGTAGCTTGGTCCAGTCAGCTAAGACAGTGTTTTATGTAAATATATATATATATATATATATATATATATTATTTTATATATTTTATTTATATATATATTTTATTTTATATATATTTTACATATATTTTATTTATATATATTTTATATCTATTTTGCCACATCCTATTATCTAGAAGCCTGGACTCTAGTTGAAGGAATCATACAAGGGTATGACTTACTGGGAGGACCACCTTAGGTGTGTCTGTCATGGGAGCCTATTGAATGTTTTCCCAGTATCATGATTAAAAGACATAGTGCAAGTAGCTGAAAACTAGGCACATATTATTTAATGTATTTCTCCATATTGCTTATGAGGGTGTTTTATTGTTTGTTTGTTTGTTTGTTTGAATGGAAGGATGCATCCCTAAAAGATATATTAAAGACCTTTTGTTGTCAGTAGTATTTCTTAACTATATGAATACAAGGACTACTAACTCATTTTACTGCATTTTTTAAGAGTAACATTCCACTTAGCTTACATTTCTGTTTTCTTCTCTTCTTGTTTTTAATTATGGGTATAGTAAATAAACTTATAATTTGCTTCACTTCACATTTATTCATATCTAGAGATCTTCTCTTCTTGTAGCCAAACATATTTTTGATTTTCAGTAATGGTTTCATCTGCAATCCTATTTGTGTTTTCTTACAAAAAGGGAGAATGAGAGAGATCAAGCTCTAGTGCTAGCAACTGCAGCATTCAGAATAACAAAGATAGGCATTGAAAGGCTTGGCTGGATTGACATCAGTAGCAAAAACAAAGCATTATTTATGAAGCCTTCCTGGCTACAATTTTCCAATGGTAATTTCCATTCCCTGACTCATTCCTCTTTTCCCATACACATTTAATGAAAACATTATGGAACAAAACCCAAAAGCAATCTGATGCCAAAGCACACTTAAGTATTGCTTAGCATGATGAAAAATGTTCTAAGAACAAATCACTGTGACTAGGATATTAATGGGACAAACCATGGCTTCAAAGTGGCTGTAGAATTGGTACACCAGGTAAACAAAGCAGCGGTTTTTGCCTTCATACCACACAGAAAAACCACACCCTTGTCTAATTGCCAGGCTAAATCTTCCCTCCTTTGCAGTCAAGCTGTAGTTTTTATACTTGGAGGCAGTTTCCCTGTGGAAATGATCGCGATGGACCAGACAGCTCAGGTAATAATGTAACCAGGGTTACTGAATATTTCACTGCTTGCATTAGCAAGAAGATAACATGGTTAATCAATCTGCAAATACTTTCTGAATTCTTATTAAATGTAAGACACACAGTGGCGGCGCCAGCCCATCATCAGAGAAGATAATGCAAACGAGAATACACCGTAAACTGTCCATCTCTGTTAAAATGTCAGTTACTATTATTTAAAATAATATAACTCATTATTTGTATTATTCTGCAGCCTGACCTCCAAGTGGGAAGACAGCGCTTTTATTCTGTTGAGAGTGATCCAGAATTTTCTGGACTGAAGTATATTTTGGTTAAAACAAAGCACACTGGGAGCTGGATCAGAAGGTTAACAGTGTTGGGGCGCCTGGGTGGCTCAGTTGGTTAAGCGACTGCCTTCGGCTCAGGTCATGATCCTGGAGTCCCTGGATCGAGTCCCGCATCGGGCTCCCTGCTCGGCAGGGAGTCTGCTTCTCCCTCTGACCCTCCCCCCTCTCATGTGCTTGCTCTCTCTCATTCTCTCTCTCTCTCAAATAAATAAATAAAATCTTTTAAAAAAAAAAAAGAAGGTTAACAGTGAAGGATGCTAATTAAATTTATTGCAGTAATCACTTCACAGTATTTGAGAGTCAAAACATTATTCTGGTCACCTTAAACTTATAAGTGATATATGTCAATTATACTTATGAAAACTGTAAAAAACAGTTAATAGAAAGCAGGTCAGATTCTTCGAAAAGTACCCCCAAGAATCACAATGTAATTAGCAAGATAAAGGGTCTTTGCTCCCCACTGAATAAATGGACTGACTTGGAAAGAGAACAGTGAATTTGCAGATGGCCAATATTCCAGATTAATCTAATTTATTAAACAGTGCTCTTAATTAAAGGTGCTTCTCTGCTATGCAAAGTGCCATAGGCCTCAGTACCATCATGTTATCAGCACATTCACCTTTCATTATAAATATATAGCTTGGCTTAACATTGGTCCATTTTATACACAGAGACACTGAGAAATGGCTTTTATACATTTCACTGGTTATGAAAGGGAGGTTATGATTGAGCCTTAAGCCAACTTCCCTGCCTTGGGCTCCAGGCTTTTTTTTTTTCGTATTTTCTATTTCTTTATCATTTACGGAGCAGCTTCTGTTATTCTTCATTTCTCTTCCACAAATGGAGCCCTGAACTCAAGGCAATATATTGAAGAGAGAACACTAATCCCAGTTACTTATTAAGTAGGCTTTGAATGCTTATAATTCAATGCTATCTCTTTTGACTTGTCAAGTTTGGTGTTTCCTTCAGCCAGAGGACATATACAGGGAAACTCCTTTTTTTTTTTTTTTTCTTTTTTTCCCTTTCTTCTTTGCAGTCAGCACCAGTAATATCAGAACATAGACAACCAACAGCTTCCAACCCAGATGGCTTCTGGTGCTGCCTTCATGTTCTTAAGTGAAGGAGGGTGAGACTTTTTGAACCATTATAATATCCTTCCAGGCTGTGCACTGCCATTTTGATGCTAATGCAGCCTAAAGAATATTCCCCAAACTGCAAGTAGCTAAACAGATGCATTCTCCTGACGTTCCCCTTCAATTCATAGGGAGTTTTGAATCTAAAGACACATAAAACTGTCTCCTTGCAGTGAAGCCACTGCGTCTACGTTCACCAGTTAACATTGCATATATTTAAGGAAAAGTTAAGATGTCTTGATTTTATACTTACTTTTCATCTTCTTTATAATATCTCCAAGCTAATAATCAAGATATCATTTTTTAGCATTTTGTTATTTTTTTTTTAATGTAGAGGCCTGCTGCCTAATTAATGTCCCGTAAATTCTAAAGGAACATAGCATACTTGAGCCCAAAGTAGATATAAGACTAAGATTCAACCCTTTAAAACAGCCTCATTTAGGGGTGCCTGGGTGATTCAGTCAGTTAAGCTTCTGCCTTTGGTTCAGGTCATTATACCAGGGTCCTGGGAACACATCCTGTGTCCTGTATCGGGCTCCCTGTTCAGCGGGGAGGTGGTTTCTCCTCTCTATCTACACCTCCCCCCTTTCTTGTGCTCTCTCTCTCACTCTCTCTCAAATAAATAAATAAAATCTTAAAAAAAAAACAAAAAAAAACCCCCAAAACAGCCTCATTTAACCCACCAGTCCAGCTGTGCAGAGGTTGCTTGGTCAACATTTTACAGGAAGCCCTTAAAATCAGAAGGAGTTTTGAGAGATTATTTCACAACATGAGTGATTCCACAGTTATTTGGCATTTTTTCTCAGAGTATCCTGATGTTGTTTAAAAAGTTCTTGATCAAGAGTGGTTAAGTTTGGTTGCCATAGGAAGAAAGCCACCAGACAAGACAAGTGCAAGTGTCTCCAAGCTCAATGATTACACAAAAAAATTAAAATTTAGAAAGAAAGGAACTTTCCCAGGATTACACTAGTTAAAAATAAAAAATGTAGTTTGATGGTGTATTTTGTAAAGTTATTCCACAAGGTAATGAAAGAATACATAGAGTCTTTTTTTTTTTTTTTAAGATTTCATTTATTTGACAGAGAGAGACACAGTGAGAGAGGGAACACAAGCAGGGGGAGTGGGAGAGGGAGAAGCAGGCCCCCTGCTGAGCAGGGAGCCCGATGCGGGGCTCGATCCCAGGACCCTTGGGACCATGACTGGAGCCGAAGGCAGACGCCTAACTCCTGAGCCACCCAGGCACCCCAATAGTCTTTAATTAGAAACAACAGGGCTAATATGGATGAGGAAGATGGTGAGAGCAAAGGAAGCTTTTTTGTTTTATATCAGTTTATGTTAGGCTAAACTGTGACAAAATGAAATAAAACTTAAAAAACCTAACATAAGAGAAGTGTAAATAACGACTTTTTTCTCCCTCTCTCAGTTAAAAGTCAAATAAGCACACTTAGGGTGTGTAGGTTGCACTACAGTGTCAGAGACTCAAACACCCCAGTTGTATGACCTTAACCTCAGGTCAAAGACAATAGCATCTGCATTTTAAGCAGCAGGGTAGAAGGAACCAAGAAAGCAAGAATATGGGTGTGTGCTAGCTGTCCCTTGAGAATGGTTTCTGAGGGGCGCCTGGGTGGCTCAGTCGGTTAAGCGTCTGCCTTCGGCTCAGGTCATGATCCCAGGATCCTGGGATCGAGCCTCGCATCGGGCTCCCTGCCCAGCGGGAAGCCTGCTTCTCCCTCTCCCACTCTCCCTGCTTGTGTTCCCTCTCTTGCTGTGTCTCTCTCTGTCAAATAAATAAACAAAATCTTAAAAAAAAAAAAAAAGAGAATGGTTTCTGGAAGTCACTGTACTGCAAAAGCAAGAACACTTTGTTTTTAATGACTCATTGTCCAGACCATAGTACATGGACATGTCTAGCTGCAAAGGAATTGGGGCAATGTGGTCTTCAAGATAAAAATTGAAGGATTCTATTCCTATGGAAGATGGAGAGAGTAAGGAACAGCAGAACAATACCTGCCATAACTGACGACAGATAAGATAAATAGCGACACTTGAAGAAGAAGGATGTAGGAATGTCTCCTGAAATGTTATCCAATTGTTTATAAAAATTTTAAACACACTTTTTAGGGCGCCTGGGTGGCTCAGTCGTTAAGTGTCTGCCTTCGGCTCAGGTCATGGTCCCAGGGTCCTGGGATCGAGCCCCATGCCGAGTTCCCTGCTCTGTGGAAAGCCTGCTTCTCCCTCTCCCTTTGTCTCTCCCCCTCAAACGAATAAATAAAATCTTTAAAAAAATAATAATAAAAAAATACACTTTTTAATAGTACATTTAAAATGAAATCCAACTTGAATTCTTATTATGGTAACAGAACTGTGTGATTTAAAATAGAGTCACCACTGTTAAAATAGAGTTAGAATATTTCAAGCAAAACTTAAATTTCAGATAGTTTTGATAAAATTATTATGGTTAAATGCAACGGGTAAAAAAAATAAAATCATTGTAAAAAATCTAATTTCTCCCAGAGACGGAGATAAAAAGTGCCATTCCAACATGATCCATCAAGATGAGAATTTGATTAATTTTAAATTTATTGATCAAAGGAGAAAATTATTTGGTAAACCTAGTAGATGTAATTGGAGAAGAATAGAGTTAGGGTTAGAAGGCTGACCATTTATTAGCAGTGTGTACTTAGGCAAAATAATTAACCAGCTAAGCCTCAATTTTCACATCTCTAAGAATTAAAAGACCTACCCCATAAGTTGCTGTAAAGACCAAATGTTAAAAATATAAGCAAAATGCATATAGTAAAGTATTCAAAAAGTTAATTATCATTATAATTATGCCTTATAATTGTTATATATGCCACTTTTTTCTACCATCTGGTTGAGTAGAAAGATAGAAGATGAACTACAGTGGGAGAAGGGGAGAAAATCTGAAATTATGATTTCTTCATTTTCCACACTAGTTATTCAGTCCCACCTACCCCCAAATATTTCTATAATTTTTTTTAAAGATTTTATTTATTTATTTGACAGAGAGAGACAAAGCAAGAGAGGTAACACAAGCAGGAGGATTGGGAGAGGGAGAAGCAGGCTTCCCACCTAGAGGGGAGCCCGACGCAGGGCTCTATGCAGGGCTCGATCCCAGGACCCTGGGATCATGACTGGGATCATGACCTGAGCCGAAGGCAGATGCTTAAGGACTGAGCCACCCAGGCGCCCCTATAAAATTATAATGAACTTCCAGCTTCTAGTTCAACAAGAAAGGAGTTTGGAAATTGCCACTTCATGTTAACAAGTAATAAAGCTGAAAAGACTGAAAAATAAGAACTCTTTAAGTGAAAGAAGGAAGAGAAGGGCAAAAGGAAGAGATGGAAGAATACAGGGCAAAACACTGGCCCCCAAGAGTAGAGAGACAAACAGGCGAATACAAGGAGTCACAGCTTACCAGAGTAGAGACTTACTAGCAGAAACAGTCTTAGGAACCAGTGTCTGGGGAAGAAAACTGAACTATAATTCCTGAATTGCTGGAGACACAATGTGGACACTGAGAATTAAAAACTCCAGGGGGACCTAGACATAGAAGAGCTCACCAAAATATTGTGAAATTTACCTCCAGAAGCTCAACCAGGTTCCCACAGTAAATCCTGGAGAAAAATCCCCTCCTGCTAGCCATGGGGGTGGGGGAGTGGTGGGGAAGGAATCATTTTGAAATACTCCAGAGCACTCCATTTTTCTAAAGCCTGCCTCAGGGAAAACAAGTTAAAAAGATTTTACTAAACTACTACTGTTTTATCAGAGCCTAAATAACCTGGGGGATGGTAAATATCCAACTCCAGCCCACTCTAGCCATCCTCATGCTTAAATATACATGCTTATATATAACTGAAATACATACATGCTTATGTATGCTTACATATAAATGAAATGAATGGCAGAAAGAATATAAAAAAATAAGGGGAAATAATTAGCATTATTTTGTTATTATAAATTACATTACCTGTGAAGTGTTGCAGTGTAATTTGAAAGGAATAGGATTAGCTATTAAGAATTTATTGCTGGGGTGCCTGGGTGGCTCAGCCTGTTGAGAGTCCAACTCCTGATTTTGGCTGAGCTTATGGTCTCAGGTGCTGTGAGATGGAGCCCTGCCTTGGGCTCCATGCTCAGCCAGGAGTCTGCTCAGGGATACTCTCCCTCTTCCTCTGCCCCTCCCCTCACTTGCACCTCTCTCTCTCTAAAATAAATAAGTAAGTAAGTAAGTAAGTAAGTAAATAAATAAATAAATAAATAAATATTTTTAAAAGAAAAGAACTTATTGCAAACTCTAGGGGAACCACTAAAGTTAAAAAAAAAATGTATAAGAGACCCAGTAGGGGAGGAAAGAAAATGGAATATAAAGTGCTAAATTAAAACCACAACACAGAAAATGAGTGGAAGACAAAGACAGGACAAAGAACAAGGACAACAATAACAACAACAAAACCCACACATGGTGGCTATTAATCCAACTATTCCAAGAATTACTCTGAATGTCAGTGGTCTAAGTGCGTAAGTTAAAAGACAAAGATGTCAGAGTGGATCAAAAAACAATACCAAGTCATATGTTGTACACAAGAAACCCATTTTAAATACAAACACACATATGGATTAAAATAAAATAGACAAAAATATATGATACCTACACCAATCAAAACAAAATAGGAGTAATTATATTAATTTCAGACAAAGCAAGGAAAGGTCAGGAACAAGAGGGCATTACATGATGACAGAGGGTTCAATTGTCCAAGTCATAACAATTCTTAACATGGGTGAGCCTAACAATAGTGGGTGAAATTCTGTGAGGCAGAATCTGTTACAACTACAAGGAAAACTAGATAAATCCACTCTCACAGTTGAAGACTTCAACACTCCTCTGTTAGAAATGGACAGATCCAAAAGATGGGAAGAACATAGGTGAAACCAACAACACCATAAATTAACTGGTTGTAACTGACATCCGTAAACTACTTCATCCAACAAAAGCAGAATTAACGTTCTTTTTAAGCTCAGATGGAACATTCACCAAGATACATCATATTATAGGTGATAAAATACACCTTAACAAATTGAAAAGAATAGAAATCATGCAAGGTCTGCCCTGAGACCACAGTGAAATTACACCAGAATTCAACAACAGAAGGTAACTGGAAAAGTCCCAAAATACATGGAGATTAAAAATATACTTCTAAATAACACATGGATCAACGTAGAAATCTTAATAAAATTGTTAAATATTTTGATTTAAATGAAAATGAAAACAAAAATTTATTGGATGCTATGAAAACTGTGCTTAGGGGAAATTTATAGCATTGAATACATATATTAGAAAAGAATATAAATCTAAAAATGATAATCTAAGTTTTCACCTTAGGAAACCAGGGGGAAAAAAAAAAAGAGCAAGTTAAATCCAACCTAAACAGAGAAAAAGAAGTAAGAATTACAGCAGAAATCATTGAAATTGAAAATAAGAAATCAATAGAGAAAATGAATAACACCAAAAGCTTGTTCTTTGAAAAGATCAATAAAATCAATATGCTTCTATATATAACCAGGCTAAAAGAAAAAAAGAGGACATAATTACTAACATCAGAAATAAGAGATGGGACATTACTACAGAGCCCATGGACATTAAAAGGATAATAAAGGAATGCAATTACAAACTTTATAGTCATAAATTTAATAATCTAGATAAATGGGTCAATTTTTTGAAAACCCTAATTTGCCAAACTCACATAAGAATAGCTTGAATTTGCCTGTATCTATTAAAGAAATTTAATCAATAGTTAATAACCTTCTAAAGTAGAAAGTACTAGGTCTAGATGAGTTCACTGGTGAATTAAGAAAGAAATTATACCAATTCTCTACAATCACTTTTAGAGATATATGCAGAGGGAATATTTCCTAGCTCCTTCTATGAGGCCAGACTTGCCCTAACACCAAAACCAGGCAAACACATCAAAAGAAAAGAAAATTACAGATCAATATCTTTCATTCACAGAGACACAAAAATCCTCAACAAAATATTAGCAAGTCAAATCCAAAAATATATAAAAGGAACTAAACACCATGACCAAGTAGAATCCATTCCAGGTATGGAAGGCTGGTTTAACATTCGAGAATCTAATCTATCACAATCCATCAACCAACTAAAAAAGAAAAATCTCATGATCATATAAATAAATGTAGAAAAACATTTGACAAAATCCAACATCCAAGCATAATAAAAACTCTCAGTGAACTAGGACTAGAGAGAAACTTTCTCAACTTCATAAGGAATATCTAACAAAACCCTACAGATCACATCATAATTCATGATGAGACATTCCAAGCTTTCCCATTAAATCAGGTACAAGCCAAAAATCACTCCCTCAGCCCTCCCATTCTACATCATACTGGAAGTTCTTGCTAATGCAGTAAGGCAACAAAACAAAACAAAACAAAAAACCAACAAAAAGAAAACAAAAGGAAAAAGTATACAGATTGGGAAGACAGAAATAACACTTTTTTTTTTTTTACAGATAACATGATCTACACAGAAAATATAGAAGAACTGACAAATAAACAAAACAAAACAAAACAAACAAACCTGGAAATAGTAAGCAATTAGAACAAGATTGCAGGATACAAGGGATACAGGGTTAATACACAGAAGTCAACTGCTTTCTGATATACCAGTGATGAAGAGGCAGAATTTGAAATTAAAAACAAAATATCATTTATATTATCAACTTCCCAAAATGAAATACTCAGATTTAAATATAACAAAATATGTATAAAATCTATATGAGGGAAGCTACAAAACTCTGATAAATGAAATAAAAAACAACAACTAAATAAATAAAGAGCTATTTCATGTTCACAGATATGAAGCCTCAATATTGGTAAGAAACCAGTTCTTCCCAACTTGATCTATAAATTCAAGTAATTCCAATTAAAATTCTTGCAAGTTATTTTATGACTATCAACAAACCAATCCTAAAGTTTATTGGAGAGGTAAAAGACCCAAAATTGCCAAGAAAATTTTGAAAGAAAAGTACAGTGTCAGAGGATTGACAATAATTGACTTTAACACTTACTATTAAGCTACCGCAATCAAGATGGTGTGGTATTGGTGAAAGAATAGAGAAATGGATTAACAGAACAGAACCCAGAAATAGACTCCAATAAATATAGCCAACTGATGTTTGACAAACAAACAAAGGCAATACAATGAAGCCAAGATGGTCTTTTCCACAAATGGTGCTGGAACAAATGGATATCCACATACAAAAAAGATAAATCTAGACACAGACCTTACATCCTTCACAAAAATCAACTTTAAATGGATCATAGACCAAAATGTAAAATGCAGAAAAACAAAAACAAAAACACCTCCTAGAAGATACCATAAGAAAAATCCTAGAAGACCTTGGGCATGTGCAAGACTTTTAAAATATAACATCAAAGACACAATTCATGAAGAAATAATTGATAATCTGGACTTCATTAAAATTAAAAACTTCTGATCTGCAAAAGGCATTTTCAATAGAATGAGAATGCATAGTCAGACTATGAAAACAAATTTGCAAAAAACACATGATAAACATTTTGAAAATATACAAAGAACTTTTAAAATTCAATAGTAAGAAAGAAACCAACCTGATTTCAAAATGGACAAGAAACTTGAACAGACACCCCAGCAAAAAGATGCATGGATGGCAAAGAAGCATATGAAATGGTGCTCCACATCGTATGTCATTAGGGCATTGCAAATTAAAAGAAGAAAGACATCACTACACACCTATTAGAGTGGCTACATTCTGGAACGCTAACATTACCAAATGCTGGTGAGGATACGAAGCAATAAGAACTCTTTCATTATTGTGAGAATGCAAAATTGTATAGTCACTTTGGAGGAGGACAGTTTGGTGTTTTTTTTTTTTTTTTTTTTTGCGAGAGAGAGAATGAGAGAGAGCACGAGAGGGAGGAGGGTCAGAGGGAGAAGCAGACTCCCTGCTGAGCAGGGAGCCCGATGTGGGACTTGATCCCGGGACTCCAGGATCATGACCTGAGCCGAAGGCAGTCGCTTAACCAACTGAGCCACCCAGGCGCCCCAGTTTGGTGGTTTCTTAACAAAAGTAAGTATACCCTTAATATACCATCCAACAATTTGCACTCCTCGGTATTTACCCACAAGAGTTGAAAACTTATGTCTGAAAAAAAAAAAAAAACACCCTCAGACTTTTAAAGCAGATTTACTTATAGCTGCCAAAACTTAGGAGCAACCAAGATGTCCTTTAGTAGGTAAGTGGATAGTGTGTTACCTCCAGACAATGGAATATTATTCAGGACTAAAAAATATATATGAATCAAGCCACAAAAAGACATAGAGAAAATTTGAATGCATATTAGTAAGTGAAAGAAGCTAATTTGAAAAAGTTACTGTATGATTCCAACTATATGACCTTCTGGAAAAGGCAAAACTATGGTGACAATAAAAAGATTACTAGTTGCTAGTGGTTGGAGGGAGGGATGAATAGTCAGAGACCAAAGGATTTTAGGGCAGTGAAAATACTCTGTATAAAATTATGATGATGGCTATATAACATTATACATTTTCCCAAACTTATAGAATGTACAAAACCAAGACTGAATCCAAATGTAAACTATGGATTTTGAGTAATTATGATATGTCAATGTAAGTACTTCAGTTGTAATTACTGTACCACTCTGGTGGGGAATGTTGATAATTGGAGAGTCTATGCATGTGTGGGAACAGGGAGTATATAGGAAGTCTCTGTAACTTCCCCTCAATTTTCTTGTGAACATTAAATTTCTTTTTAAAAAATAAAGTCTTACTAAAGAAAAATTATCATCAAGGAAACTATAATACCTGGTATATGTCCTTATAAAATCTGTGATCTAATTATAGAAATATATTGTAAGCCATGAGAAGTTAAATAACAAACATAAGACATGATCCATGGTATTTTATGCTTAGTGAGTCAAGAAAGAGCTATGAGTTCAGAACAAGGATCTCTCTGAATGACCTGGAGTTACCCAGGAAGACTGAGATGTTTGAGATATGAGACTGAAGTTAATACTTGATGGATAGTTTGGTTATAGGGAGAGGACAATAAGGAACAGCAACATTCATACCTTTAAGCAGTGTCCCCGCTCTTCTTGTTCTAAGATTAGTACGGCAGTTTGCTGCTAATAAAAAGATGCTAAGGTTGCTTTCTCAGAGGACTGATGTGTAATTTTTACTTACTGTGGACAATCTTAATAATATTAGAGTACTGTGTTTGAAAATGAATTTGAAAAACAATTTATTGATTTCATGAGAATATATCATTCTAAAGAAAATTTTATATTAAGTAAAACTTGTCTACTCCTTCTAGGTTTAAAATGAAAAGGCAGGTCATTGATTCAATGTAAACATCACAATATTATATTCTTGTAAATTTAAAAATGTCAAGTGAATAGAGATTTTAAAAATTAAGGGAAAAAAATCTGTAACAGACTCTGGGTTCCTTGAGGATAATACCTAGTTTTACTTATTGATAACAGGAAACCTAGCCCATGGAAGACACTCAAAATTTTTTTTCTATCTTGATTTTAAAATAATTTTAATTTAAATCTAAGTCTCACATTAAACATAGTTTTTTTTTTTTTTACATATTTTGATGATGATCCTTAAATAACCAAGTCACAGGTATTATACTGTATAATTTCTTATAAAACATAGCACATAAATATACATCCATATACACTGAAAACTTAAAGGTCTGCATGTATGTAGATTCTAAAATGTGGTCAAAGATAATTGTTACATATTATTTATATTTAAGAGGTGGTGACTGATGGGCAGAAGAATTTTGAATGCACTAACTTTTGGGCATATAAATTTACAGACCAGCATATTTTGATTATGGAAGGGGGCTTCATTCCCTTCTGATATTAATTATCTGAATGACGGATGTTTCTCACAAACATTATTTCATCTCACCATATTTTCAAACGTCATAAGTTATTTCTTTTAAATAATCAGTCAAATGATATTTTTTAAAAAATGACAAGCCAGTACATTGCTAACAACGTGTTCAATTTAAAAAAGTTGTTGGAAAGATGCTATTAAAATCCTGAGATTCATTCTGTATTAACACTCATTTATACTGATTTTGACAGCTTTTTAGTAATATGATGTTGATATAAAATTAATATAAAACACACCTCAGTGTTATTTAAAAAGCCCTAAGCCTGTTGAGTAACAGACATTCCTATAAATTGCTCAGTTATCAGTAAGGCACACAGCTGAGCTACAAAGACTGATATACATGATGTAAGTGCCATGGTCCATTCATTCATCTACTGATGCAGTCATGCTCCAGTCTTCTAGTTTCTTTTAATGCCATTCACCACTTGGTGACATCCACAGTGCGAATGATGCACCATCTCTAAAATCTCTCACTGAAATACTCTTTCTGAGCACATTATTTTATCCCTTCTGTTCATGTGCTAAAGAATGCCTTTTCCCTGTGTTATATATAATTCTATAACATTTTGAGACTGCCAGCCCCTGAATCCCACTGCTTTCTGTCAATTCCTTCCTTCGTTGCTCTCCTCACCACACCTACATTTCATGATTTATGATAATCATATTCTTGCATGCTCTCTATTTTCTTCATGCTTGGCCCATTAACTGAATAATTCCAATCAATAAAAACAAAAGAAATCCAATCCAAAACTAAATAAAATTCCACAACTGGGGAGGTTGGTTTCACTGTAAATGCATAATCACCTCCTACATATTAGTCAAGTTTCCTTCCATCTTCTCTCCCACTGCCACCAACTTCTTGTTCCTGATGTCTTGCTCTATACTAGTCTCCAACCTTTGCTGTTGACCTCCCTACTATTTAATCTTTGACTAACTTTCACAGTGATCTTGTAAAGTGTAAATCTCTTCCCACTATTTACAACTTCAAAGCCTGTAATGGCCTTCACTGGTCCTTAAGTAGTAGCCTAAACCCCTTAGGAAGTTTAAAACTTGACATTACACAGCCTGTTCATCTTCTTCTTATTCTTCTCTTAGGCTGCCTTCCTCTTCAGCACACTTACTCCACAATGTCCTTTCACTTCCTCAAACATAGCAAGCTCTTTCTCACCTCATCTTAGGCCTTCTTTCACTCCTGCAGTTAGGCTGCTGGAAAGCCTCTTCTCATTTCCAGGTAGGCCCTCCCACTTCTCCAAATCAAAAGTAGATTCACCATTATTACCTCTCAGAGCACCTTGTTCTTCTATTAGTTTTCACCACGTGTAACTGCGTTTTTGTATTTTTTTCCTTGCTTACTCTCCAATTCTTGCAGTAGTCTCTACATCCCAGGCAGGAAGAAGCATTGTTATATGCCCAATGCATGGCACAGTGCTTGAAACATAGACATTGCTCCATAAGTATTGGTTAAATGGATAAATAATTTAATGAAGAGTGCTCGGCAAATATAGTAACTTTAGGACATTATATTTTAAATGCCAGTACATAACCAGAGAAAGAATCCTTTAGAAATTCTTTTTTTTAAATTTATTTAATTTATTTAATTTATTTATTTATTCATGAGAGACAGAGAGAGAGAGAAGCAGAAGGAGAAACAGGCTCCCAAGGAGTAGGGAGCCTGATGTGGGATTCGATCCCAGGACCCTGGGATCATGACCTGAGCTGAAGGCAGATGCTTAACCATCTGAGCCACCCAGGTGCCCTCCATTAGAAATTCTTAAATCACCAATGGACTAACATGTTTTTCAGAAAATATTCTGCCAATATTGATTTGCTTCTAATACAATGAGGTGTACTTTCACCTCTCTAATACAGATCTAACTGTGCAATAGCTGATTTTTGTATTTTTAATAGCCAGAAAGAACATCATATGGTTCTAATCCAACCTTATTATACATAGGTGGAAACAGGGCCACATAATTTAAAGGAATCTCTAAATGCTACATAACTAGTAAATAGCAGAAATGCTACCAGGATCTAAATGTATATCTTCCATCTTCCTTTATATTTTTTTATTATTTTTTTTTTAAGATTTTATTTATTTATTTGAGAGAGAGAGAATGAGTGAGAGCACATGAGAGGGGGGAGGGTCAGAGGGAGAAGCAGACTCCCTGCCGAGCAGGGAGCCCGATGCGGGACTCGATCCAGGGACTCCAGGACCATGACCTGAGCCGAAGGCAGTCGCTTAACCAATTGAGCCACCCAGGCGCCCCCATCTTCCTTTTTAAAAACTGTAGTGAAAAATCTTCCAAAAGCTATTTAGGTTTTACCTAACTACTTATTAAAAATATGATGTCATAGGGTTTTAATAAGGTCCTAAATTACTAGGTTATCTTAGCTCATATATTCTAATAATAGCTAATTAATACTTTCCAGCTCAATGGAACCCAGTGTTGCTTTGCTGTAGTTGGTTTCCACTGAACCTGAGACATCCGTAGTGCAGGAATCTCTCCTGATCCACGGGGGATACATTCGAAGACCTACCCCAGTGGATGCCTTAAAGTGCAGATTGTATCTCACCCTATACATACTATGTTTTTTTCCTATACATGATAAAGTTTATTTTATAAATTAGGTACAGTAAGATATTAACAAGTAAAAACAGAACAATAATATACAAACTAGACTATAACAATATGTAGAATACAACAAATATAACAATATATCAATAAAGTAATAATTATGTGAATGTTGTTTTTCTCAAAATATCTTACTTCATTGTACTTCCCTTTTTCTCATAATGATGGTGAGATGAAGGGAGGTGACCGACATAGGCATTGTGACGCAGAGTGACAATATGTCAGGAGAAGGATCATCTGCTTCTGATGACCAGTTGGCCCTAACTGAATCTGCTGAAGTGATATTGTGGATAAGGGGGGACTACTGTATTCAGTTCTCTTCCTTAATGCTCCTCATAGAGGTCTTCCTATATGACGAATACTTGCTTACTCATGCGCACACTGATAATTTAAGTCCAATTGAGCCTACTTTAGCTATCACTTTAAACTTACTAAATTGTATTTAGTTCTTGACTGAAGGCTGGAGATAAAGATCAGGTCTGTCAATTGAACTGTTGCCCCAAGACTTCCAGAAAGGAATTTATAAAAGAAATATAAGGAGACAGGCAGGCAGCTTTCAGGCTGAATCTCTGTCCACCCAGAGTAATCAAACAGACAGAATTTGTTATAATTACATTCCTTTCTAAAATGAATTCAAATATATAAAAATAAAAATTATGTACATACATATTTTCCCGCTCAGCTTAATACTTGTTAATACACTCAGACAGTACATTTAATTTGGTCTCCTTCTTGATCACCACACTTTCCCAATTCCCTCCTGTCCTTGTCTCATTGTTTCTTCTTCCTAGGGCACATCTTTTAGTTAACTCAAAAATATTGAGACTTCAACAAAATAACTGTCAGAGAAATGTTTCCAACTAGGCAGGTTCATTCAATTAAAATAAAGAGAGCTATATTTCATCGGAATAGGTAATGTTTTAGAGTTCTAAGACACAGATAATTGCATCCACAGGTCTTGCTGTTTTTATTTATGGTTTTATTAAATTGTATTGCTTATTACCATGTACAAGTCTATAACCCACACTCGTTCTGCTTTCTTTTTATATTTCTTTGTTCCTAAAGAATAATATGGCTCTACATCTATTTCTAACCTTCCATTCATGGGTTGTTTTATGTTTCTTTCCTTTCCTTTAGTTTGTATTGTGAGTCTTTCCACCGTGTGGAACCTTTATAAATAGATCCCGGAGAGCATTAGCAAGAGCTATTCACAGCTCGTCTATGAATTTAAAAAAAAGATACAAACACAGTTCTCCCAACAATAAGCCTGGCTCCATTCATCTACAAGCCCATCACATTGCAAATCTCTTGATCTACAAGTGGTACGAATCTCAAAATGTATAAGCTTTGTTACCTTGGGCAAGTCAAACATTTAAACTGCAATTTCTTTAGGGACAACAATACTGTCCCTACCTAATCCATAAATTACTGTGAGGCTCAAGTTATATATTCAGTGGAAAGCAATTTGTAATAGATAAAGAGATACAATAAAACGGGCTATCATTAGGTCATTATTCACTAAGTCACAGGCAGAAAAGTAGTAGTGCAGATAGGGATCTGTTCACCAACAATAAACCTCCAAAATGTTTTAAGATTTTGCCGTCTTCCTTGGCTTCTCTTCCACTCAAGAAAATGACAACATAGAGCTCAGAGATGAAGGTGAACATTTTACCTCAATTTTTAACTTGTCAAGTTAAAGATTAAAGTTTGTTTTTGAAGTCAGATTGTTGTAAATAATGCAAAATTTTACCATGTACATTAAAGACGTATTTTAATTTTCTCGGATTAAGTTTCATCTATATATTTTAAACTTTGTACTCTTTTCTAAGTTGTCTTTTATGAATTTAGCATTTATATCTGTTTCATGGCTTTACTATTTATAGGGTCACAATAATCTCATCTGTTTAGAGCCCATTTACTCAAGCACTGGAACTTACATGTTATATAAATCATTGTTAAATTGTTTAAAAACTTTTTTTACATTAATGTATAGGTATTTTATTTCTGATAAGGTTCAGTTGAAATTAACAAACACTTCTAAGTCTTTCAAAAATTTAAGTTATGTGTTTGAAGCTTTGTTTTAAATGTTCAATTTGATATTTCAAATAATTGCGTATGAAGGTAAGTGTTTTTGGAGAAAAAAATCCCTGTAAGGCACTAAGGGATACCTAATAAAACAGTTTGGTTATTGGCATCATAGAGTTCTGATGTAATGTCCTAAAGTCAACTGAATTCAAAAGATACCCATCGAAGGTGATTGGTGATCATTACAAAGGAGGGATATGCTGTCCTCATCAGAATCCTTCACATCACTAGCTGTGGGGAAACCTGACATCCTGTGCCCCTAACAGGACGTTGTTCTCAAACTTGGCTGTACATGAGAGCTTCCTGAGGAGCTTTGAGAAAATATCAACAGCAGCAATAAAGAATGCCCAATCCACACTTCAGACCACTTACATCTATCTCTGGAGGTGAGCCTTATCCTTGGGAAAGTGGGGTGGTTAATTCTCCCAGGAGATGCTAGTATGCCATCAAGGTTAAGAACCAAGTTAGCAGAATTTGAATATGATCAAGCCTATGGAGATAACTTCCATTTACATAAGGGAATTCAGGTGAGAGACAAGAGCTTTTCAAACTTGAATGTGTATAAAAATCACCTAAGGATCTTGTTAAAATGAGGATTCTAATTGTGGTCTAGGGAATAGCCCAACATTCTGCATTTATAATAAGCTCTCAGGCTCTCAGCTATCTAGAAATCCATACTGCTGATTGGCATCCATATTTTAATTAGCATTGGGATAGAAGACATGTCAGATGACACCAGGAAGCATCAACAGACAAAGCAAAAATGTACGATTTGGCAAAGGAAAATTATTTTAGCCTTTTTTAGATCCTTATGGGAGTATTTTTTTTTTAACTGTCATTGTGCTGTCAGATAAACTTTTTTATTATGATAAACTATCACAAAATTTACCATTTTAACTATCTTTAAGTGTACCATTCAGTGGCATTAAGTACATTCACATTTTTGTGCAACCATCACTACTCTCCATTTCTGGAACTTTTTCATCATTTCAAACTGAAACTCTCTACTCATTAAGTAATAACTTCTGATTCTTCCCTCCCACCAGACTCTGCTAACCACTAGGTTACTGTCTCTATGAATTTCAATATTCTAGGTACCTCATATAAGTGGAATCATACAATATTTATCCTTTTGTGTTTCGCTTGTATCACTTAGTATAGTTCTCTTCAAGATTTATCCACGTTATAGCATGTATCAGAATTTCACCCTTCTTAAGGCTGACTAATATTCCAATGTTATGTGTAAAACACATTTTGTTCATCATTCATCCACTGATAGACATTTGGGTTGTTTTTACCTTTTGGCTACTGTGAATAATGTTGCTATAAACACTGGTGTATAGCTTGTCCTTTTTTTTTAAAGATTTTATTTATTTATTTGACAGAGAGAGAGCACAAGCAGGGGGAGCAGCAGAGGAAGAGAGAGAGGGAGAAGCAGACTCCCCGCTGAGCAGGAAGACCCACATGGGGCTCGATCCCAGGACCCCGGGATCAAGACCTGAGCCAAAGGGCGCCTGGGTGGCTCAGTTGGTTAAGCTACTGCCTTCGGCTCAGGTCATGATCCTGGAGTCCCGGAATCGAGTCCCGCATTGGGCTCCCTGCTCAGCGGGGAGTCTGCTTCTCCCTCTCCCGCTCCCCCCTCTTGTGCTCTTTCTCTCTCTCGCTCTCTCTCTCAAATAAATAAATAAAATCTTAAAAAAAAAAAAAAAGACCTGAGCCAAAGGCAGATGCGACTGAACCACCCAGGCATCCATAGTTTATCCTTTTTTAAACAACAGAAATATTTATAATCTTTATTAGGAGATTCAAAAGAATGCTAATTTTGTAAGGTGTGATCATGGCATTGCGATTATAAGATAAAATGTCCTTATTTTTTTAGAAATATGTAGGACTGAAATAACTTGGTATTTGGAATTAACTCCTAAAACATTTCAGCAAAGAACAATAGGGAAGAAAAAGTGACCAGTAAAGGAATGTGGCAAGATCTTGACAAGTGGTGAGTCTGGGTGCTGAGTACATTGGATTGATGTATTTTGTTCTTTTTTGGGTATTTTAAAATATTCAAATACAGAACAAAATACATTTGATCCTCATTTTCAGATTCTGTATTAGTATCACTAAAATCAATGCTTGTGGCGCCTTTGTGGTCATTTGCAAACATGGACAGAGTGCTGAAAAATTTGAGTCCTCCAAAAGCGTATTTTCCCAGCTAAGGTTAAACAAGGCTACGCTCTGCCATCATGATTCAGCTCTCATATATAAACAAATGTCCTTTTTGCAGTCTATTTGGTGTTATGTTTTGTGCATTTTTGTGCTTGTTATTGATGATTTTGCTGTTTAAAATGCCACCCTCCCCCCTCAAGTGTAGTACTGAAGTGCTAGCTAGTGTTCCTAAACTCGAGAAGGCTGTGGTGTGCCTATGGAAAAACAAAACAAAACAAAACAAAACAAAACCATGTTAGATTAGCTTTGTTCCAGCATGCGTTATAGTGCTCTTAATAGTGAATTCAGTATTGGGTCACCTGGGTGGCTCAGTCATTAAGCATCTGCCTTCGGCTCAGGTCATGATCCCAGGGTCCTGGGATCAAGCCCCGCATTGGGCACCCTTCTCAGCAGGAGGCCTGCTTCTCCCTCTCTCACTCCCCCTGCTTGTGTTCCCTCTCTCGCTGTGTCTCTCTGTCAAATAAATAAAATCTTTAAAAAAAATAGTGAATTCAGTATTGAGAAACAAAATATATTAAATAAGGTGTCTTTAAATAGAAACACACATAAAACAAGGCTATGTATTGGTCTATTGAAACATGTGGTTTGTAGAGCCCTAACCCTGTCTTTCCCCTAGGAACAATCCTTCAGTATTAGCTGATTTAGTGTTTGCAGTGAATTTATAGAATATAACTACTGCGAATAATGAGGATTGACTGTATTTGTTAAGTGCTTAGAAAATTTCTCCACTCAAATTTCAAACTGAGTAGTAAGAATATAAAGTAAAACCACACATGATTATTACATAGGTGGCATTACACATAGGAGTTAAAGGTGACCAGAGGAAATCAAAATGGCAGTGGTGTGTAAGGAACCAGACCAGAAACCTGGGGACAGACATTTACTCCTTGTTCCCCCATCATTCTCCATATATAATCCATCACTCTTTCCTATGGACATCATCTGATAAATTATATGTCTCTATAATCCATCATTTCTTCTATCATCACTTCTGAATGTTTTGAATAACTTCCTAACCATTCTTCCCATCTCCAATATTGCCTTTCTCACATCCATTACATTGACCAAATCCAACATGATACATTATTTAAAATGCCACCTGATTAACATAATTCAATGATTCCAAAGGACTCTAGCAAGGATTTTTAACCCTGGTCCAAGAATACTGTTCAGGGATGGGGACCCCATGAAACTGTATGCAAAATGTTAAAATGTTGCTAAATGATGTCACCCTCTCCCCCTAGGAAGACATACAGCTTTTTGTCACTTTGCAATGAGTCTTGATCACATATCCTTGCCAAGAATTTAAAATCCAAGGTCCTTAGCAAAGCCCAGAAGACCTTTCATAATCTCATTCCTGCTACCCTTCCAGCCTTCCTTCTCATCATTCACTATTTATGCTGCAGCAGATTTGAACTGCTCATGGTCCCCAGCACACCCCACGGCTGGGTTCATTACAACCACATTCACCAAAATGTTTTTTGATCTCACATTCCTACACTTTACTTGGTTAAGTTCTCCTTATTCTTTACAACACCCTTATCTAAAATTTTGAAGTGATTTAGATGGGTTAAAATAATAAAAAGATCAGTGTATCTGAGCACAGGTGATGGGGTACAGTGATATGAAATGATGTCAGAATATCAGAGAGGCAGTCAGGAACCAGATTATGTGGAGTTTTGTAAACTGGGCTAGTAAGTTTGGATTTTATTCTGAAGTCATGAAAAACCATTATACAGTTGTAATAAAGAAGTCCAACATTAGCCAATTTCTGTTTAAAAACATCATTCTGATGTATAGAGTAGACTGTAGGTGGAGTGATAGGCTCAAGTAAGGAGACTGATTAGGAAGATGTATTCTTGTTTGGAAAACTGAGTGGATAGTAATAAGCATTATAAATATGTGATCCATAGGAAAGAACAGGTTTTCTCTGGGATATATTGGGTTTAATATTTAAACATATTGCATTTTAGGTATTTGTGAATAACTTGTTCCAGAAATCTATCTCTAATTCTAGGAAAGTTTTGTTTTCAATGAATAAGTAGGAAGACTATATTTAAAAGCAAAATTTTACTCTGATGATGTTTATGAAATAATTCTGTGGACATAATAAACTAGGTGAGATGAAGTCCTCTGAGCCCATCTGGAGCAAGATTTAGATTTAATAGAATTATCCATATAATGTTTCAGATTTTCTTTTCTTGTCAAGCTTTTATGAGTATTGATGGTGGAGATTTACATACAATTTGACTTGAGTCATTAAAATCAACCCATTTTTAAACAAGTGACCTTCCAATAAAATAATAAACAGGGGCACCTGGGTGGCTCAGTCAGTTAAGTGTCTGCTTTCTGCTCAGGTCATGATCTCGGGATCTCAGGATTGAGCCCTGTGGGGCTCCCTGCTAAGCGGGGAGTCTGCTTCTCTTTCTCCCTCTGACCCTCCTCCACGCTTGCACCTCTGTGCACACACGCACACACTCTCTCTCTCTCAAATAAATTTAAAAAGTATTTTAAAAATAAACAAATTCTTAACAAAATCCTTTTGAAATTATAGGCTGTAATTTTTAAATCCTGACAGTTGAGAGAGGACAATGACTATCATTCTGCATCTTGAATTATGATGACAGAATTTGGTTTTTTGATCTTACTGCAGAAAATGATACTTTAATTTTTGGTAAATGGTGGAATAAATACTTTCATTTACCTTAAGTTAAACACTATGTGTTATGACTCAAATTCAGTTACCTCACAAGCAGACTACTTTTCTCTGCTTTCTTTTATCTACTCCTTGGATTAAAGCTGCCACTCTCTGTACCATGGTGGCAATGCTTGCACTTGCCCTCTTAGCAGTTATGGATGAAAGCCAGACCGACATTTTGAATTGGACGTCTAATAGAACTCAGATTTCACGTGGTCCACAGGAGCAGCTTCTTACTCCTTGAAGTAATTTCTATCATTGCCTCCTCCATGTGCCTCCATTCACTCAAACTTGCTTCAACTCACTCATTTAAAAGCTCTGGCTGCCTTCCATTTCCAACTGCCAGTGTTTGCATCGCTGTGCCTACAGACTCTTTCCCCAACATTTAGAAACCCACTCTAAGGCTCAAAGTGTTGTGGAATTAACAACCATCCGGTCAGCAACTGGGAGTGGACAAGCATCTCGGCTCTCTCACTGCCAACATGGGACAATCTGAAGCTATCTATAGAGCTCTTTCCCAGAGTTTTCACACAGCAGTAAGCCTCAGACACTCGCTGGTCAGATGGCTGACAGAGAGCATCCGTATGGGCAGGCTTCCCTTATTTCACCTCCACACTTCCCTACCTACATTCCATCAACTTCCCAAATTCACAGTTGCACTCAAATCCTTGTGTTCGAACAGAATCCAAACTGGGATCCCCTACAAACCCAATCTTCTTGGAGTCTTTCTGAGGTCAGTCAATGAAAAGTTCAATTCTACCAGCTGCTGGACTAAAATCCAAGGTGTCATTCTTGCTTCTTCTCCTTTTGTTCACACCTCACACTAGCTTCATCAGAAAATCTTATAGAATCTATTTCAGATATATCTAGAATTTGACCAATCACCTCCATCCTTAGTGACTGTGTTCATCTGCTCAGATAGCGATAACAAAATACCATAGAGTGGCCTCAACAAACAAACATTTGTTTTCTCCCTGTTGTGGAGGCTGGAAGTCTGAGACCAAGGCACCAGTGGGTTTGGCTTCTTCAGAGGTCTCTCTCCTTGGTTTGCCTTCTTCCTGTGTCCTCACATGGCCTCTTCTCTGTGTGTACATCCCTGGTGTCTCTTTGCATGCCCTAATCTCCTTTTCTTATAAGGATACCAATCACGTTGTATTAAAATCCACCTTAATGGCCTTATTTTAACTTAATTGCCTCTTTAAAGGTCCTATCTGCAAACAGAATCACATTCTGAAGTAGTAGGGGTCAGGGATTCAACATATGAATTTCCAAGGGATTCAGCTCAGTCCATAGGAGTGAGCCTACACCTACTGACTGCAGTTTAGTCAAAGCCATTATCTTTTTCTGCCTGGAAAATCAATAGCCTCCTAACGGTCTGCTCTACTGCCCTTTTCCTTCCTGCAGTCAATTCTCAACACAACGGCCAACGTTACCTCACTGAATCTCTACTCAAAACCCTTTACTGGCTTCCCAACTGGCATAGAATAAACTCCTGAGACCACCATAATCTACCTTGCTCCGACTCCTTTCCTTTCTGGCATCATATTCTATTACTCTCCCTCTCTGTCACACTTATCCAACCACAGTGATTCCTCGCTGATTTTTTAGCAAGCTTGGCTATTCCCACATTTGGGCCTCTACATGTCGTTTCCTTTACCTAAAATGATAGTCCCTGCCACATCTCCATGGCTCTCTCTTCCTTTCATCAGGTCTTTATTCAAAACTCACCTCAGGGAGGCCTTTCCTGGGCACTGTATCTAAAATAGCAACTCCTCTCTGATGTTTCACATCCTACTTCCTTTTTTCTTCTCTTTAGCACTTACCATCTTCTAGAATATATATTTTACATGTTTTTATGGGTTATTTTCTGTCTCACTAGAATTTAAGCTTTAGGAGGGCTAGAATTTCTGTTTTTTCTCTCTTGATATCCCAGCACCTAGAACCATGCCTGCAGCATAGCAGGTGTTCAAGAAACATTTGTTGAGTGAATGAATGGTTTTCCTCAGCATACCAGTAAAATCATCGTTATAAGAGTTTGACCTAACAGTGATTTGTCTGAGTATTACAGAGCCTTCTGTGCATATCTTTGCTATAGTTTTTATAGCAGTTTTGTCTTCAATATGTGATATGGACTATGCCTATTTTGTTATAACCCAATGTCAAAAGTGAATTTCATCCATTGAGTTTTATACAATAGATGAAAATATAGGAAAGTAGTAGATTGATGGGCAGCACACCAAGATTGGCAACTTCAGGAAGATTTCCAGAATGGCATCACCATTTTGATGTTTAAAGGGGAAAATACACATTCATTTAGCAATGATTCCTTATTATGAATGTGCCAATCACTCATTTAAAGGCTGGGGGTAGAAAGATAGGTAAGGTCTGGGGTCTGCCTAGGAGGGCTATAGAGTCCATAGGGAGTCTTTCCTTCTTCCTGTTTGGAAATTTTAATTTCCAGCTTTGTGGGGTTGCAAGGAAGCGGGAGGAGGAGGAGGTAGAAATGGAAGAAGATGAGAACAAGGAGGAGGAGGATCAATCAGTCACACATTAGTGGAACTAAATTTCTAAGCAAACAGAAACATAGAAAATAATGGTTCTCTTAGCAGTTAAGTGACAAATGTCTTTTCATGGCTGAAAGGATAGGAGAGAGGGAGTTCTCCCTAAAATGATGCTTTGAAGCATTCTTAGAAGAGTCATATTGTGTCTTCCCTTTGTTCTAGGGTTTTGTTTTTTAAGATTTTATTTATTTATTTGACAGAAAGAGAGAGCACAAGCAGGGGGAGCAGCAGAGGGAGAGGAGGAGGGAGAAGCAGGCTCCCCGCTGAGCAGGGAGCCCGATGTGGGACTCGATCCCAGGACCCTGGGATCATGACCTGAGCTGAAGGCCAACACTTAACCAACTGAGCCACCCACGCGCCCTGTTCTAGTCTTGACACAATCAATATCCAATCCATTATAGGAGTAATAATGCAGGCGGTCAAACAACCTTAACAAGGACTCTGCTATTCCTGCAGTTAGATGGAGAATGCATTCAGTATGAAGAATTTTTAACCTGAGGGCAACTCCATATTTACAAATATAGATTTCTTAACACATGGCTTGCCATCCTAGTGAGAAGCCAGAACTTGATTTCTTTCTAGGCACATGTGTTTGTGAGCGGGGAGAGGGACTGATTAGAAGAGGGGGACTTAAACCTAGGTATGCTTACTCCAGCCCCAATGTTTCCTCACAGGCACATAATAATTGCTGTTAGCAATGTACTTTTCTAAAGTTCAAAGCTATAGCATAAGTAAAATAAATGTTTATAGATACCAGGCCTTACAGCCAGTGAAATTGAAACAAACATTCTTAAGTTCCTCCTTAGAGATGCACACAATTAATTGAAGACAGATAATTGCATGTGTAATGGCTTCTTGTACACTAAGTACCTGTTTACAAATCAAATTATTCAATTTGGAATCTCAAGTGTGTGCTGTCTATGCTCAATTAACCCCTTATGGCTATGCATAAACACCTAGTTTGTAGAAATGTGGTCTTTAATATTTTTAAGATCATTTAAATTAGGACTCAAATTTATACAACAAAGTGTGAAGTAAAAATCTGTTATCATTTCCTAAGTAAGGAGATATAACATACCAAATATTGCTCTAAGTCATTTGCTGCTATTGTTTGAGGCTTACATCTTCATTTGTAAAACCTGCATTGAAACAAGTTCTCTGCAAGGGACATGAACTCTAAGAGATATTACAACATGTGTGATGAAAATCTAAAAAGGCTATTTTCTGAAGAAATTTGAGAATGGCAACTGAGCTTCTCTAAAAGCTGCTAAGTGTACAAAGGAGGTGTATTAGAGTTATTCACTTCATCTTACATCCATCTGAATGTTCCTGCACAGCGTAAGTAAAGTACCATGGAACATGGGCAAAGGGAAAGAGGATACGATCCCTGCATTTGACACACATTTACCTGCATTCGATCCGTGACTCAAACGCTGCAGGAAGCACAGGCATGGCTCTCTGAGCAAAAATCCTGTTGTCACATAGGCTTTAAAGGCAGCTCCATACATCAGGAAATGAGCAAAAAAGAATATCTGCATCATCACTTTTAGTCTGTTTTCCTATAGAAAACAGCTATAGAAGTGGACCAATAAAGTACCTAGCTCAGGTAGGAATGTGAGAATAAAATGCTTAGCATATTCTAAAAACTCACAGGAAAACAAGACAAAACAAAAATACACTTCCCTGCGGTCTAAGTTAAGGAAAAAGTATTTTTTCTATTTTGTCATGATTTAATTTCTATCATCTTTACAGATGGGTAAAACTGGAGGAAAAAAGACTCATAAACAGGTAATGAGGCAAAGGCAAGTTGGCAGGGCAAAAAGAAGCAGATCGATTTATGATTCATACAGTGAAGTGAAACTGTTTCCTGAAAGGTTGTGTGACCATGTGGCTAAATCAATGGCAGAGTAATAGGGTTAGAGGCAAATTGTAGAAAGTATGCAGTGGATAAAAATTATACTTATTACTGTGTTCTAGACTTGAGGCTTAGTTTCAAAGCAAGAAAAGCCTTTGATGTGAAGAATATGGTAAACACCAAAGAAAATAATTTGAGCTTTTTCCTTTAATTGTCATTTATTTCCTATTAGACTCTCCAACTTTAGGAAAATTTGAAATGACTCTTCTCTCCAGATGAAAACAAAGGAAAATCATCATATAGCACTTGGGATGAAGATAGAACATATACCTATTTTATTTTTATATTGCCCTTTAAAAAGTTTCTTCTTAATAATAAAATTTGCTTTTTAGTGGTAGTAAATCAAAATACAGACATATCCCTGGCTTTGCTTCCCCCAGGATAGGGAACTTGATAGAAGGTTAATTAATTTCCTGAGCATTGCTGTTTTTAGCATTCACTCTAGTGACTGAATATTGAGCGCTTGAATCAGGTGAAGTTTGTGAGTAATCTACATTCATTTTATTCTGCTTCTGAAATACAACTGCATTATATGTGAGGCTTACAGGCTCAGGAGAAACAAGGTTTTCGAAAATGAATTTTCTCTTTTGATTCCTCTCCCTCCCTTGCTTCACTGCTTTCTTCTTTCTTTCCTTCTCTTTCCCCTCCCTCCTCTCTGCCTTTCTTTGTTTTCCCAAAAAGAGATCAGCCATGTTCCCTACTTATGTTTATATTAAAAGGAAGAAATCCTTAAAAAAAAAAAAAAGTTACTTTTAAATAATGGGTGCCTGGTGGCTCAGTCGGTTAAGTGTCTGCCTTCAGCTCAGGTCATGATCCCGGGGTCCTGGGATCAAGCCCCACATCAGGCTCCCTGCTCAGCGGGGAGCCTGCTTCTCCCTCTCCCTCTGTCTGCCGCTCCCCCTGCTTGTGCTCTCTCTCTCTGACAAATAAATAAAACCTTAAAAAAATTGTTTAAATTATGGGTGACTTATGGTCGTGATGATTTGACTACATATGTTTAGTATCTACTGTACACTAATTTTAAATAGAAAAGACTGATTCTTTCATTGCAAAAGAACCATGGAACTTCCAAACTCTAATTGCATGTGCACCCATTTCTGTGGCTAGGTAGGAGATATATATCGAAGGATGACCATCCATGTGTTGCATGCCTCGCATTGCTCTTTGGGAATTATGTTTCCTGTGGTCATTGCACATTTCCAGCAGTGATCCAAAGCATTAGGCTTCTGTGGCCCTGATTCATCTCAGCCTCTTCTGACTCTGAGAGAGAGCCTTTCAATATGCTTTTGTTGTGCCATTTTCTCCATGCTCAGCAGCCTGTATTTCATGAATGCATTGTCAGCTAAAGTATATTTGTTATATAGTCATCACTAGAAAAGGATATGCCGATAATTCCATTAGATGGAAGAGGATTTAAAATACTATAGATTTATCAAGTATTCATTACTGGAAAGCTGATATCATTACAGTAGCTTTTCAAAATAGTTGTGTCTTTGCTCGTGTCTGAAATAGTGTCAGAGAAATGGGAAAAGAATCTCATTTACTCCGTCGGTCTCATTTTGCACTGGTTTCATTCCTTTGTATTGTAACTCATTTTTTTTTTTCTTATTATTATTTATGTGAGAGAGCAAAAGAGAGCGAACACGAGCAGGGGGAGCAGCAGAGGGAGAGGGAGAAGCAGACTCCTCGCTGAGCAGGGAGCCCGATGTGGGGCTCGATCCCAGGACCCTGAGATCATGACCTGAGCCGAAGGCAGACGCTTAACGACTGAGCCACCCAGGCACCCCTTGTAACTCATTTTTAACTTGTTATTTTTTGAAGACAAATGTTACTTAGAACATGGTGGTAATGTAGAGGAAAATAATGTATTTGAGAAAATTGAGGCATAAAATCAACAAATAGTTATCTTAAAAATATTGTGAAAGAAAAAAAGGGACACATGTCGAATACTGATATTGGCAGAGCCAGCATTTCTTTTAAGATGTGGATCAGTTTCCCAGAGACAGAAAAATGTGACTTGTTGCCAAAGGCGTTACAGTAACCTTCATATCACTGATAAGAAAATTTGCAGATGTAGCACGGACTAATGGCAAATGTCTGAATTTTCTAAAATAGCATGGCATCACAGAATCTGACTCTTATCTGATTTTTATTTCCTTAAAGAACATATGATATTGGAATGTCCTTACCTTTTACGTTTTCTACTACTTCTGCTGGTGAATATATAAAGAAACAATGTTTCTTTCACTAACCTGAAGAAAAAAGTGTCGGGTGCCTGGGTGGCTCAGTTGGTTAAGCGACTCCCTTCGGCTCAGGTCATGATCCTGGAGTCCCAGGATCGAGTCCCACATCAGACTCCCTGCTCAGCAGGGAGTCTGCTTCTCCCTCTGACCCTCCCCCCTCTCATGTGCTCTCTCTCTCTCAAATAAATAAATAAAATCTTTAAAAAAAAAAAAAAGAAAAAAGTGTCAAGATATCTAACCTGCAGATGTCAACTTATTTAGTAAATGAAATGGATATTTTCCACATTCCCCCAAAATTAAGAAATGAAATCTGGCATTTCTCATGTTTATCTGCCACTTATTATGTATCAAAATTCCTTAGTTCTATGGTTTATTTTGTAACAGACAATAGTAGTCTTCTGTGGAACAATGTAGAAGTAATGTCTATTTTCAGCATTTCCAAGACAGAAGTAATAGGGCATTAACTCTGTGTTTCTACAGCCGGTGATGACTTCTGATGGCCAGGGGTGTTGTGTATGGCTCTCATTAGAGTGTAACGAACTAATGGTAATATTAGCTATCAATTCTAGTAACCACTCTAATAATATTAGTTGAATATCTGCCTTATACCATGTACTTGATGTGTTGGTCATTTGACTCTGTCTTTTTGTTCTCTTTTTAGGTTTTTGGTAACATAAGCTTTTAACATAAACAAACAATTATTAATTGCTAACTTCCTGTAAGTCCTATTAGAGTACAATAATTCAAACCAGTTTAAGTCTACTTATAAAGAAGGTCTCTGGGACAGTGATGAGGCAGTAGGTGCCAAGTGTAACATGGGAAGATGGGCAGTAGGTAAAATTCCTGGGTTCTACCAAGTCACATCTAGATAGCCAGTTGTACCCATTAAACAACAGTCTTCTGGGAGGGAATAAGACTTCATTGCCTAATTCACATTTATAACCCTTTAACACAAAAAACAATGCACTATGAGTAGAAAGCTTGAGATATACTGACTGGATTGGAGAAATTCTAGCTTTGTACAAGTTCTGGAGAAGGTCTTATTTGGAAAGATTTTCTGGAACATTAGTTTTCTTAGTAAAGCAGTGTTATTTGACATCTACCTCCCCAGATCCACAAATACAGTAAGACTCTTGTAAGGTAAATTTATCAGACGTATTAGAAATAGGACTTTTTTGTTAGTCAATTATTTCAGTACATGTCTGTGTACTTGCTATATATTAATGATTTCCCACATATTAAATATAAAACAAAATCCATTTAGAATTAAAATTATAGGGATGAAAGGTCAAACTGCATAACGGGAACTACAGTTTAAGCTCTTGGAGTGCTTGATGGATTATCATTATAAATATCAATTATCCTATTTTAATTCAAGCAGCCAAGAACAATTTATTGAGCTCTCATTATCAGACAGCATGTAAAGATTTACCTTATTGGAACTAAACAGTCATTTACTTTTATTCTTATGTCTCTGGAGTGAAACAAAAATAATTTTCAGAGAAATACTTAAATCTTTGCTTTTTGTATGTACCAATATTTATTGCCTTTATCTAATAGTTAAAAAGTTTTATATTTTTTATTTTTATAATTGCATTTTTTAATAAATGATTTAGTTCTTTTCTAGATTTTTAACATGGGGAAGATTTTTTCAGATATGTACTGAATGCTTTCAAATAAATAAGGTTCTTGTTACTGAACTTTCTTCATTGGTTATAATTTTTCCCTAGACCCCAAATTGATTATGAGAACAAAGGCATTATTCATCAATGAGTGGGTTAGGTAAGGATGCAGTTTTTCTATTTCTATTTTATGTTGTTGAATCATATGATTTACAGAACAAATAATGCTGAAGATTTTCAGGAGAGCTGTATGTCCTGTGCTTAATCAAGAGAAATTCAACAAGGTGCGCTCATGAAGATGGAACTATTTTGAGAAAATCAATAGAATTTTTCCCCCTGACTTAACCTACTGGGTTTACAATGATCACACTCTTTTATATTACTCTACTCACTCCATGTCATTCTTATCATGTTCTGCTAATATAAAAATGTTACCATTTTAAAGTATCATTTCCTCCAAAGAGGATACATATCCAGTATGCAATATTAAAATAATAATTCTGTAATGTGTCAATTTTTTTAATAAGAATAATCCTTTTTTATTTTCCAGAGAAAATGTGAGGGCCAATTATACTGTAAAATGTTTCTATGAGTCATGAAACCACCTTATATCCTTGAGCCATAACAGGAAATAGATACAGTGAACATGAATATCTTTAAAGTATGACTATCTTCAAGGTATGACTATCTTCATCACTGACGATTTTTATCAAAAGAGACAGTGGCAACAGAACAAGTGCCTAAAAAAATATGAAATGGTTTCTGGGAAATACTCTCCAAACATGTTAGAAATAAAGGGATCAAAGTAGAAATGCAGTCATTAATTGGAAGAAAAAAAAATGGTAGTATTATAAGAATAGCTAGTTAGCTAGTATACACTCTCCAGAATCTCTGAGATGGATCAGAGAGAAGCACAGAGTCAAGAAATCTGGGTCTACAGATTTTATATAGGGAGTACAAAGAAACATCTGAAATCTGCATGTGTGCGTTATTAGGTTATTTAATTTCCACTTTGGGTTTTCAGAATTTTTCACTTTCAGCTACATTTTAATTCATTGTTTCTCCTCCTTGAAAAAATAAAGTTATCACTTTTAAAGGAAAAAAAATCATGAATTCATGGTGATGACATAAGATATCTTAATTATAATGGTATTTAAAATCATAGAAAAATGAACCCAAATAGGAGTCCCTTATGCTTACAGCTCTGGCAAAATTGTAAAGTCAAACAATTTTACAAATTAAAAATAAACTATAAAAACAATAAAATTCAAATTAACAATATCAATTTTGTTTGACAAATACATTGTTTTGCTGAAACTAAATTGCCTTTCATGATGTGAATTGTTGTATCTTAGGCATAGGCTCTTCCAACTGTCATAAAATTTTCAATTTCAAAGTATACTAAGATTTTTACGTGTAGAACAGTGACACCATTTACTGTTCTCTTAGTATGAATTCTGTTATTGTGTCCAGTCTATTTTTCCCCCATTAGCTTGTGACAAAATAGTGCTATTGCCAACTCAGTCATATAATAAACACAAATGTAGCACTCAAATAGAGGGGTTTTTGGTCTTAGGTATCTAAAAAATGTTTTAGGGTTCTATTGCTGAATACTGAGAGATCTCCTAGGTTATGTTTGTAAATTCTCAGAAAGCTGCAGAACTCAGTAGTGGAATATTAAATCAGTTATAAACACAATACAGACAACAACAACAAAAACAACCTAAAACTACCACCCATCAGAATACATGTCAGTAGACAATGTGACAAAAAACGAAGTATAAAAACAAAATGGAAAATTCTCTAAATGTGATGTTAGAGCATCAAAACAGGAGAAATTTAAGAAAAAAATGTTTAAAAACAAAAGCAAACTGAATTTATAAAAATGAAACCTATGGAGTAGCAGTTACAATGCAGGTCCTTTTATGTTTATTTCTTTTCCTCCCTTAGAGAGGAAGATAAAAAGAGCTCATTTGAAGAATAATGATGGAAGGAAGGTGGAGTCAAATTGAAGGTGGGTTGGGGTTAGAACAGAATGCAGAACTACCAGAGCTCAAAGAGTATCCAACCTACTTCTAGTCAATTCAGAACCCAAAACAAACTCAAGTTGGAAAGAAAAGGTCAAATATGTTCAAAATTCTTTTTTTGGAGATTTAGTTTTGGCAGCCAGATCTTTGTCCTTTGATGTAAATTGACTTCCACCTAAACTTGAAATGATTTTCATTCAATCTTACTTTTAGCATCATGAAGTAGAAAAGTTTTTCCCCTTTTTGCCAACAGAAAAGGAGCTGCCTTGCAGGAGAGAAGGAAGGGCCTTAACTATCTGATCTTCCTGCAGAGAAGTTTGACTACGATGGGAATAGAAACTTCAATGATGTTCCACAGGGGGGTTATCTCTGTACTACCCCAGACTGGTGTTTTTCTTCTGTGGCCACTGAAATGCTAATTCCCAGTTGTAGTTTAATACAGAATTTTTGTAGTAATGTCAGCATTACTTTATTTCAACCAGATTCTTTTTTTAAATGATTTTCTCCAAATTACAATTTAAAGCAAATTCAATTTTCTAACATCTCACAGGACAAATCGAGTCCCAAATTGTGTTTTAATTTGGTAAAACATAAAAGTAAAGTTGTAATCAGAAATTCTAAGATACGTACCTGAGATTTGCTAAAATGTGCAAGCTATTAAAAACAGATTCTTTACCTGTGCCAATAAATTTCCCACTTTTGAAAATAAAAATAACTCATAATAAATATAACTATTGTATGTTTCCTCCTCCTGTTTGCTTAAATATATTTCCATAGATATAATCTATACCCTCTCTAATGTTCTGACTTCCAAAAATATATCATAAGCAGTTTCCATTCTGCTCTGTAGCATGTTAACTAAGTTCTATTACTACATTAGATTATCAGAGAGGCCAAAAAACATTGAAAAGGTAAACATTAACCCAAAATCTAACCATCCAAATATATTATCATTAACGTTTTAGTTTTCAGATTTTCTGTTTCCTAAAAATATATGAATATATGCATATTTGTAAGAAATTCCATTGGTTCACCCCAAATGTACCCTAGAGCCTCACCGAAACATGTTCATGATATCTTCTTGAAAGCACCCATGAGGCTCTGCCTGAGAACTTTCTTCCCCAGGGAGCAGTCCTTGTCCAATGATGATAAAAATAAAAGATGACAAACTTAGCTTCTTTGAAATTCAGGTGGGATGACTCTAAGATGTTGTGGTGGCCCACTCCTATGAGCCCTGGGACTCCCCCAAAGAACAACAAAGGCTGGAGAACTTGCCATGAGCCTACCAAAGCTCACTGAGTCTCTTCCTGCCCAATCCTCTTCCCTTCCCCTCTTTTTTTCATAGACCTGCACTATGGTCTGAAGACTGTTTAACTCCTCTTCCTCTCCTCTATTCTTCACAGGTGCTTCCCCAATAAATATCTTTTCTATCTAATCTTTTTGACTATTTTTTTAAGAAATCTAAACCAACAGAGGTAGTGCCTTGAGTAGTTAGAGAAAATAAGAGGTAAGTTTTAGGACTGGCCAAATGATCATTCAAAGAGCAAAGATGCCATTGGCAAAATAAAGAAATCATTAACAAGCTACAATCACCTCTCCTGGGACAAGGGAACTTTGGAGTCCAGGTGAAAAAAGGGAGTCATCATCCTGGCCAGAGTAACGGACCCTCGTAAGCAGAAGATGGTGGAGTTGCTTTTATACAACCGTGGTAGATAGAAATATTTATGGAACCCGCTGATATTTATGTGCTCCTCTGTACGCTCATGACTATTGTAACTCTGAATGGGCATTTCTAACAACAAAGGCCCAAGAAGCCATGACTGTCAAGGGCTTACACCCTCAGGGTCAGTCATCAAAACCTGCCAAGGTGATAGCTGAGGGTGAGGAGATTTTCGGAATGGAGTGGAAAAGATGATGAGTAGGATTCATGACTCCAAAACCAACGTAGTGGTGGGCTTCCAAGTTTCCCCTCAAGAAGAAAGGGCTATACCAACAGCACTGGAGTTATTCTTTAAAGCTACGTTGAAAATTAGATGTATGCAGTACAGTGTGTAGACTGTAGAAAATACTCTGTTCAGATCTTATTCTGCAGGGATCATAGCTGACTAGCATGTATTACCACCACCTTTCTGGACCCAATACGGCATTTGCGCTGTACTTACACTTCCCCACAGCTGCTCTCAGTGAATGACCAAGCACACTGGATTACTAATGTCAGCCCTTTTCCCAGTAGCTGGGACACCTCTAATGGGCAATCCCCCCAACTGTCCTGATTGAAACTTTTAGAACTGCACTGCTATTTTAGACTCTTCCTATCAAAACCACTTTCCACTCCCCTCTCCATTCACAGATATCATGCCTGCATTGTATTCTATATGCTCTCCGTACCTACTCTTTCTTCCTTTTTTTTAATTCTTTCACAAGAATTTCCCCAATTTGTTGCTCATCTAATTTCAGTGTGGTATCTGCTTCTCAGAGCACTCAAACTAACACAGGCATGTTTCACACCATTGCCTAGAGGTTCCCAGGAGGAACTGAGCCCAGTTGTACCATTAATTATTAACCTGCACATTAGCATATACTGTTTTGAATACTTTCCATTCCATGTTTTATTTTCCAACTCATATACCAAACCTTCCTAAGATTAAATTGATTTGGTACTTTTAAAATAAATAACCCAGGTTTTGGTACTTCTTTCAAGAGGTAGAACCTAATCCCTCACCCCTCAAGTGTGAGCTGGAATTAATCACATGATTTCTATCTATAAAAGAGATGTAACAGATGTAAATAAAGAGAATGTAACAGAAGTGATGGTATGTTCAGTTGACAGCCAGCAAGGAACTAAGGGCTCCTGCCAAAAGCTATGTGTGTGAGCCCTGATGGAAGCAGAGCCTCTTAGTTTAGGCATCAGATGATAGGCTAGCATCTTGATTGCAACCTCAGGACAGATCCTGATTCACTACTGCTCAATTAAACCATTTCTGTACTCCCAACTCTCAGAAACTGTGTGAGATAATGTTTGCTTTAAGATACTATGGTTTTAGTTAATTTATCACAAACAGGTAAGTAATACACCCTTAAATTTACCACATAGACTCGAATTCTTTTCTCAGGACCAGTTTCTGGAGGAATATAAACACACACACTGTAACACACATATATCTACATAATATAGATAATATTCTGGGTAAATGTAGGTTTCTTATATATATGAGTCATTTAGTAACAAGTTTATTCTTTACTATCAACACATTTTGAAAATTTCACAAAAATCTCTCTCTTTATATGTCACTCTATATATTCTATTATTTAAATGTCTCGATATGTTCAAGCATCCTTTTTTGTGAGAAACTGAAGATATTTTTCATGTGTATGTGCTTATTTACTTATTTAAAAAATGAACAAAATAATACTAGTTGAAAACCACTGATTAAAAATGTAAAACATTTAAATGACTGTGTCTTATTTTGTGATATAATTCATAATTATACTCATCTTACAACTATAATTAGAACAGAGGACAGATGGTAAAGGTTTAAAATGATGTGTTTATTACAATCATGTAGGCTGCCAAATAATTTCTCACCATCACAAATGTCCATTCATTAGCTGCTCCACTGAGACAGGGTCAATAAAATTTGAAGGTGGATAGATAGAATGATAAGTAACTCTATTGTCTAAATATAAAGTGCACATTTATTATCTAAGGGAAAGCAACCAATGCTATGAATAATTGTTACTTATAGTTTTACAGTTTTATCTTTCTTAAATATGATAAAACTTTCTAAGAAGTCAGACTATTTCCTATTTTTCCATGAAAAGTGAATTAATAATGTAGATAATATTGTGGGTATATGTAGGTTTCTCATATTAGGCATGTCTCTTCTGCTTGATAGGAACTATTTCAAATAATCTTAAGCACAAAAAGATGTCTTATTATGAGATTGACAGAGCGGCTCATGGAAACTAAGGAGAGGAATTTACTAGACATTTAAGACTAGAGAAGACAAGGACTCCAGTGTCATAAATTTAGTTATTTCTTGATTCATGTTCTCTAAATGCAGGTAGGCTTGCTCTAATTTTTGGTCTATAATATTCCCAAGCAACAACAGAATAAAAATAACAGCAATAACAACCATTATTTATTGAGTACGTACTAAGTTCCAGGTACTCTACATATATTTTACCCTATGTACTCCTCACAGGAATCCCAAGAGATAAGTACTTTTATTACTACCAATTTATATATGTGAAAACAGACACCGATGCAGTTACATCTATTATGTGATAAAGAAAAGAATCAAACTGAGTCAGTCTGATTCCAGAGGCTCCATTATATTGCTGCTTTTCACACTGAAGTCCTGAATCCCTGAGAGAAACTAATTTGATTTTCTGAGTACCAAGTTCAAATTCGTATGGAATATACTCCTTTCCCCACCATGAATCATATGCCTACACCTAATTCACTCAGATGTGGCTAGTGGATTGGACCACACTGTGCTGGGATTTCTTCCTGAGATATTGAGGATAATGGAATCAGCAGAGGCCTTTTCTAGAAATAAAACCAATATGTGGTGAGGTACAAAATAATATAAAACAGATGAGAAAATATGAACCAATATGAATTTTTTGCTAGATTTGGATGAATAAATAATGGTAACGTTTTTGGTTTTCAATGGATAATTAGTATACAAAAAGCACACAATGATTGAAGAAGTGTGACTTCTTATCTAAAAACTATGAAAACGGATTCAATTCAGAAGAAGCCTAATTGTTTAAATGGATGCTTAAAAAGCAGGAGCTATTCTTTGTTATAACTCAATTTTAAAGTACATTTTAGAGTTGAAGGGCAACATTAAACACCCTTGAGAGTTACATTTGATGCTGGATAGAGTGCCTATAAGAAGATTGAAAGTGAATTTATGGCTTGGGTAAAAAAGTGCAGGAAGGATTATAGTAAGAGGTGAGTAAAGTATATTATCTTTTATATATCCACCTATATAAGTGCTATCCTCGATGAGATTTTCTAAAGTGGTGAGGGTTTTGTTCCAATAGAGCCATGTATCTCCCATCATTTCCCTAGTATGAGAGAGAGAGAGAGTGTGTGTGTGTGTGTGTGTGTGTAAAATTATCAAACCAGGATAGGATTATATTTTGTCCACAAAAAGAGAAAAACTGATGATCAGCAAAGTTGGATATTACATGGGAAGGTGAAAATTGTTTCAGATTTTTTTTTGGGGGGGGGTTGGTATTTTTACTGATGACTTTTTCTTTGTTCCCCTGACCATGACTATGTTTATCCATTATTTAATGAAAAATCAAAAGAGTGTAAATAGATTCCATATATTAAGGTAGAAATGTAATTAACCTGGTAGAGGTGATTGTTTTTTGAGGTAAAAGGCAAAGAATCCTAACAATCTAGACATAGTAGAGGAAGTCCAAAATTGAAAAAGGAGAATGAACCCTAATTGTTAAAAATAAAAGTACTTGAATTTAAGAAGCATAATAACTTAAGATAAAAAAAGAAAAAACTCTTTTCCCTCATCTTCTTCAGTTTGCTGTGGTAATCATATTCAAAATGTTTACACTACAGAACTAGTATTCAAAATCCAACCCTGTGTGATCTCCCAATACACTTCTTTTATTTACAGTAAAAACAGGACATGACTCCGACTCAAACAATAACCCCAGAAAGATTTTTTTAAGTATTAAAAGTGTACATAATATATAGTAATTTCTTTGAAGACTGGTTGAGTCAGTTTTAAGCTATGGGTGTGGGGGGAGATTAGAACTTTGCCTCCTCAGGGTTTCCTCAGATAATTCTGAAATTTCACCCATGGTAACACTGCCTTTTTTCTCTGTGAGTCTTCTATTGATTTTCATCCCTCAACTGTAAATACTTCACATTTAGGTTCTAGTCTTCAGATTCCTATCTTGTTTCTTTTTATTCTAACTGTATTTAACTATATGTTGATGTATAACAAATTACACCAAAATTGAGCAGCTTAAAATCACACATATTTATGATCTCACACTTTCTATGGGTCTGGAATCAGGCATGACCTCTTTGATTCAGTATCTCAGGAGGCTGAAATCAAGATTTTGTCTAGGGTTGCTTTCATCTCAAGGTTCAAATGGATCAGGGCCCCTTCCAAGACCACTCAGTATCTGTTGGCAGGATTTTATTCTTACACAGGCTTTTGACTGAAATCCTCAATTTCTTGGTTGTTAGCCAGAGGTCAACCTCGGTTCCTTGCTAGTGGTCCTCTTCATCACAGCAAGCATGTGAGAAGAGTGAAAAAAAATACCAGAAAGATGAAAGCCAAAGTCTTCTAGAACTGAATTTCAGGTGAAATTATATCACTTTTGCCATATTCTACATATGAGAAACAAACCACAGGATCCAGCATACACACAAGGGAGGGGATTCCCACAAAGGTGTAAATATCAGAAGGCAAGGATCATTGAGAGTCATTATAGAAGGCTACCCAATGCATTTACTCAGCTCCAGTATCAACCGGGCAACATCATGATTACTTGAAAGTAAATAAATAAAATCTCCCATTTTTTATGAGAAGTAATTTTAGACTTACAGAGAAGTAGCTAAGAATAAAATCCCTAGGAATAACTCATACAAGGAGGTAAAAGACCTGTATTTTGAAAGCTATAAGACATGTATGAAAGAAATTGAATACAACACAAATAAATGGAAAAACATTTAGAGCTCATAGACTGGAAGAATTAATGTTGTTAAAATGTTCATAATATGTAAAGCAATACACAGATTTAATACAATCCCTATCAAAATTCCAATGGTATCTTTTAGAGTAATAAAGCAATCCTAAGACTTATATGAAAACACAAAAGACCCTGAACAGCCAAAGAAAACTTGACAAAGAAGAACAAAGCTACAGACATTGTACTTCTTAATTACGAACTATATTACAAAATTATAGTAATCAAAGCCATATGGCATTGGCATAAAAACAGATACATAGATCCACGGAACAGAACAGAGAGCCCAGGAATAAAACCATGCTTAAATGGTCAATTTATTTATGACAAAGGAACCAAAAATACACAGTGACTAAAGAATAACCTTTTCAGTAAATGGTGCTTGAAAAACTAGACAGCCACATGCAAAGGAGTAAAACTGGACTCGTGTCTTACACCATACACAAAACCAACTCAAAATGGATTAAAGATTTCAATGCAAGACCTGAAACCCTAAAACTCCTAGAAGAAAACGTGCAATAAGCTCCTTGACATTGATCTTGCCAATGTTTTTTTGTTTTTTTTTTTTGACACAAAAGACCACAAAAGCAAAAATAAAAAGGCGAAACTATATCAAACTAAGAAACCTTTTGTGGGACAAAGGAAACCATTAGCAAAGTAAAAAGGCAATGCAGTAAATTGGAGAAAATGTTTGCAAATCATATCTGATATGGGGTTAATATTTAAAATATATAAAGAACTCAACTCAAAAGCAAAAAAAAAAAAAAAAATCCAATTAAAAACGGGCAGAGGAACTGAATAGACATTTTCCTAAACATACAAATGGCCAACAGGTACATGAAAAGATGCTAAGTATCACTAATTATGAGAAAAATGCAAATCAAAACCACAATGAGATGTTATCTGACACAAGTTAGAATGACCATTATCAAAAAGACAAGAAGTAACAAATGCTTGGTGAGAGTGGCTAAAAAGAAACCCTTGTGCACTGTTGGTGGGAATGTAAATTGTTGCAGCCACTGTGGAAAGCAGTATTGGGGTTCCCCCAAAAAGCTGAAAATAGAATGGCTACATAATCTAGCAATTCTACTTCTAGGTATTTATCCCAGGGAAATGTAATCACCCCCCTATCTTCAGGAGATACTTGCACTCCCATGTACATTGCACCTTATTGACAACAGCCAAGAAATGGAAATAATCTAAGTATCCATCAATGGGATGAATGGGTAAACAGCATGTGGTGTATACATATAATGGAGTATTATTCAACCGTAAAAGGAAGGAAATCTTCCCATCCTGCAACAGCATGGATGGACTTTATTGGGGCACCACGTTTAGTGAAGGAAGTCAGACAGAGAAAGACAAATTTTGCATGATATCACTTGAATGTGGAATCTTGACAAAACAAAACAGAATTCACAGATACAGAGAACAGACTGATGGTTGTCAGAAACTGGGGATGGAGAGATGAGAAAAGTAGGTGAAGCTGGCCAAATGGTAAAAGTTTCCACTTACAAATAAGTCCTGAGGATATAATATACAGCATGATGACCAAAGTTAACAATACTGTATTGTATATTTGAAAGCTGCTACAAAAAATACAGCTTAAAAGTTCTTACCACACACATACAAACATTTGCAATTATGTCTGGTGATGGGTATTAACTGAACTTATTTTGATAATAATTTTGCATTATATACATTTATCAAATCATTATGTTGTAACCTAAAACTAATACAATGTTATATGTCAATTATATCTCAACTAAAAAAAAATAAAATGAAAAAAGTTGACAAAATATTTCAGAATTCATTTATATTCTTCATCCAGTTTTAACTAATTTTCAGAACATACATAACTATAATACAATTATCAAGAACACGATATTAGTAACATTAAATAAACTAGAGACACTACTCAAATATCACTAATACCTCAACTAATATCCTTTTCTGTCCCTGGATCTTATAGAGGATTGTGTATTGTATTTAATTTTATTTCTCCCCCTACAAAAACCAAAGCTCTTCTGAGCAACTCAAACACCTTAAAAGTATAGAAAATTAATTTCATGTAATAAATAACCAACAAAGAAGTTTCAAATTTCATATAGAATTAATGATGAGAAAGAGAACAATATTCCAATCAACAGTAAAAGTCAACTGAATAATCTACTCATCTGCTCATCTTATCATCTACTTACAGAAGAGATGAAAACCATAGCCTACCATTTGAAAATGATCAAAAACTAATTTAAAAATGACAGATGCTAAGAAGAAGGAAGATGACAATGGAGTTGGAGGACCCCAGGCTCACCTATTACCACAAAAACAACTAGATAACTATCAAATTGTCCTAAATACCCCCAGAAATCGACCTGACAAATGGCAAAACAAACTCTACAACTAAAAGTAGAGAAGAGAACACATGGAAGATAGGAAAGAAAGGCTTGGGAGAGAAACAAATCAAGGCCACTGTGGTGGGAAGGGAGCTGTGGTTGCACAGAAGGGTGAGAGACAGACTAGCACACAGGGGTTGCTTGGGGAAAATAAATCCCCATAGCATTGGCTTTGAAAATGAGAAGGGCTGAATTTTGTGAACTCTTGCAACCAGTGGGGCTTACAGCCTGAAGTTTTAAAGGTTAGCAGGAGCTTAGCTCAAATAGAGCCTAGAGGTCATTGGGACTGCTCTTGGAGAGAATTCAGGGCAAACAGCCCACAGACATATAGCTGGAAAACAGCAATCTAGAGAGTGCCTGGGGCATACAGTGGGAAGGTTAGTTGCTCATCTTGAAGCATGTCCCAGAGAAGCAGTGGTCATGGAGAGACCCCTCCAGGAACAAAGGAAATGGTAGTTGCCACTTTTCTCCCCTGTCCCTCAGCATAAACACAAGGCCACCTGTGGGAAAGAATGCACTGACAACACTCACTACCAAACTTCCTTATACCAATCCCTGATCTCTGGCAGCCCTGAAGAACTGCCCTTCCCAGTCATGCTTGCCTCAGTCCCAGCACTGCAGGCCTCTTCCCCCAGAAGACCAGCCCAAACCCCTGCCAATACCATGTTTCCTGACCCAGGAGTTTGGGGAGGCCTTGGTTCCAGTGGCTACAGTGGCAACTGATCTCATTTCACAAGCAGACCAGAACACACCTAGTTAAAATGTGCCACATTCAGACCAGGGACCAATCACTGCCCACAACAAGCAACGAGAGCCTCTGTTGATGACTGGCCTGAAGGATATAGTGGCCAGGAACCAATAGCAGAGTGCACACAGCACACAGTGGAGACACTTCTGGAAGCATCAGGCCCTGGGGAACAAGGGACGCTACATAGCAGGGCACTACAGGATCTCTTCTTTATAAAGTCATTACCCTCAAGTACAGGAGACATTGCTGACTTTCTTACAGAGACTTAGATAAAATGAGAAGACAGAGGACTGTGTCCCAAATGAAAGAATAAGACAAGGCCATGGCCAGAGATGTAATGAAAACAGATATATAAGTAACATGCCTGAAGGAGAATTTAAAGCAATGATCATAAAGATACTAACTGTACTTGAGAAGAGAGCAGAGAACATCAGTGAGACCATTAACACAGAGATAAAGGGATCAGTAAATGAAATGAGAAACATGCTTAATGGGATTAACAGCAGGCTGGAAGAAGCAGAAAAACAAATTAATGACCTAGAAGATAGAGTAATGGAAAGTAATCAAGCTTAAGGAGAGAGGGAAAAAAAGTATTATATAAGATGAGAATACACTTACAGAATTCAGTGACAACTTCAAACATAATAACATTTGTATTATGGGAGTCCCAGAAGAAGAGAAAAGAGGATAGAGAATTTACTTGAAGAAATAACTTCTCTTAAAAATTCTCTAATCTGGGGAAGAAAAGAGATATCCAGGTCCAGATATCAAGATGCAGGAGGCAGAGAGAATGCCCATCAAAATCAACAAAAGCAGACCCACACTAAGACATATTAAATTAATTAAAATGGCAAAATATAGCGATAAAGAAAATATATTAAAAGCAACAATAAAAAAAGAAGACAGTTACATACAAAGGAAACTTCATAAGGCTATAAGCTGATTTCTCAGCAGAAATTTTCTAACTAGAAAGGAGTAGCATGATATATTTAAAGTGCTAAATGGGAAAAAGCTGTAGCCAAGAATATTCTATCCAGCAAGACTATCATTCAGAACAGAAGACAGAGAAAAGTTTTCCCAGACATACAAAAACTAAAGGAATTCATGAACACTAAACCAGCCCTGCAAGAAATATTAAAGGTGACTCTAAGTGAAAAGCACAGACAAAAAATGACAGTATGGAGGTAGGAAACATAAAAGCAGTAAAAATGAATATTTCTGTAAAAATCAGTCAAGGAACACATGAAATAAAAGGATGTAAAATGTGACATGATATTCCCAAAACTTGGAGAAGAAAGGAGTAAAGAATGGGTTCAAATTTAAATGACCATCAACTTCACATAGACTGCTACATGCAGAAGATGTTATATACAAACCTAATGGTAACCACAAATCAAAAACCACTAATAAATATGCAAAGACTAAGGAGAAAGAAATCCAAATATATCACTAAAAAACCCCAGCAAACCATGAAAGAGAGAAAGACAAGAAAGGATAAGAGAAAATCTCCAGAAACAACCACAAAACAGGTAATAAAATGGCAATAAATAGATATCTATCAATAATTACTTTGAATGTAAATGGACTAAATGCTCCCATCAAAAGACACAGGGTGACAGAATGGATTACAAACAAACAAACAAACAAAAACAAGAAAAAAAAAAAAAAAGACCCATTTATATACTGCCTACAAGAGACTCATTTTAGATCTAAAGACATCTGCAGATTGAAAGTGAGGGAACAGAGAACCCTCTATCACGCAAATGGGTGATGTCAAAAGAAAGTGAGAGTAGCAATACCTATATTGAACAAACTAGATTTTAAAATAAAGACTGTAACATGAGGAAAATAAGGACATTATATCATAATAAAGGTGACAATCCAATCCAACAAGAAGATATAACAAATGTAAATATTAATGCACCCAACATGGGAGCACCTAGATACATGGAATAGTTAATAACAAACATAAAGGGACTAATCAATAATACTAGGGGACTTTAACACCCCCTTTACATCAATGAACAGATCATCCAAACAGAAAATCGACAAAGAAACATTGGCTTTGAATGACACATTGGACCAGATAGACTTAACATATATAGTCAGAACATTTGATCCTAAAGCAACAGAATCCACATTCTTTTCAAGTGCACATGGGATATTGTCCAGATAGATCACATACAGGCCACAAAATAAGTCTCAAGAAATTAAAAAGGACTGAAGTCATATCATGCATCTTTCCTGACTACAACACTATGAAACTAGAAGTCAATCATGAGAAAAAATCTGGAAAGACCACAAATACATGGAGGTTATATTACATGCTACTAAACAATGAATGGGCCAACCAGGAAATCAAAGAAGAAAAAAACAAATGAAAATGAAAACTCAATAGTTCAAAACCTTTGGGAAGCAGCTAAAGTGGTTCTAAGAGGGAAGTTTATAGCAATACAGGCCTACCTCAAGAAGCAAGAAAAATTTCAAACAACCTAACCTGATACCTAAAGGAGCTAGAAAAATAACATACAAAACCTAAAACCAGCACCAGGAAGGAAATAATAAATATTAGAGCAGATATAAATGATATAAAAATAAAAGAAATAATAGAACAGATCATGGAAATCAGGAACTGGTTTTTAAAACATATCAATAAAATTGCTAAACATCTAGCCAAACTTACGAGAGAGAGAGAGAGAGAGAGAGAGAGAGAGAAAGGACCCTAATAAAATCACAAATGAGAGAGGAGTAATAGCAACCACCACAGAAATACAAACAATTTTAAGACAATATTATGAAAAAATTTACCCCAACAAATTGGACAATCTAAAAGAAATGGATATTCCTAGAACCTTCAACTACCAAAACTGAAACAGGAAGAAATAGAAAACTTTAACAGACTGATAACCAGCAAAGAAATTAAATCAATAATAAAAAAATCTCCCAACAAACAAAAGTCCATGGACCAGATGGCTTCACAGGCAAATTCCAACAAACATTTAAAGAAGAGTTAATACCTATTCTTTTCAAACTATTTAAAAAAATAGAAAGGGAAAGAAAACTTCCAAATTCATTCTATGAGGTTAGCATCACCCTGATGCCAAAACCTAATAAAGATACCACAAAAAAAGAACTACAGGCCAGTATCTCTCATGAACATAGATGCAATAATCCTCAACAAAATACAAGCAAGGTGAATTCAACAATACACTTTAAAAAATCACCCACCATAATCAAGTGGGATTTATTCCAGGGCTGCAAGAGTGCTTCAATATTCACAAATCAATCAATGTGATACATCACATTAATAAGAGAAAGAATAAGAACCATATGATCATTTCAATAGATGCAGAAAAAGCATGTGACAAGGTACAACATCCATTCATGATAAAAACTCTCAACAAAGTTGGAATAGAGGGAACATATGTCAACATAATAAAGGCCATATATGAAAAACCCACAGTTAACATCATCCTCAATGGGGATAAACTGAGAGCCTTTCCCCTAAGGTCAGGAACAAGACAAGGATGTCCACTCTCACCACTTTTATTCAATATAGTACTTGAAGGCCCAGCCACAGCAATCACTCAAGAAATAAAAGGCATCCAAATTGGCAAGGAAGAAATAAAACTTCCACCCTTTGCAGATTACATGATACAATATACAGAAAACCAGAAAGCCACCACCAAAAAAAATGGCTATAACTGATAAACAAATTCATTGAAGTGGCAGGATAAAAAATCAATTTACAAAAATCTGTTGCATTTCTATACACCAATAATGAAATAGCAGAGAGAAATTAAGAAAACAATCCCACTTAAATTGCACCAAAAATAATAAGATACTTATGAATGAACCTAACCAAAGAGGTGAAAGGCCCATACTCTAAAAACTATGAAACACTGATGCAAGAAGTTGAAGAAGACACAAAGAAATGGAAAAACATTCCATGCTCATGGATTGGAAGAATAAATATTGTTAAAATGTCTATACTACTCAAAGCAATCTACACATTTAATACAATTCTTATCAAAATAACAATATTTTTCCCAGAATGAGAACAAACAATCCTAAAATTTGTATGAAACCACAAAAGACCCTGAATAACCAAGGCAATCTTGAAAAAGAAAAACAAAGCTGGAAGCATCACAATTCTGGACTTCAAGTTATATTACAAAGCTGTAGTGATCAAAACAGTATGGTTCTGGCAAAAAGTAAATACACAGATCGGTGGAACAGAATAGAAAACCGAGAAATGAACCCACAACTATGTGACCAATTAATCTTCAACAAAGCAGGAAAGAATATCCAGTGGGAAAGAAGACAGTTTCTTAAAACTGGACAGCGATGTACAAAAAAATGAAACTAGACCACTGTCTTACACCATACACAAAACTAAATTCAAAATGGATTAAAGACCTAACTGTGAGACAGGAAACCATAAAAATCCTAGAATAGAGCACAGGTAGTAATTTTCTGACAGCAATTTTTTTCTAGATAGTTCCACTGAGGCAAGGGAATCAAAAGCAGAAATAAACTATTGGGACTTGATCAAAATAAAAACATCCTGCAAACCAAAGGGAACAAGGAAACTAAAAGGCAACCTATAGAATGGGCCAAGATATTTGCAAATGACATACCTGATAAAAGGGTTAGGATCCAAAATATATAAAGAATTTATAAAATTCAACACCCAAAACCCAAATAACCCAATGAAATAATGGGCAGGTGACACAAACAGACATTTCTCCAAAATGACATACAGATGGCCAACAGACACATGAAATGATGCTCAGCATCACTCATCATCAGGGAAATATGAATCAAAACTAAAGGAGATATCACCTTACCCCTGTCAGAATGGTTAAAATCAACAAAAGAAACAACAGATGCCAGTGAGGTTGTGTAGAAAAAGGAACCCCCATGAACTGTTGGTGGGAATTCAAACTGATGCAGCCACTGCGGAAAACATTATGGAGGTTCCCAAGAAGTTAAAAATGGAACTACCCTACAGTCCAGAAATCACACTGCTGGGTATTTACCCAATGAATACAACAATACTAATCCAGAGGGGCACATACTCGCCTATGCTTATAGCAGTATTATTTACAATAGCCAAGATATGGAAGCAACCCAAGTGTCCATTGATTAGTTTATGTATAAAGAAGAGATGATATGTATATATACAATGGAATATTATTCAGCCATAAAAAAAGAATTAATTTTGCCATTTATAACAACATAAGTGGAGCTAGAGAATATAATGCTGAGTGAAATAAATCAGTCAGAGAGACAAATGCCATATGATTTCACTCATATGTGGAATTTAAGAAACAAAACAAACGAGCAAAGAGAAAAAAACAGGGTGATTAAAATAAAAACTTAAAAAAATGATAGATGTTGTTAAAGAACAACATAATTCAAAAATAAATTAGAGGAAAAGATTTGATAAAGGAAACAGTCAAAATAAAATAATTCATTTCATAAATTAAAGTTAAATTAGAAGAAACAGTAAATAAATGGATGCTATTGAAAGAAAATTGAAGGTATGAAAATTTTAAAAATAAAAACATAACAATAGATAAAATTTAAATACAGAAGCTAGAGATTATATAAGCACTATATATATCTGTAGAATATAAGTATTATGTATATATGTATATGTATGTTATGTATAAATATATATATATACACATAGAGAGAGAGAGAGAGAGAGAGATTGATACTGAAGAAAACCAACACTCAAACTATGAAACATAACCAAAGTAACTAGAAGTCCAGAAAAACTTCCTGACATAAAAGACAACTTGAGGCTACATACTCAGAAGGCAGTGCTAAGATCAACAGAGAATGACAAGACAAACTATGAGATTTTGAAAAAAAAAAAGAGAAAAAAGAAAAAATCATTAGGGTATTCAAGTATAAAGAGAATATCATTTATAACTAAAAGAACTTAAGATTGTTGTATTTTTCAGCAACTACACTTTATACTAGAAGTTACTGAAATAACATTTATGATAATTAATGAAAGGAAATGTGAGCCATCCATTTTATCTAGTCAAAAGGAATTTTCAATGAGTAAGCTTCCATAAACTGAATAGAACATGCAAAGATATTCCTGTAATTACTTACTGAAGAACCAACAAACTTAAGGCAAACAAAAAATGAGTATACATTGACATAAAAAGGGATGGTGAGCATTAAATATATTTTTACCTATTTACTTAAGAGTAAATTATAGCTAGCAATACTGTATATTCTGCCAATGTGCATATGCCAAATTTGTTAGAATTGGAGGAAGAAAGGGGAGAATATATAGGTATTAACTGGAATAATAAGGCTAATACTTCAACTTAGATCCTGGGGAGACAAAGGAGAGAAACAAAAGAAAATATGATATAAATGACCATGTATAACAATGTGAGTTGGCTTAACTCAGCTAAGGGAAAAAAAGAAAAAAGAAAAACTCTGGTGATTGTTTAACAAAGCTAATTGAACATTCTGCTATTTATGTGAGCCTCACTTAAAGACATATAGAAGAGTTAAAAATCTAAAAGATGGAAAAAGATAAAAGGGAAATGCAAAGAGAAAGACAAAATTAATACCTGATAAAACAGAAATCAGATAAGAAGTATTAAAAGAAACAAAGAAGGACACATTATAATACTAAAGACTACATTTACAATAGAGATATATTTATGTCCAATAACATAGTAGTAACTTTCTTAAAGCAGAAAACGAACTATGCAAGCAGAAACAGGAATACATGGACATGATACATTCTCCCAACCCAAGTTTGAGCAAGTGACCCGTAAGCTTATAGAAAACCTAAAACCATAATGACATAAATTTATAGATATGTAACCAGTTCTGAATACAAATAATACAGTCTATTTTGATTTTATTTAAGTTTTTAAATTTTAATTCCAGTATACTTAACATAGTGTTGTATCAGTTTCAGGTACACAATACACTGATTCAACAATTCTAGTATTTTTTTAATCTCCATCATTTTTTTATTATGTTCAGTTAGCCAACATATAGTACATCATTATTTTTTGATGTAGTGTTCAATGATTCACTAGTTGCATATAACACCCACTGCTTATCACCACACGTGCCCTCCTTAATACCCATCACCCAGTTCTAGTATTAATCAGTGGTCATCATTACAAGTGTACTCTTTTTTTTTTTTTTTTAAGATTTTATTTATTTATTTGACAGAGAGAGACACAGCGAGAGAGGGAACACAAGCAGGGGGAGTGGGAGAGGGAGAAGCAGGCTCCCCGCAGAGCAGGGAGCCCGATGTGGGACTTGATCCCAGGACCCTGGGATCATGACCTGAGCCGAAGGCAGTCGCTCAACTGACTGAGCCACCCAGGCGCCCTACAAGTGTACTCTTAACCCCCTTCCCTATTTCACTCATTCCCCGCATCTACCTCCCCTCTGGTAACCATCAGTTTGTTCTTTACAGTTAAGGGTCTGTTTCTCGATTTGTCTTTTTTAAATTGTTCAGTTGCTTTGCTTCTTCAATTCCACATATGAGTGAAATCATATGGTATTTATCTTTCTCTGATTTAATTTCACTTAGCATTATACTCTTCAGCTCCATAATGTTCTAATATAGTCTATTTTTAAGTACACATGGCACACTCATGAAAATGGACCATATTTTAGGCTCTAACAGCTTTGTATTTTGTCATTTTAGCTAAGCTGGAACTACAGTTCACTTCCGGGCATGGTTCTAAGTTAGAGTCAGCCACCAGAACACTATTGTGAGACTACCGTGAGACGTGTAGTGTGGAACTGAAGCAGCAACCATGTTTTCACTCAGAACGATGCTGTCGCTCAAGTACCTTGTCTGGGATGTCCTGGCTTATTTTGTTGTAGTGAGGTAGCAGCTGGGTCATTAACTGTCCCAATTCACACGGGTTATGCTGCCTCCTTCAGTTTTGCTAATTCTTGGACCAGTTTGGGTACTGGTCTTTGGCAAAGTTTATTACCATTTCTGCATTTCACCTGCATTATCAAATTTGGAGGCCTGGCAGCAGTGAGAGAAAGATACAAGTTCTGGAGAGAGACTGATGTGAGTTCCAGTTCATCCTTCTGAATTTTAGTTTGTATCTACACTCGTGTACTTCAATTTCATCTTCCATTCCAGACTTCAGGTCCACCACTGGACTTGGGGACCCAGACTGCTTAATTGGGTACCATGGTTATTTAAATTCTAATCTCCATCCCTTACATCCTTCCTAGTGGTTCTAGATCAGACTTCATTTTCTAAAAATAACCTTAACAATATTTCCCATTCCAGAGACTCTTCCAGAATCTTGTCACTGGATTCTATCTCCCCTCTTCCTGAAATTGGAAGAGTCTTTAGAATTACCTCAACTACTCAAGTAGGCCAGGTAGTGACTATTCAGACTTCTGAGATTAGGTCAGAGAAAGTGACAGAGCTTCTGTCGACTCTTTCTTAGGATGGTTGACCTTGAAATCCAAACAGGATACTGTGGAAAAGCCCAGACCACAGATCATGACCCATATGAGAATAAGTGAGACCCCCATCCCTCAGTGCAAGCTGAATTCTCAGCAACATCCTACACCAACTTGGCAACCATGTTTGTCAATCATCTTGGAAGTGGATCTTTCACTTCTCAGTTAAGCAACCCTGGCTAATGCTGAATGGATCAGAGATGACCTTTCCCCACTGAGCCCTGCCCAAATTGCAGATTTCATGAGAAAAAAAAATGATTATAGTTGTTTTAAGCCACTAAGTTTTAGAATAATTTGATATTCAACAATAGAGAACTAGAACAGTCATTTGATGAATCAGCTTTTATGAATCAGCTTACAATTTCTTTTCATCTGTTTTAAGCCATGGTGGCTAAATAATCATGAGTATAGCAAGCATTAAATTTTTTTGCCCCTCTCCAAAGGATATATTAATAGAAAAAAACCAAAATGCCCAATAGCAAAAGATGCTGTGGTTTGGGGGAAGGGCATATTAATCATTTTGTACCTTCCTTCCTGCCCCTCCTACCCCATGCCACCCTCTCTCCTTCATATTACCGTGTCCTCTTTGTATATCCAGGAGGCTAAGAGGGATCTGATTATCTTAGTTCTTCCTCTCTGGAGTCAGTTAGCATGCAGGAAATTCGAGCCAACACCTGATCCTTCTCATGGATAGAGTGGCAGTCTCTTCCGTAGACAAATGGAGTTGTAAATATTTTCATCTCACCCAGTTATTATTCTAAGGGGTTTCTATCATGTCTCTCAGTAACAGCTGTATAGGACTTAGAAAACTTTTTGTGAGAACTTAAGACTTAACAACTGATACCAAGATTTCTACTCAGAAGACATAGGGAAAAAGATAAGGAAATATTTCTTAGTTTATATGTTGATTGTTTTCTAGAGGATATGAAGGCTATAATGCTAAATATACGAATGGCTCAGTGGTCAAAATCATTGTTTTATAATGTTATTACCATCTTTTTATTTATTTATTTTTTTTGCAGGCAACACTTAAGACAATATAAGCTATGGAAATAAAGAAAAATACAGAACTTAGCCACATAAGATTTATTTCCAGTAAAACTTGGGACATTGCCACGATTAATTGTTCAATTAAATCATCTCAGTATTGAAGGTGGAAAGCAGAAGAGTTGGAAACTTTCTGCTTTTTACTCTTTCCACAGCTTATTTTCCACTACCCGTTTGAACTTCCCTAAAACAAGTCCCAACTAGCATAGTAGCATTTTTAGTCTTAAACTGTATCAAATTAATAATACTGTTTTCTAAACCAAGACATATTAATTATACTGTTTTCATTTGCTTATGCTAAGTCACTAGAACAATTTAGCTTTTCCAAAATAGGTTTGGGACTCACAGAAATCTTGCTGGGAGAATGAGAAGGTTAGTCAATGCTTTATTCATCTCCTCTCACAAGACTTTAATTTATTTAAAATATTTTTCTCTTTTTTTCCACTTAGTAAGGAATTAGAATTTCTGAGAAGTCTTTCTGCTCAGATCCTAAAAATTCGTTCCCTAATAGAGTACTGAATTGACTCACTCTTAATTCAAAGCAGGTCCTTGGCATGTTGCCTTGAGTCAAAGGTTGTGGTTGGAAATCATACCATGGATATTTTCTAAATGGTTTCACTGTATATTATATAACATAGTCAAAATTTCTGTAAAGGCTGAGGCCAAGAGATGAAAGTCACAGTGACTTCTGACTCTACCCACTCATTTGTCTGTGTTTATACATGATAGAAAATTTAAAATATATATATAGGCTATTCTTATGAAAGATAAAGGTTCACAATTTTATCCCCTTACAGAAGGAATGGAACTAAATTACTGGAGGTATTTTTTTTTTTTTTTTAAGATTTTATTTATTCATCTGACACAGAGAGACACCGTGAGAACAGGAACACAAGCAGGGCGAGTGGGAGAGGGAGAAGCAGGCTTCCCGCGGAGCCGAGAGTCCGACGCGGGGCTCGATCCAAGGACCCTGGGATCATGACCCGAGCCGAAGGCAGACGCTTAACGACTGAGCCACCCAGGCGCCCCATGGAGGATTTTTTTCTATTAGACTTATGTTAGGTGTTAGTGGAGAAAAATGGAATGTAAATATAAATAGGATAGGGACTGGCTCTTGAGAAATTAACAGCCAAATGAGAGAGAAAGGCACATACCATGATACACTATGAAAGGTGCTCAAATAGAGATCAGAACATGCCCCTATGGAAGAAAGGAATAATTATGGATTAAGTAGAAGAAAATTTAGGGAGAGCTCTCAGAATAAAGAGGAGAGGAGTTACTCCTTTTTAAGAGGAAAAAACCCACTGAAATATAAAACATATAAAGTGTATTTTCTAAGGTAGGTGGCTAAAGCTAGGTTATAGCATGTGGATACACAACTATTAGACAAACTGACCTTATATCCACTTGGAATTGGAGTTCAGTGATTTACTTGATTTGTGTCTTATGCATTAAATTTTCAACATCCTGTTAAAAAATAGGTCTTTAGGGTTTATTTATTTCAAAAGCTTACAGACCTATTTTTCTACTGTTCAGTTCTGTGGTTCCCTGTACTTCAAACTTAGTTCTGTTAAGTTTTATTTTCTCTGCTTATACAGCTACACCATGTATCTTTAATTAACATATTTTATAGGTACAAGAATAAATCAGTTGTTATATTTACCCCTTCCTGACTCCAAGAGGTACTGTTTACCACCATGAATACACCATTATCTTGTCAACAACTCCCATGTCTGCATTGTCTGGAAAAACACTATAGCGGGAAGTGAACCTAATCTCAATGGCAGTCAATCAGGACAAAAAATTGAGAAAACATCCCTTAAAGGGACCAAACATTAATACTGTGACACAGAATCAGAAATTAAACTGAAACAAAAAAAGTGATTTGGGTAATAAATTTCACTAAAAAGCAATTTCACTAATAGTTGGCAGAAGGGAAATTGACCAAAGTTCATCAATAAGTAATTGCACATTATTGTGAATAAGTTTTCCCAACGGTTCCATGAATCTTTATTCAGAACCCTTGTACACCATGTTCGTACACACTACAAAATCCTAACAGTAGAAATATATTTTAGGATTGGGATCTAAGTTAAAATAGTTGCACAACTGATTTGACATATTCACATGATTGGCTTTGTCAGAAATGTATTTGGAAACTTACCAGACCAATTGCCTCACTGTCATTTGCAATAATCCAGATGACAGAGTCTGACAGTGAAATATTTTTCCCAGCATGTGGCAGCATCATCAGCTGCTCCAATGTGGACTATTTTTACTGTAGAAAATGGAAATGTTTGTCTTTCTTTTTTATATACAAAAAAGTAAACTCTGTGATCATAATACTCATTTCCAGTAACCAAGAATTTTGAGAGTATGCAAAAAGACAATGGAATATAAGGTTGTAATATGAGAAAAGGAGGGGAAAAGTCAGAGATGGATCCAGTATAGAAATGAGCAAGGGACATGTGGATAATATCATACACAAGGTATAGTGAAAAAAAATATTGGGCCCCATGTTTTCAAAGAATTGGTCTAATAAATTTCAATTACTGACTGCTATCAATTTTCTCCACATTCTGGGCTTAGCAATCCCAATCATGTAAAGATTTACAATTTACAATTTCACTTTTATATATGGAAATAATTTTAAACATCCTTTATTATCTTCATGAATTTCTTGGACTCTCACTTTTTTATATAGGAACTACTTTGCTTGTCCAACTTTTCATGATCCAGAGTAGGTCACTGACTTCCTCAAGATTACACAGGAAAGAAGGTAATCAAATGGATGGCAATAAGCAGATGAAAAGATGGTCCACATCATAGGTCATTATGGTATTGTAAATTAAAATAGCAAGGACATACCACTACATACCTATGAATGACTAAAATTTAAAATACCAAAAATACCAAAAGCTGGTCAGGTCGTTTTCTTTTCCAGGTAATTCTTCCATGTACTCTATTATATATACAAGTAGGATTTTTATACTTAAAAAGATTCTCAATTCCTGCTAATTTGAAGATGTGACACATTTAATCTAGGACTTTGATTTTTTCTACCACCCTTCTGCATACTTTTATTTCTATATAAACTAAGTTCATTCTAGATTTCACTGGATCCACTCCTACTATGGATCTTTAATTGCTTAGAGTAGGTAAGATGTAATCAATGTAAATTGAGTTAACCTCAAATGTTCCTTGAAGCGTTCTAAATATATCAATGTTTTTTCTGTAGTTAATAAATCACAAGTCAGCAAAGTAATGTTAAATGAGACTAGCTGATGAATAATAGTTACTGTGATATGTAATAGGGGAAAATGTTCCTATTAAATATGCAAGTATGACAACACATGGGCGATAGCAGCTTTGATTTTCCAATGCTATAATGTGAGATTGTAAAGTCAAAGGTCTTAAAACTCTTTGATTTAATTTTATTCCCACACTGCCTTTAATCTTACTACATTAACCTTTGAGATGTACCACACATGCAGCTTAATGAACATGTTGCAAGTTCCTTAAATCATCATATGCAATAGGAAGGGACAATCAACAATAGCTTGCTCCTAAGGATATAAACCAGGCCTTTTATAGGAATGGCTTCACATGGTATTCTAAGGGTGCCCGGAAGTGAACATTTTTGAGGTCGTCCTTTTGGAAATAGTTTGATTTGCTTATTCTCTAACTTCTGATTCCATTTAGATACAATCATGAGCTAAAGCATATTTTACTGCTATTTTACTGCTCAGCAGTCTAGCTTTACAAAATCAAACTGTCTTCTTTCTACATCCTTGAACAAATGGAACGATCATGGCTTGTGAACTGAGTTGCAGTAATCCATGTGGTGGTGATGACATTTCAAACAAAAGCTCATGATTTTTGAAATGTAAGACACATCCTTAAATGAAAAGCCACAAATAAATTATTTACAAGATACATTTATCATATTGGGATGAGAAATGAAAACCTATTCCCAAAATTCCAAATTTTAGCTTTATTTTCTAATGCATTAAATTTCAAATTTTATTTAGATACAGAATAATCTTTGTTTTCATGTATTCACATCAAAGTCAATGTGTGATTTATTATTTATCACAAACTCAAATTTCCTTGAAACATATACCTAAGGAAAAGAACTTTTCATATATATATATGTACATACATATATATATATATTTGCATCCATATATATATTTGCACAGAAGACTGAATGTCTCAAACTTTTTTTGAATAGTATTAAGAATAAAAAGTCTCATGATATGCTTAAAATCATAGCTTGGAAATAGTTACTTTGTCTTAGTGTTCTTTACTCTTGATCTGGACTATTTCCTTGAGTCAACTAATTGTAGCTAAAATTCCTGTACTGATTGTGGATATGTATTCCAGTCCAAGGGAACTGTTAATGATCATCAGAGGAAGCTTATAAGGAGGTGAAGAATCTATCATATGTCCCCCTGTTGGTTACCAACTTTGTCTATTTTGTCTATTACCTGCTGATCTGGCATGATGGAATCTATCATATGTGGTAATTTGCCTTGTCTTGATAGGATTTCATGGACTGATGCTCTCATAAGTTCCCCATAAGGGGACTGATACAGAATTACTTGTCAATGTGACAGGCATATGCTTTTATCTATGCTTTCTTCCTCCAAAAATGTATATTACTAATCTTTTCTGAGTCTATCTTTGCTTTTGAATATTCTTGGTAAGAGTCTGAGTATTGTTGAGATCTAACAGTTATTCCATAGAATGCTGCAAATAATTTCCTCTTGATCAAGTATTCTTTATTGACCTGATTTTAGTATGTACCACAGTGTAAGGTTTCTTGTCTGAAACATCTTATAACTGAGTATAATCCATGATACACCAAAAAATAAGACCCAAAGTCCATTATGAAATACAGACACGCACACGAGTGCGCACGCAAGCGCGAACATACACACACACACACACACACACACACACACATGCATTTGTTGACCTAGATTGCCCCAAGAGCTCAGAAAATAATATCCAAGAAATTTATATGTAAGACAAAGAAACTTCTGTGAAACACATGAAATGCTCGAGTTAATTAAGTAACCCCATTTTGTCTTGGGGTTCCAATACAAGAGAAAATACCAGTAAAACACTTCAGTCTCAAGTTATATCTTTCTGAGGAAAAAAAATAAAGGCTGATTATTCACATCTATTTCTCAACTGAAGAAAACCCACTATCTTCCGAAAATTCCCTTTTAAGGAAGTAACTCCTCTTACAAAAAACTAAAGCCAGACCTCAGATTTGCCACAATCAAACAGATAAAGACAGCTTAACTAGCCCAGGATTTACCACAAAATACTTCATTCTACTTCCAGAATTTTATGGTAAAATATTTTTTCTACCTCTGATATTAAAATAGAAACTTTTCATAAACTACATTTTAACTGCATTTTGAAGTCTTTATTTTATATTTAATAAATACTAAAGCATGAACCTATGTCTTTTTAAATCTTAATTACTGCTGATATGGATGTAGTCTCTACAATTATCTATCTTGAAACCCAGTCCTGTCTCCATAAACTTAGGTTTAAAAATATAATAAACCAGAAAGCAAAGTGGAAAGGTAGAGAAAAAATGCACTCTTTAAAATAGGTATGAATTCAAAGCCTTGTTTTTCTATTACTAGCTTGTGTTCTAGGGCAAATATCTTAGGTCATCTGAGTTTCAGTGTCCTTGAATGCATAAAGCAGGATAGTTACAAATTTTCAGATAATGTGTGTAATATGTCTGTTATGTAGTAGGTGCTAAGTAAATACTTGTTAAACTACTTAAAAAAATAAATACGAAAGTATTGGAAAACCATAGAAAGTAAAATTATTTTGACATTCTCAACCAAGAACTGAGAGAGTAGTCTTTTTTGTGTTGTTCTTATTTTATCTACAGATGCATTTCGGAGGTGATAAATAACTTTCCTCAGATATACAGGTGTTATCACTCTAACAATGAAGCTCTGGAGCAAAAGTCAGGTACAGTGTGAAAAAACAAAAATGCTGTGTACCAAAAACAAAACAAACAAAACAAAACCTTGCTTCCCAGTTTTCAAAGGGTAAGATTTGAGCTATAAACAAAATAGGACTTTTGGTCTTAATCTATCATTCGGGGGTGGGGGGGAAGGAATCGGAATTCAAAACTATATGGATTTAGTAAACTCAAGTCAATCCCATACTGACTGCTTCATTTTCAAAATATTTTTGCTAAGGAGAAATGGATTATAAAAATACATCCCAAATGATGTTTAAAGAAGGTCACATAAACTTCCTTGAAGGCAGGATGCTAAGCCTGTGGCTCAAGTGTCTTAAAACCATGAATGGAACATTCATAGGTAAGGTTTGTATGATGTTCAGCCAGAGCACCATCTGACAGTTGGCATTTCTTATTATACCAAATATGTGAATATTACTTTTCATTTGTAATATTAGAGACACTTTAAAACAATTGCTTCAACTTTTGAAGCTTATATGCTTGCAAATTTAAAGAATACAAGTTTTAGAAATGTTACTATTCTGAGAGGAGGCTTGGTGGCGGGGCAGGGAGAATGGACATAGGATAAAGGAGGAATTATTTGAATGTCTATAAAACATCACTGATGGGAATAAAAGGGCTTAAGTGAAGAATCCTTTACTTTCCAAATGTAGTATGATAGCTTTTGTAAAACCAAATTGAGAAACAGGCAAGCTTTTAACTCTGAAGGAAAGAGAGGGGCCCTTACATATGAGATGAATAAATTTCTTGAAGAATGAACTAGGTATTGGATGAATAAATGCTTGGCTCCTTTGAAATGAAAGAACTGAGTAATTTCTAGGAAAATAAAACAATAAGAAAGAAGAACAATCTTGTAGAAAATAGTGAAAAGCACACATTTGTTAAGACTCAGATATTATACAAATTTTTAAATGTGCAGTCTAACTTTAATCCCATGTGGCAACAAGAATCTTGATATGTTCTCATTTTCCTGACTAAATCTTAAATTAGAATGAAGTTTAAAATATATTAAATGAGGAAAACAGACATTCCTTAAGGAGCTGTTCATATTACTGGGCCACTGGCTCATTTGTTTAGATGCATCTGCACATTTTACATATTCCTTTAATATATTAAGTAGACACTGAAATACAACCAAGAATTAGAAAAAGTGAAAATCATATTCTCCTTTTCTTCAGTCCATTTAAGACTGACATTTAATGATAGGCATTCTACCAAAATCTTATATAATCAGAGATAGGAAAGTTTCAAAATGCTTATCAGTTCACATGTTAATTTGAATAAATATTTCAATGTGCATTATGAAATTTTATCAAAATAATTAAAAGAGCACGCATTTCCAATGTAGAACTTAAAACCAATGAGGAAGTTTAATTTTCCCTTTTTTACTGACAGACTGTAGGAGTTGAGTAAAAATAGATTCTTTTCAATGTTATGCTAATGTATTTATGAGTCTATCTTAAATCAAAAAGATAAAAAGTATGGGTCCCTGGGTGGCTCAGTTGGTTAAGTGACTGCCTTCGGCTCAGGTCATGATCCTGGAGTCCCGGCATCGAGTCCCGCATCGGGCTCCCTGCTCGGCAGGGAGCCTGCTTCTCCCTCTGACCCTCCCCCCTCTCATGTGCTCTCTATCTCTCTCAAATAAATAAAATTTGGGGGAAAAAAAAAAAGTATGAAAAACAGTATTTATAGAAGGAGAACCAGGAAGCTTATTAAATATTTATGGAGGTCTTATAATAATAGATAAGTATTTTAAGGTTTAACTAAACATGATGCCATCCCCTATTTTTATCAGTGCCACGTTTACATTGAGTAAGAAAGAACCTATATATACATGGGCTCCACAAGCTCCTATTTTTTTTTCAAAAAGCTGTTTTCTCCCCCATTAACTGGATTTTAGTTATTAAATAATAGCAGAGTATTTTAAAAACTGTTTTATGAAACCAACAAGTTTTGGATAGGAACCAGTGCATTTCTACTGAGATTTATAGGATATTGATATTTTCTGGCACTCTTTAAGAAGCGTACTGAATTCCCTCCAAGCCTTCAGATAACAATGATCCAGGCTATTAGATTTTTTTTTTTTTTCAGTTTTGTTTGTATTTTCAGGAAAGATTAGGAGCGGCATGATGTTTTGGATAAAATGTGAGCCAAAAGTACTGATGTGTTAGCTGGAAGTACAAATAGGAATATTTCTTAGTTGGTTAGCCCCCATCTCAGCTTAGATTTTACTTCCTGTCACTGTTGTTTATTTCTTATTTATTTTAGGGTGGAAAGCTATCCCCCTCATTGTCTGGGAGGCCCGAGGGGACAGCTGACATTTGCTATTCTTGAAAGAGGTGCCAAGGATGGAGATGCGTGGCTAACGGGCGACGTAAAAGACTGAAATCCGTCTCAGCAGCTGTCACTGCAGTGGGCATAGTACAAATCCTCAAAATGCTGCTCTTCACTGCCAAGGCCTTCTGTACTTTTGGCAGCATATCCTCAACAGTTCTGAATGTTGTGTGGCTGCCCTCAGGGCGGCACGGCAGTGTGGGTCAACGTGTAGAACGATATTGGATCTCTCGTTTTAGGGCATGTTTGCCACAGGGAAACAAAGGGAAGGCATTGGTATCTCTGTTTCTCTGACTTCACTTAGGTCCTTCATTTTGATTTTGTCCTCTGGTCAAGTAAATTTTAAGAAATCTATTGGTGGTTTTAACAATTCTGTGGTCCTCAAGACAATATGATTTGGAGGGAAGCTGAATCCATAGGTACAAGATCAGCTAGATGTAAAAAAAAAGATCTGCCAGATGGCTCGGGTGTTTGAAGAGAATTTTACATAAACAGTTATTGTTTCTTGTTTATCTATAATGTAATTTCAAAAAATACGTTTTGTGAACTTCAGAGACCACCAGCTGAAAGAATGTGAATGACCTAATGGATTAAATTTGGAAGAACACTACCTTTCCACATTTTTTTTTTTTAAGATTTTATTTATTTGAGAGAGAGAGAATGAGAGAGAGCACATGACAGAGGGGAGGGTCAGAGGGAGAAGCAGACTCCCCGCCGAGCAGGGAGCCCGATGCAGGACTCGATTCCAGGACTCCAGGATCATGACCTGAGCCGAAGGCAGTCGCTCAACCAACTGAGCCACCCAGGCGCCCCCTTTCCACATTTTGATGTATGTTTTTTTAAGTACCTTTACTATCTTTGCACTAGGTCTAGAAGTGATTACCATATAACTCACAGAATATTGTGAGAAAAAGGTAGGTAATAACAATCCTATTAAAGAAACAAAATACTAAATTTAAATAGATTACATTAGAGGGGCATTTAGTCGGCCAGAGTGGTAACTGCTATAAACAAATACTTTATACAACCTAACACTTTAAATGGAAGATAACCTTGACTGGCCAAACACACTTTGAATCTTTTTTAACATGTCTCCAGGCTTGAAGCAGAGCACTTAGTAAAAAGCCTTGTTGAAGGCTCAAATCTAATAGTAGGGCTTTCCCACAGCTCTTTCAAACTATTCATGCCAGTAGCTGAGTAAGATGCTGTAATATACATTTATGGTGCCTCTAAACTTGAGTAAAACATATTTTTAAGTGAATTATATAAGGTGTTAAGGGACACTTGTATTAAATGAAAATTAGGCTGCCTTAACTTTAAGCAGTACACTGTTTAGGGAATATCAATGATAGAACTATTTTTAAAAAATGCTTAAGTTCAATTGCATGGAGAGGGATGAAGAGGGAATATAGTCCAATCATATGTTTAGTCCTGTTTCATGTCCTTTATATTTTGGTGTACACAAACATACTATGACTTACTTTAGAAAACTTAAAATAATTTATGTCTTACTATATTTTTATTTATTTTGACATTTTAAAATTAATTTGTTCTGGGTTAGTTTAACTGTTGCCCATCAAGAACAATTCTGAGAAAGATTAAAAATCATGATATAATGAAATATGGCAAACCCAACCAGATGAATTTCAATTTTACAAAACTAGTCTTGGCGACTTTTCATACAGATAAATGGTGTTGTAGATTCTATGGGTTTGGACAAATGCATAATGGCATGTATCCACCATTAAAGCATCATACAGAACAGTTTCACTGCCCTAAAAATCCTCTGTGCTCCTCCTATTCAACCCTACCTCTTCCCTAACCACAGGCAACCGCTGATCTTTTTACTGTCTTTATATAAGTTTTACATTTTACAGAATGTCTTATTGTTGGAATCATACAATATGTAGGCTTTTCAGATTGGCTTCTTTCGCTTAGTAATATAAATTTAAGATTCCTCCGTGTCTTTTCATAGCTTGGTAGCTTATTTTTTCTTAGTGCTGAAAAATATTCCATTATCTTCATGTATCAGTTTATTTATCCACTTTTCGGTGAAGGAGATCTTAGCTGTTCCCAAGTTTCAGCAATAATAAAGCTGCTATACACATCCATGTGCTGTTTTTTGTGTGGACCTAAGTTTTTAACTTACTTGGGTAAATACCAAGTAGCATGATTGCTAGATCACATGGTAAAAGTTAGTCTGGTGTTGTAAGAAATTGCCACACTGTCTTTGTACCATTTTGCATTTCCACCATTATCAAAGATAAACAAAGCTAGATGTTAGATAAAGTGGTGAAGACAGATTTTATTTGGCAAGTAGTGATGGTGGGTAAAGAGCTGAGCCTCATTCCCATTTGTGCAGAGGTGACTAGGAGTTTGTTCTTTTTTTTTTTTTTTTTAACAATCTATTTCTGAGAGAGAGAGAGCACGAGCAGGGAGAGGGGACAGAGGGAGAGGGAGAGAGAGTCTCAAGCAGACTCCACACTGAATGCAAGCCTGAGGTGGGGCTGGACCTGAGATTATGACCTGAGCCAAAACCAAGAGTTGGATGCTTTACCAACTGAGCCACCCAGGCACCCCGTGACTGGGAGTTTTAAAGGGACAATGGTGTGGGTTTGGTGAGTAGGAGTTCAGCAGGGTCAGATAAATGAAAAATTACAAAGTGTAGGTGAGAATAGGCCAGTTGTGGTTGTTGTCAGTTATCAAAGTTAGGATTCTATCCTCCCACAGAGACTGGGAGAAAGAGGCCCTATCCTTTCTAATGATTGCATTTCAAAGGAATGGGTCTCAGGTTCTTAAAGATTCTTCTAATTTTAAGAGCCACATATGCACAATTATAAGTCAGTTTTAGGAACACTCGAAGAAAGGTAGTTCAGGTATCTGTGCTCGGGTGTTGGCTAGAAGGAGCGGCAAATTCTCCTGGTAATGTTGAGCTTTTTCAGGCAGGTATTTAATGGAGAGCTCAGGTCATCACAGAAACACACAGCCTTATGCTGTTAGAAGCCATGATAGATTTTAGTTATTTTTTAGTGCAAAGGTTTACAGCAAGTTGTTATGTGCTGAGAGTTCTTCAGTTCTCTTTAGCAATGAATGAGGGTTCCTGTTGTTCCACATTCTCACCAGCATTTGGTGTTGTCAGCATTCTGGATTTTGAGCATTTTAGTATGTATATTTAATTTACATTTGCTTGACAACATATGATGAACATCTTTTCATAGGCTTATCTGCCATCTGTACATTTTTTGGTGAGAGGGCTGTTCAGGTCTTTTGCCCATTTTTTAATCAGATTTATTTTTTGTTGCTGAACTTTAACAGTTCTTTGTATATTTTGATTAACAGTCCTAGACTGGATGTATATCTTTTCCAAATATTTCGTTCCAGGCTGTGGCTTCTCTTGATGGTATCTTTCACAGAGTAGAAGTTTTCAATTTTAATGAAGTCCACATATCAATGCTCTCTTTCATGGATCATGCCTTTGGTTATGTATCTAAAAAGTCATTGCCGTACCAAAGATTACCTAGATCTTCTCCTAGGTTATCTTCTAGAAGTTTTCTAGTTTTGCTAAAGACCCAGAATAGCAAACACAGTACTGAGAACAACCAAGTCAGAGAACTTCAAAAATTACTATAAAACGACAGTAATCAATGCACTGTGATACTGGCATGAGAATAGATTAAGAGATCGGTGGGACAGAATGGAGAACCTGGAAATAGACCCATTTAAGTAGAGTCAACTGACACACAAAGGCAATACCTTTAGGAGATAATCTTCTTAACAAATAGTACTGGAACAACTGGACATCTACAAGCAAAAAAATGAATTGATACAGAATTCATACTCTTCACAAAAATTAACTCAAAATAGATTTTAGGCTAAAATTTACAGTGGAATTGTCATCAAGATAATATTGATCTCTTTAAATGTGCCTGGTAGATTTTGTGCCCCCTGGCTCCCTACCCTCAAATCTTCAGACTATTTTTTATAATACTGGGATTATCATGTTCTTCAATGTCTGAGAGGACTCTCGGTACAATTATTTGGATTTTGTCTATCATTTCAGCAAAAATCATTTAACTTCTTAACTCCTTATAGCTAAACATGCTTTCCCTCTACCACCCTTCAGCCAGTTGTATTAAGTTATATTTCCCTAGGACACTGTTACTTTTTTTCCAGAATTTTATTTTATTTGTACAAATCTGTTCAGAATTTACTTGTCTTCTAAAAATGTGCTATAGCTACCATTATGTTTTGAATCCTACCAATATTTATTTCTGCTTTCTTTTCTCTCATTAATTTTTGAATATCTATTTTTTATGTATAAGCTCAGGTTCTACTAGAAGCAGATAGGAAAATGGAATTGAATGTGCAAGGGTTTTATGAAAGGAAACGCCTTCATAAGAGAAAATAGGGAAGGTATGTGAAGATCTGAGAATGCTGTCAGACCACAGTGCAAGTATGAACCCAAGAAATAAAGAGAAAGAGGAAAGCCTGGGTCAAAGCACCCTAAATACCCAAAACACCCTATCCAGTCTGAAAAAAAATATACGGCAAAGCCATTGGGGAGTCCTTGAGCTTAAGTCTGCCATGAGGGGAGTCCCAGGTGTCCCAGGATCAGGCTTGCATTGTGATCTCTGATATACTTAGTTACTGACTGGGAGAAGCCCATGGGACACCTGATCTTGGTGCAGACAAGACAATGGATTTCAGAAAGCAGCAGCCGTTACTGTTGGTAAATTATGCTCCAGCTAGATGGAGGTCTGTGAGGTTCATTCTCATTGCTGCTATAATTTGTTTTTGCAGAGAACCAGTTTTCTGGTTTGTTAATTCTATTTTTCTTTATTTTCAGTTTCATCAATCTCTCCTCTAAACTCTATTATTTCTTTTTTCCCCCTAAATAACACCTAAATTAGTGTTTTTTCCAAAGTACCATTTTTGCCACATCTCATGAATTTTTATACATAAAGTTTTATCATTCAAGAATTTTGTAATAATTACTAGGATTTCTGTTATGACCATTACCTATTTGGAGATTTTAAACTTTTACTACTTTAAAAAAGTTATCATTTGGTTTGGAAGTTAGTCAATATCTTGAAGAGAAACAACATCAATTCTCAGGGGTTTTATTTTTTACTTCTATTTTTTTTTTCTCTCAGGGTTCTTAATTCCTCAAATACTGAATGCTTGATAACTCTGAAATCTAATTTTTTATTACCTCAGATCATTGATACCACCGTGAACCTTTCATTTGGGTTTTATGTCCTTAGCTCAAATACTCAGATGTTCCAAAGGGGAAACCCAAGGATAATTCAAGGCTCCCATCAACGTGTTGTTCTCCCTATTCTTAGCCTCTCAAGTCTGGTTGTCATGGTTGTTTCTTAAAAATTTTTAAACATTTCTATATATGTATGTATGATATGTAATGCTTACAAAGTATACATATATAATACATAAGACGTATCTATAAACATGTGTCTATAAACATTTATATGTATACGTGTAATATATTTGTTTAATATATATATATATATATATAAAAATTGGTCTCTATTACTTATCATTCTTCCAACATTCACGTGGTATAACTGTCTTCTGTGGGAAGGTTAGTTTGATATCAGCTATTCTATCATGGATATAACCTCAAGTGTGATTTTTAATCACAATTTCATGCTTTCTTTCACCTTTTTGAAAGTATAGTTTTTTAAAAAGACTACTTTTTGAGGTATGATTGACCAAAATATTTTCTTATATAATATTGCTCCCACATTCATTTGTTAGGTACACATTCTGTTTCTATTCTTTTAATGGCTTTCTTTGGTATTTCAATTCCATCCATGATTTAATACAGGATAAACTGAATTAACACATATCTTTTTAAAATAATTCAAGGACTAGAAAGTGGTCTCTGATCATTCTTTTTCTGGCTCACATGGTATTTTAATCAAATATCATAGTTCTAGTTTTTCTCTCCTTTTTATTCTAATTATTAGTCATTCTTATGCTGTATTTTGTAGTCAATACAAGTTTAGATTTACCCAAGTGATGACCACTTTCTTTACTTGCCAAATTTTTCTTGTATTCAGAATTTGCATTTATACTATTTTCTTACTCCTTGAAAAACATGCTTTCAAAATTTTTTATTGAGATTTATTACTACTAAACTTTCCCAAATTCTGGTATGATTAAAACTACCTTTATATCAGTCAAAATTTTTGAGATTTTTGAAAATATTTTTTCAATGGACTTTTTCTCTTAGCATTTTGAAAAAAATTATTCCACTGCCTTCTCAATTCTGTCTTTGTTACTGTGAACTGAACAGTCAAATCTTATTAGGTAATTTATCTTTTGCCTCTAGTCTCTTAATATATTTTATCTTTGGTATTTAGTCTTAAAATGATATACTTAGATGTGCATTGATTTTTTGCATTCACTGTTTGTTAATTTTGAGTGCATATGTCTCTCAACGGAAAACATTGAGCCATTACTTCTAAAATACTTTTCCCTCATTTATTAGATCTCACTCTTACAAGGTTCATAAACCTTCTATTTTTTAACACTGGTTCTCGAGGTGTATTCTGGATAATTCTTCAGTTTTTACAGTTCACGAATTTTCCTGTGAGCTGTTAAAAAATCTTCTAAATTTCTAATTACATATATATGTTTTCAAATCTCTTTTGTTTCACAATTTTTAAAACTCTTTATTTTGATCACCTTAATTATTTAAAAATATTGACAAATTTATTTTCTGTTGTGTATCCCAGACTTTCAATTCTTGCCCAAAATGGTATACCATCCTACTAGGAAGCAGAAAACTCATCTGTTAAATCAAGTAGAATGAATGCTTAAGTACTGGTCAAAAAGTATAAATCTGAAACCAGAGTCTAAAAGGTACCCTTAAATATTTTGTTAGTATATTGCTATAGTTAAAGACATGTGAAAAGAATTATTAAGTGAACAAGTAAAAAGGAAGGCTGCAAAGTGATATGCAGATTGTGATTCAAATTTAACGCAGAAATACGTATGCATGTAAAACATAACTATCTTGTGTATACCAAGACTATACCTTGGTATAAAGATAATTTCCATTTTATAACATATAGATTTCTATGTAATTTTACATATTTTATTTGCAAAAAAAACAATTAATTATATAAGCCTTTCTTTTAAATTCCTTTCTGTGATATTTTTGACACAATGTCAGGAGGATGGATACTAGATTTCTATGTTAACTACTAAAGCAGCATTTACTTTCCATAGTCAAATGGAGATAACAGGAGAGAAATATATATGCTTAATATAATATGTATTACACTTAATAAATCAATGAATCATCATATATACATAGTGTTTTGGGGAAGATAAAAATGATCTCTACTCTTAGTGAGTTTATAGTCTAGTGACAAGATGACATACCAAAAAGAAAATAGAGTAAAACATTGAGTGAATGTTAGGATTGTCATTTAGGTGTGAGGCTGTATTTTCTCTAAACCCTGCTACAACCAATGAATATAGATAAGTCAGTTAAACTCTCTTTTTGTGATCTTTCTAATTTGTCTATGTCATTACTGCCTTACCTAATTCATGGTGTTGTTGTGAGATAAAACTTGGTCATACACAAAATAGGGCCTTATAAAAGTCAAAACTGTGTAACGTGGATGCATTACTAACACTATTCTGGAAAAGAGGGAGTTTAGTTACATGTTGCTTTATTTCTCAGAGAGTAAACCTGAGCCCTTATGGTTATATTACTCTTGAAAAAAATAAACACCTTATAAATATATGTGAAAAAGACAATAGGCAACTTATAGGCAGTCTTATTCTTGGAACAACTCTAGACTTGTTCATAATCTAAAGTCTAATTTCAAATGGCTATCTTGAATATTTTTTTATTACAAAGGAGACTGGATGAGATTAAAGGATCAGTTTAAGTATTGGAAAACAATGGGTCTATTTTCTAAAATCACATGTGACTAGATAGGGTGTTTTTGTCTTAGTAAAAGTTGCACCATCTCACAACTCATGGGATGAAGAGTTCAGTCGTCTTTAGGGACACTATGGATAAATGATTATGCTGGTCCAAGTGCCTTTTGAGAGAAAAGGGTTGACAGTTGCCAATTTTCTTTCTTCAATTTCACTATTGATGCATTTTTTAGTGATTGGTAAGAAAGGGTTCTACTGATCCTGATGAGCAACAAAGGTACAAAGTTGCACCATGCGAAAGGCTGCAAGTGGACTTTGTTGATGACCAGAACTCACTGTGCTGCTTGCATTATCATGAAGCATGACATTTGGTTGAATGAAGCATTTCTTACATTTAACTAATGTATATTTTTGATTATTTAGTGAGTACACATACTGTGCTATGCATTTTAGGTGATAAATAAGTACACACACACCATCCTCCAAGATCTCACATGCTGGAATAAAGGTAAGTTATATACGTTAATTATGTTATGAAGCAGAAATTAATAAGCAAGAAAATTAGACTAACTTTTATAAAAAAGCAGAAGATGGAAATAGAACTTCTACTATTCAAAACTGGGAAAGATTCTACAGATGAGATGGCATTTGAATAGAACCTTAAAATGTAAAAGGTAGGTGGATTAGCATAGTATAGAGACATAGAGCAAGGCTTTTATCCTTGAAGACAGTAGATAAGACAGGAGAAAAGAAAAACAGGATAGATCTGGGTAGCAATGATAGTATTTTTTTTTTTTAAAGATTTTATTTATTTATTTGACAGAGAGACAGCAAGAGACGGAACACAAGCAGGGGGAGTGGGAGAGAGAGAAGCAGACTTCCCCGCTGAGCAGGGAGCCCAATGTGGGGCTCGATCCCAGGACACTGGGATCATGACCTGAGCCGAAGGCAGACGCTTAATGACTGAGCCACCCAGGCACCCCACAATGGTAGTATTTTTATCAAGAAAGTCATGTACCAGGTCATAATAGACCTTGAATATCATTTAAAATTAAGATGTTCATTTCTTGGGACACCTGGATGGTTCAGTCAGTTAAGCGTCTGGACAGTTGTCCAGACAACAAAGATAATGAGGTTGGAAAACAGGATAGGGGAAATGGGAATGGTGAGACCAGGCTAAAGTCAAACACATTACAGAGAAAGAAGTTGGTAACTGTATGGTTTGAACTACAGAGTCTTTCGTTGTATACATTCTGTACTAACTGTGTCCTGGATTAATTATATTTTCCCATTCATCTATTCCCTTTTCTGTCCTTTAGTCTTTGACACTGTTGTCTTACATATATAATCTTTTTAGTTTGGGGGAAAGGATTTTAAAAAGTGTAATGATACAAAATATATTAAACATCTATATTCCCATCACACAGAACTAAAAATTTGGTTTCATTTTTAATCTTAAACAAACATAAAACTAAAAGTTGTATTATTCATCACCCTCCTCACTGCAATTATCCTGAGTTTGATATATGTAAATCATATGTTGATATCTACATCTTTAATATTTTATATTTCTAATGTACATTTACATACAGAAGAAAGAATCATCTACATCTTGTTTTCTCACTCAACATTTAACAACAAACTAAATTCGGAAAATGATGCTATGATCTAGCAATTGGGCTTCTTGATATGTAACTAAAGAGAGGTGAAAACTTATATCCCTACAGAAGCCTGCACACACATGTTTATAGCAGCTTCATTAAGGACTATGAAAACTTGGGAGCAATCAAGATGCCCTTCAGTAGGTTAATGGTTAAACTGGCACACATCTAGACAGTGGAGTATTTATTACTCAGCACTAAAAAAAAAGAATGAGCTACTAAGCCATAAAAGGATATGGAGAAAATTTAAATGCACATTACTAAGTGAAAGAAGGCTACAGATTGTAAAATTCTGACTGTATAACATGCTGGGAAAGGAAAAACTGTGGAGACAGTAAAAAAAAAAATCAGTAATTGCCAGGGGCTGGGGGCATAGAGGACATATAAATGGGACATAGGGATTTTAGGGCAATGAAACTACTCCGGATAATACTATAGTGGTAGATACAGGTCATTTACACATTCATCCAAACCTATATTATTTACAACACCAAGAGTGGACTTAATATAAACTACAGACATTGGATAAAAATGATGTGTCAGAGTAGGTTCATTGATTATAACAAACATACCACCTGGTGGAGGATGCTGACAATGGGTGAGGCTATGCATGTGCAGGGGCAAAAAGTAGATGAGAAATCTTTGTATCTTCTTGTAAATATTTTATGAACCAAAATCCGCTTTAAACAATAAGTCTATTAAAAACAACACACACACATGTGCACACACACACACACACACTGCCAGGTTTTGAATTTTGATTACTGAGAGAGGGTACGATCAGCAGAAATATGGCCGAAAAAGGAGAGAAGAGGGCCATGTTTGGATGAGGAGCTGTGTTGAAAGTTCATTGGGGGATGTGTTGAAATCAAAGTACTGGCAACACATCTTGGTGGAAAGGAACATAAAGAAGGTTGAAGTTATTCTCAATAGAAGAAACTACTGAAGCCATTTAGAATTTTGTATTTTAAAACTACTTACTCAACCTCCAGGTTTTCCTGGCCTTTCATTTCCTAGACTTACGAGTGAAGAAAACAAATGAAAATATGTAAAATACCCTTGATATATGTAGGTCATTTTAATATGTTCTAATAAAGATTAGGATCTCCTTAAGTTGAGACTAAATTTTCAAATTCCTCTGCTCAGTTTGAAAGTTTAGAGACAGTATCATTTTCAAATGAGTTACCAATGTAAAATAAATAGTTCTTCTAAAGTATTAAGAACAAGTTATGTCCTCAAGATGGGTAATAGGCACTGCTTTCTTAGAATTTCTTTTTAATGTGTGTTTTTAACAGGGCAATTTCTTTTCACATACATGTAATTTGTTTTCACTTCTATACTTTTACAGCAGCCTTCAATTAAAATTTTATTCACAAGCAGATCATTTTATTTAAGTTACTTATTTAATTCAAATTGAAGTGTGTGCCTGAGAAGCCCTTTCCAAATAATTAAAAAGTGTCTTTAGTTTAACCCAGATCAAGTGCTTATATTTTAAAACACATGTGAATAGGCTTCCTAGCAATTACCTGAAATCTATCCCTGAGCTTTTGACATTAAACAATTAAGCTCTATTTCTTGACTTTCAATTAGTATATTCACTATCCCACTCCATATTTGAAAAGCTGATTAATGAATCACCAGAGCAATTTCAATTCTGTCAAAATAATGGAGAATTCATGATATTTGTTCTTACCAACCAAATGTAAAATGCTAATTCAGTCTCTGAGACAGAGTTTAGTATGGGGATCATAAAGAAAGATGTGGAGTGGGAGAGAGAAGGATAGGTGTCTCCAGAAAAGTTCTAGACAACATGTTGAAAGGAGAGTCAGCTGTGGGCGGTCCCAGAGAGCTCGCAATGCTGCACACAATTTACTTTTATTTTTTTAACTTTACGGTAAGGTTATATAATATTTTTGACTATTGAAATGTTATAAAAATATTTGGTTCAGAAACATTCCCTTCAGTGTTTCCAAATGCAAAGAATTACTTTCATGATTCTGTTTGGACATCGAATGCTGCCTCCCATTCCTCCAGGAACCAATTATTCTTGTTGAAACATTTGTTTGCTGTCATGAAGACATGGGTTAGGTGACAGAAATCACAGAATTTCAGAAGATTAGCTGAGACAGAAAAAAAATCTTTAAAGAGCCTTGGGGGCAAACATAGAAACAACCCATATGGAAAAATTGAACCAATGATGAAAAATTCCTCCTTTGATGTTTTACAGACGCAAATAAAATGCAGAAATAGTGCTGCTCAAGATAAAATTTCCTTTGTAGTTGCATGAAACTATTTCTATATAGGATTACGTACTGTGTGAGGTGAAAAGTAACAAAAGATTTGTGTAGCAAATGTCTCATCATGGAGTCAGGTTTACTGATACCACATATGATAAGATACAGTGCCACTGACTTTTGGGGAGAAATGAAAGTTTTAAAGCCTAAACCTCAGAAGGTCACCTTGACCTAAAATATTTAAAACACGAATGAATGTGAAAGATGATAATTTCAAAGAATTCTAAAATTACTACTGGCTAATGCCTTTCTTTGGGGGCTTTGAAAATACAGGAAAGTTCTACAGCTCACTGGACTATTACTGTAGAGTCAGCCAACCTTCCTTCTCCTTACTCACATACTTGAGGTTAAGCTATGTCCCAGGAATATTGTAACCTAGTCTTCCAAACTGCTACTCTTCACTGTCTCTGCTCCAACACGCTAGCACCAAAATATTTGTATTAAATGGAGACCACTCACCCTTGCACTTTTTTTTCATGAACACATTTTGGCTCGGCTATGTTTCCCTTCTCTATCTTGCAACCAAGTCGCAACTTCTAGCTGTACTTGTTCACTATTGGCTAAACTTGCCCTTGGGCACAATTCTTGTCCTTTGTACTTTTCCCTGAATCATCATTTCTTCCCTATGAATCTCTTGACCTCTTTATTCTTCTGCAAACCAGGGAGCTTCTTATTGTAAATGAGCAAATTCTCTCCACTTCACTTCCTACCCTAGGGGAACAACGCTTCTTTTCCAGAAATATTCTCCCTAATTGTCTATTTCATCACATTTCTATGGCTGCAATCCACAATCTCTTCCAAAATAGCGCTTTCCTACAGAGCCTGCCCCAAGGAAGTCTATCTTCTCTTTTAGCTTGTGACTTTCCCCCTAAGAAAAGGCAAATGCACCTGGTCCCTGTTCACCAATTCCAGAACACGATTTTCTTAGTTACTCAAAGGATTCACTGTTCTCGAGTACAAGGTTCTATCACAGAGTCAGACTCCAAAGTTTAGAGTGTGCCTATTACAGCCTTCTTTCTCTGCATGTGCATCACCATTCCCCCTAGCTTCCCAGTGCCCTTCTCCCTCAACAATCTCTCTCAATAGAGAATGTAAGTAGCACTTGGTATCCATTTTTTCTTTCTTATTATCTGTTATAGTTTTTGGTTGTGTATCATTCACAACGATGGTAAATTGTATACTTTGACATCCAAATGCTTTGACTACAATCGTCCATCTTTCAAAAAGACTCAAGATACCTAGATTTAATTTTACACCTCCCATTACTACATGTTCACAAAATCTATTGTTTACTACTAAAACCATTCATTTCTCAATTTTTTAGAACATTCTCAAATTACCAAATGTCTGCGTTTCAGTGACAGGTCACCCCAGCTCTTCAGTCACATGAACATCTTTACTGTACTCTCACTATTTTGCAATACTAAGGAGCCCAAAACTAAGTCCCCACTACATCTCAGCGTTTCTTTTATTTATTTCTTTTCTCCCAAACATATTCCCCACAACGGCTGTTTCAAATCTTTTCTGACAGTACCTAAGTGGAATCGGGGAGTCCTGTATTCTCTTTTTTATTCTTTTTTTTTTTTTTTCAGAGAATGAGATGATTGGCAGCATGCTTTCAATCCCCCAAATCAGAACCCCTTCCATACAATATCTGTGTTCATCAGTTATTTCTTATCTCCTTTCCAAAGAGAAGTTGCCACTCCTCTGCCTTCTGTGGTCTAATCTGTACGCCTCCTCCCCTATGCCTCTCTTTTCCCCTGTAAGCTTTAATGTGACATTTTTCAGGATAAACTGGGTACAGAGGTAAAGAGAATGGGCTCCAGCATAGGCTGCCTGGATCAAGTTCTCATGCTGCTATTTATTAACCACAAAGAACAGTTATATAACATTTGTATCAGCTTCCTCATCTGTATAAGGCAAATGATAATAATGATATTTCTCTCATAGGGTTTTTGTAATAAATGAGATAATATTTTTGAAATGCTTAGATCAGTGGTAAGCACAGCATTTTCTATTATAAAAATATTTTTCCCAATTTGAGCACCACTGATTTTTGTACTCTGCCAGCTCCTTTACCACAATGTATTAAAATGGTCAGATTACTCATTTTAAAATAAAATTCTCTATAACTGGCAAACGTAATTGAAATGAAATGACTTGTCACAAAACATTTGACTTATCAAGACTTGTGCCCTCCTTTTTTTGGATTTAGCATCACACTTGTAGCATGCTATATTCTCAGATCAATATACAGAAATTAGTGCTTAAAATATTTTTAGGGGCACCTGGGTGGCCCAGTCGTTAAGCGACTGCCGTCGGCTCAAGTCATGGATCCCGGGGTCCTGGGATCAAGCCCCGCATCGGGCTCCCTGCTCAGCAGGAAGGCTGCTTCTTCCTCACCCACTCCCCCTGCTTGTGTTCCCTCTCTCGCTGTGTCTCTGTCAAATAAATAAAAAAAATCTTTAAAAAGAAAATAAAATATTTTTAATTGATGAAATACTTATTTCATCTTAGTTATAATGGGAAAATCTATAAACTACCTTTTTTTTATGTTATGTTAATCACCATACATTACATCATTAGTTTCTGATGAGGTATTCCATGATTCATTGTTTGTGCATAACACCCAGTGCTCCATTCAGTACGTGCCCTCCTTAATACCCATCACCAGGCTAACCCATTCCCCCAACCCCTTCCCCTCTAGAACCCTCAGTTTGTTTGAGTCCATAGTCTCTCATGTTTCGTCTCCCCCTCCGATTTCACCCCCTTCATTTTACCCTTCCTACTCTTGATGCTGTGATGTCAGGACACTATTAAAGAGCATTCACATATATTAAGAGCATTCTAGTGTTAATAGCTCTTTTGTCACTTTAAAAAATGTTTTCCATTTTTGGTTCTTTCCTTTTGGCTATTCAAATTTTATATTCCCCTGTTCCGCCTATGATAAAACACATTCATTTTTGCATCCTAATCAAAGCATATGAGCTTGTCTGTCACTTCCAACCAGGCAGATGTTACTTGGCTCCACGTCTCTCAGTTGCTATTACTAACTGGCGATGATGTTCAGGAGAGACCTTATAGGGGAGATTTCAGAGTTAGTGGGCACCCAAGTCACTCTGAAGAATACTTAGTAGTTTGTTTCCATGCACATCATGTTTATATCCTCGAATGGTAATGAACATGTGCACATGTGCAGAGGGGAATATTAGGAATGCAAAGTAATACATGAATGTAAACACAGAGAACACTGAAAAGCACAAAGTGTCCCTATTGTGAAACTCTGCAATGGCTTAACACATATAAGCAATAGTTTAAAGCCTTAAAAGGTCATTCGCAATTCATATTGAAACCCATATCTCTGTTGCAGGCATTTTAAAAGGTTGTGTGCATCAGAGTAGAAAAAGAAATTGCCTTAATCTAAATATGGTCTTGGTACAACCATCTGGGACAAAAATATGAAATTGGATTCTCTTACATTCAGTATGTTCTGCCTTTGACCATTATTTACAACCCTAGTGGCTGTTTCAAAAGTACATAGGGAATCTATGTTTAAATAACCAAGAATCACAAAAATAATGTTATGACAAGAAAAAGTCATGGTGAATAGTTTTAATGTCTAATGAGATTTGTCTTTAAACTCTTCAATAAGTTATTTAAATCTAAGCTAATAAAAAAAATCGCCTCTTAGCAAAGTTTTGGCCTGGATATACATGAAAGAAGGTTCCCTTAAGAAGTAAATAATAAAACTCAAAAGTTGAAAATGCATATTTTTCTAATTTAAAATTTAATTTTAATGGAATTCTTACAGTGAGTCGCATTCAAATGTAATAAAAACTGGCAACTAATTGAAGAATAAAATTCATGTCAAATTTAATTGTCTCTAGTAATTCAGTTTTTTAATTTATAATTGAATTAGACTTCAATACTTGGGGAAATTTTTCTGTGGAACAATTCTAAAATGATAAATTCTCATAATTCCTGATTGTAGGCCTTTTTTGAATATCAGAAAATAAATATTTCAGAAAAATAACTATTTTATATGGTGTGGGCAATGGTGCCTTAAGCAACACTATAATCTTATCAATATAATTGACATATATTCCTTTAAAAAGTGGCAGTTTTATTCATTAATTATTCTCTAAAGGGCATTGGCATTTTATCCAGTGCATTACATAGTATCTACTTATTTTCAGATTTATTGAGATTATGTGATTTAACTCATCAAATTTCCTTTACTTATATAGTTTAAAACGTTATGATAGGCTTTGGTAGTATGGGGTTCACAATAAAAAATGTCTGCCTGTTCCATTTATTTTCTCAGAGGTTTTCACAGTATGTCTCGGGGACTAAAATATTTAGATAATGATGGTGATAATCCATGGTATTCTATAGACCTAATAGCATAGAGTACTTTATCACTTCCAAATCTTGCAGAGCTAAGTATGATGCCTGCAGTTCCCAGGTGGGTAGAAAATGAAATGGATATAATCAGGCTATCTACTCTAAGAGCATTCTAGTGTTTAATAGCTCTTTTGTAAACAGGTTTTGTCATTGAAGAGAAAATGCAGCAACATATGCTCTGGATTCACTGATAAAAACAGAACAATTCACAGATTATATTGGTTTCTGAATTTTTGATATGGACATCCCTCAAACAGATGAGGCAAATGCTATTCCTTTGTCATTTTTCCTTCCCAAATAGATCCGTGTGATACTGAAGTTGTCATTTATTTTACCAACAAGCTATCGTTTCTGTCATTTGGGGCACAAGTGAAGAAGGTATACATAATATAATTTAGGGAGGTATAACCTGCAAATTAGTTAAGGAGGAAAGATGGCTCCCTCTCTCCATCCTTCCTCCTTTTTGCATTTTGGCAAAGCCCTGTTCTACCAAACACTTGCCTCATAGGTTTTGTGGCTCTCCTGCCCATCTCCATACAACATTAGTGAGCCCACATGGATGATGGGTCAGCAATGACTTTTCTGCTGCTTGAGGAACAATTCCTGATATGGAGAATAATCCCATGGTTATAACTAATTACAGCTGATTAGTATGTGACCTTCCATTAAAATGTGGTTGTCCTTATGATATCAATTCAGGAATCACAGGAAAAATATGTGACTACCTAAAATGCACCCCTTTCATCATGTAATTTAAAAAAAGTTTTAACATTGAAATATCTCTGGTAACACATTCTTCCTAAATTTCTAATAAATCAAGGAGAGCCAAGTGGCACTGATTTTTTAATATTAAAGAAGGGAGGATGAAGAAGAAAGAAAAAGGAAATGGAAGTCAATTTATATCTTCAAAATTTAAAAAAATGCAATAAGCATAGACTTAAAAGTTTTTTCTTTTACTCTGTTTTGTTGTGAGTGTAGGGCAACTGCTTGATTTTCTGCAGTTATTAAATAACTTCCCTGTTTACTGATGAATCCCCTTCAGGCTTTCTTTCTCTTGGTCAGAGTTCAATGCAACTTAACAGCTGGTTGAAAACACTGGTTTGAAATCATGCTGTCTTCTATAGGCAGCAAACCATTCACGACTCCGACTTGTGTCAAGTGAATAAATTTAAAATTATTAAAATTAGGTTTTGCCCTAATGGTCAATGGCTGATCAATCAAGGAGAGAAAGGTCTTTGAATAACAAAAGAGTATTTTTTAAATGGCAGAAGACATATCTTGCCAATATTTATGATACAGTATGGTACTAGTAGGTTTTTTCCCTATTATTTTTATAGTTTCCTTCTTTCCTCCTATCCTTCCTCCTTCCCTCCCCTCCCTCTTCTCTCTTTCCCTCCTCTTTTCTCTCAATCTTTTTCCTCTTCTGATTTTTCTTCAAAAAATATTGTCACACTCTACCATAATTTCCTTTCTCTAAAGCTATAAGGAAGCATTAAATGGCAACTCAAAACACCTGAAAATTTGCATCCTTTGTGGTTTGTTGATGTTCTGTTTTCTTCCTGACAGGAACATGCCAAGGATATGTATCAAAATAATCCAGCCAGCAGGCATTGATCTGAAATTTTGATAGTTAATTAGTGGATCGAGTATCCACAAGAAGTGTGTAATTATTATGATATGTGAAAAGTAAGTCCCTTGCTATGCTCCTTACCTATTATTTGAACTACAGCACGTGGCTGTAATGAGTACAATGTGTAGCGAGCTATGATTTTAAGCATAATAAATGGGAATAGGATGCAATTATTCTCAATGCTTCACAGAGTTGTGCTGAAAGCATGTGTTTAGACAATGATGCTCTGCTGAGTGCTTTCTGTCTGGGGCACTAGAGCTTCCATTACTAAAAGATTTTAGACTCATTTTATATTTAGGCTGCTGATAACAGTAAGGCCTACTTTTGTTAAGGTAATCTGCAAGTGACAATAATTTTAATACTCCTTTCCCGGGTTAAAGTTGACAATAGAGTGTTCAGGCCACATAGTTAAGTATACAACGCTATAGTTTCCTTGTTATATAAATTCTTTGGAAAATATTAGGTATTTCAACTGGAGGAATAACACGGCATTCACTTGTTATATGGTGAATTTATTTCTGTAATTTGTAGGGGTGGAAGACATCTGAGCCTTTCCTGTTCCTTTCTTCACCAAGAGTTTTCTACTTCATGCCCATAAATAACAGAATACTTGATCCACCTCATGATATTATAATAGTAAATGTTCCTATCCTAAAACAAAAGTTATTTCTCTAAAAAAATTGCCTACAGAGTACCTAGGGAGAGATTTCTTTTGCTCTGAAATTTAGGAACCTCATGGTCAGTTCCAAAAAGTAAATAAAATGTGTTTGGTGGATGAAAATTGTTGCTTTCCTTCAACCTCACCTAACTGTAATTAAATGGTCTCAGAATTGGGAAATATCTGATCTCAGTATTTTTTGTCTTCTGGAAGACAAAACTGGTATTCTAGAATATGAGATGTTTTATGCCCAATAAACTTACAAATTAACTAAGACATAGAAAGTAAATGAGACTCTGGATAAAGGAAAGCATTACAAAAGTAGTTTCAATCTTAACAAAAACAAGATTTCTTATTTTGAATTCTCTTTCTAACCTCTTCCCAGCAACTGTACCATTTGGGTCACTGGTGATAAAGCTGTGTTTGTAAAATAACCTAATCATGACTTAGAATCTCCATAAAGTGAATGTTCATAGTAAGGAAAATTGGGCTTTGGACCGTAGCTGTGAGAAGAAAGATTACTTCCTAGAAAGGAAAAGAAAAGTAAGAGAGAGAAGAAATGACAGGCCTGGTTTGAACTGAAGGGTTAAAGGTGAGAGATGCAAGATGCAAGAGGTGTTTAATATGACCGAATTCTAAATAGGCTATAGCCATCTTACTTTACACACAGAAGTTAATATGTCACGGAGTTTTCCATCAACTTTTTGTTGTTGTCCTTGTTTTGTTTTATTTGTTATTTTTTCTTTCTTCTTTTATTAATATTTTAAATGCAAAATCAGACACAGTCATTTGGGCAGGCAGTGTGGAGAAACAGGACTATATTCACTTGAGTTGAAACTTATCAAGAAGAGCCTTGAAATATAGCCAGGCTGACCAACTATGCACTGCTAATAATTTTTAGCTTTTTCTGCATTTTCAGACACTCTCCTCTATTTCATTTCCTCTCATCATTATATAACTACATGTGGTTATATAAAGTTGTTACATACATAACCCATATGACTCTAAGTTACATATGGTCATAAATATGTATTTAATAGGTTACATATTATATGTGTAATAAACATGTGGCTATATATAGTTATATATAAATATTATATATGTAATATACATATTAGGATTAGTATGGCTTCAAACTCTCAGTTCCTCAGAGTATTTCACCTTTTCATTTTAGAATATTTTCAACATCAATACTGTTAAATTTATGTGTAAAATTGGTATGGTGCTACTGATATTTTACAGAGGATGTTTTCTAATATTCAAATAAATTAGAATATTGGATTCCAGGTCAAATTTGTGTCTTACAACATGACTTTGTAAGTGAGCATACATTCTATTAAATAAACGTATTAAAAAATATATTACATAGGCTTAAGATAAAAGATAAAACAAAGATATTTTACCATTTTGAACCTAATTGTGTGCATGCGAGCATGTGTATTTAGAGAGAGAAGGATGAAATATAGAAAAAGGAAAAAAAAGAAAAAAAGGAAGGAACAAGGAAAAAAAAATGCAAGTGGGTGGAAAGGGAGACACAACCCAGCTTCTAAGTCCTATAATTGGAAGAAGAGAAACAATCATTTCTTGAACAGAAAAATAGTTTCAGTTTAAAGTATGGCAAAAGTTTATGTACTTACAGTCTCTAACAAGGATCAGTTTTTTACTTGCATGAATAATTTGAATGATCTGCTTGAGGGACAGCTTGACTAATATAAATAATGTTCTGAAAACTTAATTTTAGAAAATTCAGTGAGCTCTCTGAAGTTGTTAATGGAGCATGACAATATAAGGCTGAGAATCTGAATACTTGTACCAGTCTTGCTCATGTAATTTCCAACTCATTGATTCCTAGTGAAGAGTAGAAAGTCTAGGAATTTTTGGAGCATTTTATAACAGAAAATTTTAATTAAAATCTGACAATCTCTTCAGTACATTTAAAGTGTAAGTCAATAGGATATATCCAGAAATACTTTAAGTTATAAATACTGAATGACTTCCCATAACTAAAAAATTTCTGTGGATATAAACTTTGACATCATTCAAAGTGTTTTTTTTTTTTCCTTCTTCCTGAGTTAAAACATCTGGGCAAGTATGTTGGGGCAATTAGCAAAATTGATAATGGTTTAGCTATTTTGAGACATATGTAACAAATACATGTTACTTAACAATCTCTTTACAGTTTATATCTAGAGTATGCTAGCTACCATGAGCAATCCTTCATGATACAAAGATACTAGATCTTGTCCAATGAAAAGCACAAAGATACATTAAATACCATATTATACATTAAATGTTCAGATTTAGCATTTTAATAGTTTTTGATGTTATCTAAAGGCCACAGGATTTACCAAATCTTAGACCAAGACATGTTAATACGATTTAAGACCAGAAATCTATGCTATTTGAACACATACTTAGTTTGAGAGTGAAAACCATAATAGAATCCACACATCTGACTTTATTTTATATCAAATACATTGAACTTGATTAATCTCTCCCACAATCATGGACTGATAGGCTGGAGGATGGATGCCATGCATTCCCTTCTCCACTTACCAAGGTCATAGTCACTCTTTAATCCTACAAACCACATTTTTTGGAAGCTTTAATGTCTCAGGGTTTATTCATCCATTCTCTGTGTTCACAGAGCATTCTGCCCCCCTCTAGTATAACACTTGCACAATACTGCAATTTGTTTTCAATACCTGCCTTCTCACTAGACAGTTAACCCTACAGATAGGAAAAGTATCTGCTACTCAAATTTGGGAAGCATAAAAAGGGATGATCAGATGGACCGTATAGATCATGAACAGATATTAGTAGAGCCATTCATTCTGTCCTCTGAGGAGTGTCACCTCAAAATTGTGAGTTGCAGAAAAGGGTCTCTGATCTTGTTATAGCACCAGGGTCAAGGATTATGATGCTTGCCTTAAGAACTCAAAATACGCTCTCCTGAACCATTACCAAGTTGAAATCCATATGCTCTGGTCCTGATTCCCTATTGTCTTGAAGCAGTGTTCTGAAGTACGTCTGCCCATGTATGTTTGCATGTTTTTTGCATATGTACAGAAATATGTGTTCCTCACCCTTCCCACACTCAGGACTCTCATCAAGATCTGTGGTCAACAGGTCTGTGACGGTTTGGACTCTTGGAGAATACCTAGCCAGAGAAACAGTAGTGCTGATGGCCCTGACTTTCTTTTACATTCTCTGGGAGATCGATTCAGTCATTGCTAGTGGTGAAAGGATCAGAAAGATGCTAGTATATGCACTGCATACAGAATTATAAAAAGATGAGAAATTTGGCCCATAGAAATTATGACTTACCCAAGAATACTCACTCCCCAGTCACTCTTATGCAGGACAATGTGTTTTCTACCACATAGTGAAACGTACACTTGTAAACTTACATTAAGAGACTAGGGTCAAAAAAAAAAAAAAAAAAAAAAAAAGAGACTAGGGTCATCTGGGATTTGTTTCTCTTTCTTAGGTTATCGCTGTGTAACAAGCCACTTTCCCACTTAGTTACTTAGGACAACTATGTTTTATTGTTTCTCATGATTCCTTGGGTTGGTTGGGTAGTTTGTCTTTTGGCTTCTTCTGGGTTCAGGCATGTGAATATGTCCGGCAGTTAACACTGCCTGCTGGCTGGGCACCTCGTGTCTACTCTATGTGGCCAGTCAGCTTCCAGGAGGATAGACTGTCTTCCTTACACAGACATGCCAGGGTAGTGTTCCAAGAAGATAAAACAAAAGCCACAAAGCCTCTGAAAGCTGAGGTTCTGAAACTCTCACACAGTGTCACTTCCACCACACACAGTGGGTCAAAGCAAGTCGCAAAGCAAGCCCAGCTTTAAAGGGTGGGGATACAGACATCATCTCTGAATGAAAGAAGCTATAAAACAATGCAGCTATGTTTTCAGTTTACTACAGCATTCCAGGACACATACAGCGGTTTCCAGTATCCAAAATCACATTCATTCTGTCAAGGTCAGCTACTACTCATGCACAGAGGTTAAAATCGTATCATTTGCTGTTGTTGGGCTTTGTGCTTTTCTAATGTTTCTTCTGTTGACTTGCATGAACAATTTGTCATGACCAAGTCACAATCTGCTAGTTTTATAATTCTGTTTTTTTTTTTAATTTTACTCTGAAACATGAGGCTATATGAAAAAATTGCCTATTTCTTTTTTAAAAATGAATATTGTAAACAAGCAAAACAATATATTTCTAAACGTCTCATGATTATGAAAAAAATGAAAACAGAGAAAAAAATTCAAATAGTGAAGAGCACTTGGAACAGGATGTTGAAAGGATTTTTTTTTTTCTGTATTCATGATTTCCTTAAATAGATAAGGAAAATAGTATATATTATCCCAGGACCATTATTCTAAAGATAGCTCCAAGGGTTGGCCACTTACTCTTTCTGAGGTTTATGTAGAGCCCACCAATCCTCTTACCCTTATCCCCATATAAGGGGACTGGTTTGGAGGATGTTACATAAACCAGTCTATAAAAAAGAACAAAAGAAGGCAGTTCCCTCACGTAGGGAATTTTTAAGGGCACTGTTTTGTAGACATGGTAGCTAGCATTGTGTATCAGGAGAACACATGTTCAGAGAGTAGGCAGCAGAGAGAGGAAGCCTCCAAAAGAACCAATGAGTGGGACTGCCAGTGCCGGCCACAAGAGTCTGGCTGGGTGCTTTGTGCCCTCCACATGCTGACACGTAAAAGCACATTGCAGGGCTCCCACTGGCATGGAGCACAATGGAAGAATTGAGAGTCTGGACGTGGGAGGAATTTATATTAATGTAGAGACTAACGCCTTTTTTTTTTTCCTGGAAATTTCTGAAAGGCTGAGACTACCTGGAGTAGTCCTTAAAGGAAAAGAAAAGAGAAAATTGCAAAAGTGGAGCAGCCTGCACTCCCACGAAGGGATTTTTCCATTGGGCTAAGTAGATGGTCTGAAAGGAAGCCAGGCTTGAGGTCATCTTAAAATTACCCCACTCAAAAAAATAACTTTTTAGGGTAAGGGAACCTCTGTAGTAAGCTACTGTGGAAACACTTTAGGGAGCATGAGGGAGGTCAGAAGAGGTTAGTAAGAGTATATGTCATAGAACGAGACCCACAGGACCTTGATGAACCCACAAATGTGACTTACAAGAGAACGTGTACTGAACACCTATCATAAAGAGGATATCTGTGACCATATTACAACAGCATGAGCAAGGTAAACTTTATACTTGATACTGACCCTCATTTCTCTATTTAAACAGAGTATCAATTTCCTACTTTTCAGCATTTATTCTGCTTAACCTCTGCTAAGAAATGGCCAATAACACATTTTACTAAAACATAAACTTAAGGTAGGTCTCTCTCCTAGTTAAAGGCAATGACTTGGCACTATACAGGTGAATAAATTGAGCAGAATGGCCATTCCTACATGAGGTTCAAACATTATCATTTTATAATCTTCTGAGACTCGATACATTTACAAGGAGTTATGACAGATATTACAGCATAAATCTAAACACTAGGTCATAGCCTGCTGATAAAAATAGACTATGATATTTACAGATTAAAATTTCTCCAGGTTTTCACTCAAAAGTATAGTCTATCTTTAGTGGATTATACAAGCACAGTTCCATTGCTTATATATCTCACTTCCAAGAGCCATTTCTGCAAATATGCAGTATATTAGCTCCTGTCAGAATGATCCAGGACAAAAGAACAAAGGTGTAACTTCAAAATTACAGATGGACCTTTTGCGTAGTTTCCCCTTTTCTCCCTCTGCTTGCCTTGCCTCCCATGTCAACTGTCCCAGTTGTCCTCTACCTTCTCACTGGTTTGTAGCAGCCCAGCCCAGCACTATGAGTTGCTTCAATTCCCTTTCTTTGTCCAAACACTAAATTCTCCATTATACCTTTCAACACTGCCCCACCTGCCACGAAACTCAGACCCTCTGTTCCAAGAACGGGCTAAAATATAACAATACACTATGCTTGATAAGCTAACACCCAGAGGCACACAAAAAAATGCATTTCAAATTCAATTGAAAATAATACTTTTGGGTAGTTGAAGTCTTTTTTCATTTTGTCCACTGAATGACCATAATAAAGGACGTTGAAATTGAGAACATGTATAACATAGTAATGTATGTGGCATTTACAATATTTTTGTATCATTACAATATACATATTTTTTACCTTTAATTAGAAAATAATAATTCAGGCTGGGGTTATTTTGGGGCATCAATTCTCTTTAAAAAAATTTAAATGAAAAATGTTGAGGTATCTTTTTTTCCTCTAATGCCTAAGTCTTTTCCTCCAAAAAAAAGTTTGATTCGCAGATCAGCATATTTCAATACCTATAGCAATCATTTAGAGTATTACAACAGCATATGATTTTCATGATTTTTCTTTGGTGTTCCAGGTTTTTACATATTTTTGAGGTGTAACTGACAAATAATAAATTCCATACATTTATAGTGTATAATGATAAAATTTGACTTATATATACACCTGTGAAATCATCACCATCAAAATACTAAACATATCCATCATCCCCAAAAGTTTCCTCAAAAAGTTCCCCTTTTAATTCCCCATCCTCTTTCTCCCTATCATCTACACCGCTATCCCCAGGTAACCACTGATTTGCTGGTATCACTATACATAAGTGTGCATATATAGTTTATGTAAGCATAATTATACTGTATGTACAGTTTTTCTGTCTGGTTTCTTTCTTTTTCTTTTTTTTTTTTTTAAAGATTTTATTTATTTATTTGACAGAGAGAGACATAGTGAGAGCAGGAACACAAGCAGGGGGAGTGGGAGAGGGAGAAGCAGGCTTCCCACGGAGCAGGGAGCCCGATGTGGGGCTCGATCCCAGGACCCTGAGATCATGACCTGAGCGGAAGGCAGACGCTTAACAACTGAGCCACCCGGGCACCCTGTCTGGTTTCTTTCATTCAGCACAATTATTTTAAGATTTATCCATGTTGTTGTGTATGTCAACATTTCATTACTTTGTTGTAAGTAACATCTCACTATAGGGATGAACTACAATCTGTTCGTTTATTCACTGGTTCATGGACATCTGTGTTGCTGCCAGCTTTTGGCTATTACAATAAAGCTATCTTAGGAACATTTATGTACACCTCTTTGTATGGATATATGCTTTCATTTTCTTGGTAAATACTTAAGTGGAATGGCTGGATCACACTGTAGGTGTATGTTTAACTTTTCAACAAACTGCCAAACTATTTTCCAAAGTTGTTGCACTATTTTACATTTTCACCAACAGTATCTGAGTGTTCCAGTTTTCCTGTACTCTCACCAACACTTGGTATGGTGGATCTTTTTAATTTTAATAATTATAGTATCTGTGCAGTAAAATCTCATTGTGGTTCAAATTTGTGGTTCCCTAATGACTAATGACATAGAGCATCTTTCCATTTGCTTATCATCTGTATATCTTCTTTGGTAATGTGGTTATTCAAAATTTTTCCCTTCATTTATTTTTAGTTGGGTTGTTTGTTTCCTTAGTGGGTTTTTAGAGTTTATATATTCTAAAAACAGGTCCTTTATCAGATAACAGGACTTCCAAATAATTCCCCCCCAGGATGGCTTATCTTTTCATTCTCTTACCAGTGTCTTTCAAAGAGAAGTTTTAAATTTTGATGAAGAAAAATATTATAGGTCATTTGCATTTCCATAGGAATTTTAGAATCAGTTTCAATTCCTACATCAGGGTCTTCTGGAGACTGTCACTGTGTTCAACTACAGATCATTTTTTGGGAGAATGGACACCTTAACAATATGGAGTCCTTCACCCCATGAATATGGTATAGCTTTCCATTTATTGATGTATTCTTTAATTTCTCTCAGCAATGCTTTGTAGTTTTCAGTGTAAAGGTGATTTATATCTTTAGTCAAATTTGTACTTTACTATTTCATGTGTTTGATATTATTTAAAAAATACTGTATACTAGCAATGAATAATCCCAAATGGATATTAATTACTAATTTGAGTATAGATTCTTATCACCTTTTCTATATAGAATGTCATATCTATAAATAAAGGCAGATGTATTTCTTTCCTTCTAATCTGGAGTACCTTAATTTCTTTTTCCTACTTTACTTCCAGTACAATGTTGAATAGTGGTAGTAACAAGCAGATATATTTGTCTTATTTCTCATTATGTATTCAAGTTCTTGACATTTTTCTTCTGTAGTGTTTAATCTGCTGCAGATCCCTTCAGTTCATTCTTTATCCTCCACATTGTAATTACCATTTCTAGAAGTTCTACTTGGGTCTTTTTTTTTTTTTTCCATATCCTCTATGGCTTTATTTAAATATTTATACATTTCTAATGCAGTTATAGTTGTTTAAATGTTCTTGTCTGCTAATTTTAACATTTGTGTCAGTTCTGGGTCAGTTTAGTTGGACTGATTTTTCTTATTTTTAGTTTTATTCTTCTGTGTTTTACATACCTGATAATTTTTGACTAGAGTGAGATACTGTAAATTTTACCTTGTTGAGTCCTAGATAACTTTATATTTTTATAAATATTGAGGAGCTATGTTCTGAGAAAGTTAAGTTATTTGGAGGCAGTTTGACCCTTTCAGAATTTGCTTTTAAAATGTGTTACATGAGACAGGAACAGTGCCCAATCTAGAGCTAATTGTTCCCCACTCCCGAGACAAAACCCTTCTGTACATTCTCCTCAATGCTAATGCCTGTGAATCAAAGTTTGCAAGCCTGTGTGAGTGCCTGGCACTGTTATCTATAAACCTTTGGGTAGTTCACCTCCTACCTTGGGTAGTTTCCTCACACATGCTCTGATTAGCATGAAGCTAACCACTAGATGGAGACCCTTTGCAGATCTCCAGAGCAAAGCTCTTTCTCTGGTACCCTGATCTGCCAATTAACACTTCTTCAACTTTCTGAATTTTAGCTCTGTCTCAAATTTTGGAGCCCAGCAGATTCCATATAGGTCCCTCTACCTGTGCCATATCCTGGAAAATTTTTCAAAGCATGAAGCTGGATATAACATTCCTGGACCATTTCTAGGATTCACCTATTTTATTATCTCTCAGGGATTACTATCCTTTGTTATCTGATGCTGAGTGTCTAGAAAACTATTGTCATAAAAATGTGTTCATCTTTTAGTTGTTTTAGGCAGTAAATTCAGTGCATATTGCTCGATTTTGTCTAGAAGTGATAAGCCATTCTTTAAAAATGTTAATCATAACATAATAAAATTAGATTAAAAAAATGTTAATCATCCCTTTATTTCCCATCTTTCCACAGGTAACTGGCATGTTTTGCCAGAAGGGAAAACGCAAAATATTTCCAGATCCAAAATCCTTCTCTTATTTTAATGCAGACAACTCTAAGTCCTTTTACTTCATTTATGCTATCCAGACACGGCTCTGGAATAAGTTATGTTTGTAGTTCAATCAGTTAACAGAAGATTGTAATCCAATTTATGTTTGGGTTAGACATGTATATAGGCATTTGGAATCCTTAGCTCTGGCTGACAGACATCCCATCACCAGTAATTTGGTGCCTTAAATCCATGTGTGGCTTTAACAGGTGTGCTATTGGCTCTACTTACAGGGAATGGACAAGATTCCTGTCTAGACCAAATTTATAGTAAGTTAGAAGAAAAGCAAATAATAGCTAGAGCCAACACTTATTAAGACCTTACCATGTGCCATACACTGTTTTAATGTTTTGCATATATTAGCTCCCTTAATTCTTACAGTAACACTATGAGATAGGTACTATTGCTGTTCTTGTTTTAAGATGAAAAATTGAACCATAAATAAACGTATGGTGATTTCATGCAATTTGCTTATCTGGCAAATTGACTCTTAATTTCAGCTCAGGTCATGATCTCAGGGTCATGAGAATGAGCCCCCCATTGAGCTCTGTTCAGAATCTGCTTGGCCCTCTCCCTCTGCTCCCCGCCTTTCTATCTCTGAAATAAATGAGTAAGTAACATTCAGAGAAACGCAGATACAATGGGAAGCATTTTTTGTTTTGTTTGTTTTTTGCAGAGTTTAAGGGTTTGGTTTTGTTTTATAGTACATCATTAGTTTTTGATATAATGTTCAATGACTCATTAGGTGAGTTTAAAGTTTTTATTATCAATACCATGCCTGTCAATAATAGAGGCCAAGGAGAGTTTTTCTCGCAAGTTTTTTTTTTGAATAGGAAGTTGGCTGGTTGGTCAGGAAGAACATGAAATAGCTATTAGAATAGTCTGGAAATAAATTGGAGTGGGTTGGCCCCACTGGAAATAGTAAAGAAGGACATTTATGAGAGCTATGATGAAAGCATAATTGAGTAAGGCTTAGTGAGCCTTAGTAAGCCTATAGAGGGACAGATATTGTGCTGGGAGATTGTAAGTGAAAGAGAAAAGGCAAAGATGTTTCTGATGTTTGGAACCTATGGATGATGCTTTAGAATGCTAATGTTGCTGACAGAATTAAGGTAGAGACAGATAAGGAAGATAAATAAAATTTTTTAAAGAACCCTTTTTATGGATGGTAAAATGATCAGGTGGGAGCTTCCTCTTAATCAGTGATGTGATCACACGAAAATATTAATGCAGCTTCCAAAGACATTTTATAATTTGAGAGAAATTTAGTCACGAGAAGAAGTGCTATTTAACATAATTACTGATTGAGTGTCAAAAGACAGAATAATAGGTAACATGATTCATCGGGGGAAAAATCTGGCATATACTCTATTCTCATTTTTAAAACTGATTTTTAGGGTGTAACATAGGTTTGTGGTTAGTAATATGAACTATTTTACATATGTTATGAAGCTAGAGACCATTCATTTTATAGGAAGGCTATTATAAGTTATTTACAAGATTTTCAAAAGTGAAAAGTTCATTAAGTAACATTTAGTGGCTGATTAAAATTGCTGTTAGAGTGATATCTAAGTTTTATTCCATTATTAAATCTTGATTTATAAATTCTGAAGTATCTGTACATGGCAAGAAGATCTAGAAGAACATCTATTAATAATACCCTGATTCTTGACAGTGGCAATTGCATAGGATACTAGGCTCAGGGGTGCCTGGGTGGCTCAGCCGTTAAGCGTCTGCCTTCGGCTCAGGTCATGATCCCAGGGTCCTGGATCGAGCCCCGCATCGGGCTCCCTGCTTGGCGGGAGGCCTGCTTCTCCCTCTCCCACTCCCCTTGCTTGTATTCCCTCTCTCGCTGTGTCTCTCTCTGTCAAATAAATAAATAAAATCTTAAAAAAAAAAAAAAAAAGATACTAGGCTCATTACATAGTATGTAATGAATACAGAGTTGAGAAAATTTCCCACTCTGTGGCTCTAACAAGGAGCCCCCTCGATAAAACTGCAGAGCCTCAAAGTCAAAAGCTTACTTGTAAAATCCATGTAATTTTCAGTTTTGGTAGTTTTCTACATAAAGTGAATATTTTGATGGTTGACTATGTCATTAGCTTCTGAATCACTTTATTACTTATATATGAAAAAGTAAAAATTTAATCATTTCCTTACCCTTTGCCTAGATTGACAGTCCCCTAAATTTCATTTTTTTTTAATTTTTGAGTTCAACTAAATTTTGAGGAATCCATTAATAAAATCCTGATCCACTGATGAACAACAGAATTCTATTGATTTTTATGTATACCAACTCTACCTTCCTGATCATTTCTTTATTGTAGACTCTTTTCATATTTTTTTCTATTTGAGTTATTTTCTTAGAAAATGAAAAGTGTTAAAATAGATAATCTTGTGGTGGTTGTTGTTCACAAAAGTGAGTAGTTAAGAGCAATGGCCCTGCATATAGAAAGCTTAGAATTAAATCTTGGCACCAAAGTTTAGTTGTGTCAACTGGGGCGGTTGTTGCCTCTCTGTGCTTCATCTTCATTATCTGGTAAAAATGAGGTTGTAGGAATTATATGTGGCAAGCCAAGCACAGCACCAATTGCTGGGCAAATTTTATGTTGCCATTGCTGTCATTGAAATGAAAGTATCATTTCACTAATTCAGAGAGTGTTTAGTCTGGTTAAAAGAGGATTACAAAGAATATAATAAATGTACCTTTTGAAAGTCTATTTTTGCCTATAGATAAAAGGCAAGAGGATGTGTGTCTGAGAGGGAAAAAGAGCCAAGTAAAAGGTATATTGAAGTAGCTAGTCATATATAAAGAAGTGATTCTGAATAACTACAAAGTTCTAACTATTGAACAGGTTTCCCCACAAATTTAGTGAGTTTTTATTAGCAGAGTTGGTCAAGCAGGATCAAATTACCACTTACTGGTGATTTTGTTGAAGGGAGTCATGAACTTAAAGAGGGTTGGAATCAATGACCTCCACAATCCATTTGAGTTAAAAGATTTTGTGAATTATATACACATAGTAACCAACTATCCTACCATAAAATCCAGTACCTCCGGCTTTTCTCTCCTTTATCCCCTATTAAGTCAGAAATGCAACCTCCCTTGAGGCAGACTCATTTTTTCCTCTTTTCAATCAAGTCAGGAGATGAACCCACAGTTCTTGACAGCTGCAGTCAAGTGTCATGGTCCCTTTGCCATGAGGGCCACCCTGACTCTAATATCTTGTGAATCTGGCTTTAGTGGAATGAGAAACCTGGCGCTAAGCATTTATTTTACTTGGTGATGAAATTAGGAATTCCTTCCCACCATTTCTCTCCACCCTCAAATTAAATTCACTGAACATGATTAGTGGTTTCAGAGTGTTCTTCACAATATACTTCACAATATACTTCACAATATACTTCACAAATATTTCTTTACACAATTCTCTAATTCAACATTGAATATGAAATTTAACATGTTAACATTTAACATGTTTTCTTCAAACATAATACACAGGCACTACAGACCCTTGCACACCCAATGCACCTGACCTAATGGGCACAGATCCTTTCTCAGGGTCTATGTATCATTTACTTGAGTCCTAGCTGGCATCTACTTTCTACATACCACTTCATACACTGTCCTGAGACTTTCAATCTTAGAGTCATTTTCAAATGATTCTTTGTGATCCCATTCAATTTGCAAGCTGATTTACATGCCCTATGTCTGTGAGAAATGCCATATTTTCAATCAGTTCCACTTAACAAATTTGTTGCACAGTAGGAAAGCAATACCAATCATTCTTTCATGATATAAATTTGCATAGAAAGGAGATGTCCCCGTGTCAGTCTTTTGAAGGTTATGGACTTCACCCTGCTTATTAATTGAACAATGTCAAGAAGCAAATTCTCAGGCAATACCATCTCTGTCCTTTTATCTCTTCTTATTGTTTATGGAATTTTAATTCATGCTGTGCAAGCACAAACAAAAAGTACATCAGAGGGAAATTAGATTATTCAAACAAATATATACTACTTTTAGAACTCACCAATATTAAATGCCTTGCTCTTATCAGCAGGAAATATTTGTCCTCTTCCTTACATTTAGGGCTGTGTATTAGCAATGTAGGCTAAAAGAACACAGGGTTCTGTATTCTTGAGCTTACTGGATGACACAGTGTCAGCCTCTACAACCGCTTTATTGCTTCTAATCTTTCTAACAATCCTCAGAGATGGGTATTTCTATCGTCACTTTTATTGAAGAGAAATGTGAAGGTTAGAGGAGTTTTATGATCATCCTAAGGCAGCACTTTCAGGCTCTGAGCTTGACTCTTCTGTCTACAGACTCAAATTCCTTCTAAAACACCAAATATAATGGGATCCACTGAAGGCTTCCAAATAAAGAACATTACGATCAAAGTAGTGTTTAATTATAACCCTTCCTCTATATATGTATTTGCCCCAATAATATCCCTGCCTAATCTTCTTAATAAAGCTTTAAAATTTTATATTGCCATTGCCTTTTATTATGTGGAAAGGCCATTAAATCAAATCAAAAACAAAACAGATGAACATAGGGGAAGGGAAGGAAAAATAAAATAAAAACAGAGAGGGAGACAAACCATAAGAGAGTCTTAACTATAGGAAACAAACTGAGGGTTTCTGGAGGGAAGATATTTCGGGGGATGGGGTAACTGTGTGATGGGCATTAAGGAGGGCAATTGTGGTAATGAGCTGTGGGTGTTATAGGCAACTGATGAATTGGTAAATTCTACACCTGAAACTAACACACTACATGTTAACTAACTTGAATTTAAATAAAATCTAAAAAAAAAAATAAAGAAAGAAAAAGAAAAGGAATTATATCTTTCATGGGGTACTACTTTAGAGATGAACAAATGGCATCTGATATTTCATAATTAAAATTTCACTTGATGCTTCATCACTAAAATTTTTCCAATATATGGTGGATATTTAAAGAATTATTCTTTCATTTCTACATTCATATATATGTGGAATTGAGTGTAACAGGGGCTGAAAGGTATGTGCCTGAAGAAAGAGGGCATTTAAAAACTAAGGGGATTAGGACTGTGGCTGGGATGAGAAGTTAACCATCCTAAGAGGCTACTAGAGAAACCAAACTGAATGCCACTTAAGAGAAACTTGCTGAGGACAGAATGGAAATTAAGAGATGATTAGATAATAAATGCTATATTTTCACAACTCTAACATGCCATCAATTTAATAACAACCTTTCAGAAGTGCTGTGTCACAGTGTTGGAAATGTTAAAATGTACAACTTAGGGAGGAGAGAAACCCAGTACTTAAAAGACCTAAATGCCTTAAAAATGGTTGTGGTAAATAGTGAGTGTGACATTCAGGCTAGAAGTCACTTTTCCAGCCCTTCTAATAAGTTTGTAAATACACAAGTCCTACATTAAATCTGTCTCCCCTTTAAAATGCATGCAGTAATTCCTATTTTCTTTGCTAAAACTTGACTAATTCAGTGTTTAGGACTAGACATGTTTTCTAGCAGCACATAGTGCTAAGGTGTTTTCCAGGAGAAAACGCTTACTACAAGTCTGCAGCATAAGATGGCTAATTAGTTTTTAAATTCTCTTATGAGGTCACCTGGGGTAAAATGCCTACTAAATACTAACAATTGGTGAATGAAGTTACTGTTGCAAGAGACCAATGGAGCAGGAATAAGGACTGCAAGTGCCAGGATGGGCTAGCAACTCTGACTGCACTGGGAAGTACAGAAAGAAAATGGCTGGATCAGGCTTCAAATTCCTGGCTTTAGAAATACACAGAGGGTCAAGCAGCTCCTATGACTCTACTAATATAAATCCTTGTCTCTATGATCACAGAGGATTATGTAGCTGGAAATCAGGCACAAGTTTAATTCATAGCCTTCCCATATTTTTCCATGAAGTATAAGGTATTTATCTTGAATGACCAAAGCTCTGAGAAACAAACTGAATGAAACACTGGATAAAAATCAGATGAACATATACAGTCTGTTATCTCAAAACTGATGAGTTCTCTTGACAACAGAAGCAGGCTCTCACTATCCTTCGTGCCTCCATCTACTGAGGCTGGGCTTGCCTTGCTTAAAGATCCCATGATTGTACCTGAGATAACTAGCTTGGAAGCAAATTCCATTTTCCTTTATGCTCTTTCACTACTGTCTTTCATTTCTTCCATATTTTTAGGTAAAATCAGATACTATCTGGTAAAAGAAGCCAAAGCTTATATGTTCAAAGAGTTGCAAAACTATAACGTATTATTAGAATGCTGGAGAAGACATATAGATTCTAAAAGTGACGCTTTAGAGGAAGAGTTAAGATGGTGGAGGAGTAGGGGGACCCTAAGTTTGTCTTGTCCCTTGGATACAAGTAGACAGTTATCAAATCATTCTGAACACCTGAGAAATCAATTGGAGGTCTAAGAAAACAAATGCTACAAGTCTATAAATAGAAAAGAGACCACCATTTGGAAAGGAGGAGGTTTGGAGACTTGAATCTGGTGTGATATAGCAGAGGATATGGCAGAGGGAAGGGAGCCTGCTCAAGGAGACTACTGCAAAGTATTATCAGCAGTGGAGGGCAAAATAGGAACTTGTAGAAGTCCGCTACAGTGGGAGATGTACCTGGCTTAAAGGTGCTCAGGCGGTGAAGTGGGGCAGAATCTCAGGTGTGACAGCATGGTTTCAAGATCCTTGGGGTCACAAGTGGAATGGGTGTGCCTGAGTGTGGCAGAGTTCCCAGGCATAGGAGCAGGGAAGCTGAATGATAACACTGAGTCTAGGTGCCAAATGTCTGCTCTGTAATGCCATAAACTGTGAAGGCTGCATGCTTGTGTAACTGCTTTCCTGGCAGGGGTCCTGCAAAAGGCAGCAGCCTGGTGAGATATCACAAGGGGAGAGAAACAGTATCCCCACACTGGGGGCCCAGCATGGGGAAGATGAATCCCCATAACATTTGGCTTTGAAAATCAGAGGGACCACATTTTGTGAGTTCTTACAACCAGCAGGACTTAAAACCTGGAATTTTAAAAAAGTCAGCAAGCTGGGCTCTGGGAGAGCTAAGGGGCCAAGAGGAAACCGAGCCCCCACCCGTAAAGAGACAACACAACAAAGAGCCCTCAGAAATACAGCATAGAAGCAGCAGCTAAGTAAGGGGCCTGAGACATACAAGAGGTAGAATTATTTACTAATCTCAGAGCCTATCCTAGACGAACAGAAATTTCTGGGGAACTCCAGAAATAAAGGAACTGGCAGGCACCATCTCCCTCCTACCATCCCCCAGCATAAACACAGGGCCACCTGCAGACGCACTGCCTAACTTGCTAGCACTGCAACCCACTCTGCCCCACTGTGTCTTCCACTAACCCACTCCTCTGGACAGCGCACCTCAGTCCCCTCCAAGTTGCTAGCACCACTGCACTCATCCCACACACACTCCATTCCCACACTCTGCTGCAGCAGATCTATCCTCTCCAACATGCTCTTGATCAGAGCCCATATAGGGTGGTGCCATAGTCATGGCGTAGGCAAGCAGCCCTTACAGTGGCCATTACTACTCCAAAGTGGTTCCTACCCCCAGAGAGAGGGAAAGATAACTACCTACAATGGTCAGACAAAGACCCAGCAGTGGGCTGGAGGCAGACAGCTGGTCTGATTGCAGACCCCACCCACCAATGAAAGCTTCTCAGGGGACAACACAGGGAAAATGTCCTGCTGTTTGGTGCTACTTCATCTCTGGCAAACACCTGGTCTGACTCAACTCAAGCCCAAGGCATCCTTAGACAGGCCTACTAACACCACAGGGACCAATCACTGCTAACAACAAGCAAAGAGTTATTGCAGAAAATTGGACTGAAGGAAAAAGTGACTCAGCCACAACAGCAGGGCACACGCATCACACATAGGAGACGCTCCTGAGCTCCAGGTTCAGATGAACAGGAAACACTTCACAGCAGGGAACTACAGGCCCTCTTCTTGATAAGGCCATTATTTTCAAGTGCAGGAGATATAGTTGTCTTTCCTAACAGAAACACAGAGTTAGACAAAATGAGGAGACAGAAAAACATATCACAAATGAAAGAACAGGACAAAATCACAGCAAGAGACCTAAGTGAAATGGAGATAAGTAATATGCCTCATAGAGAATTTAAAGTAATGATCATAAAGGTATTCAATGGACTTGAGAAGAGAGTGGATGACATCAGTAAGACCTTAATCAATGAGATTAAAAAGAACCAATTAAAGACAAAGAACAAAATAAATGAAATAAAAGTACACTAGACGAAATAAATAATAGACTAGAAAAAGCAGAAGAATGAATCAGCAACCTGGAGGACAGAGTAATAGAAAGCAGTCAAGTTGGGTGAGAGTAAAAAAATATACACACACACACACACACAAATTGAGAACAGACTTAGAGAACTTGGGAACACCATCAAACATAGTAACACTTGCATTATATGGATCTCAGAAGGAGAAGAAAAAAAGGGGCAGGGGGAGAAAATTTATTTGAAGAGGTAATAGCTGAAAACTTCCTGATTTTAAGGAAAGAAATAGAAATCCAGATCCAGGAGTCAAAAAGATGCCCCAATAAATCAAACCAAGGAGGTCCACACCAAGACACAAACTAATTAAGATGGTAAAAAGTAGTGATAAAGAGAATTTTAAAAGCAGCAAGAGAAAAGAAAGCAGTTACATACAAGGGAAACCCCATAAGGCTACAAACTGATTTTTCAGCATAAGTTTTATAGGCCAGAAGGAAGTGACATTATATATTCAAATTGCTGAAAGGAAAAAAATCTGCAACCAAGATTCCTCTATTCAGAAAGCTATCATTCAGAATAGAAGGAAGGGGAAAGAGTTTCCCAGACAAACAAAAGCTAAGGGAGTCATGACTACTAAACCAGCCCTACACAAAATAATTAAAGGGGACTCTAAGTGGAAATAAAGACCATAAGCAAGAGTAAGGAAAGTAGGAAGCACAAAAGCTGTAAAGTAAGTGTATCTGTAAATATCAGACAAGGGACTAACAAAATAAAAGGATGTGAAGTATGACACAATACATCTAAAATATGGGGAGGAGAGAAGTAAAGAATGGGTTCAACCTTAAATGACCATTAACTTAATATAGATTGCTACATACAGAAAAGGTTGTATATGAACCAAATGGTAACCACAAATCAAAAAAACAGTAATAGATATGCAAAAAATAAAGAGAAAGGAATCCAAGTATATCAGTAAAAAAAGCCAACTTATCATGAAAGTAGAGAGCAAGGGAAGGAAGGAACAGAGAAGAATTTACAAAAACAACCATAAAATAAGTAACAAAATGGCAATAAAATAAATACCTATCAATAATTATTTTGAATATAAATGGACTAAGTGCTCCAATCAAAACACACAGGGTGACAGAATGGTAAAAAAAAAACAAGGCCCAGGGGTACCTGGGTGGCTCAGTCGTTAAGCATCTGCCTTTGGCTCAGGTCATGATCCCAGGGTCCTGGGGTCGAGCCCCACATCAGGCTCCCTGCTCTGCGGGAAGCCTGCTTCACCCTCTCCCACTCCCCCTGCTTGTGTTCCCTCTCTTGCTGTGTCTCTCTCTGTCAAATGAATAAATAAAATCTTTAAAAACAACAAAAAAAAAACAAAAAAAAACAAACATACAAAAAAAAAAAAAAAAGAAAAAACAAGGCCCATCTATATGTTGCCTACAAGAAATTCATTTCATGGGGTGCCTGGGTGGCTCAGTTGGTTAAGTGTCTGCCTTCAGCTCAAGTCATGATCTCAGGGTCCTGGGATCAAGTCCCATGTCAGGCTCTCTGCGCAGTGGGGAGTCTGCTTCTCCCTCTCACTCTCCCTCTGTGTGCTCTCTCTTTCTCGCAAATAAATAAATAAAATCTTAAAAAAAAAAAAATTCATTTCAGGCCTAAAGACACATGCAGACTGAAATTGAAGCGATGGATAAACAACACGTGAAAAGAAAGCCAGGGTAGCAATACCTATATCAGACAAAATAGACTTTAAACACTGTAACAAGAGACAAACAAAACAAAACAAAAACAAAACAAAACAAAACAAAAACACTATATAATCATTTGGAGACAATCCAACAAGAATATAAAACAATTGTATATATTTATGCACCCAACATGTGAAACAATTATTGACAAACATAAAGGAAACCAATCAATAGTAGAGTACTTTAACACCCCACTTACATTAATGGACAGACCATTCAAACAGAAAATCAAAAAGGAAACAGTGGTTCTGAATGACACACTGGACCAGATGGACTTAATAGATACATTCAGAACATTCCATCCTAAAACAGCAGAATACACATTCTTTTCAAGGGCACACAGAACACACTCCAGAATAGACTGCATATTAAGCCACAAAACAAGTCTTTTGAAGTCATTCCATACATCTTTTCTGACCACAACATTATGAAACTAGAAATCACCCACCAGAAAAAATCTGGGAAGAACACAAATACATGGAGATTAAATAACATGTTACTAAACAATGAATGGGTCAACCATGAAATCAAAAAGTAAGTAAAAAAATATATATGTAGAAAAATGAGAATGAAAACAAAATGGTCCAAAACCTTTGGTGTGTCTCAAAAGCCATTTTAAGAGGGAGGATTACAGCAATATAGGTGTACCTCAAGAAAACAAGAAAAATCTCAAACAACCTAACTTTACACCTAAAGGAGCTAGAAAAAGAACAACAAATGAAACCCAGAACCAGTAGATGGAAGGAAATGTTAAAAGTTAGAGCAGAAATAAATGAAACAGGGACGCCTGGGTGGCTCAGTTGGTTAAGCATTTTAAGTTAGTCCTTGCTCAGCGGGGAGCCTGCTTCTCCTTTTGCCTGCCGCTCCCCCTGCTTGTGCTCTCTCTCTCTGACAAATAAATAAATAAAATCTTTAAAAAAAAAAAAAAGAAATAAATGAAATAGAAACTAAAAAAATAGAACAGATCAATGAAACCAGAAGCTGGTTCTTTGAAAAGTTCAACAAAATTGATAAACACTTATCCAGAGCCAACAACAACAAAAAGAGGACTCAAAACAAAATCAGAAATGAGACAAATAACTGACAGCATAGAAATTCAAAGGATTATAAGAATATTATGAAAATTTATATGCCAACAAACTGGACAACCTAGAAGAAATGGATACATTCCTAGAAGCATATTACCTCCCAAAATGGAATCAGGAATAGAAAATTAGAACTGGCTAATAACTAGCAATGAAATGGATTCAGTAATCAAAAAACTCTCAACAAACAAAAGTACAGGACCAGATGGTTTCACAGGTTAATTCTACCAAACATATAAAGAAGAGTTAATACTTATTCTTCTCAAACTCTTGCAAAAAACAGAAGAAAAACTTCCAAATTCATTCTACAAGGCCTGAATTACCCTGATACCAAAACCAGAAACAGACACTACCAAAAAAAAAATATATATATATATATAATAATAATAAAAGAGGGGGAGAGAGAGAGAACAAATGAACTCTATAGTCCAATCTCTCTGATGAACACAGATGCAACAATCCTCAACAAAATATTAGCAAACTGAATCCAACAATAGTTAAAAAAAAAAATAATCATTCACCATGATCAAGTGGGATTTATTCCTGGGATGTAAGTGTGGTTCAGTATTCATGAATCAATCACTGTGATACATCATATCAATAAGAGAAAAAATAAAACCCATATGATCATTCCAATAGATAAAAACACTCAATGAAGCAGGTTTAGAGAAAACATACCTTAACATAATAAAGACCATATATGAATACCCATAGATAACATCATATTCAACGGTGAAAAACAGAGTTTTACCCTAAGATTAGGAAGAAGACAAGGATGTCCACTCTTGCCACTTTTATTCAGCATAGTACTAGAATTCCCAGCCATAGCAATCAGACAAGAAAAAGGTAAAGAAGACATCCAAATTGGTAAGGAAGAAGTAAAACCGTCACTACTTGCAGATGACATGATACAATACAAAGGAAACCCTAAAGACTCCACCAAGAAATGACTAGAACTAATAAATGAATTCAGTAATGTTGCAGGATACAAAATCAATGCAACGATCCGTTGCATTTTTATACAGCAATAATGAAGCAACAGAAAGAGAAGTTAAGAAAGCAATCCCATTTATAATTATACCAAAAATAATAAGATGACTAGGAATAAACCTAACCAAAGAAGTGTAAGATTTGTATTCTGAAAACTATAAAACATTGATCAAGGAAATTAAAGATCACACAAACAAATGGAAAGCCATTCCATGCTCATGGATTAGAAGAATATCGTTAAAATGTGCATACTAACCAAAGCAATCTACAGATTTAATGTAATCCCTACCAAAATATCAACAGCATTTTCACCTAATTACAACAAACAATCCTACAATTTGTGTGGAACCACAAAAGATGCCGATTAGCCTAAACAATCTTGAAAAAGAAAATGAAAGCTGGAGGTATCACAATTCCAGATTTCAAGTTCTATTACAAAGCTGTAGTAACCAAAACAGTATGGTACTGGCACAAAAATAAACACAGATTAAGAGAACAAAACAGAGACCTCAGAAACAAACACATGATTATGTATGGTCAATTATCTTCCACAAAAGAGGCAAGAATATTCAATGGGAAAAAGATAGTTTTCAACAAATGGTGTTGGGAAAATAGGATAGCTACATGCAAAAGAATCAAACTGGCCTACCTTCCTTCACCATACACAAAAATAAAGTCAAAATGGATTAAAGATCTAAATGTGAAACAGGAAACCATAAAAATCCCAGAAGAGAGCATAGGCAGCAACCTCTTTGATATGGGCCATAGCAACTTCTTACTAGACATGTCTCTGGAAGCAAGGGTACAAAAGCAAAATGAACTATTGGGACTTCATGAAGATAAAAAGCTCCTGCACAGCAAAGGAAACGATCAAAAAACCTAAAAGATGACCTACTGAAAGGGATAAAATATTTGCAAATGACCCATCTGATGAAGGGATAGTATCCAAAATATATAAAGAACTTGTAAAAGTCAACACTCAAAAAACAATCCAATTAAAAAATGGGCAGAAGACATTAACAGACATTTCTACAAAGAAGCCATACAGATGGTGAACAGACACATGAAAAGATGCTCAACATCACTCATCACAGTGAAATGCAAATCAAAACTACAGTATCACTGCACACCTGTCACAATGGTTAAAATAAAAAATACAAGAAACAAGTGTTTGCAAGGATGTGGAGAAAAGGAACCCTCCTCATGCACTGTTGGCAGGAATGCAAACTGGTGCAGCCACTTTGAAAAACAGTTTGGATGTTTCTCAAAAAATTAAAAATAGAACTACTCTACCATCCAGTCATCATGCTACTTGATACTTACCCAAAGAATACAACAAACTCTCAATTGAAAAGATATATGTACCCCTATGTTTACTGAACCATTATTTACAATAGCCAAATTATGATAGCAGCCCAAGTGTCCAATGATAGATGAATGGATAAAGAAGATGTGATATGTATATACAATGGAATATTATTCAGCCACAGAAAAGAATGAAACTTGCCATTTGCATTGACATGGATGGAGCTAGAGATTATTATGCTAAGTGAAATAAATCAGTCAGAGAATACAATGGGATTTCACTCATATGTGGAATTTAAAAAACAAAACAAAAAAGGGGGGGAAGAGATAAATAAACAAAGAAACAGACTCTTAGCTATAGAAAACAAACTGATGGTTACCAGAGGGGAAGTAGGTGGGGGGAATTGTCAAATAGGTGATAGGGATTAAAGAGTACACTTATGATGATGAGCACTGAGCAATGTATAGATGTACATTTATAGGTGTACATTATATTGTACACCTAAAACTAACATAGCACTGTATATTAACTATACAGGAATCCAGATAAAAACTTAAAAGATTTTATCCTTCAGAAATTTGGTACTGTCTAGTTTTCAACAAATTTGCTCCCTTTTTCATGTACATTTTTATTTTCTGTACTTGATGCTGATATATTCTAAAATTGTGTGCATGTGTGTAAAATTAAACTACTTCTCTATGCTTTCATATGGTTTTATATATAGTTTCATCTTATTTCCAGATTATTAGTCATCCCTATTTTATATGTGAAGTGTTAAGGCTAAGAACTGGTTCAGGGATTTTTCTAAGCAACTAAACATAGTATAAGAATTTTAGAACTTCCATAGATGAAATGTAAAATTTACTATGCGGCTATTTCTTTCCTATCTGAGCTTCCTTCAGATGTTGAGCTTTGTACCATATGTTTTTACATTATTATGTTTCTATACAGAGAGCAAAGTTTTATTTTCATTTTAATTATTGGATATTTCAAGATAATGTAATGATTTTTAATCAAGGGAGAAACATGTAGAGAATTTAATTATAAAATTTATGGTAAAAGCACATAACATGAAATTTACCATCTTAACCATTTTTAGGTGTAAAATTCAGGAATGTTAAGTATATTTACATTGTTTGAAACAAAGCTCCAGAATTTATCTTATAAATCAAACTCTATATGCAGTAAACAACTCCTTTCTTTCCCCCTCCCTTTAACCTCTAGTAACCACTGTAGAAGCACTTTCTATTTCTATAAATTTCATTACTTTAGAAACAAAGTTCACATAAGTGGAATCTTATATGTTTTTTGTCACTGGCTTATTTCACTTAACATGTCATCTCAAGATTTATCCATTTTGTGTCATGTGACAAAATTCCTCTTTTTAAGGCTGAATAACATTCTATTGTGTGTAAGTACCATTTTGGTTACTCACTCATCAATGGACATTTGGGTTGTTTCCACCTTTCAGCAATTGTAAACAGTTCTCTATAAACATGGGAATGCAGATATCTCATCAAGACGCAGCTTTCAAAAATGCTTTTGTATATATACCCAGAAGTAGGATTACTGGGTCATATGGTAGTTCTCATTCAAATTTTTTGAAGAAACTCCACACCATTTTCCATAGCAGTTATACCATTTTATAACCTCACTAATAGTACTCAAGTCTTCAATTTCTCCATGTCCTTGTCAACACTTATTATTTTTTTGTTTGTTGTTTTGTTGATAGTAGCCATCCTAACAGGTATGAGGGATTGCACTGTGGTTTTGATTTACATTTCTCTGATCATTAGTGATATTGAATATCTTTTTCATATGCTTGTGGGCCATTTGTATATTGTCTTGGGAGAAATTTCTATTCAAGTCCTTTGGCCACTTTTTCATCAAGTTAATTAATTTTCTTGTTGAGTTATAGAAGTTCTTTATATATTCTTGATATTAACTCCTTTTCAGATATATGATTTGCAAATATTTTGTCTGATTCCATAGGTTGTCTATTACTCTATTGTGTTTTTTGAAGCACAATTTTAAGTTTGATGTAGTCCCATTTGTCTATTTTTGCTGTTATTGCTGGTGATTTTGGTGTCATTTCCAAGAAATTGTTGCCAATTCCAATGTCATAAAGATTTTTCTCTGTAATTTCTTCTAGGAGTTTTATAGCTTTAGGTCTTACATTTAGATCTTGATTTGAGATAATTTTTGTATATGGTAAGGGTCCAACTTCAGTCTTTTGAATGTGAAGATCCAATTTCTCCAGCACCATTTTTTGAAAAGACGGTCCTTTTCCTATTGAGTGATAATGGCATCCTTGAAAACCATTTGACCATATATGTGTGGGTTTATTTCTGGGCTCTCTCTTATATTCCTATAGTGTATTTGTCTGTCTTTATACCAGTACCATACTGTTTTGATTACTATAGTTTTATAGTATGTTTTGAAATAAGAAGTGTGAGTCTTTCAACCTTTTTTTTTTTTTTTAGCAATTGTTTTGGCTATTCTGGTCTCTTGAGATTCCATATGTATTTTAAGATGAATTTTTGTATTTCTACAAAAAATGACATTGGGAGTTTAATAGAAATGAAGTTAAATCTGTAGATCACTTTGGGTAATATTGATATCCTATCAATACTAAATATCCCAATCTATGTACATGGGTTGTCTTTCCATTCACTGGTATCTTCTTTAGTTTCTTTCAGCAGTTTTAGTTTTCAGGCACAGTCTTTCATATCCTTGGTTACATTTATTCCTCAGTACCTTCTTTTTCATGTTATTATAGATGGGTTTTCCTAATTTTCTGTTGAGATTGTTCATTTTTAGTGCATGGAAATACACCTAATTTTTGTGTAATTTTATAGCCTGCAACTTTATTGAATTCATTAGTAGTATTTCGTCAAATCTTTAGGATTTTCTACATATAAGATATTGTCATCTACAGATTTTGCTTCTTTCTAAAATGGTATTCTTTAACACAAAATTTAAAACTTTATGATTTTCACATTTGTTACGTTCTGTAACATAGTTGCAATAGCCCTAGCAGGTCTAAGGAATAGGAAAAAAATATACTTGGAAATATAATATCATCACTAATATTGGGAAGCTAGTCTATATAATTGCTTCCCACCTTACATAGGACTTGATCTGCTAGTCTATTAAGTTCCTTCATTATGCTTCTTAATCTAATACCCTAAGTAATGTTTCAATGTGTGTATTCTTAATAATTACTGACATTTTCAATCACATTTCCTAGAATTCACAATTTTCAAAGGACAATTAAGAAGAAATTCTAAACAATTTTAAACCTGACAAACTAAGCCAGTCACTACATATATACCTTTCATGAATTAATGTGAATTGCCAAGCATGTAAAATGGAAAATCTGTATCAGTAAGAACAGCACTTTTATCTCTATGGTCCTAATTACACATTCAATATATCTGCGATTTACATATGTAATGCAGTTTTATTAATATACTACTATCTGAACAAAAGTAAAGCATTTATCCATGGCTAGGAATTTACTTTTTCTTCCCGCCAAATCATAAATCCTGTCAAAGCTTTGGCCAGTTGCTTAAATTATCTGGGCCTTAGTTAAATCAGTATTAATGAAAGGGGTTAAACTAAAGTGAGTCATAAGATCCCTTCAATATGTAACAATATGTAAGATTATATAATCCTATAACCCGTGATTAAAGAGTTTAAGGGTCATCTACTAAGTGTTAGTTAAACTGAAGGAGTCTGAAAGGCTACATACATTTAAAGTTTTCAGAAAATCATGTATGGGGTGCCTGGGTGACTCAGTCGGTTAGGCATCTGACTCCTGATTTCGGCTCAGGTCATGATCTCAGGGTCCTGGGATCTAGCTCTGCATTGGGCTCCACACTCAGCAGGGAGTCTGCCTCTCCTTCTTCTTCTCCCTCTGCCCCTCCATGTGTGCACATGCACTCGTACTCTCCAAAACAAACAAAATAAGTCTTAAGAAAAATCACTTAATATAACACAGATATATAGTCAAATAATAAAAGTTCATTGTATTTCAGTATATAGTAATACTAAGTTTCATTCCAAAGTCTTTCTGAAATCCTTTTAAAATAAAAACTTACTGAAAAATTCCTATTCATGGCCTCATCTACTTGTTTCTGAAAATGGAAGTCCTAGAAAGCTTTGGGAAATCAGAATCATTGACTAGAAATTGACTGCCTACAGAATGAAACCTTGAGGTCTATTTTACATGTTTCATTTCTTTCTACTGAAACAATGACTTGACCCAATGTACTTAATTTGGGTTTCATGACCCTAAAGTTTTATTCAGTAACATATGAGTTAAAGCATCATTCCTAATTATTATTGCAAATTAAAAAAATAAATAAATATGATGGTGGTGAGCTCCCAGGAAATCAAAACAACCATAGGAACAGGTGGATTCTATCTACATTTACATAAATTTTGGCATATTTATAAAAATTGAATACTCCTACATGTATATATTCACAAATATACTGTCTGTACTTTATTTAATATTTTAAATTTGAAAACTTTGTAAATTCATTGCCTCAGTATATGATCCCAGTATTCCATTATTTTTATCATTTTTTATTTCATATAATATAGGTCCAGAGATTGAAAGAACGAGCACAGCATGGGCAATCATGTACCCACTATCTGGCCCCATTTTAGAACTGTAATGCTTACAATGGACTCTGTGGTATTCAATAATACATTCATATATTACCTCATCCACCTATTATTCATATGACAAACATATCAAATATGCATAATATGCCAGGAAATATGCAAAGTTTCTTCATTTTAAAAAACAAACTTCTGACTTCAAAGAGTTTATATTGTCTAGTGACAGAGATAGATTTGGTGAAAGAAATATATCAAAGTATTTGCTTTAATTTTAAGATAGAGATTTATAAAACATATAGTAGAACAAAAGAGATGTGTCAATGTTACTTGATGGGGGGATGGGAGGTAAGAAGATGAAAAGAAATGGTAATAGTATCTACGATAGCACAGAGATAGGAAGTAAGGTACAGAGGCATGGAACAGCATGGTTTGCTGGAGAAACTAAATGGATAGTCTTGGAACAGAAGGTCCTGGAATGAAAGGGGAGGATGAGGTAGACTCAGATGACCAGTCTGTGGAAAGTCTTATAGGCTATAAAGTTATCTGGACTTTGTCTCATAAACAAAAACATTGAACATTGTCAAGAAAGAATGTCATGAGTAGATTCATACAAATCTCTCTGGCAGCAAAGGATTTGAGATGGCTTAGGAAAATAAAGATGGTGAAAAAGAATGAAATTAATAGTTGAGGGAGTCAAGAACAGGGTAGGAAGATAATAGAGCCTGGGCCAACCTAGCAAACCTAGAATGCACATATCTACTGTATACAGTTAGCATGAAGGGCCAAATTTGATTCTGAGCTTCCTGAATGCCAAGTAAATAAAGAAAGGCAGACAACTGAATGATTCCCAATACCCATGAACTAAAGGCAGACAACTGAATGATTTCCAATATCCTAACTGAAAAGAGGAAAAGGCAGTCATCTACATGTTCTAAATTCTAAACCCAAAGAGAGAAAAGCAAATAACTGTTAAGAATGAACATTCTCTAAAATAGCTGAGAAAAGTTTCTCCTCAGAGTCGTCTTTAAAAAGGCACTGTAAGACATGTATCATATGATCTCACTGATATGAGGAATTCTTAATCTCAGGAAACAAACTGAGGGTTGCTGGAGTGGCGGGGGGTGGGAGGGATGGGGTGGCTGGGTGATAGACATTGGGGAGGGTATGTGCTATGGTGAGCGCTGTGAATTGTGCAAGACTGTTGAATCACAGATCTGTACCTCTGAAACAAATAATGCAATATATGTTAAAAACAAAAAAAGAAGATAACAGGAGGGGAAGAATGAAGGGGGGGAAATTGGAGGGGGAGACGAACCATGAGAGACGATGGACTCTGAAAAACAAACTGAGGGTTCTAGAGGGGAGGGGGGTGGGGGGATGGATTAGCCTGGTGATGGGTATTAAAGAGGGCACGTACTGAATGAAGCACTGGGTGTTATACACAAACAATGAATCATGGAAAACTAGTGTATGGTGATTAACATAATAAAATAAAAATAAAATAAAATAAAAGATACACTGCAGCATGGTCTCAATGGCATCTCCACAGTAAAAATAATTACAAGTTTATAGTATTTATTAATTTCCACGCCCTTTAGTGTCAGCTGGTAACCTAAAACCAGAACTCAATTTCACAAAAGCAATTAGATGAAAAACCCAAATGGTACAATCCAAATGAAAAGCTCTTTAATGCTCTATCCTGATCCAATGATAAAGTTGAGATTATCAAGTGGAATGCATGAGCCAACCCAGTGTATAGATGTATCACAAGAGTCAGAGCAAATTTCTTCTCATGTGAAAGATTCTCCCAGTGGTTGGGGATGTACTGTCATCATTGATTCACGTCATTTATGCTTCATCTGTGGAACATAAAAGCTTCATCCTGTAAATGAAAAACTCCCAAGTTCCTGTTCTTCCAAACTCTAAGAAATATGAACATTTCTAATAGTTCACCTGCTTTCACCAATATAAAAGGAGGTACTGTCTCAGTAAGTAGGAAAAACCTAGGTTCTTTATGTAGCCTCATTATCATGCAATGCCTGCACAAACTCTCCCTCATAAAATGCCCAAACAACCCAATTGTAAATACTCTGACAAACATATAAGATCTAGGAATAGCGTCAAAAATAGAGTATGGACTCAGTCTTTCAAAGCAAAACATAGATGTTAATCTTAGTATAATGAAAGTGTTAAAAATTAAGGAAAATACTGTGGCTTAATATTTAACAAACTTAATCTTTTACTCCTTTACTCAATATATCTCTGCCAGGCATCATGCCAAGTGCCACGATTTGGGTATGCATAGCACATTAAGTTTACATTTTATTGGAGGGGACAGTCAAAAACAAATGAAAAATAAACATGATCCTGACAATGGCTATGGGCAAAAATGTTGATAATCAGTACAGCAAGCTGAACTTAACATTACAATACTGAAGGATATGTCAGCAAAGAAACTGATAACTTGAATAAAGATTCCTGAGTCACGATGTCAGTTGTAACAGGAGCTTTTCTAGTTTATAATTCATTTCAGGCTAAGCCTAATTTTATTCGGGCCAAAAACCTTGCAGGACTCTGATAATTTGCATTACTAAACAAGAGACTTTATCTCTTAGAGTATGATAGAAAAAAAAAATCAGCTGAAATTGTTCTCTTAGAGGTTGCTTCAGGCCAAACAGGCAATAATAAGGTAATAAATAAGACTTTATATGAGTTCATGGAAAGAACTCATTGAAAGATGACTATATTCCACTCCCGAACTTTTCTCCTAGGTTGTTTGCAAAGCAGAATTTCAGATTTTAGATTATTGCTCTTTGTGGAGAGTCTGGCTGTACTTGGGATATCGTTTATTGTAATTAAATAAAGTGAGAGGTGAATTCATCTTTTTAGATTTTTTTTCTTTCTTAATAGGATTCTTCAGTGAACATAATTCTTAATTTAAGCTTTATTTTACTAAGTGATACATCTATCAGTGCTTTAGTACCAATACAGATTTTCTCATTTTCAAAATTAATTAATGAAAAGTTCAGATTCCCTAAGAAAAAAAATGAGTCTGTGATTTCTCATTTATGCATGAATTTTACCAACACTAGAAGGGCCCATTTCCTGATTTATTAAGTATGAACCCACTTTGTTATTGTGATACCCATGAAGGAACCTTTTCTGTGCTTCATGATTGAGCAATAAGACATGGACGACAAGTGCCTTCCTCTATCTCCACAAAATCTTTACAAGAGTTAAGGCTGACGTGCAAATGATTTTAGTCATCAGGAACAGTGCAATAATCTCAAAAAAAAAAAAGTGCTTGTAGTCTCTTCATGCTTTTAAAAATAGAGGATATAAAAATGGAAACATCTGCAACAACTAGATCTGGGCAGTGGGTGTCATTAATTCGGGATGCTGTACTTGGCAGCAAATCATTAACTTCTATTTGTGTCAAGAGTCCTGAAGATATCTCACCATGAAAAGTTACTTATCTCTCTACTGACATTCTCAAAGAAAATGGCTTATTCCTGAAATTCACTTGCTAGTACAACTATGCAAATATAACCCAGGAGAAACCTGTAACTTTTAACAAAAAAGGAAATTTCATTGATTATTTGTTTCCAAACTTGGAAGCTGGAGAAGGAGACTCAGTCTTTGGTAGAAAACAGCCCATTTAAAGCCTTCTTCCACTCATCTCTAACAAAAGTTTGTATTTGTCATTACCATTTGAAGTAAAATACTTAAGTGAAATCATACTCTGTTCTATACATTCATTATCAGCAGGGGTAGAATGAGGCCGAAATCTGAAGCTGTGTTTATTTACTGAACCTGAAATAACTCAAAGACAAATGATTTGAGAATACTTAACGGATTTAAAGAAATAATCTGAGATAATTCCAGTGCAGATAAAGATTCAACATCGAGACAGAAAATCATAGTATTTACCACGCTCTTTCTAGGAAGAAAAAGTATGAGCTGCAATCACATTTTTTCAATTAACTCTATGGTTGTCAGGGAAGATGACAGCTGTACCAAAAGCTGTTTAGCGGAACCAGAGACATGCAAGACTAAGAGGCTTAATCATCTTACATTATTTATGTAGATGGTGCTAATCAAAACTCTACTAAGCCTATGGGAGGCTTGAGGCCCAGTCACTCAGTTGGCTTCTCCAGGAAAGGCCGGTGGTAATTCTCTTCTCTTTGTAAACACAAAAGCTTATATATGGGGGCACCTGCCTGGCTCAGTCAGTGGAGCATGTGACTCCTGATCTTGGGGTCCTGAGTTCATTGGGTGTAGAGGTTACATAAAAAAACAAAAACAAAACAAAACAAACCAACAGCTTATATATGATGCAGTTAGAGATCTAACTCACAACTCTTACTGAAGAAATTGAGATGTAAGGGCATGTTTATCTTTAGCATCTGTAGGGCCTTGTCCAAGAATGTAAATAGAGGCCAGTGTATATATCTAATCTTAAGAGTCATGAATTAAGCCACATGTTTAAGTAAAACATGTTTTCTCCTCCTTCCTTGACAATCTACAAGTATCAAAATAATATTTTTAAAAAACCTATGTTTTTAAAATACTTAAACTTGGTAAAGTACTCTAAATAATTGAATTTAATGATTACTGCACATGTCTGGGAGAAAGGAACAGTTTTTTTTTTTTTTTTTCTTTATAACACATAAAGGCAAAAATAATGGTGTATGGAGCAATTAATTTCAGCATTTCTTTTTTTTTATTATTTATTTATTTTTAAAGATTTTATTTATTTATTCATGAGAGACAGAGAGAGAGAGAGAGGCAGAGGGAGAAGCAGGCTCCCAAGGAGCAGGGAGCCCGATGTGGGACTCCATCCCAGGACCCTGGGATCATGACCTGAGCCGAAGGCAGACGCTTAACCATCTGAGCCACCCAGGCGCCCAATTTCAGCATTTCTTGAATAAGCTTCCACAGTCACAGAAATGTTTGTTTCCTTGCTGTATTTTCATTATATTAGATCAATTTTATCATGTATTTGTCTAGAAAATCTCAATTTTCTGTAAACATTTTATAATTATTTAAACAATTATTTTTAAGGACAATTGTCAAACAGTTTTCTAAGTTTTTACTAATATTAACAGCAAATAGAAGTTTATACGCTCATGATAGAGTAGGCAGTTAGATATGAGCAGGGAACAAGTGCTTTCTGACTGATAAAACCACCTCTGAACAGCAGGGCCAGACCCCAGGGGATATGCATGATTTTCCCCTATGACCAGGACCCTACAGTAACCTATAGCTTCATTACAATACATTTTCATTGCTGTTTTAACCCTCCTGGTGGAGGAAGACTGCCATGAGTTTCCACAAGGACCATATAGCGCCCAAACTCCCCCTTCCATCTGGTAGGAGGAGTCCCTTAGATGAATGGCGGCAACCCTAGTCAAGAACCGCCCCTGCAATGTCCCATAACCTATTAAAACAGAGAAGGACAACCCCGACTCCCTGCTACTGGTGCCACCTCTGGGCCTACCCACTGTCCAATCTCTAGAACATACTTTCACTTTATTAAACCCTTGCTTGCTTAAGAATGTGGCTCTGAATTCTTTCTAGCCTACCCTCAAGAACAGAGGCCAGGGAACAGGACTTGCCATCGACACAGCTATGTGTGGAATAAAATGAGCCTAATTTAGTTTACAGAAACTACAATTTGCTCTTAAAAATAGTCATTGCAGTAGCTTTTCTTATGCATATTGATAAACATAATCAAATTGCTTTAACACATTTAGCTGAAATTCGTATTTTGCGTCTGAGAGTTCCTGAAAGGTCAAGTTTGACCTATGTCTCATTCACCAAGATATTTTATTTTGGGGTAGATTCAGAATATACTATATTGAAACTATGATTTGTTACGAAAAATGTCATCATTGTAAGCACAACTGAGGCCATGACCCCTACAAGCAAATTTAAACTAAACACTATAAATGGCGTGTGCATACACACAAAATATGCTTCAAGATTTGGGGCCAAAGCCCATTACATTGTCATAAGCTTGTGTTTAATATTTTAGATTCTTTTAAATACTGAGTTTTTAGAGTCTCTTCATGCATGTGCTTCTAGGCCTAAGTATATACAAAGCATGTAAATTATTTAATAATACAAAACATTCCTTAGCCATCATTGCTATCATGGTGAATATGCAGTAATTTGTTTTATCTCTAGAACCATAAAAGAAGAAAAATGGACACTTAGCACTGACAGAAAATGATACTTCTTTATGGCAAAGACTGCTGCATTCATACTCTCTGAAAGGAGGAATTTGACAAGTTAATTTGTCTTTTATCTGTATACCTCTCTCACTCCAATTCTCCCCATGCTCTGAAGCAGTGTCTGTTTTGCTCCCACCTTCACTACAGCACCATCTGCACATCTTCACTTCATTTGAATATTATCGCCTTGTGTTAAAGACACAGGGCAAGAGTTCTGAAGTGTTTTCTGGGCTTCTTTGAAGCATTTAATATCCTCTGATACTAGTGGCTCAGGGCAGGGTCTAAAAGCAAAACTGCCTAGGATAAGGGATTTAATTGCTCAAGAGTTACAGCCAATTGACAACCGTTTCCTGACTTCTTGTGCAATGCCTTTTTTTTTTTTTTACCATGCCATTTCCAGTGTAGACCTATATAAAGATGTTTTCATAAATCTCCCTAATTTTATCATTCAAAGAAAGCATGAGAGTTATGAGAAACTTCATAGACTAAAACCACCCAATAGTAAACTGCATTCTGGGACTCTGGAAAATCAAAATATCAAATTAAAATTGGCATTTCATATATTATTGATATTATATACTATTAGCTCATAAAATGAAGAAAAATTTATGGGAGAAAAGGCCAATGAACTGAGAGTTTAGAAACCTTAATTTTAATCTCAGCTTTGTAACTGGCTACTTAAATGTTCTAGCCTCTCTTTTATTTCATGCTTTCTTCTTTACGTATTTTATTTGTTTTGCCTAAGACTTTTTTAATGTATGAGCCTATGAGTATTTGTAGTTTGTGAATAATAAGTTTAACAAGTAAGTATAAGGAAGAATCATTAATCATATGTTGGTGGAGACTTTTCTCTGCAAAAAAGAGAAATGCCTTGGGGCGCCTGGGTGGCTCAGTCGTTAAGCGTCTGCCTTCCGCTCAGGTCATGATCCCAGGGTCCTGGGATCGAGCCCCACATCTCGGGCTCCCTGCTCGGCGGGAAGCCTGCTTCTCCCTCTCCACTCCCCTTGCTTGTGTTCCCTCTCTCGCTGTGTCTCTCTCTGTCAAATAAATAAATAAAATCTTTAATAAAAAAAAAAAGAAAAATGCCTTGCCTCTTCTTCAAGGTGTAGTTTTGTAAATGGGCTCCCAGATAGAGCATCATTTACATTACCAGAGCGTTTGTTAGAAAAGTAAATTCTCAAGTTTGAGAACCACTGCAGAACCACTAGAATACCACTGTTCTAGATACATTCAGATTTAGAAAGATTTAAAGAGCAAATAATAAAATTTGAAGTGAACTACTGATAGAAGCATTTCGCAGATATTAAAAGGTAGAAGCTGTAAGTTTAAGTTAAATAAAGCTATTTAGATGTAGCCTTCACACTATGGGGAAAGGGACAATTAAATATTAATGCTTATCACCTATTTCTTCTGAGAAAATGGTTAATCATTTGAGGTACCAAGTGCCTTTCTATTAACTACAAGAGCTAGTCCTGTGAGTAATTCAAAAGGGGTTTGCACTGTCCCCATTTGGCACCAAAATCCAAAATGTGGCCAGGGGAATCCTTTAGGTAAAGAGGCCAGGAGGCCCAGAGAGCTTAGATTTAAGCATACAAAGAGGACCAGCACTCTTCAACTGAGATTAAAGTTAAGGTTTCTAAACTCTCAGTTCATTGGCCTTTTCTTCCATAAATTTTTCTTCATTTTATGTAGCTAATAGTATATAATATCAATAATATATGAAATGCCAATTTTAATTTGATATTTTGATTTTCCAGAGTCCCAGAATGCGGTTTACTATTGGGTGGTTTTAGTCTATGAAGTTTCTCATAACTCTCATGCTTTCTTTGAATGATAAAAGCATGAGAATAACTGGTGAAGAAAGCAGTCAATATTTGCAACATTTTTTTTTTTTTTGCAAGAAAGCACCATTTTCAGAGTAATTAATGACTCCATTTTCAAAAACAAAACTTTGAGAAACTGCATTAAACCCCTGAGCTAAGTGATAAATGTTCAAAGAAAAGAAGCAAATATCCAGAATATGTGGGTTCTAAAGAGGACAGGCTTATTGATCCCCAGTCCCTGGAAAAATTAACTATCCTTCCTTCATCTCATTTATGTTAATCATGAATTCAATGGAAAAAAGAAACTACCTACTGATACTGCAAATCATGGTGTATTATGGTGCCAAAGGTTTAAGAAACTCATTTTCTATGTGTTTTTAGTCATTTGATGTTAATTAGGGAGCATGTTTAATAAAGCTACAAGTGCAAAAAGAAAGCTCTAGGTATGGTTATTCATAAACATATGAATTGGGTGGATTCTACCTGGCTATTTTAGTTCATAGAGTGCATGAATAGAATGCTGTAACAAGGCTGATTTCTTTCTATGCATGCAACACCTTACATTAGCATGATAGAAGGAACAAGTAAGAATGCCTTTATGCACTGAGGAGCTAAAAATAGCAAAAGATTAAAATAGAGATAACTTTGAAGAAATGTAAGAATTAAAAAGTCTGGGAATACACCAATATTCCCTTTAGGAAATACTGATTAGAGACATTTATTCCAAACCCTCGTGTTATTAAAAGCTAGGTAAAACCTAAAGTCACTCAGAAAAATAAATGAGAAAGGAGGAAATACAGTATAAAAACATTAGAATGAACTATATAAAATAGATGCATAATTTAGTTTAACAGAAAAATGTTAGTACAGGTACTATGTAGAACATTTTTCCTTTTTGAAGTATACAGAGAAAGACTAAAAGAAGTTCATATTATTCTGTAGATTTCTTTTATTACTATCACAAGTCCTATCAAACCAGACTCCTTAAAATTAAAATTAATATTCTCCTGACCCAAATTACAAGTATTTAACTGTTCACTGATATTAAACTAACTTTGGATCAAAATTATCATGTACTGTTTGAAAGGCAATAAGTAGTAAACAAAATATTTCAATCAAGATTTTATATATTACGTTTTAGATTGAGAGTAAAGCATATAATCAGTGATGTTTTCTAACTTACCAAAATATTCTCATGTACCTAAAAATTCATTATTTTGTAAAACCTGGTGTTCAGATTCAGAGGAATAAGTTTAAAAATCAAATTCATCATCAAATTTCTCAGGCTTTCTACTACCATAACTATAGACACATAGACTTTCAAGTAATTCCTTTTAAAGCATAGTTTATCACTGCAATTGTCTTCATATTAAGAAGATTACCAGAAAGACTTTTGGTTTCCTTTCTGGCATGTAAGAAGCTTCAAACTTGCTATTCCATTCTAACAAAAAGCAAAAAATTAAACTGAAAAATATAAATTAAAAAAAAAACAAACTCTTCTTAGATCTTTAAGAAAAGTGAGGTCACAGGGAACACTATTACACCCAAAATCGGAGGGATAAGACAGACAAATATAGACAATCACAAACTATCAGAACAGAATACATGAGCAGAAGCTTCCTTAGGAACTACTACAGAATAAGAAAATCTAAATTGTAACTGACCAGTCCCTGGACACTCAGTATAGCCAACGTCAAGAGTAAATATTCCAGGGGGATCTATTCATAGGAAAGCATCCCCACTTTTGTGTAGGAACATGACCTATTTCTCACAGTGAGTAGGAGAGAGAAATTCACTTATGCTTCCAGCAGCAAAGAAGAAAAGCAACCATTTTGAAAAATACTAGAGCATTTTATTCTTCTTAATAAGGTCTACCCTTACCTAACCTACTGGGGTTTTATCAGAGCCCAAACCAGAAGGGAAATGCCCAACTGAGGCCCACTCTAGACATCCTGTCCTGTTTAAGTGGTGACTTGATTGAGAAACACTTGTGAAGTTAACAGTAGAGGTACAGGCTCACTAAAAGACTGAAACCTAATCCTAGAACTATAGACTGCTTCTGCCTTTGCCCCACACTTCACTACCAAAGCCTGGTTTATAGCAGTTCCTTTACCCAGTACATCCTGTCTGGCTAATAAGAAAAAATTACAAAGCATAACAAAAAGAAAACAAAAACAAAAACACAGAGCAAGCATTTGAATCAGATATGGTAGGGATTGATTTATCAGACTGGGAATTTAAAACAACTATGATTAATATGCTAAGGGCTCTAAAGGATAAAGCTGACAGCATGCAAGAACAGATTGGCAATGTAAGCGGAGAACTAGAAATCCTAAGAAAATCAAAAAATTCTAGAGATCAAAAACACTACAATAGAAATGAATGACTTGAAGGGCTAATTAGTACACCTAACAGAGCTGAGGAAAGAATTTGGGAAGATTTATCAACAGAAACCTTGAAAACTGAAAAGGAAAAAAAACAAAACAAAACAGAAAAGCCAAAAACTGTGAACCAACTGCAAAACATACAACAAAGGTGTAACAGGAATATCAGAAAGAGAAGAAAAAGAAAAAGAAATGTTTGAAATAATAATGACTGAGAATTTTCCCACATTAAGGTCAGACACCAAACCACAGACCCAGGAAGCTCAGAAAACATCAAGCATAAATGCCCAAAAAATACCCTATGCATATTATTTTAAAACTACATAAAATCAAAGACAAAAATTACTTCCTATAGAGGAACAAAGATAATTACAACCAACTTCCAAGAAAATATGCAAGCAAAAAGCAAGTAGAGTGAAATATTTAGTGTTGAGAGAAAAAAAAAATGACCAACCTAGGATTTCTATACCCTGTGAAATTATTCTTCAGAAGTGAAGAGGACTTGAAGACTTTCTCACACACACAAATACTGAAGGAATTTGTTATCAATAGGACTGCCTTGCAAGAAACATTAAAAGAAGTTCTTTAGAAAAACAAAAATAATATAGGTTAAAAACTTAAAAGTGTATAAAGAAAAACACTGAAGAAGGAATAAATGAATGTAAAGTAAAAAACTTTATTCTTAAGTGATCCAATAATTAAAGTTTCAAAATAATAACAATGATGTATTCAATTTTTATGATACGCTTATGTGTGTATATATGTTCTTATATCCTTATTATAAGTTAAATGAATTGCAGCCATGACACAAGGGACGGGAAAAAGAATTAGGATTGTTTTGTTTTTTTTTAAGGTACCTACACTACCCACGAAGTACAGTGTTATACTTGAATTAGTTGTAAATGCACATAGCAAATTCCATAGCAGCAGCAACAACAATGACAACAAAGTATAACTGATACACTAAGAAAGGAGAGAAAATGGAATCGTAAAATGTTCCAATAAATCCAAAAAAAGACAGAAAAAAAGAATGGAATAGAAAAACAGGAACAAAGAACATGGGCAACAAATAGAAAACAGTAACAAATATGGTAGGCAGTAATCCAAATATATCTATAACTACTGTAGAGTAATGATCTACAGACACAAAAGTCAGATTGTCAGAGTGGATCAGAAAAGACCCAACTATATGTTGTCTGTAAGAAATTCACTTTAAATATAAAGACACATATTGGTTAAAAGTAAAGGGATAGTATCCAAACAGTATGGTCCTGGCACAAAACTAGACACACAGATCAATGGAACAGGATAGAGAAGGCAGAAATAAACCCATGCTTATCTCATCAATTAATCTATGACAAAGAAGGCAAGAATACACAATAGGGAAAAGACAGTATTTTTCAATTAAGGGTACTGGAAAAACTAAATAGTTACATGCAAAAGCATGAAACTGGACGACTTTCTTATACTGAACCCCAAAATAAACTCAAAATGTATTAAAGACCTAAATGTGAGCCTTGAAACCATAGAACTCCTAAAAGAAAATATAGGCAGTAATCTCTTGGACATCATCCTTAGCAACATATTTATGGATACATCTCCAGAGGCAAGGGAAAGAAAAGCAAAAATAAACTATTGGGGCTACATAAAAATAAAAAACCTTTTGCAAAGGAAACTATCCACAAAATGAACAGGCAACATAGTAAATAAGAGAAGATGTTTGCAATGACATATCTGATAAAGGGTTAGCATCCAAAATATATCAAGATGTTATACAACTCAGCACCCAAAAAACAATTAATTTAAAAATGGGCAGAAGACATGAGCAGACATTTCTACAGAGATGACACACAGATGACCAACAGACACATGAAGAGTCTCAATATTAAAATCATCAGAGAACTGCAAATCAAAACTACACTGAGAACACCTCACACCTGTCAGAATCAAAATCACAAGAAACACCAAGTTTTGATGAGGATATGGAGAAAAAGGAACCCTCATGCACTGTTGGTAGGAATGCAAACTGGTACAGCGACTCAGGAAAACAGTATGGAGGTTCCTCAAAGTTAAAAATAGAACTACCCTACAATCCAGCAATACACTACTGGGTATTTACTTAAAGTATACAAAAGCACTAATTCAAATGGATACATGCACCCATGTTTAAAGCAGCATTATTTAAAATAGCCAAGATATGGAAGTAGCCCAAGTGTCCATCGATTGATGAATGGAAAATAAAAGGTGGTGTGTGTGTGTACACACAGATACATACATACATACAATGGAGTATTATTCAGCCATAAAACATGAAATTTTGCAATTTTCAACAATATGGATGGAGCTAATGCTAAGTGAAATAGGTCAGTCAGAGAAAATACCATATGATTCTACTCATATGTGGAATTTAAGAAACAAAACAAATGAAAAAGAAAAAAGAAGACAAACCAAGAAACAGACTCTTAACTATAAAGAACAATCTTATGGTTACCTGAGGGAAAGTGGGTGGATGGATGGGTGAAATATGTGAAGGGGATTCAGAGTACACTTTTCATGATAAGCACTGAGTAATGTATATAATTGCTAAATCACTATATTGTACATCTGAAAATAATATAACACTATATGTTAATTATACTGGAAAATAAAAACAGAAACAAAAATAAAAACAGACAAATACAGAGAATTAGTGGTTGTCAGAGGGGAGAGGAGTAAGGGATAGGTGAAATAAAGTGGTTAAGAGGTACAAACTTTGTTATAAAATAAGTAAGTCAGGGACATGACATGTACAGCATAGGGAATATAGTCAATGTTTTTTAAAACAAGGGTGGAGATTATACCATGCTAACATTAATCAAAATAAAGCAGGAATAGCTATACTAATTTCAGAAAGAGCAGACTTCAAAGTAAGGAAGCTTATCAGAAATAAAGAAGGGCATTACATGATAAAGGGATCAATTATCTAGGGGGTAATTTTTAACATGTATGTGTCTAACAAAAGAGCAAACTATGTGAGGCAAAAACTGAACTGCAAAGAGAAATAAATGAACCTATTATTATACTTGGAGATTTCAATGCCCCTCTATTCAAAATGGATACAACTACCAGGCAGGCAAAAAAAAATCATTAAGAACATAGTTTAATTGAACAACACCATCTATCAGTTGGATATAACGGACATCTATAGACTACATCTTCCAACAGCAGAAATAAACATTCAAGCTCAAATGGAACATTCACCTAAATAGACCACATTCTGGGCGCTAAAACATCCCTTTGTAAGTAACAAGCTTAAAAGAAAAGAAATCATATAACATCTGTTGTCAAACCACAATAGAATTAAACTAGGAATCAGTACAGAAAGATAGCTGGAAGATCCCAGAATTCTTGGAGAATAATTAACTTCTACTAATACATGGGTTAAGGAAGAAATCAAGAAAAAATTGAAAATATTTTGAAAGAAAAAGTGAAAAGACAAGTCAAAATTTGAGGGATGCAGTGAGAGCAGTGCTGAGAGGGAGATTTATAGCTTTAAAGGCATATATTAGGAAACATATCTAAAGTTAATCATTCTAACTTCCACCTTAGAAAACTAGAAAAAAAGAATTAGAGTAGAAATCAATTAAACTGAAAACATGTCATCAATAGAGAAAAGTCAACAAAACCTAAAATTAATTCTTTGGAAACATCAATAAAAATCAATGAGACTTTAGCCACACTAAGAAGAAAAAGAAATCACACAAACTACTATCAGAAATGAGAGACGGGACATGTTTATAGATCCCATGGACATTAAGATAGAAAAGAAATACCATGATCAACTCCAGATCACAAATCTGTTACCTAGATGAAATGGGCCATTTCCTTTAAAGACAAAATATGTCACTCTCACACAGGAAGAAATAATCTGAATAGGCCTGTATTTACTAAAGAAATTGAATAAAAAATTAATAACCTTCCAAATTAAAAAGTATCTGACCCAAATGGGTTTACTGGTGAATTCTAACATTAAAGGAAGAAATTCTACCAATACTCTATAATCACTTTCATAAGACAGAAGCAGAGAGAACACTTCCTAACTCATGCTATGAGGCCAACATTATCCTAATATCAAAGCCAGTCAAAGACACTACAAGAAAAGAACATACCAATCTCTCATGATCATAGATGCAAAAATCAACAAAATCTTAGCAAATTGAATACAACACAATATAAAAAGAATTATACACCATGATCAAAAGGGATTAGTCCATGCGTGCAAGGCTGGTTCAACATTCAAAAAAAAAAAAAAAAATCATTAGAAGTTATCATATCAGCAGCTTAAAGAATAAATCACATGATCATATCACTAGTACCATAAAAATCATTTGACAAAATTCAACATCCATTCATGACAAACAATCTCTGTAAATTAGAAATAGAGGGGGACTTTTCAATATGATCAGGACTATTTACAAAAACCTATAGCTAACATACTTGATAAAGATAGAAGCTTTCCCACTATGGTCAGGAACAAGGCAAGGACATCCTGTCTCATAATTCCTGCTCAACATTGTACTGGAAATGCTAGTTAATACAAGACAAGAAAAGATTGTGGTAAGGGGAGATATACAGCTTGGAAAAAAAGAAATAAAACTGTCTTTGTTCACAGATGACATGACTGACTCTATTCAGGGTATGTCTAAAAGAACTGACAAGACAAAAAACAAACAAACAAAACCATCCTGGAATAAGTGATTGTAGCATAATTTTGAGATACAGGTCAGTATGCAAAAGTAAATTTTTTTCCCTATAGACCAGCAATGAACGAGTGGGATTTGAAATTTAAGACACAACTTACATTAGCACCTCCTAAAATGAAATATGTATAAATAGAGCCAATACATAGAAATTCTACATAAGAAAAGCCATAAATCTCTGATAAAGGAAATTAAGAACTAAAGAAATGTAGAGATACCCCATATTCACAACTAAGAAGACACAATATTGTCAATATATCAGTTCTCCTAACATTATCTACAGATTCAATCCAATCCCAATCAAAATTCCAGAAAGTTATTTTATGGATATCAACAAAGTGATTCTAAAGTTTATATGGAGAAGCAACACACCCAGAATAGCCACCACAATATTGAAGGAAAAGAACAATGCAGGAGGAGTGCGCCTATCTGACTTCAAGACTTACTATAATGCTATAGTCATCTGGAATTGCAGAATTGGCTAAAGAATAGACAAATAGATCAATAAAACAGAACAGAGAGCCCAGTAAGAGTCAAGTAACAGAATTACTATCCAAAATGTACAAAGAACTTAAAACTCAAGAAACAACCTGATTAAAAAATAGGCCAAAGACTTTAAATGACATCTAACCAAAAAAGATATACAAATGGCAAATAAGCATATGAAAAGATGTTCCACATAATATGTCATTAGGGAAATGAGAATTAAAACGAGATACTACTACAAACCTAGAATGACCATAGTCTGGAACACTGACAACACCTAACACTTGTGAGGATATGGAGCAACAGTAACCCTCATTCACTGCTGGTGGGAATGAAACATGGTACAGCCACTTTGGAAGATAGTTTGGCAATTTCTTACAAAACTAAACATGTTCTTATCATACAACTGGTCAGTAATCATTCTCCTTCCTAGTCAGCCAAAGGAGTTAAAGTTATGGGCACACAAAAATTTGCACATGGACGTTTATAACAGCTTTATTCATAATTGCCAAAAATTGAAAGCAACAAAGATGGCCTTTAGTAGGTGGATGGTATACCAAAGAATGGAATGTGACTCAGTGCTAAAAAGGAATGAGCTATCAAGCCATGAAAAAACATGTAGGAAACTTAAATGCATATTAAGTGAAAGAAGCCAATCTGAAAAGTCTCCATACTGTATAATTCCAACTATATAATATCCTGCAAAAGGCAAAATTATGATAACAATAAAAAGATCAGTTTTGGGTAGAGTTTGGAGAGAGAGAGAAATTGAGGAGTATAGAAAATTTTTATGGCAAGTTAATACATGTCATTATATATTTGTCTGAACTCGGAATAAATACCACCAAGAGTGAACCCTAAGACCAACTTCGGACTTTGGTTGATTATGATGTGTCAATGCAGGCTCATCGATTATAACAAATGTACCACTCTGGAAGGAGATTGCCTTTCAATTTTAATAAATGGGGATTTTAAGATTAGATCCATTATTATTTTGTCAGGGTCCTCAGTGCCTCAGTATAATTTAAACTCTCAAATGAGGATATTAGATTCAAAGGCCTATCTTTGGGGGTAGGTAGAGGAGAAAGGCATGTTTTTGGTGCCTATTCTGCTTATATGGAGACAGAAATTCCAGAATCTTCTCCTGAAGAGTAGCTAGCTGCTTTGGGTTCTTCCAAGGTTGATGCAGTATGGTCACAAGGGAAGTCCCTAAGTAGAAAGTGGAAAGATAAAAAGAGAAAGATAAAAGAGAAAGGCTGATATTTTAACCAGTTGAGATTTCTAGTGTATAAACCTATAGGCCACAACTGATTAAAGTGTCTAGAAAGACCAATTTGCCAGTAGTGACTGCAGAAAATTGGTGACTAGAAAGTGGATGCACATATATCTCTGATCATGGCTTACTTCTCTGGGCAAAAACATGTGATTTAGGGCCCCTAAATGGGTACCCTTCCAGGACAATGAAAAACTCTCACGGGTAACATCAGTTTTAAATTTTTTTCCTACATCAAACTATTCTGCATTTCAATGCACATACATTTTCCAAGATTAAAAACATCCAATGAAAAGGGAGATGGTTGGAAAGATTATCAAGATTGCTTTGACCTATGGGTCACCTTCACAGAATTTTTATGTCTAGGCTTCCTGTGATTTAAGATACCTTTCACAGGTAAGGATCTTGCAAATGGGGTTTCTATTTCTCCACAGAACAGCCTCTGTAAATTTCCTGGGAACTCCAGCAAGTTAATCTCTGCTGTTGCTGTTTTGTGGTAGGCCTCTCAAGTACTAGATAGGTAATCTAGGATGATTCATTCTCCTCCTGCTCTTACACATTCTGTTTGTGATGAATGTTCAAGAAATTCATTGATGCTCTGCCCTGATAATAAAGTTTTTGGACTGGTTTTGCAAATCTTTACTTTAACCAAAGCAACACTGTAATACTCAAGTGCCAGACAGCATCACAGTCAAATTAGATTGTCTAGAGCTAGAAAGCAATTTTTGCCAGCAAGATATAGGCTGACATAAATGAGGTGAAAGACAAATGAAGATATGCATGTTTTCTGTTTGAGGTATACACTAACAATTTTGATGTAGTGTTTTCTTTGCACAGCTTTAAAAATAGACTTCTTTATGGTTTTAATCTAAGTTAAGGTTTGGAGGACCTGAGACAGATAAAAACAAAATATTTGAGTAATTGAGTAATATTCAGACAAGCCCAAGCAATGCATAAAGTAGTAAAATCCAGTCAGATCTATGAAGAAGTGGAATAAATCTTCAAGGCCTTCCTTATAAATATTCATTTACACAGACTCCACCAAGTACTATGTATATTCATGTGTCTGCATATCTATCAAATGCCAAAGTCCACTAGCTAATCTCCATAAAACTAAAACTAGCTGATCTCCACAGAACATAAACCATTGGGTAATTCATCTCTTAATTCTAAGTTCTGTTCACAATTTTTAGGCACCCATTCCTATTAGCTCCCAACAGTATATATATCTGTGGTCCTGGGAATGTAGTGAGTTAGATTTTTGTTGCCTATCTTGTTTTCAAGGTTTATTAAACATTTATTAAGTGATTGCTATGTGAGGACTGAAAAACAAAGATAACTCAAACAGAAATGGGCCCTCACATTAATGAGCTGTAAACAAGAAGGGGGTTTGAAACCAGTAATATAATAGCAATAAGGCAATGTAGAACTTAAAAAAATGTAGACAACTATCCAAAAGTAGTAATATGAAATTTTATAAGAAGTTGAGATTATTTACACCTAGGGAATTAAAATAAACCATCTAAATATCGCTTGAATAAGTTTTGTTGATAAACCTCATCTGGCATGCCAAATTTTGGATTGTGTTCCAATTTTAGTTTAGAAAGAAGGAGACTTCCCTAGAGGATTGACCATGCTTAATTTTGGGTTTAAACATTAGGAAAGATTCCACTCCATCTTTATGTGGAGCTTTATACATTTAATGCTATTACCTCTTGTGATTTAAACAATAAAGTATACGATTTGCTGCATATTGGGAACAAAACTTTATTCTTTTTGTCGATAAACCTTGTACTGCTGTTAAGATACCATTTTAGGATGAAGACAAAAATTAATCCAAAAGATTATTATTTACTTTCTTCACTAAAGGGATATTTTTTCTTTCATGTGAAAAGGTAATTGCTACAAAGCATTATATATTGCTTGCTAATGGAAAGCTGGGAGGAAGTGGTTTAATTTGGTGAGTGTGAAAATCAACCTCAATGGATGACCTTAAAGAGAGGTTGTTTTTTAAACTATCTTTTCACAATAGTTCACTTATGCAAAATACTTCAACTTCCACATTATCACCACACCTCAGACTCGAAGAGGTTCCTTGATTCAACATAGTTTCATGTGTATGTATTTCTCTCTCTCTCTCTCTCTATATATATATACACACACACACACACATATATATGAAAGTATCTATATGTATATGTAAATGCATATGAATAGTTTCCTATATGAACTATATAGAAGTTCATATAATTATAATTTTTCTCAAATGCATATTTTTGTTCTCAAAAAGTACCCACTTTTAAAGAAAATAACTGTTTTCACTTGCATTATTCTATCACAAACCTTTATGAAGTGATACAGTTTTCACAGCAAGATTAGATATGGCTTTAATCTCAAAGGGTTTAGTAATGCATCATACTAACAGAAAAGAGATCAAATCTCCCGTAATTTTCATTCCAGCAAACCCATGTGGAACTCAAAGGTTTATGCCTTAATTTCCCACTCAAGGTATAGCCTATTTTCATAACCCTAGAAAGTGCTTTCCTGCTCTTTTTCAGTCAATCCCCACAACCCACAACCTCCACTCCCTAAAACGTCATGGTTTTTCTTTTCTTACAGCATACATTAGTTCCGATTTTTCCAGAGCTTCATAAATATAAAACCATATATTATATACTTTTTGTTTCCACCTTCTTTTGTCAACATAATGCTTTTAATATCCTTACATGTTGTAGTATGTATCAGTTTATTCCTTCTTATTGCTAAGAAGTATTAAATTATATAACAAAATTACAAATCAGTTGATCATTCTCCTCTGTTACTAGACATTTGGGTTGTTTCCTGTACTTGGACTTTACTAATAAAGCTGCTATGAACTTTCTTGTGTAAATTTTTCCCCATTTCTCAGATAAATAATAAGAATATAACAGCTGAGTCATAGGTATGTTTACATTTATTTAAAAAAAATCACAAAATCATTTCAGAAAGTTGTACCTTGTGGTTTTAACTTTCATTTTCTTGATGACTGATAATGCTGAGAACTTTTTCTTGTGCTTATTGATCATTTGTATATCTTTCTTGAAGTGTCTTTTTACATCTATTGTCCTTTCTGGGGGATTGTTGAGCTTTTTATTAAGGATTTGTAAGAGTTCCTTATATATCCTGATAGAACTCTTACAATGTCAGATACATGTACAATGGTTATTTTCTTCTATTTGTAGTTTTCATTTGCATTTTCCTCAATGGTGTTTCTTATGATCAGAAATTTTTAAAAAGTAATCACTTTTTCTTTTATGCTGCTTCTAAGAAATCTTTCCGAACTTGAAATTTGTAAAAATATGCTTTTTGTTTCTTTTAGAAACTTTACAGTTGTATTCTCCACATTTCTATCTATGATTCATCTCAAATTATATAGTGTGAGGTAAGGGTTAAGGCTCATTTGCATCTTTAGGGATATCCAGATATGAAAGTGAAAAATAATTTTCCTTGATCTTTAAATTATGTTGACACCTTTGTTGAAAATCAATTTATTGATTATGTGTCAGTCTATTTCTGCACTGTCTGTTTTGTCAGGTTGGCCTTAATGTCTCAAAGCAATTTCACTTGAGTTTTGTAGCTTTATAATAGTTCTTAAAATTAGATACAGTATCTTGCTACTAATAAATGTACATGCCCCAAGTTTATTGATTCTAAATCCATTGTCACTACATCTTAGACCTCAATGTCTTTCAAATGATCATTTTTGGTGGTTATTCTTGAAATCCTGACTATATGAAAGGATTTTAAAATTTAAGGAAAATAAATAATTCCTGACTATATGAAAGGATTTCAAAATTTAAGGAGAATAAAATAGTTCCAATCAAAGATATGGACTGGTCCATAGGTAAGTACACCGATTAGATTCATATATGGTTGAATTATAGGCAAATGTTTGAGTAATTATAACGTAATGGAACCAAGAAGATTCTATTTCATCAGTTAGTCATAGCAAAAATAATTGCTGTAAAATGAATAAAAAGGTTTCTTAATTTTGTCTCTCAAATCTCCTATCCAAGGTGATTCCTTCATTCTGTGTCCTAAAATGGTTCTCTTCCCTGGCCCCTACTTCTTCTTTTCTTTTTCTTTTTTAAGATTTATTTATTTGAGAGCGAAAGAAAGGTTGAGAGAGAGAGAGGGCATGAGTGAGTAGGGTGAGGGAAAACGGGAGAGGGAAACAATCTCAAGCAGACTCCCTGCTGAGTGTGGAGCCCCAGGCAGGGCTCAAACCCACGACCCTGAGATCATGACCTGAGCCAAAATTAAGAGTCAGGCACTCAACTGGCTAAGCCATGTAGGCACCCCTCCCTAGCCCCTATTTCTACACATATGCGTGTGCACGCGCGTGCACACACACACACACACACACACACACACCCTCTCATTCCTCCAAAGCCTGGTAAATTTAGGTTTCCCTTCTCACAAGTCCACCTTCAACCTCCCATGTCAACATATCTTTCCTGTTCTTTGTACAGAAATATGTTTATTTCAGGCATGCATAAAAAGAAAAAAAAAGTAAAACAAAACACTAACCTCTCTTAACATTAATAAATATGTCCTTAATTTATGGCTTATCTCTTCCCTCTCCACAATGTTTCTTATAGTATCAATTCATATTCATACATATGGTCTACATAACCACCTGCCCTCATCCTATTTTCAAACACTGGACTATGTTCTTCTAGATAAGTTTCTTCTCCTTTGGGTAGAAGACTCCCTTTCTCCTAGGCTTCTTTATATCTCCTTCCATTTCTCCTCAGCTTCCCCTCCTCCATTACTCAATTTGTCATTAAACCAAGTACTTTGGAAATAAACCAAATATATAAAATTATTCCCAAACAGATGGTGAAGGATTTGTAAAACTATGCCTGGATTTAAATGTAGGTGAAACTCATCAATAGAGAACAAAGGTCTTTTTTTTTTTTTTTTTAAGTTAGTGAATAACATTAGAGTTCAAAACAGTATAACAACAGGATATAACTATACTTGTACAGAGATTCAATATATTTTTCCAAAAAAGTTAAATTTTAAAAATTAAAATATAAGCATCCAAATCATTATTACTTTAAAATGCTTATGAACTCCTGAAAATTGTGTATGAATTTTGGCATCCCACATTTTTGCCTCTTTAAACTATTGAACTCATTCATTCATTTAGCAACCATTTCATGAGATTATAGCTGGTTCACAAATTTTGCTATAATTGCAAATCAAAGATTAAGGAAATATGTTCTTGCTTTCAAGAAGTTAATACCAGACATTTGTAAGATTTGAGGGGTTTTGTTTGTTTTTTATTTTTTTGGTGGGGAGGGGATGGTAAGTCTGACAGTAATGGAGAAAAAAGGCAAGTTCTAGAAAACAAGAAGTAGAGTATTTTAAGAATAATTTCCAAACATCTTTGATTATAAGATTCAGCTAAATCAAGTGTTTAAGAAATGGGTGCTCAGGGCCGTACCTTTACATCTAGGACTCAGTGGGGCCAAAGATCTAGAGTTTAAGTTTTTCTTATGGGCATGCACTTTTGAGAAACATGAAGTTAGGAGGTATTTTTAATAGCTAGGTGAGAGAGTGAGCAAATTGAAACAGTGAAAGTGGATATACAAAAGGGGACTCCTGTCAAATGCTGGTTCTGAGATGCAGTCTCAGAATTGACATCTGATTTGATGTAATTGATTAGATTTAAGTAATGAGGAAAATGGGGATAGGAGTTGGGAATTCTTCCAAAACATGTTAAGTCCTTGTGTGCTTTTGGCAGGCTCTCTGGTCTCATTTCTTAATCTCCTCACTCACTCCATTCCGGCTACACTGGCTAGTTATTTCTGAAACATACTTTCATCTCAAGGTCTCTGCATTTCCTGTGGCTAGGAATTCACTTTCCTGAGTTATTCATGTGGCTCATTCTACAATATCATTCAGGCCTCTGGTTATAGATCACCTCAACTGAGACCTCTGTCACCATTTCACATAAAATAATACCTCTATGCCTCTCTCTCACAGCCTTGACTTATTTTTTGTCGTATCACTTCGTATGCTCTGGGACAAGGCTGATGCTTAATAAACATTTGGCTAATTGATTTAAAAAAATTCTAAGATACATAAAAACAAAGACTGATAGATTCTTTTAAGACCCAAGGGTATTCATCTCAAATGTTGGCATTTCAGGCTCCTTTATAGATTTCAAGAGAGAAAATTTTAAGGAAGAGAGCCTTTTCTCCTTTTGACAGAGATAACACAGCCAACCACTTATGTGAAAGCCCCTGAAAAAGTGCTGTTTTTTTTTTTTTTTTTTTTAAGAAATGTCCTGCAAATACTAAAGAGCTCTGAAAAAAATGTAGCTGGACTTGTAAAAGCAAGTTTCAGAGTTCATGCTTACCAGTGTAATATAAAATGGCTCTTCTACTGAATTGCCCAAAAGAGTTAAATTTTCAGCTTCAATTTGGGCCTCTCCCTTATATTTTTTCAAGAGATGTCCTTAAATTAAAATGATTCCTAGGAATTTTCTGTGAAATATTGACAGATTTGATATAAGTTTTTAAAGAACCCTGAGACTTATTCAGTTTATTTGGTTGTGGAAAACAGTGCAGATGTGGGTGTTGTGTCCTGAATAAAAGATACAATGTGGTGATTTATTCTGAGGGGCAATGAGCCAGAACTTTGCAATTTCACATTAGATTGTAGGCTGCAACAATAAACCTCTTTTAAGAAATGATACAAATGGGACTTATGGAAAATTTTTAGAAAGGAAATCACAAAAAACAAACAGGGACAATACCTATAAAATCTTGATATATATCATTTAGAGTACAGCTACTTTCTAAAAAGGCAGCAAGATGAATGCTTTTGAGAGCCTAGGTGCTCCATGTGGTTATATTTTCAAATATAGGATGCATAAATTGAATAGTTTTATATGGTACATTTGAACAGAATGTAGAAAATAGAAAATCTACTTTCTAGAAACACTATGAATATGTAGATGATATTTTATAAATATAGCTCTCAAAGTGAATCGCAGTTTTATAACATGAAATTTTCATATAAGGCCACAACTTTAAGAAAATAAATTTAAATAGTACTGGATTTACTATTTGGAAAAAGAAAAAGAATGTATGGGGCAAATCCTTGGTTATTTAAAGCAAAAAGTTTTAGGAACTACTCATCAGCACAAAATATTTTTCTTTACACACCAGAATCAGATAAGAAGATCTTTAAAAAATTAACTTGCATGCTTTCCACTGAAGGAAAGTTTGAAACAGGACAAACTAATTGTCAATATGCTGACAGCTACTCTTTATTAGCTTGAGATGTGATAAATGTCATCATGGGACAGAGCAAAGATCTGAAATTAGCCAAAGAGCAGAACAGAAAATTAAATAGCCTACATATTAATCTTTTTTAAAAAAAAAAAAAGATTTTATTTATTTATTTGGGCGAGAGAGAGAGTGCACATGAGTGGGGGTGGGGGAGGGGCATAGGGAGAGGAAGAGGGAGAAGCAGACTCCCCATTAAGCATGGAGCCTGACGTGGGGCTCTATCCCAGGACCCTGAGATCATGACCTGAGCCGAAGGCAGATGTTTAACTGACTGAGCCCCGCAGGCGTCCCACCTACATATTAATCTTAAGTCATTCATTTATTCACTTATTAAATATTCAATGTATCCTCTAAGTATAATTTATAGTATAGCTTTACACTTTGCACAGTCCTGCCATATACTATTCCTACTCTTAGAAGGAAACTTAGAAGGAAAGATTATATGCATTTGCACATTTCTTCACGGAGAGACTTCCACTTCTCACCATGATAAACTAACTAGAAGGGGGTTTGCCCTTCTACCACAATTATAAAACTGGATGAAATATATTAGGTAACCATTTCTAGGCACTGGATAAGAAGTACAGAACTGAAATTGCTGGGTGAAGGGGAACACGGGAGATGACCTCTGTGTTCATTCTATCTGGTGACAGCTTCCTGACTGTGGCATAGGGAGGTAGAACCAAAGAAGAACCTCGCTGAGCTGTAGAGGCAGAGACTGAGGTTTGGGGCTGTCAACGCAGCTGGAGCTTGTGGGCAAAGTATAGCAGAGAAGGGGGCCAAGCTGAGGAGGAGCCCAGGAATGTGTGTTCGTGGTTTCCCTTAGATTTCTGATTGAGGGCTGGCCTACGTGTGCTCAGGATGACTCTCTGAGCCCAAGAAAAAGCAGCTGCTTCAAGATTGAGAATGGAATAGAAACACTAGAGGTTAAACAGTGCTGGGAAACTTCATAGTTCTCTTCCAACCGAACTAGAGAAACCTTGTTAATATTCTGTCATTTAGCTAAGGCACCAAAAAGGCCACGGCACAGAAATGGTGACTGTGCCCTAGGGTGACTATGCAAAGTTTACAGCCATTCTTCAACTAGAGCAAACGTAGTCTTCAGTGAAGTGATAAGTTCACATTTATCACTTTACTGAAGTAAAGATTTCCAGAAAAATATTTAAACCTCTTTAAAAGATGACTCCTTTAACATCAACAAAAAGCAGCATATAAGACATGCAAAAAAGAAAATGTGTTCTATAAAGAAAAAAAGCCAATCAGTAGGAAGAGGCTCCCAAAACTCACTGGAAACAGAAGAATTTGATTAATATGTTCATTGACTTAAAGGAAGACCTAGTATTAAGGAATGAACAGATGGGAATTCTCAACAGAGAAATTGAGACTTAAAAAAAAAAAAAAAGCACTTCTAGAATAAAAAGTAAAATACCTAAAGTAAAAAAAAAAAAAAAATCACTGTATTGGACTAATAACAGATTGGAGATGATAAAAAAAAAAAACAGTCTATAAACTTGAAAACATGTTCTCAAAAGTCCAATTTTGAATAAGAGACAAAAAAGACTGGAATGAAAAATGATCAACTTTTAAAGACTATGGGAAAGCCTCAGTCAGTCTAAACCACATGTAACTGGAGTCACAGAGGAAAGTAAAGATGTACAGAAAATAACTGAAAAAAATGGCAATCAATTTCTCAAATTTGTGAAAACTTCAAGCTATAAATCTCAGAAGCTCAGTGAAACCAAAGGGGAATAAATACAAAGAGAACTACACCTAGGCCATTACACTCAAAATGAGAAATAGCACAGACAAAGAAAGTCTTGGAAGCAGTAAGAAAACAATACATTCTTTCTTATTACTGGGGGATGTTGTATATAATGATGGTTTTCTTACTAGATGCACTATTGGCCAGAAAACAATTTAATAACCTATATGAAATAGTGAAAGGAAAATAAAAATGTCAATTTAGAATTCTGTAGTCAGTATAAATATCTTTCAAAAATGAGAGTGCATGATATTTTCATATAATCAAAAGTTTAGAAGAATGAATATATTGCCAGCAGAACTACAATACAAGAAATACTAAAAGAAGGTTGTTAACTAAAAAGAGTACCAAATGGAAACAGATCTATAACAAGAAATAAAGAGTATGAGAAATGGTAAACATGTAGTTAAATATGAAAGACTTTTTTTCTTAATTTCTTAAAAGACAGAATACGATTTAAAGTAAGTATTGTTGTGTAGGGTTTATAATACATGTAGGAGCAAAACATATGGTACCAACAATCCAAAAGTCAGAGGATCATATATGGAAGCATGTGTGTTGTAAGGTTCTTATATCTCTGAAGGGTGAAGAGTGAAGTATGAAGTGCTATGATATTAATTCTAAGCAGACTATAGTAAGTTAAAGATGAATACTGTAATTCATAGAGCAACCACTAAAATAAAATCAAAAAGAGTTACAGTTAAAAAAAAATCAACAGGACATGAAGAGGTATGGATGGAACAGAACAGTGAATTTAGAAAAAGGCTCACATATACAAGTTAATTGACAAAGTTGCCAAGTTACCCAACCGTTTAATGGGAAAATGAAAATCTTTTCATCAAATGGTGCTGATCTAATTGCATATACCTATGGGGAAAAAAAATAAATCTTTATCCCTACCTCCTCCCATCAAAAATGTTGATTTAAAAATGATCACAGACTTAATCAGAAAAGCTAAAATTATAATAAAACATAAGAAAACATTCATAACATTAGAGTAAAATAAAGAACAAAATCTTAAAAATAATAAATTATCCTTCAAATTTAAAAACATCCGGTCTTCAAAAGACACTGTGAAAAAATGAAAGCACATTAGGAGCAAATATTCCCAATACATATATCTGAGAAATCTTTCAAATACATTCTAGTAAGAAAACAATACAACGAAAAAAGAATGAAAGCTTTGATACTTAACCAAAGTAGATCTACATTAGGCCAATGAGTACTTGAAAAGATGCTCAAAGTCATTAATTATTAGGAAATGCCAATTAAGACTACAATTATATTCCAATTCAAACTCATCTGAATAGCTCAACTAAAGATTGAAAGTACCAACTGATGACAAGGATGTGGCAAAACAATCTTCACATGTTACTATTAGGAGTATAAAATGATAAAACCCACGTTGGAAAACATTTAATGATTTCTTATAGAGTTAAACATGTATCTATTACCCAAGAATCCTAATCTTAAATATTAACCCAAGGGAAATAGCCACAGACTAGAAACAATCTGTATGTCCATCACATGAATAGACAAACCAAAACAATGGTATATTCATACAACTGATTCCTACTAATAATAAAGTTTGAGAAATTGCTAATATACACAAAATTACAGATGAACTTCAAAAATGTGATTCTGAGTATAAGAAGCTAGACACAAGAGTATATTTGTATACTTACATACTTTATATATATATTTAATAAAGATTCTATTTATGAGGTTATAGGATAGGGAAAACTAAGTTGACAGAAATCTTAATAGTGATGTGGGGGTGGGGGTAGGAGTTGGTGAGGATTTACCGCAAAGACACAAGAAGAAAGTTTTTGTGATGACAGTCAAGTGGTACATGGCACAATAGTGGCTGTCCAAAGATGTCCACAGCCTATTGCCCAGAATATGTGATTACGTTACCTTACATGGCAGAAATAACATTGCAGATGTGATTAGATTAAGAACCTTTAAAGATGGGCGCCTGGGTGGCTCACGGGCGCCTGGGTGGCTCAGTTGGTTAAGCGACTGCCTTCCGCTCAGGTCATGATCCTGGAGTCCCTGGATCGAGTCCCACATCGGGCTCCCTGCTCGGCAGGGAGTCTGCTTCTCCCTCTGACCCTCCCCGATCTCATGTGCTCTCTCTCATTCTCTCTCAAATAAATAAATAAAATCTTTAAAAAATAAAAAAAATTTAAAAAAAAGAACCTTTAAAGATTCTTTATCTTTAATAGAGAGATTATGCTGGATTATCCAAGTGAGCCTCCTGCAATCACAAGGGTGCTTAGAAGAGGGAGGCAACAGGGTCAAAACCAGGAAAGTAGAGGTGGTGATAGAGAGGTTGGAATACTGTGCTCTGAAGACAGAGAAAGGGCCCAATAACAAGGAATGAAGGAATGCTGGTGGCTTCTAGAAACTGGAAAAGTTCAGAAAATGGATTCTTCCTTGGAACCTCCAGAAGGAACCAGGCCTGCTCACATCTTGATTTGATACCGTAAAACGTATTGCAGGTTTCTGAACTCCAGAACTTGGAGTTAATAAATTTCTCTTCTGTTAAGCTACCAAGTGTGGCAATCTATCACAGCAGCAAGAAGAAACTAATACAAGGTGACTGTTACGTGGGTATATGATTTTGTCAAAACTTGCTGAAGTGTGTAATCAGAACCTGTGTATTTAATTGTATGTAAATTATACCTCAATCAAGTTAATTTTCAAATACACTGAAAAGTTCTGCATAGAAAATATGTTTTGCATGAACAGTTCTAAGGCTCTGCTGTCCAATACAGCCATCGGTGGCTACTGGGTACTTCAACTGAAGCTACTCAAAACTGTTATGCAGTACACACACATGGGATTTTGAAATTTTAGTACAAAAATTCCATCAATAGTATTACTACATGTTGAAATATTCTGCATATGTTAGATTAAAATATATGAAAACTTTTTTACTTGTTTACTCTTTTGTAATGTGGCTTCTACAATATTTAAGATTACATATGTGACATATGTAATTTTAGCTTATTTAGCAAATACATACGTGATTGTATTTTTCATAGACAGCCCTGCCTCAAGTACTGTATGAGTTCAGAGAGGGGTTAGATTCATATCTAGCTAGAACAAGATTCTGGGAGGGAATTCATCCTTGAAAATTTTTCCAAGGTAAGTACTATAGAAGAGAACACAGTATTCTAAGAAATAGGAAATGCAAGGTCAGAATTACAAGGTGAGAGTTTAATGCAGGTTTGAAGAATACCAAATAATGGAGGTTGGTTAGAGCATACAGCTAATGAGCAGAAGTAATTGGAGATTGAATAATCTCATTATTTTTGTTTGAATATTAGATAAGCCCATATTCAAATGTAAACATAAATACCTTGCAATTCCAAAGATAAAGGATGTTGGCACTACTATGGCTAATATTTTATGCTATTTGTGAGACTGTTCCATTAGCACAGATAAATTACAAAGATAACATCTCCCATTAGCATAGATAGGGAGTCACTTGTATATGGAATTGTGTTTTTTTTTTTTTTTTTGGCAGTTTCATGCTTAGTCTGCTCATCAAGAGAGTGAATAATCTACCAGAGGTCCCTCTCTAATTTTTCTTTAAGTAAGCAGGCTTTAAATTCATGAAGTGGTTCAAACCTGGATACAGTATGCCATATTCAAAGGAAAAATGCAAAGACAATTGATTAAATGGTGGCATCCAGAATATCATGCATTGGTTTATGTAAGTTGCAAAACAAAAGAACTTCTAGATCATTTGGGAAAACGAGACACACATCCATTTAAAAGGTTCAGATTTTTGCATCGCAAGTGGTAGTTGGCATGGGAAAAAACGCTCTTGAATTTTCTTGAATTTTGTGTGTCTATACCATACACACATACACCAAAATGAAGTATATACTTGAGTGATGAAGAGGTTTTTTGCCTACTGTTTAATTATGCAGATTGTACATGGATTATGGTAGCCTTTGAAAATAGGTCTTTATTTATTTATTTATTTATTTATTTATTTATTTATTTATTTATTTATTTTACATATACTAGGGAGAGATCACACACATACCTATGAAGGGTAGATTACCTCATTCATAGAAATAAACCTTAAAATATATCAACTGTCTCCTGAGTAAACACTTATTTTTCAACTGCCATAAAATCAAGATAAAAAGGTAGAACCATCCGTATTTTGCTAAAATAAAAACTAAATTCAACACTATCAGTTAAAAAAAACTCTCTGTGTTAGCCACCACCACGATTAAGAAAATGTTAGTTCCTGCACTCAAACTGGCAGTCTATGGAAGAAGAGCGATGCATAGATAGATGCCATCCAAAGTCTTTGAATGTCTTTATAAGGCTAGCTTGTCAATGGAAAATTCTTGTGTGTCAAATCTGAATGTTTTTGTTTGAACTAATGCCATTAAGGCATTGTTAATTAACTGCCTAACAGTTTGAAGACTACTCCTTGGAAGTTCTGGAGCAAAACTTGAGGGCATACTTCTAAAAATACTAGAACATGGGGCGCCTGGGTGACTCAGTCGGTTAAGCATCTGCCTTAAGCTCAGGTCCTGATCCCGGGGTCCTGGGATAGAGCCCCAAGTCGAGCTCCTTGCTCAGTGGGAAGCCTGCTTCTCCTTCTCCCTTTGCCTGCTTCTCTCCCTACTTGTGCATGCTCGCTCGCTCTCTCTCAAATAAATACAATCTTAAAAAAAAAAAATTTAAAGTACTAAATCATGGTACTTAATATAGAATATCATTTCTACAAGAAAAAGTGTTAAATTAGTATGTTGCAATATAATTTCAGTTCTGGAAAATAAAATGACATATAATAGATCTTGAAAAGATACTATTCTATTTAGTTTAGGCACATATTATCCGTCTGATGAAGGAAATAAACACTATTGCTAAGTGGTGTTCCAACAAAGCATTTCAACAGTGTCTCATGTTAATTAATAATAGGCTAATAGATGTTCTCTGCTATTTACTTAAAATAACTTTCTGTTGAAGGTGACTTTGACTTTACAAAATGATAAACTTCTTGTTTTGTGTGCTTTGTAATTTGAAAACAAAAAGCCATAGTATTCAAAAAGTATCTATGTGGGGCTATTTTGTCCAAAATACTCTACTAGTACCCAGAAAGGAGATAAGGCAGATTGGTAAGCTAAAATTAGCATATGGCCCACCTAACATTGTAGTAAGATTATCTAATTTCTAACAGGAGTTACTGATTTAAAAAGAAGTGGGGTGGGATACAAGACTTTGGATTAATGAGCAATTGGTAGGACTTCCAAAGCTATCACTATAGATTAGGAATTACCTTTATGATTCTTATTCTTAAAATGCAGATCATATCATAAAGGGGGGTGGGAAGCACTGAAGGATGGTCATAGTTGGTTAGGCTGAGTTAAGGTTCGGCATGCCTAGGAGCAAATGGGATGAAGAATTAAGAGCTGCCTGGCCTTTGATCTCACTGAGGAACTGCAGGCTTTTACAACTTCGGTGTACACGATTTTTTTTTTTTTTCCCTAGGCAGGAGCTCCTAAAACAATGAGAACGAGACCCAGTGATGAGGCAGAGGAATTTATCTTGATCATTGCTATATTCATGGTCTATCTCCAAGTGCCAGGCCTACAGGCTTGTAATTACAGCTATCCTCAATGGAATAAAGATTTCCAACAAATTATAGCAATAACTTGCTGCATGACTTGAGTAACCACCTCTCAGTTTGTTCTTAAAAATGTGCAACTTTAACATGTGTGACCATCTTCAAGTATTTTTGAGAATGAAATAAAGTGGGTATATAATGTATATTCTAAAGTAATAAATAAAAATGATAAATTTGCCTGTGTGTTACCACTCCTTTTAAGCAGAGATAATGCCATTCATGGCTAAAAATAGCATTGAATAGTTCATTGACATTCATTTGGGTTGGAAAGAATATGGCAAATATTCTCCAATTTCTGACATTGGTTGCTGATGGATTATATTAGTGCTTCTCAGTGATATTCCCATTATGTTAAAAAAAAAAAAAAACCTTTAAGATAGGATAATCTAACACTGAATTTGAGATTATTCATTATGTCATTTGCATAGGTGCCTAAAATATATAGTAAGACAGATTCTGTGGATAAATAATGGAATATGAAAAATGATTCCATAGTAAGGATCTTGTGAGCTTTTATGGCTAGTATACCTTTTAATCTTCATCAATGCAGGGCACTTGGGTGGCTCAGTGGGTTGGGCATCTGTCTTCAGCTTGGGTAGTGAGCCCCAGGTCCTGGGATTGAACCCAGCATCAGGCTCCCTGCTGAGCAGGGAGCCTACTTCTCCTTCTCCCTCTGCCCCCCACTCGTGCTTGCTCGCTCTCTCTCAGATAAACAAAATCTTAAAACAAACAAAAAAAATCTTCATCAGTGCAGCCCTATTGATTACATGGAATGTGTATGCACTTAAAATATTTTGAGAGGCCCCTAGGTGGCTCAGTTGGTTAAGTGTCCGATTCTGGATTTGGGCTCAGGTCACGATCTCAGGGTCATGGGATGGAGCCCCCCGTGGGGCTCTGCACTCAGTGTGGAGTCTGCTTGTCCTTCTTCCTCTGCTCCTCCTCTTGTTCACACTTTCTCTCTCTCAAACAAATAAAATCTTGAAAGAGAATTTTAATGGATAAAAACATTATAAATTCTACTGAACCTTTTTTATTACCTCTTCCAGATCAAATCTTTCTGATAGAAATTTATCAGTTTCGCTAAAATCTACTCTTGGTTTTTTTGATACCCTGTATTACTCCTATTTCTATTTTATTTAAGAATATTTTATTTGCGGGCGCCTGGGTGGCTCAGTTGGTTAAGCGACTGCCTTTGGCTCAGGTCATGATCCTGGAGTCCCGGGATCGAGTCCCGCATCAGGCTTCCTGCTCAGCAGGGAGTCTGCTTCTCCCTCTGATCCTCCTCCCTCTCATATGCTCTCTCTCTCTCATTCTCGCTCTCTCAAATAAATAAATAAAATCTTTAAAAAAAAAAGAATATTTTGCTATTTAGAATAGATAATACATGCAAGTTAAATAAAATACAAAGGATACACATTGGTATCAGTGAAATGCAGGCCTCTTTTCACTCTGTCCCCCAGCTACCGGTCTCTATAAATAATCACTATTACCTTCATGTTTATCTTTACACAGTTATTTAATACACATGCCAGCATATACATGTTTTTTAATGCAATGGCATCAATATTTATATACACCTTTCTGTACCTGCATTTTTTTCTCATCTTATTTTATCTATAACAGAGGTTGGCAAACTGCATCTCAGAAGTGAAATCTATTCCATCTCTTGTTGAAAGACAGCCACTTGTTCATTGCTGTACTATTTATTTTTGCCTTCATGCTTCAACAGAGGAGTTGAATTTTCTTACTACAGAGACCTGACCATCCCAAAAGACTAAAATATTATCTGGCCCTTTAAAGAAGAAAAGTTTGTACAATTGCTAGAAGGACTTTCAATACCCATAACATGGAGGGGTACTAATACTTTTTAACAAGTTTGTAATAGCCCACAGGGGAAAGGGGGCATGGGAATCTTGAAGCTACTTTTACAGCCATAGTATTATATATATATTTTAGTAGTGTATCTGACTACTTTTATTAAATACTGAACATAGTGCATTCTCCCCAACTTCACTTCCAAACTTCCTTTCTCTCTATTTTAGTTGATTGTATTTTTCAGAGTTTACCTTTATAATTTTGAATATACTTGTAACTCATGATTTCAGTTATCAACATATAACATCGGACCTAAAGGAGTTAAAATATATAAATAGTATCAGCTATTTAAACTTTATGTGTTAAACTAACTTCTATCTTTCCTCCCCAGTCTCTTAGTTTTCTACTTACAAGGTTGATAGTCTGAATTTACAGCACTCATGTTCTTTGGAATCCTAATGACCCATTTGCTGTAGTCTTAATCTTATAGTAAATGAGAATTAGTGCTCATCTGTCACTGATTATGAAGTTTGTCTTTCTCTAGAGATCCATGACAAACAGAATTCTATTCTTGGTTACTTTGAATATTTTATTTGTAAAAAGCCAAATGCTTTTCTCTATCAGTTGAAAGGATTTTTTCCCCTTTATTCTAGAAACCATATTTTCATATGTCGAACCACTCTTGCATTCTTGGGGTAAATCCCACTTAGTCATGGTGTATAATCCTTTTAATATGCTATTGAATTCAGGTTTCTATTATTTTGTTGAGTATTTTTTCATGTAGTCCTAAGAAATCTAGTCTGCAGTTTTTCTTGTGAGGTCTTTGTCTTGGTTTTAGAATCAGGTTAACATTCGTTTCACAGAATGAGTTAGGAAGGGTTTCCTATTTTTTGTAAGAATTTTAGGATTGTGATATTTTTAAACATTTGGTAGAATTTGCAAAAGCAGCAATCTGGTCCAGTGTTTTCCTTTGTTGGAAGTTTTTGATTACTAATTTTTTTTTTTTAAGATTTTATTTATTTATTTGAGACAGAGAATGAGATAGAGCATGAGAGGGTCAGAGGGAGAAGCAGACTCCCTGCCGAGCAGGGAGCCCGATGTGGGACTCGATCCAGGGACTCCAGGATCATGACCTGAGCCGAAGGCAGTCGCTTAACCAACTGAGCCACCCAGGCGCCCTTGATTACTAATTTAATCTCTTTATCTGTCATGGGTACATTCAGATTTTTCTTTCTTTTCTTTCTTCTTTTTTTTTTTTCGTCAAGTAGGCTCCACACACAGCATGGAGCCCAACATGGGGCTTGAACTCACAACCCTGAGATCAAGACCTGAGCAGAGATGAAAAATCGGACACTTAGCCAACTGAGCCACGCAGGGGCGCCTGGGTGGCTCAGTCGGTTAAGCCAACTGAGCCACGCAGGTGCACTGCCTTCAGATTTTCTATTTCTTGAGTCAAGTTTTATAGTTTCAATGTTTCTAGGAATTTGTGCCTTTTATCTAGGTTATCCAATTTATTCTTGCACAACTGCTTATAGTATTCTCTTATAATCTTTTTATTTCTATGTCAGTTACAATGTCCTCACATTCTTTCTTGGTTTTAGTAATTTTTCCCCTCTCCCTTCCACTAAAGATTTGTCATTTTATTGGTATGTTCAAAGAACCGACTTTTGGTTACATTGATTTTCATTTTCTATTTGCTAGTTGATTTATCTCCACTTAAATATTTATTATTTTCTTCTGTTAGTTTTAGGTTTAGTTTTTTTTTTTTTCTAGCTCCTTAAGGTATGTTAGTGATTTGAGATTCCTTTAATGTAGGAATTTATAGCAAGAAATTTCCCTGAGTACTACTTTTACAACATCCCACTGGTTAAGAATATGTTGTTTAATTTTCACATTTTTGTGGATTTTCCAGACTTCCTTTTTAGTTTTATTCCTTTTTAACTATAAAAAAATATTTTGTATGATTTCATTGAAAAAAATTAAGACTTCTGTGTCCTAAAATGCATTTTATTCTGGGGAATATTCCATATGCCTTCTCTTGCTTTGCTTTTGTCTGTGTTGTTTTACCCATCATTGAAAGTGGGGTGTTGAAATCCCCAACTGTTAGTGAACTGCCCATTTCTCCCTTCAATTTTGTCAGTTTTTGCACCATATATATGCCCCTAACAACAGAGGTGCCTTTAAATTGGAGAGTTTAATCCATTTGTTTTTAAGTAGTTACTGATAAGGAAGGAGTCCCTTCTGCCATTTGCTCTAGTTCTTATTTCTCAATTCCTCCTTACTACCTTCATTTGTCTTAGATACAAATTTTCTAGTATATCTATTTTGATTCCTTTCTCCTTTGTTTTACTAGTTTTTTCTTAGTGGGTAATTTGGGCATCACAATAAACATTTTAATTCCTAACAATCTAGTTCAGATCAATACTAATTTACTTTCAAAAGGATACAAAAACTGTGCTCCTATATTCCCCCACCACTTCTTCATATTGTTATTGTCACAAGTTACATCTTTATACATGGTATGCCCATCAACACAAATTTATACTTATTGTTTGATGCATTTGTCCTTTAAATCATATAGGGGGAAAAGAGTAGCAAACGAAAAATGTGTTGAATCTGATCTTTACATTTATCTTAGCAGATACCTTTTACAAAATTCTTTATATCTTCACATGGATTGAGTTGTTAGTTTGCAATACCCTATTAATTATAGTCATAATACAATATATCAAAGCCCCAGGACTTATTTTATAGCTGGAAGTTTATATGTTTTGACCACCTTCATCATTTCTTGCCATTCTCTTTGGGCCCCATTTCCTAACCCAATACTTCCATTGATAGATCAGTGCTGCTCCAGTATGAGGATACTAGAAATTTTCCTCACTTGGTTACTGATCTAAGTGAGCTGTTTCTTGTCAGGAAACTACTTTTTTTCTTACCTGCATGGCCAGTCACCTCATAGAAGTCTAGCCCTGAGCAAAGGTTTGCAGTAGTTTTCTTCAGTCTTCTTTCCTGAATCTTAGAGTCCTATCTTACTCTTTGTTTCAAGTATCAGCTTGACATAAAACCCCTGCCTTGCATAGAATAATTTTTTATATACTGAAAGAAATTCATGCTTGGTCTCTCTACCTGCTTCCAAACAACCTAGAGGCTGACAGGTCTACAGTTTTTGCTCAATTCACCACTTTGCATTTGTATTCTATTTCTGGGTCATATAGGAGAGGACTAGTTCATAAACCTGGCTATGCCACCACTCCCTCCAGGACAATTTATTAATTCTATGTTTCTCGGAACACAAGGAGTGTCTAAATACAAGATCTTGCAAAAAAAAATCAAGATCAGACTTGTATAATACAAAGTATTAATAATATTGATAAACAGAATTATAGAAGTCATGATAGGTTTCACATTTTTATGTAGAAGAATACCCATACCAAGGAGGGCACATATGCTGCCTATACAAATCTCTCATCTCTCTTATCATTGTCATTTGTAAATGATGCTCTCAACTAGATAAATGAGGACCCATTATTTTGATACTTTATCTTCTGTTGTAAGTGACAGTTCTGTTCTGAGTCTCCTGAAGTTTCTATTCTGCCCGCCCCCCTCCCTTAGGAGATCATGGTTGATGGTCCTGATGTTACTAGTACCAGGGCTCCAAACATTGAAGTTAGAACAAGCTGAAATTCCATGATTAACAGTGTGTTCCTTGGCAGCAGAATAAATGATACCTTCAACTTATAATGTGTCTTCGTGTTTGATATTCATAGAAATTTTAGAGAGAGATCTTGTAGTTTATAGAATCCTGTCACTGGGTGGGACACGATTCTATTGGACCTATTTGGGAGCCATTCTGAGACACATATAATCAAGCTCTTCTGACACTTGCCTCATTAGCCTAAACCAAATTCAGGAAGTTGCTAAGTCCTGCTTCTATGTGGACCCTGGCATTACTGTCCCCACATTAGACAGGTTCGCTAAGCACATCCAACTCTCAGTCTGGTACCACACAGGTTGACTACATGGTCTCATAGATTTAATACAGGTTGTTTGAAGAAAATTTCCTATTATTGAACAGAGACAAAAATGGCTCAGTCTCAAAAGTACCTTTTCATATTTCATGCTAAAATTCAAAATATAGTTGGGTTTCTATAAAGTGATTATTGAACAAACCTTTATCCTGAATTTGATTTCGTAGAATTTAGAATTATTGAAACACAGATCGTATTTAAAGTGTAGATAACAATTTGAAATGTATAACACCTGTTTATGCATTTAAGGTGTATACATGCTAAGCAGTAGTAATTCCCTTTTCTATAAAATTATAATCAGTTCATTTCTTTTCAAAATTTTGATCTGTTTGGAACTGAAATGCTTTATTGGGAAAGCATCATTGGAGACTACACCTGCTAAGTAGAAAGTTATTCAGAAGGCCAGTATAGGGGTGCCTGGGTGGCTCAGTCATTAAGCATCTGCCTTCAGCTCAGGTTATGATCCCAGGGTCCTGGGATCAAGCCCCACATCAGGCTCCCTGCTCAGTGGGAAGCCTGCTTCTCCCTCTCCCACTCCCCCTGCTTGTGTTCCCTCTCTTGCTGTGTCTCTGTCAAATAAATAAAATCTAAAAAAAAAAAAAAAAGCCAGTATAATGATATCGGTTTTCCAGTCTCTGAAGATGACTTGAATGTAAAATGAGGATTATTATGCTTAATTGGAAGTCTTTGACATCACTCCCAGAAGAAGGTGCTTCTCCCCAGTGACAGGGGTCACAATAGCATATAAACTAGGTATTTTTACAAATTCTACTAGGTAGATAATCTACTGCTTTTCTAGATCTTCAAGAGCTCATTAAATGGCAAGCTTCACATATTATGCTATGCAGGATTCCAGAAATGCTGGAGAATTAAATCCCAGAGGCCCACTACTTGTCCACCCCATTTGATATTGTGGTCCTGGTTTGGAGTGGCCAATAGAAGTCAGTACCTTGGCAGATAAATGGCATTTGTTTAATTTAAATGACACTCATCATGCTGCCTTTTGTTCTAAAGCACTATGAGGTTAATTGACCAGATATGAAAAATTAGCCAGGCTAAAATTGCCTCTGTTCTAAGTCAGAATTATTAATCTACTGGCCTTAATTCAGAGCTTCTCCATTTTCTGTGATAGACTGAATCACACAGACTGTTTAAGGGAGAAATGCTAATGATAATAACCTAATTTTAAAATTTTCATGTGACTAGGAATTTCAGCACAAATTTAACAGATTTCAAATTCTAACCATGAAAATATGGCTTTTCTATCTAACCTATTTATGCCATTATATGGGAAGGCAAATATGAAAGTATGTCTTATCAACGACTTTTAATTTGCAAGTTTGCTTACTTATGACCTTCAAAACCATTTCACACTAAATATAATCTTAGATTTCATGAATACACTGTGCCTTTCCATTTTTTGTAGATAACAGTGTGTTGCAGACTCCATATCTTATAGCAGAGTAATTAAGGCCACATCAATTGTATTTCCATATAGTAAGTAATTACAGAGGTGATTGGAACATTTCTATAGAGGATTAGCTTAATTTATCAAGCAGTGGCTCTTGTGGAATAAATGAGCAGAGGCATCCTTCAGCTAAATTGTCGACTCTCTTCTACCTACAGGATATGGATGGGATGATTTATTACAGTCCATTGAACTCCATGCCTTATAGTTAGGTGCAGCTTTCAAAGTAGAGTCCACCAGGGGAGACTATGAGCCTCTTAGCAGACAGTAGTATTTCTTACTGCATCTCCATACAAATCCCCATCTTGCTCTTCTAAACTATGTATGTCTGGGGTGTCTGGGTGGCTCTGTTGGTTGGGAGTCTGACTCTAGGTTTCAGCTCAGGTCATTGTCTCAGTGCCATGGGATGGAGCCCCACATCGGGCTCCATGCTCAGCATGGAGTCTGCTTGAGATTCTCTTCCTCTCCTTCCCCCTCTGCCCCTCCCCCAGCTCATATGCACACATTCTCTTGCTCTCAAAATCTTTTTTTTTTTTAAGATTTTTTTTTGTTTTTGTTTTTGAGAGAGAGAGTGAGCCAGAGCATGAGCAGGGGAAGGGAGAGGGACAAGCCGACTCTGAGCTGAGCACAGAGCCTGACAGGGGCTCAATCACAGGACCCTGAGATCATGACCTGAGCTGAAACCACGTGTCCAATGCTTAGCTGACAGAGCCACCTAGGCACCCCTAAAGTACAATCTTTTAAAAAAACCAAAAAACTGTTCATGTCCAGTTTTCATTTATGACTAAAGCATATCTTATTTATAAATCAAGTACAAAATTTGGACATTTTTCATAGTCAGAATTACACTCTGAAGTCTGTTAAATCTATATGACAATCTTTGAATACTCAAAAGGCAAAGATTTATTTCATGTTACTATGGCCTCATTTATAGTAATATATATATTTTGTTTTAGTAATATATTTTTACAGTTGTGTTTTTTGGGTGTATTTTATATTTCAAAAATAGGTTTTCTTTATACATTTTTTTCCTTGTTAAACAGAGATAATGACTTTCTGGAAGAATTCAGGCACTTAATTCCTTTGTAACTACAACACGGGTATCTACTTACTTCACTTATTTTAGGTCCCTAGTACAGCACAAAGTTCCATTTTAGCCATGGAATTTAGTTGTGAACATGACCAGGGACAGGTACACTGATCGAGCCGTACAGAACTGGTGGTTGCCGGCATTATAAGCAAAAGTGCATAGTGACGTCTGTTTACAGAGGCCATGTGATATCAGGAAGACTCCACAGGTATTATTCCTGTGAGGACAAATAAGACTCTTTGAAGCTACCTAAATTTAGACAGCATTTTAAGTGAATGGGGGCAAAAAGGAGTACCAGGTAAAAGTGAAGACGAATTTTAAAAATGTGCTACAGAGATCTTATCTGTATCAAAGGTAATTTCTCCATGTATTGGGAGATAAGAAAAATAAAATAACAAGATAAAACAGAAACAGTGTTTGCCCTTACCCAGAAATTTACTTTCTTTTTTATAATGATTGTTAAGCCTGGAGAACCAATTAACACAATAAAACATCTATTGTTAAATCCTTTAGTTCTTGTTTCCTGATTTGTAGTCCAAGTTGTTTAATTTTTTTAAAGATTTTATTTATTTATTTATTTATCTGAGAGAGAGAGATAACGACAGAGATAGCAAGAGAAAGCAGGAGTGGAGAGGAGAGGGACGAGCAGGCTTCCCGCTGAGCAGGGAGCCCAACATGGGGCTCCATCCCAGAACCCAGGGAACATGATCTTAGCTGAAGTCAACGCTTAACCAAACAACTGAGTCACCCAGGCGCCCCTGTGGTCCAAGTTGTTTCGACAGTATCTCTATTATCAGAAAATACTGCTGTTATCTAGTTGGTGAAAATTGTCAAACTATGGAATATATTACCTTCTTTGTTATAAAGGAAAGGGAAAGGTTTTCAAAAAAATTAAATTCAAGCCAGTAATCCAGTTTACTATATTACATCAATGTTAGAACTTTATTAAAGTTGTCAATAAGCAATTTGTTCAGCCTCTCTTCATAGACTTTAAAACCTCCTACCCTAACATATCCAGTAATAGGTATACCAGTGTATTAAAAGAAGAAACAAACAATTATCATATGGGTATTTTTAAAAGATTATGCATGTTGAAGAATAAGAAATGCAATCACATATAAGGGCTATGATTACCTGTAACTGCAAAATTTATGATCAAATAGGAATTGTTTGTGATTACAGATAATTTGGCTTCTTCAAAATGCAGGATATTTATGTATGTAGAAAATTGGCTGTTAGAAGATATAATAGAAGATTCTGCATACAGAAAAAAAAATCAACTAAATGTAAACATAACAGAGAATATGGGGAAGGAAGAGAGAACAACAAAATCAATGCAAGCCTCCTGAAAGAAACAAGAGTGTAGTTGGAAAAAAGGAAGATATTTCCAAGAAATAAAATATTCTTGGGTAGAATGATTAAAACTTCACAGAATGTCAATGGCCCCATTATTATATTAAATGATATACTGTTTTTTTCTGAAAGCTAGACAAGTTGATCTTAAAATTCATTTGGAAGAATAAAGGTGTAAGAATACACTTAAATACACTATAAGGCTATAAATTAAAAAGTGTGTTTATAAATTAAAAATTGGTACATAGACAAATGTTATGTTAAGGTTAAAAAAATAGATTGAAATGAATAAGGGAATTTGTGATAAAGGTGGAGAAAAGTTCATTTTAATAAACCATGTTGAAACAACTATATACCTAGATGGAAAAATATAAACCTATATTGAATCCTATCATCTAGCAGTACAAGTTGTATAATTATCAGATAAATAGAAATATACTATGCATAGTATAAATGTAAAAAAATTGAAATCTAAGATTAAAATATGAAACTATACAAGCACCACATATTGGTCTCTAGCCAAGGGATACAGAAAACTTTTCTAGGAACTAAGGTTCCGAAACCACAAAGAAAAGGCTTGATAGATTTAGCTACATAAACAAAAACAAATGAATTCATTAAAGTAGCATGAAAACTTAGAAAAAGATATATATGCAACTTACATTATAACTATTTTATAGCCCCTACACACAAAATGTTTCTAATATTGAGACCAACAATCCAATAAAAAAAAATGGGCATAATGTATAAACAAACAGTTCAAAGAAGAAATTGAAGTATCACCCAGAGTAGAAAAGATGTTCAATCCAGCTCATATTTATAATGCAAAGACAAACTAAAACTGCATTGATATGCCATTTCTCATATATCAAGCCCAGATCATTCAAAAGCTTGATAGTGTACTATGTTTACAAAGCTGTTACAGAGAGAAATAGAAACTCTCACATTGTTGGTGGAAAAGCAAAATGGTACAATTACTATTGTGGTTGCAACATCTGGCTAAATTATGTAGGAGTCCAACTTCTAGATATCTACTCAAACAGAGGATGGCAAAAAAAAAAAAAAAAAAGAAAAAAAAAAGAAACGTCTTATGCACATGGCTATTCATTTTTGTATTATTCATAGGAACAAAAGATGGAGACCTATATTATAGCCACACCATAGAGAATTATCCATCTTTTAAAAGAATATAGAATGGAGGCCTCTATTAATACCACTGTGTAAAAAGAGGCAGAGAATATGAATATGCACACACATACATGTTTATATTTCTAAGAAAGGAATAATAAACTCCAAACTAGTAAGAATAGGTGAAGAAAGAAAAAAAAAGCATGGGGACAAGAAACAAGACTTCCTTGATTTTGGCTTCTTTTATAATTTTGACATGATAATTATTTAAATGTTTTACAAAGGTCTAATAGAATTTTTAGAGTTCTCTAAAAATTCAGAACAAATGCAAACACCTAAACTCTATAATGTTGTTTTATAGCATAATTGCCAAGAAAATCATTACTACAATAGCTTTGAAAAATACACAGGTTTGACTGTTGAATGGGAAATACTCCTAAGGAAAAAATATGACCAAAGAATCATTAAACTGCATCCAATGATATTGGTGACATTAGTCTTGGTATTGCTATTAGGGGTTAAAACAAGTAAAGTACAAGATTAAATGAATCATTAAAACAAAGATATATGTAAGAAAAAAAACATGCACTTACTTTGTCTTTCTTGCATGCATTAGAGTTACCAAATGTAGTTGATACAGGAAAGTTATTCATCAAAACAAAATTAAGTTAATAAATGTAGAGGAAATGAGAGGACAAAATACAAATGCAATTCACAGGAATGACAGTGGTAGAGAACACTGACAACGCCTGAACCCAGTAACTCATTTTAACATTTCTAAGTCTCAGACAATCAAGTATCATGTATATACTTGTTATTGTATCATACCAGGAGGTACCACTACTTAGGACATATTTAAGAAAAATTCAACCTGAATCTTATCATGCCAGATCAATACACCCGTTTACAGGTAATGCAGGGACAAAAGAGACATGTTTAGATTGCATGAAGAAGCAATAGGCCAAATCCATAATGTGGGCAAGTCTGCAGGGCAAATGAGCAAGTCTTTAACAAATAAATGTTATGAAAAATAACAAGAGATGAGAACATCATAGATTAAAAGAAATTTAAGGGACTTATCAACCAAATGAGATATGTGGACCTGATGCAGATCTTGATTTCATCAAACCCTAACAATTTTGAAACAATCAGAAATACCTGGACAAAGACTAAGGATGTGACTGTGTATTGTGATTTAAGAAATATTTATGTTTTTAAGCGATACTATGAGGTATTTACTATGAGAAATCATATGTCCATATTTGCTTTAAAATACTGAAGCAAAAAAAAAATGTGGGAAAAGATTAGCAAACAACGATATGCTAAAGCTAGGTGTTTAGTATGTTAGCAGTTTATTATACCATTCACTTTATTTTTATAATCGAACATTTTCATTTTATTATGGAAATGTTCAAATATACACAACAAAAGCAGTGCTGAGCCACAGGCCTTCATTTTAGGGCAGTTAGGAATTGACTAATTGGAAACAGCGGAGCCTACACAGTAGCACAATAAGCTGTATTGAAAAGCAAAGATAAGCCCATGAGAAAGCACTTTTATTTCCTCTCAGCTGCACGAAGAAGTTAATTAGGAACGTGCTAAAGGAAGATCATTCTGAGAAGAAAGCCATGGGTGAAGGCGCCGGGCTGACCACCGAGATCACAGAATGGCTACTCTGGGAAAGAGAAACATTGTGGATAATTTACAGTTCCTATCAAGTCTAATGAAGGCAAAGGATACAAGTATTTGTGAAAACAAATACGGACAGCTGTATCTTTGTGCACATATTAGTCCTGATTTTATTTTTGGGTGTGCTTCACCGCATTTTCACGTTTCCTAGTAGATTATTAAAATGAATCACCTGCGCACCTACATAAATCATTGGATATGAGATATATATTTATACATATAATTATCCATATATAGAATTATAGGATAGGGTAAAAATATTTTAGCACATTTCATATATTTCCTGGAAGCCTAAGTTATACATGAAGCTCAAGCTTGATTTGTACTTTTTTAAAATTAATTTTGATTTTCTAAGCTTTAGCTACTAACATTAAGGTATTTTAAAACCTCCCCTTCTTCCAAAAATTAGCAAAACACATTCACATACAGATTAAATACTGTTAAAAACAGGACAACAGGCCTGAAACAGAGTTGACTATGCTAAGTTCCATGTCATGAATCCAAGGCTTATCAAATTACAGTTTTGGCTCTCCCAGGTATGGGATTTTAAACCAGTCAGAAACCGCCTGATCAGCATTGGTAGGTAACCTACTCGAGAGACCCTTGCCAGTTCCTAAACCAAAGGCACTTTGCAAAAAGCAACTTGCTTTTTTTGCCTAGTGTAACTTTCTGGTTTTCCCTTCTCTTTGGTCTATAAAAGTCATTTTGTACAACTCCTCAGAGCTCCTTTCTATCAGCTAGGTTGGATGCTTCCCAATTCAAATCAATTTTTCTCAAATACATTAAAATTTTAACTATGCCTCAGTTTATCTTTTAACAGTACTATATAATAGATCAGCTACTTCACACTTTATTGATGCTGATAGGAACATTGCAGAATAGGTACCATTTTCTCAAAGAAACTTGAAGCTTAGAGATATTTTTTTTTTAAGATTTTATTTATTCATTTGACAGAGAGAGACACAGAGAGAGGGGAACACAAGCAGGGGGAGTGAGAGAGGGAGAAGCAGGCTTCCCACGGAGCAGGGAGCCCGATCCCAGCACCCCCGGGATCATGACCTGAGCCGAAGGCAGACGCTTAACAACTGAGCCACCCAGGCGCCCCTAAATAATATTTTCTATAGTAGGTATAATTTTTGCCCACAATTGTTTCATTATTTGTTCTAGTTTTTATAACACAATGTAATAGAAAATTTTCATATATTTTGTTCATAAAATAATTTTCCAATTGATAATGCATTTCCAAATTATTTCAATGTCTCAAGTTACACACCATTTCTAAATGGATTATGTATAGAGGATATGGCATGAATATTTGTTCTAGAATTTGGACCAAAACCCACTACTACTCCATTTGAAGTTTTTATGTCCCATTTTCAAAACTCTTTTCCCTTTCATCTTATTTATTCCTCACATGTCATCTATAGCCTTTTCTTTCCCTGCCTGCTCACCAGGCATTCACGCTTACTATATAGGTAAATTAGTACACTGAAACAGTAATTCTCAGACTATAGTCCTGGCCAATTTAGAGTTCTGCAGGGGCCCTTTAAGGGCTTTCAAATGAAGAGCAGAAATAATCATGCTGGTCTCCAATCCTAACTCCCCTCACTCTTATGTCAACTTTGCCATGGTGCTCTCGCCAATATTTTATGTATTTACTGCTAAGATTTAATTTTAATGAGGATTCTGAGGCTAAAATCACTTCCAGTAAAATTTTAAAGTGGATAACTCCAGAACTCTGGATGTACTGACATCCAGAAAGCATGAACATTTATTCTACAGCTATTGTTTGTGAAGCATTTGGGAGAAAAAGACAGCTTAGATGCAGGCTTTGACCTTGAGGAAACTCAAGTCTAGTAAGAGAGTGAAGAAACGTACATAAACTTCAGTAGAGGGAATTTAAGACTCACAGTGAAGGAAGGGTGGGGAGGAAGAACAAACTTGGACAAAGGAGGCAGAGTGAGATAAACAATTTAAATAAATAAAAGCTAATACTTTTGCCTGTCATAAAGCTCAGGAGACCTTTTCAGGGAAATGAGAAGGGGGCTTGCGTCCACCATCTTCCTAGTGCCCTTGCCTCTCCTGGGGTCAGCAACTGGTTTTGGTGCATATGCTTCAAGTGTTTGGATATGGTGTTTCTTCCAAAACTTGAGATGGTTTTAGAGATTTCTCCAGAATCAAATTTTCACCTTATGAACAAACGTTAGAACATAACCTCCACTGTGTGAGACAATGCAAGTGGGTATTCCACCAGCTGGATCCGTCTCTAGAGGTGGCTGAAGAAGTTCAGGGTTTACTTTGGAAACAGGGTATCATTACAGATCTCAGAGCATGGATGTTAGAAGGGAAATTCTTTGGGCTGTGTCTGAATGAAATGTACATTTAAGAAAATAGCCAATAATAATATAATTCAATTTTGCTAGCAGTACTGGGCTTTAAACGGCAGTGAAAGTCAACAAGTCTTCCATTTTCTTCCTAGCTGGTCCCCTCACTTTTTCCTTTTTAATGTGGACTCCCTTTCTTTGGTGAAAATGAAGAGAGTAAAGCAGGTAACAATCCAAGAAAAGAAACTCTTGAGAAGAGGTAATAGATGGTCTAACTCATTCCAAACCTTTATTCTGTAGCAGTTATCAGAGTACTTCTCTAGAGATGGCTTGCTATGCGGTTGGATTTAAGACCCCCTGTCAATATAACAAAGGATAAAAGTTCCAGGTCCATCACACAGATTTGAGAATGTGTGAAATACTGCCCAGCACAGACTGAAATCAAATTTCCACATTTGCATTTTACAGTAGATAGTACCTTCCCTAACACTTTAAAACTATACTAATGTGCATTGAAGCTGCCTAAATACAAATTCGATATTTCAAATGTAAGACTAAGACAGTAATTACAGCTTGCTGAATATAATATAAAAATTCCACAGCAAATTTAAGACACTTCAGTTTCCAAAGTGACACCATCATTTGTGTGTGCCCTACCTGGCAATATCGTTCAGGTGCAATCCCAATACAGATGTAAATGGTGAACTCAACAAAATATACTACTGGGGAGGGAATCTTGACAGTTTAATACTCTATGTTACAAAACACTTAAAGAACAAATTTCTTCTTTTGGAGCAAATACCTTCTTCATATGACTTAAAATGTCACAATCAGCAGTTCTTTTATTTTTCTTCTAAGTCAGAAGATAAAAGCCAATAGAACAAACAAACAAAAAACTAAACAACTGTGTCAAGGGCAGCCCTTCCTTTTAGTTCTATAGTAAAGAAAGGCAAACAACCATGTCAAATGAGGAAGTATACATCATTTACTGGCCCAATATGTAGTTTTTGTCACTAAGCAGATTAGTTTGAGATTAGATGTATGGGGGTAAAAATCTACGGGGTTCTCCACTTGCAGAGAGGGTGGCTGATTAGTGCAGACATGAGCCAGCAAGAATGTCTCTTACAATTATGTACATCTGTGGCTAAAGAGCTGTGTTAGTCAGGAACCTACCTCAATTAGCAAAGATCAGAACAATGGAAAAAGAAGGTGTTCACGGTAAGAAGTCTATCAAAAAAGTAGGCAGCTAGAGAATATAACACCAACAGGTTAGTAAAAGTCTGAGGGAATAGGACAGGTCAAGAGCTTTTTCTCTGCCTATATGCATGGTCTTGGGTAAAGAAAATTAAAAAAAAGCTTTAGTGTACATGTTGAAAGACCAGAACTCATACATGGTCATTACAAAACCAATCTAATTTTCCCTGCACCTGTTTCTGAAATCTACTCTGTGAGGTTTTATCCTCCTCCAGAATAAAATCCCTACCTAGCCCCAAAGCTTATTTGCTCACTCACAAGAAATCCACAGATTATTTTAGCTAAAAGCCAGTTTCAGTTCTGTAGTTAATATTCCCAGGCCTGTACAGTCATCAAAATTTTGAAATCATTCAAAGATAATTTCTCTTCTCACTTAAGTCTGGTACAGTCTGGAAATGCCAAAGTGACGAAGGAGACCTGCTCAGCTTTTCCTGTTTCCAGTCTTGTAAGGGTAAGGAAGGATCACCACTGTACTCTCACTGACTGGAGAAGCCGCACTGTTCAGTGGGATTGAAATCAGTTTAGAAGCTGATTTTTTTTCTTTTTTTTTTTTTTTTTCCTCCAGTAGAACACTCCATCACTAGGGAGCGATTCTTATTAGGCCAGAGGTAACAGATGAGAAACTTCCACCTCACCTCCATGAAGGCAAGAGGCTGAAATTCTCTTCTCTACTACAACTCTTTTATAACCCCAGGCATTTGGGATCAAGTGGCACAGAAAGGATTTTAGACCTCTTCTCTTCATATGCTGAATAGATGATCTACTCCCTCCATTTGGGCTGTGGGAGTATTTGTCATGTATTGTATTCCCTTGCAGTTATATATGTATATGAAGAGGGCATAGGATTTATCAAACAGATGTATACACAAAAGGATTTATTGTTTTTAAATTCTAACAATTCTCTTTAGTCATATGAATTGGATCCTTGTCCTCTGCTCAACTTACCGTAGTGCTTTCTTTCTTCGAACCATGAAGATTAACAAATTTAAGTCCTGTTTGTACTACCCAGGATTACATTGCAGTCTGAAATGCCAATTACCAAAATACTCGTCAGCCTATTATCTGATACTACTTAAAGATCATTCTTAAAACATATAGACTTTCTTTGACTACACAGTGCCACCACTTAAATTTATTTCACTCTATATATTTTATTCTGTTCTCTGCTGCAATACTGCAGTGATGAGTTCAAGTTCCTTCTGTGCTCTGCAAAATGCCTGCAGCAAACTGCCTAGAAGAGAATCATATAAAAAACCCTTCTACATCTGGGGTGAGAGAGGCTTTTGAGACTTAACTTAGAGGGAAACAAAACAAACTTTTTCAAGTTGATTATTACCTGAAGATTCTCCCACTAATGTGTAGGGTTGATTTCTTATCTTCTCCTCCCAGACACTACCCTTTTGAAAACACTGAGACTAAAATTTCTCCTCTCTGGGTTGCTGGAGTTTGATTGCTCTTTTACTAGTGATTGCCTAGGATTTCCATTTAGGGACCTGCAGACTGTATATCTTGTTTTGAAATTCTCCAACACAAAGAGAAATGTTGACTAGGAAAAAATATGCAATTATCCATCTATGTTACTATTTATGAAAAAAAGAAAAATCTCTATCCCGCATTCACTCCTCACCTCACTGTAATTTCTTTGGTTTATACCAGTTCCAGAAATCGCTCTCACCAGAGCAGTTCCATGCCAGGTGACACTTTCAGCTATTTGAACCTTCCTCAAAATCATGCTTTTGACTTGCATATCATATTCTCCCCTATTTTTTTTTTTTATTCTGACGACGGTCTTTCATCACATAAATTGAGTCTTCATCCTCTACTCACCTTGCAATATTGCTTTCGTTCTTGGATCCTTGAAGAGCAACAAATGAAATTCCTGTTTATTTGGAAACCACAGCCATGGTGTCACCAATCACACAGCAACAACTTGTATTCCTACTGTGGAGTGGCACGTTAGCATCCCAATGATTTTAATAAGCCTTCTTGCCTATAGATATTAAAAAACTAAAAGCTACATTTACCAGATTCCTTTGTGATATGGCTGAAACCTAGAAAGAATGGATACATTTCTAGAAACACACAAGCTACTGCAACTGAATCATGGAAAAAAAAAAAACAAAACAGAAAATCTGAAAAAACCGAATTTGAATCAGTAATCAAAAATCTCCCAACAAAGTCTAGGCCCAGACGGCTTCACTGGCTAATCCTCTTAGCCAAAGACAATACCCATCCTTCTCAAACTCTTACAAAACAAACAAAAATAAAAAATAGGAGGGAAAAACATCCAAACTCATTTTACACAGCCAGCATTACCCTGATACCAAAAACCAGACAAGGACACTGTAAGAAAATTACAGGCCAGTATCCTTGATGAGCGCAGATGCAAAAATCTTCCATAAAGTAAAACCAAATTCAAGAAACTTAGTAGCTTAAACCAATGCTAACTTGCACACAAATATTTCATAGCAACATTATTCACAAAATCCACCAGTAGAAGCAACCCAAGTATTCATTGATGAATATATAAACAAAATATAGTATATGCAATACAATGATTAGCCTTAAAAAAAAAATTCTGGCATATGCTGTAACAGAGATAAACCTTGAACACAATATGCTAAATGAAATAAGCTAGTCACAAAAAAGACAAATAATATAGGATTCCACTTAATGAGTTCTCTTAGGAATCAAATTCATAGATAGATGTAGCATAACTGTTGTTAGGGTTGGTGGGAGAAAGAAAATGGGGAGTTGTTTACTGGGTATGAACTTTCAGTTTGCAAGTTGAAAAGAATTCTGGAGATTGGTTGCGAAACATACTGTGAATATACTTAACACTAATGAATAGTACACTTAAAAATAGTTCAGATGGTAAGTTTTACATTATTTTACCATAATTAAATTTTTAAAAAATCAAAAGCTTTTTCAAATACACATACACACATACCTGCAATTTTTTTTTTTTTACTTTAGAATTCTGTAGGTTGGAAATCCAACATGGGTCTCATTGGGCAAAATCAGGGTGTCAGCAGGGCTGTGTCTTCTGAAGGTTCCAGCAGAGAAACCGAACCGTTCCCCGTAGAAATCACTTCTTGAAACTGCTGCAATCCATGGTTCATGGCCACCTTCCTCCAGCCTTAGAGCCAACAACAGGTGATTGAAACCCTCTCAAGTTGAATCTCTGGTTGACTGCAGCTGAAAAAGTGTCTCCACTTTTAAGGACCTATGTGGTTAGATTGGTTTTGGTTCACAAAATCGGGAGTTCCAGGGTGAACTCGTTCCCATAACGGAGAGCAAGGAGAGACCGAAGAAAGGGGCAGGCCACTCCAGACTGGTAGCTGCAGTTTTACCAAGCAAGGGAACTTACATCGGAGGTTTGTCTTAGGCAGCTGAAAGACAAATAAATCTTCACACCCATCTGCCAAAATCTTAGAAGTTCATATAGGGGCTTTAACTGGGCTCAGAACACATAATGTCCACATAGTTACAAGAACACTTTACTCTTTCAAGGCTAAATTCTTGGAACAGCTACTAGTGTGGGCTTGGTGGGCAGAATGTAAATTCCCGGGACAAGGGAAAGGGCGAGGAGCCTCTGGTTGCCCCAGCCCAGCCCCCGGGGTCAACCAGTGGTCATGACCTCTCAATGATCTTCTCCAACAATTGAGCCCACCTGGATAACCAAGAGAATCTGCCCATCTTGATCTTTTTTTTTTTTTTAAAGATTTTTTATTTATTTATTTGAGAGAGAGAATGAGAGAGAGCAAGCACATGAGAGGGGGGAGGGTCAGAGGGAGAAGCAGACTCCCCGCTGAGCAGGGAGCCCGATGCGGGACTCGATCCCGGGACTCCAGGATCATGACCTGAGCCGAAGGCAGTCGCTTAACCAACTGAGCCACCCAGGCGCCCGCCCATCTTGATCTTAATCACAATCTGCGAAACCCTTTTGTCAGGAGAGGTGACCTATTCACAGGTGCCAAGGATTAGGGTGTGAACCTAGAGGGACTTCAGCCTTTTGCCAAACAGAGCGAGTCGGGAGACAAGCTGGGTTAATAAGCATTTTGTTTTGCTGCCTAGCATGGTTTTGTAGTCAGTAATCATGATGGCAGCTCTTGAACCCGGGCATAAAAAGGGTTGTTTTGTTATTAGCTTCCATAAAAGTGGCTTCCTGATTTCAGTAGTTTCCTGATTATGGCTGAGCCACTTGTCCTTAGAAGTTCAGCCCAAAGTCTGCTCCTTTAGGCAACTGAGCAGTTAGGTATGCAAACTAAAATACTGTGTAATAAATCCCTTTCTACAAAATTCAGCAAGACTGGATTATATTGTCTGAAACTGAACTGTGGGTAGTTTAACTCCTACATCTATATTACTAAACAGAGAATTTCCTGACATTGAATGCCCACTTATCTACTTTTAGGAAATCTTTAAGGATTTTGAAAAGCAGCATACAAAACCTAAAGCCATAATTTTACCCTCACATTTGGACCTCTTTCTTGTTCCCTATATCAGTAAAGCCTGATCTGAGTTCTCAGTCTAAACCTTGGGAATCATCCAAGAATAAACAACCTTTTTTTAAATCCCTCATAGTCATTTAAGAATAAAGTAATATTAAATCTTCTCCATATTCTTCAAATTCACACCTGTCTATTGTTCATGCTTCATCAACTCTTAACAAGACTACTATGAACACCGGTTAACCAATCTCTCAATCACTAAAAGCCTTTTTTAGCTTGACTGAGATATAATTGACAAATAACATTGTGTAAGTTTAAGATGTACAGCACGATGATTTGATACACATATATATTGCGAATGATTACCACAATAAGGGTAGTTAACACATCCATCAATCCATCACCTCACATAGTTACTTTTGTGTGTGTGCGTGTGGTAAGGACTTTTAACATCTATTCTCTTAGCAACTTTCAATTATATAATACAGTACTGCTAACTTTGGTTACCATGCTGTACATTATATCCCCAGAACTTACTCATCTTATAATTGGAAGTTTGTACTCTTTGACCAACTTTACTGATTTCCCTCACTCCTTTACCCACCCTCCAAACTACCAATTTACTGTTTCTATGAGTTCAGGTTTTTTTAGATTCCACATATAAGTGAGATCATACGGTGTTTATCTTCCTCTGCCTGACTTATTTCACTTAGCATAATGCCCTCAAGATCCATCCACATTGTCACAGATGGAAAGATTACTTCTACATGGCTGAGTAATATTCATATATATATACATATACATGTATATATATACATACACACACCACATTTTCTTTATCCATTCATCTGTTGGTGGACACTTAGTTTCTTCCCATGATTTGGCTATTATAAATAATGCTGCAGTGAATATGGAGGTACAGATATCTTTTTGAGGTAGTGATTTTTGTTTCCTTCGGATATATACCCAGAAGTAGGAGTGCTGGCTGATAATATGGTAGTTCTATTTTTAATGTCTCGAGAACACTCCATGCTGTTTTCCATAGTGACCGCATCAATTTATATTTCCACCAACAGTGCACAAGGATTCCCTTTTCTTCACATCCTCTCCAGCACTTACTCTCTTGACTTTTTGAAACAAGCCATTCTAACAGGTGTGAGGTAACAGCTCATTGTAGTTTTGATTTGCATTCCTCTGATGATTAGTGGAGTGTCCTCTCGTGTACCCATTGGCCATTTGTATGTCTTGTTGGAAAAATATCTACTCAGGTAATTTGCTCAGTTTTAAATCAGATTTGTTTCTTTTTGCTATTAAGTTGTAGCAGTTCTTTATATACTTTGGATATTAACTCTTATCAGATAGATGGTTTGCAAATATTCCAATGGGAATCATTCCCATTGTTTCATTTCATTGACGGTTTCATTTGTCATACAGAAGCTTTTTAGTTTAATACAGTTCCAATTGTTGGTTTTTTGCTTTAGTTGCTTGTGATTTTGGTCTCCTATCCCAAATATTACTGCCAAACAGTCATTCCCCTGTATTTTCTTCACAGCTCTCATCAAGGCTCTTTCTGAAAAGTGTATAGGGTTATACAATACTTTGTTAAAAATCTTTCAAAGACATTATTTCTTTTTGCCTATACTTAACATACCCACCTGAGCATACTATTTCACTTTTGCTGACTTCCACACCTTCGTTTTTCATATGGTTTCATTTTCTTAAAAGATTTTGTCAGAGAGAGAGAGAGACAGAGATTGGGAGAGAGAGCACAAGCCAGGGGAGTGGCAGGCGGAGGGAGAAGCAGGCTTCCCGCTGAGCAAGGAGCCCGATGCAGGACTTGATCCCAGGACCCTGAGATCATGACCTAAGTCAAAGGCAGATGCTTAACTGAGCCACCCAGGTGTCCCTTCATCATGGTTTCAAATGCAACCCAGGTTCAAGCACCCTAAACTGCCTTTGGATTCCTGAAATATTATGTTCCCTCTTTTAATAACATGCTGTCATTTTTAGACATGCTATCCGCTTTATCTGAACCCCTATCTACTCATACATGTTCCAGCTACCTGCCTCTAACCTTAGGCCTCAAATTTGTGTTATGGATGTGCATCAGAATCTTCTGTTTTGCTTTGTTTTATTTTTGGAGTAGGGGGTGGCTTGTTTTGTTTTCAACTATCCTGAGTCAAGGCATATTCCCTGGAATTTTTCACTCAACTGGCTTATGCCCAGGAAATTACTACATGCTTAAGAAATATTCCCCAAATGGTTCTGATTCACAGTTATGATAGAGAATTAATGCTATAGTGGTTACACAGATCAGATTTCAGAGTCAGACAGACTTCATTCAGTTCAAATATAATTTCTGCCACTTCCTAATTATATGATTGCGGACAAGTCACTTCACTGTCAGAAGTTCAATTCATATAATAATATTTTGACTTTCTAGATTGTGAGCTTTTCAAAGGAACTTTTTAGAACAGTTGTAGATTTACAGAAAAATTGGAAAAATAGGATAAGTGTTCCTAAGTACCCTACACCCAGTTTATCTTATTATTGATGGCTTATGTTATTATGGTATATTACCTACAGTGAATTATTCATAACTGATATACTTTATTAACTAAAGTTTATACTATATTCAGATTTTTTTAGTTTTTACATATTGTCCTTTTTCTGTATAGAATCCCATCTAAGATACCCCATTATGTTTTGGTTGTGACAGTTTCTCAATCTTTTCTTGTTTTTGGTGGCATCAGCAGTTTTGAGGAGGGCTGCTCAGCTATTGTGTAGAATGTCCTTCAGTTAGGATTTTTCTGGTGTTTTTGTCATGATTAGACTGAGATTATGGGTTTTTGGGAGAAAGATGACAGATATGAAGTGCTATTCTCATCATATCATATCAAGGATGCATATTATCAATATGACATTACTGTTACGTTGACCTTGATCACTGGGATGAGGTAGCATTTGCTGTATTTCTCCATTGAAAAGTTGATCATTTTTCCCTGTTTCCATACTGTGCTCTTGGGAAGAAAGTTACTACATGCAGTCTTTACTAAAGGCATAAGGTCTTCTACACAATATTACAATATCATACAGAAGTTTTACCACCCTAAAGATTTGTCTATTTCATCTATTCAACTCTCCTCCCCTAAAAGGCAACAACTGATTTTTTTTTTTTTTTTTTTTTATAGTCACTATAGCTTTGTATTTTCCAGAATAGCATTTCAAGGCTGGCTTCTTTCACTTAGGAATACACACTTAAAATGCTTCTATCATTTTCATGGCTCAATAGCTCATTCCTTTTTATCACAGAATACAATATAATTTTATGGATGTGCAATACTTCTAAAAAATCTATTTGCTTATTGAAGGACATCTTGATAGCTTCCAGTTTTGGGTGATTATAAAGAAAGTTGCTAAAACATTCATGAACAGGTTTCTGTGTGAACATGCTTTCAAATCAGTTGGATATATACCTAAGAGGGTGATTGTTGGAGCATATGGTAAAATCTTTAACTCTGTAAGAAACTGCTTATTTATCCTCTGAAGTGTCTGTACCATTTTTATTCCCACTAAGAATGAGTGAGAGTTCTCATCATTTTACATCTTTACCAGCAACAGGTATTGTCAGGTTTTTGAATTTTAACCATTCTACTAGGTATACAGGAATATATCATTTTTGTTTTAATTTGAAGGTCTCTAATTACAAATAATGTTGAGCATCACTTTTCATACACTCACCTGCCATCTACATATCTTTTTTATGTTTGTTCAGATCTTTTGCTCATTTTTAAATTGGGATGTTTTTCTTATTGTTGAGTTAGAAGAGTTCCTTGTGAATATTGGATATAAGTCCTCTACTATATATGTGTTTTTAACTATTTTCTTCCGTCTCTGGCTAATATATCAATTTTCTTAATAGTGTCTTTCACAGAGCAGAAATTTTTATTTAAGTCCAACTTACCAATTTTTTCTTTCCGGATTATAGTTTTGGTGTTCTATCTAAAAATCCTACACTAAACCTAAGGGTCTAGTTCTGCTTTGTTTTGTTTGCATATGGACATTTGATTTTCTTCAGTGCCATTTGCTGAAAAAATTACCCTTTTCCAATTAATTCATTTGGCTCCTTTATGAAAAATTTGTTTACTGTATGTTGTTTTTCTTTTTCTCAACTCTTTTCTCTTGCATTGATCTATGTGTCTTTTTTTTTTTTTTAAAGATTTTATTTATTTATTTGACAGAGAGAGACACAGCGAGAGAGAGAGCACAAGCAGGGGGAGTGGGAGAGGGAGAAGCAGGCTTCCCGCCGAGCAGGGAGCCTGATGCAGGGCTCGATCCCAGGACCCTGGGATCATGACCTGAGCTGAAGGCAGATGCTTAACGACTGAGCCACCCAGGCGCCCCGATCTATGTGTCTTATCAGCTTCCCCATACCATGCTGTCAGGATTATTGTAGTTTTATATTACATGATAAAAACTGAGAGTATTGTCAATATCTAGAAAATATTGTACTGGGATTTTGATTGGAATTGTAATATTTTATAGATCAATTCAGAAAGAACTGACATCTTAACAATATTAAGTCCTCTCTCCATTAACATGGAATATCTCTCCATCTATTTGGATCTTCTTGGATTTCTTCCATCTAAGTTTTATAGCTTACACATATAGATTCTGTACATATTTTGTTAGATTTATAACTAAGTATTTCATCCTTAGTGCTATTATAAATGGTGGTAATTTTAAATTTTATATTCCAATTGATCATTGCTAATCTATAGAAAACCAATTGACCTTTATATACTGATCTATCCTGTGACTTTGCTATTCTTACTTATTACTTCCAGGAGTTTTTCGTTGTTGTTGTTGATTCTTGGGGATTTTCTATGTAGACAATCACGCCATCTCTAAAAGGTAAAATATATAAAAACAATTAAAATAACAATTGAAATGGTGCAAAGAATACAGATCTCAGTATTGGCAGACATAGGTGTTAATGTTACTACTTACTATATTCTAAGAGATAAAAGATATATTAATAATTTAATCAAACTCCTCAAAATATTAAGATAAAAATGATCAAGTGAAAATTATAGAGGTAAAGAAAAACTAGAAGTAAACATATGCATATAACAGAAGATGAGATACAGCTGAATAAAAAAAGAGTGAACTAGAATATGTCAGTAGAAAATATACTGAATGAAGATTGAAGAGAATAAAAAAAATAGAAAATATAGAACACATGATAAGACAGACACAAAGGATACTGTCGGAAAATCCACTACATCTATAATTGGAAGACCCGAAAAAAAGGAGAAAGAAATGGAGAGATAACGTGGCAAGCCTATTAATTGAAGAGATAATGGATGGAACTGTGTCTGCTATGATTGCCATAACAAGATACCACAGATTGGGGGGATTAAACAACAAAAAACTTCTCACATTTCTGGAGACTAAAAGTCTAAGATTAAGGTTCTAGTAGGTTTGGTTCTCCTGAGGAGACGTCTCCTTGGCTTGCAGATTATCATTTTCATGCTGTATCCTCACCTGGCTTTTTCACTGTGCTCATGCATCCCTGGGGTCGCCTCTTATAAAAACTCTAGTCTTACTCTACTTAAGAATTTTGGTGGAACACAATACAGTATATAACTAGAATTTTGCAAATTTGTTTAAAACATACACACACATGCATACACATCAAATAACATATCCAAGAGCTATGCATAAGCAATCAATTAGATGGTAGTTTTAATTCAAATACATGATAATAATTAAATATAAATGAATGAAGACTCCAGTGAAAAGATAAAGCTTGTTAGACTGTATGAAAAACCAAAATCAAACAATTATCAAACAGTGTGCTATTTGTAAGAAAAAAAAAACCCACAAGATTATAAAAAATGTGGGAGGGTGGAAAATAGTATACTCAGAAATACCAAAAGAAAGTTGATGAAGTTGTGTGATTATCAAAATAGAATTCAAAAAGTGAACAAAAATACATCACATATGAAAGCATAACCTTTCTCTTAATAGCAAAATACAACACAATTAAAAATTTATATACATTTTAAAATATAGTATCACATATATAAAGCAAATTGGCACATCTAAAGGAAAAATAGACAGACTCAGAAGTGTAATGGAAGATTTTAGCTACCAATAGAACATGTAGATATGTATTTGAAAATAATGTATAAACTTTGAACAGCAGAATTAATAAATTACTTAATTTACATACATTATTACATATCCATATATATTAATTTGTGTGTTTTATAATATATATTAATTTACATATATAAAATTCTGAGCTGAACAGCAAGATGAACATTCTTTTAAAGCACATATGGGCTTTATACAGAAATGACCATATGCTAGTATATTTCGGCAAAATTTAAAAGACTAAATTTACACAGAGTATATCCTCTAAATTCATTGCCATTGCCCAGAAACAAATTTCCCATACATATACAAATAAAGAAATATAATTTAAAATAACATGTGGCTCAGAAATAAAATCACAGTGGCAATTAGAAAATGTTTTGAGCTGAATAATAATGAAAATACTACAAATCGCTGAGATACAACTGAAGCTACCCTTAGAGAAAAATATATAGCTCTAATTAAATATTTTAGGAAAGGTTTTTAAGAATGGCTAAAAGTTAGACATGTAGTTTCTGTTCAAAATCAATTGGCAAACACTCATCACCATAGCCAACTAAAAGGAATGCTGGGAATGTAGTATTTTACTATGCACCATTTATTAGACAACATTTAACATGAAATATATATTACTAAGTGAAAATAAGGAAAATTCATATGGAATTCAGTTAGCAGCAATTAACACACAGTACCAGAGGGAAGAGGAATGGGAGCCTGACCCCTACAGACTTAATTTTCCCATCACATTTGACCAGAGCGGAATGTACTTATATTTCCCACTGTATTTCTTAGCATAATTAACTTCACTTGCAGTAACAATCACAAAATCTCTGCTTCAGAGTCAAATGCAAATTCAAAGAGTGGGGATGGATGGTAGTTCTGCTCCATGCAGTCATTCAGGGTCCTACACTGCTTCTATCAAGTGACTCTTCCCTAGAACCCAGGATTCCTCTGCTGAATCTTCTGTATCTATCTGGTCGACAAAAAGAGAGAGAAGGTTTGGAAGATTATATAAACATTTCCTATTTTTTTCTTTTCTTTTTTTTTTTCCTTTTTTTTTAGAGAGAGGGAGAGAGACAGAGCCTGACATGGGCCTCCATCTCACGACCCTGAGATCATGACCTGAGCCGAAATCAAGAGTGGCACATTTAACCGACTAAGCCACCCAGGCACCCCCCCATGGTAATTTTAAATGTGGCATACATCACATTTCATTGGCAAGCACTTAATCACATGGTTCCACCTACAAAGGGGGCTGGAAAAGAAGTCTGTATGCCTAGGATGAAAACAGAAACAATTTACTGACCAGATGGCCAGTTTTTGCTATGTGCACAGTTTTCTAGTACATATCCCTTAATGCTAATGGAACTAGAGTTGCAATATCATATTCTTCTCAGAGTATACCTTGTAGTAAAAACATGTTGGGATTGGGGCGCCTGGGTGGCTCAGTTGTTAAGCATCTGCCTTTGCTCAGGTCATGATCCCAGGTTCTTGGGATCTAGCCCTGCCTCGGACTCCCTGCTCAGTGGGAAGCCTGCTTCTCCCTCTCTCACTCCCTCTGCTTGTGTTCCCTCTCTCGCTGTGTCTCTCTCTGTCAAATAAAAAAACAACAACAACAAAAGCATGTTGGGATTAAATTAGATTAATCCCACTTTATACCTAAGTACACTTTATATCTTTGAATTATAATATGTGCCTTTCACAACTACTACTGTTATTTCTAAAATATCGTTATCATTGATGTTGAAGAAATTATGGTCATCTATTTATTTTAAAAGGTAGATAAGTTAGGATAACAAAAGCATTTTATAAAATGTGGCCCAAATTAAAATGTATTTTTAAACTTCTATCATGAATAAAATGTTATAAAAATAAGTTTGTTTCATGGTGCTCATGTTTTTACCCTACGAATTAAAATTTATTACAGAAATAATATAACCAAGGATAATTATTCTATTTAAAATATTCAATATAGACTTAAAATTATGACAGCTATATCCTTATCAAGTATGACTCCACCAAATGTGATTCTACAGAGAGCAAGAGTTCATTAAACAAGATACCACTGAATCTCTACCATCTAACTTAATACAACTTTGATGATAAAAGTCCCTCTGAAAACTATTTTTCTAGTTTTTAGTAATTGTGCATATGGTTGTAAGAAAACTGAGATCCCCAAATGATAAAACAAAAACTATTAGAATATACGAAGTAATACAGATGAATAAAACTGTATTGGTTGACTGTTGAAATATAAGCTAAAATACAGTTATCCTATTTTCTAAGCCTCCGGAAAAAATAATAACACAACAAAATACAAAATAGCCACAATAACTTTCCTGCATTCTTTTCTTATAGGAAAACTTGTTGAGTTTCCTCTTGAATTGATGTATAATATTTACTTCTGTTGCTGACTCCAGCACTTTGTTCCATCTCATTAATTCAAGGAGTAACAAACATCAAGGAACATCAGGAACATCATTAATCCTAAGACCATTTCTGGCCATGCCTAAGTGAAGCTATTAAAGATATTTCAAGATCTGACTAAAATAGTTATTAAAAAGCCTAACCGCTATGCCTCAATTTATTTTCCTAGATAATTGTAACATCTTTGTTTTGGGTCATGGGTTTATACATGTCTTTGGGTTTCATTTGTTACATTATTTTCAAGTCAAGGTAAAAAAAAATTTAAGTCACAATCAAAAACATTTAAAAAAATTTCAAGCTAAGTTTCAGAATTCGTTCATACATCATAATATAGTTCCGGTAGAGGTATGGTTTACTTAGCATCATTAGATAGCCTGGTGCATGATTCCTCTGTCTCTTATAGTCTGCATTAAGCAGAAAATTCCATTATTCTTCCAATTTTTTTTATGAATTGTAATTATATACTACTTGATTAAGAAATTTGAGAATTCATTACAGTTACGTATATGAGCAAGCAGCACAAGCTTTATAAATTGATTTTTCTTTAAATGCACACCACCTTCCTGTTCTTCATATAATTTTACCACCCATTTGTAATTTTACATTTAAATGTGTGATTATTTCACTAATATCTGTATACCCACAAGACTAATAGCCTCATGACAGCAGTGACCTTATCTATTTCCCTACTCTAGTCCAAATAGCCTAATCCCTGGAGTACAGTAAAGAGTTGATGAATGTTTGATGAACAAAAACAAATCAAACACATTGATAGCAAAATAATTTAAAATATATAATTTGTTTTATTCTGGAATTCTTTTTCTGTCCAGATTAATGATTAATTAAATTTTAAATGGTGGCATGGGCACACACACACACACAATTTTTTCCCCTAAATTATCAGATGTGGAAAGAGTTGAAAGTAACAAAGTCTAACATAATGATTGTTTTCTCTCCAGTTATCAGAATACATTGACATCAGAGCTAAATATATTCATTTTTTTTTTACATTTAGGATTTTCAATAGTCATTTTTATATTTCTTTCTCTTATTATATGACTCAAGGGACAAGGATTTCTGGGGAATTGCCCAGAACTATAAAAGTTATATAAATAGACAGGGTTTTTTTATTTTTTATTTTTGGTTGATACTAGTTAATCAGACCCATTAAAATGGGATGGATGCTTGTATTCTGAAACTTAGATCCTATACTTTCAGTCTGTTTTATCTTCTTTTTTAGTAATTCTTAGAGCCATTGTAATTACCACTTGTATTTTCCCAAACCTTCACCATAAAACTCACTGAAGGTTATTTCCCACTTAGCATCTGTAATATGGTTCGTGGATCCATCCTGCTCTGCATCACCGCCATGAAAGGCACTTTGAATCTGGAGACAGCATGCTATAGAAGAAAGAGAAATACCAACTGCAGTTGTAAAATCTTGAGTTCACTTCCAGTTTTGACCTTCAGAAGCTGTATAAGCATGTGTATTTTCCTAACGTTTCTGATCTTGGGATTTCTTATCTGCAAATGGTGATCATTCTGTATTAAGAAAGTTAATAACACTTACCCTATTAATAATTATATGCTACATATATGTAAGTTATTCAGAGAAGTCAGTTTCTGGCTACAACATCAGAGTGTCTAATTGTTAACTGAGTGCAAGACTTTCAAAATGCAACAAAAATATTGTGTCATCTGGGAAGGAAGCCATTGAAAAGAACATGAAGAACATTACAAAAGCAAATTTTGCTTGGTCAAAATTTTCTAAGGGATTTCTCTGGTTACAAAAATGTCACCGTAGCACAACCTTGCATTAGGTTCACTTATTTAACAATAAGACTGGACTGAGATACTACACTCTTCTGAAAGGTAAGAGACTTCCTGCTATTTCCAATCATATCAGTACCTATTTTTATATTAACCTAAATATACTTTAGTAAAATTACAGAGTAGAAGAAATTATCTAGAACATCTAGTTCCAAACTTTTTTTAATGAAACAATTGATGTAGAGAATATTCATAACTTTCTCATGATCTCATAAATAGTCTCAATTAGAGAGAATAAATGTCAAAACTCTTCATTCCTTTTAGCATACTAGCTCTGATTTCAATGATTTGCTAAGGTCTAGTTCCCTTCCATTTTCTAACTCCTGTTAAAATAAAACAAATTCTATCACCAAAAGAATATCCTGCAAAATTACAGTGACTGGGTCTTTTCCAAGTTCAGAATCTTCTTGCAATGGAAGTACCTATATTTCTATCGAGTCCTTGTGTTTTATGATTATTTATGACATTTGCATAACCCCTGTATTGATCTGCACCACTGGGGAAAATACGGGAAAAGAAAGTATGAGTGTTAGTGGCTGCTGGAATACTTTGCCCGCAGCCTGTGGTATGAAAGGACAGGAGTAGTTTTGAAGTCTTCAGAAAGAAAGAGTCAGAAATCCAAAAGTGGGTAAAGACTTAAGAATTTGCCAGCAGATCCCACTAGGTTAGTATTTATAATCCAATCTGCTGGAGTTTATGAAGCAGAAGAGTAAAAAAATGTGAGACTCTGCTTAAGGCTAAAAACAAAGAAGAGTGCCTTATTCCGACTTAAAAGACTTACAGGCCAATAGAGCTAATGTGAGAAAGAACATCCTTTAAAAAATGAATACATGTTCATCTGTGAGTTTGAGCTCTAAAAATGATCTTGTTTTGAGAAACAGATTTGAAATGTTCAGCCACTCATGTTTGCTTACATTCTCTATACTATATTTATTTGATGCTGGGAAGTGTAAAATGATCATCAAACTATTCATCACATCTAATGGATGTTGGATATTGAAAGGCAACTCCACGTGGCATGGACATGTTACGGAGATGACTAATACATGGATAACATATGATTCCTGAGGGGCACTTTTTAGAAACATAAAATTTATTTTGCATATTTTCCAGTAAGGGATTCTAAAAATGAGAATTTCCATCCCTTTACTTTATATAAAGAGTGACCAACCTCAACAGCAACATGAGAATGGGATGACTCAGAAATTTGTGATCGCTTCTACACTCATAGTTTAAAATTTCAATTATATATTCTTAAACTTAATAAATTATATTAAAAAAATAAAATATTTAAAACTCATCATTTCCTAATTACTTAGCTACATTTTACTATTACATATGCTCCTGGGGTTATTCACATCTATTGTATCAGTGTGGTGAAATACTGTATAATGGTGAGTTACTGCATATCTGTTCTCAAACATTCCGAGATGTCATGTTGGAGTCATGAAATTGGCCATAGTTGGTAGTGTCTACAACACAGAAATTGTCAAATGCTATAAGTCAGTGATTGATTTATTATTGTCCATTGTTTTTTAAAAATGATAGGGAAAATATAGTAATGAAGAAAGCATTTTAAATGATGCTGTATCTACAGTTGTTACATTGTGAATAACACGAGTAACATGAAAAATTGAGAACATTTTCTTCCAGTATTTAAAAACTATCATCAAGTTACCAAAGAAGTCACTCTTGCCAGTGACTAATGAGAGAAGTTCCAACATGGGCATGTCTTCATTGTTTCGCTTTTGTCTTACTCTGACCATAAAAATATCAACAGGCATTAATGTCAGCATTACACTTGTTTGTCAGTGATGTAAGTGGCTAGTAATTAAACATTTATTCATGATTTTGAGACACTACTGTTAGTAATAAAATTATTAATTGGTAGACTTTGAAAGAAACACCAATTCGATTTTAAGTTGTAAGTGTACAGAATTCTTCATAAAGAACATCTGCATATTTTATTATTATTTGTAAATTGTTTTAAATGTCCCTTACAGTAGAAAACTTTATAATAACCTAATATACATCTGTATACACATACTTTTTTTCCTCAAAGACCCACTTTCAAAATTTTATCAGTTCAAATGCTAAGTCTTGATATCAGATAAGGTGACTTCTGGTGAGTTTTGGCTTTTACCTTGGGTGAAATGGGGACTATTACAAAGTTCTGAATAGAGGAATGGCAAGATCTGACTCATAGTTTAAAATAATCATTTTCTGATAAAGTATTGAGGATAGATTGATGGTAATCACCTAACATCAGTGACTTCTGATTTTTAGATAGGCACACATGACTCAAGATGAAAAACATGTTTCCTAGACAATGCCTGTGGTAAGCTGTGCCCATATGATTGAACTCTGGCTAATAGGCTGTGGATGGAAGTAATGGGCACAGCCACCAGATTACTTAAAGGAGAAGTATATTCTGGTTCTCTTCTACATATGAGGAAACTGAGATAGGTGAATGAGGAAACTGAGATAGGTGAATTGCAATAGTCTGTCAGTAAACAACAAACAGGCATTTCAAAGTCAGGTGGCTTCTTTCTAGAATCTGCTTGAAGCCAGTATATTATAGTGCCTTATAGCGTGATGTTTTTTACACCTATATGTGTGAGATGGTGGTTTAACATTAGTCGAGGATTTCAATTTCCAGTATATACTTTAAGCAGTCAATGGAATTTCACTGAAAGTCAAGATGGGTGGGGGAGATGGACAGATGGATGATTTGTTCTATGGATCAGAAACGCAGGGCTCTTTGTTTTATAAAGTACCTTACACTTCACCACTTGCATATAATTTCAAGTAAATAAATTTAATATGTGTGATTGTAGCTGTGTATTTGCACACATACACAAATGTGCACACATATGTATATGCATAGGTACATGTGTGTATGGGTGTATCTGTGTAACAGTCATAAATGTAAACATTTCAAAAATATATATGCCTAAATGACTATTTTTAGTTTAGGGTACATTTAGTTTATGTAATTTTAATTTAGCCCTGTTGACACTATTATTGTATGTCTCAAAAATGTGATCATCCAAACATCGTAAGAGAATAACCCAGTAGGCATTATTTCTGAAAAGATAAAAAGGCACATTTGGAACCATTAGATGATTTTAAAAACTACCAACATGCAGTTATTTTCCTCCAAACCATAAAAAATTAGAAGCAAACATGGATCTTGACTTCCTGAATGATAAATAAGGGTCTCTGAATTCCAACGTCTTTGCATTTGTTTTCTGTAGCCTCAGCATAATCACTGCCAACAATTTCAAAATATGAAATATTTCAAGGAACTTCACACAAAACCTGTCAATAATTTAATTTGCAGATAAGATGAAACCAGGAAAGCATCAAAAATTGACAACATATCTGAAAGAACACTATATTATTATAAAATGCCAAAGTCTAAACCTTAAAAAGCATGTTAGGAGCAAGTTTTCAAATTACTATGGCTATCATACTTTAATTTATTTTAATGTGCACTTCTCTGTGGTCACAAATGATATGAGCTGGTAGACATAGCTTGACAAGCCTGTCTTTTTTATTTTTTTTAAGATTTATTTATTTATTTGAGAGAGCGAGAATAAGAGAGAGAGAGAGTACATGAGAGGGGGGAGGGTTAGAGGGAGAAGCAGGCTCCTTGCCGAGCAGGGAGCCCGATGCAGGACTCGATCCCGGGACTCCAGAATCATGACCTGAGGCAAAGGCAGTCGCTTAACCAACTGAGCCACCCAGGCGCCCCGACAAGCCTGTCTTAGCATCAGAACAGCTTTGAAGAATAGGTCTCGTCAAAGAGAAAGTTATTGAAGGCACCCTCTTTTGTAAAACTTCAAATTAGATGGAGAAATTTGAGGGAAGAAGAGTTCAATATTTCTCTGAAGTACTGAAACCGTTTTTATTGAATCACTGAAAAAGTAGAGCACTGACCCTGTGAAATATAGCTATGGTAAAATGTGTGAATTTCTGTGGAAGGTGGAAAGCAATTTTCGCAAGACAGGACCATCAGAGTGTAAAGTTTAAGAAAGTTCCTTCTGGAGCCAGATCCCAGTTCTCCAGTAGAAAAGGAGCCCCATAATGAAACAATGACACTGGAACTAGTAAATTTTAATGCGGTAAAATGTTCTTTTTTGGGCTTATAAGAAATAAAGAAGTTCTTCAAGAAATAGTAATACTTGAGGATCTTAAAAATACCTTGTAATATAAGGCACTTTAGTTCAGAATGCTGTTTGGGTTCAAATGCAGAACGCTACCTAAAGATTCAAAAGCCAATTGCCTTAGTGATTGCTACAGCTGAATCATAAAGTGTACTTTCTAGACATTTCTTACTAAATGGTCTGAATAAATGTAAATGACTATGAGAGTCTAAGTTTAGTTCTATATACAAGTGCAGATGAAATGAAAATAAAATCATTTACTAAATTTCATTAAACTAAATTCATACCTCTGCATGTCCTGTGGGGACTGAACTCAATGTTGGAAATGTAGGCCATGCTCATAAAACAATTACCTTTGTTCAGGAGAGTGTTTCAGATTTCATTTTAGCACTAGGATTTCAGATGAAGTAGCTCAAAGCCCACAGAAATGAGCATGAGGAAAACATTCAGGGATGTTGGCTTTATAGGTAACTAATTTGAATGAACATATTTCTTTTTAAGACTTTATATGTAATTTTGCTTCTGACTTTCTTTTTTAGAAAGTTATCACAAAAATATTATAAAACCTTTTTTATTTTTATAATTTTTTTTCTAGTAATAACATATATTGATGTAAACATGCATGTGTATGAATACATGTACACACACCTATAGAATTTGGGAAGAATGCCACAAAAGAATAAATTAAAACCAGTAAGATTTCATCCTAATGAAAACAAAATAAAATTTAAAACATCAACTTAAATCAGCAAAGGATTCATTTATCTCACACAAAAAGAAGACAGATGTAGAAAATTCAGTTTTAGTACAACAGATTAAGTTCTTAGAACCCAGGTCTTTTCCTTTTCTTATTTTGCTATCTTTGGCACGTGACTTTAATTTTTTATGGTCTAATCCTGGCCACTCCACTTTCCAGGGATGAGATCTCTAATCCAGGCAAAAAGAAGTGGGAAAGGTAAATAACGGGTGTGTGTGTGTGGTGGTGGTGGTGGGGGGGGGTCCTGATGATTCCATCCACCTTTAAAGTGATTTCCGGGAACCCCACCAAACAAACTTTGCTTATGCTTTTTCCCTTTAAAACTGGGTCCTTGGCTACCCCAGCTGCAAAGAATAGGGGGCGGTTAATGTTTTAGCATTTTACAATGTTATAATAAAGGAAGCCAAAGGAGACCAAGTCTTTGTATAGCCAATCATCATACCTGCCACCATAAATCTGTAACTCAGATACTTCAGAATTAGGGAAGTGTTTCATTACTTCTTTCTTTTTTTTTTTTTTTTAAGATTTTATTTATTTATTTGACAGACAGAGAGCACAAGTAGGCAGAGTGGCAGGCAGAGGGAGAGGAAGAAGCAGGCTCCCCGCTGAGCAAAGAGCCAGACGTGGGGCTGATCCCAGGACCCCAGGATCATGATCGGAGGCAAAGGCAGCCGCTTAACCGACTGAGCCACCCAGGCACCCCTCATTACTTATTTCTGGAGAAGTGAAACAAACTCTTTCATATTAGTTTTGCTGATACCCTATAATTCAGATATTAGATAATAAAATTAAATGAAAGGAAGAAAATAAAGACATTTCTTGTATCTGGAGAGAGACTCTCATTCTCAAAGGCATTTGTAACAAGCACTTAATATTTATTATATAGAATGACTGTAATATACTTTTTGAAAGTTAGAAAAATAGTATTTATTTTCACTGATTATTTCATTAATTCTGGCTAAATTACCAGAATTTAGGCTATAGAAGATTCTCAACTCATTACTGAAAAACTTTAAAGGATTCTCCAATTTCTTTGTTGTGATTGAAACTGTGAAATATTTAAGTGTAGAAAATATTAAATGATGATCCATTTCTTCCTATATAGTTCATAGCTGAAAGTTCCTACTTGTGGAGCTCTCCAATAACAATTAATTTCAAAATCTGTCTCCCAATCACTCAGACTAATTACCAAGGCCCTGAATTCTCTCTGAGACCCCCTGGGTCACAAACATTAACACCCCTGCTAGCGTTTACTACTGCTGGCATTACATTCAAAGTCTACAGATTGAAGAAACAGGTAGTATTTCCTAGTTTTTCTCATCTGCTTTTTTCATTACTAAATAAATCAAACATATTATATGATATGTCTTGGAGAAAAGTTTATTGAACATGGATAATTGTTTGGAATAAAAAAAAAAAAAACACAACTTTGATAATCTTTGCTAGATTCGATGGAAAAAAAATGGCCCCTAAACTGCTGTGCAAAAGGCCAGGGGAGAGGTTTGTGTTGCTCCTGAGAGGGCGTGGGGAGGCCTGTGAGAAGAGAATAAAAATGAAAGAATTTGAGAGACCTTGGATATCTTAGGCCTTGAGGTGGGTGATGGGTCCTCGAAATTACGAGTCAAGTTTTAAAACACTTGAGTGGGGTTCATATGAAAATTGGATGAGGGAGTTGAGTTTTGTACACAACAGTTAAGGGGACAGGAAGGGAAAACTACTAATGGCAGCAGAAGCCAGATGTGCAGGAAAAGCCAGAGCTTGTATTTGCATAATATAGATCTGAAGAAAATTGACTTTGAAAGTTGAAATTGTGTTTCTTTAGTAGTAAATAAATTGCATGTTCTTGATCTGAAGATAACACAATTTTATTTTTTTTAAAGATTTTATTTATAGTGGAAAAAAAGATTTTATTTATTTGACAGAGAGAGACACAGTGAGAGAGGGAACACAAGCAGGGGGAGTGGGAGAGGGAGAAGCAGGCTTCCCGCCAACCAGGGAGCCCTATGTGGGGCTCCATCCTAGGACCCTGGGATCATGACCTGAGCCGAAGGCAGATGCTTAACTGACTGAGCCACCCAGGTGCTCCAAGATAACACAACTTTAAATAGAAGCAAATGGTTTTTGTTCAGAGTTCCTTCATTAAATGAAACAAATTCAATAGGCTGACTGTAGCCTATTTAAAGACCCCAGACTTGCGCAGGCATTAATATCAAATCTGAAAAGTCAGAATCATTGATAGCAAATGTATGCTGGAAAGTAAGGAAAAGTCATTCTCTCAGTTAAATTCAAATTATTTTTCATGTATAGTGTGGTGAGCTGAATAATGGCCCCTCCAAAATGTGCATGTCCTAATCCCTGGAACTTGTGAATATGTGTGATTTTATTAATGTGACCAAATTGAGGATCTTGTGATACAAGTTTATGCTGGATTATCCAGGTGGGGCCAACATAATTATGGGTTCTTATAAGAGGGAGGTTGGAAAACACAGACCAGAAGATGTGAATATGGAAGCAGAGGTTGGAAAGAAGAGAAGATGTTATCCCACTGGTCTTGAAGAAGGGGCCACAAGCCCAGGAATGTGGGTGGTCTACAGAAGCTGGAAAAGCAAGCAGCCTCCAGAAAGAATACTGCCAACACCTTGTAAGACTTCTGGCCTCCCAAATATAAGATAATAACTTTGTGTGGTTTTAAGCCATTAGCTTTGTGGCAGTTTGTTATAGCGGCAATTGGACACTAATGCACATAATAATCTGAGACTACCATTAATTTCTGTGTGTGGTACATCTAAGATTTCAAGATTCATTCGTTTTCCTTCCAACTCTAGGTGCACCTGAATTGTGCAACATTTAAAGGAAGGGTTTTCTTACTACGCTAACATATTTCCCTCCTTCAGCACATGATCTTACTGTCAAGGTGTGGCAGGCACATCATTAGCATTTCCTTTCAGGAAAAACTGAATCTTTTCCTAATTCCTATTTTTCTCATAACTACCACAGGTACTTCATCCTTACTGCTACTGGGCATGGGTCTTTTTTAGAAGTATTATTCCACTTTTTATGGGTAAGCCAAATACAGGTTTATTCTAGAGGTCAGTGCACAATTACTGGGGTTACTAATTGACTTTAATTTTTTATGGGACTTTCAGAAACTTGTAGTACATGTTCAGTCTGCATTTGCTATAAAAATGATTTAACAATTGGCAGTATTTCAAAGGTCTTAAAGAAACACTGCCTGGACAAAAAGCTCTGGCGAACTATGAAATGTCTCATCAAGGCTAGGTTTCACCTAGGCTATGATGAGGAATTTCTATGTTGTAGAACAACACTGTGATAGGAATAAATCGAAAGCAAAGGAACAATATATGTGGCTGTGACCTGTGGGGTGGGGGGGGAGGGGTGCTTTATGATTTTATTTCTGCCATTTGTCTGTTTTTAAATAAATTGAAAATGTAACAGAGGAACTATGCCACTGTAATTTAATGTACTACACTGTATTGTTTATTGATAGATCATAGAAGTAGCAAAATTATATTACTTCAAAACTTATTCTTTTTTTTTTTTTAAGATTTTATTTATTTATTTATTTGACAGAGAGAGAGACAGCGAGAGAGGGAACACAAGCAGGGGGAGTGGGAGAGGGAGAAGCAGGCTTCCTGCTGAGCAGGGAGCCCGATGTGGGACTCAATCCCAGGACCCTGGGATCATGACCTGAGCCGAAGGCAGACGCTTAACGACTGAGCCACCCAGGCACCCCACTTCAGAACTTATTCTATAAAATTATTTCAGTATCTGCTACTTCCATCCATAATTTTTATTATTTCTGTTCAACAGCTTTTGTTTATTATTTATAGACTTCAGCAGGAGTTCTATTCAACAAACTGTTTTAAGATATATATAGATGAACCATGAGAGACGATGGACTCTGAGAAACAAACTGAGGGTTCCAGAGGGGAGGGGGGTGGGGGGATGGGTTAGCCTGGTGATGGGTATTAAAGAGGGCACGTTCTGCATGGAGCACTGGGTGTTATACACAAACAACCAATCATGGAACACTACATCTAAAACTAATAATATAATGTGTGGTGATTAACATAACATAGTAAAAAATAAATAAATAAAAATTTAAAAAAGATATATAGAGAGAGTGTCAATTCAGATAATCCTTTAGACCCTTGGAATTATTACACTACTGTTCTTAACATGTGTGCTTCCCTGCTCCAGTGACCATAAAGAATCAAATTTATCAAAGAGTAATCTTTTAGCATCCTGAAAACAATGTCTCAATTGTTCAAATTGCTAAAAACTATTCCTACTTCCTGTATATCTCTCCAAGTACTTTTTTCCCCTGCTGTTACATTTGGTATTTAATTTCACTTGCTATTTCATTAATGAGGTGAAATTTAATTTCATTTGGTCAATATTTCTATATTATGATGGTAGTTGATCAAGAAACTATTTATTTCATTGGTATATATTGATTATATAAATTTTTATGTATATAAAAGTGTGTGAGTATATGTGTGTGTATACATATACACATGTTTATACACGCATGTGCTGTTACCATTTTATGCTCCAAAATTTCTAAGTCTAGTGTGCCTGGGTGGCTCAGTTGGCTAAATGTCTACCTTCAGCTCAGGTCTTGCTTAAGTAAGTACAGGGATAGAGGGAAAGGCATTTTTATAGTAGACTTCACATTGTTAGCTTAGACTGATCTTCAGTCTGAAAAGATTACATACTCATAGCTCTGCAACACCCAATCATATGCTCGTGTAACTTCTCCAAGGGTCCTGGGATTGAATCCCGCACTGGGCTCCCTGTTCAGCGGGGAGTCTGCTTCTCCCTCTACCTCTGCCCCCCATCCCCTCTTGTGCTCTCTCTCTCTCAAATAAATAAATAAAATCTTAAAATTTCTAAGTCTAAAAGTTGTAACTTTATATAAGCAAATTCACACATTTATAAATATGCTATTTTCAGTAATGAATTGAAGTCTATTAAAATATATATTGCAATAATTTCTAAATAATATTCTCTAGTTAATAATTTCAATTATAGAGATTAAGTCAGATAATTGGTACTAACAATATTTTTCAGCTACTTATTCAGTAATTTAGAGATGATAAAATTCAAGTCGTCTGTATTTGTGAGGGTCAGAATCACTTTAGTTACCCACTACCAGACCAGTAAATTCTCATAGCAAGAATAAACTCTTTGCCACTTTGGATAGGAAGCAACCAGAATGTTTGCGCTTTTTCATTCCTGGAGAGATAAGCTGAATTAGGCATATGCAGTATTATACAGTGTTATGGTATAAACCAAGGTAAAGTGGGTAATTGAGTTTATACTAGCAATTACACAAATACAAGTATGTGTATCTGGTCATGAGAAAGAAATTGCTCATGAAAATATACAAGAATGGAAGAAATGATACTTCCTCAAACTTAATTCTCTATAATTTGAAAATCATTTTATTTACATCACTACATTTAATATTCAAGAACAGCCCCGTGAAGTAGATGTTGTTATCTGACTTCATGGAGAAGTTAAGTGCATTTTCCCAGTTCACTGGATCAGTAATTGTAGAAGTATAGACTATTATGCTGGTCTTAAGTTCAGTGTTCTTTCTGGCCTCATGTATAATTTATTGGAAACTGGATTCTCTTTTATTTTGACTTTCCTCCATATCAGTCACACACACAGAAAACCTCCCAGGAACTGTTCTTTTTCTTAGGCCTAAAAATAATTAGGTAAGCCTATTGAAGAGTCAGGGGTCTAAATGTTTAGGCCATCCTTTCTCTTTGCAAAGTCTTTCTAAGATCTCTTTCAAAGGATCTCTACTAGTGATTTCATATCCTCTGTGTGATTATTACACCAAAATCAAATGAACCATGACAAAGCACTTCCTATTAGAATGGTTTGTTGAGGCCCAACAATAAGATATCTCTAGATGTGCTTAGCCAAGTTGTGTACTAACTTAGATCTTCATTAAAATGTCATCAGAAAACTCTATTCTATGGTGATTTGTTTGTTTGGATCCATGAAGATAAAGACCTAAAATGCATTTTTTCAGACAGATATGTAATTTTATTAAACAAATTATATGAAATATAGTAAGAAAATAATATAGGGGCACAGAAAATATTTGCGCTGTTTTCTGCTTCTCTGTGCCCATAGTTTCTCTCTGTATCATGGTTCATTTTATGTGTCAGCTTGACTGGGCCACAGTGTTTCTAGATTAAACATTATTTCTGGGTGTGCCTGGACATTTCCAGATAAGATTAACATTTGAGTCAGAGGACTCAATAAACAGATGGCTCTCTCCAATGCAAGTGAGCATCATCCAAACTGTTGAAGACCTGGATAGAACAAAAAGCAGACAAAAAAGGAGGACTGGTTCCTTTCTTGCCTATTGAGATGGGACACTGGTCTTCTTCTGCCTTTGGACAGGGATTTATACCATTAGCCACCCTGGTTCTTAGATGTTAGATCTTAGGTTTGCACTGAATTATACCACTGGTTCTTCTGGTCTCCAGCTTGCAGATGGCAGGTCATGGGATCATTCATATCTACCAATAGTGTATGTATATATGCATGCATGTATGTATATATGTATGTACCATTCATATCTACCTATATGTATGCATCCATCTATCTATCTATCCATCTCCTAGTGACTGGTCCTGAGTCTTATTTTCAAAGTTTTAGCTGAGATTATCAGATTGCCCCACCTCTTGTACATCTTAATACAGTTTAGTGTGGATAACCTGTGAGGTTGTGTTGTGGTTCACTGTCCAGGCAATAGTGACAGTGAAAAGAGATTCTTTGAAAAGAGGCACTGGAATGACAGGCAAGACCACAATTATATACAAAATGTAAACAAGGTATTTACTGCCACCAAGCTCTAGAATAGAATATATCTAGAGAAACTAAATTTATCAAAGATAAATCATGTTTATAAATTAATATATTCATGAATAATTAATGCCCTGAAAAGGACATTAAACACTTGTGAGAGTTAGTAGGACAAAGAAAGACTAAAAAATCCATTTAACAATATGTTCTAGATAGACTACAATATTCAACTGATAAATGCAGTTATTGCTTTTGACCTTAGACAAGAACCTAAGACTGTATATATTCCAAGTGTTATGGAATTGAAGTAGAGTTGAACATTTCTTTGTTTCCCCCTTTATTTTGTGATGGAGTTGTGTAAAGGGACAAGCCTACACATTGTGTAATTAATATCACATAGATCCTGGAATAAAATTACAATGCATGTTTAAAATTGAGCATTGTTAGGCCATAGCGTGACTAAAATAAAGTTTTAAGTTTGAGAATTATTCTTTTCTACTACTTACATAAGTTCCATATAAAAAATAGCATTTCTTTTTCTTCATGGCATTTTTTTCTAGAAAAAAACATTATGTCCAAAGAAAACTCTTCCATCAGTGATGATATGTTCCCATATACAATGAACCAAATGCAGATGAGGCAACTCACAAATTTTGTTACCCTTAACAATTTAAATGGATCATTACAATATCACCTCAATATCATTTTTTATGGTTATGAAATAAATTATTGGGTTCTACCTGAAAAAGACATAACCTTTTTTCCACACAGACAAAAAGGAAAAGTGAATCACTTGAAATTATCCTACAATGATTACTTCTATATTATATTGTAGCAATTCCACAATAGTGACAAAAACAAACAACACATTTAAGACATTTCATAAACTTTTATGCATAAAATGTCCATAAGTTTTGAAAATTATGTAGAAAAAAGTAAACAAAACTTACAGGTTATAGACCAGCATATGATTAAAATAAATTGTATATCAAGCCCTATGATTTTTATTATGCCAAAAATATGTTTTATAGTACAATAAACTACATAGACAGTTATATAAAGTTAGGAGGGATAATTTATTGTGAGTTCCTTACCAGCATTTTTTCTTTTCCCATGCTTCTTCAGTTTTTCTCTTCAAATTTTATGGCACTAAAAAAAAAATAATAATAATAATGATAACATTAGAAGTTGGCATATTAGTCCATAACCCTAAAAAAGCAACCACTTGAGTTGTTTATTATATTTGAGGTTTTTTTCTGCATGCATCTATATTTTCTGTAGTTGAAACTTTGTATCTCCTGTTTTTATTATATCACAAGGCATGTAATTGGATCATATGACTGAAGGAATGAGAACACTTTTAGTTCTGAGGCACTGAAATAAATCACCAGGAAAATGGTGGCAGACGTATCTTTACAAGAAATATTGAAGGAGGGTGAATGAATACAAAAATATTTATGCAGAAGTGAAGTAAGTTGAGGAAGTTCACACGGGGGCACTTTAAACTATCTTGGTCATCCCGTTAGAGCTGTTGCCAAAGGAATTCCTCATTTAAAGAGCATATTCATTTAAGGTTATTTACTCAGATTATGTCCATTGCACACTGATAGGGGATGGAAGAAATAAAACATATGATTCAAGGTTTTTTGGTTTTTTTTTTCAGGAGATTACATTCTGCTGAGGTAGCAAAATATAAACTGCTGATAAAAATTGCATATCATATTTTTGACAGATGTGCTATCTGGATGCTTGTAGTCAAATTCTGATGCAAAAACTTACTAAATAAATTCTATTAGACAATAAATACATGTTTTTCTGATGGCTAGTTTATTATCTGAACAAGGGAATAATAAGTTTTCTATAACTTAATGCCTTATCTAAATCTCCTAAAGAACTCCATTGGAGTAGGTCTAATTATTACTCTCATTCCTACAGATAAAAAGCTAAAAATCAGAGAGAGGATGACTAATACGCTCAAAGTTACCCAGTTTATAAGCTGGGATTGGAATACTGCCTGTCTGTTTTTAGGATCCAGGCTCTCATCTACTATATTATGTTCCCTTTGACCTTTTGTACAGTTGCTTGAGGGTCAGATGCAGTAAATGAAATCACTTTATAAATAGCAAAGTTTTTATAATGTTAGTTATTATTATCCACTTTCCACATAGTATTAATGGCTATTATTTGAAAGGCTTACATAATACTTTTATTAAACTGCTTTTTCCAAGTTTAAATGGCCATAACATTACTGGAGTAATTGTTTCTTTTTTTTTTTTGGTCAGGTTTTTAGAAGTTTATTTTTAGAGATGGCTTCAGTAGTATAGATGTGGATCTACAAAAGTGTTAGTTCTTTTTTTCTCAGATAAATTATTCTAAATCAATTCTAATATCACAAATACGATTATGATTTTCCTTCATACATATTGCCAGAATATTTTCCAAAATAGCCGCAAATTTTTATATTACCTCCTGCATTTATTTTTTAAAAGATTTTATTTATTTATTAGAGAGCGAGAGAGAGAGAAACAGCATGAGAGTGGAGAGGGTCAGAGGCAGACTCCCCGCTAAGCTGGGAGCCCAATGTGGGACTCGATCCCGGGACTCTGGGATCATGACCTGAGCAGAAGGCAGTCGTTTAACCAACTGAGCCACCCAGGTGCCCACCTCCTGTGTTTAAATGTGCTAGCTTCATCACATTCTCAACAACATCACATGCTACATAATTTTTAATACATTAAAAAAATAAAATTTATATTCCAAGATTGCTTTGTTCTAATTTCTTTATTACTGTGTCTGTAATTATATGTTTATGGTATGTTTTCTCAGGTGATACCTATACAATTATATTTGTTCTTTGTTCATTATGAATATTCACTTTCTCTTATTTGAGGTTAACATATTTGATGACGTTGTTCCTTTTAATTTTGTTCTTTTTCACTTATTTGAAGCTGCCAAAATAGGTGGAAACTATTTTAAATACTTTTGGGTCACTGTTTGTATGATTCAGTATGTGGACTCAGTTTAATCATATATCCCAACATATAATTAGGCAAGAAGCTATAAGAACTCAATTCACATGTGTGATAATATCCCTGCCCAAGCTACAAAGAGTCAAAATGACTGAAATGTCAATTTACCTATGTCTAAATAACTTATTTTTATGCACAGTGAGATGCCCATTAAATCCCTTTCCTGAAAGAAGTTAGATTTCGGCACAACAATTTCTTGCTGCTTTTTCATATGGCTCACTTTCCTCTATCATTATATTTGAACTGCATCATTACTGTTGCAGAACATGAACTTATGACATGTGATGATGCTCTGAGGTAGAAGCACTGCAAATGAGAGTTGAAAGTCATAATACTTCCTTATCCTTGTCTTCAGTTTGGGGATTGAATACATTCTTTCTCTTTTCCCCTCTGTTTGTTTGTGGCTATAAAGACCTTTGTGTCTTTGGCTTGGATCTTTATTATTTTTTTCCAGTATAATTGAAAATACTATATTTTCATTTCTATTTCATTTCCAAGGCTTCTCTGTGCTGTAAAATTTCAGGGTTAAATTTTAGGTTGTATACAGAACTTTTTCATAGACAATAGAATGAAATAATGTAAGTATTTTACATGACAAACAGGCAGCAATTTCTTCATAGCCTTCCTAAGAGGAAGGAACATTTCCGTAAGGGGAGAAATACTAGGGAAAATTTCCATAAAGGCTGTATCAGAAAATAAAATTGATATCTATAATAAATCACCTTCAGTGTTCCAGTGCCAAACACTGTCCTGACTAGAACTCAAAGGATTATTACCAGAGTGCATCAGTGTATAATAATTTTGGTATTTTTCCTCCATATATAGCCCTAAAATCTTACTAGTACTTGAAGTTGCACTCTATATTTTTCCTTCTGTAAAAGATATTGAAGTCTGAGATTTTTAAAAGTCAAATAAGCAAGATTTCATCTTTTTTGAATTTATAAAAATAGACCAAAAAAGAATAATAAAATTATTAGCTATTTGCCATGAAAAACTTGCATAACTAAATTATATTTTTAAGCTTCCATGTAAAAATTAGTAGAAGTACAACTTTTTCATCTTACAGCTTTTGAAACAGCTAACATATATTGAGTGCTTTCAAAGAAACATACTTTTAATTAGCAATTAAGATTATTATAATTAATACTACCTAGTAAAAAGTGAAATCAGTTTCTATAAACTAAAGGAATTAAATTTAGACATGTGAAGGACATTTAGACTAGTTTGTTATCAATTATAATATTATAATCTAAATCAATCCTGAAACAGATCATTCCAATCGCTATTACTAGCATCATGTATAGATGAAGAAATTGAAGCTTAGAGACTAATTAACTTGGACAAGATCACGGAGCTTGTAAGTGTCAGGCTAGAATTGAAATCCTGATCGGACTTGAGGACGCAGGACCTTTTGGTTGCTAATTTTGCATCCAAGGTTTCATTTGTCTCTGTAGATTACATCTATGATCACAAAGGTATAACTTTTGCTCATCTTTCACCTACGTGTGCCTAATCTTTCAGGTCATGGAGTATCCTTGTTATTGCAAGGATAACAATATACTTGCAATGTAACAATAATCACAATGATATACCCACATCACTATTTATTAGCATCTGTGCTAAATGTTTTAATGAAATTATTTTATTTGGTACCATTTCTGTTTTAAAGAAAAAATAACCAAGTTTTAGGGAGGTGAAAGTCCCAGAGCAATGTTACACAAGAATAAATGTTAGAACTGGGATGCAAATTGAATTCATGCTAAGCAAAGGCCAAGCAGACTTGCAACCACCTCAGGCTTCAGGGCCTCAGATAGTGACCGAACAAAATGACTTTTCCCACCTTCTTTTCAGTTGCTTAGATGAGACTCCCTTCTCAGTTTAATGATGCATGTTCTTACATTCTGCACAGTATATCCAAAGACATGTCTGAAATTCTGTTTACAAGAGGCTATTTAACATGCCTGTAAAAAGTATGAGTCAGGTCAGGACAGACAGACCTAGGGTTGAATCCGATCTCCCACATTCGCTAAATATTCACCAGAGGTAGCATAATTGGCTTGCCTATTTTTTTCATTTGTAAAAGGCAATCATAATGGTGATCTAACTCTGGGTTTGACCATTAACTAAGATAACATACAAAATTCAGGGCGCCTGGGTGGCTCAGTTGGTTAAGCGACTGCCTTCGGCTCGGGTCATGATCCCAGGGTCCTGGGATCGAGTCCCACATCGGACTCCCGGCTCGGCGGGAAGCCTGCTTCTCCCTCTCCCACTCCCCCTGCTTGTGTTCCTGCTCTCGCTGTCTCTGTCTCTGTCAAATAAATAAATAAATAAAAATCTTTAAAAAAAAAAAAAAAAACATACAAAATTCAAGGATAGTGCCCAAGGTGTAGTAAGATTTGTATCATGATGCTTTATTTCCTTTCACCCCACATTTACTTCTCTCCCATATGTGTTTTTCACTCTTTTCCAAGGACAGCAACTTCTACAACTTTATTCAGACAGTTGTCATTGCAGGTAATAAAATTATAATAACCTAAATATACATTGGGTTATTTAGACTACTTGTATGGGTACTGGACACATATACTTCTTTTGGGAGTCAAACGTGTGTGTGTGTGTGTGTGTGTGTGTATTGTGCTTTGCAAGAATGTTGGCTGTTAGGGGCGCCTGGGTGGCTCAGTCGTTAAGCGTCTGCCTTCGGCTCAGGTCATGATCCCAGAGTCCTGGGATTGAGCCCCGCATCGGGCTCCCTGCTCCACGGGAAGCCTCCTTCTCCCTCTCCCACTCCCCCTGATTATGTTCCCTCTCTCGCTGTGTCTCTGTCAAATAAATAAATAAAATCTTAAAAAAAAAAAAAAAGAATGTTGACTGTTATATTAATTTTATTTAACTATAACAAAAACTATCATTTGTAGAGTGCTGACAAATTGCTAGTCTCTGTGCTGAGAGTTTGTTCTTCACTATTTGCTGAGTGAAGTTTTGTTGTCCAAAACTTTGACAGGCAGGTGCAGTTATTATTTCCACTTTTCAGTGAAGAAACTTAAGCTTAGAAATGTTAAGTAATTTTTCTAAGATTTCATAACTCCTATGTAAGGGAACCTAAATTCAAACTGGGGCCCTCTAAGACTTCATTTTTACCACTACAAAAGACACTTGCTCATTTATACATCATGTATAAAAGTTTGGATTTGTAGTCTGGGAGTAGTTCTATTTACTTTTAGATTTTATACTTAAGGTTTTAGTATTCAAATATTCTGGCAGTGTAGCCAGTGAGAAAATAGGGCCCAGGTTATCATGAACATTTACCATGACACAGACAAGGCCATTTTACCTATGAGACCTGTTAGAGGTCTTCAAGGTATTCATCACCTTCTCCTGATCTATAAAAGAGGAGTGGCCAATCACATTCACCACAGTGTTTACCCTTGTCCAATTTGCTTGCTATAATTTAAAACTAGCCCATCTTGATAGCAAGACAAGCCACAGCTAAATCAATTTTCAAATAGTATTCTCCTTTTTGGCTAATTCTAACTATCTGGTTCAATGAGAAAATTAAGTATGTAATGTTTATTTCTTAGAGGTTGAAAATATAATTAATATAGATGTGGCTAAGTAAAAATTATTAAAGGCACATTAATGTATTCTCTTCATTTGTCACTTGATATTTGCATGGGCCAGATAAGTGCACTGAATTTGATATTTCAATATTTTTCTCCAGTCTTACACATAGATTTCAGAAATTAAATTCAGAATATTTATAAGGTAACTTTACATTAAAAAAGAAATTTATAAGGTAACTAAACATTAAAAAAGAAATTCTTCAAGATGTCCTCTTTTTTTCAGGAGAGTTAGGAATTATTTTATCTTATTTAAATGAAAGTTACATGTCTGAAAGCATCACCAATATGAAGAAGAGTTACACGTCTGAAAGCATCACCAATATGAAGAAGAGTTAACTCTGCTGATATTATAGGTCACCTACATAGATATTCAATTTTGTGTGTGAAAGCTGAAGATGGGATTATTCATTCAAAGATGTATATTTGGAAAAGGGCCCAAGTGAGATGCCTACAAATTAAACATTTGGCAAAATTCCTTAGATAAATGGAAAAGGTCATTTTGAAAATTTGGTTTGGTAGATTTTAACAGCTGCACTATAAACTGTAATTGCAATTTAAACAACCTCTGATGCCACTCTAGAAAGATCTTAACCTTCTTAACCTGTCACCCCTCAATGCTTGCAAGTAAGACACAGATATAATTTTATGAGCTGTTAAAGAAATTTCCCCAATTACTTGACTCCACAGTTATTGTTATATGTAACTGACACAAAAGGTAAATCTGACCCATGATTCTATGAAAAAAGCAACCCCAAAAACCACAATACTTAAGTGTGTGAATCTAAATTCCAAGTGTATTTGTAGAAGAAACAGCAAATAAACATATTTGATCATTAAAAATTTAATCTTTTCAGATTCATATTCTATGGTTGTTTTTAATAAAGCCTGAAAGTGCTACTGTGTATTTTCAGGATCAATTTTGTCTACATGAAAATATTATATATTTCAACAATTTTGTATCAAAGTTATAACTTTGGGGAAAATAAGGTTTGTAATAATATATTCATTTTTCATTGGGAAATTCAAAAGCATTGTTTTGGAAAGAACATTGTAAATCACGTTCAGAAGTGTGAAAGCCAGAATACAAAAATGATGAAGGATGATTTTAAACATATAGCATTAATAATATTTGAAATGTGTCAAAAGGAAATCATAGAATTATAGAAATCTTAAAACAGCTATTGGATTACTTATTGGGATAGGGAGACATAGAGGTCTTAGGCCCTTAGGCCCTTTTTTTCACGTTTTGGCTAATTTCAAAATTTTAAGTTATCTTAATAATTTAATTTATACTATTATGGTTTCTTTTCCCCTTTTCATTTTATGAGGTTATTTTCTCCTTCACAAAACCTTGGTCAGGGGCGACTGGGTGGCTCAGTCGTTAAGCATCTGCCTTCGACTCAGGTCATGATCCCAGGGTCCTGGGATCGAGCGCTGCATCGGGCTCCCTGCTCTGCTGGAAGCCTGCTTCTCCCTCTCCCACTCCCCCTGCTTGTGTTCTCTCTCTCGCTGTGTCTCTCTCTGTCAAATAAACAAATAAAGGCTTTAAAAACAAACAAACAAAAAACAACAAAACAACAACAAAAAAACCTTGGTCATACATGGTATCAGAGCGTGTATCTGTTGAAAAGATTTTCATATGGAGTTTTCTGCTAAATTGAGGTATGTTCCATCGGCATTACTGTAAATAATTAGAGTGGAAGGTTGTGATAAAACTGTTTCAGAAAATATAAAAACAGGTGCGTCTGGGTGGCTCAGATGGCGAAGTGTCTGCCTTCAACTCAGGTCATGATCCCAGGGTCCTGGGATCGAGTCCCGCATCGGGCTCCCTGCTCAGCAGGGAGGCTGATTCTCCCTCTGCCTACCGCTCCCCTGCTTGTGCTCTCTCTCTCTGTGTCAAATAAATAAATAAAATCTTTAAAACAAAAAGAAAATACAAATACAATGAATACCAAGGAAATTCAGCAAATATTTTTTCTGTCATAAAGAAATAAATCATAACAAATCAATTTCTTATAAAATAGGTGTTTTTTGAGCCAGATATTAACACCTAATATAAAGTTGTCTTGTTCAGTGATGAATTTACATTTTTAAGAGGATGCTACATGTAATGAACCTAATGTTCAAAGAAATAGATTTTTCTTCTGATTTGAAATTTCTAATATTTAAAGTTGAACAATGCCATATAGGTTTCCTTAAACCTTCATTTATCCTTGTAATGTTTTCCTTAGATTAGCATAAACAAATGAGTGAAATTTTAGTAAAGACAATGAATATCTCTACTGTATTATTATATACATTCAATAGTTATTTAGTGTGAGCACTTAAGAATATTAATATGCAGTATTATAAAAATGCCAAACTGGGACATGTTTTATAATAATAATTTTCATTTCACCATGACAGCCTGAATTACCCTTCTCATTATTTATTATTTTATAAATAAACTCAAAAAATAACATTTGTCTTGAACTTTAGTGTTTTTAAGTGCTTTCACCTAAATTATTACTTCATTTACATTATAATGATACTTTCACTAGCAATTCTTTTTTTTTTTTTTTTTTTTTAATTCATGAGAGACAGAGCGAGAGAGAAAGGCAGAGGGAGAAGCAGGCTCCCAAGGAGCAGGGAGCCCGATGCGGGACTCGATCCCAGGACCCTGAGATCATGACCTGAGCCGAAGGCAGACGCTTAACCACCTGAGCCACCCAGGCGCCCCTTCACTAGCAATTCTTACCATGGTTTAACAGACAGGGAAACTGAGGCTTAAAATATTTTAAGGGATTTTTCAATTTCATCCCAACATTAGTGAAACAAATCTGGAACTCCAATCCTGACCATTCAATCTCATATCTTGGTCTCTTTTATCATGTCACTGAAGGGTGGCAGTATTATGTCACCCCCAAGTATGCCACTTTGGTATGAGGATTATTTTGATTTAAAGGCACTTGCAAAGCAGTAGGTGCAAGAAGAACATTGGAACTCCTCTTTTCTTCCTGAAAGCAGGAGCAGAAACTCCCATGTGAAAGATGTCCTCTCTTTACCAGAGAAAAGGAACATTCTTATTATACGAGTTGGCGAATCTGCACAGACAATTCTATACAAAAAGATACTGTTAAAATGACTTTCCTCTTTTTTTAGTGTCCCCATATATTTTAGTTACTTTTCCACAATTGCTTCTCTTTGTTCAGCTTAATATATAAGCACTTAGGTTTTGCCACTTCTTTGACCTTTCACTTCCTAATGAAGACTCCCACGTCATGTAAAATTTACATTAAGTGAATTTGTATGATTTTCTTTTGTTAACCTGTCTTTTTGTTACAGAGACCCAGCTGAGACCTAAGATGGGTAGAGGAAAAATCTTCCCTCCCCTATACCACTGAAGACACATTTTTAAGAGAATATTATTTACCCTGATTAGATCTCTTTAGAAAGCCAATAAAACCACAAATGGAGTTTAATTGAACTAGAAGTAGTTCTGTATATGGAAGAAAAATTTGGATAATTAAAGTTAATAAATTATGAGAGGCAAAAATAAACACAAGCACATGCAATTACACTAGTGTCACTGAGGACCATATTAGCTATCTGCCAAAAACCATATGCATGTTACTTATGTAGATGGATAAAATAACAGCACAACACAAGAATTGTGTCACTCTACTCTCAAGTCCCATGGATACAATTATTCCTTAAAGGAAGAAATGATTTTAGTTTGGGAAAGGATGAAAAAAAAAAAAAAGACCAATGGGAAGATAAAGAAACCCAAATATTCTTCACAAGTCAAAGTTCTCAGCTTGTGTAAGGACTTAAGTTTAAGCCTGGTGCTGACTCTCTGGTGAACTCTGGCGGGATAAGCCAAACCCTTAGAGATGTTACATTTTTGACATTGCATTAGCCATAGATCTTTCCTTTCTTTTCAGTAGAGCCAAGATAAAGTTACAAATCACATGGCAATGCCATAGTCAAATATCCTTTGTCAATAACACAACTTCTAACTAAACGTGGCCTAACAATATCTTATGAGATATAGAAAAGATTAAACCACGTATTTTCTCCCCAAATTAGATGAACAGAAAAGGTTCTTGAAATTCATTTCAAGGACAAGAGATTAGCTTATTCGGCCCCTCTTTCCCACCTACCTTTGCCTACTACAGCTTCATTGGAGACTTACCTAGTGGTACCATGGATCATGCCCATAATTCTTAAAGTTCTAAGCTTTTAGATACTCAATGAAACATGTTGAGTTTGTTTAGAGCGCCACAGGATATACAATTTTTTTTTTTTAAAGATAATTACTGGTGAGTGTGCAAAACTAGGCCCTTAGATACTAAGGGTCTGCCTGGGCCACTTTCAATTATTAATGCCCCTTGGTAATTTGAAAGAAAATGAAGTGTAAAAACAGAGTTACAAAAATTTTAGTACTTTACATTTGATTAGCTCAACTATAAAACACACAAAATACAATGACTTAAATGTAACCACATTACATTTGAGGTTCTTGAATACGAAATTTAGTCCAATGTACTTTCTGCTTTCCCCATAAAATTAGCCTCGATACAAAATTCCTAAAATATTCAGGGTGTGGGAAAACCAAAGTGTAGCTCCTACAAATGAACATTCTTTAAAAGAATACTCAATTTAATTCAGGTAGTATGGTTAGAATCTAACAGTAGAAACTGAAGCCAGAGTGGCTGGGGGTGAATACTGGCTCTGCTATTTACCAGCTGTATAAACATGTTTTGTTTCCTCTTTTGTATAACATGAATAATAACATTAGTTATTTTATGGAGTCATTGTAAGGACTAAATTATTTAATATTTACAAAGTGCTTAAGAGAATTCCTTAGCACATACATGTATATATTTTTTGTTAAATAAATAAAATAAGGCAGCATTGTATAAAGTGTTAACCTCTATAACAGTCACAAAATCTCAGTGGTTCAAATTAATAGAATTTTGTTTATTATAATCCCATGTGAGTTTGGAGACTCTACTGAAAAGTCCTACCCAAAGGAGTCAAGTAGGGACCCAGGCTACTTCAGCCCTGTGGTTCTCTCATCTGGTTATGCCTCCCGGGTATCCTCTGCATTCAGCTGGTTGACAGATACATGAAAAAGAGAGTGTGGAGGCTTCCTTAGGGTGTTTTAAGAGAGGTATAAAATTTCCACCTACATTAGACCTCAGTAGCATGGCTCTGACCACGTGGAAGAAGTCTGAGAATTGCAAGTCTGTATATACAGGACAAGGAAACAGGGTTTATTTGCATCTGATGAACTGGAACATAAAAGATAAATGTCACATTAAGATTTTATCTGTACTCAAAATTTACAAAGAATCTCAAATGAACCTTTGCCTTCCACCTTCTTTTATATTCCAATAAAAGATGTAGGAGTCAGTCTTACAAAGATGGGTAATAAGAATGGCAATTATGTATCTTTTACATCAATAGGAAATTATTGTTAGTTTGACCATGTAAATGCAATAGCTCTAGTGTGTTTTTTGAGATCTGTTTTCCTTAGGACAGATCTAGTTTCTTTCCCTTTCTCTTCTTGTTTTATGACCCTAAAAACCAATTTTCTGTAAGGCTCATTTTACCTCGAGATATTTCTCAAATGCATCCACTTCCCTCCATCTCTTTGGCATAACTTGAGATCAAATTATCATTTTTCTTGCCTGGACTATCACATTGACTTCTGAACGGATCTCCCTGCATCTATCTACCTTTGCTTGCTTCCAATGTATTCACTGAAGCCATTTGGTTTTATCTTCTAAATCTTTTTAGAATTAGCCCATTTCTTTAAGCCTGCTCCATAAAATTCTAATCTAACTGACCCACACGTTTCCTTTGGTGCTATTCTCTTACCTGGTCTCTCTACCACACAAGTTATTCATTTCCTTGACATACCAAATGCTTACTGCCCCAGGACTCCAGCAAAAGCTATTCCTTATGTCCAAAAGTTTCCTTCTCCATGCATTGGCTAGTTAATTCCTACTCATGTATCAAATCTCTTACTTTCACATGGCACTCTTATTTCTCACTCACAGCACTTTTTTTGTAATTGTAACTAAATAATAACTGATGCAATTCGATATAGAATATCTGTGTCCTTACTAAAATATTACCTACAAGACTGTGTTGATCAGAACACCACCTCTAGCACCCGGCAGTCTGTATTACAAAGAACAGTCATTTAATATCTGTTGAATAAATGTGGCTCATTTTAACTCCACATCACCAAATAATTTCATTCATTTATCAATTTATATTTGATGTCTTACAATATACCAAGGATTATGCTACATATTATAGATTCAAATTTGAAAAATACTCTGGTCTTTGAGTTGCTGATAATGTAGTGGTGGGGCAATTAAAAATTAGAGTAATAAATGTAATAAGCAACATTTGAGTACAAAGTTCATAAGGAAAAAATGAATACATATATATAACTTTTTTAAAGAGGGGATTTTCAGGAAGAGTAATATTTTGGTATTTTTTTCCATTGCTTGTCACTGAAGATCTTGATATCTACCAAACTGGTGAGGACAAGGGCACACATAAAATTCCTGTGAACTTAAATTAAGCCATTACTGATTGATGAAAGCAGTTTCCTTTCTCTAAGAAAAAGAGATTTATATCTTGATGGAGACATTACTGATTGTAAGGAAGACAAACAAACTCAAACTGAGTGAAAGAGAAGTTCTCTACAAGTTCACTGTGGAGATACAAAGGGGTACCATGGAATCCAGAGCAGTAACTGGAGGTAGCTAATAAATATAATGATAAAAAAAAAATTTGAACCCTTGCTTTATTCACACATTGAGGTAAGTGCCACACAAATATCTGATTAACCCAGTTTTGATAAAGGTGGCAACCAAAAATATTCTCAAGAAAGACTATTCTCAACTACAATTTATCCTATTTATTTTCATGAACTACTCTGCCTTCTTGTTCTTATATCTAAATCTTTTCATTGGAAAACGCTTCTCCATTGATTTTCTTCATTTTCTGATATTCCAAATTCATCATGACTGACTCCTCACTGTGAATTTCGTATCTTAATGATCTTACATTCCCAACTTTATATACTAAATACAAAAATGTTTATTCTTTGTATTTCTTTTTGCGTAAGGATGATTATTGCTGATTTGAGTCTGTATTAATATTTCGTTTATTAATTCCATTAATTAATTCTATTAATTTTCTTTTTTATTTATTCTTTACATAGTACTTCCTATGTACGAGACATTGACTTGCCGGAGATATAACAGAGAACAATATTGTTTAATGTCTATGACCCACATAACTCTCCAGTTGCCAGTACTATTCAACGTAGACCCTAATTGAAAATATAAAGAGAAAAGTTAGAATCACCATTTAAAGTGAAAAAATAAAAATAAAAAAAGCACAAGATACAGGAACCAAACATTTGAAACAGAAGAGGTAACACAGTCAACAGAGGGAAAGGAAATCATTAAAATAAATACAATAAATATCTATGGATTAAAAAATGTGGGACACCCTCCGCTTTTGCATTAAAGGAAATCAGGTAAGCTGAAAATGCTTGAGCCATAAAAGCACAAGAAATTTTCCCTAAAATATTGAAAACATGCTGATATAGTATAGCTGAGCTGTCAGGGCAGCAAAGAAAATTCAAAGACTTTCTGCAAAAGGGGGAAAACTGAAAATCCTAGTGATTAAGCGCATGGTGAAGCTTTGACGGTGGTGGTGGTGGTGGTGGAAGCAGCCATGTGTGGGAATGTTGGGGGAGGCTGCTAATCTCTTTAAATAAAGGGACTTTTTATCTTTAACTTTTTATTCTGACATAAGTTCAGAAACACAGAAAAGTTACAAGGATAGTACACAGAATTCCCAAATATCCTTCTTTGAGATTCCCAAAATGCTGAAATTTACTTGCATAAATTTTTTTTTTATTTCTTCAACTGCTGTCTTTCTCTTTCTCTGCACCCATTTCAGACATATCATTTGAGGTTTATTTATGGAAATAAATGAATAAATGAATAAATTAAATGAAAAAGCAATGAACCAATTGTTAAATTAATAAAAAAAAAAGCTACGATAATACAACTTAAAAAAGATGAAGAAATTAGGAAATTAACCAATTTGGATATGAATATTATGTATATACAATCCTCAATTGCTTTATCTCAAATTCTCTACTAAATATTTTTGAAAGAAGAGATTGTCACTTAGGAACTGAGTAGCCAAACCTTCAAATGACTGGATATTTGATAATAAAGAGCATTACTCCACCTCAGAATTGGCAGCAACAATTTCATGATATATTACAGTTTCATGTATCTGGGTAACTGTTATTTCAGTTTGTTCATCCTTCACAGCTACTTCTAACATCCAACATCTTTGGGGTATAGTAAGTGTAAAATGCATTCACTAATGTCATAGAAAGAAAAATGCTTTTTACTTAATTATTAACTTAGGAAAAATGACTGAATACACAAGAAACCCCTGCTCAAATTTTACACTTGACTTCATTATCATCAATACTTCCACTAGTTTTAGATCATTTATCAGCTTATAAAAATCTCTTGGAACCTACCCTGTCAAACAATATGTCTTTTAAAATTGTTCTCTATGATTAGTTACTTTTTATACAGAATTCATGCTGACAAAATTCCCTTTAAAAAGTGTCTCTGGGGGGCACCTGGGTGGCTCAGTCGTTAAGCGTCTGCCTTCGGCTCAGGTAGTGGTCCCAGGGTCCTGGGATCGAGCCCCGCATGGGGCTCCCTGTTCCGCGGGAAGCCTGCTTCTCCCTCTCCCCCTCCCCCCGCTTGTGTTCCCTCTCTCGCTGTGTCTCTCTCTGTCAAATAAATAAATAAAATCTTAAAAAAAAAAAAAGTGTCCCTGTGAACATGCAGATTAGTTTAGCAAGACTAGTGATTTGCTTATCTTCACTCATCTTCTGCAAATGAATACACTTCTCATTTTCTTCTATTGTTGACTGACAACTGAAAATTAATTAGTTTAAAGTCTTACTGATTCACTGGGTACTCACCAACTAGGTTATCTATGGGATTCTAGATCCCATTTTGCGATACTTTATAGTCATATTTTGACTTCTGCTATGAGAAGAGTCTAAAAATAATCGAAAATATGTTTCTAATACTCCTATTCTACATAAAGGAGAACCAAAACAATAGTTAGTTTAGAATCATAGTTCGACCAGCAACACTTCCATGTTTGGCATGTTGGAGCTGGGTCTGTGCTGGTAATGTTAATAGAAATGCGCAGTTAATTATTCAAAAAGTTGCCAAACCTGAGTTTAAATTATGCAAGTAGATCTCAATAAAACTTGCATTCATTAGGAAAACATTCAAAAATATTCCTCGCTTCATTTTACCTAGAAATAGACCACCTGAATTCCAACTTGGTGCTATTACTGCAGTTCGGCCTGTAAACTCTACAAGATACATATCTACTATTTGGGGGGGACTAAATTCTATCTGAAGAGCAGACACCAATTATTTTTTCACTACATAAGGCAGAAAAACTAAAGATATCCTTCAGTGACACAGAATATCCTAGCTTGAATGAAACATTTTCAAGTGCTGTATCAGAAGATACTTACCTCAGTCCGCAGCTCTGCGCGGGGAGCACTACCCACAGAACAAAGACAACATGATTGTACTTACTGGACTAGGGAAAGCAAAGCCCCAGGACTTCCATGAGCTCAGCTAAAACTTTAATTTGAACAGAACGGAGTTACCTCACACTCTGATTAAAAATAAAAAAACAAAACAAAAACAAAACAAAACAAAACCACCGTGATCTAAATGTGTGAGCTGAGATGAGGAAAGAGAGAAGACAGTCCTACTGAAGGAAGCAGAAGTGCCAGAAAAGAGTAATAGAGATGGATTCCCGTGTCTGAGTGGCAAGGGGATTCAGCTTGTGCTCCTGACTTCGCTCTTCCAGAACAGCAAGCTCTACTATCTTTTGTTTCTTGGGTTCAATGAGATCTTGCTGCCCTTAAAATATTTTTTTTCTCTATTTTTACTCTATTTTTCATTTATTCTGAAACTTGAATGAGTCTGTTTATTAAAACCAAGATAGCAGTGCATAGGCTGAGAGATTAAAGTTAGGAAAGATAGAAAACCTGTGGTAAAGTCCATGGACTCCTTGAAAACAAAATCTTCTTTATTAGGTATGTGGAGTCTAATTTCCCAATACATAGGTCCAAATAATGCTAAATAAGAAACATTAAGTTAAAGCAGTTAGAGGCTATGTTATAGGCAAAGTGATTGCAGGAGTGATTTGCAAATGGTTATTTATTTATTTATTTATAGATGTGTACCATCTCAAAGAACATTAGAAACATTCAGTAAACATTAACTGTTTCCGTTAACATGTTGATGATGCTATAATTACTTATTTTCGGATTTGGTTAATTTATCAGGGCAGGATACTAATGAGGTTATAGTTATAGATCTTATAGTTAGCTCAGTTCCATTTAAGTGACCAGAGATTGACTTCTCACCTCAATAAGTCACCACTGCTGTGTATCATTAAATGAAATAGGGACTAAATTAAAGTGTGAGATTGCATCTGCAAAATGATGACTTCTTTAGAAAAATAATTCAAACCTTGTGCTTTATTTATTATGGGTCACTAGTTTCATCTTTGTGTATGAAAACTGGGATAGTTTATATCTTTCACAATGAGGCAAAAAAACAAAAAAACAGCCCTTTCTTCATTTTTGTTTTTTCTTGTCCCTGTGCATATTCATATAGAAGACTCTTTTTAAAAATATCTTGAAACATAAATTAATTTTTGCCTAAAATTGGGAAGACTAATTTCTACTCCTCAAAAATTATATCAACCATTTTAATTGTTTTGATTGTCTGATATAGCTTTTCCATATAATTGCACTAAGAAGAGACACCAACTAACAATTAAAGCTGCTCATGCAATTAAAATAATTATCTTAATGTTATAAACTTAGATCCAACAGAAATTATTAATGGCAGCAGTCAGATATTATATAACTAAAATGAGATTTTTTCCTCCACTGATTTGTGTTAACTTTGTATATTAAAATGAAGGAAAGTAACAGAAAAGAGCAGAAATTACAATGAATTATAGAGTAAGAATTTAGTAAACAAAAAATTGCTGGTTACATGGAGAAAACTGGAATCCTGTATTCTTCAAAAATAAAAATTTAGTAAACTGCTTATCTCAGGATAATTTCTAAATTTCTCATATAATAGTTGGAGGTGGTTCACCAGGGCTTTACCTAAAGCTGGTCTCAGAGGTTTTCAGATTATAACTTTGAGTCAATTTGAATATATTGGTAAATAGGCACAATTCTTGAGTGTTTACAGAGGATAATTAAGTGAATTAGTTTTCCTTTCCTACTTTTTGAGTTTAAAAAGGACCCCAAATTCTACCACTGTATTAGTCCGTGCTTTTTTTTTAAAGATTTATTTATTTTTGAGAGACAGAGCAAGCACATGGTGGAGGGGAGATGGTGAGCAGAGGGAGAGGGAGAGAAAGAATTTCAAGCAGACTCCCCACTGAGTGAGGAGCCTGACATGGGGCTTGATCACAGGACCCTGAGATCATCACCTGAGCTGATATCGACAGTCGGATGCTTAACCAACTGAGCCACCAGGCGCCCCAGTCTATGCTTTTTTAAATGTAAAGAGGAGGTTCAGATCAATGTGGGCATCATATTAAATCAACTATGCTTACATAATCAAAATCTTGTATCTAGGAGTATGTTTCAGACTCAATACTTGTTAAACACCTTATTACTGGATCTGAATGATGAGCTTTAGGGAATGTCAAATTTGACAAAATTCTTCCCAATCCCATTCTGTAAACAAATGCAACTTCAATTCTGAGATTCATTTTATGACTGGATTTTGCACCTCAGAGAATGTTTCCCTTTCTTGAAACTTACTTTGTTGTAATAAATATATATAAGTATATATACACATAATATAGTTTTATGTTTGTTTGATTTTACTATAATAGAGTAATACTATAATCATACTAAATGGTTTCTTAATCATATATAATGCAAATCCCTACAGATTATTACATACATATTTTTTAAGAATATAACATATCTGTACACAAAATGTACACATATAAATATATTTGATATAAGTTGGATTATCTTATACATGCTGTATGATTTTTCCTTAGTTGGCACAAGGTTGTCAGATTTAGCACAATTTAAAAAATAAATACAGGATGCCCAGTTAAATTTAATTTAATTTGTTTCAGAAGAACAAAAATACATTTTTAGTATATGTGTGTCCCAAATATTGCATGGGGCATACTTATACTAAAATTATTATTCCTTGTTTATCTGAAATTCCAATTTAACTGAGTGTCTTATATTTTATGTGCAACCCAGGTAGGAGAGCGTTTTCTTTTCTTTCTTTTTTTTTTTTTTTTCTTTTTGTCTACCTCTAGCTTCCTTGCCCTGCCCCTTTTTTCATCACTTCCCCGCCCTATACAAGACAACCTATCTTAAAATATCAAGGGTAAATAAATCTTTTGAGACTTTTTTTTTTACCTCTCTATATTTTTATAACAACAACAATAATAATAACCAACTGAGTTTACTATAAACAAGGCACTTTTAAGCATGTTACTTATGTATTCAAATTAATTCTCAGAAGAACCAAAAATATGATCTAAGTAGCACTATGAGCCTCATTTCACAGATTTGGAAAAATGAGGCTACAGAGGTTAAGCAACATGACTAAAGTGATGCAACTAATAAGTCACATACCAAAACTTGGATTTAGACTCTGGGATATTGACTCCTGAATCCACATTTTAACCGTTCATTGTTTTTTATACATACATTTATATACTTGTATTTTACAAATATTAAACCTAGAAGTCACCTAGAAAATGCTATGAGATTGAAAACTCTGACTACCCATATCCAAAAAGTTCAGATTATTCAATTTTCATAAGCCAACTCTGGCATTATTGTTAAAATGGTATTTTAAAATATAGTAAAATAACATTATAATAAAGTTTATTTCAAAGCTTTCTGTAGCATAAATTATGACTATAAAACCATTTGATTTCTTCAAACCTTATTTCTCTTACTATTTTTCTCTCTACATTTTCTCTTTCATATACATACAAAAAGGAATAGATATTACATATTCTACATATTTGTTATAAAAATATATAGATGTAGAAAATATCTATTAAGATTTTTACCAAGCATATATGCTTATTCTGAAGGGTTTTTTTTTAATTTTTTATTTTTTCTTGTTAAGTTTATATGCCAGGGTAGGTTTTCTAAAACAAGAACTGTGGCACCTTACAAGTCAAGTCAGTTTGAAACACATTTAACTGTGGTTATCTGAGTCCCAACTGCCACATTCCAATCTTAGTGAGCCAGGCTTGAAAGCAGAGAACATCTTACAGCTTTTCTTTGATATCTGAACTATAACATTTTTTCAGAACACTTGGGTAATAAATTCAGCAGTGTTTGGACAGAAAAAAAAAAAGGTGTTTCTAAATTAATTACCATCTCCCAAAATTTCAGGTAAACAATTGAAAAAATTCATCCATCCAGTAGCATTTTCAAATTCCAGTTTTCCATACTAATACATTTGTGATGTAATTCTACATTATTTTTTTTTAAGATTTTATTTATTTATTTGACAGACAGAAACACAGCCAGAGAAGGAACACAAGCAGGAGGAGTGGGAGAGGGAGAAGCAGGCCCCCTCAAAGCAGGGAGCCCGATGCAGGGCTCGATCCCAGGACCCTGGGATCATGACCTGAGCCGAAGGCAGATGCTTAACGACTGAGCCACTCAGGCGCCCCAATTCTACATTATTAATAGCACAAATGTGAATGCCATGTATTCTTTTTGCAAGAATAGGTAATTCCAATACTTAATATTGAATAGGTCAGGTCAAAGCTATACAAAGCTGTGCTGACAGAAATAAATTAAGATTATTTGATTATTAGAAAAAAATATCAATATGTATTTTAACAAATATTTTAAGTGTCTAGTAATTTTAGAGACAGAGATTTTCAAATCCTAATGAAGATGTTGATACAAAGAGTGATTATTGTAATGGCACCCTTTAGATAGCATTACAGAGATACTACCACTAATAAACTAATAATAAATAATACAATTAATTGTAATAACATTAATAATTATATTAACAGTGTGTATTGAATAATTCCTATGGGTCAAGGATATTTTAAGGGTGATAGATATATCACGTTATTTATTTAACCATCACATGGTCATACTGGGATGGATACTGTCCTCGTCTGTTCAGTGGGCTATAACATACCACAGACTGGATGGTTTACAAAGAGCAGACGTTTATTGCTCAGAGTTCTGCTAGCTGGAAGTCTGAACTCAGGTGCCAGCGTAGTCAGGAAAGGACCCTCTTCCAGGTTACAGACTTCTAGCTAAGTCCTCACGTGGTGGAAGGGGCCAGGGATCTCTCTGGAGCCTCTTTTATATGAGTACTTACCCCATTCATGAGAGCTCCACCCTCAGGCTTTAAGCACCTCCCAAAGGCTCTACCTACTCATACTGTCAACTTTGGTGCTTAGGATTTTAACATATGAATTTTGAGGGGACACACACAGTCAGACCATAGCAGGTATTATTTTTATCCATTTTCGAGCGAGTAAGTTAGGGCATAGCAAGATTAAACGAGAGGCCCAGCATTACCCAGCTTCTATGTGTTGTTTAAACACCGGTGGGTTTGCTACAGAGTCTGGCTTCTTAAAAGAGATCTGTGAAACGTTTCTCATGATGTTGAGGCATAAAGGTGTAGATTCAAGGAAGACTGTTGCCTTTTAAGTAGAAATGTGGACTAACAAATCTGTATTAAAATTATTAAGTAATACAAGTTTGGTATAAAAATTAATCCAATAATCCATAAAAACAGAAGACCCTCTGTCCATCCTCTGACTCTAACAGTACAAATAGTATAATCATACATGAGATCTAATTATTTTAAAAATGTGGAAAAAAACTTACTCTGCCTTATATTTAACATGATTTTTTAAAGTTTTTATTGTTTTGCATAATTTTTTAGACAGACTGTGGTTTTCTTGGTTATGCTCTAGTTTTAATTTTGTGATGACCTTAGTCTATAACTTTCATACTTTACATCTGTACATTACACTGTCCAAAGCAATCGTGTTCATTGTTTATTATTCTCAGCCACTATATGGAAGTCTTTAACATCTCTCTGATTCATCAACATAGTTCGCAAGGTCACCGCAGAAACAATCACTGTGCCCAGTAGGATACCAGCTATAGGACTGCTTAATCAGCCAGTGCAGTGATGTGTGCACCACTGACCCAATAATAATGGCAAGGGATTGATGTCAATGTCACCGGTAACAGAGGGAGAGGTCAACCCCACCGAAACTTTCTGACTTCAAAATGGAGAACATTTCATGGGAAATAAATAAATAAATCTCTTTATTTCTCACACTGAAAGGGGAGATGAAGTGAGTTCAATTTTCTTTTTCCTTTGTAGGAGACATGTAGAGACCCTTGTATAGGTTATTTTGTTTATCCACAAAAATTTCCTTATATTCAAGGGATATCACTACATCTCTCTTTTAAAAAATCTGACATTCAAGGGCGAGACATTTTTATGACAGAATTAGGACTTTGTACATTTCAGGTAAGTCTGATTATAAATTTGGATAATTTTTCTTGTTAGAGAGATAAAATGTATGTGTATTCACACACTTATCTGTATATGCACATACAGATATATAGAGAGAGATAATCTTCTAATAGCTATTTACTCTTCATCCTTTTTCATTTCATTGGTATGACCTTTTAAAGCTTTGGGGGTGATTATGTACTTTCCAAAATAATATCAACCCATGAATTACTCAGTTTATTAGTTTAGTGTAATATGATAATTCAAACTCCACAATTCCACAATCACCTATCTACAGTCATTGTAAAAAATTAGCATTCATAAATTGATATACAGTTTATATTTTCATGTAGATGCCCATGTTTTCACATGCACTTAAGATATGAAACACACACATAAGTACTCATATGCATGACAACTGATTGAACTTTGACAATTATAAATTATTCTTTAATATTAAAGTTTGTTGTTTTAAAAATTTTATTATTCTGGGGGCGCCTGGGTGGCTCAGTCGTTAAGCGTCTGCCTTCGGTTCAGGTCATGACCCCAGGGTACTGGGATCGAGTCCCACATCGGGCTCCCTGCTCAGCGGGGAGCCTGCTTCTCCCTCTCCCACTCCCCCTGCTTGTGTTTCTTCTCTTGCTGTGTCTCTCTCTGTCAAAATAAAAAAAAAAAAAAATCTTTAAAAAAAAATTTATTATTCTGACAAATGGATGTCTTGTTGTACAGTAGTTATAAATTTAGAAAGTAAAGAATCACTTCAGATAAAAATTTGAGAGATTTATAAACAAGTATTTCAACAATCATCCCACCAAATTGTCTAGTTAAACACTGATTTATGAGAAAGATGTTCCTCAGATGAATAAACGGAAAGTAGAATTCAACTAATACGATCCATAAAACTCAGTGTGGAGTCTATTAGGGCTTGAAGTCTTTTTACTAGTTTGGAAAATGAAGCAGATGTTTCAGTGAACAGGAGACAATAAAGAGAGCACTAAAAATATGTGGCAGCACAGCCACATCTGTGTCAATTTTTCTGACCTGGTATATTTGAGAAAATTAAGTCAATTTTTATTTTCCACTTGCTTTAGTTATGTTCACTGTAATTGTGAAACTGAATTCAAATTTGTAATTCATAAACACGGGACTGAAGTGCCAGTCTGAAATAGAAGTGATAACTCAGGTTTTATATCTTCATTGATTAGCCAAACACACCAAATAGGCCAAAATAGTGGGAAGATGCTAGTTTTCTTGTTACTAAAGATAATATCAATCAAGCTACATATTTCTGGAAAGCATAATGACATCTTTTGGTTTCTTCCCTCTAGTTGAAGAAAAGCTCCTCTAGGTTAGTTGCTAATAATTTGATTTTTTTTCTTTATCTCCAAAATCGTGTACCCAAATGAAAAATACGACACTGAAACCATTATCTAATTCTAAATAATTTTAAGCACAAGAAATATTTTAAAAACCTTTTCTACTAATCATTTTAACTAAAATGAGAAAATACTATATCTATTTGTATATGCTTATTTCTTTGTAATGTTCTCCCTAAAAGAGGGTCTCTAAGCTTGAATTGTTTACATAACTACATTTTTGTTTTCTGGATGTAATCTATGATTTGAAAATTTCCCTTGAAATGAGAGTATTCTTACTTGTCATGTAAGTGTACCTGATTCCTTTTAAAATTTCTCATAAAATATTGTTTTGTTGAATTCAAAACAAAGGAGTGCAAGGTTGTGGTTTTTATATAAACTCATTACCATAATAATAGTTACCATAACTTTATGTTTATATACTTCTGTTGTGTACAAAGCACATTCCTAAGATATTTAAATAAGCATATACAAATAGATATAGTATTTTCTCATTTTAGTTAAAATGATTAGTAGAGAAGGTTTTTAAAATATTTCTTGTGCTTAAAATTATTTAGAATTAGATAATGGTTTCAGTGTCATATTTTTCATTTGGGTACATGATTTTGGAGATAAAGAAAAAAAATCAAATTATTAGCAACTAACCTAGAGGAGCTTTTCTTCAACTGGAGGGAGGAAACCAAAAGATGTCATTAAAAATTTACTATATACATAAATATTCATTATTTCATTTATGATTTAATTTGATTCAATTACTTGAAATTAAAATAAGCACATATTAAGGAATAAATTCCCCAATATGAATCAGATGACTTAAAAAAGAAGAGCTAGAAAGATAGAAATAAATTGCTTATGAGATATGATCAGGTCTACAATTCCTTATCCAAATCCTGGGGGCCAGATGTATTCCAGAATTGGGATTTTTTTGAGTTTTTTTTAAAGGTAACATCTTGCATGTATCTTGTATTATGTAACACCCAATGGGGTTTGGGATGGCACCTCCTACTCAGACATGCTAATATTTCAAAAGTATATCTTTATAATATATGAATATTTAATTTAAATGAAAAATGAAAAACAATGAATATTCATATATTGAGATAGGTCTAGTTTAGTCACTATATGAAAAAACCTTTTGGTGTCAGAGATTCTTTGAAGAATTCTTTGGATACTGGAATTGCAGATAAGGGATCTTGGATATGTATTACAACACAAATTTCCCTATTCATGGGTTTCCTCTGCCTTGTGCTCTGAACTATGTAAATGTTCCTGGGTTCCAGCCATTTGACTATAGCCGAGAGTGCTTAACAACGTTTGATGATCAATCATGGTGGTATTTGGCCTTTTCCAAGCTCTTAATTATTAAAACATGAGAAATTTCATTAAGCAGTTCTGAGAATATGAAGAATATTGAGGTGAAAGGAAATATTCCTTACTATGCTAGGGACAGCTGAACCCAGGCAGAATTTGATCAGATGTATTTAAATTCATTTACATTTCTATCATCTCATAATTATTAAATTTCTTACCTGGAGTTATTTTCCTATATTTGCAATTATTTTATTGAAGTTGCTGGCATCATCTCTCTTATCTTTATGATTACATGTTTCTGTTAACATTATACAGTCTGGTCCCAAGTGTTTGTTAATCTTCCGTTGAATAAAATGCTTTCCATTTTCTTTTCTTTTTTTTCCCCCATTACATAAACAGTCTCATAATATTCCAGATATGAGCAAGCCTGGTTAGAAAATTATTTTTTTTCCTGCCTGGCTTGTTTTCAGAAGAGTGAAACATCTAAAACACTTTGATTTAGGTGAATGTGTCCTATAGGTTAATCTCAGGATTCTCAACTTTGTGCAGCAAAATGCATGATAGTCACTGACCCCATGATGTGATACATCTAAAACAATATATTTTGATTTTGGAATTCCGCAGGGATAGAAGGGTAAGAGGAGTCATCAAGACCGTCTACTGTGTCCAGTTAGCCTAAAGGGTTGACATTTCCAAGAAGAAAGAGGTTAAAAATCATAGAGGATTGAGGTCTGAGCCAAACTCCATGAAGAGATTATGGGCTTCATTAGTTTCTGTCCTTTTTTCCCCAGGGCACTAGGACCACTCAGGCCAGAACACTAAGAAAACTCCTTCTGTACTAGCTTTCGGGCCGGAGTATGCTCCAAGTACACACCAAATCTGCAGCTTTCTCAATATCCTTGGATCCTGCATGTGCCTGGGTGGTCATCTTTCAGAGTCAAAATAAGTCAATGCTGAATATCAGAAATAGCACAAACTTGTAAATGGTGGAGTGAGAACTTGAAGCGCAGCTCTCTGAGGCCAAGGATTCAGCTGTCTCTTTCCATAATTCTACAGATATTTCAAAAGATACATTTTGGTGAGTGGAGTCTTTTATTACCTTAAAATAATTATCTTTTCAGAAGCTGCAAAATTTTATCTGTTTAATTATGGCAAATGTCTTAGATATGATTTTGCCCTACTTCTGCTAGATAAATGAAGAAAATTAAATGGCTTGGCTTCATTATGGACCTAAACTGAACAACTGAGGAAGAATCTCTGTGACCAGTTCCAGCAACTTTACTGGAAGCTTCCCCTCCTCACACTCACATGTATTCATAAACTGTTTCTAAACATTGGCCTTAAAAGAATACCTTTCAACCAGATCAATTTTAGAATCGTGATACTAATTGGTATGAAGTGGACTGGCAGTCTTGAGATCTCTTTCACTTGGAAAAGATGGGTTTATTCTGTACTGCCAAAAGAGAGAAAGTGAATAAAGAGATGTAATTTAACTGTATCAATAAGGGGAAAGGGAATTGTATGAACCTCAACAGAAGAGAAAAACATGTTTGAAAATTGCTTGAATCACTTAAACTTTTTATTGTTATCAACACTAAAGCATATCCTCCATTAGAAAAACAGTGGGTATAATTGAATTGCTTTTGAATGACTTTCAATGATTCCTATTTGTGATGAGGTATTAGAATAATTTCAATATAATTTGATAAAATTTTATTTTCATTTGTTTTGTCTGTCAAACTTGAGATGACTGTTGAAAAGAATGTGTAAAATAGAATAATTTTTGCTATTGAAAAGTAGCTAGGCTTCTGTAGACAGAACTCTAGTCTCTATTTTTAAGGTTTTAAAAATCTTAAAATAAGACTTGAAGTTTGTGATGCTTCTATTAGACAGTAAGATGGTGAATTTATCAGAAGGTCAAAGATTTTAAACAGATAATAGTTAATGTTCTGGGTAAATTTTATGAAAATAAATTTTCCAAATTAATTTAAACCCCATAATAAATGGAATCAAATTTGAAATAGGGAAAATTTTAAAAAAGAATTATTGTTTCAAAATGTAAAACTAGTTCCCAAATGTTAAGGAGCACTATTAAATAAACTGGACATTTATTTATATTTATTGTATTGTTTAGATTCATAGTTGCATGTCAGTTATTCTGGATTGTGTTCAGAGAACTTCTCAGAATTCCTTTTATTAAAAATGCAATTGCAGAAAAAAATTAAATCCCTTAAGAATTTAATATTCACATCTCAGAGAAATACAACATCAAGTGCAGACTTACATTTCAGAATCAATGTTAACCATTTGTGTCTAGTTTGAAGCTTCCTGTATTTGTCTAAAACTAAAAGCCAGGATTTTGTATCTCCCTTGATAAAAAATGTAAATAATGCAAAGTATTTTGCATATTCTTGTGCTGTACATGGGCTGAATTTTTTTAAAAAACTTTAAAGCCTTGAAGCAGAACCTTGTAATTTGTGGAAATGATGAGTGTAAAATCCTACCATAAAATGCTAAAAATATACACTGTTTCAAATAAAACCAAGAAATGCAGGATTTAAAAAAAAATGCAACTGCCTTAAAGATTAAAAAAAAAAAAAAAGCTTAACTTATCTGAAATTTTATGCTCAGTGTATAATCTACTGTTTTCTAAAAGTCATATTTGATAATATTATTACTTTTTCAGGATGAAATATCAAGTGAAGTGCCCTCTACATAGCACATTTGAGATCTGCATACTTTCTTCCCATCATCTCCATGGTTTGGGGTCTAGTTAAGAGGTTGGAGTTACTTCCTTCTTGTTGACTTTTGGCTTCTATAATGGATCACATTACCATTCCCAATAGTCTGCTCCTGTTCTGGGTCACACTATCCTAGATGTGAAATATGACCTATTTTATTTGATTCACATACTATCGTCAAAATAACAACCAAGCAAACAAAAAGTAAATCCAGCTTATGTAATTGATTTCATTAAAGGCTTAAAAAAATCAGTTATGGGTGTTTCCACAAGAACATCAAACCATACATTTTAAATATTGAATTTTTTTTAAAGTTCATTGGCTACTATTCACAAGTTTTTGGATACCACCATATTTGTTCCTTTTATCTACAGTCTTCCTCATGCCCTTTTCCTTCTCTGCTTTTCTCCATCACCAGGTTTTGTTCTGGTTTTAATTTAAAGCTATTGATTATCTTTCTATCTGCTTCCAACTTGTCTTCTCAGAGTCTCACATATACTTTAGAGAATTTTCCCAATATATTCTTGAAAAAAAATCCTTCCGATATGGAACTATAATTCTAGTGAATTAAATAAGTTTTTATAATTACTATAATTACATTTTATAATTATTAAGAATAATACAATCATTATTAAAATTTAATATATTTTCAATCTACTTCCCTTTTCTTCCAGTAAAATTTTGTGGACTCTGCCAAAGCCATCTTTTTGCTCCCCAAATACGATGCAGTCATGACAGAATACATTCATTATGTAGTTGGAACACTGTGCTATTGAAAGATATTCTCCTCAGTTTTCTTTTTTCCTTTTCAAGATTTTATTTATTTATTTGAGAGGGAGAGAGAGAGAGAGCAAAAGAGAGCACGAGTAGGGGGAGGGGCAGAGAAAGAAGCAGACTCCCCACTAAGCAGGGAGCCCAATGCGTGGGGCTCAATCCGGGACCCTGGGATCATGACCTAAGCCCAAGACAGATACTTAACCAACTGAGCCACCCAGGAACTCCTCTCCTCAGTTTTCTAAGTATAGCTGAAGCAGTATATCAAATAGTGGTGAACAATGAAGATGATATTTTTTCCATGTGGCCCAGGGACAATGTAAATAAATAAGAGCTAAATGTTTTCTAACCTTCAGAGGGGATGCATGTTATGTTACATGTTATGTGTTACATGTTTTATATGTGGTGTTATGCTATGCATTACGTTGTGTTATATAATGTTATCTCTTTCTCCTAGGTGTCTGCTTTCCAATATGAAGACCTCTCTAGGTGACTGCCTCGCTTAAGGTATCCTGAATTTGGAATAGATGCTAAGGTAAATGGAAAAGGAAGAAGTGGTTTACACTAGGATGTTCATTTCTGCATCTATGACCTCTGACTCATAGTCCTATATTCTCTCTACCTTAATGGTGAATTATATTTAGGTACAGAGACTGGAGAATGTCACTCATCCTTCCCCATAGGATATTAATTCTTCACACTAAATCTCAACCCTAGTGCAGTCTTCTCTACAACTGGGTTCACTGTGCCAAGCAAAATTCCTATGCACCAGTCTCCAGTAGGCTTAGGGTAATTGGGGGATAAATTGCTGTTAGTGCCATAATACCCCAGCATAAGGGATTGTACTTGATGGAAAATCAGGCTGAATCCCCAGTTAACGTATGTGGGCCTGGCTCTATACACAGATGTTAGGAAATTGGATTATTACTCTGATAGCTTTAGGCGCTGAAGGGCGAGGTCCTACTTTCTTTGAAGTTGGTGTTGTTAATCTTTCCCAAGCTGTCCTCAGTACCTCTAGATAAGCTTTAACTTCTGTTTGGGCTTCAAGTCCTTTAACTTTTAAACTCTGCAGGACTAAATTTTCAGAAGTGCGAAGTCTGTTGGATCTAAGATACCATCTATAATATGTGCACCACTATTATATGTATCACTAAAAGAAGGGGGTATGAATCTCTGCCAATTTAACATGGACCCCATATTTTTATATCACAGCTTTCATTTTATTCTCATTGAAATACCTCTTTTCTTACCTATAGCATAAGAAAGAAAATGTAAGAGATATAATTGATGAAATGATTCTAAAACTAAAACTTCTTTACATTCAGAGTCCAACTTTTTGACATGGGATCATCAGTGTGCTTATTTTTTCCTCACGCAATTACTCTCTGATCATCAGCATTACTGATTCATCATTTCCTAAAAGAATGGTATTCTATATTCTCTGGGATTATTATCCAAGCAGCTGACACCATTCTATAATTTTTGGTACATGGTGGCAGGCAATTAACAACTACAACATACCTGCTCCTGGATGACAATAACTATAAGTTGTCCAAATTTAGGTATGTTAAAATCTGAAAAAAAAAAAAAAATCCATAAAATAATGCAGCTGCGTTTTATCTGGAAATTTCAGATTCTTAATCACCATAATTAAAGGATGGGCATTTCTGCTTCTAAACATCCAGGGTTCATCCCCATAAGCATCCCTGACCCTGCACTGGCACATTTCCAGTAGTCAATAAAAAAGTCCATGGGTCACTGAGTTCTTGGTAGCACAGGGGTGCATCTTGTCTAGAAAATCTTGCTTCCTTATAACCACAGCAAAATTATGAGCATTTTTAAGTTCTTCTTTTGCTCCAACAAGCCTTCCTCATCCAGGGCTTGGGACATCTCCAGAAACCTGTGGTATAATTCATTGTATCATGGAATGTGTGGTGCCACAGCCCTATAGTCCTATGCATTCTTGGAACCCCTCCATGCCTCTGCACACACATGCATTCACAATTATTCCAGCATTTTCCATGTTGAATGGAAAGATCTAGCAGCATGTTATAGGGGCTTATACTGGTCCCTATACTGGGGGACCTATTCCTATACTGGTCGCAGACTAAGGTTTAATAATAGACAAATATCCTATGACAGAAGAATAGAGTCTGTCAGCATGTCCACAGTAGCCCCAGAAGTAAAACACGGTCTCTATCTTTCTTCAAAGGAGACTTGGGAAGCATCTGTGTATGTGTGTAGGCAACTCTACTGATATTTGAGAAGATGGAGGGAAAACATGAAAATGTAACAATAAACTTAAACTGACTTTTCTTCATTCTTATCCTCAGAAACATTTCTGTAGACATCTAAGTTGCCTGACCCTCTTCCATTCTGCTATTCACAAATTCTTTTCTTCTTCCTCCTCTGCTCTCTTTTGCATGGTAATTCCTACTTCTTTCTTATCTACAGAAGCTTAATGATCGCTTCTCTGTTTCCCCAACTCATATATTTATTCTTCTAAGGGCTCCAGCAGGTAAAAAATATCCAAATAGAAAGGAAGTTAGTCATATATGCATCCCATGGCCTGTATAGTTCTCAAAGGCTTCATGGATGGGTTAGGCTTGAACTGTAATTTTAAGTACAGAGAAAAATGAGAAGAGACAGGAAGAAATTCTAGGCAGGAAGTCAGAAGAAGTAACAGAAGCATTAGGGAGAATTCTGCCTCACTTATTTGGGGAAATTAGCTCTCTATAATTAGTTTTAACCAGTCAGACACTTCAGCATAAGCCCTTCTGCTTCACTCCAACACCCTTGCTTCTGCATCAATGGTAAAGCAGATGCTCACTAAAATCAGTTCATGGGCCAAGCCACATTAGGGAACACCTTTTTTCACTCTAATTTCCTAAGCCCCACCTCCAGAAGTTCATACTAACAGCTTCTGGGGTTGGTGCTGTGAATATATAATAGTTTTATTCATTTTAAAGTTTCCAGCTGACTTAGCAATCATCCAGATTAGTAAATTACTGCATTTAAAATGATTTAATTTGGTTACATGATATAATATTTAAATTAGTCATTCTGAGGAAAAAGACATATTTTTCAAGGAGAAACAAACAGCAGTATAAGAGTAAAAGTCTGAAAGGGAGGACCAAAGGGAGGTACCACAAAGGTGGGCACTTGGAGATACTGAGTTTAGTATGAAGGTAAAGGAAACTTACAGAATAGGGGAAAATAAAAGTTGGGATGTAAAAGTTGTTCCAAAGGAAAGGACCTGGGAGAGTAACAAAATAAAATTTATCATATTTTCTATTTTATTTAGGTCCCTCATGAAAAATACAAACATTTGCATGTGTCTGAATATCATCTTAGTGCCAATGTTAATTATCAAGGGTAGAGGGGTAGTGTGGGGGGGTGGTGTTTGGTTGGAGCTTGACGGTTGCTTATGTTGTACAAAGCCCACGAGTCTTGTGAAGGAAATAAAGAATCCTTCTCTGAAAGGAATTAAGTCATACATATTTCTGCAAAAGATTTCTAACTCTCCTTGTTTCACTGTCCAAAGCCCTCTGGGGGGGATTACATCCTAACATGTTTTAACCTCAGTCTCTCTAAAAAATCCTTTTGTTTCACATAGTGCTTGACACTTAGTTGGTGTATAATAAATATCTTTTGAATGTCTGTGAATGATTGACTATATGACTGAATGTAGAGCAAGTTTATCCTGAAAAAGGAAAGAAAAGTTTTACTCTCCTATTAAGTTCTCCAGAGTTCTTAGAATGGTAAAACCAGATTTCTTATATCATGTCTTGGTATACCATATGCATCATAAATTAAATTAGCCATCTGAATTTTCTCACAAGTCTTTTCGACAAATGAAAGTCTTTTTTTTTTTTTTTTTTTTTGTCCTTTTCATTCTTAAAGAACAGCATTCAGAGTGAGCCTTATACTTTGGCTTACTGAACCAAAAAAAATAGAGAAAGTGGATGAGAGAAAAAAATCAAATAAATATTTAAAAGGGACAACAGCAGACCATTACAATGAGTGAAAATGCATCCACAGACACATGGCACTGTGCAATTTTACACTTCTGGGGACAAAGATTCTGCAAACTTCTGAGAAGAGGAAAAAGATGGTCCACATACAAAATGCAAGGAATGATGATGGCTTTAAGGTTTTCAATACAACACCGCAAGCAAACACGATACAAAAATACTTTGAAAACATTTTTACATAAAATATCTAACTAAATTCTTCACCTATCTTAACATCAATTATGATTAAAGACAAAATGAAGATATTTTCAGAAATGTAAAATGTCAAAAATTATCTCCCATTATCTTTTCTTCGAAGCTATTTGATATGCATCAACCAAAACAAGGGAGTAAACCTAGACAGAAAAAAAAAAAAAAAAAAAACCTACATAAGACATGACTTCATTTCAGGAAAGAAAGAAACTGAGGAGTACATGAGATGTTGGTGAAGGGAAAAATGATTAATGACAAATGCATACCAGACTTAGAGGAGGCATAGTTTGGTCTAGAGAAAGTCAGAAGCTTCTGGGACTTTAAGAATTTTTGAGTTCTTCAAGAATTTTCAAGTTCTTCAAGAAAATTAAATCAACAAATTCTTGATGTACTGGAATTTTGAGAGGGGATTTAAACAACTGAAATAAAGTTGGGAGTTGAATTAGTGCTATTTTCATAGAAAAATCTGCAAAATGTTAAAAATGAGAAAGAACTGCAGAGAAAAAATTATGCAAGAAATGAAAATCAACTAATATATATGTATATATTATTTATATAGATATATGCAAGGCATGAAAGTATTTATGGAATTAACACAATATTAACAGATACCATTGGTAGCACCAAAATGATGATAAGGCTCTACTGGGAATGGGTGGGATGGTAGGTAAGATTGGGAGTGATACTTAGCCTTTTTCATAACATGCCTTGCAGAATGTTTAACTCCTTAAATTCTGTCCATGTAGCTAAAATGCACATTCTTCCTGTTTGCCTGGGACTGCCCGTGCATATATCTGTAGTCTTGCTATAATCATTAATAGCACACCATTCATTCTCAAACGATTCCTAGTCTGAATGATAAATTACAGTGTCACCATGATTTAGAACAAAAGGGCTTATTTCTTGCTCATGTTAAATGTAAGGGTTACTGACAGTTGTACTTCTGCTCCTTGTTTTTTCTTTATTCTAAGATCTAGGCTGAAGGAACAGCTCCTAAGAGGATATACTTTTCCTATGACAAAGGGGAAAGAGCAAGAGGGCAACAAATGAACATCATGGCTCTTAAAGCTTCTGCTGGAGAAGGGCACACTGTCACTTTTGCTCACATTTATTGGCTAGGGCAAGTCACATGTCCAAACCAGCTGTCAGGGGTGGGGTGACAAAGAAGGTACTGCTTGTTATAGGGTAATAAATGGCGATGTATAATCTCCCTACAAGGGAGGGGGGTAAAAGAGTGGGGAGCAACAATAAATCTGTCAGAGTACACATCAATAATTTAAGAAACAAAACAGAGGATCATAGGGAAAGGGAGGAAAAGGTAAAACAAGAGGAAACCAGAGAGGGAGACACACCATAAGAGAGTCTTAATTATAGGAAACAAACTGAGGGTTGCTGGAGGGGAGGGGGGGTGGGGGGGATGGGGTGCCTGCGTGATGGACATTAAGGAGGGCATGTGATGTAATGAGCACTGGGTGTTATATAAGACTGATGAATCACAGATCTGTACCTCTGAAACCAGTAACACATTATATGTTAATTAACTGAATTAAAATAAAAATTAAAAAAAATCTGTCAGAGTTCACATCCAAAAGTAAAACTTGAAAAAAATACAATATTAGTAGATAATATATGAATAATAGCTAAATAACTGCTGTGAGAATTTGAATGTCAAATAAAAATAGATAATTTATATTTTGCTTTTTACTTTACCCTAGACTTAACATATGTAATCACATTTGATACATCCATCATAAGATGGACATTTCTTAATGTCCATTTTATAGGTGATGACATTGACATTAAAAGGTTAAATAACTTGATCAACTTAATAATTTGATACAAATAATAAAGCAATCTTGTTAGATACTTGGTTGTTTTGATCTTTATAGATGTCTAGCTACTTTTTTCTACCATGCCACATGTATCCATGTGGAATAAAAGAGGTGTAGAAACATCAACTGCTTTGGGACGTTAGTAAATTGGAAGTGGCTTAATATGAGGTTATATTTCTTTTCACTGGACACGTGTTGTATTTCATAAATGCTATAATAAATATTGATTCTTTGATTTCTTATTTTGAAAAAAATGAAATCTAGTCCTACTGTAAAGTAGTGTTAGGTGGTAAGTAAATGATTACAGAATGAGAAGTATAACAAGATTATGTGATTGCTGCTAAATAAATATATAGACTCAAAATATCTGTTTGAGACTCAATAATAAAAGCATGTGAGTATAACTGTTGACTAAAATCAATCTTCTATAGGGATAAAATGTGCTGTTCATATAACAAATACATGGGGGCATACAGAAGGTAATGACACAATCACTTTTATAGATTTTCATTTTCAAACCAAATTTCTACCCTTATTTATTCACTTGAGCATTCATTCATTTAACAGTGTTTTAATAATCACTTGTGCCAGTGAGAAAAATGTCCCGTGCTTTAAGAGCTCAAAATCATGTGGTAGAGATAGAAATATATACAAGTAATTGTTAAAGAGTGAGACATGCTAATACAAGTATATGCAAAAGGCTAAAATAACACTCATGATGTGTCTGTGGGTTTGTGACATTTGAGTCAGAGTTAGAGAAGAGTGTGAATCTGTCAGCTTGCTCTAGAGAGAGAGGCAGGAAGAGGAGTGGAGAGCAGAGGTTAGAGAACATTTCTTCATAGTAGAAGAAGGAATAAAACCCAAACAAACATACACATCTCCTTCACAGTTTTCTTTGAGATGAACCTTACCAACGTGAAATCATGTACCAGTGAGTCTTACACCTCGTTATTGGTTCTGCTTTATTCTTTACTTCCAGATGCTGGATATAAAAGTCTAGGCTTAAAGAATCTTGAACTAGAAGTACCAGGGAAAAATAGGCATGATAGCTTCAGTGCACAACGAAAAGACAACACTGAAGACTTGGAATGCCTTGGGCAAGAAATTAAAAACACATAGTAGGAGTAGAAGCTGCCAAAGTAGGGAAGGCCAGAAACTCTGGTGCCAGGAAGAGCACTGGAAAGGCAGGTAGGGTCAATCACAGTAGGGCCTCCAATGTGAAAGGGTAAAGTTTTCATTTAAGTTTGGGAAGCTTTTGATAGTGGGGAAGCCTGGAATAACCAAGAAACACAGCTGCTACCTAAGATCAATGCCATTTTTAAAGCACTGGGATAAACTGGACTGAGTCAAATCTCCTGCTGTGATTCTAACACTCCCACTGCTCAGCTCTTCCCTAGTGAAGCTTTAATGGTTTTACAGAAGCTTTTATTTGTCTGGTAGTGTCTAAAGAAGGCTCTCTGTTTTTAGCTGCCAATTCAAACAACCAAAATAACTTGGTTATTGCCTTGTCTCAGACTTATATTCATTGATGTACTAGAGATTTTTCTATTTCTGGGAATATAAATTGTGAAGTCCTTGACTTTTCTTAATAATTTATTAATATGATAATTAATAAATTAATAAAACTAAATGGCATGGATGCCTAGGTGGCTCAGTCGGTTAAGCGTCTGCCTTCGGCTCAGGTCATGATCTCAGGGTCCTGGGATAAAGCACAGAGTTAGGCTCCCTGCTCAGTGGGGAGTCTGCTTGTCCTTCTCCCTCTGCCCCTTCCCCTGCTGATGCTCTCTTTCTCTCTCTCTCTTTCAAATAAATAAAATTTCAAAACAAAACTAAACTAAATGGCATTTGTTACCAGATGAAACTGTGCTTACTAAATCTGAACAAATAATAATAAGCATGTTTGAGTATTTATATATATAGATATATGAACATATATGTATATATTTCATGTCATTTGTGTTAACTTTGTGAAGGTGACTATTTTGTAGCTAAAACCCAAACCAAAACCAAATAAAAACAAAAAACAATAGAAAGCATCAGAGAACACAGCTGAAGAACATTTATATAATTAAAGAAATGTTTTAGTTTGTAATTTTTGCAACTAATGCTTTATAAAAAAGAAACCTGGGGGCACCTCGGTGGCTCAGTTAAGCATCCAACTCATGATTTTGGCTCAGGTCATAATCTCAATGTCCTGAGATTGAGCTCCGAGTCAGGTTTGTGCTCAGCAGGGAGTCTGCTTGAGATTCTCTCTCCCTCTGCCCCTCCCCCAACTCACAAGTGCTCCCTCTCTTTCTCTCAAATAAATAAATAAATCTCTCTCTTTTTTTTTTTTTTAAAGAGAGAAAACTGTGTCTTTGGTCGAATCCACACTGAATTTTTTCTTCCCTGATTTATTATCTTCCATTTTTATTATTGATATGTACTCTAAACACATTGATTTTCACAATTCTGCCAACTGACTTAATAAAAAAGTAATCAAAGCATAGTTTCATGATGATTAAATAATTATATAGTAATTCATGAAGTCAGCTAATTACTATAGATTTGGTTCAAGGTTTCCATTTATTTTACTCAATATTAGTACCAGGTCTAAGTAACAAGTCTGGCATATTTGGAAGGCAAACAATTATTTTCTATACTTTTTGTAAACTAAAACAAAAAGCTCTATCATGCTAAAGTAAGTTATGTTTCAAATTTTCTTTATTATAAATGGACAACTAAAATGCCTTGATTGAACTTTAACATAAATTTTAGTTTTATTTAATAAATAATTATGGGGGAAAAAACTTAAATTTTATAAAACTCAGGTCAGATAACATATGATATACCGAAGTTTGATAAATGAATCTAACGCATAGGAGGATATGCCAACAACTGTAATAGTTACCATTTCAATATAACCACAGGCCAGAATTCAACATAGAATTCTCTATTTAAGTAAGATATTGTTATTATAATGTCTAGATGTTTATTTCCTTCAAAGGAACTTGATGGCTTGAAATAGAATCAAGATGAAGGCATGCCACTTAATCATTTTAGTCACAGCTTCTTGGATTAGTTTGGTTAAATGCCATAAAGTTGTGTGACTGGTGTGTGAAAATGACATATTTTAATATATACAGTGAAAAATCAGTATCTTTTATAGGCAATAAATTTAAACATTTAGTTAAATTAATTAAAACGTGTATGCACTTTTTTTCTTAAACATTTAAAATATAAAATACATAATTAAAAATTTTATCAGAGATACTTCAAATGCTTAATATAGTTCGTCAAATGAATATTAATAAGATAATTGAAACAGAAAATATTTCAGCTACATTACCTGTATGACTTCATACTGTATTGATTTTATCTTAAACATTTTTTTCATAATTGTCTAAAATTTAAAAAAAATCTACACATTAAAAAATGAAATTCAGAGAATTAAGTGAATAGGTGATGAATTTAATCAAGTATCCCCTAAACTTGACCCCCAGAAAAGTAAAATAATTTTCACAATTACCTCAATTGGCCATTTTATCTCACACAGTCAAGTGAAGGTTAAATTCTTTGTTTAATATTGACAGGTTTATTTGTAAATATGAAAATTTTTTAAAAATAATATGAATTTTGGAAGTGAATTTTTTTTTATCTTTTATTTTATTTAAAGTATGCACAAAAATGCACAAATATTTTATGGTCTAAGCAACAGAACAATTCTAGCATCTGCATGAGATGGAAATCCAGAATAGATGGAAAAGAGTCAGTCATTTTATAGAACTGTGACCCTGCGACTGGGTAGCTCACATTAGTGAAAGTGGGGAATAGGGAGGTAAGATTAGGAGGGTTGAATGGAAGAAAAGGGAAAATTCAAGGCAGTAAGTTGGGAAGCATCTGGGAGTCAGAAAACCTAGGCTCTGACTGCAGTTGTAACTAACATGTATGTGAACCTTACCAAGTTATGTTGTTTCTCTGTGAATGTTGATTTTATCACCTGTAAAATGCAAAAATTAACACAATCTGCACATGGTTATTATGTGGATTGAACAATATAATTTCTATAAATAGCCTACTATCACGCCAGGCATACTGCATAAAATGGTTGTTTCTTTTTCTCTTTTCCTCTTCATTCTCCTTCTCCTTCTTCTTCCCCTTTTCCTATTCCACTTCTCCTCCACCTCCTTTCCTTATTTTTCCTCCTCCTTTTCCTCTGCCATTTCTCTTTCTTCCTCTCCTCCATCATCATCACTACTGCAAGAATGGGAAAGGGAAAGAATAGGAGCTGCTGAAGTTCAGAATCTGATGAAAAGTGAGATGTAAGCAAGCCACTTGGTTTGTGCCAGGATGATTCACTGTTTTGAAACCATTTGGGGACGTATTAAAAATTGATAAATTACAGCATTTAAATATGTTGCTTAATAATGCTACCTAAGTCAAAACAGGATAATGGTTAATAAGTAAAATGATCAGTACTTCCCAGATGCCAAAAAATCAGCAAAGTACTCATAAAGAATATATAATTCAGGATGTGTAAAAAATACTAAAAAATGTTACTTACAAAGAATTAATCTTATTCTTTATGGGACGTTTCATGGCTTAGGTGTGGTAAATAAAGACGATGAATCTGTGTTAACTACAAAATTACATATTTCTAAACAGTATTTGTTATTAAACAGTATCTCCCTAGTTTTCTTAGTTTCATCTATCTGAGATAAATCTAATCAATTTGCCTTTGCTATACTATTGAAGTGCTAATCATTTGATTAGTACCTGGATTGCAGGCAAAATATAGATGATACATAAAAACCTATCTGTAACTTCTGCCAAATCCAAAAAATGTTCACATTACTAAAACACAGTACTATATTGTATATTTGGAAAACATGGTAAGAATACAAGTTATAACATTATTTATTTGATTATGATCATTATAACTGGCTTAACTCTGTCTCTTTTTGAAAGCTATCTAGTTCTATTCTTGAAAATGTTTTGGCCTTTATAATAACATTGTGTGTGTGTGTGTGTGTGTGTGCATAAACTCATTGTAGAAAATTTATAATGTAACAAAATTTATAAAATATAGGGTGCCTGGGTGGCTCAGTTGGTTAAGCGACTGCCTTCCGCTCAGGTCATGATCCTGGAGTCCCTGGATGGAGTCCCGCATCAGGCTCCCTGCTCGGCAGGGAGTCTGCTTCTCCCTCTGACCCTCTCCCCTCTCATGTGCTCTCTCTCTCTCAAATAAATAAATAAAATCTCAAAATTTATAAAATGTAAAATAAAATTCTATATTGCAAACCAGATACAAAGAGCAAATGTTTGGTACACACCTATCCAAAGTACACACATATGAATTTATATACACATATTTAACAAATGGGATCATAGGGTCTATACCATTTTGTACTCTGCATTTATGATCACATTGTGTCATGTGATTCTCCAATGAATTGACAAATAATAGGAATAAATTCACATAGTATTCCATTCCTGTTTAATTTGTAAAGATGATTCTATGAGAAGAGTGGCATTTGATTAGAGAGAGAGGGATAGATAAATTTCTCTAAAATTGGGAGAAGATTCTTTCCAAAGACCTCTCATTTTTGGGTTAAGTCGAATTGTTCCCGAATACCTAAGAGTATATTTTCATGCAATGTCCATCAATCATTCAGCAGCAACAGAGTACAATATTCCTATAGGTTTCCTTGCTACAATTGTTAAACAAATGTTTCATATTCCACATCTTTAGCAGAGTTCTTATTTTATCCAAAAATATAATCATTTTCATGATTTTATTTTTCTTGCTTAAAAGAGAAGCATTTCTAAAAAAAATTGAAAGTGCTTTTTAAATTAATATGAAAGTGTACTTTAGGAATACAACCACAGTAATAGATCCAGACAGCACGTCTCTGGGTACTAACATAGTGCTTTCCTTTTAGGTAAAGAAAATGAAAAATATTGATTCTTCAAAGCTATGTTAGTGTAGAAAAGGTCAGATATTGACCCTCTGTAGTCTGAAGCTTTATATTTTTTGGTCTGCAGATGGCCTATTGCTATAAACATTTATTTATAGGAAATTATCCATTCTTTGAATTTTCCAGTTCAGTTATGAACTCTTACATAAATAAATCTGAGGTTCAGTAAGCTTTAGATTATGCTATTAAAAATCAACTGCTTGACCTTAACCATATCTATATTGGTTAAAAGAGTTACGATATCAAAGAGTTGACAAAATAAAATTGGGACTGACTAAAAAGTCAAGATTTAACATGAAATTACTGTTAAATAATACCAACAAATTCTATAGTAAGATGTTTGTACCAAATTAAAAGAGTGACACTTTTGGGGTGTTAAGTGTCATTAAGCATCTGCCTTTGGCTCAGGTCATGATCCCAGGGTCCTGGGATCGAGCACCCTGAGTCGGGCTCCCTGCTCAGTGGGGAGCTTGCTTCTTCTCCCACTCCCCCAGCTTGTGTTCCCTCTCTTGCTGTCTTTCTCTCTGTCAAATAAATAAATAAAATCTTAAAAAAAATTTTAAAAAGAGTGACACTTTTTTTGTTGTTGTTGCTGTTATATTGATATTTCAATGGGTTGCTTTGGTCAGTTTCAGATAATAAAAATCCCCAACAAAGTTTCATGTCAGTTGTTGAAGAATCGTCTTCTTTGACAGGTAATGCTTCTCTTAAATTTGCTCACTTTTGTTCTGTACTTTCTGAATCTTAGCTCCTTATGCTGAAGTTGATTAACCTGGGAAGAGAATCATCTTGTATTGTGGTTCTTTTCAAAATGACCCAGTTGGACTTTCTCCTGGGTCCACATATGTTCCATCGGAAAATACATCTATCTTTGTCCTACTTCCACTATTCTGCAGACCTCTTTCTGACCAGATCTCCCACCCTGTACCGCTTACTCCTTACTCCTTACAGGGCAACCTCTCTCCCAAAGTTCTTATATTTGAAGAGGGACTGTCATTTATTGGCACTTTTGCTTCAAAGAACTCAGAGAAAGCAGTGTATCATTTTTATTACAGACCTATTACTTTTTCTTTTAAGAAGATGAAGTTTAGTAATGCTGGGGATCAAAACATTTCAGCGTCTCGGTCACGCTGACCAGTACAAAATCATCTCTAAATTGCTTATTCAGAAAGCTGCACCCAAATATATTCAGTTTGGCTCTGAGTTTATCAGGGTATGACAGAAGAAAATTCTTGGGACATTCCCCACACAATTTAGTCAAATAATTGGTACATCCACATCCTTCATCTATTCCCTTGTCTGCCATTTCCTACTGGGCTCAAATTGCACTCAGAATCCTTAAAGACTGGAAAATAGAACTTGGAAATAAAATAAAGCAAATAATATATCTAGGTTTTTAATATAAAATATTAGACAATGATAGTTTGGTTACAGTTCTATTTACAGAACCAAAACTCTGGTTCTGAATTTCTACAGCATTTACTCTATACATATTTTAGTTAGTGCATTATTAATTACTGCATCACAAATTACCTGGAAATATTACTTTTTAAAACAATGAATATGACCTTACGGTTTCTGTGGATCAGGGATTCAGATGTGGCTGAACTGGGTTCTCTGGTGCAGGATCTCTCATGAGGCTGCAGTCAAAGGGCTGGTTGGAACTGCCGTCATCTCAAGGCCTGAGTGAGAGAGGATCTACTCCCAAGCTCACTTGTTTTTTGTCAGGACTCAGGTTCTCACTGGCTATTGGCCAGGTTCACTTGCCCCACGAACCTCTTTACAGGTAGCTGACAACACAAAAAAGGTATATTGCAAGAAAACTGGCATCCTATCACTTTTTCCCATATTCTATGCATTAGAAGTGATTTCCTAGGTCTATCTTTCACACAAGGGCAGAGGATTGATTGCCCAGCTTAAAAAATCCAGCAGATGAGGCTGATTGGAAGCCATTTCAGATGATTTCTAATAGGGTTAATCATTTATCATTCAATACCCTTGTAACAGCAGACATATATTTTTTACACTATTGACCAATTTTTGGAGCACTACAGACTGCTTTAGGTCTAGGGAATACAAAGTTGCATAGTATCTGCCTTAAAATTCTATCTAGAATTTAGTGATTAAATGATTCCTCCATACCCATGAAGATGAGGGTATGTGAGACAGTAGACTAGAATCTGCTCTTGCTCTGGTTTTTTTTTTTTTTTTTTTCCCTCTTTTAGCTCCTTAGGAGTTGCCTGCATTCCTTGACTCGTGGGCCCTTTCCATCCTCAAAGCCGGCAATGACTAGTTGCGTCTCACACTCTGTCAAAGTGACACTGACTCTCCTACCTCCCACTTTCACTTATAAGGACCCCAAGATTTTATTAGGCCTACCCAGATAACCTAGGATAATTGCCTCATTTCCAGATCTGCTGATTAGCAAACTTAATTCCATCTGCAACTTTAATCCCTCCATAACACATTCATTGGTTCTGGGTATCAGGAAATAAACAACTTTGGGGGCCATAATTCTACGTATCACATTTTGAAATGTAAGATTTAATTGAAGTAAGCTTGGACTACATTTACATATTTTCACTATACATAGTACACTGTGCAATTCTTTTAGCAACTTCAGAGCTTATCTATATTTATTGATTTATTAAATGAATAAATCAATACATATCAGCTCGAGTTGTTTTGACTTTGCTCTACACAAAGTTGCTGAATCTCCTAGGCTGACTATGAGTAGAGGGACACAGACAACTACACTTTCTATTCAGAATCCTTTTGACTTGGACTCTCCTTTGTTTTTTGGTTTTTTTTGATGTAGTGTTCCATGATTCATTATTTACGTATATAACACCCAGTGCTCCATGCAGAACGTGCCCTCTTTAATACCCATCACCAGGCTAACCCATCCCCCACCCCCCTCCCCTCTAGAACCCTCAGTTTGTTTCTCAGAGTCCATAGTCTCTCATGGTTCGTCTCCCCCTCCAATTTCTCCCCCTTCATTTTTCCCTTCCTACTATCTTTTTTTTTTTTTTTTTAACATATAATGTATTATTTGTTTCAGAGGCACAGGTCTGTGATTCATCATTCTTACACAATTCACAGCGCTCACCATAGCACATACCCTCCTCACCCAGCCACCCCATCCCTCCCACCCCCCACAACTCCAGCAACCCTCAGTTTGTTTCCTGAGATTAAGAATTCCTCATATCAGTGAGATCATATGATACATGTCTTTCTCTGATTGACTTATTTTGCTTTGCATAATGCCCTCTAGTTCCATCTACATTACAAATGGCAAGATTCCATTCCTTTTGATGGCTGCAAAATATTCCATTGTATATATACACCACATACTCTTTATCCATTCATCTGTTGATGGACATCTTGGCTCTTTCCATAGTTTGGCTATTGTGGACATTGCTGCTATAAACATTGGGGTGCACGTACCCCTTCGGATCACTACATTTGTATCCTTGGGGTAAATACCCAGGAGTGCAATTGCTGGGTCATATGGTATCTCTATTTTCAACTTTTTGAGGAACTTCCATACTGTTTTCCAGAGTGGCTGCACCAGCTTGCATACCCACCAAAAGTGTAGGAGGGTTCCCCTTTCTCCGCATCCCTGCCAACATCTGTTGTTTCCTGACTTGTTAATTTTAGCCATTCTGACTGGTGGGGGTGGTATCTCATTGAGGTTTTGATTTGGATTTCCCTGATGCCGAGTGATGTTGAGCATTTTTTCATGTGTCTGTTGGCCATTTGGATGTCTTTGGAGAAATGTCTGTTCGTGTCTTCTGCCCATTTCTTGATTGGATTATTTGTTCTTTGGGTATTAAGTTTGATAAGTTCTTTAGAGATTTTAGATACTAGCCCTTTATCTGATATGTCATTTGTAAATCTTCTCCCATTCTGCCTGTTGTCTTTTGGTTTTGTTGATTGTTTCCTTTGCTGTGCAAAAGCTTTTTATCTTAATGAGTCCCAATAGTTCATTTTTTCCCTTGCTTCCCTTGCCTTTCATGACGTTTCTAGGAAGAAGTTGCAGCAGCTGAGGTTGAAGAGGTTGCTGCCTGTGTTCTCCTCTAGGATTTTGATGGACTCCTGTCTCATATTTAGGTCTTTAGTTGACCACAGAGTGGAGGGTCCATTTCTGGGCTCTTTATTCTGTTCCATTGATCTATGTGTCTGTTTTTGTGCCAGTACCATACTGTCTTGATGATTACAGCTTTGTAATAGAGCTGGAAGTCCGGAATTGTGATGCTGCCAGCTTTGCTTTTCTTTTTCAACATTCCTCTAGCTATTCGAGGTCTTTCCTGGTTCTATACAAATTTTAGGATTATTTGTTCCATTTCTATGAAAAAAGTGGATGGTATTTTGATAGGGATTGCATTAAATGTGTAGATTTCTCTAGGCAGCATTGACATCTTCACAATATTTGTTCTTCTAATCCATGAGCATGGAACGTTTTTCCATTTTTTGTGTCTTCCTCAATTTCTTTCATGAGTATTTTATAGTTTTCTGAGTACAGATCCTTTGTCTCTTTGGTTAGATTTATTCCTAGGTATCTTATGGTTTTGGGTGCAATTGTAAATGGGATCGACTCCTTAATTTCTCTTTCTTCTGTCTTGTTGTTGGTGTATAGGAATGCCACTCACTTCTGTGCATTGATTTTATATCCTGCCCCTTTACTGAATTCCTATATGAGTTCTAGCAGTTTTGAGGTGGAGTCTTTTGGGTTTTCCACATAAAGTATCATATCATCTGCAAAGAGTGAGAGTTTGACTTCTTCTTTGCTGATTTGGATGCCTTTTATTTCTTTTTGTTGTCTGATTGCTGTGGCTAGGACTTCTAATACTATGTTGAATAGCAGTGGTGATAGTGGACATCCCTGCCATGTTCCTGACCTTAAGGGGAAAGCTCTCAGTTTTTCCCCATTGAGAATGATATTTGCTGTGGGTTTTTCATAGATGGCTTTTATGATATTGAGGTATGTACCCTCAACCCTATACTCTGAAGAGTTTTGATCAAGAAAGGATGCTGTACTTTGTCAAATGCTTTTTCTGCATCTATTGAGAGTATCATATGGTTCTAGTACTTTCTTTTATTAATGTATTGCATCACATTGATAGATTTGCGGATGTTGAACCAAACTTGCAGCCCAGGAATAAATCCCACTTGGTCGTGGTGAATAATCCTTTTAATGTACTGTTGGATCCTATTGGCTGGTATTTTGATGAGAATTTTTGCATCCCTGTTCATCAGGGATATTGGTCTGTAATTCTCCTTTTTGATGGGGTCTTTGTCTGATTTTGGGATCAAGGTAATGCTGGCCTCATAAAATGAGTTTGGAAGCTTTCCTTCCATTTCTAATTTTTGGAACAGTTTCAGAAGAATACGTATTAATTCTTCTTTAAATGCTTGGTAGAATTCCCCTGGGAAGCCATCTGGCCCCGGGCTCTTGTTTGTTGGGAGATTTTTGATAACTGCTTCAATTTCCTTCGTGATTATAGGTCTGTTCAGGTTTTCTATTTCTTCCTGGTTCAGTTTTGGTCGTTTATACATCTCTAGGAATGCATCCATTTCTTCCAGATTATCTAATTTGCTGGCATATAGTTGCTCATAATATGTTCTTATAATTGTTTGTATTTCTTTGCTGTTGGTTGTGATCTCTCCTCTTTCATTCATGATTTTATTTATTTGGGTCCTTTCTCTTTTCTTTTTGATAAGTCTGGCCAGGGCTTTATAAGTCTTGTTAATTCTTTCAAAGAACCAGCTCCTAGTTTCGTTGATCTATTCTACTGTTCTTTTGGTTTCTATTTCATTGATTTCTGCTCTGATCTTTATTATTTCTCTTCCCCTGCTGGGTTTAGGCTTTATTTGCTGTTCTTTCTCCAGCTCCTTTAGGTGTACGGTTAGGTTGTGTATTTGAGACCTTTCTTGTTTCTAGAGAAAGGCTTGTATTGCTATATACTTTCCTCTTAGGACTGCCTTTGCTGCATCCCAAAGATTTTGAACAGTTGTGCTTTCATTTTGATTGGTTTCCATGAATTCTTTTAATTCTTCTTTAATTTCCTGGTTGACACATTCATTCTTTAGTAGGATGCTCTTTAGCCTCCATGTATTTGAGTTCTTTCCGACTTTCCTCTTGTGATTGAGTTCTAGTTTCAAAGCAATGTGGTCTGAAAATAGGCAGGGAATGATCCCAGTCTTTTGGTACCAGTTGAGACCTGATTTGTGACCTAGGATGTGATCTATTCTGGAGAATGTTCCATGGGGACTAGAGAAGAATGTGTATTCTGTTGCTTTCGGATGGAATGTTCTGAATATATTTGTGAAGTCCATTTGGTCCAGTGTGTCATTTAAAGCCTTTATTTCCTTGTTGATCTTTTGCTTAGATGATCTGTCCATTTTAGTGAGGGGGCGTGTTAAAGTCCCCTACTATTATTGTATTGTTGTCGATGTGTTTCTTTGATTTTGTTATTAATTGGCTTATATAATTGGGTGCTCCCATGTTAGGGACATAGATATTTACAATTGTTAGATCTTCTTGTTGGATAGATCCTTTAAGTATGATATAGTGCCCTTCCTCATCTCTTATTATAGTCTTTGGTTTAAAATCTAAGTTGTCTGATATAAGGATTGCCACTCCAGCTTTCTTTTGGTGTCCATTAGCATGGTAAATATTTTTCCACCCCCTCACTTTCAATCTGGAGGTGTCTTTGGGTCTAAAATGAGTCTCTTGAAGACAGCATATTGATGGATCTTGTTTTTTTATCCAATCTGATACCCTGTGTCTTTTGATTGGGGCATTTAGCCCATTTACATTCGGGTAACTATTGAAAGATATGAATTTAATGCCATTGTATTGCCTGTAAGGTGACTGTTACTGTATATTGTCTCTGTTCCTTTCTGGTCTATGTTACTTTTAGGCTCTCTCTTTGTTTAGAGGACCCCTTTCAATATTTCTTGTAGGGCTGGTTTCATGTTTGCAAATTAGTTTTTGTTTGTCCTGGAAGCTTATTATCTCTCTTTCAATTTTCAATGACAGCTTAGGTGGATATAGTATTCTTGGCTGCATGTTTTCTCGTTTAGTGCTCTAAATATATCATGCCAGTCCTTTCTGGCCTGCCAGGTCTCTGTGGATAGGTCTGTTGCCAATCTAATGTTTCTACCATTGTAGGTTACAGACCTGCTATCCCAAGCTGCTTTCAGGATTTTCTCTTTGTCTCTGAGACTCATAAGTTTTACTATTAGATGTCGGGGTGTTGATTATTTTTATTGATTTTGAGGGGGGTTCTCTGTGCCTCCTGGATTTTGATGCCTGTTTCCTTCCCCACATTAGGAAAGTTCTCTGCTATAATTTGCTCCAATATACCTTCTGCCCCACTCTCTTCTTCTTCTGGGATCCCAATTATTCTAATATTGTTTCATCTTATGGTATCACTTATCTCTCAAATTCTGCCCTCGTGATCCAGTAGTTGTTTATCTCTTTTTTTCTCAGCTTCTTTATTTTCCATCATTTGGTCTTCTATATCACTAATTCTCTCTTCTGCCTCATTTATCCTAGCAGTTAGAGCCTCCATTTTTGATTTCACCTCATTAATAGCCTTTTTGATTTCAACTTGGTTAGATTTTAGTTCTTTTATTTCTCTTGAAAAGGTCTCTCTAGTATCTTCCATGCTTTTTTCAAGCCCAGCTAGTATCTTTATAATCGTCATTCTGAACTCTAGTTCTGACATCTTACTAATGTCTGTATTGATTAGGTCCCTGGCAGTCGGTACTGCCTCTTTGTTTTTTGTTTTGTTTTGTTTTGTTTTGTTTTTGAGGTGAGTTTTTCTGTCTTGTTATTTTGTCCAGAGGAGAACAGATGAATGAGGGAACAAAATGCTAACAGGGGAACAACAACCCCAGAAAAATATACGCTAAACAAATCAGAAGAGACCTGAAACTGGGGGAAAAGAAAGGGAAAGAAAGAAAAAAGAAAAAAAAAAAGAATATGATCAAATATGATCAGGCTGGTGAATAGATCAGTGCCACATGCTAGATTTTGGGCATATTTTTGTCCGTTAGAAGAAACTGCCTCCCAAAATTTTAAAGAAAGAAAAACTTATATATGTACAAAAATAAGGGTAAATACAATGAAGGGATAGAATATGACTGTAAAGATGAATATTATAAAAGATTTTATAAAAAGAATTGATAAGATAAGAAGTTGGTTGAAAAAAGAAAGAAGAGAAATTAAAAAAGAAAAAGGGAGAGAATGTGATCAGGCAGGAGACTAGAACAAAGCCATACCCTAGAGATTTAGGGTATCATTTTGGTCTGTTAGAAGAAACTATATCCCAGAATTTTAAAGAGAGAACAACTTATATATATATATAAATAAATAAATAAATAAATAAATAAATAAATAATATATATATATATATATATATATATATATATATATATATATATATATATATATTCCAAAAGTAAGGTTAACTACAATGAAGGGATAGAATATGACTCTAAAAATGAAAAATAAAAAAGATTTTTAAAAAAGGGATTAATAAGATGTTGGTTGAAAAAGGGAAAGAGAAAAATTTTAAAAAAAAATAGAAAAAGAAAAAAAGAAAATTAGAAAAATTAACTTTGAAAGACTAAAGAATCAAGGGAAAAAGCCATGAATTCTACAAGCTGCATTCCCCTAGTGCTGGAGTTCTGCCATTCTCATTGGTCGGTAAACTTGGTCTTGGCTGGCTGTTCTTGCTGATCTTCTGGGGGAGGGGCCTGTTGCAGTGATTCTCAAATGTCTTTGCCAGAGGCAGAATTGCCCTGCCCTTGCCTGGTCCGGGCTAAGTAATCTGCTCGGGTTTGCTCTTGGGAGCTTTTGTTCCCTGCAAGCTTTCCGTACAGCTTTGGAGGATGAGAGTGAAAATGGTGGCCTCCCAATCTTGGCCCAGAGGAGCTGGGAACTCGGGGCCTGACTCCTCATTGCGCCCCCAGTGAAAAGCAGTCAATCACTCCCTTCTCCCTAGGCTTTGGCTGCACTCTGTGCTCACCTGGCCTGTGACCGAGCATTTCTATCTCTGGCACACGACCCCGTGTGGAGTCTCCAAACCCAGCAGATTCTTGCGGTGCGCTCCCACGCCACTCCTCCAGGGGGAGGAAGGGGAATCTCCCTGGATCTGCCGCTTGTTGGGTCCCTGCTGGAAAAGCAGTGGCCTGACTGTGCCGTGGATCATGGTTTATGGCAACCTGGAGCTGAGAGCCCACACCTGGGCTCCGTCTTTGTAGCTGGCTTCTCCACTCTGATCCCTGGGAGCTCTGCCTCACTCAGGCACCCCTGGTATTTCTGTGACCCCGAGGGTCCTGAGACCACACTGTCCCAGCAAGGGTTCCACCCCCCGCTTAGCCGCTGGAGCAACGTCCCTCAGCAGAGCAGACTTCTACAAGTTCCGATTTTGTGCTCCGCTGCTCTCTCACTTGCCAGAAGCAGCGGACAGAGGCCCCCTCCCCCACCATCTATCTTCCCAAATATCACCTTGGATTCACTTCCCTGCACGTCCCACCATCCAGAAAGTGGTCACTTTTCTGTTCAGAGAGTTTCTGCTATTCTTTTCTTCGATCTCCTGTTGAGTTCGTAGGTGTTCAGAGTGGTTTGATAGCTATCTAGCTGAATTCCTAGGACCAGACAAAATTTAGGTCGCCATCTTGCTCCTCCACCTTGGACTCTCCTTTGATTGCATTTTTTTAGTTGGTGGCCACAATTTCCAAACTGTATTTTCTTTGTTCTTTATTCTTAAGGTACAATGACCACAAATATTACGTAAGAAGATATAATGAGCATAAGAGCCACAGGAGGCATGAAAGGAGTAAACCAGATAAGGTAAATCTCCATCAAAGTGTAGTGAATCAAGTACACCATTTACCTTCTTTATGACCTGATCATCAGTTGCCTTTTCTCTATGGGTCCTGATGATATGATTTCTCTGCTTTATTTTTTCAAGGTTCCCTATTATCTGAGGTTTTCTGAGTATTACAGCATTGCAATCTGACAAAGTCTAATAAATAAACTCCTTATTTTCTTCCCTCCATCTCTAAAATCTATGTTATCCATTTTAGTGGATAACATAGATTTCACACACAGTTGCTAGAAAACTGAACTCATCTCTGCTCTTTATCCTCCCTTATCTTCCAACCCATTCCTTTTAAGTCCTGTCATTTCTACCCTTTCACCTCTATCTTCACTTCAGAGCATACTCAGGCCTCCTCAGCTCATGCAACTTTAATCTCTGTCTCTTCTGCTTCCCATTTGTCTTTTACATATTGTCAGAAATAAATTTTCAAAATTCATATATGACTGTAATGATCTTCTACTTAAATTTTATCAAGGACACTCCATTTATTATAAACTCCTGAGCCTGGCATTTAGGGCTTTTCATAATTTTACTTGAAACTATTTTTTCAGACTTCTTTGCAATTGTTCCTCTGGATATATCCAGTATTCTAAACCCCTGATTCATTTGCAGTTTACACAGCACAAACACTTACTTACATGTCCTTATTCAAGGCTGCTATTAGGTATGCCCTTCCTCTCTTCTGCTTCTTCGGTTCCTATAATTACCCAGAAAAATTCTGAATTCTCCTCAGCTTCCCTTACCAGCTCCCAAACCTGCTTAAGTAAAATCAATCCCTGTCTTGCTATTTCTTCCACCTCTATTTTAAAATCTCCATTATAACAATGGTCTTTCTTTTTTTCTTTCTTTCTTTTTTTCTTTGTCTTTTCCAGTTTGGCCATAAAGTATTTAGGCTATATTTAACTATCTTGCATTGAGCTCCCTGATTTGAACTCAGAAGGTATCCTGAATATGTACATATATAGTGTGTGTGCATAGATATCTAAAATTACACTCAGCTTGGAAGAAGAGAGCACTGAGTAGCAGGCAGAATTCCCCATCCAGGGATGTTATACAAATGTACACAGCAAGGTCTGGAAAACCTTGTAAGTTTTTGAGCTTTTTCATCTCCTTGTCACTCTCCCCAAGGTAAACACTCAGGATGTCCTCTCTCTGGGACAGATGCTCCCAAGAGCCTGGAGATTCTTATCCTCAGTGTGATATAGCCACCCAATTCAGATTTGATAAATGTGCAAATAAATGACATTAAATGAAAAATAAAGCACCTTGGCCTCACTTCTTTTATGCTTTTCTCCCAGATGTGCACTGACCCATTACTTACATCAAATTTAGACTATAAATCTTTGCATTTACATATCTTTGGAGTTCTGTGAGTCAGACTTCACCTGAATAATTTTAAGAGGCTCTTGGGGGCAAAAGAGAGAAAATTACAAGTTCATCCAGAGACTAGATTACATCAATTATTATTACTGGGTTCTATTATCCTGCTACCAGTCTCCCCTCTGTGACCATTTTTATTACACAATTTTTTTTAATTTGTGAGTACTAAGTGTGCAATATGGTGCAGTAAATGACACAAAGAAGTCATCACTCCTTTTTAGGGTTTTGCAATGTAAGTAATCAAGTTCAATATTTAGGCATTAGTGTTATTTTATACACACACATATATACAAATATACACACTACACACCTACAGATATAAATGTCAATAAATGAACCCATGTCCTAATACAAAATAATTAGGAGCTGCCTGATAAGGACAATTTAAAAGGAAATATATATGACAGCTCACAATTTTAAATCATAGTAATTTTTTTTCTATTTCTATTTTTCAGATAGAATTCCAAATAATTTAAATAATTTCATGGCACATTCTATAGATGGCTGTTGGCACCATTACCACATATTCTCAAAGTACCTGTATATTATATGGTCTCCTCTCATACCTTAAAGCTAGAAAATGTCTCAGGTGGACATATCAAAGTCATTTAGCAGATACTTGAAAAGGAGTAGTAAACTAGTCTACATGAATTTCATGGATTCTAGATCTAGGTAGAATCAGGGTTTTTAGAGGAAGAGTATTTGCATAATTAGTTAGTAGGCCCAGAAAACATGCCATTTGGTGGAGCTTTTACACCTTAAGTATGCTAGTGCAGGAGCTCATGACTGGTTATCTGCCCACTGGCAAGCTTTACTTTCAGTGGTTAATAAATACAAAAGGACTTATTGCAGCTAGTTTAAGTACAAATCAAAAAGGGAGAAGTAGCAGGCTGTAGCAGTTGTAGGAGTAGGTGAAGACAGAAAGAAGGTGAATCACAAGATTGGTGATGACCAAGCCAGATCCCTGTTTTTTTCTACTCTGGTTTCCTGAACTAAAATCCAATCCTGCTTGAGGCCTGGCTTTGTGACTACTGAGACAGTATGTTCTACTGACCTAATTCCCCCAGAAGTCAGTGTCATATGCCTTCAGTACTTTGTGTATTCTGAATATGCCTCTATTTTCAACATGAAGAAGCTAAAGGCAGGAAAAGTAAGAGGTGAGAGGTTGAGACAGAAGAAGAAAACAAAAAAAGAGGGGAAAGGATGAATGGAGGGAGAGAGTGGGGGAGTAAGCAGGAAGTCTGAGATATTGGGGATTTGGGAGAGTCCATAAAAGGAATTAAGGATGTAAAGTTGTAACTTGGGGGGACTGATTTATTTTTATTGTACAGGTAATTTTCTATATATATATTTATTTTATTTTTTTTTATTATGAAAATAACAAAAAAACTACCTCCAAGGTATGTTTTTTAATTGATTATTTTTTGATGAATATTAGGTTCCTAGTAAACTTGTTCAGAAAGCACAATGCTTCCATAAACCCTCACCCACATATACACAACCTCTCCCACTATGGGCATCCACACCACAATGGAACATTTGTTACAGTCACTAAACCTACACTGGCACATGATTATTTAGATCTTTATACTGTTTCCATAGTCTTGCCTTTTCCAGAATGTCACACAGTGAGAATCATATAGTATGTAGCCTCTTCAAATATGCATTACTGTTTTATGTAAGGAAAATATATGTAAATTATATGTATTCATATGAAACTTTATTTTTTTTTTAGATTTTGTTTAGTTATTTGGCAGAGAGAGACACAGTGAGTGAGGGAACACAAGCAGGGGGAGTGGGAGAGGGAGAAGCAGGCTTCCCGTGGAGCAGGGAGCCCGATGTGGGGCTTGATCCCAGGACCCTGGGATCATGACCTGAGCCGAAGGCAGACGCTTAACGACTGAGCCACCCAGGCACCACCGGAAACTTTTTTTTATTTCAACATAATGCTTATAAAATTGTATCCATCTTGTCCATTCAGAATGTATACCGGCTTCATACTTTTTAACTCCTGAAAGAATTGTAAGTATTAACTGTAGGTTGATCCCTTCACTTTGAGAGATAATTCACAAATATTATCTACAAATCTTTTCTCTTGAATGTTTCAATCTACTCACAGAACAATCTTCTAATTTCTTTCTGAGGGGTATAAGACTGTTGCCATCCTTATAGGAACCAAGTGGTAAGACATAAGTAGTAGGGTCTCTCCAACTAGTACACAGAATTTCTCCTCTTAATTTTTCTGATTTCTGTATGTTACTCAGCCTGGCCTAGTGTCTTGGAGACCACCTCTGCTAGGACAGGAGTAGTTTTCCAGGATAAAAGCTTCCGGTCATCAGACATTAGAGGGTTAGTTACCTGGCAGTATGAAATCTCAAGAATATGTATGGAAGATTCTAGTTTCTTCAGCCATCTTTCTATTTTCATCCCTTTCCTAAGGCACTTCCTTAATCACAGCTTTCTGCTAGGGGAACTGCATGAGATGTCTGTGCTAAAGGCACTTAGTACTCAGCTTCCTCACTTTTTCATCCACAAATGTTATCTCCAAAATGTCGCCATCCCTTCCTGCTATTTTTCTCCTGTTTTCTTTATCTATATGGGTTCATATTTTGTTACTATTGTTACTGCTGTGATTATTATTATTGCATTGTGATTATTATTCATTTTCTGTCAGTTAAGTAAAGGTTTTGGGAGAATTTGAAATAAATATGTTACCATATTCCTCTGGTACTATTTCTAAAGGAAGTAATGGAGACATTTTATTTTTTCTACAGTAATATTGGTCTGTTCTGTTTTTCTATTTATATCAAATATTAAAATACAGCATTTTTAAAAATCCATTTATGTTATGAAGATCTGAGAACTTTGTCAAAATAAAGCCACTTATGTTATTTCATTCACGTATTCATTTAACCAATATTTATTGTGTATCTATTATATTCTATGCTCTGTTCTAGATACTTAGGATATGCCAGTGACCAATGCATATACAAATCTCTGCCTTCATGGAATTTTCCTTCTGGTGGAGAAGGGATGGATAATAAGCAATAAAAATAATGACTAAGTCAATTATATAGTACCTCATAATGTAATAAATATTATGGAAAAAAAAGAATAGTTTATGGTAAGAAGGTTGCATTACTCATTTTATAAAGAAATATAGATAAAGATATTACCAACAGAACATACAAGCTGACCATTTATGTTTACGAATATTATTTCTTGAGTGTCCATTATGTGATATGCGATACATGTAATGAATCTGACTAAAACTGATTGGAACAGATTTCATTAAAATCCAGTTTTATAAATACATATTTCTACTATAAAGTGAACCCTTCAAAAATAACCACAGAATGGCCCTAGTTTCTAAGTACACTTTTTTTTTTAATATTTTCTTTTTTTTTTTTTTGAAGATTTTATTTATTCACTTGAGACACAGAGAGAGAGAGAGAGCATGAGCAGGGAGAGAGGCAGAGGGAGAGGGAGAAGCAGGCTCCCTGCTGAGCCAGGAGCCTGATGTGGGGCTCGATCGCAGAACCCTGGGATCATGATCTGAGCTGAAGGCAGATGCTTAACCATCTGAGCCACCCAGGCACCCCTCTAAGTACACTTTTTAAAGAGTAACCTATGCCTTAGCTGAAATGCAAAGAAGTTATGTGAATGAATCATAAAGTATGGATTTGTAGTTTTGCCTTGGATTCAATTCCCTTAACAATTTGCCATTTTATAATTTATTTGAATGAGTTAAATGTTAGTCACTTCATACTTGATACAACTCAAGTTGCTTCAAATATTTCCAACAAAAAAGAGAATTCCAAACAATGTTTTTAGGGAATGAAAACATATAAGGTAGAATATAATTTCACCTATTTATCAGTAGATGGAAAGTTACCTTTATCAATTTTGTTTTATATATTGAGTGAAAATACACCAAACAACCTCTACAGCAACACCCCTAGGAGAAGTCAGATCACTGGATATTCATATGCATAAATAAAATATATTCAAACACACTTACACTAATACTATTAGTCTGCTTAAAACATTTGTAAACAACAACGAGGACAAAACATTTGTTAGCAATAACTTCCTTTGCCACTCTATTTCTCACAGTACCTAATATCATACGGTGGCTTTATAAAAAGAGATTGCTGAGTGTAGCTGTATGTGATATGACCTCCATTTGATGTAACTGGCAATTTCTTTAATGGAAAGTGCTTAGAATTGCACAGCAATTGATTTTGTTTCTTTCCAATAGTGCCCAATAAGTGTTCCTACTTTGATTACTGTTGCATCATAAAGATATATTCAAAACTCCTGAGAAAACAATGCCAATAACTAGAATCACAATTTATCTTTTACAGTATTAAGTTGCATACTATACATACCTGTGCACAATTACAATAATTAAAGTAAGATTTAAATTTTACTTTGAAAATTGGCCCAAGATTACTTTTTTATCCAAGAATTTAAGTGAATTCTCCATACAAACTTATTTTTATTCTTTCAATTCTATGCTTTATAAAATAGCAGCAAGACATATGTTACATTCAAAATAAATATTTAAAAAGTTAAAAATGCATATTTTATATGCCTTAATGACTACATGAAGATATTTCTTTTGTAGTGTTTGGCATTCACATCATATAGCTATGTTCCATATATTATTCAAACATTTTAAAATTACAGTTAGTTGATTTCTGTTCTAAGATATTTTGTTCTGTGTAAGTACTGAGAGTATTTCAAAGCTCAAGAAATGTTGCTAAATATCCATTTTTATAATAAGGAAGAGTTAATTAAATCACTGATATAATAATTATATATACATATGTATATATTCATATGCATAGGTATATCTGTATAATTATTAATATATTTCAAGACTGCACACAATTTTTGGACAATAGCTCTGTGATTTTTATATAGTGTTCCTGGAAATATAAGAAACATTTTTTAAAAGTCATAAATGATTCATTTCAGGAAAACAAAAATAGATTATTTTGTAAGTATTTTGGGTTAAAACTTCACTTTTGAAAGACAATAGCCAAACACATTTTTTTTAATATTTTATTTTTAAGTAATCTCTATACCCAACGTGGGCTTGAACCTACAACCCTGAGATCAAGAGTCACGTGCTCTACCAGCTAAGCCAGCCAGGCGCCCACAAATACATTTTTGCTCCAAATAAATCTATGCATTCATGAAGCAGTAGTTAAGGAAAATGTAGAGATTTTAAATATAATTGGCATGAATACATTAATCAAGAAAGTATTTTATTAAATGAGTGGTTATGAGAGAATAAAAATAAACTTCCCAGATGTGATAACCTTAATCAAATTATTAGAGGTAATGCTATTATCACATCAATCTACATAATTTTTAACATGTAAAAGTGTTTTTTTTTACACAGCTTTCCTATTCTCTAGGGTTTTTAATACATAAATGTTAAAAATTATAAGAGTCTCAGCTTTAACTTCTCTTTGTATTTTTGTTCTCAACTCAGTTATTAACATCAAACCAACACTGTATGCACAAAAAAAGCATTTATTTGCCATCAGATATTGGTTCTGAAAGATTTCCACTGCAATTTCACTTGATTTGCTTTTGAATGATGATAACAATAACAGTATCCACTAACATGTACAAAGCCCTCTGCCCCCACTTTAGGTATTTATATGTGATATTTTATTTAATCATCATAATCACCTTGTTAGGTGAATACTATTATTTGATCCATCTTACACAAATGGAAACTAAGCTATAATTATGTTAAATAACTTTCCAATGTTTCATACCTAACAAATGAAGTAAGGAAACTTCAATCTTTTGGGTTGCATCAATTATTTTCTTAAAAATATTGAATCTACCTTTATATAAGCATATATAAATAATTCCAGACAAATCATTGACTACCTACAATGTGCAAAGTCACTCATTTTGTACAGATTCTACAAAGCTGGGGAAATGTTACATTGATAGTTAACATTGAAACTTGAATTAAATCCAAATTGTCTGTAGCACATTTATTTATTTTTTATTTATTTATTTATTTATTTATTTTTGTAGCACATTTAAAATGTTTATTAAGTAACTCAAAACTCAAATTGCCTTTGTTTTTATTAATAGCAACTTGCTTGAACATTTTGGTAGACTCAATTAGCCAGGAAGAAAAAAATGGATCATAAAAAGACAAACTATTCTAAATATGTTGATCATTTTTGATGAACAAGTATTCATTAGCCAAAACATGTTATATGCTTGTGAAAACTATTACCTAGCATTGGAGGACATACATCACTATGATTTTTAAAAAGCTGCCTATGATTTTTCTGTAGGTTTAATGACAAATCACAACATATTTCCTGACATTATTTTAATCATTATGTGTGCTAAATTCATAATCGTGGGTTATATGGACCAGTGAATCAAATAAAATAATCCTTAGTTTATTTCATCCATTCATTTATTCATCCATCCATTGGACAAATAACTTTAAGCATCTACTCCTTCCTATGATTATTCTATCTGCTGAGGATATATTATGAAAAAGCCTGGCTCCTTATACTTACAGAACTTACATTTTAGTAAGTGAGACAAGCAATAAACAGGTAAAGCATTACATGAAAGAAATAAATATGATACTGCTTTAGAAATCAATGGGTTATCTGTTAAGACTTTTCAGAGAAACTGACATTTTGAAGGGAAGTAAAGATAAGAAAGAATCTACCAGACAAGGCGTGGTGAGAAATCTACTTCAGGAAATATTATGCTCAAAGGCTCCAGTGTGGGAAGAACTTGGTGTGTTCCAGGACTGACAGAAGACCAGTGTGATGCTGTGGAAGAAAGATGGAACCAAGTATGAGATGTGCTGGGGAGAGAGACAGGAGCCTGTCATGCTAAGATTTACAGGCCAAAATAAGTAGTGTGAACAGAAGCCACTGATAGGTTGTTAGTAGGGCAGTTATATATTCTGATTTATATTTTATATAGATAACTCTGGGTCCTATGTGAGAATGGAAGGGAGAGGAATGGGGTAGTAGTGGAGAGGGGATGGGGACCAATTCAGAGTCTATTCTGATAGTTCATTTCATAAAATGACATTTGGACGATGGTGGAGGTAAGGGAATTATGAAGTGGATGCCTATGAACAAGAATTTGCCTACCTTTCAGGTGCAACTTTTGATCTAATGATGAAAAAAATTGCCCTCTAGTGAAGATCAAGGGTAATTGTGCCTCAGCTCCCCATAACATATGCTGGCTTAGTATTCTGTTCACTGCTTAGTTTAAGTGACTGCATTTGCCTGGTAGCTGTTGAAAGCAGGTGCAGTAGTCAGAGAAGCAGGGGAGGAGGTGGGGGGCCTGCTCTGTTTGGCAGAGGGCCCTCTTTTTGTCAACACTCCTGCTGTCTGCCTCAGAGGCCCAGATCCTCCTGCCAGGCCTCTTGAGCCCTCTAATGAGTACAACTCCTAATACATAGAAAAGAGGCATCTGGGCTGAGATGCATTCAGAATGGCCATTTTCTAAGTAAAATTAAATGATTGCTATGGCTGTTGAATAAAAAAGAGAAAAGTTCAAGAAATACTCATTTCCTTTGAAGTTCATTGTATCACAAATTTCTCCTTATCCCTCTAACTGCTCTTTTTCAATTTCCTTTGAAGGCTCTTTCATCTACACTCTACCTCTAAATATTAAGATTCTGGTTCTCAATTCTAGTTACCCAATACTCTTGCCCCAGGCCTTTTCACTCATTTCCAAGACTTCAAATATTTATAAGCAGTAAATGTAATATATGTCATTCAGAGTCATCTGAGTTCCAAATCAGTTTATCCTGTCTCTAAACACCCACTTCTTAGAAACATCTATAATATAATATAATATAATATAATATAATATAATATAATATAATATAATATAATATAATCTGTTCAAAAATAGATTCTTGCTTTTCCCCACATTGGGGTGATTTTTTCTCTCTAATGATACTTCCATCCTTCTAAGTTTCTATTCAAGTCTGATGTATTAGTTTAAATCTTAGGACTTCCCTCTCTATTACTCAAATATAAAAAAACCATCATCAAACGACAATTCAGTTGACACTAAGGTTAGTGTCAATTCACTACCTTAATGTGATCTATAAATGTGCTCCTGGCCCCTCCCCACCTCTATGGCTTCATCTTGTCCAACTCCCTCCCTCACTCAAATCTTTCCACTCATCTGGTCTGCGTTCTGACCTCCAATCCTTCACGTACTTTCATGATTCACAGCCCTTCCAGAGGCTGTACTCTCTGCTTGGGGTGTTCTACCCTCTGCCTTCTTGCTTCTATTTTGATAAAGGTTAATTTCTACTCAATGTCCATATTGAACCATAAATGTCACTTTCTCAATAAGGTCTTATGAAACATCTTTCTAGTCTAAATTATGTTTTTCTATTACATTTCCCTAAAGTACTCCCCCATCTTTTTCCTATATAACCTTTATCATAGTTTGTCATGACACTTTTGTAATTATGCCTTGTTTAACATAATCTCAAACACTAAACCATATGCTCCATGACAGTATGAATCTTGTCTATTTTGCTAACTACTATATCCATGGGTCCTAAAGTTGCTGATGATTTGGACTTCCAAGGTAAGTGCAATAAGAATGCTTTGCTTGTTTTGTTTGCAATGTGGAGAAAATCTTATTTTAAAGAATAATTTCTAATAAGCAATATGAGCTAAATTATATTTCAAAATTAACTATGTTTTCAGGTAATAAAGTAAAAATTAAAGCAGCTTCAAAACATGAACAAATTGTTACAAAGTACAGCAATATAGTATTATAATACATGTGATTATTGTAGTTTTTGAAATTTTAGTCATTTTTATAAAGATTTCACATGGCAGGGGAATTATTAAAAAATCAGTAAGAAGATTTGCAGCCATTGCATTTTCTCACTTTTTATCCTTTTCAAAATATTGCATGCTAATATGTATATATTTTCCACAGTCATGCCTTTGAACAAATGGTTGTTCACTAACAATACGTCATTTCTTTTGTGGTATAGTTCATTAGTTTGCTTGGAAGGCATTGGAATTCAGAGTTGGATACTAAAAAAATTTTAAGAGCACAGAAATTATTGAACTTTTGAAAGTTAGCACTGTAGTAGGTTGGGTTAATCTTAGGCAATTATTAGATAAACTATTCAATAGGTTATTTAAATGAAACATTTTTAAGTAAACGACAATAAAAGGAATAAGCAAGAAATATTGAGACTATCTACTGAAATATTATTTTCAGTAATTTTATTTTTTCCTAAAATTATAAAACATAATTTTATTTAAAACTGTATCATTTAAACATATTCTAAAATATGTTGGGATTTTTACCATACTAAATAATAATTATCATTGATTTGTGATTACCAACTAATAAAGCTTCTAACTTAAAAAAAAACAAACTAGTGATATTTAGGAGGGTATATATTATCTTGTTTTAGGGAATGGTTTGCTTATTGGTTGTTTTATTTATTTTGCTGTTAAGTAACTGAAATGGAATACTTTTATGCAGGTCCAGAGTTATACATTTAGTATGCAAAACTTGGTAGATGAGAAAATAAGATACTCAGAGCAACATTTTCTCATCAACTTAACCTTTATATTTTTCTTTTCTTATTAAGTACATTTAAAACTGCATGAAGGGGCACCTGGGTGGCTCAGATGGTTAAGCGTCTGCCTTCAGCTCAGGTCATGATCCCAGAGTCCCACATCGGGCTCCCTGCTCAGTGGGGAGCCTGCTTCTCCCTCTGCCTCTCTCTCTCTCTGTCTCTTATGAATAAATAAATAAATTAAAAAAAAAAACTGCATGAAATCTGAATTTTTTGTAATAATTTGAAAATGTGTTTTGGAGAATGAACAATACACCCATGATTATATGATTGTGATTATGCAATTCTTTGTAATTTCCTGTATATAATTTACTCCCTTCTTTATAGAATTTATTTCTAGCTGGTTCAGTTTCACTAAAAGAGTATCTGGAAAAAGTTAAAAGATTCTTTATGCTTTCCAATGTATCAGGAATATCAGCCTTGATAACACTGTGGTAAAAGTTCTAGGACTCAGCTAAGAGCCCTACTATTGTCTTCCCCTCCTCTCCTCCTGTTTTCCTGCAAATTAAGATCCAGTTGCTCTGTCTGCAAAGCAGTTTTCCAGGTGTCTCCAAGTCTAAGTGAAAAAAAAAACGACAGATGAAACATAAAAATGGAAAAGGCTTAAAAAATGAAAGGCAGAAAAATGAATCAGGTTGGGCTCAGTGTAGTGTGTACAGTCTTGCCTTAATTTTCTTACCGACACCTGTTAGGATCAATATAAATGATAAAATGCAGATCATTAGTCCTAAAATGAAATTCTATTAAAGAAAATATCACACAGTATAGCTTTTTAAATGCTCAGTCACTCAATTTCGGCAGCGCCAAGTCATTAAAAAATAATTTTATAGGTCTGTGCAAGCTGAGCCATGGATATTTGTTTTTCCTAAGATCTTAAATATACAATTTTAAATACTGGGAAAGATAAACAATAAAGACTTCCTGCAGATAAGAAAATAAATGATTCAACTACTATTACATCAAAAGTGATCCAGGTTTACTTAGAGAGAGCCAAAGAAGAGAGAGAAGCCCTAGAAAACTTGGCAACTCTTCCTTAGCCAAGGATAAATATTAGAGAAAAAAGAGAATGCAGTGAATGGTGCCTAGTTATCAAAACATACTGTCAACATCCTAACAAATCCTTCTTTTCTTTCTTGCAGGATTTTATAATTTGAAATACAAAAACTGACAAATCTTACTCATGTCACTAAATATATTTAATATGCTATTTTCTCTTTCTAATAAACTGTTGGTTTATTTTTCCTAAAGCAAATTCCTTGAAGCAACTGCCCCATAAATATTTTTATTCTATTTTTATTAGCTAATATTTTGAACTCTTCATACTTAACCCCCTGCTCTTCTGTCCTCGCTGACAGAAATGCTCTTTCCCTATCCCTACATGCTGTCTCTCTCGACAGATAGGCCTTCCTGATGACCTCATTTATATTACACTTTTATACCCTCCCCACAACTCCTTATTATATTATTTTAGACTGTTTTCTTTAAAACAAATCACAATTTAAAATTAGTTTTGTTATTTGTATTTGTTATTTATTCTGTCTTCTCTCTCATGAGACTCTATTGGCCCAAATAGCAAGAGCTGATGGATATACTACTACCTAGTGCTTTGAATATTTTCTGACATATAGTAGGCACTTAATAAATATTTGTTTAATTGCAGCATGTGTTTTTTTTATAAAGGGAAAGAACAGTGGAGGCGACATTTTATTATTTTATATACAGTTTCCAACTATATTTTCTTACTTTAGCATTCTTACTTTTACTTAATAAAAACTTATTTTTGGGCGCCTGGGTGGCTCAGTTGGTTAAGCGACTGCCTTCGGCTCAGGTCATGATCCTGGAGTCCCGGGATCGAGTCCCGCATCGGGCTCCCTGCTCGGCGGGGGGTCTGCTTCTCCCTCTGACCCTCTTCCCTCTCATGCTCTCTGTCTCTCATTCTCTCTCTCTCAAATAAATAAATAAAATCTTTAAAAAAATAAAAAAAAAATAAAAAAAAATAAAAAATAAAAACTTATTTTTATTAACCTTAAGATTTATATTTATTTATATTCTTTTACTAACTTTATTAACATTGATGTTAATGTTTGTCTTGCCTCTCCAATAACACTGTAACCCACGTGCGTATTTGTCTTCTCCTTTTTAAATCTTTCCCAGGACCACCAGGGCCACCAGTATAAAGACAGTGTTATTAGTGTTTGTTGAAACTGAAAGAAAATGAAGAATAAAGAAAGGATTGAAGAAAGGAAGGAAAGAAGAAGGAAGGAAGAATTGAAGGAACAAGGCAAGTGTTGAGGAATAACTTTTGATATAATGGACCCATTACAGAGGTTTATTCCAAAGAAACATGTAAAATATAACCCACTTATTTAAGAGGTAATTATTTTTTTTAACTTTCTGCTAAGTTTTTTCTCTATTTTTTTAAAAAAATAAATTAATACACAGTGAAATTAACTTTTTTCTTTTTTATGCAGTCTGAGCTTTAGCTCATCTATAAATTTGTGTAAGCACCACAGATATTTACAGTATTTGAAATGGTTCTGTCACCCCTAGAAAACCCCATGTTCCTCTGTAGTCAAACCCTCTCACTAGCCCCTGGAAACCACTGATCTGTTCTCTTGCCTTATAGTTTTGCCTTTCCTGGGATGTAATATCAATAGGCCAATACACTATATATTTATATATTTATGCCTTGTTTAACATAATCTCAAACCACTCTTTCACCCAGGATACTTTTGAGATTCATCCATGTGGTGTTTACCTACAGTTCGTTCTCTGTTATTAATGTGTAGCATTTCACCATGTGGATATGTAAGAGTATATATCCCACTGAAGGACATAATTGGCTGATTCCAATCTTTGGTTATTATGAACAAAGCTGTATCAACATTTGTAGACAAGTTTTTATCTGTGCATAAATTTTTACTTCCTTAAGATAAAAAACTAGAAATCGCTTAAAAACTAGAATTGCTAAATCGTAGGGCAACTTTATGCCCAGTTTTATAAGAAATTGCCTAAATGTTAACTTTGTTTCATTTCTATTAAAACAGTGATGTATGTTGCTGACACTCTTCACCTTGTCAGTAATGCTAATTCTGTGTGTGTGTGTGTGTGTGCCTGTCACCATTCTAAGAGGTGTGCTGTGGTATCTCACTGATGTTACCATTTTTATTTCCCCACTGACTACTTATGTTGAGCATCTTGTTGTGTGCTTATTTGCCATCCTGTATATCTGCTTTGTTGCTTCACCTTTACACATATTTTGCTCATTTTGAAATTGACTTGTTTCCTATTGATGAGTTTTGAGCATTCTTTACATATTCTTGATAGAATTACCCTGTTTGATATCTGACTTGCAAGTATTTCCTCCTAATCTGTTGTTCGTCTTGAGATTTCCTTAAGAATGCCTTTGGCATAGCAAACATTTTTAATTTTGATGAAGTCCCAATTACCATTTAACTCATTTATAGATCAAGCATTTGGTATCACATCTAAAAACTCTTTGCCTAACCCAAGATTACACAAAAATTCTCATGTTTTTCTCACTGAAGTTTTACATTTTATAATTCAATATGTGATCATTTTGAGTAGGATGTATGTTATAGGTCAAGATTCACTTAAAAAGAAACATAAAAATCTCTAAGTGTGTTCATTTGCTTAAAAAAAAAAAAACTATCCTTTTTTCATTGATTGCCTTTACACTTTTGACCATATTTGTTTAGGTCTATTTCTAGAATGTGTTCTACATCTATATGTCTGTCCTTCTGCCAACACCACATTTTCTTTACTACAATAGCTTTATTGTAAATCTTAGAATCAGGTAGTGTGAGTCCTACAATTTTTTCTTTTCCAAAGTTGATTTGGCTATTTTATGTCTTTTCCCTTTTCATAAAAAATTTAAAATGTCTATAAAAAGCTTGCTGGGATTTTTTTTCAGGAATTGCATTTAATGTATATATCAATTTAGGGAAAATTAACATATTAAGGATGTTGAGACTTCTCATTCATGATATATGCCTTTCCAATTATTTAGGTCTTCCTTTATTTCTTTTTCAGGATTTTTACTTATCAGCATACAAATCATGAATATATTTGTAAGATTTATATCTACAAACTTCATTTTGTTGGAGCAATTGAAAATATTTTTAAAAAGTATTTCTAATCACTGATTAGTAGTATACAGAAATATGATTGGGGGTGCTTGGGTGGCTCAGTCGGTTAAGCATCTGCCTTTAGCTTAGGTCATGATCTCAGGGTCCTGGGATGGAGCCCCACATCATCGGGCTCTCTGCTCAGCGGGGAGTCTCTCTCTCCCTTTCCCTCTCCCCTCCTCCCCACCTCGTGCTCTCTCACACGCTCTCTCTCTTTCATACAAATAAATAAAATATTTTAAAAAAAGAAATATGATTGTACTTGGTAGCTTGTCCTTACTAAACTCATTCATTAATTTTAGGGACTCAAAACTTATTAGTTTTAGGAGCTCTTTGGTAGATTTCTTGATATTTCAATTTAGAAAATTGTATCTGCAGATAGAAACAGTTTTACTTCTTCCTTTACAAACTGTAATTTTTTTTTCCTTATTACACTGACCAGGATTTTAAGAACTATACTGAATAATAACGAGAGTATAAATCCCTGCCTTGTTCATGATCCTACGGTAAAAGCATTTAGTATTTCACCCTAGGATGCTATCTGTAGGTTTTTGCTAATGCCCTTCATCAGGTTCAGAAATTTCTTTCTCTTCCTAGTTTGCCAAAGGTTTTATCTTAGATACTGAATTTTGTTAAATATTTCTGCATCAGTTGATAGGGTCATATTTTTAAAAATTGTTTAATTAGTCTATTAAAACTGTGAATCACATCGATTGATTTTTGAAATTGGAAATTGGCTTAATATTCTAGATAATCCCTATTTGGTGACAGTTGATTTCATGTATTTCTGGATTCAATTTGTAATATGTTGTTAAGGATTTAGTTCCTATGTTTGTAAAGGATATTAGTCAGTAGTTTTCTCTCCTTTAATGACTTTGGATGACTTTGGTATCAGAGTAATGCTGGCCTCATTAAAGGATTTGGGAAGAATTTCTTTCTCATTATTTTCTGAAAGTGATTATATGCAATTGCTATTAACTTAAAAAAAATTTGATGGAATTTGCCATCTGGGCATCAGATTTTCTTTTTCAGAAGGTATTTAATGATAAATAAATTTCTTTATTGATATGGCACTATTCAGGTTATCTGGCTCTTCTTGAGTGAGTTTTTGATAGTTACTGGCTTTCAAGAAATTCATGGTCCATTACACTGAAACTGTTGAATTTATGCACATGGAGTTGTTCATAGTATTCTACTACTTTATATTCCTCTATGTAATATCCCTTTTCATATCTGTGGGATCTGTATAGATACCTTTCTTTTATTCCTGTAATTATTAGTTTATGTCTTTTGTCTCTTGTTGTTGTTTTTCAACTTGACTAGAGTTTATCAATTTCATTAATCTTTTCAATGAACCAATTTAGAGGTTTATTGATTTTCTCCATTGTTTGTGATTTTCGATTTCACTGATATCTGCTATTTATTATTTCTCTTTCTCCTGTTTGCTTTGGGTTTGTTTTTTTCTTCTCATTCTAGTGTCTGAAGGTAGAGCTTATTTTACTGATATGAGACTTTTCTTCTTTTCTTTTTATTTTTAATTAACATATAATGTATTATTTGTTTCATGGGTACAGGTCTGTGATTCATCAGTCTTACATAATTCACAGCACTCACCATAGCACATACCCTCTCCAATGTCCATCACTCAGCCACCCTACCCCTCCCACCCCCCTCCACTCCAGCAACCCTCCGTTTGTTTCCTGAGATTAAGAGTCTCTTACTGTTTGTCTCCCTCTCTGGTTTCGTCTTGTTTCATTTTTCCCTCCCTTCCCCTATAATCCTCTGTCTTGTTTCTCAAATTCCTCATATCAATGAGATCATATGATAATTGTCTTTCTCTGATTGAGAGACCTTTCTTATTTTCTAATATAAACATGTAATATTATAAATGTCCCCTCAAGATCCTTTCAGCTGCATCTCACTCATTTTGGTATGTGTATCCTTATTTTGTTCTCTTTGAACTATTTCTAATTTTCCTTAAGACTTTCCTTTTATCAATGTATTATTTATATGTCTTGCTGATCTTTCAAACTAATTGTGAGACTTTCCATATATTTTCCTGGTATTCATTTCTAGCTTAATTTCACTATGGTCAAATATTATGCACTTCAAAATACTATATATTCTATCTGATACATTAGAGTTATATCAATATCAATGAGTTCAAATCAGTTGATAATATTTCTCAAATCTCTATCCTTACTGATAGTCTATCTACTTTTCTAATCTATTGCTTTTAATACAGTATTGAAGTTTCTTGCTACAATTGTGGATTTGCTCTTTTCTCCTTGAGTTTTATTAGTTTTTTTTAAAGACTTTATTTATTTATTTGACAGACAGAGACACAGCGAGAGAGGGAACACAAGCAGGGGGAGTGGGAGTGGGAGAAGCAGGCTTCCCGCAGACCAGGGAGCCCAATGTGGGGCTTGATCCCAAGACCCTGGGATCATGACTGGAGCTGAAGGCAGTGATCCAGTCATGAAGGCAGCTTAACAACTGAGCCACCCAGGTGCCCCAGTTTTACTAGTTTTTTACTTCATGTATTTTGTAGCTCTATTGTTATGTTTATATATAATAAAATTATTGTATCTTCTTAGTGAAACAAGCTTTTTATTATTGTGCAATGCCCAGGAAAGTCTATTATTATGAAGTCTACATTGCTTGATATAAATATGGCCCCTATTGCTTTCTTTTGCTTAATGTTTGCATGGTATATATTTTTCTATCCTTTTCCATTTAACCTATTTATATCATTATATTTAAGTGGGGTTTTTATATCTAGCTTAGAGTTGGCTCTCTTTTTTTTTTATTTTTTTTAAAGATTTTTTTTTTTTTTTTATTTGAGACAGAGAGAATGACAGACAGAGAACATGAGAGGGAGGAGGGTCAGAGGGAGAAGCCGACTCCCTGCCGAGCAGGGAGCCCGATGTGGAACTCGATCCCGGGACTCCAGGATCATGACCTGAGCCGAAGGCAGTCGCTTAACCCACTGAGCCACCCAGGCGCCCCTAGTTGGCTCTCTTTTATTTGTCTAAACAATCCCCATCTTTTAATTGGTTTGTACAGACCATTTACATTTAATTTAATTATTAATATGTTTGGATTTAGATCTACCCACTCATTCATTTCTTGTTTTCTGTTTATCCTCTTTTTTTGTTGCTCTGTTTCCTCTTTATAGCTTTCATTTTGATTATTTTTTTTTTTTTAATAGAGAGTGCATGAGAGAGAAAGAGAGAGAGAGGACGAGCGGATGAGGGGCAGAGGGAGAAGCAGACTCCTAGGTGAGCAGGGAGCCTGATGTGGGGCTCAATCCTGGGACTCTGGGATCATGACCTGAGCTGAAGGCAGATGCTTAACCAACTGAGCCATCCAGATGTCCCTATTTAAATATTTTTAGTATTCTATTTTATCTATTGAGTTTGTAACCATATCTATGAATAGTTTTTGTGGTTTTTTTTTTTTTTTCCATTGGTTGCTTTAGAGATTACAATACACATTCTAAACGCTTCATGATGTCAAGGATGATGAAGTGTCCAAGATTTTGCCTCATGACACAGCAAGCAGCATGAACTTTATATTCATACCCGTTCCCCTTTCCTCTCAAATTCCATACAGGCTACATGAAGAGCCCAGATGGATGCTGCACACACACTGGGTTTGCACTGTTGCTGAAAAACTAAGAGATGGGGAATTCACATTTTTATAATAGCCACAAGCACACTTCCCAGGATGGAGATATTATTTTATCACACTGGAATAAGTAAACCTGTCTTCTACTCTGGATAGATACACTGTATCTGTCTTCAAAGGCTGTTCAGTATACAAGTATTCTTGAAGAGATATTCTGAAACAATATCTCTGCTCACAAAATATAAAAACACAAAAGACCCACAGACAACTGTTTCCAACAATAGCCATCCCTCATTTCAATATCTCAGCTTTTGTCAAGTTTTCTCATGATACATCCCTCTGTTGGTCACTCTGATTAATGCGAAGTATAGAGGTTAATTTAATTGGCCTTATATAGTAATTAAGGCTACTATCAAGAGGACTCCAAGAAGCAGGTTAATACCAATCTTCAGTACTGACCTCAATCATGCTTCTCAGAAGTCTTAGAGCCAACCAGGCAAACAAAGCCCATAAACCATCACAGTTGTCTTAAATTTCTGTATTGACCTTTCTACTTGACCTAATGCATCAATCTAGGTACAGTAGAATGTATTAACTATTGCACAGACTGTTTTGGCCCATAAAGGGAAAACAAGGTAAATTCTATCATTCATAACAACACTGACCAGTGAGTTGAGGCTGATATGAATGACTTTTAGTGCTGAGGTAATGCCACTGATAAACACAGCTGAAGTCAAGGACATATTTCATACCACCTTATCAACTTCAACACTGCTCTTGTAGGGAAAACTGCTCACAGGGTGGATGTATATGATTCAGTTATCCCTCCGGGAACTTTCTTAAGTATCATTTTGGAGAGATATCCAGAGTCCTCTATTAATATTTCCTTAAGAATCGGGAGGTCTTTTATGAACACCCCTAAGGTGTATATCATCTTGTTTTGGAGAGGGAGACAAATTAATGCCTGGCTCCCAGAGTGCAATCTCGAAGGAACACATGATGACATCACGCCCAAGGAAGAAATTGTGATATTTTGTTTGTTTGTTTTATAGGTATTGGTACCTATATCATTAGGGATCATAGTTTTAAAGTTACTCTTAATGGGCCTTCTGACTGGCTCATAAGCCATAGCATTCCAACAGGGGTGGGACTATGGTGAGACAAGTGGGGTGACCGGGGTGCAAAATGTAAAGAGTTATTTATATTTTCAGGTTCATGCAGGTGCTAGTGCTAGTCCTGGTCATGGGTTTTAATTAAGTTCAAATAGTTTAGTCTAGTTTTTTTTTTTTTTTAATTTTTAAAAAACTTTTTGAGGGACTGCCTGAAAGCAGTCAGTCCAATCTAACTTATTTATCTACCCCAGAAGATGTGGCATTTGCTCACCCCAAGGAATAACAGAGTGACAACTATGAGAATGGGGATGAGGAAGACATCTGGAAGTGCTGAAAGGCTTTTCAAGCAGGAGGTGCAGAAAATGAGGCTATCCCCTGTTGCTTCTAACAGAATTCTTAGAAATATTAAAGGGAATGTTGATTAAATAGTGGTTTGAGTCATCAGGCAAAGAATAACATATTTAGAAGTCATTTAAATTTAAGATGCTCAGAATAATTTGGAAGAACCATACCAGGGAGTTTGTTTTTGTGAGGAATTCTTTAGGCACTACTTTTGAGTCTGGAATGGAAGATACAAGGGAGGAAAAGACATATAGAAAATGCACCGCTCTTTTGTTTGTACTTTGTGTTCTGGTTTCCTTTCCTAATTCATCTTCTGCCATTTACTTTTCAGAACACCCAGATAGTTGCTCTACACATTTCATTTTGGTTTTGATAGTCAGCACTGCTATAATTAAAAAAACACAAAATACAAGGTATCAAGTTAAATTTTAATTTCAAAGAAACAACAACTATTTTGTTATGATAAGTTTGTCCAAAATACTGTAAGGAGCATACTTTTACTAAAAAAAAAAAAAAATGTTGTTTATCTGAAATTAAAACTTAACTAGATGCTCTATATTTTGTGTACAGAATCTATGAGAGAGATTGAGTGGAGTGGAATTATACCATCTTAGAATCAGAACCAAAGATGTATACCAAAACACTGCTCTTATAACCAGAAATGTAAATACTCAAACTCTTAAACACTAGTATTTAGACAAATGATTTTTGGTACATGTATTTGATGGAATAACGTGAAGTCTTTAAAAAAAAAAGTAACAGAAGAACAGTTGATTACGTACTAAAATGTTCATACTTCATCACTACATAAAGAAGTTCTACCATAGCTAGCTAGACAGGTAGACAGTATGATAGATATGTTCTCCTGTACTCTTGGTATGTGCCTGCTAAAACAAAATTTAAATAAAAGCCTGAGTCTTATGTCCAAATTTCAATTAAAAAAAAAAAAAAAAAAAACCTCATCATACTTAGAACAAAGGAGATCTCAAACTGGATGAGAAAAGATAATCAATAGATGCCAGCATCAAGATGGCAGAGATGTTGGAATTACCTGACAGTCATTTTAAGGTGTGAATCATAAAAATGCTACAACAAACATTTATGAAATGCACTGGAAAAAATTAAAAAAGAGAAATTCTTAGCAAAGAAAAAAAATTACAAAGAGCCAAACAGAAACCCAGAAGTGTATAATACAATAGGAAAACCAATGAATGAGTTCACTAGCAGAATGGAGAGAATATAGAAAGAATCAGTGAACTTAAAAATTGAACAATGGATATTACCCAGTGTGAACAATGACAAGAAAATGAAATGGAAAAAAAAATGAAGAGAGTCTCCAGGACATGTGGGACTATAACAAAAAGTCTGGCAATCATGACATTGGAGTTCCTCCTTTTATAAGGAAAAAGAGAAAAATAGTTGAAAAAGCATTTTTGGAAATAATGATAGAAAAAGTATCCAATTTGGTGGATAAACTAAAATTAGAAATTTAGGAAGATAAGTAAACCTCAAATAGAATAATTACACTCAAGAAAATTCATACCAAGACACAAACAGTCAAACTTATGAAAATTAAAGCCAATGAAAAAAATAATCTTGAAAACAGCCAGAGAGAAATGATACATTCCTTAAAGGAGAAAAAACTTGAAATGATGGTGGATTTCTCAGCAGAAGGAACATGTCCTAAGAAGTGACACAATATTTTTTCAAGTGATGAAAGAAAAGAACTCTGAACCTGGAATTCTATATCCTACACAAATGAAGAAGAAATCAAGACCTTCTAAGATGTGGGAAAACTAAGAGAATTTCTCACAAGTACATGTACCCTGAAATAATGGCTAAACGAAGTTCTCTAAACAGAAATAGAATGATAACAGAAAGAAAATATGAACATCAGAAGCAAAGAACTACCATGAACAGAGAAAAAATATTAGTAAATATAAAAGACTTTCCTTTCTACAGTTTTTTAAATTGTTTGAAATTAAAGCAAAAATTATAATCCTATCTCATTTATTTCTCAATGTATGCAGACACAATATTTCAGACAATTATATTAAAAGTGGGGGAGGGTAAATAGATGTAAAGAGAGGTAATGTTTCAACACTGCAAATAATCTGGTAGAGTGCTGACATCAGTAGGCTTGATAAGTTATATATATAAGTTTTATATATATGTATCAAATGTTATTCCTGGGCTGGCCAATTGAAAAGCTATACAGGGGCACCTGGGTGGCTCAGTTGGTTGGGCGACTGCCTTCAGCTCAGGTCATGATCCTGGAGTCCCGGGATCGAGTCCCACATCGGGCTCCCTGCTCAGCAGGGAGTCTGCTTCTCCCTCTGACCCTCCCCCCTCTCATGTGGTCTCTCTCTCTCATTCTCTCTCTGAAATAAATAAATAAAATCTTAAAAAAAAAAAAAAAAAGAAAACCCTAAAGACTCCATCAAAAACTATTAAAAGTAATGGGTGAATTCAGGGCACCTGGGTGGCTCAGTTGGTTGGGCGACTGCCTTCAGCTCAGGTCATGATCCTGGAGTCCCGGGATCGAGTCCCACATCAGGCTCCCCGCTCAGCAGGGAGTCTGCTTCTCCCTCTGACCCTCCTCCCTCTCACGCTCTCTGTCTCTCATTCTTTCTCTAATAAATAAATAAAATCTTAAAAAAAAAAAAAAAAAGAAAAACTATACAAAGAGATATTCAAAAACATTACAGATAAATGAAAATGGAGTTCTGGGGCGCCTGGGTGGCTCAGTTGGTTAAGCGACTGCCTTCGGCTCAGGTCATGATCCTGGAGTCCCTGGATCGAGTCCCGCATCGGGCTCCCTGCTCGGCAAGGAGCCTGTTTCTCCCTCTGACCCTCCTCCCTCTCATGCTCTCTGTCTCTCATTCTCTCTCTCTCAAATAAATAAAATCTAAAAAAAAAAAAAGAAAATGGAGTTCTAAAAAAATGTTTAAGTAACCTACATTAATGCAGAGAAAAGAAAGCACTGAAATTTTTAAAAAGAAAGATAATAACAATAAAAAGGTAAATGCAAGCCTTATATCAACAGTTACATTATGTATAAGGAATCTAAAAATATAGGGGCACCTGGATGGCTCAGTCTTTAAGCGTCTGCCTTCTGCTCAGGTCATGATCCCAGGGTCCTGGGATCCAGCCCCGCATCGGGCTCCCTGCTCAGCGAGAAGCCTGCTTCTCCCTCTCCAACTCCCCCTGTTTGTGTTCCCCTGCTCTTGTCACCTTGTTCAGCTTCAGCTGGGAACGTGCATTTGAGGACTCAAAGACTTTTTTTACTCAGTGCATGTCCGCAAATGATCAAGAACTGTGAGTATTGATTTTGAGGTTGCAAATAATGTTAAGCCCCGCATCGGGCTCCCTGCTCTGCGGGGAGCCTGCTTCTCCCTTTCCCACTCCCCCTGCTTGTGTTCCCTCTCTCGCTGTGTCTCTCTCTGTCAAATAAATAAATAAAATCTTAAAAAAAAAGAGAATCTAAAAATATAAATTAAAAGACAGTGGTTGGCAGAGTGGATAAAAAAAATCATGACTAAACTATATGCTGTCTTTAGAAACTCAGTTGAAATATAATGAGATTTGTAGGTTGAAAGAAAATGATGAAAAGATATAATATGCAAACAACAGTCAAAAGGAGCAAGAGTGGCTACATTAATATCAGGTAAAATAGACTTCATATAAGAAGGAAAGAGGGCTATTACATAATTATTGAAGGGTTAATCCACCAAGAAGATATGACAATATTAAATATGTATATACAAAAAAAAAGAAGAAGAAATTCCAGTTAGTTAACATGCAGTGTAATATTAGTTTCAGGTGTAGAATTTAGTGATTCATCACTTACATACAACACCCAGTGAAAAGTGATAAAATTTAAGTGAGAATTAGACAAATCCACAATTAAAGTAGGAGACTTCCACATCCTTCTCTATACATGTGATAGAAAATGACATAAAACTATATACACACACATTGTACCAATGTCAACCTCTTGGTTTTGATATTGTATTCTAGTTATGTAAATATAAGATGTAACCATTGGGGGGAAACTGGGTGAAGGCCCTCTCTGTACTATCTTTGCAACTTCCTGTGAATCTATAATTACATTCCACTGTCATTATTCCTGATAGTTATGTTCTATAAAGTCACCCTGAGCTTTAAATAGGCAAATACTGAGCCAATGTCTCTGGAGGAAAACCAAGGTTAGGCTCCTGTTAGCTTCTGGTCACATTTCACAAGTGATTAGTACATAACCTTGTTTTATGTATACTCCTGTTTAAATACACCTTATTTAATATGTATTTCTTTAAAATAATTAATTATATAATGTATTTCTTTATCATAAAATACTAGCTTAGAAGGGTTTAACGATTTCCTGATGCAGGGTAACACAGCCATGAATTCCTTTGTCTTTTAGCTTTAGAACAATGCTGTCTATTATATTTTTTAATCATTCATCATTTCATGAATCTACAAATGTAGCCACTTTTCCATCTTTTTCATACCTTCATCACACACAACAGATGTTACGTGTAACTAAAGACGTTACTTCCCAGCACAGCTTCACATCTTCACATACATATTAGCAAAATTTTCTCTCTCTCTCTCTTTTTTTTTTTTTTTAATGTACCACATTGTTGATTACCACTGAACTCAGGGCCACTAGCATTATAACTCATGCCTAAACCAAGCTAATCTAACACAACATATTTTCTCTCTAAGTCACATCATGATATTCTTGTGCTTAGGAACACTAGATAGTATTTCAGCACACTACACTTGGGGGGCAGTTTAAACAATAAAATCACTAGCAAAAAGTTCAAAAATGCAAAAAAAAAAACATAGCACTAAATAGACCATAAAAGGACACTCGAGTATGAGAGCTCAAACAAGAAGGTAGAGTGTCACCTTGTTCAGCTTCAGCTGGGAACGTGCATTTGAGGACTCAAAGACTTTTTTTACTCAGTGCATGTCCGCAAATGATCAAGAACTGTGAGTATTGATTTTGAGGTTGCAAATAATGTTAAAAAGAGAAAAATGATCATTACCTGGGCTTATGGGGAGATGTTGGTTAAGAGATACAAAGTTTTAGTTGGGCAGGAATAAGTTCCGTAGATCTAAGGTATCGCATAGTGACTATAGGTAACAATATTGTAAAGTATACTTGAAATATCTTTAGAGGGTAAATCCTAAGTGATCTCACCACACAGTCATACACAAGAAGTAATGGAAATGTTAATTACCTTGAGTGTGGTGATTACTTCACAGTGTATACAGATACCAAATCATCAGGTTGTACACCTTAAATATATACAATAAAAATACTGAGTGGATGAATTTGCAAATACAGAATCCACAAAGAATGTGGAATGTCTATTTCAAATTATAGAGCTAAAAACTTAAAAATTAAAAAACAAGTGACTGGAGGTTGCTGTGCATGAACATCTCACTACCATTCAAAATACAAACTAGCTAGTGGCCTCTTCTGGAATTGTCCAATACATAATAAGCACAATTCTACACAGCAACCATGGGCATTGCATATTCTAGGAGTACGTGGCACATAGTTTGACCATATTTGTAATTACTAAATCGAAAGCATTAGAGACAGACGTCCCTACTATGGGAGCTGGTGAGCGACAAAGGTGAAGCAACAAGTCATTGCACATTATTAAAAAATTCACAGATGTAATATTTTAGAAAGTGGTCAGGAAACGCGAAGCTAAACTGAAGAAACATTCAAAGGAAATCTTCGTCAATTCATGTGGTCCAGTGCTATTGGGAGAATAGCTTTTAAAAGTAGCTATTCTATTACTAAAGAGCCTTTTCAGCGTTTAATTTTTTTTTAAAGTTAGTAAAAAGTGATCAGTACCAGCAGAGAAGATATTAATGAACTCCAGCAACTGTGGTTTAGCCTTAGAAACCAGAAGGTAAGCAACATATGTGCACTTTCTACAGAGTAAATAAATTAAGCAATTAAATGTGTTTTTCTAAGATCCTTGTCAGTTTCAAGTAGATATTAATTCCAAGAAAAATAAATTATGAATAAGACAAATGATATTTGGTTAGTGGAAATGTTTATGTTGGAAAATGAAGGATCAGGAAAAAGAAAAAGTAATATGCCCTTTAGGTTTGGCTTAGAAAATAAATTATGTGAAATAACAAAAATTTCTTCAGCAAAGATCACTAATGCTTTATAATCAGTTACTGATGTCAGTCAGCATGGCTATAGTGAGATGGAAAAGAAATCTAAGATAGCAGTCATTAAAATAAAGCTCTTATCAGTTGCCAATGTCTTTATCCACTTATTTTGTCACACATAGGCAAATAAAGGAGATTATGATTTGTTCTTCTAAAATAGGTTTTAAGTGTGTGGTAACATTTTAGTGACATACTCTTCTGTAACGAATTTAATTAACTACAAGCCCTGGGTTTATTACTGATAATTATCCTACCATTGCTTGCAAAATATACCTGTGGTTAATTTCATTATACTTGTAAGGCAACAGCCCTCTTGAAGATCAATATTCCGTTTATATGTCTGGTTTCTGCTGCTGGGTAGGCCTGATTAATTAAGCTTAGTGTCACATAATTTTATTTAATGGATTTAAAACAGGATAACTTCAGGTCACAGAGAATAGACAGTGATTTCACAGTTCAAAGGTTAGCATTAATGCATTTCAGTTAATATACTAAAATTAGTCAGTAATAGCAAGTAGTCATCCCTTGTTAGGTAACTTCTCCACTCTCAGCCATGTGAAAAGAAAATATTCTCAATATATACTTTACTTCAGTTGCTAGATCAGTGATTTCACAATGAAGACAATTATATATTTGTGTCTGAACTACTGAAAGAACTTGGAACTTTTTCAATTATATATTTTGTCCTCGTTAGTTAAAAACAATATAGATGTGCATTGTATCCATACACCATGAATTTCTTAAATAACACAGACTTATAATTTGAAATAATTAGGGTGAAGTCCAGACTGATTAAGGAAATCTAAATTAAAATATTTAAAAAGGGATGTAGTTTCATTACTGTTCCGTACTTCAAACAATGTTAATCACTGGATCTACCAACACCAGAGTAAATGAAAATACTTTTGAACTGTATGTAATGTTGCTAAGCCATTATGAGGGATTAAGGTACTTTGTTCTTCAAGAAGTGGGCATAGTAATTTTTCATAGAATTTTGTGAAAACCATTAATTGCATGGTGTACTTCCTTCCTTAAATAGTAATGACAGGAATCACAAATAAAACACTCAAATAATGCATATAGTATGTCAGGCACTTCACAAGCTTTACATATATTCCCTTATTTACTCTTCACAGAAATATTATGAGATAGGCACTATAATTACACTCATTTTACAATTAAAGAAATGGAGGCAGAAAGATTAAATAACTTTCCCAAGGTCATAGAGCTAGTTAGTAGTGAGTTCAAGATCTAAATCCATACTGCCTTGCTTTAGAGCTCATGTTTCATATCTACACTTTCTTCCCCAAACATTTAGTAACATTGCTGGTAAATTTTAGATCTTGGGCAAGAATTATACTCCTGTTTTTATACTTTTTGTGCTGACTCACTTTCATATTTGATGCTCCTATAAATAACAACATGAAGATAGGTCATATTTAAACTTTTCAGGAGGAGGGGGTATCCTATAAATGTGAGGGAACCCACAGACTATTTAGCAAGACAGATAGGTGAATATATACACAGATACGTACATTTCCACACTTTCATAAAATTTAGTCTACAGGCTGCCTGAAGCTCACCTTGTAGAGCCCAGTTTAAAAACTCTTCCCTATGACCTACTCTACTGATCCTGTCTTTATTTAAAATTTTGATATTCTATCAATCATGGGTGTCTTTGCATTAAATTTGATTTTTCAAAATGCGTTAACACATTTATCTTGATTATGTCAGGTTTTTGTTTGTTTGTTTTGTTTTGTTTGGTGTTCTCATGCCCAGGACTTGGAATAAGTGAGTGAGGCACTGGTGTCCCAGGCTTACAGACCAAACTCTGAAACATGAGTAGATTTTATTGTGTCCAATAAAGGCAATGAAAGCTAACTTCTAAGGTCCTCTGGCTCTCTGTATATTACTAATCATGTGAATATAAACAGATGAAGTTTATGGCCAATTTTCCTTAATGCAGTAGACTAACAGCTCAATGATTAGTTATTCCTAAATTCTTCATCTTGATATAACAAAATAATATTAAATAAAAAGGACCTATTTCATAAAATACTATTTTTATAATAAAATTTAGATATTTAATATGGCAAGTGAGATTCTGTCATTATTCTGATGTATTTTCAGTTTCTGAAAAGAAAAAAATTCCTATGTAACATAATGATTTGGGATTACACATATATTTTATAATATCACATGTTTAATACTCATTAATGATTACCTATGATTAAAACCTATGAATGACTCATCATTTCCACTTGTGCCATTTAACTATAAAATATTCTGTAACAAATCACTGGCATTGTTCTGAGCCTTAACCCCATAGGCTTTCGTCCATGATAAAATCTTAAAGTCCACATACTGGTACAAGTTTTCTACCCCATAATCCACATACCATACCTTATTATAGATTATTAATCTATCAGTCTTTAATATAGGACTATGAATTATTTCATAAGTATTCTAATGACAGCAATTTCAAAGAAGAAAACAAAACAATATTAGAAAATACTGTGGGGGCACACTAAATTATTAGTTGGTGAGAGCCACCTAGTCTTGGCGAGGTATTACAGAAGGAAGTCTAGAGAGACGAGGGGATAGGTTGAGGGGTTTAAAACCTGAGGCGCAAACAACTGAAAAGGAGCTTGGGATAAACAAGGAAAAATATGCTGTAACTGTTTCTAAATACTTAGGTTCAGTGAATTGTCATTACTGTACACATTCATTTTGTAATATAACACTTATCTTTATAAAACAAGATTGTCATGGAATACCTTCAATAGTCAAATAAAGAAAAAAAGACAGCATTGGTTATTTATGGCTGCAGAAGTAAACTCAGGAATAACATTTGCTGAGCATGAGAGGATAGTAAAAACTTAGAGTAATCAGAGATTTCATTTAGCTTGTAGAAGCCACCAAAATATTAAATACCTGCAAACCAATATAACTTAGAAATGGATTATAAATCTCAAAGGCTTTGGCTTTGTTAGAATAGGTATATGATTTATGCTCTTGGTTTATTGGGAATACTGATTTTTGAATATTCATTAACATTCCTATATCTATTATGAATCTAAGCCTATTTAGAATGTATCCATAATAGGACATGAGTGTGAGATTGAGAAGAAGAGGGAGGGAAGCAGGGAGCAGAGAGCACAACAACTAGAATTTCTTCCTTTTTACACATGATATTCTGAAGAAACACAATTGGCTTGATATTTATGCACTCATTCATTCATCAGATATTTATTAATTGATTGTCAAATGATCTAAAATTTCTCTGCTTAGACCATTTGGGTTTGAACTCACATTACTGTTCTTCTGCTGAAACTGGTAAAGCTTTACTGAAAAGTTTCTGATCACTTCACATAAAGAACTAAAATAAAATTATTTCACAATTGTAAAAACCATATAGAAAAGAATATTCTCTGTGGCATTGGTATAATTGTGGTTTGCTTTGGTGAGAAAATCTAAGAGGGAACGATGAGTGCCACTTCTGGATGGAAGTTCAAAGAACTGACATGTGCTTCACATGATGTTTTCCCTCTGACACAAGACTGATGGCAGGATTTCTTCTCCCGTCTAAGTGTCAGAGTGAAGACATGAAGTCAGGGAGCAGGGCCACAGATGACACATGATGGGCATATTACTTGAGGGAGAAATAAACTTTGGTTGTTGTAAACCACTGAGATGTGGGAGAAGTTTATTTGTGCTGCCTCATTACTTAGACAAAATTAACATACTCATTCCCCGTATGTTAAAAAGTTTAACTTCTTTTTAGAGCATAAGAATATTCTAGAAAATTGGTTAATATTATGCAGTGATGGACAACTATTCTCTGAGACACTTTTCATGATTGTGATCTTAATGTCATTTCTGGCTGATTGAAAAAAGAATTCCACAACACTTATTCTCCATGAAATTGCTTCGAGATTGTTGGTCATCTCAAACAGTACAAACTAGCCACCCATTATAAATATTACAAGATGTTCTTTTCACTTGACAAGGAAATTTGGAGAGAGGTAAAGATCATTAAAGGAGGAAAACAAAGTGGAATAGGAAAATGTAAAAAAGAGCCCATACGAAAATAAATCAAACACTGCTTCTCAAGTGTTGATGACAGCTTACTGCGACAAAAATTTAGATAAATTCTTATGCATCCCTTGCTCCTAGAATCTTATGTAAACTTTTGTATTCATTTTTCTGACAAACTTACAAATGTGGTTGCAAAAACCCAACAAATATATATCTAAATGACAAATAAAAAGCTGAAATTTAACATAGTTGTCACTTAACAGGACCATCATATGTCTGTCTGGACATCCATTATGTAGAAAAAACAGTGAGTGAGATTTTGCCTGAGAAACAAATAGATCACATTGTATCCTGAAGGACAACATTTAAATGAACTGGAATTATTTTTTTGAATGTGCCAAAAGCAGTAAAATTTTCAGAAAGGTGGGAATTTAGTTTGGAATCTACAGCAATTTATGAACGATGATAGAAGTACTACATAGAGGGTATAAATTTTGCAGAACCCCAATATTCTGAAAAATCTTGTTCCACTAAACTCAGATAACTTTTGAGATAACAGTATACTGGGGGCTATTACGAACAGTTATCACAAATGTAAAATGACAAGTATTAAAGAAAAGATACTTATTCATATATAAATGAAATAGAATTACTAAAAAATTAATCTAGAGAAGTAAAAAGGAATATTTTAAGTGAAAAGTAGCATTTTAAAAATTCATACAAGGCCTTCTCCACATATCATCAAAAGTGCATACCTGCTGGATTAAAAAAAAAATATCCACCCTGTATAAATTATGAGTGATGCACTTAGCTTTACTTGATATAGTGGATATACAAGGTTTAAAACTGCTGTTTTCTGCATCGGTCAACTTTGAAACTAATAAGGACAGGAAAAACATATTACTCTTATTGTTATATAAAAAGAGAAAGAAAGCTAAATTATATATTTTTTTACATTTTTATGTTTTCCTAACCTCAATATTTGGATAAAGAAGATGTGGTGTATATATACAATGGAACATTATGCAGTCGTCAAAAGGAACGAAATCTTGCCATTTGTAATGACATGGATGGAACTGGAGTGTATTATGCTGAGCAAAATAAGTCAGAGAAAGACATGTATCATATCTTCTCACTGATATGAGCAATTCTTAATCTCAGGAAACAAACTGAGGGTTGCTAGAGTGGTGGGGGGTGGGAGGGATGGGGGGCTGGGTGATAGACATTGGGGAGGATATGTGCTATGGTGAGCACTGTGAATTGTGTAAGACTGTTGAATCACAGACCTGTACCTCTGAAAAAATAATACATTATATGTTAAAAAAAAAAAGAAGAAGAAGAAAAAGATAGCAGTAAGGGAAAAATGAAGGGGGGGAAATCGGAGGGGGAGACTAACCATGAGAGACTATGGACTCTGAGAAACAAACTGAGGGTTCTAGAGGGGAGGGGGGTGGGGCGATGGGTTAGCCTGGTGATGGGTATTAAAGAGGGCACGTTCTGCATGGAGCACTGGGTGTTATACGCAAACAATGAATCATGGAACACTACATCAAAAACTAATGATGTAATGTATGGTGATTAACATAACATAATAAAATTTAAAACAAGAAAAAAAATCTATATGAAAACATAATTTTGAAAAACATAAAGCTATTTAGGGATTTGCAGAAAATGTTGGGATATAGCACAGATCAGATGGCAAGATATCACTTCAGTTTTTTTGAAGTTATAACACGAATGAACTTGAAGCTATGATTCAAAGGTATTGAGTGGTAAGTGGCCTCTAAACTAAAGTTAAACCATAACGAAATGGTCCTGACAGGGCTGATTAAGGGTATTTCCTCATGGCAGATCTCCATTTTCACTCTAACTAAAAATATGACCAAACAGATGGTGAGACTCTTACTTCTATCTAACGTGGTATCTCCAGCCGTATCTTTAAACTTCAAAGAGCATTTCAGGTCACTGCATGGATATGGACCCTGATAGACTGACCCTAGTAAGGTACTTAAAAGAAACAAGTATAGATAAACAATTGAGGGGGCAGTAAGTTATAAGCCATTCTATTACCAGATACTCTTTAAACTAACTTTGACATTGATGGAAAATGAAGGTCGAAGGATGACAGAAGTGTCATATTACTGGTATGAAATTACATGCATTTCTTTATTAAATATATCAGATTTTAACCCTTTCTGCCACATGTCAGAGCATGAAAAGGGAAGATTATAGCCGCCGTCCATGGAGTCCATAATTTATTCTTTTCTTCCAGATGTACCTTTTTGATCATACAATTTATTGAAGAATGGGATAAACCACAAAATATAGATTAAAAACAAAAAATCTATTAAAATATGTATTTGTCATATAAAACAATATAAAATTTAAAATACATAACTATTATATATTTTTTATGTTAGTACTTTTTTTTTAAAGATTTATTTATTTATTTATTTGACAGAGAGAGAGAGCACAAGTAGGCAGAGTGGTAGACAGAGGGAGAAGGAGAAGCAGGCTCCCTGCTCAGCAGGGAGCCCGATGCGGGGCTCGATCCCAGGACCCTGGGATCATGACCTGAGCCGAAGGCAGACACTTAACGACTGAGCCACCCAGGCGCCCCTATCTTAGTACATTTTGACAAGTAAATTAAATAAGTTATAGTATTTATAGTATCTAAACCTATAGTAATTCAGTATCATTAAAAATGTGTGTGAATAAATACTAATTTATACTTAAATTATCTTTACCACTCTTTTAAGAACCAAATATATTGCCTTGTAAACATTTTGTTTTTAAACTCCCAATGTCAAAGTGTCATCTGATTTTTCAAAAATCTTTTGGAAAGGATTTTGTACACCTCAGGCCAAACTACCTGAAGATGAAAAGTACACTTTTCCCCCAAATATCCTTTCCATTTTGTAAACACGAAAGGGGTGATGGAGAATAAAGGGTAATGGGTACATTTTCATTTACTGGTTTTATTAGATGGATACCATCTCCCAAGTAAAACATGCCAGATTAGAGGCGCTCTAATACGTTAAATTATCTTGTAGCCTTGCCTCTCCAGACTTTGTTGTGTGTTCCCTGGGTAGATAAAAGGCACAACTGTGAAACATAATTCAGTTAGTGGTAGACTATCTGTATTATAAGTATATAAAATGACAACACACAGAATCCCCAAATTATCCCTTTTACCTATTCCGAGACACAGCCATAGTTACAACTGCAATTACCTACAAAGATTAACCATAGTTAACTGCTCATTCAAGTGGACTTCCAATTCTGTCCTGGGGGTTGTCATGTAAAAATCCCAGCGGATCCTGTGTTTAAGTGAAGTGTTCTGCTCTGTGATTTCACACCAGCTAAGGCTCAAAAGGATACTTTCACTATAATGATAGAGATGGACGACTTTTTTCCTCCCTGGTGATTTTGAAATTGTAAGGGCTACTAAATTCCTTTTTCTTACTGGTCCTATTTACCTCCTGTATGGGGGATAAATAAAGCCAGTCATCAATAGAAAGCATTTAAGTTAGAAAAAAAAAAAAAAGATTTATGAGCTGCATCTTGCAAGATATGACAGTAATCATTACTTTAGGTTCTGCTCAACTATAAATGATTGTGGGAAATAAGCGGGGGCGGGGGAGGAGGTGCCTGAGGAAAAGAACATGTGTAAGTGAATGTAGAAATATGAATTAAATGTAAACCTTTAACTCCTCAGGCTTGCCATGAACAGATTTCATTTAAAAACAAAACACCTATATAGATTGTTCAGAAAGAATGAACCTCGGTCTGAGATTTATAAAGCAATGAAGAGCAGAAAGGCATTGGTGAGTATGTGGAAATATCTAAACAAATATTGACTAAACAAAACAAGAATAATAATAGCATGTAGGATTAAATATAATGCAAAACTCACATATGTAATAACTAGTACATAAATCAAAAGGGATTGCAACTGAAATTAAGCTCCTTGTATTTCAGGGGTGAGGATTAAAGGACAAATGACTTTAGATTTTGAACATTATAAGAGGGGCAAAGCTTAAATGGTAAATTAACATTTAAATTTTGAACATTTAAAACAGACGAACATAAGGGAAGGGGGAAAAGGGAAAAAAGGAGAGAGGGAAACAAACCATAAAGAGACTAAATGATAGAGAAGAAACTGAGGGCAGATGGAGGGAGGTGGGTCAGAGAAGGGCTAGATGGGGAATGGGTATTAAAGAGCACACTTGTGATGAGCACTGTGTGTTGCATGTACTTGATAAATCACTGAATTCTACTCTCTACAGAAACCAATATTGCACTGTACATTCACTAACTAAAATGTAAATTTAAAAAAAAGAATTCTTAAAAAAATAAAATTAAATTTTCTATGGTAACCAATAAATGAATAGAATATATAACTCCTAATGTAGTTGAGGAAAACTATAGAATGTTAAAATTATTCAGTGTAAAAGAAGGCAGAAATAGAGAAAATAAATGCACAGAAAGGCAGAGTATACAGGAAGCACATGAAAGTGATGAAATAAATCCAAATATTGCAAAAAATAAAAATGTTCTAGTTACCAAAAAAAATTGAGAGAAAGAATAAAATATACAAATCCAGTGATATATAGTTTACCAAAATCTATATTAAAACAAGAATAAAAAAATTAAAAGTAAAATGGCAGAAAAAGTTATGCCAAACAAAACTTTACCAAAAGAAAGATTTAATATTGATAAGATATGCTTTACATTTTTCACTAGAAATAAGGAGGATGCACTTGAATCTGGCCTGTTTTCACTTGGATCCACTCCTCACTCTCCCTGGCTGTGCCCATTGATACAGGGTTCTGGCCTTTACAGGCTCCTAATCAAAGGGTGGCATTAGCAGGAAGGGAAGAGGTGGGATAGTAAGGGAAGTCAGTGTTGAAACCCCTCTCTCTTTGTGCATCAGACTGTCTGTCCCCCCCACCCCCCGTGGACCTCTTTTCCCTGTTAGTTGAAGTGAAGCTTTGACTGGACAGATCCTCCTGTGGAGGTTACTTCTGGGTTTTAGATTCCCTCTGTTTGAACCCTTTCTTGTGGTTTCTGTTTTCCTGACTGAACTTTGACTTCTAGACATCACTATATGATGATGCATTTTTTTTCACCAGAAATGTGTAATGATTCCAATTTGGTATACACCTAATACCATAATTTCCAAAGATACAACACAAAATTGAGAGAATTACAAATAGAATTAGGTAACCACCATCACACCAGATTTTAACACATCCCAAGCAAAGTTTCTTCTCATATACAACATTCTCCTAAGCTTATTAGCTGTGAATTCCTACTTCTAAGCAAATTGTATATAAGGCATCAGTTGAAAAACAACTCTTGGGTGCACAATTTTCATTTGTGCTACCCATCCTCATTGTTTTAAGCACATGTGGAATGCCTACTATGTGCTATTACTAGGCACCTGGGAGGGAGGGGGCATGAGGATGTCTAATTCAGTGGGAATTCAGTCAATTCACACCATTATGGGATAGAACAAGTAAAGGAAGAGAGGTGTAAAGAGCCACAGGAGGGAAATTGCCTATGCAGGAAATTAAAACTAGGTCTTGAAGAATAAAAGGAATTTGTGAGGGGAAAAAGTCAAAAGCATCTTCATCAATTCTTTTATTTATATATCCAGTCTTGCTCATACATTTAGCATGCTGGCCACAATTTCTGGTACTGAGTATATATAATTTAAAAATACAGTAGTTACCCTTATGGAGTTCACAGTCCACTGGGAAACCTGAGAAGACTCATGAAGGACCTTCTGTCCAGACTGCAGAAGGAAAAGCTAAGGAAAGCTTCCTAAAGGAGGGGATTAAAATATAATGACTTTGAAAAATCAAGGAGAGTGTTTATCAGGAGAATGAGAATGCTGGCACTGGTGAACAAGGGTGGGAAGGGACACTGTTTCAAGTGGTGAGAAAATACTCCTGCAAAGGAAAACATCTTTTTACTTGAAGGAAGGAAGGAAGGAAGGAAGGAAGGAAGGAAGGAAGGAAGGAAGGAAGGAAGGAAGGAAGGAAGGAAGCGAGGGAGGGAGGAAGGAAGGAAGAGAGGGAGGAAGGAAGGGAGGAAGGGAGGGAGGGAGGGAGGGAGGGAGGGAAGGAGGAAGGAAATAAGGTCCCTCTTCTAGTCCCCTACTCCAGCAAACTGAATCCCTACTTCTAAACTAAAGGTTGCCCAGTATGAGACTTTTGTATCTGCAACACTGAAGTCATACTATTTTAAACATGGTGATATTCTCAAGAGGGGAGAGAATGGTTGTACTTCATATTTAAACTCTGCAGTACTGTCAATCAGGAAGATGTTCTTCCACTTCAACAAATATTTTTGGATTTTTGTTTGCTTAGTATCCCTTAAAGTAAAAGGGAAAGAGAGTAAATTTCCTAAACCCAGAAATATCAGTTGTTAGTTTAGGCAACTTTGTTTACTGATGGCTCTAGAGGAAACTGTGAAGCAGAAACAAAACAAAACAAAAACAAAAACAACTTTACTTCCTTTAGGTAGAATTTTCTTCCTATTTAATTTTTCTCTCCTCAGTTTTCCCTTAGGCCATCAATTGTTTCTTCTGTTCTCCTACAGTATCTGAGTCACTGTTTGGGAAATGATACAGATTATGCACTAAACCTGAGATAGCAATTATTGATAAATTGCATATTAAAGACTCTCCTTGTCTTAACACAAAGAAAGGAGTTTTGTAAAATTTCCAGCAGTATTTTTGGTTGGTCTGGTGTTCTATGTATCATACCAGGGAAGTGGGAAGGGATAAAGTCCTCTCCTGGGGTAAACTATGTTCCTTTCCCACCAATAATTTTACACCTTCCCAGAAATCTTAGGGGGGAAAGGACCCCCTTCCAATAAAAGAGCCAAAAAAAAAAAAAAAAAAAAACCTCTTTTCACAATTTTGTTCTCATTTGCTGTCTCCTTTTTCACTGAATTTTGATGCTATCCAGAATCCCTAAATAAATCAAAATATTGAATCCTGAGTACCCTATAATCTGCATAGAAGTAGACTGTAAATTGCAAAAGGGCCAAAGCATCATTCAAAAGTGGGAGAGAGTACCTCATAATTTCTGAAGACTATAAAGTTTTAGAAATCAAGTCTATCCATTACTACCATCAAGAATCAATGACTTAATTTGCTAATGAAGTTATCTACAACTGAGATGAATGTTTGATTTTTGCAAAATTATTTTTTTGGACTTTGCTTATTCTGTTCCACCTTAAAAACACATCTTTATGTTGTTGAACTAATCTCTTCTACAATTCACTTAAGATTTAAAAGAAGAAAGAAAGATATTAAGAAGTTATAGGTGTATTTTCATACATGTTCATAGTTATCCTTATATTTAAAATTCCACAGATGCCAGATTACTGGAAAAAAAATCCAACATTACCAAAGCAGTAGCATTTATTATTTAAAATAATACCTTTAAGCATGCTCCTCCAACTCCCAGGCCTGCAAATATTACTCCCTAGAAAGAAATTATCACTCACACCCTTTATGAAGAGTTGTATCACTGTGCTATATTGCATTTCCCTTATACTTCACAAGAAATAGTTTCATTCAATCAAATAGTAAGCTTAAAAATTATTTTGTAGTTTTCCCCAGAATCTTGACATTTCAAGTTTTTGAGACTCCTGTGTTTTTTAATCTGACCTTTTCTACCTAAATATCATATTTTTGCATTGCATTTTGATAACTCAATAACATTCTTAAATGAACATTTTGTGCTTTCAACTTGAAAGTATACAGAGCAACATGGCAAGAGCAAGTTCCATTTTTTAATTTAAATTATTTTCATGGCTTTGAGCAAACTTTAACCTTTAAACGGCCTGGGTACAATTCTGATTAACATCTCCACTATTTAGCCTGGTGATTTAGTGGAGATGAACTCTTTCCCCTACAGCAGTGGTAAGCAAACTCTTTCTTATCTAAACCAATTGAGAAAAAAAGAAAATATTTCCAGGTTACACATCCTTTTATTCAATATGGAAACATTATTACTGATTTCCATGATGCAGGGATAGAGAAACTGTGCAAGTGAATGCAGAGAAGAATATCAAAAAGAAAACTAACCTTTTTATTAGACACAAAATATTGATATATAGGAATATTTGTGATTTTCAGCATGACTGCTTATCCCTTATAGTTGTACAGTAGTTTAGAATTCCCAGAGAATATTCATATACCTTATATTACCATAAAAAAAGTATGAATTAGGCATTATTATTTTGAATTAACAGAATCAGAGCCATGAAGTGTGTAGCCTATTCCGGCAGGAAAAATTAACTCTGATTATAGCTCTGGAATCACGTTTTACATTCCATGACATATTAACTCTGATAACCCTAGATATTCCACCACCAAAGAATAAGACTTTTTTCATAAACAAGGAAGATATATATATATTTTTAAAGATTTTATTCACTTATTTGAGAGAGAGAATGAGATAGAGAGCATGAGAGGGGGGAGGGTCAGAGGGAGAAGCAGACTCCCCGCCGAGCAGGGAGCCCGATGTGGGGCTCGATCCCGGGACTCCAGGATCATGACCTGAGCCGAAGGCAGTCGCCTAACCAACTGAGCCACCCAGGCGCCCACAAGGAAGATATTTTTAAGAACGTCTATGCTGTGTGACTAGAGAGAGCTGGGGTTTTTATTGGGTTTTGGTGTATAGCCACTAGCAAAAGGGCTCTGCTTTGTTCTCCAGGCCCTGCAATCACCTAGTTACTTGCTCCTTCATCAGTTTGCCCATAATTCTTCACTCCAAACACAGGAGCAGATTTCTCCCTTAATTCTACAAAGTTCCCCTTAGTCCAAGTTGTAACTCTAAACCAAACTTTAGTGAAAGCTTGGAGATAGCAGGAAGAAATTACAGCTCGGAAAAGAAAATGTTAGCACCAGACAGGGGCCATAAATTCTCCTGGATACACAAAGGATGAGACTTTACAAGGTGAGTCTTTCTGGCTCTCTCTTGCCTTACTGTCCATTCCCCTGCTGTCAGAAGGCAAGGACCAGTTTATCTCCTTCAGTGGCGATGTTTTGAACCTGACTTCTACCTTCATCTTCTCTAGACTGCTTCAATGATGGAGGAAAATGTTATTTTCTACTCTCCCGCTCTTGCCCGCTTCCAATAAAAATCTTAATAAACTCTACAAATGCAAATAATCCACAATAAATATAAATTTTCAAAATTGTGCAGAATAGTTTGGCTTGAATTACTCCACAGAAGTTTGTGATTTGGTTTTTCTTTTCCAGAAGGAAAATGCCTATTAATGCTTTTCATTAATTCCAAAAACAGTTTTTGTTTAAAAAAAAAAAAAAGATTAGAAACTATTGCTGACAATCTTAAAATATTGTGTTGTGTTTTCTTACCCCCTTTGTGGTAAAGACTGGCACCTGATCACCAAATCTATTCCCTTTGTTTTGGCCACATTTAGCCAGCTTCCTTTGTACTTAGGTGTGGGATTTAGCCAAAAGGCCAGAAGAATTAAAAAAAAACACCACTTCTAGACAATACACACAAAAATCTTTCGTGCATCGTAATCCATGCTTTTCCTTTTGGCGGCTTCATGCTGAGGAGCATGACAACCTTGAAAGCCACGTATTAAAGGTGGCAAAGCCACAGACAACAGTGAGGTCTCTCAATCATCACTTGGAAGAGAATCTCCTATCAAAAGCAAGGACACTGTTCAGTAAAAACAGTTTTCATGTGTTAAACAATACAATGTTGTTGTTGTTTTTTTTTAAAAATCATATTTCCTTAACTATTGCATCTCTTTTCTATTGAAAAATCAGGTCATTTTTCAAAACATGTTTCACTGTTTTATGTTCCAGACTCTTTGGCAGAGAAGCAGGGGCAAAGATGAAAGCAATCGAGGCCTCAGTCCTTCCTGAAGAGGAATCTCCCTTTTCTGGTTGTTGGAGGTTCTCTTTGCTGGGCTTTAGGAGAGCTGGATGAGCTAGGCAACCCCCAGCTGCATCAATGCTGTCGATTTACCTACTTTGTGCCTATAATACCTGGTTTGGGATAAGTACTTACTGCTAACAGGAAACCATGACAGATTACGGATTTTAGCTCCCATATTTTTTGGCCTCAGTTTGTTCCTCAAGTTCTGCCTCCTTTTCATGAGTGCTTCAGAAGATGTTTCTTTTCAGTTTTACTGCTTCTTAGTTTTGAAAACCTGCATTTTACGTTAGATCTTGGGCTTTTATTCAAAAGCAACATGTACCAAAAAAACCCCATCCCTATTTCACTGTGATAATACCCTTTTAAAGGAAGAAAAACAATGCACCTTGCCCCAAATTGCATTACCTGAAATTATAGAATAATGAAAATATAAAACCCCATTCCTCTATTTCTGGTAAAAGGTAAGCATGCCCTGCTTAAGGTACAAAGATGTTACTGAGTGTTAACTAAAATAATGTAAAAGCGTCAAAGGAAAGGTAATGACTCGTATTAAATTTCAGTGCTATTTGAAATGAGCAGAGTCCTAGTACTGACAGAAAAAGAAAGCAAAACAGCGAAGAGTAAAGGCACGTTGGCAAGGGGTTAGGGATTACACCTAAATGGGCAAAGTGTGCAAAAATACCAAGGCTGGAAACTTAAGAGACATACACCGATCTGCAAACAACAACAACTAAATTAAACTTTCTCAAGCTTTCATGCTTTTCCTTATTAACCCCAAAGCCCCTCAAAAGAAGTTCTTTTCTAGTTGCTTTATTTTTTGACTACTTACCCACTTCTTAACTCCTTAATTAACTTATGCAGATTATGTGGAAAGTCACAAATTTTGTGGAACACTGCAGTGGTTAAGAAATGGTCTTTGTGGTCCTACAGATCTGTCTGGAATCCAAACCCTGCTACTTAACAAAGGACTAAAAATGTTACTTGGGGCGCCTGGGTGGCTCAGTCATTAAGCGTCTGCCTTCGGCTCAGGTCATGATCCCAGGGTCCTGGGATCAAGCCCCACATCGGGCTCCCTGCTCAGCGGGAAGCCTGCTTCTCCCTCTCCCACTCCCCCTGCTGTGTTCCCTCTCTCACTGTCTCTCTCTGTCAAATAAATAAAATCTTTAAAAAATAAATAAATAAATAAATAAATAAATAAATAAATAAATAAATAAATAAATAAATAAATAAATAAAAATGTTACTTAATGCCACTAAGCTGCTGTTCTTCACAAGCAAAATATATATGAGTATATTTAACTCATACAGTTATTATGATAATAAATGCGTTGAAAGAAGGCAAATTACTTACTACAATTGTTGGTATGGGTAAATAATAAATGGCACTGTTATCCAGTGAATCCAAGCTGTCTTTTTTCCTCTTGACCCCTCAGAAACATGAGTCTGCCTGTTTGGGGCATTGTCAGTCTATACCTCCTTCTGATTGGGAAACTCTGGTCTAAACAATAGGAAATACACTCTTTATTGTGACATTCACTATCTCCCCTGAGCTGTACTTATCTATATTTTTCAATATTATTTCCAAAAAATACTCTTTATGAAGTTTCACTCCAGTCCAACTAAATTTATTTGATCCTCCAGATATGTCTCAAATTCTAGACTTTTTCATTTCTTCATTTTAGTTCTTCTGCTTGAAACTACTTTCTAAGCCATCATTGCCATATTTTCCATTATCTGAGGGCAATTCCTATAGTTTTTTAGAAGCCCAAATTTTACTGTATCATAGAATAATACTGTGCTTTATTTATCACAATCATAAGTGATTGGATCATTATACAAATTGTTCCTTTTTTTTTTAACTTCATGGAAATTGCCATAACTTCTTGCCCATTAACTACCGTTTTTATTTGGGGATTATGAATATGCTTGGACTAGAACAACGCGATTTGCATCTTGTCTAGGCAACAAATACCAGAATCCTGATATGGACTGTTGTTTTTCAACAGAAGGGAGACAAATTAATCCAGCAAGTGACATTTCCTATGACATGTTTATGCCTAGCTTGTCACTGGTAATTGAAACAGAAGGTAGAGTGGTTTTAAACCTTCCTGATAGGATATCACTTTACTGTGGTTTGTCAATTTTTGCTTCTTTTTCCTGTTTCCAAACAGTTCATGGCTCAGATAAGAAACCAAACTTTATTGGGAAAAATAGTGTGGATTAGTTAAGGTAGCAGGAGTGACAGAACAAAGATAGAACCTGTGATAGTGGAACTTGCAATTTTTAGGGGCACTTTTAATCTTCTCCTTTCAACTTTATGAACTTTGTGCACATTTCCCAAAGACAAGGACAAGTTGTTTTATGTGCCTTCAGGTTTTATAAAGATTGCTATGAAATTATCAACTACATGTTAATAAACCTTTTCTTTCTTTCTTTCTTTCTTTTTTTTAAAGATTTTATTTATTTATTTGACAGAAAGAGAGATAGAGAGATAGAGAGAGCAGGAGCAGGGGGGAGAAGGAGAAGCAGGTCTCCCGTTGAGCAGGGAGCCTGATGTGGGGCTGGATCCCAGAACCCTGGGATCATGACCTGAGCTGAAGGCAGACGCTTAACAACTGAGCCACCCAGGTGCCCCAATAAAACTTTTCAGAATACAACTTGCCAATATATGCATGATCTCCAACAAATACAGACATTCGCTAGAATATTTAACATGAATTTATAACCAGTATCTCTATTTCTTAGAATATTTCAGGTTAAATAATATTCATTTCCACTGATATATCCTATTAGATTTTTTATTTCATTTTTACTCTTTCCACACATTTGTTTTATCTAAATGAGCATTGTGTGTGTGATGGAATGAGATAAATTCTCATGAGGGCTTATGTAAGTTCAGGTCTTCTGAGAAGCAGATTTCTACATGGAAAAAAGAAAAGAAAACACTCAAAAGATTTATCAGGGAAAATACCTGCAAGGGCGAATTAAAAGGGCAAGAGGGGAGGTGGTGCTCGGAAAGCTATCCCACTGCAAGTAGCAGTGAGCCTGGTGAAAGAGAGGAAAGGAAAGAAATTTGTGCGGGGGTGGGGGGAGTGGCCCAGCCTGACAGTACAGTTAACAGCATGTTCAGCAAGGCTGTTCGGGAATCTTCAAGGCAACACTGTCCATCAGAGGAGTCCTGTACCTCTCAGAAATGAGCTGCCATAGTGTGTCCATGGCATGTTTAGTCATCAGCATGAGGAGAGTGTCTCAGCTCAAAGATGTAGGTGGATGAAGCCCAGCACCTGGGGCTTCGGTCAATTATGCTCTTTGATGTCAAAGGTCTGAACGAACATTTTTATGGCAGCCACAGAACTCAAACTCAAAACCCTCATTAAAGAAGAAAATAGGAATTATGCATAAACTTGTTCTTAAGTGAGCAGGTTATGTGGAAGCATTGTCTCATTATTTGGACATTGCTATTTGTGATGTTTTACTGTTGTTTATTAGAACATCCCATTAGTTTTTCCACAGGGGGGAAAACAGTAAAGTGCTTAAAACGAATGGATTCTTTATGGCTATCTTTGAAGGCAACCAAAGAAAGGCTTGGGCAATCATCATCACAAAGCACAACAACTTCTAGAAGAAGAAATTCAAAGGATAGAGTGAAAGGTGTCTCCTTTAAAGAAGTAATGACATAAAGTTGAGCCTTTAAATTCTGTTACAATGAAAGAGGGATAAGAACATAGCCTATGTAGTATAAAATACAATATAGAGTACAAAATACAAGACATATAGTACAAAAGTCCAATAAATGTGTGGCTCTGATAATTCCTAAAAAAACATGTCAAGTCTTTCTATTATATATGATGTCAGGTTCTTACAGACTATCACCTAAAAACACTAGTTGTTCACTCTCGGCAGTCTTAAGTTTCACCAGATAGAGTTTGGAATCTACTCATTTTTAAAACCTTAAAGCTGCAATTTTTGGTCCTAATTTATAATTTTAAAGTAAAATTTAGTAAGCTAATGACAAATGAGTACACTTAAAGGATTTTTCTATACATTTTCTCTGTTTGTTTACCTGTAGAATTTCCAAGGAAAGCTAAGAGATACAGTTAGTAAGATGTGGCCAATGAGGGGCGCCTGGGTGGCTCAGTTGTTAAGTGTCTGCCTTCGGCTCAGGTCATGATCCCAGGGTCCTGGGATCGAGCCCTGCATTGGACTCCCTTCTCAGTGGGAAGCCTGCTTCTCCCTCTCCCACTCCCCCTGTTTGTGTTCCCTTTTTTGCTGTGTCTCGATAAATAAATAAAATCTTAAAAAAAAAAAAGATGTGGCCAATGAGGAAATGGTCATAATGATATTCAGAAGATACATGATTATATTCTTGCCAAATGTAGTCATGAATTATGTCAGTAAAGAGAAGCTGCTGTTCCTACTAGAAGAGATGAAAGGCACTTGCAAATGCCTCACTCTCTTCTGGGTTCTTCATATCACAATGAAGACACCCATAGATACTTGGTACAGTTAGCATTAGAGCTATTTTTCATCTCCATATTTGCTATTTATGGTTTCTTACAAAACTAAACATGCTCTTACCAAATGATCCAGCAATTATACTCCTTGGAATTTACCCAAAGGAGTTGGAAACATGTCCACACAAAAACCTACATGCCAATGGTTACGGCATCTTTATTCATAACTGCCAAAACTTGGAAGCAACCAAGATGTCTTTCAATAGGTGAATGGATAAATAAACTGTGGTACATTAGAAAGTGAAATTTTAGTTAGCACTAAAAAGAAATGAACTATAAAACCATGCAAAGACATGGAGGAAACTTAAATGTACATAACTAAGTGAAGTGCCAACCTAAGAAGCCTACCTACTGTATGATTCCAACTATATGGCATTCTCAAAAAGGCGAAACTATGGAAACAGAACAAGATCAGTGGTTTCCAGGGATTGGAGTGGGAAGGATGATTAGGTAGAGCACACAGGATTTTCAGGGCAGTGAAAATACTCTGTATGATACTATAATGATAGATACATGTCATTATACATTTGTCCAGGCCTATAGAATGTGCAGTACCGGGAGAGAACCCTAAGGTAAACTTTGGACTTCGGGTGATTACGATGGGTCAATGTTGGTTCATCATTTGTAACAAATGTTATCACTTTATGGGGGTTGTTGATAATGAGGGAAGATATGCATGTGTAGGGGCAGGAGGCATATGGAAAATCTCTGTACCTTCCTTTCAGTTTTACTGTAAATCTGACACCGTTGTAAAAAAAATAAAGTTAAAAAAAAAAAAGCCTTTGGAAACACTTGCTTTCATGTACTACAGAGGAAGAGCTATTTCTCTTGTCTCCCCTCTGTTTTGCAGAATCTCCGTTTATCCCTCAGCTTTCTCCTAATTACTACAGTTCCTCTCCCTGTCAGATGCAGTTTCTCATCCTACACCCATCACATATACACTAGTCTGGTTCTTCCTTCCTACCCTGCTATAATGCCAGTTAATTAGAATGTGGATCTGATGTGCTAAGGCATGAGCAGAGAAATAGAGAAGAGACATGAGGAAGAAAGAAGGGGGAAAAAAGAAATCCGTAACTATTTTGGAATACTACACCTGCCTATTACCAACTCAGAGCTTTGAGCTAAAATGAATATGTAAAGGGCTTGGCTTGTATTTCTCCATTTCTTCTTACTGTTAATAAATTTCTTTATACATTTTCTCTAATTGCAGCCCTTGATAACCTTGAGCAGCAACAATCAGAATAGTAACAGAAGAAGAGGGAAAATCTCTTCCAACCACCGCTCCTTCATTTCCCAGAATCCACATTTTGTTCCCTACCATTCCTTTTAATATTTTTTTTTTCTTTTAGATACTTAACCTGTTAAATAGAAACTTATGAACTTGTTTGGGATCCTAATGACCATATTTTTAAATATTAAATATATTTTAATCCCCAAATTATGAGCAGTATTTTTAAATACAACCAGTTTCTGAGCTGAAAACAGAATGCAGCTAAATTACACACACACACACACACACACACACATTTTTCTGGTCCAGCTGTATCTTATTTATGTGGTATAATCTAGTCCAGTATCTTGCATCTAAGGTCCTCTGATCCTGATATCCTGGTAGAAAAATGGAGCATGAACTTGAAGATAAAAAAAAGATCGCTGGTCTTAAATCTGTATTACTTAAAAGACTCATCTACAACTGAGAAGAAATCACAATTTGAAAGTGGCTTATGTTTATATCTTCTTGTCTTTTGTTCCATGAAAAAAGTGTAGGAAAGTTATAGGGGGAAAGTTACAGAATACACTACAGAAGGATTATGTGGTGAGATTTCATAAGTAGAAATTCTTGCTGGACATGAGAAAACATACCCATGAGGAAGAACTCATCTCCCACTAAAAGACACCTCCCCACCCATTAGAACCACAACATGGGCACTGCTCTGACTTTAAGAAAGAACCTAGTCATTTGGTTGGGAAATTTTCCACACATTTGGCAAGAAATAGGAACAGGATACAACTAAAGATTTGTTCTCAAGTAAATTGCTGGTGAATGGCAGATTATTTTGCTGACTGACGTTTTTCTCTCTAAGACTTGATTCTCAGAGAAATAACGCAGGTTAAAGAAAACAAAGTAAAAATGTTTTAAAGGATTATATACTATTTGAGCCATGAAGAAATATAGCCATCAACTCGTACTTAACAGGTAAGAAAATTGACATCCAAAGACATTCATTAATTTATCCATGTTTTCTAATTCGTTTCTAATTATTACAAATCTGAATGCCTAAAAGAAAACATAATACATTTGACTTCATAAAAATTAAAAACTCTGCAGCACACAAATACAAAATCATAATGAAAGTTAAATGATAAATGACAAATGAGACAAATATTGACAACTTATAAAAAAAAGAATGCTTTTCTTTCTACAGAAAGAAGAGGTTCAGATCAATTATAGAGAGATGAGCAATCCTATGGAAATGAAGCATAGAACATGAACACACAGCTATCAGGAAAACAACCACTACAAAAAACTATTCACTTATTATTAAGTAAATGCAAATAAAAATAAGAAGAAATCCCTCTACTAATCTATAAAATATGATGGAATATGGAATATGTTTAAATGTTCAATAATAGCACCCATAGTTAAGGGATTGTGAGGAAACATAATCAATGGCACACCAAGGACAGCTTTCCCAACTCGTGAGAGCTGATTTTGCTCATTTTTTGCACAACTCTGACTGCAGTAACATCGTGTAGGGTGTTTGACATTGATGTTGGCTGGAAGACTTTTACCATGGAGTTTGTCAACCACTATCAAGAAAGAGGGGAGGGGGTTGGGAGGATGGGTTAGCCTGGTGGTGGGTATTGAGGAGGGCACATTCTGCATGGAGCACTGGGTGTTATACGCAAACAATGAATCATGGAACAGTTCATCTAGAACTAAAGATGTAATGTATGGGGATTAACATAAGAATAAAATAAAAAAAAATCAAAAAAAAAAAAAAAGAAAGAGGGTTTTTTTTTTGGTTGTTGTTTCTGTTTTTAATCCAGAGGACCAGTTGTTAAGCATTTATCAGCATACCACTATGTATACTCAGACTTTAAAATGAGAATTTAACTCTTTGAGGAAGACACGGTCTCAGCCACAGCAGAGCTCTGGACGCCCCGCTCCTGACTCACGGCTGTCCGCTCTCGGTGAGCAACAAGTCGGTCAGGAAGCCGTGCCTTTTAAAGACTCTGGGAAGACACCTCTGGAACCAGAGGTTGTGATTCACCGAATTAGAATTACTCTAACCAAACACAACATAAGATCTGTGGAGAAGGCATGCGCTTACTTGATCAGAGGCACAAAGGAAAAGAATCTCAAAGCGAAAGGATAGTTTAGATGCTTCCCAAGACTCAGAATCGCTACAAGAAAAACTCGCGGTGAAGGTTCTAAGACTTGGGATCATTCTCAGAAGAGGATCCACAAGCGACTCACTGATTTGCGCAGTCCTTCTGAGATTATTAAACAGATTATTTCCATCAGTATTGAGCCGGGATTTGAGATTGAAGTCACCATTGCAGATGCTTAAATCAACCATTTTAATAAATTATCAGTTGTAAATAAAGAAACAAAGTGAGAATTTAATTGATACTTCGTCACAATACTGCTATATATAAATTTATAACCAAAAGTTTAATGTGTACATAATGACTCAGCCATTTCACTTTTATAAGTTTATCCTTAAAATACATTTAGACAGGTGTGTAAATGTCTATGAGAAAAAAAAGGTTGATCACGCTATCATTTTTAAAAAAACAAAACAAATAGAAACACTCTAAATGTCCAGTGAATGAAACTGACACAAAATACTATGGACATCTAAACAAAGGGAAAATTTTGCAATCATTTAAAAAGAATAAGGAATTTTCATGTATGATGATAGGTAAATATCATGTACTAAATACCATTTAAAATGAAAAAAACAGGTTACCAAGTAGTAGACATAGTATGATTTCCTTGTGTTAATAAAATTGTATAACCAAAAATAAATAAGAGACATCTGAAAGGGTAAAAAAAAAAATGTTAGTTAATGCTATTGCTTTTAGAGAGTGGGGCTATATGATACGTCAGGAGAAAAAATATATATATATATATATTTTCCTGATTAAAATGTTTAATTTCATCGAGCATCATTTTTAAAGGGGAAATATTGCTTTAAATAAAAATACGTAAAACGGTGGTCAAGACTTTGAATAAAGTATTATTTTGTGTCTGTTTGCTTTAGTGTCATTGCTTAGTAGGGGCTAGAGTATGAGGCCATCTGACAGCAGACATTATTACTCTCCATCAGAGTGAGAAAAGAAATATAAAGCACTTAGAAATCTCAAGAGGCTAGCCTTCTATGGGATGTGGAGAGGTTTATTTTCCTCCTTAACAGAGACTTCATGATGGAGTAGATGTGGTTTATTGAACTTGTCATGAGTACAAGGGTGAAATTAAGCTTGCATATCTACGTTTTACTAGTGGCAGTATAAATACAGCATTCTGGAAAATCAGTTGACAATATTGACTAAGTGTAAAAAAAGTTTTAGTACTAGCTGACCTAGGACTTCTATTTCTAGTATATCTGGTCTAAAAATAATCTGAAACAAGGAACAAGCTAATGGTACAAAGATGTCCATCATAGCATTACCTATTTTAATGAACACTTGAACAGAGCTTAACTGTCCAGCAATGAAGAACTTCTAAACAAAATGAAGCATTACAATCAATGGAACAAAATTCAGTAATCAGAACTCTTCTGTACGGGACCACAATAACCATGATGGGGTTTTTTTGTTTCAGTACATCTTCTAATTCAACCTGATGAAAATAAACAAATCTGACTACTGACTGTGAGTGTTGCCTATCTGAGAAAACAGCACCATCATCTACAAATTTACACAAATCTGTTGTCATTCTTTCATCTCCCCCCTTAAGCTTCTCCCATTTTCAATCCATCATTGCATTGGTTAGTGTTAACTACTAAATATTTCTCAAACCTGTATACTACCCCCCCATGTTTACCACTAACATACTCATACAAACATCACTTCTTATTTGGACTATTACAACAGCTTCTCAAACTGTTAACATCTAACAGTTAGCTTCTAACATCTTAGCTCCTACAGTTCTGTTCTTCACATGTAGCCAAAATACCTTTTCAAACAAAAACCTGACAAAATTGTTGCTCCATTCTCTTTATTCTTTGGATTTACACAAAGAAACAAATATAATCATCATAAACAAACTGAGGGTTCTAGAGGGGAGGGGGGTGAGGGGGTGGGTTAGCCTGGTGATGGGTATTAAAGAGGGCATGTATTGAATGGAGCACTGGGTGTTATATGCAAACATTGAATCATGGAACACTACATCAAAAACTAATGATGTAATGTATGGTGATTAACGTAATAAAATTTAAAAAAAGAAAAAAATTTAAAAAAGAAAAATAAATAAAAATCTATATGAAAACATAATTTTGAAAAACATAAAGCTATTTAGGGATTTGCAGAAAATGTTGGGATATAGCACAGATCAGATAGCAAGATATCACTTCAGTTTTTTTGAAGTTATAACACAAATGAACTTGAAGCTATGATTCAAAGGTATTAAGTGGTAAGTGGCCTCTAAACTAAAGTTAAACCATAATGAAATGGGTCCTGACAGGGCTGATTAAGGGTATTTCCTCATGGCAGATCTCCATTTTCACTCTAACTAAAAATATGACCAAACAGATGGTGAGACTCTTACTGCTATCTAACGTGGTATCGCCAGCCGTATCTTTAAACTTCAAAGAGCATTTCAGGTCACTGCATGGATATGGACCCTGATAGACTGACCCTAGTAAGGTACTAAAAAAGAAACAAGTATAGATAAACAATTGAGGGGGCAGTAAGTTATAAGCCACTCTATTACCAGATACTCTTTTTTTTTTAAAGATTTTATTTATTTATTTGAGAGAGAGAGAATGAGAGAGAGCACATGAGAGTGGGGAGGGTCAGAGGGAGAAGCAGACTCCCCGCCGAGCAGGGAGCCCGACGCGGGACTCGATCCCGGGACTCCAGGATCATGACCTGAGCCGAAGGCAGTCGCTTAACCAACTTAGCCACCCAGGTGCCCCTACCAGATACTCTTAAAACTAACTTTGACATTGATGGAAAATGAAGGTCGAAGGATGACAGAAGTGTCATATTATTGGTATGAAATTACATGCATTTCTATATATATATAATGTATGGTGATTAATATAACAATAAAATTTTAAAAAATCATATTCCCTGCCACAAGGGATTTTGCTGAGTTTGTGTGTGTGTGTGTGCGTCTCTCTCTCTTTTTTTTTTTTTTCTTTTAGTTTCAGGTGTAGAATTTAGTGATTCAACACTTATATACAAACAATACCTGCTGTTCATCATAAGTGCCCTCCTTAATTCTCAGCACCTATTTAACCATTCCCCTCACCTACCTCCTCTCTGGTAAACATAAGTTTGTTCTCTATAGTTAAGAGTCTGTTTCTCAGGTTTTCTCTCTTGTTTCCCCCTATGTTCCTTTGTTTTATTTCTAAAATCCCACATATGAGTGAAATCATATGATATTTCTTTCCCTGACTGATTTATTTCACTTAGCATAATACTCTCTAGCTCCATCCATGTTACTGCAAATGGCAAGATTTCATCCTTTTTTATGGCTGAGCAATATTCCATTGTATATATACAACATCTCTTCTTTATCCATTCATCAGTCGGTGGATATTTGGGTTCTTTCCATAATTTGGTTATTCTCGATAATGCTGTTATAAACATCAGGATGCAAGTGTCCCTTCACATTTATATTTTGCTTCCTTTGGGTAAATACCTACTAGTGCAATTGCTAGATCATAGGGTAGTTCTACTTTTAACTTTTTGAGGAACCTCCAAACTGTTTTCCAGAGTGGCTGAACCAGTTTACACTCCCAACAGTGTAAGAGAGTTCCCCTTTCTCCACATCCTCTCCAACACCTGTTGCTTCCTGTATTGTTAATTTTAGCCATTCTTAGTGGTGTGCGGTGATACCTCATTGTAGTTTTGATTTGTATTTCCTGATGATGAGTGATGTTGAGAATCTTTTCGTGTGTCTGTTGTCCATCTGCATGTATTCTTTGGAAAAATGTCTATACATGTCTTCTCCCATTTCTGAACTATATTATTTGTTTTTGGGTATTGAGTTTTATAACTTCTTTATATACTTTGGATACTAACCCTTTATCAGATATGACATTTGCAAACATCTTCTCCCATTCCAAAGGTCATCTTTTAGGTTTTTCTTTTTAAGATTTTATTTATTTATTTGAGAGAGAGAGATACAAAGATAGCGACAGAGAGCACAAGTGAGCATGAGCAGGGAGGAGAGGGAGAAGCAAGCATCCCGCCGATCAGGGAGCCAGACACGGGGCTTGATCCCAGGACCCTTGGATCAGGACCTGAGCTGAAGGCAGACGTTTAACTGACTGAGCCACCCAGGTGCCCCCGCCTTTTAGTTTTGTTGATTGTTCCCTTCATTGTTCAGAAGCTTCTTATTTTGATGAAATCCCAATAATTTATTTTTGCTTTTGTTTCCCTTGCCTTCAAAGACATATCCAGTAAGAAACTGCTATGGCCAGTGTCAAAGAGATTACTTCCTATGTCCTTCTCTATGATTTTGACGGTTTTCTGTCTCACACTTAGCTCTCTAATCCATTTTGAATCTATTTTTGTATATGGTGTAAGAAAGTGGTTGGGTTTCATTCTTTTGCATGTTGCTGTCCAGTTTCTCCAACACCATTTGTTGAACAAATTGTCTTTTTTTTCCATTGGATATTCTTTCCTGTTTTGTCAAAGATTAATTGACTATATCATTGTGGTTTAATTCCTGGGTTTTCTATTCTGTTCCATTCATTTATGTATCTGTTTTTGTGCCAGTACCATACTGCCTTGATTACTACCGCTTTGTAATATACCTGGAAGTCCACAATTGTGATGTCTCCAGCTTTGTTTTCAAGATTGCTTTGGCTACTCAGAGTCTTGTGGTTCCATACACATTTGTGGATTGTTTGTTCTAGCTCTGTGAAAGACGCTGTTGGTATTTTGACCTGGATTGCATTAAATGTGTAGATTGCTTTGGATAACATAGACATTTTAACTGTATTTGTTCTTCCAATCCATGAGCATAGATTGTTTTTCCATTTTTTTGTCTCCTCTTCAATTTCCTTCATCAGTGTGTTACAGTTTTCAGAGTACAGATTTTTTACCTCTTTGGTTAGGTTTATTCCTAGGTATCTTATGGATTTTGGTGCAATTTTAAATGGGACTGCTTCCTTGATTTCTCTTTCTGCTGCTTCATTATTGGTGTATAAAACTGCAACAGATTTCTGTACATTGATTGTATTCTGAGACTTTACTGAATTAGTGTATCAGTTCCAGCAATTTTTTGGTGGAGTCTTTTGGGTTTTCTATATAGAATATCATGTCATCTACAAAGAGTAAAAGTTTTAGTTCTTCCTTGCTGATTTGGATGCCTTTTATTTCTTTCTGTTATCTGATTGCCATGGCTAGGACTTCCAGTACTGTGTTGAATAAAAGTGATGAGAGTGGACATCCCTGTCTTGTTCCTGACCACAGAGGAAATAAGTTCTCAGTTTTTCCCCAATGAAGATGATATTAGCTGTGTGTTTTTCATATATAGTTTTTATCATGATGAAGTATGTTCCTTTTGTTGAGGTTTCTTATCATGAATGGATGTTTTACTTTGTCAAATGCTTTTTCTGCCTCTATTAAGAGGATCCTATGGGTCTTATCTTTTATTAATGTGGTGTATCATGTTGATTGATTTGCAAATATTGAGCCACCCTTGGAGCCCAGGAATAAATCCCACCTGATTGTGGTGAATGATTCTTTTAATGTACTATTGTATTTGATTTGCTAGTATTTTGTTGAGAATTTTTGCATCCATGTTCATCAGGGATATTGGCCTATAGTTCTCTTTAGTGGAATCTTTGTCTGGTTTTGGTCTTACGGTAATGCTGGCCCCACAGAATGAGGAAGTTTACCTCTCATTTCTACTTTTTGGAATAACTCTAGGAGAATTGGTATTAATTCTTCTTTAAATGTTTGGTAGAATTCACCTGGGAGGCCAACTGGCCCTGGACTTTTGTTTCTTGAGAGATTTTTTTTATTACTGATTCAATTTCTTTGCTGAATATTGGTCTGTTCAAGTTTTCTATTTCTTCCTGTTTCACTTTTGGTAGTTTATATATTTCTAGGAATTTTCCATTCCAGGTTGTCCAATTTGTTGGCATATAGTTTTTCATAATATTTTAATTATTTGCATTTCTGTGGTGTTAGTTGTTATTTATCCTCTCTCATTTGTGATTTTATTTATTTGGATCCTTTCTCTTTTCTTTTTGATAAGTCTGACTAGGGGTTTATCAATTTTATTAATTTTTTCAAAGAACCAGCTCCTGGTTTTATTGATTTTTCTACTGGGTTTTGTTGTTGTTGTTGTTGTTGTTGTTCCTATACCATTTATTTCTGCTCTAATTTTTATTATTTTCTTCATTCTCTTGGCTTTAGGTTTTGTTTGTTGTTCTTTTTCTAGCTCCTTTAGGTGTAAGGTTAGGTTGTTTATTTGAAAAGTTTCTTGCTTCTTGAAGTAGGCCTGTGTTGCTATATACTTCCCTTTTAGGACCACTTTTGCTGTATCCAAAAGTTTTTTGATCATCATGGTTTCATTTTCATTTGTTTCCATGTATTTTTTTTTTTATTTCTTCTTTTATTTCCTGGTCGACCCATTCGTTGTTTAGCAGCATGTTGTTTAAGCTGCATGTATTTGTGGTCTTTCCAAAGTTTTTCTTGTGCTTGATTTCCAGGATCATAGAGTTGTGGTCAGAAAATATGCATGGTATGATCTCAATCTTTTTGTACTTTTTGATAGCTGATTTGTGACCTAATATGTCATCTATTCTGGAGAAGTCCCATGTGCACTTGAAAATAATGTGTATTCTGCTGCTTTAGGATAGAATGTTCTGCATATATCAGTTAAGTTCATCTGGTCCAGTGTGTGCTTCAAAGCCATCGTTTCTTTGTTGATTTTCTGTTTAGATGATCTGTCCATTGATCTAAGTGGGGTTTTAAAGTCCCCTATTATTATTGAATTATTATCAATGAGTTCTTTTATATTTGTTATTAATTGTTTTATATAGTTGGGTGCTCCTATGTTGGGTGCATAAGTATTTACAATTACTATATCTTCTTGTTGGATTGTCCCCTTTAGGATGATATAGTGCCCTTCTTCATCTCTTATTACAGTCTATGGTTTAAAACCTACCTTGTGTAACTAAGTATTGCTATTTTGGCTTTCTTTTGATATCCATTTTCATGATAAATGATCCTCCATCCCCTCACTTTCAATCTGCAGGTTTCTTTAGGTCTAAAATGAACCTCTTAGAGGCAGCATATAGATAGAACTTGTTTTTTATCCATTCTGACACCCTACGTTTTTTGACTGGAGCATTTAGTCCACTTGCTAATAGAGTAATTATTGATAGATATGAATTTATTGACATTTTACTTTTTTGTCATTGTATCTGCAGATTTTCTCTGATCCTTTCTTGTCTTTGTCACTTTTGGTCTTTCCTTCCCACTCAAAGAGTCCCCTTTAATATTTCTTGCAGGGCTGGTTTAGTGGTAACGATCTTCTTAATTTTAGTTTGTCTGGGAAACTCCTTATCTCTCCTTCTATTCTGAATGATAGCCTTGGTGGATAGAGTATTCTTCACTGCAGATTTTTCCCATTCAGCACATTAAATATATCATGCCACTCCTTTCTCCCTGCTAAGTTTCTGTTGAGAGATATGCAGCTAGACTTATGGATCTTCCCTCGTAAATTAGGGATATCTTTTGTCTTGTTGCTTGTAGGATTTTTCTGTATCACCATATTGCCAATTAATTACAATATGTCTTGCTGTTGGCCTGCTTTTGTTGATTTTGATGGGAGTTTTCTGTGCCTTCTGGATTTGGATGTGTTTCCTTCCCCAGATTAGGAAAGTTTTCAGCTATTATTTCCTCACATAAATTTGCTGCCACCTTTTCTCTCTCTTCTTCTTCTTTTGCTGGGACTCCTATAATACAAATGTCATTACATTTGATGGAGCCACTGAGTTCCCTAAGTTTTTTCTCATGTTCCATAATTCTTCTTCCTCTGTTTTGTTCAGCTTTATTATTTTCCATTAGTTTATCTTCCATATCACTTACTCGTTCCTCTGCTTCTTCAATCCTTGTGTTCACTGCATCCTGTTTCAAATCTCACTTACTGTATTTTTCATTTCTGACTGATTGTTTTTTAATTCTTTTACCTCTGCAGTAATGGCCTCCCTGAAGTCTCCCATTCTTTTCTCAAGCCCAGAAAGTAACCTTATGATTGTTGCTTTAAATTCTCCACTAGGCATATTACTTAAATCTGTTTCACTTAGGTCTCTGCTTGTGACCTTATCTTGTTGTTTCATTTGGGATGAATTCCTCTGTCTTGGCATTTCGTCTAAGTCTCTGTCCTCTTCTGTGCATTAGAAAGCCTGTTATGCTTCCTGCTCCTGAGAGTAATGGCTTTATGAAGAAGAGGTAGTATAATGTCCAGGGCCTGGCACTTCAGGGAGTGTCTCTGGTGTATTCTGTGTGCACTCTGCTGCTGTGTTTTGGTTGGCCTATTCCTCAGGTCAGTCGTCTGCAGAGGTCTGCTTGCCTGCAGTGGGCAGTGTTTGGTCCTTGGCCACAATGTGGCAAGCTTTTACTAGGTGTGCTCTGGTCTGCCTGTTAAATGAAACCTGATACTATTTCCATTAGGACTGAAGCCCTGCAGAACTCTCTGGTCAGGAGACATGGTATGGGCAGGGATTTCTGCTGACATTCTGAGGAAGGGGCTTGCTATGCTGGCACTGAGGCAAACTTGACCAAGAAGGGCAGTACCAGTGCAGGGGTGTGGGACATGGTGTAAATAGGTTAGGCAGCTAGTCTTGGTGCTGCACTGCTTACAGTGGGTGGCTCTGTGTTTATGCTGAGTGGTGGGGAAGGGAAATGACACCCAATGCTCCCTTGTCCCAGAAGAGGTGCCTCCTGAACGCTACCTCTCAGAGACTGTACTCTAAGAAGAGCAAATTATCTTTGTCCTGTATGCCCCAGGCATTCTTCAGATCTCTGTTTCCACCCACCCTGGTTGTTTGCCTACCTTTTCTTCAGGAGTAGGGCAGGGCCCTCAGGGCTCTATCCTAGCCAAGTCCACTGACCTTTAAAATCCGTCTTTAACGAACCATGAGAGACGATGGACTCTGAAAAACAAACTGAGGGTTCTAGAGGGGAGGGGAGTGGGAGGATGGGTTAGCCTGGTGGTGGGTATTGAGGAGGGCACATTCTGCATGGAGTACTGGGTGTTATGCACAAACAATGAATCATGGAACACTTCATCTAAAACTAATGATGTAATGTATGGGGATTAACATAAGAATAAAAAAATAATTAAAAAAAAATCCGTCTTTAAGCCCAGTTGGTTGCAGGAACTCACAAAAGTCAGCCCCTCTCATTTTCCCAACCGATGGCTTTGGGTAAGTGTTCTCCTTGTGCATCTCCCTGTGTGCTCTTCTCTCACCTTTCTCCAGGACCACCGCTCCCTCTCCTCTGCAGCACCTGTGATCTGTTTCTTCCCCAAACCAGCACCTGTGATCTGTTTCTTCCCCAAACCTACCTTCCTTGGTGTGGCCTCTTTTCTTCCTCTAGTTCTGCAGTTCATTCTGTCAGTCCTCAGGCTGATTTCTTGGGTATTCAGAATGATTTGATAGTTAACTAGTTGTGTTCGAGGGACAAGATGAGCCTACAGTCCTCCTATTATGTCACCATCTTAGCTCCTCTTCTGTTTTGTCATTTTTAACCTAGACAATTTTAACCTATTCATCTGTCAGCTCTCACTTCACCATGACTTTGCAGGGGAAATACCACATTACGACTAGAACAGTTCACACCACCTTGTGACTCTCCTTGAGGGCACTTGGCACAAATGCAATATTTGTTTGTAGGAATTTCATATTTGGGCCTGCCTTCCATACCAGATTGTCAGTCCCATGAGCAAAGAGACACTATTTGGTTCATTATTTTATTCCTAACTTCTAGCAGTATATCAGAAAATAGTACTTATACTCAGGAATTGTTTTTCACATATATATAGAATGAAAAAATGAGTAAATGAGAAGCAAATAATATAAAAATGATGCACAATTTACATATAAAATGAAAAATAAAAATTATTTTTAAATGAAAAAATCATAATTAGTAGATTTACATTTTAAAAATATAGAAAAGACCATATGATTCCACTCATATGTGGAGTTTAAGAAACAAATGAGCAAAGGGAAAAAGAGAGAGAGAAAGGAAAACCAAGAAACAGATTCTTAACTATAGAGAACAAATTGACGGTTACCAGAGGGGAGGTAGGTGGAGGGATGGGTTCAATAGGTGATGGGGATCAAGGAGTACACTTGTCATCATGAGCACCGTATTTTATGTAAGTGTTAAATTACTATAGTGTATAGCTGAAACTAATATTATACTGTATGTTAACTAAGTGGAATTTAAATAAAAATGTAAATAAATAAAATATAGAAAAGGGATTGGATGATTTTGCATATATTGCTAGGAAAAATGATTTTAATAGTAGTACCTTGTATTTATTTTATTGAGTTTAGTACATTCCAGGTGGTGAACAAATGTACATTATATACATTTACTTATTTATTTCCCATAGGAAACCTGCACATTAAATATTATACTTAAATCACACAGCTTGTAGTTGATTTGGAATCAAACGCAGGTTGTTCTGATTTCAGGGATCATATTATTAATAAGTTTGTTTCACTGACTTTCATAATTAAGATACTGATATTACAGAAGATCTTGATCCCCATTGTTTCTCAGATGTTCCATAATGTATCCTTAATAACAATAATAATAAATTAATAATGCTTCTCCCATGCTCCATCCATGTTTATGTTTGCCTTATCTTTCCAATGTTCATATAAGTTATTTATCGTTTTAAGACCCATGCTTACAAGTGAAGCAAAGTTTCAGTGAGCTTGGTATTAGCTCATGATCATACAGCTCATGATCAACAGCAAATTCAAAGTGTTCATTCCTTACATGACTGTTTTCACCTCTACTCCGTGGCAAATTGCTGAGTGAGATATAACTGTATCCCTTTGGAAGAAGATGCTTTTTATTATTAATTTTACCTCTTTCATGATTGTGTTCACCTTCTGGGGAAAAGAAGTATGGAACTGACACTATATTTATTTTTATCTCTATTAAACATAGCTGTTGGGAACCAGCACAGCACAATGAAAAGTGTCCTAACTAAACGGCACACCATTTACACTTGAGTATTTTGAGCCCAGAAGGTATTACAACATAATTGATCTTCCTTTTTGCTCAGAAACCAGGGATGGTCTGTCTGTTCTTGAGAAGAACTTCTATTAGAGCTTGCCACCCGATGAATAAGCAAAAGGGTCTCAGGAGTTCTTGACAGTTCTTTGTCAAGCACTCACTCAGACCAATAGTGCATAGCTCTGTGGATCTGACAGAATAAGAGGACAAGCTGCTTACTATGTTAAAGCAAGCATAAAAATAATGAGCAAAGAAAGTTCATAGATACCATTATGATAGTTGGAGCTAAATAATATATGACATTAATAGCTTGAACCTAACACCACTTCTATTAAAACCTCTTCTTTCCTTGAGGGATCGGGAAATACAATAAATTACAAGCCTTTGGTACATGAAGCATTATAGGCAGATGGGTTACTTTTACTTTTAACTTGTGGATGAATAAAATTCTATCAAAAATCTAATAAGTTTTACCTATCCAAATACTTAGAAACTGAATAATTTTTAACTGAGTTTTATAACTTTGCTATTTAAGATCACTCTTTTTGAATGTGTAACTTCTTTTGCAACATGTAACTTGTTGTAACTTCCTTCAAAAGCATATCATGTGATTTCAGCAATTGGAATGTGAAGCAGGTCACTATAAACTAAACATTTTTAACTCTTTAGGCCCATAAAGCATCCCATCGTAGTGTACCTAATGAGTAGGGTAAAAATATCTAAACAAGGATTTATACTATGGGAAAATTTTATATTTTTAAATATCTTTTGTATTCATAGTGATTAATAAAATGTCTGGTTAACAAATGGATACTCAAAATGTATATTAATGAATAAAAGAAGGAAATAAAAAAATTCATTTCTTCAACAAATATTTCTTGAGTACACACTCTATATCCCATTCTCTTCTAAACACTGCATACATTAGGAAATAAAACTGGCAGAGTCAATGCTATATTTCATATTTACACACAGATATCAAAACTGTCAACAAAATGATGTCTCTGAGGTTTTAGAATGATTTGTATGGTTTTGTGGAAAATTTACTTTGTTACTTGTGGAAATGGAAGCCATTGGTTTACTGAGCTACCATAAAATACAGCACAAGTATGACTTTTACATGAAAATGAAAGAGAAGGAATTCCTGTTATGTAAATATGGCTAAAATTTTGAGAGACATTGAATAAATTACTAAACTTCACAGTTGCTAGTGGAATTAAAGCAATAGAACTCTAATAATAGGTTAGTTGGGGGTTGGAATACAAAAAAGAAATATATAACTTTTTTTGAAATCTTATATAACTTTTAATCAAAGAAAAAAATTTAAAAAATTTAAACATAGTCACATTTTCCTTCTTTATTCAAATCATTATCAATTTCTACTTAGTTTGATGGTTATGTGCACATTTATTTGAAAGTTCTTTCTTAGTTCTAATTAGATTCCTCATTCTTATGTAAGCATAAAGGCAATTAGAGTAAAACTCATAAAAAGGGCTACAATAAATGAAAACTGTATATAAAATAATTTATAATTTGTGAAAAAAAGAAAATGTACTAATATCAAAATAATGTATTGCTTATCAAGTTCCTTAGTTTTATACCTCAAGATAATAAAACATCAACATGTAAATATTATACATATAAAAACAGTTGAGTTAATGAATTCAAACTCAGACTAGGTAAGAAGCCAAGTAATAATTTTCATGTAGAATTATAAATAAATCCTACAGAATAATCTCTGAATACAATTTTGATAGAAAATAAAATAAAATTGGTTTAGCACAAGGTTTTGGATATGGGATCTAAAGAGTGTTGTTATATCCCCTTTATCTCATATAACCCCTACGATGATCACTTCAACATAGTTCAATTACTCTTTTTTTTTTTTAAAGATTTCATTTATTTATTTGACAGAGAGAGATATAGCGAGAGCAGGAACACAAGCAGGGGGAGTGGAAGAGGGAGAAGCAGGCTTCCTGCCGAGCAGGGAGCCCGATGTGGGACTCGATCCCAGGACCCTGGGATCATGACCTGAGCCGAAGGCAGACGCTTAATGACTGAGCCACCCAGGCACCCTAGTTCAATTACTCTTGAAAATTTCTTAAAATTATGACTTTTCTAGTCAGACAAACCTATATCTGTACTACAGTTATTGCTCTCCCTAGTTTACATTAATAGGCAATTTACATTTGCTACACTCTAATTTGTCTCATTTATAATGCACACAGAACCTAGAACTTAGAGGTTTTTATTGGAATTACGCATATAAGGTCACTAATACAGTTTTTGGCAGTTAAAAATAAGTCAAGAAAAGGTAACTGTTATTAAAATTATTTCTATGATTCTTGTCAGTATTATCAGATACTTCCCCATGTCTTTATCAGAATGAATCAGTGCCCAAATATTAAAGAACAGTTGATACTTTTCCTGTCAGGGAAAAAGTGTTACCCACTGGACATTTCCAACAGATTACTATTAAATGTTACTCACAACAGAAAACTTAAAAAAAAAAGCTCAAATATTTTAATTCTGCCTCTGAAGGCAGCTTTTACTAGAGAGGGTGGTGAAACACGTACAAGCAAAAGTAAACAAAAGACACATGACTGGAAAATCTCAGAGACGTAAGTGAAGAAAGTGGCAAACTATCGCAGCAGCACTACTAAAAGGAATGATGATTGCCCAAAACCATAGAATACTTAGATATATTGTCTTTTTTCAAGAATATTTCCCTCGATATCCCTTATTGTGATGTTACTGGGCCAGCCAAGTCGCTAGTCCTTTCAAATTATATTTTTGTTGGTCACTTGTACACAATATGTTACAAGGAAGAGAGGCTTACTTTAAAAAAATAATAGTTAAATCAACTAGGAAGTCCTAAGGAGATTCTTAAATAAATTTTATCAGCTTGGGACACCTGGGTGGCGTAGTTGGTTAAGCACCCGACTCTTGGTTTCAGCTCAGGCCCTGATCTCAGGGTCAGGGGATCAAGCCCTCTGTGTGGGATTCTCTCTCCTCTCCTTCTGCCAGTCCTGCTTGTGATCTCTCTCTCAAAATAGATAAATAAATCTTTAAAAAATTTGTCACCTTGAAAATGTAGGCTATATATTTATATAATCTATATAGATTTTTCACTTAATATTTTATTCTCTTTCCAGAGTGTATCTTACATATTTCAATTTGTTCTTTGATTATTTGAAATAGGAGATTTTTTATTGTGCAGAAGTCATCACCTGACATCAAATTTATGTAACAAAAAAATGATCAGCTGCTACTTATAATAATCATTGCACTCTGTTAAGTGAGTTATAGAAAACACCTAATTCTTTTCCTTAACTCAATAAGGTAGATATTTTTACTCCCACTCAACAAAGGATCCGAAGTTTAGATACATTAAATTCCTGCCCAAGATCCCACAAGTATTAGTGGTAGACTATAATCACAGAATTTAATTAGAAGATTACCTGTTTTTATATATAGGTTCTTATTAATGTTTGTTTAAGAATGAATAATAATGAGTTCCAAACTCACATATCAGTTTTACTGTGATATTTGATTCTTTAATATACTTTGATTATTGTTTCTTGCTGCCAAAGATGTGGTATGGGAAATTGCTTCATGTTGCAGTCCATAATTTCAGTCTGATGTCACACTTGCCCATATGTGAGTTGCATATTTATGAGTTAGTTCTGTGCAATTTGTTTTTTCATAGCAAAAGTCATGAAGATCACTGAAGTAAGTTTACAATTCAGCATGTAATTCTTGAAAACTTTACGGACATGAGGCCTTGCTAAATTTATGTAACTACAATACAGTAGTCATATGTCAGGGACACCTGGGGGATTCAATTGGTTACGCATCCGACTCTTGACTTCGGCTCAGGTCATGATCTCAGGTCATGAGATCAAGCCCGCTAGTGGGCTACACACAGGGTGTGGAGCCTGGTTAAGATTCTCTCTCTGCCCCTCCCCCAACTCACGCTCTCTCACTCTTTCTCTCTCTCTAAAAAAATAGTCATATGTTTAAAAACAAAATGTCATTGTCTAACTGCAGGAGTGTAAATCTAATACAATAATTAATGACAAACAGGTGTTCCCAATTTTATATTGTTATATTTAAAAATCTTAGGAATGAATGAGACAGATATTTCAGTCTCTAATATAATGTAACAATCCTTCTAAAATACTTTTGACATGTGTCCAGTTAAACTTTGATTGAATACTTGCAAGGATAAGGAACTCACCACTTAATAAGGCATCCTGTTCCATTTAAAAAGACCTTAGCTACTGTTCTTAGTTTTCATAAGCCTCAGTTCATTCTAGATTTTATAGCCATAATTACAAGTACATTAAATTACTTCTGCAAATTCAAACATAATAGCCTATTCTACTGACTTAACCCCATCCTTACTGATTTTACTGTTAACTTAGATAACACTTAATTGAGAGCTCTAATATTTTGACCTAATATGCCTGCTCCAAGTCTGTATAAAATATGCAAGTGTGACTTAATGGCTTATATTACTTGAATGAGACAATATCTCATTTACCTACTCTAAGGAATGTAAACCACAGAAATAAAGGCTACCAATTTTTTTTCTTGTGTTTGCAAATACTAAAGTGGTCTTAATATCTATCAACAGATAATGACTGATTGAATTATACTGCACTCATAATATGGAATAACAAAATAAAGATACAACTTTCATCCCTTTATCTACCTATTCATAGCAAATACAAGATATAGCTCTGGAAGGCTATGCAAGCTGTAGAATGATGTGTGCATGAGGACAACTTTTTTTCATTTTTTATTGTAGTAAAATATACATAAGGTAAAATTTATTATTTTAACCTTTAATAAGTGCAATTCAGTGGCATTAAATAGATTTTTTAAAAGTTTTTTTTTTTATTTATTTGAGAGAGAGAGCTTGCACAAGCAGGGGGAGAGGCAGAAGAAGAGGGAGAGAGAGAATCCCAAGCAGATTCCATGCTGAGTACAGAGCCCACTGGCACGCTCAATCTCATGACCCTGAGATCACAACCTGAGCTTAAACCAAGAGTCAGATGCTCAACTGACTAAGGCACCCAGGTGCCTTATAAATACATTTATTTATTTATTTATTTATTTATTTATTTATTTATTTATATTCTTTTTTTTTTTTTTTAGTGTTCCATGATTCATTCTTCGCATGTAACACCCAGTGCTCCATTCAGTTATAATGTGTGCAACCTTCACTACATTTTTAAGGAAAGCAGGAAAAAAAGTTACAGGTGTTTTCTTGGATTTGAAAAGTTAAAATAGTAAATAGGATGATGTAGCTTAACATTCTCCTAGAACACAGGATATAAAAGAGAAAATATATGAAAAAGTTGAAAAGAGAATAGATTTACATAAGAAAAATACACAGAAATCTCTCTTTGTTGAAGAAAGAGCCAAGTCCACACAAAAAAAGTCTAGAATGATGAACAAAGAATGATATCTAAAATAATTATGATGAAGTTTCAGAATTCTAAAAGGGCAAATGTAGCAAACCCAGAACATATTCATAATGGCTATTATTTTTTATTGTTCAATTTTCTTTCCTCATTTTAAAGAATAGTATCTGTTTTATATATGTGCTTATTAATAACATTTGTTTAATAAATGAAGGAATGAAAATGAGTGCCAATCTCACATATTAATATTTTGATATTTGATTTCTGACATACTTTGATTATTAATTTTCTGCCAAAGACATGGTGTTGGAGGGTGAGTGACAAAATGGAAACTTCAAATAATAAAAGAAAAAAAATCTATAAATTGAGCATTCCTGGAACGTACCTGAATGCTTTAGTAAATACTCAAAACACTATTTTTATGTTGAGTATTACTATGACAGAGCAGTGTGGTGAGACTAGGTGAGGCAAAAAATGTGTTATTTATAGTCAAACCTTTTTAATACTCAGATCCCCTTAATTCCACATTAAGAGTGTACTCTAAGTTATAAAGGGACAATTTTGAAATGATAGTGAAAATGTCTGTAACTGAATTCTAGCATTGATTTTATACCTGCCTATGATTTCAAACAAACGTTATAATAATGTTGCCTTTCTGCCTGAATATGTTCTATAGCTGTTGAAATATTTTCACTAATGGATGGAACAGGTCAAAAAGCAGAGGTCTTAAGGTCCTAGGAGCAATCCTAAGCCAATAAAGGATCCTAATTGGTGGATAAATATTCTACCTCTTGGTAGGAAAACTCAGAAGTATATGGTACAGTTTCTCACAGTGGGGTTGAATCCCAATGGACCACTGTGATTAACCTAGTCATGACTGCTTGTTTTATTGTTTTTTTCTCCCTTCCCTCTCTCAATTTCCTTCTCCATTACCAAGGTTTCTGAAGTCATCTCCCAAATAAACTATTTGCACACAAATGCTTTCTCAGACTCAGCCTCTGGTAGAATCCAAACTAAAATAAATCTAATATTATAAAAGAGAGAGAAACTTTTCATGAAATAAAATGTAGATTTCTCTGAAAAAACAAACAAACCTGTCAAGAGTATAAAACAAAATATCTAAAAGGCCATTATATGGAGGTGAGTTTCAGCTTTGATATGTAAAAACTTTGAAAGCATCACCCCTGTCCATTACTCTTGCCAACACCTTTCTTGTATACATCAGATAAATGAAGTCACACAGCAAACTTCCATCCCCAAATCTAGAGAGAGAAGCTTCAGAGAATCACAAATGAAATAAGCTTATATGGAACAGAAGCCATTGGAGCCATAAACTGGTAGGAACATTCAAATGCTAATTTTGACAAACTGCTGGTGGCTGAATGTGAACTAGTATGAGAGTGAAAAACTTCTGGGGGCCCAGCTTTAGGAGGGCCCCATACTTTCATGGGTTTCACTTCTAGGAATGCTATAATGTTCTCATGTTGAAGATCAGAGAAAAGTCCCCTGATAGCTCTGGCAAGGGGAAGGAAAAATCACCACTTTAAAATAAAACCAAGGTATTTTCCATAGAAAAGACTTACTCTCCAGGGAAAAAGAACATAACTTTTTTACATCTAAGAGGAAGAGTATTTTTATAAGTTCAGTCACTCTGGCCTTCCTGTCTTACCTAAGAGGAGGAAAAGAAACCAAGAAACACTTGTCAAAGTCATGCCAGAAACAGGCACATCAAGAGACTGAAATTTTATCATTATGAGTATATGCTTATCCTCCTTTATACCTTATTACCACATCAACTTATTTCCAGTAAAATAACAGAAAATCACAGCTGAAAATGCCATAAGTCACACAGAGTATTTAAGGGTGGGGTGGAGGGGGAGTCCTTAGTGAAATCCAAACAACAGGGGAAACAAAATAAGGACACTATTTGAAGTTTCTGATCCCTACAGCTACAAAAAACATTAAACATTATCCAACTCCTAGGCAAATTAACATAAACTCTTCCACTAAAGGTTTAGTTACCTCAATTTCTATTACCTGACATATCATGTTTGGCTTTCAATGAAAAGATTAGAAGATAAATCATAAAGCAAGAAAAATTAAAGTCTGAAGAGATAAAGCAAGCATTAGAATCATAATGGTATGGAATTATCACACAGGGAATTTTTAAAATTTATTTATTTGAGAGAGAGAGAGAGCGTACACAGGAAGAGAGGCAGAGGAAGAGGGAGAGAGAGAATCTCCAGAAGACTCCCTGCTGAGTGTGGAGACTGACGTGCGGCTTGATCTAAAAACCCTGAGATCATGACCTGGGCCGAAACCATGAGTCAGATGTTCAACCGACTGAATCATCCGGGCACCCACACGAAGGGAATTTTAAATAATTACAACTAATATGTTAGGGCTGTAGTGGAAAAGGAGACAAGACACTAGACAGGTAAAATAAACAGAGTTAAAAACTCTAAGAAAAAAATCAAATGGAAATGATACAAATAAAAACCAGTTAGAATGGGGTGGCTGGGTGATGGACATCAGGGAGGGTATGTGTTGTGGTGAGCACTGTGTGTTATGTAAGACTGATGAATCACAGGCCTGTATTCCTGAAACAAATAATACATTTTATGTTAATAATAAAAAAATAAAAAAGAATTTAAAAAACACTTAGGAAAATGAAGAATGACTTTGATGGGCTTATCAGTAAACTGGACATGACTGAGATAAAAATAAGTGATGTGGGAGATATGTCCATAAAAACTTCAAAAACTGAAATGCAAAGAAAAAAAAGAAAAAAGAAAGAAAGAAAGAAAGAAAGAAAGAAAGAAAGAAAGAAAGAAAGAAACCAGAACCAAATACCTAAGAACTGTGGAACATGACAAGAGATGTAACATACATAGTGATTGGAATATCAGAAGAAAAAAGAGAACGGAGCAGAAAAAATATTTGAAGTAATAATGGTTAAGAATTATTAAGAAATCAATGAAACCGAATAGAGACTGCAAAGACAGACCCATACAAATACAGTCAACTTTTTTTTTTTTTTTTTTTGACAGAAACAAAGGCAGATCAAGCGACAAAGGACAGTCTTTTCAACAAATGGTGCTGGAACAATTGGACGTCTACATGAAACAAACAAATCTAGATACAGACCTTATACTCTTCACAAAAATTAACTAACACTGGATCATACACCCAAATGAAAAACACAGAACAACATTTCGAGAAGATAATAGAAAATCTATATGACCTGGTTTGGGTAAAAGGTTTTAAGATATAACACCAAAAACATGATTCTTGAAAGAAAACATCGATAACGGCTCTGCAAGGGACACCTGGGTGGCTCAGTTGGTTAAGCATCTGCCTTTGCCTCAGGTCATGATTCCAGGGTGCTGGGATCAAGTCCCACATCAGGCTCCTTGCTCAGCGGGGAGCCCATTTCTTCCTCTGCCTACCACTCTCCCCTGCTTGTACTCTCTCTCTGATAAATAAATAAAATGTATGAAAAAAAGAAAAGAAAAAGAAAACTTCAGCTCTGCAAAAGACACTATTAAAAGCATGAAAAGACAAGTCACAGACTGGGAGAAGATATATCTGACCATGATCTTGCATTAAAAATGTACAAAAAATCTTAAAAATAAGTAAAGAACCCCATTAAAAAGTAGGCTAAAGATCTGATTGGACACCTTGCCAAATACTATATACAGATGACAAATACACATATGAAAAAACGTTTAATATCATTTGTGATTAGGGAATTGCAAATAAATATAATAATGAGATATCACTACACACCTATTAGAATGGCTAAAATCCAAAAATCTGACAATATAAATTTCTGGTAAGGATGTGGAGCAACAGGAACTCTTATTTATTGCTAGTGGAAATCAGAATGTACCAGGTGAAGGAACATTATTCAATGATAAAATGAAATGTTATCAATCCATAAGAAGATATGGACAAATCCTAAATGTATATTGCTAAACCAAATAAGCTACTCCAAAGAGCCTACATACTGTATGATTTCAGTTACATGACATTCTTCAATATGAAAAATTATATTATAAAACTGATACAAAGGTCAGTGATTGCCAATGGCTCAGGGGGAGGACTGGTGAGTTCAATTGGTAAAGCACAAATAATTATTTAGTGTGGTGAAATTATTCTGTTTGACACTTTAATGATGGGTATATGACACTAGGTATTTCTCAAAACACGTGGAACTTTACATCACAGTGAACCATTCTGCATATTTTGCCTTCCTTCCAAAATGTAAGGGATGGAAAGGCAGGAAAACAGAGTAAACTAACTGTGTAGAAATCTGACAAATTTCATTTGATGATCAAGATATCAGATGATCAAGGTTCTCATTAACAGTGATAAGTCATATAGATAACATGAACCCTTGATATAATGCAATGAGAATGGAACCTTATCTCTTTGATCTATCTTCCCAAAACTCATACCCTCAGTCTCATCAGGAGAAAAGCAGACAAAGCACACAAAAGGGGCATTCCACCAAATACCCTGACTCCTCAAAATTGTCATGGTTGTCAAAAATAAGGAAGCTGAGAAATTGTCACAGCCAAGATGAGCTTAAAAAGACACAACTAAATGCAATCTGGTAACTTAGATGAAATTTTAGAACAAAAAATGATGTTAGGTCAAAACCAAGGAAATCTGAAAGAAATATGGACTTTAATAATTATCAATATCAGTTCATTAATTTTAACAAATGCACTATACTAATATGTTAATAGTAGGACAAATGAGTTTAGGGTATATGGTAACTGTCTACTATCTACGCAATTTATTATAACCCTAAAATAGTTCTGAACAGTAAAATCTATTTTTTTAAAAAAGGCAATTATTGGATAGAGTTGTAGAAAACATATATAAAATCTAGTAAATAAAATTATGCATAACAGCCAATAAAAATATGTTGATATTATAGACATAAACATATCTAATATAAAGAGGAAAATTTTATTATCATTGCAATAGGTACTAAAAAAGCATTGATCAAATTTAAAATATTATCAGAATTTAGATGGTCTAGTGATATGACTCTTCTCTCTTAACAAGTTCCAAAAGTAAAAATAAATAAATAAATAAATAAAATAATAAAGCAAATGAGCAATCTGTGCAACCCTGAGTCTCATTATAATGAAGACCAAGGAAGTATAATATCATTGTATGATCAAAATTTACAGTTGAAGTATTAGTTAATACACTCAGACACATATATTAAACGTTAGGGAATAAATTTCACTTGTTTACAGAAAAGAGCTGTCTAAATATACTAATATCAAATGAAATTATTAGTACTAATATGAGAATTACATGGCTGTTATGGATTTCCTAGGGCTGTTATAACAAAAAATCACAAACTAGGTGGCTTAAAACAAGGGAGGTGTATTATGTCAAGGTCCTGGAGGCTGGAAGTTCAAAACAAAGGGTTGGGTAGGCTGTGCTTCCTTTGAAATCTCCTTAGACAACTCTTTTTTTTTTTTTTTTTTTTTTTTTTATGATCTCACTGATACGAGGAATTCTTAATCTCAGGAAACAAACTGAGGGTTGCTGGAGTGGTGGGGGGTGGGAGGGATGGGGTGGCTGGGTGATAGACATTGGGGAGGGTATGTGCTATGGTGAGCGGTGTGAATTGTGTAAGACTGTTGAATCACAGACCCATACCTCTGAAACAAATAATACATTATATGTTAAAAAAAAAAAAAAAAAAAGGAGATAGCAGGAAGGGAAAAATGAAGGGGGGGAAATCGGAGGGGGAGATGAACCATGAGAGATTATGGACTCTGAGAAAAAAACTGAGGGTTCTAGAGGGGAGGGGGTGGGGCGATGGGTTGGCCTGGTGATGGTATTAAAGAGAGCATGTATTGAATGGAGCACTGGGTGTTATACGCAAACAATGAATCATGGAACACTACATCAAAAACTAATGATGTAATGTACTGTAATTAACATAACATAATTAAAAAAAGAACAACATATCTTTTTTGAGGACACAATTTAAACTTTAACAGTGGTATAAAAGAAAACAGTTTTCTTACACACCAATAACAATCAACTAAAAGCATATTTGTGTGTGGATGTGTCTGTGTTTGTATATATTTATATGTATCTCCTCATACTGCGTTATAAGTAACTAAAACATGAGAACATATTTATATATGCATTTAAATATAATAAATTTATAAATAGGTATCAGATAATATGGAACATATACTTATATGGTATGTACTTCTATTAAAAAATATATATCATAGTGTCTCCATCACACTATAGTTCCATGACCTTAGATGATTTCAAAAATCTCTCAGTGTCTCTGTTTACACAGCAGTAAAATGAGATAATAATAATATAGGCACCAAGAAGCTATAGTAACGATTAAATGTGTTGCATTTAAGAATAGGGACTAGCATAAAGTAAATTCATAATAATATTATCTAGTTAAAAATTATAAGAAATGCAAGCCCTATGTAAAGGATCATATAAAACTTTACCATGGTGCATTAGGAATAATTTATTGAATAAATACTCCCAGCTGGGAAAAACATTGTAAAGACAAACATTTCCCTTAATTATAGATTAATGCAAACTCAATTAAAACCCAATTTCTATTTATGCAAGAACCTGATAATGATAACCACCTGTCATTTGACACAAAACTGTGTAAGAATTATGAAAAAATTTTTGAAAAATAAAGATAATAAGGAAAGAGGAGTATTATAAGATATAAAAACGTGATTTTAAAAAACTATATTAATTAAATAGCATGATGAAGGTGTATGAATTTATTAGACTTCCGTACTTAAGTTTCATTTGGATCAGTGGATGAAGAATTATTTATTTAATACTGCTTCTGAGAATATCAATTATATATTAAATATCATACTTTGAATTTATATTCAATATGAAAATGATTTTCAGATGAATATGACAGCTAATTGTATGGGAAAAAACTAATAAATCAAAGGCAAATACTTATTAAATTCTCATGGTAGGAAAATATATATTAGTTTAAAAATATTTACCCAGGAATTGCAACCTCTGTAAATTTAAAAACGGGAAAAAAAATTTTTTTGAATAAAATATTTACGGAACTTTAAGAGAAAATAACTGGAAGTAATGTAAATACCTAATAATGAAGAAAAGTTTAAATAAGCATAGTACATTAATATAACTGAATTACACTTGAGTATTATGTAACCATTGAAATATATTTTGTGAAATAATGAGTGAACAAAAGCACCTTCCTAACAATTGTAAGTGAATTATGAGGATTAAATTAATGTATTCAGTTTGCCCTCTATTTTTCAAGTAAATAAATGTTTGATAGAAATATATAAACAAATATAATTATTTTAATTTACTATATAATAAACTTTCATCATTCACACAATCCTAACAAAAAATAAGGGCTATTTTTTGAAATTTAACATAAGCAATAAAACTTTATCAGTTCAAGAACCCTTTCACTGATATACCGCAATTCATATTCATCTCTACCTAATGCGACTGAATGGTTCTTTCTGGCAGCATCCTGAAGGCAATCTACCCCATCTCTTTTAAAGGGTAATATTTTACCTCCACTAAAGCACAGGTTTGCTATCTGACTAAACACGCCATTTCAAATTATATCAATTTAAACATTTCTTTATAAAGTCCCAATACTTTGTAGAAATATTTGACAAGTGTAGACGGAGCCCCTTCATTGTACATTCAATATTTTACACTGTATTACGTTGGAGAGCAATTTGTGTCTGTCCCTTAGTGTTGAATCCTCCGGATAAAAGTTAGTTCAGAGGCAAGTCCCATGAACTCAGTATTAATCTCCAACTATTGAGGTTCATCCAGATTCTACATACTGGCACTTATTCTTAATAATGAACAATTACTAATGGAAAATAAATATAGGAAAGTCTGCAGAATTTAACAAACTTGAAATAAATGTAAGATTTGACAGACGGCTCATGTCCTTAATATACTATTGGTTTACTGTGGGAGGAAAAAATCCAAGAACACAAATTATGTGAAATGTGATATACACTGGAATATTAAATCAAGAAAGCAATACTAGTATAGAAGGTATCAAAATATAAATTAATAAAATAGTATATAGGTAAGAAAAATAATAACATGCCTAATTTAAATTATTTCTAAAGATCATGTACTGCTGGATCAGGAAAAGTATGACAATCCTGCCACATGAAACATAATCAAAAACACATACTATGTTTAAGCAGTAGAGGAGAGTCTTCAAATATTTGCTATTACCAAAATGGAAATAATTTATGGGGTCTAATTCAGAAGAGAAGTGAAGGAATTAATTTTCTAGGTTTAACTAAAAATACTATTTACTGAACTAAAATTTCAGAGAGAAATGAAAGGGGTCAAAGGAAAAAGAAGGGTAAGTAATACCTTAGACATTTTAAAGTACTTTTTCACAATTCAAATTCACAATTCAAATCTCTTCCCACAAACTATTAGTTTGCTATTACTTGTTAGTGACCTTAGGCAAATAACTTTTCAATGTCTATTTCTTCATCCCATAATAACATTTCTAAACCTTGGCATCTCGTACCACACAGTTTTTTATTTTAACGGGCTGTTCCGGGGCGCCTGGGTGGCTCAGTCGGTTAAGTAGCTGTCTTCGGCTCAGGTCATGATCTCAGGGTCCTGAGATCAAGCCCCACATGAGGCTCCCTGCCCAGCAGGGAGTCTGCTTCTCTCTCTCTCTCTGCCCCTCTCCCTGCTTGTGTGCTCTCTTTCTCCTTCTCTCTCTCTCTCTCTCTCTCTCAAATAAATAAATAAAATCTTTTAAAAAAAGAAGGGGTTGTTCTGTGCATTGTATGATATTTACCAGCATCCCTGGTCTCTACCTACCAGATACCAGAGCATACCTCTCTGTTTATCATTCTATTAAGTAGATTCTCCATTACAACAGTCATATAGCAATTTTCACATAATATAAAGGTCATATTGAAAGGTATTTTTAGAGAATTAGCAATATTAATCTGGAAAAATAGATACACAAAGTATACAATGCTTACACTTAGAAATATAACATTATCTTCATTTTATTTCACTCTACATAAAATTGTACTCGGGAAAGGAAACAAGTTTCTCAGTCTTGTGATATATATCAAATGCATTTTTATTTAACATTAAATATTGAAAATGATCCAACATTTTCCTGCATTTAAAATTATCTATTAAATACAACTAGTAGATTTCTTTTATTAATTTTTCAAAGATTAAAAAAATAATTACATGGCAGTTTCAGTTATTCCTTATCTGGGTGGTTTAGTTTTCTTTCTAGTATTTTGTGCTGTTTCTAGAATATTGTGTGGTTGTTTTTTTTTTTTTCTCAATTGTTAACATTTTTCACTCTGTTTAATGGTTCTCTGTATCTGCTTTCTAAGTGATATTTATTAAAATGCTGTATTATTCTCCATATCTGTGCAGAGTACATTTATCCTTAATTATTTTATAATTCTTTCCTGCAATTACATTGGATGCTCTTTATTATTAGAGATTGCTTTTTGTAGTAGGACATTCTTCTCACTTTTAATTATGTTGTCTCTCTTAGAAGCAATTTCACCCTCCCCCCAACAGTTGGAAAACTTGTTCTCAGTGTACCATATGGTCGTCACAAAATTTTTTTATTTCTTCACATTTGATTAATATTCGTGCAGTGTTATGATTAGTAAACACATTACCTTCTGTCATGTTGTAAGTTTAAATTATTGACCTCTAAGCAAACATTTATGAAAGTCATTTTATCTTTTTTTTTTCAATATAAAATAAACAGCTCTCTTGAGGAAATGCATATTTTCCCTGTATGTTTCCAAAAATAAAGCAGTTATTTTGGAGGCTTTTTAATTTCAACATCCAGCATTAACATTATGAAGCTATATTAGTAAAGAATTCAGATCCAAAATAAGACACTTAGCTCTTTCTTTCATTAAATCTTTGGTATTCTTGACTTTAATCATGGAGACATTTTATTGATATATATATCTCCAATATATACATATATATGTCATATTCTATATGTTATATAACAATGCTATAATATGCTTTTATATATATAAATAATATTCCATATTTTATTTAAAAATCTCAACTATTCTGAGTGATTTCTTGCTATAGAATACCAACTCTCTATCTTCCACCCTGCCCCCACCCTTTCTTTTACATGCTTGTACACACACACACACTCACACACCATTGCTTATTTTGAGGACCCAATTTTTTTGTTATACAAGACTGCATTGTCTGATTTTTTTTTTTTACAAGTATGACTTATGTTGCAATCAGAAAACATTACCTTAGATAAATATGTGAAACGTTTTGTTTAACCTAAACTAGTTTAATCTCATCTGGGAATTTATTGGTTGACACTACAGGAAGTCTACATATACTCTGTAACTTCAGAAATGGCTAGATTTAATGTCATAAACAATGGGTCTGAACCCTGCTTTTGTCTCTTAGCTTATTTTTCCTCTCTGATAATTTGATTTTCATGCAGTCTCTTCCCACATGTTGTCAAAGGTGGCTTAACCACAGTTCTTGGTTCACATTTTCCTAATACCTAGTGACTGCAGAAAATAGCTAAAAGTGCATTTTTCTCCATAATATCATTACATTCCTGGAGAGGAAACTGATCGTCCAGATTTGGGTTATGTTTCCATTTCTGAGTTAATAATTCCTGAGTTTACAATTCCTGAGATGTGTAATGATCTGGTTAAGCAGGGGCGAACTGTGGGTGCATCTCTTATGTGGACAAGCCAGGAAAAAAGACAGACCACCTGATCACATGGATTTTTTTTATCAGAAAGAAAAAGAATGCTAAATAGATGAAAACAGGCGATGTCTCTTCCATGTGCAGTAAGTTTTGGTCTGGCACAAATGCCTAAACTGTTAACCTCATGAGGGCAGTATCCATTGAATGAATTGTTGAACAGGTATTTTGACAAAATGAATCTTTGTTAATAAAATAAATATATCCGGATGTGTTTTGTCACACTAATATGCCTCTGTCATACTCTATATGATAGGAATTCTAGCAGAGGACAATGTTGGCAAGCATCTTCTCAGATATCTAAGGATACTCAGAATTCATAGGAACTTCCATTGTCCACAGAATTAACCAAACTATCCTCATTCTCGGTCTCATATACTCGGTCCTGCAAACCTGTGGTACTCAATGGAACTGACAACAAATAGAAGAACTTTGCCATACTAATGATATCTTACCACTCCTTGGAATCCTTAAAGCTCAAATGTATGATACTGTTTTGTGTTAATCATGTGTAAGTTTGATACTCTCAATGCAAAACCATGGATCTTTCTTGCAAAGTGTTCAGAAATATATCAAGGTGGATTTAACAAAGAATTTAATACCTAAGACTATTTACATGTTTGTTGAATGAATGAATAAATGAAGGAATATAAAATAAAATTTCAATGAGCTATATATGAATTAGACTGAAAGACCTGGTTTCTTTAAAAATTAAGCAGAAATTGGGGCACCTGGGTGGCTCAGATGGTTAAGCGTCTGCCTTCGGCTCAGGTCATAATCCCAGGGTCCTGGGATCGAGTCCCACATCAGGCTCCCTGCTCCTTGGGAGCCTGCTTCTCCCTCTGCCTCTCTCTCTCTCTCTCTGTCTCTCATGAATAAATAAATAAAATCTTTAAAAAAGTAATAAAAAATAAAAATAAATAAAAATAAATAAAAATTAAGCAGAAATCCCTTTGGTTTTGATATTTTGTGAAGCTAAAATAAACATATTAATCACTTTCTAAACTAAAATGTATTGAATACTTTCTGTTTAGTAATCAGGGATTAAATAATGAAATTGAATCTCCCTGATATTTGTAGAACTTTTCTGTGCTCATTAACATGAGTCTGAGAATCTGTGATTATCATCCATAATTTATAAGTAAATGTGGAAGATTTTGGACGTTGTGCAGCTCATGCAGTAAATATACACTGTAGAGATCACACTCCCTTAAATAAACAGCCAATTTTATCAATTTTAAAAATTCTTATAATCTAAGTAATTTAATCCATTCATTTATTTTACCTGAATCTCTTTAAATCAGCTGCTGGGTGGGACTTCTAGTGTAAAATGTAGCTTGAATTCAAAAAAGTATTTAGAGTCCCTAAAAAAGCATACAGAATAGGAGAACTCTGAATAGTACAGGAGAAGGATTAGCTACCATATAGCTCTAATTATAACATAATAAACTGGATAGCATTCAATAAAATATTATGGTAATTAACTGAATCCTACATTTGTATATATAAATAGAATCTGCACTTTAGACAAGCAAAGTAATTAGTGTCTTCTACTTGAAACTGATTCATCTCTTTTGAAACTGAAGAGAGTTCAGAAGAGACCAAAGTATTTAATGCATTTTTAAAATAAACTAAAGAATATTTTTTAGATTAATGAAAAGATATAATACAAAGGAACTTTAACTGTGCAACAAAAAGGGTCAGTATTAAAAGCAGGCATGAAAAAGATCAGAAAGAAAAATCTCACTTCAGAAATGTAACAATTAGATTTTAAAATGGGAGTAAATTACTGCACTGTGATTGAATGGAAGGAAAATCAACAAACCAGAAAAAGCAGAAGGTTAAATGTTAGGAGTGAAGAAGACTTGTCCTTAATTAATAATGTCATTCAAGTTTGCAGACATACATGAAATTTGGGTTTAAAAGTGTTAGAATTAATTTTGTATGACAGCCAATGCTTGAGAAGTCTGGAACAACCTAAGGCATCCTAGTCTAGAAGTGAGGCTGTGACCAAGATCCTGCTGGGTCCAGAGCTCCTGAGAAGCTAATGAGTTGACAACACCCATTAATGTTCACACGAAGATGCCCTCTGATAAATGTAATTTATGCCGGATATACATTTCCAGATTAGGTATGAAAGATGAATGAAAAAAATTCCCACAAATCTCTGTCTTAAAAATCCAATTTAAAATTTCTTCAGTTGAAGATTGTCCTAACTTTTTAATGCTAGGTAATATTTGCTATTTTTTCCCATTGTTAGCATTTATTTTTAAATTAATGACTAAAGCCCTTAAACATGTCCTAAGGGTCAAACATCCTTCTAATTTTGATTTTTATTCTTCTTGCTACTAAATGCCAGATTTATATTTGCCTCAACTCTGTAATTACTGCTTTCTCTCTCTAAGGAGCTTTTAAAACTCAGAGCCTTGGACCTTTTTTTTTTAATTAGAATTTAATAGAACAATAGTTGAGGAGGTTTTTTTGTTTTGTTATTTATTTTTTTTTATATCTTACAGGTCTTTAATTGTAAGGACAGAGAAAATTCCTCAGAATTTAATGAAATGCTTATTACTTAGAAAGGGGCATGAGGGGCAATAAATTTTATATTGTTATTAACATAATTAATTTCTTGGCTAATCTTTGGAAGTTTGAATAAAGTATCTCCATAATTTAACATTTATTTCCACTGGATGATGCAATGAATAATATATTATTCTTTATTAACTAGGGATAAAAATGAGCAAGAACTAGAGAACAAGGTTTATCCATAGAGTTGATTATAGAAAAATAAAAATAATTTTCACATAGAAAAATGGTATAAATAATTCAATTAATATTGTTAATAGTCATATCTAAGACATGCCAGGGTTTTTTTTTTATGATTTTATTTCTTTGAGAGAGAGAGAGAGCAGGGTGAGGGACAGAAGGAGAGGGACAAACAGACTCAGTGCTGAGCAGGGAGCCCCATGCAGGGCTCAATCCCAGGACCCAGGGATCATGACCTGAGCTGAAACCAAGAGTCAGACACTTAACTGACTGAGCCACCCAAGTGCCCCTAGAAATACCAGAGGTTTTTTTAAATTATTGTTTTTTCTGAGCTTAAAGGCATCACATCAAATTTTATTTCTTTTTATGTCCTTTTGTAAATGCTTCAGTCTATAGCAAAAAGTTACATAATATTTTTCTTTACAAAGCATGATATCTGATACATTGTGGGAAATGTGGCTATAAAATCTGTACTAGACCAAGTAAATTATAGTATTTGATATTCTCTCCTCTTGTAGTCAACCACTTAGCCCAGCAATTTTCAGGGTACTTTATTAACTTTAAAGGGTTGAGTGAAGAGTTCTAAGATTGCTGTTTGATTGATATAGATAAGGGCTGTTACTGGCAGTATTTAGAATATTACAGGTTTTCCCCTCTGCAGATAGGAAAGCCATCACCTATAAGTTATTGGGAAAAAAGGAGCTCACTAAAGCAGTAGAGAACATATTGTAATATTTCTCAGATGCACTATATTCTTCTACATCCACAGTATGATATATGCCATTTAAGACTTTTACCATCCTTGTTGATTTTAGTTAGGAACTTTATGGGGACATGAAATAGTAACACTATTCCAAATGGCTAAAATGTACAAAAAGTGTCATTCCAGTACATCCCATCGTTCGTTACATGGAAAGAAAAATATCTCTTAGCTTCTGGTTTATCCTTCCTGTGTTTCTTCTTACACAAATAAATGATATGTGTATTTTTTAAATTCTCTTTTTCTATAAAGAGTGATATATTGAAGATGCTCTTTTACACTTCACCTTTTTCACTAAACAATATATCCCTTGGAATTCACTCCACTTTACTTTATGAAGATCTTATTTTTTTTTTCAAGTTTTTCAAATATTTTTTCCACTTTTTTATATTAACACAGAGTAAAATTATGATTTTTCATGTACAATTATTTGATTTTAATATATGTATAAATTTGTGTAAGCTTTAATAATAACACATATAATACATACATAATACATATAATACGTACATATACAAATAAACCCCAAATCTCCCTTGTGCTAACCCTTTAGTCACAACCTCTCCCATCTCTAACCCTGGTAACCACTGATCTCTTCTCCCTAACTATTGTTTGGTCTTTGTGAGGACTTATATCAATGCAAATATAGTTTTTAACAATTTAAAGCTAGTTTCTATCACTCGGTGTAATATATTTAAAATTTATCAAAATTATTTATGTACATTAAGTTTATTCATTTTTATTTCTGATTAGTATTCTGTTATATGGGTGTGCCAGGGTTTATTGATCCATTCACCTACTGAAGAACATCTGTGTTGTTTACAGGTTTTGGTGATTATGAAAAAAGCAGCTATAAACACCTGTGCACAGGTATTTGTGTAAAGATAGGTTTTCATTTTTCTAGAGCAAATACATATGAGTAGAATTCCTGAGAAATAGAATTAGTATAAGTTTAGCTATGTAAAAAACTGCCACAACATTGTCCAAAGTAGCTGTACCATTTTGCATACCCACCACCAATTTATGCAAGGCCCATTTGCTCTGCATCCTCACCCACACTGGGTATTATTAGCATTTTTCATGTTAACCATTCTAATAGGTGTGGAATGATAACTCATTATGGTTTTAATTTGTGTTTCCCTAATAGCTCAGAATATTATTGAACTTGTTTCATATGCCTAATTGCTTTCTGTATATCCTATTTGATGAAGTACCTCAAGCTTTTGATTTTTTTTTTAATTGGGTCATTTGTTTTCTTACTATTGATTTTTGAGAGTTCTTTATATATTCTGGAAAAAAGCCTTTTTCAGATATGTTATCTGCAAATATTTCCTTCCAATTTGCAGCTTTTTTTTTTCATTCTCTTAGTATCTATTTTCTCTTATTTTTTATGGCATTTTTGGCATGGATTTTATTTCTATTAAGTAAAATTTGTCAATCTTTTCTTTTATGCATCTACATTTTTATTAATAGTTAGAAAGCATTTCCACACAGTCAAACGAAGGAGGACTTCACCTATTTTTTCTTCTAAGGCTTATATGGTTTTATGTTTTTGTATTTACAGCCTTGAACTCTTTGATGTTTATCCTTGTATAATGGTGTGAGATTTGGATCTAATTTTATCCTTCGTCAATGGCTAGCCAATTATTCCAATAATGTTATTTAAAAAGCCTTTGCTTCCCAAAAGATATGAGATGCTATCCTTATCTCATACTAAACTTTCATATTTTTTAGTGTAATTCTGGACATCTATTTCCCTGGTTAGCATGTCTATCATGCATCAAAACCATGCTGTTTTAATTATGAAGTGTCTGTATTTTAATCCCTTTTAGGTTCATTCTTTTCCAAAGATTTTCTTTTTTAAAATTGGTTTTATGTCCATCTTTGCATGTTTATTTTTCCATATACATTTCAGTGTCAATTTATTTATTCTGATAAAAGGTTTTTGGTTCTCCAGTTATTAGTGACTTTCTATGTTCTCCTGCATCATTTTTAAGTTTTACTTTATAAAGATTGTTATTGCATTATTTGATTCACTATTATTTATAATTTTTATATTTTCATTATAAATTTTGGCTTATGCCCATAGATCATGTCCATATTTTCATGTTTAATGGTTTTAGCTTTGTATCCACTTTGATATCAATATAACTACTCTTGGTTTGTTATGGCTACGATTTGTTTGATATACATTTGTGCATTTTTTTCATTTTTAGCTTTTTGGGGAAAAATTTTAAATGTGGATATTATAAGCTATATAGTCATTTCTTTGTGAAGCAAATTAAAAATTTTTTTAAGATTTTATTTATTTATTTGAGAGAGAGAGAATGAGAGAGAGCACATGAGAGTGGGGAGGGTCAGAGGGAGAAGCAGACTCCTTGCCGAGCAGGGAGCCCGATGCGGGACTCGATCCAGGGACTCCAGGATCATGACCTGAGCCGAAGGCAGTCGCTTAACCAACTGAGCCACCCAGGCGCCCGCAAATTAAAATGTTTTTAATAGATGAATTAGTTCTAGTCACATTTATTGGTGTGATATATTTGTCTCAATTATTATATTAGTTTGATATAGCTGTTACATGCATTTCATTACATTTGATATTTATTTAGGTAACATGTTTCTTTGTTTTTTTATTCACTAAATTTGTCTTGATGCTTAGGCAGATTTGTACTTTTGTTCTATTGGTTACCTTTGTATGAAAACATTACCCTGTTTTCTTATTTAACCTTTTACTAACTTTTTTGTTGACTTATAATGGTATACTATCTTTTTAATATGGAACACTTCACGAATTTGCATGTCATCCTTGCACAGGGGCCATGCTAATCTTCTCTGTATCGTTTCAATTTTAGTATATGTGCTGCTGAAGTGAGCACTATAATGGAATGCTTAAATGGTGTATCTAATGCTAGTACCAACGTCAATAAACATATGCTAATTTTCTCTTCCCCTGTTTCATTTTTTTGGTTGCAGTATATTGTCAGACACAAATTACATACATCATATAACGTATTTTATTCCACCCTCATCCATACATTCCTTTTAGTCTTCAATCTAGAATTAAGTATATAAAATGTCTACCGTCACTCCTTTTGTTGTCATTGCCCCTACTGTCTCTTGGTTGGATGAAATTCATCTTCTAATAGATTCCTCAGGAAGGGCTCATAGGTACACAGCTCCTTGAGCTCTTGCATATTTTTTTGAGCTCTTGCATATTTAACCCTTTCATGTAACCTTGGTAGAAACAGTTTTGCTATTTATCTTTGTTCACAATTACATCTGAGTATTCTGAAAATGTTGATCTCTTTCTCAAATTGTTCTTATTCTCCATAAATACATGTGATGGAGCACGGTCAATACCTTGGTGGAATGTGCTATTTATTTTTTCACTTACAGGAAAGTTGAATTGAAGATGGCCTCTTATATTTATCCTAAGAGCATGGATATTTATAGTTTTATTTTTCTTTCTTTCTCTTCTCTTTTTTTTGGGGGGGGTGGGAAGAACATGTTGTAAGATTTATATTCATACCACCACCATTACCTCAGTCATATAATACCATTGCAACAATAAAGAAAATATGTAAATGACATTATTTTGCTACCAAATATGGAGATAAATATAAAATTCCTAGGTCATTGTCAAATTAGCAGAGTGTATTGCATTGTGGCGTCCTGGAGATAGTGACACCACTGTTTGTTTCTTTTTGCTTATGCAGCAATAAGGGCAATGCATCCCAAGTAGTTGAGCTTAATGAATGCTTATTGACTGAATAAATCCTAGCTGCTGCTGCATAATTAGTCAAAGGCATAATCCTAGGGTTTATTCATGTAAAGTCAATCCAGAACACCAGAAATGATGTTTGGAAAATGTTCTTTTTCTTGGCTGTGTAATTTTAGATGTGTGCCAAAAACCTAACAGTCACTGAGAAAAGGGAATCATGGAAGTCCAACGGCTGATTTTGTTCTCAGTTTGTGCTATATACAGGTAAGGCTCTTTATTACAGCTATGCATAAGCCTTCATTATCCACCTAACTGCTTTGAGGCAGCCTCCCTCAAGGTGGACTACTCCAAATCTCAAAGGAGTGGAAGGACCACTTTAAAGTAAAGCAATAACTCTATCATTTTGCTCTTTCAAAGCCTTGCTACTCAGTAAAGAATGATGTTCAGATGAGAAGCATCAATATCACTGAAGAATTTATCAAAATCACAAAATTTCAGGTCACTTCCCAGAACTACTAAATTTTACTCTTTATTTTACTAAAACCCCAGGTAATTTATATGCTCAATAAAGTTTGAGAATGCACTGGAAAAAAAAAAAACACCTCTAATAAAAGATAAAGGGGTGCCTGGGTGGCTCAGTCAGTTGGGCGTCCGACTCTTGGTTTTGGCTCAGGTTATGATCTCAAGGTCCTGGAATTGAGCTCTATGTCAGGCTCCACACTCGGCAGACACTCTGCTAGAGATTCTCTCTCTCTGTCACTCCCCCCACTCACTCTCTCTCTCTCTGTCCCTCTCTCTAAAATAAATAAATAAATCTATAAAAAAATATAAAGAAGGAAGAAATCAGGGTTGTTTACAACAGAGTTTAATCTAGTCAGAGTATATTTAACCAACATCAAGTAAAAGGATGAAAGGGTTAAAGTAGAGCACATTTAGACACTAATTGCAGACTCAAAAGTCAAAGCAGCTGAAAAAGGGACAAGTTTTTCCATATCTAGATATCTTTTCCTAGCATCTATAATTATACATTTGCTTGAGATTCTTAGGTCTATAGAAGACAGAGATTTTCATTCTGGACCTACAAATAGCAAGCTGTACAAACTTGAAAAAAATTAATCTCTGAGCATCAATTTTCTTATATGTGAAATAACATGGTTGGCTAACTATTATTAGTTTGACAATGTGAATTTTGTCCTTTACAAAAAAGAAAAATCTACTAACTCATACCATATTAGAAATGATGAAGTTCTTCCTTTTTCCCCTTATTCCTTCTTTCCATGTCTAGGAAAGAAGTCTCAAGGGCAGTGAACATCTCATTTATTTTTAAATCTTCAGAATCAAGCATAATAATGGCTCATGGAGAGTTCTCAAATGATGTTGGGTGATCAAATTGACACCACACAATCACTAATGTTGGAGAATTCAGGCATTTCTTACTCAGTAGATATCTGGTGACCTCTTTTAATGATAACTTTTTTCCCAAGTGTTAATTCAATTCTGAATGTTTACTAAAAGTTTACAACAAGCTAAGATGTAAAAGATATTGTTCTAGCTTAAGACTATTAACATACAACCCATTCCGTTAATTTTTGTTTTCTTTTGAGAATATTTCATTTTGTACAAATGTACAACAAATGTCTTCAATGAAAAATGTTTACAAAAGACATGAATTTGCTGTTATGCTACTTGCCTATATTTAGGCATAAATGCAAATACTGTTCCATAGATAATTAATTTGTTAAAATTTAACTATGATAAAAAAAAATTAGTAAATGAAATCACTACATAAATAAAAATATAAATATTTCAGATGCTAATTATTGACTTCCCTACAAATATTTGTTAGTATAGATCGTTTCTTTCTAAAATGTGGACTAGATGCATGTAGAATGATAAGTATCTTAGGTCCTATAGTCATACTTGAAGTGTTATACTGATACATATCAAAGAAGCAAAGTATTTTAACTTATATGTACATGCATCTGTATTGATATTTCAGGATGATCTGTAAAATGCCTAATTTTATTACAATAGTGATACAGCTACTAACACATAAAAATTTAATATAATGAGCTGTAAGGTAATCAAATGAAATAGCTTAGAATCACTAATTATCCTGTTGTGGTTATAGGCTTGAGGTCCATCTGCTTCTTAATATCCTGAAAATGGGCAAAAATATGGAAGTGCATTTATTTGACATTAAAAATATCAGATTTCATTTTCAACATAAAAATAGGACACTCAGAATAAAGGGTAAATTTGTTAGTTTTATTATTAGAAAAAAAATGAAAGTACTAAAATAAACTTTTTCTCCAACTTTGCAATTCATACCAATGTGTCTAGTAGTAGGACTGAATTTTGATGCCCTCAAACAGACATAACCAGAAATTCTAATTAGGAAAAAAGAAGAAAATTTGGATGCTTCATTAATAATTAGAATGTACTCTTACAATATAACCAGAACCAGAGTTCAAAAATAATTTGTATTTTAATTAACTTCTTAAATATTTGCATGCAAGTCCAGCACAACTTGATCTTCAAAGACATACTGCCTCAGTATTCTCTAAATATTACTGTGGAGAGGTTTAATAAGTTTATGGTTATTACAAGGCTGGAAGTTATAGTTAATTACTTTTTCTCTCTTGCAACCCATTAATACTCTTCATGAAAATAAATCAGCCCTTTTCCATATGCATGCATTATCACCAAGCCCAGCGATTTATTGATTACAAGGATAGAATTGAAAAGATAAGAACTAGACCTCACATTAGAGATACAAACCTCTCTCCTACCTCCACTTCCCACCCCTTATGCCTGAATGTTATACTAGGTTAAAAGTTAAAACTTTAAGGGATTTTTTGTTGTTTTGTTCTCATTCTGAATGCTCACAAATGGGGATAGTAAGATTTAAAAATTACGTTTTAGCAACACCTCTTTTAATTTTTTGCTACATTTTTGTAAGCCACGGAAGAAAAATCTTTATGATTTCACCAAGATTCAGATGCATTTCTCCTTGCCCTCAGCATTTCACCATAGCTGCTACACTATTTGTTTCTTTTGACTGCTTTATTATTTCACTTTCTCTTGGCTAACTTAATGTTTGTGCATGCACATACTTATGTGTTTGTACCTAAACAAAAAAATAATCAAAGGATGAAGATGAAGATTCAGTTACTCAAATTACTGCTCATCCAAAGTTAGAAAGTAATAGACAACATTTCCATCTCTAAATGTGTTGTGGAATTCCCACAGAGATGTGAAGAAAATGATGCACATTTGTAAAGGCAATGAAGAGATCTGATGCAGCTAGAACAACAAAATCATTCTAATTAAAGACATGAAAAGGAACAGGATCATCTTTTATTGTCCTCTTAAAAAAATATGCCTCCACAAAGAAAACAAAAACAATAATTTGAAAAGATATATGCACCCGTATGTTTACTGCAGCATTATTTATAACAGCCAAGATATGAAAGCAACCTAAGAGCCCATCAAGAGATGAATGGATAAAGAAAATGTGGAATCTTTCTCAGTCATTAAAAAAGAATGAGATCTTGCCATTTGTGACAGCATGCATGGACCTAGAGAATATCATGGTAAGTGAAGTAAGTCAGAAACAGAAAGACAAATATATGACTTTGCTTATATGTGAAATCTAAGAAACAAACAAATGATGAAACAAAGAATGGACTCTTAATTACAAGGAACAAACTGGTGGTTGCCAAAGAAGAGGTGGATAGGGGAATGGGCAAAATAGATAAAGAGGATTAAGAAGTAAAAACTCCCATTTATATAATAAATAAGTCACAAAAATGAAAAGTAGAGCATAGGGAATATAGTCAATAATATTACAATAATGTTGTATGATGACAAATGGTGACTACACTTCCTGTGTAGAGAACTTTCAAAACAATATGTTGTACACGTGAAACTAATATAATATTGTATGTTAATTACACTAAAAAAAGAATATGGCCCATCCTGTGATGGTATAATTAGCTCAAACTTTGATTCATTTTTTTTACATGATTCCATTTATATAACATCCTTCAAAATCAAAGAAATGGTGAACAGATTGCTAGTTGCCAGAGGGCAGAGGGTGGGGGGAGTGGGGAGGCAAAGGGTGTTGTCATAAAAGGATAATAGGAGGAATCCTTGTAGTGACAGACATGTTCTGTAAATGGACTGTATCGTTTTCTTATGTGTGGCTTGAAACAAGGTGTAAGAGAATTTGTAACCTTCTGCTTCAAGTTTATTGGAATGACCTTGTGGTTAAATCTAGATCTTTGCTAAAGGAAAGTTATGTACTAAAAGACTATGAAACTAAATATTATATGGAGACTGTCCTTTTAAAAAAAAAAAGATTTTATTTATTTGAGAGAGACAGAGTATGAGTGAGTGGGGGAGATGGAGGGGGAGAGGGAGAGAGAGAAAATCTCAAGCAGACTCTGCGCTGAGCATGGAACCTAACACGGGGCTTGATCTCACGACCCTGAGTCATGACCTCAGCCTAAATCAAGAGTCAGACACTTAACCAACTAAGCCACCCAGGGGCCCCAAGGAAACTGTCCTTTTGAAGGGTGGTAATACAGCCTTGATTTTGTATGGCATAAAGCTTTCACTAACTATACCCACAGGAAGAACCTTGGATCCGCTAATTTATAGTGAAAAATGTATTAGAGAGATAGTACCTATAATAGACAAGTGATCTTAATGGTTGATAAAAATTTATGTTATTTATTTTATATAGTTACCTTTTTATTTTAACCAATTCACCCCATGTTATTTTTCAAATTTATAAAGTGCAGCAACATTCATTCACACACATGCATGTGCACACATACACACAAACACACGCACACAAACTTCAGGCTGCTCACAGGTTCCCTTTCCAATCATTACCTAATTCTTTAGGGACCTTGGAAACATTGGGTTCAAGAGCTTCTGTAATTCTTTTCTAGATTTTCCCATTTATTTAAATAAAGCCTCCGTGATGAACTTATTTATGCACAGAAGTTTCTCCCTTCTATTCCTAGGTTAATGGCAATATAAACTTCAATGTCATCTGCATATATATGACAACCGAAGTCAGCAAATTTTGTTATTCTCTTTTTTCATGTCGATGGCATTGATTTATGTGTACACTACCTTCACAGATAAACTCCACTTAGCCACCAAAGATAGCATTTCCATTGGACATTCCATTAACAGCACCCCATTTTAACCAAGTTAATATTAACTAGGATTAAACATTAAAATTATAGCATAGAGCAAGGCCTTCTGAGCTTTGGGGTGACACCTGATTATGGGATTTCTTGAGTGATTTGTATGAAAACAATACCTGCAGCAATTAAAGATGCAAAAATGTTGCCTTTATAAAGCTATGGATGCTGACTCAGAGGGATGAAATGAAAGAAAATCTATTCTTTCTCTTTATATTGTGACTATACATTTGTTAACTTTAGAGTGGATAAAATATTCTAAAATTTTCAAATTAAGATATACAATATAAATATTAAGATTCATGGATTTCCCTTCAATGAAGCACATAAACAAAGTTAACAGATGGGGTGACAGCCTGGACTTTGATATTTACAACATCTACAACTGACAAGGGATTAGCATCAGGAATTTAGGAGGAGCTTTTGCAAAACAACTAAGGAGACAGGAAAAATGAAATTAAGCAAAGAATATGAATATGCTGAGAAATTAAGCTAGAAAATTCAGGTTAAATTAAAACTAAACCAATAAATTCACACTAATGGAAATTCAGATTAATACAATAACAAGGCAATATTTAAGATGATCTGGTTGGCAAAGAAGTAAAAGATAATACCAAGGTTAGAGACCTGGGATACAGGCAGAGCTGTAAATTGGAAAAAATGTTGCAGAAGTTGGTGAAGTTAGTTAGGAAGCATACATTAATGTTCCAGAAATCCATTACTGGGCATTTGCCACCAGATAATATCTCTCATTGGTGTATACAGGAACATGAATATACTCATTTTCATAGGGGCAGAAATTACATATAGGAAAATCTAGGTATCTATTTTTAGGGGAAAAAATAAGTGGGATTCTGTGGATATATTCTATATAATACTGTCTATGCAAGAGTTAAAAGAAGCATACAGTGACTAGAACATATCTTAAATTTGTTAAATCTATTTTTTACCATTATAGTAGAAACCCTATTTTTGTTTGTTTGTTTTTTGTTGCTCTTTCGATTTCTTTATCTTCACCCTAAAAATGCTGAATTGCTTTGATATATTTGGTATTTTTTTATAACTTTTCTTTTTTTTACTGTCTTTGTATTTGTCTTCATTTTTATGGTCCCTCTCTTAAAATATGGCTAATTTAAATAAATTTCTTGTGTTTTAAATTATTAAAAAGCTACAGTTAGGGGTGCCTCATTGGCTCAGTCATTGGGCATCTGCCTTTGGCTCAGGTTGTGATCCTAGGGTCCTGGGATCAAGTTCCGCATGGGGCTCCCTGCTTGGCAGGGAGTCTGCTTCTCCCTCTCCCTCTGCCTGCCGCTTCCCCTGCTCCCCTGCTCCCCTGCTCATGCTCTCTCTCTGTCAAATAAATAAGTAAATAAAATCTTTAAAAAAAATAACTGCTGTTAAATGTAGATTTATTAATGTAATTTAATTTATACTTCCTATATACCTTCTTTCTTTTTACATTTTTTCTAATTTTATACTTTTATTTTTTTCTCCTTTTCTGCATATTTTGAATTGATTGATTATTCCACTTTTTCTCTACTAGCTTGAAAGTTATATACCCTATTTCTATCAATTGTGTTGTTGAAATTTTAAAATGCATATTCAGCAGGTTCAAAGATAATTACTATCATTTCCCGCCTCCTGAAAAATACAATAATCTTTAATGGTCCTGTGAACTATGCGTATTCTTATCCTGTGTTAAGTTCATCTCGTTTGATTTTTTACTTCAAAGTTAGACATAATTATGATAGTGTTTTACAGCTGTTGATATTTAATCCATTTTTATAGTTTTTTCTTACCATTTAGCTTGCATCTCAGATTATTTTAGGTATCATTTTGCATTTTCCTCTTCCCTGAGGACATGCTGTAGAATTATTTTTTTAGTTTTTAGTTTGCATTTTACCCTCTTGACCATAAACAATATTTTCTTGCCTATAAAGGGTAAATTTGCAGTGATTTTTGATGTGAAAATGTTGGGGTTCAAGAGCAAGCAGTCAAGAAAGAATTCTTGAGATATCTTCAGTGCAAAAAGGTGGCTTTATTAAAGCATGGGGACAGGGCCTGTGGGAAGAAAGAGCAGCACTGGGGTTGTGAGGAGTGGCTGATTATATATGTACACTTTCAAGTTGGGAGGGGGTTAGGGATAGCATACGTCTCTAAGGAATTTGGAAGCAAGGTTTCCAGGACCTTGAGGGGCTAGCTGTTTTTGGGAAAAGGTCATTTACTACTGTCCAGTAAAATCTGAGTCATGAGACTCTTCAGATGTATATCAGTCGTCCATGTGCTTGGAGGACGATTGCTAACATCTATCTTGGGGGGGAATTAAGATAAAGGAATTTTCCAAAAGAATTTTTATATGTTAAAGGAGACTTACAGGATCCTAGAGGTCAGGCTAATGTAAAGCTAAGGTTGACTTTTGCCCTTAGCAAAGTATTAACATCGAGGCAGTTGAGTTCCTAGAGGAAGGTCACTCTGCCTGTCTCAAGGACTCATCAACGGGCTGTAAGTTGTAAGGAAATTTCATTTTTTTCTAACTCTTTTGCCTTTGTTCTCCACATCAATAATTTTCTCTAAGTATTTTGAAGCTATTATTCCATTCTGTTTTCTTTACATATTTATTGTTAAAATATGTTCTGTGTGAATTCCACACATGTAATTTTTTCCCTTTCCACATATAATTTCTTCTTTCTCTTTGATTATTTTTAAGATCTATTTTTTGGTAAGTTTTTGTTACACTAAATTGTCTTTATATTGTATCTAGCTTGATATGGACTAATTATACTATTATATTATGTCTGTTGGGATGAGCAGTGACATCAACATCTAAAAAATTTGGTTTTTGAAATTTTTTTTAAATTTTTTATTTAAATTCAATTTAGTTAACATATAGTGTATTATTAGTTTCAGGGGTAGAATTTAGTGATTCATCAATTGCATATAATACCCAGTGCTCATTACATCAAGTACCCTCCTTAATGCCCATCACCCCGTTACTCCATCTCCCAACCACCTCCCCTTCAGCAACCCTCAGTTTGGATGCTATACTTAAGAGTCTCTTCTGGTTTGCCTCCCTCTCTGTTTTTATCTTATTTTATTTTTCCTTCCCTTCCCCTATGTTCATCTGTTTTCCAAATTCACAGAGGATAAAATCAATATGGTCATTGTAATACATTCAGAAGAAACATATTAAGTAAAATGCAGCACCTATTTATGATTAAAAAATAAAAGTAAGGACAGTAGGAAGAGTGAAAAACATCTTCAATCTGATAAAGATCATTTTGGAAAAAAAATATAAAAACAAAGAAACAAAAAACCACAGTTAACATCATCCTTAATGGTTAAAGACTACATGCTTTCCCTCTAATATCGAGAAAAAGACAAAGATATCCACTAACAGCTTCTGTTTAACATTGTTCTGGAGACTATAACAAGTCCAATAAGGTAACGGAATGGAATAAATAAATGAAGGAAAGACATGCACTTTGGATATATAAAAATTGTGTATTTACATATAGACATTTTACTTTTAGGAGGAAAAGGGGAATGGAGATTATAAATGAAGGGTAATATCAAATAATAGAAAGAATATAGAGAGACTTGACATTGACCAAGGATTGTAAGAATAATTAACTCAATGATATAAGCTACCTACCAAGCATATGAAAAGATACTCAGCATCATTAATCATGAATGGAATGCAGATTAAAATCACAGTTTGATACTGCTACAAACATACCACGATAAAAAAAAAATGCTAAAATGACTGATACTATCCAATGCTGACAAGGATGGAGAAGTAACTGGAACTCTTACACTTTCTTGGTGTGGATGACATTATTACAAGCCTTTGGACAACAATTTGTTTCTTATAAATTTACACATACAACCCAGTAATTCCACCCAAGAGAAACAAAACCATAAAATGTTCTTTATCCTCAATAGCCAGAAACTAAAAACATCTCAGATATACATGAACAGGTGAATATATAAACAAACATATGTATGTGTGTGTGTACACGCTTGTGTATGAGTAGTTTTGATGCTCCAAAGGACCTCACTGTAGCCAGGCCGATGATCTTATCCAGCCATAACTTCTTTCCTTGGCAACTAAACCCAGGTGCAGAGGCTCTTCATAAGCAAGACTGTTAGAATTTTTGGACCCACATTTGATTTAACCACAACAATGAGAAAAGCCTGATTTTTAATAAACATTGACTATAAGAGAAAGTAGCTGCTAGCTCTGCTGAATTAAAAATAATAATTCATTTGTTTTTTTTTATTTTTTTCATTTGGATTTTAATAGAGACCTAGTACTAAATTATTAATAGAAAATAAATATCAATAGATTATTAAAAATATACTGATGACAAAAAAGCTTTGTCATGAAAGCTCCCTTATGAATAATTAATTTTCTTATAGAAAGAGTAACCATTTTTTATAGATTTTTAAAATAATGTGAGGTGAAGTAAATTTAGACAATTATAAATCATAATTAACTATGGTGGTACATTTAGGCTATAGTTTCTGAATCTTTAAATTTAGTAAACTAACTGAACTAAACTTTGGGTATTCATAACTACACAGGTAGCAGACTCCTCCCTTAACATAATGGAATATTGAAGAGAATATAAAAACAAATAAATAAGATTTGAAGAAATCCTCAATAACACAGAGTCAAACGCTCTGCAGGATTCAGTGACTATTGTCCTGTTCACGCTCAAAGCTAAGCAACTGACAAGACATAGATAATATTCCACATAGACACCCAAATATTTTTGAAATTGACAGGAAAAATAAGAGTACCTCAATTATTAAAATGAAACTGTTGAGGTAAGATGAATGTATCATGTGGTATATGAATATGAGCATTTGAAAGAAGACTAAAACATATATCTTTTTTAATATGTAAAATGTATACAATCTAAATAGAAGTGGGATTCAACATGATGAATTAATTGACAATAGGAAAAAGACAAGACAGGGTATGAAGGGCAAGGGATTTGACAGCCAGAACTTGAAGGTTTTCCAGACCTAGATACATGATAATTTTGAAACCCCAGTTGTTATGCCTGTGGGAGGCCCCTAACTATAAAATACTCTAAATGTGGTCAGTTGAGTGAGAGACTGAACTGTTCCAACCAATCTTCAGATAATTATTAGAAGACCAATGGTCTTCAGAACCAGAACCAGGAGGTCAAAGTGGGATGGGGGACTTCATTTCACTGAAAGCATAGCATCTAGAGACAGCTGCCTACAGTAAAAGGAAAATGAGAACAGAGAATAGTGGCAACCGATTTAAGAAAACCCAGCTGCCCCCCTTTTAGGAGTACTTATATGGCAAGGATTATGTGAGATTATCTTATATAAGGAGTGGGGACTTCAAGACCTAGCATAGAAAATGGAGTAATACCTGCTCATCACCTCAAACATCACTTTACTTTGCCCCCAAATGAGCTTGACTGCAACAGTGAATAATGAACACCCAGGTATTAGTAGACTGTCCTTTCCCTTCTTGAATCCAAGTATTTTACAACTGTTCCATTATCCAGCATGAAGGATAAAGTATGAAAATATAAAAGGAAAAAAAAGTCTACAAGTGCAAACATGCAATGTGAGAAAACAACACTTTAAACACAGTGCCATACAATCTTACTACCTGGAACTTAGGATATTTTCACATCCCCATCCTACCTCATCCACTGTAGTCCTTTGCTTCATTTGCTACTTACACGGGTCCTCCTTTCTCTCCTTCCCACATCATTTTTAGAGTTTTCTACTACCACCTTCTCTGATAGAATTCTCAGGATTAGAACTCCTCAATTCCAAAAGATGACTACCTGAAAATGTAATGAATTCACTACATTTGTGTTTGGATGTAATCTCTGGCCATTAAGTCATGGTTTGGGCTGCATTTCTGTATCTATTTTGCTCCAAATACCTAATAATTGCCCTTTCCTCAAGATAGCTCTACCTTAAAATAGGTCTTTCCCATCATTTTACAAGCTTTTAAATTATAAACTATTATTAAAGATAATATTGATCATTCCAATTATCATATACTCTTTGTTCCTTAAAACTTTTTAAAAATGTGATATAACTGACATATATTAGTTTCAGTTGCACAATCTAAAGATTTAATAGTTGTATACACTATGAAATGAACACCACAGTAAGTCTGTTATCATCTATCACATAAGTCATAATTTTTTTCTTATGATGAGAACTTTTAAGATTTACTCTCTCAGCAACTTTCAAATATATAATATTATTTGACCATAGTCATCATGCTGTTCATTACATCCTCATGACTATTTATTTTATAACTGGAAGCTTGTACCTCTTCACCTCCTACACCCATTTTGCCCACCACACAACCTTCCTCCCCTATGGCAACAAACAATCTGTCTTCTGCAGTTATGAGTTTTATTTTTTTGTTTGTTCATTTTTGTTTGTTTTTAGATCCCATATATAAGTGAAATCATATAGTGTTTGTCTTTTTCTGTCTGACTTATTTCACTTAGTATAATGCCCTCAAAGCCCATCCATGTTGACAAATGAAAAGATTTCATTTATTTTATGGCTGAATAGTATTCCATTGTGTGTGTGTGTGTGTGTTTCTCACATCTTCTTTATCCATACATCCATCAGTGGACACTTAAATTTTTTCTATATCTTGGCTATTATAAATAATGCTGCAATGAACATATATCTTTCCAAATTAGTGCTTTTATTGTCTTCAGATAAACACCCAGAAGCGGAATTGATGGATCATATAGTAGTTCTATTTTTAATTCAGAAACTTCCATACTGTTTTCCCACCCACAGTGCATGAGGGTTCCCTATTCTCCACCCTTGCCAACACTTGTTATTTCTAATCCTTTTGATGATATCCATTCTAGCAGATGTAAGATGATATCTCATTTATGCTTTGATTTGCATTTCCCTGGTGATTAGTGATGTTGAGCATCTTTTCATGTGCCTGTTGTCTACCTGTATGTCTTCTTTGAAAAAATGCCTATGCAGATCTTCTGCCCATTTTTTAATTGGATTTTTTTTTTTTGCTATTGAGTTCAGTAAGTTCCATATATATTTTGAGTATTAATCCCTTGTTGGATATACAATTTGCAAATATTTTCTCTCATTTGGTAGGCTGCCTTTTCCTTTTGTTGATGGTTTACTTTGCTGTGCAGAAGCATTTTAGTTTGAGGTAGTCTCAGTTGTATATTTTTGCTTTTGTTGCCTCTGCTTTTGGAGTCAGATCCGAAAAAATCACCAAGACCAATGTCAAGGAGCGACTGCCTATGTTTTCTTCTAGAAGTCTTATGGTTTCAGGTCTTACGTTCAGGTCTTTAATCCATTTTGAGTTAATTTTTTTTTATTATTATGTACAGTTAGCCAACATTTTGAATTAATTTTTGTGTATGATTTAAGACACTGTTCTAGTTTCATTCTTTTGCATACAGCTGTCTAGTTTTTCTAGCACTATTTATTAAAGAGAATGTCCTTTCCCTATTGTATATTCTTGGCTCCTTTATCATAAATTACTGACCACATATATATGGCTTATTTCTGAGCTCTCTATTCTGTTCCATTAATCTACGTGTCTATTTTTATGCCAATGCCATACTGTTTTTGATTATATAGTTTTGTATAGTATGAAGTCAGGGAACATGATTCCTCCAATTTTGTTTTTCTTTCACAAGATTTGTTGGCAATTCCAGAGTCTTTTGTGGTTCCACACAAATTTTAAGATGATTTTTTCTATTTCCATGAAAAATGCCTTTGGAATTTGAGAGGGATTGCATTGATTCTGTATTGCTTTGGGTACTTTGGACATTTTAACAATATTAATTCTTCCAGTCCATGAGAAAGGATGGTTCAACATCCACAAATCAACCACCATGTCTTGAACCTCTGTGATTGCTTAAGCAGGTCAATTTATTCTTGATAGGTCCCAGTTGAGGGTGTGCCAAAACCTGTCAGTGTCAGGGAGGAATCTCAGACAACACCTAGTTTCAGGCTAACTGGAAGTCAGACCCTTGAGCAGCAGCTATCAAAGTGTGTGTGTGTGTGTGTGTGTGTGTATTCCATCCTGTGGAACTGTAAATCATAAACACTACTTGCCTCCAGACCAGGCAATCTACAGGTGTCCTCTATGTGACAGGTGTAAAAACTGGGGCTCTACATGAGTGTGTAACCTCCTTCCTGGGCAGTACTGATGAGCATTAGTGAGCCCAAAGGAAAGCCCAAAGTTGGCATCCCCTAGCCTATGTTCCCTGAGAGAACTTTAGAAGCCTCTAGATGAGTGGCAAACTTGAAGCATATCCCTCAGTCTGAAGCTCCAGGACGAATAAATAGGCCTTTTTCACAGGAAGACGGGGGTACATTTCAGTCTGCTATCTGAATTATTCAGTGCCCTGTGGGTGGTATGCTGACAAGGACTGTCTCTGGTTGTTTCAGTTCCTTGGGGCCCAGAAATGCAAGCCCTGACCCTTACAACAAGAGTCGGGTGAAAAAGGGCGTCTCCGGTGTAGACCGCACGTGCCCACCAGCTTTAGCAAAGCAGAAGGAGAATAGCTTTAGTGAGGCAGTGGGCGAATCCTGTGGCTGCACGCACTTGCCGGCGCTAGCAAGGTAGAGGAAGAGTGCAAAAATGGCAGCTGCCAGTACCTCCGTCCAGGAGAGAGTCCCAACAGGCTCGTGTCCCTCTGCGAGATGCTTTAAGATTAGCAAACAAATCTCCTCAAAAGCACTTTTCAAACCACTGCTTTTGTGCGAGGCCCCAGGGTGAATCTGGGTGAAAATGCTTTAAGAGCAGAAACTTAGTTCCCTACAGCCCTGTGGGTAAGCCTCAGTGGTCTTGAAAACCAGACATTTGGGGGGCTTGTCTCTCTGGGACAGGTCCCAGGGGCTGGGGTGCCTGACGCGGGGCACAAACCCTTGGCCCCTCAGGGAGAAGCTCTATATTTGTGAGATCCCTCCTGATTATGGGTCGCTGCACCTTGGGTGAGGTTTTTTGTGACACTGGGCCTCTGCCTCTTCTCACCATCTTGATGTGCCTCCTATCCTTTGTTGTGCAAAGGCTGTTCAGCTGGTGTTGAGATCTTTGTCACAGGTAACTGTTCCATATGTACCTACAGATTTGGTGTGTCTGTGGGAGGAGGTGGGTTTAGGATTTTCCTACACCACCATCTTTTAACTGCCTCCTTAACAGTACAGAAAGCAGAGAGCCAAACTAGCCCATCTTTCCCAATCTAATAGGATAGAGTTCCATAAATAGAACTCAGCTAATTGAGTTAACAACCCATCATCCAATACTTTATATTGATGCTTATTCAGTGCTAGGAACTCTGTCAGATATTGGAAATACACTGGTAACAAGGTACATACAATCCTTAAAATGTTGTATAGGCATTTCATAAATAATACCCCCAAAATATTTAAGGAACAATTATAGTAGGTGATACAGAGAAATACGGGATGTTAAAAAATTATAGATGATAAAAGATACTTTCCAGGGAGATAACATTGGTGAATCTAATTTTTAATCCTATAACCCATATTCCAGTCACATTTAAATTACTTACAAAAAGTGAATTATGGCTAGTCAATAGTAGCAGCACATTTTATACTTTATATACTTCGGCTGTATTTACATAACACAGAGTGAATCGGAAACAGCAAGTATGCAGCAAAATTTATGGGTACCCTGTCAATTTGGGTAATTTAGCTCCAAAACACATGTATTGAAACTACTGGGCAATTATCAAATACTTCCTTTATTTCCTAGAAACTTAGGCAAAAAAATAGGATCATTACTAAAATACTTCTTTTAAGAGAAATATAAATTCCCTACTTGATATATCATATTTTATCCAAAGATTTCTGGATGACTTAAAAGTATTTTATAAACACATCAATTTATTCCCATTTTAAAGTTAAAGAATCACAAGCAGCAATTTTCAGCATACCCCATGTTGCCATCCATCCGTAGCACCATAAAGTTTAAATGAAAATTTGAAACAATTGTGATATTGTGTGTACCATGGCACTGATTTATCCCTATTATTTATCTTTAATGTAAAACACACTGGTAAATACAGATTCTTGGTGACAAATACCTTCTTTAGGTAAAATTCAGGATGAACTAACTGATTTTCCTAAACATTCTATTACTTCCTCTATATTGTTGGTTTTTTACGTGTACAAAGTATGCCCTTTTAATTATGATTTGTATATAGTAACAGTACCAAGTAGATTCATAATGAGGAAATGACAGCCTTGCCGACAGAGTCTGATCTCCTAACGTTAAGTTCCAAACTCCATTCTTTACAGATCTCCTGTTCTAGAAACATGACAAAACACCATTCTTTCATGTTTTTCCTTAAAAAAGATTATGTGTTTTACATTTATTGTTTAAGGAGATACTTTAGTTGTTACTTATGCTAATTATCCATAAACACATTATATATATATATAGAGAGAGAGAGATAACATATATGTGCTCATTATACCAATAGCACAAACACACCACACATTTATTTACTCCATATGCATAGAAACCTGGGTTTGTAAATAATAAATGTGTTTGATAGAGAACTTACGGAATAGGTGGAATTTATCCTGCAGGTGTTTTTGCTTCTTCTTGTTGTTTTCAGTTAACCTATGAATATATAAGGAAATTACTCAGACCAAGCAAATAAAAGGATGCAGCAGGGAGAGCCTCATTCAATAAATATATACGGTGATACTATCTCTGCTGGTACATTAGCCCAAATGAACTTTGATATCGCTTTAGAAATAAGTAATAGAAAATTTCTAGAAACACATTTTAAAAAACAAGACTCATGGGGCACCTGGGTGGCTCAGTCGTTAAGTGTCTGCCTTCGGCTCAGGTCATGATCCCAGGGTCCTGGGATTGAGCCCCGCATCAGGCTCCCTGCTCAGTGGGGAGCCTGCTTCTTCCTCTCCCGCTCTCCCCGCTTGTGTTCCCTCTCTCGCTGCCTCTCTATCTGTCAGATAAATAAAATCTTTAAAAAAAAAAAAAACAAAAAAACAAGACTCATGAGAAGTTACACTTGCTACTCTGGAAAGCAGTTTACTTGAAATACAACTATATATAATTCTAATGTCTTGTATTTATAAGTTTCAAGTATTTTATATATTTTTTCTAGTCTTTACAGATACATTATTAAGAAAGAAAAGATCTATTCTTATCCATATAGCTAGTTAAGCAGTTGCTTCCTGAGTAAAAATTTGTTCTATGTTGGTGCCACCATGTTTTATAAAACAGTTTGAAAAGAATGGCAATCCTCACGTTGCCAAGCCGAACATATAAAAATCTCTACTGAGGTAAATTACCCCCACTCATTTATTTCATTAATGAAAGTAACCTACATATGTTCACACAGGTAAAATATAAAGCCAGTGGTATATAGATAGTTTATCTCTATAATTCAGTGAGGTTTAATGAACGCATACACACATCCTCAACAGCCTAATTAAGATGAAGAACATTTCCATCAGTCCAGAGAACTCCCTCATGATCACTTCACTTAGTGCCCAATCCCCGTAGGAAATCACTGTTAGGATTTCCATCACCAGAAATCAGTTTTAAGATTTGTTTTAAAATTTAATATAGGGCGCCTGGGTGGCTCAGTTGGTTAAGCGACTGTCTTCGGCTCAGGTCATGATCCTGGAGTCCATGGATCGAGTACCACATCAGGCTCCCTGCTCGGCGGGGAGTCTGCTTCTCCCTCTGACCCTCCTCCCTCTCATGCTCTCTGTCTCTCATTCTCTCTCTCACAAATAAATAAAATCTTTAAAAAAAAAATTTAATATAAATGAAACCATATAGTGCATACTAATACATGCCTGTTTCTCTTATAAAACTTAAGGTTTTTGACTTTCATCATTGCTCTTGCGTATTTTGGTTAGTTTCTTTTAAACTGTTGAGTTGGATAGGATTCCACCATATAAATCTAGAAAAATTTATCTTCCCATTCTTTAGGTGATGGACATTTGGGTTGTTTCCACTTGAAAGTTATTAAAACATACCTATAATGCATATTCATTTATAATTTCATTCATTCCACTTAACTTGAACTTTTTTACTCTATTCTGCTTTTTATGTCAGAAATTTAGAAAATTGATTTAATTTTTTTTATTTTTGAATAGAAACACACCAAAACATTTCCCCTGAACATTGTTTTCACTACCTCCCACAAAATGTAATATATTATATTGTCATTATCATTCAGTTGAAAATAATGTCCCTTGTGATATCTATTTTAACCTAGGGAATGTGTGTGGCTTAATTTTCAAATACATGAATATCTTACTTTTTGTTAATAATTACTAATTTTCTTCTATATGGTCAATAAATATGTACTCTGTAATATAGTATTTTTTGATATTTAATGAGACTACTTTTATGGCCTACTTGGTGGTTATTTTTGTTGAAAATTCCATGTTTGCCTTAAAAAATGTATATTTTGCTGTTGTTGGGTGATGTGTTCTAAAAGTATCAATTAGGGCACTTGTGACGAGCACCAGGTGTTGTGTGGAAGTGCTGAATCACTGTACTGTATACTTGAAACTAATATTACATTGTATGTTAACTAGCGGGAATTTAAATAAAAACTTTTTAAAAGGGCATTTCCTTTTAGTGTTTTGTTGAAATCATCTAGTTCCTTACTGATAGTTCTGAACATTCTATATAGCTACTTACTGTATGCATGTTTTACCTATTAAAATAATTTCTATAATTTGGAACTACGTACATATGTCCCTTCTTTTTTTATGTTTTACTGTATATATTTTTCTAACTTTGATATTGAATACCACCTGTTTCATTTCTGATATTGGTTATTTGTGTGCTCTCTTTCTTTTTCCTGATAAGTATGTCTAAATGTTTGTAATAGTCTTCTTAAGGATACAACTATTATGTTCACTAATTTTCCTTATTTTCTCTTTTCACAGATTTCTGCTCTAATTTTTTTTATTTTTTCTACTTTCAGTTCCATTTTTTTTTATTTAGCTTTTTTAAAAAGTATTTTTAGAGCAGCTTTTGGTTCAGAGCAAAACTCAGAGAAAAGTAGAGATTTCCCATATAAACATTCATGCCTCCCCAAGTATCAACATTTCCCACCAGACTGGTACATCTGTTACAACTGGTGAATTCACAATTGACACATCATAATCAATCAAAGTCCATAATTTATATAAGAATTTACTCTTGGTGTTGTACATCCTGTGGATTTGGACAAATGTATAACATGTATCCACTATGTGGTATCATAAGGAATAGTTTCACTGCCCTAAAAATCCTCCGTGTTTTGCTATTCATCCTTTTATCCCCCCAACACTTGGCAGCCACTGATCATTTTACTGTCTCCATATTTTGTCTTTTCCAGAATGTCATATAGTTTAAATCACACAATATGTAGCCTTTTGGCTTCTTTCACTAAACAATATGCATTTAAGTTTCCTCCATGTATTTGCATGGCTTGATAACTCATTTCTTTTTATTGCTAAATAATATTCTATTGTTTGGATGAAACACAGTTTAATAATCCATTCACCTATTGTAGAACATCTTTGTTGCTTCCAAGGTTTTGCAATTATGAGTAAAGATGCTATAAACATTTGTGTGCAGCTTTTTGTGTGGACATAAGTTTTCAACTCTCCTGGGTAAATACAAAGAAGCAAAACTGTTGGATTATATGGTAAGAGTGTTTCATTTTGTAAGAAACCACCAAACTGTCTTCGAAATTAGCTATACCGTAACTCTGCATTCCCTAGCAATGAATGAGAACCCTGTTGCTCAATATTATTGGCAGCATTTAATGTTGTCAGTTTTCTATTTTCGCCATTCTAACATGTATGTAGTGGTACCTCATTGTTGTTTGAATTTGTATTTCCCTGAAGACATATGATGTGGAACATCTTTTCATGTGTTTATCTGCCATCTTTATATCTTCTTTGGTGAGGTGTCTCCTAAGGGCTTTGGTCCATTTTTTGATCAGGCTATTTGTTTCCCTACTGTTGAATTTTAAGACTTCTTTGTTTATTTGACTAACAATTCTATATCAGATAGATCATTTGCAAATATTTTCTTTCAGTCTATAGGTTGCCTTTATTCTTGATATTATCTTTTGCAGAACAGAAGTTTTAATTTTAATGAAGCCCAGCTTATCCATTCTTTCTTTCATAGGTTGTGCTTTTGGTGTCCTATCTAAAAATTCATTATCTAACCCAATGCCACCTAAGTTTTCTATCTAATTTCTATGAGTTTTATAGTTTTGTGTTCTACAGTTAGATCTGTGATCCATTTTTTTAAGATTTTATTTTTAAGTAGTTTCTACACCCAACCTGGGGCTCAAACCCACAACCCTATGATCAAGAGTTGCATGTGCCAATGACCACGCCAGCCAGGCACCCCAGGTCCATGATCCATTTTGAGTTAATTTTTGTAAAGTGTGTAAGGCCTGTATCTAGATTTGTTGGGTTTTTTTTACATATTTATGTCAGTTGTTCCATCACCACTGTTGAAAAGACTATCTGCTCCATTATATTGCCTTTGCAACTTTTTTAAAGATCAGTAGACTATATTCATGGGAGTTTATTTATGAGCTCTCTATCCTGTTCCATTGATCTGCCTATTCTTTCACCAACACCAGATCATCTTTATTAGTGTAGCTTTATAGTAAATCCTGAAATTGGATAGTGTCAGTCATCCAACTTTGCTCTTCTCCCTCGATATTGTATTGGCTATACTGTCTTTGCCTCTCCCCATAAACTTTAGAACCAGTTTCTCAATATCTACAAAGCAATTTGCTGGGATTCTAGTTGGATTGCATTGAATCTATACATCAATTTGGAAAGGACTGGCATCTGAAAATATTGGCTCTTCATATCAATGAACATGGATTGTCTCTCCATTTACTTAGTTCTTCCTTGATTTTTTTTCACTGAGCTTTGTAATTCTTCTCAGATATATCAGGTATATATTTTGTTAGATTTATATAGTATTTCATTTTTTGGGTGCTGATATAAATCATATTGTGTTTTTATTTCAAATTATACTTGCACATTGCTAATATATTTTAAAAAGTTATTATTATTTTTTTAATATCAACCTTGTATCCTGAGACCTTGCTGCAATTGCTTATTAGTTCCAGGAGATTTTTTTACATTCATTATTTTAGATGTTTGAGATAGGCAATCATGTCATCTGTGAACAAAGGCAGTTTTATTGCTTCCTTCCCAACCTGTATACTTTTATTTCCTAGTCTTGCCTTATTGCATTAGCAAGTTTTTTGAGTAAAGTGTTGAGAAAGGAAATCCTTGCCTTATACCTGCTCTTTGTGAGAAAGCTTTGAGTTTCTCACCATTATGTATGTTAGGTATAGGTTTTTGTAGATAGTCTTTATCAAGTTGGGAAAGTTCCACTCTATATCTAGCTTACTCAGATTTTTTTAAAGATAAATAGGTGTTGGATTTTATAAAATGCTTTTTCTGCATTTACTGATATGATCATATGATTTTTCTTTTTTATTTAGTCCATTGATGTGATGGATTACATTAATTAATTTTCAAATGTTGAATCAGCTTTGCACACCTGAAATAAATCCTCCTTAGTCACGGTGTATAATTTTTTCATAAATTATTGGATTCGATTTGGTAATACTTAGTTCAGGATTTTTTCATCTTTTCTCACGAGATACTGGTCTGTAGTTTTCTTATACTATTTTGTCTGATTTTGGTATGAGGCTAATGCTGGCCTCATACACTGAGGTAGGGGTATTCCTTCTGTTTATACCCTTTGAAAAAAGATTGCAGAGAACTGGTATAAATTCTTCCTTAAATGTTTGGTAGAATTCACCAGTGACTCCCTCTGGGCCTGGTACTTTCTGATTTGGAAGGGATTAGTTATTAACTCAATTTATTTAATAGATATAGGCTATTTAGATCATCTATTTCTTCTTGTGTGTTTGGTAGAATGTGTCTTTCAGGGAATTGGTACATTTCATCTAGGTTATCAAATAGTGGGAATAGAGTTTTTCATAATATCCCTTTATTATGCTTTTCACATCCATGGGCTCAACAGTGATGTCCTCTCTTTTATTTCTGTTATTAGTGATTTGTGCTCTTTTTTTCTAGATAGACATTAATTTTAATTTTTTTTCAAACAGCCAACTTTTGTTGATTTTCTCTACTGATTTCCAGTTTTCAATTTTATTGATTTCTGCTATAATTCTTAGTATTTCTGGGAAACTGGGTGGCTCAGTCAGTTAAGCATCTGCCTTCAGCTCAGGTCATGATCCCAGGGTCCTGGGATCGAGTCCCACATCAGGCTCCTTGCTCAGTGGGGAGACTGCTTCTCCCTCTGCCTGCTGCTCCCCCTGCTTATGTGCTCTCTCTCTGACAAATAAATAAATCTTTAAAAAAATAATTATTTCTTTTCTTCTTTGAATTTAATTCTTCTCTTCCTAGTTTCCTAAGGGAAAATGTTAGATAATTAATTTTTTTCTTTCTTCTTTAGTATCTGCATACAATGCCTAAAATTTCCCTCTAAGCACTGCTCTCACTGCATTCCACACATTTTGGCAAGTTGTGCTTTCATTTTCAGTAGTTCAATGTAGTTTTCAATCTTCTTGAGATTTCTTCTTTTACCCTTTGTTATTTAGAAGATTGTCATCGAATCACCATGCATTGGGGATTTTTCAAGTTATCTGTTATTGATTGCTGGTTTAATTCCACTGTGATCTGAGAACAGACATTGTATGTGCTAGAATGTGGTCTATCTGGGTGTATGTTCTTGTGAACTTAAGATTTCACTCTTTTATTATTAAATAATACCCCTCTCTATCTCTGATAACTTTCTCTGCTTTGAAATTTTCTCTGTTTAAAATTCATATAGTTGGGTGTCTGGCTAGCTCAGCTGGTAGAGCTTGCGACTCTTGATCTCAGAGTTTTAAGTTCAAGCCCTACCCTGGATGTAGAGATTAATAAAAAATAAAATCTTAAAAAAATAAAATAAAAATCATATAGTTGCTCCTTTGATTAGTGTTAGCATAATATACCTTTTTCCATTCATTTACTTTAAATCTATGTGTGTTTTTACAATTAAAGTGGGTTTCTTATAGACAAGATGAATTAGGTGTTGTTTTTTGATCCACTCTGAGAGTCTCTGCCTTTACTTGGTGACTTGGTGCATTTAGATCAATGATGGTCAAAGTGATTATTGTATATTTGGAGTAGTATCTATCTACTTACTGTCTTCTCTTTGTTGCTCATGTTCTTTGTTCCCATTTTTATCTCACACCATTTTCCTGCCTTTTGTGGTTTTAACTGAGCATTTTATATAATTCTATTTTCTCTTCCCTCTTAGCATAACAGTTATACTTTTTTTTTTTTTTTTTACTTTTTTTAGTGGTTGCTCTAGTTTGCTTTATGCATTTACAATGAATCCAAAACATCTTTCAGATAACACTAAACCACTTCATGGATAGTATGAGTACCCTACAATAACCAATAACTCTTAATTCTTCTCTCCTAACTCTTTTGTTTCTGGTATTCATTTCACTTATATATAATCATTTATATGCACAAATATATAAGTATACATAATTGATTTTACTCTTGCTATTATTATTTTGAACAAATTGTTACCTATTAGGTCAATTAATTTTTATTTTATTTTCACTTATTCCTTCATCAGTGCTCTTCCTTTATGTCAATTCAAATATGATCCATATTAATTTCCTTCTCTCTAAATAACTTCCTTTAACATTTCTTGCAAAGCCAGTCTACTGGCAACAAATTCCTTCTATTTTTATCTGAGAAGGTCTTTCCAACTCTTCACTTTTGAAGCATAATTTCACAGAGTACACAATTCTGGGTTGGCAATTTTTTTCTCTCATCTACTTTATCTATTAGAGCTCTCAGCATATCAATCATAGTTGTTTTAAACTCTCTGTCTGACAATTGCAACACCCCTGCATGTTTAGTTTTGATTCTTGCTCTCTTTAAACTGTTTTATTTTTGTTTGTTTGTTTGTTTTGCCTGTTAGTGTGCCTTGTAATTGTTTTTTTATTTATTTATTTTTTATTGATAGCCAGACATGATGTACTGGTTAAAAGAAACTAGTACAAAAAAAAAAAAAAAAAAGAAAAGAAAAAGAAAAGAAACTAGTACAAATAGGCCTTTAGTAATGTGATAAAAAGTGTAGGTGGGGGGAGGGTAGTATGTTATAATCCTATAATTAGGTTTCAGTCTTTTAGTTAGTCTATGCCTCTGGACTATGAGTTTTACAAGTGTTTCTCAGTCTCTCCACCCCCTATTCCTCCTTGCTAGAGTGGATTGGAGTTGGATGTTTCCCCTCTTCCAGATAAATTAGGCTTTGATGAAACTCTAGGATATTAGTTCTGGTTAACTAGTTTCTCCTGAGGGAATTTCTTATTAAGAAGAGCAGAGTGCTCTGGCTTATTTCAAAGTGATTCCTGTTCCCTTCCTCCTTATGTACACTGGAGGCTATTTTTTTCCAACATAGGCATACCTTGTGTTATTACACTTTACTTTATTGTGTTTCACAGATACTGCATTTTTTTCCAAATTGAAGACTAGTGGTAACTCTGTGTCAAGAAAGTCTATCAGTGCCATTTATCCAACAGCATTTGCTTACTTTGTGTCTCTGTGTCACAATTTGGTAATTCTCACAACATATCAAGCTTTTTTTTATTATTATATTTGTTATGGTTATTTGCAATCAGTGATCACAATTTTCTGAAAGCTCAGATGATAGCATTTCTAACAATAAAATATTTTTAAAGTATGTATTTTTTTAGTTACAAAGCTATTGAATGTCTAATAGACCATAGTACAGTGTAAACACACATTTTATATGTACTAGGAAACCAAAAAACTCATTTGACTTCGTTTTTTTTGTGGTATTTACTTCACTGCAGTGATCTTGAGCTGAACCTCAGAGCAGTATCTCTGACGTATGCCAGTATTTACTGTGAGAAACTGGCTGAGCTCTTGGAGGTAAAATTCACAAAGCATGGGGCCTCTCTTTGATTGGGTCCCCCTGGAGTTTTTTAACTCTCAGAGTTGTCTGCACAGAGCCTCCAGCAATTTGTTGATTACAGTTCAGGTTTCCCACTGGTCACTAGTTCCTGCAGATGTTACTGCTCCAGCATGTTGTGATTCTATGTATCCACTTGTCTGTTTCTCCAGTATAGGGGAGCAGTGGCTTCCCTGTGATTTCATTTCTCTTAAGAATCTAAGAAGATTTGTTCACTTTTCAATCTGTTTAGCATTTTACTTGTAAGAAGCATTTTACTTGTAATAAGCAACTAGATGCTGAACTGGAAAACCTGTCCCTTAGTTTCTTAAAGTGGGCACTGAAGTTCAAGTCATTTATTTGAAATATTTCTTTCTTTCTATTATATGTCCTTAGTGTTATATATTTAAATCTAAGTACTGCTTTAGCTAGATTCCACAATTTTCAAAATATTTTGTTTTTATTTGCTTTCAGTTTTATCTGTTTCTCCTATTTTTTCTTTTGAGTCCTTTTAATACATGGGTTATTTGGAGTGTTTCTACTCCTCAAATATTTTGGCATTTTCCAGATATTTTTGCATTATCGATTTCCAATTTAACTCCATTGCAGCCAGGTTACATTATGTACAAATGACTTGAATTCTCTTAAATTGCTTTATACTCCAGAATATTGTTCTACCTTGGAAAATGTTCTATGTGCTTTCCAAAGAACATATATTCTGTTGCTATTGGGCGTACTGTTGTATAAATATTAAATCAAAGTATTTGTTTTATTCAAGTTTTCTATAATGCCACTAATTTTCTGTCAATTCCTTCTATCACTATTGAGAGATGTGTTGAAACCCTGGCTCAGATACAATTAGTCTATTTCTCTTTATAGGTTTATCAGATATTGCTATATATATATATATATATATATATATATATATATATATAGTAAATGTGCTAAGATATGCAAAAATGTTTAGTATTCTTCCGCTGTCCTGATGAATTGACAAATTTGTCATTAAAAATCATTCTATCTGTGATGATATTCTTTACTATGAAAATTAATTTGCCTGATATTAATATAGCCATTCCTACTTGTCATTAGCATCAGCATGGTATACTTTTCTTTTATCCCTATTCTGTTTGTATATTTATATTTAAAGTGTTTTTTTTATTAAAGATTTTATTTATTTATTTATTAGAGAGCGAGCAAGAGAGAAACAGCATGAGAGAGGAGAGGGTCAGAGGGAGAAGCAGGCTCCCCGCTGAGCCGGGAGCCCGATGTGGGACTCGATCCCAGGACCCTGGGATCATGACCTGAGCCGAAGGCAGTCACTTAACCAACTGAGCCACCCAGGCGCCCTATATTTAAAGTGTTTTTGTTGTAGGCAGCATATAGTTGGGTCTTGCTTTAATATACACTCTTATAATCATTGCTTTTAATTTACACTTATGTGATTATTGTTATGATTGGGTTTAAATTTACTGTCTTGGTGTTTTTCATTTGTCCCTTTTTTCTTATCATGCTTTCACCTTCTTTTATATTATTTTTATGTTTCTACTTTATTTCTTTTATTGTTTATTATCTGTGGTAGGCACAAATCTTAGATGATACCCAATGAACTATGCTCTTATATAACAGTCCCTCCCCTCCCACCCCTTTAGTATACACCAGATTTGTGAATATATTACCCCTATTATTATAATATATTATAAGGAACATGTGAAAGAACTCTACATTTATAGTTAAAGTTCTGCTAAACAGCTGACTTTGAGTTAATCAAAGGGAACTCCTCCTGGGTAGGCCTGACCTAATCAAATGGACTCTTTGAAAAGATGGTCTAGAGGTCAGAGAAAAGCTCTCCTGCTAGCTTTGAAAAAGCAACTTGCCATGAGTTCTATAGTTGCAAGGAAATTAATTCTTATAACCACCACATGATCTTGAAAGAGGACCTTGGGCCTCAGATGAGAATCTAGTTCTGGATTACACCTTGAATACAGCTTTTGGAACCATGTATAGAGGACCTAGCAAAAACATGCCTGGACTCCTAACCCAAGGAAGTTTTATTACAGAGTGAGATAATAGGTACATATTATTTAAAGATACTAGGTTTGTGGTAATTTGTTATGCAGCAAGTGAAAACTAAGACATTGATTATAAATCTGTTTTGGTATTTACAGGTTTAATTTGGGGTTTATAGTGTACATTTTTCATTTATCATCATTTATCAATAAATATCATTTCAGGTTATATTTATCAAGAAATAATATATCATTTGAAGAAAGAGCATTGTAACAGTATCTTGTGGATTTCTTCCTGTCTGACCTCTGTGCTATTGCTGCCACACATTTTACCTCTACATAATCCCCCAAGGAGTTGGTCTGAGGGTTGTGGGTTACTGTTAAGCTGTTTAACATAATCCCCCATGGTATAGTTTTCTTTATTTCCGCTTTAGACAGTTAATTATCATTTAAAGAGCTTTAAATGAAAATTTTAAAAATCTTTGCATTTATCCAAGAAGTTACTGTTGCTGGTGTTCATCATTCTTTGATTTTGAACCAGATTTCCATCTGGTACCATGTTCCTTCTACTTGAAGAACTTCTTTTAGCGTTCACTGTACTGCAGTTCTGCTGGGGTGATACATTCTTTCAGCTCTACCTGTCTGAAAAAGATCTTTATTTCACTTTCGTTTTTGAAATATATTTTTTTCTGGATAAAGAATTCTAGGCAGAAAGTTTTTTTTTCCCCTTTACTACTTCAAAATTATTTTCAACTGTGTTTTTGCTTGTATTGTTTCTATCGAGTGATCTGCTCTCATTCTTCTTTTTCTGTATATAACATGTCTTTTTCCTCTGGATGCATTTACAGTTTCCTGCTTTATACTGTTGTTGAGCAATTTTAGTGTGATGTGCTTTGGTGTGGTCTTCTTTATGCTTCTTATGCTTGGGCTTGTTTAGCTTCTTGGGCAGGTACATCCACAATGTTGATCAAATTTGGAAAAAAAAATATTAGCTCCTATTTGTTCAACTTGTTATCTGTGTACCTCCCCCTTTCTGTTTTCCTTCAGGATTCTAATGGCATCTGATTTTATCTCCCATTTCATGAATGCTTTATTCATTTTTTTCTTTTTTTTCTGTGTGCTTTATTTTGTATAACTATTACGTTGTCTCCACTAATCTTTCATTCTGCAGTGTCTAATCTGTTAATCCCATCCAGTGTTTTTTTTTGTTTCAGTCACTGCAGTTTCTATCTCTAGAAGTTCAGTTTGGATCATTTTTATATCTTTCATGTCTGTATCCTACATGTCCATTCTTTCTCCATTTTCTTGGGCATATGGGCTGCAGTTATAATACATCTTTCAATATCCTTACTTACGAATTCAATAATCTATTACATCTGTGGGTCAATTGTGTTTGATTGATTTTGTTTCATTATTAATGGGTTATATATTACTGCTTTTTTGCATGCCTGATTGTTTATTGGCTGCCCAATATTTTAAGTTTTATTTTTTTGAGTGGATAGTTTTGTATGCCTATAAATGCACAGAAACATGCTGAAATAATCCATACTTATTTTTTTCCTGTAAAAGAATCTTATCTCTTTTTAAGAATAATTAAGCAAGAGTAAAATATATTGGAGAGACTTAATCACTTTGGTGTTTTTCCTAAAAGTGCCTATTGTTTTACAAAGGTAAGACCTAAACTTTTTGCTATTAATTGCTTTGGGTTTGCACATCACAGAAAATGCAACTAAAAGTGATTTAAACAGGAAGGAAATCTGTTATTTCATATAAAATAACCCCAGAAGTAATAAATTTTCAGCATTAATTATTTCAACATCTCCACATCATCAATATCCAGATGTTTTCCACATTTGGTTCTCCATCTTAAATGTGTTGATGTTCCTTCTCATAAGCACCAAAATCACAACTCTGTTTCCCTCCTCCTTCTGCACCTCCCTGGCCCATCAAGGAAAATCCTCACTCTCTGGAGTTCCTGTGATTCTTGCCTATCTTGCCCCTGCTTAAATGCAATCAATCATCACTCTCCGGTTCTCCTCCCCTACAACCCTATACCTCTGTTTTTCCATATATCAGACCTTATTTTATGCCAAATTTTATCTTCTCCACTCCACTTACACTCTTCAGCTCCAGCACTCTGTATACCTAAACATGATATAAAATGGCAACCAAATATTTTCCCCCAAATCCTAAGACTTTATGGGGCTATAAAAGGCGATGTCAAGCTTATAGTTCTCTCCTTTAGGACTGGGTTGCATAAAGCAATACATTTCATAATCCAGGTGCCCAGAGGCAATTAAATTGTTTGCTGATGACATCACTGAGTCCACAAAATGTCCTTGGGCCACATGTGCTCTTTATGTGCTTTGATGATACATGATCAGTCCGACTGATTGCCTATATCAATGTTCAAGGCATTAAAATATTATTTTCCCCCATGATATATAACAGGTTAACACACCCATTTGGAATATATGAAACAAGTGTTTCCTACATGTTTTGCATGAATGAAGGAACTTGATATATCCTCCTCTTCTAAAATGAACAAGGAGACCAAAAGTGGAAGTGAGAATTAGTAATTTTAATGGAATGTTGCAATGTATAAACTTATTTATATACTTTATTGATAATTTGGTGGAAAAAAATATTTGTCAATGGCTCACCACACTGGGGTGAGAAACATTTAAATAATATATTTGGCTATTGGGCACTTAACAAGAAAGACTGGAAATCATACTAATTTAGGAGATTATATAAAATTTAAGTACATAAATCAGGATTTATTATTTAGATAAATAATTATTGGATCTTCAAAATAATAGAACTGTTACAACTTTGTACTAATATAAACTTGAAACTAAATTTCTACCAAAAAAAAAGAAACTGAGTACACAGCTAATGGATATATATGCTTATCTTTATGTCCCCTCTTCTTCCAAATGGTAGCTATTTTTAAAATATGGATTAAAAGATTGATTTTATTATATTACTATCTTTAATAATTACCCATATCATGAAGAGATGTTTTAAAAACAAATTTAAACACTAATTTAAAAATATTTGTATTCAGGGGCGCCTGGGTGGCTCAGTCATTGAGCATCTGCCTTCGGCTCAGGTCATGATCCCAGGGTCCTGGGATCGAGTCCCACATCGGGCTCCCTGCTCGGCAGAAAGCCTGCTTCCCCCTCTCCCACTCCCCCTGCTTGTCTTCCCTCTCTCGCTGTGTCTCTGTCAAATAAATAAATAAAATCTTTAAAAAATATATATTTGTATTCCTAGTCAATCTGCAAAAATAAAAATCCCAATATACTTGTAATTTCTCATAATTAACTTTTAGAAACTGATGTGCTTTCCACACATACTATTGTTGCTGTATGTCCTTGTGAACAAATTCTTCTGAAAGATCATTAATAATCTTTCTAATCTAATGCTTTTGAGAAAAATAGAAAATTATATAGTGACTATGTGAGATGTAAAAGTATAAATAGAGGACTGGAACAGGGTGAATTTTTTAACAGTCTTAGGAAAAGCAATCAAAATAATATTCTATAACACTGAACATGAACTTTATTACATTTACAAACAATATTATTAATACTGCAATTCAAGTTTATTTGTTTCTGCAGGCAAAGTTGATTAATACCTGTATTTTGTTTATACCTTCATTTCCACATAACGTATAAATATCAGTATGTTTTAAAGAAAATTATATATCTACAGATTTACTAAGTAAACTGAATGAAAAAATATCATGTTAAAACGGTGAGTATGGGACGCCTGGGTGGCTCAGTTGGTTAAGCATCTGCTTGAAAGCTAAGGTCATGATCCCAGGATCCTGGGATCAAGTTCCGCATCAGGCTCCTTGCTCAGCAGGGAGCCTGCTTCTCCCCCTGCCTGCCACTCTCCCTGCTTGTGCTCTCTTGCTCACCTGCTTTCTCTCTGACAAATAAATAAATAAAATCTTTAAAAAAACAAAGAATAAAAAACGGTGAATATGATAACTTATGCACAATAATAAACAAGTTGAAGCAGATATTTAATATAATTCTGTCAAACATGAGAAGCAAATTACCCAAGCATATACATATATACATACATGCATACTCTATACATTAATAACATGAAATGAAACAATATATGTTTTTGTGTTCAGAGATTAAGAAAAACTTAAATATGAACAATTCAAGGAAGTATTGCAAAAGATAGTAAAATTAAAAGATTAAATGGATGAAGTTAAGATAATGTTTAGCGATTTCTGAGCATAAAAGCATACTTTGTTACATATGAAAATGTTTTATTTTACTGAAAAATTTTAATATTTGAAAAAATTTAAGTACTTATGTTCTGTATAATTCAATATATTCTATGAAAACAATTATTTGTAAAACTAACACTTCAGAAACAACCGAATTCCTATTTATATATTACCTAAGTGTCCAATAGCATAGCAGTACAATGAATATTATATTTATTAAGATTTTTATTGAACATTTGTTGGTTACATTTCAGATACTCTACCAAGCTTGGAAACGACACTGAATGCAACAATGAATAACGACATACCTGCTTTCACGGACTTCACTTTCAAAAGAGCAAATATGTAAACAAACACAAAACATGAGATAGAAGTACTATGTCAAATTCTAACTATGCATTCTAAATTATTAATATATATGTTACTGTGAAATAATGTGTTCATGCACTAATACAATATAAACTTTAAAAGCAAAACAATGTAGAATGTCTCAGAAGTTACAAGTATATAATACTGAATATGATAGATATTGAATTTCATGTGACTTGAATGACTTTTATTTATTGCTTGTGATTTGAATGATTTTAGTGTTTATTAAGTTACTTTAAAAGGACTGCTTAAATTCACAACTGAAAAATGGAAACACGGATTATATCTAAATGTTCAGATTGTAAATAGTATGGTAGATTATTGAACATTTTATTTATCATTAGCAGCCTTGTGACATTACTAATAAAGCAAAGTCTCTTTAAATTACCTAGACATGTATATTAACTGGGAATTTGACAGAAGTGCCCTGCTTCTGCTTACTGCTCACTCTATTATGTTATGATAGTCTTTTAATGAAACTCAAGGACAACATCTATTATCACGATTTAAATCATAGCATATGCTTTCTGCGTTGGCAACATAATGAAATCATACAATAAAACCTTTCCAGAAACTTTCAGAACTGGTAGCACTTTGGGGTCTATCAGAGGCTAACTCCACACACTTCAACACTCTGTGCCTCGCAGCTGCTCTGCGATTACAACAGGGGAGATACTGTCATTCCAGTCCCGCCTACCAGTTTCACAGCATCCCCGGCCCTGAACATACCTGCTGAGGTCATGGACGAATCCAAGGCTCATGCTTCTGGTTTTGGTATAGCTTTAGAGAAGATTAAAAAAAAAAAAAAAAAAAAAAAACTTGGATGGAAATTTACTCTGTATATTTTCTCAGCAAAGGAAAGTATGTCTTCTAAAACCCTGTGTAAGAAATGAAAAAATAAAAAGTAAAAGAGAACATTTAGTCTGCAGCACTTTAAAAATAGGACAAAAAAACAACTTATAAGAGTTAAAAGTCAGTAAACATATTGTAGTTCTTTTCCAAAGAGCTCAACTGAGATAATGGTTCTTTAGGAATGCGTAAGAAATAATAGTACTTAAGATTTTTGAAAGCTGTCATTTGAGGTGGTCAGAATGCAAGACTATAATGCTGAATTGGAGTATAAGACAAACAGCATGCTTTTGAAATCATAAATCCAGCATGCGATTTTGAGAAGTGAGGTCTATTTGTTTCAAGTGGGCTATTGGTGAGCCTAGGCAAAACATTCTTTGGAATTGAAAGCAAAGCTCATGACTCGTTATAAATCTTATATGTTTCAGACCTAGTGGGGTTCAAAAGTGAGGAATTTGTTTGTATTCTGTTGCAATACCAATTGTATTAACAGATGTTTAAGGATGACTGTTCCAAACCAAAGGCATTTGTTTGATATTTTCAGCATCATTTTTTTCTACCCCCGTATGTCAAAACAATTCTGAACAGCATGCTTTCCAAACTGCTAGTAATTTCTTTAGAGAAATAACTTTAGAAGCAAAAGTAATTAACTAAACAAATAAAGTTTGTATAAAATTAGAACCTATTCAAGTAGAACAAAAAAAATTTTAAAGCTAGTAAAGAGGGATCACAGTTAATTGGCTTAAATTTCTTTTCACAAATATCAATCATCTTTGTACTATTACAGCCTACGTGTTGTGACTCGGGTCTTAATAGTTATCATAGTGGACCTGTTTCTGTGTTGGAGAAGGAACTGTTCACCTCTTATATTATCTTTTTGTATAATTTTTAAATTTACAATTTTTAAATAAAGAAATAGGCTTGCAAGTCACACTATACTTACAGAATCAAAGCTGACTTATTACTTGATGTTCTCAAGGCATGTGATTTTCCTCTATCTCCCCACAGTGTAAACTATAAACTGTCAAAGTGCAGGGCCCAGAGAAGAGCAGCACCATTCTGTGGAGAGCCATCATCATATGTATCTATGAGCAGAAATTCACCATATGGGTCATTCTCTCTACACACAAATCAAGAGACCCAGGTCAGGTTAAGCTGTTGAGTCCACATTTAAATTTTTTAGAGCACTGTGCACTGTATGGGATCCTCTCCTTTGTAGACAGACTTAATTATAGTCATTGACAATTATTCAGTGAACAAGTCTTCTAGAACATATGGACATCTGTTTTCTACCCATCTCCTCCTTAAGAATCCAGGTACCTCTGGGAATCTTGAGGAAAAGACTGGAAAAGAAACAGACTCCTGGCAGAAGAAATGGACTAGAATTGGCCTTTGAATTCTACAAACAAGGCATCTGCACAGCAATGGAACTTTGAACCGGAACCTCCACTGACCATAATTCTATAGAGCTGATTGCTTTGAAAGTTCTAAAATAAATCCAGTCTGACGCTAATTAAGATGAGTTGTATAATTTATTGCTTTATCTTAAGTCTAGCTGGTTATTAAAAATCACAGGAATATTTTTATTTTAGCATTGATCAATGTACACATGTAATTTCATTCCTCTATGGTAACTCAGCCATCATTTCCCTCAGTATTCAACAGTCCTTGCTTAAAGCAAGTACTATTACCTTTTATCTGTAAATTCTAAGTTGTAGATCATGTTCTTATTCCATACCTATGCAATGAAATGAGGAGTTATTTCTCCTGTAAAGAGCATTTGTTGATTATTAAGAGTTACAGTTATAAACATATTAAATTCCCAAACTGTGGCGGATGTTGTTTTAAAAAAAAATGCAGAAACCTCACATATTCTCAGAAAGATAGGGTAATCTCATTTTTCCCATACAAAACCATTTCTGTAAACAAACAAGTCTATTGTAATGTCAAGCAATTGCTTTGGCAAAAAGTGGTACTATAATACAAAAAAAATAATTCAGTTCATAGAAGACTGTTAAAGCTTGACAAGTTTTATTCCAAAAATAAATAAAGGTCTGTCACTGTAGGTTTCTCAGACTTTAGCAATCTTTCACACAAGATATTATCTGTAATCTCATTGAAAATAAACATGACTACTTTCTACCATGCATAAAAATATATATTAATATTTCATTCCTCTATGCCAAGTGAATTATTCTGTTTAAATTAGGTAATTTGTGAGAAATAAGGAAATGCTACAATAACATAGCTCACAGATTGATTCAAAATTGAAATGCTGCTATAAGGAGGTTCACACAGCAAGATGTCTTTCTTTGCACAGTAAGAGATCCACCTTTTGTGAAATACCGTCCTGCACAGGTTTATAACATCATGATCTTTAAAAAACAAACATACTTTCAAAAAACTGCTCAATATCTGCAGATTCTATGAAGCAGAAGTCATGCTGATGTCTGGAAAGTTTCAAAAAAATTAGGATCCAGCAGGGTTCTTCTCTGACCAAATTTTGTGCTGAATTCAACGCAGAAAATTCCCTGTGTGTTTTAGGTTTTCAGTGGAGAATGAATCCAGTCTGATGCTAAAACAGCTCCTCCCCTCCTTACTATCCACTCCAATCCATCTCCTACATGCTGGGGGAAAGGAAATCTTTCTTTTCCATCACGTTAGCAGAATGATGAATTCCCCAATCCAGTGGAATCTACTCTTCAGTTTAACGGTTTTAAAAATCTATTTGTTGTGTTATGTAGGCCCAGGGCCTTGGAAAAAACAAACAGGCAAAAGCCCAGCATACCAAAACCTTCCCTGATCTGAGAGTTATGAAACCGGCTATTGTCATATAGCACTGATGTATCCATTTATCTCTGTGGGCCTCAGTTTTTTTCACTTATATAATGACATACTGGAACAAGCTAATTTGCTAGCTCCCTAAAAGATTATCTGATTCTAAAAAGATAAGTTTTTAACCTGAATCATTCAATATTCTCTCTCTGGTTTCCTCCATACTAAAAGAGTAGGTATACCTGCCAAAGCCTAATTTACTGTGAAATATTGTTTATAGACATTAACAATTTAGTAATCACAAACTACTGAGTATATATCTTCTACTAATATTCTATTTCCACGTGAAGTAATCTTATTTTCTTTTTTCCACTCTCGAAGTGTTAAGATTTATCTTCATTGAACAAAAATACCTCCCAGTGACAATTGGCCTCTTATTATCTATCTGCTCCTTGTTTTCTCTTCTAAATACTAATTTTCAATGTATTAGAGGATATGGTGAAATAGACTGAACCCATATTACTATAGTAGTTCTCTCCTTTTTATTCTTATCAAGGTATCTTTAAATTTTTTTTTTTCTGGTTCACATAAGCTCACAGCTCTCTGAGACACTACCTAAGAAGAATGCCATATCCTTATCCACAACATGAATTTAGAGTCACACACCCCACACTCATCTTTTCACACAGCTGTCCAAAGAACTACTACTATTAACACAACCATGTTTTAGAACATTATTTTTCTCACAATCATTTCTATTTGGTATAGTTCACGGGATTTGATTTGTATTTGGCTAAGTTGCAAAAAAGTTCAAATGTGAACAAAGCATAGGATTCTATAAATAGATGATGCAGGTAGTAACACAATGGACAATATGATGGGAACAGTGCAAAATAAATGTTTAGAATCAGCAATATAGAAAAAAGGCTAGAATGCTATTTTAAAATTCAACAGTTGAGTAATACTCTATAAATATTAGAAACAAAACAATACCCATGAAAGACAGGGTAATTTAGCATGCAATAATTAAATTGGTGTGTGGGGGAGGATAGAGTTATCCCTGAAACAATTAAAAAAAAAAGTGCACTGGAAGTGTTGCTTTTGCCCAATTAATAACAGACGGAGCTTTCAATAAATGTGTACATTAACATTTTTCAGTGTAGGAAGTACACAATTTAAATCTGAAGAACTGGAATTGAATAGGCAGTATTATACTTCAGGAAATGGAAAGGTCACTTACTCAAAGACATAAAATAAAACTATATTGACGTCTAGATCTAGGAGGCTATGTACTCAGAAAAATTGCTAGATGAGTTTTACACATACACAGCCTGCCTCCCCCCATACACATAAGCACACTCAAATGTACAAAGGCCAGTTTGTAGATGTAGTTAAGAATAAGAGTAGAGAAAAAGCTTAATTCGTAACTTGAGTGGTAATAAAATTAACTTCCAAAGCATATTTTTAACTTCAAATGCTTGCTAATTTTTAAAATTTTGTTTATTTTTGTAAAGTTAATAGGAACTGTTAAAAAAAAAAAAAGGTTTGAATTTATATTGCCTTTTATTGTAAAATGTGACTTTCATTACCATTGCTAATGAAACTACCCTGCACCACAATGAAAATCTTTTATACAGAAACTGTATTAGCATTTTGAGCCCAGAGAATGTAATTCTCTTCATTCTGGCAGTTACTCCCTGACCACTCACAGATGACAACTTCATTGTGTCTACTCTGATTCTTAATAAAGAGGATGAAATTATAAATAGTCTTACATTGATAAGAAACTCTACTCCTTTCTTTTACAAGTCACATTTGTTAAAGTGAATTGAATTAAATAAAAAAATAAAATTAAATAAAATAAAAAATTTAAAAAATTAAATAAAAATGCCAGATTCATTATAGAATTTTAAAATATATACTTATTTTATTATTTATATTGCTCCCCATATAACTTAGCCATATTATGAAATGAGCAGTATAAATGGATTAATGTTTCCTGTTCATTGAGAACATTAGCAAGAAAAATATCCGCTACTCCTTAATATCACAGGCTAATTGCTAATATTAACCAGGATTTATCCTGTCACATTATCTTCTTGCTTTACTTGATTCCTTTGATTTCAACTTATATCCTGACAACTTCTTTTTTTAATTTTTTTTTACACTCTTTTTAAAGATTTTATCTATTTATTTGACAGAGAGAGACACAAAGAGAGAGGGAACAAGTAGGGGGAGTGGTAGAGGGAGAAGCAGGCTCCGCGCAGGGCAGGGAGCCCGATGCGGGGCTCCATCCCAGGACCCCAGGACCAAGACCTGAGCTGAAGGCAGATGCTTAATGACTGAGCCACCCAGGCACCCCAACTTCTTTTTTTTTTTAAGAACTATTTATTTATTTATGTATTTATTTACTTATTTGAGAGAAAGAGAAAACTTGTGCACAAGTCCGGGGACGGCAGAGGGAGAGAGAGAGTCTCGAGCAGATTCCATGGTGAGCACAGAGCCCGATAGGGGCTCAATCCCTCTACCCATGAGATCAGGACATGAGCTGAAATCAAGAATTGGATACTCAACCATCTGAGCCATCCAAGCACACCTCCTGACAACTTCATAATTATATTTTCATGCTAACTTCTTTCTGGAACTCTTGTAAGGATTATCAATTCTTTCTTTATTATCTCCACCCAGATGACCCCTGCCACTGTAAGTAGACATATCTAACACTGAACTTCTCACTTTTTCCTTTGACTCATATATGTTCATTTCTTTGTAATCTCTCATTTCACTTTTATTGTCATTGTCCATTTGTTTTCCCATATCTGTTTGTAGGCGCTGTTCTTTCAGTGGATTTTAATCTTCCCAAGGGAAGCCTATCTTACTCATCTCTGTATTACTCATTCTATTGCATAGTACAGAGCACAGAATCTGGGACAAAACTGCCAAGGGTCAAATTTCAGCTATGTATTTTAATAGTGATGTGATATTGGGCAAATTTCTTAGTGTTTAAGCTTTTTTTTTTTTAATATTAGAAAATGGGAACAACAATAGTTCCACCTTATAGGGCACTATTTGGGATGAACCGAGATAACACATGTGAAATAAATAGAAAGTACTTAATAACTGTTAATTACAAATTATTATTATATTTAGTATTATTTCATTCCATGCCTTGCCATAGTGGCTAACTATATGTACTGAATGACTAAATCAGTTAATGCAGGTAAACAAGAACTAATTTACAATATTCCTAAAATGTCTTTTTTTTTTTTTAAAGATTTTATTTATTTATTCATGAGAGACAGAGAGAGAGACAGAGGGAGAAGCAGGCTCCCCGCGGAGCAGGGAGCCCGATGCGGGACTCGATCCCAGGACCCTGGGATCATGACCTGAGCCGAAGGCAGACGCTTAACCGACTGAGCCACCCAGGCATCCCTCCTAAAATGTCTTTGACAAATTACTGCAAATATCTGTGTTTGAAAGAAATGTGCTACTTCAGATATAAAATTATTATCAGTTGTTTATAAACATTTTATAGTAAAGATGTTCTTTAGTAAAGAAAACTACAGGCCAAATCCTAAAGGTATCAAGCATATATTTAGAGATTATTAAAACTATAATCTTTATAATTTCATCTAGAATAGTAGGTAAAAAAATTAGCTTGGTATACCATTTTCCCAGACATATTCATTGTTTACATCAAAGAAGAGTTTATCAAGGTATATTCTGCAAAATACTGGTATAAGCAGATAGCAAGTACTTGGAGAAGAGAGCTCTCTGGCCAATAGTTTTGAGAGATAATGTGTTAAAGCGCAAAACAGACTTCTCCATTGCAATACATCTCAGAAGTCTTAATACAGTAATTTTCATTATGAGACCTTGACATATATATGTATGGAACAGAGTTTTTCCTAAATTTATTTAGGCTTTATTCTGATAGCATTACTTAGGATGAGTGCTCTCTCAAGCAAACTAGGAAAAAAAAATAATTTAAACCCATATTTGTTTATTTATTTATTGGTTTGGCTTGAATTCAGCCTGCATAGTGGATTCAGTTCTTTATATAAAAGGGAACAGAATACATGGCAACACAATTCTCCTAATAACATTGGACTTTTTGTCAACTATTTATTTTGCTAATATTCTTTCTTGGATTTTGTAGAGCCAGTCAATGGCATAGTCCTAGTTAAGAAAGGGATAAGGATGGGAAAAGTTACAGAAGTAATGGGAAATTTCCTGAGGACTTCTCAGGCTCTTCCCTTTCTTAGCGTATTATAGATGATACTGTGTCTAATGGGATTGTCAAATTATCTTTTGTGGGGTCAGTTGAGAGAAAGGTCCTTTAAAGAGCTTGGAGTGAAAATAAGACAGCTTACTTTCCTTAATAACTAAGACAGTGTCATTTACAGGTCTTCTTTTGTTCAAGGGGAAAGCAGGACTCAAAACTTCAATGCATGTTTATTCAAGTATATCTCATAGAAATTCAAGAATTAAACTCATCTGCCTTATGTAATTAAAAGTCTTAGGGGTACTTATAATATAATTGAATTATAAGGTGCCCTGCGAGCTTTTGAGGGAGAAAACCATAAAACTAAATGGCTCTCTGGTTGACTGCAAAATGAATGAGGCCTCTATGATTCATTAACAGATGATCCCAAGATCCTTAAAACTTGAATAAACAGTCAGTCCTCTTAAGAATTTTTGTCTTTCTAAAATCTAAGTAAAACATGTGCTTAATTTCCTTCTTTTCTTTAAAAAAATAAACACACGAGCCTTCCAAATGATCCACATTCTATATATTTTTTAAATTCTTTTTCACTCCAGTTCAAATTAGCTTGTTTTCCATTTTTATTTAACTGTTTTTTTTTCCATTTATGAATGTTTCCCCAGCAAATAACACAGAAAAGGAAAAAATATAAAAGTGCTTATTATGCCACAGGTATGTGCGCACCCACATGCATGTTTGCGTTTAATATAAATTTTTATAAAAGTGCATTACTAAAGCCAAAGGAGGATGGAGAGGGAGAGAGAGGGAGGGAAGGAGAGAAAACAGACATATGTAAAACACACAGAACACAAAGTTGAATTATGGTCATTTTGAACTTTATCCATTCTTCTTTCTTGCATGCATTTGTCATTTTGTGGAAAGTAGAAGCTGACAAGACGGGATTCCCTCTGATTATTATTATTATTTTTTTTACTTTTAAAGATTTTATTTATTTATTTGAGACAGAGAGAATGAGATACAGAGAGCATGAGAGGGAGGAGGGTCAGAGGGAGAAGCAGGCTCCCTGCTGAGCAGGGAGCCCGATGCGGGACTCGATCCCAGGACTCCAGGATCATGACCTGAGCCGAAGGCAGTCGCTTAACCGACTGAGCCACCCAGGCGCCCCCCCTCTGATTATTAATCAGTGTGTAGTGCTGTAGCTCAAAGAGGAGAAAGGAGATACCATAGTTTTTACTCACTTCATGCATTTCCTCTATCTTTATCACCAGAACCGTTCATTTAACTAACGTAATACTTCACTGTAACATGGGATCGTCACTGTAGGTACTGGAGAGTGAAAAAGGAAGACTGATTTCCGAAGATTAAAGAAATGTAAGGAAAAACAGCAGATTTGGTGAGGAAATACAGTGAAAATTACATTAATTCTCTCAGATTATTAGGTCAAAAACAAGTCACCCTTACTATTATATTTCGATTTCTATTCTCTTATTTCCCACATGCCAGAATGGTCGTTGGCATATAAAATTGTTTTAGTAAATCTGCCCATGTGTAAGCCCCTACCCTTAGAGGTTTACACATGGGCAGATTTACTCAGCAATCTTATATGCCAATGACAATACAGACGTGCTGTAGAAGTTTCTTTCCATAGTCCTTTTATTCAGCTGTGGCATGTTTATTTTCATTTTAATTGTTTTATAATCTTAATTATCTAATGTGTAAGTCCTTGCAGTTCTATTTATTCCAAAGCATCATGGATGTATCTGTGCTAAATAAATAACCAATATGCTGCTGAAACAGAGAAACAAGTATCTTAGAATTCCCAGTTCAGTGTCATTAAAAAAGATTTTACAAAGGAAATGGTAATTCTTATGCGTAGGATATGTAATGAGTACCTCCCATAGTTATTAAATCTTGTCATAGAAGTTCTTTTTAAAAAATTAACAATTTATGAAAACTGCAATGTAAGTGGAATTATATAGCATTAAAAATGGCACAGCTTGCTGTTTTTGGTCTTATATTAGCTCATTTGTTTAAAATAAAGGTTATTCCTTTTATTTTTTATTAAATTTTTTAAAATTTTAATTCCAGTATAATTAACATAGAATGCTACATTAGTTTCAGGTGTACAATATGGTGATTCAACAATTCTATACATCATTCATTACTCAGTGTTCATCATGGTAAGTATACTCTTAATCCCCCTCATCTATTTTATTCCTTTTAAAATTGTTTTGCTTAAGGCAGTATCAGTTAAGTTTCTCTTTTGGTTAGTGTGAATACATTTTATTTTTATTGTATCTAGAGGAACATACTGGCCACATATCATCTTATTAAATCATATCTTGACAAAAGACTTGTTTTGTAACAGAATTCAAAATGTTGATTCTAGTCCACATTTTTCTTAACCTTCTGAGTGAAATAACATATACATAGATGATAGATAGACACTAAGTATAAATTCAGGTTAATGGACTACTCTATATTATGAATATTCAACACTCTTGAGGAGCACTCCTTTTGCTCTCTTTTTTTTTTTACATTTCTTTTTTTTTATTATGTTATGTTAATCACCATACATTACATCATCAGTCTTTGATGTAGTGTTCCATGATCCTTGTTTGCGTATAACACCCAGTGCTCCATGCAGAACGTGCCCTCCTTTTGCTTTCTAGTACATCCACCATTCTCTCCAGATGGAAACGAATGCTTTGACTTCTAAACACTACATATAGGTCATGCCTGCTTTTGAACTTTAAATAAACTGACTCTTGCATTATATGTACCTTTCAATTTTCTGTATCTTCTTTCTTTTCTTTTTTTTAATTTTATTATGTTAATAACCATACATTATATCATTAGTTTCTGATGAGGTGTTCCATGATTCATTGTTTGTGTATAACACCTAGTGCTCCGTGCAGAACGTACCCTCTTTAATACCCATCACCAGGCTAACCCATCCTCTCACCCCCCTCCCCTCTAGAACCCTCAGTTTGTTTTTCAGAGTCCATTGTCTCTCATGGTTCGTCTCCCCCTCCGATTTCCCCCCCTCCGTTCTTCCCCTCCTGCTATCTTCTTCTTCTTCTTTTTTTTTTAGCATATAATGTATTATTTGTTTCAGAGGTACAGGTCTGTGATTCAACAGTCTTAAGACAATTCACAGCACTCACCGTAGCATATCATTTTTGATACAGTCATCATGTTACAATTCATAGTTATAGTTGTTCATTTTTATTATGGTATACTATTATACACAAATACATACATACCTTAACATAAATAAGATAAATAAAATAGATTTATTTATCCTGGCAATAGACATTTGAGTTGTTTCCAACCTGAAGTGACTATAAATACTACAATGAATATTCTTCTACAAGTTTTTCAGTGTACATATGAATGCTTTTATTTCTCTTTTTTTTTTTTTTCGGAGGTATAATTTTTTCAAGTTTTTATTTAAATTCCAGTTAGTTAATTAAATATGGTATAACTAAATCTTAAGATATACATGTTTAAGTTCTATAGCTACTATCAAACTATTTTCCAAAGTGGTTTATGAATTTTGGTAACAGCAGGATATAAGAGTTTTCACTCCTTAATATCCTTACTAATTTTAAGTATTGTCAGTCTCTTTAATTTTAGTTATTCTGGCAGGTATATAGAAGTATATGTTGGGTTTAATTTGTATTCTATGATGACTGATGAGATAGAGCACTCTTTCATACACCACCTTACAACCTGAATAGCATGTCTCTTCACATATTTGGTTACCTTTATTTTCTGACTGATTTATGGAAGTTTATTTGTTTTTATTACATCCTAGATATAAGCCATTTACCAATTATATATACTGCAATTATCTTCTCCCATTTTGCTCCTTTCCTTTTCTTAATGGTCTCTTTTGATAGCCAGATGTTAATTTCAATGCAGTTCCATTTATTAAATTGTACTTTGTTTATTCCATTTTGTGTCCTGTTTAAAATATCCCTGGTCCCCAAATCAAAAAGATATTCTCAATATATTTTATTATTTAGACTTCCACATTTTGATCTGTAATAAATTTTGAAATGATTTAGGGTAAAGTTATAAAGAGCCAGGTTGTGATTTTTCCAACAGATAGTCAACTGAAACAGCACCATTTATTGAGAGGATCATGCCTTGTCCCACGGTAATATAATGTAATTTTGGTCATAAATCAATGCACATGCCTAAGTCTATTACCGATTCTCTTCTGTTTCCTTGCTCGTCTGCTGTTTCATTAATAATATACTTTCTTAATTATTAGAGCTGTATAATAAGTCTTCAGATTTGATAAAGTCCGTATTCTCACCTTCTTCAAGAATGTCTTTGTCATTCTTGTCACTTTGCATCTAAGTTTTTCAACTTTTTGTTGAAGTAAAATTCATGTAAGTGTACAGCTCAATAAATTTTCTCAACTGAAGCACACTCCTCTTATCACTCAGAATAAGAACAAGAATAAAAATAGTACCAATACCTCAGAACACCCTGTCTTGCTTCTGTCTATTCATTAAACTTTCTTGCCCAGGATAACCATTGCTCTGGCTTCTAACAGTATGGCTTAGATTTGTTTGCATTTTTCCTTTCTATAAGTGGATTCATTCAGTATTCTTGTGTCTGGCTTCAGCTGCAGAGCCTCTATTTGTGAAATTCATTCAAATAGTTGCATGCAGCTGTTCATTTTACATTGCAGCATAGTGTTCCAAACATGCTGATATTTTTATCCTTCCTATTGCTGATTGATGTATGCTTTCTGGTTTTTGTCTAATATAAATAATGGTGCCAGAAATATTCCAGCACATGTATTTTCATGATCTATAGATCCATTTTTGTTGTATATCTAAGATCAGAACTGTTCAGATATAAGATATCCTATTACTTTACTTATCTATGGTGCATGACAAATCACTTAAGAGTTTTTTTTTTTTTTTTTTTTTAATTTTTTTATTCTTATGTTAATCCCCTTACATTACAACATTAGTTTTAGATGAAGTGTTCCATGATTCATTGTTTGTGCACAACACCCAGTGCTCCATGCAGAATGTGCCCTCCTAAATACCCACCACCAGGCTAACCCATCCTCCCACTCACTTAAGAGTTTTAAACAAATCTAAAGTCTGGACTGAACACAGCTGGGTGGGTTTTCTCCTAGTGTTGCTTCCTCATGTAGTTACATCTAATGGGCTGGTTGAGGATGAGGTTAGCTGGAATAATGGAACAGCATGCCTAGTAGCTCCATGTAGTTACAGAAATTCTGTCCATATAGCCACTTGATGTGGTCTCTCCAGGAGGATAAATGAATTTCTTCCATGTTGCCTAAAGTTCCCAATAATGCAAAATATGTGCATGTTTGTGTTTGTCAGACCTTTTTAAAACTTATGTCCAGAAATAGCACTGCATCACTTTTACCACATTTTATTGTCCAAATCATTTCATAGGTTTGGGCCTGACTGGGGAAAATGGAATTCCACAAGAGCATGAATACTGAGAGGTTCATTAGAGTTTGTCAATGCAACAGACTACCACATCTATCTTAATAGTTTTGGGTTTTTGTTGTTCTTGTTGTTGTTTTGCTCTATAATTTTCCATTCCATATTGAGGTTGATAGGTATTAAAATTGAGGTTATCCTGGATTTATAAAAAGAGCCACTAAGTGTTCTCTCTTTCCTATTCCCTGGAACTGTTTATGAAAATACTATTTTTTTCCTTAAATATTTGGGAAAAAATCACCAGTGAAGCCATATGAGCCTGGGGTTTTCCTTTGGGGAAGATTTTATTTATTTTTTGAAATATTTTATTTATTTATTTATTTATTTATTTATTTATTTATTTATTTATTTAAGAGAGTGCATTAGTGGAAGGGAGGGGCGGAGGGAGAGGGAGAGGAAAGAGCCTGCTGGGGGGCTCTAACCCAGGACCTGGATACGGATACGGACTTTTGAGACTTTATTTATTGCCCAGAATACAATGTATTTTTAATTTTGGAGGGTAAATTGTCTAAGTGTACTTGAAAAGTATAAATCCTCCTAATTTGGGGTATAATATTCTATACATTCTCATTAGTCAAATTTGTTCTTTACTTCAATTTGTGTTTCCCTATCAGCTATAAGAGAAGTATGTTAAAGTCTTAATCATTTCTCTTCTTCTCCTTTGCTGTTTTTGAGATTTTACTTTTTGTATTTTGAAGACATTATCAAGTGCATACATACATAGGATATATTCCTGATGGCTTGATCCCTTTACCATAAGAAATGCCCCCTTTTATCTCTAACAAAGTTTCCTGCCTTAGAATACTCTTTGTCTGGCAATATAGCTTCTTCAGCTTTCTTTTTGTGATTAAATGGTATTTTTTTTCCTTCGTTTTAGTTTCAAACTATCTATGTACTAATTTTCTAATGCAGTTTAAATATCTAAGTTTTTATCTGGACTAGACACCCCTGGAGAAAAGCAGCCCCAAATATTTAGCTCATTTTTCCAGATTTTCCTCTTCTCCTAAAGATCAACTACAAATTTCTTTGCTATATTGTTAGCTTTCTAATATCTTCAAATAAACATTAAAGAAAATAAATTGTATAGATCTTCTAGTTATTCTCAGGGGGAACTGTTTCCAAATTACTTAGGCAATAACTTCCAGAAATGAATTTTGTTTTAATCCTTGAAAATATGATACATTTACCCTAGCTGGTAACCTACTGCTATTAATGAACATGTTTGATTTTCCTCCTACCAGTCACTCCACAAAACACTCTCCCAACCCAAATTGTTTTTATGCCTAAAACTCATTCAATCTAAACCAAGATATGTGTGTGTGTGTGTGTGTGTGTGGTAAGTGTGTGTGGTAAGAACACATAAAATGAGATCAACCCTCTTAACACATTCTTAAGTGTATAATACAGTTTAACATGGTTAATGTTGTTAACTATAGGCACAATGTCATATAGCACATCTCTAGAACTTACTCATCTAAAACCACGGTAAACTTTTAGGTATTCAAACAGATATTAGAAGTATTATCTCAATTTCTGCAAGAGATGTTTTTCTCCTTTGTGTGGCTTTTGACTTACAAATAGTAACCAGTGGGTTAAGGAGCATCCACTGAATTCTAAAAAATTGTATTTCTAGAGTTACTTTACCTATTGAAGTCTCAAATTACCAAGTTTTTAAAAAAGATTTATTTATCTATTTCAGAGAGAGAGTGTGTGAGTGCATAAGCTGGAGAGGGGCAGAAGGAGAGGAAGAGACTCTCAAGTGGCCTTCCCACCAAGTGTGGAGCCCCATGTGGGGCTCGATCTCACCACCCCAAGACCATGACCTGAGCCAAAATTAAGAGTCGGATGCTTCACTGACTGAGCCACCCAGGCGCCCCTCAAATTACCATGTTTTAAAGTGTCAAGCTACATGCTATTGAATGCTGCATGCTTCCTTAACAAAACTAATGAAACTCAAACAAATCAGGTATATTGTATCTGAAACACTGAAGCCAGGCAGACTTTCCTATGACAAAGGTAATATCTTTAGCACTTTCTGTAAAAGTGAGGTGTCATTGAAAGCAGTGGCTCAAGCTTTTCTTTCACAACGATGCTCAATCACTATTATGAAAGGCATGAGAAAATTCTAGTACCGGAGCACTGGGAAGAAAATAAACTTCAAAGAACTCCTTCACGTCAGATCTATGTGGCAATTTGAAAGAAATCAATGAATAGAAAAATAAGCATTTATTTTACTCTTCCTTTCTTTTCTTCTTTTCTTGTAATAAGTAAAACCAATATCTCAAAGAAGGCAAAACTTGGCAAACTGTATTTGCTTCTCAGCACTTAAGTACCCCAGCCCCTGGAAAGAAACACATCTAAAAAAATGTAGTCCTTGCTGCTAGAGATGTTTTTATTTTTAGGCAGTAACATTTAACCTACAAAACCTTCAGGAGAATTATTCACAGAAATTTTCTATATTCTTAGTATGACAGACATCATGGAATATCTCATTTAAACTTTTTAGGATAACCACAGGTCATCACCAATTAAGTGAAACAGGAAACTGACTTGTCAGTATTAATATATTCAGTTAATTGATAACATCCTTACAGTAACACCTTTCACAAAACAAATACAAAACCTGAGATAAATGAGCCAGAAATACATTTATATTGCTTTTCAAGGAGAGATTTTATTTTTCAACTAAAATATCTTACATATGTTATCTTTGTTGATAGTTCTGTGATAATTATTAAGAAAAAGTAAGGTACAAACTGTATATATGGATACACTTTTACAGAAAAACTTTAATTTTAAACATAGTTTATGTAAAGTCCCTCTTGCTATTACTTTAAAATATATACTATTTTATAATTAAAAACAACCATGTTATAAAATACTTAGCCCAGATGCATTCAAACTGATTAGAATATAGTTTCTCTAGCTAATAGCATTGCAGAAGTTTGTGGAAATAGAGATTTTAGTTTTGTTTCAGTTTTTGATATAATATGCACAACTCTAAGTCCATATGTCCAAAAATGAAAAAAATGAAAAAGATAAATCTTTTACTTTAGAAGAGGCACAATATTTCTTTTTCTTTTCTTTAGTTTCACATTTTTATTTAAATTCCAGTCAGTTTATATACAGTACAACATTGGTTTCAGTGTAGAATTTAGTGATTCGTCATTTACATACAACACCCAGTGCTCATCAAGAGGCATAATATTTCTGTCTCACTTCAAAATCTAAAAATGTACAACATAAAATGGAACAAAACACCCATTGTACCATGAACTGTTTTCATATTCTGATATCCATTCTTTCCCTTCACAACACACACATGCAAAGAAACATAAACACATGTTTCTATATATATTCAAATTTAAATTTTTCCCATATCACGATAATTCAATTAGTCAAAGTCATTTTTCTTTTGCTCAGTTGACAGATTTCTAAAATTTGATTTGTAATATATACTAAATTGATTAGATGCTTTGGTATTTGTTTAGCATAGTGAACACAATAGATAAACATTACTAATTTGTGGGGGTTTTTAAAGCACCTGAAACAATTTAATGATGGCTCTCAACATTTATATTTTTAGGATCTGATCCAAATGCCTACTAATTACCAATTTTAATGAGAAATTAAGGGAAAATTTAACTTCCATTCATGATAGAGTGAAGACTATGTGCAAAGGACATCCTAATCTAAAACAATATTTCAGTACTATATTTGAATGTTTATAATCAGACATTCAAAGAAATATTTTAGAAGGATTTTTAGTATTAGAGAATGACTTTTAACAATGGAAACATACAAATTCACCATTTACTAATATTTAGAGATATGAATGTCAAGAGTAATTATTAACTCAAGAACAAAGACTTTTATAGTCTAAAAATATTATCATCTATTTCTGGCAAAATTAATAGAAAAAGGCCTAGGGGTATTCTTTTCTAGTTTTACATATTATGATAGTATATTCTGCATTCAGCATACATCTTAGGAGGTATGTTAGGAAAGCTTATTCTCATACCTATTAAAATAAAAGTTTCACTGGTTTTAGAGTATTGTTATTGACATATATAACTGGTCAAGAAAAAAGTCAGTGCTATATCCAACTGTCACTACATATCTACAGAAAACTTTAACTATATGATAGCACCTTCCCACAATAAACACAACAAGCAAAGTAGCCACGCACTATTATACTACAGAGCTAAGGGAAATCTGCAAAAGAAATGAAAAAAGTGCTCAAACATTAGGAAACTGAAGTTGGGATTCACAGCAGCATGGTCCAAGTCTGGGAGATTTGAGATTTTCTATAACTTGAAATAGACAGAACTTCTGTCCTGGCATAACGAAAGAAAAGAAGTGTGCATGTGAAAGTGTGTGTTTGCACACACACACACACAAAAAATATATATACGAAATATTACTAGAAAATAAGTTGTAACTAAGTGTGTCAGTAAGCTGCCATTGTCCTGTTTGCACTGATTGAAACTGCTTTGCTTGTTAGCATTTTTAATTACTCATGCTATTTTCCAGCACCCAGGACATTTGAAAGGCATTAGCAATGCAGAAAATACAGGCAAACCACTGAAAATAGCAAACTCAGGATTTTCTTTAGACTTTATTATTTAGCTTTGAAAAAAAGTATTTTTAGAGAGGATATTTTTTCTGCTTTACTTCAGTCTCTATATATGTTCAGGAGGATGACACTGCTAATCTTCTCAGGGTGAAGCACTCAAACAAAATCTGGATATATATCTGTCAAGGGGAGTCTCAGTGAAGTCAGCTATTTAACTAAATGATCTTTAAGGTTTCTCTCCAAAATAAGTTCCATCTATTTCATGAGAGGTAAATGGAAACAAGTCAATGTTCTTTATAGCAATTCATTTTACTCAGCAGTCAATAAATATTTAAGGTTCCACTATTTACTTGAAATTGTGTGGTATCAGAATATCTTGGAAATAAGATAGATTTGGATACCATCATCACTGTTTTTTTATACTAGTCAGGGAAAAAGATTATAAAGTAAAACTAAGTATTTGCAATTATAGTACTCGTAATAATGAACTGAAATTAAAAGATGGAGATGGAAAAACTACAGAATGGCATAAAACATCCATTCACATAGGGTGGTTATTAGAGAAAATCTCTCAGAAAAGGAAATATTTAAGCTGATACCTAATGGATCAGAAGTCCGTTAGAGTGGAAGCGGAACCCTCCCAGCAGAAGGAAAAACATGCATGTTGACCCTCTGCCTGGAAAGAATTTGCGGTGGCTGATGAACTTAATCATCACTTGGGCTAGAACACAGCACTTGAGAAGGATGGTCATAAATAGTTAAATCGAAAATTAGGTAAGGACCTTATTATGACATATCTTGGTGAGTCATGAAAAGAATGCCTAATTTTTTATTTTAATTATAGTGGAGATTGAAAAAGCACTGAGATACCACAACACGATTATCAGAATGTCCAAAACCCAGAACACTGACATAAAATGTTGACAAGGATGTGGAGCAACAGGAACATTTGTTCATTGCTGGTGGCAATGCAAAATGGTGCAGCCACTTTGGAAGACACTTTGGAGGTTTCTTACAAAACATACTCTTACCATAAGATCCAGCTATCATACTCCTTGGTATTTACCAAAAGGAACTGAAAACTTATGTCTGCACAAAACCCTGCACACACTCAACTGTAGGGGCTTTATTCATAATTACCAAAACTTGGAAACAACCAAGGTGTTCATCAGGTGAATGGATAAATAATCTGTGATACATCTAGGGAATGATATATTTAGTGCTAAAAAGAAATTAGCTATCTAGCCATGAAAAGACACGAACCTTAAATGCGTATTACTAAGTGAAAGAAGCCATTCAGAAAAGTCTGCATAATGTATGATTCCAACTATACAACATTCTGGAAAAAGCAAACCTATGGAGACAGTAAAAAGATTAGTGGTATCAGGAGCTTGGGTGAGGATGGAGGGAAAGGCAGAAGGATAAGCACAGAGGATTTTTAAGGCAGTGAGAAATACACTTTATGGTACTGTAACAACGGCTACAAGTCATTATACCTATTTGTCCAAAACCCACACAATGTACAATACTAAATGTAAACACTAATTGAAACTATGGACTTTGGTAATTATGATGTGTCAATATAGGTCCATCAGTTGTAACAACTGTACATACTAGTGGGGGATGCTGATGCAGGGGAGGCTATACATGCATAAGGGCAGAGTGTATTCAGGAAATCTCTATACTTTCCCCTCAGTTGTACTGTGAACCTAAAACTGCTCTAAAAATATAAAGTCTTTAATAAAAACAATTGCAGTGAAAAGATATTAAAGGGATTTTAATGGAGATATTAACATGATCTAATGTACATTTTAATGGCACTTTTGTTGCCCCGTGGAGTGTGTAGTTGAGGGGACAAGGAGTAGATATAGAAAAGCTGTTAGAGCAGTCAACATGAGAAATTTTTATCTTCTCTATCAAGGTGGTAGCAGTAGAAATTAAAATACATCGACATATATCAGGTTTATTTTGTAGATAATACAATCAGTAATTTTTGATGGATTGGGTGTGAGGATGGAGAAAGAAAACATAGAATGAAGATGTATTAATGGTTCCTACCATTAAAAAAATAGTTTCTACCTTTAATAAGTGAGTGGATTATGGTACCATTACAACCACGGCTGGCATGAACATACCTCTCTTGTTTTTCTGAGACAATCCTAATTTACACTTTTATGCTCTAACGTGTTCCTCCTTACAGGAAATGATATGGTTGGCATGGTTTTAGAGGGAATAGAGGTGGTCATTAGCTTTGTATATGGTTGAGATATATAAATACATTCAAGTGGAGTTTTACAAATGTCACAATTTTCATACATTTTCAAGTAGAGAGTCAGATATTAGATGTACGAACTGAATAATTTGATCAAATTTGGGGATTGAAATACTTTCTTTGGAAGTGCTTGAGATGTGCCTATTACCTTTGTGTAAAAGAAATATGATACTTAAGCCTACCTGATTTATGAATCTCTTGGGAAATGCCCACTTTAAATGAGCATTTTATATTCTCCCACTTCCTTAATGTTTTGAGAACTCTGTCCTGCTAACACAAAAATCATGCAAAACCACCTTTATTTTCTTCCTTTCCTATGCTGATAAGACATGATGAGAAAAAATATGCAATTTTGCAATTTTGGCTTCAATTCATAGCCATCCTACAACTTCACGTGTACCTCAAAACTGCTTGAATTTTATTAATTTTATGTAATTTTATTCAAAATTTTCAAGCTTAAGTATGAACACCAAAACAAATTTTAAACTTACAAGAATCCTTCTAAGTAAGCCCAGGATTCCACTGATACCAGGTTGGAGAAATATTTCTCCAAGAAATTGAACTATGTATTCCATAAAACAATCTCAATGGGTAGAGGAAACAGAAATCACAGGTCAGGGCAGGCTGAAATGTGAGGGTGAGTATACTGGAGAGGAGAGAACCGTACAAAGAAAAAGCTTAAGAAATCCGCATGTAGTACTCTGTGTCTCTGGTTAAATTATAAGCTATCTACCTGCAGGGTTAAGACGGCATGGCCTGGAAGAAAATGTCCACCGGAGGCCATGTCTTGAATTACAACTACTCTAGCCCTCCTGAAAGGGCTATTCTGGATCTGCCCCAACTAGGCCTCAAATAAACCTTGACAGAGCAATCTGATCCAATCATAAATATACTGCTTGCAAGAATAAAAATCTACAATCTTTAAAGAAATAAAATCTAGAATTTCAACAAGGTAGTCATCCAAAAGATCAGAAATTTTCAATTACAAGTTTACACGGCATGTGAAGAAACAGAAAAAATGAAATCCATAGTGAGGCAAACACCCATCAATAGAACAAAACCTACAGACAGGTCACATATTCGAATTAGCATTCAAGCAATAAAGAATAAAATAATGTGTGAATAAATGGGCAACCTCAGAAAAGAAACAGAAACTATTCAAGGAATCAAATGAAAATTCTACAAAAGAAAAATAAAATATCTAAACTTTCACTAGATAAACTTAACAGTAAATTGGATACTGAAGATTAAAAGATCTATGAATTTAAAAATATAGCAAATGAAATTAAGCAATGTTAAAAAAGAGTGGAAAAAGGAATGAAAAAGAGAATAATCTTTTGATGACCTGTAGGACAGTATTAAGTAGTCTAATGTATGTATCTTGAATACAAGAATTAGAGAAGAATAATTATAGCGGAGAAAAAAATATCTGAAGAAATAATGGCTGAAAATTTTACAGAACCATATGTGTGAAACTTATTCTATATTTTAACATATAAATACCTATTTCATACTTTAAATATAAAATATAAATATAAAGTAAATGTGAAGGTTCAACTATATTAAAATCAGAGAAGATATTTATAAAATAAGCATGTGCACATATGTGATAGGCAAAACTGAAAAATATGGAAAAAAGATACAACATACAAATACTAAACTTAAGAAAACTTATTTGCCTATGTCGATATCAGGCAAAGTATACTTCAGAAAAAACAATAAACAAGACAAAAAAATAAATTCCACAATGATAAAAGAACTTTTCATTAGAAGATATTACAGTCTTAAATGTGTAAAATTAATTAAATCTTCAAAATAAAGAATCAGATAGATAAAGTTGGAGTTAAAAAAAAAACTCTCAATAATGGCTAAAAAAACAGACAAAAGTCACTAGAGTTAAGAACACTGCACAAGATAAACCAACATAACCTTATTGACATTATAGAGCAATATACCAAAAAAACAAAACAAAATAAAACCAGTATAAAGGAAATTCTTTTTAAGTGCATAAAGAACATTCACTGCAACAGACCATTTGTTTGGCCAGATGACAAATTTTCATGAATTTTAACAGAGGCAAGTCTTCAAAAAAAAAAAAAAATTAGTTCTTTAACCCTAATAAAATTCAATTAGAAATCAATAGCAAATATATCTTTAAAACCCCCCAAATAACTGCAAATTAAATAACATACCTCTAAGTAACTCATGCATTAAAGAAAAAATTTAAAAGGAAAATATAAAATGCCTGAATTTAAAAGGTAAAAATGTAACATATCAAACTTTGTGAATTGCAAATAATATAGTTGCTGGAAAAAAAATATATTAGAAAATAAGAAAGGTTTAAAATCAATGATGCATACTCCACCTCAGAAAACTTGAAAAAAAAAAGGGGGGGGGCATACATTAAACACACACTAGGTAGAGGAAGTAAATAATAAGAAGGCAAGTGTGGATATCAAGAAAACAGAAAATGAACAAACAATAGAAAGTTCTTTAGATAAGATTAAAGCAATTTAAGATCCACTAATAGAATTATTAAGACAAAAAGAGAAAAAATTTACCAATAAAGGGAACGAAAGGGAGGATGCCACTTCAGATTATTACAAGCATAACAACAGATTATAACAAACACATTTATTTAAAAACAGGGTATCTTGGATACAATGGAAAATTTCCCCCCAATATTGCAAGGATAATGCAAAAAAAATGTTATATGTGAAGCCTTTATCTGCAAAACAATCTTTTTTTTTTAAAGATTTTATTTATTTATTTATTTGAGAGAGAGAGAGCAGGAGAGGGGGGAGGGTCTGAGGGAGAAGCAGACTCCCTGCCAAGCAGGGAGCCCGATGCGGGACTCGATCCCGGGACTCCAGGATCACGACCTGAGCCGAAGGCAGTCGCTTAACCAACTGAGCCACCCAGGCGCCCCAATCTGCAAAACAATCTTGAAAAAGAATAATGTTGGAAGAATTATACTACCTGATTTCAGCTTACTCTAAGCTACGGGAATTAACAGGCTGGTAAAAGCATAAGCATAGGCACATAAGCCTATGGAACAGAAAAGAAAGACTAGAAATAGACTCATACTGTCAAGTAATTTTAACAAAGGCACTGAAGAAATCAACGGTTTTATTCCACAAATGGTGCTAGAACAACTCTATATGGAAAAGAATAAATTGCTGTTACCTCAAACATACATAAAAAGTAATTTCAGATGGATCACAAACATAAATATTAAAGCAAAGATTTTAAAGCTTGTAGGAAGAAACAAAATATCTTCATAATTGGAGCTGGAGACATTTCTTTAAAAGGGAAAACAGAAAGCAGATCCACAAAAGAAAAATGCTAGATTGTATTTCAACAACTACAGACACTTCTCTCATCAAAGAACTTTTAAGAAAATGAATAAATAAGCTATATACAGAAAATATTCACAACTCATATATTTGACAAGAAAGAAGCCATGTGTACAGTATATAAAACTCCTGCAACTCAACAGTAAAAATGACAAAATGCTTAATAAAAAGATGAGTTTAAGAAACACTTTACAAAAGGTAGTACAGAAATGGGCAAACGTTCAATACACATCTTAAAAATCATTCAATATCATTAGTCATCAAGAAAATGCAAGTTAAAATTACAATAAGATACCATTACAGGTCTGCCAGAATGGACAATTAAAGACCAATTCATCAGATGTAGGCAAGTATGTGTAATAACCAATGGGAGAGCAAACTGGTACAAAAACTGTGACAACTATCCTGGCAGTATCTAATAAAGTTCCATATTCATCTAGGCTGTGACTCAGTAACTCTGTTCATAATTAACCCCAGGTTAATAAAAATGTATGCCAACAAATATATTTGTATATGAACATTTATTAAAGCTAATATTCATAATAGCCAAAGCTTGAAACAAATCAAACATCCTTTGTCAAGATGGCTATTATAAAAAAAGAAAAATAGATATTATACAATGCCAGTGGAAAATATTGAACTATAAATACCCCTAACAATATGGATAAACTTCAAAAATATTTTGCTAGAAGCCAGACTCAAAAGAGTATGCATTTATGAGTCTATTATTATACTCTCATGAATTTCTACAACTACAGGCAAACTAATCATTTGTGTTTTTTTTGTTTTGTTTTGTTTTGTTTTGTTTATTCTTATGTTAATCCCCATACATTACATCATTAATTTTAGATGAAGTGTTCCATGATTCATTGTTTGTGCATAACACCCAGTGCTCCATGCAGAATGTGCCCTCCTCAATACCCACCACCAGGCTAACCCATCCTTCCACCCCCCCTCCCCTCTAGAACCCTGTTTGTTTTTCAGAGTCCATCGTCTCTCATGGTTCGTCTACCCCTCCGATTTCCCCCGCTTCATTCTTCCCCTCCCGCTACCTTCTTCTTCTTCTTTTTTTTTTTTTCTTAACATATATTGCATTATTTGTTTCAGAGGTACAGATCTGAGATTCAACAGTCTTGCACAATTCACTAATCATTTGTTTTTGAAATCAGAACAGTTGTTTCTTCTGGGGAGTGATCAGGGTTGACCAGGAGGAAGCACGAGAAACCAGAAAGACAGAAACTGTTTATATCTTCATAGGGTTATAGAGTACATCATTGTACACATGAATGTATTTGTCAAAACTTATCAAGCTGTACATACAGCATCTGTGCACTTTAATCCTTGTAAATATAAAATTTCTTGTGGGAGGATTTACTTACCTCCCCAGTATATTTTGTACTTGTTTTTTCTCTTTTCCTATATTAGTGTCTACCTATTTGTCTTTCTGTGAGCTCTCCATACACAGAGTTTTATTAGTCCCAACCACATGGATAGCTGGTGCATACTTATTGAAAGAACAATAAAATTTTAATTAGGGAATTCAGAAAGCAATACCTCACACTGAAAAATGATTCCAATGGGGAAATGTCAACAGCATGAAAGAGAGATGGAGTGCGTGGGAAGGAAAGATTCGTTTGTTGGAACCAGCTGGTACTGGCCTGACAGAGCCTATTATGCATATCCCATCCCCAGTATCCACGGAAAATAGCAAATGTTTCCAACCAGAGCTACTCCTCACCACCTATTGCCCTCTCTGGAGTCTCTTTATCAGCAATGCACTGGAACTGAAACTGTCTTGTTCTACCTCATATCAAAACGTTATACAGTCATCTCTCAAATTTCACACATTTAAGAGGATAATGAGAATATTTTATCTCTTTGGAACATGGAAAGTCATATCGTGTGGATGATGGCTAATAGGTATGTATTTCCAATGATAGTTTTATAAATTTTTATTAAGAAATGGCATTATATAACTAAAGAAAGGATAATGAGAATATTAAGATTTCTAAAATAATTAGCCAAGTAGGAAATAGGAAAATAAATGTGAGATAGAATCTTCAAGCTAGGATAGTGACTGAAAAAAAAAAAAGCAATCTTATGTTAACAACAATAAAACAAACAAAATGAAATAGCTTGAGGAATAGAGCACTGATATAAGCAATCATGGAGAAGAGCTTGGATCTCAAAAAAGAAAAAAAAAGAAGAGGAGGGTGAAGATGAAGAGGAAAAAGGAAGAAGAAGGAGGAGAAAAAAAAAAAAAAACTTCATATGGAAGTTAATCAGGCTTATCTCTCCTGGGGCAGAAACTCCTTGAAAGGATTATTGTTTAGTACATAGAAAAGGACACAGACAAAATGGTAAATCTTTGACAAGCTTTCAGAAAGTCGAAGTAGTAGGCTTTTAAAACTCATCTCAGAATCTGTGAATTGTGTAAGATTGTTGAATCACAGACCTGTACCTCTGAAACAAATAATACATTATATGTTTAAAAAAAAAAGAAGAAGAAGATAGCAGGAAGGGAAAAATGAAGGGGGGGCGGGAATCGGAGGGGGAGACGAACCATGAGAGACTATGGACTCTGAGAAACAAACTGAGGGTTCTGGAAGGGAGGGGGGAGGGGGATGGGCTAGATTGGTGATGGGTATTAAAGAGGGCACGTACTGCATGGAGCACTGGGTGTTATACGCAAACAATGAATCATGGAACACTACCTCAAAAACTAATGATGTAATGTATGGTGATTAACATAACATAAAATAAAATTAAAAAACCTCAAAAAAAATCAAATTTTCTTTAAATCTTGTTGGACTCATCTTTCTGTGACCTGAAGCAAGTCAATAATAATAATTATTATAATAATTAATAATAATAAAATGATAATGTAAATGTTACTAAACAATATAAAAATGCAATACAAGTAGATATATCACATTTGAAGTGATTCAGCATTTGGGGAAAAATTTATGACACCATAAGAAAGCAGGATTTATTGTCCTTTAATAGAATCTAAGATTCTCATGTATCTGCTGCTTTTCATCCTTAAGAATTGACACTAGTGTTCTTTAAAATAATTACTTGGGAAAATTCCAATTTAGTGTACATGCCCATTTTTTAAATTACATAAAAATCCTAGAAATATAGTTTGAATTTTAAAAGTCTAAGATTCTTTATAGAACAAAAAAACACAAATTAAGCCTATTCTGACATGTTAGCGTACTTTCTAAGCTATCCATCTTTTTCCCAAAGAATTTTATTTAAAAAAATCAAATATCCTCTAAAGAAGATGTGGTATATATATACAATGGAATATTATGCAGCCATCAAAAGGAATGAGATCTTGCCATTTGCAACGACGTGGATGGAACTGGAGGGTATTATGTTGAGTGAAATAAGTCAAACAGAGAAAGACATGTATCATATGATCTCACTGATATGAGGAATTCTTCATCGCAGGAAACAAACTGAGTGTTGTTGGAGTGGGGGGTGGGGTGGGAGGGATGGGGTGACTGGGTGATAGACACTGGGGAAGGTATGTGCTCTGGTAAGCACGGTGAATTGTGCAAGACTGTTGAATCTCAGATCTGTACCTCTGAAACAAATAATGCAATATATGTTAAGAAAAAAAAAAAGAAGAAGAAGGTAGCGGGAGGGGAAGAATGAAGCGGGGGAAATCGGAGGGGTAGACGAACCATGAGAGACGATGGACTCTGAAAAACAAACAGGGTTCTAGAGGGGAGGGGAGTGGGAGGATGGGTTAGCCTGGTGGTGGGTATTGAGGAGGGCACATTCTGCATGGAGCACTGGGTGTTATGCACAAACAATGAATCATGGAACACTTCATCTAGAACTAATGATGTAATGTATGGGGATTAACATAAGAATAAAAAAAATCAAATATCCTCATAAATAGAAAATAAACATATATTTGGCAATATGGGACAGCACTTTAGTGTTAGCCACTCTTTTAGCACAGTTTGAGAAAATCTGTACTTGCTTTGAAAAGTTTTTAAAACCAATGCATGTAGTTTATTATTGAAAAATTCCTTTTGGAACTGTGCTGTTTTTCACTGAAAATTAACTTCTCTTTAGAAGTAATTTGAACATACTTAAGGTAACTATTTTCTTAACTGAAACAGACATTGATTTAGAACTTAGAGTGATCTGTTCCACCCCATTATTATACAAGGAACTTAAAGAGTTTTCCTATGTAAAAAAAGGGAAATAACCATCCTTTACAATCACGTGTTTTAAATCTGTGTTTCTGATTTCTCAGACCAAGGAATGACTAAAAATTTACCACAGAGTTCTGAAAAAAAAAAAAAAAGAAGTTGGGGGGAATGACCCTAGAATATTTAGGAATATCAGATTTTACTGAGGACTAATTCCAGAATTATTATAAGACAAGACCTTCATTTTCTATTTTATCATAAAATTTAGGATATAGTCCTTTTAATCAAGCCTCATCTTTGACCAATTAATTTAAATGGGGGAGGGGATACCAAGTGAAATTCATGTAACTTACTATCCAAATAGGCTTGATGCAAAGATGGAGATGGCAGTTTTCCCTGGAATCATAAAACCAGGCCTCCATCAGTTTTTTCTTGTCCCCAAGTGCCTGGCCTATTTTAGGACCTAAAATATTTCACTTGGGGTTATGTTACCATCTCCAGAATGTTAAGTATAAATATTTCATTAATATATTTACATAGTAAATGTACTGAGCAATGTTTACATATTCAATATTGTGTAGATACAAAGGAAATATAAAACACATAATCTTCCTTCAAGGACCTTAAAGTCAATATAATTAAATCATAATTCCAAATCAATATCCTGTCCTCTCAATTAATTAGCTGAGGAAATATGGTCAGCTTACATGGTCAAATGAAAAACATGGAAGGCATAATATTTAAAGTCACAGTAGCACTATGGTTATACGTAACTACAAATAAGCATACTTTATCCCTACCTCCAAACAACGTATTCTAAAATTCAGGTTTTGCAGGACAGAGATGATGAACTAGATAACTACTGGAGTTTCATTCTTTAAAATCCAGGTAAAAGTAGCTTGGGCTCTCATTCTAATATTGACTAGAGTTAGAAGGGAATGAGATGAAGGAGCTGACATTTCACCTCATCACCTCTGATGCCAGGTATATGGGCATGCTTCATTTTCAGTTATTTTTGCATATTGTCTATTCTTGCTTCCATTCTCTTCTTTTTGCTCCATGTTGATCACATTTGGACAGCAACCCATTTATTTTTATGTCCCCCCAAACTCCATTTACTCCTGAAATTACTTCAGATAAAACAAAAGAATGTTTATGCACACTCTATAATAAAATCATAATTCATGGTGGTACATCTCGAGGATGTAAAGAGACCAGACTCCCTTATACTTCCCATTGAACTAAGTCACTGGGAGAAGAAAAGAGGCCATGAAAATATGGACTAAGACTCAGGTTAATAGTACACAGATTTCCACATATTTATAAAGACCTGCCTGATATTTTTCAACAGTTATATAGTAAGTCATATTGGTGAAGCAATTAGGGAGTAAGCAGTGAGAAAACTATTCTTGGAAACTGAAAAGATGGTAATTCATGCTATATATTGTTCATTTACTGCAAAATATTTAATATAATTTAATTAATTTAAACTGTGATATTTTGGAAGGTAGATAATTATACTGATTATATGTTCCATCTTGATAACATGGTATACACTTACAATGGCTGAGGAAAAGAAATCAGGCAGGCAATCATTTAAATTGCATTTCTGGAGCACATGCTCAGAACCATGACTTGCATTCTACTTCCTAACGAGCTAAAAAAACAAAAAAACACAAACAAAACACAAAAACAAACAAAAAAACCAATAGGCTATGACTTAATAAGTTTATAACCTAGTTGGGGATGCTAATCATAATAAACATAACAGCAAGATAAAAGCTAAATAGTGGTCTGCACAAAGCATAATGGATACAAATACAGGCTTATCAGTCCCAAGGTAATGGTGCAACTGATTTTACCAGTCTCATTAGAAATATCCACTGACATTTCAGTTTTTTGGGGGGAGTTGGGGAGCACCGTAAGACTGTATTTCTCTAACCTCTTGAGGTTAAGCGTGCCCATGTCAATTAAATAACCCCCCAGCATTAGGTTCTAAGTTCACTAATTTGCCCTGAGTTCACACCTTGCTAAGAAGAACAAAATGCTCTGGTATATTTCAAAATCATTCCTTTACCCCTCCTCCTGCTGAAAGGGGATTTTTTTTCAGATACCTACTGTGGGAAGCTGGTTGAGTTCCTGGAGTTTCTGGAGGCAAATCTATTATTACGAGACCCCCCCCCCACTTCCTATCACTGGGTATCCCTAGAATTTTTAATTTTCCGACTTGTCCACCCTGAGTCTCCATCCATTCGTCAATCATAGCTCAGGTTTCCCTACCCTGGCACTGGTTTCTGCTGTGGCTTCTGCTCTGAATATCAGCTCCAGTGAGCCATGACTCCTAGAATTCACCTGTCTCTCTAATCTTGAGAGATTTGAGCGGTTTGCCCTGTGTCCTCCCCAAAAGAGTTGTTGATTTTTCAGTCTGTTCAGCTTTGTACCTATTGTTAGGACAGAGTGATGACTTCCAAGTTCCTTATATGCAGAACTGGAACCTGGAACCTGGAACCTGGAACTAAAGTGCATCCTTACCTTTAAGTTCAATGCCATGATTAAGACTTTAGTCTGACACATAGATCAATGGAACAGAATAGAGAGCCCAGAAATGGACCCTCAGCTCTATGGTCAACTCATCTTTGACAAAGCAGGAAAGAATGTCCAATGGAACAAAGACAGTCTCTTCAACAAATGGTGTTGGGAAAATTGGATAGCCACATGCAGAAGAATGAAACTGGACCATTTCCTTACACCACACACAAAAACAGACTCCAAATGGTTGAAAGACCTCAATGTGAGACAGGAGTCCATCCAAATCCTAAAGGAGAACACAGGCAGCAACCTCTTTGACCTCAGCCGAAGCAACTTCTTCCTAGAAACATCGCCAAAGGCAAGGGAAGCAAGGGCAAAAATGAACTATTGGGGCTTCATCAAGATAAAAAGCTTTTGCAAAGCAAAGGAAACAGTCAACAAAACCAAAAGACAACCGACAGAATGGGGGAAGATATTTGCAAATGACATATCAGATAAAGGGCTAGTATCCAAAATCTATAAAGAACTCATCAAACTCAACACCCAAAGAACAAAGAATCTAATCAAGACATGGGCAGAAGACACGAACAGACATTTTTCCAAAGAAGACATCCAAATGGCCAACAGACACATGAAAAAGTGCTCAACATCGCTCGGCATCAGGGAAATCCAAATCAAAACCTCAATGAGATACCACCTCACACCAGTCAGAATGGCTAAAATTAACAAGTCAGGAAACGACAGATGTTGGCGGGGATGCGGAGAAAGGGGAACCCTCCTATACTGTTGGTGGGAATGCAAGCTGGTGCAGCCACTCTGGAAAACTGTATGGAGGTTCCTCAAAAAGTTGAAAATAGAGATACCATATGATCCAGCAATTGCACTACTGGGTATTTACCCCAAAGATACAAAAGTAGGGATCCAAAGGGCTACATGCACCCCGATGTTTATAGCAGCAATGTCCACAATAGCCAAACTGTGGAAAGAGCCAAGATGTCCATCGACAGATGAATGGATAAAGAAGAGGTGGTATATATATACAATGGAATATTATGCAGCCATCAAAAGGAATGAGATCTTGCCATTTGCAACGACGTGGATGGAACTGGAGGGTATTATGTTGAGTGAAATAAGTCAAACAGAGAAAGACATGTATCATATGATCTCACTGATATGAGGAATTCTTCATCGCAGGAAACAAACTGAGTGTTGTTGGAGTGGGGGGTGGGGTGAGAGCGATGGGGTGACTGGGTGATAGACACTGGGGAGGGTATGTGCTCTGGTAAGCGCTGTGAATTGTGCAAGACTGTTGAATCTCAGATCTGTACCTCTGAAACAAATAATGCAATATATGTTAAGAAAAAAAAAAAAAAGAAGAAGAAGGTAGCAGGAGGGGAAGAATGAAGCGGGGGAAATTGGAGGGGTGGACGAACCATGAGAGACGATGGCCTCTGAAAAACAAACTGAGGGTTCTAGAGGGGAGGGGAGTGGGAGGATGGGTTAGCCTGGTGGTGGGTATTGAGGAGGGCACATTCTGCATGGAGCACTGGGTGTTATGCACAAACAATGAATCATGGAACACTTCATCTAGAACTAATGATGTAATGTATGGGGATTAACATAAGAATAAAAAAAAAAGACTTTAGTCTGATACCCTTTGGGAGAAGGTCAGAATATTTCTCATAAGGGGAAACGTATATTGAATATATGATACATGGTCAGCCCAACATTAGGGATCATTCTAATTATCCTTCTTCCAAGCGTTTGGTAACACTGCATTCTGTGTGTAGAAATTTGACATCACCATATAACTTTTACTTGCCTATAAAATATTACTGGAAGTGACAAAGCATTTTACATATCCATACACATTAAGATTTGTGTGCTAGTGAAATTATCTGTTTATGATAATTTCCTTGAACTGTCATTGCTAGATCTGAGGGAATGCACATTTTCAAGGCATTAAGTAAATATTGTCAAATTACTCTCCATAAAAAACATACTTAAATAATATCATGTACAATGCATGACAGTTATTTCATTGCATTATCTCTAATATTGCACCTTCTGTGTGATTGTGTGTGTACATACATTAATAGGCAACATCATGATCTGTTATTTTTCCTAAATACTCATTTTGTTTTTTCTGAAGTATATATTTTCATATATTTTGGACCAATTGTCCTTATTCTTCTGTGAATTGCTATTCCTTTGCTGTGTCTATTTTTCTGTTTCAATAGTGTGGTTAAGAACATACACTTTTACTATGATGAGAGGCAAATGTTTCATTCCCATCTCTGTTTTGCAACAGATTGTGTGGCCTTGGGTATTTTACTTAAAATTTCTGTAAACCTCAGATCATTGTCACTCAGAGACCCAAGATGACAGATGTTCAATCTTAATACATGATTCAGAGTCACCAAAGCAGGGAAAGAGAAAATGGCGAATTGTATACTGGCTCTTAAAGCTTCCACCTGAAAGTATTATTCATCACTTCCACGCACATCATATAGATCAAATCTAGTCAGATGGCCACACTTTCTTTCAAAGGGAAACAAGGATATACAATCTAATCATGTGTCAGGACTATTTCTGAACACCCTACAACCACCATAATCTGCTTTTGTAACGTTCAATGACACTATCAGGTTCAAAATCCACGGTTTCTGGGTGATGCACTATAAATGTGCTATATTCTCTTTCTCTCTCACATTCTCTCTCTCAATATAATTTTAGTTTAGCATATCAGGTTTTGATGATACACACAAATATTCTCTTTAAAGATTTTATATAACTGAAAGGTGCCACAAAATGAGTTGGATCCTTATAACTCAAAAGCCTATGTATCTTTCTACTTATTTTCTTACTTTCATGATTGTGGTTGAGAAGCAATTTCCTCTTCCACCCTGGCAACTGACTTTTCTTTCATACTCACATAAGATCTTCTTTCTTCTAAAGATTTTATTTATTTGAGAGAGGGTGCGCACACAGGGGTGGGGAGAGAGCACAAGTGGGGCTGGGGGTGTGGGGAAAACACAAGCAAAGGGGAGGGGCAAAGGGAGAGGGATAAGGAGACTCCCCACTGAGCAGGGAGCCCATTGCTAGGCTCAGGCTTGATCCCTGACCCTGAGATCATTACCTGAGCAGAAGGCAGAAGCTTAACCAACTAAGCCACCAGGTGCCCCCTAACATAGATCTTAATAATAAGGGAAACTGGGTACATGGTGTATGGGAACTCTTTGTACTATCTTTGCAATTTTCTTAAAATCAAAATGTGTTTAAAATAAAAATTTTATTTTAAAAAAAGTATACATATTTGGACTATATAAAAATTACATTCTAGAATTCATAAGTAAGAAATGAAAACTTGTTTTTCTGTTAGTGATTTCAACTTACTTATAAGATCTTATTTCCGTTGATGTGAGAGAAACATTAGCGTTTTAAATTAAGTTAGAGTCTTCTTAAATATAATTTAGTTTCTTTCAAGTTACTTGAACCAATTCAAATTTCTAACCCCTCTCCTCTTCTTTTGCTTCTGTCTTTTGATGCCTCTGGACATGGGGAAACTTTACTTGCCATAATGATAGTGGGGTATAAACTCTGGTTAATGTAAGCATGTCTAGGATCTCTCTGGCTTTTACCAACAAAATACCCAGTTCTGGGTTTATTAAGTTCTGAAGTCTCCTTTATTACTGTGATAAGGCCCCCAAACTCTGTTCTAAAATTTTAGCTATATACCTTGTATTCAAGTCAGTTTTATCTCATATAAATGCAGTCAAATTTCTTATGTTTTTATATTTGCATACTTTTATTTTCAACTCAAGTCTTTATAATTAAACTGCTTCTCCACATCCTTTCCAATACTTGTTTTTGTCTTTTTGATAACAGCCATTTTAACAGGCTTGAAGTGCTATCTCATTGTGGTTTGATTTGCATTTCCCTGATAATTAGTGATGTTGAACATTTTTTAATGTGCCTGTTGCTATCTGTATGTCATTTTCTTTGGAGAAATGTCTATGCAGATTCTCTGCCCATTGTTTTCATCAGAATTTTTTTTTTTTGCTATTGAGTTTTTCTTTATGTATTTTGGATATTAACCCCTTATTGGATATATGATTTATAAATATTTTCTCCCATTCAGTAGGTTGCCTTTTCATTTTGCTGATAGTTTTCTTTGCTATGCGGAGGATTTTTAGTTTGATATAGTCCCATTTGTTTATTTTTGTTTTTGGAGTCAGATCCAAAAATTCGACACCAAGATCCATGTCAAGGAGCTTACTGCCTATGTTTTCTTCTAGAAATTCTATGATTTCAGGTCTTACATTCAAGTCTTCAATCTCTTTTGAGTTAATTTTTATGTATGGTGTAAGACAGTGCATTTATTCTTTTGCATGTGGCTGTCCAATTTTCCCAGCACTGTTCATTGAGGAGTCTGTCCTTTCCTAATTGTATATTGTTGGCTCCTTTGTCATAAATTAATTGACCATACATGTATGAATTTATTTCTGGACTCTCTATTCTGTTTCATTGATCTATGTGTATGTTTTTATGCCAATACCATATTGTTTTGATTACTAAATTTTTTAAATTCTAGCTTTGTAGTATAAAGTCAGAGAGCATGATACCTCCAACTTTATTCTTTCTCATGATGACTTTGACTATTCAGGGCATTTTGTGGTTCCATATAAATTATAAAATTATTCCTTCTACTTCTTTGAAAAATGCCATTGGGATTTTGATAAGGATTGCACTGACACTGTAGATTAAGAATGGCTATTCTCAAAAAGACAAGAAACGATAAATGTTGGGTAGGATGTAAAGAACAAGGAACCCCTGTGCACTGTGGGTGGGAATATTAATTGGTGTGGCCTTTATAGAAAACAGTATGGCATTTCTTCAAAAAAAAAAAAAAGAAAAAGAAAGAAAGAAAAATAGAACTACCATGTAATCCAGCTATTCCATTTCTGAGTGTTATCTGAAGAAAATAAAAACACTCTCTTGAAAAGATATACACACCCTATATTCATTGTGGCATTATTTATAATAGCCAAAATATAGAAATGACCTAGGTGTCTACTGATGGATGACTGGATAAAGAAAATGTATACACACACACGCACACATGTTCACAAACACACAATGGAACACTATTCAGTCATAAAAAAGAAAAAAAGGTCATTCATCACAACATGGATGGACCTTGAGGGTATTATGCTAAGTAAAATAAGTAGTGTACACACAAATCAAATTTATATGTTGTATACCTGAAACTAATAAAATGCTATATACCAATTTTACCTTAGTAATTTTTTTTTAAAAGTGCCTCCCTTATAAATACCAGAGGCAAGTTTGCTTTTTTATCTAGTTTGGCAAACACTGCCTTATAATCAAATAGCCTAATGGATTATATTTAATTATAATTAATTGCATTTATAATTATTGATACATAAGGTTTAGATCTTTAGCCTATTTTCTTTTTTTACATCTTTTCTTATTTATTCCTTTCCTTTAATTTTGCTTTTGTGGGGCACCTGGGTGGCTCAGTCGTTAAGCGTCTGCCTTCGGCTCAGGTCATGATCCCAGGGTGTCGGGATCGAGCCCTGCATCGGGCTCCCTGCTCAGCTGGGAGTCTGCTTCTCCCTCTCCCTCTCCCCCTGCTTGTGTTCCCTCTTTCGCTGTGTCTCTCTCTGTCAAATAAATAATTTTGCTTTTGTTTTATATATATATATCAGTCATATATATGAATATATATTATATGTGTATTATACATAATATATATACACATAAATATACATACTTATCAACTCCATACTTATCAATTATATATACAATATATATATTCTTATCAATTCCATACTAACAATTATATATAATATATATTACATACAAATACATATTATGTGTTATACATACACACACATATATATACACATAAATATACATACTTATCAATTCCAGTGTTTTTTTTTTTTTTTTTAGCCATATTTCCATTTGGCATCATTGCCCTATAGCTTGATGGATTTCTTTTTTCTTTTTTTAAAGATTTTTTAAAAAATTTATTTATTAGAGAGAGAGAGAGTGAGAAAGAGAGCGCAAGAGGGGGAAGGGTTAGAGGGAGAAGCAGACTCCCCACCGAGCAGGGAGCCTGATGTGGGACTCGATCCCGGGACTCCAGGATCATGACCTGAGCCGAAGGCAGTCGCTTAACCAACGGAACCACCCAGGTGCCCGCTTGATGGATTTCTTTTAGCATCTCTATGGCAGTGTCTGCTGAAGAATAATTCTTTCAACTAGTGTTTGAAAATGTTTCTCTCAGCTAGTGTTTGAAAATATTTCAATTTTTGCCTTATTTTTGAAGGACATTTTTGTGAGATATCAAATCCTAGCCAGACTTTTTTGTCTCCTTCATTGTCTTAATAGTTCTTTAATGAAATATTAGTTTCCATTTTTATTGTTTTTCCCATATAATGTCCCTTTTTTTTCCTGGCTACTTAACATTCTTAACATTTATTGTTGGTTTTCAATAGCTTGCTTATAATATTGCTTTAGTGTTTAGCATATTGAGGATTACTAATTTTCCTGAATCCGTGAGCTGACATTTTAGCTAAAACTGACAAATGTTCCACCAGCAGTACTTTAAACATCTTTCCATATTCTCTCCTGTCTTTCTGTATGGGGGCTTGAATTACACAGTTAGAATGCTTGATATTGCCCTACATCTCACTGAGGTTATGATCCTTTATTCATATTCTCATTTTTTCTTTATATTTTAGTTTACATCATTTATATTGTCTATTTTTTTTATTTTTAAAGATTTTATTTATTTATTTGAGAGAGAGAGAGAGCATGAGCAGGGCTGGGGGGGGTTGAAGGGCAGAGGGAGAGGGATAAGCAGACTCCCTGCTGAGCAGGGAGGTTGAGGTGGGACTCGATCCCAGTATCCCAGGATCATGACCTGGACTTGATCTCAGTATCCTGGGATCATGACCTGAGCCAAAGGCAGATGCTGAACTGACTGAGCTGCCCAGGTGCCCCTCTATTGTCTTTTTAAAGTTCACTTATCCTTCCTTCTGCATTGTCCTTTTGGTTATAAGTGCCATGTAACAAATGTTTTATTTCAGAAATTGCATTTTTATTTCTAGAATTTCTTTTCCTTAGAGTTCTTACATTTCCCTGAAATTTAGCATATCTTTACCTGTTATATACAATTCCATAAAACCTTTCACAAATTCATCAGTTTTGTACAGATGTTATCTACTAATTCCAACATCTGGGTTATCTATGGCTCTGCCTATATTAATAGTTTTATCTCTTTATTATGAATCACATTTTCCATTTCATTTCCATTTCTATTAATTTTATTATTGTGTACTAGCCATTGTTGATGAAAGAATGTTAAATTTGTCCAGACAGGCAGTCATTTTATAAGTGGATTACCTGAATTCACTAAATGCTTGTTTTTAGTCTTTGTTAGGATAGGTGTTTTGATATTTTCTTTAGATCTGGTGTTCAGATCTCATTTCTGAAATATGGTTAATATTCCTAAATCATGGCCTATCTGACACTTTAAATGGAAAGCTCAATGTATTCAACCTAGCAGAACTTGAATACCAAACTTTTATTCCATGTAGTATGCAGTGGCTGAAATCTTCCATTATTATTATTATTTTTTTTTTTTTTTTGCCTTACAAGTGTTATTTTCTCTTAGGTTTCTTAGAGTCATAATCAATAATTTGTAATTTTGATGCTTGGCTTTTTAAATCAAGAGCAAGTTCTGTAAAATGGAAAATCTGAAGCTTTTATGCTGAACAATTTTTAGAAGAGAGTAAATGGTGAAACAAGACCTTGGTTTGAGGTAATAAATTGGAATACAGGAAAGAGAAAGCCCTAATATAAGTCCTATATGTTTAAAGAGAACTAAGAACTTACCTGTATATTAATACCGAGGACTTGGACTAGAAAAGCCATGAACCTAATAGGTATTTCATAAAAATTTTGTGCCTAGGTCATGGGTTTGAAGAAAATGTTGGGATTAATGAGAAGAAAAGCCTTATAGGGATTGTCATTGTATTAGAGAAGATTTTCCAAAAAATTTCCATTGACTCTCCCAGCACCCTTTTAGTAAAGTGACTAAAAGTTGGATCCAAAAAACACAGGATTAAGATAAGAAATAAGCAAGGTATTTAGACTCTTTGAAGAGGGGTCATGACTGGTGTTCACTGATATCTGTCACAAAAGCTAATAAACTCAACTCAAAATATTATCTGAACAAGATGCACTGCAGGGATGCTCAGGGGGACAGAGGAGGAGACTGGATAAGATTCTACTTCCTCAAAGGTAGAACAATATGTGACTGCCACTGCTATACTGTTACTTTAAAGTATGTGAAAACAATGGGAAATGGGTACAATCCTAAAACAATGATTGGCAATCCTAAAACAAAGAGAAATTAACTGGCTTTCCCAGAACTCCCAAATCACTGGAAATAGTATCTCAAAAGCCAAGTGAATTTCAATTATGGAGAAACAAAATAAGTTACCTCATGGTAGATGCAACTTTGTGATTGACAAAATAATAAAACCCAAAAACATAAGAATAATATTAGAAAATAAGTCTGATTTGATATGTCTAAAACTAAGCACATTTAATGCCTGGAAAGTTTAAGGTTAAATAATTAGTTGGCAGCTAAGCTTTCTAAATTCATACATACATTTTCCACAAGAAGCTGAGATGAAAGTTCTTTAATGCAAAGAAACCAAATATAATATAATTCTGGTTGAGAGACTGAAAGCTTAGAGGCAACTATACTATTTTCCAGAAAAAGGGAAATAATTTCTGGACTTATTCATAAATCCATAGGGTTCAAATAAGAAAACATCCTCATAAAATGTCTATATGTAGTTTTCCGTTTTTCTTCTACACTCTCTTCCAATCAACCTTGCTAACAAATAAAAGAGCAGCTGAAAGTAAGCTATAAACAGGCTAACCTCTTCTATATGCATCTATATATTAGTTATTATTGACTATGTGATTAGCAGGACCGTGGGTGTCAAATCTCATGTTCTATAACAATTCATTGTAAACTTTGTAGTATTTATTTCTTCTGAATTATGCTAATATTCATTACAATATCATTTGTTGAAATTCTGGAGTGTTGTTTCACTATCTCTTTTCCAGTTGATCTCCTCTAGATGTGTGTGGTCAAGGGAATAAAAATTCTAAGAGAGACACTTAAAATGTGGCTTCTAGGTCAATGCTCTGACTAAAACTTGTGTGGTCAGTTCTAAAGTACGCAGCAGAAGATGTTTAGTAGATAGGAAGCCAGCTGTGAACAGCACTCTGGGCACTCCCCTCTTTGTTCCTTTATTCTGTTTTAAAGATTCTTATGTGCTTGACTAATCTTGTATACATGGAGGAATGTGCCTTACTACGCCCCTGCTGTAGAAGGTATATAAGAGTATGGAAAATAAACCTCGGCACCTTGAGCCAATCGCTTGGGGTCCCCTGTGCCTCACTCTACTGTCGTCTCTTTTTCTCAGTTCCTTCGCTGCCCCAGGTCCCCAACTCTCTGAGGTCCACAAAAACTGTCTTCCTTGATTATAATCTAAGAACCAGATACAGAATATATTTCCAGTTTCAGTCCCCACAGCTTTATCTTAGGTGATTCTGAGTCTGGTTTTTACCATCAACGAAGACAGCTTCTGTTAGTTTCATGTCTCCTCCTTAAAAAAAAAAAAGAAAAAGAAACTTTCCTTAAGTTTCAAGTAAGTTTAGTGAGAGTCCTGCATAAGAGAAAAGTATTCTTTATGCTAATGATGTCTCTC